>NC_135581.1:15547500-18047500 GCF_965152235.1 Eretmochelys imbricata
TTTCATAAGTGAGATGAAGAAGTTTCCTCAGGCTACATTTTGATGTTCACATGCTCAAGCTGCATATTATGAGCCAGATCTTGCAAGGTTTCCTATCTGATTTCATTGGGATGCCCTGTAAGACTTGCAGGGTTGGGTGCTAAATTCTCCTACACAAATTAGTGGATGGCATTTTAGAGTAAATGAAACATTCCGTTCATTGGGGCTGAGATTTGAATAGCACCCAAGTGAGGGGATTCAGAATTCTGAATCCCACATGCAATGGTGGTAGACGCTCTCTAGTGAGGACAGCAGCTGGGTTTCTATTCTAAGCATGATATTGCAGCCCTGACCACTGTAGTCCAAAAGCAAAGAGGCCCTTAATCTGCCTCAAAATTGGCAGGTTAAGGGCCAAGTAGAATTTTTGCTACTAATTGGAAGTGACTTGCACGAGGTGTTTCTGATTTCTGAAACCCTAAAAATCCCTTGGGTGCATCTACAGCGAATCTGGGCGGTGCGATTCCCAGTGTGGGTGGACGGACTGGCACTAGCTCAGTTCCAGCTAGCATGCTAAAAATAGCAGTGTGGAGAGAGATTGCAGCATGGAGGGCGGCTGGGGGTAGCTGCTGGAGTCCAAGCCCGCCTGATCCCTTGGGTCAGAGCTCAGGTAGCTAGCAGTGCTGTTCTAGCATGCTAGCTTGAGCAGAGCTAGTAGGAGTCTGTCTACCCTGGATGGGAATCACACCTCCCAGCTGCAGTGTAGACATACCACCAGAGTCCTAACGGTGGAAGGGAGAGGTGGGCGGGGCTCCACTCAGGCCCTAAAGCTTGCCAGGTTGCTGGTGCCTTTATCTACTCCTGCACACTTCCTGATCTGTAAAAGCAGGTCTTCTTTTCTACTCCCCCAGACTCCGCACTGGCATGTTCCTCTAGAGTCCCTTTGCCTTCCCTACTCTTCCCTAGACACACACTCCACACCCTGCGTGGCTCCTGGTCCCCAGGAAGGGATTTCCCTCTGCTAGGCACCTCCTCAGAGCTGCAGACATGGGAGTCCATCTTGAGTATGTGAAAATAAGACTCTGCTCCTGCAGAAGGTGACGGAATCCCCTCTGGCCTCCTGCCTTCCCCCAGGCCCATATTAGGACCATCAATCCATGTGTATTAAACCAAGGAAATTCCTAGAGGAAAAGCTTCTGGGCGAAGTGAACCTGAGGGCAAATATCCACACCTAACAAGTGAAAATCCTCACCAGTATATCCTAGCTAACTGTTCTAAACAAACCAGCAATGGTTCAAATCAGGAAATTCAAAGTTAAACTTAGACGTAAGTGAGGTGTTTGACAGGCTGCAGACTTGCAGCTGAGGTAGCCAAGCGGCCTCCACCCACTGACAGGAGTCAGTCAAAAGGCGCATTCTTAATTGGCATCAATCGCCTTCCCCACGGGTTGGATAGAGGCCGAATGAGCTAGCGACTGAACTGTCCTCCAACCCTCCCTAAGTCAGGGCTGAGGTGCAGGGCAGGGAACACGTGCCATTACTGACTCCGCTATTGAGTTCATGTAAAATGTTCTCTCTCTCCCTGCAGGTTTTGGCGACAGATTGGAGGGCATCTCCGCCTGATAGAGTGCAATAGCCATGGCATAGTATGGGGCATAGGTTACGATCACACGGCCTGGGTTTATACTGGGGGATACGGAGGCGGCTTCATTCAAGGTAATGACACACATCTATTCTACCAGGGTGTATAAATTCCCTATTTAACCTCCTACGTGGCACCAGCAAAACAAAAAATTTCAATCCCCCATCTTTGTATTGTGTCTAGTCTGTAGAATGAGGTGATGGGCATGTCCCATCTCTGCAAGGGAAGCAGGCTGTGCATCTTAGCTTTCTATCTTTGGCTCAAAAATGAGCAATAAAATGTGCATAAAAGTTCCACCTGGCAAAATTTTGAACTATTGCAACTTTCTTCTTTAATATTTAACTTTGCTTTTAATCCGAGTGATTTATTGCCTACAGGATTGGCCAGCAGCGCCGATAATATTTACATGCAATCAGATGTGAAATGTGTTTATATCTATGAGAACCAGCGGTGGAATCCAGTCACAGGATATAGCAACAGGTAAGTGTGTGCGTTTATAATGGTCAAGGGAAATGTCAGGGTGTTTTTAAACTTTTATTTCATGTGTTAAATTGAGATGGAATGCACATGGGCTTTGAGAGGCTAGATTTCATTAAAGGATGCCTTTGTAGGCCTCAATCCTGCAATGCATTGTACCCCAGCACACCCCTGGGAAGGCACAAAACCTACCTGCAAGCAACGCATTGCAGGATTAAGGTCATAGATTGTAAGCGCTTCAAGTCAGGAATCATGTCTTCCTGTGTGTCGTGTAATGCTAAGCACAATGGGTCCCTGATCCTAAGTGGGGCCTCTGGATGCTGCATTTAATAACCATATTTAATAGTCATCTAAAGACATTGGGGTCTAATGAAATGGAAGTCAATAAATCTCTCCTTGGTGGGTAGGAAAGGTTTTTCCACCAAACTTTGGAAAACGGCAGAATTCTCAAGATTCACCCTCCTGGTTTTTAAATGCAAAATAGTCAGTTTTTTGAGATCTTTGATCAGTGTTTGGCAGGCAACTGAGCTGCAGAGCAAACCTGTTTCCTTTCAGTCCCTTCTTCAAGAGAGTCTAGTGATTGAAGACAGTGTTCAGTGTGTGGATGTGGGAAGTGCTAGGCAGAGGTGAAGAGCTTTATCTTTTATCCTTCTCTCACTGTCGCTCATTCTTTATTCCTTGTACTTGTGTTGCAGAGGGCTGCCCACAGACAGGTACATGTGGAGTGACGCGTCTGGCTTACAAGAATGCACAAAAGTTAACACAAAGCCTCCATCCCCGCAGTGGTCTTGGGTAAATTTTGTCTTGAAATTTTTTTTTTTCTATTTTTTATTTAAAAATAAAAAAGAATGGCCTAGTTGCTCGGGCACAGAACAGAGATGTCAGGAGACCTGGGTTCCATTCCTGGCTCTACCACTGACCTGCTGCGTCACTTTAACCTCAGGTTTCCTCAACGGTACAATGGAGATGATCTCCCTACATCCTAGGGATTCTGAGAGGATTGATTGTCCCCCCACCCTCCCAACCCAATTCCTCTTTGGCTCCTTTGTGAATCCCACCCTGAATGTTTTTAAAGTCCTTGGGGACCCAGGATGAAGTTGATTTCTACAGGCAAAGTTGTACTATAAGTATTGTTATCAGAACATTCCGTACAAGCAATTACAATGCAAAGTGTGCAGAAGAAGAGGTGAAAGGTGATCTCCCTGCCTTCACTTTCTGTTGTGCTCCTATTCACGTTATCCTTCTGACTCTAGGTGTCTGACTGGTATATTGATTTTAACATTTCCGGTGGAACTGATCGGGAAGGCTGGCAGTATGCAGCAGACTTTCCAGCGTAAGGAGTTACCTTCTTGTACCTAATAGCCTGGCAGGACCATGCCAAGTTTAACACCTGATTGGCTACAACCACAGTGCAAGCAATTATTTAAAACTAGTTGATTTGCACTTCAGCTTTGCTTTAATGGTGGCATCTGAGTCCTTGATTTCCCCTTTTGCAAAATGAGGGGGAGAGAGCTGCGGACAATTAGTGTTTAGTACCGTATCGATTTGAAGTATTAGTGTCCATGGCGTTTGGGGAGGAGGGGTGAAATATAAGTCCCACACAGCAAAATAAGGGTTTGCCAATATTCTAAAGTGGCAGGGAGGTCTCCAGGGTGGATAGTTATTTACAGTTGCAAGCCAATGCCTGGTATCCTCACAACACTGTGTGGTGTGAGGGAGAGCTTTGTACAGAACAGTTGCATGGAAAATAATGCTGGGCTGAAGCATAGTCAGCGCTGACAGGCTGTTGCTGAAATGTGAGGTATTTCCAAGTCCTCTCAAACGTGCATTAAACCACGTATCTTTGGCAGATCCTACCATGGCCACAAGACGATGAAGGATTTTGTTCGACGAAGACGCTGGGCCAGGTAAGGGATTAAGTTATGGATATAAAGTTTAGAATTCAGACATGCTCCTTTCTTAAGAGCAAGCTGTTTAGTCCCTTAAATATCTCTCCACTAACAAAGGGCAAAAGCACTGAAACCTGCACTGAAGAACCCATCTCCAGCAGGGCAGCCCATGGCTTTAGCAACCACTTAAATTACATTTTTCACTTCCAACCTTTGCACACAAGTGTCCCAACGTTTCCGTTGTGACTGTGTGAGATCTCTGGGTAGAAGCCTTCTGGTCACAGTTCAGATCAAGGTTCTTGTCACAGGACAGAGCACCCGAAGTATCACCTCGTGGACTGCAGTCTACAGGCAGCCTGCCACAGTGTTCCCCTTTAAGGGGCTTCTTCAAAACCTCAAACCCTTGTGCCCAGTCACAGCCTATTTCGGGTTCTGGTTTGGTAAATAAACAAAAAAATTCAAAATAAAGCTCTCGTAAGCCATTTATCCCCTTATTAGGACACGCTCAGGCCTTCCCTACCATAGTCTCACTTCCCCAAGTCCCAGCTTTCTCTACTGGAGCCTACTTTCACCCAGCAGCCTCTGTACTCTAGTCTTCCTGAGCATCCTTCACTTCCTGCTGCTCATTACAAGGGAATCAGCTAAACCCCCTACAGATGAGCCTTAGTAACTAGGGTTGGCTGGGCCCAGGCCTCTAGCCCTTAAAGGGGCAGACCACCCTTTTATAGCTCCCTTTACAAATGGTGGTTAAATGATTAGTAGATGATGATAGAGAGTCTGCCAAGCCAGTAGGTTGCTTGTAACCATTTATAACACATGCCTCATATGCTTAGATTGCAGGCTCTTAGGGCAGGGACTGTCTTTTTGTTCTGTGTTTGTACAGCACCTAGCACAATGGTCTATGACTGGGGCTCCTAGGCACTACAATACACATAACAATAGGGCTTTAACCCTCTTATAGATGGAGTCCTAATATAAATGTGACCAGCACCACCTACTTACTAGGCAACTGATGACTTCCCAGCCAGGCTTTACTGTAATAGGATGGAACCAGAAAAGATCAAACGTCACTGTATCCTGCCTTGAGCAGGAAGCACCCCTGTACCCTGCTCTTTCCTGAGGGAACCTGGGGCAATTCTGAATCACTCTAGTTTTCCTCATGCACTTTCTTGTGCTAAGCTATCAAACACCCTTACTAATGAGGCGCTATGAGCCTACAAATTAAAGACTTTGATATTTGGTGCTTGTTTTGTGGCTGCAGAGTCAACGTTTTAGGCTTCAAGCATCTCTTCCTCCCACTCAGCGAGGCCCTCGGGTCACAAACAGTTCTGCTGTATGTCCTGTAACGAACTGAATCCAAATGAACTAAGTGCTGATGCCAAATATAACTGACACACGTTGAGAAAAGTCTTAAGCCCAACCGTTCCTCTCTTTCAGTTGCACAAATTAAAATTGAAAACAAATAGGGGATTGCTTAGGGCTAGATCCTGGATTTGTGGGTTGGAGGAGAGAGAAATTCCCTGTGTTCCCGGGCTGGGTGCAGGTAGACATTCTGCCTGTAGAGTCAAATGTATCCTCCCTAATTTGCAACGCTACTTATTTCCACATGGAAACTAGAGCAGTGTAGCTTTCTGTAATGGCCCATTAAGAGAGAACCTTTTTCTGTACTGCTTTAATGGAAGGCTGCCAGCTCTTAGCCAACAAACATGCCTCCCTCCCTTGGGATGCTCAGTGTTACCTTCAGACAGTCCCCTCCTGAATCAAGTCCAGCTGTCACTCCCATTGCCAGTACAGAGAAGGGAACGGACCACCTACAGAGTTCTGCTCTCAGCAATGGATTCTCCCACTACCACGATGAAATGTTTTTCTTTATCCTGAAGTTGTAGGCTAGGTTTAGACAGGTAGGAAGTAAAGTCTAAGAGGGCCTGTTTTTTCTTTATTAAGTTGCTCTTAAAAAATAAACCCTGATAAATGTTATCCAGTGTCTAGTGCTTCAGAACTCAACCTGGAAACACAAACCTGGTTGGTGTCAACTCACTTTCAAACTGAAAATATTTGTTGCATGGTATCTCTGCTTACCATATTACCCATTGAATGAAAGGATTTGGGGACTTCCCCCACCCTTACGAGTTATTCTGTCAACCTGGGAGCAGATCCACTCACAGGAAGGGCATGTTCCTAAAGGGTTGTGGGGGTTTTCCTCTTTAGAAAATGTAAAATAATCACCCATGGACCCTGGCTGGAAGTGCCACCCATCGCCCTGTGGGACATCGCCATAATCCCTAGTTCGTCAGCAGACAAAGAAGAATCGATAGCACTCTGGGCAGTTAGCAACAAGGGAGACGTGCTGTGCAGACTCGGAGTAACACAGCAAAATCCAGCTGTAAGACTTTCTCGTTACTGCCTCTCTCATATAAGTGTCATTTAAAGTGTATGTATGTAGCGTGTGCACGCATGTATCCCTCAAATCACTTCACTGGTTTTTGTCTCTTGTGTAAACCCCCGTTAACCCCTCAGCCTTCTTTTCCTGCTCCACCCACCCCCGAGGTGCGCTTATTCCCCACCTCTTGACTCATGCTGTCTCCTGTGCCTGACACAGCTCTCCTCTCCTCTCCTACCCTATATGTCTCTCTGCCGCCCCTTTCCTTTCCTTCCCCTTCAGTCACTGAGGGGTCTGCTCCTGCCTTCTCTTCAAATTATTGGTAGCATGTCCATCTGACTTAGATATTAAGCTGCTCAGGGCAGGAACCTGGCCAAGCTGTGGTCCCCATATAGAGCCCACTGAAGTCAATGGGAGTCTTTCCATTAACTTCAGTGGGCTTTGTATTGTGCTGTGTGTTTTTTATAAGAAACCATGCACATCTATAGTGCCTAGTATAATTAATACTAGGTTCACATTTACCTACAGACTATAATAGACATTGCAAAACAGTAACCTCCATCCACTAAAGTACTTACCCATGTGAATCATCCCTGTAATAGCAGCTGCCTCCCAAGTGCCCCCTCCTGGCTAGGAAGACCTCAGTTTCCCTCTTTCTCAGGGCTCCTTAATAAACTCCACAGACAGGCTAGTGCTGGAGATGTGGATTAGCCCTCTAGCCACCCCACAAACAAACTTAACCCTTCTCGGGGGTAACAAAAAATAGAACTGAAAAGTCCCAGCAAACAAAAAGGTAGAAGAACCTTCATGGGCTTTTCTTCAGCCTACCCCAGGGCTGTGTTTCCAGCACCTTTCCAAGCTACCTTTGAGTCTTCTCCTTGCTCTGGTATAGGAAACTCAGCCTCTAGCCTGATTTCCCCTAGAGTACTGTTCTCCTGCAGCTTATCTGGTTCAGTGCCTTCCCTGGCACAGAGCAGCCAGACTGACCAGTCCCTGTAGTTCTGCTCCCAGCCTGATCTCTCTGTCCCTTTATAAGGCTCAGGTGTCCATTAAAGCATCAGTTGAGTCCCTGAACCATGCCTCCCCTCTGGCTCTACAGCAAGGCCAGCTGCTCTCTATTAGGCCCCATTGTAAGGCTTTTAATGAGGCACAGGTGGGCTGGATCAGTACCTTCTTAGGCTATATCTAGTCTGCACCCCAATGGGGGCAGCATGTAGGCTAGGTGTAGCTATAGACAGCAGTGAAAAGCAGGCTGTGTCCACACTGCAGCATGTAGCTACAGATGGCAGAGAGGCTCTGGCAGGGGGGAAGTCATGGGGAAAGGGTCTGGCAGCGGGGAGGGCATGGGACCCTCCCCTCCCACTACTAAAAATAGTAGCACAGATGTGGGAAGCACTACTTGGGTGTGGAGAGAGCCATAGGGGGTACATACCCAAAGGTTCTGGTGTGCTTTTATTCCCCTAAGTTATTCATACCTGTGCTGGGGATGGAGGGTCCAGTGTATGTACTCCACATGCTGCCGTAAGAAGTGTGCAGTATAGACATACCCTTAAAGGGCCCAGTCCACCTGGTGACACGCCCTTTGACTTCAGAAGGATGCTTGCATGTTTAATGTTAAGCATGTGTAAGTGCTTTACAGGATTGTGGCCAAATGTGCACTAATTTTTGCAAAAGTCATATCTAGAGCTTGTAGAAATTTTTTCATTTTTTTTAATATAAATTTAAATGTAGACATCTCAAAACTTTGGAAAAACCAGTATGAAAAAAAATTCAAAAAAATGTTCATTAATATGTTTCCTGTTTTTTCTACCAGTTCTGTTTCAACAGTTGTACTGTTAGGTACAACTAAAGTCATAATGCGCTTATAGAAAAGTCCCATAGAATTGAACGGAAGATTACATCCCTGCTCTAGCATAATCTAAACCAGGGGTGGGCAAACTTTTTGGGCTGAGGGCCACATCGGATTTCCGAAATTGTATGGAGGGCCGGTTACGGGAGCCTGTGCCTCCCAAACAGCCAGGTGTGGCCTGGCTCCCACCCTCTATCCAAACCCCCCTGCTTCTCACCCTCTGACGGCCCCCCTGGGAATCCTGTCCCATCCACCCCTCCCTGACTGCCGCCAAACCCGCCCCACCCCTGCTGCCCCATCTAATCTCTCCTCTCCTTCCTGACTGCCCCCTGGGATCCTTACCCCCATTCAATCCCCCTGTTCCCTGCCCTCTGACCACCCCGACCCCTATCCACACGCCCACCACCCTAAACTCCCCTGCTCTCTATCCAACCCGCCCTGCTCCCTGCCCCATTACTGCGCTGCCTGGAGCACCGGTGGCCGCTACCGCCGTGCCACGCAGAGCACCAGGACAGCCAGCCACGCCACCGCGCAGCACAGAGCACCGGGTCCGGCCAGGGCTCCACAGACAAGAGCTCACTGCCCAGAGCATTGCACCGGTAGCACAGTGAGCTGAAGCTGCGGGGGTGGGGGAACAGTGGGGGAGGGGCCGGGGGCGAGTCTCCCGGGCCAGGAGCTCAGGGGCTGGGTAGGAGGTTCCTGTGGGCCGTAGTTCGCCCACCTCTGATCTAAACAAACCAGGGAAAGGCCTTTGTCGGTTAAGTCATATAGGGTTCTATAAAAGTTACTCTTCAGAACCAGTTGCATTCTGTAGGATTTTTCCCGTCACATGCTGATCAGCCAGCAGGCACACTGTGTTATTCAGGTCTGCAACAGGTGCATGGTTCCCAAACCATACTTTAAAAGAAAAGGAGGACTTGTGGCACCTTAGAGACTAACCAATTTATTTGAGCATAAGCTTTCGTGAGCTACAGCTCACTTCATCGGATGCATACACAAGTACTCCTTTTCTTTTTGCGAATACAGACTAACACGGCTGTTACTCTGAAATCATACTTTGTCATTTGCTAGGGAACATCATGGCTTCACGTGGGAACAGATCAGCCCTTCATGTCGGTCTCGATTGGGGCATTCCACCAAGTCTGGGCTGTTGCCAGAGATGGCTCTACCTTCTACCGGGGTTCAGTGTCTCCAAAAAAACCTGCAGGTGAGTGCTGTGGAACAGAGTAGGTCTTCTCACAGCAAGGATGTAGTGAGCTGAACGAGCACAGGACGGAGACATTTCAACGTCATCACTGCAAAGAGTGTGAGGCTGATGCAAAGTAAACAGCCTCCTCCTCACTTATATTAACATGCTTTAGGACGCTTTTAAAAAGTTAGTTAATGCTTACAAAACCTTGAGATGAGTTTCTTTTTGTTAGCAATGTATCTGGGTAACTTCTTGGAAGCCCAAGAGAAGTTTTACCAGCCTTGCCCACAAGGAAATGCCATTTCACACGGATCAGCAACATTCCTCCTTAAATTCTCCAGACCAAACTCTCTTGAGAAGGTCGGGGTAGAAACTATCTAGCATTAAACACACCTCAATATGGAAAATACTGAGTTGGGAAAGGAGATGGAAAATATTGCTTTATGTGAAGTAGGTTCCCACTCTTAGTTTAACCATTCTGTGCCTCAGTTTCCCCATCTATAAAATGAGGATAATGATACTGACCTCCTTTGAAATCTAACAATGAAAAGTGCTATATAAGAGCTAGGTATTCTCACCATGTGTAATTCAAATGGAGAGGATTAGTGGTTTGGGTGTGCTTGACTTTTAGACTAGCACTTCTCATGTTAGCCAGTCATGTTATTGTATAGCCAGAAGGGCTGGAAGGCTTCTTGGTTCCCTCTGCTGTGATTCACCACTGCCTTGTGTAGCTAGGTATTTCTAATGCTCCTACCCCTATGGTGTCTGAACACAAAGCTTTCTTTGGCCTATTACAATACCCTTCTTACTGCTGTTTTCTCAATGTCTCGTTCATTTATTTCCAACTTCTAGGCGATTGTTGGTACCATATCCCTTCACCTCCAAAACAAAAATTAAAACAAGTCTCAGTAGGACGGACATCTATGTTGGCGGTGGATAAAAATGGTGAGTTTTAAATGACAAGGACTCGGAAATGAACCAGAGATCTGACTGCTTTAAAACAAGATTCTAGGCCACATCCTCCACTCGTGTAAACTGGCATTGCTCCATTGAAGTTAGTAGAGCTATGCTGGTTTACACCACCTGAGGATCTGTTCCTCTGTGTGTTCAGAGGGAATAGCCTTGCATTGGCACAGTGATGGACTGGGTGCGGTAATCACTGTCTGGCTCCTAGGATTGTATTTGACGTAGGTAGTGCCATAGATAACATGGACACAGCATCTAGAACGCTTTTTTAAAATATTTATTGGATTGTCACAAAGAAGAAAATAACCTCTCTCACTGCGTCTGAGGAGCTTTGCCAGAAACCCCGAAACATGCAAATCTGCAGGAAGAATGCCTTGCAGTGAACCATGCACATCATCCACAGCAAACAAACTGGTGCATCATCACTAGACAAAATTAAAGGATCCTTTCACAAAAGAAACAAGCCTTTAACTCTGCAGCGTCCTGTTTGAGCGAACTCCTTTTCCATGTTGCATTACTTCTGTACCGCCAATGGTGTGCATGGATCTTTGTAAATCTATAATGCATGGTCCTTTCCCCAAGGAGCTTTAGAAATTAGGGTGTGCACCATTATTCAGGAAGGTCAGAATAGGGTAAATAGAGACTATGAAGTTCCACTCACTAGTGAAAAGTGTAACAGGATTCCACAGAAAATAAGGAAGCAATAACTAGTGATCTCTTATGATGTTTAATTAAACAGTGCAGAGTTCATGGCTTTAATGCAGTGGTCTCATCCTACATGAGCAGAACTCCCGAGCTCTGTCTAAAAGACCTTCCCTTCATAGGATTTAATTGATCTATTTATAGGTAATCTCTGGTACCGTCAGGGAATCACACCAAGCTACCCTCAAGGATCTAGTTGGGACCATGTTTCAAATAATATCCGTAAAGTTTCTGTGGGACCCCTGGATCAGGTATGTATTTAACTTTGCATTTCACTAGTTATGAATGACATAGCTAAATCATCAGTAAACAGTGGTTTCTACTCGTGTTTCCCTCATAAGACAGTGACTCACATGCTGGCATCCTGACAACCTGAAAATTAACTCTGTGAAATGGTAACACAGACTTCTGCTGTCCCACTGAGACTATGCAAATAGCATATATTGTAAACCTTCCTTGTTAAATCTCAGTGGAAATGTTTTCACTGCTAATCTTCGTGCCTGGGTCTCATTTGTGTAGGGGTGTTTGGGTTTCTGTTTGCCCAAATTAGAGCTGTTTTGCTCTAAGCAAGGTCACTGCATCCAGTCTTTGGAGCTGTTTGTGTGACTGAGCCGGGTACTGTCATGGTTTTCATTTAGAGGAAGAGAGCAGTGTGTGAAACACATTTTATTCATTCTCTCTCTTTAAGGTTTGGGTGATAGCTGATAAAGTGCAAGGAAGTCACAGCCTAAGTTGCGGGACAGTCTGTCATCGAACAGGAGTCCAACCATTGGAACCGAAAGGGCTCTCATGGGACTACGGCATTGGGGTGAGTGCTGGGAGCGCAGAATTGCTTTAGAGTTGGTATCTACACAGTTATAGGTGGTTGGGCACTGTCTATAGAGGAAGATACAATCCCTGTTTCAGCAGGCGCCTACGAAATTTTGGATAGGTGCTCATCTCCTTGTGCAAGGCAGGAAACTGGTCTTGCACCCTGTACTCTCAAATAGGAGCACTCCTTGTCTTGACTATGGAGACATTTCCATGTCAAGTGATTGTGTCTTCAAATGTATTGGCGTCTTTTTTTAAAATGAATGAAGTGTGTTATGCAATTACTGTATAGAACAGTGCCTCATTTACATTATACTAATCTTTAAACTAGGGTTGGTTTTTAGTTTGAGCGTTTTGAAGTCTTCATTAAAGAGTTTAATTTTGTGTCCAGTGACACTGTTTTAAAATATGTAGTTAACTGTGATTAGCCAAATTAAATATAATACAGCAATTAACATGGCAGCATTTTATAAGTAAAGCTTGTCCATGGTCTGTGCATGATTATCCCCCATTGTCATGATGCTGCAGTGTTTGAAGTGCAGATATTTAAACAGTCTCATTGAAATCATAGCCCCTTTGAAGTTGATGGCAAAATTCCAACTTCGGTGGGGACAGGATTTCACCCAATCCCCATTATGCAGAATACTAATCCTTGTCCAGGCCTGCTCTTTTCCTTGAGCATGTGTCTCATCCATTTTAGATGCTCTAACCAGAGTATCCAAGAGATAGGAGTCATGGGGATTTGAGTGTGTGGACCAGGCAGTTATGCACCCAGCTCCCTCTGGGAGTTACACATGCTAGCAGGTCAGGATTTTGTAAGGAGTCCTTTTTCTGAGCTGAGATAGGGTGGGAAAACTAACCCCCGGCAGGGCATTAAGAATAAATAGTGCAAAAACCTTCCTGTAAACAAAGCTTTGAATCAAATTGCGATGTTTCTTTAAAATATATTAAAATCTCATGTAGGGTGGATGGGAGCACATTACAGTCAGAGGAAATGCAACTGAAGCTCCTAAGGCTGCTTTACATGAGACCTCTGAAGAGCATTCAGCAAAGCCAACGGATCTAGAAGATGGGGAGAATGGAGGAAAAGGAAACCATTCTAAAACCACCTTGATGGTTAACGAAGGACAAGCACTAGACAGAAACTCTGTTAATTGTTAGTATGTTCTGTTCTCTGTACACTGGCTGCTGCTTGTTTCCCAAGTAATTTAAAGAAAAACAAACTGTAGGATACAACAAACTCAATCCATTTCTGCTCAGAAAAAAAAAAAAGCCTTCTGATAAAACTGATGCATTTTTTAGAACTGGAATTTACAAGATGGGCATTTTAATATTTAATTTATTCTTGTACTACTAAGTTAATAGAGTATGGCTTGATAGAACTGACAGAGTTTTGCCAAGAGAGACAAGGTGCTGTTTGGAGCTGCAGGAATAGCCTTGACCCCCATTTAAAGCTGCTACACAAACTGTGTGAATGTGAATATCTTTGCAGACTTGTTTGTTTTTCCTGTAGAAGTCTTTAATTCCCTTCCCTACATCCCTTAACACTCACTCATCTTATATGCCACTCTCCAGTTTTAGTATTTCTCGTCTTTGGGCAGATAGGAGGATTTTAAAAATTGTATCAATATATAGTTGATTACTGTACAGAGCGCTCTAGTCACTGCAATAGTGTCAAATCTAGGGTCCTGATCCTGCAGACACTTATGGACATGCTTAACTTTGCTCATGTGAGTCAGCTCATTGATTTCTATGCTACCCTCACATTGAGCGGGGATCACTTGTATCAATAATGTTCCACATGAGTATAAGTGTGTGTTTGCAGGACTGGAGCGGAGGGAGTACACATTACTAAGGGCCAAATTCTGGTACCCGTTCTCATGCTGCATAGAATCTTATTTCACAAGTGGTCTCATTGGTGTCAGCGGAACTCATGTGGAAGAGAGTCCTAATCTCTCAGTAGGGGTGCTTCTACATTTATCAGATATGAGGTGGAAAAATCATCTTTTTAGCCTCACGTTCAGCTCGTCCTCCAACAGCTCACACCTCATGCTTTGTCCAAGTCTCTTCGAGTGAGAGACTGGAAAAAGTTCTTTGCCTATTTCCGGCTTCATAATGGTAGAGAGCTACAGTCTCGCCCGTGAAGTCAGTGTAGACTAGCATGCACTCAGAATGGGGCTTTGCTGTTAGTTTGTACTAAGTGATCTGTGCTGAATATATTTCTGGCTCTTCTCCTAGTGAGTTAACACCTTAGTGTACATTATTCCTCAAAAGAGAAGGTCTAGTTCTGTCCTGCTTTAAAATTGTAGTTAAGCCTAGATTTTCCTCTGAACTCCTCTTTATTTTAAAGCCCAATATTGTGTGGTGCCAGTCACCTTCTGCAAGGTGCTGAGCGTTCACCTCCCGTTGGTTTCAGGAGGGCACTCCACACCTTACAGGATAAGGCTTTATCCATTGTAACTTTTAGAGGGGTTGTCACGGAGGGGCTAATCTTGCACACTTAGATTTGATGGGAATGTTGAGAGCAGGCTCAGACCCCAAGTTTCTTAATGGTAGCACTGCAAGTTTACATTCTTTTTCCCTATATTGTGTGTGATTGTATATGGAGTTATTTTTATATAAATTGAATAGCAATGTGGCATGGTCTCAAGTACTGTATTTGTAGAAGTAACTATTGACTGTATTTAATATATATATATATGATATTTTAATGCCAAGACACTGTTTATGTCCAAATGTGAAAAAGAATCTTAAAGATGCTACTGTCTAACCTATTGAACTTTCCAATATGTGATTATAGTTTTTTTATTGATTTTTACATCTGTGGTGTTTCAAGTGTCGTAAGTGACATTATTTGCATTCATTCCTATAAATACTAGGTTACATACAGTTCTAGAAGTTACACAGCAATTGTTCCAAATAAACATCATTAATAGCTTTACCACATATACTCTTAGGCTTGCTTTTTCTCTGCACTAACACATAATCTATGTCAGAAGGTCAACTTATATTTTCCTTTTGAATATCCAATGTTTACATCTTCAGTGCAAGTGTTACATATAATACTAACTGACTCAATAAAATATACACTAATGTAATCGTGCATTTTCTCCTCCCCCTCCCCCCCCCCAAGGGAGGGACCCCATTTTGTCTGTTGTACAACAAAAAGCTGTTTAAGGGAACATATGCAAAATATAAAATCTATATTTGAGCACCAAATCTCTGCCCCTGAAAGTCTTCTTAAAGTAGAAAGTGACAGATGGAATTAAAATGTACATCATCCCCCTAATTGTGAAATAACTTTACTGAAATTAATTGAAGGTTGAAATGGATTTTGAAAAATAAAGTTCATCTGTCAGAAAAAAGACGCCCATTGTGAAATTCCCTTGAATTTGTCCAAGAAAAACTCTTGTCACTAGCTACTATTTTGAAACTAGGGGTAGCTACTTGCCCTAAGCTATAATGCTAACACTACTGGAAGAAATAAAATACCCTAGCAATTTTGTTCAGTGAGAAGCAGGTCATAGCTGACAGCAGAGCAGTATTTACTGAGGGAAGGCATACCCTTCATATCTGATCTCTGTACCACTAGCTACCTGATACTGCATTTACTGTTAAAGGTTATGCAGTATTGTTTGCCAAATGCTTTAATAACTTGTAATAATGCCCCTTTATTTATGCTAAGCATTGAATCCAGACACTGATACGCTGTCTTGGCAGCTAAAATGCTGTCTGTCCCCTTCCCCTCCCACATAAAAAATCCTAAAGAAAAGGACTTTAAAGTCCACAGAATGCTGCTGTGGGAATCTCCATTGTAATGTATTGGTGACTGAGGAGCTTAAAAACCCCTGCAAGATGTATTAGACTCCCTTAATGTTTGTCACTCAATATTACTTCTCTCACTTTCATTACTGTGCCTAGACACATTCAGCAAAGCACTTAAGCACACGCTTAAGTGCTTTGCTGAATCAGGGCCTATATAAACAGTCAAGAGAGCTTTTAAGAAATGGGACCAGGATTCACCAAAACTAAACTGTCTGTAAATTTAGGCATAACAAAAGAACTAGAGAGCCATGTACATGGCATTGCCCTTTGTTGTATTCCAAAGCCTGGCTAGTACGCTGAGTTGTCTGTCTGGACCCTAACCCAAGGAACTAGTGTAACTCTACCCATATAAAATGCCTTTTACATGACATCTTAACTTGAATTGTAAGTTGGGACTTGCATAACTCTTCCCTTGTGTGTTTAAGGGGGATTAGACTCAGTTAATGGCCCAAGTTCAATTATTTTGAGGTTATAAGAGAACACTAAAGGCAGCTTTGTTCCTGCTAATGTGCAGTTTAGCAATGTGGGGCCTGGTCTCTATAAGAGATGCAAAGAGAATGACATTTCAGAAGTGTAGGGAGAATCGCTACTGAAGTAGTAAGTAGCAGCAGTGTTTGAAAGGTAGGAAGTTGGGTCCATTTCTCCCCCGGCCACAAAGAATCCTACCAGAGGGGACTCACCAAAGAAAGCTGCCCAGAGACCTCCTTGGTGAGTTCCCCCTGATGATTGTGGGAGGCTCTGAGCCTGTGCCTCAGTGGTTCTGGCCACAGTCATTGACAGCCAGGCTACCAGGGCCTCCGCCCAGCCATAGCTGCCTCCAGGATCCCTGCAGCAGGTAAGACTGTGCAGAGCAGGTGTACTATGGCCCCAAAACGTGCACTGGGCCCAGGGATGGTGACATGCAACTCCCCCTATTCCCCTTTTTCATTTAGTTAAAACATAGTTGTACAAAAACTAGTTGAGCCAGAGAGACAGGCACAAATGGCTGCTGTGTTGCTCCTGTCATGCACTTCAATATTTACTCAAACAATCTAGTATTTACATTGCAATTAAAGTATTTAAAAATGTTTCTGACCTTCATTAGCCTTTCCAGGTTGGCGGCTTCCTAGCTGCTGCAGCCATTTTCCTCCTAAGCCAGCTTTCTCCAGCTGCCACAGGGGTCACTAGAATTCATTTTGGGTGGTGGGGGGAAGGAGGGGAGACAAAATCCTGAACATACTTATCTGCACCTGTTACATATTGGAAGCATTTGCTAACGTGATCTGTCCCTTACCACTGCTTGTCATGTAGGCAGATGAGAGCCCTCAGCCTAATTCACTTTGGGCCAGTGTCTGGTTACTATTTTGTTTGCAACAATGACTTTAAATGCCAGACCAAGGCTCTAGGCCCACAGGGAACTGGGTTTTTAAAAACAAAAAAAGCAGGAAGGTTGTCACATTATTTAGACTTATCACAGGGTACGCACCATGGGTAGCACTTCCTCTGGACAACAACTCTCTTCCAGGTCTAACAGCTGCCCTTGCAGGCTCTCAACCCATTATCCTTTTGCTTACCTTGCACCCCCTCTCTCACTTCAGGAGCTTCTTTGTGACTCGGCCCTCCAGCCAAACTCTGTGGTTTCTCCTTCTGGGGTATAAAGTCTTACTGGACCTGTTGATAAGGCCAGTCGTTCTCAACCTTTCCAGACTACTGTACCCCTTTCAGGAGTCTGTTTTGTCTCACGTACCCCAACTTTCACCTCACTTAAAAACTACTTGCTTACAAAATCAGACAAAAATAAAAGTATCACAGCACACTGTTACTGAAAAATTGCTTACTTTCTCACTTTTACCATATAATTATAAAATCAATTGGCATATAAATATTGTACTTACATTTCACTATGATACTTGAGCATGTTTTTCACTTGTGAGCTTTTTCTGAAACCTGAGCCCCAGGCGGCAGGGCTGAAGCATGTAACTTAGTTTTGCAGGGCCCCCTATGAAATGGGAACCCAGGCAATTGCCCTGCTTGCCACCCCCTAATACCAGCTCTGCACTTGCAATCCCCCTAAACCCATCCCATGACCTCCCTGGGCACTGAAACTCCCAGGTTGAGAAACACCATTCTAGATGAGTTGAGTACACTCTGGAAGACCTCTGCATACCTGCAGGTTGAGAACCACTGGTCCAGGCTATGCCACTCCATCACTGGCGGGTAGGGGAACCCAGGGCCACCCACTACGCCACATTCCAGCCCAGGGACCCTGCAAAACACCATCAAGGTCTGCTCAGTCCCCAACCTTGCTGCTCTCTCCCTGGGCTGCTGCCTACGCCACCTCCCGCTTGGGTTGCCAACCCTCTAGGATTGTCGAGTCTCCAGAAATTAAAGCTTAATCTTTAATTAAAGATTATGTCATGTGATGAAACCTCCAGGAATACATCCAACCAAAATTGGCAACCTACCTTCCACAGACTGTCTTCTCTACCCTGCTCTCTCCTGGATATGTCCTCCACGAGGGCCATGCTCCCAGGGGTTTAATTCTTTCCCTGGGTGCCTTCCTGCCTTCTCTAACACACAGAGGAGGATGGTGGCAGACTTCCTCTCTGCAGCCATTGCTGTTGCCAGCCCACACCTGCTCACCTGAGCTTCAGCTTTGGCTCAGGAGATGCATCTACAGCCTAATCCCCTCCTGTGTGGCCTATCACACTAACTGGACCTTTCTTGGCTTCCTGAACTCTTTTAGGGCTGCTGTGGGTGGATACCCCATCACACTTGTGCTTCCGCAAGTTCAGCAGTTCTGGGCTTTACTACCCAAGTCTGTTGCTAGGAGAGGTACCTATGATTTGCCAGACCAGACCACTGAGCCATCAAGTCTGAAATGCCACCTCTTGGCCAGGATTGTCCTGGAGTCTACAGAAATTAAAGCTTAATCTTTAATTAAAGATTATGTCATGTGATGAAACCTCCAGGAAAACATCCAACCGAAACTGACAACCCTATGGCCTCTGGCAGACACAAACATCTGGGGTGATATCCTGATACCACTGAAATCAGTGGGAGTTTTGCCACTGATGTCACTGGGACCAGGATTTCACCCCTGCATCAGAAGAAGTGGGGATGCATAAATGAAACATGCATTCGGAAGTTCACTTGTTGTCTGGGGGAAATAGTTTTAAGCAGTTGATTGAGCTCTCTGGGCAAATCCTCTATCAAAAATGAATACTAGCAGGTCTGCCACCTCTTTAAAGAGTCTGAATCATTGCAAGAAGGCCTTCCCTATGGACACGAGGTGACCTCAGCAGGTCTCAGATTGAAAGTCTACAGTTTGCCCTCGAGGCTACAGGCTCCTCCACTTCCACATGCTGATCGGCTCCTGGTGCTGGCTCCTTTCCTTCTGCTTCATCAAGCAAAAAAACCCATGAAAGGCCCTCAGCACCTAGCAGATTTCCTCCTTTTAGCAATCTGCGTCTGCTAGAGAGAGAAGAGGTTTTGTTCACCGAAGCCTGGTTTGCAGTCGATAAGAGAAGTGAGCAGTTAAATTTTAATAAATAATCTCTTCCCATCCGTCTACAGAAAGAGAGCGCAAGTGACAGAAAATACCTTGATTGGACAACGTTATCCATCTCCCCCTCCCCAGTAGAGCACGGTACTAGGCTAAACTGGAGATATTACAGACACTTGTGGGCACTGCACAATGGAAGATTCTAGCCTAGATGGCTCAGTGGTCTGATCTGCCATTCAAATCCCTGTGAGGGAGAGATTAGTTCAAAACACCTCTCACTAAGTAATGGGGTTTTTTGGGGAGGGAAAAAAGTCGTTGGGAAGAACCCAAGTTGAGGCGGTAGAATCCAGCCCCTGCAGTTAAGAGAGCGCAATGTGTGAAAAGCAACATTCATTGTTCCCTGTTGTATCAGCAGGTAGCTACCGCAGAAGATGGAAACGTGTCTCTCTCACAGCCGGTCTCTGACACTTTACATATTCCAGATAAAAACATTATCACACTACCGGCCCAGTGGAATAAATATCACATTACGAAGTCTCTCCACACTGCACTAAGCATTAGAGTAGGGAGAACTCATAGGGTCTCTCTACATTGCATGGCACCAACGCTGAGGCCGGGTCAGTCGACTCGGGCTCGGGCTGCAGGGCTTAAAATAGCAGCGTAGATGCTCAGGCTCAAGCTGGAGCCCAGCTCTCAGACTTCATGAAGGGGGTGGATCTCAGAGCCCAAGGCCAAGCCTGAACTGCTACACTGCTATTTTTAGCCCTGCAGCCCGAGCCTCACGAGCCCAAGTCAGCTGATTCAGGCCAGCCGTGGCCATGCCACAAGTCTTTTATAGCAGTGTAGACGCACCCATAAGGGTCAGAACTGCTTTCTGTTGCACACAGAGCACCTTGGGTTGCCTGGGTTCTTTACACAACACACAGTCAACCTGTGGAACTCTTTACCAGGGGCTGTTGTGAAGGCCAAAACTATAATGCGGTTCAAAGAAAGAACTAGAGAAGTTCCTGAAGGATAGGTCCATCAATGACTATTAGCCAGGATGGGCAGGGATGCAACACCATGCTTTGAGTGTCCCTAGTCTCTGTTTTGCTAGAACCTGGGAGTGAACAACAGGGGATAGATCACTTGATGATTGCCTGTTCTGTTCATTCCCTCTAAAGCACCTGGCATTGGCCACTGCCGGAAGACAGGATATTGGGCTAGATGGACCAATGGTCTGACCCAGTATGGCCGTTCTTATGTTCTAGGGGGTCTCTGCAGCTGTTCTCTTCAACACCCCCTGCAAAGGATCCACCAATCTCTTCCTCACTGAGCCTGCTTCCCCCTTGCACTACCCTACTCTGTGGGGACAAAGGTAGGGCCCATGAAGCTACATCCTGTGCAAACATGAGCACCTAAATCCTGCCCTTGCCCCCTCTGCAGCATAACCACAACTGTCCGGCTAACATCAGCACTCTATGGCCACAGGTGGAGACAGTTGTTACATATGCTGTACGTGCAACATTTCCAAACAAAGAAATCTTAGCTTGGGGGGAGGCGAAGAAGAGCAGGGCTAGGAGAAATGCAAGTTTTTATTCCAACTTTTTTTTTTAAAGTTTCTTTTCTTGTTTCAATATCTCCTGTTTCATTTATTGTATTTTATAGTACCTAGCCCAGAATGAATCCTAATTGATTACAATGCAGGCTTTATTAGCAGAGTTCATTTTAAATGCACAGATTATCATTGTCCAACTGGTAAATACACAAAACATTTGTTCTGCAATCACATCATTTTTGCAAAGATCACAAGTGAATTAACTGTAAAATATTTATAATACAATAGCATCCAAAGGGTCCAAATGGAACTGGGATCCCACTGGACTGGGTGCTGTACAAAGACAAGCTCCTGCCTAGAAGAGCTTACAATCTAACAAATCTCTTTTAAGGTTTCTGTTAAAAGGCACTTTCAAATACATATAATGCAACAAGGATCACATTAATTATTGTGCATTTTAAGTGTACTTGTAGGACTACATTTTAGGACCGTGACCCAAAGCCCACTGAAGTGAATTAGAACCTTTCCATTTACTTCAATGAGTTTAGGGCAGGGGTTCTCCAACTGTGGGTTGGGACCCCAAAGTGGGTCGCAACCCCATTTTAATGGGGTCACCAAGGCTGACGTTGGCCCTGGCTCCCAGCAAGTCTGAAGCCCAAGCCCCACCCGCCGGGGCTGAAGCCAAAACCTGAGCCTCACCAGCCCGGGCTAAGGTTACATGCCCCCACCCACGGCACATAGCACCCCAATTTTTGTTGTCAGAAGTGGGTCACGGTGCAATGAAGTTTGAGAACTGCTGGTTTAGGGCATTTAGGATCTGATCTAAGGCCATTTTGTTAGGTAGTATTCATACCTGTTCGATCACACTAATCAAACTACTCAAAATATGTTTCTATCGTCATTAAAATTGTTCCTCCCTCTGAGTAGCAGGATATTTAAGAATTCAAGGGGAAAAAAATCCAGGTAATTGTGGTTAAAGAAATTAGTCCTGCTATCCAAACATCAGGTCAGTTAGATATGTCCCTCCAGTAGCTGTATACATTCCAAAGTACCGTACCGGGCCATAAACTTCATTATTTCTGCACCAAGATTCCCCATTACATGGTGTCACTTCTGGAGGAATAGAAGTTACAGCCAGTATTTTCAATAATGACTAGTGATTTAGGACATCACTGTTGGGTGCCCAACTCGAGGTACCTTATAAAAAGAGTAATTTTCCTAACGGGCAGAGCACCCCCTCCCACTGAAAAATAATTTGTTTATAAAGCCTGCCCTGCAAAAGCAATCTGGGTGTTGAACAATCAAACAATTTCTCATTACAAATTAAAAGAACACTCTGACCTCAGGAAAATTACAAACAAAGCAGGTAAACAAAAACTATAAGAACATAGAAGGTGTTTCAAATCGGGCAACCAAAATCACTAATCTCTTTGAAAAGCCTGACCTACAATTTAGGATAATTTCAACAAGAACTATGAGATCTAGCCACTAAACATTTGTCTTTCCAAAAACAAACAAAAAAGAAACCCACCAGCAGGAAATAACCCCTTCATCCTCTAAATGCTGAAATATACAGGAATGTGTGGAGAAGAGAGAATGAGGCCAGTAGCTAACTTTAGCTGCCTTGTCTGAAGCTGTGAATTTGTGTGGAGTATTTTTTTAGCTGTTCATCGCGTTCCTCATCGCCGTGTTGCTGTTGGTAATGCTGGTACAGTTTGGAGCTATTGGCTGCCCCAGTTCCTTCTACAGTTGGAAGGTGCCCACTGGACATATGGAGTATGGTGGAAGTCAGTGATTTAATGTAATTTTTGGCTAGTGTAAGAGTCTCAATTTTAGAAAGTTTATTCTCAGCTCTCACATGAGGGATAACCTCCCGCAAGGCCTGGAATGCATTATTGAGCTTGTGCATTCTCTGCCTTTCCCGTTCATTGCTTTCCAATCGCCTCAAGTGTCTGTCTTTGTTGTTCCAAGCATGTTTGGCTTTGACTGTACCAGTCTTGTTGCTCTCATTGTTTCTGCCATTTCTCCTTTCTTTGCGTCGCAAACATTTCACCGGTTCCTCTTTGCTCAAAGTTGTCTCCCCAAGAAAGGCTTCTTTATCAACAGCAAGCCTGTGCTTCGTTCTTTTGCTTTTGGTCTTCATGTTTCAGTAGATGATGGGGAAACGTCACCCAGCTTGTTCTCCCACTAAGTTAATCTTCTGGTACTAGCCATCAACATGCTGCAAAAACATAACATCAACATCTTCAGCTGTCGTTACCTTTCATACTGAACAAATGGAAAGTCATTGTGCTGTTTTGCTTTGTACCAGCATCTACCTGCAAAATACTGTGAAACTACCAGCTGGATCTTTTATTTGTTAGTATATGTTTTACTGATTGTTAACATCAGACCATCTGGGCTCTGTGGATGGAAGTAGGGCCTCTGGAGAGGATCCTCTTAACCACAGCACGTGGGCAGTGGTGGTGGTGATGTATTTGCATCTTGATTCATGCATGTTAGTGGGACTGGGGGGTGAGGGGAAGAGGGAGGGAGCCTGTACTACATCTGTTCTTAATGTATTTGCTTTGGATTTCAGTCTCCAACTGGCAACATTCATTGTCTCATTTGTCTGATTCAGTTGGCCTCTGTTTGGGGCCCCTCCCCTCTAACTGAAGGAGAGGCCACTGTAGTTCTCTGTGGCAAGATCCTCTCCAGGTTCATTCAGTCCTTGGCCTCTCTGCTGAGAATGCCAATGAGCATGCTAAAACTGGAGCCAAATGAGTGTTTGACATGGGTTCCTGTCCACTAGAGCCTGTTGGCTTTCAGTCCAGTTCCATTTCACATATGCCACAGGCCAACTAAAATGACTACAATGTGACAATGCTGATAACCACAGAGTAAGGCATTACAAGGAAGATGGACAATGGGAACATTTGGCCAAGTTCTTCTCTTGGCTACAATGGTATCGCTAGTTTAAGTGAGAGAAGAATCTGGTCTGTCTTGAGCAACTAGAAACAGAACAATATTAAAAAAAAAGTGACTGCAAACATTGGTGAGCCAAGTCTGTTCCCTTAAGCAAGAGCTGTCCTGAGGGAAAACAGGAAAGGAATTTAAAGGCTGGACTGAGACGCAGCATTTCCAGTTTAGAGATCTCAACAGCAAAAAGAGGTCTTTGGCGTCAGCAAACCAGAAAGTGAGAAGCACGACAGGAGCATGACTGTCAGTAAAGGCTTAGTTATAAACTCCCTTTCCTCCCAGCTCCTGGCACCCATTCCTTATGAGCTGAATCACATCCATGTGTATGCACACAGAATTGATTTGGGACTAGATCCCTGGATATCCAGCTCCAAATAAGGCAAGTCTCTTCCACTGGAGCTAAAGGAAAACTTGTGAGAGTAGGAGGTCCTGTTTGTGGGCAGCAGCACACACTCACATCGCAAAGCCAACACATTATGCTGTCCTCTGAATGCCCCCTTTCTCTTCCCCCCCATTCCTTTGAGTGTTGCTCTCTTGCTTCCTCTCACAGCTCTCCCAACTTCACCATATGTCTCCCCACCTTCTCTTCGTGCCATCCAGACAACTTTTAGGAGCCATTAACTCAAATTTGTATTCACTTCTCATTCACAAGCCAATGCCTTCCTATTTGTCATTTGCTTTTAGTCTTGCCTTTAAAATGCCAGCTGTGTCAGTTTTGTCCACAACTGGTGGAAGGTTCAGACTGCTCCTCCTCATTGATGGTCTTCCCAGCTCTCTTCCAGGGACACCACCTTGCTATTTTGGACTGCTGCAGTCAGAGGAGGAAGGTTGGCTGTTACCAGCACCCACAGTGAAAGCTCCGGTATGGTGCAGCAGCAGCAGAGTTCCTGCTGCACAGTGAAGACTGGCATGCTGGCAGCAGTACCTCCTCCCGCAGTGACAGTAGCAGTGCAGGAGGGGGAGTGGGTTGCAGCCTCTCTTCCTTCACCAGCTAACGGCCAGGGTATAGCCATTTTGACACCCAGTATAACAGCAATTTCTACACCTCCCAAGTCAATAATCCAGCCAACACTGGCAGCATGGCAGAGTCTAGTCTTCCTGTGCCACGGGACAGGGCACCTGCACAGGTGCAGCAATGCCCCTTCCTTCCAGGCTGATGAGCCATTAGACAGTGATGATGCAGAAGCACCCTCTACCTCCACTTTGTGCCAATGCTTGGTTCAATGGCAGGCACCTGGCAGCAGCCCCCCCTTTTGCTGATGACTGGTATTAATGGGGGGGGGTGTCCATTTACTCCCCTTCGTTCCAGTCTTAGAAAATATTTCTGGTGAGGCACTGAAATGTGAGTGACTGGAGAGTCGGACTGCCGTTAGAGACTGGCCACAGAGCTTAACTCCCCTCCTGGAAGGACAGGGGAGATGCACCACCATGCCACATCACCACCTCTTGCAGTAGAGGGTAAAACTGATTGAGGATGCTGGGAAAACCGACATCACCACCGCCGCCACCTAGGAGCATCCTCAGCTGCTCCTTTCTCCGTGTTCACGGTGTTCCAGCTGCCCTGTGCCAGCTACTCTGGCCGTTCTTTGGGTTCATACCTCATCACAGGGTACTCAAGTTTTCCACAGAGGACCTATGCTCACCGCACAAAGTGGCTTGATTGGGGGCCTCCAGCCCAAGGCTGCCAGGGGAGCAAGACAAGACTGCATCTCAGGTTTCACTCACCAGCCCCACACCATGCTGCCTGAGAGTCATGGGCGCCAGAGGAAAACAGCTGGAGGACAGGGCTGATACTGGGGAAAAGAAAAACCAAAGCCAGGCCAGGAGAAACCTTGGAGCTTCTCTCTCTCGGAGAGATGGCAAATCAGAAGTAGGATGGAACAGTGCAAATAGGCACCAAGGAGAGCAGCCAAATCCCTACCTCCCCTGCAGAAGGCACTGCCATTGGGAAAGCAACCAGCTGCTCCTTGACAGACACCCACCTTCCTGGACTGGGGTGGCAGCCAGCAGAGGAAAGGGGGGAGCTCCTAGGAGAAGAGGATTTGGCAGATTCAGGGGAGCACGGAGCCAGGTGGAACCAGTAGACTAAGGATAGCAGGTGACGGTAGGGTACATGAAGTGGTTTGGGGGAAGGTTGTTTTCAAATACAGCTACACACGCCAGACCCATCCCCTACCCACCCCCAAACCCCTCGTCCTATAGCCCACAGTCCTGTAGTGTCACTGGACAGGCTCGACTCTACCTCCAGAGGAGACGGGGAGACAGTGGGGATGAGGGAGAGTCCTGGCGGGAGTTTGCGGTCAGCAAGGGGGGGGCAATGGGGGCTGGGGCAGGCTAGAGCAGGAGGGGCTGGGGGTAGGAGGCCGGTGGAGGCATTCAGAGCTCGCAGAGCCGGAGGAGAGGCGAAGGCTAGCGAGGGAGCAAGCGGGCAGGCAGAGGAGGAACTCGGTCGGGGCAGCGGGGGACGGAGCGGGGGGAAGGCATAGGAGAGAGCGACCGGAGAAAAGACCTACCGAGGGCGCAGGGAGCCCCCAGGAGGGACCGGAGCCCCGCGGGAGGGCTCCAGAGGGAAGGCGGTGGGCACGGCGGGGTGGGAGCGGCCAGTGCAATTTCAGACAGCGGGAGCCCTTCCGCCACTCCCCGAGCGGCCCTTTGCCCCCCGCGCCGGGAGCCTGGTGCCCGGCACGCGTACCTGGGAGCCGGCGCGGAGGGCGGGACGCCGGAGAAGGGCCGCCGGGCGAGCAGCCGCTCGCAGGTGGCAGAGACGCGTGTGACCGCAGCCCGCCCGCCCGCCGGGCCTGGGACACGTCGCTTTAGCGGCGGAGCCAGCGGGAGGCGGAGCCCGGCGCAGCAGGAGCGTCCAGGCAAATCCCCAAGGGAGGCGGAGGCGGGAGAGGGGCAGCTGCGGGCGGGGTGCGGGGCTGCCCGAGGTTCCGCGCCACCTGCACGGGGGCAGAGCCGGGACCTTAGAGCCGCGGGGCAGGTTGTTGTTTCCACGGGGCAGCGCGGCGAGAACGTGGGTCCTTATCGCGCGGGCGTCCTGCGGCACAGAAGGCGGCATTGTGCGGCCCAAGTTAAGCGTGAGATGGGCCCCCCTGCCGTGTGAAGAAAAGCCCGTTTGTCTAAGAGGTTGGCGAACTTGTTCAAACACAGCTTAATCCCTATGAAAACAAACCACCAGGAAAGGTGCCCACATCAGTGCGGCACAGGGCTCTCTTCCTGCAACCATTGTGTCAATTCACCAGAGGACAGCTTCAGCTTGCAAACTCAATGTTCCCAAAGCTCAGGGGGTTTTTAAATTATGAAGAGACTGGGGTACGCGGGTTCTGCTTTGTGCTGCAATTCCAGCTGGTCACCGAGACTGCGCTGGTTTTGGATGGGTCAGCACTCTGGGGGGCTTCCCCTTCAACACTTGGGTGCTGCAAGTGGGACTGGTGATTCAACAGGTAGAAACTCTTCCCTCACGGTCAGTACCGAAACAATGCTCCATCCAACACGATCGCAGTTAGCACGCTGCTGCGGCAGCCTCTCCGACAGAGCACAGATAATGAGGTCATCATGACTACTTGTCATTATAAAGGAACAGGCTTGGCAAGCTGGTCAATCGACCTATTTGTCCATGGTTAAATATAGTCCAGTGTTCCAGCAAGAATTCCCGGAGGTAGGTGGTGGCCTGCTTTTTTGACTTCATGATGGTACTATTCCATCTTTTCTTTAAAAAAAAATAAATAAATAAATTTTGTTTTGCATTTTTCTGAACTAAAATAACCCACTACACTAGCTTTTTAATTATATATAATTAGGCATAAGAATCTAAGGCTAAGCCTACTGGAGACCATAAAGTCTTCCTTTTTTTGTTACTGTTCTAATAAGTTACTGCTTTAAAATATTTGACCATTTTTGACATTTGACAATATTTGACTGGTCAAATACCCAGCCCTAGAGAGGAAGGGTGTGTGATAGGGCACTACTGGGACTTCACAGAACTGGGTTCAATTCCATATTCCACTACAAACTAACACCTTGGGCAAGTCACCTAGTCTCTCTGTGATGCAATTTACCATTTATAAAATGCAGTGAATAGCACTTCCCTCTTCCACAATAGTGTTGTACTGGTAAATGCATAAGACTGGGAGGTGTTCAGATACTATGGTGCTCGGGGCCATGAGATATGAAAGTGATAAAAGTGCCATGGGATCTTTAAGGGCTGTGGGAAAAGCCCCCATGTCCTAGTCAAATTTCAACCTGAGCCATTATATTTTGCCTACTTAAAGCTCCTACTATGATTTAAGTTGAAGCATCTGTTGGTTAAAATCCATGGAAGGAATTTTAAGTTGGAAAAAAACTGCAGAGTTACATTTCTTAAAGGCAGATACCAAAAGATTCATATATTCCATTGTATAGTGTAACCCAGGTTATTTGTTTTCTGAAGGCTAGAATTGAAAGCATTTCTTTTAAAATTTTAAATGCATTTTAGGATCATGACAATGAAAAAGTTCTATGAAAAAGAATTATTTCTATTTATTGTGCACTTTGGGGTAGTTTTGTCACTTCCTAAACTGAAGACAGGAACACAAGTAGTGAAATTAGTAGCATAGCAACAGTTTACCATGTTAACTCTACACAATCTATATTGCTGTTCACTAAATATATGCTACAAATTCTGAAATATTATAATTTTGTGCCAAATTCATCCTCACTAAAATTCCATTTCAGTTGCATTTTTTAAAGTACAAATGTTATAATAATGGATTTCTTTTTAGAAGCTAATTATGTCATCTGTATTTAAATATGTTCACCTGTTCAATATTTTCCCAAGTTTCTTGCACTGTTTCCATTGTTCAGTCTTAGTTTCTTGCATGTTTTTCACATTGCTACAGTAGAAGAAAGAGTCAAGAATTGCAAACACAACAAATACTTTGTGCCTATCCTGCCACATGGAAATCAAAGTGCTTTACAAACATTAAGCTTCAATGACCTGTGACTAGGGAAGCACTATCCCCGATTTACAGATGGAAAAACTGAGGCATATAGAATTTTTGGCCCACATTTTCAAAAGAGGCCTCCAACTTTATATGGCTAATGTGGGACACATAACAGCCTCATTTGAGAAAGTGATGACCACACAACTCCAATTTAAGGCAATAGGAAATGCAGGTGTTCAGCACTATGAAAGTGCCCCTAAGTTGGGCACCCAAAATCTAACGCATTGAAGGCCATTTTTGAAAGCATTGGCTCTTTTTGACTTGCTCCAAAGTCACACAAATAGTTTGCTCAGGAGCTGGAAATAGAGTCTAAATCTTGTGACTTAGAATCCTCTACCCAAGGACCCACCTTTCTTCTCACTATATGCAATTTTGGTGGTGTTGGTAATGGCAGCTTTAGAAGGCCCAGGCATAAAGAATTGTATTACTGAAGCATTTTTGAGCACTTCATTTACATTATTTTTTTCATTTTAAAATGTTTTCCATCATCATCTAAACCAGGAAAACAGGAGTTCAGAGGTTTATACCAATGCCATTCACCCCATTAATTGTCTGTAAAGGGAGAACTGATATGCAACCTCTTCACAACAAGACAGCGAGTATGTCAGTTCTACTGAGACCTCCTTATGCCAAACAGCAGGAATCCATGCCTACTTCATGACAATAGCAGGGTTTGTTTTGTTTATATAAAGACATGTACATTCATGTGTAGTCTCTGTTAAACCTTACATAATTATGGCAAAACCCATGGTGATGATTTCAGATGCTAACACATTTCAACACATTTTCACTTGAAAGATATTACTACAAATTAAATCTATGCTGTACTTTGAACAGTGCTTCCCTGTAGAGGGTATGTTTTATGCGATGTGATGTTCAAGTGATGGCGACACATACTAGCAGAAGAGATCAGGAATCTAAAATACACCCTCTCATATAGGCTGTGTTGTGCTGTGTAGGTTGAAGTGTCTGGGGCTTCAGACACCTGGGGTAGAATAGATGCTGCCCAGTTCCTCGTTTATGAGCACATTGATTTCACTCCCACAAGTAGTCCCACTGACTTCACTGAAATGAGGAGCTGAACAAGTACCAGAACTGAGTTGGGCTAAGAATAAACAAACACAGACATGAAGGTTATAAATATATAACTGTATTTTATTTTTGAATATTAAATAGTGTTTTTAAATTACAAGCAATTTATTGAATCACACTATGCATGGTAATCAATATACAGTAGAAATATTACAATTTAAAAATGTACACAATTGCAAGACAATTTGACCTGAAATTCCATTAACTATGATGTATTGCCAAAAACTTCATACCTGTATTAAATTACAATAGGAAAACCTCATACCTATGATTTTGTTACATAGCTTCTCATTTACAAATTGAATTAAACATTGTATATATACACACATCAGTACCATTTATCATTAAGTTACACCTATGACTGTGCAAGTTCAAACAATTTAATAAAACTAATAATTTTAAGTCATATTCAAGTTTATCTGAAAAACAGGCTGCTGGTATCACAAATACTTATTTTCAATATATTTATATGGTCTTGTACTCTCTCTAGATTTTTTCATATCAAAGACTTGATCCAAAACTAATTAATATTTAAGGATATTTTTGTATGACTTAAAGCTGAAGAAGTTTTGTACACCCCATTCTTATTTTAAGGCTATTTCTTATAAGGCTAATATACTTTGATTCCACCTTTCGCTAAATCCAACAAATAGCCATGTCACTAACACCTGACTTACCACTGAAATTTTAGCATAGTGCTTAATAGTTAAAAAACAAAAAAAACCCAACACAAGTATTTCCCTACCAACCAGCCCCTCATGAAAAAAGATTCAATACTACATATAAACGTATTACTTAAAATACTGATAAAAGAAAGAGGCTTGAATGGCTTTCATTAGTGCATCACCAAGGATATGAAAAAAGTGTTTAATCTGTTTGTTTCCATGGAAACGGCAGCATACATGTACAACATATAGCTGAAGGTTAGGGACTCGGGAAGGTACAGGTGTTTCAAATAAAAAAATTTACTTTCTTCTCACTTCATTGGCCTCTCTGTGTGACCGAGTCACATTTTCTCACCAAGAAATTTTTTAAATCACGTTAGCTTCCATTTTAGACTGTAGATAAGTATCTTACAAAAAAGATCGCAAGTAGCCAAATTAAGATAATGCCTTTTAGCATTTAAATAAATAATCAAGACTTTCTATTAGAGAAGAAACTAAAATGGAATCAACCCACATAATAAACCATTGAAAAAAAACCAGATAAGTATTTCTAAAACTGAAACCATTTGGATAACTAGTGCAAGAGATTACAGAATTTAATGTATGGCCCATTTGACAAATCACCTCAACGTGATTACATTTCAGCTACTCCACAAATTTGCCTTCCTTTCATAATTCATTGTTGGAATGTGGTTTACCACTTGAACACGGTAGTAGTTTGTAATAAAATTTAACGATACATATTTCTAAAAAACTGATTATAATTTTAATCTAGTGAATTGGATTAATGAAATTAGTATCCACTGAGATTAAGGAAGTGTGGCAATTCACAGATATAACAATGATTTTTCTTTGTAATATGGCTAAAGAAACACTTTGTATATCATCCCACACACACAATTCCCATTTTGAACAAAAAATGTCTGTTTGGCAATTCATTATCAAACAGTCCATTTGGACACAGGAGTAAACTTTCATTATTATGTAAGGTTTTAAGACATGGTACTCTTACTAAAGAGAATGGGAGTCACAAATGACAAACACCCTATCAACTGAGGAAAATCCTGATGTGTTGAATGCAAGGTTAAATACTGCTCAGCTGCACAAGATCTGTTCCATAATCTAAATTCCTGAAGTTACAACAGGAACAAAAGTGAAGCTGCATCTCAATATTCCAATCAAACTATATTAGCTTTTATTTAACCTTAGAAACTATGTTCAAAATCAAGAGATTCAGAATTAAGGCTGAAACTCCTTCTCTAACCCTGTGACACTTTAGGTGTTTCAGCACATATGGGGTAGACAATTCCATACATTCTTTGGAGACTCAGCATATGGAGTTTCATTCTTAATTTTGGATTTCCCTGCTTTTTTATTTATGGTAATATAAAAGTGTTACAGAAAAATACGAAGACTGATGAGACACCTTAATCTGGTGTGTGTTTAAGGAATTTTTAAAAGTCTGTATTACAGAACTAATAGGATGTTTAGTGTGCCACAGCCTATCATTTATATTTTAATATGTATAAAGAGCATACCACGTAAAAGCTCCTTTAAACCCATTACAGTATATACTGTAAGTGTATATTTAGAACTGGCTTTGCATTTAAAGATATGTTGAAAAATTCTATGAAAAGTTGTTGCTCTGCATGGGCAACAGCAAATTTCTATGATGTTACTCACACTGAAGTACAAGTCTCCCTGTGACTCTCAGGTTCCCTCTGGACCTGAGCTCCTCAGTAGGACAACTCAGAATCTCAGCAATTCCTTTTATTTCTAGAACTAATCTCTTTCCCTTGAGGGGTATGAAAGCCATTCTAGCTGTAAGGGCCAAATAACTCTTTAAAATAAATATATATATATATATTCTACTTTTTTTGTACTCCTGTCACTTAAAATCAATGCCCTGTTTTAAACCAAACTGTGTATAAAATAAAATTGCAACATCAAACAGAGCTTAACAGCTGAAAATATGTATTCTTTATGCTGCAGATGATTACAATTCTTAGCTTTTCTGTACCTAGACCTATTCAGCAGAAAAACTAGTCCTATACTAAAGCAGAGTAAACAATATTTATGCCACTAAGATGCAGTATGCTGTACAGCCAGATAGCAGTGTTGACCACAAAGCTCTAAATGCCAGCATTTTTCAGCTTTTTCCAATCTGGCCCCACATTTGCGGCTGCATAATGCATTTCACAGGCAAAGGAATTATTGCCCAACTGTATTTAGTGAGACAGCGAGGAAACTTGTTAGACAACTTATTTAAAGGATTAATTAAAACTAGCTGGATTTGTAATGGAGACATAAAACTACGTTCACTTCACTTGGACAGCTTAATGGCAAGCTTTACTATCTTACATCTTTGGGTCAGTGCACATTTCAATCAGCACCATGGAGCCCTGGTGATGTCTTAATACAGGCCTGGTCAGTTCTCTGGGTGACAAAGTATGAATGTCAATTTTCTACTGATTTAGAAGCAGGACTATTTGCATGTTTAAATCCCCAGTTGTTAATCCTAATACTCAATAGTTTTTGCAGTAATTGAGATAGAAGGATCTTTCTGAATGGGAAGGAGGCATGGAAGGCCCAAATCCATAGTCAAAAAAAAATAATTTGGGATTCAGAATTCATAGGATGAACAAGTGAGCAGCCAGGCCTGATGGGTCAATTTTTATTAAAATTAATCTTTTTACAAGATAACTTGCATTGAAACTGGGTTTCAGGGCCAACATATATCTCCCTCCCTCCAAAAGTAGAAAGTTTTAATGGAATGCAGAAAGGCCATCAAATATGACTAGATAGGAAGGTGCTACTATATGATCACTTTCAAGAGTGAAAATAAGATATTCACTTAATCCAAAATGGATCCCAAAGATACTTCAGACATCCCTCCCCAAATTTCCTATGAAATACAGGCACTCTCACAATTTGTAGTAGCTACCACTTTAAATGGTACTGCATGTAAGATTCCAGCAATTCTAACATAACACTCAGAAATTATGTTTGTTTTACAAGTGCAGTGCATAGCAAAGACTATAACAGTACAAAATGAACTGGTTAACTGGGCCAATTCTATTTGTCTTAATTTTCTTGAAAAAAAATTAAGATTTTGATTCTATACAATGTTGGGGAACATGGGAAGAAAAATCTATAGTGCAATTGCAGTAAGCAAAGTAATATGTAGTAAGTGATATCTTTCAGAATAAATATGGCTCACTATTGATCAACTATCATTCATACAGTTTCAACAACACAGCCACCTGTTGCACAGGACAATTCTACACAATTCTACAACAGGTAGTATGTTCAATAGATAACGAACTACATGGAAAAATATAAAAAGAATATGATACAATCCCATACATAAACCAGAATGTAGTGTAACTGCTTTACATGTTTCTTACAAATAATTATCTGAATACTTCAAGTACTTGAAAACAGCGGCAGAATCATTCAATGAAAAGCAAATTGCATTGATTTAAAAACAATACATTACAAAGTTAAATACACATTCAAATTAATGTCCTGATTTAACATTGCTTTCAGTGTTTGTTTTAAGTCTTAGTATTTCTTGATTACCTGTATTTCACTCCAGCAGATCCACATAAGTTTTAGACAGAGTTTATCAGACATTAGTCCAGAGTAGGTATGTACCACATGTATAATTCCAGTGAGGAAACTTTAACTCATCTAATCTTTTTCTCCATCTTCACTGCTTCCTATTAGGAGAGGAAAAATCAGAAGACATAGGTAAGATACTTGCACATTTTCTTTATTATTTAAAAATATACTAAGGATTTTCTGTATAAGCCTTCCCTAAATTCTTTGTTAGACTTTTCCTAGAACATGACATTCTGGTTCACTTTCTAAAGTACTAGTTAAAATTTCCTTTTTTTTAAACTTTCAGCTACTCTAAAGTTAAACATGTGGCACACGCATACATAGGCACATCTGCTTAAATCACACAGTTCAATGTCACTGTTTAGGTCACATGAGAAAGTGATGTATGATCTCTAAAACATCTCTTATCAATAGATTACTAAGCAGCAAATATAATACAATGCAAATAAAACTAATAGTGATTCATTTTTTATAAAAACTGAGAACCAGGGAACATCAGTGGCTAATATTTATTTTTAATCTCTTGATAAAATATTGTATTTATAATGATACTTTGAAATTATTTTTGAGTTTGTCCCTATTCTTATTTTATCGTTTTTTTCTGAGGCATTTTGGTACTAAAATATACAGAGGAACACTTTAGCAGAGCCAGGAATATAAAGGAAACTGCTCAGTACAGAAATAGCATCACTACCTTAACATTACTGTATATGGGTCTACTGCTAAACCCTCCTTTAAGAAGGAAATTCCCTACCTACAACAGATCAAGTTCTAAAAAGATGTTGCAATCCCTAGCAGAGTCTCAGGGACATACCTCCTACAAGAAACTAGATTATAAAACAAATGTAGGTACTACAATAGTCTAATACTGCTCTTAAAGGTCCTTAACTAGTGAAATAAAAACAAAAATTAAATTATGGCCAGTGATGGGGCCATCATAGAACGATTCTCAAATACTTTAGAAGCTATAATTTTTTCCCTCTTTATGGGGGAGCATGGTTCCTTCCAAAGCTCCACAGAGTGGCTGCCAAGGTAGAAATCTTATTGTTTTTCCTAGAAGGGATAACGTAGTTCTCTGCTTTAGGAACAAACCCAGAATTTTGGCAGTGTATGTGCACAGGTTTTTCTGGAGAACATTTAGCAACAAAAACACAATTATTTTGATCTAAAATGTTTTGAGCCCAGTATGAGAACTATTAATAAATTACTCGTTTAATCAGGAAAATCATTTAAGATCTTATTAGCAAGGAAAAAATTATTTGGATTTACCAAGACAGTAAACACACAAATACAGGCCCCAACACCAAGATTTATATTCAATTCACTGGTTTCAGAGTAACAGCCGTGTTAGTCTGTTTTCGCAAAAAGAAAAGGAGTACTTGTGGCACCTTAGAGACTAACCAATTTATCTGAGCATAAGCTTTCGTGAGCTACAGCTCACTTCACTGGATGCATACTGTGGAAAATTGGGTGGGGAGAAAACCTGGATTTGTGCTGGAAATGGCCCACCTTGATTATCATACACATTGTAAGGAGAGTGATCACTTTAGATAAGCTATTACCAGCAGGAGAGTAGGGTGGGGGGAGAGAAAACCTTTTGTAGTGATAAACACCCATTTTTTCATGGTTTGTGTATATAAAAACATCTTCTGTATTTTCCACAGTATGCATCTGATGAAGTGAGCTGTAGCTCACGAAAACTTATGCTCAAATAAATTGGTTAGTCTCTAAGGTGCCACAAGTACTCCTTTTCTTTTATTCAATTCACTGACAGTATTTGCATTATTTACAGCTCTGCATTCTATTTTAATATAACACTTGTTCAACAAGCTATTAAGAACAGGCCTTACTTAAAAGCCAAAATATTACAGAAGTCATCAAAATATACACGGTTTACTTGAAAGAAACCTAAATCTACTTACCTCCTTGCTCAATATCTGAATCTGTAACATGTGTAAGAGAAAAACTTGCAATGTTTGCAGGAGAGATCGAGAACCTGGAATAAGGTGATGAATGTGACCAGTTTTGTTCAAGACTCCGGGAAGGTGGAGGTGGAGAAAAGTACTTTGAAGTCTGAAGAGGCGGCTTAGAACTAATGAGGTTATTTGCTGACTTAGCTATAAAAGAGGGTTCTGAAGAAGAGAAATCATCATCCCATTCAAAACCTCCACCTACAATAAACAATCAGAATTAATAAAGATATACATAATTTCAGGTAGTGTAAAATAATCAGTTTAAAAAGCAAGCAGTGAAAAATTATACTGGATTTGAAGAGTACAACTTGGTATATCACATTCCCGCTCCATAAAAACAACTGCTTATCAGAAAATACAATTTAATTTAAAAGTGCTGTATCTTAGGGAATCATTGGGGCTACAAATGAATGCTGAAGGAAATCTGACATTACTAGCTTTCTGATGGTAGAATGTACAGGTCACAGAATAAGGGGCCTTAAAAATCCCAATATTTTCTACCCTTTCAATTCCAATCGGATGTTAGTGGCTGTTACTGAGAATTGCTATCGGAAAATATTGCTTGCTAACTAAGAGAAGTTAGGGGAACTTGTTTGCAAAGAAATAAACATTAAATTGCTAACTAATGGCTTTGAGATATATACCAATATTATTGTGGAAAATTAAATGGAATGGGGTGCAAGGTAGGAATTCTGATTTTTAAAGATTATTCTTTATTAAAAATCTTTAATTATGTTATGTTCTCTATGATAAATCATGTGGACCTATTCAGAAGTTTCCAAAATTAAGTTTTTTGATATCTCCAGGTCTCTATCTTAGTGAAGCTTAAGAAGCTACAGACTCCCATACGATCATCATGAAAAGTTTGTTTCCATGGTCAAGAGGAGCTACAACGGCCCAGTGGAAATATTACTTAAGAAAGTTTTATTTTCTCCTCTTGCTTCATTAGGCCATTGAAGCTCCTCTGGTATGGCAGGAGGAACTCCCTTCAAACAGCTTCTCTGGCTTCACCAGGAGAGGGAGCCACAGTGAAGACAAATTTTCAATTTTTAAGGAAGCATGAAGAAGTTTTACAAATTTACAAGGAAAGAACAGTGGGAAAGTTAAAACCATAAATGTCGTCCAGTTTATTAAGCAGTTACAACAGGTCACCAGGAACAGAAATACTCTGCAGGGCCAGTAAAATCTTCCAGGCCCTAGTATGTGTCAGAGGAAAATGTCTGAGCCCTGCTAAAGAGTATCTTATAAAATTGAGAAACTGAAGACAGTGTTGTATGGCATATTTATGAAGATTATATTCCATAAAAACACATTTAAATTGCTACCAAAGAACCCAGAACTAGGTTTTGTTTAAAATTAGAATTTTGTTAACCAGAAGTACCTTCTTCATCAGTAGAGCTTTCTGAATTTGTAAATCTGTTCAAGTAACTGAGACCTGAAGAGAGGACAGGAGTGCTAGCAGAGCCTTGGTTATTTGATTCTGTTGCACGGTTTCCCAGCTCTTTGGTTGGTGTTTCCTAAGAGAACCCCAAAAAAATTTAGTTCAATTCCATTACTGTACATGTGATTATATATATATATATATATATATATATATATACACACACACACACACACACACACTCAGATGTCAGCAGTTCCAAAATCATGTTATTTCCCAAACCCACTTAGACTGTACAGTCACTCTTCAACCAAGAACACAGCCAAAATTCCATTTATATTTTATATATGTATTTGAATTGAAATATTATACATTGTAATCCATAGTAAAGTTGCACGGATGAACACTACAATGTGTGCCAGAAGTGTGAATTTTTAAACTCCCCCCACTGTCCTCTACTTAGAGAGGGTCCTTTAAAAAAAAAAAAAGAAGCATATTGCAATGAAGTGTAAGACTTTTAGACTGACCATTGTCCTCTTCTTTGCATGAAACAATTTAGTTAACTATTTTTCATTTTCAAAATCCATCTTTCAGTTCCACCCGCCACCATTACAGTTCTATCCTTTAATAATACTTCAGGGTGAGGAAGTAAATTAGAAGTTTAGTATGGTATATGAAAAAGCTACTAACATGTAATCAGTTAGTGAAACCAAGAAATAAGAGACCAAATATTGGTAGAGATATCGTTCTAAGGTAGCAGATGTTTTTCCTCTAACAAAAGGATTGCTATTTTTTTATGGCAGAGGCCACAGAGCAAAAGAAAGAGTCACCTCTATTTTTTTTTACTCCAATATGCAATAGCCCTTTTAATATTTTTTATCCACTTCTTCACAAGCAACATTTCCAAGGCTTGACAGTAGGTCTCTATTCATTTAAAATTACCATGCTAGTCTGGGTTGCTATAAGCTTTAAAAAACACAGCTTGTTATTGTATGAAGTGAATAAGGAAACAAATGTAACCTTGGATTTTATTAAGTAGATCAAGCATTTATATTTTATTTGCACTGGATTAACTTGAAGAATCACATGTATCAGATGAAGAAAAAGAAGAAAATAATACTGGAATTCAAATACTGAACTACTCTACTGTTTTAGTTTAGGCTCATTAGATACATGTATATCCACCCTGGATAGGTGAAATGCAGGGAAAGAGTTAGTCTGAAATAGTAAATGAAGATACTTGGACTGGAAGTATATTTGAATTCAAATACTTAAACCAGTTAAATATAAAAATGGCAATATTTCTACCAACAGTATAAGAACAGTCCTGACCTATAAAATATTTGTGATATATATTAAAAAATAGCCCAGACAAATGAAGTGCTTGTAAAAGGTGTCAAAATGACAGTCTTGAAGACCATATTCTTCTAGCCAGCACAGGTGTGGTTATTCAAGTTCTTTCATACTCTCCATGTAAAGCAAACTACATTTCACTTTATAAATACTAACTTGCACCAATACACTGCACTGAACCTTGGAATTTCAAAAGGTCCTTTTCTAATGTGGATACATGTTTATTAGTTTTTAATGAGATGAGTGGATAAGTTTGTAAAGACTTAACAATAATGAAGTCTGCTGGTATATCATCTTGAATCTGGGCTTTAAAATTTTGATCATGTCCTTTTTTAAAAAAAGGATCTAAATTATAGAATCAATGCTTAGTAAGTAAGAGGTCAAGATACCTGATCAAACAGATAGACTGTGACATCATCGAAGAATGTTACTGCCTTTTTCTCATTTTTCCAATACTCAGAGGGCATGTCATGTTTAAGAGATTTTGGAAGTTTCAGCAGGCTTCTCAGATGCTTTCCATCATCTTTATCAGAAAGTATCACAGGCACTTGATGCACAGTTTCATCTTCACTGTCAGAGCTAAGACTACACATACGGAAAGTTCTCATATCATCCTCAGAATCATCACTGTTTTCATCTTCTTCATCTGCATCATCTCCATCCTCTGATGAATCAAGCCTTCCAGAAACATCAAGTTTACCAAGGTATTTTCCTTCAATATCTGGCTCTTTCAGTTTAGGTCCTTCAGTGTGGCACAAGGATTTTTCAATATCAGTTGAACCTGAAGGACTCTGTATGTTATGAATAGACTGTAAGTCTCCGCATGCAAGAAATTCTGAAGTATTAGTGCCAACACAAGAGACATTTCTGCGAGATTCCTCACATAGTTTAATTTCACCCCTATAGTTCTGTTCGGAATTCACTGCAAATATCGGAGTTTCTTTATTCCATTTGTCAGGACACACCTGCATCATTACATCTGTTTTCTGTGTCCCCAACTTGTCATTTAATTCTAACTGTGTGTCTAAATTACTGGGGTCCTGGTAATCCTCTATTTGACTGTGCTTTGACTGTATATCTCCAAAATAATAATAATCTTCAGTTTTATTCTCTATGCTGGAAGAGGTACTACAAATATCTACTGTTGGTTCTGCTGATTTGTTTACAATCTCTTCTGTTTTTTTGTCTGGCTCAGAATCATTATCAGAAAAATAAGCAGAGTCCCTGTAAGAGTTCTGATTTCCATTAGCAAAATTCTGTGTGGTTATTTCAAAGTTACTATTGCTATGTATTGAATCTGAGCAAGCTGTTTCTGCAGAAACAATGATTACTGGATTGGCTGACAAATCACTAGCATTCCTATCACCAACACCACATAATGCAGTGTCTGTGTTAGACGTATCATCAACAGTAAGATGTGAAGACCATTCTGGAGACTCCAGATTTTCAGTTTCATAGCCACTATCAGCAGGTTTATCAGGTGGCAAAAGTTTCTGCGGACTTTGGGCCCCTAAAGACTCTAATACCTCATTCACATCTAATGAATCCATGGAGTCTGGTGTTTTTATGGATTGTTCTGTAGTCTGTGAGGGAGATGATGAACTATCTTCCAACAGATTATCTTGACTTGCACAGTCTGATGAAATGCCAGATATTAAAGTCACTTCTTTAGGAGTGTCACTATATTTTTGAAGATGACTGAAAGTTTCATTGTTGTTTTCCAGTAAACCCCCATCATCCTGTTCTAAGACAGAAGACTTGTTCTGCAAATCATAGTTCATAGATTCCTTATTAGTATTTCCTTTCTCTACACCAAGGTTTCTCCCAAAAGTAATTTCATCATAATTAACAAGTGTTTCATTTTTTATTTGTCCCTCAGACTCTTCAATTTCAAGTGTGACGCCATAACATGAATCGTTTCCAGAACTTTGATTTTTGGCATTACTGGATAGTATTTCAATGGCGGCATCTTCAATGCCTTGTTCCTTTCCTTGACAGAGACTATCATTAATACTGTGAGATGAGTTTTTATCCACTCCAACATATGAAAATTTATCACCACCTTTCAGTATGGGGAGGTTCTGATATTTATATTGTGACTTCTCATCTGTTACAAGTGAAGAAACAGAAGGCACCTGCATTTCTGCAAGCGACTGAAGCAGAACACTCACATCTTCATCTGCGGGCACATGGACATGATCTTCTTTGTTCCCAGTTTTAAAATCATCATGCAATAAAGAAAAGTCTGGTGTATTTTTAGCCAGTTTTAGCTCAATGTCCAGAGAGTTCCTAGTTGATGTTTCTGATATATTTTTAAAATCTGTTTTTGCTGATTTTGGCCTGATATCATCACTGCTATCTTTGTTAGTCAATATCCCCTTTAATAAATTCTTCTCTTGAAGAAACAGAAAGTTATCAGAGAGTTCTTCTACAGATAGCACGCTAAAATCAGACTCTCTCATATTTTCATATAAGGAAACAGCCTCATTTGCAGAAACATGACTAGAACTCTCCTTATAAGGATAACTGACTGCTTTTGATACCTCTACACTTGAATTTAAAACTGTTGGCTTAAATTCTACATGAATATCATTTAGTTCAGTTAAGTCAAATATATTTCTGTTATTTGTCAATTCCTCTGCTCTGTCAATATCACTAAATATATTCTGGAAAGGGCTTTCAGGACCATTAGTGACATGCAAAGCCTCATCTTTAGGATCTCTGTTATAGTGGAAAAACTCCCCATCTGTGCTGGATTCTTCAGCATCAACATCCTTGGGAACCATGAAGAGAGAATTTTTGTCTTGTACAACTTCTTGATGATCAACTTCTGTTGTTAGTACAGCTGACTGATTATCAAAATTCATGCGATTGCCCCTGTCTTTTTCTTCTAACTGGATATAGTAATCACTTCCAAGAGAAAGTTTGTGAGCATCAAAAACAGGAAGCACCCCAGGTACATTAAGTGAAGCTTCCTGACCACTTTCATCCTGTGCTCCAGACCGTTGCTCTGAAAGTGACCTTTCAAAAACCTCAACTGGAAAGAAAATGTTTGTATATGCCATTGCTTCATCAGAATTCACCTGACCGCATTCATCAAAATGATCATGTTTAGCTGCCTCCCAGATATATTCAAAGCTGAGTCCATGACTTGTTTCAGTTACAGTGAGGACTTCTTCCATTTCCTGGCCAAGTCTATCTCCTGTGAAATGATCTAGGATTGGAAATGCAGAGTTATTTGATTCTCTATTGGAAGTGTTTGGCTTAAGAGCATTCCACTGCTGTTCAAAATCTATCTCAGAGTCCCTTTGGCTTTGCATGCGGAGATATGTTAAAAGTCTGTGTACTTCCTCTGCTGTTGGTCTCTTATCCGGAGGTAGCCAGCAGAACTGTAGAACTTCATACCTGTGAAGAAGAAAATTTTCAACAGTTACAATATACAAAAATAACTGCATTCCCTTTTCATTCACTGCATGGACAGGCTACACGTTTCAGTTCATTACTTTACATCAAGCAATTAAACTCAAGAGGTTTCCTTTTTTATTACTATACTTTGCTAAAATGCTTTCCTTATCTGTTGCAATTCCTTTTGCTTGTTAGCTAGGATCACTTTTCCAGAAATATATGAATATGCAGCTCTTCTGACTTATTTTTGATAGTATAAAAATTACAATGTTTGAGAAACCTCTAACAGTTCAGAGTTTGTTTGTTTTTAAATAGAAAGAGTCTAAAAAGAAAATTACCATCTATCAGAATATGGCTGTTCCAGATGTGGCTTAGAGAGTTTAACGAGTTTCTCTTTTATGACCTGGATTAGAACTTCTCTGTCAGAAAAGTGTGAATAAGGCTGAGCAGCATTATCAAAGAGTTCCCATAATGTTATACCCAGTGACCTGAAAAAGAGAAGTGACAGTTTTCTATTAAACAATTTTTTATTATTTGTACTGACGTACTATATAGTGGCCCTCTTGTGCTAGATGTGATATACACATGCCCATAAAAGATTAAAATAAAAGCAGGTTTGTTTTGTTTTAAATGATGCACATCAGAGCATCAAGACAATGCTACAGATGCCAGCTTTTGGCAAACCCTCCTCTATTCAAACAGCATAAAACAGGTGTGTATATATGACAGCTCCAATTCAGCCTTTTGTTAACTCAACAAAAATCAAAATCCTTAGCCTATGGAACATAAGAGCCTTAAGGGATTCTACTATAAGAATTATTTTTTATTTAGTTTCTGTCCCGGTAAGGGTCAGCCTATCCCACTGCGTTGCATTGAACAAATTTGTTTTTAAGTGTAGCATTTCTTGCTCAGCTATGTAAAATAAATGTTATAAACAAAGTCACAATGAGTTATGGCAGGAACACATACAGCAACACCTTAACCCTCATCCTATCTAAAATGTCTATTCAGAGCAATTTATCCCTTAAAATATAAGGAACTATCACCCTGGCCAACCTGCCCTCTTATCCCAATCTCTGAAAAACAAAACACAAAAAAACAACAACCCAGAAACTTTAAAATACCAATAATATTAAGATCTGATATTTATCTATTGAAAAAAAAAAAACACACAACCCTGGAGTATCTACCGTGTATGATGCATAGAATAGCCACCAGAGTTTCACTTGGAATGCTTAAAGTTTAACTGCATGAGCTCATAATAGCACAATGTCTTATCTGCGGATCTGGCATGTAAGATGAACAGATGTTACAAACTGAGACTTAGAGCCACTACTGTCACAGGCCACCTGCTTTCTGACTAGTGCAACAAACAGGAAATCAACTTATTCTACTATTCAATGCATTTTATTCTACTGTCTAGGTACAATAGGAAATTAGGATTTTGGGTAAAATCTTGAAGAGCACTTAAGTGACTCAGGAGCCAAAGTCCTTTTTTCAAAGTAATTTAGAAGCCTAAATATCACTGAAAGAAATGAGACTTTGAAGATAGAACTTAGGTGATTTTGAAAATTTTACCCATAGCCTAGATTCTTTGCAGACCTTGCTTATTAACCGATGGCAACAACCAATGCAAATGGGAGTAAATGAATGTATTTAACTTACTTCTCTGAGATGAATGGTATATTGTGGAGCACAAATGTTAAAGCTCTACTGTAGTGAATTGTGCCAAGGCCACATGTGACCCAGGAATGATATTTTGGCCTCCACTATCAAAACGGTCTCCATCATCAACGACTGTTACCTTAATGGTCAAATAATTTGCTGTTTCACTTCTTAACTGCTGGCAAGTGTTTGCCTTGTATACAGCAAGTATTTCTTTTACAACTGAAATGTAAAAACCTATTCTGCTAAACATATTCCCATAATTTTATTTTGATGTTATAACCACTTAACAGCAAATTGAGAGCATTAAATACAATTTCAAGCCAATAGAGATTAATTTGAAAAATTCCTACAAAATGAATGATAGCAGAATATTAAATCCAGTACATCAAGCCAACAGTCAGTCGATTCAGTCCACTCCTTACAATGAAAATACATTGATTAATAATTGTGTATTTTATACTGAAAAATGTATGAACTCCAATTCTTTCAAATATTTAAAAGTCTACTACATACCATATGTTACTATACTTGGTTTGCTCTGCTGCTAACAATCTATCTTGAAAGCTTGTTACTAGCTCAGGTGCAATCCATCGAAGAGGAATAAATTTCTTCTTATCTGTCTCAACATAATCCTCCTAGTGATGGCAAAAAGAAAACCAAAATAAAAGCTAATCCAAGGTTTATGCTTTCTAGGGGCTTCAAGGTTTGTTTTTTAATTTATCTCCCTGATTTCTCTCATTAAGAGAGGTTTGTAGCCACTTCCTTTCTTCTCAATATTTTCTTTCAGCAGAATGGCAAGTAAATATTCTCTGAAGGTCCTTAAACCTTTCTATAAAATGATTACACATAGAATAAGTGATCTAAGCATCCTTCTCACCATAAAAAATTAAGGTAATTTTCTATGCAGCATAGAGGTCCCTATTGAAAAAGAATATCTTCCACAAGTGTATAACAAAGTTCAATCAATTTTTATTAAGAGAACAGTTCTCAACATATTAAAAACATTTAGAAATGGTTTGGTAGCTAAAATACTTGGAAAATCGGTTAAGTAAGAAAATGGATTTCAACTGACATTCCCTTCTCCCTCCACTATCCAATTTGTTGAGTATTATAGTTTGAATTAATATTAAATATTATGAACACTTACATTTCAAACAATATTTTAAAAAAATTGATCAACAATGTGTTTTACCTTGACTTTAAACTTTAATGCATATCTTCTTTAATAAAATTTTAACTTCTACATCATCCCCTGCATTCTTTTATTTTAGGACTCTTGTAGGGCAGGGCATACAAGCCTGAATGGTAAGTTGAAGTTTAAGAACACAAGAATGGCCATGCTGGGTAAGACATATGGTCCACCTAGCCCAGTATTGTCTTTCAACAGTTAGTGCCAGATGCTTCAGGAGAAGTGAACAGAACTGAACAATTTATCGAAAGATCCATCCCGTCGTCCAGTCCCAGCTTCTGGCAGTCAGAGGTTTAGAGACAGACACCCACAGCATGGGGTTGTATCCCTCACTATCTTGGCTAATAGCCATGGATGGACCTATCCTGTATGAAATTTATCTAATTGTTTTTAGAAACCAGTTATACTTTTGGCCTTCAAAACATCCCTTGGCAACGAGTTCCACAGGTTGACTGCACATTGTGTGAAGAAGTACTTATATTTGTTTTAAACCAGCTGCCTACTAGTTTTATTGGGTGACCCCTGGTTTGTGAGTTAGAAAGGTAGACAACACCTCCCTTGTTCACTTTCTCCACAGCACTCATGATTAAGGCTAAGATTTTGTCACAGATATTTTTAGTAAAAAAGTCAGGGACAGGTGACGAGCAAAACCAGAAAAATTCATGGAAGCTGTGACTGGTCTGTGACTTTTACTAAAAATATCTGGAACAAAATGGTTATCTGCAGATCCCCACACTGCCTGAAGCGGGGCAGCTGTGCAGGGGCTAGAAGCCACCGGCACCGCATCTGGGGGCTATGGGGTACCCCTGCCACCTGCAGCTCCATGGATCCCCCACTGCTCATGGGGGTAGGGAGCTGTGGGGTGCCCCTGGCTCCCGTGTCAGCTGGGAGCTATGGGGTACCCCCACCACTCAGTTTGGGGACCTGCCACCCCCGGCTGCCCGGGGATTCCTCCGCCACCCACAAGCTGCAGGGAACTCCACTGCAAGTGGCGGCTGGGAGCTCTGGGGGCCTCCAGAGGCGGTGGGGTACCCCACAGCTCCTGGCCCCGGCAGGCAACCCTGCAGCTCCCCACCACTGCAATCATGGATTCTGTGACTTCCGCGACCTCCGTGACTAAATCGTAGTCTTACTCATGATTTATAGACCTCCATCATCTCACCCCCTCAATCAGCTCTTTTCCACGCTGAACAATCCCAGTTTTTTAATCTCTCCTCATATGGAAGCTATTCCATACCCCTAACCATTGTTGTTGCTAGTCTCTGCATCTTTTCTAATTTTAATAAGTCTTTTTTTGAGATGGGGTGATCAGAACTACATGTAGTATTCAAAGTGTGGGTGTACCACAGTTTTATATAGTGGTGTTATGACATTTTCTGTCTTATTATCTATTCCTTTTCTAATGGGTCCTAACATTGTTTATTTTACAGCTTATTTGACTAGCACTTCACATTAAGCAAATGTTTTCAGAGAACTATCAATGACGACTCCAAGATCTCTTTCTTGAGTGGTAACAGTCAAGTTAGAACACACCATTTTATATGTATCATTGGGATTATTTTTTCCAATGTGCATTACTTTCCACTTATCAACACTGAATTTCATCTGTCACTTTGTTGCCAAGTCAGCCAGTTTTGTGAGATCCCTTTGTGACTCTTCACTGGCAGGCAGGCAGGCCTTAAACTACCTTGAGTAATTTAGTATCACCTGCAAACTTTGCCACCTCATTGTTTACCCCTTTGTCCAGATCATTTGAATATGTTGAACAGCCATGGATCTGTACAGGGACCAATGGACTCCGCTATTTACCACTTTCCAGTGTGACAACTGACCATTTATTCCTACCCTTTGTTTCCTATCATTTAACCAGTTACTGATTCATGAGAGGACCTTCCCTCTTATCCCATGACTGCTTACTTTGCTTAAGAGCCTTTTGTGTTGGACCTAGTCAAAAGTTTTCTGAAAGTCCAAGTAAACTATATCCACTGGATCACCCTTGACCCACTCAAAGAATTCTAATAGATTGGTGAGGCATGATTTCCCTATATACAAAAGCCATGTTGACTCTTCCCCAATATATCGTGTTCATCTGTGTGTCTGATAATTCTGTTCTTTACTATAATTTCAAACAATTTACTTGGTACTGAAGTCAGGCCTCTAATTGCAAAGATCATGTCAGGAGCCTTATTTAAAAATTAGTGCTACATTAGCTTTCCTCCAGTTATCTGATACAGAGGCTGATTTAAGCGACAGGTTACATACCACAGTTGTTAGTTCTGCAATTTCATATCAGAGTTCTGAAGGAACTCTTGGGTGAAAACCATTTGGCCCTGGTGACTTATTGCTGTTTAATTTATCACTTTTTTCCAAAGCCTCCTCTACTGACACCTCAATCTGGGACAGTTCCTCAGATTTCTCACCTAAAAAGAATGGTTTAGGGATAGGAAACTTCCTCTGCAGTGAAGACCAATGCAAAGAATTCATTTAGCTTTTCTGCAATTGCCATGTCTTTCCTGAGTGCTCCTTAGTATCTAAGTCACCAAGCAACCCCCACTGATTGTTTGGCAGTCTTCCTGCTTCTTATGTACTTAAATTTTTTTGCTGTTAGTTCATGTGTCTTTTGCTGGTTGCTTTTCACATTCTTTTTTGGCCTGCCTATCTACACATTTACCAGACCTCCAAATTTTTAAAGGATGTGTTTTTGCCTCTAACCACCTGTTTTACGATGCATTTTAGCCATGGGGGCTTTTTTTTTGGTCCTCTTACTGTTTTTTTTTTCTTTTTAATTGGGCTATACATTTAGTCTGAGTCTCTATTATGGTGTTTTAAATAGTTTTCATGCAGTTTGCAGGCATTTCACTCATGATTGCTCCTTTTAGTTATATTTAACTAGCGTCCTCATTTGTGTGTAGTTCCCCTTGAAGTTAAATGTTTCTTTGATCTTTCCCCCCCTTCTATGATGTTACATTTGATTACATTATGCTCATTATTACCAAGTGGTTCACCTATATTTACCTTTGTACCAGATCCTGTGCTCCACTTAGGACTAAATTAAGAATTGTCTCTCTCCTTGTGGGTTCCAAGACTAACTGCTCTAAGAAGCAGTCATTAACGGTGTCTAGAAATTTTATCTCTGCATCCTGTCCTGTGGTGATACGTACCCTGTCAATATGGGGTTAGCTGAAATCCCCCATTGTTACTAGGTTTTTTGGTTTTGTAGCCTCATCTCCCTGTGCATTTCACAATCACAGTTTAGTCATGTTAAGAACTCTTGATCCACTCGTCAGTTCTCCAATAAGCGATGTTATTGTATTAATATTCAGTTACGTTTTATACATCCTTTACTTATATGAAAGCCAACGATCTAATTTGTAAAGTAACTGATCAAAATCATAGCTCCATAAAAGCAGTCATCCCATAAAATACTGGTTTGTAATCTTAATGTGTTTCGTCCAAATATATTTGATACATTTTAATTTTAAGTTGCTCTGAATCTCTTTAAAATTGATTTAGACAAAGAAAACAGATAGATTGACTTACCTTGTATCTACTGAATCCTATTCCATAATCTCCTACTTTTACATTTAAATCAGATGTAAGAAAGCAATTCCTTAAGGCTAAATCACTGGAAAACAAAGAGTACAGTAATGACAAAAAAAACAAGACAAAAGGATATTCAATACACATTCGAGAGAAAAATCAATAATTTGGAGAATGTAATGAAATTAAATTTAGCATCAGACTACACCAGAGCTTAAAGACCAATTATGATGTTAAATGCACAAAAATCTATAGAAAATGCAATCACAAAAAGTAATTAAGTATATTTATATGCCCTTTTTCAGGACTGTTCTTGTTTACATTTTCAATGCATTTCAGAAGCCACACAAGCCAACAAAAGATTACATTATGTTGCACTGGAACAGTGGAGATCATTTATGGTTCTGTCAGTCATTTTTCTAGAGGTGTAAGTTTAACAACTGATGTACTAAGAAGCTATCCATCTCTCTATATAAAGAGTAAGTATTAATAAATTTATTGACCAGATATACTTCTATGGTACATGGAGCTAAAAATGACCCTTATGCCAGCCCACCTCACTATACCTCCCAGAGCATTCACCAAAGGAAAGGCAGATGATGATATCCCCCAGTGAAAGTAATGCTAGTGCCTGCTAAGGACTGCTCCCAGTGGAGGAGGCTGCAGAGGGGATACTCTCAATCAGCGCATTCTATAATCTGTCACTGACCAGACACTAGCCCACTATGTACACAGGGGAGGTTGTGGTTGAATTGTGCTGCCACAACCTGAATTTGTCATCATGCCCTGTGCATGAAGTTAAGGTATTAGAAGTCTGAGCAATCCTGAGGTGAACTTATTTTCTTGTTTCTGTAATTTAAAAAGATGAATATTTTGCCATCAATGTTTGTTTGCCATCAAGAAATTTTAAAGCTATTTTAACCCCTGCCCCCCCTACAAAAAAAGTAAAATCTACCAACCACATGGCTACTTTGAAGGTTCCCACTGCTACTGGTTGAAAAAAAAATCTATTCAATCATAGATGTGGGTCATGTTTATTATCACACAAAGATAGTCATTTCCGAGCATGCTGTTAAACGAAAGCCCTTCACAACATATTTTAGGTATCAGAATTATCTGAACAATTTGAGTGTGACAAATCTAGAGACAAAACACAATACCATTTAAATCTCAGAATATTAGAAAGTGACAGCACACTGTGCCAAACTAAAAATAAATGCCAGGATTTCCAATAATGAATAATCAGTGTGGTTAAATAATCTACCATAATCTAATAGTATGATAACTTTCTACCATGCTGTGCTGAAAATGACGGCACTGCACCTTTAAGCGGGGTGGAGGGGTGGGAGAGGGCAGGGAATTTGGCTGGCGGAATGAAAGGAGCAGTGCTTTAAGGCTGGGGTAGGGGAAGAGAGTCTAACTGCTGCAAAAGGGGCGACACGGACATCCCCTGGAATCTGGATGGGCAGAAGAGTTTAAAAGGGGCAGCCCATGCAGTGAAGCCCCCTTTTACATGGAGCAGGCTAAGGCAGCACCCATGCTCCATCCCCTTTAGGTGCTGAAGTACCAGGTTTGGTCTAGACTTGCTGTGGGCATTGCAGTAGCTGCCTCTTTTTAGAGGGGCTGGGAAGGAATTTTCCCCTTACCACTAGACTGGCCTAGGTGGATTTGGGGTTTTTTCACCCTCCCCACAGCACGTTTGGGAAGGGCTTTGTTGACATGTGGCATGAAAGGAGTTAGGCGATATGTCACAACTCATTATATAAGTGGGACAGATGTTCAGTGCAGGTACTCCATAGGGAAGGTGTACAGTGACTGGAGAAATGGCTTGATAAAGGACTTGTCATAAAAATAAAGGGAAGGGTAACCACCTTTCTATATACAGTGCTATAAAATCCCTCCTGGGCAGAGGCAGAACCCTTTCACCTGTAAAGGGTTAAGGAGCTAAGATTACCTTGCTGGCACCTGACCAAAATGACCAATGAGGAGACAAGATACTTTCAAAGCTGGAGGAGGTGGAGAGGGCAACAAAGGGTCTGTCTGTCTGTGTGATGCTTTTGCCGGGAACAGATGAGGAATGCAGCCTTACAATGGTTAGTTAGTAAGTAATCTAGCTAGAAATGCATTAGATTTCCTTTTGTTTAATGGCTGGTAAAATAATCTGTGCTGAATGGAATGTATATTCCTGTTTTTGTGTCTTTTTGTAACTTAAGGTTTTGCCTAGAGGGATTCTCTATGTTTTGAATCTAATTACCCTGTAAGGTATTTACCATCCTGATTTTACAGAGTTGATTCTTTTACCTTTTCTTTAATTAAAATTCTTCTTTTAAGAACCTGATTGATTTTTCATTGTTCTTAAGATCCAAGGATTTGGGTCTGTGTTCACCTGTACAAATTGGTGAGGATTTTTATCAAGCCTTCTCCAGGAAAGGGGGTGTAGGGCTTGGGGGGATATTTTGGGGGAAGACATCTCCAAGTGGGCTCTTTCCCTGTTCTTTGTTTAAGACGCTTCGTGGTGGTAGCATACGGTTCAAGGACAAGGCAAAGTTTGTACCTTGGGGAAGTTTTTAACCTAAGCCTATAAAAATAAGCTTAGGGGGTCTTTCATGCAGGTCCCCACATCTGTATCCTAAAGTTCAGAGTGGGGAAGGAACTTTGACAGGACTTTAAGAGGTGGTGTTGATTAAAGGATTGGAACTGAGGAGAAGGGGCGGTTGGGGCACCTATGATTGGTACAGCAGGGAGCCAACTCCCTTTTCTTATAGCCCACCTTAACCCTTCTGTGAAGGGAGTGGATGGTAAGGTCCCAGCAATGAATTGGCTGGGGCACCTGGATGGAAAAAGAAGTGGGGTGGAGGGCGTCTGGTAGAACCCTCCCCCTCGGGGAAGTTATTGAATGAACATGGTGTTATCCACGCTGCACACTTTTATCCGCCGGATAGTCCCAGAAATCTAATAGTAAAGTTACGGCCCGATTAAAAACCATATCAAATGTCTCCTGTCCTCCTTTCAGTACAGCCAGACAATAAAAAAGTAATGAACTTTATTGAGCATTATAAACAAAGTTCAAAATGCAGCAAATTACTACCCCCTTGTGGTCCACTGTAATTATGCATGCTCTTAAAAAAATGCTCACAAAGCTGGTTGTGATAATGTATGTTCAATCATTTTATGCCACTGACAAGAAGCTGTGCATCATATGAGTTCTCAGTTCTTCTACCCTATCTAAAAGAACCCTCTTACTTGACACACCTAGCATTTCATTTCTGCCATGGTTAACAGTTCCTGTCAAAACGGAAGATACAAGTAATTTAGGTTTTAGATACTAGATTTAAGCATTTGAAATGGTTTTCAATAGCACAAATTTGTTATACAAATAATAAGGAACTAATCCATGTTCTGCATAATGATTAAGTTGCACTTGAATTCCTGTTAATATAAATACACTATAAACTGAATTTAAATATCCATAAAAAGGCAATTTATCAAAGCAAAGAGGAAAAATGTAGGAGATGCACAGAAGTTGTCTCACAAGAAACAAACCCAAAAGCTTAGAGAAACACCAACACTACTCATATCCAGTTTCCATTATAAATTCGTCACAGGTACACACGATCAGTAAGGTAGCTATAGCTGCTCCAGCTAATGATAGTAAGTCAGTAGTGGTTATAGAAAAAGACTCCACATAAAAATATTAGAACTTCATTTTTCACCTTTAAGCTGGGGGAACTTGTTCCTCTTTGACAATATCTTTTGCAAATGTCATCACTTGACAGACAACTTGGCAATGCATTTTAAGCATTTATATTTACACCCATAAGACAAGAAATTCCCACCTAATTTCAGGCAACTATAGCTGGAAAAAAAAACCTGGAAGAGAATATGAATACAATACAATTCTAGCTGCTTGAATTTACCACTAACAACAAAATCACTGATGCTGGAGCTTTACCACATACTCTGACAGCATCAGGATAGTGTTGCCAGAAATAAACATTTGCAATGACAGTCTTCCAGGTCCACAGGCAGTTATCTACCAAACTTAGCTACATTTTGAAAAAAAAAATATATTGTTCATTTAATAATTGCAAAACCATTGTTTCTTGCATTACAGCACCATCACTCATATTGTCAGTTAAGACTGGTGGTACTATTATAAATCATTATTCAAAACTGTTAGATTCAGATTAAAATAAAAGCTTTCTACTTGTCATGGAATCTTAGAGGATGTAACAGCCATCACCTACTCATCCTCAGTTGAGGACTCAAGTTTTTATATTCCATCCCCTGCTCTAAAACAAAACCTTTCTTATCCACTACTTTCCTTGGCTTAGGGAAGGGATGCATTTTGGAGCTCATCAATACTATCCCTAACCTGCTGGAGGAACTGTAGCAGTGATATGGTACTCCCAGTTCCAAGGACAGAAATACTGAGCCCAGAAGTCATATGTAATTCTCCTGCAACTTCATACAGTGGGTCAAGTCAGTTGCCCCCATTGCTGAAGCATCTAAGACACATCACCATCAAATTGGGATGAGATGCATGCCTTTGCTTCAATCTTCCGAACAGATACTCAACACACTAGTAACAACAAGCAGCAATGAACACAAGCTAGAACTGAGAAAGAACAGGTTAAGTATAGATAAGTTATATGTATTCAAGTCAGCAGGGCATGATGAAAGTCATCCTAGGATAGTGAATGCACTAGCGGAAGCAATCTCAGAACTGCTAGCAAGAACTCATGGAGGATAGGTGAAGGTCCCAGCATACTGGAGAAAGGCAAACATAGTACCTATCTTTAAAAAGGGGAACAAGGAGGACTGAAGGAATTAGAGTCCAGTCAGCCTAATTTTGATACCTGGAAAGATACTGGAACATACCATTAAACAATCAATTTGTATGCACATAGGGTATAATAGGGTTATAAGGAATAGCCAGCATGGATTTGTAAAGAATAAATCATGCCAAACCAACCTATTTCCTTCTTTGACAGGGTTACTGGGTTAATGGAGAGTGGAAGCTGTGAGGTGATATATCTTGATTTTAGTAAGACTTTTGTCAGTCCTGCAGGAGATTCTTATAAGCAAACTAGTGAAATATGGTCTAGATGAAATTGGTTGGTGATGGTCTACAAGGTGGGTGTACCAGTGGTTGAAAGACCATATTGAACAGTTAACAGTTCACTGTCAAACTGGGAAGACATTTCTAGTGGGGTCCCGCAGGGGTCTGTCATTATTCAATGTTTTCATTAATGACTTACATAATGGATAATATTTGTGGATGACACTAAGCTGGGAAAAGTCACAAACTCTTTGGAGAGCAGAATTAGAATTCAAAACACCATGACAAATTGGAAAATTAGTCTGAAATCAATAAGATGAAATTCAGTAAAGACACGTGCAAAGTACTACACTTAGGAAGGCAAAGATCAAATGCATAAAATACAAAATGGGGAATAACTAACTAGGCAGTAGCATTGCTGAAAAGAATCTGGGGGTTATAGTGGATCATAAATTGAATATGAGCTAAGAAGATGCAGTTGTGAAAAAAAACTAATATTCTGGGGTGTTTTAACCCGAGTGTCATATGTAAGACATGGGACATAATTATTCCCTTTACTCAGCTGGAGTAGTGTGTTCAATTCTGGGCACCACACTTCAGGAAAGATACGCACAAATTAGAGGGTGCAGAAGAGAGCAACAAAAACGATACAAGGTTTAGAAAACCTGACCTATGCAGAAAAGTTAAACGAGGCATGCTTAGTCTTGAGGAAAGAAGACTGAGGAGGCATCTGACAACAGTCTTTAAATATGTTAAGGATCGTGAATAATTGTTTTCCACGGTTACTGAAGGTAGGACAAGAAATGATCTGCTCAAACTGCAAAAAGGGAGATTTAAGTTTGCTTATAATTAGGAAGTTTTCCCTAATATCTTAGTTAAATACTGCAATAGGTTGCCAAGGGAGACTGTGGAATCCCTGCCCATGGGCGTCTTTAAGAACAGGTTAGCCACAGTGCAGGGGGGATGGGATATATGAGGTCTTGAGCTCCCTTCCAGCCCTACATTTCCAAGTCTTTATAATATAATGCATCATATTATCTGTCTCAAGCTAACTAGTTGCATTGTTGCAGTATAAGGATTGTGGCATTGGGCAATATCCCTGTAAGGTTTTCTCCGACTGCAGTAACCCAAAATTCTAATTCTCTATTGTCTTTGCCTATCAAGGCACTTGCCAACATAATTCTACTCTTATATTTTCTCCTTTTTTAGTATTTTTGCACTATCTGAGAAAGAGTACACCCCTTTAAAACTGGTGCATGGTGGGAAACACTTCCAAGATATGGAACTGTTACCAGAGGACTCTCAGGCTACCTCTATACCATGAGCTAGGGGTGTACTTGTGTACACAAACTTGTGCTAGCTCTCAGCCAGCTAACTCAAGTATAAATAGTAGCATAGTCCCAGTAGCACAGGAAGCGGCAGCAGAAGCCTGGCTGAGCCATGTCAAGTACATACCTACCACTTTCAAATATGTTTGTGTGTCATGATTCAGCTGTGACTCTGCTGCCACCACCCAGGCTATTTATACTTGTGCTAGCTTGACGAGCACTAGAGTGAGTATGTGAAAACAAGCTGGGGAAACAACACTTCTAGCATATAGTTAGACACAGCCTCAGTCTGACAGAAGCTGCAACAGAGGAAGTATTTAGAAGTGAAGGAACCCAGCTGGAAGAACCAAACTCTGTTAAATACAGTCTGATTAGCTTCTGACATTCTCCTCTCACTGCGTTTTATAGCGTTTGCTTTATTATAAAATTGGTTTGAGTATTTTGCAAGCATCTTGAGGCCATGCATCATATATTAAAAGCTCCAGAATCCCAATGAGCATATTTCATCTCCACACAGCAGTCCAGCCACTACAGCTCCAATGGCAAAAGGCAACCCAGAGAAAATTAGTCCTATTAGCATTGCTACTGATCACTATAGAAAAATCTTCAACAGCTAGTCCTTTATCCAGAGCTAGTAGGAAGTCTTGGAGTGGCAACAGAGTATTTCATTCAATAAATAATTTGGAATACCACCATTTTATTCCTGGCCCTACTTCATACATCATACCTTTGAAATGGTCATCATAATTTTTCCCACCAGAAAGATTATGTAAGAAAACTAGGAAAGTTGGACTAAGGTCTTTCTTTTGCACTGAGACATGCAGTTATGTTGCAAGAATACTTCATAACTAGGGCTACAGTCTGAAAACGAGACTCCCACTGATATTATGGATCTTTTTGGGAACCAACAGAATAAGTGCAGCTGGGAAAAGGAAAAATATCTTAGACTAAATACCTTGCTAGATAAACTACTGTTAACATCAATGGCTTGCAGTAACTAATGCAAAAAAAAAAAAAAAACACACTCTGGACCATCTTGTACCTAGGTTAAGAACAGGTCAAGTGACAGATCTCCAGATGATGCAAATCTGTTAAAAGACCTATCAGCTGAATTTCCATTCATCTGGGAGGATCATTTGTCTCAGTCAACTGGCTGTCTTGTTGAGATTGTGCAAGGTGGAGATTTGAATAGATAAGAGATGGTGGTGATGGCCAGCTTAACATCATTTAAGTTCTTGATTTCTGTCTTTGCTTGTTCAGACAAGAAGTCTAAGCACAATGCCCACCTTCCACTTAGTTTCTACATTAGTCCTACTAGGACAGGATGCTATTTATTAAATACAGGGCAGGTGTTTGGTTTAACCTAAGTTACTAGGCCTTCACAGGATACATCCTGACCTAAGCCTTACACTACTTATGACAGGCAGTGCATTGTCACTACCTCTGATCCTAGTCATCTTTTCCTATGTTTCTATTACTATCCCAGCTGGTTACTGAACTGGATCCAGAAGATGGTAAGAAATTGGGAGAGCACTAAACATAGTGTTTTTCTTCACTTAATAGTGAAGAATCAAATTGGTCAAGGTTCTTATGACCTTGAAGCAACTGCGATAACCTTGACCAAAGTTATCCAAACAAAATCCATGAACATATGCATATTCTTCTCACAACTACCAGGACTACACTGCAAACCCTGGGAGCAAACATCAGAATAAATGGAAATTCCTATTATTAGAAGTATTCCAGTCTTGGAACCAACCAAAAAAATCTGGTATTTTGCTGCATATTACACATCTTCAAAATATTCTGGTGCCAAGTTATTTCCCCATATCCTCTAAACTGAAGCAATCGTGGCCCTTAATTTTTTTAAGTTCTTGCAAGCAAAGAATACTGTGAGTCAGCTCAAGCTGAGGATCAGTAACACCTCCCGGAAAGGTTTTGGGAGCATTATACTTTGTGGATCTACCACTGCTACTACCAAACTAAAATAAAGTATTATTAACATGCAAATACTAAAAATCATTGTGTGCTCTCCCCCCATCCCAGTCATGAAAATCCACAGTTTAAGCACTACTTGGGATGCTGAAGAGACTGGACCCAAAACTCTGTTAAAGTATCCAAATATATACATGCCTTTGGCACCTGATTACCTTATCTGAGAAATGGATGCCTTGTGTTCTGTTTTTAACACTTAGTAATCACAGTCTGTGGTTAGAGCTCAAGAAGCATGCCACATCTTTTTTTGGGAAAGAGGAGCAAGGATTTTGTTTTGGTACTTTTAGGGTCTTTTGCTCTCTCAAACACCCAGAAACATAACATACTCATGTATGTGGAAAAGGCATCCTCAAGACATATGCCACCTCTGGAGAACAAGGCATAGTACTTTCTTAGATCACAAACAAAAATAAATTTGGTGATTTCAGTTCTGTCTTTAGTGAACATTTACACATAGAATCACCACATATTTTGCACATTGGCAGTCTAATTAAAAAGAACACAGGACAGGAATAGCAAGGGAATTTCAGGTCAGGACTGAGATGTACTGGTTAAGCTTTGTGGGGAACTTGCCCAGCACATGCCTGAACTCTGCCCGAACTATTAGCCTATCTTCAAGAGCACCAATTCAAATGTTACATCACTCCACCTAAACCAAACGTCTTGTCATAGTCTTATCCACAGACCTACTGCCATTAATAAAGAGGTTCTCTACAAATGTTAACAAAAATGAATTAGATGTATTTTTATATGCTCAAAATTCCAAGTAGTAAAAGGAGGAGACACTGAGCACAAATTAAACCACACCCCCTTTCATATTTAATATTCCCTTCCTTAGTCTCCCTCCTGAAGTCACTCCAGTTGGCCCTCAGTAATTCCTGTTCAACCAGTTTAATAGTCTCCTCATATCCAAAAACGTCAACAGCAAGGTAATTCCCATTCCATATCTTCACATCAAAGCAATAGCTAACACAGGGCTGCCTTTCAGACAACCAGCTTGTTTACAGTTTTCTTTCCATTGGCAAAAGATTACACCATAGTTAACACTTTCAAGTAGATTTGGTATCTAGTGCTCTGTTCTGAAGCCAAGAGATGTTAGATATACAGATAGCTGGGAAAAAAAGTCTGTTCATAAATTGATATATCTGCCTGGGTGATAAGAGTAACATTCTGTATTGGTAAAACTAATGAACATGTGTACACGAAGCAGTTTAAATAAAGATAATCAGTATGGGCCTGTAAGTTAAATACAAAGTTTAAATTATTTTAAAAATTGTCATCTATTATTTACTTTAAGTATTTTATTATTATTTCCAGGCGCACTCACAATGAGTTTAACACTTAAAGTAAAAAAGATGACCTCTAACCCGAGGAGATCAAAGAGCAATAGAAACAAAAAGGGTTAAAATGAAAAGAAATCCCATTATTTCAAATGTTTCATTAGACAATGTATTTCAATGTAAGCAAAAACAGAGACACACATGCCAGATACAATGTATAATATAAAACTGACAGACTTCCTGTAGGTCATAAGATAGGAATGGGAAAGTACTTAAGACAAACCTGACATTTTACAGACTGTGTACTTCCATAAACCAAGTCAGCAGTTGGCATGCAACTATGTAATATCGTTGGTAGTATGAATGAACTTACAAATTATCTATGCCTCACTAATTCTGACACACAGGTACAGACTAGGGGGGAAAAATCAAATATCAAATGACCCCTAACTTAAAATGCATATTCATCCTATTCCTGTAACAGTTGTGACACCCGCCCATTTATTTGAGTTGTGTAATTCAATAACCCCTACTTTTCTCAGCATGTAGAAAAGATCAGATAAACAGAGTAACAGATTTACATTCACAGCCATCTTTACATTTAGGTTTACTTTACTCACCGAGAGAAAAAGTGGTTTCTATTCTCCCGGTTTGTCTTTATTTTAAGATGCATGTTTGAGCTACATATGCTATTTATAATACTGCAAATACACCAATGGAAGCACTTCAAATTCAGGGTTGAATTGGTCCAGTGGCATTTAAGCAACATGTTGCATGGGAAATCTTCAATTTAAGGAACAGAAAGTCCCAGGCTTCTGGCCAATGAAGGTCGGGAATGGCATGTTATGTTAGAACTACAGCTACAGAATCGTAGACAGGACTCAAAGACTGCCACATTTGCTATTTCAGAATGTACGAACAACACACACAGGAGCAAGTCTCTCCTCAGTTAATCTAGTTTCTTAAGATGTTCCCTTGCATTTAGTATCATCAAACATGGATGAGGGTTTTTTCAGTTTGACATCTCCACTGTTCCACTTTCAAACACTATTCCCTGCACCAGGTGCAGTTCAGCCAGCAAGGAAAGGAAAAATTCTGTATTCCTTTTTCCAAGATTAAAAAAAATCAGAATAGATCACTTTCAGATTACTTCATATAATCTTTTGAAACTCTAGCTATTCAACTCTGGTAACTAAGTAAAAATGTAATTCGAAGAAAATGTTATAGAAGTCTGTTATAAATTAAGCGGAATTGCACGTGCTTAAACTGAAGCTGAATTTGGCTCAAAACCAATTAACCTCAGCTCCTCACCCCACAAACAAAAAATGGCAAAAATAATTGGATCTAATGCAAACCTTTCTCCTTATAATGCAATCTTAACCAGTTTACTCCATTTTAGTAATGAAACTGATTAATGGTTGCGTTCAAGTTAAAGCTCCAAGTTATAAGAGCTTTCATAACAAAGTATACAGCTTTATAGCTAAGTCTTGCACTTAATTGGAGATTTTTAAAAAGTGATAGCAATTTTTGAAATGATATGAAAGCAGTTACCTTGCAGTTACTTCCATTTATTCTCTAGTTGGGCCATGCTGTTTTGGGACATATATATTTTCTACTGTACTATATAAACTGTCATTTTTAGGGTTAAGATTTCAGTAAGAAAGTTTGACAAAAATTTGACAGTATGCAGTGTCTCGAATCATGAGATTTAATAAGCTTCATTGACAACACTATTTATATAGATGCTAAGTCTTGGGGGAATTCATTAAGACAAAATGATTCTGAAATTCTTTCTCAGGACAGTCAACGTAAGCAGTTGTTGACCCTTAAAGTGGACACACAGATCATCTGAGAACACAACCATTATGCTCATATTTCCTTCATACAACACAGCAATGCACCCGAGCTCAACCAAACTCAAACTCAATTCTTTTGAGCACAACTAGCTCTTCCACATGGTAGCAGAGATGTCTACTTCACCCCTTTGCTGGCTGCTTGCGTTCAGGGCCGGCTCTAGGTTTTTTGCCACCCCAAGCAAAACATTTTTTGGCCGCCCTCCCCACTTTTGGGGGGGGAAGCGGGGCTTTTACACGTTTGCACTTTGCAATATTTTGAGGAGGGGGGCTGACTGTTTAAAATTTAAAAAAATGAAAACAGAGAATTTGTAGTTAGTGAAATAAAACAATTTCCTACTAGTGTACTCATTTTAACAAAATCACAATTACAAACAATTTGGGTTCAACTATACACTGTAATGAAAAACGTTAGTGTCTTCCAATGCGCCCAGTTTCTCATAAATTAAAAAAAATTATATGAACTGAATTTTTCTGGTTTTTATACTTGCATAGTCTTTTAATAATTCAGTGAAATCTATATTTTTTGCAATGGTACTTTAAATTGAAATTAATGCGAGTCCCGAAACGATTTTGAGACATGGTGGACCTCAAATAATTTTTTAGTAATTTCAGTTTTGAGAAACTGCGCTCACCAGAAGCCACTGATACTGGTAATGTTAAAAGAATCCGTAATGCTATAGCTTTAACGTTTGGAGTGAGTTGGGGCTGTACATCCTGCCCGTGGGCCCCCAGCCCGATCTCAGACCCGGCCCCACCACCACAGAGGGGACAGTAACCGACAGAGCGGCTGGGGGGCGGGTCAGCTGCGGGGAGGGGGGTGGACCAGGGGTGCCCACCCAGCTCTACACCGCCCAGGGCGGTGGTGCCCTTACTGGCCACAGGTCCTGCCCCGATCCCGGGCTCTGCTCGGCTCCGGCTCCTCCGCCACTTGTGACACATGTGGCAGAGGTGGACGGGGGGAGGAGCCACATCGTCCCGCTCCAGGTATAGGATTTAAATACTATAATTTAGTTACCAACTCCATGAATACAAATAACCCTTCTTAATGAAGAAAAATATCATCTAACTGATTCAGAATCATATCTTAAAATTTCTTACTTTGATATATATTGCTTTTATTTCAATCATGACACAAAGAAAAGTCCGCATGAGTTTTAGAGTGCAGCATAACAAAACAAACGTTCTTATTTATTTGGAAAGCATACCTATGCACAAAATTATGTTTATGCATTATGGCAAGTCCAGCAGCAATCTCACACGCCATTCTCTGTAGCAGCATTATTTGTGAATCTCCATTAATATGCTCCTGCTCATTGCAGAGATAGGTTTTTAGGTCACCCTGTAAAAAAAATAGATGGAAATTCTTATCAACTGTCTAGTACACTGCTTGCACCCAGATACTTAATGAAGAAGCAACAAGACATATTACTTGGTCCTCATCAGTGAACAAGGTTATTATTTGTATTTAAACATAAGTTTGTTCTTAATAAAGAGTCTCCTCATCAAGTTTCAAGTCTCTACAGGTATTCTTACAGAAGGCATCTAAGGCATATGGTACTTTTCTTTTAAGGGTATTTCATTTCAAGTCATTCAGTAGTTAACACTCTAGATCACTTTTTCATATGTATACAATGAACAGCAATAATACTTAAAATGAAAAATATGGCTTGATGGCCTTGTGCTACCACAAAGAGATTGGTGTGAAGCCATCTAAAGACAATATTCTGCAAACCAGCAGAGCTGACCTTGGAAATGGGGAAAGACAAGCGGTCCCCAATTGGCCAGTTCTTTCAATGTCAATTGCATGCCTTATTTGCCACATTCCTAGTGAGAACTCAGGCATCACAGGAGGGCAGCATGTGGATGGAACTTAAGTGATATGGTGAATAAATGATACACAGGTGAATGTGTCCATTGGAGGGCTCCATCTGGTTTGATTTATGAGTTTGGATCAAATGTAACAAAGGAAATCATAAAAATGGTAGAGTCCTTGCCATAAACTCTGCTAGAAATAGAGTCATTTTGCAATTGAGAAAAGAGTTTACAATAATTAATGTGTGTTCCTAAACATTCAAACAAAATTAACCAGTTTATCAAAAGTGTCCAGAAGCAAGAATACAGTAATTGTATCCAGTAATAAAGGTGAAAGTCTAAATCTCTCCAAAATGCCACTATAGCTCTTACGTTTGTATTTAGAGAGTTATCAGCACCAGGCTTTGCAGTGCTATAGAGTCTTTGGTATACCACAATAAGATTCAATTCAACAAACAGGTAAAAAGCACAGAGTAATTCATTTCAGGTGGGGCTGGCAGCACCACCTACTAAGCCTGCCTAATTCTTCCCATTACAAGATCCCGTTGCAGTTATTTATAACTTTGCCAGACTAACCACTTGAGCTGAAATTTTAGATGCCCAGGTGTCTGCCTCACGCTGAAGTTTTCCAAATAATTTCAGCCAAAATGGTTCATGTGTTTCCAAGAAGGAGGCTAAGGTAGAAGTATGTTTGTCCATCTTAAATTCTGGGGACCTTTTTTAAAAACAGCTCTGTACCATATGCTTTGGAGCAGTGACTTGAAATTTGGCAGTAGCTTGTGTGTCAGGTATGTGACTACCACCCATGTGAAAAAGTGCCTAAAAATTTGGTCAAGATACAAGCCTTTGAAAAATTGCAATTCACATGTGATAAGTAGAGACTTCTTTGATTTTAGCAGCTAAAATCTCCAAAGCACTTCAAAAAACCAAACTAACAAATTCCGAGGACTGTTAGGTAGGGTTCCATGGGAACAAAATCTGAGGGAAAAAGGAGTTCAGGAGAGCCGGCAGATTCTCAAAGTGACAATATATAAGGCACAACAGCAAACTATAGAAAACATGATCTATGAGGAAAGGTTAAAAAACTGAGTAGGTTTTATCTTGGAAAAAAAGAGGACTGCAGGGAGAACCAGATAATAGTCATCAGATGTGTTAAGGACTGTGATCCGGATTAAGGATTGTTAAGGATTGTTCTCTATGTTCACTCAAGGTAGGACAAGAAGTAAATGGCTTAAATTGCAGCAAGGGAGATTTAGGGAAGATATTAGGAAAAAATTTTTAACTATATGCAAAGTTAAGTATTGTCATAGGTTACCAAGAATTTAAAAAGAGATTAGACAAACTCCTGCCACAGACGGTCTTAAGTATACTCAGTCTTGCCTTAACATGGAGGTGTGTGGACTAGATGACCTCTCCAGGTCCCTTCCAGCCCTATACTTCTATAAGATTCCATTTACGCTGAGCATACTGGAGCCTCTCTCAGCTTCTAGCATTGACCAGACTGCACATGCACTATTACATAATGACTGAGCATGCTACAGGAGCAAACTAGAGCTCTGCTGGGGACTAATTTTTAAGCCCAGCCCAGACCCAAGCCCACATGACTCAATTCTTCCCCATGAACCTAAGTCAGCGCTACTGTCACCTCCTGCCCATGCGGTTGTCCCAGTGGCAGCTGCATGCCCTGTTCCTCCCATCCACCATCCCCTGCTGCGCTGCGTGTACTGCAGAGAAAGAGGTGCTGAGACTCCTCGGCACACTCACTCTGCAGTGCACACAACATAGCAAGATGTCAGCAGCCAGCAGGACATGCAGCCACCATCACACCGACCAGATTGGGTCCAGTTGTTTTCTCACCTGACCCAACCTGGACCCAACACTTGCAATCCAATTTGGGTTGGGTTGCAGGACTCTAGAACCAAGCAGGGGTCTTTCCCTATAACGGCCACTCTGGGATGGGCACTGCTTCTCTTTTGCTCTCAATGACTCTCCCCGGCTGGACCCCAGTCAGCAAGGAGGACAAACCAGCCTGATTTCAATACAGAGAGAACAAAAAAATAGACCAGGGAGTATACTGAGACAAGGAGCCTCCTAAGACAGACTAGGAGCTGCAGAGGAAGGGAGATGGGATGGGACATGGAAGGGTGGGCAAGGAGCCTGCTGGGAAGGGGGAATGCAGACTGGATGAAGAGCTGGTGTAAAAGGGAAACTGTCCTTCATAGCAGTATATAATACTAACCCAACCACAGTTCTATAATCCACTGAGCCAATATCACCTACATTTTAAGGTGACCATTTGAAGTTTCATTTCTAGCACAAAAATACATTTGTCTTGTTTATAAAGATATGAAGTTGCAACTTCAACACTAAGCTGCACTACAATTGTTATTAAATCCAAATACTTATCTGGTATTTATCATTTTAGGACTAATCACAAACGTATCTTCCAGGAAAAGACACAGTAAACAAAACTAAGCCCTTCTCAGCTGCTGATCTTTAAAGACTGTGCCTGATCAAGTTTCATCTTTCAAAACACTGGTACTTGCAGTCCTCTAAACTTCATATATATCAACCTGGTTTGTTTCCAAAAAATGAAAGTCAGTGCAAATGATCTCTATAAACTCTTGATTAGAGATTTATGCAAAGCAAAGCAAAGGTCTCAGCATCAGCTAACATTGTCAACAGGCAAGTGATAATACAAAGGTACATAAAAAACAATACCAAGCCAAACAATACCTTATCAACTCAAAACATTTTAGTGATTCATACGGGTTTGGGCAAACACTAATGACTTGGTATTAAAAGGTTTCAGAGTAGCAGCCGTGTTAGTCTGTATTCAAAAAAGAAAAGGAGTACTTGTGGCACCTTAGAGACTAACCAATTTATTTGAGCATAAGCTTTCGTGAGCTACAGCTCGCTTCATTGGGCATCCATCAACAGTTAATTTCCAGGGAAGTGGTATTCATACACTGACAGAAAAAACCCCTTCTGTCAGTGTAGACTGCATCTACAATATGGGGCTATGCCAACAAAGATATGCTGACATAACTATGTTACGATAGTCTTTTATAGGCATATCCTAGAACAATGCTGGGTGTGCACACTGCTCCAGTCCTGCAGAAGGTAAGATACTCCTACATAATGACTCATTTGGAACACAGCCAGGAATGCAGCATAGACTTATATTCATACTTCTGCTGAAAGGTCACTAGAATTAGTTTACTCAAAGATCTTAACTGGTTATATGTTATATGAATGCACAAGTTAAGGAAAGTAGCACATAAAATCGTAGGACCTCAAGAGGTCATCTAGTCTAGTCCGCAGCACTCATGGCAGGGCTAAGTATTATCTAGACTATCCCTAACACGTGTTTGACTAACCTGCTCTTAAAAAATCTCCCAAAGATGGAGATTCCACAACCTCCCTTGGCAATTTGTTCCATGCTTAACCCACCCTGAGAGTTAGAAAGTTTTTCCTAATGTCCAACCTAAACCACCTTCCTTGCTGCAGTTTAAGCCCATTGCTTCTTGTCCTATCTTCAGAGGTTAACGAGAACAATTTTTCTCCCTCCTCCTTGTAACAACCTTTTATGTACTTGAAAACTGTTATGTCCCCTCTCAGTCTTCTCTTCCCCAGACTAAACAAACTCAAATTTTTTCAATCATCTCTCATAGGTCAGGTTTTCTAGACCTTTAATCATTTTTGTTGCTCTTCTCTGAACTTCCTCCAATTTGTCCACATCTTGCCTGAAATGCTGCGCCCAGAACTGAACACAATACTCCAGTACAGGCCTAACCAGCACAGAGTACAGCAGAAGAATTACTTCTCGTGTCTTGCTTACAATACTCTGGCTAATACATCCCAGAATGTTTGTTTTTTTTGCAACAGTGTTATACTGTTCACTCATATTTAGCTTGTGATCCACTATGACCCCCAGATCCCTTTGTACAGTACTCCTTCCTAGGCATTCATGCATGGTCTCATGAACATACAGGTTATGAAAGAGATTACTAACATGTTATTTTCATCTAATACTGCATGACAAATGATGTGGCAATGGAGAACTTACTAAATAAGTAAAAAAATAAGCAGCTGCCATCCCTGTTTAAAACACATTACTTTAAATAATCTGGACATCAAAATTATGTCTACAGTACAAGTTGCTATTCTATCCACATTTGCTTTTACAATAAGTTTAGTATAAATCCTTTGTTTTAAATCAGTATAACTACTTACAGTTAAAGCAATCTGTAGCTTTTCTATTATGGGTACATTGGGTCCTTCATTATAATCTCTTCTTCTGCCCTGTTTTCAATTGCTAATTTCATAAAGTTTGAAATATTTGGTATTTTCATCATGCTATAGAATTAGTCTTTTAGAACAGTTAAATGTATGATTAGACAATTGTTTTAATTTGATATAAAGAAAAGGAGTACTTGTGGCACCTTAGAGACTAACAAATTTGAGCATAAGCTTTCGTGAGCTACAGCATCCGATGAAGTAAGCTGTAGCTCACGAAAACTTATGCTCAAATAAATTTGTTAGTGTCTAAAGTGCCACAAGTACGCCTTTTCTTTTTGTGAATACAGACTAAACACGGCTGCTACTCTGAAACCTTAATTTGATATGTGGATTATATCCCAAAGATAGGATGCATATGTCAATATATACACTGTTTACCTTGCCAGTGAACACATACACACAAACTAAAATTTAGTTCACTAAGAAAACAGCATCCTCACTTATACAATTCAGTTTCAAATTACATGTTAAAAAAGCATTGAACAGAACTGCCTAGCTAGCTCTAGATGGCAGCAAGCTGCAAGAATAACAGTCAATATGTTCTTTGTGAAACTATCATTCAGAATGACAGCAACTGTTCATTTACGGTTTGCTCCAGTTGGATTCAAGTCCTATATTGTCTCTCAAGTGCACTGAATAGGAGTTTGATACCCATTTTTAAAATTTAGGGAGAAAAATGGACTATGGGGCTCTCATTTAGTAAATAATTTAGCTATATATGTTTTACATAAAACAATGTTTTATAGATGAGCTATTTTAAGTCAGTTTAAAATGCATTTTAGTTTGTCACTGTACACAGTAATTAAGGGCTTATCAAAAGGGAGAGTCAGTGCACAGCAAGCTAGGGGGTAATCTACAGTACATTAGTGTGCCACATACTAACCATCCATGTGGACTCTACTGCCATGCTCTAGAAGTTCCTTAGTGTGCTTTGATCGCAGATCAGTAAGCACTAGTGAACTTTTAATGTGCAGTAGCAGGGTCCACACAGACAGTTCGGGCACCACATGCTAGTGCACTGTAAATTTACAGCCATGTACTGACTCTCCATCTAGACAAGCACTCTGGCAATCTACCTTCCAAGCAGCAATATAAAAAGTATCAGTAAAGGAGGACACAAAAACAACTTGTATGTGGCTGTATAATGACTTTCCTGGGATTCATTTGGGATGACACGCATTACGTAATCATGGCTTTAGCACTCTAAGTAATGTAGCCATCCCAAACATACTTATAAAGCCTTTATGCCACTACAGCATTGTGCATTTACTAATAAAAAGTTCTGAAAATTCAGGTTGTCCCTGGTCAGCTTAGATCTCACTGTGAATCATGTTAATTTATTTCAATGAATGCTGCCATTTTGCTGCTACTTCTCAACAGGTAGTGTACTCAGCTGACAGTTTGTGACAAAACGAAGAGGTGCTCAGCATTTGACTGCATCAAAAGGCATGGGGGAAAGATGATTTTCACAGTCCTAAGGAAAGTTAAGTTTATTAAATTGTGGAAAAACACAAGCATTAGAATTTAATCACGATTGAGAGTCCTGAATCTCATACACTGAAAGATTAAGATATCTGTAAAAACAAATAACCTAGCTTCTGAAGTTTTAAAAATGACTGTCAGTGGAAGGCTGCTCTTTTTGTGACTCCAACTATTTGAGACTTCACCGGCAACACAATGTTCTAAGCACATGCAGAGCACTTCAAATAACTGTAGACTGCTGCTGACCTCATTTGCTCATGAAACTGGTAGGCTCCGAGAGAGTGAGTTTCTGCAGAAGTAGATTTTGACAGGTAAGCCAACCTCACAATACAAATTGTAACTCCACTTATTCTAAAGTTTTCTCTGCTCATAATTTAGGTCATTCTATCAAAGGATTTGCTGTGCTAACAAAAAGTTGGCTGCATCTGGCTGGTAATATATTAAGGTAAATAAGCTGGCTACTATACTAACTTGGCACCATCTTAAGACAGTAACCATTTTACCATTAAGTAATTATAGATCAGAAGACTGCACCCAAAATATCATGTAAACTATTACAGGATCATTTAAGATGAAGTAACGTATATTAAGCACATACTTCTTCTACAGTAACTATTTTAAAGAAGTTGGCTATAATTCTTTATGTTACAAAGTGAAAATTAGGATTTAATCTCTTTACCCAGCCACCCATTTAAATTTACATGTTTTCAGAGTGTTCATTTGCTTCCTTTTCAGTTTTGTAAAATGAGTAAGGTAAAATAAATTTAATAGCTCTATCACAAAGACACGTTACTGCCAGAAGTGCCATGAACAATGGATTAATTCTCACCCTCAGAAAGTATAGTCACTTCAGGTAATTTCTGAAAGCATAACAGTTCCTGCATCAAACATGATTTGCATCTTATTGCTAGAAATCAGTTTCCTCTTCATGCAGATGTTAACACAGGAAATTTATTTTCTATTGACTAGAATTTCACACATTTTCACAAATACTAGTAACAAAGTGAAGGATTTTACTGTGGATGATATTGCTATAGTATATATAATATATTGCCTCCCACTAGACCCACATGAAGCCACTCAAGGCACCAATGACTCTAGCCACCAACCTTGCCAGGACCACAATGGGAACTGAGGAAACTTGAATGGCAGAGTATGCAAGGTTCAAGTCATTGCAAATACCCATGTACACCTAGCAGCAGTCATCTGGGGACAAGGTTAGTGCAGGGCCTGCCACCTTTTCTGTATCTGCCTAAATTGCCCAGAAATTCCACCAGCAGTTTCTACTGCAGCCACAGCAGTAGAAGCAGCTTCTAGAATAGCAGACTCTGGATATCAGAACTGATATCTATACTTGAGTTTTCTTTGGACTGCTACAATCACAGAACTCCAATCCCTGAGGCCCTTCCTCACCCATCCCATATTCCCCTCTCCATTCTCACCACTCCACCACCCTCACTCCAAATCTTACTGCCTTTTAATCCTCACTCTCTAGCCTCTTCCCCCACCTCACCATCTAAACAGGCATGAGACTGAGAAATTAGTTTAATAGTACTGCACATATGTTCTTGAAGTAGTAAATCTTGTTTTTCATTATCCTTACCTCTTCCCTTATGATGTCTGATTAACTGTAAGATCTCTGGTGTAGGGACCACATCTTATTTGCCTGTCTGGCATCTAGCACATAAGTATTCTCAGTGAATTAAAAGAAGAAGAAAATCACAATACATAGAACCCTAACCTAGAGGTCAGAACTCCGCCAGGTAGTCTAGATATTCAGTCTGAGAAACTCAAATTATACAGGCAAGCCTTGTTTAATTTTAATTTACTATATATTTTAATTATACATTTATTACTCTATCTTCTAGATACAATTTTTAGTTTGCTTGGAACAGAAACCAGCACGTGTTTATTTTCCATGTCAATGAGATAATTTAACTGCATTCAGGTTTATGAAAGCCACTTTTTTGGCTGTCAAGCTTACTGGCTGCAATTAAGCTGAAAGTTTATTTTATCCCCTATAAGTAAAATCCTTCTCTGGATTACCTTCTACCGGACCATGATAAATTCTGGCATTAACTGTTAAGTCTCAAACCAAACGAGAGTATAAAAGAATATTTCTGTACTAAGTGAAGCAGGGCAACTTGTACATTTTAAGATTGAGTAATTTTTAAAGTCAAGTTAAATAATTTAACTACTCAGAAATATGGCAGTAAGCGCTGATTATGTGTTTATTTGTGTTAACATAAGCAATGTAAAACGCAACTTTCTTCTAAACTCAAATCATTTTTCTATAAAGAGAAAAGATGACTGATATTCTATCAGGGATTCATGTGCCTCAATTTATTTAAATCCAGCTAATACACTCTGAGCAAAAAAGCCAATGATTAAAACAGTGTAGTCATCTTTGGAAGTTAACTAGCATTTCCTCTGAGAAAAGTCATAGGTTCACTCTGCTATTCTGTTTGAAATTGCTTGCATCAATTAATGTGAATACAATCATACTTGTGCACTGAGCTTTTAGGGAAAGAATTTTATACTGGTAAAACTGATTAACAATGAAAATTTTACAAGCAAAGCCTAATCACTACTTTATTGCTTCTGGGAGATTTACTTTTGATGTAAATTATATATGCACACTTGAGTCTATTTCTGCCTTCATACATTTTGCAATGAAATTTAGGAATTCTTTGAAACCACAATCCTTTAAACCCCTATGTTTGCCCTGTCCACCTGTCTGCAAGGCTTACCATTCCCTGGAAGCTGGGGGAAAAAATCCAACTCTCTTAGACTCTTCTACAGAGTCTCTCTGTATCAACCTGTCCCCCTAACAGCTGTTGACAACGGACTCCCCTCTACCACCACCACCTTCCCATTTCCTCAGAAGGGTTTTTTAAACTGTTTACTGTTCTTTGGTCTCTTCATTCAGAATACTGATAGAACAGCTGTGTCACTTTGGCCAGGGGCCTAGAAATACAGCATAGTTCTGTAATTGGCCCCGACCCCGGAAGTGTTTTGTCCAAGGTTGCTTAAACAGGGAGCTACTGTGTTGCCTTCCTGTTTGTTCTTCCCCAGTCACTTAAGCTAGATCAATGAATTCACACAGGAAAGTCTTAGAACCCAGTATACAACAACTTGACTTCACTGACAAGGTCACAGAGTGTTCATAAAATTGTTACATCTCAGTATTCTTAGATTATTACATAGCAGCTCCTTGTCCATTACACAGTTGTTTTCAGTTGCTTGCAACTTTGCCAAATTAGTCATTTGGGCACAGAAAATTTCAACCCGTATCTACCTCAGGCTGAATTTTTCTGGGAAATTTATGGTAAAATGGTTCATACGTTTCCAAAAATAAATTTAGGGGAAAATAAGTTGCTTTGCCCATATTAAAAAAAATTGAGTAAAAAAAGCATCTGAGAAGCTCTAACTTTCCATATTTTGGAACAGGGAACTGAAGTTTCGCAAGGAGGTCATACCGGCATTAGGAACGTGCCAATAAAAAATATGCTTACCTTTGGGCAGTTTATAAGCCTCTGAAATCTCCGTTTGCACATGCTCAGCATAGGCTAGCTAGAGTTATGCAGCTAGAGTCTCCAAAGATTCTGTTTTTCACTGAGTATGCTCCATTTCCTAACAGCAGCTACAATCCAACCAGACTGTGCACACACCACACCCACAGAGACCGAACATGTTCTAACCCAGGGTTACCGGGACTAAGCAGAACCTTCTCTGCAACTGCTCTTCCCACTGCCAATGGCTACTGTAGCAGCAAAAACTGGAACTGAGACCAGGGAAGACTGTCTTTCCTATGCTCTCAATGCTCCACCTGCTGCCACCCTCACAGCATGGAGAAAGAGGAAGCTGCCTGATTTGAACGTAGAGGGGCAAGGGGGAAGAGAGAATGTTGGGGGCAGGAAGGATAGGATCAGAGGGGAAAGCCGACTGTGCAGGAACAAGAGGGGCAGAAACCAGAAAAAATAGGAGTAGAAATGGACAGGGAGAGATTGAGGGGCAGGGACAGAAGAGTCTGTTAACCATAAGAGAACCCTTCCCTACAGAACCTGAAATTAGCCTATTATTCCCGAGTCTCAACATTCTTTTGCTAACAAACTGCTGTGAAACCGACTGGGGAATCTCATCACCATGTCCTTCTAGTGGCAAATCCACAAGAAAGATAACAGCCTTCTATTCTATCAGTTAGAAGCCTAAGAACTGTGTTGTGGATCTGAAGATCCCAAACCCTGACGAAAATCCATATGAAGTGTTAACAGATTTCCACCTTATTGAATTAATTTTTTTTAAATTTTAAAGTTCTTAATTTAAGAAGTTACATTAATAAATGACATTAAAAGAATGTTAACACTAAACTCAAATTCTCAAAAGTTAGGAAATGTATGTATTAAGGTTACCTGTGCAACCTTTATTTGGTTCCCTTGGGCTTATGCATTATGATACCAGTCTTCAGTTAGATGATCCTGTACTTCGCCCTTTCCTTCCCTACCTCCACCCCCACAGGACCTCTGCCTCATTCATGCATAGAATTAGCAGGGGGTTGTTTTTTTTTCAAAATGCGATATACTAACAATTCTGTTGTCCAGGAAGAACAAAGTGGCAAAACTTACTTTCTGTATAATAATTTTCTTCTTTGGAAAGTCCCACAACAAACTAGAAGTCAAATCCTGACCTTAGAGAGCTAAGTATAAACAAATATTGCTTTTGTGGTCAGTAACTGAAAAAAGTAAATAAATGTTATTTACCTTTTAAAATACCTTCATTTGACTCTTCATTTCTGAAATATTCCTCGAACAGGTGGTTTCAATAATTAGGTTCACAAAAACCTCTTAAAACATACTCTAAAGAAAACAATATTTTCTAACTATTACTAAATTTACGATTTTCACTATTAAGTTTACTTACTAAGTCACACAACTCAAACACCAGAAGATATGGGATGGCTTCCACACACTGCCCAATACACTGCAGTATATTTGGATGCTGAAGAATGCTATAATAAAATACAAACAGATTATTTTAAGTCAGAAAGAAAGCAGTACACATTAATAGCTCTAACATGATGGAATAGTACTATCCACTATGCATCTCAGCTTCCGCTTTTGAAAGTCAGATGTAAATTCACACAGAAACAGTATAAGAGGCAGATCTTCAGACTCAATAAATCCGCTTTGATATGCTCTAGCAGTGCAAGGAAATCTTCAAGGTGCCTTAAGTAGATTGCTGAGAATTCTCCTGGAGTGGGGAACCTCAAGTGGTGTAAAGACAATGCTGCTACATCCTGTTTCCCCGCTCCCCCATGGTGGATGTGTCAGGAGCATGCAGGGCATGGCTGGGGCATACTTTGCTCCAGTACCCCCAGTGGGCCTGTACAACCATTGTAGTTTAAAGCAGCCACTTATTCAGGGACCCCTTTGCCCCCAGAACTGGCAGTGGAAATATGACAGCCACTTTTGCCCACTCCCTGAAAAGCACATGAAGATTCAGCCTTTAGTTTCCAGCCAATTCTCTTGAGTATCCTTGGACTCAAACCAGGAGACCAAACAAATGGAATTCACTTACGTGGTTCCTGTCTGTATTCCACAAGTGGGATATGTATACACATGGTGTACTCTTGTGGAATACACCATGTGCCTGAGCCAGGAATTTTTTTTGCAAGCACTGTCAGCTGGACTACACCTACATTGTAGATCCCCTTGTGCTCAGAATCAAGGGTATAAAGGTGGTACATGTCAATGCCTCTCCTGTTTCCCATTCTTACTGCAGTTCAAAATAATCTGCAGGGATGGGAGTGGGGGTAGTGGAATGCAGATAGGGATCACACATCTTGAAGAACCTCCAGTTACAGGTAAGTAACCTCAATTTCTTCTTTGAGTGACAGTCCCTATGTGGAATACACACATGGGAAATTAACAAGACAGTCAAATGGTTTGAGTGCGAGGACGCAGATTCGATAGTTGACGGTAATACTGCTGTCCTCAGAGCTGTATTTGCAGTGGATGACTGGACCAGAGCGTAATATCTCATGAAGGTATGCAAACTGCTCCAAGTAGCTCTCCTACACATCTTTAGGAGGAGTATGTCTCTCAGCAATTCAGCCAGAGTAGTTTTCCCTCTAATGGAATGAGCCCTCACCTCCTCTGGAGGGGGACTATGAGCTAGTTGTAACAAAGGGTAATACAACCTGAGATCTAGTTTGAAAGTCCCTGGGTTAATTTAGCTTGACCCTTTGATCCCTCCGTTATGTAAACAACTAGTTTAGGTGTCTAACATCCTTTGTTCTTTGCAGATAAAAGACCAAAGGCCTTTGGACATCTAGAGAATGCAGCCATCTCTCTTTGTAGTGGTGGTTTTTGGAAAAAATACTGCTAAGTGAATTACCTGATTCATATGCCACTCAGAAACTACTTTAGGAATGAATCTAGGGTGGGGTTGTAAAGAGATCTTTTCTTTATAGAAGACAGTATATGGTGAGTCTGCCATGAGTGCTCCCAGCTCTGTTCTGACTCTCAGCACATGTGCAGCATGCCCAACCATTTGACTGCATCATCATCAGCCAGTGAAGAGCCAATAGTCCACTGTCAAAGTAAGTCAGTGGGCAGTTTTCAAGGATGTGCAACAGAGTCTGAAGTTGATCACATCCGCATCATGGGTCATTAGAGAAACCCCCTTTGAAAATGCTGGCAGCACCATTGCCCTGCTCGGTTTAAAACCAGTTCAGGAACGACCACAGGTACCTTGGCAAGTCAAAAGCTGACAGGCAGATGGTTGCATCGGTGATGAGAGAGTGATTAACGACTGTGGTCGCTAACCACTCGTTACACTAAGCACATTCCACTGTCACATCCTGTGGAGGCAGAAGTGACCATAAAGGATGTCTATAAGACAGGTGAACTGGTGGGTGGTTGAAGAGGTCTGAATACAGAGGCAAGTAGCTGTTCTCACAGATCTTGACCAGGAGCATGATGGAGGCCCCCTCATGGCGAATATGGTGCGGTGCTATGTTTTAAGTATTGGCAACCACGGCAATGGAGTTGCACTTAAAGTCCCGGTAACAATACACATAGCTTAATTAAGACCTACATCGACCAGCCTCATGTGAGACAAGTGACACCAAACAGGAGCACAATACTCTGCTCAAGTAGCAGAGGGCAAGGGCTGATGTTTTAAGTACCTGGGTGCAAGCATCCCAGGTTGAGCTGGCCAGTTTCCTGAGCAAGATGTTCTGAGTGTTAACTTTGGCTGCTGTCTTTTTCAAGTGGTTACGGTACATCAATGACCTATCCAATGTCGCCGGACTGACATTATGGCTATTAGAAAGACCAACTTCATGGACAGACAGGTCGTAGAGCATATGGCTAGAGGCTCAACGGGGGTTTAGTGAGCAAATATAAAACAAAACAGAGGTCCCACTGAGGCGCAAATTTCAATAGTGGAAAGGATCTGAGAATCCCCTTCAGAAATCTAGTTGTGACAGGATGAGTGAATATGTATGGTTATCCATCAGAGGATGGAAAGCGCTGATCACTGCTAAATGCGCACTCAGAGAACTGAGCACAAGACCAAAAGACTTGAAACTAGATACTCTAAAATAGCAAGAATCTCAGCAGATTCCGTAAACAAGGTACACTAGTAAAAAGAAAAGGAGTACTTGTGGCACCCTAGAGACTAAAAAATTTATTTGAGCATAAGCTTTCGTGAGCTACAGCTCACTTCATCGGATGCATCGAATACAGACTAACACGGCTGCTACTCTGAAACCTGTCAAAAGGTACACTAGTGAGTCACAGAGGAGAAACGCTTCCATCTGCTGAATAACAGGTTCTCATAGAGTGTTTTCTGTCTTTGGTTAAGGATGGACTTCACCCTTTTAGAACATGAGCACTCTATTTCTGATGCCCATCCAAATACCTGGCTGTGGGCTTGAACCTGCCCTTATACTGTGTTAAAAGGTCCAGCAGCATGTGGGTGTTCAAGGGTGGGTGAACTGACAGCATAAGTAGATGCGTAAACCAAAACTGTCTCGGCCAGTTGGGTGCAATCAGGATGACTCAAGCTCTGTTTTGGCGGATCTTCCATGGAACTTGTGTCAATGGCATGGGAGGAAAGGTACATCCCAAGTGACCCTGTCATAATACCAGTAGGGCATCTGCCTTGGGGCCCTTGCCCAGGGCTGCTCTGGAGAAGTACTGAGGAAGCTTCCTGTTCTCCCATGAGGCAAAAAGGTTCCAGGTCAGCATTTCCTAAATGGGCAAAGACGCTGTCAAGAACCAAATTGTGAATCTCTGATTTGTGGAAAAATGTCTGCTCAGGCACTCTGCTAGGGAGTAGAGACCACAGCACTGATAGATTCGGGGAGCGCCATCACGCTCATCTCAGGAAAGCTCGTGAAACGTAGTCAGTTACTACAGGCAAAACGCACAGGGGTGTCATGCATCCATGGGACAGTTAGTTACTACTCCACCATCCCCATAAAAATTGAAATCCAAGGGAACACTACAGAGGTAGCAGCAGGTGTAGTGCCTAAACTCCCTTACCCAGTGCTCATAGGGAGGGACTTCCCAGGATTTGATGACTTACCCCCAGTAGGGGATTGGAGAGAGGGGAGGATCCTGAAGCTAGTGAGGCGTCCACAGTAGACTGTCAACTCCCAATTTTCTCCGAAATTTCCCGAGACATTTTCTCCACTCCCAGGTGGCGCAGAAAGACAAAAAGGGAAAGAAGGGCAGCTAAGCCCTTGGGAACCCAAATACTGACCCAAAGCCAGAGGGTCACTCTCATAGGTAGGTGGACCCGAGCAGCTGAAAAGGAGACCGCCCAGGAGGGAGAAGCACCTGAGCCAGACCCCCAACCCTAATGCCTCCGAACCGGCAGAAGCAACAGAGACCCATTCCCTAGAACTCAGGCAGACCAGCCCCAGGAAGGAACATTTTGGACGGGACCAAGCTGAAGATCCAAAGTACGACAATATTAGGAAGGAGGTAACAGAGACAGATGGGGTTCCCGTGGAAGGGAAAACCCAGGGACCCAGCCCCTACTTCATTATAAAAAAGGATCTCCTGTACCGGGTTGCACCAGTACAAGGACAGAAGGTAGAGCAGCTCCTAGTGCCTCACAAACACCAGAAGGCCGTATTAAGCCTTGCACATAGCCATCTTTTTAGGGGGCATTTAGTGGTAGAGAAGACCCTGGCAAGGGTTCTAGGAAGATTTTTCTGGCCCGGCGTACATGAAGAAGTGTGGAGATACTGCGCCTCGTGCCCAGAGTGTCAGCTGCACAGTCCCCATCCCCACTTGAGGGCACCTTTGGTACCCCTACCCATCACAGATGTCCCGTTTGAGCGAATAGCCATGGACCTAGTGGGACCCCTAGAGAAGACTACCCGGGGCCACCAATATAGACTTGTCGTTCTGGACTATGCTACACATTATCCAGAAGCTGTCCCCTTGCGGAACATAGCCTCTAAAGCAAAAGCCAAAGAGCTAGTGGGGATCTTTGCCCGAGTGGGGCTACCAAAGGAAATACTGATGGACCAAGACCCCATTTATGTCAAAACTAATGAGGGACCTATGTGACCTACTCCACATACATACCTTGAGGACTTCGGTCTATCATCCACAGACTGATGGGCTGGTAGAAAGGTTCAACTGAACCCTGAAGGCTATGATAAGGAAGGAGGTAAGTCAAGATGGGAGGGATTGGGACACCCTAACACCATACCTTATGTTTGCCATCCAGGAGGTACCTCAGGCCTCAACTGGGTTTTCTCCCTGAGCTGTTATATGGGTGCCACCCTCGCAGCATCTTGGATGTAGGAGCATCTTGGGAGGAGAAGCCCAATGAGGGGAAGAATGTAACTGAGCGTGTGTTACAAATGAGGGACTGGATAGCACAAGTCACTCCCATTGCGCGGGAACACCTAGAGAAGGCGCAAGAGGCCCAACGAGCTCAGTACAATTGCCAAGCCAAAGTTCGGCAGTTCCAGCCCAGAGACCGAGTAATGGTGTTGGTACCCACAACAGAGCGTAAACTTTTGGCCCAGTGACAAGAACCCTACGAAATAGTTGAACCAGTAGGGGAAGTAAATTATAAGGTGTGGTAACCGGGACATCGGAAACAAGAGCAAATATATCATGTCAACCTTCTGAAACCCTGGCATGCACAAGAGGCATGCGCAGCTGTCCAAAAAAGACCTACCCCAGGAAAACAAACCCTCCAAACAGGTAAGGGTGTCTCCCGATTTAACGCCAGACCAGAAGAATGAGGTGTCTGAAATCATCTTCCGGAACCAAGATGTGTTCTCAACAAAACCGGGTCGAACAACCAAGACATACCACCACATCGTCACAAACCCTGGGGCCAGAGTAACAATGAGGCCCTACCGGGTGCCAGCAGCCAAAAGGGAGGAAATAAAAGCAGAAGTAAAAAAAATGCTGGAGTTGGGGATCATTGAAGAATCCCACAGTCAGTGGTCCAGCCCAATCGTGTTGGTGCCCAAACCTGATGGCACCACAAGGTTTTGCAATGACTTCCAGCGACTACAAGAGGTATCCCAGTTCGATGCGTACCCCATACCTCGCATAGATGAACTAGTGGACCATCTGGGCAACGCCTGATACTTGACTACCCTAAACTTGACAAAGGGGTACTGGCAGATTCCCCTTGCCGAAGATGCAAAGGAAAAGACTGTGTTCTCTACACCAGAGGGTCTTTTGCAATATACTGTCCCCCCTTTTGGACTACATGGGGCCCCAGCTACTTTCCAGTGTCTCATGGACAAGCTATTACACCCTCATAATCATTATGCCGCTGCCTACCTAGACGATGTGGTCATTCATGCCCCAGACTGGGAAACCCACTCAGAGAAGGTGGAGACAGTCCTTGATACCTTCAGGTGAGCTGGCCTTACAGCAAACCCTGCCAAGTGCGCCATAGAATTTACTAAGGCCAAATATCTTGGCTACATTGTGGGGAAAGGTCTGGTAAAACCCCAACTGAATAAGTTAGAGGCCATCCGAAACTGGCCTTGTTCAAGTAGCAAGAAACAAGTCCAGGCATTCCGAGGTGTGATGGGGTATTACCGACAATTTATCCCCCATTTTGCCACAAGGGCAAGCCCTCTGACAGACCTAGTGAAGGCCCGTGGACCTGATCTGGTGAGATGGTCTGACGCAGCAGAACGAGCGTTCACAGACCTACAGACTGCCCTCTGCAGTAACCCCATACTGATAGCCCCAGATTTCACCAAGAAATTTATTCTGCAGATTGATGCATCAGATGTAGGGTTGGGGGCCATCCTATCACAGATGGTCAGGGAGGAGGAACACCCAACTCTCTACCTCAGTAGGAAACTCTTTCCGAGGGAACAAAAAATATGCAGTGGTGGAGAGAGAGTGCCTCACTGTAAAATGGGCCATGGAAACATTGCGTTACTACCTGCCTGGGTGCAGATTTGTCCTCGTGACTGACCATGCCCCTCTTCAATGGATGCAATGGAATAAAGAGAAGAACGCAAGGGTGACCAGGTGGTTCTTATCCCTCCAACCTTTCCAGTTCCGTGTGCAACACAGAGCAGGGAGCTGTCACGGCAATGCCGATGGCTTGTTACGTGTGCACTGTCTGGCGTCCCAAGCTGCCCAACCCCTTGGTGTTGAGCAGAGGGGAGGGATATGTGACAGAACCAGGCCAGTGGGATACAGGAGTCTGGTAGAAGGCAAATATATTGGCCACTGGATGAAGAGTTTTCTGTTCCCTGAGTAACCAGAGCAGGGGCTGCCCTAGAGCAATCCAGAACCTGCCAGAACCAATTAAGACAGGCAAGCTAATCAAGACACCTGAAGCCAATTAAGTACTTTCTAGATTCAATTACAGCAAGCAGGCTAATCAGGACACCTGGTTTAAAAAGGACCTCCCATCAGTTAGTAGGGGGTTGCGCCAGGAGCAGGGAGTGAGAAGGCATGTTGCTGGAGGAGTGAAGAGTTCAAGCGTGATCAGTCTTCACGAAGAAAATCCTGCAGTGAGGGTAAAGGTGGTGCTGGGGGGAAGACAATGGGGAAGTAGCCCAGGGAGTTGTAGTTGTCACGCAGCTGATATGGGGAACATTGTGGACAGCTGCTATCCACAGGACCCTGGGCTGGAACCCGGTGTAGAGGGTGGGCCTGGGTTCCCCCACCATCCCCTGATCAGACACAGGAGGAGTTGACCTGGTCTGTGAGAAACACCAGAAAAGAAGGTCTAAATTGGAAAGGGATCTGCCCTGTCCACAACCCACTAGGTGGGACACAGAGACTGCGGAGATTGTTCTCCGTTTCCCCCATACTGCCAGTGATGAGGTTAGCTGAGTGGACGGCAGGTTTGAGCCACTAGCAAGAGTGGCCAAACTGAGGGCTGCCGTGAATCTCTGAGGCAAGCAAATCCGCTAATAAGTGCAGGACCCACTGAGGCAGAGGAGGAACTTTGTCACAGGGTCAATATGCATTTTCGTGATTGACACAGACACCCAAAGAAGGCAGAAGGTTGAGCAGAACACTGGCTTCCTGCTGGACTTCCTTCTAAGAACTGCCCATCTGAAGCCAGTTGACTAGGTAAGGAAAGACTGTAAATCCCTCTCTTCTCACCCAAGCTGCCACTACTGAAAAAAATATTGTAAAGACCCTGGATGCAGTAGCTAGACCAAAGGCGAGACCTCTGAATTGGAAATGCTCTTGATCAAAGAGGAACCAAAAGAACCTCCTGTGGGTTGGGTGGATGTCTATGTGAAAATATGCATCTTTCATGTCAAGAGCTGCAAACAATGTGTCCTTCTCTAACAAAGGAGTTTTTTATGCCAAAGATATCATGTGGAATTGTAGTTTTCAAATGCACCTGGTCAGCTGTCTCAGATCAAGAATTGGGCTCCATCCCCCATTCTTCTTGGGGATCAAGAAGTAAAGGGAATAGAACCTCTTCCCTTGATGCGGAGGAAGAACCCTTTCTATGGCTTCCCTGAGAAGAAGGAAGTTCACCTCATGTAATAGAATCTCCTCATGAGAGTGGTCCCTGAAAAGGAACTGGGAAGGGAGTATGTGGGTAGGAGGTACCAAAAAACTCAATTAGATAGCCACCATGAATAATCTCTAATACTCATTCATCTGTATTTAAAGCCCTCCAGTTTTCGGCAAATTAGGTAAGGTGGCCTCCGAGTATCAGAGGAGGGAAACGAAGCAGCATCAATAAAGGGACATGAGTCTTAACAGTCCCACCAACAGAAACTCTTTGATTGAGGGTTAAAATATGATGTAGCACTGGATGTTGTAAAAGCTGGGTACCTGGTCTATAATACCCTCTGTCTTTTGCATGGTGCCTCCTGAGTACATTGGTGGTAAAACAGCTGAGGACACTGTCTTGCCCTATACCTTGGCGTATGGTAAATTAAACTGAGGCTACTGGACTTTCTCAAACTGAATCTGTACCTGTACATGAGCTTTTGATATTGTTTGAAGTCATCTGGCAGAGAGGGAGTAGCTGGAGTAACCATCTCAACCGGTGAAGACAATGAGACTGCTTTCAGAAACAGCGAATCCAGCTCACCTTCCCCTTCCAAGTATTCCAACAGGGCCGGTTGCAAGAGACAAGGTGATGGCAAATAGGACTCCTGAACTGATCCTGGGTATCTAGCCTAAGGCTCCCACAGTCCCCAATATTAGCAGTAGGATGGATCAACTCGTAGAGAACCACCACAGTTGCAGGGCCTCAGACTCATCTGAAGAGAAAGCCAGATCCCTCATCTCCAGCAGAACCAACAATACCGATGGCTGTGCCTCAAGGCTGGCAGACGGGATGGATACAACTGCCTCATCAAGATGGTCTCTTCTTCTGGTGTATTAACGTTTCAGAATAGAGATGGTCCTAATAGGAGAGGTGAACATGGATAGTGAAGAGCAAAGGATGTCCTCCAGGGAGACGTAGATCTCTGATAGCAAATAGACTCTCCTTGTACCTCAGGGCAAAGTCGTCAGAACTAGAGCTTCCCTGGTCACCATGGTCAGCTCCCTCCAGGGCCAGGTCGCTATCAGTACCGCATCAACTCTCAAAGTGGATGGGAACACCAGTAGCTGTTTATCCCAAGCCTTCACCATTGGAGCTGATGTCAAAAAATGGTTACTCACCTTTGTGTAAATGTTGTTCTTCAAGATGTGTTGCTCATGTCCATTCCACATTAAGTGTGCGTGTGCTGCATGTACCATTGCTGGAGATTTTTCCCGCAGTGGTATCCATCAGGCCAACTCTAGCACACTCTGATGCTGCGTGTTCATGCGCCAGTCGAAGGGGCCCAGCCAGCCCCACACGCTCTCTATTCCTTCTTGCCAGTTAACTCCGAAGAGGGGCAGGCGGATAGGTCGTGGAATGGACATAAGCAACACATCTTGAAGAACAACAGTTGTGATAAGGTTAGTTTTTTTCTTCTTCAAGTACTTGTTCATGTCCATTCCATGTTAGGTGATCCACAAGCGGTATCCAAGGAGGTGGGCTCTGAGTTCATGGACTTGTGGACTGCAACATTGCTCTTCCGAACTTGGCATCTCTAGCCTGCTGGATGGTGTAGTGGGAGAAGGTATGTATCAACGACGAGGTTGCTGCTCTTCAGATGTCTTGGATCAGGATCTGGGACAGAAATGCTGATAATGAAGCCTGAGCTCTCATCTAATGAATGATCAAGATGGCAGGAGGTAGAATGCCCACCTGTCTGTAGCACATACGAATACAGGAGGTGATCCAGGATGAGATTTTCTGGGCTGAAACAGGTAGGCCTTTCATCCTGTCTGCTATTGCCACAAAGAGCTGCATGGATTTATGGAACAGCTTAGTCCTCTCAATGTAGAAGGCCAGGGTGTGTCTAACATCCAACTAGTGGAGATGTTGATCTTCTGCATTCCTGTGCGGTTTCGGGAAGAAAACTGGCAGGAAAATAGCCTGGTTACCGTGAAATGATGAGACCACCTTTGGAAGGAACACTGGGTGTGGGCACAGTTGAACCTTATCCTTGAAGAACACTGTATACAGAGGCTCTGATGTAAGAGCCCTGATCTCTCAGACCCTCTTGGCCGAAGTAATCACTTCTAGGAGAGAGATAGCAGAGGCACAATGCCAGCAGCTCAAAGAGAGGGCCTGTGAGCCTTGACAGGACTAGGTTTAGCCCCCACAGTGGAATTGGTTCATGAATTTGAGGGCAAAGTCTCTCTAACCCTTTGAGGAAGCAGATGGACATTTCATGAGAGAAGACCGACTTACCGTCCACCGGAGGATGAAAGGCTGAGATTGCTGCTAGATGCATCTTGATTGATGAAGAGGCCAGACCTTGTTACTTCAGATGGAGCACGTATTCCAGTACAGACTGGAGGGATGACCGAGTTGGTGAGAGATCTCACTGAAGACCACGCCCAGAAACATTTCCACTTGGCTAGGTAAGTCGCTCTAGTAGACTGTTTCCTACTACCTAGCAAGGCATGGCAAACTTGTTCTGAAAAGGCCTGTTCCTCTGGGTTCAACCATGGAACTTCCACACAGTCAGGTGAAGAGCCACAAGGTTCAGGTAGGGTAAACGGCCTGTGAGATCAGGTCCAGGCAAGGCAGAAGCAGCAGCAGCATGCTGAACCAATGTTGTTGCAGGGAACATGCAGGGACTATTGCCTTGTCTCACTTGACTTTCGGAAGGAACCTGTGTATCAGGGGAACTAGACGAAACTCATAGAAGAGGATCTCTGCCCATGGAAGCAGGAAGGCATCAGAGAGCCCGAGCTGTGACCGCGTAGCGACCAAAACTGCTGACATTTCCTATTCTGCCTGGCTGCAAACAGATCTACCTGGGGAGACTCCCACCTCTAGAAGATGGATCTGACCACTTCTGGGTGAAGGGACCGCTTGTGATGAGAAGTGAAAGACCTACTGAGGCAATCTGACTGTGCGTTCCAGGCTGCCGGAAGATAGGAAACTTCCAGGTGGATGGAGTGTTTCACAAACAAGTCCCACAGACGAATGGCCTCCTGGCACAGGGTAGGGGATCGTGTTTCTCTTTGCCTGTTGATGTAAAACATGGCTGCCTTGTTGTCCGTAAACACTCGCACAACTTTGTCCATGATCTAGAAAAGGAAAACTTGGCAAGCTGAGTAGACTGCTCTGAGCTCTCTGAAGTTTATGTGTAGGGAAAGCTCTTTCTGGGAGCACGAGCCCTGACTCCTGAGGTGCTCACGGTCATCCCCCCAACTTAGATCGGATGCATCAGAAATTAAGGATACTGAAGACTGGGGGGATGACAAAGGGAATGCCCACAGCCATCAACTGGGGATCCTTCCACCAATCAAGGAAGGGCAGGAACTATGAAACACCAAGTCTAAGTGGTGTCAGTTTGGTGAGTACATCGAGGCCTGCCAAGCCTGCAGGGGTCTGAGGCACAGCCTTGCATGCTGAACCACGTAAGCAAATGCAGCCACGTGCTCCAAAAGTTTGGCAAAACTGGGCTGTCATGACAGGGTGGGCCTTGACCTTGGATATCAGAGATGACACTGGAATTGAGCCTCTGGGAGGAAGGCTCTGGTCTGGGTCCAGTCTAGCACTGCCCCAATAAACTATTCTCTGAATGGGAATGAGAGTCTACTTTTGCTCGTTTATCAACGAGCCCAGTGCACAGAAGGTGGCTTGAACCAGGCTGATGCTGTTTTTCACTTGAGCCTCTTAGCGGCCCTTGATCAGTCAGTCATCGAAGTACAGGTCGACTTGAACATCTTGCCTTCCGAGAAAAGCCTCTACAATTGCCATGTGTTTTGTGAAAACCCAAGAGGCTGTTGACAGACAGTAAACTGGCAGTAAACAGGGGAGGACAGTAAACTGGCAATGAGTCTGGGTTATGATAAATCTGAGGAACGTTCTGAGGCCTCGAAAGATGGAAAGGTGGAATTAAACATCTTTCAAATCAAGGATGGTGTACCAGTCCTCTGGATCCAGAGAGGGAATGATGGAGGCCAGGGAGACCATGTGGAACCTCAGTTTCTTGAGATAACTGATGAGGCAACACAGGTCCAGGATGGGTCAAAGAGCTCCTTTGGCCTTTGGGATTAGGAAATATAAGGAGTACAACCCATTCCATCTCAAATTCTGAGGCATCTCTTCCACAGCCCCTACCCACAGGAGGGCTTGCATTTCTTAAGCTAGATGTTGCTTGTGGGAAGGGTCCCTGAAGAGGGATGAGGATGACAAGGAGGGATGGAAGAAGACTGAAGGGTGTAACCTTCCCCTGCCATACTCCACACCCAGTGGTCCAAGCTGATGAGGGATCACCGCAGGCTGAAGAAGAGTTAGTCTGAAAACAAGGGGCGGGGCAGGATCCAATGCAGGAAGTGATGTAACGTCCTCAGGCGCACCTTCAGAAGTTCTGTTTGGAGCCTCCCAGATATCCGTGTGACCCCGGTAGCAAGACTAAGGTGGAGGGGCGTGGCTGCCTGCACTTGTAACCCCTGCTCAGTTTCTTACACAGGTCCTGGCAAGGTGGTGGAGCGGAGAAGCAGGTCAGTTGCTGAAGCCTGAAATGCTTCTCAAAAGATGCCAGGGAGTAGCAGCCCAGGAATCTGAGGGTAGCCCTGGAGTCTCTCAGACCATGGAGCTTTGAGTCGGTCTGTTCTAAAAACAGGGAGGTACCCTCAAATGGAAGATCCTGGATTGATTGCTAGTCCTTAGGTGGCAGCCCTAAGGATTGGAGCCAGGAGTACCTTCTCATGACAACAGCTGAAGCCATTGTTCTGGCCGCTTGGAGGGAGGCTCTCGCTATGGTCCTCCGTTCATAGATCAGGGCAGAAAAACTCTTACCTGTGACAGCAAGTCTTTAAACTTTGCCATAGAATCCCAAATGTTGTAACTGTACCTCTCAAGCAAGACTTGTTGGTTGAAAATGAGAAGCTGTAACCTATCCGTTGAATAAATCTTCCTACCAAACAGGTCTAGTTCCTTTAAGCCCTTTTGTTGGGGGGGGGGGGGCGGGGGGGGTCGCACCTAACTGCCCTAGTCTATCCTTCTCATTGGCCGCTGGGGGAGGGATAGCTCAGTGGTTTGAGCATTGGCCTGCTAAACCCAAGGTTGTGAGTTCAGTCCTTGAGGGGGCCATTTAGGGATCAGGGGCAAAAATTGGGGATTGGTCCTGCTTTGAGCAGGGGTTGGACTAGATGACCTCCTGAGGTCCCTTCCAACCCTGATATTCTATGATTGTATGACCACCAGGGACCTGGCAGGAGGGTGAGAGTACAAGTATTTGTACCCCTTGGCAGGCACATAATACTTTTTCTCTGCTCTCTTTGAGGTGGGAGGGAGAGAAGATGGGGTCTGCCACATGGTCCTGGCTGGACCTGTAACGGCCTCCTTGAGAGGTAGGGCCACCTTAGTCAATGAGGCTATGTGAGGACTCTGTAAGAACCTCCATCTCTAGGCCCAGGTTAGAAGCCAGCCTTTTTAGAAGTTCCTGGTAAGCTGTAAAGTCATCCTGTGGCACCAAGACACTCGGCCCTCAGACTGGTTCAGCTGTGGAGGAGTGTGGTGGGGCCGTGCCCCATTCCCAGGCAAGATTAGGCTACAACAGGCCAGAGTGGCTGCGCAGAACGGCAGCTAACCAGAGAGGGCCTATCGGGGAGCCAATCAGTGCCAAGCAGAGAGCAGCCAATCAGGGCCAGGCTAGGCCCTATATAAAGGCTATCCAGGAGAGAAGTGGTCAGTCTCTCCCAGACCTTCGGAGGGGAAGGTCTGTCTCCTGAGATAAGGAGACCAGCACCTTGGACAGCGCAGTGCTGGGCAAGCTTGGGGGAGCAGAGGAGAGCTCCAGCCTGATACCTGTCAGGCTGCGGGACCTAACCAGAAGGCCCTAGAGGGTGCAAGGGGTCAGAGGGGAAGTGACCCAAGGAGGATGGACAGATGAGGGGAGAGAAGGAGGGTGAAGAGGCCGCTACTAGAGGGTCCCTGGGTTGGGACCCAAAGCAGTGGGCGGGCCTGGGTCCCCCCTTCCCCCTTATACTGCACCTGGCTATGGAAGAGTGGCCATGACAGACTGCAACCGGCCCTTGAGCAGAGGGGCTAGACTTTGGGGGTTGTGGTTGGCCACTGTGGCAGGAGTGAGTTGGACGACTGCTGTCGTCTTCCCACCCCCCAAGAAGGGGGTAAGGATGGACTAGGGGGCACTGCCAGAGGGCAGTGTCCTGGAATGGACGTCGCCGAGTGGGGAGCAATGCACGTCCGGATACCGGCACAGCAGACGATGGACAGGCCACCACACCACCAGCAGAGGATGCTCTGCAACGGAAAAAGCTAATTCCCAGACGTGCCAGTGGGAGGCGCAGCGGTAGTGAGTCCCAACCCCATCACAAGGAGGAAGAGGCCTGTACCATCAGGGGGCTTTCCTCCTCTTCTTCAGTCCCGACCACCTCATCCAGGCCCAAGTCCTGCATGTTGGTACCTGCCTCGGTACCAGAGTCTGAGTCAGGTGCTGGATGGTACAGCGGAGGAGCCCTCCTCTCGGATACCGCCAAACAAAAATGGCTGGACAGAGGCCCCAATACCGGGAAACTCCAGTGATTCCAGAATGACTGCTGGGCCTGCATCAGCCACCACTGTTCTCTGGGCCAGGTGCTGGGGAGAGGGCCTGCACTGAGATCCGGTGGAACATAGACCATGCAGGGCTCCACCTTGGACTCAGAGGAAGAGTCCTCTTGAGACCATGGAAAAGAAGGGTACCGTTCCCCCATCGACTGGTGCTGAGGGTCTGGGGATCGGTGCCACATGGGGGAAGTCTTCACAGACAACAGAAGGGCTGTTTTTCCTCTGGTGAGTATCCAAGGGCCCTGCACCAGGTATGAGCTCAGGGCAACATGCTCCCTTCTGCTTGACACACTTGCCATGGCCAGTAATTGTCCCATTGGGATTGGCAAAACCGGGAATGTCAACAGGTCCCTGGCCCTGCCACTCTCGGGTGGAAGGCACCACAATTCTGCTTGCACCACAATGTCCCCCTGGCATCAGTGGGTGGTCCTGCACTAGACTCAATGACACCTGTGAGCAGGGTGGAGTCAACGGTACTGCTATCGGAACAGGACTGGAGCAGAGGCCCAACAGAGGTCACGTTCCACTGCACTCCCCTTGTTTGTCCTTTCTCAGTATCTGGGTGTCCCCTCTTGGAGCATTATTTCTTATGCTTCTTTCTCGGTACTGGAGAGGGGGAACAGTGTCGAGAAACACATGGTGTTGGGGAAGGGGGGAGGCAGATGCAGTGTTTGGCAGAAATATGAGCGTCACCCAGGTAGTAGAGGCAGCGTTGATGTTCATCGCTCACCAAAAAGGAGCGAGGGAACAAAACACCATTTTGAACCCCAGAACCCTGGGCATAATCCCAGACTTCTCAGGGGTTGGGGAAGTCCCAGGGAAGAACATGGGGAAAAACAACTAACTATACTATGTAGACTATATTATAAAAACTACTGCAATTGTTAAAACTATATACAATATCTTACGGAATGACACAGTAAGAGAGGAGCTGACACCAAAGATTCCATCTCAGATCATGCAGCAGTAAGAAGGAACTGGAGAGGCATCAGCTCACACCACTTTTTATGCCCTCAGTTTGGAGCAAAAGAACAGCTACGGCACATGTGCAAGCCAACAGACACCACTTGCAAAAAATTCTGGACTCAGGCGCATGTGCACATGCATATCCCACATGTGGAATACAAAAAGGGACCATCATTCGAAGAAAGCAGAATTACTGACACCTTTGGAAAGGACGACAGTTTACAAACTGTACAGCAAGATAGTGAGCACTGAAGTTTGCTTGATTTCAAACTTCTTCACTAATTTTTTTTCCACCACCAAGTTAAATTGCAAGTGACCCAAACACAACGATAAAAAGCTATTTGTATAACCTAGTAACTCTGACTGGATTTAAGATTCGTTTAATGTTTAAAAACAGGAAAGATGGTGCTTAAAAATAAGTTTGTTAAAAAAATAAAGTATGTAAAGCATTGCCCACTCTTGTGATTTTTATCACAAGTTTCACTATATTTGGTTTTTCTCTCAAAGCTCAAGTTCCTGGAGGCAAGTGACTACATGAAAATCTCAGCATCAATTTTAAAAAAAAATCTCTAGCCCTCATGCCCGCAGAGAAAAGCATAAGCATGCAAACCAAGTGTACTCTTAAAGGCTCAAAAATTGGAAGGCAATAAAAACACAAACTGCACTATTTAAAAATCTGATGATTTGGGGGGGACTCAATTTTTGATAATTTAGTGCTGACAATATTGAATGTGTATTTTTCATTTCTTAAACTACTGACATTTACTTTATATTAACAGACTGAAAAGGAGGACAGAGGTGAGTATTATATAAAAAAGCATAACAGTGAACAAGACAGCTTTCCCTGGCTTACGTATATATTCGTAGCGTGGACTATCTTCAAGTTACCCAAGATGTGAGAGGCTACTTACTAGTAAGGTTCTCCATTTCTCAAAAACTGTTCTTGTTCTTTGGGACCTGCATTTGCCTTTAATTCCTTCACTATTACTCTTGCTACACTAGTACCTGAGTAGATCTCCCCAAGCAGGACCTGAAAAACAAACAATTTCTACATTATATAGTTTGTCACATTTAAAGAGGAAGTATCTGGTTTCCTGTTATACCTCAATTACACCACAGAGATATTAATCCTCTGCATTTTAAAAAAATTATGTAGATTTTTTAAAAATAAAAACTGGAGTTAAAGTGCTTCTAAAAAAGCTGCTAAAATTAAAACAGCGATTTACATAGCTAGAAATTCCACTTCAGTAGACTATTTTAAGTAATGTTTTGTTAAGCAGCACTGCATCTGAATTAGAGACAGCAATAAGATCGAAAACAAAGTGCATACAAACAGCAATACGAATTAAGTTCTAAAGACAATTTTCTTGTCATGTTTTTATTTTGAATAAATATAATTTTAATTGGTAACACAGGTCTCTACTTAGGAATAAACGGTCAACTGCAGAACTACAATATTAAAAGGAGGACTTTTTACCTTTCCAAACCAGCCATTTCCAATTTCTTGAATATAGTTTAGACTCTGACGTGCAACTTGAGACTTTGATCCTTCTGTTATAGAAAACAAAAAATAGACACACATCAAGCCACTCAAAATGGCCAAAATTACCTATGCTACTGTTGAAGAAATAATGCATGACCTTAAAATGCTAAAAAAAATTAGTTCTTACACTACTACTTAGAGTACACTACAATACAATGCACATATTAAGCTAAGCAGCAGAAAACATAGTTAAACATATACAATGACAAAGTATTAAAACAAGGCTAACCTAAGAACAGATGAACGAAAGCCAAGGCTGACACTTCTCAACTTGTTTAGGCTTTTAAACAGATTCAACTAGAAACTGATCCAAGACCACCAAAATACCTTTGCACAGTAATGCAAGTTAAGAATGGCGTGTAAACTTTAGCTTTCAACACATCCAGATATACTGCAAACCAATAAAAGAAAGAAAGTCAAAACAGCTGAGTTTGCATTTGGTTCTGTAAATATATCTGCATTAGACAGTCATGGAATCTATTAAATCACTGTTTACAGGAATCCTACATAAATGGCAGAACACAAGCCCACAGCAAATCATGGAATACTCACTACTTTTACAAGCCCTGATTAGCCACCTTACCAGCAGAGCTCCAGTTCTTTACACACCGACCCAGCTGCTCTAATTGCAGCCTCTACCTATGTGACGGAAAATTCTCTTTTTAAAATAATGTACTTCAATGAAAATCCCCCTTGGCCAACTGCTGGAAAATCTGAAACCCTCAGCCCTTATCTATACTGGCAAAAATATACCCATAATTCACTGCCAGTGCACCTCCACTTGTGGAAACAAGAAATTGCAGGGTAGACAAGGCTCAGATGTGTTTAACCATTCTGTCATCTAAATGGTAAAGAACACAGTGGTAAAGAGACCTAAGTCCTGTTGCCAATACAGTAACTCCTCACTTAAAGTAATCCCGGTTAACATTGTTTCATTATTAGGTTGCTGATCTATTACAGAACACACTCATTTAAAGTTGTGCAACGTTCTGTTATAAGATTGTTTCACTCGTCCCGCTCCACCCACCCGCCCGGCACTCCTGCCGGAGAGCAGGGTCGGGGAGCAGCGGCTTGCCCCATTCCACCCACCCGGCGTTCCAGCTGGGGAGTGGGGTCAGGGAGTGGGAGCTTGCCCCGTTCCACCCACTTGGCATTCCAGCTGGGGAGCAGGGTCAAGGCGCTGAGGCTTATTCCACTCCGCCTGCCCAGCATTCAAGCCAGGGAGCGGGCAAGCCTCCAACCCTGCTCCCTGGCAGGAGCGCCAGACAGGCGGAGTGGGGGCAAGCCCCCGCGCCCCAACCCCACTATGCACTGCCTCAACCAAGCCCCACAATCATCATCGGTGAGTACAGTATTAAATAGTTTGTTTACAATTATTTAAAACTTATACTGTATATGTATATAATGTCTTTTGTCTGATGAAAAAAATTTCCCTGGAACTTAACTTCCCCATTTACATTAATTCTTATGGGGAAATTGGATTCGCTTAACATCGTTTCACTTAAAGTAGCATTTTTCAGGAACATAACTACAACGTTAAGCAAGGAGTTACTGTATGGTACAGCTTTTGTCACTGCTACTATGAGTTGCTCTAGTGGTAGCTCCCATTTTTGCCACTGTAGGCCAGGTCTACACTAGGAGTACTTTACCAGTATAGCTTATTCCATGCCCTCCTTCCCCACCCCAAAGCAAAACACCCTATATCTGAAAATGAACAGTTTTGCCAGTATACCTGTCTAAACCATGGGCTTTTTCAGCACAACTATGTCAGTCAGGTATCGTAAGTCATCACAATCCTAATCAATACAGCTATAACAGTAACAGTTTGTAGTGTAGGTCTTGCAATGGAAACAATCTTGGGGAGAGGCAGCAATCTGCTGGGGTGACCAGACAGTCTCCCCTTTTGGGAAAGAGGTGTGGGGGAGGGGGAGGAGCGTTAAATCAAGTGCTGAGATTTTGTGATCGTAGTCAGTTTTGCTTAAAAGTCAGTTCTGCAGAGCTTAAAGAAGCAGCTGACTAATCCTAATCAGTTTTCCTTTACAGCTCTCAACTTTGTTTTTAAAAAAAAGTAGGAAAAAAAACCAAAAACCCAGGTACAAAGAGACAAACAGCACAAAAAGAGGGGAAAATGCAAATATCAGCAAATAGGCAGAAGAAAGAGGGCAATAAAGAGAGAACAGGCCTCTTTCAGAAAGTCTCCTGCTTTTTAGATCTTTCACCTCCCAGGTCTAAGATTTTTGGTTTGTTGGGATTTTGGGGCGGGGGGGGAGAGAATTGAGTGTCTGCAGTAAGTTGTTCCACACAGGGTTTAAAAGTTTCCTCACTGAGACCCAAGCATTTTCAATCTGAGTGCCATCAGCTTCTGCTAAAGCTAAGCTTCCTCTCCCCCCCCCCACAAAAAAAGTTTCAAGCCCTTAAGGTTGCAAAGACCATATTAGGAAGGCTAACTGATATAATGCTGTCTTCTTCTACAGACAGATCCAGAGCATCTATTGCTGCGCATATTTTTCTGCAACCTGCAGAAGAATGAAAGTTAACTAGCCTTGTCAGGTTTCACTGCTGATTTTCAGAATCTCATGAACAGTAAAAAACTGATAGTTATTTTCATTCTGCTGGTGTTGGGAAAAACTAAGAGCAACAGCAAAGGAAATCAGTAGATCTGTTCACCAGAAATGGACATAGATATAGACTTTTTTTTTTTTAAATGGAGCCTGGGAGATGCATTGACTAGCAGAGACTCCTCTCATTGTAACTAGAAGGCTGAGGTCAGGAGAAACAAACAGTGTTCCTTCACCCTTGTAAAAGGAAACTGGGAGAAGGCACAGGAAATTGAAGGGCGCCTTTGTGTATAAAAACCTACTACCTGGAGAAAGATAAAGATTGGGCTCACAAGTAAGGTCCAAAGAGAGAACCCTAATAGGAGTCCCAGCACCTTCTGATTTTCACAGTATGTTAAGGAGTGGGACTGACTTTTTACCTGCTATTGTCTCTGGACATAAGACCCTCCCAAATCCCACCTTTCATATTAGCCTGTGTCTAGTAAATTTAGTCTTTTAGCTATTAAGGCTTAGAAATTTCTGCCAGACATCTGCCTGCAGGGCATGAGACTGTGTAAATGACTGATAAAATAAAGATAAACAGGAACACGATACACACAAATTTTGTGATAAAATAAGAGAAATATAAGGGAAGAGACAAACAACACGACTTTGAGAAAGAAGGGTGGTGAGAATGGCCGGAATATGTCTAAAACAACTCGGAAAGAAATACACCATGATCTAATGTAAAAAAAGAAAAAATGGCATGAAGTCAGGAGTGGAAAAGAGGAAAAGCAAATGCAATAGTGACAGTAAGTAGGCCTGACTGAACACTATCTGACAAAGATATTTACTGAATTGCACCGAACAGGGATTAATTTTCTTCTACTTTTTAGCCAGACTTGGTAGTAATATTTTTAAAAACATAAACAGGAAGATTTTTTTTTTAATACATAGTATACAAATGCTTTTTCCTTTTAAGTTGAAGGTGGTATAAACTTGTGGGGACGGCAGTAGGCTTAGTGCTCAAGCTAGCAGTAGCTGAGTACATTTTTCAAGCATGGGTTTACATACACAGATGAGGGAGGTTGACTGCCAGAAATCTTATAATTGGACCCTGAGGAACTGAGCACAGACACCATTGATCTCTGGTTTGGAGGGGTCTTTAAGCCTTCTTCAGCATGTGAATTCCAGACATGACAGACTAGGACAGTTCCTGTGGAGCTGTTATATTCCATTGTATCAAGGCCTAGAGTTCACCGATTTGTGAACCACAATAAAAGTATATCATTTCATAGCACATCATGCAAATGTACCTACAGTACTTACAGATTTAACATATGGGCTCAAATACCTTTAAATTACACTGATTATTGCTTATACATAGTGGACATGACAATTCCTAGACATTTCTAAGCCATTCCTACCCCATACAAAATGCTCTAAAGGTATTAGTCTACTTTATAGTCTGGATCAATGGCCTTCAAAAAGTTGTATAAAAAATAGGTATCTTCTGATAAGAGAGTAACAAGACACCTGAAATCACTGTGATTTATAATTCTCACTATTAACTTCAAAGCTTCCAAGCATTTTAAAGGTGCAATCCAGTTCATACATTTGCCTAGAGAAAATTCTTGTGGCAAAGTTAGACAGTCTCATGGAATCATTGGTAACCTGGAAAGACCACATTAATAGGTAGCAGATATATAGAAAATTCAGCATGCATACTGCTGAAATATAAGATACTGTATTTCTTAAGCAAAACTTTAGTTAATGGTTTTCTTTTTAAAACTCTGGACAGTTACTGAAGTCTCCTTTGGGTCTCCTCTCTGAACACTTGCAGTTGGCTAAGGATGTATTGCCAGAGAGATTTCTTTGTATTAAATGAGAAGTGTTATATGCATCTGAAAATAGTAATTCCATATTTTATATTAAATAGTAATTTGTGTGTAATATTTGAGATGCTGCAATTAAATTAAAGGTAGCTATAGTTTCCTATATGGGGACTGTGCCTTTTTTTTTTTTGGAAGTAGACATGAAACCTTTTTAATCACAGGGGAAAAATTAATCTGATTCAATTTTTCAGCATCATCCTCACAAATCTGAGGCAAAAAATGTTCTCAGTAAAAATAAGCCAATGGTGTGACAAACAGGGTTACAGGTACAAGTTTCAGATCCCCCCAAAATCTGCTAAAATGAAGCTCAATCTTGCTGCCACTTAAGTCAGTGGCTAAAATTCTACTAGCTTCATTGAGAACAGACCCCAGTCCATGAACCACGACTATTAAGAGGCAAAATTTATAGTCCTTTTTTTAATATTAGTTTAAGAGTGGAAAAAGTCATCTATTAAATATTTATTATGTACTCATTTTTGAAAATTTAGAGTCTGAAAACTATTTTATAGCTGATTTCTGAAGAGAGGGAATATGAATACATTTTATTTTGTATCTAACAGAAAAAATTTTTTTCTGGATTTCATAAAGTTCTTATGCTGCAATAAAAATGATTAGGCAAATGTTTATTTGTAAAACTCAGTCAGTAAACTCTTTAGTAAATAAACAATAGATTTGTATAATAGATACTGTATAAACAAGATGTACATATGAATACTATATTTCAGATATTAGAATACTAAAGGACTATCACTTGGTCATCTTCAGTTTCATAGTAAGAAAAGGTTCACATCACCTGCAGCTGGCTGAAACTGGGATGGAGCTGGTAAAGCAATGGTCGGAACTGAAAGAGTAAACACTTCTGCTGGAGACTGAACAGATGGGGTATCTTCTGCTGGTGGTGTAAAATCTATTTCATCATCAAAATTATCTTCGAATTCCTGCAAGGGCAAAGATGTTAGGAAACCACGATACAAGGAATCTTCCTGCCTTCAAACTGGAAGACTAATATATTCTTTCACAGTGCATCAGATTTGAACATGAAAACTTGACATCAGAATTAGCAGCTCCAGAGTGACAAACGGCCCCATCAAGAGACAACTGCAATGTGTGTTATAATATATTTAAGTGTTTTTTTGGGGGGTTTTTTTAAATCATTTTGATCTAATGTCTTTTCACGTTCTCTAGTAGTTGAACAAATTTATTCTTTTCAACAAACCACTTCCATTTTAAAAAAGGACTTGTTTGAAGACAAGATTCCCAGAAGTCCTGCATTTCCAAAAACTATCAGTAGCAATAACTTCATTCTTTTTTCATTTAATCACAGTGTTATGAGGTAGAAGCACTGCTAGTCTGATATGCTAAAAATTACAGAAAGATTTCAAAAGATGTTGCCTCAGTTGATGTAAATAACTTGATCGAACATCTACATTATCTCAAAGCAGCTGAGCCTAAGCTTCACTTCCAGTAATTCGAAGTAATTCCAAATTCACAGAGGTCACAAAGATAGCTATATTTGAATACTAATCAGAATTTTTCCACTAGGTAGAGTTTAGCTATTGTTAGGCTGTACCTTCTAATGACTTAACAGAAGTTCTGTAATCCTGTCAATACGTAAAAATGGCAATTAGACAAACAAAACAAGGACAATATAGGAAAAACTGAGCTTTATCATGTAGTCTTGCAAAGCATTAAACAACTAGTAAAATTATTAGCAAATATATATACTTAAGATAAACTTTTTACTGTTGTAAATTACAAGTAACTTGCTGTAGTATGCACTCTGGGCCAAGTTCTGCACTTATTTGTGTTCAGTGGTACTGCATAGCATCTAAGCAAGTGCAGAATTTGGCCCTTTCAGGAGAGGAAAAATGTTTAAATCACATCCACTGTAGAGTGATATTCTGAATCATTTGTACGTTAGTTATATCACTATCCATCCCAGATTACTTTTGTATTATTTTTAATTTCAATGCTTACCTTGAAGTCTATCTCTGGATCTTTACAGCAGGACACACAGTTCACAAGCAGTATTACCAGGACTACTAAACTACATGCAGCCAAAGCCACAAGAGAGGAAGAAACTTCATCTGCAGCTGTTTCCCCTAGAAATAAACACATATGCAGTTTTAAATAAATTTATTTAAGTCTTAAAGTTTAAAACTCTTTAAAACATACACTGCCTATCACTATTTACTTTGCAAGACATAAATGGATTTTAGGGTATATGTCTATGCTGCAATTAAACACCTATGGCTGACCCATCAGCTGATTCGGGCTTGTGGGGCTGTAAAACTAGTATAGACATTTGGGCCCGGGCTGGAGCCCAAGCTCCAGGACCCTCTCTTCTTGTGGGATTTCGGAGGTTCGTCTCAAGCCCGAAAACCCATACTGCAATTTTATACCCCTATTGCCCGGGTCAGCACAGTTATTCAATTGCAGTGTAGACATACCCTCAGTGCTTCTGATAATTCCTGTTCACATCCACAGAATTAAGCGTGGCTTGTGGAGAAATATGACATATTGGCAAATACCTAGAAGTTTTTGCACCTGCCTTTGCAGCATTGCACATGTATAATAGATTAGGATCAACTGCTTTTTACTAGGGACGTTATGAAAAATGTCCAAAAATACTGCATATAGATAAACTGGGTTATCACGTACATAGTCACAGATTTGCATGACCTTTTACCAAACAAACAAATTAAGTCCTTGCCAGAATAGCTGCATTAAGAGGACAACACAGGGAGGGACAAGGAGTGAGAACCAGGGCAAAGACAGACATGTTCATATAGTTAATTGGGAGGATGCCAAGACATACATCTTCAGAATGACAGGTTTCAGAGTAACAGCCGTGTTAGTCTGTATTCGCAAAAAGAAAAGGAGTACTTGTGGCACCTTAAAGACTAACCAATTTATTTGAGCATAAGCTTTCGTGAGCTACAGCTCACTTCATCGGATGCATACTGTGGAAACTGCAGAAGACATTATATACACAGAGAGCATGAAACAATACCTCCTCCCACCCCAGCAGGAGAGTGGGGTGGGAGGAGGTATTGTTTCATGGTCTCTGTGTATATAATGTCTTCATCGGATGCATACTGTGGAAACTGCAGAAGACATTATATACACAGAGACCATGAAACAATACCTCCTCCCACCCCACTCTCCTGCTGGGGTGGGAGGAGGTATTGTTTCATGCTCTCTGTGTATATAATGTCTTCTGCAGTTTCCACAGTATGCATCCGATGAAGTGAGCTGTAGCTCACGAAAGCTTATGCTCAAATAAATTGGTTAGTCTCTAAGGTGCCACAAGTACTCCTTTTCTTTTTATCTTCAGAATGAGAATTTATTTTTAAAAGAAATATGAAGCTATATATACACATACGTAACAAACTAGTTTGCAATACTTTTTAATGAGTATTTAAAAGGGAGGTGTGTTTGACTAGATGAGTCAGTTCCACGTATGAAAGAAGGAAAAGAGGCAGACATACAAAAAGAGATGGTTTGGATTGTGTGAAGGGGAAACTAGTGGGCCTAAGTAAAAATAAACAAACAAGTAATCATGGAAGTAAGAAGATTTAAGTTGAGGGTTACTTTCAAGGCAAGAATGAGGAGTCTGAATTTTATTTGGGAAGCCAGAAAGCCAGTGAAGGGATTTTCAGAGAGGGTGCCTGCTGTAACAGGACCCCAGTATTGAATTCAGGCCTGCTGGGTACCTAAAGCACATTCCCAGCCTCTGTGCCATGGCAGTAATGCTGAGCCTCTGCCCCAACCAGCAGCATTAGTGCTAAGGATCTACAGTTCCAAAGGAATTACACCCCAAACCCCTGATTGGGTGGACAGGCAGCATTCCCATTGGATACCTGGACTATATAAAGACCCCAACAGGAAGAGGAAGCTGTCTGAGCAACATGTTTTTGCCCACTGGTTGCTGCCTAGACCACCTGGCCTTGTTGCTCTGCTGCCTCATCTGACCTCGCCCACTTATCCTGCCAACCCAGTCCTTCACACTGGATCTCCCAGCTACAAACTCCCCTACAAGAACTCAGACCATAGCTCTATACTGCTTCTAATAGCAGTTCACCTCCTGAATACCAGACCACCCATTCACCACTTGAGCACAGCTCTGGACTGCCCCTAACCCATTTCAGGCACTGGGCATTAGTTTGCTCACACTGCTCAGTCTCCTCCTAAGCTCATCCTACTCCAAAATGGTATGGACCCAATACGTATGGCATCAAAGGAGCCCAAGGGGATGCTGAGTCCCTAGGAGCAAATCACCCACCAAGACCCCCTCAAGGCCTTTGGCCAATATTACAACGGACTTAGTCATCAAGCTAACAGAACCTGAGACACACCAAACCACATTGACAGTAATGGATCAACTGACAAAAGCAGTGCCTTTTGTTACTGGGGCACTTCTTCCCACAGCCAAGGATACTGCTAGTCTCCTCATCATGCATGTTCTCCCTCTACGGCAGGGGTGGGAACCTACAGCCTGCGGGCTGGATCCAGCCCATTGCTTAATTTCATCCAGCCTGCAGCAAGTATTTCTAAACATATAGACCTATGACAGTAGCCGGAAGGAGGTAAGCTGCAGACAGCAGCTGTAACAGCAACACTGGGGCAAGGTGAACCTCCAGCCACTCTAGTGCGTTATGACCCTACAATAGCCAGTGCTGGAGCCCAGCAGTGCATACCTCGTCCTCGGCCCTCACGTGCTTCCAGTGCTCTAGTGAGGAGCAGCCAGTAGTGTCCCCAAGCCACCTATGCGTGCCTATGGTGGTGTTCGGGTTGCAAGGGTTGTAGTGTGAAAAACTGCTATCTGACTGAATTTGCAACCTCAGCCATCATACTAAAAAAAGCAGGCAATTTGAATGTTTATTTTATCTTTTTAGAGAGAGAAATATATTAATTTAATTTGTTTTTTACTTGTGTGTGGCCTGCAATTGATTTTTTCTGTGGCTCAATGGCCCACGATAGAAAAAAGGTTCCCCACCCTTGATCTACAGCCTTCCACTTCAGACCGGGGATCCTAGTTCATAACTCGGGTTTGGCAGGAGGCATGCCACCTACTGGAGGTGCATCTCTATTCACCAACTGCCTACCATCCACAAATAAACAGTCAATCAGAAAGACTGAACCAGGAATTGGACCTATACCCTAAGTTCTTCATAAATTACTACCAGAATTACTGGGCTTTACAGCTTCCATATGCACAATTCACATACAACAATGCAGACCACGCCTTGACCAAGATGAACCCACATTTTGCCACTTATGGCTTCCACTTCTGTTCCCACCCCACACTATCCACAGCATTCATAGTTCCTACTGCCTTAGATCTGTGTCGTCATATTCATCAAACACAGGAAGAGTTGAAACAAAACAGATGCAGCCAAGGCACTATACAAACACCATGATCACTATCACCAGCAGGAGGGCCCTACATTTGCAGTAGGGCTGAAGTATGGCTAACAGTCAAATAACTCAAAATGAATTGCTTGCACATAAGCTGGATAACGAGCACCTAGGACCCTACCAGTTCCGCAAGCAAATCAACCCGGTAAACTTTGAACATCAACTTCACCGCTTCCTGAAGGTGCGCTCTGGACTGCCCCAACCTGCTTCAGCCACTGGCATTACATGATGTTACAATCACACTCAATCATTTTGTAGTGAAGCCGAAGGTGATTCAAGTGTTAGGAAGGCCAAAGAAATTAAGTGGAAGATTTAGGACTGAACAAGATTTTTACAGTGCGAACAGAGGAATGAGAGCATCTTAAACTTCAGGGACAAAACTGACAGAATTCAGTGATCAAGTTTATGAGATGGAACAAGAGAAAGGAGCCAAATATAACAGCAAGCTTGCTGACATGTGGAAAGGGAGACTAATAAAGATGTTGAAAATGATATAATAAGGGAGAACTTCGGGAGAACGATTAATTCAGTTCCATAAATCCAATCCAGTAAATATCAGAAGAGTCTTAAGAGCACATAGGACAACATAGACATGATAGAGATGACTATGGAAGACTGCTGGGAGCCAATGCCGCTGCAAAACAGAGCAAGAGTGAAGAGGACAGAGCCAAAAGGGGGACAGAAGGGCAATATAAAAACCAGGCTAGTGGACAAGTGCAATAGACAGAATTCAGGTCTGCAAAAGTTATTTCAATGTAGGTCAAACTTGCTTAGAAGTCTTATAATTTGTGACAACTGAGAACTAATTTATCTTGAATGAACAAGCCCAGGAAATATCTATAGCTAGAAGATGACAGTTATGTGGGAAAGCTGGTACAGAACACTGCTTTTCTATTCCCAATGCTAGCCCTTATGAGAGACAAGATGGATGATGTAATCTTTTATTGGACCAACTTCTGTTGGCAAAACAGACAAGCTTTTGAGCTTACACAAAGCTCTTCAAGTATTGGAAAGGTACTCGGAGTGCCACAGCTATATACAAGGTGGAACAAACCATTAAGCAAAGGAGTTAACAAAGGGGACGGCAACCTTTCGGAAGTGGTGTGCTGAGTCTTCATTTATTCACGCTAATTTAAGGTTTCGCATGCCAGTAATACATTTTAACATTTTTAGAAGGTCTCTTTCAATAAAGTCTTTAATCTATAACTAAACTATTGTTGTATATAAAGTAAATAAGGTTTTTAAAATGTTTAAGAAGCTTCATTTAAAATTAAATTAAAATGCAGAGCCCCCCCGGACCGGTGGCCAGGACCCAGTGTGAGTGCCACTGAAAATCAGCTCTCATGCTGCCTTTGGCATGCGTGCCATAGGTTGCGTACCCCTGAGTTAACACATGTTGCAAGAGACCATTAAAGGTGAAGCGGGCAGTTAATACCTCACAGTCATAAGACAAAGGAGCATTAGTGATTTACATATTGTTCTACTGAGCCATAAATCCAATGTCTTTTTACTGAATCCATGACTTTTAGTGGCCAGCAAAGTTATGCTTTTAAGCTTTTTAAAGCATTGTGCAGGTTTTCTTTCATGATATGGACCAACACAGCTACAACACTGTAAACAAGAATGCTACCCCTTGTCATGTCTCACATTCATGAACACAAGTTATTCAAAACACTGTAAAAAGGTTACGGAAATACAAACATGAGCATGAGAGCTGGCATAATTGACCATAAATCCGAAGGATAAATCTGGGAGTTGTTACAATCCAAAATGTCAAGACATACAGTCTTTCAGGTTGCAGATGAATGGTCAATTATAAGAGCAAGGCAAGGACTTTGCATGCGCACCAAAGTACATGTAATGAAAACCCTTATAAAAATGTGAGGAAGGGTTGTTTTGGGGAGGAAAGGAAGTAGAGCTGTCAATTAATCGCAGTTAACTCATGCGATTAACTCAAAAACATTAATCGCGAGTAATTGCAGTTTTAATCGCACTGTTAAACAATAATAGAATACCAACTGAAATTTATTCAACATTTGCAAATGTTTTTCTTATACATTTGCAATTATATTGATTTCAATTACAGCACAAAATAAAGTGTACAGTTCTCACTATTATTTTTATTACAAATATTTGTACTGTAAAAGAAACAAAATATATAGTATTTTTTAATTCACCTCAAACAAGTACTGTAGTTCAAATCTCTTTATCGTCAAAGTGCCACTTACAAATGTAGACTTTTTTTGGTTACATAACAGCACTCAAAAACAAAAAATGTTAAACTTTAGAGCCTACAAGTCCACTCAGTCCTATTTCTTGTTCAGCCAATCACTAAGTCAAACAAGTTTGTTTACATTTACGGGAGATAATGCTGCCCGCTTTTTTATTTACAATGTCACCTGAAAGTGAGAACCTGGATTCACATAGTGCTTTTATAGCCAGTGTTACAAGGTATTTTACGTGCCAGATATGCTAAACATTCGTATGCCCCTTCATGCTTCAGCCACCATTCCAGAGGACATGCTTCCATACTGATGATGCTCATTAAAAAGTGTGTTAATTAAAATTTTGACCGAACTCCTTGGGGGAGAATTGTATGTCTCCTGCTCTGCGTTTTACCAGCATTCTGCCATATATTACAGCAGTTTTGGATGATGACCCAGCACATGTTGTTCATTTCAAGAACACTTTCACTGCAGATCTGACAAAAGGCAAAGAAGGTACCAATGTGAGATTTCTAAAGATAGCTAGAGCACTTGACCTAAGGTTTAAGAATCTGAAGTGCCTTCCAAAATCTGAGAGGGACGAGGTGTGGAACATGCTTTCAGAAGTCTTAAAAGAGCAACACTCCAATGCAGAAACAACCACAACTTGAACCACCAAAAAAAGAAAATCAACCTTCTGCCAGTGGTATTGGACTCAAATGATGAAAATGAACATGCAACAGTCTGCACTGCTTTGGATCATTATCAAGCAGAACCCGTTATCAGCATGAATGTCCTCTGGAATGGTGGTCGAAGCACGAGGGGATATATGAATCTTTAGAGCATCTAGCACATAAATATCTTACAACGCTGGCTACAACCGTGCCATGTGAATGTCTGTTCTCACTTTCAGATGACATTGTAAAAAAGCGGGCAGCATTATCTCCTGCAAATGTAAACAAACTTGTTTGTCTGAGTGATTGGCTGAACAAGAAATAGTACTGAATGGACTTGTAGGCTCTAAAGTTGTACATTGCAGTTATTTTTTTGTACATAATTCTACATTTGTAAATTCATCTTTCATGATAAAGAGACTGAACTACAGTACTTGTATTAGGTGCAAATATTCGTAATCAAAATAAATATAAAGTGAGCAATGTATACTTTGTATTTTGTGTTATAACCGAATATATTTGAAAATGTGGAAAACATCCAAAAATATTTAAATAAATGGTATTATATTATTAACAGCACAATTAATCACACGATTAATCGCTATTAATTTTTTTTAAATCGCTTGACAGCCCTAATATGAAGACCAGTAATATTGCTGTAAAAGATTAGAGTGCAGTTTTAACTCAGAATTATGGACTCTATGTTAGTGTATAATTAAGAGTTATGGAGCACTACACACCTCTTCTACCTTAACCTGGTCATTCCTTACTTTATTTGTGAAAAGTTAGCACCCAAGATTCTACTTATACTATAAACTCTTTAGGACAGGAACCCTCTTTTTGTTCTGGGACTATTAAATACAAAGCCGAGCACAATAGGGTTTTGGACCATGGTGGGGTACTACCACAGTACAAATAAACAGTACTATTTGAGTGTCCAGACAAGTGCAGTGTGAATGTGTGTATGTAGGGGCTGTCAACTAGGGAATCGGGAGGAGCATGATTGTGGGATGGGGTAGAAGTAGTGTGTTTGAGTAGGAGCACAGTGTTGAGAAATGAAGAAAAGGTAGGTTGGGTGACAAGGATGGCAAGGCAAGCTGAGTAGAGTAGGAATTATGTTAGAGTAACATCACTACCAAGAGAGGTTCAGTTCCTTAACCTGAACGTGGTCTGTGGTGCTGCTGAAGGGATGCATCTTGTACCAGTCTTTTTCACCTTACAGTTTTTAAAACTATTGGCTCCTTTGTGAACATTTAAAGGAATTCTCCATCCCAGGAAACCTAGTCAACGTGAATAAGTGAGCTCTCTGCAGTAAATTTAGGCAGGGGTTTGGAGGTGGTGTAATCTGCTTCCCAACCCAAACCCAACAGGAGAGCATGTTAATGCCTGCTGCGTTCCTCCAAACAAAGGGGTTAAAGCCAATGGATCCTCTCAGTTGCAGACTCACCAGTTCTGCCAGTGTTTTGCTGCAGAATGTCAGTACTCCAAGGCACAAAATGATTCAACATTTCCTTTTGTTGCCCCCCTGTCAACTTTCCCTTTCTGGTCCAACACATCAATACATAATGATTCTACGACTTTTCTGACCTTGCATATGCAGCAAGGGAATACCTGATTTGGTCAGGAGAACATATTTTCAATTAGAAAATATTAATGTCTATTTGGAAGTCTTGAGTGACTGCTAAATTAACTTCCCATTCACTTTTAATACTAAGGAACCATTGTAATACACAAAAATAATGGAATGGGCTAGGGAAGGACAGCTGGAATACCGCAGATTAAGATTATTATATAATACCATTTAGATCAAAACTGACATCTATAAAACCACCCTAGTCGACTAGTAACCAAGCTTAGGAAAGCCTAAGAAATTGAGTTAATTTGTCTTTTTTTTTTTTTTTTTGAAGATACTACAGGCTTTTAAAAATATTGTACTAATTCAAGTGCACAAAGCCTCCCTTGTTTCCATAAAATTTTACTAACATCAAAAGCTACACCTTGAAACCAAATGCACTCTGAAACACTTTAATGACTAAGAACATCCACCCAAAATGACATCTTGATATAGGGTCAGAACTTGAAAGGAAAAAGTAGTCAACTAATTGTCCCTAAAGATAACCTTCAATTACTGTGGACAATGTTCAAGTAATCTGAACAAAAACAGTGTAGGTCTACAATCAAAGGAATTTTTTTCTGACACAATTACTTTACTTATTGAAGGTCAACTATTTGCTACAGAGAAAACATGTATAAACGTCTGTTTCTACTTTTTCCATATTCTTTCCAGGGTTTAAGTGTTGAAGCTTTAACAGATTAATTGTAAAACAGATTTTTGCCTTGGTCTTCAGCATGAGAGTTAAATTGAAAAAGAACCCCTCACTTATTCTGTACACGTTTTAAAATTAATTCAGTTGACATAATGAATCAAAATATGGTTTGCAAAGATCATATTGGTGTATTTTACGACGTTTAAACATTTTTACTCAGACAATAGAAGAATTATTAATTAACAAGTTCAGAAGTTAAGAGATTTCAGCTGTAGTTGGTGGCTTTGATTTATTCCCTCAAAATGGCTCTAATCATGCTAATCTAATTAGATTACACGCACACCACTATTGCAAATATTGACTATTTATTTGAACACAACAGACATCTTAGTACACCACAGGGTTACTCAACTATTGCCTTTGAGTCAGAATTATGTAGCCAGGCACGGAAACAGCTCTGGTAGCAAAACAAATCATATGCATTCAAATAAAGTCTTCTACATAATGCCTATATATTTTTCCATTTGTAATAATTTAGAAATGTCAGCAATTTGTCGCATAATCTATTCCACATCTCTGACTCAAGTTTCCTCAATTAATAAGGCTGGGTATAGTATATGAAATTACACATACACACACCCAGATTTTCTGAATTCTGAAAGCAACAGTACCTGTAACACTGAAAATGTAAAATTTACAGATGTTTAAAACAAGAAATTTTGAAAATGACTGATGAATCAGTATACCTGTTTGTAGGTTTACTTTGTACCTTAGACCTCTCTGCCCACAAATCCATTTCCTCTAGGATGATTGAAAGCTACTTGAAACTTAGAAGTAACTGCCTTTTAAATAAAAGAAAGTTGCATAAAACTTTCCTTCTTTCCCTCCCAGCTGTGTTTCAGGTAAAAGCACTGACTGAAAATTACGCTTTGTGGACTATATTTACAAGTAGGGTGCTCTTAGCTGCTCTGGCAACAAAAAGTAGCGTAACAGGCACTCTTCTTTGAATCACCAGAACAGCACTATCAGATCCTCTATATTCAGTCAAAAACCAGTGAGAGTTTTAAGTTTCTATATCTTGTGACTGGCCAGGAATCCCACCCCTTCTAGCGGTAATAAGTTTATTTCTTTATTTATTCCTACTATCTGGTCAAAAGACATCAAATATTACAATCGTGACATTCTGATTTATGAAAAGCCTACTTTAAAAATATGTAGTTAAAAAAAAAACTGCTGTAGACAAAAGAAACCTAAAACCCTCATCTGTATCTTAAAATGAGGCTGAGAAATTCTAACTCTCTAAAGGGAAAAAATATCTGTCAACAGGAAAATTAACTGAGGGAAGTATTTAAACAGGCAACAAAACAATAACTCATTACAGTTTAAAGAATATGAATCCTAGCTCAAACTAACATGTTAAATTTTGAAAACATTATTCTAGCTATATTGAATGGAGGTACAAAAAAAGTATCTCAGTACTTTAATCAAGAAAAACAGCCTATTTGAAACATAGTAGTCCTCCAAAAGAGTTGTTAAATGTGGAAAGAGAGTAAGAAATATAGCTGATTTAAAAGTGTACTACTCTTACTTTACTTTTCAGTTATTCACGAAACACACAAATTAAAGTCATTCACTCTTGGAGATCAGACACATTCTTTTCATGAAGTTTGGAATTTTTGCTCTTGCTAATTTTAAAAAAATTATTTCTCAAGCCATCAAACTGGACTGGTAAAAAGCAGACTTTAATCTGTGTTAGACAAGTACTGTTAATATAATTAGAAAAAAGGTGCTCAACAGCTCATTCGTAAAACCAGTTAGCCAGCACTCTGTCATCAGTAACCTTACGTAGAGCACTGAAAATTGTTTACTTCATATTCTGTTGAATCTGAGATATAAGTAGTACGATTACTGTGGTTTCTCAGGTGCTGCAATCAATTTGAGATAACCTTAACTGGAGAGCTGAAGAATTTACTTTGACCTTCTAATTTAAACCAAATCATAAAATGTAGGACCATTAGAAAAGACATGTGTTAAGTATACTTTCAGAAAAATATGATTTGACAATACTATATAATCTAGGTTGATTTTTACTGGAGATTGACTGCACCTAAAATGCTCCTTGTGAAGGAAGCAACACTAGACTAATTCAAGCAAATCTTTGAAAGGTTTTTCTTCAATAGGTAGGCTGGCTGTACAGTCCAAAATGTGTTCCCTGTGAAATGTTACCATCTCCTTTCACAATATAGAAAAACTACTTGCAACATTACAAATTGGCTATCACCACACGGTCTGTTCTGTCACTAAACGTGGGATAGGAGAAATGAGACACAAACCTAGACTGGAATTTCCTATTTGCTTCTGAAGACAGACATGTACTAAGTCAAGAACCACAGCAGTTCCATTTAGGACACTGAAATATAAAATAATAGCATGAAACAATCTTAGACTGCATCAGACATTGGGATTTGAAAATAGATTTTCCTTGGATTATCCCAAAATATTGTATATTTGTCTGATGAAAGTATATAATGAACACATAGATGTCTATTGAACCATCAGTTTGCAGTTAATAATAAAAAAGTATACTTGGGATATAGTACCTTTTTAACAATGGAAACGGGATTAGTAAAAGTTATAGGTTGCTAGAACTGCTAAAACCTGTATACCCACTTATAAAGTTTTCTGAACTACTTGTTTCCAAATCCTCATGACTTAATTCTTCATGTCTGAGAATCCAAACTTTCTGTCTACTCTTTTACTGTTGTGCTTACCACATATTAGAATTGGATACAGGGAGTGAAGGAAGTCATCTTTATGAGCTTTGTTTACTACTGAATTAACATACTAAGTGCATTGTCCATGCAATTTACATTAAAAAGGGGCTCATTAAGGACTATGAATGCCAGTTTTAAAATATGCAAAGTAGCTTTCAGAAGAAAATCTTAACAGCATTGGAGTCTAAAAGCTTGAAAAAGTGTTTATATACAAATCAGATTTTTTCAAAAGCCCTTTGGCAATATCTGTCTCCTCTTCACATAATCCAGAGGTGGGAAAACTATGGCCAGCAGGACCGTCCTGCCCAGCTCCTGAGCTCCCAGCCGGGGAGGCTAGACCCCAGCCCCGGCCCCGCCCCCCACTGTCCCCTCTTCACCACAGTCACGACGCCAAGTGGGCAGTGTGGTTTGCACCCGCCCACCTCCCAGGCTTTCAAATAAGCCTGTCCTGACACTCCGAGCGGCAAGGTAAGGGGGTGGGGGGAGGAGAGGGTTGGGTAAGGGGCAGGAGGTCCCGGGGGGGCAGACGGGGGCAGCTGGATAGGGCGGAGGTTGGGGGGGGGGGTGGCAGTCAGGAGACAGGGAGCGGGGTGGGGTTGGATAGGGGGTGGGATCCTAGGGGGACAGTTAGGGATGGGGGTCCTAGGAGAGGGTAGTCAGGGGACATGGGGGGGGGGGTTGGATGGGTCAGGGAGTTCCGGGAGGGGGCAGTCAGAGGACAAGGAGCAGGGGAGGGTCCTGAGGGGGACAGTCAGGGGGCGGGAAGTGGAAGGGGGTGGATAGGTGATGGGGGTCAGGCTGTTTGCAGATACACAGTTTTCCCTGCTCAACCCTCCATACCATTTTGCAACCCCGATGTGGCCCTCAGGCCAAAAAGTTTGCCCACTCCAACATAATCCCTTGAAAATGCATTGGGATAAATATAGAGAATTTAAACATATTGCTTCTGTTGACTGGTTTAGGAAGGAGCATCAAAACAACAGCCTTAAAAAAGAAACTACTTATACTTCCCAAGCTACAGGAAGAATGTGAAGCTACAGCAATCAACTGGGGAAGCTAGTGAAGGGGGAAGAAAAAAGCGGTAGAAGATGACCACCTCAGAATAGAGAGCTGAGCACAGAAATTCTAGAGAGAGGGGGAAGGAAGAGCTCTGTAATTCCCAACATTACAAAATAAAAGGTGAAATACATATGCTTCACTTAAACTATTTTCTTTTAAGCCACTATGGACTGCAACTTTTAGGCATTTAGGATAACAGATGAATAAATGCTACTTAAAATGTGAGTAGAAGCTTCAAAATTTGGTCTTATTTGGGGGAACTGAAATCTTTCATCTCTGCATGATGAATGCCATGGAAGAATATTGCTTCACTACTACTGCACTAAAATCACTAAATACAAATATAATATCCGGGGTGTTCCTATTACCACACGGTTATCATGATTAACTTAACATTACTTTAAACATAAGTCAGGCAGTTTTATAATTGAAGGTAATGCCCGCAAAAGCAAATATGTTACTTTCCAAAATGACATCTGTGCAAGCATATTAGATTGTAAGTCATTAATACACAAAATATGATTTTTTCAAAAATCTTACAGCATTATGTAGTGGTTAGACACTATGATCTTTACATATAAATACAATGCTATGAGCTTATAAACACAGATCAGATTTTCACCACTTTCTTCTATTAGAAATAAAGAGCCAAATAAAAAACATATTGTAGGGTACAGTATACTGGAAGCTGCATACACACGAGAAATGTTCTAACGCACAGTGTACAGATCTATGTTGAACATCCGTAGTTAACAGTAAAGTTATTTGCAAATAAAAGTGAACACTGTGTTAATCATTCAGCCTATATATCAGGGTTGACTTTCTCCCTCTCAGCCAAATTCATTTTATTGCAATCCTACACATTCGATGGAAAGTTATGCTATTGTTTCAGTTAATGTTTTTAATAAAAATTCAAATGTATACATTTCAAGGAGGGCTGTCAAGCGACTAAAAAATTAATCACAATTAATCGAGCTGTTAATAATAGAATATCATCTATTTAAATATTTGGGGGTGTTTTCTACATTTTCAAATATATTGATTTCAATTACAAAGAATTCAAAGTGTACAGTGCTCACTTTATATTTATTTTCGATTACAAATATTTACACAGTAAAAAAAATAGTATTTCAATTTGCCTAATACAAGTACTGTAATGCTATATCTTTATCGGGAAAGTTGAACTTACAAATGTAGAATTATGTACAAAAAACTGCATTCAAAAACAAAACAAAGTCCACTCAGTCCTACTTCTTGTTCAGCCAATCACTCAGACAAACAAGTTTGTTTACATTTGCAGGAGATAATGCTGCCCACTTCTCGTTTACATCACCTGAAAGTGAGAACAGGCATTCGCATGGCACTCTTGTAGCCAGCGTCGCAAGATATTTACATGTCAGATGCGCTAAAGATTCATGTGTCCCTTCATGTTTCAACTACCATTCCAGAGGACATGCATCCATGCTGATAATGGGTTCTGCTCGATAACAATCCAAAGCAGTGCAGACCAACGCATGTTCATTTTCATCATCTGAGTCAGATGCCACCAGCAGAAATTTGATTTTCTTTGTTGGTGGTTCAGGTTCTGTAGTTTCCGCATTGGAATACTGCTCTTTTAAGACTTCTGAAAGCATGTTCCACACCTCGTCCCTCTCAGCTTTTGGAAAGCACTTCAAATTCTTAAACCTTGGGTCAAGTACTGTAGCTATCTTTAGAAATCTCACATTGGTACCTTCTTTGCCTTTTGTCAAATCTGCAGTGAAAGTGTTCTTAAAATGAACATGTGCTGGGTCATCATCCAAAACTGATGCAACATGAAATATGGCAGAATGCGGGTAAGCTACTACAGCACTAATCTTGAAGTTGTCATAAGAGTATCAACTGAACATGCACTGAGCAAGGTAAAAACCTGAAGGGAACGCTTATTTCACATATGCATCTACACACTTAGGATTAAAACAGGGCAATGGTAGCTTGTGGGGCCCAATGGAGGACACAAATAGAATCCGTAAGCATGGTGAATTGGGGGGAGCATGTAGGGAGTGAGCAATATTACTACTAAGAGTTAACATCACAATACTAATGTGATAGTGGACAACAGCTTTCTTTTTTTTTTTTTTTCTGACACTGAGTCAGATCCAGAGTAGTCTATTATTCTGAAATACTTAGATAGGTGTTCCAGGTAGTTCTGTGGCCATTCTTTGGTTTTTCAGTTCACTTACTTCATACTTATAAGTATCAGGCCTCTCTGTTTCTGGACAATGTATTATTTGAGGGCTTGTATTATCAAGGTATTACTGAGAGCACATGTTTGAAGCGTGCAATCTCATGTGTATCTGTAAAATTGATTATATGGTTTTGCAAATGTCAATGGCTCTGGGGTAAAGTGTAAATCCAAACAGGAGACCTATTGGTGAGAAACTACAGGGGCTTCGACTTTTCTTCCATGTTAGCAATTGTTTTCAAATGGAGAAATATTCTGGAAATTCTACCTGACTTCTTCATAAGTCTTTTGATTCTTAGATTGTTAGCAGTTCAGGAGAAGGACCATATCAGACCTTTATTTGTTCTACAAAGTCTCCAAAATACATTTTAAGATCTATCTAAATATCTACAGGACCATAGCATGCATAGACATGGAAACATGATGGTGCCATTCCTAGTATTTTCTTACTCAAGTCCCTGAGTTTTGAATGCATATAGATGACAGGCTAGGACCTTAAACCAGCTAGCCTGTTTAAAACTATGTCACAATACATATTCTTGATAAGGCCCAATTTGTAGGTTAAAACAAAACAATACCATCAGTGGACTGTCCTAGATTCAGAATGACAGACTCTGAAGCGCATTCTGTTGCGCGCCCCATTCCTGTCATCCTGCATTTTTTCTCCTGTGCTCTGTTGAGCAACTCTTAGTCAAAAATAACAATTTTTCTCAGGATAATGCCTTTAAAAGCTATTTCTGCAGTGGCACAATAGAATATATCATTGCATAATAAAATCAAACAGCCCTTAAAATTACAGCATGTATATGTTTTACACTAGGTCTGTTACTCAGAAAGCACCATTCATCATCTTCTGACACACTGCAATCAAGCAACAAGCACAGGTTAACAGGAACTGGTGAAGGAATGTAACCTGTAGTTCAATCTCTTTTAAAAGAAAGTAAAGAAAATTAAAACATGCTCTTCATACAGCTTCAGGTAGCTCTTATTTGTCTTATATTGTACTGCAAACATCTATTAGCAACTGGTACTCAGTAAGAAAATACACTATCAATTTATCTGACTTCTGCTGATGTGGTAACTTCAGCACAATGTTAGTATTTTGAAAAAATAATATTTCAGATCACTGAAACTATTTCAAGTGAAAACTAAACATGTTCCCTCATTTCAATGTGCCCAGAATATAACAAAGGTATAACCACATACAGGAGTTTTTATTAGGTTACATCTGAACCTCTCACACAGGCTTTTTAAAATTCAGATGTTAAAGGGCTTGTCTATATGGCAATTTACTGCACAGCAAACCAGAGTGTATATCTAAAGCACCCTAGCCTGTCATTGGCCATGTGGATCCTGCTGCAGTTAGGCAAGGATTGAAACAGCATCTGCTGTTGATACATTGTGAGAGAATAGTGATCCATGAAGCTGTGAATTAAACTTCACACACAGATTACAGATTAAGTACATTTTGCAGACGCATGCCCTTGAAATTACCACCTCCCTAGTTAGGTGAACCCTAAGTCATTTAAGAACAGAAGTATGTGCTAGCATATAATACAGCAGGATGTATAATCTTATCTACTTTGATAGTTGTGGCTCTAATCCTTCCCTTTTCCCTGCAAAGGCTACAAAAAGCCTGATTAACCACCTAAACAGCTTAGTTCCAAGAATATACAAATTCTATAGCACCTAGCTGAAGATTACTAAATATCCCATTTTGTTACTTGTATAGTGGGGCAGATATGGCATGGGACTCGCAGAAATTAACTCCGAGTGCTTCACAATTTAAATTAGATATAATAGTAAGTGATAACCATCAGAGGTAGAAAAGAGATTCAACTACAATTCCTCAACTTGAAGAAAGCTGGGTAGACAACACAAGTTGAAATTCTACCAATACACAGTTCACATCTCCTAATGGCAGATTTCAACACCATCGTCTCCCAGCTCTTCCAAGACCTACTGAAGATCAGCACCTACTTCAAAAGCAGCTAGCTTAAGATGAACCAAGGCAAGACATAGCAGACACTAGTTCTAAGAAGGAAATGCTTTTAAGGACTTGCCTCCTCAATAACATCGCCTATTGTCAGGGGCACCAGCCAATTGATTGTAAAGTTGTCCCCGTGGTCCTTCTCAACTTCCTAACTGCCCATGACGGAGAGAGTCTTTCACTTCCACTTACAGATGTCTAGAAGATTATACCTCATCCTATGAGGCATACATCTGGCCACAGTGATCACCAAACTAAATTACTGCAGGTTCTAACTAGAGATGAAGCCATACTCTGAAAGAGCTTCAACTAGTACAAAATGCAACAGTCCCATGTAGGTGGTTACGAACACACCACACTCAGTGCTTTGCTCTTAACATTGACTCTCCATTAAATATGCAGTCTATTTCCAGGCGTCCACCCTAATATTCAAAAGTGTGGCCTAAAATAGATAGCAGATCATCTCCCAGTTATTGACCATGACCACCTTTAACAGCTATACTCCATTGGAACTGCAAAACTGGCAACCAACACGGGCTCGTGAACACCAACGGAACTCTTTTCATGAGAGCCAGACCCAGACAATGGAACTTATTCCTGCAAAAACAACATGACAGTCAACCTCACAGCATATGGAATTAAATGCAAAACCCATTTCTTTTATTTAGCATTTTCACAATAACTCTTCAAACATATAAAGTCAGACACACCCACTCTCAGAAAAAATTCTACCACCTATTCAAGTTTCACAGCAGAGAATTTATTTTTGGAATTTCTGTTCCTTCTTTTTATTACTTGACAGGGACTCTGGAATTATAATCATGACAGACATTTTGTTCTATGGGAGGTACATAATCATGTTAATTTCAATTATTTTCATTTTTGGGGGTAGGGGATTGAGTTAAATTTTAAGAGTATAAGGTCAGATATGAGGATAGAAGCTGGCAACACTGGAAAGGGATTTGATTTTGGACTTAAGTCAACCAGGTGCTAACACAGAAGTGTCAAATGGTGGTGCAGTAGATTGGTTTACAAACACAGATCTTTACAGAAGAGTAATCTCCCCCAACCCCTTTAGCTCTGTGCCACACAAAATATAAAAACTTTACAAGACAGCCCTCTCATCCTAAGGTGTTCAGGTTTAAAACCACTGATGCTCCACAGGCTCCAAGCACAGCTAACAACTATGCTTCATTCTATGGACTTCTCTGTGCTGAAGGAATACTGGGTAAATCCAAAAGCATCAGACATCTACTTTTCCCTGACTAAAGATTAAGCCTTCACTCCAGCTCTCAATTATTATGCATGTTACCATCCATATTTTTATCTTAGGTTTTACATTCACAGCATCAACTAACTTGATCTTGGTCAATCTACTTTTAGCTGGTGCTTTATTCAGCCACTCTTACCCTTCCCATGTAACTTTTTCTTGTGTGTACCACAGTGGCACTCAATCTCTGGGCTGCAGTTACCAGGGGATCACAGTCATCTTTTTTTTTTCCCCTCCCTTTCCTTCCCCTTTGTCATAAATATAAAGGGAAGGGTAAACCCCTTTGAAATCCCTCCTGGCCAGGGGAAAGCTCCTCTCACCTGTAAAGGGTTAAGCTAAAGGTAACCTCACTGGCACCTGACCAAAATGACCAATGAGGAGACAAGATACTTTCAAAAGCTGGGAGGAGGGAGAGAAACAAAGGGTCTGTGTGTCTGTCTATATTCTGTCTTTGCTGGGGATAGACCAGGAATGGAGTCTTAGAACTTTTAGTAAGTAATCTAGCTAGGTACGTATTAGATTATGATTTCTTTAAATGACTGAGAAAAGAACTGTGCTGAATAGAATAACTATTTCTGTCTGTGTATCTTTTTTGTAACTTAAGGTTTTGCCTAGAGGAGTTCTCTATGTTTTTGAATCTAATTACCCTGTAAGGTATCTACCATCCTGATTTTACAGGGGAGATTTCTTTATTTCTATTTACTTCTATTTTTATTAAAAGTCTTCTTGTAAGAAAACTGAATACTTTTTCATTGTTCTCAGATCCAAGGGTTTGGGTCTGTGGTCACCTATGCAAATTGGTGAGGCTTTTTATCCAACATTTCCCAGGAAAGGGGGGGTGCAAGTGTTGGGAGGATTGTTCATTGTTCTTAAGATCCAAGGGTCTGGGTCTGTAGTCACCTAGGCAAATTGGTGAGGCTTTTTACCAAACCTTGTCCAGGAAGTGGGGTGCAAGGTTTTGGGAAGTATTTTGGGGGGAAAGACGCGTCCAAACAGCTCTTCCCCAGTAACCAGCATTAGTTTGGTGGTGGTAGCGGCCAATCCAAGGACAAAGGGTGGAATATTTTGTACCTTGGGGAAGTTTTGACCTAAGCTGGTGAAGATAAGCTTAGGAGGTTTTTCATGCAGGTCCCCACATCTGTACCCTAGAGTTCAGAGTGGGGGAGGAACCTTGACACCCTTTTTAGTTGGTTGGTTTGTTTTAAAAAAAAAAAAGTGTATTTTTAACCCTTATGGTTGGGAAGATAACGTCAAAAATCTGAGCCAAACATAAATTGATGCAGGAATGGCTGTCTGAGTCTCCAAACAGCCTGAAAAACAGTAACTCCAAGAGGTATGAGCTGCCTCATTCATCTCAATCAAGGCCATGGCGACTCTGCAATTCTGTGGTCATGGAATTTAGCATGTTTCCATGATGCCACAAAATGCAGCATTATTTTTAATATGGAATTCAACTTTTTCTAGTCATGTGTCCAATGTAATCTTTTTGTCCATCTGTCTTGCTAGGAACTGCCTGTAATTTGTCTTCAGTTTTAGCTTCAAAGGGAAGTTAACTTGATTACAGTACCTGTTCCCTACACTATTCAAGAGAGTCTGGCAACAGAGCAGTTTTTCCCACCCCTTCCTCACTTACCTCTCATGGCCTCAGGGCACGCATGCACACACAAACACCCCCCCCCCCCCCAAAGAATGCTTGTTAGCAACCGAAATTCTTCAAAGGACCAGTCACAATAGCTGGCAAAGGATTCTGAGGCATGCATACAGACATTAAAAAGAGGGACAACTGAGCTCGCTGGAGACCAATTATCCATCTTTATGAAAGAAACCGACTGAATCATTCAAGCAAAAGCTTACAGATTTACAAACCTATATGACTTAACAGCAGCAATTTTGTAAGCACGACTTCGCCCTGAGCATCATACTTTGTCACTGCAAATAATGAAAGCTGCTAGCTTCAAAACATGGGAAACACTGCAGACTGTTTCAAATGTCATTAAATGTTGTGTTGGAATCTACTGCTGTCAGTCAGTCAAAGCACTTTCTCTTCATGATGCAGTCACCTGATGAATTTGTGACATGGCTGCAGATGTTTGGGAACAGAGCTACTCAATACAACAGGATAAAATTACAGATGGGTCTTCTACCCAATTTTTAGCATTTGTTCGGTGCAAGTGAAAAGGGCTCATACGTGAGGACTGCCAATTTTTTTGTTCACTGCCAGGTTATTCTACAGGAGAAAAAAAGGAAAGCTTTCTAACAACTGGTTCTTGCTGCTGGATTGGTACTGCTGTACTGATATTTACACTGACAGTGCCTGAGCCATGACAAGGAGTACCTGTGGCACCTTAGAGACTAACCAATTTATTTGAGCCATGACAGAAACTCTCATAGCAGCCTTGGGACTAGAAGTTAGTCTCTTACTCACCAAGCCATTTGAACACATTGTTCAGTGAATACGCTAAGCAGCTTTGGAAGTAAAGAGGATGCCAGTGGAACTGAAAAAGGTACTATGATACTGTAACAGTTTTGACATTTATTAAGGGGTAAGACCAATGCACACCTCCACTATTTTATGCAAAGAAATGGCTAGGCAACTTCAGCAGTTCCCCTTTCCACACCAAAGTTCACTGACTTTCTCATGGCAAAAATCAATCTTTTGGTTAAGCTCAGAGAAGACCCCAGAATTTTTCATGTTGAACATTCCTCTACTCTTGCAGAATACTACACTGATCAGCACTGGCTTGCTTTGAATGCTTACTTCCAGAGACAGAACATGAAAACTCAAGTTGGGGGTCACCAAATGGGAAGTGATAGTTGTGATCTACTGACACCTGGCATTCTCAGTATGAAAAAGATTGAGTTCAACTAGTCTATTAAGTATTCAATGTCTTTTGGTCTAACACTGAATTCATGCAGAGCTACAATACTCCATTCAGTAATAACTTTGCTTCTCAAGCGAAGGGCTCTATACATTAGTATCTCTTTAACTGCACTGTACATGGCACATCATGTTTAGGTTGTTATTATTAATACATCTTTATTAGTATATCCCATACAGCATCTATTCAGTTTTGGCTCCAATCTTCCAGACTGAGGATGAAGCTTGTTATTAGCACTAAAAACTAATGTTTTGAGTTTCTAGCTTTGTAAGATATACTGCATAATACTGATAGTAAAGAGGAACTTAAACAAAAAAACAAAACAGAGATACTTTGAGAATGAGTCCAACATAATCAGGAAAATTCCTCTGCTTTTGAGATCACTCTAGAAAAACAAACCCTGCATTCCAGTTAGGAAAGGAAGGAAAAAATCACAAAACTGAATTTGCCATGTAGAAGTCATACAGCCTGTTGACAAATTTATCCTATTTGGATAACCTTCCTAAAATTCACAGGTGAGAAAACTGCCATTCCGTTCTTAAGCAGCATATACATTTACCAATTTCTCCTCTTCAAATATTCATCTTTACATAAACTAAAAAAGTGCTTTATAAACAATTTAGAATTACTTACTCAGAAGAAAATTCAGGAGAAAGGGTGGTTTTTTGGTTATGGCTCTGGCCTAAAATAGAGGGGAACTGAGTTCAGTCCCCAGTTTTGCTACAGAATTCTTGTGGGACCTTGGACAAAGCATTTAATCTCTGTCCATCAGATCCCAATCTCTGCTTGCATGCTGTATCTCTTTCTCCCACACTTTGACCATATTGTCTATTTCAACTGAAAGCTCTTTGGGGCAGGGACCATTTTTACTATGCTTTTGTACAGTGCCTAGCAAAGTGGGGTCCCGGGCTCACTTAGGGCTTCTAGCCCCTAATATAATATAAATAAATAAGCTACATCATTCCCATCACCACTAGAAAGATTTTTAAAACCAAATTATACTACCAACACAGAGGGGTTTTTTCCTCCAAACCATATTTTAAATTGGCGTACAGGAAAATAGGAGGAAAACCCAATGGAGGCTGACAGCCAGCAAACAAGTGTGACAGGCAAAGGTAAACTACAAGCAGCAAGTAAAAAAATTACAGCAATCTGGCCAGAAACAGGGTAAGCAACATCTGTACTAGGGCGCCTCCACCCTCTGCCTGTTAGTCTCAGTGATTCATTCCCAAAATTAGAAAAAAAGAGAGAATCACACAAAGGTCTCATAGCTGTGGGCAACAGAGGTAGAAGCCATACAAAGAACTGAAAACTGTGTAAATAGATAAGGTGCCACAAGTACTCCTGTTCTTTTTGCGGATACGCACTAACACGGCTGCTACTCTGAAACCACAAAATTCAACAGCTCCAGAGACTTAGATAAATAGTAAGACAACATTTAATAATGATACAAGCACATGATTTGCCCAACTGGATCAGAACACCGGACCATCTAATCTAGGATCCCGAGTCGGTCAATAGCCAATACCTGATGCTTCAGAGAAGGTAAAACCCTTAGCACATACCATAACAACACGCCTAGCTAAATGTGACACCCTGTAGGTGAAACAAGGAAGGGGAGCAGCTCCTCCCTGACACCAAATAGCACAAATGTTACCAAAATTATATTGGGAGAATTTACTGGATACACTTGATCCTGCTTTCCCACCCCCACCATGGATCACCTAGCCCCCAAGACTGCAGCCTTCCTGTCCTCCCCAAATCACAATGAACACCTGGGCAAGGATTACGGTGGGTGTCTCACCCCCCTCCTTACTGCTCCTCCCAGTTTACTCCCTTCCAGATCTGCCTCATCGCTCCCAGCCAACCCCCTCAAACCACTACACATCACAGCCCCCTCACACAGCCCGTCTCCCTCCTCCTCCTCCCTCCCATAACCTCATCACACAACGGGTCTCTCCGCCCCCACAGTCCGCCCCAGTCCCCGCGCACAGCAGGTCTCTCCTCCCCCCCATCCCCGTAACCCCTCTGACCCCCTTGCACACCAAATCTCTCCCCCCTCGCACCCCTCCCCCCCACACACATCCAGAGCAGGTCTCTCATCCCCAGCCCCCCCGCACAGCAGGTCCCCCCTTCTCCCCCCACCTGTCTCGCCCCTCATCCCACCGCGCCCTGCTCCTCTGGCTCCGGACCCCCTTACGCGAGGTGCTTCCGACCCCTTTCTCACCTGCACCTGTTTGCGGAAGCGGAGCCGCCTCGCCGTCTTCCAGCAACAGCAGCAGCAAGAGGAAAAAAAGCCTGAGTCCGAGCCCGGGTCCGAGGGGCAGCAGCGCCCCCCGCCGCTGCCCGCTCCCGCCGCAGAGCCGCCACCGCATCTCGCCCGCTCCAGGCCCCAACGTTCAACGCCGGACACGGGGACTTGGCTCTCAGGGTCTCTGGCGAGCGCCCCCAGCGGCCGCTTCCCCCCTCCGCCACGGCCCGGCGGTCTCCGGCATCGGACCCCGCAATCCCCCTTCCCCCTCACAGAACCCAACCGGCCTCCGCAGCCGCAGCCGCCGCCATCTTCCGTGCTACCTGACCGTGAGGGGTGGAGCTAATCGACGATTGACATTCCTATACACCAATCTTCGCGCCCCGGAAGATTAAACCCTGCTTGGCAGCCCAACCCACCCCGAGCAGGGAAGTGAGGTGGGGCAAACGCGGGATTGACAAGCAGGTCTACCAATCAGTGTGCGTTTCGTATTTGGCGAGTGAGTTACAAAGGGGCGGAGCTAACTCGAGACTACCGCACCGCAGACTCAGGAGGTGGGACTAAAAGGAAGCGGGTGCGAAAAGAAGATAGGTGGGAGGAGGCGGGATAGTAGCGCCCCATGGAAGGAGGAAGGGGAAGTGAGAGCAGCGCCCCCTGCAGGGAGGGGGAGAGCAGTACCCGCTGGGGAACCCCAGGTCCCTGACCCCTCACTGTAGCGGGGGATGCCGGGCCCCACTGTCTCCTCTGGCCGCAGCTCCCTAGCACGTGCCACCAACAGGTCCCAGCTGGTGGCTAGGAACCCCTGTTGTCATGGGTCCATCCCCTGAGACGCCAAGGCTGGAGCCACGGTTCTCCTCCTGTTACGAGCAGTGGTGTGGTCCCTCTCGTCACACCTTGCCTGTGTCTGCGTCCCCACTCAGGTCAGCATGCGCCTGAGCTGCCACCTGGGCCTGGCCTAGACCTGGACGTAGTTTAAACCCTTCTGGCTTCCCCGGGTCAAATGCCCTGTGCACTGTGTGTACCTTCTTCGTAGCTAAACAAAACTGCAAAGAAATGCCTATTTCTATTCCCAACTGGAACGCCCCAGAGCCCCAAACTTTGACCAGCCTCTCAGCTCGAGAATGGGACAATAATACACATATACCTCCACCCTATCAGTGCCCCCTAAACTTGGATTATTCGTACCCTTGGAAGGACTAGTTCACAGGGAAAGCAGCGTGACAACAAGGACAGTCACAAATGGGCACACACACCTTAATATCGTCTCCATGTAGATTTCCAATGCAGAACATGATCTCGATAAAGGACACTCTACATGAAAATGAGAAACACCAGATGATGTAGAAATAAGGTACAGGTTCTTATGTTTTAGGTTCAGAATTCTTCTGAATTTTAAAAATTACAATAAGTAAAAGCAAGGTGGCAGTATTAAATGGAATAAATGGGTGTTTTAATCCTAATCAATGAGGTGCTAATATATAATGAGGAAAAGTTGAGACATATGCAAATTAGATTTCCAGTTTCCCAATAATTCAGCAGAAAAGGCTAATTACATCAAGATTAGATAATGGCTTTCAGAGCACAAATTGTCTAAAGATATATTCATTAACTGCACAGGTAAGACTTCAAAGTTATATGAACTAAATGGAAATTATGACATTATGTCCGGGACAACACACAAACCCAAATCCTTCCGATGTCTTAAAGCAATTTTTTTCTAAGGTCATTTTGCCCCACAAAAGAGGATCCACTTCAACTCCAGCTACTCTGTGTCTCCTTTAAATATCCTATCACTGGCTTGATGGCATCAATTTTATTACCAACTGACCCATATTCTTAAGGTGTTCTAATTAGTTTTCCTTTTTCTCAGAAATATTTTGCTTGCACAGTACTACGCAGAAAAAAAATCTTAATTTTGATTTTAGAATACATTTACTGTATTGTTAAAGCTCCAAACTGTCTGTTGTGAGTTCTTAAAAACCAGCATTAGACCATTCCAGAGCTTCCTTTATTTGACTATCAGTGCACATCTCAGAAATTGGAGGGCACAAGTTAGCCCTAAAATGAATGTGTTTGTGGAATAATATTACCCTTTTTCCATGTACAAATAAGAACCATATAGCTTCAATCTGAATAACTTATTTTAGACGGAGGGAAAACAAGAAAAGAACAAAAAGTAAGCTTTCCATGAGAGAGACTAGACCATGTGTCTCATTTGTAATATACTACATTAACTCTGCCTCAGAAAATTGCAGCTGCTCCTTCACACAGACTATAAATATTAAGGTGAATGTGACAGCATGCATTACTAACTTCAGGGACACCTCCATGTGACTCATCGGAGCTTAGCTTTTGACCAGTCTGATGCCCCCTACTTCAGTTGCTCACCCTGTGGTCTCTCTCTCTGAGGTCCGGTTACTCCCTCCTTATGACAGTGTGCTCCCTCTTCGTGGCTTGGCCTTCCCACTAGGTCACTATAGTATTCCCCTTCCAGGGTATCACAGTCCCTAACTGTCCCAGCCAGTCTTCCAATTCACTGCCAAGACTGTACCACTTTCCCAGTGGCTAGTAGGGGAATCCAGGCCCACCATCTACTCCAGATCCCAGCCCAGGAATCCTGTGCCCCAGCAACCACAGTCTACCCAATTTCAGACCCTGTCACTGTTTCCCTGGGCTCTTTCCTACCTTCTTTCCTCTGTCTTCTGCACCCTTTCCTGCCCCCTCAGGTTAGGGTTGCCAACTTTGTAATATTTAAAAACCGGACACTCCAGCAGGAGATATGGAACCTCCCCCACTCCACCTTTTCCTGGGGTGCGACCTGAACTGTGGGACTGCTGAGACCTCTGTCCCACCAACCTGGGGTATCCCTCTCACACTGTGATTCTGTGACAAGCTACAAACCTCTGGCAGGTACTGCACGTACACAGATATCCACAGGCAGGAACACATCCAACTGAGTTACATGAATGCTTCTCCCAGCCACTCATGAACCAACAATAGAGAGGCTCCAGCCAATTCCCCTAGCTCCTCAGCCTTGCACCCTCGGAATATACCATCTTGATTTGGTCAGAAGCCTGACCAGTGTAAGTTCATTACCCAATCCACCCCTCCCTCAACGTGGAAAGGACGTACACACTAGCCTTTGTACACAGAGCTGAGATTTCCCAAGCACTTCAACCAAAACAGACTGTTTATACAAAACAGATTTATTAACTACAGAAAGATAGATTTTTAAGTGATCATAAGTAGTGAGCATAGAGATCAAAGTTGATTACCTAAGAAATAAAACAGATTCATAGTCTTAGTTTTATAAACTAAACAGGATTTGGGTCAAGCGGTGTCTAACCCTGATCAATAGTACAAACAGGTTACATACAGGCTGGAACTCTCCTTCATCACAGGACCACCTCCCCAGTTAAAAATCTTTGTCCCGCAGACCTATTTCCAGGTGTTGAGTTGTGGGGGGAGTGAGGCCAAGTCATGATGTCAGTCCCCTTCTTTTATAGTTTCTTCCAGCTTGCTGGAAAGATATTTTGCTATGATGTGGATCAAGCAGCCTCCATTGTATATATACTCTCTCTGAGAAGTCTCCATTGTATACAGTTCCTGGGATAGTTGTTGGGAGTGTGGCTTCCCTTTAATGGGCCATCAGCACCTCTGGCTACTCCATTGTTGTGCCTGAAAGGCTGGTTGTGGGTGTTCCCAAACTCACAACATATTTCAATAACACACACACATAGTAAAACTTCATAACTTCACAAACAATGATAGCACATATGTTCAACAGTTCAAGACTTTGAAAATGATACCTCACGAGTACGTAGGTGATCAGACGACCCGATTTTATAGGGACAGTCCTGATATTCGGGGCTTTTTCTTATATAGGAACCTATTACCCCCCACCCCAGTCATGATTTTTCACACTTGCTATCTGGTCATCCTACTCACAAGGCATATTTTGTACAAACCATATCATAATTATATGACAGTGGTGAATATGGAGGTTCCAGGGTGCTGCTTGGAGGTACAGTGTCACATCCATTTCTTCCCCCCCAAAGCCTCACACCTGCCCCACCTCTTCCCCAAAGACACTCCTCCTACCCCACCTCTCCCCAGGTCAGGAGGGACTCACTTGCAGAGCTAGGGCTAGGAGCTGCAGCCGCCCAATGCAAGTAAGAGACAGCCCCATCTGAGTAGGGAATGGTGCAGATGATGACCAAGTGCCTCCCCCACCCACAGTAACTGACTTTCGGTGTCCAGTCAGTAGATCTAACTGGACACTGTCAGGTCCCCTTTTTGACCAGACTTTATGGTCAAACACCAAATACCTGTCCACCCTACCCCAGGTTACCACTGGAGCCTCCTCTGCTCCCCATGGCTACTTCACACTCTCTCGTGTTCTTGCCAAAGTCTATATTCCCAGGCAGGATCCCAGGGTTTGTTCCCCTAGGACTCCTCCTTTTCTCTTACCAACACCCATCCTCTCTAAAGAGTCCCATTCCTCCCCCTTACAACCAACTTCCTCTCTTTATGCCTAGCCCAGCTCCTCCCCCACCTGGGTTTCATCAGCCATTAGGACTTATCAGCCCTGACTCTTCTCCAGGTTCAGCCTATCACAGAGTTAATTGGCCTTTTTTTGCCTAGTCAGGCCTTGTGTGCGGTAGACACCCCATCATAGTGCACCTACTGAAGCACTGGGGATAGGCAGGAGCCCCTCCCTCCTTCATCTTAAGGGGAGGAGCCACCAGACCCAGGCACCATATAATTTCAGGGAGCAACAAATAAAAATCAGGGATCCAGAGGGGGACCCTGAGCAGAGAGCGCCCACTGCTCCTCAAAAGGCATCAGGGAGCCAGTGGACATGAGGAACTCTGCCCAGAGACATGACTTGAGGGAGGAACAGGAGAATGACCAAAGGACAGTAATGTAGAAGGCATGTTTCAGAGGGTTGAGGTGTGATGCGCCAGAACACCTGATTTTTTCATTATTAGTTTACCACTGTAGTCTCTGTGGAGAAAGTTTACAGTGGGTAACACCCTCAATAAGTGGGACTTATCACAGTGCTGTACACAGAAAACAAAATTATAGTAGTTACAAGGCTACGTACAGCACAGACATAATTTTTGAAAATTAGTCATTCTTAACCTTAGGAAGGAGAGGAACTAGGTGGATAAGCAGTTCCTTTCACCCTAAAATATCTGACCCTGATTTTTCTCTTACTCTCCAAGTGCCTTATAAGTGTTCCCCTGTAGTGTCCAACCTCAGATGCACTGAACACTCACAGAAAAAGCAGGTCTCCTGTCCCCAAGGGAACAGTGTACATACCAGCTTGTATGATTCAACTCAGGATCAGCACTTTGTTTAATATCACAGCACTTAGATATATTTATAGTGAAAACAAGGATAAGTTTATTACCAAAGATTCAAGAAATAGTGTGTAAAGATAATGTAAACAAAAGATTACGTATAAAAAAACAAAGTCATAACATGCTTTCTAGAGACTAAACTTAACAGGTTAACCTCCTGTCTAAAGAAGTTTATCTCACCCAAAGCCTTCTGCAGCATCTTCAGCCAAAGCTGATTGTGATCCCATTTTGATTAATATAAACACACTGCCAGTTTACTTCCTAGGTGCAGGATAAGGGGATATCCTTTTTGCCTTCTCCTTATATCTCCAAAGTTAATTGTATGTACTCAGAGACAATATAACCCAACCATTGCTTGTTTTAGCTGTGTGCTCTTCCCTGTTGACTTTGAATGTGAATGTCCATCTATTGTGTTATCTTACAGTGCTTAATTTACATGCTGTCAAACAGACACTTGAATAAACATCTTTTGTCTGACTGAAAACCTGTTTGTCAACCCTGCCTTCACACAGACTTTAAAATGTTTTCAGTATAGATATGTAACTTCCTACAGTATCTGTACATACATTTGACAATGATATTACTGACCAGAGTGACCCTGCCTTTCATTTATGACTTCACATAACATTCTTTGGTTACCAGAATGTACATAGCAGCATTGAGGGGTTCTGGTGTCACAAGGATATTTGTATTGGGCCCCTTCTGGCTCCCTCTATCTCACATTGGGTCCACATTTTCTATCATTATAGAATAGGATATCATTATAGGATAGGATACAGAGGGCCCTAGACAAATTAGAGGATTGGGCCAAAAGAAATCTGATGAGGTTCCACAAGGACAAGTGCAGAGTGCTGCACTTAGGACGGAAGAATCCCATGCACTGCTACATTCCAGGGACCGAATGGCTCGGCAGCAGTTCTGCAGAAAAGGACCTAGGGGTTACAGTGGACGAGAAGCTGGATATGGGTCAACAGTGTGCCCTTGTTGCCAAGAAGGCCAATGGCATTTTGGGATGTATATGTAGGGGCATTGCCCAGCAGATCGGGGGACATGATCGTTCCCCTCTCTTCGACATTGGTGAGGTCTCATCTGGAGTACTGTGTCCAGTTTTGGGCCCCACACTACAAGAAGGATGTGGAAAAATTGGAAAGAGTCCAGCGGAGGGCAACAAAAATGATTAGGGGACTGGAACACATGACTTATGAAGAGAGGCTGAGGGAACTGGGATTGTTTAGTCTACGGAAGAGAAGAATGAGGGGGGATTTGATAGCTGCTTTCAACTACCTGAAAGGGGGTTCCAAAGAGGATGGCTCTAGACTGTTCTCGGTGGTAGCAGATGACAGAACAAGGAGTAATGGTCTCAAGTTGCAGTGGGGGAGGTTTAGGTTAGATATTAGGAAAAACTTTTTCACTAGGAGGGTGGTGAAACACTGGAATGCGTTACCTAGGGAGGTGGTGGAATCTCCTTCCTTAGAAGTTTTTAAGGTCAGACTTGACAAAGCCCTGGCTGGGATGATTTAGTTGGGGATTAGTCCTGCTTTGAGCAGGGGGTTGGACTAGATGACCTCCTGAGGTGCCTTCCAACCCTGATATTCTATGATTCCATGATTCTAATCCAGACTACAGCACTATCATTGCAGATGTGATAAAAGACCCCATCTACTACATATCTGTGTAGGCATGTCTAATGTGCCAATCACCGTAGTATCAAGGTGTCTACATACAATAGGATTATAGATACATCTGTAGCCATTTCATAAGTTTACAATATAAGGGTGTTCTCATTTCAGCAGTGAGACAACAAGCAGATAGTGTTTCTTAGATACAGCAGATACATTTATTTCACAATCCACTTATCATAACTGAACATCAGGCCTTTAAACCAATAAGACGCCAAGTTACAACAATATTCTGGGTGTTATGCTCGGATATCATCAGAGGTACTAGTCAGAGTGCAAAGTTTCCCAATGCCATTTTCTAATTGTGATACAATAAGGTACTGTGAGTGATAATAAAGTACACAGTAAGTCAGTAAAGCCAGGAGCAGAATACAGAAAATCTAACTCCCAGTCCCATGCTTTAACTACTTGCCCATGTTGCTCTTCACCTTCAGAAAAATAACTATCAGAGCGACAAAGATACAAAAATCTACCCTCATCACCAGGAATTGTACAATCTACCTACAGATGTTTCTGCAGTGAGACATTTGTAGCAACTATATTAGGCTAATACAGTGAGTAGTATTATGACAAATAGTCCAGTAGACACTTAAAAATTAAACATTTCCAAACATTTATATTTATTAAAATGAAGTAAAAAATCTCATACACAGAATGGGATATACATTACCCAATAGCACAGCCTCCTGTTTCTTGATTATGCACTGTTAACGTTGCCAAATTGCTGTTATGTGTGGGAGGTGTTAAAAAACTTTTTTTAGAGAGAAATAATTGGATCAACTGACGGATGTGTAGTGTTTTATTTCTGGCAGATTTTCTTAAATGCTTCTGATAATTTTATTCATTTGGAAGGAGTGTTGTCTAGCAGCTAGAGCAGAGAACTGGGAGTCATGAGTGCTGGGTTATTTTACCAGCTCTCCTTGAGATGAACGATGTGATTGTAAGCAAGTCACTTAAGCTCTCTGTGCCTCTGTTTCTCCATCTGTAAATTGGGCATAATACTTCATTGCACCATGGGGCTATTGTGAGACTAAATTAATTAATATCTCTGAAGCAATCTGAGATATTTGCATTACACCTTGCTATAGAAGTGCAAAACACTATTTATTATTGATTTGATTAATATATTTTATTTTACTTGAGTAAATATTTTCCACTTCTGCAATACCCTCCATCTGAGGACCTCAGAGTGCTTTACAAACATTTGCTAATTAAGCCTCATGACCCCACTGATATGTACATAAGTATTATCATTCCTACTTTACAGCTGAGGAAACAGATAGAGAGCCTGATTCTCAGTTGCTCCATTTCTATACATGAGGCAGGATGGAGAGGCTAGGCAAGGGCTTTTTAGACCCTGTATAAATTGGAGCAGCTGGGCTGGAAGAAGCGTCAGCTCTGCTCCAGCTAGGTAGGACACATACTCAGGATGTTGTTTTTTCCCCACTTGAAGGCCCTTTTATGTTGCCAGAGTGGCATAAAGAGTCCATAGAGTAACTGAGAATCAGGCTCAGAAAGATTAGTAACTGCAGAACACAGAGAATCAGTGGCATAACTGGAAGTGGCCCCTGGATCTCCTTATTCCTAGATCACTATTTTAACTTTTAGACTTTTCATTTATTTTGCATTATCTTGAATGATGATGGGGATTTCCCCCCATAAAAATAGACTGTCCAGTGCAGGGTTTTTTGTCTCTATTGTTTGCGAACAACATATTTTTTCCACTTATTTTTGTCTTTTCCAGTGTAACAAACTAATTGTTTCCCCATTGATTTTAAATGCGGCTGAAGTTAACATGGCTGACTTTGTTTAACAACAACTTGCATTTATTTGGCTTCAGAGTAGCTTGATGGTGTTTTTACAGCTCTGGGGATAGGGTTTCATAGTTAACCGCTTTGCAGAGCCAGCATGAGAATACAAAATGTGGTTTAATGGATCCCCAAAAAATTGGCTATGGAAGAGTAGCTTCAAAACCAGGGGTCTCAAACACATGGCGGAGTTATTTCCTGTGGCCCGCCATAGGCGCCGACTCCACCGGCAGCCAAGCTCCCCTATCCCCCTCCCCTCCATGTCCCCGTTCCTCTGCCTCCCTCCCAGTGCTTCCTCAGTTACGTGTATAGATTTAAAGAAAACCCTGTTACAAGAAAATATAAAATTGAGAATACCAAAATATAAATGACTCTTTCCCCATTACTACATTTAAAGAAAAGTTGGTGAATCAGACTAGTTGAGACAATTTAACTGGAACAGTTTGGCTAAAATCAAAACAACATTCAAAGCATACAATTAAAATAGAACTTATTTTTCTCTCCCAATTTCCCCTTGCTGTAATTAGCATTGCCCAGGCTTCCGTTAGAGGGGCTGCTGCAAAATGCTTCAGAGTTAGGGATAATAGCCTGCTTTCTGCTCCTGGGCTTAGCTTCTCCCAACTCACACAGAACACATGGCCTTCTGCAAAGCAGCTGCCCTGACTGCTTGCCCTCATGAAGTCTGACCCTAACAACAGGGAACTTATTGGAGCATACCCAAAACTACCACACCCAATTCCAGAAGCTTCTGGATGTGGAGTGCTTAATCTGCCTAGCAACCATCTGTCTCCATCGTTCAGCTGGAAGAACAGTGCAGTTTCTTTTTGGATTCCAAGCGCTGCTTGCTGCCCGTTATTGTGAATGTACAGTACAAGTGAACAGCTTCCTGGCTGTGCTGCGGTGATCCAGGTGCCAACGTGTCATTGCATCTATGTTCCGTGAAAAATGTGCAGCTGTAACAAAACCATCTTCTGTGGTTTTCCATATTAAACATATTCAAAGTTTAAAAAAAAAAACAAAAACCAATGACCCAGACACAGTTAACTCCTACCTCCCCGCATGGGTCTCTTAAAGAGATATCTCTCTATTAGGCAAAAGGGTTACACAAACAGGTGCTCCTGAAAATTGTGCACACACATTTTTGGATGCTGGTTGAAAATTGAGTCTGCAGAATCTAGAAGTGCCCAGTAATTTTAAAATAAGCTAAATAATAGTCCTGAAGCCATTGGCATATTTCTTTAAGTATTTATTATCTTCTTGACTAATGCAGTTTCTGATTTGGATTTGTATCTGTTTCTGAAATGCCTGTGAAAATTAATATAATACATCTCTATTGGCCCAGATAAAATATTATATCCCTATCGCCTCAATATGACAAGGTACTGAGTATCATCAACTCCCACTGATTTAACCAAGGGCTCTCATGACCTTGCAGGAGGTGTTCAGTCAACACAATCACAGAGGCTTGGTCTTTGCTCCCTGTTGCATAACTTTCATGTCTGTACTGTATTATAAGGTTTTTGCTTCCCCCTTCCATTTGTTTTTAGGAAATATTATACTTGAACTCTGTGCAAAGTTAGAACATTCTAGTCCAGACACAGTATGGCAGGAGCACTACATATAGTAAGAAACTAGTTAATCAAATGAGTATCTACTACAATGTTTGTTTAAATAGATATGTATATAGACTAGGGCTGTCGATTAATCACACTTAACTCACGCAATTAACTAAAAAAAAATTAATCGCAATTAATCGCACTATGAAACAATAGAATACCAATTGAAATTTATTAAATATTTTGGATGTTTTTCTACATTTTCAAATATATTGATTCCTATTACAACACAGAATACAAAGTGTACGGTGCTTACTTTATATTATTTTTATTACAAATATTTGCACTGTAAAGATGATAAACAAAATAAATGGTATTTTTCAGTTCACCTCCTACAAGTACTGTAGTGCAATCTGTTTATCATGAAAGTGTAACTTACAAATGTAGATTTGTTTTGTTACACAGCTGCACTCAAAAACAAAACAATGTAAAACTTTAGAGCCTACAAGTCCACTCAGTCCTACTTTTTGTTCAGCCCATCGCTAAGACAAACAAGTTTGTTTTCATTTACAGGAGATACTGCTGCCTGCTTCTTATTTACAATGTCACCTGAAAGTGAGAAAAGGCGTCCGCATAGCACTTTTGTAGCCAGCGTTGCAAGGTATTTATGTGCCAGATATGTTAAACATTCGTATGCCCCTTCATGCTTCAACCACTGTTCCAGAGGACATGTTTCCATGCTGATGATGCTCATTAAAAAAATAATGTGTTAATTAAATTTGTGACTGAACTCCTAGGGAAAGAATTACATGTCTCCTGTTCTGTTTTACCTGCATTCTGCCATATATTTCATGTAACTGCAGTCTCAGATGATCACCCAGCACATGTTCATTTTAAGAACACTTTCACAGCAGATTTGACAAAACGCAAAAAAGGTACCAATGTGAGATTTCTAAAAATAGCTACAGCTCTCGACCCAAGGTTTAAGAATCTGAAGTGCCATCCAAAAATCTGAGAGGGACAAGGTGTGGAGCATGCTTTCAGAAGTCTTAAAAGGCCAACACTTCAGATGTGGAAACTACAGAACCCGAACCATCAAAAAGGAAAATTAACCTTCTGCTGGTGGCATCTGACTCAGATGATGAAAATGAACATGCGCCGGTCTGCTCTGCTTTGGATCGTTATCAAGCAGAATCCGTCATCAGGGTGTTTGAAGCATGAAGGGACATATGAATCTTTAGCACATCTGGCATATAAATATCTTGCAATGCCGGCTACACCCGTGCCATGCAAACGCCTGCTCTCGCTTTCAGGTGACATTGTAAATAAGAAGCAGGCAGCATTATCTCCTGCAAATTGCAATCAAACTTATTTGTCTGAGTGATTGGCTGAAGTAGGACTGAGTGGACTTGTAGGCTCTAAAGTTTTACATTGTTTTATTTTTAATGCCTTTTTTTTTGTACATAATTCTACATTTGTAAGTTCAACTTTCATGATAAAGAGATTGCACTACAGTACTTGTAGTAGGTGAATTGAAAAATACTATTCTTTTGTTTTTTACAGTGCAAATATTTTTAATCAAAAATAAATATAAAGTGAGCACTGTACGCGTATTCTGTGTTGTAACTGAAATCAATATATTTGAAAATGTAGAAAACATCCAAAAATATTTAAATAAGTGGTTTTCTATTATTGTTTAACAGCACAATTAATCATGCGATTAATCACGATTAATTTTTTTAATCCCTTGACAGCCCTAATATAGACCAACTAATGCTTTAAAAAGAATGCAAAGAAATTGTTACCATGTTGTAGGCCAGATCCTGAGACCTAACTCACACTAATAGAACCAGTAAAGTCAATAGATCAGACAATGAATTTTTTATTCAGTACTTACCAGGGGTGAAAGTAACTGAAAGGATTTACCAGTACGCCAGAGTCCTGAGTGGGGGCGTGGCCTCAACAGGAAGAGGCGTGGCCTCAACCAGAACAGGCAATTTAAAGGCCCCTGGGCTCTGGCTGGGAGACCTGGGGCCTTTAAATCACCCTGCTGCAGAGGCGGATGGGAGGACTCAGGGGTGCTTTAAAGGGTCCGGTACTCCTGCCACTGCAGGGAGCCCGGGGCCCTTTAAAGCACCGCCCAAGCGCCACTGCCGGAGCTCCGGAGGTGATTTAAAGGGCCCAGGGCTCCCCGCAGTGACAGGTGCTGGTTAAGAATGCCTGTTTTGTTAGTGTTGGTAAAAATGTAAATAAAGGAAAGTTCTGCTGTGTAACTTCGGATGTGTAATGTGCCTTATACCCACCCCCTACTCTTCCGTCTGATCACCTTAATGTAGCTTTGCTGTATGACAGATAAAGGAACCTAAGTGATGACTGGGACTGCCTACAATGGCATGTGGCCCATCTGCGACTACTAGGAGCAAAAATCTTCAACAGCCAGAGGCGGGACACTGGATGGGGAGGGCTCTGAGTTACTACAGAGAATTCTTTGCCAGGTATCTGCCTGGTGGATCTTGCTCACATGCTCAGAGTCTAACTGATCACCATATTTGGGGCCAAGAAGGAATTTCCCCCCGGGTCAGATTGGCAGGAACCTTAGGGGTTTTTCCACCTTCCCCTGCAGCATACTTGCAGGTTTAAACTAGTGTGAATGGTGAATTCTCTGTAACTTCAAGTCTTTTAAAACCATGATTTCAGGACTTCAGTAACTCAGCTTGAGGTTAAGGGGCTATTACAGGAGTGCGTGGGTGAGGTTCTTTGGCCTGCAGTGTGCAGGGGGTCAGACTAGATGATCACGATGGTCCCTTCTGATCTTAAAGTCTGTGAGTCTGTGAGGAGCACTGGGCCCTTTAAATCACCGCTGGGGAAGCCAGTCCAGTCCGGCACGGCATACTGGCTCTTGCCAGTAGGCCGGACCGGACCAGCCCGGCTTACTTTCACCTCTGGTACTTACCCAAGCAATACTCCCACTGAAGGCACTGGTTGTAGCATGTGCTCAGTACCTTTCAGGAACTGGACCACTGGGTCTGCTCAACTGAATAACCATGACCGCATCAGGCCCTATGAATTTTTATTTGAGCACACAAACTCAGGTAGTGTTTCCACCTTCCTAAGGGCTGGTAACTGGACCCCCAAAGCCTCACCCCCTGCTCTGCTTCTTTCCTCCAAGACCCCGCCTTACTCCACTTCTTCCCTCAAGGCCCTGCCCCATTCTCTGCCTCTCCCCCCCAAGGCCCAACCCCTGCTCCACCTCTTCTCCCCCCAAATAAACAAAACTGGACATCAGGGCTTGTCAAATGGCACCTAGACACAGAAGCCGAAAACCAGACTGTCCAGGTGAAAACTGGATGGGCGGCAACCCTAGATTCAGCAGAATCCTCCAAAGATTGCAGAATTAACCATTCCAGGAAAAAGAAAGATCTAGCTGCAAATTGACATGGGTGAATTGTAATGTTAAATGTTCGTGGAACCAGTTTTATATACATTAATCTCATGTTGGTGTAAGCAAGTATTCAAGTGAGCTTCCAGCAAAGACAGTCTCTCAAGCTGTGATCCTGCAAGGAGGTCCATGTGAGTGCAGCCGTGCCTGGGACTTGGGTCTCTTGACCACAGAGCTCACAAATCCAATCAACAGAGGAAGGCAAACTTTGAAAAGAGGGTATAAAATGATTTGCAGATATTCTAACAAACTAATGCTATAGATATAAGTCTATAATAAACACACAGATCATAATCCGAATGTCTGGGCTGTCTGAAAGAGAGCAACAGTATGAGAAGTCTCTTAAAAACATTGCTGTACCTGGGCCCTATCCAGCAGTACTTTCTCAATCGAAACTCCCACTGACTGACTATTTTCCATTTCTATATATCACCTTCAATCCACTGATCTCAACTTACTTTATAAACATTAAGGTTTGTAACAGTATTATTATCTTCATTTTACAGGTGAGGAATCTGAAGCACAAAAACACTAAGGGACTTGCCCAAGACTGAGCCAGAAATTGAGCCCAAATCACCTGAGTTCCAGTCCAGTGCCTTAACCGTAAGACTCTCCTTCTACCCCCCCAAATTTCAATGAGAGTTTAGTATGAATAAAGGATTCAGGCTTAGACCCACTGAATATACTGTGCTGTCACATGGAAAATGGTCTCAAATTCAGAGGAGACCCAGAGGGAACAGTGAGTCAGAAGTTGAGAGCAGCAGGCTGAGTTGCAGCAACACAGATGATTTTGCTGCCCACAAACTCTCTGAGCTTAGCTGCCACACTTGGGGGAAAGATCAAGAATTCAAGATTGGAAGGAATGCACTTGGGAGGAAAAGTGTTGTGGGAGATGGGTGAAGCCTTGAATTATTGGTGACTTTGGATCTTGTTTATCCTTCTCCCCCACCCCTGAATGTTGCTGTCCATAGCATTCAAGTTCCTGCATTGCCAGCAAACTATGCAGGACCAGAAGGAAATTTGCCAACTCTGGAGTTACATGGAAGTGGAAGGAAGTTGACCTCAGAATGAAGAGGACAGCAGACTACAAGATGATATGTCCAAGGAGTGTATAACAGGGAGTGTATACCTTTTGGGGCTGGAGGCTTGTTTTTTTAATAGCATGGGGTTAAGACACAAGATTCAATCTGGACCCAGATTTTTAAAACCTTAAAGATGTGAAGCATTTGGATTCAGGATTTTTGTTTGGATTCATCTCTGAATTATTTAAATATCAGTGCATAACACAGATGTATCTATGCAAGGTATCAATAGGGCACTGTAATATCTCGAATGACAGCAGAAAATTAAAACAGAATAAAAAAAGCCACAGGGATTTGTTAGTATAGATGTAAAAAACAAGGAGCAAAGTCTAATGCCCTACTCAGTGAACAACTCTCTAGAGACAAGTTGCTGACTCCTTTAAAAGGCAGCTTGACAATGATAGAAAATGTCTTATTTTAAAGGTTTATTTATTAATTTTAACTAGTTACTTAAAAAAAATCCAAAACAAACGATGGTTCCCTTTCATCACCACAGCAGCCTTCAGAGTCTAAAGATCATCCAGGATCAAAAGGCCTCTGTTCATGTATATCCTCTTCATGTCCTTTTTAGTAATAATAATTAACTCTCTGAATGGGGCAGAAACAGTTCACAGAGCAATCAAAATGTTTGAAGACTCTTATGCATTAATGTGCTCTGATACCATGATGATGAGAAAGAGAGATCATGAGCACTGAAGACATAATTATGTTTGTCCAAATGGGTGCTGACACACACACGCCTGACATTTAGACCTAACACAGTTCAGCACAACCACACTGCAATTTTTTTTTCCTGCCACAACAGAACTGCAATGGTATTTGCATGCCCACATATACCCGTCACAGGGCTGGCCCTTTAAAGGAGTCAGATGCCCAGCCTACTTGAAGGGAATAAACCAAACCAGGTCCACCAGGAAACAGTGAACTGCTTAAGTAACTGGAAGACAGGTAATTAAAAAAGGAGCACCTGGGCCTAATAAAAGGCTTAGGAGAGCTTAGTTGGGGAAAAATAATAATAAAAAAAAAGCTCCTGAGGAGAAAAGAACAGCTCTAGAGAAGAAAGGAAGCTTTTAAGCCATGTCTATACTACAATTTATGTCACTCAGGGATTTAAAAAAACACATCCCTGAGTGATATAAGTTTCACTGGCATAAGTGGGAATGTGCACAGCGCTATGTGGGTAGGAGAGCTTCTCCTGCCACCATAGCTACTGCCGCTCATAGGAGGTGATTTAATTATATTGTTGGGAGAGCTCTCTCCTGTCAGCACAGAGTGGCTACGTGAGAGATCTTACAGCAGCGCAACTGCACCGGTACAGCTGTGCCGCTGTCAGGTCTCCAGTGTAGACACAGCCTTAGTGAGCTGAACTAGGCAAAAATTTTCCAGGTGGGGAAGCCTGGGTGAGACCCTGGACAAGCAGGAGAAAGATTGCAAAAAACTCTCCAGGTAGGGAGATGTGGCAGGGTGGTTCTACACAGCGAGCAGTGGTGAGTCTCAGAGCCTGGGTCTGCAGACTCAGGCTTGTGGTATGGTGCTAAAAATAGCTGTGTATATGTGGTTCAGCCTGGAGCAGAGAGCCGAGCTCCAACCCAAGCAGCAATGTTTACACAGCTATTTTCAGTGCCATAGTGCGAGCCTGACTTTGTTAACCCAGGCTATGAGACTTGCTACTGCTCACTGCACAGGTGCACCCAGAGAGACGCCGAACAAACAGGAGAAAGACTATAAAGCTTTCCAGGCAGGGAGGACTGGGAAAGACACTAAGCAAACAAGGGAGAGACGACAGAGCTCTCCAGACAGCTGAGAAGCCTGAGGCCTTACAGCAAAAGAAGCAGCAGCTGGAAGCTCAAGTCTTGTTTGGGGACTGTTATGTGGGCTTTATGAGTTAAAGGTAAGAGCATTTAAACCAGTGGTGGGCAACCTGCAGGCCGCAAAACATTCTGCTGATGTTGACAGTCTGCATACACGACCCCCCACGGCTCCCATTGGCCAGGAACCAGGGCCAGCTCTAGGCAGCAGCAAAACAAGCAGGTGCTTGGGGTGGCACATTTCTAGGGGCGGCATTTCGGCGCCGGCCATACCGCCCCTAGAAATGTGCCCCCGCTGCCCCAGCTCACCTCTGCTCTGCCTGCTCCCCTGGGCGTGCCGCATCTGCTCTGCTTCTCCCCCCTCCCTCCCAAGTTTGCCACGTGTGAAACAGCTGTTTCGCGCAGCAAGCCTGGGAAGGAGGGAGGGAGGGAGAGGAAGCGGAGCGGCAGCGCGCTCAAGAGAGGTGGTGGAGGTGAGCTGGGGTGGGGAGCAATTCCTCTATCTCCCCCCCCCCATTACTTCCTGCGCTCCCCCCTATCCTCGCTCACCTCCGCTCTGCCTGTTCCCCTGAACGTGCTGCCTCTCCCTCGCCTGAGAGGGAGGGGGGAGAAGCGGAGCGGCGGTGCGTTCAGGGGAACAGGCAGAGCGGAGATGAGCTAGGGCAGGGAGTTGCAGGGGGGAAGTGCGGCACACCTTGGGGAGGAGGCGGGGCTGGGGATTTGGGGAAGGAGTTGGGAAAGGGCAGAGTAGAGACGGAGCTGGGGGTGGGGGGGGGCACCAAAAAAAAGTGGGGGCGGCCAAAATTTTGTTTTGCTTGGGGTGGCAAAAATCCTAGAGCCAGTCCTCCAGGGAACAGCGAACCGCAGCCCCTGGGAGCTGTAGAGGGCCATACCTGCAGACAGTCAACATCTGCAAAATGTCTCAGGGCCCACAATCAGATTACCTTGATGGGCCGCAGGTTGCCTACCACTGCTTTAAACCCTTGTGTGAGTGCTCCTTTCAGAAGGCTTTTTTAAAGGGAGATACGCAGCTGTAAAATAGAGTGTTTTGCATCTCCTTGAGCAGGCTGCTTAAGTGACCTCATTGATACTTCATTCAGGAGAGGAAACTAAGCAGGGGTGCTGGAACAATTTGTATAGTGGCGGTGCTGAGAGCCATTGAACCGAACTGTAAACCCTGCGTATAATGGAAACCTCTTCAAGCCAGGTGGTGCAGCAGCACCAGCACCTATGAAACTAAGGTAGTTCACAACAGAGCCTCACTCACCGGCAAGCGGGTGCACAGAAAGTGACGGTGCCCCTTCTACCATACTGCACTGTACAGCTCTGGGCACGCTGCACAGCAGGGGTGCTGGAACTATTTGTATAGTGGGGGTGCTGAGAGCCATTGAACCAAACTATAAACCCTGTATATGAGGGAAACCACTTCAAGCCAGGGGAGCGGTAGCACCCCAAAGGCTCCTAGTTCCAGGACCTATGCTGCACAGTCATGCAAACAGGCGTGTGAGTGGGACTGCTCATGTGATTTAAGTTACTCATTTGTCCCATGTCTGCATCAGTGCATTCTGTGACAATCTGGGCAATGAGCCCATGTTGCTTGAGCAGCTGCTCCTCAAGCACAAGAAATGGAAGGTATTTTTCAAGATGCTTATCCTTGCCCCCCTTGGTGAAGTCTGATTAGAAAGATCTGATTTTATTCAATAAATATTGCAAAAAGAAAAGGAGTACCTGTGGCACCTTAGAGACTAACAAATTTATTTGAGCATGAGCTTTCGTGAGCTACAGCTCACTTCATCGGATGCAAAGCTTATGTTCAAATAAATTTGTTAGTCTCTAAGGTGCTACAAGTACTCCTTTTCTTTTTGCGAACACAGACTAACACGGCTGCTACTCTGAAACCAGTAAATATTGGTAACTGTCAATTTCCCTCTATTCAAGAACACACAAAAAATTGTCTATCACTAAAACTACCTGATGCACTTATAGAGAATTGCTTCCTTCTTTTGCAGTCAATTAGAACTGTCAGTTGATAAATGTATCAAAGGAATGTATAGGATACCAATCACCATAGAATCTAAACATTAGTATGAACAGTATAAAATGTTATGATTATCAACTATTCTGATATTATTTGAGTCTTAAGAATCTTAATTTCTACAGACAATAAATATGGAATTAGTAACATCTACTAGTTGACAAGTTGTGTTTTTAATCACACACACCTGGGAAAGAAATACCTGTCTAAAATCCCTGACCAAAACACCACACTTCTTGGGGTATTCAGAAATTGGATCCAACATTGAATCTTATGGCTCAAGTCCCTGATGTTATCTTCTGAAATCCATTTAAAAAAAAAATCAAACCTTTCAAACCTAACTATACTCCTGTCCTTTGAAACTGCCTGCCTTACCTGGCTGATTTTATTACATGCTTCCTTCCCTGCCCCTGATTTTAGTAAATATTGGGAGGAAGAGGTGCTGTCAGAATTTAAAAATAAGCCTTTTTACTTATAAGACAGATGGAGTGTCATCTTCAAACATACCCTGGTAGGGTTGCCAACTCCCCAGGATTGTCATGGAGTCTCCAGGAATTAAAGATTAGTTTTGAATGAAAGATTATATCGTGATGAAACTGCCAGGAATACATCCAATTAACATGGGCAACCTTACCAGGCATTCGCTTCCCTGCCCTACAGTGATCTCATACCAGATCGGAAGGACTATCAGTGATATTACACTATTAAAAATTCAGAATATTTTTGGGAAAAACTCTCTTCACACTCTGCTTAAGAATGTAACTTAATTCACTCATACATGCTCGCTCCTTGGTTTCTGGTAAAAGTAGTAATAAGGAAGTGCATTGGGGATGCCAAAACTATCTCACTATTTGTCTTTGATAAAGAATATTTAAAAACAATTTGTTTAATCCAAAACTATTTACTAAATTCCTCTTTATTGCACAATGTTTAGACCTACACATTTATTTTATTGTTTTGCTCATGTCACACAATAAAATAACAGTGTAAAGCATAATTTATTCCTCCTGTGGTATGGGGTTTTTGTTTGTTTTTCTGTAAGAACCAATAACAAATTATATGGACCTGATCCTAAGAAGATGTAAATTAGGATAGAGCCATTGACTTTAATAGAGCTATGCCAGTTTACACCACCCGAGGGTCTAGCTCTCTATATTTTGTTTCTTTTAATCTGAGTGAAGTATGTTAATAGATGATCCAGCACTGGGGAAAGAGTCTGTAGTTTAGGTTTGCAAGATAGACACATATAGATAGACACTTGTGCCACAGACCTACTATGGCTTTTGGATCAATGTGAACCCTTCCGAATGTATTACTATTGAACGCTCCTATTACTAGGATAAGTGTTACAATATCAAAGAGATTTATTATTTGAAATTATTCTGATATATTCCACATGACAATCATTCTAAACTGACTACAAATTATCACAAGAGATTATACTGGATGAACACACTGTTAACAGTAATATTCATTTCCTGCCAAGTGCACATCAACAGAGCCAAATGATTTTATACATCCAAACTTTTTTTGCATTTAAGGATTCTGTGTAACTGGAGAAAGATGACCTATATATGCCAAGAAGTTGTATCAGAAAGGGTAAAAGCACTTCCTCTTGAAACTTCCCTTTAGGCTAAATAAAGCAGATGTGGATTAAGAGTGTCATTAGTAATTAAAAGCTGTTTTCAGTCTAATAAACCCTTGTGATGAAGTCATATCAAAATAAGATATGATCTTTGCTTGTGCTATGTATACATGCCTTCAGCAGGTGGCTCGAAAGCTGCCCAACAAAATGACAACTTCTACATTGACCTTGTGCAAGAGGACTGTGGTTATCCTGACAATTTATAAAGCTATATCACAAGCGCAATCTATAGTGTGATGTTATAGGAAGCAGCTTGTAAAGAAAGACATTCTCATTTGAAGGCAACCCAGGTGCTCAATTGTGCCAGATCAGTCTTTTCAGCCATTGCTCTCAATTAGAAATCCAGGTACTCGGTTCTGGCACAGAGAGAGAATGGCCTTTAACATTCCCATTTCCCAATGGCCACCAATATATGGATTAAACATGGCTGGCTTCTGCTGCCCAGTTTACTGCTCAGCTGATATTTTAGAAGCAGGGCTAACACCTGTCCCCTCTGCTTAGTAGAATCGTACATCTCAGCCATTCCACACACTGATGGGTGCCTTTTATTTTAGATCCAAATATAGTCTCCATCCCTCACAAACCTCCACACACTTTATTTTAGTGATGTGTCTCGGAAATGCTGAATCATTGAACGTACGTTAATAGAAAATGTTATTTATGCCAAGGAAATTAACACTTCACCTCATGTTAAATTCCCATGTAGCTGTTAGCCTTGCGGCCTTCACCAATCTCCTCCATTGACCTCTGTGCACAAGCAAGGCCAGCAGTGGAACTGATTTTGAGTTCCCTCTGCCTGGCATTTGGACATAGATGTTGCAGGTGTAACTGTGAGAATGATTGCTAGAGCTGCCCTCCCTGTCAACAGTGCTCAACCAGTAGTTGGTCCCATAACAGGGGATGGGTTTATGCATATGTTCTCTGTTGAAAGTGCTTTGCTCCAGCTTGTAAACACAGATCTAGCAATAAAGAGCCTGCATTCTGATCTATTCTGCACTCCAACCCAGATTCCTTGGATGGGCAGATCCTCTGAGGAGAAAACAGCCACAATAAGGGCCCCAGCCCCCATTCAGTTACTTGATCCCTCACCACAGCAGATGAAGATTCTGAGGCAGAGGCCATGCTAACATAGGGAGCCTTCCAGAACATCACAGACGAATGCCAAGGCAGGAGGCATGGGCATCGACTCCCTGGCTGAAGCACCCACGGAAAAAAATAGTGGGTACTCAGTACCCACCAGCCACAGCTGTTTGGTGGCGCCCCCGCATCAGCTAATCTGGGGTGCCACCAAACAGCTTATTGGGGATGCCGTCAAACAGCTGATAGGTGGTTTGGGGGCGGGAAGAGGCGAAGCGAGAGTGGGGCCTTGGCGGAGGGTGCGGAGCAGGGGCAGAAAGAGGCAGAGCAAAGGCGGGGCCTTAGGGGAAGGGGCAGAGCGGGAGTGGAGCACCCCTGGGGAAAAGTAAAAGTCGGCACCTATGGCAGGAGGTACTGTCTGTACCCTACTGGCTCCTGCCAAAGGCTGCCACAGAGCCCTGAGCTGCTTCAGCCAAAGCCTGGTTCTATGTTTCCCATTTCCACAGGCTAGCTTGGGTGGAGGTTGCACAGAGGGCCCAGAGAAACTACACACTCCTGCTTGTGGCTGGAATAAGTGATGAGCATCTAGGAGGTCTGCCATTTTGAATGCTCAGCATGCAAAACTCTGGCCAATGGGCATGACATACCCACATTTCCTGTAACCATGTCCTTTTTCTGTTCTGTTTACTACTCCACTCCCTTCTGACTCATGGTTTTGTCCACCTCTGAGAACTGGAGCATGTCCCCAAAGAACATGGTTCTGAACATTTACTCCTTTTCATCACAGCTTCCCGCATTCCTTCCCCCATCCTCCTCCCATTACATGGGAGTGCAAGATAAGCCAGAATGTGGGGGAGAAAGAATAGTGAGCATCTTGAGGGTCAGATCCTATGAGGAAGGTATGAAGTGTTTACAGAGAGTTAGGCTGTGCCTCTGCAGAGGTGTAAAGGGAAGTAGCACTCCACCTTAGCCCCTGCATGGGCCACTCAGATCTGGAGTCCAGCTGTGCACAGGAGAATGTGGAGCGGATAGGTGGGGAGAAAAAAGGGTTAGGCCAGGAGCAAATTACTGCACCCTTCCTCTCCCTTGTGCAGTGAGGACATAGGGAGAGAACTGTGCCTCACAGATGTGTCCAAGTCCCCACGTCTCTCAGGACTACCCCTTGGGTGGCCCAGCTTGTTCATCTACCCTTTGTCAGGGTTGTGCCTAAAGGCACAAGATAGTCTTAAGAAAGTAAGTCTAAATAATTCAAGAGGGCCAAGGTTGGGTGATATACACGTGAAGAGAGTGGGAATAAGTACAACTTGCATCCCTTTAGATTCCTTCATCCTCAGTTGTTTGCTTTTTTAAAAAAATGATGGAAATATGAAGCTAATTGGGAGAGAGAAAGAGGAAGCATAGTAAAGGGGAAATACAAAGCTGTTTGGAAAAGAAATGGGGGCCTACGGAAAACTTCACATTAAATTTCAAAGAGTGAGCTTCTGTCAGAAAGATGATTGTTGTCAGTTACAAGCCTTCCAGTTATTCCAAGCAACATGACCTTCAAACAGCCTCTGATACAGTAATGATAACTTTCCAGTTAAATCCTGATTTGTTGTGAATAGAGTTTTCCCTCAATTTTCTCTCCACTGACTCTGATGGAATTAGTTCCCCAGCCAATGCTGTTTATAAAACTGAGATGAGTCAAACTAAAGCATTTAACAATATGTAGCAATTACTTTTTGTTTGTTTGTTTACAATATGTGGAGCATACCTTTAAAATAAAAACAATGGTTCTCATTGGACAAGTTATTCCATATTTTCAACAAGACACTAGCATTCTCCTTTTTGTGCATACACATACTAACACCTCTTCGGCAATTTGAAACCTAAAGAGGTAAATCACAGAAAGTTGTAACTTTATTTATGTTAAAACCCATTACAGCTGGACCACAGTTCTAAAATACATCCAAACTGTGGAGGAAAGAGAACTGAACTTTGCAGCATAGGATAGGCTCCTCTCTAAAAGAAATGTTTCTGTATTTTCATTGGCACCAGGAACACCACACAAAAACAAGCACATGATCACTCAAATAATCTGTTTTTCTGACTTCTAACAGATCCAACAATGACAGGCAAGGACAGTGGGATCTTTCCTAACCATAAACCATGAGTACCTGAACCCAAAAATTAATTTGGAAGATTATACTATCTGGCTTCAGATTATAGAACAAAGATATGGATTACTGGATCAGGCCTTTCCAGCCTTGTGGTAGGTTAAACTTGGGAGTTTTTGTACATTGATCCTGCAGTCAGATCTCTGCAGCGATCCATGTGTCCACAAAGGTCTACCCATGAGGATCCAGTTCCAGGACAGTGGCTTTGGTCTGCTACTATTGCCCAAATATAAAAATTGGCTGAAATCTGAAAGGGTTAAAATCACAAGGCAGGATCCCATTGCAAAGTTCCTTGTTATAGATATTGAATGAATGTAGCGCTGGTGAAAAGACCTGGATTGACAGCTAGAGACTAAAATCCTGTCTCTGCAACACAGGCATCAAAATTATAGGATTCGCCACACCATTTCCTCACACGTACCAATGAGCCTCAAACCAGACCTGGAGTGAGAGCTGGAAAGGGTAGATCATTCACTGTTCAGTCCTTGGCCTTTCTCTTAAGGCTTCCAGCAAGTGCTAGTTAGTGCCAATTGTGCTGGGGGTTTTGAGGTGGAGACATTTTTTCCACTAGAAACTAAACCCAGGCCCCCAGTTTACACAACTCAGGTCTTGTCTATCAATAATAATCAGAGCATAACAGAACTTGATCATGATTGACCTGAAAAAGTGATGTAAATATCCAGTGAAAGCAGAAAATAATGCTGAATGGGAAATGTTTGAATAAGAAAATCCATATTGTAATGTTCACCCATTAAATAGATGAGGTGCACGAATATCCAAGATGTGGGTATTTAGAAGTTTTTTCAGGGTAATTTTAATCTGTGATTTAAATCAGTATTTTTTATCCACACCTCCAAAGGGCTAGTGTTTGAACAAACTGGCTCAGCAAGCCCAACTTTCAAGTATTTTTTCAAAGCCTACCACTTTGGCAGGTTTTCTTGATTTATGTTCTTTAACACAATGGCCCCAATTCACTGCTTCCCTGCACCTAATGTAGTCAAGTACATGAATGCAAAGCAACAGCAAAGAGAATGTAAAATGACACTATTCTGGCTGGACAGCACTTTAGATTTTAAACTCTTTGGGACAAGGGCTGTCTCTTTGTTCTGTCTTTGTACAGCACCTAGCACATGGGCACACCAACAATATCCTATCAGTCTTTTTGGAGGACGTGTACTAATGATCCACCAGTCCAATTCAGACATCTAAAAGTCAAAGTCCTCTTCGCAGATCATTCTTGTGAATCTAAGGACACTGTCGTATTTGTGCTGTGCCTCTAAACCATGCCCCAGACCACCTTCTTGCAGCATTCAGTCCTGTGAGTGCTCGGGGGATGTGACTTTGACTAAACACCTGCTCTGAAATTCCTGGGCAGGCATCCACACAATGAAACCCAGACAGAGTGCACAAAAAGCCATTTCAGACTTAAAAAGTACTATCCTCACTGCCCCAGCTCCTCCCTTTGAGAGGTGGTAGGGTTGACAACTTTCTACTCGCACAAAACCAAACACCCTTGCCCTGCCCCTTCTTCGAGGCCCTGCCCCCGTTCACTCCATCCCCCATCGCTCGCTCTCTGCACCCTCACTCACTTGCTCATTTTCACCAGGCTGGCTCAGGGGGCTGGGGTGAGGGAGAGGCCTACAGCTCCGACTGGGGGTGTGCATTCTGGGGTTGGGCCAGAAATGAGGAGTTCAGGGTGTGGGAGGGGGCTCCAGGCTGAGGCAGTGGATTGGGATACGAGACAGGGTGAGGGCTCTGGCTGGGGGAGCAGATTCTGGGGTGGGGCTGGGGATGAGGGGTTAGGGGTGCAGGAGGGTGCTCTGGGCTGGGGTCGAGGTGGGAGGAGGGTGGGAGGAGGATCAAGGCTGGGGCAGGGGGTTGGAGTGCGGGAGAGGGCCAGGGGTGCAGGCTCCAGCCGGTGCTTACCTCAGGCGGCTCCTGGAAGCAGCAGCGTATCTCCCCTCTGGCTCCTATGCGGAGGCGCAGCCAGATGTCTCTGCTGTGCACTGCCCTGTCCTCAGGCGCCACCCCTGCAGCTCCCATTGGCAGCAGTTCCTGGCCAATAGGAGCTGCAGAGCTGGCACTTGAGATGGCGGCACTGGGCAGAGCCCCCTGGCCGCCCCTACACCTAGGAGATGGAGTGGGGACATGCCGCTGCTTCTGGAAGCCGCGCAGAGCTCCAGCAGGCAGGGAGCCTGCCTTAGCCCGGCTGCACCTCTGACCAGACTTTTAATGGCCCAGCAACCCTTAGAAGTGGGAAAAGCAATGTTTACAGGCCTCACCAGGGTGTTGTGAGGTTTTATTCACTGCTTAACTTAAAGCTCCTTATAGCTGTAAAATTATAGATCAGGGCTAATCACTCTTGTAAACAACACACTAAAATGAAGAATGTGAGCACAGAGGCAGTAGAACATGGTCAATGATGTGCATCAGCCAAACATTAGGAGCATCATCATCTCAGTCACACCTAATAATGTAGTCGCTTTCACACCACAAGTCTAAGCCCTTGCTATATGAAGAAATACAACACTTGGGGGATGAAGCAACTGCAAGTGAGCTGCTAAGTTGTAAACAACGTGAAATGGGTGAGGCACGTGTTGCTGGGAATGTTATCTTCAGAGAGGTGTTGAGCTATTTTTGATGTGATCGGATGGGTCTGAAGATTAATCAGATACAAATTACCCTGCCTTTGAAAGCTAGGGCTGATTCACTGAACGTTTCCCTGCTCTTGCCCTTCTGTCTAATGTAATTTTACATCCCTAAGAAACCGGGCACAATGCATTGCAGCCAGTGGTAAAAGACGAAGGAGAGAGAGTGTTACCGGAGCAGCACGGCAGAAGTCTCACCCTGAATCAGGAAGAGACAAACATAACTCCTTCCTGTCACTGCAGAACTTTTTCTCTGGGCTCCAGCCACACTATATAGTCCCCTTCACTAGCATAGAAAAGCATATTGTGAAATCAGTTTCAGAGCTGCTCTCTGCCAGGGGCAGCTGGGTGTGTTTGGCCCTGCCTGCCCAGGGAAAGTAGAACAATCAACTAGGTAATTTCTAAGCAAATTATTTTCCATCTGACATTTGCCCAGTACTAATTGTTGAGAAGCAAATTTCTGGTACTGGGGTGGGTGACCAGGTGTCCAGTTTTCGACCAGAACACCTGGTCAAAAGGGGACCCTAGTGGCTCCGGTCAGCACCGCTGACCGGGCTCTTAAAAGTCCGATCAGCGGTGCTGCAGAGCTAAGGCAGGCTAGTCCCTACCTGTCCTGGCACCGTGCTGTGACCCGGAAGTGGCCAGCAGGGCCAGCCCCTAGGCCGGGGGGCCACTGGGCTCCAGGTGCTGCCCCCGCCCCAAGCACCAGCTCAGCACTCCCACAGGTGGATCTGCAGGGGTGGTGCCTGCGAGCGAGAGCAGTGCGCAGAGCCATCTGCCATGCCTCCACCTAGGAGCCAGACCTGCTGGCCGCTTCTGGGGTGCAGTGTGGAGTCAGGACAGGCAGGAATCCTGTCTTAGCCCTCCCGCCCTGCCCTGCTGCGCTGTTGATCGGAAGCCGCTGGAGGCAAGCCCATGCCCCAACCCTGAGACCCCCAAACCCAGAGCCTCCTCCTGCACCCCAAACTCCTCATCCTTGACCCCACCCCAGAGCCTGCACCCCCAGATGAAACCCTCACCCCCCTGCACCCCAACCCTCTGCCTCAACCCACAGCCCCCTCCCACACCCTGAACCCCTCATCCCCAGAGCCCACACCCCCAGACACAGCCCTCACCCCCTCCTGCATACCAACCCCTTTCCCCAGCCCAGATCCCCCTCCCACACCCTGAACTCCTCTGACCCACCCCCCAGCCTGAAGCCCCCTCCTGCACCTCAAACCCCTCATCCCCAGCCCCACCTCAGAGCCTGCAACCGCAGCCAGAGCCCTCACCTGCTCCTGCACCCCAACCCCCTGCCCCGGCCAGGAGCCCCCTTCCCCTGTCCCCACTGAAACTGGCACTCTGAGTGAATTCCTCCATGATCTTGGCGCCTATTCTTTGGAAGAACCCAAGTCCAAGGCTGGCAGGCGGCTGGTTGAGCATGGGGCACAGTTGATTTCTGGTAATCCGAGGAGAGCTCTCCCCAGGTGGTGATCCTGGGTACTGATCCTGCGTACCGAAAAAATTGAGTGTCCTCAGCTCATGGCCATTTCACAGTCAAGTCTCGTAGCTCACAGAGTGGAATTCACCATGTTGAGGGGTGACAGAGACCCCTGGGCAGTTTGTTGTGATGCTGGCAAAGGTTATTTCCTGATTTGGACTTACATTCCTACAAGAAACTGATTGCCTGTGAGTGAAAATATCCTGCACTAACTCTTTATGTGGAGACCATCTCTTTTCTGCACACTCCTCCTGCAGATACCCTGAGCAGGTAGATTAAAAATGAAGGACAAGCCCCTTGTCCTTCTGTGATGTCCTAAATTATTCCTAATTCTATGTGGGTCTCTCCCAAAACAATAGAACCAGCCTGGTTTCCTGCTGGGAGCCCAGGATACTAAAGCAAATCTCCAGCATTTGCCAACAACTGAGAAAAACAGTAGTTAGGTACCCTGTAACAGCTTCCTTCTGAAAATCCTGCTGCCTGAGTGCAGTGGGGGAACATGAGTACTAAGGCAGCCTAGGTGCCTAGAGAGGCATCTGAATTATCAAGTGTTGAGTACAGCACATCCTCACCGCTGAAAAATATTCAGTTACCTGAGTGGCCAAAGACAATACAACTTCTCTCCTGCATGTCCCAGACATGCCCTTTGAAAGCCACCCTGGATATGCCCAATCCTACACAGAGTCAGTGCCATGGCCAAGATTAGAACTCAGGAGTTCAATCCCAGGTGTAACTCCCCTGGGCCAAATTCTCAGTTCCTGTGTGCTGCTGCTTTGGCTCCAGTGGGGTGGCATATGTAAACTGAAAGCAGAGCCTGACATACTGCCCTTAAACTATTCCAGGCTAGGACTCTCATCTTCCATTCATTGCACTACTCTTGCTTTGTTACTTTATCCTACACAGTCTTACAACCAAACTCTCAATAAAACCATTCCTTGATTTCTTGCTATTTCTAAGATCATTGGGTGTGATTCTGATCTCATTTACCTTGGAGTAAATCAGGAGTAACTATACTGTAGTCAATGGGGTTACACCAGTGAACCCTGTGGAAGTCAGGTTGGAACCACACCCATTATTATATATTTGGGGATCTCAGTTGATTATTTTCCTTTCAAGTGTCCTTGGTCCACAATCTATGATCTCTGTTTTATTGACTCTCCACTGTCTTAGCCCTGGTCTACACTACGAGTTTAGGTTGAATTTAGCAGCGTTAGATTGATTTAACCCTGCATCCGTCCACACGACGAAGCCATTTTTGTTGACTTAAAGGGCTCTTAAAATCGATTTCTGTACTCCTCCCCGATGAGGGGATTAGCACTGAAATTGACATTGCTTGGTCGAATTTGGGGTAGTGTGGACACAATTTGACAGATTGGCCTCTGGGAGCTATCCCACAGTGCTCCATTGTGATCATTCTGGACAGCACTTTCAACTCAGATGCACTAGCCAGGTACACAGGAAAAGCACCAGGAACTTTTGAATTTCATTTCCTTTTTGACCGGTGTGGCGAGTTCATCAGCAGAGGTGACCATGCAGTCCCAGAATCACAAAAGAGCTCCAGCATGGACTGAACGGGAGGTACTGGATCTGATCACTGTATGGGGAGACAAATCTGTGCTATCAGAACTCCATTCCACAAGACTGGTTTCAGAGTAGCAACCGTGTTAGTCTGTATTCGCAAAAAGAAGAGGAGTACTAGTGGCACCTTAGAGACTAACCAATTTATTTGAGCATAAGCTTTCGTGAGCTACAGCTCACTTCATCAGATGCATTATGCTCAAATAAATTGGTTAGTCTCTAAGGTGCCACTAGTACTCATTTTCTTATTCTAAAAGACTAAATGCCAATATATTTGAAAAAATCTCCAAGGTTTTGATGGACAGAGGCTACAACAGGGACCCGCAGCAGTGCCGCATGAAAATTAAGGAGCTCAGGCAAGCCTACCAAAAAAACAAAGAGGCAAACAGCCGCTCCGGGTCTCAGCCCCAGACATGCTGCTTCTATGATGAGCTGCATGCAATTCTAGGGGGTGCCCCTACCATTACCCCACCCCGTCTGTGGACACCTGCAAGGGGTGAGTCTCAAGCAACAGGGATGAGGATTTGGGGGACGAGGAAGATGGAGGAGGAGGAGGACAGCGCACAACAGGCAAGCGGAGAAACCGTTCTCCCCGACAGCCAGGAACTGTTTATCACCCTGGAGCCAATACCCTCCCAACCCTCCCAAGGTGGGCTCCCAGACCATGAAGCCAGAGAAGGCAGCTCTGGTGAGTGTACCTTTGTAAATATAATACATGGTTTAAAAGCAAGTGCGTTTAATGATTAATTTGCCCTGAAGACTTGGGATGCATTCGTGGCCAGCTACTGGAAAAGTCTGTTAACATGTCTGGGGATGGAGCGGAAATCCTCCAGGGATATTATTAAGGGGACATTCAGAGGTGGCCGTTCCTGCTGGGCTGTTTGCCTGTGGCTGAAAAGAAATCATCCCCGCTTCTAGCCATGCGGTTGGGGGAGGGCCTGTTCATGCTGAGCTGTTTGCGTTTAGCTGGCAGGGATCTTCCCTGATACTAGTCACACGGTGGGAGGAGGGGTGAAGCAATCATCCCAGAGAATTGGAGGGGGGGGGGCTTCGTTGGGTTTGTGCTGCACGTTAACCCGAAAACCACAGCCCCTCCCTTTAAATGGCCAACCCAATGGGTCCTTGGTATGGGAAAGGAGGGTGCTGCTGTTTGAAACCATTCCCACATGTTATGAAGGTTGAAGAAGCCGAAAGACTGTGGCTTACCGTGGCTGTCTGCAAGCCGAATTCTGTTGCCCGGCCCTGCGTGTGTGATCTTTCACACCAAACTGGCAGGTCCTCAATATAGCAGGCAAAATGCGGCCTTGTACCGAAAGCACATGTGCTATGTAATGTTAACAGCTTGGTTCACTGTGAAAGAGTCGACCCATTGTTCTCTAAAATGTCTTTTTAAATACTACTCTCCCTTTTTTTCCCTCCTGCAGCTGCAAATGTTTCAACGCTCCCGCTATCATCTCCGTCCCAGAGACTAGCGCAGATAAGAAGGCGAAAAAATGCACTCACGATGAAATATTCTCTGAGCTCATGCAGTCCTCCTGCACTGAAAAAGCTCAGCAGAATGTGTGGAGGCAAACAATGGCAGAGTCCAGGAAAGCAGAAAATGAATGCGAGGACAGGAGGGACGAGCAAGATGAGAGGTTGCGGGAGCAAGAGAAGAGGTGGTGGCAGCGTGATGAAAGGAAGCAGGATGCAATGTTGAGGCTACTGGGGGATCAAACTGATATGGTCCGGCTTCTGGTGGAGCTTCAGGAAAGGCAGCCGGAGCACAGACTGGCACTGCAGCCCCTATGTAACCACCCACCCTCTTCCCCAAGTTCCATAGCCTCCATACCCAGACACCCAAGAACGCTGGGGGGTGGGCCTCCGGGCACCCAACCACTCCACCCCAGAGGACTGCCCAAGCAACAGAAGGCTGGCATTCAATAAGTTTTGAAGTGCAGTGTGGCCTTGTCCTTCCCTCCTCCCCTCATCCACCACCCCACCCGGTGCTTGCCTCCTCTCCCACCCCTCCTGGGCTACTTTGGCAGTTATCCCCCTATTTGTGTGATGAATTAATAAAGAATTCATGATTTTGAAACAACAGTGACTTTATTGCCTCTGCAAGCGGTGATCGAAGGGGAGAGGGGAGGGCGGTTGGCTTACAGAGAAGTAGAGTGAACGAAGGGGGCGGGTTTTCATCAAGGAGAAAGAAATAGAACTGTCAAACTGTAGCCTGGTCAGCCACGAAACTGGTTTTCAAAGCTTCTCTGATGCGCAGCATGCCCTGCTGTGCTCTTCTAATCGCCCTGGTGTCTTGCTGCACATAATCAGCAGTCAGGCGATTTGCCTCAACCTCCCACCCCACCATAAATGTCTCCCCTTTACTCTCACAGATATTGTGGAGCACAGAGCAAGCAGCAATAACAATGGGATTTGCTGAGGTCTAACCGAGTCAGAAAACTGCGCCAGCATGCTTTTAAATGTCCAAGTGCACATTCTACCACCATTCTGCACTTGCTCAGCCTATAGTTGAACAGCTCCTGACTACTTTCCAGGATGCCTGTTCATGGCTTCATGAGCCATGGCATTAAGGGGTAGGCTGGGTCCCCAAGGATAACTATAAGCATTTCAACATCCTCAACGGTTATTTTCTGGTCTGGAAAGTAAGTCTCTTGCTGCAGCTGTTCAAACAGACCAGAGTTCCTGAAGATGCAAGTGTCATGTACCTTTCCCAGCCATACCACATTGATGCTGGTGAAATGTCCCTTGTGATCCACCAGTGCTTGCAGCACCATTGAAAAGTACCCCTTGTGGTTTACGTACTGGCTCCCAAGGTGGTCCGGTTCTAAGATAGGGATATGCGTTCTGTCTATCGCCACACCACAGTTAGGGAATTCCATTGCAGCTAAGCCATCCACTATGACCTGCACATTTCCCAGAGTCACTACCCTTGATAGCAGCAGCTCAGTGATTGTGTTGGCTACTTGGATCACAGCAGCCCCCACAGTAGATTTGCCCACTCCAAATTGATTCCCAACCGACCGGTAGCTGTCTGGCTTTGTAAGCTTCCAGACGGCTATTACCACTCACTTGTGAACTGTGAGGGCTGCACTCATCTTGTTATTTTTGCACTTCAGGGCAGGAGAAAGCAAGTCACAAAGTTCCATGAAAGTGCCCTTATGCATGCAAAAGTTTTGCAGCTACTGGGAATCATCCCAGACCCGCAACACTATGTGGTCCCACCAGTCTGTGATTGTTTTCCGGGCCCAGAATCGGCGTTCCAAGGCATGAGCCTGCCCCACTGCCACCAGGATGGCCAAATTGCCGAGGCACGTACTTTGGGAGAAGTCTGTGTCCATGTCTTCATCACTCTCATCACCGCGCTGCCATCGCCTCCTCGCCTGCTTTTGCAGGTTCTGATTCTGCACATACTGCAGGATAATGCACAAGGTGTTTACAATGCTCATAACTGCCATGGTGATCTGAACGGGCTCCATGTTTGCCCTGGTATGGCATCTGCAGAAGACCAGAGTTGCAGCGGAAGTGGTGGCTGAAGATGGATGTCACGAGAATAGATATTTAAAGAGAAAGACAAGAGGACCTGCAAGGTGGATTCATGAGAGTAGGAGAGCAGAGTTGCAGCGGAAGTGGTGGAGGACAACAGTTAGCACCGCACATATTTCCCAAGGAAGAACACACGTACCTGGGAGCCCACAACAGACAACATGGAGAAATTTGCTATTGAGACAATAGCAGCAGAGCAGAGTTGCAGCGGAAGCAGTGGATGACAACAGTTAGCAGTCCTACTGCACTGTCTGCTGAAAGCAGTATGGCGTCCGCATGGATAAAAGGTGCAAAACGATTGTCTGCCGTTGCTTTCACAGAGGGAGGGGCAACTGACAACATGTACACAAAACCACCCGCGACAATGTTTTTGCCCCATCAGGCACTGGGAGCTTAACCCAGAATTCCAATGGGTGGTGGAGACTGCGGGAACTGTGGGATAGCTACCCACAGTGCACCGCTCCGTAAGTCGATGCTAGCCACAGTAGTGAGGACGCACTCCGCCGACTTAATGCACTTACTGTGGACATACGCAATTGACTCTATAAAATTGATTTCTAAAAATCGACTTCTTTTATATCGACCTAATTTCATAGTGTAGACATACCTTTAGAATCACAGAATCATAGAAATGGAAGGGACTTCGAGAGGTCATTTAGTTCAGTCCCCTACACTCATGGCAGGACTAATTACCTAGACTATTTCTGACAGGTGTTTGTCTAAACTGCTCTTAAAAAATCTCCAATGATCTAGATTCCACAACCTCCCTAGGCAATTTATTCCAGTGCTTAACCACCCTGACAGTTAGGAAATTTTTCCTAATGTCCAACCTTAACCTCCCATTGCTTTTTGTCCTATCCTCAGAGGTTAAGAAAAACAATTTTTCTCCCTCCTCCTTAACAACCTTTTACGTACTTGCAAACTGTTATCATTTCCCCACCCCCCAACCCCCAGTCTTCTCTTTTGCAAACTAAACAAACCCAATTTTCTCAATCTTCCGTCATAGGTCATATTTTCTAGACCTTTAATCATTTTTGTCACTCTTCTCTGGATTCTCTCCAATTTGTCCACATCCTTCCTGAAATGTGATGCCCAGAACTGGACACAATACTCCAGCTGAAGCCTAATCAGAGCGGAGTAGAGTGGAAGAATTACTTCTCATGTCTTGCTTACAACACTCCTGCTAATACATCCCAGAATGATGTTCGCTTTTTTTTGCAACAGCATTACACGGTTGACCCATATTTAGCTTGTGGTCCATTATGACCCCAGATCCCTTTCCCCAGTACTCCTTCCTAGGCAGTTATTTTCCATTTTGTATCTGTGCAACTGATTGTTCCTTCCTAAGTGGAGTACTTTGCATTTGTCCATATTGAATTTCATCCTATTTACTTCAGACCATTTCTCCAGTTTGCCCATCATTTTATATTTTAATCCTATCCTCCAAAGCACTTGCAACCCCTCCCAGCTTGGTACTATCTGCAAACTTTATAAGTGTACTCTCTATGCCATTATCCAAATCACAGATGAAGAAATTGAACAGAACCGGATCCAGAACTGATCCCTGCGGGAACCCACTTGTTGTCCCCTTCCAGCATGACTTTGTACCACTGATAACTACTCTCTAGGGACGGTTTTGCAACCAGTTTTGCACCCATCTTATAGTAACTCCATCTAGGTTACATTTCCCTAGTTTATTTATGAGAAGGTCATGCGGAACAGTATCAAAAGCTTTACTAAAATCAAGTTATACCATGTCTAGCTTCCCCCCGCATCCACAAGGCTTGTTACCCTGTCAAAGAAAGCTATCAGGTTGGTTTCACGCTGTTTGTTTTTGACAAATCCATGCTGACTGTTATTTATCACCTTATTATCTTCTAGATGTTTGCAAATTGATTGCTTAATTATTTGCGCCATTATCTTTCCAGGTACAGAAGTTAAGCTGACTGGTCTGTAATTCCCTGGATTGTCCTTATTTCCCTTACCACAGTATGGTACGTGATGGGGATCTTAAGAAAAATCAGCTACCATCCACACTACTGAAATTCATGGACACAGCTTTTGTGCCTGCCAGAGGTGACTCTCTGAACTGCTGCAGCATGGATGGATGCACGAAATTAATGTTCTTTTCCACTCCTACCTCCTTCCCCGCCTAGTTTACAAAGAAAGAAACCTGCCATTAATATTTACATAATATGTTTCCAATACCCAGCCACTTGACTTTACTCAGTTGGCAAAATCCTATCTTTTCCTTATTTTTTCTCTTCAAGTCAAACTGAAAAAAGTTCCTAGCCCACTGTAAGTGCCTTGGGCCGGGAACATCTCTTCTTGTATGCCTGGAAAGCATCTAACACACCACAAGCACTAATGAGTACATAATAAATTAAATAACAACAACCAACTAATTGATTAACAATAATCCCCAGAAAAATAAAGTTTACCAGATTTTGGAACAGTGGTGTTCTTTCATTTTCTCTTTAACCTTTCCATATAAGAAGCATAGTCAATAGCTTTGTCTATGAAGACTTTACAGATCCAGCTCATCTTGAGAATTCATTGTGCTCCTTAAAGCATGTTCACCATAGTCACTCTGCTATACAGAATGGACTCAGTCATGTCTGCAGTGCCATCTCCTCCACTGGATCCTGCAGTTTGGCAGGATATAAGTAGATCCATGAGGATCTTCTGTACAGGAGCAACTTTGGGGTCTTTTCTGAGTGGGGCAAACCCCGCCCACTGGGGCTTTCTGAGGGATTTCAGCAGGAGGGGATGAATAGGTCCACTGACAACAATCGGAATTACTCATATCCTGAGTGGGGAAATCCAGCCCCTGGGAAGAAGCTCTGTTAGTTAATTGGGCAGCAGAGCCAGGTGAGAAAGCAGAAACTTAATGGCCACTGTGGTAATGTTAAATATCTCCAGTGCATGTTCCATACAGGAACAGGCCAAGAAGTCAGTAGGAGAAAGGCTCTTGCAGAAGTTGTGCTGGCAGGGGGAAGGGAGTCCAGGAGTCACAGTGGAGAGGAACAGTTCTTTGCTGAGAGACTGTGGAATCCAGGGGGTTTGCCCATTGACTGTTGGCCCTAAGACTGTTGGGCCCTTGTTTGTACATAAGAGTGAATCTGCAATTCTATTATCTTTGTACTGCACACTGACCTGTGGAGAGCCTCGGCTTGTCTTCTAGGGGTGGTGCTGTGAGGCTGAGATGGGATTAGAGAATAACATACTGTGTTCTATCTGTCATTTATTCTTTCATCATTGCTTTCCTTGTTCTCCAATAGAAGTTGATCAGACTAGAAGTACATAATTTTGCTTTTTTGCCACTAGAAAGCTGAAAGGCCTCCTCTGCAGGACCCAAACCTCTCCCTCTATTGTTATTATAATTTGGTAGCAGTGTATGTCTACATTGCAATAAAATACCCTCGGCTGACCTGAGCTCGCTGGGTTCATACTGCAGGGCTATAAAAGTGCAGTGTAGACATTAGGACTCGGGCTGGAGCCTGGGGTCTCCGACCCTGTGGTCTGAGAGCAATCTTACAGCCCCACAACTTGAGCCCTGTGAGCCCAAGTCTGCTGATCCGGGCCTGCTGTGGGTATTTTATTGCAGTGTAGGCATACCCGACGAGCCCCAGTCATGAACCTGGCCCCCATTGTGGTAGGTGCTGTACAAACAGAGAACAGAAAGACAGCTTCTGTCCCAAGGAGCTTATAATTTAAGTATGACAGAGGAGACAACAGGTAGATACAACAGAGAGATCGGTGGGGATAGGACAACAGGGACTTTGCCAGACTGACTTCACTGAGTTTGCTGCTGACATTTTCCTCTCATGCTGATTTTCCCACTGCAAAGCAGGACTGGGTGGCCAATCAGCACATGCGGATGAGCCTGCCCTTCTCCTTTGCTCCCATAAAACAGCTTAGCACAGTAGCAGACATAAGTTTTCCCAAATTATTTGATAGCCAGTCTGATGCAGATAGGAAGTGTGAAATATTGCAACGGGGATTGGGGGGGTAATAGGCTCCTATATCAGACAAAGCCCCGCATATTGGGACATCTGGTCACCCTAGATAAAAGGGAAAGTTACTATAGGCAGATAAAGTTACACACAGTGACTCATGGGTTGAGCCCCAGCAGCACCTTGTTAGGGTATTATGTTTTCACACACAAACGGAATCCACCTTTTTCCTTGGGCTGCTGCAGAGAACACCCACCACCCCCAAGCAACCACAGAGACTGTGTCTGCATCCAAAGAAGCCACAAGGTGGCACTCACTAGCCTTCTCTGAAGCATCTCTAACACAGAGAGCCTGTACACACAAATGGCGAGAGGTTGCGCAGGGATACAGATGGTTTGGTGGCTGGAAGCCAAGCTGGGTGAATGTTTCACAAAATTACATCTTAGTCCTTAGGCAAGTATTTTCTAAATCAAAGTTGACAAATCACCTAAGTTTAGAGGGCTTGCATCTTAACAAGTCTTACTAAGCAAAACACTGTAACTGAAGCTGAGGCACAGAAAAATATCAGCAAGGAGACACGATTACACACAGGTGTCAAGTCTACAAGAGCTTGTGGCTCAAGATTCCTTAATATTTACAGACCTGCCACCCTTCGACTGTTCTCACTGGCGAAAGAGCTGAGATGATGGCTGTGAAGACAGGGCTATCCCAAAAGTGCAGTCTGATGTGCAGGGTCTTGTTTATTTTTTTCACTCTCATTTTATATCTATATTCTGAATCATTTCATACTCCCCATACTTTTTTCTTCATATTTTTCACTAGTTTCTCTTCAGTTTATATAGTTTCTCCCATTCACTCCTTCCATGATACAGTTTCCCAGGAATCACAGAGAGCAGGGCCAGGGGACAGTGTTGGGTCATGGAGTCTGATACCTTGCATTTACCAGGATCCCTTCCTACATTGTTTCCACTAACCCCTCATCTATAGATCCCCATGCAGATACAAAACTTGTGTCTGCATCTGATCCGTGATCCGCAAACATGGTCCGCGGATAGAAAGCAGATATCCGCAGATTTGCAGGGCTCTACTTATCTAACTTTTTTGAATGTCAACAGTGATTGTGCCTCATCACTCTGTCTGCCTCACTGGCTTTCGGTGAGCAAATGCAGTTAGCTATTGTTTAAGTCTGATTTTACTACCACTGCACTGGGAGGTGGATCTAGCCCTAAGGTAGGAGGAATATTACTCCTTGAAAACATGCATCTGTGCACTGCATTAGTCTAGCTAAAGGATCTAATTCACTATTGTCTAAAATGTGAACATGAGGTCTCTTTCAGGAGTAAATGGATTGAGACTGTTTGAAAGGCTCAGTTGTGGCTCAGAAGCAATGCACTGGGGGAGAAGCAGAGCCACACTATACTGGGCAATTCAGGGAGGGACAGTCTGCTTTTATTGACAGGTTTCAGAGTAACAGCCGTGTTAGTCTGTATTCGCAAAAAGAAAAGGAGTACTTGTGGCACCTTAGAGACTAACCAATTTATTTGAGCATAAGCTTTCGTGAGCTACAGCTCACTTCATCGGATGCATACTGTGGAAAGTTTAGAAGATCTTATTATATACACACAAAGCATGAAAAAATACCTCCTCCCACCCCACTCTCCTGCTGGTAATAGATCACTTTAGATAAGCTATTGCCAGCAGGAGAGTGGGGTGGGAGGAGGTATTTTTTCGTGCTTTGTGTGTATATAATAAGATCTTCTAAACTTTCCACAGTATGCATCCGATGAAGTGAGCTGTAGCTCACGAAAGCTTATGCTCAAATAAATTGGTTAGTCTCGAAGGTGCCACAAGTACTCCTTTTCTTTCTGCTTTTATTGTAATGTCAAGTATTGGCATCCCCTTCATGAACAGATATTTCATTTCAACCTCCATAGGGAAAGCCAGCCAATTAAACACCACTGATATCTCCCTGAACATTTATTTTCTCAATTTGTGACCATTGCTCTTTGTCCAGCTGTCTGTTGAGAGGGTAAATTTGTATGGTTATCTTCAAAGGACGTGGGACCTGATACAAAGCCTATTGAAATCAATAGAAAGGCTCTCATCAACTTCAATGGGATTTTAAATATGTTGTAACCATGCCCACTGTGCGGTGTCTCTTGTCTATAGAGCTGGCCAAGTTAGAATTTGCTTTACTTACATAATCAAGTCACTTCCCATAGAAGTCAATAGAACTACTTGGATGAGTATTAGATTAACAGGATTAGGCCCTCTGCATTAACTTAGATTGCATTTTATCTCGCAGCATGTGTCTCAAATCTTATTATTTAGTTCTGTCCTCCTGCATTCATGCTACCACTCTGATCAACAGCACATTTGGAGCCTGGTCCCACTCCCATTGAAGTCAATGGTTGTTATATAGTAGCATTTCAGTCATGTGCCTTATCTTTATGTAATGCCAGCTAAAAGATCAGATTGTGTTTATACATAAGAACCTCTCCTTATTTTGCATGCATCTAGCCTTAGTTCAGACAGCTCAGAAATGCTTTCTCTTCTTTCCTCCTTAATGCCTTGTCAGAATTTGATTAGTTACATTATTTTTAATCTGTCACAGGCATGCCTTTAGCAACTCAATTCACTCTCTTCTATTACAGTCTAGTTTTATGGCATTTGCTGTTAGGGGCACATCCTGCCTTCTCTATGACCACAGAGGGCCCTAGACACAGTCTAACCTGTGAGATTCCACTACCAGGTATGGCAGGATTTAAGGAATCCAAATGGTGAGGTCAGCACACCCTTGAAGAGCCCACTTCCATGGTCCGTGTCCTGCATATACCCAGGCAGTGGGAAGGGTTTGAGAGTGAAGCAAGTTTGCTCCACTGTGCAAATCCACTGCCATTGCTCCCTGTGGAGTGCGCCTGCAGGAGCAGCAGGTGTTACAGCAACTTCCGAGGTGCCCAAGGGGCTCTGGAGTGGCTCTGCTGAAATTCTATAGATGGGGGAGGATTCTTTGCCTTGTAGCTTCTGTGGAACAGCTCTGTGACAAGGCTGGCTACTTGTGTTTGGTCAGGGGGATGGGATTTACAGATTCCTCTTTAGTTCACAGCCATCCTTGCCAGCTTAGTTTATCACCTAGATGAGTTCCTCTACTGTTCTAGCAGAGATTGCCTGATCTGCATCATTCCCTTTAACGATATTAAGAGGATCTTCATTCCAGACAATCTCCAAGCACATGTAGCACACCCCACTGTAGCGGGGTCTTATTGGAAAAACCCGGGAAGTGGGCGGGTGCAAGCCCACCCACTGCTGAAGGCCCCTCCTCCAGCCTAGCGGGAGGGACCACTGTGCCCAGGGACCAACTGATTACGGGGGACAACTAATGAAAAACAGGGATCGGAGTGAGGGTCAAAGGTTCAAAATGAGGAGAGCAGATGGGGACACCGAGCAGAGAACCCCGCACAGCGCCCACTGCTCCTTAAAGCTGTCGAGGGAGCCAGCGGACGTGTAGCGGGGTTGTATTGGAAAAACCCGAGAAGTGGGCGGGTGCAAGCCCACCCACTGCTGAAGGCCCCTCCTCCAGCCTAGCAGGAGGGACCACTGGACCCAGGGACCAACTGATTACGGGGGACAACTAATGAAAAACAGGAATTGGAGTGAGGGTCAGAGGTTCAAAATGAGGAGACCGGATGGGGACATTGAGCAGAGAACCCCGGACAGCGCCAACTGCTCCTCAAAGCTGTAGAGGGAGCCAGCGGACATGTAGCAGGGTGGTCACCCGCTCTGGCCTTAAAGGACTTAAAATAGCCCAGAAGAGGGCTGTGGCTGGGAGCAGGCAGTTCCCAGGTTGATTGGGGGAAGCACGCTCATCTGTGGCCACACCCCAATCAGGGCTCAGCTGGCTCTTATAAGAGGGCAGTGGGCCAGGAGCAGATAGACTCTCTCTCTGCCTTTAGAGGGAGAAGGGCCTGGCTGCTGGGGAGCATACCTGGGTACCTAAGGTGAAGCAGGGCTGGGGAAGGCCAGAGGAGCTGGGAGGCTCCAGACTGGAAAAGCCCCAGGCTGCAGGCCCGGCAGACAGCCTAAGATAGGTACTGGGGTTGCAGGGGGCAGCCCATGGGTAGGCAGAGGCAGCAGGTCAAACCCTCCCTTGCCTGTGATGATTGGCTTATACACTGCAGACCGCCTCAGTGTGCGGGGGCTCAACAGTGACTGGCAGTAGCCAAAGACTGAGGTGTGGTGGGGATAGTGGGTAGGGGTTCCCCTTAGAGGGGGAGACCCAGAGATGGTGGGGGTACTGCCAGGGGGCAGCATCCTGGGGAAAAAAGGGGCACCAGGGTCTGGAAGGGACATGGGCAGGGGCAAGCGGGACACTGGCCTGCAGAGGGTGCTCTGGAGGCTGGAAGAGCTAATTCCCTGAGAGACCAGCAGGAGGTGCTGCAGGGGTGAGTCTGGCCCCATTACACCCACCCATGAAGAAGTGCAATTTAAGTAAGGTGCTGAATACCCTAATCTCCCACTATGGGGAATGGAAGTTGCAGTTACTCAGAATCAGGCCCTAAATCATTAAATGCCATACAGATGCATTTCTAAATCTATCCTACAAGGAATTGCCAGTTAGCCCTGGTCTACACTACGAGTTTAGGTCGAATTTAGCAGCTTTAGATCGATTTAACCCTGCACCCGTCCACACAATGAAGCCATTTTTGTCGACTTAATGGGCTCTTAAGATCAATTTCTGTACTCCTCCCCGATGAGGGGATTAGTGCTGAAATCAACATCACCAGGTTGAATTTGGGTTAGTGTGGACACAATTCGATGGTATTGGCCTCCGGGAGCTATCCCACAGTGCTCCACTGTGATTGTTCTGGACAGCACTCTGAACTTGGATGCACTGGGCAGGTAGACAGGAAAAGCCCTGCAAACTTTTGAATTTCATTTCCTGTTTGGCCAGTGTGGCAAGCTAATCAGCAGAGGGACCATGCAGTCCCAGAATCGCAAAAGAGCTCCAACATGGACTGAACAGGAGGTACTGGATCTGATCGCTGTATGGGGAGACAAATCTGTGCTATCAGAACTCCATTCCAAAAGATCAAATGCCAAAATATTTGAAAAAATCTCCAAGGACAGAGAAGGACAGAAGCGATCACAGGTACCCGCAGCAGTGCCTCGTGAAGCTTAAGGAGCTTAGGCAAGCTACCAAAAAACCCAAGAGGCAAACACTCTCTCGAGGTCAGAGCCCCAGACATGCCGCTTCTATGATGAGCTGCATGCAGTTCTAGGGGGTGCCCCTACTTCTGCCCCACCCGTGTATGTGGACTGCTGCAAGGGGTGAGTTTCATGCAACAGGCATGAGGATTTTGGGGATGATGAAGATGGCGCACACCAGGCAAACGGAGAAACCATTCTCTCCAACAGCCAGGACGTTTTCATCACCCTGGATCCAATACCCTCCCAAACAGGGCTCCTGGACCTTGAAGGCGGACAAGGCAGCTCTGGTGAGTGTACCTTTGTAAATATAATACATGGTTTAAAAGCAAGCATGTTTAATGATTAATTTGCCCTGATGACTTGGGATGCATTCACAGCCAGTACAGCTACTGGAAAAGTCTGTTAGCGTGTCTGGGGATGGGGTGGAAATCCTCCAGAGACATCTCAATGAAGCTGTCCTGGAGGTACTCCCAAAGCCTTTACAAGAGGTTTCTGGGGAGGGCAGCCTTAAAGTGTCCTCCATGGTAGGACACTTTACCACGGCAGGCCAGTAGCACGTAGTCTGGAATCATTGCATAAGAAAGCATGGCAATGTGTGGTCCCGGTGTTTGCTGGCATTCAAGCAACATCCGTTCTTTATCTCTCTGTGTTATCCTCAGGAGAGTGATATCATTCATGGTCACCTGGTTGAAATAGGGGAATTTTATTCAGGGGACATTCAGAGGTGGCCTTTCCTGCTGGACTGTTTGCCTGTGGCTGAAAAGAAATCATCCTTGCTGTTAGCCACGTGGTGGGAGGAGGGGTGAAGCAATCATCCCAGAGAATTGAGGGGGGGGTTAGTTGGGTTTGTGCTGCACGTTAACCCAAAAACATCAGCCCCTCCTTTTAAATGGCCAATCTGTCTTTTTCAATTTTAATCTCCTTTTTTCCTCCCGCAGCTGCAAATGTTTCAACGCTGTGACCAGCATCTGTCCCAGAGGCTAGCACAGATAAGAAGGCGAAAAAAACCGCACTCGTGATGAAATGTTCTCTGAGCTCATGCAGTCCACCCAAACTGAAAGAGCCCAGCAGAATGCGTGGAGGCAGACAATGGCAGAGTCCAGGAAAGCAAAAAATGAAAGTGAGGACAGATGGCTGGAGCAACAGGAGAGGTGGCAGCAGCATGATGAAAGGAGGCAGGATGCAATGCTGAGGCTACTGGAGGATCAAACTGATATGCTCCGGCATATGGTTGAGGTGCAGGAAAGGTACAGATTGCCACTGCAGCCTGTGTAATCAACTACCTTCCTCCTCAAGTTCCATAGCCTCTACACCCAGATGCCCCAAAATGGGGGTGGGCTCCAGGCACCCGACCACTCCACTTCAGAGGACTGCCCAAGCAACAGAAGGCTGGCATTCAATAACTTTTGAAGTGCAGTGTGGCCTTGTCCTTCCCTCCTCCCCTCATCCACCACCCCACCCGGTGCTTGCCTCCTCCCCAACCCCTCCCGGGCTACCATGGCAGTTATCCCCCTATTTGTGTGATAAATTAATAAAGAATTTGTGATTTTGAAACAATGACTTTATTGTCTCTGCAAGCGGTGATTGAAGGGGGGAGGGGAGGGCAGTTGGCTTACAGGGAAGTAGAGTGAACCAACAGGGCGGGTTTTCATCAAGGAGAAAGAAATAGAACTGACACACTGTAGCCTGGTCAGCCACGAAACTGGTTTTCAAAGCTTCTCTGATGTGCAGCATGCCCTGCTGTGCTCTTCTAATCGCCCTGGTGTCTTGCTGCGCATAATCAGCAGTCAGGCGATTTGCCTCAACTTCCCACCCTGCCATAAACATCTCCCCCTTACTCTCACATATATTGTGGAGCACAGAGCAAGCAGCAATAACAATGGGAATATTGGTTTTGCTGAAGTCTAACTGAGTGAGAAAACTGCACCAGCGTGCTTTTAAATGTCCAAGTGCACATTCTACCACCATTCTGTACTTGCTCAGCCTATAGTTGAACAGCTCCTGACTACTGTCCAGGCTGCCTGTGTACAGCTTCATGAGCCATGGCATTAAGGGGTAGGCTGGGTCCCCAAGGATAACTATAGGCATTTCAACATCCCCAACGGTTATTTTCTGGTCTGGAAAGTAAGTCCCTTGCTGCAGCTGTTCATACAGACCAGAGTTCCTGAAGATGTGAGCGTCATGTACCTTTCCCAGCCATCCCACACTGATGTTGGTGAAACATCCCTTGTGATCCACCAGTGCTTGCAGCATCATTGAAAAGTACCCCTTGCAGTTTATGTACTAGCTGCCTTGGTGGTCCGGTCCCAAGATAGGGATATGCGTTCTGTCTATTGCCCCCCATAGTTAGGGAATCTCATTGCAGTAAAGCCATCCACTATGACCTGCACATTTCCCAGAGTCACTACCCTTGATAGCAGCAGCTCAGTGATTGTGTTGGCTGCTTGGATCACAGCAGCCCCCACAGTAGATTTGCCCACTCCAAATTGATTCCCGACCGACCGGTAGCTGTCTGGCATTGCAAGCTTCCAGAGGGCTATCACCACTCACTTGTGAACTGTGAGGGCTGCACTCATCTTGGTATTCTTGCACTTCACGACAGGGGAAAGCAAGTCAAAATTCCATGAAAGTGCCCTTATGCATGCAAAAGTTTTGCAGCCACTGGGAATCATCCCAGACCTGCAACACTATGCAGTCCCACCAGTCTGTGCTTGTTTCACGGGCCCAGAATCAGCGTTCCAAGGCATGAGCCTGCTCCATTGCCACCAGGATAGCCAAATTGCCAGGGATCGTGCTTTGAGAGTAGTCTGTGTCCATGTCCTCATCACTCTCGTCACTGCGCTGCAGTCGCCTCCTTGCCTGCTTTTGCAGGTTCTGGTTCTGTATATACTGCAGGATAATGCGTGAGGTGTTTACAATGCTCATAACTGCCATGGTGATCTGAGTGGGCTCCACGCTTGCCATGTTATGGCATCTGCAGGAGAGCAGAGTGGCAGCGAAAGCGGTCGTTCAATGATGATGGTTTGCAGACCTACTGCACCATCTGCTGCCAGGACACAACAGCTGAGCGGGCTGCTCGCTTGCCATATGATGGCAAGACAAGATCAGCCAAGCAGATTTGCAATGGAAGCGGCCCTGCGAGACCACCAGGAGAGCAGAATGGCAGCAGAAGCGGGAGCCCATGAGAGACAACATGGAGAAATTCCAGAGCAGAGTGGCAGCGGAAGTGGTGGTTCAATGACGACGGTTAGCAGTCCTACTGCACTGTCTGCTGAAAGCAGTATGGCGCCCGCATGGAAAAAAGGCGAGAAACGATTGTCTGCCGTTGCTTTCACGGAGGGAGGGGTGACTGACAACATGTACCCAAAACCACCCACGACAATGTTTTTGCCCATCAGGCACTGGGAGCTTAACCCAGAATTCCGATGGGCGGCAGAGACTGCGGGAACTGTGGGATAGCTACCAACAGTGCAACGCTCCACAAGTCAACACTAGCCTCGGTACTGTGGACACAGTCCCCCGACTTAATGCTCTTAGCGGGGACACACACAGTTAACGGTATAAAATCGCTTTCTAAAAATCAAGTTTTATAAATTCGACCTAATTTCGTAGCACAGACAAACCCTTAGTCTGTTCCATTCCCCATCTGTAAATGAAGTTAATGCAAGCAAGTAAGTAAACCCAAGGGTTTGGAAGAGAGTCTCATGTTGTAGGACAAAGCTACCCACTGCATATCTGAGTAGCAACCAGTAAGTACCACAACAGTTGAAGATCTGTTAGCTTTTCCAATACAAAGTCCATTTTTGATAGGTTTTGTAACTCAGCCATAAAAAAGTTATTCTGAGCCGAAGTTAGGTATCAGAATCTTCACTTGAGAAGGTTAAATGAATCAGTTGCATTTTTTTTAGGTTAGAGCACAGACATTAAAAAAGTTTACAGAATTTTGATGTTTTCAGTGCATGATTTTAGCTAACTTTTGCAATAGGTTAGTCAGTGAGGTCGACAGGCCCACACCTCATCTCCTGGAATAAACTGATTGTGGTGTCCTACATACATTATTGCACTTCTGCATATTGCAATATCACTGCTACATCAAGGATCACATGTCCCAAACAAACAGGAAATCCATTCTGGAATCTTAGCTCTCTCTCAATTACTGCTGTGTTTTTCCTCCATCAGAGCAATTGGTGGGCAAGTGTCCAGTAAAGCAAGATAGACAATAATTTTCTATCCAATGCATGATTTTTTAAAAAAAATTATTTAAAAAACATAATTTCTTAGAAACTGAAGGGGCTAATTTCTTTCCACAGGAAAGGATCCAACTTCACTTTAGTGATCCTTGGTATTTCAGTTTATTTTTAGAGTGCTTCAGAGTCCTTCAGTGTGAAAGGTGCGAGAGGAATATAAGGGATGATGCTTTTAAACTTAAAATAATTTAGAAATCCTTTGAAGATCATGTTGTTGTAAGGTTATGCAGTGGGAAGATAAATTTGATATGGGCCAAAGCCCTGCTCCTATTGAAGTCCATGGCAAAATTACTTTTGGTTTTATTGGACATTTTGCCTGCATAAGAACTGCCATAATTTGTTCTTGAAAATCTTCTCTTGGGGTGTGATTTGTTCCAACTCTTTCACTTTCCTGATTGCCAGCATAACTGCTGTGAACATGAATTTCTAGTGGGCATATATGGTGAACAGAACTCTGTAGGATCACAGACTAAAATTCAGGCCCCCAGGTCCCAGCCTCTGGAAAAAAAGTGACTGAACTGGCTGCTGAGTTTTGGTCATGTGTTCTTCTGAGGATTCAAATGGTAAAACAAAAGCAAGGCAGCTTTGCAGGCACCATAGTCTAGTAAATGGAGTTTGGGAGAAGGTGTTAAGAGACCTGAGTTCTAATCCTGTTTCTGACACAAACTTGCTGGCCAGAATAGTATGTTGTGTCACCCCTACTTTAACCACAGCTCCTGCTCAGCCAGCACTTATACTACAGTGATGAGAGCCATATAAGTACTGTGACGGGACAAGGCCAGATGGCTATAGAAAAGTAGTAGGAGATAGATATATTAGCTCCAGGCTAAACAAATCCCTGGTACCAAAATAAATTAAATGGCAGCTGCTCCAGGTCAGTTAAGACACCTGGGGCCAATTAAGAACTTTCTAGAAGGCAGGGAGAATGCTAAGTTGATTGGGACACCTGAAGCCAATCAAGGACTGGCTGAACCTAGTTAAAAGCCTCCCAGTTAGTCAGGAGCTGTGGGAGGAAGTTGTGCTGTTGGAGAAACTGAGCAGTATGCACCATATCAGGCACAAGGAAGGAGGCCCTGAGGTAAGAGTGAAGTAGAGCTTGAGGAAGTGGGGGCTGCTGTGGGGAAGTAGCCCAGGGAATTGTTTGTGTCATGTTTCTAAAAGGTCAGCTACCATAGCTGATACTATTAGGGTCCCTGGGCTGGAGCCTGGAGTAGAGGGCAGGCCTGGGTGCCTCCCTTTGCCCTCCCCCAATTAATTGCTGAGACTGGGAGACAACAGAGACTGTGCAAGGGAGGATAGCTTCTCAACTCCCTTGCTGGCTTATGATGAAAATGGCTCAGTAGATTGTGACTCTTGTCTCTAGAGAGAGAAGGGTTATGTGGAGGGTCACAGTGAGCCTCTGAGGCCAGCAAAATCTGCCAGGAAACATGGGACCCATGGAGACAAGGACAGAGCTTTGTCACAGTACATAGACAGAAGTCAGTAAAGATCCTGGGTTAATCTAGCTCAATGTCAGCATGTGGCTTGTTAGCTTCAGTAAGCTCAGTATCTTATGTCTGCATTAAAGAATGATTCATTTTAAAAGAATGTGGGTATCAAAGTGCATGCAGATCTCCAACTACTCACAAGTAGTACTGGAATATCTGTTTCCTGCTGATACAGATTTCCACCCACTGGGGGTGAAAGTGCCTCTTTCATGCATTGCTTGGTGCTGGATTGTATCCAGTTACTTTACTTACCATTATGCAACTTAACCCAATGCAACCCAACACCATAAGACAAAATTAGAAAGTGCACAAATATATTTATGCAATTCTTCACCATCCATAACAATATTCTTTTCACTCTTCAACCCAAGATGAACCTGAGGACACTAAGTTACTGATGAAGACTAACAATGTTTATTTTTCTGAATTAAATCTAAACTTTGTTATTGTTATCCTTATGGATGCAATTACTGGCTCAGGAGGGAGTGCTGCAGTTCAAAATGCAGCATGTATCGTGCTGATAACTGGGAGAATCCATGATATATACACACTGGGCCTAAGGTCATTAATCAGTCCTTACTTAGGTGTCACAGAGTTCACTCACTGCTGGTGGTGCCTCCTGCTGGTTACCCTGGGGATTAGCTCCAGCCAGGCATTGCACTCTCCCCTGGTGGTGCCTCTCCCATTGTCCTCTCACCCTGTGGACCCCCTCTCACTCAAGGCACTGCAGCCGCCTTTCATGACTCAGCCATCCAGCCAGGTCATCATACATGCTCCCTCATTCCAGGGTATCAAAGTCCTTCTTGACAAAGGGGCTCAGGGTGTCTTCCTGCTCATCAGTGCCACTTGGTCAACGACTGGTAGGGGGACCTGGGCCTGCTCTCTACTCCGGATCCCAGGTCAGGGGCCCTTTCATCAGCAGCCAAGGTTTGACCTACCCCATACCTCATTGCTTTTCCCCTGAGTCTTGCCTACCTTTCTGGCTCTCCCACTTCTCTGGGCTTGCCAAGCCACAAGCCTTCCTCCCAGTGAAATTGAAGACTCCTTCCCTCCAGCCCCTTCTGTCACCAGCTTCCTGGCTTATTTAGGGCCTGTTCCTACCCAGCTGAGCCTGTTCTACTTAATTCCTACTCCCTGTCTCTTTCTCCAGGTGCAGCCTGGGCAGCTAACTGGCCCACTTAGCCATCTTAACCTTCTAGACCTTGTGTGAGGTGAACACCCCATCACATCAGGCAAAAGTCCAATTAGCTTCCAGTGGGATCTCTGCCTACATAAAGAATAAGGACTTCCTTCAGGATTCATCCCAGTATTAATATAGGGCCAAATTCTGCCTTCATTGGGAATTACAGTTGAGTTAAAACAGAAGAATTTGGCCTATACTTAGCAATTACATCGCACTTTCATTTAATATTAACTAACAAATCCTTTCAATAATATCTCTGTAAGTAGTTATCCCGATTTTACAAATGAGGTGCCAGAGCAGAGAGGTTAACTAACTTATGTAGGGCCAGACTGTTATTTGCATTGAACAATACCATACTCCATGAGTCCCATGAAAGTAAATAGGACTACTCTCTGTAGAGTAAGGTTCTGTCCAACCTGCATGAGTATAACACAATCTGGTCTTTAGGTTGTAAGCTCCTTTGGCCACAGACTATCATTTTATTATGTGTGTGTTTTCAGCACCTAGCAAAATGGCAGCACTGACTTCCTGACAGGGACCTCATGCAGCTATCACAATACAAATAAATTATAATAATTGCCCAGGGCCACAGAAAGAGTCAGGGTCAGAGCCAAGGTTAGAACTCAGAATCTATTCTGTGTTTAGCACTTGCCTTTCTCATTAGTATAAATAATCTGAATGCTTGTTAACTTTGCTGGATAAAGATACATTGCAAGCTCTCTGTGGGCAAGGACTGTCTCTGTAACTGTCTGTACAGAGCCTAGCATAATGGGGCCCAAAGGCTGATGGGGCCTTTTGGCACAATCACAATACACACTTTCACTAATAACAATAATAAGACAGGTAGTAGGTATTGTGGGTAGTTTTTAGAGCCTAAAAATAATACAGACACCATTTAACCTTTAACTAGAAGCACAGACAGGATGACAGGATATTAGGAAAAACTTTTTCACTAAGAGAGTGGTGAAACACTGGAATGCGTTACCTAGGGAGGTGGTAGAATCTCCTTCCTTAGAGGTTTTTAAGGTCAGGCTTGACAAAGCCCTGGCTGGGATGATTTAACTGGGAATTGGTCCTGCTTCAAGCAGGGGGTTGGACTAGATGACCTTCTGGGGTCCCTTCCAACCCTGATATTCTATGATTCTATGACAGGGATGAATAACTTGATAAATTGCCCTGTTCATTCCCTCTGAAGCATCTGGCAGTGGCCACTGTTGGAATACAGGATATTGAGCTAGATGGACCATTGGTCTGACTCAGTATGGCCATTCTTGTGTTCATGTAAATTAAATTAGTAGAGGAACAGGGAAGAATTGATGCTAATGATCGGCACCTTATGTTACTCTTGGATCCAGCTCCTCAAGCAGCACTAATTAGACCATATTATTAATAGGAAACATATCTATCAAGGACTATGGTCCAGATCCGACTGCACTGAAGTCAATGGGAGTTATGCTATTGACTTCAATGGAAATAGGAAAACTCTCTGTAGAGCAGGCATCTATAAATGTCATATATTTGTGCCTATAAATCAGGGGTGGCCAAACTGTGGCTTGCGGCTTTTTTACCATTAAAGTGTGGCTTGCAGGCCCGCCCCCACACACACACCCTTCTCTGCCTAGCAGACTTTGTGGGGAGCTCAGGACCCCTGCTTTGCAGTGGGGTGATGCTCTCTTGGGGCTTCAGCCATGCAGAGCGCACCTGCTGCGTCTCGGGGCTTCAGCAGGAATGGGGCTGAAGCCCCAAGCCCCAGCTCCCGGGTAGTTCGGAGGGCCAGTAAGTTTGGCCACCCCTGCTATAAACCCTAAATGTTTTTTCTGCTGGGAAGATTAAATCTTGCTGCAGCCAGGGCTCTCTGCAAGAAGCAATGGAATTTCCCTGGCTCAGGCCTGGAAACACTCCAGACATTCCAACACCATTTCACTCTGCAGTCTCATCTATTCTTTGGCCAATACAGAAGTGATGGTCACTATGCCACATGAACCTGGAGGTGAGGGAATAAAGAGGGATGAAAAAGGTGTACAAGGGAGTCTCAGATGGGCTATGGGGCTGCCCAGGGGTAAGCTCCATTTACACAGAGAAGCCACATCTGGTGAGATGGAGTAATTAATGTCAATGACAAAATGACTGATTATTATAATTATACATTGCACTTCTATAGCAGCTTAAGTTTGGGGATCTCAGAGTACTTTATAAACATTAATTAACCCTTGTCACATCCCTGTGAGGTAGCTAAGTATTACTATGGCCGTTTTCAGATGATTGCAGTGATGCACGAAGTGGGTACTGTGAAGAACTGCCCTTGGTCTCAGTGTAAATGGATGAGGCAAAAACAGAATCCAGGAATTCTGACACTCAGCCCCCTGTTCTAACCATTCTTGCCCCGCCCCCGCAATCTAAAAAACCAAAAGCCATAATGAAAGATTTGACGTGGCTATCAGATACCCACTGAGCCTATCTGCCTTTCAGTGTACAAGGAGAAAATCCTTTCTAAGTGTCACTGACTTTAGAGGATAATATTTTGCATGTAGTTCAGCTGGGGGGATTTACATTTTAATATCTAATTAGAAGGCCACATTCTCAATGCAGAGCAATTAAAAAGCTTTACAAGACTAGAAAGTAAAAATATTCTAACAAGGAACAGATTAGCTGTATGAGGATTCTAAATTCATTCTTGATAAGACATGTTTTTGCCTCACATATACATACTATGCTTCAGTGCTATGACAAATTAAATCTCTAAAAAACCCAAAACACTAAAAGAATTTGAGCTATTTCTGGTTAAAAAATGGAAATTAAGAGATTGGTTCTACAGACCTTACCGTTACTAATGCAGACATCATGTTTTCTGCAATTCTATGGCTGCAGAACTGACAGAATTCACTCTAGTGCAGAACTTGCCTGCAGAAGGTAAACTTCCATTTACAAAAAACAAGTTCTGTCCCTGTTGCAGTAAATGGCAAAACTTCTACTGACTTCAATGGGGCCAAGGTTTCACCCTAAGTTACTAGTCAGTTGTGAATGTCGAGAAAGCTTTCTGACTGTGCACCTGCAGAGCTGCCTTTCTGTGCCTGCAGCCTGACACAAGCCCCACATTTCACCATTTTCAAAAGCGGCTACTGATTGGGTGCGCAACTTGAGACATGTTGGGCCTGATTTTCAGGAGAACTAGGCAACTCCAGCTTGAACTAAAGTCAAAGATGGGTACTGGGCTGGCTATACTCATGGTCTTCTGTTAGGATGGCACCTTGCTCATCCCAGTATTAATATAGAGCCAAATTCTGCCTTCATTGGGAATTACAGTTGAGTTAAAACAGAAGAATTTGGCCTATACTTAGCAATTACATCGCACTTTCATTTAATATTAACTAACAAATCCTTACAATAATATCTCTGTAAGTAGTTATCCCGATTTTACAAATGAGGTGCCAGAGCAGAGAGGTTAACTAACTTATGTAGGGCCAGACTGTTATTTGCATTGAACAATACCATACTCCATGAGTCCCATGAAAGTAAATAGGACTACTCTCTGTAGAGTAAGGCAACCAGTAGGCAACCAGCGAAAGAAGACTGAAAAATAAAAAATATAGGGTGTGGTCCACTTGGTGCCTGCACATCTATGAAAACTAGGTGGGGGTGTCTAACCATTGTCACATAAGTGTACAGCCTGCAGGTGCTCAATGTGAATCAAGCCCATTGGACAAGCCCAGCCACAAAGGAGTCAACGTGGTGGTGTCTAAGACATCAGTTGCATATGCTTGGAAGTGGGCAAAATGCAGAGAATATATAGTCCTATGATAGGGGAGTGAGCAGATTTTTCAAGTGCTCCGAACCTATAATTCAGGCTGAGTTTTCCAAAGTGCTCAGCATGAAGCCACACTCATTGTGACACCTACGCACAGATTTTTAGAAGAGCTCAGCACTCAATACACTGAGTTCTTCTGAAAATCTGCACCCTGTTGTGTAATGCTACTTATCATGAGATAAAGACAAAAATAGGTTCTTGGTATCTGTCAGATCTGCATAAGAAACACCCTTTGTTGCATCTTGTATAGATGTGGTTAAAAATGCTGCTGATACATCACTCGCTGTTAGACCATAGAAATGGGTGTGGTCTGTTTCTATGGTTATAACACTTTTGTGCTGATCTGGCACTGCTTGGTAGCAGAGCTCAGACAGAAATGTGTGTTTCCCTTTAAGGGTAACTGACAGTGGGAAAAGAAAAGGAGTACTAGTGGCTCCTTAGAGACTAACCAATTTATTTGAGCATAAGCTTTCGTGAGCTACAGCTCGCTTCATCGGATGCATTCAGTGGAAAATACAGTGAGGAGATTTATATACACACAGAACATGAAACAATGGGTGTTATCATACACACTGTAAGTGATCACTTAAGATGAGCTATTACCAGCAGGAGAGCCGGGGGGCGGGGGAGGGAACCTTTTGTAGTGATAATCAAGGTGGGCCATTTCCAGCAGTTAACAGGAATGTCCGAGGAGCAGTGGGGGGTGGGGGAAATAAACATGGGGAAATAGTTTTACTTTGTGTAATGACACATCCACTCCCAGTCTCTATTCAAGCCTAAGTTAATTGTATCCAGTTTGCAAATTAATTCCAATTCAGCAGTCTCTCGTTGGAATCTGTTTTTGAAGTCTTTTTGTTCTGCGACCTTTAGGTCTGAAATTGAGTGACCAGAGAGATTGAAGTGTTCTCCAACTGGTTCATGAATGTTATAATTCTTGACGTCTGATTTGTGTCCATTTATTCTTTTACGTAGAGACTGTCCAGTTTGGCCAACGTACATGGCAGAGGGGCATTGCTGGCACATGATGGCATATATCACATTGGTAGATGTGCAGGTAAAAGAGCTTCTGATAGTGTAGCTGATGTGATTAGGCCCTATGATGGTGTCCCCTGAATAGATATGTGGGCACAGTTGGCAACAGGCTTTGTAGCAGGGATAGATTCCTGGGTTACTGGTTCTGTTGTGTGGTTGCTGGTGAGTATTTGCTTCAGGTTGTGGGGCTGTCTGTCGGCAAGGACTGGCCTGTCTCCCAAGATTTGTGAGAGTGATGGGTCGTCCTTCAGGATAGGTTGTAGATCCTTGATGATGCATTGGAGAGGTTTTAGTTGGGGGCTGATGGTGATGGCTAGTGGCATTATCTTTGTTGGGCCTGTCCTATAGTAGGAGACTTCTGGGTACTCTTCTGGCTCTGACAATTTGTTTCTTCACTTCAGCACGTGGGTATTGTAGTTGTAAGAACGCTTGATAGAGATCTTGTAGGTGTTTGTCTCTGTCTGAGGGGTTGGAGCAAATGCGGTTGTATCGTAGAGCTTGGCTGTAGACCATGGATCATGTGGTGTGGTCTGGGTGAAAGCTGGAAGCATGTAGGTAGAAATAGCAGTCAGTAGGTTTCCGGTATAGGGTGGTGTTTATGTGACCATCGCTTATTAGCACCATAGTGTCCAGAAAGTGGATCTCTTGTGTGGACTGGTCCAGGCTGAGGTTGATGTTGGGATGGAAATTGTTGAAATCATGGTGGAATTCCTAAAGGGCTTCTTTTCCATGGGTCCAGATGATGAAGATGTCATCAATATAGCACAAGTAGAGTAGGGGCATTAGGGGACGAGAGCTGAGGAAGCGTTGTTCTAAGTCAGCCATAAAAATGTTGGCATACTGTGGGGCCATGCGGGTACTGATTTGAAGGTATACGTTGTCCCCAAATGTGAAATATTTATGGGTGAGGACAAAGTCACAAAGTTCAGCCACCAGGTTTGCCGTGACATTATCGGGGATACTGTTCCTGATGGCTTGTAGTCCATCTTTGTGTGGAATGTTGGTGTAGAGGGCTTCTACATCCATAGTGGCCAGGATGGTGTTTTCAGGAAGATCACCAATGGATTGTAGTTTCCTCAGGAAGTCAGTGGTGTCTCGAAGATAGCTGGGAATGCTGGTAGCGTAGGGCCTGAGGAGGGAGTCTACATAGCCAGACAATCCTGCTGCCAGGGTGCCAATGCCTGAGATGATGGGGCATCCAGGATTTCCAGGTTTATGGATCTTGGATAGCAGATAGAATGCCCCAGGTCGGGGTTCCAGGGGTGTGTCTGTGCGGATTTGTTCTTTTGCTTTTTCAGTGAGTTTCTTGAGCAAATGCTGTAGTTGCTTTTGGTAACTCTCAGTGGGATCAGAGGGTAATGGCTTGTAGAAAGTGGTGTTGGAGAGCTGCCTAGCAGCCTCTTGCTCATATTCTGACCTATTCATGATGATGACAGCACCTCCTTTGTCAGCCTTTTTGATTATGATGTCAGAGTTGTTTCTGACACTGTGGATGGCATTGTGTTCTGCACGGCTGAGGTTATGGGGCAAGTGATGCTGCTTTTCCACAATTTCAGCCCATGCACGTCAGCGGAAGCACTCTATGTAGAAGTCCAGTCTGTTGTTTCGACCTTCAGGAGGAGTCCACCTAGAATCCTTCTTTTTGTAGTGTTGCTAGGAAGGTCTCTGTGGATTAGTATGTTGTTCAGAGATGTGTTGGAAATATTCCTAGAATCGGAGACGTCGCAAATAGGATTCTAGGTCACCACAGAACTGTATCATGTTCATGGGGGTGGAGGGGCAGAAGGAGAGGCCCCGAGATAGGACAGATTCTTCTGCTGAGCTAAGAGTATAGTTGGATAGATTGCATGTAGTAGTTTAGATAGTTTAGTATCCTTTTTCTTTTGTAGAGAAGCAAAGTGTGTGTTGTAAATGGCTTGTCTAGTTTTTGTAAAGTCCAGCCACGAGGAAGTTTGTGTGGAAGGTTGGTTTTTTATGAGAGTATCCAGTTTTGAGAGCTCATTCTTAATCTTTCCCTGTTTGCTGTAGAGGATGTTGATCACGTGGTTCCGCAGTTTCTTTGAGAGCATGTGGCACAAGCTGTCAGCATAGTCTGTGTGGTATGTAGATTGTAATGGATTTTTTACCTTCAGTCCTTTTGGTACGATGTCCATCTGTTTGCATTTGGAAAGGAAGATGATGTCTGTCTGTATCTGTACGAGTTTTTTCATGAAGTTGATAGATTTCCACTCCATACGGCTAAACGCAGTGCCTTGCATAATGACAGGTTACAGAGTAACAGCCGTGTTAGTCTATATTCGCAAAAAGAAAAGGAGTACTAGTGGCACCTTAGAGACTATCCAATTTGTAAGCCTCCAGGTAGCAGGAGAGAGTGCCTTCATTCTCTCATCTTAGTCCAGACAATGAATGCAGCAGCATTTCCTTTCTCCTCAGAGGAATGAGCATGTGTAGGACAGGGCTTACTCTGCAGGTACAGTGCCACAAGTAACCACATTTGCTCCAACCCCTCAGACAGAGACGAACACCTACAAGATCTCTATCAAGCGTTCTTACAACTAAAATACCCACCTGCTGAAGTGAAGAAACAAATGGACAGAGCCAGAAGAGTACCCAGAAATCACCTACTACAGGACAGGCCCAACAAAGATAATAACAGAACACCACTAGCCATCACCTTCAGCCCCCAACTAAAACCTTTCCAGTGCATCATCAAGGATCTACAACCTATCCTGAAGGACGACCCATCACTCTCTCAAATCTTGGGAGACAGGCCAGTCCTTGCTGACAGACAGCCCCCCAACCTGAAGCAAATACTCACCAGCAACCACACACCACACAACAGAACCAGTAACCCAGGAACCTATCCTTGCAACAAAGCCCGTTGCCAACTGTGTCCACATAGCTATTCAGGGGACACCATCATAGGGCCTAATCACATCAGCCACACTATCAGAAGCTCGTACTAGTACTCCTTTTCTTTTTGCGAATACAGACTAACACGGCTGCTACTCTGAAACCTGACAGTGGAAAGGTTGCCATTTTGCCTTTTACCATGCCTTTCCTCTGGTGTCAACATCTTTTTTCTCTTGGCACTTGCTCAGTTGGTCATTTTAGTGCTACTTCATTACAGGCCAAGTGCCATATATGGACCAAATTTTGATGTCATCCTTGGAGGAGAGACAAAAAGTTGTAATGACCCCATACCCCCCTTCCATAATTTGTGGCACTGTACCTGCAGAGTAAGCCCTGTCCTACACATGCTCATTCCTCTGAGGAGAAAGGAAATGCTGCTGCATTCATTGTCTGGACTAAGATGAGAGAATGAAGGCACTCTCTCCTGCTACCTGGAGGCTTAAAAATTGTCTGTGATTAAATAAAATACCTTCAACAGGTTCACCTTGAGGCCACATCCCTTGCCTCAAACAAGTACAACCTGATGAGAGCAACTCATGAGAAAGCGAAGCTACAGAGAATTTGTCAGTCTCAGGTTCTTAGACACACAGGCACATCACCAAGGCGCAGAACTCAGAGTTTTTGTTAAATATAGCCCTAAACTCTCACTATGCTTGAAAGCATGTGTCAGCCTTAACTACGCTGAGATGTTTGTAACATTACACCCCTGTCAGGGATCTATGAAGGCGTTCTAACATGAACTGGTTTACTTAGCTTGCCTGAAAGTCTGTGCTTTCTGAAAGCCTCCATTGCTGTGGCAACATTCAGTTTTTTGTCAGGTTTTCCCACCATACCAATAGCACCAAGGCAGCTCCCCCTCCATGCTAACAGCAGCACAAGCTGGCGTTGGAGTTTTTACCACTGTGTCATTCAACTCTGCTCAGAACAAGTACAGTGTAAATGAGGCATGTAATCCACAGCCTAAAAAACCGATACAGTCATTTCTGAGATCCACAGTGATTTCCTCTCATCAACGTGGTCCTTTTTTTTGTGAGTTAACTCTGAAAGTGTCCCAGAAACAGAAAGGGGCCCATTAATCTCCTTGTAATTTCTGTTCATTTCAATGCTATTAAAAAAACCACACTGGACAATAATGAGAAATAAAAATGTTAACGTCTCCGTCCCTTTGAAATCCTCTGAGGTTTCTAATACCTGTTATCTTTTTTTAATGAAAGTCTGTGCTGTGAGCAGGTAAACAAGCCTGTTAGCCACCAAGTCTGCAAAGTTCCCTAATGGTGCTAAAGCCAGCATGGGGGATTTGGGTCAACTGAGATGTAAGACATTTGATCCAGCAGATCCCCACTGGAATTTCCTTAGTAGCTGAAACAGTAGAGGACCAGCTGAATTGTCAAATTCATCAGACAACTTAAAATGGTCCTAAATTGAGATGGAATAATGAAACCTACTGATTTGGGGGGGCAGAAGGGGAGAGGAGAGGAGCGAGGGGGAATCACGTCAGAAAAGCATCCATTGACTCAAATCCATTTAATTCTAAATGGAGTCAGCAGTCCTTACGTAACCCATGCTCACTCCCCTCCCTGAAATAGCCTCTCAGAGAAAATAAATCCGTAAGATACATACACGCAAATCCCTTTTGTAGCTTTAATAGCGAACGTTGGCAATCATTTCTCAGCTGCAATATGCGTACACGTTCTAAACCTTCCACATCTTCTCTGCAGCGCAGGTGCAGTGCTGTTTGGTTTCGTGACACAGATAATTACAGGCTCAGCAAATATATTAGCTCACTTCTGAATTTCTTTCATCAAACCCATGTCATTACAAGCATTAAGTGGGAGCGCTCAGCTGGCTAATGGATTGGTCAAGTACCACAGTAGGTTAGGGTATTTAGTTTTATTCCTAATCTCCATTAGTGGGGTCTTAAAAAAACAGTAGTTTCAGTTGACCTACAATACACCGCTCTCCCTTAGTGGTCCACAAGATAAGGTCACTGAAGGAGAAACAAAACAGTGCGCTCTCACTATTTGTGCACTCATTATTTTACATAACAAACACAAAAAAACGGTCAAACTTTCCTCAATGTTATTTAATGAGATGTTATCTCTGTAAGGAAGAGGAAAAAAAATAGAGAGCCAGAACCTCAGCCTGGTAATTCACTGGGGAGCACTCGGCAAAGCTGAATTAGCAGGCATAAAGATGCCCTTTGTGCTTCCCTGATCCTGAGCCAGCACCAACCTGCACCATCTGGCAATGGCCACGAGGGTACACTATGGCAGCTGGAGATCCCCAGGAAATCCTGGGGAGCCCGGGCCACACCGTCTTTGTCAGCATCTGCAGCTCTATGTCACCTGAGGAATCCTCTATGCACAGGAGATCCTTGAGGGGCCATATCCATCTGGTTTAAGGGTGCTCTGCACCAGTGGGTTGGTGCAAAGCAATGGGAGGATTGGTGCAAGAGTGTTTAAAGGGGTGAGAAATTGGGTATGTGCCTTGGGGTTTGAATTTGTGTGTGTGCATGTCTGTGTGTGTCTCTCTGTGTACGGGTGTGAGCTACTTTATTAGGTATGAAGTGGGCTTGAAAGATTTGTTGTTAAAGGTTCATCTATCCCAGGGATCAGCAACCTTTGGTATGTGGCCCACCAGGGAAAGCAGCTGGCAGGCTGGGACGGTTTATTTACCTGTAGCGTCTGCAGGTTTGGCTGATTGCAGCTCCCATTGGCTGCGGTTCACCGTCCAAGGCCAATGGGGGCTGCAGGAAGTGGAGCGGGACAAGGGATATGCTGGCCACCCTTCCCACAGCCCCATTGGCCTGGGACGGCAAACCGTGGCTAGTGGGAGCTACAGGTAAACAAACCATCCCGGCCCGCCAGAGGCTTTCCCTGGTGGGCCATGTGCCAAAGGTTGCTGATCCATGGTCTATCCTGTTTTTCCTGGAAGACTCTATGGAAACTGGAGAACCAGTGTTTAATTTGTGACAAGGCTTACACCGGCACTTCTAGGCTTGGCAGTTCGTAGCCCCAACACTTCTGGGCTTGCTGCATCAGTTATGAATGTAAAAAAATTGCTTGAGCCCTGGCACCTCTTTCATTATAAATTAAGCACTGTGGAGAACTGATACCCTATAACATAAGGATACCATGCAAGTGAAACCTGCTTGTCAACCTTAATTGAAAAGGGAAATTATTCTTATTCCAACAGTTAAAAACTGTGGGTGAAACCCTCCCCCAAGTCCAGTCAGTGCGAGTTATATCATAGTTATCAGTGGGCCAGGATTTCACCCGCTATGCTTTTCGGTTACTTTTGTTAATGCCACTTAATTAAATGCTGGACCTTAACTGAGAAACATTTGGAAGAAAGGAAGTCTTTGCTAAAGGCTTAACACCCCTGCCCCTTCAAATAAAGGCAGAAAATTCAGTCTATATTTGAAACCTCCAGCAAAACTAGGAAAGACAACGTCTCTGATATTTACAAGGTAAAAATGAGCAGAAAAAAATTGTCACCATCTTTCAGGCCTTCTTTATGCAACATAAATCTGCAAAAGAGGGCACTCACCCAATTGTTTTTTTTTCTCTTTTTTTTGCAGGTCACCTAGAAGACATATTAAAGGATTTCTGTGCACACATGAAGCCCTTTCCAGCACTCATTACCGCACAGAATTCCCAGAGAACTCAGTGGGAGTTTTGTCTATAAAAGGAGTATCAGTTAGGCTAATAAGAGGCAAAAGAAGAGCTACCAGATTCTGCCCTCTGCAGAATTATACGTATGGATCATTCTGTTGGTGAGAATTCCAGATTGCATCCAATTTTTAATACATGTCTTGATCTGGTAGAGGCATCAAGAATGATCTGTATTGGGAATGGTGCAGTCCAAAGGTAAACTGAAGAAATCTTCCGTGAGATGTGAATGGGTATGTCCAGCACCTTGTCTGCATGCAAAATTTGCATCAGTTTAAATAATTAGTTTAAATAAATTGCTATAAGGCATTCTTAAACCAATTTAAGAGTGTTCAGACAAGGCGAATGCATCAGTTTAATAGTGTCCACACAACAGGTTACAGCATTTTAACTAAACCGATTTAGTTAAATCAGTGCAGCTTTTGTGTGTAGTCAAGGCCTCCATAGGCATCCTGCTCATCCTGTTGATGACAGAAAACCCGCTTTGTTGACTGCAGCCAGAGTGGATTTGAATATCTCCATCTTGAATTTGGATTCCCTCAAACAACAGTTATTCCTGCATGGTATGAATGTGCCTTAACTGAGTATCTTGATGATCTTCTTGCTGATACCTTTCTTTTCCCCCTTTCTCTTTTGACACCCATAGTGATGCATCATGGCTGTACTTAGAATTAAGATCTTCAGGGCAGGACCCATGTCCTTTTATTTCTACTGCAAAGTGCCCAGAACAGTTTGGAGCATCACAGAATGATAACAACGACAGATCGTTTATATGCCACATGGTCAATTTCCAGATTTATTAACAACTGCTTAAGATTTTGGAAGACGTTTACCAAAAAAAAAAGGGGGGGGGGGGAGGGTCCTGGTATCCTTTTTTACTGTGGCCATCAATATCCCAATGACATTTCTACCGCACTCAGTCCCTTGATTGTTGAGGGCTTACTAACTTCATCTCAGTAGGCTCACTTTCCTGGCAGACAGAACAATATTTTTTTGACATATGCTTCTTTATCTACTTTGTGGTATCCAGTTGTTTGCTTAATACCAAAATATCTGACTGCTTGGATGCCCAAGTATTCATGAACTTTAGACCTTCTCTGACATTTCTCCCAAACATGACTCTAGATGCTCATCTTGGTAGGTTTAACTTCTAATAATACACAATTTCCTATGCCAAAGTATTCTATTGTTCATAATCAGATTCATTGCATAATTGAAACTGCTGTCTAAACTGTCAACTACTCCGTCCATTCTAAAGGTATGTGATCCTCAACCTTAGAGAATTTTTTGCACTGACAAGCAAGCATTTTTCAACATGACTATTAATGAAAGCTCTAAGTATTAGATCTTTCAGGAAATAGCTGAGATTCTGAAATTACCTTTTCCACAGCATTTTGAAATATTAGATCTGGGGAAATGGTTAGTACAGGCTTAATATGATGATCTAATTTCTGTAACCTCATATTGTACAGAAATAATTAACATTTGAGTAAAAATGTCAGGATAAATCCTACCCTGAATTACATCCTGTGAAACTCAGTCAAGATTCTATGAATCCCATGGGCATTTTTATATAAAAGAGTTCATAAAGCATGCTTAGTGCATCTCAGCTTCATGATGTTCACATATAGGAGCTGCTACCCAGTATTACCAATTCCAAATGTCCAAAAATCATAAGATATATTGTTTTTTGAACTCTTCCACCATGTATGTGGCAGCTACTGTTACCAGCTCTTGCAAATTTACAGAATAGGTTGATTCTGAAACCCGCAGCTGGAGTTCTTGCTGGCTGCCTGATGGTGGCGAGCTTCCAGCTTCTCCTCAAACCCCACAATTCTACTTAATTATGTGCCCAACCAACCCCACATCTGCCTGTCATAAGACAGAACCTCCTCAGAGCACCGTTTTTTGACAGGCCACAAAACAACAGGTGCCCTTGCTTCAGTTTCCCCCCTTCTTGCAGCCACAAAAAAGAACATAGTTTCTCAAAATGTCCAATTGAAAAGCCCTTCTCTAGGCATAATTTATTCCTGTACATGTTCAATATTCCACACAATCCGTATGATAAAACCACTCTCCCCAAAGTATAACAGCTTCACATCAGTTTTCCAGGCCCCATTCTGGGATATCATTTGCAGCATCCCCTCTCAAAAGTCCATCTCCAGTCTGTTTCCAGACTTTTTCTGCCATTATTCCAGGGCTCCACTCCTCAGGCCATCTGCCCGGGAGCTCCAAGATTCATTTATCTCCCATGATCCTTCTCTAGTAGCCCCAAGGCAGGGCTCCAAGTCCTGTGACATAGCTCCCTGCAATGTTCCACTCAGCCACGTCTCCCTGCCGGTGAGTGGTATCCTTGCCCAGGGAATGTCCCTCCAGGACCAAACCCTTGTCATTGGCTTGACTCACTGCAGCCCTCCACTCAGGCCTGCTCATAGGCACTGACTAAAATAAGAGTGTGTGTTCAACACGCACTGGCAACCCCGCTGATCAGCTCTTCCCCCCCCCCAATGCCTCCCACCTGCTGGTGGGCCCTACCCATTAGCACCTCGCCCTCCCTCCCAGCACCTCCCACCCACAGCAATCAGCTGTTCAGTGGTATGCAGGAAGTTCTGGAGGGAGGGGGCTGAGCGAGGGCAGGGCCCACTTGGGGCAGAGGGTGGAGCGGGGTGGGAAGAGGCAGGGCGGGCAGGGGTGGGAGCTGGGGCAGAGCAGGGGATAGAGCACCCCCCTGGCAAATCACAAAGTGGTGCCTATAGGCCTGCTACAAGGGGGTTTCTCTGCATATTCCACTGACCTAGGCCTCCTTGCCTATGAGTCCTTCCCCTGTTCCTGAGAGCCACCCTCCTGTATCAACTCTCTTGTTTTAGGCTTAACTTCCCCTAACCAGGCTGGTCCTTCTCCTTCTTCCTTGGGGCCTCAGCATGACCTCTCCTTTAACTCAGCACGGCTTCCCCAGGTCTGATCACTCCTCACCATCAATGTTTGCTCTTCCCAATGGTTCTCTGTACCAGCTCTCCTGTGCTGGGACTCTTCTTTCCTCCACAGGCAGCTCTCACCTGTCCCCTTTCCTGACTGACTCTCAGGCTGCTCTCCAGGTCTACAACTTGCCCAGTCTCTCCCCCTGCTCCCTTGAGCCCAGGTTCCCACTTACAAGCCAAATTGGGAGGCTGGTAATGAGTCACAAGTGCACTGGCCTCTTCCTTCTTAAAGGACCAGTGTCACTTGTGACACTGCCCATCCCAGCAACTAATTACATACCCCCTCTACTCCCACATCAATTTTGCCCCCCCCCCCGTCCCATATCTGCGTCTTGCCCTTCTGCATACTGCTGCTCCTCCTGCAGTTCCAGGGGTTCTTACCCACTCCCAGGCCTGGGGGTCTGCTGCATTATGGTCTCCCTTTCCCTATTCCCAGGCCTGGGAGGGCACAGTTTCAGGCATTCTTCACTCCCCCTCACTCTTCTCAGGCATGGTGTTGCAGGAATGGGCAGAGTGTGATGTACACCTTGTACATGGTAGGTTGCAGGGCTGCTACTAGCAGGTCAGGCTTTTGTACCAGATATGGAATGGCTACAGAGTGTCCTTCCCTGAGAATACATCAGAGATGTGTTTATCTTAAGACATTTAATGTATCACCAGAAATGGCTGTTGTGAGCTTGTTAAAGTATTTGTGGCACCTTAGAGACTAACCAATTTATTTGAGCATAAGCTTTCGTGAGCTACAGCTCACTTCATCGGATGCATACGGTGGAAAGTATAGAAGATCTTTTACACACACAAAGCATGAAAAAATGGGTGTTTACCACTACAAAAGGTTTTCTCTCCCCCCACCCCACTCTCCTGCTGGTAATAGCTTATCTAAAGTGATCACTCTCCTTACAATGTGTCTGATAATCAAGTTGGGCCATTTCCAGCACAAATCCAGGTTTTCTCCCCCCCCCCCACACACACACAGACCCACTCTCCTGTTGGTAATAGCTTATCTAAAGTGATCACTCTCATTTCCAGCACAAATCCAGGGTTTAACAAGAACGTCTGAGGAGGGGGGGTAGGAAAAAACAAGGGGAAATAGGTTACCTTGCATAATGACTTAGCCACTCCCAGTCTCTATTCAAGCCTAAGTTAATTGTATCCAATTTGCAAATGAATTCCAATTCAACAGTCTCTCGCTGGAGTCTGGTTTTGAAGTTTTTTTGTTGTAATATTGCAACTGTCATGTCTGTAATCGCGTGACCAGAGAGATTGAAGTGTTCTCCGACTGGTTTATGAATGTTATAATTCTTGACATCTGATTTGTGTCCATTTATTCTTTTACATAGAGACTGTCCAGTTTGACCAATGTACATGGCAGAGGGGCATTGCTGGCACAAAACCAGTCGGAGAACACTTCAATCTCTCTGGTCACCAAAAAACTTCAAAACCAGACTCCAGTGAGAGACAGTTGAATTGGAATTCATTTGCAAATTGGATACAGTTAACTTAGGCTTGAATAGAGACTGGGAGTGGCTAAGTCATTATGCAAGGTAACCTATTTCCCCTTGTTTTTTCCTACCCCCCCCCCCCCGATGTTCTTGTTAAACCCTGGATTTGTGCTGAAAATGGCCCACCTTGATTATCATACACATTGTAAGGAGAGTGATCACTTTAGATAAGCTATTACCAACAGGAGAGTGGGTCTGTGGGGGGGGGGGAGTGAGGGGGGGGAGAGAGAAAACCTGGATTTGTGCTGGAAATGGCCCAACTTGATTATCAGACACATTGTAAGGAGAGTGATCACTTTAGATAAGCTATTACCAGCAGGAGAGTGGGGTGGGGGGAGAGAAAACCTTTTGTAGTGGTAAACACCCATTTTTTCATGCTTTGTGTGTATAAAAGATCTTCTATACTTTCCACAGTATGCATCCGATGAAGTGAGCTGTAGCTCACGAAAGCTTATGCTCAAATAAATTGGTTAGTCTCTAAGGTGCCACAAGTACTCTTTTCTTTTTGCAAATACAGACTAACAGGGCTGTTACTCTGAAACTTGTTAAAGTATGTTGCACATGGTGCCCTCTAGTGGCTGAACAGTATCATACATTTTAGCATTCCATTACCTCCCCCCTTTAAGTTTTACCTTCCTACCATTTACAAAATTTACACTATCACACCATCTTTAAAGTTCAGTACAGCTCAGTCTGCAAAGTGTCTCCGAAACATACTGGTTTTCTTATTACAAGATCTGAACACGTAACAACTTGGTCATCTGGCTGTCCATTAATTGCAATGACCATTTCTGGTCCATTTGGAATCTTGGAGTTGTCTTCTTCTTGTTCTGCATCTGCCATCTGTAGAATTTGCACTGTTGATTGTTCTTTTTGAGGAACAAATGTAGATGTCAACAGTTTCTGCTGAACTATTTTGGTCTTGATCACATATAACCTGGGTGGTCCATTCTTTTTCTTTACAACAGCTGGAGTTCTTCATCCTATTTCTTTATCCAATTTGACACAAGCACAGTCACTAGGTTCTAGACCCTGCAGTTCTCTAGCTGAGTGATGTCTTTTATAAGAGTATTTGTAAGGTCTTTTTGCCTCTTTATCTGGTCGGGCTACTTTTTTTCACGCCTGGCCACTCTGGAGATAGGTTCTGTTCCAAAATTGGAAGAGTAGTTCTGAGTTGTCTTCCCATCAGGAGTTGTGCTGAACTATATCCAGTTGGTGCTATTGGTGTTCATCTGGGAAAGGATGAAGAGCAGGGAGGAGCCAACCCATTTTTTTCCCCACAGTAAGGAAGAGGAAAGAAGGGAACTGAGCTGCTGGGCTCTTTCTATTCCTTCCTTCCCCTCCACTCCTGTGAAAATGTTGTCAGCTGCTCCCTCTCCCCTGTCTCTACCCAAAAACGTCTCTGGCTCCTGAAGGGCAAGGAGAGAGGTCTGCCTGGCCCCTGCAGCAGCCCTGATTGATGCTGTTCCCCAGGAGGTGGGCAAATAGGGAATAGAGGCAATTAGTGGGGGTTCCCCTGGGGCAAGACTGGAAATCACCTAAATGAGACTGGCTTTTGCAGGAGTCAAAATCACTGATGAGTTGGCAACACTGCCTGCCTTAAGCACCTTGGCTGTTCTCTCAGGAAAGAACACACAAACTAGATGTTTTCTAGGAGAGTCAGGACCCAAAACCAGCAGGGCTTCTCAGACTAAATCCAACATCTTAAATTTCATTGAGAAAGGGATTGATGAGACTATGGAGCACAGAAGTCACATCCTGTCTTCAAGAAACATGGCAAAATGAGTGGGCAGAGCATTCAGTATCAGCCCAGGCTTCCAAGTGTCCTTCAGACATGCCCCCATAAAGAACATATTGCAGTAATCCATTCAGATGGTGACAAAGGTACCCATTACTGTGGTAAAATCTGTGCCTGTGTGATAACGTCAGAACTTCCTTGCCAAGCACAGATTATAGGAAGTGCTTTTGGCTTCATCTACTTCTTGGCCCTTTAAAAGCAGATTAGTATACAGGAAAACCTCTAGGACCTTGTTAACAAAAGGTGAACCAATTCCCATTATATCAACATTATACTTTCTGTTGTGTAAAGCCTCCACTCAATCCAGTAGAATGCGATTGTAAAATTTGTAACTTTTCAGTCATTGCTAGTATGATCATTTAGTTTTGTAACCTTTTGTAAACTCTGTTACTTTTAGTCATTATTAGCATAGCCTTTTAAATTTTGTAACTTTTGTAAGCTTTGTAACCTTTTCAGTTACTACCTGTATAACCTCTGAGCTTTGCAACATTCCATCACACAATAAGGGAGTATGAAAAAGGGTGTGTATGTGAAGGATAAGAGAGCGTGAACAAGGGAGTGTGTGTGAGACTGGGCCGAGAGAAACTGCAAGGAGAAAAGAGCCAGGAGCCAGGTGTGTGATGTAATCTGCCCTGAGAAGGCAATCACGGGGTGCCTTAAAGAAAAAAAGAACCTGGTATGCGTGAAAAGAATGAGGTCTGGGAATGCTTCTTGGTGATGGGCACAGAAGGAAAACTCAGAGCTGCCCAGTTCCAATAAAAGGAAGAAAGCATGCTCACAAGCTCTATTCTTCTTGACCTGCTCGCTGGCCTGGATCCGTGACCACAGGTGGACACACCAGATCTACTATGCTTTGGCTTCTCAGCTTCCTCTGCTGTCTCAGTAACTCTCCACCTGCGTGAGTGTGTGGGTGCATGAGGATATGAATGCAATGAACGTGTGCATGCATGAATAAGCTCCATTCCTTTTCTGTTTGATCCAATAGCAGCATTTAATAAAACCAATGTAAGTGTAACTCTGGGTTGGGTTTCTAGTGAAACTGAGGTAACACTTTCCTCTGGACATTTCCTCCCAGTCATCCAGCAATGCCTTTGTCTTGGCAGGACTGAGATTTAGCCAGCCAATCTTCATCTAGTTAAAGCCTTCAGTAGACAACTGGAGACCAGAAAGACTTCAATGTCCAGATTCGATGAAAAGGAGAAGTAGAGCTGATGCTTGTCTGTAGCCTAATGGCTCTTTTACCTAACTTGCCTCACTATCTGCCCAAGCAGCCTCACTTAATCAGTGAATAGAAGGGGCAAAAGAACAGAACTTTATGGCAACCCACAGAAGAGACCTCTCACGGCAAAACAGCAATGGCCTCCTGCTGCTCTCTGGGTTATCTTAGAAAATAATAGAGCCACTCAAGCATCACTCCAATTTTACTTGCCAGTGTCTGTAGAAAGGGTATCAAAACCTCACTGTCAATTTCTGGACATTTCATAGAAATTTCCTTTATAATACCTAGTCATTTATAGCCATGGTTGAATTCTTAATAATGAGGGAGGCTTCACATGGTAGAGCTTCAGTTAACCTTTTCCCCCCCAAAAGTCCTAGCTTAAGAAAACGTCTCTTTTAGATCTTGGAAATGTTAGCAAAATGCTGTCAGTGCTACTATCCAACTGCATCTATGGCAATCACAATTTGTGTAAATGAATCTTTATGTGAATTAATTTATCACCTGATAAATGCATTTAATCAATCAACAGAGCAACATATGTGAAAAGAAATATGTTCCCTTCAAGAAGAGTAAGCCATTTTACTTTATTCTCACTGACTAGAGCAATTTGCTACAAGAAGCCACTGTGAAAGTCACCTAGCTTGTCCACAACTGGGAACTCAGCATCTCTAAATAATAGGGACTCACATTTTCTGTTTACATTGTTCTGCAGTCTGAAATCAGCAGGAGATCTGGACACCAATACAAGTGGTAATGCTCATGAACTACAGTACAAATACAGTACTGTATAGAAAGGACAATGCCCTTTTCTGTTTTTTCATCCCACTGATCCTTTAAATATTTGAACAACTGAATCATTATTATTGATGCACTATTTGATTAAACCAGGCTTAGCATTAAAATGCATTAAAATGGATGAATTCTTGTTTCTAAAGACTTAATGCTTCCATATCCGATATCATTACATCCGTAGTATCAGCTTCCATTTTAATTCATCTTATTTTTCTATGTTCCTCTTTCTGATTATTGTTAGTGCTTTGGTAGTTTTTGTGCACCGGAGACAGCATCTGTAAGGTTAATTTTTATGGCAGGAAACATTTTTATTATAGCAAACATGCTTTCAGTAAGCTAGAAATGTATAGGCTTGACAGGTAACTCAGTTATAGGAAAAACGAATGCATTGCATTTCAGCAATAATATCAGCCTCAGATGAGGGCATTGTTGAAATAATGGGCCTGATTCTGATTTCATACAGTTCTAGCCACACTGGCTTCCATGGAGTTTCCCAGATTTACATTGTGATACAGCCCAAAAAATAAACCTGGATTCATCTCAAATATTAGTATGTCTGACAGTCTCCTGTGACTAACAATTTTTTGCTGAGGCAGTCATTTGCAGGCCTTTTCAATGACAACAATTTTCCAATGCAGTTTCACTGATCCCAGAAATTGTTATTTAAAATAATTATGTTGATGTGGGACAAAATCTGGCCGTAGGCCTATTGGATCAGATTGTCAGTTGCCCTGAGGCCCCTTTACATTGCTCTGGTAGCATAAAGGGGCATTAAAGTGAGTGTAAATGTAATTTATTCCCATGTTAAAGCCTCTTTACATGCCAGAGTAGTGTAAGCAGCCTTGTGTAACTGAGAATCAGGCCCTCTATGTCTGGAAGAGTTTGCTGACAACTATGCCACATCCATTTTTGTAATTTTCTAGTAACTTTCCAAATCTGACATACAATTACATTATTATTTATTACTGTAGTTCCTGGGAGCCCTGGTCATGGCCCAGGCCGCCAGCATGCTAGGTGCTATACAAACACAGAATCAAAAAAGGTCCCTGCCCCAAAGAGCTTCCTTCTTGCTGTGGTCAATATTATGCTGATTTCTGCAACACTCATGCAAATAGTCCCAATATCTTCAGCTGATTACTACATAAGTAAAAGTTGCAGGTTCAGTGCACTTGTAGTGACTTATGTTGAGTCTCTCTAGGCTATTAAAGAAAACTTTGCTCTAAGGTGTGGGCACAGTGCAAAGCTACAACCAGCTCTGTAGGTTGCCTGTGCATGAATAATGGCCTCCTTTGATTATCCTATTGTTTTTACACTTAGGAGGAAAAAACTGGCCAGACAAACATCAAGTAGCTCTTTTCTTTTAATCATTAACTTTTGCTTATGACTTAGATATAAAATATTTTCTTCATGTGTTGAAGGTTGCTTTGGTGTAGCTGAAGTTATTTTCCCACACAACTAATGATAAGGTTATCCCTCGCCTACATTTACATTGGCCATCTTGTTAGGATCCTTGCAGGTGGCATTCCACTAGGTAATGAAGTAGCTTTTGACTTTAGTATTATGGCAGGCAGGTTGCTGTATTTTTCTGATGTGGTCTGTGTAGGGTTTTCAAACCACAGAAACAATCACCCTGAAGTTCAAATGTTCTATTAAATGGATTCATGAATGAATCCAATGGATGAAATGGATTAATATATCATTCATCTAGGAAGTCTTTATCCGAAAAAGCCTTTTTCTTACTTCCTTCACATGCACACTCGTTTAGTAAGCATTAGAAATGGGAATGATCTATAGAGTGGATTCAGACATGAAAACCTTAAAAGTGCAGGTGTAATCAGATCTGAGGCCATTAGCATGATAGAACCCAGATGTGAAATTCAGATCTGGATCCAAGTTTCCCTAAAGTTTTGGATCTAGGGTTGACACTCATCTTTAGCAAATCACAGATGAGGGGCTAAATACAAATATTGCTTGTATTATGCAAATAATCCCATTGTCTTGTATGAATAAGGTGTAATCCCATTGACTCACATAAATAAGGAGAGTAAGGTCTGACTCTAGGTAGAAAGGTTTGTAATTAGTATATATATGGTTAGTTTGGTTGAAGTCAATGGGAGGTCTGAGTGCTCAGCACCTCTTAAAATCAATCACATACATTGTAAGTATGTGGCTTCAGACAGTAACATCAATTTATCACCATACAGTAAGTTATCTAACAATTGTTATAGTTAATTAAAGTCTGCACAAAATAAGCCAGATCTTATTTGATTTTCATGCATTGCTTCCTGCCAGCAAAGCAGCTATTTACATGCTTCTCTTTCACTACCTTCTTGAGGGAAAATACTTTAATACAAATGTTCCCATGTACGATACAGTTACAGTCTGTCTGCTAGAATCCCTGGCAATTACTGAAAGTTGTGACTCTACAATCACCTTCACAGAAAGTAAAAACTTCTCCGTACAATGTTATACAATAGAAAACAGAACAACTGAGTGCTCTCAAACCTAGAATATCTGTTCAACAAACAGGATGGTCCACTGGCATAATAATAAATTTATGTGATTTATGTAAGAAAGGCCAGACCAAAGGTCCACCTAGCCCAATATTTTGTCTTCTGCCAGTGGCCAATGCCAGGTACCCGAGAGGGAATGAACATTCACAGCTTCTGGCAAACAGAGGCTATGAACACCATCCCTGCCCAATAGCCATTGATTGACCTAGCCTCCATGAATGTATATAGTTCTTTTTTGAACCCGATTATAGTCTTGGCCTTCACAACATCCTCTGGCAAAGAGTTCCACAAGTTGACCATGTGTTGTGTGAAGAAATACTTCCTTTTGTTTGTTTTAAACCTGCTGTCTATTAAACAAAGAAGCACTTCACCACAAATGGGATGGAATTGAACCCACAGCCTCTGGCTTAGAAGGTCAATGCATTATCCATTAGGCCACTGGGACCACTTTTGTCTTGTAGGATCCCAAAATATTATACAAGCTGAATGAATACTTTGTTTTCACTATTCAAATAGTATTGGTTATATATGATTGGTGAAGTAAGTCACTTGGTATGATTTCTATTCCCTGATTTGATGAGTGCACAGACATTTTCAATCCAGTGTTAAAAGCTGTATGTGTAACACCTGCCTGCTGGGTGGGTGCTCTGTCCCCCTCTAGTGGCACCTACACCACTTAGAGATTTATGAGTCTGCTACAGCCTTAGCTAAGAGCATGTAGCTTTTAGCTCATGTAGTTGAGATTCATACATTTTGTTCCAGAGGTCCCAGGTTTGATCCTGCCCACTGACAACCGGGATCTGTCACGTTTCGTGTGTGCAACTATAAAATGCAGCTTTAGAAAAAATCTGAAATTCACTTTTCATGAACATGCATGGAAATGAAACACAAAAGAGATACAAGGGAGACCTAGGCAAATAAATTGAAAATTATAGTGTATAGTCACAAGAAAATGTTTGCAGTATTTGCCTAACTACAACATACAAGAATCACTGCACCAGTGAAATGCAGCCACCTCTAGGGCGAAGGGGGACAACAGGAATATATTATGCAACTGGCACAGCACACTACACAGATGGGGAGGAAATGGGGAGGGGGGCAGAGAGGAGGATTTTGATGGCCCCACAGATCCTGATTTCCAAAGGAGAGCAACTTAATGTCCTCTAGTCTAAAACGTGGCCTTTTGACCTGGGGGGAGAAGATAATTTTGGCACTAGCAGGGTTAAAATCATAATCAAGACTGGAGGCCTAAAATGGAAAGAGAACAGTATTTATACCATTGCTTCTTCATGCATTAAACAAGAAATCCTATAGCAGGCAACCAGATGTAAGAGGATTGAAATGGTGCAGGTCCCTTGGTCTAAACTATGACAGGTTTCAGAGTAACAGCCGTGTTAGTCTGTATTCGCAAAAAGAAAAGGAGTACTTGTGGCACCTTAGAGACTAACCAGTTTATTTGAGCATGAGCTTTCGTGAGCTACAGCTCACTTCATCGGATGCATACCGTGGAAACTGCAGCAGACTTTATATATACACAGAGAATATGAAACAATACCTCCTCCCACCCCACTGTCCTGCTGGTAATAGCTTATCTAAAGTAAGGTTGTGCTGGAAATGGCCTAACCTGATGATCACTTTAGATAAGCTATTACCAGCAGGACAGTGGGGTGGGAGGAGGTATTGTTTCATATTCTCTGTGTATATATAAAGTCTGCTGCAGTTTCCACGGTATGCATCCGATGAAGTGAGCTGTAGCTCACGAAAGCTCATGCTCAAATAAATTGGTTAGTCTCTAAGGTGCCACAAGTACTCCTTTTCTTTTTTGGTCTAAACTATCCCTCAGAAGGAATCTGTCTGTCTGAAGGGGATCATCCTTTCCTTACTTCCTGCTGTTTCCTAATGCTACACAGATTTCCCTCCCCCTGCTAAATTGGGTGGCTGGTGGAAGGCTATTAACAGGCTTTGATGAAAAAAAAATAAAAATCAGCCAGACAGACAGATGTGTTTTGCAGTCTCTAAAGTAGCACTTGCTGCTAAAATGGCTGTTGGAGGCTGGCTGTAAATAGTGTTACATGATCTCTGTGCATTTCATCCTGCCAGCCACTGCACATGTTTTGGATCTCTGCTGCCTCCAACTTCAGTGAAAACCAGGCTCCAAAATTTGCCAGAGTCTGATCACAGTTCAACTGTCTGGGGCTGTAAATCATTTGATTCAGGATCTGCCCTTAAAATTACAGCAAACAAAAGGAATCATCTGGCTACAACCCATTGGAAAACAAAAACACATTTCTGTCCTCAAGTGGTTCACACACTTAAGCGCAGACTAATGGTTATGGGACCCAGTCACTAAAACAAATAATAGTAATCAATGCTATTTTTAAATAGAAGAATGGGGGTGAGGGGTTAACATATGTGGAATTAGCTCTGAGCAAGATGAGATGCTATTGCTTCAAAAATTGAAAGCATCCGCTGACATAGACACCCGTGGTTCAAATTCTCATTTATACTCATGCCATCCCAGAGTTTTAGCAGATTTTGCCTTTCTCCTTAACTTAGTTTCATTAGCCAATATTATGCCATCCATTTTTATGCAGGACTCCCCCCTGATTTCATATCAGTTGCTGGCACAATGTGGGCCATTTTCTGATTTGAAAAAAAAAATGGAGGGTAATTTTTCTAGCAGAAATTAACAGTTTCTGAAATAAATCAGCTAAACCTAGGCACTGCCATATTTGTACATTACATCTCATAAAAGAAAATTCAGACAATTCAATTGTTTCTCAGTTATTTAAATTTTTGAAAAGTGTACCATAGCACAGAGCAACTCTGGAAAACAGCAATGGGGAAAAAAATTAAGAGGATTAGATACCTAAAAGAGATCTGAAAACAGCTTAAAAATTGTAAAGACATCCCTTTCAGAGTGTTCTCTGCAGTGATGCTTCAGAAAATTTCCCCTCTTTTTTATTATAAATGCAAAGATCCCTCAAGCTGAAGCTCAGGGGCTTTCATCTCAGAGACAGCTAAATAGATCAGGCCATTCCTATCAGTCAGACATAACACAGCTAAACATGGGTGCTGCTTCTTAACTTTAAAGAATTCTCAGGTTCTGATTAGGAACAAACCAAATTCCTCAATCATTACAAAAATAGATGCTTTTTGCTGTTCAGATGGACTGGCATAATATTATTTTACCTATTGCAGCATTACAGTCACTGTTTTTAAAGTGACAACAGTCCCAAAATCCTTGTGAGAATGACTATTATTCTCCTTAAACTGTATGCTACCCAAAATTTCAGTATGGCAATATTCCTTACATGAGTAAACTTTAACTTCCTTTTTTCCTTTACCCCAAGCCTTGTCTACAATAATATAACAAGTTATCACATTAAAATGTTTATCTAATGCATCTCATCAAGATTCGGTCCAGCTTCAGTTCATCTGAGTACTGGGATCAAATGTATTAGATTGTTCATTTGTGGCCTAGATCATATGAAGAAGTTGATATTTTCTGCTTAAATCAGAAGAAATTTAATACAACGCAGTCCTTTCTACATATCTTGCCACTTATCTTATTTCATTTGCAAATATCATATGTATTCTCTTGAGATAAAAATAGTGTAAGATGATTAGTTAGGCAAGTTCATTCGACACCATTCCCCCTTCATGACGCTGAAATCTAAAATCTGTATATGGTATACAACTTAAAGTATATATAAGCAAGCTCAGCTCTGCTGGAGACACACAGCAAGTGCTTTCCTTCCAACTAGATTGCCTCCTTGTCCAGTCAAGAAGACCACAAAGGTAAGACCATTAGAACCTCTACTTTTGGAAAAAGAATAAGAAAACGCTTCGTAAACTGAAAGAACCTAGGCAATTAAAAGCAAAACAAAATCTTATAATCCTTGCAGTCTGACATACCTTTACAATCTAGAGTAGAATGAAATCAGTGATCAGACTAGTGGGAGGGAAATGGCAGTATGGTGCTCCTCTCAGAAATGATGGCATGCTCCAACTTCCCCTCCCCCCCGCCTTTAACTTTTCCCCTTCATTTTTTCTACCATCAGCAGTGAGAAGTGGGTGATTGGCATAACTCCCTATTAATGAGTGCTGAGAGCAATGGTAGCAAGTATTCACAAGACGTCACTGAGATAAATTCACTGCTAGCATATGCGGAAGAAACACCAGTGGAGAAACTTAATTGGAGATGCACCCATTGAGACCAGTGGGGAATTTGCCCGATTGTTTCTTTGCACCCTCTGAAGTACCTGCAAGCAAGGACAAGCCAGAGCTACATGATTAACTGTTTATTTCCTCTCTCAGAAATCAGTTTGGATTGACATAGCCAACTGATTGCCTGAGCAAGTTTCCAACTTACGTAGATCTGATTAAGAGGGCAAGTAGGTCATAATTGGTTAGCCACCCCATCTTCCCCCACATCCATGTGCCCAGAAAGGAAAACAAAAGGGGAAACATCTTTAATTTTTCCATAAGTATTTTATATGGGAAAGATAGTTTTTTGGGGAAAGCACTGGGATGGGACTTGGGAGATCTGGATTCTGTTCCTGGCTCTGCCACAGACATCTTTGTGACCCTCAGAAAGTCACTCCTTTGTGCATCAGTTGCGCATCCATAAGCAATATGTACCTACCTCACAGAAATGTTGTGAATCTTAACTCATTAATAATTGTGATATAATTTGAAATCTTCAATGGAGAATACTTAAGCAATGCAACTGTATTAATATTAAATTACATTCCCACAAACAGAATAGACTGGGATTTAGGGCCTCAGCAACTTTTTGGTAATCAACACACAGCTTTGTCAGACAGAGCCTCCGGAGTCATCTTTGGTTCAGTGCGGAGAAGTGGATCTTTGTTAAAAGCTGATGTTTTAGAATAAACTGGCTTCCCTCCTTCAGACTTCAAAGGTTTACTCTCAGCACATCAATTTACCAAAATGAAGGCATTTGGGTAAAAATCCAATTCATTCTACTTCTGTGCCTAGATAAAGCAGCCCAACTTGTTTAAGAAGAACAGTTGTCTAGACAGCTATGATGGGAGTTAGTCTTCTATAGGAACATAAATGCAAGAAGCCAAATTCATCTCTGGTGTAATTCAATTTACGTCAGTAGAGCTAGGCACAGGTTGAATTTGTTCCTGTGCATTTAGATTCCTTTAAAATTAAATTAGAATAAATCTTCATTTTATAATTTGTTTTCAGTTTTTAAAAATATCAACCCATTTACTGATAATCATGATCTGATTTTAAAATATTCTAGGCAAAATAGCTCCAAGAACTTTACCAAGGATAAAAATGGCCCTCTGTTTTATGTACTCTGTAGATACATTTTGACTGTATATATAATACCTTTTAAATGAGTAATAATCCACTTCCAGGGAAATCCTCGCAGAAGTCACACACTTTTGGGGTGCTAGACAGCTTTGACTTGCTCTCTTCCCATGCTGCTCAGACATCGTATCTCACTCCGGCCCTACACCCTGTCATGTGGAATTCCTCACTCATTCCTCAGCTTCAAGTGGAAGCACCTGCTGCAGACATCTGTTACTATATGCTCCATTTACAATTAGATGAATAATGCATCCTTTATCAGACATTGTCACACCAGCAACTTCAAACAGAGCCTTTGCGTGAAAGAGATGGAGAAGCTATTTTAATGACTAAATAGCTCACATTTATTTTGCAGTTCAGCAATGGCTATGACTGACATCCTTTCTGCTAAAGATATTCAAGCTGCTCTTACCAGCTGCCAGGGTAAGGAATGGTCCCTCTGCAATGAGGAGACATACATTATTTTTACATCTTAATATGACATGGCTATCATTTTCTCTGTAGATCCCTTCCCTGTAAGATCTCTTTGTAGCTGCATTACAAGGTAGCCGCCTGAAGTCAAAAAGACCTACAACAGGTTATTTTATGGGTACCATTCCCTTAAATTTGCAACAGCAAACTGGAGTTAAAGGGCCAAATCCTCAGCTGGTATAAATTTGGTGTAGCTCCACTGATTTCTATTGCACTATGCCAATTTTAAACCATTTGAGGATTTGTCCTTAAGTATTCATTCATTGAGGTCCTGCCTTGCAGGATTAGGCCCACATTTATGTATATTCCATGAGACAGTTGAAGACCCTGGACAAAATTTATTTTCTCTTGAAGCCTTTGCCTGTGTAAGGACTGAGTGAAGCTGGAGTAAAGGCTTCAGGGTTTGGCCTGAAGGCTTTATGTCAGAGACACATACTCTATATGTTTACTGTAATTGCCTGTGCGGTAGATTGAAACAAGTTTCAGGGGCTTTGCAGAATGTCCATTTTAACAGGAAACACGAATCTCGCCACAGGATATCCAACCATAGGCCTACAGTCGTTAGAAGGGGAAGCTCCTTTTAGATCATGTCTAGTCAGGGATGAAAGTAACTTAAAGGATTTACTGGTACGCCAGAGTCCTGATTGGGGGCGTGGCCTCAACAGGAAGAGGTGTGGCCTCAACCGGAAGAGGCGATTTAAAGGCCCCGGGGCTCTGGCTGGGAGCCATGGGGCCTTTAAGTCACCCAACTGCAGAGGCAGCTGGGAGACCTGAAGCTCAGGGGTGAATTAAAGGGCCCAGGGATCCAGCCGCCGCAGAGCTCTGGGCATTTTAAATCTCTGCTAGAGCCCAGCTGCCAGAGCCCCGGGGCTCCGGCAGCCGGGCTCAGGCGGAGATTTAAAGGGCCCGGTGCTCCGGCCACTGCGGGGAGCCCTCACCCGAGCCCCACTGCCAGAGCTCTGGCGGCGCTTTAAAGGGCCTGGGGCTCCCCGCAGTGGCAGGAGCACTGGGCCCTTTAAATCCCCTCCTGAGCCTGGCTCCGGCAGCCGGGCTCCGGCGGTGCTTTAAAGGGCCCAGGGGTCCTGCCACTGCGGGGAGCTCCAGGCCCTTTAAAGCGCTGCCCAAGCCCCACTGCCGGAGCAGCCGGTCCAGTCCGGCACGGCATACTGGCTCTTGCCGGTACACCGTACCAGACCAGACCGGCTTACTTTCAGCTCTGTGTCTAGTGTGCTGCACTGGGGAACAAAAGCAACAGGAGCTGAATTGGAGCACTGAGCCTGGCACACAGATATTATGGGGATGGGTGCTTTAGAAATACGTACAACAGTAATAGCCTGAAAAGGTTTTAAACAACAGGTTTTTGTTTCTTCCAGATGCTGACTCTTTCAACTACAAGTCTTTCTTCTCCAAAGTTGGTCTAAAAGGCAAGTCTACTGACCAGGTAAAGACAATTTTTGCAATCCTTGACCAGGACAAGAGCGGCTTCATTGAGGAAGAAGAGCTTAAGTAAGTATAGCATAGCTACTGTTACTTGTTAGAAAAGGTAGGCTTCTGGATGTTCTCTGCATCCTGTTCTCTGCTGCTTTTAAATAAACTCGAGCATCTTGGCTGTCTCTGAACATGGTCTTAACATTGGCTTGTGAAATAAATTTAGGAATTTCCACATATGTTGATTAGACCTTATTCATTTGTGGGGTTTGGGCTGTTAAATTAGGTGAGAAAGAACTACCAAAGCCATCTCAGAGAAAAGTGTGTCACAGAACTCTGTGTACGGCACCCAGAAAGATGGGGCCACATGCTGACTGTGGGCTCTAAGCACTTCCCTAATACACATAACACTTAGTAATGTCTCTGTTTTATTTCAGGCTGTTCCTGCAGAATTTCTCCTCAAGTGCCAGAGCTCTAACTGTTACTGAGACCAAGACTTTCATGGCTGCAGGTGACACTGATGGTGATGGCAAAATTGGAGTGGATGGTAAGTTTTTCAATGTGATCTTCAGTAAGTTTTGGTTTCTTCAAATATGTATTTTCAGGCTGAAAGTAAATTTACAGCACTAATAATTAGTGGAGTAATAGGGCCCAATTTCCACCTGAAACAGGTTTTACAAACGCGTAGCTTCATTGGCTTCAATCAATTTACTCCTATTGTCACTATCCATGGCAGCAGAATTAGGCCCTAGATGGAGCCTGATCCTGCACCCCCTGAAGTAAATGATAGCTTTGCCATTGCTTTCAGTGGAGGCAAGATCAGGCTCATCGACTCTAGGGGCCTGATTTTTCAGAGGTGCTGGGGACCAGCAGCTCCTATGGACTTTAATTACAGTTGTGGGTGCTCTGCACATCAGACCACAGGTGAACACTCGACCTATACTCAGTAATACAGTAAAAAGATTGATTGTCATTTTTTTTAAGGATGCTACAAATGCTGTAATGCATTTAAACACCCAGCACTCATTCAGAGTTTGTCTGACGATATTTGTGCTAGACAATAATCTGATCAGTGCAAGTTTCACTGGGCAGCACTTCTATGAGAAACTAGACCAAATTACTCTTAAAAACCCAAGAGGAAAGATATGGGCTGGCTGGGCAATTTCTTTTTGAACTCGCAAAGAAGCAAATAGGGCATCATGGATCATGTACTGGAGATAAAGTTGCTGAAAACTGGGCCAGACTAAGACAGGTGGCAACAACCCGAACAGACACACGTGCTAATCTTAGCCGGAGTTCAGGAGGAGAAGCAGGAATGTGCTTCAGCAGCAGCTCTTGTAGCTTCTACTTATAAACCCCAAATAGGACATCATCTTACACAGATCTCAGGCAGTGCCTTAACGATAACATTTCTGACTCTGAAACTATGTCACTGCTAACATTCCCTTGGAATGTTAGCCTCATTTGGAAGCTACAGAAGCAAGAAAATTCATACTGAAAGTGACAATCCTGTCCTAATCCACCCTCTTTCATTTTGGCTATTGCTCACACTCCAGCTGGAAACCCTGGTGCAGTGGATTAAATAAAATTCAGTTTTAACTCAGGATTTCCTAAGAAATATGAATTTATAGACATTCCTCATCTCAGCATACAATCTGTTTTAAGGAGTGAAGATTTTCTACGCCCTCTGTGTTTCAATTTAGCAGTAGCTTCAAGTAGTTTATTTCGACAACATGGTGGGCCCTCGTTTAGGATTTTTGGACAGTTTTCTTTCCAAAGGCTTTAATAACCACTTTCATCTTGTTTTATTCCCTGCTTTTCTCATTTTCTTTCTCTAACAGAATTCCAGGCTCTGGTGAAGGCATAAAGAGCATTAGACCAAAAGCAACAATGGACAGTCTCTTCCAATTCCCTCCTCCAACAAGCACCTCACATTCAGCACATATTTGTACATTTTTATATTGTCTCATGGCATTAGTAAAATGCCTGTATGTTAACTCCACATATGGGACTGTGAAGAGATCTTGCAATGTACATGTATTTTGGTCATGTGGCATTGTTTTCAGTGTAAAAGCAGGCACTTTGTGATTTTTCGACCACTCACAATGTTGAAGTTGTGGCTGGAAGAAGGAAAACAATTATTAAAAAATTCTGCAAAAAAACTTCTTGTCTTTTATTTTCTCTTCTCATATCTTCCTTTCCCAGTTCCCCAGCCCCATTTTCCAGTCCACCCACCACAGACACACTTTTGATGATCTTAAACAATATGACATCTTTTAGCGCTTAATTGCTCTGATTTGGTTGAGTTTTGTTTCTGCTTAATTCTATGATCCTTGAGGAAAAGGGATGCTAACAAGGTATCTAAAAATAATCTATTTTCAGTCCCAGCTGTGAGACTTTTAGAGAAAAAATGTAAGAGGAGTTGACACATGGCTCATAGCAGGGAATAAATTCCTGGTTAATTTAAAAAGCAAGTGGTAGGCTATAGCCTATATTGTCAAAAAGTGCTAATGGCCTAAAATGTAACTCTCTCAAGTGGAATTATTTTACTTTATCTTTTTATTAACATTTACTGTGCAGCAGCCGCATTCTAGCAGGATTGGGGAGCAGGAAAGCTAGGTATTAATCCCAGCTCTGCCAGTATCAAAGGCCATGATCCTGCAACGAGCTACATGTGGGTGGGACACAGGATCAAGGCTTTGCTGTGTAACCATGAGCATGTCACTTAATCTCTCTGTGCCTGTCACCCAGCTGTAAAACAGCTATGTTAACCATTTCCTGCCTTGTAAAAATGCTGTGCTTGCTACAGATGAAAAAGTGCTCGGCATCATTCCTCAAGTCTGTTATCCAATGCCAAATGGTAAAAATATCACCAGTGATACACAAATATAGAGTGGTTATTACCCAATTCCTTCATTTATCATAATGAACACTGACTGATGTACATTAATATTAGTATCTTTAATTGTATATCCTTAATGTTAGCAGTTTAGCTTATGTCTGAAAATGACTGAAGCTACTCATTCCTTTGATAAATGTCTTACAGCACATGTACTGGGATGTTGCTAAGTCTCAATTATTTACTTAGTCCATTGATAAAGTGTTATAGTTAAATACAGGAAGAGGAGCATTTTTATATTTTCAGAGGGGTGGGTTAAAAATTTCCCCACCAACATTTAGTTACTTATTTTCCCATGACTTGGTTCCAGACCAAAAGTACACTGCGGTTTTAATATTCCTTGCTGAAATCGGATGATAACTATCACCTATTTTTGGCAGCTGTTTTGAAAAACTGCAGAAACAGAGCATGTTGGAACTTTTATGTAATTTTTGGTGCAGGCATCTCCATAAATTGCAAGCAAATCATGTAATGCATAGCATAGCTCACTTACACCCAGGCATGTAACTGAGCTTTTTGGCAGATGTTAAGACTGACTGCAGAAGAGGAATCCTTGCAATCAGTCTTGCTGATGCATTGGCAGTCGAGCATAACACAAAGTTATCCTGAATATAAATCCTAATTCTATCCCCAGTTGCTTTGATGTTAAATCTTGGTTTAAATTATTGCTAGTGTTAATTGCTAGATGGCAATATTGCAAATATTGAAGAGACTACATAGACTCCTACCTTTATTCATTCACCTATCTATGGAAGACAAAGATAAAGTGCATATCCATATCTGTAGTAGTCCATAGACACAAAACTGGCATTACTGTTAATCAGTACAAGTTAATGTCCGTTTTTCATAAGCATAATAGACATATATCACCAGCATACACAGATCAAGGGCCTGCTAATGCATTCCTTGCCTGCCAGATCTCCCAGTGGGTACGCAAGAAATGCAGGTTTGAGCCTTGAGCTAACCTCAATTTCAGGGGTCCCGAGCAACAACAGCTCTCACTGAATTCAGTGGCAATAGGGTGTGCAGCACCTCTGTGAATCAGGCCACTCGTTTATATGCTTCTACTCCATGTCAAAATTCCTGCCAATGTAATTGTTTTCAAGAGAAAATCTGCTGCAGTTATACAGTCATTTCTGACAATGTGGCAGATTTTAAACATTTAAAAAATGTTAAGTGGCCATGCCACCACTTTATCAGTGAGAAATCAAAACAAAACGCCAAGAAGCCATAGACACTGTGCATGCAGGATCTACGCAAAATTAGTGCTTTATTCTCTACTGACTGGCACTGGGATCGGTATTCTCAGAGTTATGTTAATAATGCAGGTCATGATGTCTGTTACCTATCTACCTATTGATAGAAAAGAATCATTTCACTGAAATACATGGATAGACAATTACTGATTGGCAGATGCATTGACAACTGACAATGCTGCACTCAGATTTCATATTCCCAAGTACCTATCAATTTGGGCACTAGAGAGACCTGGGTAAGTACCAGCAGCAACTAAATGAATAGAAATTAGAGGCAAATATAACTGAGCCTTAGGTTTCATGCCTTGCAGTGCACTCAATGCATGTACTAATAGCTTATTGCTACATTAAAAAGCTAACTGCAAGATCTGAAGGGAGGGATCATATCTTCTTCCATATCACAACGGAAATGAATAAAAGATAAAGTAAAATAGTCTTAAACGGCCTCTTTCAATGAGTTTCAGTTCAGCCCGTGACAGACTCTAATTTCCTTAATGGGCGCAGGAGACAGCGCTCTCCAAATTGCGGTGACCCAAGATCTCTGGGGAAATCACATTGATGGCAGGGCATCTAAGCAGAGGACCTTCCCCTCTGAACTGCTTCCTGAGCCCTTTTCAAAGCTGGAAGTATGACTTCCACAGAAGTCCTTACAAAGAGATTTTCTCAAATTGTAACAGGTTGCAGAGGCTGTGCCTGACAACCAGTGAAGATTAAACTCCTGCTCACAACTCACAGAGGTGCATGAGGTAGGGAAACTAAGTAGGGCTAAGCCCTCAGAGGGAACCCAGAAAACTATGAGCAGAGGGAGAGGAAATCCAGAGGAGACAGAGCTCCCCACAGTTGTTAGACAGTTGGGCTGTAGCACAAGAAGAACTCTTTCTATGTGATTCTATCCTTATGCAGTTCCAGGGTAGTTCAGTGTTGGGGTAGAATTGTACATTAGGTATAGTAACCAGAGCAGATCTGTGTTCTTGCTTTTCTTCTCCATTGAAGTGGTTGATAGTAGCTATTCCATCGAAAGCACAAGTTAGGGCTGCCCTAATCTGTTCTGGGGCACTGCACCAGCCCCACAACTCCTGCAGAGGTGAAGTGGAAGCCACCTCCTCTCTGTCTCAGCACCAATTACTGCACCAGTGTAGGGATTAATCTGGTCCAGGGTCTTAAAAGAACTGTGCCTGAGAAAAGACCTGTTTTATCTGCTAGACCAGCTGTCCCACTCACCAGCATCCAAAAAAATGTTTATCTTCTTAAATAACATACCCAATATTTCCCTTATAAAATTTATTCCTTCTGAAATATAAAACAGTACCCCAGTCCTGCAAGCTTTCCTCAGTCAGGGCTCATTGGACTGTAGACTGCTGCCGAAAGGACAATTGGGGAGAAAAGAAGAAGGACCTGGTGTCTCCAACTCAATGGGAATTTTGCCTGAGTAAATACTGAGGGTTCAGGTCCTATGTTTATTCATTTGTGAGGAACAGAGAAGTAAATGTTATTGAAAAGAATATGCATTAAATACATAGCACCATCCTCTACTTAGATACATTTTTAGCAGTGCCTTTTCTCAGTGTATTTTTAATTGTTTATCTGTCACAAAACCGGAAAGGATCAATCCACACACTCCATAACACACTGATAGCCTGTTCTCAGCCTTTGGAATCAGGCCATACCACTGCCTAAGACACCTTTCTGTGGGCCCCAGGATAAAGGATGTAAAACCATGGTCTTTATATTTTACCAAATAAGAAGCAAAAGTGGGCTGCAAGATACAGATGACAGATCTGGATTTCAGACACCGCAAAGTACAGGATCTAGCTGTCTTAAGGCACATCTATACTTCAATCTGGAGATGTGAATTCCAGTTTGAGGAGACATACTTACACTAGCTCTGACTGAGCTAGCACTCTAAAAATAAAGCGGAGCTCCAGCGGTGAGAGGGCTAGCTACCCTGAGTACGTCCCTAGCGTCTTGGACAGCATCACATTCGAGGCAGCTCGCCCCTCCCACTGCTCATGCAACTGGGGCTACATTCTATTTTTACTGCACTGAATCAATCAGAGCTATCACAGGTATGTCTCCTTGAGCTGGAAATTACACCTCCGGTTCGAGTATAGACATACCCCTACGTACTTATATGGCCCCTGTTACCATACTATCTGAGCACCTTAATCTGTAATCCCTCACAACACCTCTGGGAAGTAGGGAAGTGCTATTATCCCTAGTTTACAGATGGGGAATTGCAGCGCAGAGAGATTACGTGACTTGCCCAAGGTCATACAGGAAGTCTGTGATGGAGAAGGGATTTGAACCCCGGTCTCCAGCTAATGTCCACTGAACTATCCTTTCTCTCAATCCACAATTTGGGGGCCAGGCTTTTCAAAGAAGTGTAAGGGAGTTAGGGGTCCAAGCCCCCTTGAAATTCAGTAGGAGTTGGATGTCCAACTCCCTCAGGCTCCTCGGAAAATCTCAGCCAGGGGGTGTTTGAAAAGTCAGATCCAGGTTTGGATCTCCAATACCCATAACATTTGGTGGCGTTTTGCATGGGACTCATCTCTAATAAGAAGAGAGGAGAAATAATGCTAAAGTGTTGAGCTGAGGAGAAGAAGAGAAGAGAAATAGAAAGAGTATCTGAGAAAATTCAATCCACATTCACACCCAGAGTGGTAGTTTCTTCTTTGCATCAGCAGCCTGCCCATGTAAAAAAGTTTTGATGTAGCAGCGCCACAGAAGCCTGGATCTCGACATACAAACAGAGGGGACAGAAGGATCAGAGGGTTGGATTTATTTCCTGAAATGAGCTACTGAAATAGATACATCTTGTTTGAATATTAATTCTTTGAATGGAGACAGACCTTACAGAACTGTTTTCATGCTTGTTTACATATGTTAAACATTTTAATAAGCAGAACCTATGGAATTGGGACTAATTTAATGTTTCAAATTTTATAAAACCCTCTGTATTTCTAATTCCAAATTATTTTACTTGCAAGCACACAGAGATTGCATAACAACAATTTAGGGTGACTGGTAGCCTATTTGTACATCACTTCCACTGAGTACACTGACTGAGATAGTCAATGGGAAATGGCTGCTCCACAGCTCAGGATTTTCTTCTCCCGGTGTACCACACCATGGGTAGCAGGAAAAGGAGGAGCTGCTATAGGTACAGAGGGACTGTATCAAGGCCCAGTGGAGATAATCCACATACCATGACAGTTACATTACCACTTGGGAGCCTAGTAGATGCCCTTAAACAGTTACTCCTATTAGCAGTCTGAAGGTATTGCTGTTCACATGGCCTTTCAGGCTGGTTGTGACTACCCTGGCAGCATCCATGGGGGAACCCAGACCAGATTCAGGAAGTAGGAATGTCTGCTTTCTGAAGGGAGAACACTGTTTAATCAGATAGAAGCCCTCTGAAGACCTTCCAGGAGGCACTAGAACTGCTGGTTAACTAACTAATGGGCTTCTAAAACAAATCAACCTCCTGCTTCCAGTGATCTCCCTTGGACGGACCTGTACACCTCCTAGAGCATCTTCAGTATCTTGAAGAAAGGAGTCTGGCTGGTCATTTTGTAAACTTAAGGGGACTTTTTTCTTTTCAATCTAAATCCTCTAGTCCACTTTGTATTCTCAATGCTGAATTGTTACAATTTGAAAATTACGCATCCCCTATGTACTTAGGACTTAATTTGTAATGAAAGAGGTGCCGGGGCTCAAGCAATTTTTTTTTACTTTCATAACTGACATGGCAAACCCAGAGGTGCTGAGGCTATGAACTGCCAAGCCTAGAGGTGCCAGGGCCCAGCCCTGGCAAACCCTGGCACAAATTAAACCCTGTATGTACTGCCCAAATCATACAAATTGGTTTTATTTTGTTTACTCTCATCTTATTTTTTCTAGACACTTTTGGCATATTTTAGAAATGCAGTTCCCAAGTTCTTCCATCTCTTATTTAGGCTAAATGTTCTCAGAGAGAGTTTGTGGGACAGCTGGACTTGACTGCCTCTGGTGCCACCTACAGGGCAACTGGAGTTAGTCACTAACCTTGTCTCATCAAAACATGACTTTACAAGCTTTATTGGTAAATGCTTCTTTTTTAAAAAAGAAACAAAGCCAGTGGGAGTCAACAAAACTTTGCAGACTTACATCACATTTGACTTTTTGTTTCAATAACAATCCCTAAATAACAACAAAGGTTCAAGTGTTGACAGGAGTTCTCAACCTTTTTCTTCCTGAGGTCCCTTCAATACGCTATAAAAATTTCATGGCCCACCCGTGCCACAACAACTGTTCTTCTGCATATCCAGTAGATTAAAAGCCAGGGTAGGCTTTAGGGGGTAGGAAGCAGGGCAATTGCCCGGGGCCCCATACCACAGGGGGGCCCCCAAAGCTAAGTTGCTCCAGCTTCGGCTTCAGCCCCGGTTGGCGAGACTTGGGGCCCCAGGCTTCTGCCCCACATGGTGGGGCTTCAACTTTCCACCCTGAGCTCCAGCAAGTCTAATGCCAATCCTGCTTGGTGGACCCCCCAAAACCTGCTCACAGTGCCCCGGGGGCCCTGGACCCTTGGTTGAGAATTGCTGGACTAGAACTCAGCTGCCAGATCTAGGGGCACTCACAGTTCTTGTGTAGTGTGAATTCCAGGCAGGAGTGGTACAGTAAGTTCCTTCTTGAATGATAAACAACTGCCATTACCCCAGCTCTTCCCTGAGCACATGTGTAATTCCAATTACAGTTAACAGGAGCTGCTAGGACAAGACTAGGATTATGGAAGTTAGAGACAGGGAAGACTGATTATTCTTCAAATTCATCCCTCCTGCCAGTTCAGGACAAGATGCCTGAGAAAGGACACATTCAGTATTAAACTGATACTACAGAGCCCCCAAATCTTTGTTTCCAGGATGCTTAGTGTGCCCACAAGGGCGGGGGGGAGATACCAGCAAAAGGAGGACACTCAGGCCTAAGAATAGTAAACTACACTTTATTGAAGGAAGGAAGGAAGGAAGGAAGGAAGGAAGGAAGGAAGGAAGGAAGGACTTACGCTCCAAACTGCGCGAGGAGCCCCTAGGATGAGCGGAGGGGCTGCAAGGGACTCTGGCCGTTTGGGACAGCTGACCAGGCAGGACTCCGCCGTGGGGGGAGTCCTCTGAGGCGCTATATTCTCCGCACTTATCTCGGGGTTAATTGAGGTCACAGCTGGTTACATTCTTATATGTATGATTTATGCTTATTACATAAACTAATTTGTTTACAGGCAAAAATATGCTGAGCTATGCTACAATATCTTTTGGCAGGGTCTGTCGGACAAAGTTCATTGAAACTGCCTGCATCCTCCGCTTACATCCAGTCATGTACTCAGTCCACCACTTAGCTCCTCGCCAATCTTCCACAACCTTGCCCCTACACTTAGTTTGCCACATAACATGGTTTTAGAATTATATAATTAGCTCCTTTTTAAAATGTAAACAGCACTGCAGAGGTAACTAACACAAGCTGATAAATGTAAGGTGAAGTTTCTGTCTCCGTCTTTGACTCATGCTATTTTAGAAAGAGGTTGAGGGGGCAACTTCATGGGATAATAGATAAGTGTCAGTCTTTATTTTACCGACTCTTCCCAAACATCAAATTATTTTCATTCCCTTTCTTAAACTGCTGTATATTCCTGTGCGACATTAAACAACTGACACACACCACCTCCAGAAGTGGCTGCATTTATTATTGTTATTATTATTTAAAGTGTATATGATGCAATGAATTTGCACTGACCTTTACAGAAATGAAAAGGCAAAGTCTCTTCCCCCTGAAGAACTTACAATCAAAATGACATGTTTCAGTAACAGATTAACGGAACTCTGTATCTAGCTTGTTAAAAAGCATTTTGGGATTCTTTAGAAGGAAAGATGCTATATATACTTTACACACAAACTTTACTCGCGTGAGCAGTCTCACTTAAGTCAATAGGACTGTTAACAGGAGAACCATTACATACATAAAGTTAGCAGGATCAGGCCTTAAGACTTCAAAGTCTAGCGGTGCAGACATATCTATCAGTAACTGTAGCCTAAGCAATATCACGTTGTTGAAACCTTTTTCATCCATAGTTCAAAAAAATCACTTACTTTGCTAAAATTAGGTACAAGTGACCAGCGTGGGTTTACCTTGTATGGCTCTAAACCTTATAATATTGTCTAAAACACCATGTACAATCCTCTATGATATAAATATCAATCTGATTAGCTAGCAGCTATAGTATCTCATCCCCTCTGACATCTGAGTCCTGACATGGTTCTACTACTTCTGTGAAAGGTCTTACAGGTCTAAACTAAAGCCTGTATGTCAAGGTCTCTGCCAAGCAAAAAATCAAGCCAAGAGCACTATTATTTTTCTGCCTCCTTCTCCTCTCAGCTTGGGAAAAATCCATCAGCAGGGTGCATTGAGTTTTTTGCCTGTTGTTTTTGGGTTTGAGTTTTTGTTGGTGGTGGTGGGGTTTTTTCCCCAGGCCTCACACTGACCCAGTCAAAAAAACCTACTTGGATATAACTGTGTTTCTCAAACTGAACCTCAAAAGCTGTAGTTTTTACAGGGTGCTTGGCTTTGTGCTGGCATCATCAACCTGAAGGATCAACTGGAGAGAATCCACTACAACCTATGATGAAAAACACATGGCCAAATGAAAGGACTTGCTAAAGGAAAGAACCACATTCAGTGCTTCAGGGGAACACCTCCCCTAGGCAAGACTGTGGCCTGTGTTGCTGCTGCCTCCTGCAGATCTAAGGACATGTCCCCATCTGGTAGTGGCAGAGACCAATACGCCAAGATCAACATTCAGAGGCTCCGCAGGCCATTGCTGGAGCTGCAGTCTTATCTCACACTAAGCTCTCCAACAGCCTGTACTTGAAAATAGTACTTGCCCATTATCACGGTTTGTTTGTATTAGCACCACTTTATTTTGTTTTCCTCTTCCCTGTAACTTTGACATGGCCCTCGCTGGTCTCCTGAATGATGTTGAAATCGCTGCTGGCCTACAGAGCTGGCACAGTAATGCCTGCCTTTTAAAAGCCTCCTGCCTTTTCTCTTTGCCTTTCAAATTCTCATTTCCCTGCCATCCAATCACTCAGTTCCAGTAGAAACAGAAAAGGCAACTGGATAGCCTGGAATACCCTAACATGCTTTATCATCTCTAGTGTCCATGACAAGGTTATCTCTCCACATTTGTTTTACAAACAACATTTCTACTTGTATTCTCCCCCCAATAAGGCAAGGAGGTAGAATACATGTGAGTTTTAACCTGTGCTCGGCCTAGGGCCTAATTCCCCCAACACTTATGCATGTGAGTCACTTTAATCAGAAAAATAGTCACAAGGGAGGAAATCCTGGGCTCAGTGAAGTTAGTGATAAAACTCCCATTGACATCTGTTGGGTCAGGATTTCACCCACTGAGTTCAGTGAAAATTACTTATATGAGTGACTTCACTACTTGAACATGTAAATCTCTGCAGGAATGAGTCCAGAGTCATTCGCTTTTCTCCTTAAGCTTAAGAGAGATCAATGATTGAAATGTTCAGCTCATCTGAAATAGACTAAAAAAATCAATGAGTTATTGAGGAGCTTCATTGTGCTGAGGAGCAAAACAGCCTCTTTGCAATTTGGTGAATATAACAAATGGAAAAAATTGGGGTGTCTTTTCAGGTTCCTAATCTCTAACTTCTCTTCTCCATCACTTCTTGCTGACCTCCCTCAGATGCAGATTCCTTTGGTTACAAAACCTTTGTCATCAAAGTGGGTCTGAACTCCAAGTCCAAGAACAGCTGGCCAAAATCTTTGGAATCCTTGCCCTTGATAGGAGTGGCTTCATTGAGGAAGATGAGCTGAAGTAAGTGGAACAAAACACTACAAACAAGTTTGGCCTTCACAATCACAAAATGCACTGCAGCATGGGATTAGAAATAGACTTATTCTGATCTGTATTTTTGAAACCTAGGCTGCAATTACTCACTTTTTTCTATTTGTGTTTGGGCTGAAAACCACAAGAAAAATATTTAAGAAAAAACACTTGGGTTCCTGGTTTATTTTATTGTCTAGTGTCCACTGCAAGAAGAGAACAATAGGAAGTCCAAAAAGGGTGGAGCACAAGGACAAGTCAGTTACATAGTTCTGAAAATATTTATTTTGTATGAGGATAACTAACAGGCTTTTAAAAGAATGAAAAACAGCAGTTCTGCTGGAGTTTGGCTTTTGTGCTCTAAATTCTAATGCTACTGACTTCTTAAATCCCTAATCTTAAAGAAGCTAATCATATGAATCTCATTTTGAAATAAAAGTTAGGATGGCTAAATTGTTACTGGTCATATCATCAGTCTAAATTTCCAGGGATGATATCCTGACCCCCTGAAGTCAATGGGAATTTTGCCATTGAATTCAATGGAGCCAGGATTTCAGCTAAGGACTTTTCATACTTGGATGCAAATAGCCTCTTCCTCCCCTAAAACACATTTGTAATTAAGTTTCACTTCTTTTTTTTATCATTGCATGGTAAACTTCTCAGGCAAATATGTAAAATTCTGTTCCAACTGAATTCAACAGGAATTTTGCTATTGACTTCAATAGGAACAGGTTTTCACGCATGGTGTTTTCCTCTCTGTTTTGTATAATACTGAGCACAGGAATAGAGGTCTACAACGATAACACATATTAAGTCCGTTCTGCTTTGGGCATATATCTCACTGATTTGTACTCTCATCTTTGACAGGCTCTTCCTGCAGAATTTCTCCACAAGTATCAGAACTTTGACTGATGCTGATGACTGACTTTCCTTGCAGTTGAACTCTGGTCTGCTGTGGACCATGCTAGGTCCAAGCACCAGAACTGAAAGCAGAGAGACTTTCCTTCCTGTGCTTTCAAAACTCCTTTTGCTGAGCCCATGCAGCCGCTGCATTCAAATGCAGAGAGGTGAACCTGGAGGTAGAGAAGACTTGGACAAAGTGTTTTGGGGCGAGGGGGCTGAACCTGGAGGCTAGCAGGAAGGAGAAGGAAACTGGGACTGAGAGTTGAGGTGGAGGGGAGACTGACACGGGGAGCCAGATTGGGGCAGACAAACTGGCTGGGCAAGGAGACTGGGACTGGGAACCAGGCAGGGGGAATGGTAGGGACTGGAAAGAAAGAGAGATACCATTGTAGTTGTTTTTCCTTATGACAGGCACTCAGATGCTAGGGTGATGGGGATCATACACAAACCCTGATGGATAGCTAATTCAAACATAATCAATCTTTTGCTGACTTTGTGTTTAGTATTTATTTGGAACCACTTTTTTCTTTTACTGTACCCACTGACCATATGGATCATTACATTTCAGCATGATGGTTACTCCTATATACATCTTTTCACTTCAAAAAGTCATTTGATCCTGCAAACACTTATGCACGTGCTTTACTTTACCACTGTGAGGAGTCCCATCATGGTAACAAAGTTGTCTACTTATGCTAAACAATCAGTTCCACCTTGTATTGAGCTGTGACACTCTGAGTACCTTTCCCAGACCCAGACCTTTTGTGTAGCTCAAAAACTTGTCTCTTTCACCAGCAGAAGTTGGTCCAATAAAATATTTTACCTCACCCACCTTGCCTTGGCAACAAAGTTAGACATGTGCAGAAGTGTTTGCGAAATCAGGGCTTTAATATCAAAAATATGTTGCTGCTAAAGAGGGCATTGGAGCAGGACAAGAGATTATCATCATACATTCTGCATAAAGAGGGAAATGATTAGAAATAATAGAATGTTAGAAGATCGTCATCATTAATGAATCAAGCAATCTGACTGGCTAATGTATAAGGCATTAAATGGGTGATCCAATGCCCATAAAAGTCAATGGGATTCCTTCCATTGGCTTCAATGGACACTGGATCAGACTCTAATATTTTAGAATTTTCCTGTACATTGAAACAGCATCTTTTGTCACACAAACTTATGTGCATTATTCCTTTGCACCTCAGGAGAGTAATGTAACTGAAGTGTTGGTATCTCCTAAGGATCAAAGGCTACAGGCAAATCATGGGGCCAACAGCTCTTTCTATGCAATCATTAATCTCCAGGATATGCCCTATAACTCAGTCATTATTATAATTTATGCTTCCAGTACCCAGCAGTTATTCTCTGAAGATCTCACAGAGCTTTACCAACATTCGAACACCTCACAATGCTCCTGTATTACCATCCCCATTCTACAGCCAGGGTAACTAAGGCACAGACACATGAAGTAACTTGTAAAAGGGCCACACAGTGAGACAGTAACAGAACTCGGAGTAGAACCAGAACTTCTGACTTCCAGTCCTGTGCTATCACTTCTAGGCAGCCTGTTCCATTGCTTAACTATTTACATTTATTTCCACACAGATTATCCTGCTAGCAATATAAAAATCTGAGCCAGTTTCACCACTTACCATTCCATTAAGAACTGTGAAAATTGTATGATGACAGGTCCAATATCAGCTTTAGTGATCATTCCAGAAAGTTAAGAAGAGCAAAGAAGAGCTATAGAGCAGTTTTCAGACCTTTCCTTCTTTTAACCAGGTTTCAGAGTAGCAGCCGTGTTAGTCTGTATTCGCACAAAGAAAAGGAGTACTTGTGGCACCTTAGAGACTAACCAATTTATTTGAACATAAGCTTTCGTGAGCTACAGCTCACTTCATCTTTTATGCATCCGATGACGTGACCTGTAGCTCACGAAAGCTTATGCTCAAATAAATTGGTTAGTCTCTAAGGTGCCACAAGTACTCCTTTTCTTCTTTTAACCGTATTGCTGAGCAGTTAGTGGAGAAAATGTTTGATTTGTTTTTTACAAAGATGATCTTGCTGTCTCTCTTTGTTCTGAGAGCTGCCAATTGCTGCATCTCAAATAAGCCCCATAGGCCCCACACCTGAAAGGAATTCTGCATGAGCAGGCTCCTACATACGCAAAGAGCCCCATTAAAGTTAAGGGGCTCTGCATGGGTGCTGGGGTCTATGCGGGCAGAACAACTTGTGGTATTGGGGCCATAGACCCTGATTCAGAAAAGCACTTAAAACGTGTAAATGTATCCCTATTCAGCATGTGCTTAACTTTAATTTCACTGGCACTTCAGCACATGCTTAAAGTTAAGCAAGTGCTTAAGTACTTTGCTGAATTGGAGCCATAACTGAGCACTATTTTGCTCCACTGTTATTACGAGACCACATCTGTTAGCCAAGTGATTTTTGTCAGCTCTCTGGGTGATTACTTATGACATTGGTCACTATATAAATATAGGGTATTTTTTTACATTATACATCATTTAGGATCTGAGCCTGGTCTCATTGCAGACAACAGGATTTTTGCCAGTTATTTCAGTGGGAGCAGGACTGGTTAGTTAATAAGGAAATAGCTGGAACTACTGCAGTGGCATTTCTTTTATTTACCACTGTTCTTTATATTGTTGGTCATTGTGAGATGGAACTATTTGGAGAAGAGAACTGGGTCCCCTGCAGAAGCAACTAGAAACAATATACCGTAGCTCTCTCCATATCTGTTACATATACTAAAAAGCAGCGTCCAGGCTCTTAAACATCTTCTAACCTTTAGGGCAAAGTTACTGTTGAAATACAGGAAAATGTGAATAATGCAGGAATGCAAAGATCACACTACCTGATTGTGCAGCTGACAGCAACCAGAAATATCTTAAACCATCATGTGTAGTGTCAGGGTTATAATATAGCATACTTGGTCATGATGACACTAGACAATTTGTTTAATGATAATCATAGAGCATATCAAATGTTAGCAGAGATGGCATCTTGAATTGCTTCCGCTTTTTAAATGAAAAAGCACTCTGGACTAAAATATTTGGAAATAATTCTGCTGAAGTTCATGAAAGTATTTATTCTGCTATTATATTTTATTCAACAAATTCTTCTTTACTAGGAATGGGAAAGTACATAACCCTCATTCTTACCACAGGACAGTAGGGGAGAAATAAACTTCATTCTTTAGACATTTCAACTCTTCAGAATATATCCTCCATTTGTCACACACCCTGAACTCCCACCCAAAACTTTGGCTGATATCCTGACCACATCGTAGTCAAAAGAAGTTTTGCTATTGATACCTGTAGGAGTAAGATTTCATGTTTGATTTTTCAGTGCATTGTCATAGTGGTCATAGCAGAAAAAAAATCTAACATAAAATAGTTTATTCCCCAAACGTCTCTGTTCTATTTCCTTGAGGATCCATACCAAGTACCAAATCCCACCTGATGTAAAGGCTTTTGGAAACTACCTCAATGGGACTAAGTATTTATTTCCTTATAATGGAAACGGATGCCCTGGGAGAGCACTAGAAGTGACATATTATTACTTGGTTCATTGTAGGGCATGATTCTCATTTACTCTATGGACCCTTTACACTATAAGTTACAGTTACATCCACTATTAGTTACACTGCCAGAGTTGTGTATAAGGCTTTAGTGTAAATGAGGACCAGGCCCTATGGACTGTTGAGCTTCTAACTCCTCGTGACAAAAGGGAGAGCCTCTTATTGAGGATGATGATACCACAGCACCACCTCTGACATGAGTGGAGTTTGAAGATGGAGTTGTATGGATTTTAGAACGGCTGTTAGAGCATCCATTTACACTATTGTAGTCAGTCTCAGATTAACACTTCTCTAGTCTCACCTGAGACTGCTGTTGAAGCTTCTCTTGTATCTGCTGGTGTTAATGTCCTAGTTGGCTGTCACTTGCTAATTAATTCTATGTAGCTTATAACAAACAGAAGACAAAGAGTAAAGGAACAGCCTGAAGAGTGTCAGTGTTTTAGTGTAATGCAATTTCCCCTATGCTTATGGAAGAAGTTAGTGGAATTAGATTAGGAAATACCTCTGTAAATATTTTATCTACATATGCTTTAATACTTTTATTTAGACTATACTCCAAGCAGATTCATTTCATGGTTAGAACTTCACAATATGAATTGCTTTGTATTTGTCTGAACTGCACTTTTCAATTTAATTCTGAAATTTTGAAGCCAAAAAGGCAGTTTCTTCCCAAAAGCACTGTGTTTAAATCGGTGCAGACAGTAAAACAAATGTGGAGGGAAAGTTATGTACCAGGTAACTCTCCAGAAAGACAAGCCAATGGGGGGTTTGAAATATACCTATTAAGCAAAAGGAAACAACTAACATTTCTTTAATTGTTTTCTGGACTTAATAAGAAAACTGGCCAAGCACTTCTGAAAACAGAATTCACTGCTCTAGGGCCAGCTCCTTAGCTAATGTAAATCGCCGATTGCTCAGAGATGGTTTCATTATTTAAAGTGTCATATGTCCACTTTATACTTGTACGCTGACTTCACATTATTTTTATAAAATATCTCCCTTTGTCCTTTTGGTTTAGTTCATTTTTATAAACACCTTACACTACTAAAATGTAAGCAGTTGGGTTAAGAGAAAGAGATATCAGATAATCTGAAAACAACAACATATTTGGGTATTGTAGAGTAATTTATTTATTTAAAATACCTCTTTATATGATACACTCCTCCATGATGATTTCATTCTAACTGTAGTGGAGGGAAAGCAAATGAAGAGTGTCATTATTAATAAATAAATACCAGTAACTCTAGATTTTCACCTGTATCACTATACAGTGACATCAACTTCATTCTGAAATTCAGCTCTTTTAGGCTTTTGTAACCCATCTTTCAGACAGGATTAGCATCACATTTGGTCTCGGTGTTGAATTTCAAACATTACAGAACCCCATCTTTAACTGTTGCAGTCACTCTGTGTTAGCCATTGCCCTACTTTTATATCTTTTACTGTGCTGTACAACTCACTTCAATTACTTTACTGCTTATGAATATTTTGCTTGGGGTGAATGGTTTTTAAATGTTGTGTTCTCTAAGTGACAGAGTTTATGAGACAGTCAGGCACAGTCCTTTGAATTTTTGGTCCTTAGATGTGGAGTTGAACATGGATGTTATACAAGCAAATGTCTGTGTGGTGGTCTCCCTAAGAAATTTAATCCACTAGTGTAGTGTTTTTGCTAACTGCAACATTAAAATAGATTTGGTTGATTTTTTACACTACATACATGACATAATTCAATGTAAAGGTGGGGAGGGGAGAATGTTTGATTTGGTAGCTGGCAGAACACCAGAAGTCTTCCAGATCTTGTCAGGTCTTCCATAATAGCCTTGGTCATGATGTTGTCTTCAATACAATTTATATTTCCTTTTCCTTGAAAATTAGTATCCACAGGCAAATCAAATGCTTAAGAATAAAAGAGTTCAGCAAGCAGCATATAAGGAATCCAAGTGGAAACAAAGGAAGCCCGCAATAAAGTCCCGAGGTCAAATCATGGCCCCACTGAAGTCAATGGCAACACCTTAGCAGATTAAAAAATACAGTGTAAGTTCTAGCAAGAAAATGCTTGGATGCTGAAATAGATCCAAACAAGATTTCAGAAGCAACCCACTAGTACATGAATAGAAGGAAGCTCAGCAAGGAAGTTATAATGTGAAACTTCACATGATCTTGAAAAGACATAAGAGGACCTAAAATGGAAGATACAGAAGAGGATGCAAAACCCACCTGAAAGGGAAAGGGACAATTTATGAGAAAAACCTGCAGAAAATACATAGTACATCAGTCCCAGCTTCCTTTGACAGATGGACTATAACAAATTTTAAAATGGAAGACTAACATGAGTATAAAATACTGAGCTAAAAGGATGGATAGACAGACCATAAAACGCCATGGGACAAGATCTTCAAATGGTGAAAATCAGCATAACTCCATTAAAATAATTTCATATACATTGATTTGCACCAGCTGAGGATCTGGCCCATGTTTCAAAGTGTGAGCCATGATTACTACGAATAGCTTTCCGGTTGACCAGAGACGGGAAAAGAGCCTGCTGACTGCATTCAGTATTTGGTATAGTTCATATGAGACCCTTTTTATGGAGATGAATCCTGAAGTCTATATTCAGTTTTACTTAGTCCTTATTGAGGTAATATTCTCACTGACCTCAAGGGGAATTTTCACTGAATATGGATTGAGTAAAGGTTTCAGGATTTAGCCTACAGTGCAATTGTTCATATTCTAGCCATGGTGTATAGAATTGACCCTGTTTATGCAAACAATACAATTAGTCCCTATACAACAATATTTGAGTAGATACTTTGGGCCAGATCCTCAACTGGTGGAAATGGGACTTAGGTCATTTCATATCAACTGCCCCTATTCAAGCTGATAGATCTTATTTTGTTACTAATTGTGCAAAATTAAAGAGGCATTTAAAGCAAGTGTCTAATTATTAGTGATTTTAAGACTTCTTACAAAATGTATGGCAATAAAGAAAGGAAATGACTATTAAAGTATTATTACTTTTTTATATTGGTAACACTTTATATTTCTTGATTCCAAATTCAGGTACACAAAAATTATTATTAATTATATAAGTCTAGGTTTGATTCTCATCTCATACTGGTGTAACTTCATGAATGTCAGTGGATTTACTAGTGATCTACATAGTATTAGTCAGAGGAGTATCAGGCCAGAGTAATTGCACCATAATTTTTGTGTACCTGAATTTGGAATCAAGAAATATAAAGTGTTACCAATATAAAAAAGTAATAATCATTTAATAGTCATTTCCTTTTTAATGTATGACTTGTCTCCTGTGTAATATATTCTCTGCTCAGCATGTTAAGCAATTCCTACCAATACTAACAAGAGTAATGCATGCACTTAAAGAGGATAATATATGCATAAATTAATTATTGTACTAAAAACCTGACAAATCTGTAAGTACAAACTAACACTTCAAGTGCTTTTACTGTGGTCTTCATCCTGTAACCCTTGCTCACATGAATAATCCTTAATCACATGAGCAGAATCTTGCTTGAAAAGTGTAACCTGAACTCTGCAGTTCCAGGTTTTCTAACATTTGAGAGATTTCTTTTCAACTCTAATGTTCTTGAAAGTTAATATGGACTCAAACCACTGCTATGTGCCTGCAATTCTAATTTCACTTTAAGGAAATTCCTTGTGTTGTTTTTTGTATAGGTCTATAGGCACACTAAGATCCAATCTGTCATTTGTAAAATACATCTGTTATCTATTCTATGTATTTAAAATGATTTACATATGGATTATTTAGATATCCATTTCTTCCTTGCAAGACAGGATGGCCTAACAAAACTAACCTGTTTACTTTTACCCTAGTTTAGCTGGCTTTTGCTGTCAGGGATGGTTTTGGTCTCCCCGCTGTCCCTTTCCAGGGATAGTACTGTAATTCGGAAATGGCTCGGACATGTGAAAATCCAGCTTGCTGTAGAAAGATCATCCCAAAGGACGTCTTCCTTTCCCCTATACTAGTGAAAAGTTCTCTTTGTCAGACTGACACATCACTTCAGATCTTTCATCTCTCACTTCCTCTGAGCCTCCCCAGAGTCAACAGACTTAGGGAAACCAAACTGGCTTTTCTTTTCTAAGGATCTGACAGTTGGAGTCACCTTCCAGCGGGTGACCTTAAAATCTGGATGCTATTTGGAAACCCCAAGTCCCTGGAGTTCATAGACTATGTCTTGATAGCAGAGTTGAAAATTTAATTAAGCACATATGTGGATTTATTAAAAATTTGCTGCTTTTGTTTGTATTCTCTTACAATATAAATAGAAAAAAAGGTTATTTAGTTAGGCAGGAAATTGGAGCTCGGTCTCAAATCGAGCATTTGATCCATGACAAGGTAACCTAAGTAGTGGTTATTGTCACCTTTTGAATCCTATATAAGACAGGCTGGCAAGCCAGACAACACTACTGTTTTGTCTCATATCTCTTCAGCTATTTTTTCTTCACCTACTTGGGAAAATCAAAAAGGTGAGCAGCCAGCTAGAGATTAAAGAGCAGATCTCTGCAAGAGTGAGCCAGTAGCAAGTGGCAGCTCATGGTGTAAGATGTCCAGTTTTATCTCTGGAGGTTATATAAAGATGGAGCTTATGTAGATAAGTACTGGTTTTTGTTTTATTTTTTAGGCTTGCTGGTGGAGGAAAAAACCTTCTTTTGTTTCCTTTTTCTTCTGCCTGCCCTATTATTGTGTATTGCTAAATGCCACACATTCCAACAAACTAGTGGTTAGGTTACTTTGACTATTACATGGAGAGTTTCAATCTGTCTGACCTGCCTCAATATTGAGTCAGTAACAGATAAAAATGTGTCGCCAACTTAAAATGATGTTCATGCAAGCAAACTGATTAAAATAGGGGTATAAAAAATGTTAAGTAACAGTAGCTTCAATGTTTACTAATTAGCTTCTCTTCCCTTAAAATACTCCTGTTACAATATTTAATTTAAAAATGGTCTGTTATAAAACTCTAAACAAACAAGCTTACTGCGGGGACGTATTTACTTGTGTATGTGTTTGCAATTCACTTGTACTTGTCTACAATACATTTTTTTTTTTTTTGATGACCAGGTTTAAGATGAGCATCACTGACCTCCTCAGCCCTTCCGCTATTGCTGCTGCCCTGAGGGACTGCCAAGGTAAGAAAATATATAGGTAAACATAAATCTGTTATTCAGTAAAGTATGTAACAAATTTAATTCAGTCTTCAAGGAATATTGAAGACATGTTTCCAGAGAGTTCACGATGAAAAAGAGATTTTTTTGTTGTTGTTGTCTTAGTGGCTGGCTGAGTTAATTTGTTACTGCTCAGGTGGTGGGCTGAGTTTATATGTTATCCACACATGATTTTTTTAACGTTTCCCGACGCTCATTTATTATGTTGTAAGATTAAGTAAATTGTCAGGGCACCTAGAGCTTCTTGTATTGGCAGCTCCCCCCCTTTTTAACTACTGTTTACATCTAAAACAATAAAATTAAAATATCAAAGTAACATGATCAGACTGTTCAGGATCTGAAGCTAATACAAGGAGTGCTAATGGAAGTGACCTGGGTTATCCTGGCTTTTATTGTTTATCTCCAGCCCCTGATTCCTTCAGCCACAAAAAATTCTTTCAGCTCAGCGGAATGTCCAAAAAGAGCAGCAGTCAAATCAAGGATATCTTCCGGCTCTTAGACAATGATCAAAGCGGCTTTATTGAGGAAGATGAACTCAAGTAAGAGTTTTCTTTGTTTCTTTGACTAGTAAGAGACTTTCACAGAGGTGAGCATTACTTTGTGTCCTAAACCATCCTCTGCTGAAGTTGAAGGCGGTTCATACTGAATATAAGTATGGTAAATCCTTGTACTGATTTTGAATGATGTCCTATGGGAATCTTTAGAGAGAAAACAATAAGGTCTAAAAACTAGCAAAATGGAGAGAGAAGGTACAGAAAAATGTCATTCCCCAGGGCTGCGCTTTGGCAAAGTGTACAATCAAACATGCCCAGACTGCACTTATCAAGCAGGAATGTATTAAATGAAGCTTCAAATTCCAAAACAATACAGGCTCTTTTTGGATGACTTGGCAACAAGGTGTAGATAATCTGTTTATAGAAACTGATTGGCTTGATAATGCACTTGGCATAAAAAGAATGGTCTTCCATGATAATCACATCCAAAGGATATTTTCCTCTAGGTATTTCCTCCAGCGGTTTGAGTGCGGAGCCAGAGTATTAACTACTTCAGAAACCAAGACTTTTTTGGCAGCTGCAGATCATGATGGGGATGGCAAAATTGGGGTTGAAGGTATGAAGTTATTTACATATTGAATAATGTGCAGGAGAATGTGTGATTATGGTGCCTCATTCTTCTCTCACTTACACTGGTTTTATATCAGGGTCACTCCACTGACTTCTGTGGAGTCACGCGTGATTTATAACCTGTGTGAGGGGAGAATGAGGGCATGATGTTGGAGACCCATCTTTGAAATCTCTTCTGCAGAAGCAGGCTGAAAAGATCAGATCATACATCCTATGGAACCTAATAATTACTGCTCACTCAAAACTCCTGTTTACTTCAATGGGAATTCTATGTTCAGAACAGTGGGATGATTCTCTTCCCACTTAAACTGGTGTGAATCAGGAATGACAACATTAGTGGACAGGTTTCAGAGTGGTAGCCGTGTTAGTCTGTATCAGCAAAAATAACAAGGAGTCCTTGTGGCACCTTAGAGACTACACTGACATTAATGTAAAACCCGAGAGGAAGACTCAGACAATGGCAGGATCACCACAGTATCACATACAAGTGGGCTCATTTACACTAGCATACACCAGCAATAACTCCATCAATGTCAGCAAAATTATTCCAGATTTGCAAAAGTTTAACTGAGAGAAGTATTCAAACCATTGTCTGTTTTGCACAGAAGCAATGCAGGGTGAGTGTAATTGGGGGCAGAGACAATCAAGTAGCATCATCTCCCTTCCCCAGATCCCACGAAAGGTCCTCTATGTGTGGGGTTTGGATGCTGTGGATTTCAGGTAGAGTGTTTGGGTGAGGATGGGGTCTGACGTGGGGGAATGATCACCCTAGGCCAGATGTTCTCAAATTTCATTGTACCGCGACCCCCTTCTGACAACAAAAATTACTACACGGCCCCAGGAGAGGGGACCGAAACCTGAGCCCACCCAAGTCCTGCCAAAGCCCAAGCCCCACCACCCCAGGCTGGAGGACCAAAGCCCAAGCCCAAGGGCTCCAGCCCCAGGTGGGGGGCCTGTAACCTGAGCCCCACCACCTGGCTTTGGCTTCAGCCCTGGGCGGTTGACCCCAGATGGTTCAGCTCAGGCTTTGGCTTCATCCCCAGCAAGTCTAATGCCAGCCCTGGCAACCCCACTAAATGGAGTCGTGACTCACTTTGGTGTCCCAACCCACAGTTTGAGAATCGCTGCCCTACACAGTAGCATCTTTCCCCAATACCTGGAGATTCCAGTGTGATTTAATGCCCAATGCAGCAGTAACTTCCACATGTCCAAGTTCCGTGTCTTCTGTTCCCCTTTTGGGACAGGTGGTGCACAAAGATGGACAGGTATCTAATGGCAGCTTGGCTGAAGAAGAGGACAGGCTGCCAACGAGAAGGGGCCCTAGAGAGCAACATGAAAGGAATATCCTTGTGTGCAGGTTCCCCAGCCTGCTGCATGATGGGAGAGCCACAACTCTCCTGTTCCTTCCCGTGGAGCAGGGGTGAGCAAACTACGGCCCACGGGCTGGATACGGCTCACAAGCTGTTTTAAGCCGGCCCACAAGCTCCTGCTGGGGAGTGGGGTCTGGCTTGCCCCACTCTGGCGCTTCAGCCGGGGCGCTGGGTCGCGGGCCGCACCACGCAGCTAGGCCCTGCTCTGGCACTCCAGCTGGGATGCAAGGTTGGGGGCCGCATCACATGGCTCGGACCTGCTCCAGTGCTCCAGCTGTGGCGCAAGGTTGGGGGCCGTACCACGTGGCTCCCGGAAGCCGCGGCATGGCCCCTCTCCAGCTCCTACATGCTCCAATGGCCCCTTCTGGCACTCCAATGGGAGCTGCAGGGGCAGTGCCTGAGGATGGGTCAGCGTACAGAGCCAGCTGGCCGTGCCTCCATGTAGGAGCCGGAGTGGGGCATGCCACTGCTTCTGGGAGCTGCTTGAGGTAAGCGTCGCTGGGAGCCAGCACCCCTGAGCCTCTCTCCACACCCCAACCCCCTGCCCCAGCCCTGATCACCCTCCCGCTCTCCAAACCCCTCGATCCCAGCCCAGAGCACTCTCCTGCACCCCAAACCTCTCATCCCCAGCCCCACCCCAGAGCCTGCATCCCCAGCCAGAACCTGCACCCCTTCCCACACCCCTGCCCCAGCCATGATCCCCCTCCCACCCTCCAAACCCCTCGGTCCCAGCCCAGAGCACCCTCCTACACCCCAAACTCCTCATCCCCAGCCCCACCCCAGAGCCCGTACCCCCAACAAAGCTCTCGCCCCCTCAAACACCCCAACCCCAATTTTGTGAGCATTCATGGCCCGCCATACAATTTCTATTCCCTGATGTGGCCCTCGGGCCAAAAAGTTTGCCCACCTCCTGCCCTAGAGGGAATGAAAGCTAGTACCACAGAAAATATGCATGGGTAAGATCAAGGGATTTCATGAATAATTTATCTACTCCTATGTGGATGGGACTGAGGGATCCCCACAGAATCTAAGGGGCTGCAAGGTTCTAAAAGCTGCCATGTTTCTATGAAGGCCCAATACTGTATATCAAACCCAGGGAAAATTCTAGTAGGATTTTTACCCAAGGACTGAAATATCATGCTCTAAATGAACTAAAAAAAGTCAATTAAAAAAACAGGGGATGGTTGAACTTATTTTGCTTCATTTAAAACCCACTCAAACATCATGGCTTCAGACGTTAACTCAAACTAACTTATTATTGGGTTCCTACTTCATTTAGAAGAGATTATGAAAAAGCAGGACAGAGGGAATTGGGAACAATATTAATATAATATAAATACCACAAAGAGGACATTCAGTTGTGCCAGCCTAGCTCGTGGTGGCTTTAATACATAACACAGATTTTCCTTGAGATAGGAAAACGTGTATTTCTTTTAAAAACGAAAGCAACCTTGGGGAAAAGGTGTGGGTTTAAACTACAGGAAAATGGACTTGTGAAATTAGTCTGGTGAACCCCCCAAATAGTCCAAAAGGTCCATAAAATAGTGAACCTCAAGAGAGAAAATTTTCATAACTGTTTTCTTGGACGCATTAATCTGAGAGAAACAATTTAGGTAATAAACCCCAGTACTGGTGACTATGGTCCCAAAATTACATGACTCAGGACGATGCTTGTCAGTTAGTCTGAGATGGAGGAGAAACCTACTTTATAACGATCAGGAGGCTTGTTCAAAAACTTATATATTTATTCTATTTTTTTACTTCCCATCTAGGCTCCTTTTACTTGATTGTTTTATGCTCTTTTCAGTTGCAAAGCTCTTGAAAAGGCTGTAGTGTTCAGTTTTTTTCAATGTATTGTTTTTATTAATGCTACTGTTACTTCTCCATTATTCTTTGGTAGAATTCCAGGAAATGGTGCTCTCCTGAAGGACTGAAGGCAACAGAGAAAGAAAAAGAAAGGGGAGGGGGGAACGAATCTCCAAGAAATGATACTCTAACACTCTGTAAATCAGAGAGTCCCCTTGTTTATTTATTAAATCTTGCACAGTGTTTGTTATTTGTTTGCTGCTCTAATGAGGTACCAAAGCACCAGTTAATAATGATTTTTGGTAATGTGGACCATCTTACCATGTTCTAGGAACACATTTCAGCAGACACTGCCCTTAAAATTATCCAATAAAAATAAATTTCTCATCACATGCTGCTGCCTGTGTTTGATCTTTCTGACCACCACACTGGAACATGTGTGAATTCTTAAATTAAAAATGTTAATCTCTGAAAGATACTAATTCCCACTCCCCCACCAGCCCTCCATGGGCAGCCCTTCTGTTGAAGTCAATGGAAGTTCTCTTGTTGGGTCAAGCCCAACATTTTCAACCAAACTGTTGACTGTCAAAAACTTAGTCCTGGAGCTTTTATTCAGGAGGACATGGGGGAAAGAAATCTCAGACTGACTTCCAATTAAAAAACATTCTTGGACTTTTGCCTAAGAAAGAGCTTCAGGATGGGGCTGTCACAATACCATACAGACCCTTGATAAGGACAATAAACTATCCAAATAGGAGATAACAGTTTTCTGCTTGATTTTGTTTTAGTAATTTAGGCTCAGGACCATGTTCTCCTGAGGAAGGGACAAAGTCAGAAGAAAGCATACACATACTTGAAGCTGCAGAGAAATTGTCATATCATGGAGTCTTCAAAATCACAGAGAAGGCAAATGGCCCTCTTAACCATGGATTTGTGAGAAAATCCCTCAGATACAGCCCTGTTGTACACTACAAACTTATGGTGGCATAACTATGTCGCCTAAGGCTGTGGAAAGTCCAGTGTTATATCAACAGGAGGCCTTCTCCTGTGGACATAGCTACCACCTCTTGAGGAGGTGGAGTACCTGTGCCAACAGGAGAAGCTCTCCTGTCAGGACAGGCAGCGCTGTAAGTGTTGACAAGCTTATAGAAGCCCAGACTGTACTCCCTAGGCCCTTTTACTCTAAGGCTGTAGTGCTCCAGTACCTCCTCGCTGGTGGCTGGCCTTTAGTTTTCTCCACGGAGGACGGCTGAATGTGTGGAGGAATCTATGGGGAATTACTGCTGACATGGCTCAGGGCTCTTGTATACCAATCACAAGAGACTTTCAGTCTGTGCCTGCAGTGTCAGAAAAATGCCCTTCCCCAAGCCTGTTATTTTATGCACTGCTGGAGAAATACTTTTATGAACAAAAATCATCCATTCTTTAGGAAAACAGGACAGATGCATTAGATCGGGGTTCTCAAACTGGGGGTCGAGGTTATTACGGGGCAGGGGGTCACGAGCTGTCAGCCTCCACCCCAAACCCCGCTTCACCTTCAGCATTTATATACATATATATATTTTAAAATTAATTTATAAAGGGGGTCACACTCAGAGGCTTGCTGTGTGAAAGGGGTCTCCATTAAAAAGTTTGAGAATCACTGCATTAGATGGAGTATATCTGATGGACTCATTGACTTTCACAACTCATCCGGTTCAGTGTGGCACCTTTTTCTTCAGACTTGAACTGTAAACCTTTGTCTTGTCTACTCAAAATGCTTAACGTTCAAAATTAGAAATAGATTAGGAACCAAATTCTATCCACAGTCATATCTTTGAAGCCTCACTGGAGGCTGACCTCAGCAACTTCAAAGGGGATGTATGAGTGGGGCTGATGAAAGAATCAAGCTTAAAATTACATATTTGTTTATATTTTAGAACCAACTACTGTATTTGCAAATCTGTTCCCCAATTTACTGCAAAGACCTGAGTTCAGGATTCCATGCTTTTCCCGTCAATGTCTGCAATGGTTGATGACATTACCAATACCAAATACATTGAGGGAAAATGCTGGCTAGAGCATTTGTGAAGTAGTCAGTTGTTGCAGAGGAAGGAAATACAGAATCTTTGAAAGCACCTAGGAGAGGGAGCTTTGTACATCTTACAGCAGCAAAGTCACAGAAACTGTATCAAATTAATCCAATTTACAAGCACTTTTACTTACTATTATTGGGATGTTGTTTTGGGCCACACACATATTATCTTTCCCTCCAAGCAGTATGTTGCCAATCTAAAGTAATATACTGGAAAAAATCCCAATGGTTTCAAATGCATTTCACACTGAAACACAAACTTCTACACAAATTAAGCTTTTCCTTGTACTACATGAAGGTTTTTTTCTGGAGTCATCTCATTCACAATGTCCTAAACCAGCAGTACTAATTCAAATATAATGCACTTTTCCAGTGTTCCTTTTTCTCTCACCTCTCTAATCTCTTCTTCCTTTGGGAGCACAGTATCATACAACCAAAGTCATCTTATCCTTTTTAAACAGGCACACAAATTCAAAGTGCTGCTTATATGGTTGGTTGAACAGCAGAATTATTATTGCAACTTCATTTAATTGTTTGAGCAGCTGGACACTGTGTACACATGTGGAGGGAGGATAAGGTTGCCATATTTTCCCTTTTATTGTTAATACACTGTACTAACACATTCATCAAGAAATGGACATTTATTTAACTAAAGCACTAGCATTACAATATTAAGAAATGTGGGACCAGATCGTTACCTGGCCACCACAGCTTCATTGACTTCAACTGAGCTACTCCTATTTACACCAGCTGAGGATCTGGTCCATGGAGTTTTTGATAGCACATGATGAATGCCATATGACAATCACAAGAAAAAGAAATGTGTCTTGGCAGTGGAATCAGTCTAATGACAGAACACCACTGGACTAGTTCACATGTAAGTAACAAAAACAAACCCATTCTCCATTTTACTGGCAATAAAGTAAAGTGCCCTGATGTTGAATAATCGTATTATCCTGGCCCAAGCAATAGATGTAAAATAAAGAACACACCCTGCTGCCATTGCAGGACCCAGCTCTGGTTCATCTCAACCTGTAGGATATGCATTACAGACCCAGACCAGAAGAACCTGAGGGCACAGTAGCAAATCCATTATTCCCCTCCAAACTCAAATGCAGGAGAGGATCCCTCAGAACAAAATGCTTTGAGTGTGTCCATATAATATTTGAGCCCAGGGACAAGACCAAGCTCGTCAATCTACAGTCATTCAGACACCAAAGTCTTCACAGAAGAGCTGATCAAGACAGTGTCTGAATGATGACAAAGTTTACCAGGCTTGTGGTCTTTGGGGATGTCAGCATCCACACAGACAATATCTTTAACTCTGTGTCACAAAATCTCCTACGTGAGTCCCCCAATTTAGGTTTTTGACATGCAGTTTCCAGATCCTCACACACATAGCTGACCATATTCTAGACCAGCTGTTTCCAAACTTTATTGGTTCAAGTAGTACAACCTGAAAATTTCTCCTTTTTGTGCACATTTATTTAGGCCTTAATAGGCTTAGCCTAAGTATTTCCAGATATTACAGTAAAATAATTGCCTAAGGAACACTAAAATGTTCAATAACATCCTTTTTAAACACCTCAGGTTTTTAGACAGTACATTAAAAGAAAACACAATGGTTCACCCACTATTATTATTTACGTCTTGGGTATTATTCAGATCACAAGGCACAACTACATGTTACAAATGACATCTTGTTATATTTTGATATGCCACTGAACTTCATTCAGTGGCTTGACTCTTTAAACGTGTCTCATTTAACTTCAACATTCCTGCTAATTCATTCTCTGGATTATTGTGGCAGATGAGCAAAAGTGCCCTTTGCTTCCCTTTGTACAAAACTGAAATCAAGAAAAATACAAAACATTTTGAGTAGCCCTTGAAGAAAATAAAAAAATAGCGCCCTTAAGGAGAAGTAGGTGCCTGGGTCAAACGGCGGGGGTCTGGGGTGAGTACATGAAGGAGAAAGAGGAGCTCAGAAAGGAGGGGTGCAAGTGGGGAAGTCTTGGCTGCAAGTGAGGCTTTACCTACGCATCAGGCAGCTTCAGCTCCAGGCCTCTGTCTCCTCAGCTGCTCCAGCTCAGCCCTATCCCAAGCTTGGCCCATGGAGGCCTGCACTGCTGGGCAAGCTGCACATGGGAGGGCTGGAAAAGCTGCTGGGAGGCAGCTCAACTGGCATCCAGCCAGCTACCCTGCGGCTGTAGCCAGACTTTTATGGTGCTGCCAACCTGAGTGATTTTTTGTGACTGACAGGATTTCAGAGGGTACTGGAGCCCCTCTGGTGACGACGCAACAGGCATCAGCCCCCTGGCGAATTCCAGCCCTTGTAGAAGCCATCAAAGTCTCTCCTCTCTGCCTTTCCCACAGGAGAGAGCAAAAAGCCCAGCTCAGTTCCCTCCTTCCCGACTCTGAGAAACCTGGACAAGACAGCGACTCAGCTCCTCCCCCATCCAGCACCTCATCTGAGAAGGGGCTGAGTAGGAGAGAAGAGCAGCTGGAGCTGCTTACCAGCTTGGGATGTGGGAGAGGGGACCCTGCTGTAGCCCCACAACAAAGGCCTGAGGGGGGGGGGAAAAAACCAGAAGGAAGAGAGATGAGGCTGATGGGGGCTGAACTGAAGAGGGGAGCTGATGGAGGCTTGAATTGATGGGTGGTGAACTGATGGTGGGGGCTGAATTGAGGGACAGAGGGGATGGCAGGGTGGGGAGGGGTAAACTGATGGGGGGGACTGAGGGACAGGATTAATTGCTGGGCAGGGAGCAGGCAGATATGTGGGTGATAGCTCCTGCAGCAGGGGCCAAAATCAGTTTACCCAACACACCTGGGAGAGTGGGCAACACTAACTGCCACATAGCCTGGGGAGGGGAAGATGGAATTCAAATATCAAAAGACAGACTGGAAAAAACACAATCTAATCTTTATTTATAAATCATTTTTTTTAACCAACCAAATGATTTTGCAGTGTTCACCTCATGATTTTTTCATCTCTTGAGGTTGTCAACACTGCTTTTACCTACCAGACCCGACCAACTGCCCCCACCCTTCAACTTCCCTGGAGAGACAAGAGGGAATTTCCCATACATCCCCCGACTCCCAGCCCTATAAGGAATAGACTGCAGCCTCTGCAGACCAAAGAGCTCAGATGGAGCTCCCACTTGGCAGCAGCTTCCTGTGTGGGGGGCCCTCTGACGTCAGGGCTCCCTACCTAGTCGAAAGCCAGCCAGCTGAGTGCCAGATGAGAATATAGCACCCATTTGCCCTGCCACAGTGCACAATACATCGCTAAACACGACTTCTATGGAATGGTTGATGAGACTTATTCATTATGTCTGAAAGCAGCCATTAAAGAATATTTTGCATCTTGGTCATTTTCTGGTGCTCTGCAACCTGCGTGACAACCAGTGGTGAGCTGGAGCCAGTTTGCAACGGTTCACGCGAACTGGCTGTTAAATTTTGAAGCCAGTTTAGAACCGGTTGTTAAAGGGGTGGGCAAACTCCGTCCTGTCCGATCCGCCTGAGCTCTCGGCTGGGGAGGCTCCCCTGAGAATCCCTTTTTAATTTTTACTCACCTGGCGGCGCTCCGGGTCTTCGGCAGCAGGTCTTTCACTTGCTCCGGGTCTTCGGCGGCATTTCGGCGACGGGTCCTTCAGTGCCACCGAAGACCCGGAGCAACTGAAGGACCTGCCGCCAAAGTGCCGTCAAAGACCCGGAGCAAGTGAAGGAACCGGTTCTTCAGTTTTTGGCAGCTCATCACTGGTGACAACTGTTCATTTGAAACAGGAAGGGTTTTGTTTTTGTCTATTTTTCAAGAGTTTTGGGTGTACCACTTCCACCAAACACCTGTACCACACTTTGGGAACCCCTTCTCTAGACTAGATCCTTAGCTGTACATGCATGTAAGACACACAAACTACCCAGGGTCCTGGTCAGACTGCTCCCTTCTTCAGGTGGGAATCAGAACTGTCTGTGCCTCCAGGTAAGAAGAAGCTATTAATATGGTCCACACCAAAAGCTCATCGATGCAGTCAAATTTCCCAATGTACTTGTGCCCAATTGAGAGGCCAAGGAGTAGAAAAATTCATGAAGCACTGCAAGTTCTGCGACCACTCCTTGATTATTGCTATTGAGAGCAAGCACTGAAGCGTGTCCTCCCCTTGACCAACGTACCAGGACTGTGGAATGTCTGAGTGTATAATCTTGCTCGGGATTACCAAATGAAAACGTACTCTTTAATTTGATCATATGCTTCTTAGTAGTTCTAATTGGATATGGCTCACAGGACATTAAGACATCAAATGAGAGAGGATACGATACAATATCTCAACATACTCCGAGACTATCTCCAAATTCTAGTGTTCAAGGCATAAGCATTCAAAGAAACCTTTGTATAACATTTCTTTGAAAAATCTCTATAGTACTGTTTAGTGCAACCACTGTGTCTTCCATTTTGAGAAACATTACTGGTTCCAGTGGGAGCCTGCATTTTAAGTAAAGAGAAACTGGTAGAATTTTTTGAAATGGAGGAAACTTTTAAAGTCGGATCTCTCTATCACAGCTTTACATCCTCTCCAAATCATGCTATTTATTGCTGTAACTTCATAGGGAAGGATGAGCTTGTGTCTAAAACAGGGGTTCAGTGCCCAGTAGTACCACAGACCCAATGTGTGACTCTTAGACAAGTCACTTAAAATCATTCTGAGCCTCTGTCTCCCAACTGTAAAAGAGAACCAATACTACTTCCTTACCTCACAGAAGCATTGTGAGGATAAATTAATGTCCATAAGGTGTCTGAATTTTGTTTACCTGTTTGTATTACAAGACTACTTCTTTTCTTTATATAGACTCTTGATTCAGCAACGTATTTAAGCACATGCTACACCCCCAGTCAGGACCATATTGTGCATTCTCTCATTGGATATTGTTGGCATTCTACTTAAATGGGGGAAAATGAATGCAATATACCAAAGGAGAGAGAAGCAGCACTTCGGCTTAATATTAGTAGACAATCCGACTTCCTCCAACCATATCCGAGAGAATCTAAATATTGATTTATAAGCAACAATTTATAAGCTTACTGGATTTTCTTCTTATCATGCAAACACGAATTTCAGTTGTCTTCAGACATATACTGGTTGACTATTTTCACTTCTCCTGAATATATCAGATGGTTAGTATTACTGATCAGTTGTCATTTAGAATGGGCCAATCTGGGTTTCAGATCTGCATGTCCAACTCTCAATGAAGTCCACTCCACAGAAGATACATGCAGGTGTATGCAGTTAGAATTTGGTGCTGCAGTCATACATGATATTACAGGGGTGGACAAACTACAGCCCGGGGGCCGTAACCAGCCATCCAGACGTTTTAATCCGGCCCTCGATCTCCCACCAGAGAACGGGGTCCGGGACTTGCCCCACTCCGGCACTCCAGCCAGGGAACAGGGTCGGGGGCTTGCCCCACTCCAAGCAGCTCCCAGAAGCAGTGGCATATCCTGCCTCTGGCTTCTATGCGTAGGGTCAGCCAGGGGACTCCACACACGGCCCCTACCCCAAGTGCCGCCCCTGAAGCTCCCATTGGCCAGGAACCGCGGCAAATGGGAGCTGCAGGGACAACGCCTGCGGACAGGGCAGTGCGCAGAATCGCCTGGCCGTGCCTCCACGTAGGAGCCAGAGTGGGGACATGCTGCTGCTTCTGGGAGCTGCTTGAGGAAAGCACCACCCAGAGCCTGCACCCCAACCCCCTCCCATGCCCCAACCCCCTGCTCCCGACCTGATCCCCCTCCCGCTCTCTGAACCCCTCGGTCCCAGCCCGGAGCAACCTCCTGCACACCTAACCCCTCATCCCCATCCAGAACCCTTCCCTCCCGCATCCCAACCACCTGCCCCAGCCCGGAGCCCCCTCCCACACCCTGAACTCCTCATTTCTGGCCCCATCCCAGAGCCCACACCCCCAGCCAGAACCCTCCTGCACCCCAACCTCCAATTTTGGGAGCATTCATGGCCCGCCATACAATTTCCATACCCAGATGTGGCACTCAGGCCAAAAAGTTTGCCCACCTCCTGTGTCTTGCATGTGTACTAGATTAAAACTTCATGTAGATTTGTTTTAGATTTCATGTATAATTATTACCAATAAATTGTAAATCTGTCTTAAAAGCAACTAGTGACAGATAAACATGAAACAAAAATTAAAATAAATATAGATTTGGATTCCTTAGACACAGAAAACAGGATACATGGATTTACGTCAGTAAGTAATTTGTTAACCTTCTGAACACACCATAAAGCTCATCTTTATTTCCTCTTTGTTAAGGCTGCTGAGGAGGGTGTGAGCTGAGGTGAATATATTGAAATTTATATTGTAATTCTTAATCTACTACATAGGGACCCAGCGCACTGGATGGATACCAAGAAGGGATTTTAACATTTTGAAGAGATAATTAGTGAACAGGAATAGCAGTTATATAGTTTATTAAACAGTGAGTCATCAAATTAGAATGATAAACATTTATTGGAGATGTTATAAGGAACAATTTTGTATACCACAAACACATTACACTGTTTAATAACTAAATTTCACTGCCTGAGACTGGATTTTTACATTTGGGTCTTCTTCCTCAATACTAAGCATTTATAGAATCATGACAAAGCTCTGGCGTTAACTCACTGATAAGCTTAAAGAGAAACATATAATGGTTTTACCCTCTATCGACTTCAGACTTATAAAGAGATTATATAATATGAGCATTATTATGAGCAATACCTAAAAAAGACCCTTCCTTATGTGATATAGTCAAATGGCTGTTTTAAATCCAACAACCCCTAATTCAAGCTCAGTCAGCCATGATAGATTTAATACAAATTCAAGCTTTTTCCCCCCACATTAACAAAGCAGCAATTCGTTGATTTGCACAGTGAAGGATATTTTTGTAGTATTAGCCAAAAACTACATTTAAAAAAATATAAAGGGAGGATTTTGGAGAATGAAGCAAAATTTGTTGGAAGACTAACACTTTAAAAGCCCACATATTTCTACACCTGAAAATTTCTGTTGCTCATTATCTTTTATCTCCTAATTTCCTCAGAACAAATGTTACAGAAATCAACAGAAGGGGTTGGAATGACAGATCAGCCCCATATTGGGCTTTACAAGGGAAACAGGAAGGTTTCTGAATATTTCTTTTCATTATCAATATTTTTCTTTTTACTTTATTTTTACAGCTTACCACTTCCATCTTAGTAAAATTAAAATCACACTTATGCAAAATGTTGGGGAGGCATGTTACATACATGACATTTCAGAAAAAGGAGATAGAGCCCAACTATTCCCTCTATAATGTATTATCTTCTCATTGAGAGCTAAAATGCCTTAAGCTGCACTGTTATAAGAAGCTCTGTGTGGGCTCAGGTTTCCACCTGCTTTGAGCTCATTCCAGGATCAGGGCCTTATTTTGTAATCACTTGCTATAGCAATACCAAACTGTTGACTCATCCACTTTTGGTTATACTTTTAGCCCACAGACTGTCAATTAAATAACTATTTGACCTGTCAGCTGTATTTATTTACAGCTGTCATCTCCAATACCCAGAGTGATTTATAGTATTCTTTTTGTTAAGTCTGCTATTATGCAGCTGACAGAGATGCTCAAAATAGTAGCAAGAAACAGTCAACAACTCTAAAAGTATGACATGATAAAAAATATTCCTATTTCCTATATCAGACTAAAGGTTGTGTTTTTTTATGTATGGTAAAACACAGATAAAGTTTTTAATTGTTTCCCCATGGATGCTGGGGTAATCCACTGTCACATTTAACTGCAAATGCACTTGTACAATAGTTTAATTTTATGTAATGAAGGACTAGAATCAGATTTCAAACTCACAGCTATCTAATAACACACTGCAAATGCCAAGGAGTGGTATTACTGTGCATACAATTAAGAAGATAGGATGAAACTGGAACCACAATAATAGTTTCCATCTGCCTTGTTAATGTGTACACTAGGACTGTAGTAATTTACATTATGTTTTAACCATTATCACAGACTCAACATATATTTTGATAAATCCCTCACAAAAAACTTTCTTGAGTTAGAGTTAAGATTGTGGAAGTGCATTTCCTGTCAATACAATCACTAGACATTTAGAAAATCACTAGTTAAGAAAACATTAGTATCCATACCACTCACATGCTACCTATCTTAGAAATCACACATAACCATACATACCCACATTCCTATCCTATATGCTTCTACAACATAGTTCCTTCCAGTATTATTATTAAATATTTGTATTGCTATAGTGCTTAGGAGCCCCAGTCATGAACCTGATCCCCATTGTGCTAGATGCTGTACAAATGCAGAACAAAAACACAGTACCTATCCACAATCTACTAAACTTTTAATAATTGCACTGGTGGAAAATGCATTTGATCATACTTCAATGTGAGTTACCAAACATATCAGCATTGGAATTTCCATTTTTGTTTTTAAACAAGCAATAAAGGGAAATGTTCATCCCATCTGACTTGCTGTTCCAATCTCCACCACCACCTACTATGCTCCTTTGGGATGTTTTTTTGGAAATACTTGATTCTGACTATTTCTAGGCTGTGTCAGATCCCTCAAATGAATTGGCAGCTGCAACATTTTGGAATGAAGTTTTTAATGTTAATTTTTTTTATAAGTGGAAGAATAAGGAACTGGAATGATCAGCCTTTTTGATTACTTACATTTGGTACTGGATATTTTTTTCATATGTTTGGCCAAACTCTCAGATCCTTATTCTATCTTTACTCTGGCAACTCTACTCAGTGCCACTCAATCCCTGAGTCTTTCTATAGCCCTCATGCCCAGCTTCCTCTCCTGCCAGTACTGAAACATGCTCAAGATGAGCTGAGAGAGATCTGCATGGAGGACCTGGCATTGGAAGAAGTCAGTCTCCCCTTGCTTCTGCTTCTGCAACACCACAAACAGCAGTTTAAAAATCTGCTGAGGCTCACTGGAAATCTTGGGTCCTTTGCTAAGATTTGGGTGTACCAGAGCATTACTACTTCTCCTCTCCTACTTGCAGCCTCGACTGTAGGGAAAATATGGTCACAACTCTTTAGTTCCTCTGGTGAAATATTTTATTGTGGAGGTGTCAGTAGTGACAACATAGTTAAGTTTGCATTAAGATTTGCACTTCTAATAGATATTACATTCCTTTCTCATATATAAAAAGTAATGTGTATCAATACCACATTTACAACACTTACTTAGGGTCTTCTTCTTAGCGTATATGCAACATACTTCAGGTGGCACATGACCAAGATTCATCACCGAATTTGGTCCACTGGTTAGATCATTAGCTTCCCCAGCCCGGGCACTAACGGGGAGCGCAAGGTGAATGCTGATCCATGCCCCTTACTTAGGGTAAAGACCGAGGACTTGATTTAGCACTACATTACTGCAGCTTTATGCCTGCGTAACTCCACACTGGACTAATGAAATGGTGAAACAGCTCCTGGAATTTTAGGGAAACCATCACCTGCAGTTGAGCATGACTAATGCTATCCAGACTCACTCTGACAAGTTAGACAATCTGGACAAAATAGTAGAATAGATTAAGACAGCACACTACACAATGATGAAAGTAACTAACTGAGAACTTGAGGGGAAACAGACACAGAAAATATGATCTTCTTCCAAATTTAATCCTGCACAACTTGCTTGCAAACTTACAGTCCAGTACTCTGTAAAAATGGCATTGTGGGGTACCATGCTTATTTTTGTTTACTCCAGATCTGTCTACAAGCAACAAAGTGTTTTTTTTTTTTTAAATGCCTGACTCCTGAACACAGCTTGATTAACTGAAGCTGGGATTTTGCCATCTCAGGCATCATCACACGTAATAAAGAAACCGGAAAAATTCTGCTCTTAATTACACAATTAAGACCAGAAAGAACCATATGATTATCTATTCTAACCTCCTGCAACTGCAGAGTCTATCAAAGAAATTTCTGCATCAAGCCTAATAATCTGTAGTTGAATGAGAGCATCTCTTAGAATAGCATCCAGTCTTAATTTAAAGACTTTAAATAATGGAGAATCCACCACATCTCTCTAAATTGTTTGAGTAGTTAATTATCTTCACTGTCAAAATAGTCCCTTCATTTGCAGTTTAAGTTTGTCTAGCTTCAACTTCCAGCCACTAGATCTAGTTCTGCTAGATTTAAAAAAAAAAAAAACCTAGCTTCAGATATCTTCTTATACTAACACACAGTGGTCAAATCATCTCTTAATCTTCTCTATAAAATATACAGATTGAAATCCTTAGTCTGACATTGTAAGGCATGTTTTCTAGACCTCAATCATTCCTGTGGTTCTTTGCTGAGCACGCTCCAATTTCCAACATTCTTTAAAAAGTATGACTATCAGAACAGGACACTGTATTCCACTTCTGATGTCATCAATATTGTATACAGAGGTAGTATCACTTCCCTTCTCCTACCTGATATTCCCCCCAGAGATAGGCCAGTGTGGAAACAAGAGGGTTCCAGAACTGTACTCGAGGACAGGGGTTGGCTCAGCACTTTGGGAACTTACTAATCGCATTCATGTGTGAGGACAATATTGTAAGCTCCTGACTGGAAGCTGTTTGGGACAGGGACAGTGTCTACCTGTACATCTAGAGTGGAGCTCAGTGGTTTTAATAGGGGCCTTTGGCCACTCCCACAATACAAATAATTAAAAGAGGAGGAGAAGGAATAAAACCACAAAGACCTTTTTCAAATGTTCAAGTTCATGAAATCCTGGTCCTGCTAAATAACGGCAAAACTCCCATTGACTTCACTGGGGCCAAGACTTCACCCTCTATCTTTATCAAAGCTTGACCAGGGTTGACTCTAGAGCCACCCGACCGTGCGGCTCTGGATGTTTTTAAGCTTCCTAAAGCTCATGCTCAAATAAATTGGTTAGTCTCTAAGGTGCCACAAGTACTCCTTTTCTTTTAGTCCACACAAAGCACATGTCAAAATCCCCGCTATCCCTGAAAGCGCCACGAAGAAATGCTCACCCAGAGATCCTCACCATCCCACGACAGCACGAAACGCCACTCTCCAGCTGCGCTGCTCAGGCCAGTCCCCCACCTGAACAACCCTTACCAAAGCCACACACACAGAGAGAGAGGGAATCGCTCTTCCCGGCAATGCCACTTTTCAAGACCAGCATCACTGCATGAGGCAAACGAGACCGCCCGGGGAGCATCCCCCGCCAGCTCGGTACTTAGCCAGCCCCCCGCCCTGTCGTGCCCGAGCCCCCCGCCGGTGTTTCACAACAGCGATATGCCTCTTCCCGGGCGGCCGAGAAGGGAGGTAGCTCAGCTCGGGCTTTCTCCGTTTCCTTCGTCAGGGCCTCACAGCCCAGGAAAGAGACAACAGGAGCCCCTGGGACCCGCCGGCTTCTGCTGAGCTGCCCTTGGAAACGGAGCCTGCCCGCGCAGCCGCTTTCAGCTCGCTGGGGATCCCGCCCTCGCAGGGGCCCGGAAAGATGCTCGGTTTCCGCGGGGGCTGGGCGGGGTCCCCACTGAGGAGCCCCGGGGCGGGGACGAGGGGACGCCGGCTGTTGCGGAGGGAGCGGGAACGGGGAGGCGTCCGGCAAGTGCCCTCCGCTCGGCGGCGGTGGGGTCGGCGGAGCTGTGAGGGGGTCGCGTTGGCGGCTCCCGGCCTTGCCGCCCGCGGGCGCCGACAGAGCGGGTCCGGGTCGGCGCCGTTCCCTTCCGGGGCAGGGGGGAAGGCGGAAGTGCCGTTGGGGCTGGGGTTGGTGCCGGCTGAGGGCCCCCGGCTGCTCCCCGATGGTGTGTGGCGGCTGCCAGCCCCAGACTCTCTCGCTTCGGGCCCAGTATGGCGGCGGCGGGGGGAGCCGGGCAGGAGAAGCAGCTCGCTCCGGCCCTGCTTAGCTTCTTCATCTACAACCCCAAGCTGGGGCCCAGGGAGGGAGAGGTACGTGGGGCAGCCTGGGCTCGGTGTGTGCGTCCGCGCAGGTCTGGCTAGCGTGGGAGGGGTGATGCCTATCGGAAGGGGGGGGTCTATCGCTGCAAGGGAGCGTGTGGGGGTGTCTTCACTTGAGGTCGTTGTCTGCCTTGGCGGGGGGGGGGGGGGGGAGGGGAACGTCTGTGTGTCTGGATGGGGTAGGGAGGGGCTGTCTGAGGGGAGAGGAGTGGGCCACATCTGTGTGTCTGTCTGAGGGGCGGCGGGGGGGTTCCTTCACCCATTGTTCCCTCATATTTCTAACGTTCACGTGGTGATTCCCAGCCCCACTTTCCGCAGTTCTAGGACCCCGGTGAAACACCAGTGATGTTGCCTTGCGACGCTGCTGCACCACCAAAAGACATTCTGACTCTCACACTTGCACTGTCAGACAGGCTAGTGCAATACAGCTGTCAGGTTTCCGCTCCAGCCGTTCTGTTTATCCCTTGACACTGGACAACAAAATGTCCTGTAATATTAATATCCTTACTTATGGACACCCATGGAGAAGGGCTGTTCTTAAGTGCCTCACAAGCTGTAAAGGGACGCTTTCAGGTTAAAAGTATGAGCTAAAAGTTTCCAGTATTACAACTGTCCTTGAATCACCTTACCAATATTTGTGGTTTTACAATGACATACTTCTGTTTTTAAAATGATTTTTCCTCTGGTTTGTTGCCCTGTAAAAGTCCCACACAAAAGACAGGGGAAACTGAAACTGACTAAGCAGGTGCAGCCTTGAACCTGACTAGACACAAAGTATCCTTTCAAAGCATAAAGTAAACTGAAAAATAGAGAAAATGCAGCTACTGTTATCTTAGGTATTTACTCTAACAATACATTAAAATATTCAGGGAAAAGTATGATTTTAAGATGAGGGGTCCCTATAGCTAAAACTTTAGCATTTAGAAACAAGGCTGCTTGACCCATTAAATTCCTGCAGCAACAAGGTTAAAAAACTCTCAACATTTCCCAACATAAAATAAATGCAGGCACATAAATGCATATGCAGATAAGTGAGTTGAGATCCATGGCACAGAAGTTGTTCTGAGCACCTGAGCTTGCAGGATCAGGGTTTAGAATTTTAGGGTTTTTAAAAGATCCTTCAGAAGTCTTTCATCTGCTTAGATGTTCCAGGTGCATACAATAATGCTAAATGTTTATACAGCACTTTTATTTACAAAGTGCTTTGTAAACATTAACCCATTAACCAACATCCCTGAGAGTAGGTATGCACATGATGAATCCTTTCTGCTTTCATAAAAGGTATCTGTTAACAACAGTGTTTATGTACTACTTCTGAGTGAGTCAAATTGATATCAAGATGTAAATATACATACTGAGCATTTGAGCAGCTAGATGAAGCTAGTAAGTTAACTGGCAATAGTAATGGAAGACTGATCTACCAAGCTATCACAGATCAATACAGATGACATACTATCTTTAAAACAGCCATCTGATACGTTGTAGTCTATCTACCTATCTTCCTGTAGTTTCATTTGTTAGATTTAGGATACTGATTTAATCTATGTAGGTACTTGTATGGCCCCAATCACTATATCTGATGAACTATTGTGGTGCACTGTTAAACAACTGCCACATATCTCCAGATTTGTCTCCACTTCAACAGTAAATGAAGTAATATCTTAGTATATTTTGTGCGTTGGTTATAATGTGCTGTGGGGTATAAGTTGCTATATTAGTAGTAGTGGGTTATTTTTGTCAATGCAATGATTTGTTATAATGTACTTTTCCAAATATTTACAACAAAAAAAGTGGAGCATTTAACTTTATTAAATTTAATAGTGTCCACCTCTAAAATAATGTATCTAGAATGTACTTGTTTACTAGAATTTATTTGAAATGTCTAAAATCGAAAATTGTAGATAACAGCAAATTGCATGGCTAACATCACAGTATTAGCTTTCTGTTTATAAATTCTGCTGAATCCTGAGGCCAACAATTTAAAATAAGTGTGCTTAACTTTTGTAGTGCACCTGAATTCTTTGCTAGCTAATGAGAAAAATAAAAGGCTTTCTTCTGAGAAACAAGGCAAACTTTAATGTTTGAAGGGGTCTATTTTCTTCTCATTGTGAGTGTGAGTTAAATATACATATTGAGAAGCAAACTTATTTTTGACTTCCTGCCTTAAATATGTGGTGTTCCTGTGTACAACTATACAGTTGCATTTCACTTCAGCTAAATTCCAAGTGATTCTTGTGCGTAACTTGTATAATATACTGCATTTGTAAAGAACTTTGAGATCTTTTTTGATGGCAGGCCTTGTTAATGTGCAGTGTATGACTTTTATTTATTATTATATAAGCCTGTTTGGTAATAAGAGAATTTTTAAACTCTGTTCAGTAAACTTAAGGAAGCTACAGTTTATTTTGAAAAATTACTTTATTTTGGATCTCTGCTATTCTATTTAAAATTTAGTCATCTTTATTCTTATTTCAAATTGTAGGAGGAAAAGAAGATTCTTTTTTATCACCCAAATGAAGTAGAAAAGAATGAAAAAATTAGAAATGTTGGATTATGTGAAGCTATAGTACAGTTCACAAGGTAGTAAAGTATTACTGTTTGCATAGTTTATTACAGTATAACAAATTGTATGTTTCCTAAAATTTTGTTCCAAATATATTATTTTTCCAGAACCTTTAGTCCATCAAAACCTGCAAAATCTTTGCATACTCAGAAGAATAGACAGTTCTTCAATGAACCTGAAGAAAATTTCTGGATGGTCATGGTATTTATATGCATGATATATACCTTCCTAAAATGTTAAAAATTGCTAAATACATTCTGCATTGTCTGATGCCAGTTTGTTTCACTTTCTAGGTAGTACGGAATCCCGTAATAGAAAAATACCACAAAGATGGAAAACCAGTCATAGAGTATCGAGAAGAAGAGTTACTGGTAATGTTTAGTTATTCTTTCTTTCTAATTTCCCTTTACTTTTCTAATTTAAATATTTTAGTTGTAAATTTTAAAAAAAATATAGCTAGCAGTGTCTTTTAGGTCAGCTTATATCTATAACATTTGGCTGTTGTAAAACTGATTTAAGAATATAAACAAAGATATAGGAAAAAATATCCAAGAAGGAATTTAGAACCACACAATAAGAACAGCAGTGAAATTATGTAATGAAATGTCATTAAAAATAACAAATTGAGAGATCTATTGAAATTTCAAGGAACAGGCCAATACAATTAATGATCCAACATTGATTTAATTTGAAGAGTTTATGAAGAAATCTTCCTTACTACATTTAACTATAGCAGCTTCTGTTACGATCCTAAGATTATTTATTGATCATCTTTGTTGGAAAATCAAACCTATCATGTCTGCCAGGAGGCTTCATTTCAGCACTGTAATATCATCATTTCACTTTAACTGTAAGCAGGCAGAGTAATTGGCCAGATGGCATAATTTTAAAAAAATGTTTATTCAGGCTTCCTGTGTTCTTTAAAGTTTGTGCATCATGTTTTTATTCCTCATTGTGTTCTTAAAGAAATCATTCCAATAAAACAAACCAGTCTTACTCCTCTTGCCAGAAAACAAATTAAAAACCTAGTCTGGGTCAACATGTCAGCCCAGTGATGAGTAGATGTGGAGTCCTCCCCTACTCTTAACTCCTCACCTGCCCTGAACTCCTATGCAGGGTGAGGGGAAAGCTAATTTTGAGCTAACTACTCTTCACTAATGACCAGCTAGTGCCCAGCACTTATCACAGTTATAGGTTGTTACTTTAGTCATATTCCTTTTTCAGTACGTATTATGGTTTAATAATAGTAATACTGTTAGGTTTACATTTTACAAGGAAAGCGAAGTAGAAAATAATTCATGTGTATACTGAGAAAATACTTAATAGGAGTACTGTCTTTAGTTACTTTTTTCAGCCATAGCCAGTAACTGCTAGGAGCTTTTGTTTTTGATTTGTGTAAGAGATGTTCTAGTCTTTCTTTTAACTACCACGTGTAAGCCAGAATATAGAATGTGCATGGCATTTGTAGGTCAGTCATAATATTTGGAACTGTGCCTATTCTTGTAATGATGACCTATTATTGGCTGTTTCACAGGACAAGGTTTACAGTTCAGTCCTACGGCAGTGCTATAGCATGTACAAGGTAAGGGTAATAGATTTATAACAAGATTATCTTTTGAGAGAGGGGAGATAGACCACCCTCTGCACCCTACTATCTGAGCATAAACAAATTACTCACTCCTTATGGGGTGCCAGTCTGATCCATGCTGTCCATTTCTTTCTGAGTTGTAGTAGTGGCAGTAGGGAGGATATGACAGAGTGCTTTTGCGGTCCTCAGTGCTGTTCTTGAGTTCACTGTAATAGGAGTAGTAAAACCATTTCCAATTTCTGTGAAAACTTAAATTAATTCCTTCACATAGTTACAGATCTTGATTGACAGGAGGTTATCCCAAATCTGCTGAGGCTACACGTCGTCTAGGTTAGTTAGTTTGTATGGAACTGGGGAAACAGGAATTATGTGGGTAGCAGTTTAGTTCTTATTTTTCTGATTTTAATCAAGTTATGAGTAACTGTTGTACTGTATTTACACAATTGCCCAACTAAGATTGCTTTTTTTTTTTTTTAACCTATTAGCTTTTTAATGGTACATTCCTTAAAGCCATAGAAGATGGAGGTGTAAGGGTTCTAAAAGAGAGATTAGAGAAATTCTTCCATCGGGTAAGTTCTTACTGTTTATTATTAGAGAACAGACAATGTGTTTGATACCAAAGAGGAAACAAAATGCACAAGTGCCTGCACGGAAGAGCTTCTACTCTGTGTGTGTGTGTGTGTGTGTGTGTGTGTGTGTGTGTGTGTGTGTGTGTCTCTGTCTCTCTCTCTCAGCAATGGGAAGACTAGAGTGAATGACTAAGAATGTTTGAAAAATGTTTTGTTTAATATTATTATTGTCTCACATCATGGAAGACTCTTTAGAAGGGATTTGAATAAACAGAGTGATAGCTTGAAGGGCTAGAATAGGATGATCATCTGTTACAGATAAAATCATCTTAATATCCATGTTTAGAAAACCATTAAAACCTTAATTATAATCAAGTATGATTAAACTTTTTCTTTAATAGAGTTATTTGCATGACATAATTACAAAGCCTTTGGCAAATCACATCCACTTAGTTTTGTCGGGCAATGGCAAAGTGTCTCTCAAATCCCCATGTGGAAAAGAACACCATACTACTGTTACCAGTTAGTCCTCTAGCTCCAACCTTGCTGATAATACATGCAGTGATGGAATTTCACTGATGGGATTTTTGTTTTCAGATTACTTTCAAAAAATGTGGGAGAGAAGAGACAGAATATTCCCTTCAGTTTAAGGCACTGGACCAGGACTAAGGAGAGCAGTTTTCAGTTTGGCTCTGCCACAGACTTCTTACCTGATGCTGGGCAGGGCTATCTTAACACATGGATGGAAGAGAGGGGGGCTATGTACAACTATAACTCTTGCATCCCCTACCTTTGTGTATTTGATTTTTCAACTTTAATGTTTATAGTGTAGTTTTTTGGATTTCATATAATACAACATTAGATGTGATGTAGAACATCATGTGTATGCTGCAGGGTTTCCCCAAATAATACTTCTGAATATCAATAACTAGAAGAAATGGTAGGGTAGTGAAATAACTTCTAGGATCATAGAATCTTTTGTTCCTTGTGAGTAAATGGAGCACTGGTGTGTAACTTTCAGCTGTGTACCCAATTTTTTGTGCCGACTAGAACAGTCTGTGTGTTTTCTCTTGTGATAAATGTAATGTGCCATATCCCAAGCACTTCTGTAAGTATGACATTTTGTATGCATTTACATATTTGTTTTTATACCACAGAACTTCAAATAAATAAAACAACTTCAATGTATAACATGCTTAAGTGCATTGTGGGATAGTTCATCACAGACACATAATGGTCATCAGATCCATTCACCTGCTAATGTGGAATATGTTGGTGGATTGTTTTGTAGTGCAGTTGGTCGTACTGTTGGATGCTCTCTGGTTCCATGCTACCTTTGTATCACTGTTCTCTGGCTTTTCTGAAGTACCCTGAACAATCTTAATTTGGCTTCTTCATGTGATCTTAGATCAGCACCATTACTCCCTACTTTGTCTTTTTAATAATATGGATAATAGAAATGCTGAAACAAAGATGCATATAGTGCTTAAAAAGTAACCAACCACTTCTTGTCAAGTCTTGGCATGCCAGTATTTCTGCATGGTTTATATCATAATCCATTATTCTAATGTATGACCTGCACACAACACAACTAGAAGAAAGAAGTGGAGATTCACTCAACACCAAGCTCTTCCAATATTTTTCCACATTTTCAAAAACACATACAGTAAATAAATTTTGTTCTGAGCCTTCTATATGTCTTACTCCAGCAGGTTTCTCTTATGTTTATACAGTAGAGGAGTTGCAGTGGACAGCACATTAGGGTTTCCATTCCTTTAGGATTATTTTTAAGCAAAAAGAGTTAAAATGTTGCTTGATGCTTTTCAAGGTCAGGCACTTAGATTTCAGTTTGCACAAGTTGTTCCAAGCAGGTGGTCTGCTGCACCTGCACAGAACCCCATTGAAGTAATTGGGGGCCACACATTGGTACAGGGGAGAACAACAAGGGATGCATACAACAACTTACAGGATTGGGGCCTTAGATTGTTGGCTTTTTGGGGCAGGGAGCCTGTCTTTTTATTTGTCTGCAAGACATTATGCACATCTTTGCTCCTCGCTAATGATTCTAGTTATCATTGATCACGCTGAATGTGTATAAATGAGATTTAGCTAAGCTCTATTTTGTCCATGCCCCCAAAATGGATTTGTGAACTAACATCGTAAATAATTGTATCAACTTGCAGTATGATATATAGGCTATCACTTAAGGTTTTGGTATAGAGCAAAAGTGCCCAAAAATTAACACAGAAAAGGTTAAGTTGAAATGTTAATTTTAAAGGCTTTATTATACCTTTTAAATATTCAGAAAACCATTAACTACCCTCCTTTCCTTTATATTTGTTCCTTCAGTACTTGCAAACACTGCATTTACAGTCATGTGACCTGCTGGATGTTTTTTGTGGAATCAGCTTCTTTCCATTGGATAAAATGACTTATTTGAAAATCCAGTCATTTATTAATAGGATGGAGGAAAGCCTAAACATAGTCAAATATACTGCCTTTCTCTACAATGATCAGCTCATCTGGTAGGTATCAGACTAATGGGTGGAGGAGGGACATAATATGCATCTTAAAATAAATGACATTGCTGTATTTATTATTATTAGTATTTTCATAGAGTGCCGAGGACACCTCATCATGGTTCAGGACTCCATTGTGCTAGATTCTGTACAGATACACACCAAAAAGACTGTCTCTGCCTCCAAGGAGCTTCTGTAGGGCAGACCTTTCATGTTGTGGGAAAAGATAGAACTAAGATTGCTAGTGATAAATGAAACTAGATTCTCCACGTACGTGGGAGTGATAAATAATGAAGAGGACAGGTCACTGACTGAGAGCAATCTAGATTGCTTGCTAAACTGGGTGCAAGCAAACAATATGCATTTTAATATAGCTAAAAGTAAATGTATACATCTGGGAACAAAGAATGCACATCATACTTACACGATGAAGATCTCTATCCCAGGAAGCAGTGACTCTGAAAAAGATTTGAGGGTTGTGCAAGGTAATCAGCTGAATAAAAGCTCCCAGTGTGATGTTGTGACCTAAAGAGCTAATGGAAGCTGGGATGCATAAACAGGGGAATCTTGAGTAGGTGTAGAGAGGTTATTTTACCTCTATATTTGACACTAGTGTGTCTGCTGCTGGAATACTGTGTCCAGTTCTGAGGTACACAATTCAAGAAGGATACTGATGGAGAGGGTTCAGAGAAGAACTATGAGGATGATTAAAGAATTAAAAAACATGCCTTATAGTGATAGACTCCAGGAGCTCAGCCTATTTAGCTTAGCAAAGAGAAGGTAACAGGTGACTTGATTAGTTTATTAGTATCTAAATATGGAGCAAATATTTAATAATGGGCTCTTCATCTAGCCGACAAAGGTATAACACAATCCAGTCTCTGGAAATTGAAGCTAAACAAATTCAGGTTGGAAATAAGACATACATTTTTAATGGTGAGAGTAATTAATTGGTGGAACAGTTTACAAAGGTTCATGGTGGATTCTCTGTCACTGACAATTTTTAAATCAAGATTGGATGTTTTTCTAAAAGAACAGCTCTAGGAATAATTCTGGGGAAGTTATGTGGCCTGTGCTGTTGTGTTAAATGATCACAGTGATCCCTTCTGGTCTTAGAATCTATGAATATAGAACAGTTGAGTATAGAACCTTTCCTAGTAGTTGTGGATAGTTTCCATTTTGAGAAACATACACATTGAAATTGGAAGAGCTGGCCACCCATGGAAAGGTCTTTCACTTACAATGTGATCTGGAGAATAAAAACTGTGGCAATTACTCAAACAGTGTGAACATATTTGGAGAGGACAAACAAGTTTTTCTTGTCAAGCAATGTTTTCTACAGAATTATTGAGACAGAGATGCAGTTTTAACACAGTTCAAGCTCACTGTGTAACTTTGTAGGCATACTTTCTTTTTTCTTTTTTTTCTCCAAGAAAGTTACAGAAGTCTTAAAAAAATAATCAGTGATGGTTAAATATTTGCATTTATTCACTTGTCAAGAATGTCACAGTGCACAATTTGAGTGTCAACAGGAAAGAGAAGCTGAGTTGCTTTACGGATGCTGGAGATTACAGCTGATAAGTGAAGAGACATGGAATTAATATTTTAAATGGTTTCCCTTTTTTTCTTAAATATTTAAGGCCCACGCAATCTTTCCTGAAAGAGGAGGATCTTTCTCATAGATTGGAATGACCAGTTAAAATTTGCATCCACATACAATGTATAAACAATGTGTCATCCCTTTTAACAGTATTTTAATAGTCATTTCATCTAAGCCATAATGATTTCAATCAGTAATGATGGTCTTAAATCCTGGGGCCTGGTCCAGCTGAGTGGCTGAATCAATGGAAGGTGATGGTAGTCAACACCAGAGAATTTTTGGTCTGTTACCTTACAGTCAGCGTCTGCAGTGAGGATGTTGATTGCAGTTGAAACAGATGTTGCATAGTTCACTAATGCAGAAACCTTAAGCACACGACATGTAGGGTTGCCAACTTTCTGATTGCAGAAAATTGAACACCCCTGCCCTGCCCTTTCTCTGGGGCCCCATCCCTGCTCACTCCATTCCTTTCCCTCAGTTGCTTGCTCTCCCTCACCCTCGCTCACTCATTTTCACCAGGCTGGGGCAAGGGGTTGGCGTGCTGGAGGGGCTGGAGGATGCAGGCTCTGGGGTTGGGCTGGGGTGGAGGATGAGGGATGCAGAAGGGGCTCCAGGATGGGAGGTGGGGCTGAGGGGTTCAGAATGGGGCAGGGAGTTGGGGTGTAGAAGGGGGTACCTTCTCTGGGCTGAGGGTGCGGGCTCTGGAGTGGGGCAGAAATGAAGAGTTCAGGGTGTGGGAGGGGGCTCGGGCTGGAGCAGGGGTTGGAGTGTGTGTGGGGGGGTGAGGGCTCCGGCTGGGGTTGCAGGCTCTGGGGTTTGGGGTACCAGAGGGGGCTCCAGGCTGGAGCCGAGGTGTTCAAAGTGTGGGAGGGGGCTCAGGGCAGGGGGTTGGGGTGCAGGAGAGGGTGTGGGGTGCAGGCTCTGGATGGCACTTCCCTCAAGCGGTTTCCAGAAGCAGCTGGCATATTCCTCTGGCTCCTAGGCGCAGGAGCGGCCAGGACCAGGGGGCTTTGTGCACTGCCCCCATCCGCAGGTGCCGTCCCTGCAGCTCCCATTGCCCGCAGTTCCTGGCCAATGGGAGCTGCGGAGCTGGTGCTCAGGAAGGCGCCTGCGCTGCAGGCAGGGACCGCACGTGGAGTTTCCTTGGCCATCCCTGCACCTAGGAGCCAGAGGGACATGCCAGCCGCTTTCGGGAGCTGCGCAGAGCCAGATGGTGCAGCAACTGGACTTTTAGCACACCGGTTTTAAATGAAGGGAGGGAAAGTTTTGAGAAGTAATTCATAAACCTCATAAATGTGATAATCTGACATTAGCATTCGACATAAATACACTCATTATGTTAAACTGCGTGGGGCCATATTCTGAGCTGACTCACAATTTGTAGATCCCTTCTGACTTCTGTGGAGTTGTAAGTCAGAGCAAAATTTGGCCACATGCTCTTAATGTGATGTGTGTGTTTGTTACAAAAAACAGAGCTGACTATCAATTTCTAATGGATGGTTTCTTTCTAATAGTGTGAACCAATATATTAAGTTAATAATTGCTGAAGATTTGAAACTGATAAGTTCCATATCAAAAGTGAAACATATAATGGGGAAAAGGACCTAGTCTGAACAAGATACTACCAGAATTACCATGTCTGAATTATTTTGTATTGAATCTTATTAATCATTAGGGTTCTTAGTAATTATTCACATCGTTAACACAATTAGCAGCTTTTAAAAATACTTTTTAAAACTAAAGACAATTTACGAATCCATATTTGATTTTACAAGCAAGTTATATACAACCAAAAAGTAATATTGAACAGCAGTATATTTTCAGCTAATCAGAACTATTTTTGATCCATCCTGACTTCATTTGCAGAAAATATTACAACAGATTGCATTTTTAACGGAAACAAAGAAGTTTATGGAGTTTGCTACATCAATGTAATTTAAAACGGACAACTCCTCTTCAGCTGTTTTTGATTTTAGGGTGTTTATTGACATGGCATACCTGCTTTTAGCATACTATATCACTTAAGAGTAGCTAGGCAAGGTTTTCCTATTCAAAGGCTCTTAAGAAGTGAGGAGAGAATGTGCACAATGTTTAGGTGAGAAATAATTTATAAACTATTATTTTAAATCATAGTCTTCCTATATGGGTCTAGATACCAGTATTTACTGTACATAATTTGCTTGTGAAATCAAATATGGATTCATAAATTAGGAAAAGCCTTTTTATAGCTCATGATTTTATCTCTTTGTTAACTTAGATATGTTATTAGTATTGTAGGGGAATGAGCATTCTATTAAAAATTAAACATATACTGGGACTGTCTGTACAAAAGAAATTGGTGTATTGTCATGTAAGAGAACTGAGTTAATTCTCCCAGGAAGCTCTAAATTGTGGCCTGTCCAGCTCTTGGTTAGAAAGGTGTTGGCCATGAAGGAAGGCCATTAGAGAAATTGTTTTTCCTGCTTTGCGATCTACATTCTAACTTTTTTTCCCCCCCTCTCTCATTCCAGGAGTGGATTAGAACAAGATGACATGAGAATTTTATACAAATATCTCACAACATCCCTCTTTCCAAGGCACATAGAGCCAGAGGTATGGATGTGTGGTTTTTTTTAACAGCACATATACTTTGCACAGATTTCTTGTACCGTATACACTATAGCAATAAGTACTTGAGCTGGAGCTCCTGTGATATAGAAGAGGGGAAGTTTCTGAAAGTGGGTTCTCCAACTTAGGAATTAATTCTTTATGCATACATTCCAGTCCAAAAAAAGCCCAAATTGATTGGCCTTTAGGGCACACTACAAAGTCTTACTTTTTGAGCAGGTATTTTTTGGGAGTGCTTTTTTTTGTAATTTGAAGATGTAGTGATATATTGATTTGTTTTGTAATGACTCTGCCTAGTGGTTGCATGTAGCCAGTGGAGGTCTGCTGCTGCTCAGGTTCTCTAATGGTTTTGTAATATATATTTAGCAGATGGTAAGTGTACTTCGAGTCCAGGATAGGTAGTTCTTTAGGTATGTCTATTTAAATCTGAATAAATATTGTCATAGAACTGTCAGTACAGTTCAGTTGGTAACACTCTAACTTCCAAGCCAGAACATCGTGGATTCTAATCCTATACCAAAGCTTGGGATCATATCAAATGCTAACCATACAGTGAACTAATATAATGCAGTACTGTATTCATATAAACTTTTTATATGAGGCCTTAATTTTGCCATTTTTGGTGACTGGCCAGGTGAATGTTAGAGATCACAAACCTCCCTTTTTTTTAAAAAAAAAAAAAAAAAAAGGAAAAAAAAAAAGTTAAAGTGCAGAGCTTGGGCTCAGAAAATCTGAGTTCGCTTCCTGTGTGACATTGAGTAACTCATACCACCTCTGTGTCTTGGTGTTCCTGTCCATCAGATAAAGAAGGTGATATTTACTGTATAGTTGTTGGAAAGCTTAATCCATTAATATTTGCATAGTGTTCTAGCTCTTAAAATGGATGGTGCTATGGAAATTCAAAGTGCTGCGATAAGATTGTGATCCTTGCTCACATTCCCTTTCTCAGTAAAGTTCATGCCAAGAGTGTGAGCTGTGATGGAGTGTGTGTGTGTGTATATAAATATATGGTATATTTGCCTATCCCGTTGATGCACTCCCAAGTATTTAATTGCTTTCTAGTAAAGTGCTTTAGTATAGATGGAGTATAAAAGGCACTAAATTAAATCAAGTTCAGTTCTAAATCTAGTCGTGATAATTGGTTAATAGCAAAAATACAGTAAACAAATCAGCTTTTACTTTTTTAGAATAGGTCTGAACAGAGGCATTGTTAACGAGCAAAATAGAGAGCAGCACATGACAGCTGCCAGTGATCCAAGCCTTTGTCACCTCCAGCATGGCTGTGTCTGAAGACCGTTTAGAAACTTCAGCTAACGCAGAGTTTGGCTCCCTGCTTAATAGGTAGTATCCTACAGGGAATTGCTCATGCTCTGTAGTATACAATAGTTTCCAATTGGCTACTATGAAACTCTAACTATTAGTTTGAGACCTGGCTCCCTCAAACTGCCTTTCTTCTTATATGATGTCATCTCAGTTACGATTAACAGATGCATTTGTTCTAACAGTCCCCTGCTTTTGATAAGAAGGTACTGGTGTTTTCAGTGAAGTGTCCTTGATCTTGGACTTGCTTCTCCCCTTTGTCCAGGTTTGCTGACGTTCAATATTTCTATGCAACAAAAATTATCTGTGTTATAAAATTGTATATGTGCCTAGGTGTTATATGCATTGAGAAAATATCCAAACAGACAATGCAAGTCTGTAGATTCCTTACAGCAGAACAGTTTCTGAACAGCAGCTCACATTGATTTCCACTTGGCAGACAATCTTCTTGATTTTCATTTGTAAATCATTCTGCTGGGTCGTCATGTTTTTACAACTACCACCTGAATTAAAAAACCATTAAACTAATCAGATTTGAATTTTCTATATATAGAGAGCAGAAAATACTCCTTTTGTACTGTTACACTACGAGTTGCTGCTAGTAATTGCTGTGTCTCCAGTTTTGCAAAACCATCTCCATTCTGTAATCCCCTTGTTTCCACACACTTGTAATTTTCCAAAACATTCATCTTTGGGGATAGAGTTTTCCATCTTTGGCATCACCATTAAGATGACTTGTTTTAACATTTTAGTGAAATCCATTCACTTGATTTTGATTAATTAGAGGATGAAAAATTATATTAAAATTTTCAAATACATTTGAAAGGTCAGCCTTAACTCTGCCTCTTTGCACTTAAAATGTGTTTTCTTTATGGGCCAAGTTATACTCCCACTGCATCCAGTGAAAGGAGGAACAGTCCCAAATCATTTATAAATGATCAGTTAGTACAGTATGTCGTTTATCTTAAACAGATTTTCATGCAGTAACTTTAAATATACTATGTGTAGTCTTCATACTTTGCATGATATTTAAGTTTCAGTGGGATGCACAAAACAAATCTGCAAAGATTTCTTATTTTGCTTGGACTTCAGCTAACTGTGAATGAGTTGTTCATTTCTCTCCCCGAGAAGGGGCAGGGAAAGGTGGCCAGTTTTGTCAAATGAATTCGATGGTCTTGAACATCTGTTCATACACATGGTAAAACCACCACACTTATGTGCGACCTGCTGATGGCCCATGAGCTGTGCAAGGTACTGCTGTGCAAGGATTGCACAACACCGACCTGCATGCTCCATAATTATCTCTCTCCTTTTTATGAGGACTAAATTCACTCTAATATAAACAAATAAAGTAAATCCTTATTAACAATGGCTAATGGGACTTAAATAATTTGCTTTTCTACTGATCTTTTTTTGTATACTGCAATTACACGTGAGAACAGCATGTCATTGAGCATAATTTTCATGTGGAGTTATTAGCAAATAACATGCACTTAGAGTTAATGCTGCTACAGATTAATCTGATGCTATTGTTTTCAGCCACCTCTGAGATTTTAATAGGCGTAATGGTTATATACCAAAAAGTAATATGTAATTATATGGGTACATAGACAGGGTATAGTGAAGAGACTATAATTTAAATAATACTTTACATTTTGTATAACATGAAAAATATATAGCCACCTAGGCTCAATACACTGCACAAATATTAATTGACTTTAGTAGAACCTTGCCCAAAGCCTGTGGCAGGGCCATGCTAGCACACAGGTCTCCAGACTCCAGTTCTTGTACCTTCCCCACAAGACCATCTTTCCTCCCATAACTGAATTAAAGGAGCTCTTGTAAGGTTTTAGAAATTACAGAAGTGAATGTTTCAGAAAACTACGGATTCTGCTTTATTTAGGTTCCTTGTGAGTCTGCACTACTGGCATCATATTAAGAAAGCGGGAGCTGGGATAGCCCAGTACTTTCCCAAGGGAGTTTCAGAAAGGCTGCTTAACTGGGCCTTGGATGTCACTGTTGGTGTTCACAAGTGGAAAAGGAACAGTATTCCCTTAGCAGTAGAAAACCTGAATGTTAGAAAGCAGTAAGGATTCAAATTATGCAGCAGGTTACAACAGGTACCCCAAAAGGGAGCCAACTCCCCTGCAGGCAACAAAAATGTTGCAAATATGTAGACTTGACTATAAACAACAAATAGGAAAATAATGTAGAATATTCAACAACTGAAAATTAGAGATGGATAAACATTATGTGGATGTTGAACTACAGTTATATTAAAACCACATCTGTATTAAAATTGCAGTTTTGATATCATTTGAGGGTTTCCTTTAAGAGCTTTAGTTAGGATGGTTGGCTAGTGACCAATGTATTACCTAGATAAAATGCAGTTCAACCGTGCACAGCTTTACCAGTGTGAGATGTAGCCTGTGCTGCGGTTAATATAAGAAATGTTAAGATATTAATGAGGAAGCAAGGATGGTCTTGTAGTTATGGCACTAGACTAGGACCTAGGAAGTGTGGGTTCAGTTTCTGGCTGTTCCACAGACTTGTGTGACCATGAACAACTCACTTAATCTTCTGCGTCAGTTTCCCACCTGCACAATGAAAATGTTTATCAACCTGACAATGGTAGTGTGAGGATAAGTTCATTAGAGTTTGCTCAGATACCATGATGACAGGAGCCATAAAATTACATTAAAAGAGCTATATATCAAAGTTAAAACTTAACTCATGGAACTTTTTTCAGATTAATAAATGTAAAACCAAAATGCCCAATTTTCTAAATATTGTTGTCGTTTATTCTTGCCCCACCCATTATGCATTAATGGTGTATTTCCTAGCAAGAGAGGTATAGTCTGCAGTCTGTCAATTGTGGACAGTTTCTTTAGCTACTGCAGAACAAAGAGAAATGGAAAGAAATGTCCCAAACTGTTTGTTTCCTGTTTGTTTTCAGTTAGCAGGAAGAGATTCCCCAATACGTGCAGAAATGCCAGGAAACCTACAACACTATGGAAGGTAGTTCTTATCATCTGTCATACGCTATACTGTTTCTTCCCTTCAGAAGGAAAGCTAGGCTCTTGGTGCACAGAATAAAAACTGAATGGTTTGTTTAGGTAGGAGTGTAAATGAATTCCTGGGACTAATTTCTACACCCAGATAATCCCATAGACTTCAGTGGGGTTGCACAGAGGATAAATCCATGTAGATTTTTGGCCTATGATGTGAAGAACCTGCTTTAGATCTACTGCATACCTATTTCCTTCTTGCTGTTCTTAGCATGTTGTACAGAAAGAATTTTAGTATTTCTCCAATTCCTTTTCCCCAAGCAATAAGGTTTGTCATACAGGAGCAAAACAATGGTCTGTCCAGTGACTTGCGTATCACAATGGCCTATATATTAAGTGCATCAGTGGGAGACTTTTTGCATTTGGCCAGTGTGTGACCTTATTCTGAATGAAGGGTTGGGTCCTTCTTGGCCCCCTGTTTCCAGAGCACAAAATGTTGCTTTCTTTAATAAAAACCCCGGTTTAGTGTTTTCCACTTCTTCAGCGTGAGTGTAAAATCAGGGTGGGTTCTAGCTCACTTCAGTCTTGCAAAATTCTGATGTTTTTCACATTTGTATATATTGTTAGGGAGCAGAAGAGTGAGATGTACCAGAGAGTACATTCTGTAGTCATCACTGATAGGGTATTCCTTTTAAAAGCTACTGGAGAATTTATTGGGTTTCCCTGATCATCTACGTATTTTTTATCTTTATTTCCCTAGCTCCAAATTATTTTGATGCTAACATACTAAGTCTTTTGAGGGTTTTTTTGAGGGCCTGTTGGTAAATACTGTTGCTTCCCTGAACAGTAGTCACCCTTGATCAAGAAAAGGCTGCTGAAAGGCCACTGATCACTTGCAACTCAGTCTTGAATCACAACATTCTGTTTATCTTGATCTAAAAGAACCCTCTTTCTGTACATTCTCACAAAGTTTACTCTAGACTAAGGCCCTGATCATTCAGATTCTTACTCACATGCTTAATTTTAAACATGAGTAGTCTCTTTGAAGTTGGGACCTAAGTCTTTCAGTTAATTTGAAATTACTAATTTGACATGGGCACATGTTCAGATCCTACGGTGACAGGGAGTTATATAAGTAACTGGGTAGACAGAAATTCTTTGTGTTCAAATGTATGCATGTATTTAAAAAGTTGTTTTAAAAAATTGTTCATGTGCTCATAAATTGTTTTTATTGAATATAAAAATGAATTATATCTGTCCTGTTTAATTCTGGTTTTTAGGTTTCTTACTGGACCTTTAAATCTTAATGATCCAGAAGCAAAATGCAGATTCCCCAAAATATTTGTAAACACAGATGGCACTTATGAAGAACTTCATTTAATTGTTTATAAGGTATCAAACTCTCTCTATTCCAGTGTATTATGAATCCAGCCAGGAGGAAAACACTGCTGTTTTATTTCTGAATCTATGCAGGAAGGTGCATATGGCACGACCAGCTTAGAACAGTGAGAGAGGGAGCTGTCTGAAGGTTCAAATTTCAAACTTCAAATATTCTTTTTTCTGAATTCTCTGGGTGTCTTTTGGAGGCTTTGGTTTAATCCAAATGATGCAAACTTGGCAAAAGTCTGTCTGTCTGTATTCCTTCCATGTTGCTTTACCAGCAGTGAACTCAGAAAGCAAAATATGCTAGCCAGGTGTAATATTTTCTCAGAGCTCCTGGTTTCTGGCTAGTGCCAACCCTAAGCTAAAAAGGTTATATTTGTGTTATAAAAAGGTTTACATGTGGGTTAGGACTGGTTTAACTAAATGGATTTTAAAACTGATTTTACTTAAAGATTTAGTATGTCTACACTACGGAATAAGGTCGAATTTATAGAAGTCGTTTTTTTAGAAATCGGTTTTATATATTCGAGTGTGTGTGTCCCCACAGAAAATGCTCTAAGTGCATTAAGTGCATTAACTCGGCGGAGTGCTTCCACAGTACCGAGGCTAGAGTCAACTTCCGGAGCGTTGCACTGTGGATAGCTATCCCACAGTTCCCGCAGTCTCCGCTGCCCATTGGAATTCTGGGTTGAGATCCCAATGCCTGATGGGGCTAAAACATTGTCGCAGGTAGTTCTGGGTACATATCGTCAGGCCCCCCTTTCCCTCCCTCCCTCCGTGAAAGCAAGGGCAGACAATCGTTTCACGCCTTTTTTCCTGAGTTACCTGTGCAGACGCCATACCACGGCAAGCATGGAGCCCGCTCAGGTAACCGTCACCGTATGTCTCTTGGGTGCTGGCAGACGCGGTACGGCATTGCTACACAGTAGCAGCAACCCATTGCCTTCTGGCAGCAGACGGTGCAATACGACTGGTAGCCGTCCTCGTCATGTCCGAGGTGCTCCTGGCCACGTCGGCCGGGAGCGCCTGGGCAGACATAGGCGCAGGGACTAAATTTGGAGTGACTGACCAGGTCATTCTCTTTAGTCCTGCAGTCAGTCCTATTGAACCGTCTTATGGTGAGCAGGCAGGCGATACGGATTGCTAGCAGTCGTACTGTACCATTTTTTGCCGGGCAGGCAAGAGATGAGGATGGCTAGCAGTTGTACTGTACCATCTTCTGCCGAGCAGCCATGAGATGTGGATGGCATGCAGTCCTTCTGCACCGTCTGCTGCCAGCCAAAGTTGTAAAAGATAGATGGAGTGGATCAAAACAAGAAATAGACCGGATTTGTTTTGTACTCATTTGCTTCCCCCCCCTCCCCTGTCTAGGGGACTCATTCCTCTAGGTCACACTGCAGTCACTCACAGAGAAGGTGCAGCGAGGTAAATCTAGCCATGTATCAATCAGAGGCCAGGCTAACCTCCTTGTTCCAATAAGAACAATAACTTAGGTGCACCATTTCTTATTGGAACCCTCCGTGAAGTCCTGCCTGAAATACTCCTTGATGTAAAGCCACCCCCTTTGTTGATTTTAGCTCCCTGAAGCCAACCCTGTAAGCTGTGTCGTCAGTCGCCCCTCCCTCCGTCAGAGCAACAGCAGACAATCATTCCGCGCCTTTTTTCTGTGCGGACGCCATACCAAGGCAAGCATGGAGGCCGCTCAGCTCACTTAGGTAATTAGGAGCACATTAAACACCACACGCATTATCCAGCAGTATATGCAGCACCAGAACCTGGCAAAGCGATACCGGGCGAGGAGGCAACGTCAGCGCGGTCACGTGAGTGATCAGGACATGGACACAGATTTCTCTGAAAGCTTGGGCCCTGCCAATGCATGCATCATGGTGCTAATGGGGCAGGTTCATGCTGTGGAACGCCGATTCTGGGCTCCGGAAACAAGCACAGACTGGTGGGACCGCATAGTGTTGCAGGTCTGGGACGATTCCCAGTGGCTGCGAAATTTTCGCATGAGTAAGGGCACTTTCATGGAACTTTGTGACTTGCTTTGCCCTGCCCTGAGGCGCATGAATACCAAGATGAGAGCAGCCCTCACAGTTGAGAAGCGAGTGGCAATAGCCCTGTGGAAGCTTGCAACGCCAGACAGCTACCGGTCAGTTGGGAATCAATTTGGAGTGGGCAAATCTACTGTTGGGGCTGCTGTGATGCAAGTAGCCCACACAATCAAAGATCTGCTGATATCAAGGGTAGTGACCCTGGGAAATGTGCAGGTCATAGTGGATGGCTTTGCTGCAATGGGATTCCCTAACTGTGGTGGGGCCATAGACGGAACCCATATCCCTATCTTGGCACCGGAGCACCAAGCCGCTGAGTACATAAACCGCAAGGGGTACTTTTCGATAGTGCTGCAAGCTCTGGTGGATCACAAGGGACGTTTCACCAACATCAACGTGGGATGGCTGGGAAAGGTACATGACGCTCGCATCTTCAGGAACTCTGGTCTGTTTCAAAAGCTGCAGGAAGGGACTTTATTCCCAGACCAGAAAATAACTGTTGGGGATGTTGAAATGCCTATATGTATCCTTGGGGACCCAGCCTACCTCTTAATGCCATGGCTCATGAAGCCGTACACAGACAGCCTGGACAGTAGTCAGGAGCTGTTCAACTACAGGCTGAGCAAGTGCAGAATGGTGGTAGAATGTGCATTTGGACGTTTAAAGGCGCGCTGGCGCAGTTTACTGACTCGCTTAGACCTCAGCGAAACCAATATTCCCACTGTTATTACTGCTTGCTGTGTGCTCCACAATATCTGTGAGAGTAAGGGGGAGATGTTTATGGTGGGGTGAGAGGTTGAGGCAAATCGCCTGGCTGCTGGTTACGCACAGCCAGACACCAGGGCGGTTAGAAGAGCACAGGAGGGCGCGGTACGCATCAGAGAAGCTTTGAAAACCAGTTTCATGACTGGCCAGGCTACGGTGTGAAAGTTCTGTTTGTTTCTCCTTGATGAAACCCCCCGCCCCTTGGTTCACTCTACTTCCCTGTAAGCTAACCACCCTCCCCTCCTCCCTTCAATCACCGCTTGCAGAGGCAATAAAGTCATTGTTGCTTCACATTCATGCATTCTTTATTCATTCATCACACAAATAGGGGGATGACTACCAAGGTAGTCCAGGAGGGGTGGTGGAGGAGGGAAGGAAAATGCCACACAGCACTTTAAGCACAGCACTTTAAAAGTTTACAACTTTAAAATTTATTGAATGACAGCCTTCTTTTTTTTGGGCAATCCTCTGTGGCGGAGTGGCTGATTGGCCGGTGGCCCCCCCACCGCGTTCTTGGGTGTGGAGGCTATGGAACTTGGGGAGGAGGGCAGTTGGTTACACAGGGGCTGTAGTGGCAGTCTGTGCTCCAGCTGCCTTTGCTGCAGCTCAACCATACACTGGAGCATACTGGTTTGGTCCTGCAGCAGCCTCAGCATTGAATCCTGCCTCCTCTCATCACGCTGCCGCCACATTTGAGCTTCAGCCCGCCACTTACTCTCTTCAGCCCACCACCTCTCCTCCCGGTCATTTTGTGCTTTCCTGCACTCTGACATTATTTGCCTCCACGCATTCGTCTGTGCTCTGTCAGTGTGGGAGGACAGCATGAGCTCGGAGAACATTTCATCTCGAGTGCGTTTTTTTTTCTTTCTAAGCTTCACTAGACTCTGGGAAGGAGAAGATCCTGTGATCATTGAAACACATGCAGCTGGTGGAGAAAAAAAAAAGGGACAGCAGTATTTAAAAAGACACATTTTATAAAACAGTGGCTACACTCTTTCAGGGTAAACCTTGCTGTTAACATTACATACATAGCACATGTGCTTTCATTACAAGGTCGCATTTTGCCTCCCCCCACCGCGTGGCTACCCCCTCAACCCTCCCCCCTCCCTTTGGCTAACAGCGGGGAACATTTCTGTTTAGCCACAGGCAAACAGCCCAGCAGGAGTGGGCTCCTCTGAGTGTCCCTTGAAGAAAAGCACTCTATTTCAACCAGGTGACCACGAATTATATCTCACTCTCCTGAGGATAACACAGAGAGATAAAGAACGGATGTTGTTTGAACGCCAGCAAACATACACTGCAATGCTTTGTTGTACAATGATTCCTGAGTACGTGTTACTGGCCTGGAGTGGTAAAGTGTCCTACCATGAAGGACGCAATAAGGCTGCCCTCCCCAGAAACCTTTTGCAAAGGCTTTGGGAGTACATCGAGGAGAGCCGCGAATGCCAGGGCAAAGTAATCCTTTCACATGCTTGCTTTTAAACCATGTATAGTATTTTAAAAGATAAAATACCGGAGGTCCCTTACTCCGCCTGCTGGGTCCAGGAGGCAGCCTTGGGTGGCTTTGGGGGGTACTGGCTCCAGGTCCAGGGTGAGAAACAGTTCCTGGCTGTCGGGGAAAACCGGTTTCTCTGCTTGCTTGCTGTAAGCTATCTACAACCTCCTCATCATCATCTTCTTCTTCTTCGTCCCCAAAACCTGCTTCCATATTGCCTCCATCTCCATTGAAGGAGTCAAACAACACGTCTGGGGTAGTGGTGGCTGAACCCCCTAAAATGGCATGCAGCTCATCATAGAAACGGCATGTTTGGGGCTCTGACCCGGAACGACCGTTCGTCTCTCTGGTTTTCTGGTAGGCTTGCCTCAGCTCCTTCAGTTTCACGCGGCACTGCTTCGGGTCCCTGTTATGGCCTCTGTCCTTCATGCCCTGGGAGATTTTGACAAAGGTTTTGGCATTTCGAAAACTGGAACGGAGTTCTGATAGCACAGATTCCTCTCCCCATACAGCGATCAGATCCCGTACCTCCCGTTCGGTCCATGTTGGAGCTCTTTTGCGATTCTGGGACTCCATCATGGTCACCTCTGCTGATGAGCTCTGCATGGTCACCTGCAGCTTGCCACGCTGGCCAAACAGGAAATGAGATTCAAAAGTTCGCGGTTCTTTTCCTGTCTACCTGGCCAGTGCATCTGAGTTGAGAGTGCTGTCCAGAGCGGTCACAATGGAGCACTCTGGGATAGCTCCCGGAGGCCAATACCGTCGAATTGTGTCCACAGTACCCCAAATTTGAGTCCGCAAGGCCGATTTAAGCGCTAATCCACTTGTCAGGGGTGGAGTAAGGAAATCGATTTTAAGAGCCCTTTAAGTCGAAATAAAGGGCTTCATCGTGTGGACGGGTGCAGGTTTACATTGATTTAATGCTGCTAAATTCGACCTAAAGTCCTAGTGTAGACCAGGGCTAAGTGCAAATTTTGTGTGTAGGCAATGCCCTAGCCAGGTTACATTTAAATTCCTGCAGAGTAGCACAGTACTTCTCAAAGCCCCCATGAATAGCTGATTTAAAAATCTTGTGTAGGACTGATGTAATATGGAAAATTGGGTATCATATATAGGCTCATGGGAGCAAAGGTTTTACTGTTAACATGCTAGCTTTACTGTGACTTAAGGCATTTTCAAAATTTAACTGATATACAATAAATGACTTCTACAGTGAATGTATTGGTGAAGTTGAGGGAAGAAAATTTATTTTGTAATTGTTTTTGTTTTGGTTTGTTTCAGGCCATGAGTGCAGCTGTCTGTTTTATGATTGATGGTAGGTATATATTTGTATGATTTGAAATAAACCATGGAGATTAAATTCTTTTCTTTTGACAACTTTTTCTGTACTATCTCCTTTCCAAAACATTATCAAACATAAATCTAGCCTGATTTTGCTGTTGCAAAATATTCATTTGTTATAGTCTTGTATGTTAGTTTGCTCTGTGTGGATGCTTTCACCAACTTCTTAGTCAATTAGATTATTTATACTGTGTTTTGCTTGATGGTATAAAAGGGATGCTATTTTGCCCTCAGTTACTCCATGGAAGCCCCCTGGATGTTGATGAGATTTATTGGGTGTAACTGACAGCAGAATATGATCCAAGATTCTTCTAAATGTTTAAAGTTAGCTACAAAAGAACATGTTTGCCTTTTTGGCACAAAATAGTATAGACCTCATGTACTGTTAGGAAAAAACTCATTATCTTTTTAAAACTGCTTCATAGCCTCAATGCAACCTACACTGGATTTTTGCCGTAAACTGGACAGCATTGTTGGGCCTCAACTCACAGTATTAGCATCAGACATATGTGAACAATACAACATCAACAAAAGGATATCAGGGTTTGTACTATCTTTATGTTCCTATTGCAAACCGTCACCAGGTAGCTCAAAGTCTGTTTTAATGACTGCTTCAATAAGGGTAACAATATGAGTATATATTTTAAGAGCGTTCTCTTTGAATTAACATGTATATTTTATAAGAAGTTATATCTCTCCATATGTATCTTAGACATTTATAGAGCATCCATTGTCACATATTTAAGTGCCCTGGGGGAACTGCACTAGTTTTTATAAAAGTAACAATTTTATTTAGGTGCTTGTGTGGTTAAGGTTCATTTTGCTTTTGGCAAGGCCTTTTGCACATGTTTATTCTTACAATCTTATAATTGCTACTCTTTTCCTACCCAACTAATTATCAAAGTTTTAACTGTTTTAAAGGAAACCTGCAAATAATTAAAAGGAAAAGTCCAACAACTGTAGAATATACTGCCTACCCCAAATAGCTAGGGCAGAGGGGCATTCAGACTCAGTGGTCAGGCAATTCCTGTGAGGTTTTGTGGTAATTTTTCATGTGCAAATTAATTACCTGATCCCAATAGTCCATTTTTAGTCTGCAATGAGGGTTTTGTTGGGGTGTGCAACATTAGCAGCATAACAGACATTGATGTATCCTCTCGAGTGGGAGCAGGAGAATGAGGACTTATTTTTCCCCCTTCCCATGTCTTGCAAATTTTAAATTGAGTATGCATCTCCCCATTTCCCTTGGTGGAAGTATCTAGTATTTAATTCTAAGGTCCTATCCACACTGGATCAGAACCAGGACTCTGGTTGTACCTATTGTTGTTCTGAAGCTAATGTGGACAGGACCTAAAATAATTGGAAATTCTTCAGATCATTTTTAACAAGGAGTCTAAATAAAAGTAGATTCTGTAACTTCCGAGAAAATCCAATTACTCTGAAGGAGTTTCTGTCTCTGATTCTTTGCAATAGGACCCATGGAATGCAGGAAAGTGGGGGGCAGGGGCATTTTAACTTTGATTTCCTCGTAAGTTTGAAAAAAATAAAATTTCTGAGGCTTAGGTGCTACCTAATCTTTTAAGGTCTTAGATGTACAAAATAAGTAGTTTATTGGCACCTTTTACTAGAAAATATACTTGCCCAAAGGCTGCTTCAGCTGTGGGGCCCCATCATTATTTGGGCAGACAAGAGGAGGTTTTGTTTAAAAGGTAAAGGTGATAATGCCTTGACAATCTTATTTCTTTAGGCACCCAACTCATGGGCTTGCTAAGAGAGTATTGCCTCCGACTCCTATCCTTCTATCCAGCCAAGCTGTGTTCAGTGTAGGGCCCAACTGGGAGCAGGGTAGAGGCATTTTAAACCACTTTTGTATTCCTCTGATCCTTTGGGCTGCTGGGTAACATTTGACGCCTGCTGTAAATTACAGTAACCATGGTACCATTACATCAGCTGGAGTGCAGCAATGTTCTGGCCATCCCTGTGGCTGAAGGGGATAGAGTGTGTCATAGAGCAGCTGATGCCATCTCTGTGCTTCCAGGGGAATCCCCAGCTGCCTGGCTAAGGAAGCTTTAAGGGCCCATTGTGCTGCCTGTACTTATTCAATTCATTTTCCTCTACTCCGCCTGCAAAAAAAAAAAAAAATGGAACTGCTAGAGAAGATGTACTGATGTGGCGGCGTGTTTTCTTGCAAGACTAGAATTCTAAATGGATCATACAAATAGAGATCAATGTAGACGATAATCCTCTGCTCCCTCAATGTGCTGCATAATGCCAGGGTCACTTGTAGAAACTTATAGACAAAGAGTGAGAGGATTTTCTTGCATGGGCCACATGCTGTACATTTATTGTCTTGTTCCTCCACTTTGTGAACATTTTTGGCTGACTTCAATGAAAACTTAGTTTGCCACTCAAACATTGTGTGAGGATGGCTTGTTCTTGAACATCTTCCCAAAGGCTAACCCCAAAACCGGAAAGGAGCCTTTCTGATTACATACCTTCATCACACTGCCAGTGTGACTGGTCCCTTTAAGTGGGAGCAGGTTCCAATGCACCTGAGGCTGATTAGCTGCTGCCCAGCTGGCCTGAAGGGTAGGCACCTGAGCCTTATAATGGAGGAGAGAGCCGCAGGGGAAAGGCTGCTACCTGTGGACTTCTCTCAGCCCAGGGAGGTAGACAGGAGAACAGCTGCTGCTGTCTCTCTCCCTTTGTAAACCCTTCCCTTCCTTTCGCCCAGCAGGTGCCTTCCTGTAAGCCCAACTGGGCAGCAGGTAGTCAGTCATAGCAGACTATAGACAATGTAGCAAGTTTGGTGGTGACCTTCCTCTTGACTTTCTGAGACTTTGTTTTTCTCAAACTGATGGTGTATAGTGTAAAAAAATACACTGGGATGATATTTTTCATTTAGGTAAATAAGGGCCATGACATTTATATTTTTGAGTAGACAAGGTGAGGACTTTCAGTTTAGATAAAATATATTGGCTATGTAATTTAATTTATTACAAATCCATGGATATGCACATGCAGACAGTGTAGTATGCAGTATCAAGATCAGAACCTGGGACGTTCCTCTCTACAGAGAGGAGGCATAGCCTTGTGAATAAGGCACCAGGCTGGGACTCAGGAGACCTCAGTTCAATTCCCAGGTCTGCCACAGGCTGTCTTGACACCTTAGACAAATCACTTATTTATTATTTTTTTTTTTTGTGCCTCAGTTCCTTATCTATAAAATGAGATAATTATACTTACCTACTTCCTAGAGGAGTTATGAGGAAAGTTCCGTGTATGTATCAGATGCTCAGATATTATGATGTGGACCACACTGATATTAGAAGGACCGCTGCCACTGGAGCTCAAGAAGAATATTATCTCTGAGTAGTATTAGGCATTACCCTACGTAGGTCAGTCTCTCAAGGGTGGCAGCTGCAGATATCTGACATTGTATGGAGTAGAAAAGAGCAGCATGCACATTAGCCAGTGCATTACATAACCTTTCCCTGTATATTGTATGTCATGTAGACACAAAAAATCGATGTTAAAATAACATTATTTGAGTGGCAAGTCAAGCACTCAAAAGTTAGGAGATGCCAGAATTAAGGTTGCCTCTGCAACCTTAATTCTGCCCCTTGTACGTATGCATTATGCTACTGTTTTTAATTACGTGATCACATACTGTTTTTTCCACAGGCCCTCTACCCCTTTTCCTAACTGTTTAGTGCTTGACTTTGCAGCCTTTAATGTTCTTTTAGCATTTCCTAGGTCTTTAAAAAGCAAAATGAAAAAAGAAATTCCATCATGTGGCATCCTATTGAAAACTACCTGGATGATCAGCAGGATTGGAACGTTTAGATCCACCACACAGGCCATGTGAGCTAACAGAGTAACAGATTGCAGTAGTAGGTTGTCATCTTATATGTGAAGCAACATTAGAGGGAGGTGGTAAGCTTTGCCACTGTGTTTCATGTACTTACTGCCAGCAGAGGAATGGTGAGACTGAGGACTCTTAGGTTCCATTCCAAGCTCTGGATGAGGTGTGTCTAGTGGGTTTGCACTCCCTTCTGCCTGTTCGTCCCTCCCCACTCCTCAGGCTTGAACTCTTCACTCTATCCCCTCCATCTTGTCCCGGTCCTGTCTTCTCCCTGCCTGTGGCTCCTTATCCCAGTCCCATTTTTCTCATTTAGCCAGTCCCAGTCTCCACTGCTCAGGCTTCTCATCCCAGTCCTAGTCTCCTTGCCCAACCAGTCTTAGTCTTACCCTTCCAGCCTCCCATTCCAGTTTCCTCCCACTCCCAGTCTGTCTCCTTGCCCAGTCATTCCCAATCCTCCCCCCCACCACCCCTAGCTCCTTGTCCTGAATTTCCTTATGCAACCAATAACAGTTCCCCTGCTCTCGCTCTTCATCCAATCTCTCTCTCTCTCCCATTCATTGACCTCTTGCTGCTGCTGCCACCTCCCACATCCACACTTGGCTGCAAGTCGCAATCTCTCTCCCTAGACTCCTTATCCAATCTGTGTCCCATTCTCCGCCCACAGCCCCTTGTCCCAATTTCTTTGCTCTGCCAATTCTCATTTCTTCCCCCACACCCTGGCTCCACATTAGATATGTCTCCCTTCCCCCCCTCACCTCCTTCCCTTCTCCTACTGGCTCACAGTCTCTTTCCCCTCCCTGTTTTTTCCTCCCTGGCTCCAGGTCCTAGTCCCCTTGCCCAGCCAGTTTGTCTCCCCCTCCCAGCTTCCTGTGGTCTTGTCCAGCCAATCCCAATCTTTCCTGTCCAACCCCCCCCAGCCATCTTCCCTCCATCCCACGGCAGGCCCAGCTCTTGTCTACCCTGCATTCGAGTCACAGCCTCCTCCTCCGTGCTCCCTGAGCCCAGCAGGGGTGGTCACTGAGAGCACAGAAGGGACAGTCTCCTTGCTCTCTGTTCATGTGCCCAGACCCAGCATGGCCCAGAGCTGCAATGGTGTGAAAAGTCCAGCTTCACTCCTTCAGCCCTGGACTGGAGCGTGCCCAATGTGCAACTGACTCTTCAGGGAATTTAGCTGCTAAAAATCTAAGCCTCTTTTGAGCATATGCAAACCACAGTTTTTCAAAGGCTTATAACTTGGTCAAATTTGGACAGATCTTCATGCGGATGGTAAAAAGCACATCACTAACACAAAGACCATTCCCTGCCAAATTTCAATAATTTCTCAAAGAAAAGGTTTCCAGAAGTATTTTAATGTGGGCAAAACATTTTTTCCATACCCTCTTTCTTGGAAACAGCTGAACCAAAATTTTCCAGTGCAATTCAGATTGAGGCAGACACCTGACGTAAAATTTCAGTCCAAATGGTTAAAGTTTGGCAAAGTTATAAGCAACTTAAAACAGAATGTTATAATGGGAAGTGTCAGGCAGCCTTAATATGCAGCTCTATAAGCCTCATCTATAACAACATGCACACTTGCTCAAAAAATTTAGATAGCAAAATACAGCTACAAGTCTTATACTTTACCAAGAGTACTGTGCCATCTTGCAAGAAACTAACAGTTCAAGGCTATAGAGGTCTGGGACTATTGAAATCTTTATTCCTTTTGTCTAACTCTTAAAAGCCCAGAATAAATCATTGCTGGATTTTACATAGTGGGTTTGCTTTTCTCTAGTTCCTTTTGTGTTTTATGTTAAAAGAAAAGTGCTGTTTTATATAATAGCACCACTCTAATCTACTCTAATGGAGTATTTGTTGGTTTCCTACAGTATTGCTGTTCTAAGGATGACTCAATCATACCAAAGATACATACACACTTACTTTGGTGTGTGGTGACTGTACTAAACTGGCAGAATTGCAGTGAGTCAAATAAAATATGCTTGCAATGGTGCCAACCTATTAAATCACTAAATACTTGGTTTTTTGTGTCATTGAGGGATTAAAGCAAAGGAAGATCATCTTATTAACTCTCCCTTAACATTTTAATGCAGCAGTGCCCTGATAACCTTATATGGTTTCTTTTTACACTAATGCAGTTGCGTGACATAATAGGGATCAAGATATCCAGATGTTTGAGCCATTTGCTGGTCTGCTAAGGTGATAGTGAGTAAACTGCCATATGACGCCTAGCCTAGATGAGACCGTTCCAAACCGTTGAATATGTAACCTGAAGTGCCAACTGCTGCAGCAAACCTTCCCCGATTATAATTGTTGAAGCCATCACCAAAACCAATATCAGTGACTTAAATTGAAGTCTTGACTTACCAAACTGGGAAAGGGAGATCATCTCATGCCCGAATCCACCAAGGAGGGTGAAAAACTCTCGTTGGCGTGGCCATTCTGGGAAGGAGGGGAAGCTTTTCCTGATATTAAATATGAGAGTCAATGAAACACTGGTACAGTTCTAGGGAAATCCCTTATGAAACAAATTAGTGACACAGCACCCAACCAAGTCAACAGTTGACTCCTCTTTAGGGAGGCAGCAAGGATCCCCACTCCCTATATGCTGTCTCCCCAGAGTAGCCAACCAATCCAGCAACCAGCTGGGGTTCAAACCCACCAATGGTGTGAGATCATGGGCCCAGTGGGAGAACTCAAAGAGCTAGTGAAAGAGAAAGGGAGATGTTCTGATGTCCCCCACCGGTGGGTGAGTCCTGGTAAGAGCAGAAAATGCCATTAGGCAGACGCAATTTTATTCTCTTTCCTGTACTAGGAATTTATGTAGGTCTCTCTTATGGTGTCAGTGTTTTGGAGGTCTGAATGTTTTTTCATTTCAATGGCTATTCAAAAACAGTCTGTCAACCCTGCCACTGGTCTTGAAAAGTAGTTAGGCATGGCAGGATTCAATTTCAATTGATAGAAGTTGGTAAATCAACTAAAAAAAAATATTGATCACTAAAAGTTGGCAGAATTGCAGCCTTGCCCCCTTTTTCTCTGTCACCAGCACTGTGGCAGCTCAGGGGGCCCTCTGCAGCCCTGCTGTCATGTGACAGTAGGGCTGCAGGGAGCTCCCTGAGCTGCCAGAACTGGTGACAACCAATCCCTGGAGGCACAAGGTGTGGGGAAGGGTTCAGTTCTGGTGGGGCAGAGCAGAGACCCCCAGTCAGGACTGTGGTGAGGAAGAAGCAACAGACCCTGGCCATGGGGGGGGTCACCCTGCTGCTGAATGGCTCCATCCCTGGTCCGGAACTGTTCAGCAGCACCCTGTGGCCAGGGTTTTGTCATCCTCATCACAGCCCTGGCCTGAGGTCTCTGCTCCCCTGAGCCAGGGCCGCAGCCTCCCCCTCACCTTGCATCCTGGTGTCATGGGCCTCTCAGTTGTGCAGGGAGCCCCCTGCCAAGCTCCCCTAACTCCAACCCTTCGCACATGCCCCCTCAATTTCCAGCAACAGTTAAAAAAAATCTTAAAAATAAATGATATAAATGGTCAAAATTAGAAAAAAAGAAAATCAAATTCTGCCAAGCCTAATGGTAATGTATGCACAATGTCTCAGTATGGTGATAAGGTACCTGATCATGGATTTCATGTTGTGCATGGATTAGTGAACTGTGACTTACGTACACACATTTCACAAAGACCACGTAGTCACCATTTTCTTTAACTTGTTTTCCTAGGTCTGAGAAGGAACCTCAGTTTAAGTTTATCTATTTCAATCATATGAACTTGGCAGAGAAAAGTACAATTCACATGAGGAAAACACCCAGTGTATCCCTCACGTCCATTCACCCTGACCTCATGAAGATTCTAGGTGATATCAACAGTGATTTTACTAGGTAATCTTATTTACATTTTTCCTTCTGTCAAATAGGCCTCAGCTTTTAGCAGTGTTCAACTACTGAATTATCCTGGTTTTTCATTTATGTATATATACATACAATTACTGAATATATAAAATTGGGGAATAATTGATATAGAGCAGATTTTTCTTTTATCTGTATCACTGTAGCCAGTTTGATACATTGAAATGTCTGTCCTGTCCCACCCTTCGGGTCTGTTTCTTTCGTGAATTTTCATGTCCCTGAGATGTTGGGCTAGATTTCAAAAAGGGATTGGATACTTCTGTGGATATCAAGAACATCCACAGTTATAATTAATAACCAATTTTGGAAGGGATTTAAACCTTATGCTTCAGGGTTTAAGTCAGTCTCTGACTATTAGAGATCAGGATGAAACCTAATTTTGAGGGTATATTATCCCACATTTGCCTACTAATTAACATACGAAACTCTTTAAAATAGTGCTTATAATAAAACACTAAATCCAAGTACTTATTTGAAAAAAATGTATTAGTTTCTCCTGTGATGGTGGAATCAACGCTTGTCTGCGTTTGGTGTTCTGCTGTTCCATGTGTTGCTGGGAGCTATTGTATTCCATGCTATATTCCCATCAATGCTCTTGAAGAAAGCAGGCCACAGGTAGGAGGGAACAAACAGGAGCAAAATTTACATGAAAGAGGAGTGTGAAGAAGAGACAAAATAGGGAAACACTAGCTAGCAGGTGGGCAGCAGAAAAGAGGAGAGTTTTTTAGAGAATATGTTCTTATGATTTTCAGAGTTGGGATGTTCACATACAGCAGAAAAGATGGCTGGAAGATAAGAATGTCTCCACATGAATAAACTGTGCAATTAGGATGACCAGATACCCCGATATGGGGAGAGGGATAGCTCAGTGGTTTGAGCATTGGCCTTCTAAACCCAGGGTTGTGAGTTCAATCCTTGAGGGGGCCATTTAGGGATCTTGGGCAAAAATTGGGGATTGGTCCTGCTTTGAGCAGGGGGTTGAACTAAGATGACCTCCTGAGGTCCCTTCCAACCCTGATATTCTGTGATTCTATATTAGGTGCTTTATCTTATGTAGGCAACTATTACTCCCCACTCCGATTTTTCACACTTGCTATCTGGTCACCTATGTGAGATGGATTTGAAAATAATGAAGAGGAAGAGAGGTGGTGTATTATAACTGGCCTTTCTAAGTCTACAATTACTGTAGAAAACTATGTTGATTAAGACTGTAACCAGCATCCAACCTGCTTTAATCCTGCTTTAGTGATAGAAAATTCTTGAATGCTTATTTGTTTTTTTGTCTCTTCCCTGTTCCCATTATCCATATGAAGCTGATACAATGCTGTGTATTGTATACAGCAAGCACTGTTTTCCTTTTGGCTGTAGAGACACCAACAGACACGCCAAACCCGTGAAACCGCAGAAATTGAGCTTGTTTTTGGCTTAATTGGCTTGTGAGCTTTTAGCTTATTCCTTCGTTTTTTTGATCAGCTCCTGGCAAGCAGGGGTATGGGGTGCAAGCAGGGGCTAGGGAGGAAAGAGTCAGGGATGCACAGCAGGCCCACCATAGTCCCAGACTGCACGCCAGGGGGATCTAGTCACATAGAGTGTTGGGGTTCTTAGGGATTGGCTTGTTTTGGCCTTATTGTGAAAATCAGGGTGCTACCACGTGAAAGTTGGCAACTGTGGACACCAAGCAGCTTCCTTCAAAGAACTGATGTTTGGTTGACTAGTAGACTAAATAAGTGGTTGGCTTACTTCCTCGTGATTAAATCCTCCCAAATGGAGATTGTGCAGGCTACGCTGGCACTGGCTTGCAGTATTTATATCTCCTGAGTTGAGCACACCTGCTCATTTTTGATTTTCTGTCAATTATGCAATGTCACAGCAACCTGCGAGATCAGCTATTCAGTTCACATATAGTTTATTCGCAAAAAGAACAGGAGTACTTGTGGCACCTTAGAAACTAACCAATTTATTTGAGCATGAGCTTTCGTGAGCTACAGCTCACTTCATCGGATGATAGTCTCTAAGGTGCCACAAGTACTCCTTTTCTTTTTGCGAATACAGACTAACACGGCTGTTACTCTGAAACCTATAGTTTATTCATAACCCTTAGGACAGTTAAACAATTTCTAAAGCTGCTCTATTTGCTGGTTTTCTTGTTCTTTACTTCAGTATTGTTGCTTGTAATGTAAGTTATTTATTTTGCCTATTGAGTCCATTATTTTTGATGTCGCTACAAATTTTCCTAAGGTTTGTTTTATCCAATTTCTTTCAGAGTTGATGAGGATGAGGAAATCATTGTGAAGGCAATGAGTGACTACTGGGTGGTTGGGAAAAAGTCTGATCAACGGGAACTGTATGTTATTTTGAATCAAAAAAATGCAAACCTGATTGAAGTTAATGGTAAGGATTTTTTTATTTTTGCTATTTTTAAATACTGTTGGTGTTACTAAAATGCTTATCAGTGGATTTGTAGTTTTCTATTTTATATAAGATACACTTAATGAGGGATTTTTTCTATGCTAGACCAGATCAGCTTGCCTAAGGCTTTAAGTCTCTCTTCCATGTTTTGCATGGCAACGAAATCATCATAAATATTCAGCAGACTTTAAGTTGATGTTCTTAACGATGACTCAATGCCCATTATCTTATTCCTTGCCATTAATGGGAGTGCTCTGTTGAAATTTAATTTTGGAATATTTAATAATTGAAGTGCTTTATTATATTTCCAGGAGGCTAAAATGCCTACTTTTCTGAATTTGTCTTTTATAAGACAAGGCAAAATATGTTCACAAAGGGAATTCGTCATTAAGATTATTAGTATTAAAATTCTGTTTTTCTCTCAAAGTGCTTTTCTGCTTCAGTTTTACACTGTAATTTAAGATATACCAAGTAGATGAAGAAACATGCATCAGTATTACCTTTAGCCCAATTGATTTGGATAAAAAATGAGAACATTATGGGGCAATATCAACTTGAAAACTAGACAGGTTTTTTTATGAGATAAAAATAGTTTGTTTCTACATCTGCCCCTGCCTGACCTTCCTGCTAATTATTATGCTTTTACAGCCCTACTTCTCTATTTATAATTGTTTTTCCTCTCTCCTTGCTTCTGTGCGGAAGATACACAGAAATGAGGGAGACAAACTTGCTATACCTAAAGTGCTGTCAAATGCACAAAGTGTATAAATGATCTGGGAAAAGGGGTAAATAGTGAGGTGGCAAAATTTGCAGATGATATCAAATTACTAAAGATAGTTAGGACCCCGGCAGACTGCAAAGAGCTACAAAAGGATCTCTCAAAACTGGGTGACTGGGCAACAAAATGACAGATGAAATTTAATGTTGATAAATGCAAAGTAATGCATATTGGAAAGCATAATCCCAACTATATATATAAAATGATGGGGTCTAAATTAGCTGTTGCCACTCAGAGATCTTGGAGTCATTGTGGATAGTTCTCTGAAAACATCCACTCAACGTGCAACAGCAGTCAAAAAAGCGAAGAGAATACTGGGAATGATTGAGAAAAGGGATAGTTAATAGGACAGAAAATATCATGTTGCCTCTATATAAATCCATGGTACGTCCACATCTTGAATACTGTGTGCAGATGTGGTCGCCCCATCCCAAAAAAGATATATTGGAATTGGAAAAAGTTCAGAAAAGGGCAACAAAAATTATTAGGAGTATGGAATGGCTTCTGTATTAGGAGAGACTAATAAGACTGGGACTTTTCAGCTTGGAAAAGAGACAGCTAAGGGGAGATATGATGGAGGTCTATAAAATCATGACTGGTGTAGAGGAAGTAGATAAGGAAGTGTTGTTTACTACTTCTCATAACACAAAACTAGGGTTCAACAAATGAAATTAATAGGCAGCAGGTTTAAAACAAATAAAGTATTTCTTCACAACACAGTCAACCTGTGGAACTCCTTGCCAGAGGATGTTGTGAAGGACAAGACCATAACAGGGTTCAAAAAAGAACTAGATATATTCATGGAGGATAGGTCCATCAATGGCTATTAGTCAAGATGGGCAGCAATGGTGTCCCTAGCCTCTGTTTGCCAGGAGCTGGGAATGAGCAACAGGGGATGGATCACTTGATGTTCACCTGTTCTGTTCATTCCCTCTGCGGCACCTGGCACAGGGCACTGTCGGCAGACAGGATACTGGGCTAGATGGACCTTTGGTCTGACTTTGGGGGCTGCGGGAAGCAGCGTGGGCCGAGGGATGTGCTGGCTGCTGCTTCCCGCAGCCCCCATTGGCCTGGAGCAGCGAACCGCAGCCAGTGGAAGCTGTGATTGATCGAACCTGCGGACGCGGCAGGTAAACAAACCGGCCTGGCCCGCCAGAGGACTTACCCTGGCAGGCCTCATGCCAAAAGTTGCTGATCCCTGGTTTATTCCGTAATTATAGTGCTGCACCTAAATTACAAAGCAATCGCTAAAAATATTGTACTGGAAATTAATCTTCTCTGTGAGAAGGAAGTAGGGGAGCACAAAACAAAAGACTTAAATCAATTTCCTTACTGAAATAATATTGATTAATCAATATTTCTTCTAATCCAGTGGTTCTCAAACTTTGTTGCACTGCGACCCCTTTCTGACAACAAAAATTACTACATGGTCCCAGAAGGGGGGACCAAAGCCTGAGCCCCGTCCTGGGCCGGGCAGCCTGTAAACTGAGCCTCACCACCCAGGGCGGAAGTCCTTGGGCTTTGGCTTCAGCCGTGGGCCCCAGCACTCTAATGCCAGCCCTGGCAACCCCATTAAAACAGGGTCATGACCCACTGTAGGGTCCACGACCCACAGTTTGAGAATCCCTGTTCTAATAATTAAGGAAGACTTGTTTAACAAGAAAAGTTCTTTTTTTCTGTGAAAACAGGATAGAAGCTAACTCCATATTTGGCATGAAAAGACTGATATGTGAATTTTCAGACTGGGCCTGCTGAACAAAATTGACCCACCCTTCTCTTACTGAAAATAGAAATAAGGAGTTGATATGCACCAGGACACTTTTTTTTTTTTTTTTTTTTTTAAAGAGTGAGAACATGTTTTAAAAGCAGAAAACCCTAACAAATGTAATTTTTTCCCCTGGATACAGTTAGTGTTAAGTCTTCTTTCAAAATCAGGGTGTTTAGATAATATGTTGTGATACTGTGTGCAGTTTCTGAAATCCCTCTCTCCTTTTTTTTTTTTTTAAACAGAAGAAGTAAAGAAGCTTTGTGCAACACAGTTCAATAATATTTTCTTCCTGGATTGATCTGCAAAGGGCTGATTTAGTGAAAAAAAATCTACAAATGTCAGACACATTTTTGTTTAACATGAAGGGTTATTAGTCATATTATTGACTGGAATAATGACAATAGTAAAGCAATACTTGCTTTGTAAGAATCAAATTTCTACTGAAGCTGTAAACTCTGATCATAAGATTTTTAGATTTTAAAATATTTATGGACAAACTAATTAAAACCAGTCTGATAATTCAACTGTACCATTCCATTTCTCTAATATTGTTATGTTAATATTTTACTGGACAATAAAATTAATAATTGTTACAATTTTAAGGGCCCTTTTGTTCCCCTTCTATGCTCACTTGCATAATAGAGTAGATTTGAGTGTGGGGATTTAAATTGTTTTTCTACACATTAGCATGTAAAAGAGAGGGGAAGGTACTTGATGTTAACTCTATCATCTGAGTCTGAACTGGCACCCACAGTAAAGGATATTGAGTTACCTAAAATGGTGGTCTCGGAATCACAAGCATGTAGAAGCTACACTGCACCAGTTCTTCCATACTACACAAGTAAACTAACCTGTTCCTCTCCTGTATAAGTTGACAGAGGCTGCTGCTTTAACAATAAAAGAAGTGAAAAGGATAAGGGCCTGATCTTAGTAGTTGTCCCACTGAAATCACATGATGCAGGATTAAGCCCAAAGGTTTACTTTACACGAGTGAAATATCTGGGTTCCTTACATACCAGTGTACATAAAATAGGTGTGATAAGCAAAAACCTCATGCAGGTTGTATAGTTTTAAATTCCATTCAGACTATGCAGTCACATGGTTACAAGAGTTAGCCAACAAACAAACCTGAAACGCTAATGATCTTTTAACTTTTAATGGAAAAATGTCTCCTAATATGGCATATAGTACATTTATAGAATGGCTTTGTATGTTCAAAAGGTTTACACAAGTTTTATGTAACAATCAATTATATAATCACACTCCCCAATTTCTAGGGGGCTCAGGATATCAGTAAATGGAGGTGTTGGGGGAAGTTTGGATGTGGGGGAAGACTATGGAGAGTTAAATTTCCCTCCAGTGTAAACAAATACAAATAATTGTATTGGCCTTCATTTCCTGGAACCTATATTTTAATGTTTAGATTTTACAGACCTAGAAAGGAAATCTAATACTTAAAAATGTTAACAAGCACAGACTTTACTATTACAACAGTCAGCCTAAGTTACTTTTTCTTTTTCTTCACACCTGCAGAAACCTTGCTAATGACTGGCTGGGGCAGAATCACTACTTCTTCCTTTGCAGGAAGTGGAATCTGTAGAGCTGAATCCTCTGGCTCTTTAACCACTCCATTATCCGTCTCTGCTTTTTCTGCAGCAGCGGCTTCTTGTTTTTTGGCCTCTTCTGCTTCCCTTATGGAGATAAGCCTAAGATCACACAAACAAACAAAAGTTTATACTTGTTTACCACTGCAGCAAATTCATGCAAACTTATCCTAGGCTAAAATGATTTTGTTTTGCTTAAGTAACTATAGCCATATAGCCACTGCAATTACATGCAGAATAAATTACCTAATGAAAAATGTGATCCTTTTAATCCTTTCCTAAAATGTGTGTTCTGTGTAGTTGCTACTTCACAATCAACTATTGTTAAGCTTCATGTATCATTGCATAATCCAAATTTTTCTACTCAAGCACATTCTTAAAAGGAAAAGGAAAAAATTATTTCCCTGTGATCCTGGTTCTCTGAACATACCATCTCGTTAGCACAAGACTGCAACCCTAGCTCTCCAGTTGCTGTTTGACCCTTGAAGGTAGTGGTAGCTGTGGAACATGTGAGGTAGGCTTCCCTAATAGTCATCCTGTGCCACCCAATGTAGAACATAAATACTACTCTCTGAATGGTCCAGTCAATTCTTTTGATTATGCAGAAGGCAAAGCTCCCATAAAAGAAAACTAATGCCACACCAGTATAAGGGCTTATCTCCACTCAAAGTTGCATTTGTTTAATTAAATTGTTTGATTAAACTAGTGTAACTGTGTAGACAGTCTTCTGTGGGTTTAACTTGCACCTGTAAATGTACAGTTGCACCTGTAAATGTACAGTTGCAAGCTGAACCAATATAAGCAGTTTTAAACTAAAGTGTCTACCTGGTTATGCTGGTTTAACTAAATCCCCATAAAAATCACATTAGTTATCTCAGAGGTTAGCTGGGCATACTTTTTTTTTTTTAAGTGCTTCAGTAAAGAAAATGAAAAAGGTACAAGGGAAAAAATGTCAATAAGTAACCACCAAGTTCTGAGAGGAAGTCGGCAGATGAGTGACAATCCTGCAAGATATTTTCAGGGAAGCAGAATTACAGGTAAGTAATTTCCCCTTCTCTAAAGAGACCTTCTGTACAGGAGTCTCACTCCTTGAGAGATGTTCCAAGAGCCAGTGGACCAGGAGGGCTTTTTGGGAGAGGACTATTACTTCTCATCAGGCACAGACTATAAAGCTGTAGAATAAGCCCACACCACAGAAGCAAATGCCACGCAAAAATATTTGACCAACTGAAAATGAAGGATGTCCTGAAATTAAAAAAATTTCTTATGAAGGTTAGAGAGTTTGGTCTCTCCTACCTTGGAAACAAGTGCTGGAGCACACAGAATCTCAAAAGAAAATCCCTTTTGGAGCCTTAATTCAACCAGTAATGCTTTGCAAACATATGAAGAAAGGAATGTGTAGTTGCTTTGCCTATGTCTGTGATAGGCACACCCATTAGGCAGGTATGGTGGACATAGACTCTAGGTCATGCCAAGGCTCACTCCGTTTCAGAGCAGTTACGTCATAGCAATGCAAAGCACTGAAAACATTGGGTAAAATTTTCGTAAGTCCCTAAATTCCATTTTCAAAAGAGACTTTGGTATCAAATTGAAAATTAATGGGACTTAGTGACTTAGGAGCTTTAGGCACTTATGAAAATTTTATCCATTTTATCCAATTTTATCCTATCCAATTATTTCTCATTTTGTAGTTGTCCATTTGATTTTTCCTTGCTGAGTAAAGTACAGTACTTTTCACTTGTCTCTATTGAATTTCAGCTTGTTGAATTCAGACTGATTGTCCAAAGTGCTTGCAACCACTCCCAGTTTGGTGTCATCTGCAGATTTTATGAGCATACTCTCCACTCCATTATCCAAGTCATTAATGAAAATATTGACTAGTGCTGGACCCAGGACTGACCCCCTGTGAGACCCTCCTAGATGCACCCTCCCAGTTTGACAGCAAACCATTGATAACTACCCTTTCAATCAGCTGAGTACCAATGTATAGTAATTTAATCTAGCCCACACCACCCTACTTTGCTTATGAGACTGTCATGTAAGACTCAAAAACCTTACTAAAATCAAGAGATACCATAGCTATTACTACCATAGGCCAGTAACCCCATCAAAGAATGACATTTGGTTGGTTTGGCATGATTTATACTTGACAAATCCATGCTGGCTGTTCCTTATAACCCTGTTTTCCTCCAGATGCTACAAAATTGATTGATAACTGGAAAGATACTGGAACAAATTGTTCCCCTCTTTAAAGATAGTACAATGTTTGCCTTTCTCCAGTCTCCTGGAACTTCACTGATCCACCAAGTGTTCTCAAAGATAATTGCTAATGATTCTGATATTGCTTCAGCTAGTTCCTTAAGTACAAGGATGAATTTCATCAGGCCTTGCTGACTTGAATACATCTAACTTATCTAATTATTCTTTAAACTGGTCTTGCCCTATTTTGGCTTGCATTCCATCCTCCTTGTTGTTAATATTAATTGCGTTGTGTGTCTGGTGACCATTAACCTTTTCAGTGAAGACTGAAGCAAAACAGGTTTTAAACACCTCAGCTTTCTTGATGTCATCAGTTATTAGCTCTCTTTCCCCACTAAGTAGAGGACCTACACTTTCCTTTGTCACTCTTTTGCTTCTAATATATTTAAAGAACCTCTTATTGCCTTTTACGTCCCTTGCTAGAGGTAACTCATTTTGTGCCTTAGCTTTTCTGATTTTGTTCTTATGTGCTTGTGCTATTCTTTTGTACTCCTTAGCAATCTGTCCATGTTTTCACTTTTTGTAGGATTCCTTTTTGATTTTCAGGTCATTAAAGAGCTCCTGAGGGAGCCATATTGACCTCTTATTATATTTCCTTCCCCTCAGGATAGTGTATGTTTAATATTGTCTTCTTGAGAAACTGCCAGCTCTCCTGAACTACTTTTTGTCTTAAGTTTTCTTCTCATGGGACCTTACCTCCCAAGTTCTCTGAGTTTGGTAAAGTTTGTTTAGACCGGTTATACGCAAAGTTTGAGTGGGCATAACTATTTTGGCTAGGGGTCTGATCTTTTTACCAATCTAGTGTAGTCCCTAGTGTAGACAGTTATATTTGTGTACAGGTCCTTGATACCAGTAGAGGTAGAATATACAAGTATAGATATGCCCACACATAGGGGTTATATCATCTTAACTGTACCTGTGTAAAGTGATACAACTTTTGTGTGTGTAGACAAGCACCTAGTCTGCTCTAATTAGAACACCAGTGACCTTTCAGCACAGAACAGGGCCTCATCATGATCTATGTGGGACAAACACTGGCAGGACAAAAGGTTCATTAAAGTGAAATGTTCACATGGCCATGGAAGGAAAGTCAGCTGGATCTGCAATGCCCCCTTATCCTTGGAAGATATGATACAATGTGGATCAGTTGCTAGGTCCTGAAACTCATTCCTTCTGTGAGCTGAAGTCACTGCCATTGGGAAAATAATCATCCATGTAAGAAAACTAAGCCCTGAGGAACTGACTGATGTCAAAAGTAGCTGAGTGTTCTAAAGAGGGGTTTGAAAAATGTTAAACCCCATGTGAACCCCTGCTGACAAGGGGCTGCTGTGATATATTCAGATTGCAATGAGCTCGGATAATTGAGACTAGCTCCTGATAGGCAGAAATAGCTGCCAAATATGCTTCAGAAAAGAAGAAAGTAATCACCGAGTTCTTATGCAGGGCCTTTCCCCTAAGTGCCAGGGGTAGTTATGTGTTGTACGTAAGCATTTTCTTTTTCATCTCAATTTCTTTCTGAGGAAACCTTGGTAACATTCTCTGACAAATGAAAAGAAATTGATTACTGTAATCTACTGGTTGCACTATATAAGTCAGTCATCCAATAGAGTATTTTGAAAGTAGCTAGTGGCTTTGATTTATCAAAGAGCAGAGTGACAATTTCCTAAATCTTCAAGAACATGGTATTCGTGTAGGGCCTTACTCTAGATGTCTCTAGGTGTAAAATGAAGCTTTTAAATTAAGACTCACTTTGCTTCCTCTTTGATTTTCAACTGTATGGCTAATTCAGCATTCTGTTTCCTATTTTCTTCTACATTTTCCTTCACCACTTGAGCATGCTTGTAGGCAGCAAAGAACTTGTTCACAAAAAAGATGTACATCTGATTCAGCCACAGGTTGAGTTTTTCCTTCTGTTCATTTTTTGCTTTTTCTAATTTATCTGTAACAGAACCAATTACATTTTAATTGTAGTTTAAACCTACTTAAGAATATATTTGGCTCATTCTAAATTTTAATCAATACATCCCAGCTCCTCCCCATCCAGGATGTTCCAGAATTCTGATATGGCTACCACAATAGAAGTGTGTTCTGTATAGCTGCTAGGCTACTATCTAGGTCTCCAGGCTCATAAGAGGCATATGCTTTGTTCCTCTGCATGGTGTGGAAGGGAGCCATGTTGGAGGAAATGTTCAAAAACACATGGGGCAGACTGTGGCAGCTATATGGTAGCATCATTCCCTTCGCTGCATAGTTGCCATTTGCTGACCTCTGTACTGAAAGGCCATGAATAGAGTCAGACCCTATTGTTTCCACTTGAACTCCAGCATAAATGTGTTAGTTTAGTATTAAATTACTGCTACAGCAATTCCATATCTACAGCTGTTATACGCACGAGAGGTGAGTAGGAAAATGATTGTGTTAAGATGCCAGGTAAGACAAAGTGTGGTAGGTCAGAAGTGCTGCAAAACAATGGACATAACTCTGTCTTCAGCTGATCCTATAGAGCCCAGCCTCTGTTCCTTTAAGAGGCAAATCCCCTTTTCACTTCTGCAGGCATTGGGTCCCAGAAGACACAATGTGGCACAGAAGAGCAACTGCTCTTTTCAGGCAAGTACCATCCCTTTCTGCACATTCTTTTGTGAGAAGGAGATAGTATGGTCCAGGATATGGTGAAAATCCTGGTGGCTTGGTAAGGTCAGTTTTTCTCCTGCTGGCACTTGCCCCTCTAACAGCAGTGTCCTTCCCTTAAAAAAAGGTATATAAATAAAAACATACGGAGAATTCAAAAACACCTAAAGCAAAAGTAAAATTAACACGGATGCTGAGTTCTTATGACACAACACAAAATGCACAATGCTAATTTGGGATTCTGGTATCCAATCTCAAGTCCAACTTGACTTGCTCATATGCAATAACATGCTACAGCTGTTATAAAAAGAATACAACAGAGATGGTTGCTGAACCACCTTGTCTGCTTGTACTTTTGGGTTTATGCCCCACCCCCCCGCCCATCCGTATAAGACTTTTATAGTTAGGAAGAACAGAGATAGGACTCCCTAAGCAGGCAAGAGGAAGTCAATGTAGGCAAGTGAGAGATGCAAGGATCAAGAGAGGCTCATGAGAAGTGCCATGTGGTGCACTAACTGTAACCCCACATATAAATTATTCTTTTCTGTCTGACAGATTATGTAAATACTGTGATACAGAGACCCCCTGGCAAAAAGTCCTCCATTCTTTGTAAACAGCTCTCACTTCAGATCTGACAAACTCATTGCACCCAACACAGATCTTGCAGAGTTTTCATCTATGTACGATATCATGTGAGATATCTACAGAAAGCTCGTAACTTGTCAAGACAATCATTGGGCAATATATGTAATGGTAATATTTAAGCAATAGTATATTTATACTGAAAGTATGCTTTATGGACTTGGGTGTAGAAATGAAATAACAAAAGGGTAATGTGCCTGAGGCCAGGTCTGAACTATAGTATAACTATGTCATTCAGGGATATGAAAAATCCACATCCCTGAGCAACATAGTTATACTGACCTAACCCCCAATGTTGACAGCGCTATGTCAACGGGAGCACTTCTCCCGTCAGTATAGCTACCACCTCTCCCTAATGTGGATTAACGACACCAACGGGAGAGGCTCTCCTGTCAGTGTAGGCGTGTCTTCCCTTAAGCACTACAGTGGCGCAGCTGAGCTGATGCAGTGCTTTAAGTGTAGACTTGCCCTCAGTGATGGGGCATTCAAGCAAGATGGAGTTGTCACTCTTCCTTAATCAGCTGGCGAGGTAATTAAAGGCTCAATTCACTACCCTTGCTCCCTCCTACAACTATCAATGGAAAATCATTAGCAGCACCACCAAACAATCAAAACCCGTTGGAGGTGGTAAAGGAACATTACAACAGACAGAGCTTGGCCCAGACCTTGAACAGAAACAAAAGGCTGTTTTCAGTACAACACAGAGAGGGAGAAGCACTCTGGATCCAACTGAAGAAACCCCTGGGGAGCAAGGCTGCTTTCATAAACATTTGGGTCCTGGTTCTTGTGAAACCAGCCAGCTCTGCAGAAGACTGAACTTTTGGGGGAAAATCTACTTTATTAGCTAGGAAAAATAACTATTGATACGTGTAGACCCAGGCTCGCGCTTTATGATTCTTTTGTAAACACTTGTTTTCACCACTCTCTCTTGTTTCTAGTTAAATATTTATGCTCTCTTAAATAAGCCGCCTTCTGTTTTATTATACATGGTCACAAGTGCTATGTAGTTTACAGGAGGAGTGGTTTAAGGCAAAACTGGTGAACTGGGGTGAAACACTTCACCTTTGGGTGCAGAGGATCTGTAATTTCGGTGGGTAGCCAGTGTCAGGGGCTGGATAATACAAGAGTAACAATTCAAAGGGACTCAAGGATTAGGGTGCACTTATTGTTAACCTGCAAGGCGAAGTTAGCCCAGAGGAGAGTGCTTGAAGGGCTGGTGGTGTCAGGGAGCTGACAGCCAGCTACCACAAGAAAGACACCGTTTTGCTAGAGGCAGGGGGTGACTCTCAGTCCTGGGTACCCTGAGAACCACCACAAATGCCCTCGGGTTTCTTATATGGATTTTCTTCCTCTAGCCAATGATGATAGAACAGTCCTTTACGTGTAAATAACAATATGTACCTTCAGTGAGAATGGCAACATTTTAGGTAAGTTTGGAGTACTCTTCTTTAAAATAAAAACTAGGATTTTTTAATTGTGGAAACTTTAAAACATGGAAAGAGAACCTTAAACATCTTATTTCATTTTTTTTTTTTAACAGTGAAACTCTCTCTATTGTGTTAGGTGTTCTTTTACTGCCCTCTTGTGACAACAACCTAAAAGATTAGGAGCTATTCAATTAAATTTTTTTTCCATTGGTACCAGATCTTCAAAACTACTTTACCTGCAAATTCTTTCATGTGGTTGCTGAGCACTTGGCCTTGTTCTGCATCCAAATCTGGCAAAGCCTGAATTAACATTTCATCTTTGTCATCAGCAGACAGCTGATACATTCTGTTTGAGGAGAATGTGACATTTGGAACTGCAAGGGAAGAAAATAAAATTACATACTGTGACCCAAGAACCCCTGCTGCCAACTGGCAGAGGGCACTGGGATACACAACACAAGGTCTGTCAACACAAGGTCTTTAATGGTAAACTGTGGAACACTGCTCCTTTGGGAACAGAGGATCTGGGATTTATGTGGGTATCAAGTGATTGTTTAGGGGTTGGATACCAAAGGGGGACACAATGAAGGGACTCAGAGACTGGGATGAATCTGTTGTCAACCTGCTAGGCTGGTGTAGTCCACAGGAAACTACTTGAGTGGCTGACAGGCTGGTTGTCTTAGGGAGCTATCACCCAGCTAGTACAGACAAGATTCCCTCACATTGGAAGCAGGTGGTAACAAGAGGACTCAGCCTCGGATGCCTCAAGAAACATCACATATACTAAGTAGTCATTTAAATACTTTAAGAACCTTTTATGTCTCGGTATTAGGTAAATATAAACTGCCACCTATCAGTCCAACTAATGCTACGGTTTGCTCAGAATTTTGTACTGGGGAAAAGCTAATTTCTCTCAGAAAACAACTGTGCTGGTTTTACACTTCTGTTTTCATCTCGAAGTGGCTGGGACAGAGAAAGGGAAAACATTTTTTTCGCTTGAAAAGTATATTATTTTACAATGTGCTATTTTATCGTTAATCATGAACCTTACAATACAATTTATGAGCACAAGCTTCAGCTGTGTGATGCCCAAGAGCTGAACTGACAACAGAGTGGTACAGAAGGCAGTCTCAAACTCAGGAAACACTTGGAGGACATTTAGCTATAGTATTTGAACAAACTCTTGCAGAGTATCCAGATGTGCTCTTGCAAAAGGCTTATCTACTACTCATTCCAGGAGGTCAGTAGGTGATGTAAACTGTAGAGTAAAGCATGTCCTGTTTGTATTAGGGATCTGTGTGTTTTTTGATGGAAACAAAAATGTTGTAAAGATTTCTACACAGACAAATTAATGCAAAGTTAACATTGCTCTAGTGAATTTCCTAGCAACACAATCCCTAAAAGTCAAGGAAACCACCAGGTAAGCCAATGTTACCATTCAGACCAGCCCTTTGTTCATAGAGCTTACCACCCCATCATCAAACAGACTCAAACACATGCACTTGGACTAGTCACTTCTGTAATATTTTCCCTTGCCCTTCAGACAACCACCCACGATGCACACATCCAGCCCTCAGTCACACTAAAAATCTTAACTCTGACCCCAACCAGTTTAATATATTTGATCAATACATTAAAAATTCTGAAGTCTTGAGTTAAGGGTGTGCATGCAAGTATGATTCAGAGGACATGTGCCCATACAGGTGGCTATTTGCTGCAAGCGAGAGGGTGGGGGAGCATATCAGTTCAGCTGACTGGTTAAGGTATGTCTAGGCTGGTCTAGACGTTAACAGTGCCATTAACTGCCTATTTCCTGGATTTTTAGTGTTTTGGTAGAAAAAAATGGTAAAAGTATGCTGGGTAAGAAAAATCGGGGGGGGGGGGGAATTTAAGAGTGCTGGCGGGGCTAAGGGGGCAGAGCAGCACCTCCAGGCACCAGAGATGATCTCTAATGGGTTGCTGGAGCGTGATGCGGGCAGGGGTGGAAATACCCTGTGCTGTGAACCATAGCAAGCAGTGGAGGGGCATTTTAATCTCCAGAACCTAACAATTCTCAGGCTCCTCAGACAGCTCAAGCTGCAGCCCACAAGCACTACCTAGTTCATGGACTGGCTTGTGCATAAGGAGCCAGGGACCTGCTAGTTCTGCAGGAGGAGTGCCCACTGCCACCCACCGTGCCCAGCTCAAAACATCAGGACTCCATGAGGTTCCACTCCAAGTCCCTCAGGTGAAAAAGGCACGGAAATGTTAGTGTTTCCCTGCGGCACGTAGATGTTCCTCAGCCCCACCTCCACTTGCCCCCTCCTCTTCCCTGCATACTCTGTGGATTTGCCCTGGCACCCAGCTGTACCTGGCTCCAAGCCCTTTCCCTTATGGGGTCTCTCTCCCTAGATCTCCAGACAAACTTCTCTCCAGACAAACCACTGACCAGCAGCAGAGCTGAGGAAAACTTCCCCAGTCCTCCACCACCACCTGCCCGCCCTTGCTGCCCATAGCGAGCCTCTCTCTCACCTGTTCCAGCTCCTTCCTTTGGTGCCCAGAAGCCTATGGCGGAAGCATGTTCTACAATGGCTTCTAAGGTGAAGATGAAAACAGTAAGTGTGGTCATTTTGTCTAGACAAAGGCACACTGAGTTGGTGCAGGATTAGCTAGTGTGGGGAACGAGCAGCCTGGAGTTGTTCAGACTCACTCTAGGGATCTGAAAGAAACATTAGACTCACAGGGAAAAGTTCAATAAGGAGGGATAGGATTCTGAAATCACAACTCAATGTAGTGTGAAAAGGAGCTTGGAAATTCAAGCTTGTCCTCCTGATTGAAACGGTACAAATGTGTGAAATTAAATGTTAGATTAAAGGATTTAAACCCCACTTTAAATGTAAAACTGAATGCAGCCTTTCACTCCATAATAAAATATACCCCACTGTACAAGTCTAAGATACATTTTTAATTAACTCAGGGGTGGGGGACTGTTCTTGTGAGCGCCATATTCTCTTTCCCCCACGATCAGCAATAGATGCTAACAGCTATTCTGTAGTACTCACCTCTCTCTTTTTCAGTGGATTTAAAAGTCTGTCTGGAAGTTCTGTATTCTACTGCAGAGTCCTTGGATTTAAGCTTGTGTTGGAATAAAAACAGAAATCACAAATATAATCCATGAATTTCTACATTTTTCTCGCACATGTTTCCAGCCACAAAGCAGTTTGGAATAGCGGCAGCTACTACATTAAGACACAAGATGCCCCCAGTACAGCCAATTCTGCAATCCTGCCTGCTGTAGTCAATATTTAATAATACTTGGAACTATACATGTAGTGCTTTACATTTTCAAATTCTTGTACAAATATTAGCTAATCAAACCTAACAATATCCCTGTAATATCTTATAAGGAAATAGGATTATACCTGTTTTACAGAGGGGGAAACAGAGGGATTAAGGCCCCAATCCTGCAACTGGCTCCATGTGGGCACACCCCAGTGCCCATAGGAGTCCCGCTTAAATTGCAGGGATGTGTCTGTGCCGAGCCAGTTGCCAAATTAGGACCTAAGTGACTTGTCCAAGGCCACACAGTAAAACAGTGGTAGAGTTACGAAGAGACCACAGAAGTACCTGATTTCCAGCTCTATCCTCAGTGCACTAGACCATGCTACCCTACCAAAGCAGCCATCTACAGTAGCTTTTTAATAGGCTTTTTAGCTGAATCTTCTTGAACCACAGGCTCACAGAAGATGGCTGCCATGTTTCTTGGAGCCTTATTGAAAGTAGAGGTCCTGTCCTTACACATGTCCTTCTGAGGTATCTGATTGATACCATTAGTCGTCCTGTCCTGTTGAAGTAAAGTAATGAATCTCTACTACTGATTATATTACTCAGTAGGAGAAACTGCTGTCTCCAGAAACTCTTTACAAGTGCAGCTAAGGAAAGAGAGAGATTAGTGGAGGATGTGAAAAGAAATAAAGTGAGTGAGAAAATATGATCTTCCTCCTTCCAAATTTCATATTATGCAGCTTTTGTCTTGCAGCCTTACATTATTGTCCTCCCCTCTGACAAGCAACTGTAAAATGGCACTGAGGAGTTCCATGCCTATTGTCTCTCAGTGACTCTCTATGAAGTTTAGACTGCTTACTAAATGCCAGAGCTACAAACATATCGTAGGATCCGAGAGTCAAGTGGAAATTTTTCCACCTCATAATATAGGGGGAAGGGTTATTATTATTACTAAAACTCATACTCATACATCTTTACATGAACAGTAATAAAAATTCTGCAAGCCAAATTCTGCCGAGTTACAGCAGTGCAACCGCATTGGAGACATAGCTTTGTGCAATAACAACAGAGTTGCAGAGGTTTTCTGGGGCCAGAATTTGACCCTGCCATTTTGGAATGTAGTTTTGGAATTCCTTCTTTGAGAGAATGAACATACTCCTGCATAATGACAGGTTTCAGAGTAACAGCCGTGTTAGTCTGTATTCGCAAAAAGAAAAGGAGTACTTGTGGCACCTTAGAGACTAACCAATTTATTTGAGCATGAGCTTTCGTGAGCTACAGCTCACTTCATCAGATGTGATGATGTGATCATCATTCATCTGATGAAGTGAGCTGTAGCTCACGAAAGCTCATGCTCAAATAAATTGGTTAGTCTCTAAGGTGCCACAAGTACTCCTTTTCTTTATACTCCTGCATGTGCACCTTTATTAACTCTGTAGTGTTAACAGGAGGAAAGAATAGTAAAAGCTTATTTTTTAATCATTAAATAAGCAGCTGAGACCCAAAATATACACAGGAAACAGATGTGGTGACAAGGTCCCATTTTCAGAAATTAAACATTGAAAATGTAATATGTGCTATCAGAAAGAACAACAAATTAAAATTAGGGTGATCTTACTTGATGCCTCCAAGTCTCTTTGACCAGTTCCCAGCTCCCTGCGTGCAACTAAATCTAAAGCTTGGCTCCCCAGTGCCACACTAGTCCCAGCTATAACTTCTATGCCCCACGAAGATTTATCTATACTTCAACTCTTCAATGCTTCCTTCCTGCTCTAGTTATTAATTATGTCAACAGCTGCTCTAGAGGAGACAGTATTCTAAACACAGGTCTTTGGAGGTAGTAATGGAAGCAAATACTTTGTTTAACAAATATAAATGTATCTATTTTAGATCTACACATGCATGCAGGCACACACGTATATTCTATTAACAACAGATGAAATCCTGACTGCATTCAAGTAAAGGGCAAACTCACTTTGACTTCAGTGGGGCCAGATTTTCTTCAAATATGTTTTAGATCTCAAACTACATACAACTTTTAAAAAAATAGAGTCAAGCCTGTCTGCCCCCTGCCTGAAAAAGCAAAAAATGATGGTCCTTTCACTTTCCTTTTCAGAGCACCTGTTTTACCGACCTCAGGTTTTTTTATTCTATTATTATCAGGTGACTGTGCTAGCTTGCTTGAAGACCTTGTAGAAATATAGCAGTGATTTGTCTCAGAGGGTTCATAGCTTACCTCAGCACTGGTCATACTTCTGCTATGAATGGACTAATACAAAACAAACACAAAAGACATGGTGTTTTCAGCATAATCCAGTACAGTTTTGAAAATGGTATTGTAACTTTATCATGTTAGCAATCAAACTCAAGCATGAAATTACATGGGCAAATGGTTTATACCTTCTGAAGCTAGACACAGCTATGACAACAAAGCATCAAATGGCTAATGGAAGCAATAAACATTCTGTGTGTCTAACGTAGCTATTGTGTTTGGGTATTACACACAGTAGAACCCAGGGGTGCTGGAACAATTTGTATAGTGGGGATGCTGAGCATAGGCGCCAACTTTTCCCAGTGCCGGTGCGCGCTCAACCCCCCCCAGACCCTTGGCCCTGCCCCGACACCACCCCTGCCCCAAAGTTCCCGCCCCAACTCTGCCCCCTCCCTGCGCCTATTGGACCCTTTCCCCAAATCCCTGCCCTGGCCCCACCTCTTCCCCAAGCGTGCCATGTTCCCCCCTCCTCTACCCTCCCTCCAAGCGTTTGCAGCCACGAAACAGCTGTTTCGCGGCGGGAACTGCTGGGAGCTAGGGGGAGAAGTGGGGAAGGCACACTCAGGGGAGGCAGAGGTGTGCTGGGGCGGGGAGTTGCTGGTGGGTGCAGAGCACCCACCAGTTTTTCCCCATGGGTGCTCCAGCCTCGAAGCACCCATGGAGTCAGCGCCTATGGTGCTGAGAGCCACTGAACCAAACTGTAAACCCTGTATATAATGGAATCCACTTCAAGCCAGGGGGTGCAGCAGCCCCCCCAGCACCCCTAGTTCCAGCACCTATGGTGGAACCCTATTCTGGTGAAGTCCTTTTTCACAACACTCTCTAAAAATGTTATTGTGGATTCCATATTCATGGTCTCCCACTAATTTCCAGGTAGAAATTGCTCACCTTGCAAATAAAGAGGGTTTGTTTGTTTTTCTGACAGCATTGCAAATTCAGCCTATGCTCTGAGAATCAAGCTGAGTTCCTTCTGCATTGTGCATCATTGCTAGTAATAAAAGATTCTACAGACCAAATTATGCCCTCTACCAAATTCTATAAACCAAATTATGTACTGCTACCCCAGGCCATCTCCACTGCTGTCAATGTTTTTGCACAGGTGTCACTGAAAGCATCATTTGATCTGCAGAATCTTTAACTGTTTTTTAAAAAAAACTATCTAGCTGTCTGTGTAACAGTGAGACTAATGCCATTTTTACAGGGTCACTTTTTAGAACAGAGCTGCACTTTACGGAAGATAAGCACTTGTCTCTTGTCATGTAAACTTCACTCTCCAACAATGTCCACCCATTTGTCAGCTGCCCACACAAATATCTGTGCCTTTTTCCATGCTGCCAATTACACCCTCTCTGAACTGATCTGAAAGGCCACTTTCCTCTGCCAAAATATAGGAAATCAGCCAATTAATAGTGGCTTAAGGGGCAGATGGGCTGCACATACTTTACATATGCAGAATTTATCAGGAAAAAAGTGTAAGCGTATATAAAAATTGTATACATTTGCTTGGATCCCTTTCCTCCCAGCCTTTGTGTGTCACTTATTTTCTTGAACTGTAACCTCCTTGGGGCAGGGACTATATGTTTGCATGGAATAAAGGGATCTAATTCATACATGTTTGCATGGAACCCAGAACTATTTGGTCCATTAATGAGACCTCTAGATGGGTACTGTAATATAAATATTAAATTATAACATAGCATACGAAGTTCTACAACATTAGTACCTGAAATGAGTATTCTGGGTGCTGCAGAATATGCCGTGCCCCTTCTGTGTAATCTTCAGTTCTATGATCATTTCCTTCTTGATTTACAAGATCTAATTGCTGCTTAATCATATCATTGGTAACATATAACAGGGCGCAGTCAAGGAGAGCTTCAAAGAATTCAAGAAAAACCAACTAGAGTAAAATAATAATAATAATAATAATAATTACTTCATTTCTGTAGAATCTCCTCTTTGAGGACTAAGCATCTGATCCAGCAAAGCATTTGAGTAGATGCTTAATTTTAAGCACATTAGCAGTCCCATTGACTTAGAATCGTAGAATATCAGGGTTGGAAGGGACCTCAGGAGGTCATCTAGTCCAACCCCCTACTCAAAGCAGGACCGATCCCCAATTAAATCATCCCAACCAGGGCTTTGTCAAGCCTGACCTTAAAAACTTCTAAGGAAGGAGACTCCACCACCTCCCTAGGTAACGCATTCCAGTGTTTCACCACCCTCCTAGTGAAAAAGTTTTTCCTAATATCCAACCTAAATCTCCCCCACTGCAACTTGAGACCATTACTCCTTGTTCTGTCATCTGCTACCACTGAGAACAGTCTAGAGCCATCCTCTTTGGAACCCCCTTTCAGGTAGTTGAAAGCAGCTATCAAATCCCCCCTCATTCTTCTCTTCTGTAGACTAAACATCCCCAGTTCCCTCAGCCTCTCCTCATAAGTCATGTGTTCCAGTCCCCTAATCATTTTTGTTGCCCTACACTGGACTCTTTCCAATTTTTCCACATCCTTCTTGTAGTGTGGGGCCCAAAACTGGACTCAATACTCCAGATGAGGCCTCACCAGTGTCAAACAGAGAGGAACGATCACATCCTTCGATCTGCTGGCAATGCCCCTCGTATACATCCCAAAATGCCATTGGCCTTCTTGGCAACAAGGGCACACTGTTGACCATATCCAGCTTCTCGTCCACTGTAACCCGTAAGTCCTTTTCTGCAGAACTGCTGCCTAGCCATTCGTAGCCAGTCTGTAGCGGTGCACTGGATTCTTCCGTCCTAAGTGCAGGACTCTGCACTTGTCCTTGTTGAACCTCATCAGATTTCTTTTGGCCCAATCCTCCAATTTGTCTAGGCCCTTTGTATCCTATCCCTACCCTCCAGTGTATCTACCTCTCCTCTCAGTTTAGTGTCATCTGCAAACTTGCTGAGGGTGCAATGCACACCATCCTCCAGATCATTTATGAAGATATTGAACAAAACCGGCCCCAGGACCGACCCTTGGGGCACTCCACTTGATACCGGCTGCCAACTAGACATGGAGCCATTGATCACTACCCGTTGAGCCTGACAATCTAGCCAGCTTTCTATCTACCTTATAGCCCATTCATCCAGCCCACACTTCTTTAACTTGCTGGCAAGAATACTGTGGGAGACTGTGTCAAAAGCTTTGCTAAAGTCAAGGAACAACACGTCCACTGCTTTCCCTTCATCCACAGAACCAGTTATCTTATCATAGAAGGCAATTAGATTAGTCAGGCATGACTTGCCCTTGGTGAATCCATGCTGACTGTTCCTGATCACTTTCCTCTCCTCTCAGTGCTTCAGAATTGATTCCTTGAGGACCTGCTCCATGATTTTTCCAGGGACTGAGGTGAGGCTGACTGGCCTGTAGTTCCCAGGATCCTCCTTCTTCCCTTTTTTAAAGATGGGCACTACATTAGCCTTTTTCCAGTCGTCCAGGACTTCCCCGGATCGCCATGAGTTTTCAAAGATAATGGCCAATGGCTCTGCAATCACATTCACCAACTCCTTTAGCACTCTTGGATGCAACGCATCCGGCCCCATGGACTTGTGCACGTCCAGCTTTTCTAAATAGTCCCGAACCACTTCTTTCTCCACAGAGGGCTGGTCACCTCCTCCCCATGCTGTGCTGCCCAGTGCAGCAGTCTGGGAGCTGACCTTGTTCATGAAGACAGAGGCAAAAAAAGCATTGAGTACATTAGCTTTTTCCACATCCTCTGTCACTAGGTTGCCTCCCTCATTCAGTAAGGGGCCCACACTTTCCTTGACTTTCTTCTTGTTGCTAACATACCTGAAGAAACCCTTCTTGTTACTCTTAACATCTCTTGCTAGCTGCAACTCCAGGTGTGATTTGGCCTTCCTGATTTCACTCGTGCATGCCCGAGCAATATTTTTATACTCATCCCTAGTCATTTGTCCAATCTTCCACTTCTTGTAAGCTTCTTTTTTGTATTTAAGATCAGCAAGGATTTCACCGTTAAGCTGGACTTAAATTGGATTGTTCATGTGCACCATGCTTAAAGAGCTTACTGAATCAGGGCCTATCAATCAATAATGATCATGACCCTTCTTCTCTGTGGAAAACTAATCATAACCAAAGTCCTATTACATTACTATATTCCATTATGACATTAGCAAGTAATATACAGTATTTCACATTGCATACAACTAAATGATAATACAGTATTGCATCATCCTCCTGGCTAAGTTTTTGCTACACGTGGCATTAAGGCTCAGGGATATTTTTCTATCTGGTGGACAGGGGAATGGTTATATTTTTGTCTGGAATGGACGGTGTTTTGTTGTATGCATTGTGCCTAGAGTCTACAGTAATGGGCATGTAATGGATTATTTAATAATAAAACAAACTGCGGCCATCCAAACCACCACAAACAGATATTTATAACAAATTCAATAATGTAGATTACAGCAGACTGCCGTTGGGTGAAAACTAATACCTTAGGGGAGAAATTCACCAACCCTGCACAACGCTTGAGTGCAAAGATTTCTACAGGGATTGAGGGGATGGAAGTCTTTACCTGCAGGCTGGCTGACAGCCTCCACAGCCACTACTCCAGCCTTGTAGGCTGGAAGTGCAGACACTGCTGCTTCACACCTCATGTTCAGGGTTCCTGGGCCAGCAGATCTGCACGACTGAGGATCTCACCACTCAGGTGATGATCCAGTCTAAAGGCTCCTAAGTAGCAAGAAGTCCAAAGACCTCCCAGTGCAGCCATTCCATCTGTGCACTCCTGTGCAATTCCACCGTGGAAAATAAGTGGTGCAAATAGTCCTGCACCAGACTGAACTGAATTTCATTCTATGCACGGTTGTACTCTCAGAAAACATCCCAGACATCCAGTGTGCAGTCATAGGGCGTAGAGAACACACTTGCAGCTAACTGTTCAGTAATTGGAAGGGCATGATAATGAGCAAACCATGGAACAATGAGAAATATGTGAGATAAAATAACCCAGATGATATATGATGAACAAAGGAATATCAAGATGGGATGCTTAATGATCAGCTCCATTTCTTGAATATAAACAACACTATTTTTCTTCTATTTTGGAAGGTATGATGGTACAATTCTACTTGCTGACAGCTTCTAAAAATAATTGTAATTGATCCTGTAGCAATTAATTACCTGCTGACGATTTGCATCATGAACTGTTTGTACTTTTTTCCTTACATACCTCATGCTGTAAGTTGCTGTCATCTCCGTCGCGTACAAAAGGATTGTCCTTCACCAGTATTTCCACAATTTTTGTAGCAGTTAATTGTTTGCTTAGCATATTTAAATCCTGTATGTCAAAAAGGTCAAAAATTACTAGTATTTGAGACATTTACAAATATGGACCTGATCTGGCTCCCTTTGAAGTCAATGTCAAAATTCCCCTTGATTTCAATGGAAGCAGGATTGGTCTCTCACAAAGTAATTCATGCTATACAGGATAAAATTGGGGCCTCACTGAAGTCAGTAGGAGTTTTGCCATTGACTTCAATAGAGCTAGTACTCACTTATACAGTATGTTAAACCCCAAGTTCAGGAAAGTTCATCAATTAACTATCCCTTGGCACCTGCTGACTTTGATACACCCAACAGCTACCCATTTCTCTGTCTGCCAGTTTTATTTTTTTTAATTCCACTCTGCATAAAAGAAGGGGTGAATCAGTAAGTGTTCCCCATAGGAATGCAGAGGAGTCTTGCAAGCATGCAGCTGATTTCCAGAGGTGTAAGCAGGCTTGATTTTTAATCATTAAGGGCCTGATCCAAAACCTATGGCTATCAGTGGGAGACTTCAATGTGATTTGGATCAGTCCCTAAATTCCAGGGCTCTGGGAAATAATCCTGTGTCCATGATGCTTTACCATACTTCAAATTACATAAATACATCATTTAAAAATATTGTTTATTGAATGTTATTTTATTTCTGAATCGGTCAGCCTTGGACTTCTGCAGACATTAATTTTTAATCCGTAACAATTAGTATCTACATTTAAAAAAGCGTCAGTGAAAATATTTAAATTGATTAAAAACATTAAATACTCAAAATAAGTTTAAGGCATAGAGGAATCAAAGAATTTGGAATTGGATCCTCTATACAGTTAAGCATGTGAGCAACTTTATTCTTGTGAACCATATCTTTGAGGCCAATAGGATAACTTATGTGAATACAGTTACTCAAGTTCTTAAGTGTTTTCAATGGCAGGCCATTAGTGACAAGAGTTTAAAAATGTCATTTTGAACTAGACAAATAAATTAGTACCTAGACACACAAATAAAAGTATAAAAGATTGTTACTTTCAACATCCAGAGGAAGTGTCTCATTTTCATTGTGGGTTCATAAGGAGGTATGGTGCTTGGTCTACAATAAGTCCTGTATATCTCCCAGCATTTATCTATGTAATTAATTGCACAGACAGTTTGTTGTTGTTCACAGAATAAAATGCCTGTAGAAGTGAAGTGGGAAAATACAGAAGTTCAAATAAAACTTGTTTAATTACTACTAACAGCAATTGATTCTGCTTAGCACAGAAAGATGTTGCATTACTTACCTTGTATATGACAGGCATTGGGAATAATGTTCTTCATCATCATTTTTGAGAAACACTTAAACAGATATGGACCTTTATCTCTACAGTTAAAACAAAGTTTTATATTACAACTTCCTTTTTTGCACAGTAGGTATTGTTTGAACATTGTTTGATTCCCAGGTGCAACACTGGATATTTATCCAGTAAAAGTTATACTGTGGATTTTTCATTGACAAATTCTTCAGTGAACTATGTTCTATCCTTAGGGACTATTTGCAATGCTGTCACATTGTGAAGCTCCAGAAGATTTATTTATTTTCCTGAAGCCCAAAGCAATGGATGTCTTTTATACAATTTACACGCATATCCGATGGGATTTTCAAAAATGCTTAAGTATCTTAGGAGCACAAGTCCATCTGAAAATCAGTATTTTCTTTTTCCTCCCTTCCTCTGAACAGATTATCTACTATATTTTACATAAAGCAATACAAATTAAATTTTATATGATTACCCATTATGAAGTATTACTGACCAGCCAAAGGCACTCATATGCCAATGATATTCTGGAACTTATACTATATCTGTATGAAGCCTGTGCTCCACCACCCTTAGGAGTAAGAATCTTAAGGTAAGCTGGGAATTTTTTTTTATTTTATTTTTTGTGGGGAGGGTTGCATGGCAGTGCCACAGACTGAAGCCAAATCACAAGGCCAGACTCCACTATTCAATTGAAACTGATGTATGCATGCCATGTACCATCCCTAAATAATTCAATACTAGTAAAAAAAAAAAAAATAATTCAATACGAGTAAAAAAAAAATAATAATTCAATACGAGTAAAAAAAAAAAAAAAAAAAGTCAGAAGAAGGAGGGGAGAACTTTCTCCTGAGATCTGAATCCAAGCACTCACCCCAAGGAGCTGTGGACAGGGCATTAGCAGAGGAAGGAGAGAGAGAAAGGACAGAAAAAGGAGAGGGGGCAGAGGAAGAATAAGACTGATCATGCTTATTCTAAGACTGGCTACCATCTAGCAATTATATAATAGTCAAACACTGAAACTCGGGCAATTCTCACTAAAACTAAGTAAAAGCACTTACTTGTGGTCTTTGTCATAGATATGGACCGCTAGATGAATAATGTAAGTCAAAAATGTTCTTAGCAGCAAAGTCTCATATGGAGAATGCACCTCCTCAGGTGATGTTTTATCTTCTAAAACAACAAGATAGAAGAAAAGAATCTCTATTATCAGTACTAACTGAATCAGTTTGATCTACAAATAAAAAAAAGCTTATCACCACGTGTGCCAGTATGCCTCTCTCATCTTCCTATGATCTCCCACATTGATCCAACATTCACAGAAGAAACAGACTAGAGGTAGCACTACTTCCAAGTCAGCAAGCCAACAGGGCATCACCTACCAGGGTCATGGGGGAGGGGAGAATTCAAAATGCCCCTGTAGTCTTGAGCAAATCACTCAGGACCTGGTCCTGAAATTGGACTTGGATGGGCAAAGCCACATTGATCTCTGCCTTTTCAGGAACCCTTCTTAGAGCTCTTCCCGTAGGCACATGAGCATAGGGCAGGGAAAGCAAAGCTAGAGCTAACCCCTTGTGTAGCAAGGATCAGGTTGTGCCTCTGCAACTTGTCACAAACATCCACAACAGCAACAGGTGAAGCTGACTGATTAACTGGCTATGCAGGAGAACAGTGACACATACGATACACAAATTGGTGTTGAACACATGAAGTAAACAAACTGAACAAAAAAAGAAAAAATAAGATTTCTTTCCTCTTTAATCTCTTTCAGTTATAGTCACCTTAAGTGTTACTTGTAACAATAATAGGGAATATAATTCAGACAGAAGTATGATTTTTAAGATAACGCTTTAAAACAGTTTTGATGAGTGTTATTATTTTGTGCTTATTTTTGCCTGAGGATCCCAAAGCACGAGTGAATCTTCTTATGCCTATTTCACAGATAACAGGTAAATTGCCCAGGGGCACCGAACAAGTCAGCCACAGTGTTGTGTACAGAACCCAATTCTCAGACTCCTAGTCCCTAACTCTAACCATTATATGCTTCTGATAGTCAATCTACAGGCATACAAACCATTCAGTATCCTGTCCATATCAGCAAGGGTTATATTGTAATGATGAAACCTGCAATCCTTTAGAAATCTCCAGAACTGGAGTTTAGTCATCAGGAAGGTGTTGTCAAGAGATTGATCACAGCCCAAACTGCTGTAAAAACTGTAGATTCTTCTCAGTTCTGTAATATGTCTCAATACGGCATATTCTACCTACACAAAACAGTAAATGGCACGCGTTAGTTTTAATCTCATGACAAGTAATAACTTCAGCTCACCTGATGTATTTACTAAATCCAGCCAGGGACAGTACTGCCAGAAGTTGTTAACATAGGATTGCCCTTTGCTGTCCTATGAGAAAGGAGTTTGATCCTCTTAGTCCATTTCCCAGTGGAAAAGTATCCACATCCCAAAACCTACCACTGTTATCTCACTATCTGGCAACCTTTCTGGCAATTGCACCATAAAGACTACAAACTAGGTAGGCATGGAGCCTGAACTATCCTCTCGCCGCCACAGGTCAGGGACAAGAGACTTTGTCAGGCAATTGTGGGGAAACCTGCCCTGCTGTTGCCTGAACTGCACCAGTTTTGTGGATAGCTACAGGACTTTGTGTTATTTGTATGCATTTCAGAAGCCCCAATTATGGACCAGGGTCCCACTGTACAAACACAGAATAAAAGACAGTCCCTAGCCAAAAATTTAATATTCAAATTTGTCAATCTGATATAACATGGCTGACCGTGTGGAGTTTTATGCTCCTTTGGTACCATTATGGAATGTTACCACAAAGGCCCCAACCTAACCTCTCCCATGTCCTGTAAGGGAAATATTGAATGCCTTTTCAATAAATTTAATGTGACCTGTTTAATTGTCTTTTATGGGACATTCAACAAGACAGAACACCACCTCTTTGGCATTGCTCTGTCCATTTGCTTCTGTTTTGTTTTTTATTGCCTGCAGACTTTCAGATCATAGCTTAATAAAAAGACTTGTATAGAACACACAAATAAAATAAAGTAAATAATGTGAAACATATCAGCAATAAAACTGAAAAATATCAGCAGTGTGCAGGCTTTTACCTGTTTCATTTCTTCCTGTCTGTCTTTCTCTGGAAACAAGTTCAGCAATGAAGATATGTCTAGTTCAATGTTTGATCCCAACACAGAGGTATTTCCTGGGCCATCAACTATTCTGATGGTTTCTACCAAGTAACAAAAGTAACAATTTATCTTTGGCTAATAAAATAAAAATCAAATATATACAAAGATAAAATAATATCCTCAATTATCTTGTTCCCAGTTCCATTGACTTAAAGAAAAGAAGAATAGTACCCCCAGTTGGTAAAATTTAACTGTTTAGCATTATCTTAACAGAATACATATTGAAGACCCACATCCACCTTCCATAAGTGCAACAGAACATGTTAACATCATGTCTTGTTAAATTTCCATGTTGCAGTGTTTTCAAATGCATCTAGACGCATTAAGGATGTGGCTTGGATGAGAACTCACTCATTTTAAAGAATCTTCCCAACGCCATGGTATGGAGCAAAAAAAGAAGCATGGAAGTAAAGAGGAATACATAATTAAACAACGTCATTTCCTAGGTGTAAGCTGGGTGGAAGAAGTTGACCTTGTTAAAAAAATCTTTGTTAGAATCATAGAATCATAGAATATCAGGGTTGGAAGGGACCTCAGGAGGTCATCTAGTCCAACCCCCTGCTCAAAGCAGGACCAATCCCCAATTTTTGCCCCAGATGCCTAAATGGCCCCCTCAAGGATTGAACTCACAACCCTGGGTTTAGCAGGCCAAAGCTCAAACCACTGAGCTATAGGAAATCGTATTTTAGAAAACTATTAAAAGGGAACTGCAAAACGCTATGAAAAACAAAACACTGTTTACACTCCCATATCACTGAGAGAATATAGGCATAGACTCAAAAAATACAAATTTATCTGAAGGGGACCCATACATACACAGCGGCTGCCAAATCAGGACAGTGCAAAGATGATCTTTAAATCACCTTTGCACACACATACTGACCTTTGCCCTATGCAGTTTGGCCACACCTCAGGATTTCCCCCCCCCCCTAATCTTATGCATGTGTGTTGCATCATTCTCTATCTAGGCATTGCAAGGTCCAGAACATAGTGGGAGCCTTAGGCCTGGTCTACACTTAAAATTCTGGTGTACATGAAAAATTCACACCTCTAAGTGCTACAGCTATGCTAAGCTCTGGTGTAGACACAGCTAAGTCAATGGAAGAATGCTTTTACAAACCTAGCTACTGACAGTCGAGGAGACGGATTACCTACAGCAACAGAAAAACCCCTACCAGCCTTGTAGGAAGCATGTACATGACAGAGCTACAGCAGCATAGCTACAGAGCCATAGCTGTGCTGCTGCAGTGACCATATAGTACAGACAAGCCCTTACTTTTCTATTTCTTAACTGAGCAGCCAGCCAAGTAGCACTTTTATAGGAGGAACGATAACATAAGAACTTTGCTTTCTCCTGTCACCACTGTCTGGGCTGGTACAAAGGAACTTAGAGAAACTAAACCAACAGGAAATCAATTGTCATTTATGATGTTAAATTTTAATTCTTTTATGAACACATTACGATTTAAAACTGCAATTTCTTGTGAAACCTTGTGTTAGTAATTAAAATTTCTCATGTATCTATCAATGAGCCTTCACAGGGAAATGTGTATGACTCTTCCGTGAATACAGAACAGTCTCACACAATAAATGTGTAACTTTTATAAAATGTGAACTATCCGACTAGAAATTATCTACTTTCTTCACCATCACTTCAAACTGCTCACCAGTGCCAAAGGGACTTTGTGTACGAATGCCACTCAGATCCTGCATATTCATTGCATCCACTTGAAAAGCTGGGTACTCTGCTATTTGATCATTTATAAACTCTCCTTCAAAAATACGCCCATTCTTGAAGACGAATCTCCCCTGGGGGGAGGGGGAGAAAAGAGAGAGAGGCTCTTTTGTTTCATTTTGATATAAATCTGCACATTTAGTAAAAGATCATTAGAAAAGAAATATGTTTGCAAGCACTTGGATTTCCTTCTGATCTAAATCAGGTTTAAACTGCAATATATGAGATAGTGCAAAGCGAAGGATGATACTTATCTGTATGTGTAAAGTACTTTGAGATCAACCAATGAAAATCTGCTGCTGTGCTATATAAGTGCTAAATGTTTTACTCTGAAACATCTGAGGAATAAGGATCTTTTCACTATGCTTAAAATTGTTTGCAGCTTTTCAACGTACTTTAACAGTCTGTCCCCAGATTTTTTTCCCTTTCCTCCTATTAGCTGGAGTCCACCCCTGTGCACAGGCAGTTTGGAGTCCCCTGTGAGAAGGTGCATCAGACATTAAAAGTGACCTTAGCCAGAAGGCCAACAGAAGGCAATGGTCATTTATCAGCCAAAAGGCTGATAATGTCAGAGACACCTATTACACTGAAAAGCTTTATGTTAAAATACATTTCACCATATACAAGCCATGCTCCTCCACTTGGAACTTATCCAGTGTCCAGTGAGGTCAGTGAAAGGGCTCCTATCAACTTCATTGGACATCAATGTGTGCATTCCAATACACTAAGGAAAACATGGTTTTCCTTACAGAAAACAGAAACCTAGACATTTGCTATACAGAGCAGACTGAGACCTAATTGCATTTTTATCTTTTTCTTCCATCACTTGTTGATACTCACAAGGCCATGTTTTTTATTGCAAACCCATTCTCCATCATACATTGCTCCACTGGCATAGAAGAACCTTCCACGTCCATGACGATCCCCATTTACAAAATCTCCTACATATTCATTCCTCAAAGGATACTGAGACCCAGGTATTCTCTTCAGAAACCAGGTGTGAGTACCATAGCCATGCTGAAAAAAGACAAGACATTACAAGAACTTTCCAAAGAGCTACTATTGGTGCAGATCTAAATTCATACAGAGGAATGGAACTACCTAGACTTTTTTTTGTTTTGTTTTGTTTTAGGGTGACTGTTGCTAATTCAACTAAATGGGCTTGATTTAGCCCCAGGTTACCTTAGCTCCTACCAGGCAACTCAGGGCACAAAGTCCACCAGGAGGCATGGTAGCAGCACTCAGGATGAACTAATTCAACACATCCTGGTCTCCTATAGAAAATGGGCCACAGTTTAGAGACACCATTCCCTAGTCTGTGTGCCCTGACAAGCAGCCAGGGCAGGGTCCCAGAACCAGTTCTTAGGAGACCTGCGCTGCTCTGGAGGCCAAACTCCCTGCTCATTTTATGTGCGGGTGAAAAGGCAGCAGCTCACCCCCACGCTCACCCCAACAGAATGATGGGGGAACACTCGGTGAGGGGAATCTAATGGAGTTTTACACCAACCCCAGCCTACTTCCATGGGTTCTTTCACAGGAGGGGACACTGGAGAGTTAGATCTTCAGGTCACTGCTTAGACTAGGTGATATTTTCACTTTTAACAGTCTTATAGCTTAGTATATAAATTCAGTAATTTAAGAATTAATTGAGGTCTACATTAGCATAAATAAAATCAGCTATACAAATGACCTATATATGTAAACAATTTTATTTTCACTGAAGTTTATATGAAATATAAAACCTGTTTCTATATAATTAACGGGGGTGGGGGGGAATATCACTGGGTAGACTGGCCCTGTGAGAGAGTTAGGCTCAGACCCACCTTGCCAGCTGCCTCCCCAACATAATAGGCTTTAAGACTGATAAAAGGGAGTTTCAGTTCAGCTCAGTTCAGGAAGGGAGGGAGACCTGCAGAGAGTATGAAGACTCCTGAAAGGGATCCAGGGTCTGGGGAAAGGACTTTGAAGGGGGCACTCCACACCAGCAGGAGAGGCAGGAGCAGAAGTCTCCCAAGGAAGAGGTTTGAGGAAACATCAGGCAGCAGAAGCTGGGTTTTGAGAAAGAACAGTTGAGTCCAGCCTAAGGAAATGTAGAGTCAGGGAAATGATTTGTTTTGATTTAAGTTGATATTTTATGATGTTGTTTTAATAAACCAGACCCCAGGAAGAGGTGTTATCTGACTTCTAAATGGCTGGGTGCAGTTTTAGGGAAGCCCAAGAAGGGGGAACTGAGGTAGTGGCAGGGTCCAGTGCTGGATTGGGTAAGGCTCTCCTCTTACACCAACCCTAAGCTTTCACTTTAAAGCCTCTTTCTAAATATCCTGCAGCCAAAAAGATTTGATTTTTATTATGAGAAGGATTTATATTTTCTTTTGGTTGGTGTGTAAAATTAAGTTACCTTTTCATAAAAACAAGTCAGCAGCTTGGTTTAATATTGGACTTTTGCTAGTTATAACTAATAACATGAAAAGCAATTTATGAGTAAAACACTCCTGTATCTACAATTAGCAGAATCATACTGAGCTTCTTTACTTCTGTATGAATCAATGCAGCTAAAATCGTACCAGTGTGAGAGTCAGGTATTGAATTAAAGTGGTGTAGTACCTGTATGCCATTTACCCACTGCCCAGTATACTCCTGGTTCGTCGTCAGCCACCGCATCCTGCCTTCCCCCTGGCGCACATTTTCTTCCCATTGACCTTCATAGATATTTCCAGATTTATAACTACAAGAAACCAAATGAATCAGGAAGTTAACTACTCAGCTATCATATACACAAACAATAATGGACAAGATTTTCAAAGGTACAATGGCAGTGAGGTGCCTAAATCCACCATCTGATAACGAGAGTTACATGTTGTTGCTGGGGAAAAAAGAGTAATACTGAGAAAAAGAACAGGAGGACTTGTGGCACCTTAGAGACTAACAAATTTATTCGAGCATAAGCTTTTGTGAGCTACAGCTCACTTCATCGGATGCATGCAGATGCATTTTTCTGCTGAATGCAGCCGATTAAGTGAGCTGTAGCTCATGAAAGCTTATGCTCAAATAAATTTGTTAGTCTCTAAGGTGCCACAAGTCCTCCTGTTCTTTTTGCGAATACAGACTAACACGGCTGCTACTCTGAAACCAGTAATACTGGGATAGATTTTCAGTGTTGACACTACTACATTCTGATTTTTCCTTTGTTTATGATTGCAACATATACTACCTAAAGGAAAACATTCCCAGTTGACTACACTTAATAATAAATATCAATGATAATACATTAGGACGCCAATAATTTAAAGGTCTCAAGGGACAAGCAAAACTTCAGGGCAGCTGGCTTAGCAGACTTTGAAAACTGGACTCAGTGTGTATCTTTTGAAGTCAGACTCCAACACACACAAAAATAGGGACTGACATCTTGCTTTGTTGGCATGTCTTGAGAAAGCTAACTCGCTGTCTATAACTGGAGAAGGTGTCCAGTAGGTTTAGAAGTCTGTGCTCTGGATCAGCTAACAGAGTACAGATGTAAAAAATGTAAACATTGCTGATTAACTCCACACAAATGCTGATGTGGATAAATTGATAATTGGGGAAGTCTGACGTCAGTGCATGAAGATTTCACAATCTGTCAAACCTCAGAAGATATTACCAAAAATCTCAAGTCATCCTAAAATTTGTCTGAGGAGAGCATGCCATAAACAATCAACCAAAACACTCGCTCATGCACAATCCCACGAAAGAATTTATTTGTTTGTGATGAGGGGGCGTTGGGAGGAAGGGCAGCGGGTGTTACCAGGCAATCAAAAAGAATTCTTTTAAAAAGATGTTTCAGTTTACTGCTGCCAGTCTTTGATTGTTTTATCTTTAATTGTTTTCTTTGTAGGAACAAAGAAGAAAAAGGTTTACCCAAGTAAAAATTAAAGCCATATACTAGGCCTGGTTCTTCACTGTTCTTGCACTTTATATAATCATTTACTCCTGTGCAAAGAAGGGCAAGAGAAATATAAAATTCTACCATTCTGAGTTGGTAGCATTTTCACCTTTTTGTATATCTCTGAATGACTACACAAACTGCAAGGCAGTAGAGAATCAGCCCAGTACATGGAACAAAGGATTAGACTGTGTGCCAAATAAAAATAAATTAATTCTAAAGATGTGCTGAACAAACATGTTATACCTACCATCTTATCCCCCAGCCAGCTCTGATGTTGTTTACCCAGTCACCTTCATACCAGGAAGTACCTTCCTGATTATAATAAATGGTACCCTGAAACAAAGAGTATGAGCGGTTTAATTAATCAATACCTAAATATTCACATGAATGCTTTCACATAACATTATATGGACGTAGACAAGTGGGAACTCGGGTGGGCTTCAGCTCACCCCAAAATTTAGGGATTGGATTAAGAAAGAAAAAGCAGAGTTTGAAATAAGAAGCTTGTTTTCCCTCTCTTTATTAAAAGTGGACACATTTAGTTATGGTACAAAACTACCCAAAGTGATATTCAAGAGCTATAATTTTATTATTTTTTAATTCTAACCCCTCCCCTGCCATAAAATGTTGTCTTCACCCCTGTATATGCCAAATATACCAAATTACCACTTGTATTCCAACATTCTCTCCATAGTCGCTAAGAAAAAAAGACTCAATTTATGTTAAAAGCAACTGAGAGTCTAAAATATAAAAAAATTAAATCCTGTTATTTTCACCAACATTAGCTACATGCTAAGAGAGACCAAGCATTCAGATGTTCAAAAATGTTAAAAATTACATTTAGCCAAACAATGGCAAGTGTCCTCAAACCCTTTGGAAATGCTTTCACCAATCTATTCTATTCTATATACTGTAGGTTCTTATACTGCCCTTATCACCATAGAGCAGCTTTCAGTAACACATCAAGTGATATGAATGACATTGGTTATGTGTTTGTTCTCGCCTCCTCTCCCCACCTGGAGAAGCATTTGCAGTGAAGCGTTTTGTTTTGGTAGGGTTTTTTTTTTTTTTAAACATGTGTTACTATGATTTATGTTAGAGAAGGCAAGGTCAAAGGTTTTGCTTGGAGCAAAACAATGATCCTTAGTTCCTGGGGGAGTTCATTCCACAGCTACCAAGAAAGTTCTGTCTCCCACACAGACAAGCTCTACTCTTACTCAAAGAGTTCCACTGTGCTCGAAGAGACTATGGTCTGCATCCCAGAGCTTTAGGCATTGTTTAAATATCTTGGGCCCAGGCCATGGAGCGCCTTCAAGATAAGGACCAAGACCTTGAACTTAATTCAAAATTCTGTAGGAAGCCAGCATAGAAAGTGAAGGACAGGTCTGATGTGTTTGCAGTGACCTATGTTGTGGAGGAGACACTCTGTACGGTTCTGCACTAGTTGGAGTTCCTATGTGCTGAAAACTTCATGCCCAGGTTTGTCACACTGCTGTAATCCAGCCGAGAAGTGAGTAAGGCATGAATAACAGAGGTCAGATCATCATCTGCCAGTCTCCTAGCCAACTGGAGATGACAGAAAGCATTACTTGTAGATGCTACTATGTGAGAGTGCAGCATCAGCAAGTAACCCAAGAGTATTCCTAGACTACAGACCAAATTGACTATTTGTGGGTGTGTATCTTCAACCAAAAGAGATTACACCATGGCTACGGGCTCTTCCAAATGCTTTCCTCTACCCACCAGCATCACTTGTCTTGCGTGGGTTCAGCTTCAGCTGGCTGTTCTTCATGAATTGAAGGCCATCTTGGTGGTAGTGGTGTAGTTGTATGTGGTGAAGAATAGGTACAGCTGTGTGTCATCTAGATATTGCTGGCACCTGAGTTCCTGATATCTGACCACTTCACCTAGTGATTGCATGTAGATGTTGAAAAGGACTGTAGAGAGAGAAATTATCCTTCTGGGACTCCACAAGCAAGAGGACTAGTGGCTGGAGGTGCAGTTTCCCCATCACTACACGGTTTGAGTCCTCCAGGGAGAACTCAAACCATATCAGCACATGATCCTTGGCCCCTGCAACCTCTCTCACGTGAGACAGCAGTACCTCATTGTCTGTTGACTATTGCAGACAGGCCCAGGAGGATGAGAATGGACATCTGTCCTCTGTCCACTGACAGGAGGAGATCATTCATCAGTGCCACTAAAGCGTTTTGAGTTTTGAATGAAGTCGTATGGCCCGTGTTATGCAGGAGGTCAGACTAAATGATCACTGTGGTCCCTTCTGACCTCAGAATCTATTAACTATAGTAAGCAGACAGAGAGAGCAGCTATACTCTGACTCATCCAGAGTTCCACATTAACTTCTAGAGCCAGCTCTGCAATGGCATCCTTCAGAAGGCAAAGGACACAACTGGGATGCTGCCTTAATTGTTCTGTTTTCTTTCTCTGGACAGTTCTATCAGTGTCATTTCTTCCTCCATTATGGTGTTTCTGGTCTGCTCAGTTATCTGCAATAGGTACTTTTAATAACAGATCTCAAATGTACCCCAGAATCCTTTGTACCAGTTACAGACGTGCTTCAAATGAGGCAACATGACAAATGTCATAAAGGATTCTGAGGCACATCTGATACTCAAAGATTCTCATTGCTCATGACTGAGCAGAAACAGGGACAACATTCTGGAAGGTTGGATAATAAATAAATAATAAAATGTAGTCCTTATAGAGCTTTACATATTTCAAACTCTGTACAAACATCCACTAATACATTGTTGTAACACCCTCAAGAAGTATGATTATGATAGACCAAAAACTCCACAGCCATACAGAAGTGAGCGTCCAGATTGGCCTGTTGGTAAACAGCTAGAGCAGTCTCTGCTATTCAAGTGCCCCTTAGAGATGACGTGCAAGGGCCTAAATTTTCAGAAGTGACTAGTGATTTTGGGTGCCTCAACTTATTGGTGCCCAACTTGAAACATCTTAAAAAGGCCTGATTTTCAGAAAGTGCTGATTTTCACCTCTTACAATAAGGCCAGTTTAAGGTATCTGAAGTTGGACACACAAAATCACTAGCTTTTTTGAAAATTTAGGCCTGCATGCTAATCCCACAGTACTTAGACTAAAGACTTAGCTATTGTCATAATTATTATTAGCATACTTAAGCTATTATCTTCAGCACATTTAAGGAGCAGGATTTGGCTAACTGCTCTTTCAGCAAAGTATTTTGTGCCATTATTGCCACTATTTAGGAAACAGCCTCTGGTTCTTCACCTCTTGATCAGCTTGGTGACCATCTAATTAGAGATTCCTAGAAGGGCAGGTAACATATATATTTACTAGTTAATATTAAAGCAGAAAGTTGGGGTGTTGCCACAAATTATCCCTTTTAATACAAAAGAAGGCCTTGCACCACCAGGACCACTAATTTTAATTAACATATGCTCCATCAGAGATATTTCATTAGGATAATTCAAGGCTTATGTACCAATTGAGTTCCACTTAAGTTCCCCACATAAGTGATGCAGAAGCCCTGTGCTAGCCCTCTGTATTGACTTTCATCTTAGATGCCACTGGTCCAGATGATACTTTCATCAGTGCTTTTCTTATTTACCTTTCCATGTCTTTTGCCTTCACACCATTGGCCAATGTATGAAACTGGATGGGTGCCACACTTGTACATGCCAAAGCCATGCCTGACTCCATTCTTCACCTCTCCTTCATACATGCTGCCATCAGGCCATGTGTAACGGCCATTATACATCTGAACATTCTTAACAAAGTTCCCCTAAGAGATTAAATTATAAATTGATTACTCGCTCAAGTGAGACAGCAGTACTCGTTACCTTTGCAGGAGAGAGTATCTAGGGTATCTAGGGTGTGGGCTGAGCTGTCCTAAAGGAGGGGCCCTCGGAGCAGCCAGGCCCAAGGAGAAGTTCTGAGTTGCACCGTATGTTATCTTATTGTTGATTTTTTTAAAAAAAAAGCCAAACCACAGGAAGTAGGCAAGTTTGGACTTTACAGTGCATGCCCTGTGTTTGTAGAGCAAGCTGGGAAAGGCACCTGTTCACAGTGCACAAACAAGAAAAACACAAACTAACTCTAGTTACATTTTGGGTGTTCTTTAAATTTAATACACAGCCTCTGTTGCAACCTGCAATCATCTAACCTACATGCTTTCCTATAAATTGCATGTATAGATGTAATTAGCTGCATGATACTTTAAAATTATTTACTTTGCACTTTACCTCATACTTCACTCCATCAGCCCATGCATAAGTCCCGTGTCCATGCATGAGTCCTTCGGAAAACATGCCCTTCAAAATAATACACATACTATTGTTTTTATTGCTGTATCACAACTTACATCTATAGCTATTAAGTAGTTTGAGGAGAAGTAACATGTTTTAATTAAAACCCCTCTAACTATCAGCATTAAAAGAACTAAGTTTTGAATGTCTGCAGTCCTTAGAAACTACGGAATCCACTATTCAATACACATAAATTTTAGCTGTGCGGTTCCCAATGAAGTCAAAGGGAGTAGCAGTATGTCCTCTTCCAGGGGAAGAATTTGTCCCATTACATTTTGGATACATTTACACAGCAAGCAGCAGCAAGCCTCCAATCCTGGGTCAACAGACTCAAGCTCACAGGGCTTGTGCTTCCACACTAAAAATAGCTGTGTAGACCTTGTAGCTCAGGCTGGAACTCAGGCACTGCAGCCCATGAAACCCCCCCTCCCGAGGCTTCAGGGCCTGAGCTGCAACATCTATGCAGCTACTTTTAGTGCTGTAGCACAAACCCCGCAAGCCCAAGTCTGTTGACCCAGGCTTGGAGCCTTGCTACCAAAGGCTGCAAAGTCGTACCCTTAGTGCCTTGCCACAGATGTACCCATAAACAGAATGCTGATCTACTCACTCTGTATGTATTTCCTCCCTGAAAATGCGCTACACCTTCTCCATCATATAATCCATGGACTTTTTCTCCTTCATAGCTACAAAGAAAACAAACTAAGGATGAAATAATCAAATCACTACAAGTAAGCCAGAAACAACAGAAGTTAAAAAATGATGACTATTACCAGTATTTTCTGACAAAAGCCAAATTACATTGTTAGCACCTGTTAGCTCCCATTCTGGAATAGGTGGGGTGAAAGCATATACTGTATCTTGCTACTGGGTGGAACATCAGGCTTGCTCCCCTTTCATGACCAAAGTACTGGCAGGAAGTGGGCACCCCCATGCACATTATGCACCGCACCCTAAATGTTAAGCAGCACCAAATATTATGTAATTACACTAGTGTATTCACTTTATATAGAAAACTGCATGTACACTTACAGTGAAATTCATTTTACCCAAATAAAGCAAGAGGAATCAGGCTTTATGCAAGTGAAGTGTAAATGAGATGGGGAAGCAAGATTCTAGAGCCAGGGCACAGAGCTGCAATGCAGCTCTCCATCCATGATGAGCACTGCTATTATGGGGTATTAAGGCCACTTGAACTATAATCATGTGGACCAATCCCCATGGGCACTCCCTTTTCAGTAATTTATGTCAACACCCCTTGCACAGCCAGTCTGCTGGTGTTCTACCACACAGTGGGTCTTAAATGGAGCAGGCGACTTTGTGCATACACATACATCCTAAGTTACCACTACCCTTTGTCTTGCAAGTGCATTTGTGTCTGATGTCTATCTGCCTTTTAGACTGTAAACTCCACAAGGCAGGAGCCGTGTCCATGAGTATGTTTTGTATAATACCAAGCACACCACAGGTACTTAAATCGTAAATCCTCAGCTAGTGGATGTGTTTTTAACTAAACTGACATGTTTTTAAACATACTTTTCTACAATAAGTTGAGTGAGAATAGGCTCCTCATAATACTGAGCTGCTTCTTGGATCAGAGGTTCTTCCACCTCTTTTGATTCTTCTTTGGATTCTAAAGGGCTTGCTTGTGCTTCCTCCGCTTGATTCAATGATGTCTGGACATATGATGGCTGAACTGAAGAAATACCTTCAAATGAAGTCTCAGGTGCGGGAGGAGGGGCAGGTGCCAACTTTTCTGTTTTTTTGCCATCTTTCTTCTTATCTTTAGCCATTGCCACTGAATTGCCTCAAAGCTATGTTTTTCTGAACAAAAGGCTTTAGCTTCTTTTGCCTATTTTTTACGTCAGAGGTTTAGTTTTCAAAATCTGAACTCATTTAACTGAAAAGAAAACATAAAAAGCAAACATGATAAAAATCTGATTTCTCCTCCCTCATTGCCCCCCAAATAATATTTTTAAAGTTTTATTGCTGTATGGTAATGGCACCAATTTCCTAAAAGTATTCCAAGTAAAAGTGTTAGATATTTCATCAGCTTCTAGGGCAGTGGTTCTCAACCAGGGGTGCCCTGGGGTACATATAGGTCTTCCATGGGTACATCAACTCACCTAGATATTTGCCTAGCTTTCAAACAGGCTACATAAGAAGCACTAGCGAAGTCAGCACAAACTAAAATTTCATACAATTACTTGTTTATACTGCTCTATATACTATACACTGAAATGTAAGTAAATATTTATATTCCAATTAATTTATTTTATAATTATATGGTAAAAATAAGTAAGCATTTTTTTAATAACAGTGTGCTGTGACACTTTTGTATTTTTATATCTGATTGTATAACCAGGTAGTTTTAAAGTGAAGTGTAACTTGGGATATACAAGACAAATCAGAGTTTTGAAAGGGATACAGTATGTGGAAAGGGTGAGAGCCACTGTTCTAGGGAAATGAGGGTGGCAGGAACGCACTAGATTCCAATACTCTTTGGGAAAATAATGGGTTACAGATTAACCTGATATCTATAACAGACAACATGACAGTTTATGGAAATAAAGTAATGCCACCACATATTTGTGACCCCAAAGGATTATGTGAAAACCACGGAACAATGTGGTTGTCTAGAATCATGACTCCATTGTTTTGTGGTTAAATCTTCATGGCTTAGTATTCCTGATTCTGTAAGGCGGTAATATTACACACTCTATTAGGTAGGAATGATTCGGTGGGGGGGGGATTAAAAACCCACTCATTAAACCCCCACGGGTATTTGGTTAAAGCAAGTGTAAAATTATATTAGTTAAAACGATGGTGGTGGACTGAACACAATTACAAACCTCCTGCGGTTCTGTTACAGCTAGCGGGGTGTGGAGATTCCGGAGACTAATTTCTCCAAGCTAGAAAACTTCTCTGGAAGGAGATGGCAATTCAGCCACGACACCTGAGGCGACTGTATCGTCACTCGATTCTCCGTCCTCCCGCACCCACAACAAACCGGGAAGGAAAATTATGACGGGATGCCCAGGAACAGCTGCGCCCGCGCCTCTCTGGCGGGCGCGCTCAGCGTGCAGCAGCCCCCAGCACGGCTGGCCGGGCAGCACGACGCTCCGGGCTCCCCTCCACGCTGGCTCGGCCGCCCACCACCCAGCGGGAAGCCAGGGCCCCCCTGCTCAGTCCCCAGCGTTCCGGCCACCGCCCGGGGCCGCCTCTGGGCAAAGCGGAGGGGGTTTCGGCGCCCGTCCCTCCAGCTCCTGCCACAGCGTCCTACGTCCGGCGCTGTAACCATAGTAACCGCCCGCAGGGCAGAACGCCACTCGCTCGTCATCTTAAAGGGACCGCCGCCCACTTCCCCCTCCTTCAAGTACCGGGACAGTACAACCCCCTCCGGCGGGCGGGCCTACGACAGCGGCCCCGGCCTGCTGCTGGCGTGGCCACGCCCCAGCCTGCCGCTGCGGAACTGCCCCTCCCTAGGTGCCCCGCCGCCTCTGTCTGCCAGCTGGCTGCAATGCCCAGGGCAGCTGCGGAGGCACGTTTTTTTCTACCCCAGAGACTGCAGCACAGCTGGTGCCAGGCAGGCGCCAGGGGAGGTATTTTTCTTCTAGTGGTCCCACATTTCCTTTTGATTTGCTTACACTACCCTGATGGTTTTAGATTATTTCTGCAATACAGGGCAGGAGGCCTGAAGTTTTACAGTAAAGGAACCTGGCTCTAACCCCCAACCTGCCTTTTGGATGAAGGTTGGATGGATTATATTCTCCCCCCTTTAAACTGTTCACTGCTTACCCTGAAAAGCTCATAGTACTTATTCGTGGTACCGCATCATGCCCACATCACATGCTGGGAAACTAAGGAACAGAGGTAGATTTAAGTAGATTCTGCTCAGCTTCACACAATTCAATAATATAGCCACAAAGAGAATGCACTTCTTCTACCTTGCATTCCCACGTGCTATCCATTGGCAAGGACAAAAGCAAGGTTGCAAACATCCTCCTCTATAAATATAACAGATATCTGTGTACTAGCACACCGCTGTAAACAAAAACACTATTTTCTTGGTTTCAGAGTAGCAGCCGTTTTAGTCTGTATCTGCAAAAAGAACAGGAGGACTTGTGGCACCTTAGAGACTAACAAATTTATTTGAGCATAAACTTTCATGAGCTACAGCTCACTTCATCGGAGGGTCAGAGTTTTGCCATTGACTTTCAATAAGCCCAGGATTTGGCCTCCTGGCTCCAAAGTAACCAATATAACAACTGCTTTGTTTCTATAGTGAAAGAAGCTCCTAATTTTAGAATGTCCTTACTTATTCCTTTCCATTGGTGGTAGGGGGTCAGATAGATGGTTGCTTGCTTTCATTCTCAGAAAAGGAATATTTTCTTGAAAGAATGTTTATGGAGTAAGGCTCAGTAAGATGCTGCTTAAGAGGCAGAGGCAGATGTCAGAGGTCCACAATTCATACCATCCTCTCCTTAATACCAGTGTTTAATGTTTCTCACTACTAAACATCAGAAAAACCTTAACACTGAATTGCAATTAATAGTGAAAAGAGAAAATATGATTTAATACTTTCACCTATACATCAAATGTGATTTATCTGAAACGGTTACACAAGAGGCACTATAGCCTAAGATATATAATTTTACTTTGTCATACCATAATACAGTCTCTATAAAGAGTGTTCACCTAAAGTTTTGAACTTCCATATAAAAGAGTTTATTTTTTAAATCTCAGCTATCAAAAAAAAAAAAAAAAGTAATATGCAGGGCCAGCCATGACAAAAGGAATGTATTTACAAGTAAATTCTGGTATGTCTTTATATAGGAGTAATAAAGAAAGATTACAGGATGCCTGTGTTGTTCAGGTAACATTTAAATATGCAAAATGATGGCTAAAACTGTCACTTCTTTGACAAAATAAAAAAGTTTTATGATAAAATCTGTAATTCAAAAAGAAGTGGATTAATAACATTGCCAATGAATTAACAGTAAAAAACACGAATAAAATACACGCAAGGGGCTGCTATTATTGAGAAATCATATCTAAATTGGCTATGTGCCTCATAGTTGGCCTTCCATGGGGACAGTTCCAAGGATGCTCAATCTCACCCATGTGGGTGATCAGTTTCTTCATCTCATTTACAGTAAGTGCAGTTCCAATCATCACCTGTGAACAAAAATGCAAACAAAGTTTAACAATGATATTTTCTCTTTCTCCCTCATGGCAAATTGCTCACAAAAGCTGTACTTCTCCTATTACAGCAGCAGACAAGATACTGTGCAAGACATTAAAATAAAGAGACCTACAGGACAATCAAAATCTCATTTAAGACCATATACAAAGGGCCTAATTCTGCCCTTAGCTGTACTAGAACTGGTCTAATTAGAGACTTCAGTGAAGTTACTCTTGATTTACACTGGAACAAAAGAGCAGGATCAGGACCAAGAGTGTTAGGTGTCAAAATCCACTAGCAACATACAGTCCAATTAAATATACAGTGTATACTAGTAAATATACATAAAATGCAACACTTACAGATTTTCTACAAGCTCGAGACGCAAACATCTGTCTGACCCTAGAGGGCCTGCACATGACTCCTGGGCAATCACTTAACATGAAGATCAACTCCTCTATGTCCTGTGGACCAAAAGTCCAATTTTTGCTTGTTGGCAAGGAAATCAACTTAACCCTTTCAGTTACAGGAGCTGAAAGATTTTTTTTTAAAAGCAAGATAGTTTATCAATGCAAGTGAATATTTCATTTTGTTTATTGTTTGACAAACAAGTAAAAAATTAAACATGCTCCTTCCATAAGTCAATCCATAATGATCCCTATGTGAGTACTAAAATTTAATTAGCGAACAGTCTTTTGAGAGATTTTCTAATTTTACAAAAATTCTAACATTTTAAAAACTGGACAGCTTGAAAGAGCTGACTGTCTAAAGTTTTTTTTGAAGTTGTGTAACTAAAAATAATCATCAAACTTTTACAAACAAAATCTAATTACCATGGCTATTTTTGGCAAAAACAAAATAACAACCAACCCTTGAAGATTTCTGAAATTTAAAAATGTATAATGGTGAATGGCATGGCCTGTATGTTCTTGAAAAATGCCACAAGGGATAACAGACATTTTCCTCTACGGCACACAATACTTTACACAACATAGTGCTTTTTGTTCTGATACTCTGAGATAAACAAGTATTATCCCCATTTTTACAGATAAAAAATTAAGCACTTAGCTATTAAGTGATTTGCCCAAAACCACAAAGCAAATTAGTACTAGGGCCAAAAAGAGAACCCAGTAATCCCAACTGTTAGTTCCCTTCTCTATCAGATCATTTGTTTGCCTATATGTAACCCTGTTACATATAAAACAAGGGTTTTACTGATGCAATGCAAGAAGAATAAACTCAATATCTCTTAGAGTGGCAATGGGGTCTGTTAGGTCACTACCACATGCTAAGAAGAATTACTGGAGGAGTCTATATAATTCTTTATCAATCCAATTTCTTAAACAAATATGCATTCTATAATTTTGCATTAAATATTTTCAAGAATCATAAAAGAAAAACAGTATGCATTGAATATGGCAAGTCAGTATTTAAGACCTTATTTTGCAATACTACTGACAAGTTCTATCAACTTAATCTCGTTTACTGAGCGAGAAGAAGAAAACTGTAAACTTTTCTAGTTCCAGTGATTCTGGATCCAAACTTACCATCTTCATCAATGACAAAATCAAACCCATTTTTTCTAAATATCTCCAAGTTTTCAATCATTATAGTTTCATTTACAGCAGTTAAATTAAGATTTTGTGGCCTACGAGAGAGGAAAAAAATAAATATATATTTTAAACCAAATTACAAAGTTGTGTAATATGACAACAGAATTAAAAACAATTAAATCCTGGCTCTGACACTTAGGCACTATGTCCTTAACCATGTCCCCATAGTTTCTCTGGGTTTTACCCAGGTTTATGTTCAGCACTTCTAAGAGTGAGCCTGGCCTATCTTAAAGAGTGTTGTAGGAATTAATACCGATAACACATTTTGAATATGTAAGGTGCTACATAAGTATGATTATTAAAATTCCTGTGAAACATTGCATTAAGCTTATAAAATTCCAAAATTCTAATACAGAGTGACCAAGTCTGAAATGCAGCAGAAATTTGGTTCTGCAACTGTCAAGCCATGACAACTGCTATAAAGCCTACTTCAGGAGAATTTAAAAATTTTGAGAACTGCAGAAACACAGTACTGGCATTTGGCTTGCCTTATCCTCTCTAAAGGCCTGACCAAAGGCAAATGAGTTCAATGGACAGACTCTGACTCTGAGGACTTTGAATCTGGTCCTATATTCCAATTCAGCAAAGTACTTACACGCATGCTTATATTTTAAGTATGTGCTTAAGTGCTTTAATGTATTGAAGCCTAAAACTCTCCTTTCCTCATGCACACTTCTCTTCTGTCAGATTCCAGCGAGACTTTTCTATAAAATGTTCATACCAAATGTTTCTTTCTTGACGTATTTACTTAAGATTCTGCACTAATCTTCAGCTAAACTTGTCCCTTAAGCTTCAAGGCTTTTCTCAAGTTATTTACAACATTTTGATACCCACCAGACAACCGGCCGTCACAGCCTTGATGGGCCATTAGGAAGAAACAATAAGACTGTGAAGATACTAATCTCTCTCCTTCCTGAGACACTACCAGGTCAGGAGATAAGAACACCTGATACAAAATACCACCTTGGACACTGCTGGTACTTTTCATCTGTAGGGGGATGGGGATCAAACAAAGGTTTCCCCCCTTAGGAAAATCCCTTTTAAGGCTGGGGAGGAGGTTAATTTGGACTCTCCTCCATTGCCTACCCAAGAAGGACTGCTGAAAACCTGAAGGGACAAAGGAACTAACCTGAAAGAAAAGGCAGGGGTGAGACCAGACAGAGACAGGAGTCCAGTCTGTAAGAAGAAATAACTAGAACTCTACTGGAACTCTGCAACTTACCTAAAACAACATTTACAGTGAGAAATTACTTCTTGAAACCGGTCTCTGAGATCTTAAGCTTAGTATGCGTGTTTTGTTTTATTTGCTCAGTAATCTGCTTTGTTCTGTTTGCTATCCCTTATAATCACTTAAAATCTGCCTTTTATAGTTAATAAATTTGTTTTGTTTATTATTAAACCCAGTTTGTGCAATGTCTAACTGGGGGTGGGGGCAAGAAGTTGTGCATATCTCTCTTCATATTGAGGGAGAAGGTGAATTTTTATGAGCTTGCACTCTTTTTATACAGTGCAAGACAGTATTATTTTGGGTTTATTCCCCAAAAGGGGTGAGGACATGAGTGCTGGGTGAATCCCCTCACACAGAGCTGACTTCAGTCTGTGTCTGCAGCTGGGTGTGAACCTACCTGCGTATGTGTGCCGCAAGAGGCCGGAGAGCCTAATTCAGCAAAACAGGGAGAGGGAATCCAGGCTGGTGGAACAGGTGCAGCTCATGAAACCCCAGGACATCAGATGGCATCCCCGAAGGGTGGGGGGGGGGTCCAACCCATCATACAGAAGTTCAATATGACTAAAACTGTACTTGAAAGTTCCAGAGCATTACAATCTACTTCACTGGAAGTGGAGTTTCACTACACCCATTTACTATACTAGGTTCCAGCTGTTTCAAACCAATGTTAATAGTAACACACTAAAGACACTTACGCTATCAGCTTCTGACCTTGGAGAATGTTGTGCTGTTGTAACATCTCAAAGTTGTATTTTTCATCAGTAGCATGTTGGTCAATTATGAAGAGATCAGAGTTCAGCTTGGCTACTATAAACCCTAAATTGAACTGACCTATGATTTCCATTTTTGCAAACATCTCTTTACTGTATATAGAAAAACAAACAAACAGATTATAAACTATAACTCACATGTAAAGATTTTAGAGCTATCTGCCTCCTTTTCAATAGGAAGGGATAGGCCTCTCTACACCACTGACAACCAAAATATTTACTGTCAAGAATATCTGTGTCTCAGACCCTCACTGTCCAGTCCCCATCTGACTCAGTCCATCTCCAAAGCTTCTCCACCCCCAAACTTTACAGTATTTTAGAAGAGGCAACATGAATAATGGGCTCCACTCAGCAGAATACCACCAGAGAAATACCTCAATAATTGTAAGTTTGGTGTTTTTTTGGATACACCACTTAACATACTCCAGATTATTACTAAAGAGGAGTTTATAAAATGTGAGGCACTAGCTGTTTATTATGCACATTACCATATTCTACATGGACCTATATGTTTGCAGAAGCTTGAGTTACCTGATGAAACAAATTGCCAAAAAGGTGCTGACACAGTAATGTAGGTTTGTCATTCATATATAAACCTACATCTCCAAAATTAACAAGCAGATCAAAGCTCTCTTGTAAATACTGTTAACCTATATTTTTCATCAACTTTGTTTATCATTTGGTTAACATACCTTAACAAGAAGGTGCAAAATACCTGATTTCTTTTCTTAATTCATCCTCTGCTGTTTTATTGTCTCCAGGGCTAATCTTTGCTCTAAATCTTCTATAATTCTGTGTTTCTGCCTTTTTCTGTTGCTGCTGTATTAGCCTTTTTAGTCTTTCTGCTAAAGAGCTCATAGAGAACTCAAGTGGCACAGTTTTCTTTTTAATTTCAATTGGTACATCAACGTGTGGCACTGATGCACGGTGCTCAGCACTCCTCAGTTCTGGACAGCTGGCTGCCTTTAAATTAGCTTGCTCACTTTTAAAACGCTTCACATTTGGGGGAAAACTATTGGCTTGCTGAGGTAACTCACTCAGTTCATTCTGTTCACCCACTTGGGTCAATTCATGTTCAACCCCTGAAAATTTGGCATCATATTCCAATGATTCCTCACTAAGTTCGACAGTTTCAAGACATACACTTTGAAGCTCCTCTTTTGAAATAATGAATTCTTCTTCAGGTGAACTGCCTGCACTTTCATTGCTGAGGCAGCTACCAACTTCTGGAGTACTAAAGCCAACATTTGACTCTGCAGATGTGCTACCACATCCAGAATCTGTGTCATTTTCTAACTTCCTCAAATCTCTGCTAGTAACTGAGTATGTATTTGAGTCCATCTGCCTCCAATGTTCAGACTCCTTGCTGGAGATGGACTCTTGACTCTTTACAGGACTTGAAGTGTTAAGAAATGACATAAGTTTTCTCTTCCCTGGGGAGTTGGGTTGATTTCCGACATTGTTAGGGCTCTGAAAGCTGCTCTCTGTCATTTGATGGAGAGAGAATGACTCTCTTAATTTGACAATAGTCATTGCTCTTTTCTCTTCTCTCTTTGGATTCTGGGCTGCAGAATCAAGCAGCATTCCTGTTTGAGGTTTTTCTGTTTCTTCTGCTACTATCTTTTTGAAGTTACCTAATAAAATATGAATGGAGTAAATTGTAGATTTTCATTAAATGCAATTTAAAAAAACAAAACAAACATCGAACATTTGGGGGACTGAATGACTCATTTGGGGGAAGGGATATGGAAAGGGAGAGACTGGTAACAAGCCACTATAGACAAACCCTTAATCTCTGGGTCACCAGATTGAACGTAGCCCTGGTTAGCAGTGCTGAAAGCTGTTACCATTTGATAGCTGTTCAGTAGCTTTTTTTTTTTATTTTTTTTTAAATAAATCTCATATCCAATGGACGGCAGTGAGGAATCTGGCACCACAAATGCTTGTGCTACACCTGATCAGTGGATAATTAAGGGACTTCATCTACCAAGATGCAAATAGGCCAGCACCAAATTTACTTAAAGGCAACCAAAGGAAAATATAAAAAAGAAACTAGGCTTGCACCCAAAGCTGCTTTTTTATTATGTATAAAGGAAGCCTGAAAAGCTTTTGTGTGATGTGTATGTATATGGTGATAGTGGGGTTTTTTGTTTGTTTGTTTTAAACTAATGGCAGATCAATGTTGACAACATACTCTGCATTGCTGGAGTCTGACTACAAACTGTGGACTAGAAATCTGGTAATAAGCTTGTCAATTTCATTAGTAGGCATATTTGCTATCAGAAAGTTAATTTTAAAAATACATCTTTTTCATCGTTCTGAGCTCTCCAACATCTGCCACACCCACAGTGACTTCCAGAGTTAACATTAATGTACCTGTAATATCCAGCAGTTTTTGATTGATGTTAAGTTTGTTGACACTGCTACCAAACATTCCCACAAGAGAGGTCTTTAAAATTGCTAACAAAACCTTCTCCTGTTGCAGTAAAATTTGCCTCTTGTCAGGAGTTACATTGATGTCAACACACTCTAAAAATAAAGAAAAGCTATTAATTATATTTCAGATTAACTTATACTATATTTTTGTTCTTTCCATCCTTGGACTGAAGTTCCCTTATTTTTGCCCTCTTTATTTCACAGAGTAAAACAAAAGCCACTGGTAATATGGATAATATGGCTGTAAATACAACACTGCAAAACTACCTGTAGATCCAGCAACGGTGGTGAAAAATACTGCTTCTGCATAGCAAGACATTTTAAGTTCCACAATATTTAATTCTACCCAGCAGACTGCCTTTTTCACCCTGGTCTAGACTGGCATAGAAAGTTACTTCTGGTTAGTGTGCAAACAATAATAGAACATGTTCCGATAGATAAGAAACATCTTCACAACACAATAATAAGTACTCATCTAGTTAGTCCAAAAGCTACTTAAAACTCCAATGATTCTAAAGCTATGCAATTGCATATGTTACATATTTATTATTTCTAGCATTTTACAAATGTTAATGGAGATTGATTAGAAGAACTCACCAGAATCTACACAAATGTTAAGAACGATAAATGGATATTGGTGCTTATTATACATGTGGTAAACTTCATTCACAACTTTGGAAATCTGCACAGAACACAGAGAACAAGTGATACCATTACTTACTTCTATTCTTTACTGATACATGTTATCTAATGCAGTAATAAACAGACTTCAAGCATGATCTCGCAAATTCTTATTCACATTATTAGACCTTTACTCACACAAATAGTCCCACTGTAGACAAAGAAGCTAAAGTGAGTAAGTATTTGTAGGATAAGACCTATGTGTACAAGTTTCTAATCTGGTCATTTCCTGGGACTCTTTTGACCAACCACCAGACATTTATATCTTTCCTTTACTAGATCAATACAAAAGAAAGAAGTAGTAACAACAATTACTAGGTCTAAACTGGAAAAGAGAAACAAGGAAATCAAGTAACTGTGAGCAGGGTTGGCAGAAATTGCTTTTTTAAAATAAATTTTGACACAATATTATTGATGTTTATTTTAAAGTATTTTTTAATTTTTATCGATTAAAATTTTCACAGTTATACAAAATTAGGGGTTTTAAGCATTTATTTAGATTTTGAGCTACTTAAATTTTCACATTTGCAGAAAGTTATGGGGGGGATCAGACAATTATGGGAGAGTGGAAGCTGAGATTTAAAAACTTAAAGCTTTATAACCATTAAAACACAAAACTGTCAAAATATATGAAGTAAATATCTTTAAATGACACTAAGTTCTCAAGCAACATTTTTCTTATTTTGCCTATCTGTAAATTCTGATTATTTTTATGGAGTTTTTTGTATTGGTTTGTGTATGATGAAATCAACGTTACCAGCTTCTACTGATAAAAATCTAATCCTTCCAAGCCTAACTATAAGCAATATTCTTAAGAACTGTACCTTTGATTGGTCACATGGTCGCTGATTGACAAAGAAAAATTGTCTCTCTGTTGTACTCCTTCCAACACCATGATCACAATGGGAAACGAAGCCTGTAATACTGTTTAACATTAATATTGTAAGGGTAGGGCTCAATAGAAGAAAGGAAGAATAGAAACTTTTAAGAGTCAATGCTAGTTCTATAGAGGAACATTTCTGACCAGACTAAAAGCCAAAACTATTACATGTTTTCAGTAAATACCTATATGTGGCTTTGCTCCTCACCCCAGCTTAGCAAAGGCTAATAGTTTACCACTAGCAAGCTCTCCAGCCAACTGAAAGAGTAGCATTCACTGACTTCAGAAAAAGCTGCATTCATGCTTTTTCTGCCTTAAGGAGAGTCAACTGTGACACTGATTTTGAGGACACGGTAAACCCAAGCATTTATATGGCTGTTCACAAATCTCTTGTATATTAACCATTATAAATTCTAAAAAACTGCACTTTTTAATTTAAAAGAACTTCTTTACTCAAGTTGAACCATATTCTACCTTGTCTTACACCCAGGCAATTGTACTGACTTCAGTGATGATGTACAGGCATAAATGAAGGCACAATTTGACCCATAATATATAATTATTCAGAACACTACATGTGGTGACTAATTCAGCAGAAAAATAGGGTAAACCAAGAAATATTAGCCCCATCCCTCCCTCTCCACATACATTTAACTGGTTTCATCTTAATCCTGAGTTGTAACATGGAAACAAACTACGTAAAACAAGCTAAATTACTTATTTCCACAGTTGTAATGTGATAGGTATCAACTGTGCTTTTCTAAGTTTTCTAGTCACTGCAAACCACCTGAAACCTTGGATTTCCTTTAAATCAATTACCATCTTAAAATGCATTTCTGACAGCAGTGGCTTCCCACTTACGAATAAAGATTCTGTGGCGTATCAGTGGAGTTGAGGCCATATTCTTCACAAACAGCTTCACTAGGAGGTAGCTGAACAAAGGGAATGAGGCTTTGCAACTGAAAGAAATTTAAATTCATAGCTATTCCTTGGTGCAAGAACATCAAAGATCATTTTAGTGATTTAAAGTCAGTGGGTTTTTCATTCATTTTTGCCTTTGTTAAAGTTTAACTTCAGTCAGAAGGATGATAATTGATTAAACAATTATAACTATGGCCTTCTTTTCAGTTCCTTGTTTTATTGTCAGGATCACAACCAACTTGGCACATGGTAATTATATTTTTTTAAAAGATGACTGGCCAGACTGAACGAAGGAAGTACCCTCAAGCACACAACAGGTTATAGTTACACTGTTAAAGAGCACATGCAAAAGTATAAATCCCTAACAACTCTTCCTCTTAACCTGTATTTGACACACAACTCCAATGTTAAGTGTTCTGCTCCCCCTTTCATGCCAACACTCACTCACTAAACCTATTCAAGATGGAAAAAATAGTATTATTTATTCAGCTTCAGACTTCCCAGCCATAAATGAGCCAATCAAGATTCATGCCATATCAGAAGACAACATCATCAGATAAATTTGTATGTTCTGAATGAATGATAATACAATTGATAAGACATCCCATTTGAAACACAAGGTACCTGAAACACAGATATAATTTTCTTCAATAAAAAAATCTTAATGTAAAAAGAAAAGGAGTACTTGTGGCACCTTAGAGACTAACCAATTTATTTGAGCATAAGCTTTCGTGAGCTACAGCTCACTTCATCGGATGCAAAGCTTATGCTCAAATAAATTGGTTAGTCTCTAAGGTGCCACAAGTACTCCTTTTCTTTTTGTGAACACAGACTAACATGGCTGTTACTCTGAAACAAATCTTAATGCAGTTTCTCAGTTAGGACACACATACTTTTTTCTGTTTTTGATTCAGCACTTTGGTCTTAAAGGTGCAGTAGTATATAAATAGATACATGTAACTTAACATTTTAGTTGGCTGACCCATGGAGGACATCCAATTACATTTTGGTCTGGACACTCACTCTCAGGAGGAACAGGAGTTAGGAGCATTGCATGGAATAGCACAAATGGGCCCCAGAATGGGAGGAGATACTTAGTACAATATCATTCATTAGCAACCCCACCAGCCAATACAGTAAAAATGCTTGATAGCTATGACATAGGGCTGGGGGCAAGAGTGCATTTACTGCTTTTGTCTTCCTTTTTCTACTTCTTTCCACGAGATAGTTATAACAGATTTATTTATAGCAAACATTTATTAAGCATCAAGCTGCAAATGTCTACATCTGCTGACTGCTATTCCAGTTTGGAAGATAGCCCACAACTTTAAAGAATAAGCTTCTAAATATCATAGCAAAAGGCTGCAAAACTCAGACATCTTTCTACCCTGCAAAGCGAGTCTTCCATAGCACACCATGCTAACATTTTTATAATTATGCTTTTGAGGATTGGAGAGGATACCTGTGGTCCATATATCACAAAAATTAACAGATAACCAAGCTTAATCTCTCTCAAGCACTTATTAGAATACTAATTTTACCAGTCTCAACAGAGGTATTAAGATTTACGCTCATCCCACCATTCTGTATCTCTCGTTCTGCAAAGAAGGTAAAACTGTGACAACAAACAAAAAAAGCAGTCTGTGGAAACTGCACTCTCCTATTCAAACTATAGGGTGTGCTAGAGCACAATGATTATTACACCCTTCCTCCTATACCTTAAGACAGCTTCCTGCATAATGGTTTATACAGCATCTTTACTCATACTGTATTTAATTAGATTTTAGCATATTCTTGCAGCTGCTTTTTCTCCCTTTCCTACAGTATTACCTGTTTTTGCCCAAATATTGCTCCAATGTTTTCCTTTAGACTACAGCTTCCAGTGGTACACACCACTGAGTGTTTTTTCCCTTGGCCAACCTGATTGGTGCAGTTAATTCGAACTCCCGTTGAAATGATACAGTATGCTTGTAATATTTGGACCATTTTTGCATATTCCTATTAAAGAAACAAAAATTGAATATTTTTATGAAACAGAAAACACATTAATAGGCTATCCTATTTAGACATTTTAAAATGTCTATCTTTGCGTACATCACATTTTTTTCCTCACTTCCAAACCGGGTTGTATAGCTTTATTCTGAGATTCAGCTACAACTTCCAGAAACCCTGCAAACAGTTTGATTTTTACATGCAAAAAATAAGAGGAAGATTAAACCATATTTACAAGATATATATTAAGTAGGTAATTTAAAACACTACATTTTCAAATTTTAATTATGCAATGCTCATTCCTATCTTGCTTTCTTTCTCAAATTTGAAAGTTTTGTTAATGTAGTTCTACATAAAATCTGTGTAAAATACGTAAGAAAGGCAAAAGGGAGAGTCCGTTTTATTATTTCACAAAGATCTGTATAATATTATAATGTAAATATAGAGTCGATAGATGAAAAAGTATGCAAGATTTAGATGCATCAAACCAACACTTAAAGTAAATGTTAGTACCACTAATGAGAAATTAGATTGAAAAGAGAAGAATCTTAGACCACATCTTATTACTTATGTTGAAAGAGATAAAGTTCTAGAATAAAATGTCTGAGCTAATCAACTCTCTCTAGCACTAAGGTATACCAAGATATAAAGGAAAGAATGATTTAAATTATATGTATTTATTTTTACAAGGTTTAGATTTGCAGGTTATCACATTTTTTAAAAGCAGAATTTCCAGGTCACTAAACCTTTTTAATATTTCGTTGAAATTCCTTGTGCCGCACTGGCAAGGTATAAAACAATTGCTGCACGCTAACAGTTGTTCCCTGTTGTCGTGGGTAAGGAGTTTTCTGAGTAATTTTTCCATTGTGATCAAATACCAGACGAGTTCCAACCTTTGCAGATTTGTGACAAGTAAAAATGGTAACATCACTGGAAGAGGGAAAAAGAGGCAATAGGATTATTAATTAAACAGTAGCTTTTCTTTATCCCGTCTACAGTACCGAAAACTTCAGGTATTTCTATTCACATTATGCCAGCACCATTCACACAACTTTAATTAAGGTTAAATCAGAGTTTACATTATTAACTCCCTTTTGTAACAATTTCTAATAGATAAATATTTGTTCTGGATTGAAACTTCGTACCACAAATAAGTTCGCTAAGAAGCAAATTTCACTTCCCCTTCAAGATTTTTAACCAAGAGTATTCATAAAAACACAAACAACACTTTGCAGACCTTCCTAATTTTCCTAGTTACAATGCAAAAATCTAAGTTTTTATCCCTTACATACATCTTGTAGATAGACCATGATGTTGGGCTTTTGATTTTGATTTCATGCTATTTGGATACTACTTTTCTAATGCAATCACAAAACACTGTAATATTTGTGATGCACAAGACTGTATGGGAACACTGCACTTATTTCCAACACGCAGCCAATTCAAGAGAAATCATAAAACAAAGTTTTAAAGAGTTACAAACTACAAAAAAGCAAATGTTTGAAGAATATTACTTTGCCTTTGCACAGCACCTGAGGATCAAAATGCATTGCAAAACATAGCCCTTGCAAAACCTTATGTATGTGCTTAACTTTAAAATTGTGAGTTTAATAAGACTAATCAGATGCTTCATGTTAAGGAAGTGCATATCTCTTTGGAGAATCAGGGCATCAGTTATGTGTTACCTGAACAATTTGTTTCCTTTATACAGAACTTACAGCTAAAAAGGATTGTGGATGCTGAATGGATTCAGGCAGTCTTTGCAGTTTGGGATAAATCTATGTCAATTTCAAAACATTATTTCATCAATCACTGATATTTGGATCAATTTATTCAGCCATGTAGGTTTATACAGAATGCTTTGCTGAGTCCTACATATTTCAATAGATTCCTGTAGATTGTGAAAGTTGACCGCTTCTAAGTTAATAGGAGGTTATTCACAATTAAAGTGTCTCTGGATGCTGGGAGATCACAATAAATATCTAACTGTTATAACTGCAGGAGTCAAGATACTCAGTCTTCAATAATTGCAGAAGCCTCCACTAATTTGTTACATTTACATGATAAATCACTGTATTTACAATGAAGGATACTGCACATTAAAAGAGCCAAAGGACATCTTGGGGTTTTTTGCAATTAGAGTATGAACGGTCTTTTTTTTTTCTTAATGTAGGCCCGGATTCAGGAATGCACTTCTATACGCCTTCAGCACTTTACTATATAGGGATGCTTTAAAAATTGACAACCTTCCACCTAACCATAGCTACTGCTGTTCTAACATTGTACTACTTATTGGATTTTCCATTTAAAGTTATAGTTATTTGTGGTAAGAAGAAAAATCACCGCTTAAATGGATTGTCCCTGAACATATATTCCATAGAATATCTATACAAAACAAAACAATACATTTTAACAATTGTTAATTTGGTTGCAGCTCAACTGAATAACATGAGACCCAGCAGAGTTTGGTCTCATCCACGTGCATTGTAACCGCGTTACAAAAATATTCTTTAAACTGGGCAGATTACTATATCAAGGTAAACTTGTTTTTAACCAAGTTATAACACAATTTAATCCTGTCCAGATTTGCTGGGTCTGGATCATTAATAAATTAAATATTGTAAGTAATAATTTAACAATTTAATAAATTAATAATTTAATTAATACATTAATTAAACTGTTATTTTTGTATTGCAAAGAGATCTTAATTCCAACAAATTTACCCAGTTAAAAAATAAGATAATAAAGGAGAAAAACAAATAATTGGGTTCTTGTTTAGTTGAGAAATAACCCAATTACAAGTTTCCAAAGTCTTGTTTCATTAATAACTAATAAAGGACAATATTATTACCTTAACGCACACAGTGAACTCAGAGCTTCACCTCGAAATCCAAATGTTCCAACATGCATTAGATCAGAGAAATCTTGTATCTTGGAAGTATAATATTTCAGAGCTGGAAAAATGTATTTAAAATATGTGTAATTGTATCATATCTTTCCAAAATGACATTGATGTATGAAGGTATATTTTGTATCTTCCCAAAGAAACAGAAAACTTTGATGCTTATACTATCTTTTATGTAACTATAGCAGAGTCAAGTAGATAATTAACCAACTATTCACTATTTTTGCCCCCGTTTTCTGCTTGCAAATAATCTGCAAAATTCTCCAATGTAATTCCAAATTATTTATGCCTTCAGTAAATAAATTTTAGTCTGCAGATCCTTTGCAAACGGTTTGTTGAGAATATTTGCCATTTTTGAAGTGTTGGTTAGTTACATAAGTCACATAGTATTGTTTCTGCTTCCTGTTTGGATGACTTAAAATCTACAAATTGAAAATTTTACCGTCAAATATACAATTTCAAGCTCGCTTTCAGCAAATATTCAAGCTTCAAATTCATTTTTCATTAATAGTTATACTTGTAAAATGTGACTGCTTGAACTTTTAAAGAAAGTGAACATGAAAGAGTAATGAACACAGCTGAATCAAAATTTCCTTGAGACTCTGAATAAGCATATGCAACAATTCCCCCCCTACACACACACACACACACTGTTCACCCCACTCTAAGGCATAATTAGGTTCTGGTCTTCACATGTGTACGTACCATAATCATAATGACACCAGGATGGATAATAAAACTAGTTTTACCACAACTCTTGCAGGAACATGTGTCATTCTAGAAAGGTTAAGTAACATCTTAAAGAGATTAAACTTGAATTTTATAAGAAAGAAGTGGTTTTCTCACTGCAGTTATCAGTTTGACAGATAAATCACAGTTTATACATAATATAAATATTCTCAGACATTTAGAACAAACATAAATTGTGAAGAATTTAACTTACTTAAGCCCTCAAAGTTTTCTTCCTCTACTCCACAACCATTATCTGAAACTTCTATTAGATCTGTTCCATAATCTTTAAGCTTTAGGTCTAAAAATTGTAAAAAAGATTGTTTTCATTCAGTGTTCATGAGCAATATTTAGAATGTATAGCATCACAAAGTCAATAATGCATTGTAAACTCTTCAACAGCCATTTGTTTTCTGAATCAAATTAAACAAGATTCACAGCTTTCAAGAGTTAAGTTATTCAATTCCAAATCAACCCTGTACTTTCTGCTAGATTAGCTCAATTTTTTTAAATTTTCATGCATGTATTAGAGTCTTCTGCTCATAAAAGTTGCCAGCCTGGACCCTAAAATCCTCTATTTCTTGGAAGAGGTTAAGAATAAGCAGCAACACAAGCTTCCTCATGCTGCTTTGTTAACATGTCTGAACTCTAACATGGAGGAAGCACTTCACACATGATACACTAATAGTTGAGTCTCCATCTCCATCCAGATCCCTGGCCTCCTTGCAGAGACTTGAAGAAGAGCTCTGTGTAGCTTGTCTTTTTCACCAGCAGAAGTTAGTCCATAAAAGATATTACCTCACCTTGTATCTCTGATGAGAGTATCAGTTAACGTTAATTACGGCTGTAATTTTTGTGATGCGGAAACTTGTCCATTGGGAACTAGACTTAAACCAAACTAATTTCTGATAGTCCACTGAACAGCCATCAAATGGTGGTAACTAGGCTGGATTCCATGTCAGATTCTGATTACATTTGGTTTTCTAGCAGTGTAGGACATGCTGCAGCAAGCTTCCAAAACAGGTCTAATCCCGCAAACTTTTATGCCTATGCTTAACTTTACACAATAGTAATCCCGTTAATTTTAGATAACATTGGGCAACTCTACTTTGGACCCAGCCATGGAAATAAAGTAGTACAGCCTCCACAGATCCAACTGTAGAACTGGGACCCCAAGTGCTCTATGCCTTAGTTTTCCCATCTGTAAAATGGCTATAAACATACCTGGTCAAATGCAAAGCATTTGTCCTGAACTGTTTGCAGGTGCAGAGCACTCAGAAGTTACAAAGCAGTATATGAGTACCAAGTGTTAGTCTCACATGAAATTAAAATAACAAGTTTACCAATATTAGTAGCTCCAGCATCTACACCGTTTTCCACCAATTCCTTCACTGCAGTGCCTAGATTCAGTACAACCTGTCCTGAACAGATCTGGTGAACTGATTTATGATCTATAGGCTTGATGGCTTTAGCAGGCTGTGCACTAAAAGAAAAAAAGCGATTAAGAATTAGATGTGAAAAAGGTTGCTATCATTCAGTACTACTTCCCTCACCGCAATTATGGCAACTAAAAACACACAGTTAAGAACCAAGTAAGTAGAGGCTGCCAGCTACAGTGCAGTCTCATGAGTGTTAGGGCTTGTCAGCGCAAACATTTAGTTTGCGGCAAGCTAGGCTGTGAATGGACCCTGCACTAGCCTACCACAGACAAAGGGTATGTCTATATTTAAAACATTTACAGCAGCACAGCTTCAGCAACACTACCTACACCAACAGGAAGGCTTCTCCCATCCATAGAGGTAATCTGCCTCCCTGAGAGTTGGTAGCTAGATCAACAGAAGAATTCTTCTGTCAACCTAGCACTGTCTATGCTGGGGGGGTTAGGTCAGTATAGCTATGTCTCTTAGGGGTGTGGATTTTTCACACCCTCAGAGATGTTGCTATACTGATATAAGTTTCTACGGTAGACCAGCGCTAAATAATTAGATTGACTCAGGGCTGTGAAAAATTTCACCACATGATCACCATAGTTAGGTCAACCTAACCCCAAAGTAGAAACACCTGTGTCAATGGAAAAAATCTTATACTGATCTATCTACTGCCACTAATGGAGATGGATTAACTACATTGACAAAAAAAGTAATTCTGTAGACATACCAAGCATCTACATAAGAACAGCCACACTGGGTCAGAACAAAGGTCTATCTAGCCCAGTATCCCATCTTCCGACAGCGGCCAATGCCAGGTGCTCCAGAGGGAATGAACAGAACAGGTAATCATCAAGGGATCCATCCCCTGTCACTCATGCCCAGCTTCTGGCAAATAGAGACTAGACACCATCCATGCCCATCCTAGCTAATAGCTATTGATGGACCTTTCTTTTTTGAACTCTGCTATAGTCTTGTCCTTCACAACATCCTCTGGCAAGGAGTTCCACAGGTTGACTGTGCCTGAGGTGAAGAAATACTTCCTTTTGTTTGTTTTAAACCTGCTGCCTATTAATTTCATTGGGTACCCTCTAGTTCCTGTGTTCTGAGAAGGAGTAAATAACATTTTCTTATTTACTGTCTCCACACCAGTCATGATTTTATAGCCCTCTCTCATCTCCCCCCTTAGTGTGTTAGTCTGACTGGCTGATGCAGCTTTAGGGTGCCAAAGGGCATAGTGGGAGCACGGCACGGCCGCGCGCCGCCGGAGGAGGGCCCCGCGCGCGCCACCCCCGAGGGGAAGATGAAGCCACCTCCGGGTGCAGGGAGAGGAGCCCTCAGACGCCTCCTAGTCACGAGCACCTCCCCCCACCGCGGGGAACGGGCCTCACCAGGGTGCCGGGGCCTCCATAGAGTCTCTGCTCCCGGCACGCAGGCGGCCAGGCAGGACTCCTGGGACACAGGCCAGCAGCGCGCCAACGTTAAGCCGCCTAGGACAGAGCCCACAGCAGCACAACTCCTGTAGGCTCCACCCCCGCGCGATCATTGGCCACTAGGAAATCATATTCTCCAATCGGAAGCAAGCTCCATTTTCCCGCCTACTGATTGGCTGACCGGTCTGCCCAATCGGCAGAGGGATCTCTGCTCTTCGCCCTATTGAGATCCACCTGGTTGCATCAGTCACTCATTCTGACCAGTGGGATGAGGGTAAAGGAGCGGGGAGGGGAGGGGGTTCTAGTTGGACCAATAGCTTGTGCTTTGGTGTGAGGGACTTGTCCGTGGCCCAATGGAGGACAGGTTGAGGTGGGCGGGCAGCTTCTGGGCCGGTGCCTGCTGCGGTGGCAGCGTAGTGTGATTGACTCAGTCAGGCGGGCTAGGTGCGGGGCTGTCGCGATGCCCATGTACAAGGTGAGGCCCTTTCACGGGGCGCCCGGGGCGGTGCGGGCCGAGCAGCTCCCCACCTGTATGTACCCGATGCAGAACCTGCACCGCGGCCCGGCGGCCGCTGCGCCACTGCACCAGGTAGGAGCCGAGCGGGAGCAGGGCTCCTGAGGAGCGCGGCCGCCGCACGCGAGCGGAATGGAGGCCTCCTTGCGGGGAGTGGCGGGGGGTGGGCTTCTTCTAGGCTGGGGCGGGTGGCAGCCATGGCGACTGCCTGTCCCTGCGCCGAGAGGGAGCGGTCCCTCGTCCTGCCCCTGTCCCCGGTGAGGCCGGCCCGCTTCCTCCCGGGAAGGGTCTAAGCGGCCCCTGGAGCTGGGCCCTGTGGACTCTTCCCCGCAGGGAGGGACCCGTCTCCATTGTGGGGGCGGGGGCGAGAATCCAGGCAGCCCGCGGAACCCTCAAGCCCGGGGGTCGGGGGGGGGGGGTCTCCTCAGTTTCTGCACTGGGGGAAGCCAACCGTTGCTTTGTGAGTCCACTTCCGGGAAACCTTCGTCTGGTGGAACTCTGTCCCGGCCTGCCCGGCTGCGTGCTCGGCAGCGTCTTGATAACGCCGCGCCTCCTTTGTCAGCAGTGAAGTTTGCCTGCCCGTAGTCGCACGGGGTCTGACTGTGTGAACGCTGAATGTTGTGGGACCTGTACTCTCAAAGCCCTCTGCGGATCTTACTAGTCTCTGTTTTACTAGTGAGGAAACTGAGACAAGAAGGTAAAACGTCTTTCTTGGGGCCACAGAGAGTCATAGGCAAAGCCTTCGGGGTTCCTTGGCCTGGACTCCGTCTCTCTTTGTGGAAGGGTGTTTCAGAGTCTGTTTTATTTTTTGAAATTAAGATGTTGTGTCTTGCCTTTATGGCTGTGAGGGTAATCATAGAATGTGAATCAAGTGTAAGGTGATAGCATTGTTATCCTGAAAAAAGAAAAGGAGTACTTGTGGCACCTTAGAGACTAACCAATTTATTTGAGCATAAATGTCCTGAGTTTGGTACCAGTCTGCAACAATATGTTTGAGAGATGTTAATTCCCTATGTATCTTAATGGATTATCTACTCAAAACCTAAATATGGCAGTATAAATGTCAACATTGTCAACTATTTGCTGATTATTTTAGCAGACATCAATTTTATGTTCTTTATGCACAGTCTCAAACCAGCTTGCCTACCTGGGTGCCAAAAGTTCCAGTTCTTCCTTTCCAGTTGCCTGACCCTTCTGTTTCCCTGACATCTTTAGGATATTTTTAAAACTTCTCCATAGTGTGTTAAAATGAAAGGTTTGATGTGACTAGTGTCAACATAAATTCGTATGAGACTTGTGCACAGTTCGTTCAATGATACACATTCATTGTATTGATGTATTGGATTTGAGTGAAAATTAATTTAATCTAATTCTTTCCCTCTAGGAAGAGGTTGACCCATCACTTCTAGCACTTGAATCCCGCCAAGAAGAGATCTTAAAACGCTTGTATGAACTTAAAACTGCTGTCGATGGGCTCTCAAAAATGATACAGACACCAGATGCCGACTTTGATGTAACGAATATAATCCAAGCTGATGAATGTGCTCCTTTGACTGCAAACACAGCAGACCTAGATTCAATGCTTGGGAAGGCAAGTCCAGATTGGTATATTATCAATATACTTGTGTCCAGTGAATGAATTACCTTTCATGAAGAGGTTTCTCTGATCAGTAGTTAATTTGCTTTACATCCAGGTTTGAATAAGAAGGGTAAAAAACTGCAGGCTAAGTAAAATTTGAGATACTCAAAACTGATATGTACAAAGACCTACTACTGCTCTTTAAAATAAAATCTGTTCAGTTTGGGTTATTTGAAACCTCCGGATCACAGAACTGTAAGCTGGACTAGTTGATCTTGAAATTATGGCCATGGCACTAAATCTTAGTTCTGCTGAAGTTAATGGACTCTTTACCTTGGACTTCAGCTAGAACCAGGTTTTGACTCATAATGAGCACTGTGTTTTTTATTTTAGAAATATTACTCTTTGGTAAGGAAGTTACTTAAGCAGATATTGTAAATGTTAAAAAATAAATGGAATGCTGTAAGGTTTACGATATACAACTACATGGCCTGATAAATTTCTTGTTCCACACCAAAATGTACTTATTGAATGTGTCTGCAGTGCAATGAGGAGTTACACATTAATATCTGCTAAATATTATTTACTTTTGATGCAGGATTATGATGCTCTGAAAGATATTGTGATCAATGCAAACCCTTCTCAACCTCCATTGTCACTGTTAGTACTGCACAGTCTGCTGTGTGAGCGTTATAAGATTTTATCAGCTGTTCATACACACTCATCAGTGAAATGTGTGCCAGAAAACCTCTTGAAATGCTTCGGTGAGCAGACTAGGAAACAATCACGTCACGAGTACCAGTTGGGCTTCACTCTCATTTGGAAGAATGGTAAGAACAGCATCTAATTTACAGAAGGGGAGTGTTGGCTTGCAAATGGTTAAATAGTTCTAATTTCAAGCACTTGCTTCAGATGAACACAGCATTTAAAAGGTCATTCAATTTGAAAAATCACACTTCCATGTGAATTTTGTACCTACTATTGCTACAAGTAATTCCTAGGGTTACTAAAAGAGAAGTATCAGAGCCTTTTTTCTGTGTTTCCTTTTGACAGCAGTTTGTGTATGCTCAAATGTGTGTTGTTCAGGTGTATCCCTCATCTGCTGCTCTGGAAGGAGCTTCCACGAGCATGCTCTTCCTCAGCTCGGAAAGAAATGTAGGGGTGCCAACCCTCCTGGTTTCGCCAGGAGTCTCCTGGAATCACACTCGATCTCCGGAGGCTACTTCAGCCAAACCGGAAGATTTTGGGCACTAACAGTCTGGCACGGCAGCAGGGATAAGGCAGGCTCCCTACATGCCCTGGCTGTGCACTGCTCCAGGAAGCGGCTGGCACCATTCCTGTACCCCTGGGTTTGGGGGAGGGCAGGGGGTCTCTGCGTGCTACCCCCGCCCCAAGTGCTGACTCCGCAGCTCCCACTGGCCAGGAACTGTGGCCAATGGGAGCTGTAGGGACGCTGCTTGCGGAGACCCACTGCTAGAAGGATGTGCTGGTCACTTTTGGGAGCCGCCCAAGGTAAGCTCTGACCCCCTGACCTCTTCCTGCACCCCAATCCCCTGCCCCAGCCTAGAGCCTGCACCCAAACTTCCTCCCAGAGCCTGACCCCTCACCCAAACTCCATAGGTGCTGGAACTAGTAGTGTTGGGGGTGCTGCTGCATTATATACATTATATACAGGGTTTAGTTTGGTTCAATGACTCTCAACACCCCCACTATGCAAATTGTTTCAGCAGACCTGCCAAACTCCCTCCCAGAGCCTGACCCCACACCTCCTCCTGCATCCAAACTCCCTCCTAAAGCCCAGGCTCCCTCCCACACCTTAGCCCCCTTCCCTAGCCTGGTGAAAGTGAGTGAGAGTGGGGGAGAGCGAGTGATGGAGGGAGGGGAGGATGGAGTGAATGGGGGCGGGGGCTCAGAGAAGGGACGGGACAGGAGCATGGCCTCAGGGCAGGGGTGGGGCAAGGGTATTTGGGTTTTTGCGATTAGACAGTTGGCAACCCTATATACCAGTAACAGCAGCAACAAAGATGAAATAGCAGAGGCAGGTGTGTACACACAGAAAAGTGAGGAAGGAGTAGGCTTGAGTTGAGTGCTGCTCTTGAGCATGCATGAAAGATCCTTTAATAGAGCAGGTGAGCAGAATTTTTTTTGTTTAAAGAGTGATTTTGTAATTTGCCTCTTATAGTTTGTATAGCAACTTCCACCTTCTCTGTATGTGTGTATACATCTATCTTACTATATGTTCCATTCTATGCATCCAACGAAGTGAGCTGTAGCCCACGAAAGCTTATGCTCCAATAAATTTGTTAGTCTTTAAGGTGCCACAGGGTTGTTAAAATAAATTGATTTGGGAAGGCACTCCAATATTATAGTGGTAAGCACCATGGAAAAGCTCAAAAGGAAATGAATCATTCTTTTTTTAAAAGCAGTTCTTGAATAGCATGCAGTAAGGCAGGCATGGGGCCATGCATTGAGCAATAAGAAAGCAATATTGAAGAGCTGTTTAGAGTACTGAATGAAGCAGGGATCCTGTGGGGAAAAGTGTGATCATATAATTAAATTATACATATATAATTAAAGACTACCATAATATATATACACAAGTGGGCTGAATTAAGGTTGCAATATTCAAAAAGCAAGAAAGGTATACACAAATAACCCCTGAAAACAAATTCTGTTGGATAGCATCATCTTGAATCCATGCATTATTCATCAGTAGAGCGGGAACCCTCACAGACCTCTGCCCCTGGAGTTTATGGAGTAACTGATAGAAGTAGTAGGTATCCTCTGTGTACCAGCCTGAGAGTGGGGTACACTTTGTCTGAAAGCTGCACAGATATTTGACACTCAAGCACGCTGGGTTTCATTCCAGGCTCTGTGGAGTGGAGTCTAGTGGGCAAAAAGACTCCTCTCCTAGCCCTTGGCACACTTTGTTGGAATCAACCAACCGTCACCTCCACATTGCCTAGGCCCAGTGAATCACGGAAAGCATGAGAGAGTTAGGTACCTGCTCTTAAGCAGTTTCCTGGACCTAGCACAGTCCAGAATTCACTACAGGGAAAGTTCTGCTCAGCCTCAAACGGCAGCATGCCCACTGAGAACAGAATCTTCAAGGAATTTAGCTGTTAAAATCTAAGTCCCTACTGAGCATGTGGAAACTGATTTTTCAAAGGCTTAGAGCTTGGCCAAATTTGGATGTATTATCACAGCAAAAGCCCTCCTCTTTCCCAAACTTCAGGGCCCTGCTCCATAGTATTGGGCAGTGGAGGAAGGAGGTGGTGCTAGAACTTCTTCCTGAAAAGGTAGGCTGAACTTAACAGAAGCAAAAGGTATTTTTTCCTAGACTCATTCTTGGAAACAGCTCAAATGTGTTTAAAAAAAAAAACAAAAACAAAACAAAAAAACCTTGAGACTGAGACAGACACCTAGAATGGAAAACTTCAACCCAACAGGGCCAGTTATAAATAACTGAAAAAAGGGTCTTCTAGGGAAAACTTTAATAAGCAGCACTAGCAACCCTGCCTCTACTACTAATGAACCTTCTCCCTATATGTAATGTAAACATTTGTGATGCCAAGTGTTCTTATTTTTGTCTTAATTTCAGTTCCCAAGCCCCAGATGAAGTTCAGCATTCAAACCATGTGTCCCATTGAAGGAGAAGGAAATATTGCTAGATTTTTGTTCTCCTTATTTGGCCAGAAGCATAATGTAGTCACTTCAACACTGATAGACAGTTGGGTGGATACAGCCATCTTCCAGCTGAAGGAAGGTAGCAATAAAGAAAAAGCAGCAGTCTTACGCTCCATGAACACCACCCTTGGCAAGACATCCTGGCTGGGGGGAAATGAACTCACTGTAGCAGACATCGTGGCGTGGTGTGCACTTCAGCAGACAAGTAGCTCTAATGCTGTCCCAGCCAATGTACAGAAATGGATGAAGTCTTGTGAGAATTTGGTACCTTTCAACAGTGCCCTTAAACTATTAAAATGAGTTTGCACTCTTCAAAGAGGTATTCTGTAGTTTTATTCCACCTCATGCCTGCTGTGAAAGTCTCGTCTAAAATGTATTTTAGTGAGATTGTTTTTTGAAGTCTTTGATCAATTGTAAAATCTTATACCAATAAAGACATCACAGTTGCCTTTTGCTTGTAATCTTATTTGTATGAGATTAAAATAAACACAATAGCCTGTGGTGCCAGAGCTGTTTGTTAAACTAGTGGTTGTAAGTGTTGAGGGCATGTTTTGACCCCAAGCTATCCTGCACAGAGATCTAGGAGGCTTAGAGCTAAAATGCTAGATGTAAACATTAGGCACTCCCCTGCACTGGCAACTGGGGAGAGGTGTGTGATCAGAGGCCACTAAAAAACAGCTCCAGTCACACAGTGCCTATGGGGGGGCAGGGGTAAAGGAGGAGGGGGAGGCTGGGGGCTAGAATAGATAGTAACCACTAGGGGGAAAGGGTACAGTGGGGAGCTACTACTTAAGGGAGAATACCAATAACTAAGGCTACATTTGTGACCTCTCCATGACTTTTACTATATACTCCTAACTAAAACTTGGGCATAGCTCAGCTTTGTGCCAGTGTGGCCAAATCCATGTCAGTGGCAATTGACCTGGCACCGAGGGTCACAGTGCCACTCAAACTTTGGCCCAGTTAGCTCCCCACATCATGATGGAGGCATGGTTAGGCCAAGCCTGAGCAAGGCTGTGACCCCTTACACCAGGTTGCAGTGCCCAGGCAGCCCCACAACCCAGTGATGCATTCTAGCAAGCTAATTTTGGAGTGTTTTGTGTTCAGAATTCCCTCTACCAACTACATAGACAAATGTACTTAACATTTACATCTTATAAAGAAGCATGACATGTAATTTATAAATTTCAGAGTAGCAGCCGTGTTAATCTGTATTTGCAAAAAGAAAAGGAGTACTAGTGGCTCCTTAGAGACTAACCAATTTATTTGAGCATAAGCTTTCGTGAGCTACAGCTCACTTCATCGGATGCATTCAGTGGAAAATACAGGGGGGAGATTTATATACATAGAGAACATGAAACAATGGGTGTTACCATACACTATAACAAGAGTGATCACTTAAGGTGAGCTATTACCAGCAGGAGAGCAGGGGGGAACAGACCTTTTGTAGTGATAATCAAGGTGGGCCATTTCCAGCAGTTGACAAGAACATCTGAGGAACAGTGGGGGAGGGGGTAATAAACATGGGGAAATAGTTTTACTTTGTGTAATGACCCATCCACTCCCAGTCTTTATTCAAGCCTAAGTTAATTGTATCCAGTTTGCAAATTAAATTCATTCCAATTCAGCAGTCTCTCGTTGGAGTCTGGTTTTGAAGTGTTTTTTTTTGTTGAAGAATTGCAACTTTTAGGTCTGTAATGGAGTGACCAAAGAGATTGAAGTGTTCTCCAACTGGTTTATGAATGTTATAATTCTTGACGTCTGATTTGTGTCCATTTATTCTTTTACGTAGAGACTGTCCAGTCTGACCAATGTACATGGCAGAGGGGCATTGCTGGCACATGATGGCATATATCACATCAGTAGATGTGCAGGTGAACGAGCCTCTGATAGTGTGGCTGATGTTATTAGGCCATGTGATGGTGTCCCCTGAATAGATATGTGGACACAGTTGGCAACGGGCTTTGTTGCAAGGATAGGTTCCTGGGTTAGTGGTTCTATTGTATGGTTGCTGGTGAGTATTTGCTTCAGGTTGGGGGGCTGTCTGTAGGCAAGGACTGGCCTGCCTCCCAAGATCTGTGAGAGTGATGGGTCATCCTTCAGGATAGGTTGTAGATCCTTGATGATGCATTGGAGAGGTTTTAGTTGGGGGCTGAAGGTGATGACTAGTGGCGTTCTGTTATTTTCTTTGTTGGGCCTGTCCTGTAGTAGGTGACTTCTGAGTACTCTTCTGGCTCTGTCAATCTGTACTACACCTCCAGAAGTGACCTTACAGTAACAGGTGAAATGACAGAGAAACCACATCTGACAGGGCATAACTAAATTATGCCTGAAAGACAAATACCATTAAAGTACAGACACAGGACAGCTGTTTTGACATTTATATAAAAAATTTTACATAATTGTATAGGTTTTACTGAGCTACTCATGTATATACAGTCTGACTGATACTCTACTTAAACTGGAGAACCAAGCCTCTTGTGCCTATCTTCTCTCTCTTTTTCTCTTGAAAGCAATTTTATTTTCTCCTTAAGCTTTTCAATTTCTTCCTCTTGCTGCATCACCTTCTGCTGTAGACTACAAATAACCTGAAAGCAAAAGACAGTTTAAGAAAAGTCATATTGGAAGAATCCCTCTTAAATTTGCTTGCCACTAGCTAATACACCAAGCCAACTAAATGTTTTCCCCCTTGAAAATTTAACTTACTCCACAGACAGAAGAAATACAAGTTTCACTGATGATAGGGATGGCAGTAGCAGACATTTGTTAGCTACAGCACTAGGGGATGGATTTTTCCTTCTGCTACAATACCAAGTGGCTTATGTCTTGCAGTCGTGTCTGAACTTTTCCTGTCACGTGCCACCTGCTCCCTGTAATGGAATCTGTCCACATTCCCCCTCCCATTACTGCACAGCTGGCATAGGTGCTGGAGCTGGTGCTGCTGCACCCCCAGCTAGAAGCGGTTTCCATTATATACAAGATTTACAGTTTGGTTTAATAGCTCTCAGCACACTCACTATCCAAATTGTTCCAGCACCCCTGACAGTTGGCAGAGCTGGGGGCTGAACTGGGCATGGGGGAGGAGCTAGAGCAGGTGTGAGTGGTGCTCCTTCCCCACTCCTATGGGGGCTAACTTGAGCCTTGCCACATGCCCTCCCCAACCTTTGCATGCCCCTGGAGGAGAGTGGGGGAAAACATCCCACAGTTTGGGGACCACTGTTTTAAAGGGAGATGACTGAAATGTTCTGAGGTTAGAGCACAGCCCTTGAACCAGCATAGCAGTGACTCAAAAGATCAAAATTCTAAACTGGTAAGTTTCAGAGTAGCAGCCCTGTTAGTCTGTATTGGCAAAAAGAAAAGGAGTACTTATGGCACCTTAGAAACTAACAAATTTATTTGAGCATAATCTTTGCATCCGATAAAGTGAGCTGTAGCTCACGAAAGCTTATGCTCAAATAAATTGGTTAGTCTCTAAGGTGCCACAAGTACTCCTTTTTTTAAAGTGGTAAGGGATCTCCTGATAGGCTTTGTGGTAGAAGCACAAGAGTGAGAATCCTGAAAAATTATGCCTTTGGCAAAACAGATAAAACTAACAAAACCTTGTATATGTTGCATGTTAATTAGTAAAACTTTATATTTCGAAACCAACCAAGATTAGAAACACTGGTGTAACACCCCATTCTCATGCAGTGATCCTAAGCACAGTAATCAGAAAAGCACTACATTTGTTCCATCATTCAAACCATCCTTAAGTTGTAAAAATAGCAACAAGGGCATGCAAACAGGCAGAGGGAGAATAAAGCTCTGTCAGCACAATGCAATTTTTTATGTTCCTCTTGCATAAATGCATTTTTTCAGCTGTATGTTTTCTTTATCCTGCACTAAAATAACTTACATTTTCTGTATTATGAAACAGTTCACTTTCAAGAAGCTGAGCAGCAGTTGGTCTCTGTGATGACATCTCACTGGTTAGCAACTTAACATACTTGGTTTGTACTGGCCATTTGCTGCTAAAAGAACTAGGAACATGGCCATTTCTTAAACTTGTCAGAATTTTGGTTCTTTCCATTTCTGTTCCAAATGGCTGAAAAAGTTCTAGAAGAATTACACCCACACTGTACATGTCTGACTGGAAAAGGGGAAAAAGGTCTACAGTTACATTTATATTCAAAATAAAATTTTCAGTGTACACAGTTTCTAGGAAACAATATCAGGTGTTCAACACAGCATCCTAAAGGTTAACAGACTGGCACTTTGCTAAAGAAAGTCTTAGCGTACACATTAACAACCTCATCACAGGAGGTGCACAACAAAAAGGCAGAACTGAAACCTATGTGTCAGCCAGTAGTGAGGAAACTTTACTAGCTACAGTTTTCAGAGTAACAGTGTAACTGCCCAGCAGGAGGCCTAGAGTTTTGTTCCTACTCCCTAACAAGCATTTCTTTTAAAAACAAGTATACATTTGTTTCATTACATTTAAGTCATTCATTTTTAATCTTTTCTTTTTAGAGAAATGTTACTCTTAAAATTAAGCTCTGAAAAGACTCAAAGCCATATGATTTCTTGAAAAAGATGTATTTAAGGAGCAAAGACAAAGGTAATCACGCTGTTAACCTAAAGAAAGTACATCAAAATAACAAACGCTGGGCAGACAGTACTTCACACTAAAGTATTTTTAAAACTTTATAGGAAAAAACAATTGTCACTACCTTGAAATCATAGTGAGATCCTTGCAACTGTTCAGGTGAAGCATACAGACAAGTACCGACTCCTGAAGTATGTTTTAGTCCTACAAAAAAGAAACTGAATTTAAATTGCTTCAGTGTCTCCAGTTTCATTTATAAAAATTGATAATGATTTAAACAATCCTTTCAATAATGCATAGCTAATTTTTTAATTGAAAACCTAATGTGTTTTTTTAATTACCATTTATCTTCTCTGTTGTTAACCAGTGGTTTGGGTTTTCCTGTATAATATCTCTGCAAGCCAGTCCGAAATCTCCTATTTTCACATGGTGGTCTGATCCATGTAGAAAAACATTTCTGGGCTACAAAAATAGACTGTATCAATCTCTTACTTTAAAAAAAATGTTTTTTTTAATATTCTGAAGTAACGTTTCTCTATTTAAGTTCCAAAAATTGTAATATTCCTTGTAGTCTTCAGGATGATAAAACCGAACAACACCTATAATAGTTAATTACTAATTATTTAACATCTGCATTAACGACCTAGTAAAAGAGAGCAAAAATGAAATTCACAGGTGGTGTTATATCAGATGATGATGCAAACACCAGTGGAGGCAGACATACAACACCTGAGGCTCTAGAGAGAAAAGGAACATGGGCAAAGAATAACAAAACAAGAATTAACATTGGAAAAAATACAAGCTTACAGACTTGAGGGGAAATAATATTAAACTGATCTTTAACAGGAGGGGGAAACCTGACAAACAGAGATCTAGCATGATAGTGCACAGCAAATTTAGACCATTTAATGTATGATATGGCAGCAAACAAAAAAAAAATGTGGACTCTCTATACTGAAGCATAACATAACAGTTCCTCTTCTCCAAATGGCTCTAGTGACCACATCTCCAATAGGACATTCAATTCTGGGTAACTCATTATCAGAAATACACTGATAAATTGCAAAGAGTCTAGCAAAGAGCACAAGGGATTAGGAGGCAGAAAGTATTGATATATGAAGAAAGATTAAAATATCTTAATATGTTAAATTTAAATTTGGCTAGATGACCATTAAGATAGAAAATGCTAAAAAAAAATTAAAATACCTGCAAACTAAACCAAGAAAGGAGAATTATTTAATGTGTTAGAAGAGTATGGTATGAAATTAAATAGAAAATTTAGGCTGCATACCAGAAAATAATCTCCACAGTGAAATGTATTAGGATGCAATACAATTCCCCAAAAGGGAAGTAAAAACCCTATTGCTTGACAAATGAACTATACAAAATAATCCTGCCCTGGTTGGGGTGAGGGAGTGGAGCCGTGAATGATTTAATGCATTGTCCACATTTATTATCTTGATTATTTTATAGCAACTCTAAAATGTTACACAAGCACTGAGGGAATGTTATATACTTAAAAATACACCACAATAATTATGTCCGACAAACATATGAAGCAGACAAATATCAATTAGTATTCTGCTGGTAGTTGTAACTTTAAAACCAGACTTCAAATCTGTTCTAGAACCAGACATCTTGCAACATCACAGAGAGTGATACAGTTCCCATGGCAGAGTCCAAAATTCTGCCTTTTCTTTGGGCCATGTATTCTCACTACAAACTAAATGTATCTTACCATGGGTAACATAACCAAGGGAGCCAGCACACCCACAACTGACTCTGATCCTTTCACTTACTCCCTTTCTTCCTGTAGGCGGAAGGGATTTAAGCCACTCCAAGCAAAACTATATGAAGCAATAATGAAAGATGACAGCACCAACATTAAAGCTTTACTAGCACACCAACCTGTCAATCAACCACTGATTGTTTGGGATAACTCTAAGTGCAGAAGAACACTGTCAATCCAGGTAACCATTTGACCTAAATTATCATTATTTTTAAATCCACAGAGTTAAGATGCTATTTAAAATTCACAAAATAAATTCCTCAACTAATTAATTAAAAACATCACAAGGTTAATATTAAAAAATGGGGGCTTCTAACTCTATATTTGACTGGTTAGATCCTACTGGGTGTTCAGCTCTTGATAACCAAGACTATTTATTTTGGGTCTAAAAATATGGATTTATGAGTGCCTGAAATTAGGCTCCTCTTTTTAAAAATTCCTGACCGAAACAAAGCCATCTGACATTCACTTTCCATCCATAAAAAAACCCCATTCATAAATATATGAGGCAGAATAAATCCCACAAGCTCCACAATCTCAGAAAGTAGTTTACTATGACCCAGTGATTTGACTCAATTGTATGGTCAAGTAATTAACAGACTAGCTACAAGACATCTGTGAAATTCAATGCTATACCTTCTAAAAAAATGACTGATCATAAAAACAAAACATCTTAGGTTTGCTGGTAGAGACCCCACTTACAAATGGGAATTTTATCACTGTAACTGGTTTGTGTCATATTTTTCAGAATCAAGAAATGTATTAAAAATGGTATTTCTAAGATATGCTAAGTTTTGGTGCCTGTCAAACTCAAGGGCTACTTGATAGTGTTCATCTAAACTAACGGCAGTGAAATTCAGAGTTAAAGCTGCCACTCACTTCATCATTAATAATTCTGTCATAAGTATTGCAGAAGTCACCGACCAGCAGAAATCTTACACACAGTACCTGTTTGCTCAAGCTCTCAGACATAGGCTGTATTCTGGCCCTCTTTTTTCCTCCCTGCTACTGCAGTATAAGAAGCCAATTGAGTACTAAGACTGTGATAGAAGAAAATCAGCCAATAAATACTCTCCTTTCCTTTCCTTTCCTTCCCTTTTTCTTTAATTAATTTGTATTCTGCAATCCTACTGATTAAATTATTGTAAAGTATGAGTTTTAATTTAAACCCAGACAATCGACAAGAACATCTACACAAAAAACTCTCAATCTCAGCTACGAGGAGGAAGGGTCAGGAAGCTCCGCCTTTCTCTCAACTTTCTGGCTGCACCCACACTGCCAAGTGGTTTATTTCACTAGCAAACCTCCCAGTTTGCCTGATGCCCATGACCAGCCCAAAGCATAAATTAAGAGAAATCACTCCCAACAGCAAGGAAGCTGTGGTACAAAGTTCCCACATGAAAAGCCAGATGAAGATGGGAGAGACTGGACTAGGTTGTCAGAAGCCACATATGTGATAACCATACATATGTTGAACAGTGAAAAAAACCTCTATTAAGCTTCCAAGAGTAAGATGAATGGGTTAAAAATATGGGTGTAATACAGTATAGAATTAGTGATAACCATCAGTAGAGCTCCAGTTTTTCTAGCCTTACTAATCCTGTCCCCTTCCTTTTCATCATTTACCTAGCCACAGCTCTATCCTGAACAATCATTTAAGCCTGTACATACTATCATGAGATAGTAGTGTGTATCCCTGTGGAGTAAGGCATCAACTCCCCAAAAAGATATGGGCATCATGAAAAAGAGATTGCTTAACTGTGTTATTTTTCCTCTAATTATGAACTGTTAGTACAAAGGATTCCCAGTTAGCCAGTGTGTTTGTAACAGGATGTGCTGACTCAGGAGTTATCTCTGTCATTTATATTAATTGAGCTCTAATTGAAAGACAGGCACTTGGCAGTGGCTAATTAACCGAGTAGGGGTACACCCAAGGGACTAACAAGGTAGAAGTAATCCCAGCAGTTAGGCCTGTAAAAGCACACAGGAAGGAAGTACAGGAGGAAGAGTTGGGAGCCTTAAGGAAGGCAGAAGTAGGCAGGACTAGCTGCTGCTACGGTATCCTTTCCTAGAAGCAAATGGAGCTGGTGACTCACTGTCAATATGAAATACAATAAAATTCAGTGGTGGTGATGGAGACCTGGAGTGGTTAAGGCCTCAGGGGACTCTCAGGGGACCACCCCAAGACAGTGTTTTATGCATTTTTACAATAAATTCCAATTAAACAGAAGGCAGCCATTTTCCATGGAATGTCTTCATTAGGAAGGGATGTCAGAACATACCAGATATGTACAGGAACACAGCACAAATGCACTACTATAGTCAGCCTGGAACTCATTAACTGTACTACCCATAAGAAATGTATGAACTTTCCCATTCATATTAAAAATAGGGTATTATTTATGTAGCAATTTACCATCATGCCAAATAAGTAAAAAATTCTGCCCACAGAAAACTTAGTATCTGAGGATATAAGTGAATACAGTAGATAGAATTAATACAAAACATGATGGGGGCATTTCAAATGGTATGTATCAATCTAAGTGGCTTTCTAAGTGTTGCCAAGGATGTTTTGGCCAGTATTGATTGGAAGATTGTCCCAAGCATATTGGGGAGCTTGAAACAAAGCAAGAAGTCAGAAGCAAACACAGGGAACATTGTTGGATGATGGTTTCTCTGCCTTCCTAAGAACACACAAATGCTGTTATTTCAGTCTGCATCTGTAAGATATAGTGTACACTACCAAGAAAACTACAAGACTGTCAGAAAGAATTGGGGTGAAGACAACTACTATTAAGAACAAGAAAGGTGAATAGTTAAAATCCTTATTTGGGAAGAAATGGACAGACAGGGGATATTTCTTCCTAGTCTTCTTTAATTACAATATTGTTACCGTTATTGCTTTATAATAAGAAAAGCAGAAGCGTAAGATGTAAGTCAACATACTCCTAAATCTGTACGTAGCACAAACACACATACAGCTCACGGAACAACCTTGACTGAAATCCCAGGAAGGCAGTCTGTCTTTGACAGTTTCAGGATGGTACGTTTACCCCATCTGCTCACTAGACTCAGACAGATGCACATGCACAGCTTTATATCTAACACACACACACACACTAGGTGACCCAAATTTCTTGATTTTATCTTTTTCAAACAATGAATGATTAGAAATCTTAAAAGCCCAACTCTAGAAAAATAATCAAATTTCTAATATTCAATCCTTAACTACTATAATTATGGACACACTTGACTACGCTCTTTCAAGTAAATTAATATTAAAATTCAAATGTTCAATAGGCAGATAAATCAGAGTTGTTGTTTTTTTTAAAAAATACAAGGTTCTTAAGTATTATTTGCAACTAAATTCTGCAGAACATATTCTGCTATTGGTTTGATGCTTTAGTGGACCAAATTCTGCAATCTGAGATGTAGACAGCAAGTATGCCAACATTATTCAGGCAAATGCCTCCCTCTGCTCTCATTTATCAAGGGACTAAGGAAGACTGGTTACACCTAACCTTATCCAGCGAACACATGCTTGTCACAAACTGTACTAGATAAACTAATTCACCTTCAAGCAAAGTCAGACTGTAGATTACAAAACTCAGAAATATATTAACAAATACATATTTTTGGTTCCAAACAGGATCAGTCTATTCTTCCAATTCACTTAGCTGCCAAACACAGAAGAGAAAAGAGCTTGCGTTGTTTGCTGGAATCTGGTGCTGACCCAAAAATAAGGTAGGGCATTTGGAGTCACTCTCACGTTGCACTCCGTCAAGAATATGCACAATTGCATATTAAAGTGGAATATAATTTTAGGGCTCCCTTAGTGATTAAGATCTTATATTTTTTACAGGTGTTGATGTGCAGGATTTTCCACACTATGTGGCAAGATCTCTGGAGGTCATAATTTTGAATGTGGAGTTTTTTTATTTTTAGATCATTTAACATATGCAGAAATACATAACTGAAGGGACACAGGATAACATGGACACAGTACACAAATTAGGGTAGAAAATGTGAATATGCTCACTATACTGCCAGCTACTGTGGCTACAAATAAATGAAGGAAGAACAGATATATCTCAAACTGAAAACAAAGCGGGAAAGACAAAGGACTGGACAAAAATGGGTTAGTCCCAAATAATAAATAATGTAAAACAGTGGTTCCCAACCTTTTTTGATGTGCCACTCACAAAACAGCCAAAGAATCATCCCATCCCACAATCTTTTGACCACAAAGGATTGTGGAATTTAGGTCGGGAGTATAGTAGGAGTTTCTGCCTGCCTCCCAACATACTCCTCTTTATGCCTGCGCTTTGCTCAACTCTGGGGTAGCAAAGATCCTAGGTGCTGTGAAGTCTTCTCCCTTCCCAAGCTCCAGAGTTGAGCATAATTAAGGCAGGGAAGAGAGAAGCGGAGGAGCAACTCTGTGACTGGCTGCCAGGGTAAGTAGGGAGCTGTTCTGCCTGTCACCAACCCCAGCTACTGGGTTTTAGTGACCCAGAGATTTTCCTGTTCTCTCAACTGATGGCATGGAACCCACTGCCAGGTCATGTCCTACCAGTTTAGCAATGCTAGTCTAAACTGTTTTCGCTGTTTAAAATGTTTTACTTTGATATCTTTACGTAAGCCACTTGATGTTTACTGAACTTAAGAGAATTAACTTATTACATTTTTATATTTTAGAGATAACAGAGGTTACACAGCACTTCACCTGCTACTACTACACTGGCCAAATATTTATATAACTGGGACAGACATCTTGACCAGACTTCAGAGAAACCTGGCAATTACACAGAGTAATGCAGAAGAATGTCTTCGTATCTTGTGTGAGAAGGGAGTTCAAACAGACCCTGAAATGGATAGTAACTACAAACACAGCTCCTTGCATTTAGCCTTACACTCTGGAGCCTCTCGAGCTATATCTATTCTAATTGAGAATGGTGCCAACATAGATGACAGAGATGAGTTTGGCAAGACAGTGCTTCACACTGCTGCAGAGCATTTGAACAAGGAGGTAACAGAAACTTTAATCACCTGTGGAGCAAACATTAATTGTACTCTTCCAACTTATGGAAAAACTGCTCTTCAGCTTGCAGTATGCACTGCATCATCTAAAGCAGGCACAGTTTTAGCTGCTGATATAGATTGCATCCGTTTACTGTTAATTAATGGAGCGAAAGTAAATACTCAAGATTGTGAAGGACGAGCAGCTATTCATGATGCTTGCTTGGGAGGAAGAAAAGAAATAGTTGATCTCCTCGTAGATTACCATGCAGATGTTAACATTTTAACAAGACAAGGGCAATCTCCCCTTTTTCTGTTTCTTCAACACAGGTCAAATCTAAGATGTATATCACTGTTAAATAAGTTGTTAAACCTCTCATACCCATTGAAGCTAACCAATTATCAAGGAGATCTACCCACTGGACTTCTGCTCCGAGAATTTCAAATACAAAGAGACTTTCTCATAAAATTATCACAAAACATGTGGTCTCTGCAGGACATCTGCAAAATCACTGTCAGAAGAATATATGGGGAAAAAAACAAACAATGCTTGAAAAAACAACTTCCCGTAACTGTGTGGAATACTGTATACAACTACCAGGACTACTCACAACTTTGGTAAATAAATCTCATGACTTAAACAGTCACAAAGATAAATGATTCTGGAAGATTTGATTAATGTGTGTGACATATGCAGTGACACACACCTACATGAGAAAGTGAATTGAGAAACTGCTGATCCTGAAACTGTGTAATGAAAAATTAAACATGAATCAGGGATGCATATTAATACTGTATGTGTGTTTTGAATCAGCTCTTAACTTCTCTCAAATGTAATTTTAATAATCAAGGGGTTTTTTTAAACACCTAATACTTTTCATGTGTAATCACGATTTTAAGTACAATATCTAGAAAGACAGCCAATGAACTTCCAAGAGAATGGGATGGGGAAATTACACATTCAGTCTATTTCTTATGTTTTCAGTTTAAGTAGGAAAAACCCAAGCAAGATATTCTACAAATTCTCATAATTAAAGCCAATTAGTCAACAATAATCTTATAACTATATCTATTGTCATCAATCAAGGTTACTCAGGAGTATGTAAGGACAAAAGTTCTAATTTGTTAGATTTTTTAAAAATTTGGCTCTCATTGTTCTTAATGGGAACAAAGTCAAGCTGCCCTCGGGGAAAATGGTGAACCCTTACGCGGTCTGGAGGTGTACTGTGAGAAGACGGTGAATAGAACCAGGGGCCATGTTGGTTAAAGGCAGCATGTGGTTTCAGTGCCATTGAGAACAATAGCAGATAACCATTTGGAAAGAGAGCAATTTTTGGTGAGTTTCTCTGAAGACAATAATTTTCTTCCTTAACAGAGTCTGAAGGAAAATAAACAGAAAAAAAATGACCATTAATACTAAAATGTAGTTTCAAAAGATACCCATTGGATCAGGTCTATTCAAGATTTATCCGTCTGCTGGATAAATAAAGCTGTGAGTTTGTCACGGAGGTCACAGACTCTGTGACTTTCCAGGACTTCTGCAGAAGCCAGTGCAGCTGGCCCAGGGGCTGCCTGAACTGCTCAGGTGGCCCCGTGGCCAGCCACACCGGCCATTGCTGGGGCAGTCTCGGGCCACCGCCCCCAGCAGCAGCAGGAGTTTGGGTGTAGGAGGGGACTCAGGGCTGGGTGCTGGAGCACAGGAGGGGGTGAGGGCTGGGGGCAGCGCTTACTTCAGGGGGCTCCGCAGAAGCAATGACATTCCTCAGCTCCTAGGCAGAGGCACAGCCTTGGCACTCTGCGCGCTGCCTCCATCTGCAGGCACTGACCCCAAAGCTCCCATTGGCCATGGCTCCTGACCAATGGGTGCTGAAGAGCTGGTGCTGGGGACAGAGGCGGCACACAGAGTTGCATGGCTGCACTTCTGCCTAGAAGCTGAGGGAGGGGGATGTCGCTGCTTCCGGGGAGGTGTGGAGACAGGTAGGGAGCCTGCGAGCCCCGCCAACACCTCCCACACACCATGCCCCAAATTTAGGGGTATATAGTACAAGTCATGGACAGGTCACAGACCGTGAATGTTTGTTTACTGCCCATGACCTGTCCATGACTTTTACTAAAAAATACCCATGACTAAAACGTAGCCTTATAGATAGAAAATGCCTAACCTGAGATCATTTGGGACATATAATATTCTGACAAACAGTGCTAAATTTCTTAAAGGAACCTATTTTAATTAATTTTAACTCTAATTAATTATAGGTTTACTTGTAAATTTTCAGCAACTTCATTCCGACATAAAGTGCTGTAATTTTGGGGATGGTGCAGTATATTCTTCATACATGAAGTGATTGAATCTTCTTTTTAAGTGCAAAACTCAGCTCAGCCTTAGCTATGGAGCCACTATCAGCACCTACATAACACAAATGGTCTTTCCTGTCTTTAATAATAATACCTAGTTATAAGGTATTTTTCAAAGGAAGTCAGTATCATTATTCCATTTTACACATGGGGAAACTGAGGCAAAGAGAGCTGAAATAAGTTGCCCAAGGTCACCCAACATGCTAGTGGCAAAGCTGATAATAGAACCCAGGTCTTTTGAATACAAGTCCAGTGCTTCATCCACTAGGCCACACTGCATCCTCGAATGATAATTTTTCAACTTACTTTAATGTCTCGATGCATGACTCCCTTGCTGTGTATATAGTATACTCCTTCTAGTAACTCTTGAAAAAATTTTAATGTCCAGCTGACATCCACAAGGTGGTAAGGACCTTAAAACAATTTAAAATTTTTAATTATTTCAGCTGATTTTGCTAAAACTAAAATGCCTTATAAATCTATGGTAAAATGGTGTGTCAGTTTATCTGCAAACATGAAGACAGTCTAAATAAAATTAGCATAGGTTAAAAGTGATTTCCCATGGTGTAAATAGGAAATTTCTTCTTTAAGATAGTGGCTGGTGTATGAGCTCTAAAGAAAGACCGCTTATATCCTCTCTCTCTCTCATCTAATTGTGAATGTGCTCATTATTCGCATGTCTAATTCTCTTCTGAATCTTACTAAGCATCAATGATAATTAGCTTATGGAAACTGTCAAAAGTTATGACTTCTGTAAAAAAAAGTATTTACTTTTATCGGTGTTAAATTGGTTGCTTTTAGATTTGATTGAAATGTCCTGTGGAGTTTAAATCATAAAAGTTCCTGGTCCTCTGGTTCCTAAACAGGATCCAAAAATGTTGTATGAAAGAATAAAAGTGAAAAACTTTCAGGTAAGAGGTTATTCTCTCTCCTAGAATCATGAGTTGAGAGTTTCAAAGTAATGCAAGAGATTTAACCTCACATCCGCTATTATTCATGGAGGAGGTATGGCTAAATCCCTGTTACTGCTTTGAAATTCTCAACACTGATGTGCCTGTCTCACTGATCTCTGCTCCAACAAGATGGTGCTGAAAATGGCTGACATCTTTCTACCATTCATCATTCTGTATACCCCTATCATGTTCCTTCGTACTTGTCTCGTCTCTGAACCACATAATCTGTTTTTTCAGTCGCTCTTCATTCAGAAGTCTTTCTGTGCCTTCAGTCATTTTCACTGTCCTTCACTGAGCCCTTTTCATTTCTGCTATATCTCTTTGAGATCAAGTGACCAGAACTGAACACAATATTCCAGCTAAGGGCATGCCAATTTAATATAATGGCATATTTTCTGTATTATTTTATACTCTATTCTTTATAGAGCCTAACCCACCTATTATCATACTGCCTATTCTTGTATCATTTTTAGGTTTTCAGATTTCTCTAGCCTTGACTAACCTAAACAGTCACCTACAAATTTTGCCACCTGATTTTGTTCAACTCTTTTTCTAGATTATAAATATATTAAACACTGCTCCTAGTACAGAACTCTGAGGCTCCCCAATATTAACCTTTTGCTACACTCAAAAGTGATCATTTATTCCTACTCTTGTTTCTTAGTTTCTAACCAATGGTTGCAGTTTACCTTTCACCCTATAACTACTTGGTTTCATTAACATCCTCTTGTGTGAGTCTTTGTCAATGTTTTTTCAAACTAAGAATAAATTATACCGGAGTTCTTCTATCCAATTCTCAAACAGGCCCAATCTTGCTTAATTTAAGAGACCAAAAAGACTAGTTGTAGGGAGGGAAGGGTGGAGGGGGAAACAAATAAAAACCAAGCAGGTAGGAAATCTCACTCCATGCAAAGAATATAACAAAAAATTTGTTCTCAAAAGTGATCTGATAAGACATCAAGTTAAAGACACATTTTTCATTTCAACATTTACAGTTCTATAGAATAATCTGTGTTAAGTAGATTTCTTTTCACACTAACTATGAAAGGGGTAGAGCATATCTTTAATGCTCTGACCTTAAAAGACCTGTCCCTCTAGATATCAACAGTCAATGAAGCCTGCTGACATCACCATCTAAGAACTCCTCTGATTGGGACCAGATGCTAAATCCACTATGGTCAATTAAAATAATGCTGTAGGATGTTTTTCATTTTTCCAAGAACAAATTTTAAAGCTTTCAGTTGCGTTGTAACCCCACTGCATTAGAGAAATCAACTATTAAGCTATCTCCTTGTCATTGAAAACTAATGTTTAACAGACCAAGCAACCACAATTAAGAATTATTACACCTGTTTTTGGAACATAGCTCATTCTGATCAACTTTGACATTGTTCTGGAAAAGGAACAAAATCTACATAATCTAAACTGCTCATTGAAAAGGGACAGGCCTTCTCAACAGCAGCTCTACTTCTCCAGATTAGTCCTATTTCTCATGCATAGTTTCACCCTTCACTTCTGGGTGAACTTTAAGTCTCTTCTACAAACACCTCACCTGTACAGACTACACACATTTTACTAAATTACTGTTATTCTGATTGAATGAAAGGGGGAAAAGGACCTAATAACCAAAGTCCATGTTATTCAATAAAATATGAAATCTAACATATTGACTTCCAAATAGAAAATCAAAATACATTTTTTTTTTTTTTGCCCTGTAAGTATTTATATTGTAAAAACAAACTATAAATCTTACTGGAAGATTCCTCTGTTCGCACACCACATCTTTTGTTTCTGTCAACAATCCAGTCCCACAAGGAGATATCACACAGTTGCATCTGTATATGAAGCATCAGACAATACTCCATCTAACAGGAAAATATTGGTACATATTTTTTCACTGTAATATAAGGGATGATCACTTATACAATTTTGTTTCAAGACAAATGATCTGCAGTTTTAAACTAAGATTGAGTACGGAGTGGATGGCAGATAAAGTGCTATTAAATGTATTGTGTTTTAGGTGAGAGAAGAGAATGTACCATTATTTTGCTTTCCTTATTCCTCAAATGGTACTAAGTAATAACCGTTTAAAAAGCATAATACAAGCCGTATACAGTGTAGTTGTAGCCATGTTGGTCCCAGAATGATGATGATAAAATAATAAAAGCTAACACAACATGACAGATATTCCTAAGATATTCAGGCGTATCTGGGTAAGTCTATGGAAAGATTTTAGGGTTTTTTTTCCCTTTTTCAGATGGACTATGTAGGGAAGCATTCTGACCAAAGAAAATAATTTATAAGAATATCAATATTGGAAGATATATTTGTTTTGATAAATGTAATACCAGAATCAAGATAACACTGGATCTCACTGCCTTTAGAGCAAAATGCATTCAGACCGGACTAATCAATTTATTTTTTTCCCTTATAGTCAGTTTCATCTTCTGATGTTGCACTAGTACAACCCTGCAGTGGTTGGGTGCGATCACTGTTGAGTTGAAATGCTATTTTCAATTACTGTTTTCAATTTATAAACATAAATATCAATTTCATATCCTCACAGGAAAACCCTAAAATTGGACCTCAACTACCCAACAATGTCCCTTTAAGATATTAATGTCATATTTGATAGATACCCAGCTGTAGTCCATATCCCAACTGATAAAGAAAGACACTGTAGTTGGTTCCATACAGCTTTGTATCGTATTATTACATAGTTTCTCCGTCTTTTAGCAGTTTGATCCTGCACCACTGAAATCAATGGGGGCTCTGCCAATGATTTCAATAGGAGCAGAAACAGGAGAAGAGCTTGTATTATTTATTAGCACATTGACTATGCAATTACATATTCAGTTTCTCAAAATGTGTTAGTTCATTTGATAATTAGATGATTGTAGCAAACATCTTTAAAAACTTTCACAACAGATATTTTGAGAAGCAAGACATATCACTGGTTTAAAGGTAAAATGATCAGCTTTAAATAGGATTTTGATTTTTTTTTTTAAATGAAGTTTTGTTATTAACAACACTTTGAAAACTCAAAACAGAAATCTACTTTCAAATACTCTCTCCACTTTCACAACATTTTTTAATAGTGGTGGGTTTTTTTGAGAAAATGGGGATAGAATTTATATTTCCTGATGTTTGTGGATTCACTTGCAGCCCACATGGCATATGTTCATCTAGCAGGATCTGCTTGGGAAACCCACGTGCACTTTTGAAGGGTGGAACGAAAAAGAGCAGCATTTTGTACAACTGAACACATGCTAAGTCCTCAGAAGTATGAATATTAAATATTCAAAAAAGAAAAGGCGTACTTGTGGCACCTTAGAGACTAAGCTGTAGCTCACAAAAGCTTATGCTCAAATAAATTGGTTAGTCTCTAAGGTGCCACAAGTACTCCTTTTCTTTTTGCGAATACAGACTAACACGGCTGTTACCCTGAAACCTATTAAATATACAATTAACGTGTTAATTAATAGTATCTTCTATTTGGTTTATTTTACATATATAAAACCTTTGCTTCCTGTCCTGCAACTGCTTCCCTGATAATCCTCCAAAAACATGGCCCATGTTGGATTCCTTCTCTCAAACTTCCTACTCTCCACCCCACTTCCTGAAAGTCCAAATTTCACCCATGTATCTCCCAGCACCTTTAATCAAGTCATTTAATACACATCAACTTCATGCCTCACCCAACTCTCTCGCTTTCGATGCTTCCTGTCCCCTGAAGATTACTTCCCACTAACACAAGCCCTAATCTCTCCTTGCCCTCTCCTCAATTCCGCTATTTATGCTCCCTCTTCACCATTTGCAGCACAATCTAAACCCAGCCCCACTAAATCTTAACCCGCTAATTTCTACACACATAACACCCTCTTTCCTAGAACTCTTGGCTCCTGACCCAGCCTATCATCACTAGCCAGTAAATTCTGACACACCCACAAGTACTGCCCCTTATCTTCTCTTTCCCTGCATCTCCCTTCCAGGAATTCCAGAGGACACTTCCATAAAAGCTGCAGATCTTTGGAAACAACACTCCCATGCCAAAATGAGGATTTCATTATGTGGGAACTCTGACAGCAGCAGGGCCTTGAGACCTTCCTGACATGGCTACGCAGCTCCACCCCCACCCCAGACGCTCAGTTGTCTCTTTCTCCTCAGTATTTACACTTCACCAAGAGGTTCCCACTTTTCCATGTGCTTCTGCTTCCCTCTTTTTCTCCATAAGTGACATTGCCTGACTGGAAGATAACTGAAAACTTGCACACACTCCACATTTAGGTGCATTCATCAGCAATGTTTGGATTGGTCACTAGTGCAGAATGTCGGAGGTTTTTTGGCTTATTTGGGTTTTGGTGGGTTTTCTGTTTTGTTTTTTGCTAGAATAGCGTTTCTGATTTTTAAAATTATATGTATGATTTTAACTGAAGAGAGCCAAAGTGACAAATATTATAGATTTCAGAGTAACAGCCGTGTTAGTCTGTATTCGCAGAAAGAAAAGGAGTACTTGTGGCACCTTAGAGACTAACGAATTTATTTGAGCATGAGCTTTCGTGAGCTACAGCTCACTTCATCAGATGCATACCGTGGAAACTGCAGCAGACTCTATATATACACAGAGAATATGAAACAATACCTCCTCCCACCCCACTGTCCTGCTGGTAATAGCTTATCTAAAAGCCATTTCCAGCACAAATCCAGGTTTTCTCACCCTCCACCCCCCCACACAAATTCACTCTCCTGCTGGTGATAGCCCATCCAAAGTGACAACTCTTTACACAATGTGCATGATAATGGCCTAACTTCATTATCATGCACATTGTGTAAAGAGTTGTCACTTTGGATGGGCTATCACCAGCAGGAGAGTGAATTTGTGTGGGGGGGTGGAGGGTGAGAAAACCTGGATTTGTGCTGGAAATGGCTTTTAGATAAGCTATTACCAGCAGGACAGTGGGGTGGGAGGAGGTATTGTTTCATATTCTCTGTGTATATATAGAGTCTGCTGCAGTTTCCACGGTATGCATCTGATGAAGTGAGCTGTAGCTCACGAAAGCTCATGCTCAAATAAATTCGTTAGTCTCTAAGGTGCCACAAGTACTCCTTTTCTTTCTGCAAATATTATAGACTTTTCTTTAATGCTAAATTTTGGCAACTCTTGTGGTGAGCATCCCTGTAATTATGTTATCCACTCAAAAAAGCAACAATTGAGATAAAATTACTCAACTTTGGCTCCAATCCCAGTCATACCATTTATAGAATTCACTGTTATAATTCAAGGGCACACTTACTTAAGACTACTCTGCACACATCATTACATCAGAGATCAGTTAACTGTAGTTAAAGAGGGGTTTATTTACCTCACACTGCCTGTGCACCGACATATGTTTCTGGGAGCATTCGTCTTCAGTGCAAGAATCACTTGAAATGATATCTTTATTCAGATTAGAATGAAGTCCATGTGATAGATGATTTTTAAAATGAACTGGTCCACTGGCAGTACTATTTGTGCAACTTTCTTGTGAGTCAGTGAGTGGTTCACATTTATTCGTTTTTATTCTTTCTTCACCATCTCCACTGGTAAAATCTTTCGTTATATCCATATGCTGCACTGATTTATTATCTTGATTCTCAAGAAAGTTATATCCAGAGGATTTAATTTCTTCTGAGGTATAGTCAGCAAAGATAATGGAACTGCTGCTTTCCATATTTTGAATATGACACTGGTCTCTGAAGAGAAGGAATCAATAAGTATATATTGTATGTTACCTACTAAACACCACAAGAGGCGGACATCAGAATTGCACTTCAGCTTTTATTTTGGAAATGTTATAGAAAGAGATATGGCTATTTCAAACCTTGGTAAAACTGGGATAATATCCAATATTTGTTTTACCCTTAGAAGCAGGAGTTCTACCCCTTCCCTACAAAAACCTTACCACTGCCCAATTGCCATTGTAGGGTCACCCTTTATAAGACTCTTCTGAGTGTTTATTTCTGATAGCTGACCTTTTCAGTTTGGCAGAGACAAGCAGCTACAGCCCCACGTGATCATTTGACAGATGTCTGTTGCATCTGTGTCCCTTCCAGCTGGTAAGTGTTGCTTTTACATTTCCCCCCTTCCCACCCACCTCATCTTTGAGGAGATGGCAAATCCGCACATTTTTCTGTTGAATAGAAACCCTCTACCTCCCTAATGATGCTAAATCTGAACTGAATCTTGTTGGTGAATAGTACACAATTTGTGAAGTCTGTATGTCTAGTAATAATGTTAGATACTATTGTGATAGACCCTGTTAACTCCCAAGGAGGAATGTTAGACCTTTTCTCACTCTCAGACATCTGATGAAAGGGGGAACAAATACAAGAATAACTGATGCCTAATAGTTCACTACTTGATACAAGGAAGTAATATTGCTGTAATACAAGTTTAACTCTACAACATTTAGTGTTACATGGAGAAAGACCCTATGTTAAACCCAGATTAATATTGTCATTTAACACTGCAATACTTACTCGCCACTTTCTTGGTCAGAAGACTTTTTGAGTGACTGCAACTTCAGGACTGTCTTATCTATTAGATGAACAGAAAAAGTCACATTTTACAAAACAAGACAAACACACATTTCATTGCATATTAACATTACAGGTATAGCTACTGATTAAACTACTAAAACTTACGATGAAGAGCAGGGGTTTTACCTATACATAACCTCATTCAGCCTTGCTATATTTTTACCCCTGGAAACATAATGATAGAGGGCATTTCTCAACCAACCAACAGGCCTCAAAAGTGCAATATTTTACACTTCTCTTTTTTAAAAAAAAAAAAAAAATAAGAAAAACCAAGTGTTATAGGGAAAAGGAACTCTCACTGTAAGGGATGTACTGAATTCTCGTTTATATGTTAAATTTAGTTTTCATATTTAGGAAAGCATTATTAGTATGTCAGCTAATGCTGAAATAGGGGGATTTTAATTAGTGAAAGAGATGGGAAGCAACTGAAATTTGTACACCAGCTAACCCTTTATTTTATTTTGGAAGTAACTTTAATCAAACACCATGTTTATGAAAAACAGTAACTCGGTGGCTTACCATACATAGAGGTTTCTGAGACAAATGTGGAACATATATTTTTCTAAGGTGATGGAGACCATATAATCTATTAATCAATCTAGATACTTATATGGTCCGCATCACTGTTGTAAGGTGTACCTCACAAGTATTTTAAATAGAAATAACAACTGGTATTCTCCATCTCAATGAGTAAGTTGCCTGTGTGCATTCCTGTGGCACCACCTTCCAGAGTATTCTTTTCTACTGGCATTCTTCTCTCCATGCCTGTAACACACACTCATACACAGGAGTGCTGGTATGCCAGGGGTGGGCAAACTTTTTGGCCTGAGGGCCACATCGGGGTTCCAAAACTGTATGGAGGGCTGGGTAGGGAAGGCTGTGCCTCCCCAAACAGCCTGGCCCTCGCCCCCTAACTGCCCCCTCAGAACCCCTGACCCATCCAAACCCCCTGCTCTTTGTCCCCTGACTGCCCCCCTCCCCGGGACTCCCCACTCCTAACCGGCCCCCAACACCCCACCCCCTATCCAAGCCCCCGTTCCCTGACTGCCCCAACCCCTATCCACACCCCCGCCCCCTGACAGGCCCCCCAGGACTCCCACACCTATCCAATCCCCCCGTTCCCCGACCGCCGCCCCCCAAACCTCCACCCCATGCAACCACCCCCTGCTCCCTGACTGCCCCCCGGGATCTCCTAACCCTTATCCAACCCCCGCCCATCCCCACCCCCTACGATGCCGCTCAGAGCACCATGTCTGAGAGCTGCGCCACCCGGCTGGAGCCAGCCATGCCGCGGCACTGCCCGGCAGGAGCTCACAGCCCCACCGCCCAGAGCACTGGCGGCACAGCGAGCTGAGGCTGTGGTGGAGGGGGGCAGCAGGGGAGGGACCGGGGACTAGCCTCCCTGGCCGGGAGCTCAAGGGCCAGGCACGGCAGTCCCACGGGACGGATGTGGCCCATGGGCCATAGTTTGCCCACCTCTGTGCTATGCGAAGGAAACAGGATCATCAAGACCTCCTTGCCAGAATGATGAGAGGGTTGTGGGGCTATGACATAGGCATTCTAGAAGTAATGTGGTGAGAAGTGAAAAGATAGGGAAAACCAAAGAAAAAGGAAAACAAGAGGAGATGCATAGTAGAGAAAAAGTGTGGGGAAAGAAACCGAGAAACCGTGCCTTCCTGTCAATGACAGATGTTGATGTCTCAAAATCAGATTCTGCCAACAGAAAGCTCAGAAGCTACAGAGAAGCCTCAATTTATCTTACCAAATATTTTTAAAACCCTAATATGGAAAACAAAGTAAAAGGCAGTTTACATTTGCCATTAAAATACTTCTAGACTGCATCAATTTTTCTCAAGTTTTCTGAGGCAGTTACGAAGAGAATGTTGGAAAGGGATGGCCAGATTCCACCACAGATCTGTGATTTCAGAATCTGTTAGCAAATGAACTTCTTTCTCAACCTCCTTAATACACAGTGCTTTTCCTCCAAAGGTCTCAAGTGAGTCCTTCCCCCAGAGTCCCTTCTACAACTAGCCACACTGCTATGCTTTGCCTGAGCTTTTTTTTTTTTTTGGAAACTGGATTCAACTGGAGCCTATGCAGCGCCCAAAATCCTACTCAAATATTTTAATAGGTAGATTTAGATGTCCTGCATTTCTAAATTAACCATTATACCCCCGATAATCTCTTGATCAGGACAATGCAGTAGGTAAGGGCACCTGATGGCCACTGTCATGCTTCCTAGAAAAACTGTTTGGAAAAATCTCTGGTTCCTTCATCAATTCTGAGAGTTGAGTGTTCCGCAAATTAATAGAACAGACATGCTTATGGGAAGTATGAAGTTACAATGATAACAAACAATACTCCCCTTTTGGACATGCTGTTTGAACATGTTCTATCCAAGCAGTGTGATAGCCTACAATATTAGGATGTTGCAGGCCAGCCAACACTTTAACTTCTCGTAATACCTGAAAAAAAGAGAAAAAAGCAACTTTATGATCATCCTTTAATTTGACTGTAAGATGAACTCAAAGGGGAAAAAAACCAAAGGTTTCTAGATACAGTTATTTTACCTCTTACTGGAATTTAAGAATTTGAGGACAGATTATTATTTTGCAGCATTAAGGATAATAAAATTCAGATCTTGCAGACTAATGTTTTATATTAGATTCAGATTGGGGCTAAATAAACATACGCTAAAATAATATAAAACCTGTTTAGAAAGATATGATGAGATACAAAATTCATAAAGTAGGAGATAAGCCCACTTAGTACTTTGCCATAACCATCATTAATGCCACTGCTAATTATATTAGGAACCAGTTACAGTAAGCAGTGACTTAAACAGAGAATCTGAACATGGAAAAATAAATTCATACCTTCATGCAATCTCTTTTGGTTGCTTTCTTAATAAGATTTCTTTTAATTGCATAGAACTGACCATCTAATTTGTTTCTGACCTGAAAACAATTTTTAAAAGGGAAAAGTCAGAAAAAGCAAATTTCACACATTTAGATCAATATATCAAAAACTCATTTGAACAACAGTTTGTTTCCTAAGAATCAAAATCTTACACTCTTTATTCAGATAACCTCTCAATGACATTAGAGGAGGTCTTCTGGATTTGGCCCTAAATGTCTCATGCAGAGGTGTCCAAGTTTTGCCTAATATACAGCAGCACAAAAGTCAAAACTTACATAAAATGAAATAGACACCACTGCAGCCATCCTTCCCATCAATATGGGGTGCTGCTCACTGAGACTACAGATCCCAGCCCACAACGTTCCTTCTTGATCTGCATGGCCTCACCAATGATATATTGACAAATGTTTTGTATTTTTAACTACTGACTTTGGGCTGTAACATTAGAGAGGTAACATTAGATAGGAAATGAGTTATACTAATAATGAATTATAATTATAATAATTATATTTGTAATTATAATAATTGCTTATTTTTACAATGCAACTAAATATTTTTAAAACAACTTTGGCAAGTAGTACATGACTCAGAAAGACAAGGAGGGTGAGGTAATATCATTTATTGGCCCAACTTCTGTTGGTGAGAGAGACAAGCTTTAGAGCTACAAAGAGCTCATCCTCAAGTCTGGGAAAGGTATTCAGAGTGTCACAGCTACATACAAGGTTGAACAGATAGTTTAGACAGTTACATGACTTATGAGTCTGAAACTAAATACCTTCATTTTCTAAAATATATTTTATTTTAGATTTATAAAATATCCACCCAACATAATAATATGGCTGACAGAGGAAACGAGGTTAGTTACTTGACACCTAATTTTCAGAAGAACTCAGCATCCGCTGCTCCAAGAGAAGCCAGCATGAACTATGGGTGCTCAGCATTACTGCAAATCAAGCCCTAAGACTGTAAGCTCTCTGGGAGGGAAGAACTGTCTTTCTAGGCATTTATATAACACTCACTACAATGGCACCTCTGGGCACTACTACAATATAAATAGTTAGTAAAAATAACAGTTACTATGAACCAGTGGTTGGTACAACCCACGTTCAAAATTTAAATAATTTTCTTTTTTAATCAACCACAGTTAAAACAAAATAAGCTTCCCTTATTTTATATAGATAAATTCAAGTACTTCATATGAGAAGTAAGGGTTCTCTCATATTCAAGTATAAGAATAAGACTGTACATGAAAGTACATGAAACATACAATATATTCTGTTTTAGACAAAAATGCGTTGGAGTCTTCAGAAAGCACCCTTCTGAAAGGAAGAACTAAAACCTCTTACACAGTTTCAGTTCACATTTGTTTTATTGCCTATTATTAAGAACAAAAACAACCAGGTGAACTATTTCCATCTCTAACAGTTATTAACAAAGCTGTTAAAACAGAGGATAAAAATACCTTGTACACTGTACCATATCCCCCTTTTCCTAGTCTTGCAATCTCATCAAATTCATTTAAATAGCGTGAAGTTTGTGCTTCAAAGAAAACTTCTTTTTCACTAATTAAAAAAAAAGTGTATTTTATGACTGGTGAAACTAAATCACAAGCTAAAATTAAATAAGTCACAGATAGAGATGACACAGAAACTTCATTTACATTGTGAAAAATAGCTAAGTACTATGACACTATCCCTATAGTTTTCAGAGTACCAGCCGTGTTAGTCTGTATTCGCAAAAAGAAAAGAAGTACTTGTGGCACCTTAGAGACTAACCAATTTATTTGAGCATGAGCTTTCGTGAGCTACAGCTCACTTCATCGGATGCATCACTTCATCCGATGAAGTGAGCTGTAGCTCATGAAAGCTCATGCTCAAATAAATTGGTTAGTCTCTAAGGTGCCACAAGTACTCCTTTTCTTTTATCCCTATAGTGCAAACTGAAAGCTGACAGTGTGTGTGAACAAGAAGGTTAATGTTCCAAACAGCAATACTTTGTGAAGTTCAAGGGGGAGATTTCGGCTATGTCTACACTAGAGACCTTACAGTGGCACAGCTGTATTGATGCAACTGCGCCACTGTAAGATGTCCCAGGTAGCCGCTCTATGCTGACGGAAGAGAGCTCTCCCACTGGCATGATTAAACCACCCACAATGAGCAGCGGTAGCTACGTCGGTGGGAAGAGCGTCTCCTGCCAACACAGTGCTATCCACACTGTTCTGTAGATATAACTTATGTCAGTCAGGGGTGGAGGTGTTTTTTCACACCCAGGAGCGACATAAATTTTACAGACAAAAAGTGCAAGTACAGACACAGTCTTATTGAAATAGTGGTGCAAGATGACCTGCTGAAGAGATTACGTTAGACTGAGTTAACACATAAGTGCTGTAAGGAATACAGAAAAAAATATGTTTCATTAGCATTAATGACTAGGAAACCCATTTGCAGATTAGTTACTTGCTATTCTGAAAAATTTGGTAGAAAATTTCAAAGGATTCTGCACCACAAGGTGAACTTTGGTCCTATTTTGACAACTTTAGTTTAAAATATTTATCATCATTGTATAGTAAACTAGAAAATATTTTACTGTGTATTTTAGGCAAAGTAGCAAAGCCTTTACTGAATAATGGTGGTTTAAATTCAAGGTGAGCAGTGGGCACGTTACATGAGAATTATTTTTTACAGATTAGCAGAGTGAGAATTAGAAATGGTTTATACTGTTTATATCAAAAGGCCATTATCAGCAATAACTGTTTTCCTAGAATTTCACAGAATCTCTCTCAGCCACAACTTGCAAACTCTGCAACAGCTGGAGGAGCAAAGCTTGCTATTTTCTCTTTAATAATTCAGTCCCCTTTTTTCAGCTGCCAAGTAGGACGTTTTGACTTTAAAAAGAAAAGCTTCAATAACTTTTGTGAAATTTATCTTATCCCGCTTCAAAGAATGATAGTAAGGAGAGAACCCTCATCTGATCCAAAAACCGTTTCAAAATAAATACAGAATGTCTTTGTCTCCACTGCAAACAATACTCTAGCCACTACTGTCATAATACATTCCAGATTCCTGAAAAAGCATTCCCTAAGATGCAAGATAATAATAATCATGCCCATGTCAGAATTTCAGCCTGCACCCAAAATCCATTGAAATTCTAAAGTTAGCAGGAAACATTTATAACAACTCTTATTTTATTTAACGGAAAAAATGAATGGGACTATTTCTCCGATATGCCAGGAGAAGAGTCAGAAGATCCAGCATGGAGTGTATAACCTTCAGCTGGTGCCTCTATTTCCTTTACAGACCCAGAAATTTATCTGTGAATCCCATACGGAGAACCAAGCATCATCAAAGGCCAAACACAAAAGGGGCGCTTTTGCTCCTGGCAATGGGCTATCATGTCACAGCTATTTAAAAAAAATTAACTTTAATACAGCAGCCCAAGTAAACCCCAATGCCCTACATGAAGAAAATGCAATATAAAATCTCTCTCCATCTTTACCCTTTTAAAGAGTAAGCTTATGTTTTTGAATACACTTTATCAAATTTATAACACCCAAGATCGCAAATGCAATATTTTCATGCAAAGCTGAATTCTATTATTTTTATAGTGCAAAACTTCAGACAGAAAGTTAATCTTAATACTTGTCACAGCACTTTGGACACATACCTGACTGTGTGAGAATCTCCACTGTCAAGCTCCTATAAAACAACAAAATATAAAAATTTTTTAAAAAGCTATTTACAGACAGAAACCTGATCTGCAATTAATGTTTAAATATGAACTTCATTACAAGAAGGTAAATCAGCAGCACAGCAATTCCAATTATTCTCCTAAATGTTCTAAATAAGAAAACATGTAACAAATTTAAATCAATATGTCTAAATTTCGATCTGAACAAAAATAAAGCTTTGACCTGATAAAGCAAGAATACTGTAGACTTTGTTACTATTTGTATCTATAGATCTAGATATTTCCCCTCACACCCACCCAAACTACCAAAGTGTAACCAAAGCACCATTTTATATGGCTTCTGAAAATACACAATCCAAATATAAAAACAGTTCCATAAAGAAAGTTGCTTCAGAAATCCTAACATGTAGGTTAAGTAATGTAAAGGTTATTAAAGAAACTTAAAGTTTACCTCACGTATTTGTTGATTGGCTGCTTTCATTAATTGAGTAATTGCTCTATTATGTTGCAATCTTAAAGTACTAAATTCATCACAGAAGGCAAAAGAGGAGAGCAAGCCCATTCTAGTGAATGTCCGACAGATTACTGTAAAAAGAAACAGGATAGAGGCTATTTAACAGGAAACCCAACTAAACAATTGCAACTTTAAATAAAAAGAAAAGGCGTACTTGTAGCACCTTAGAGACTAACAAATTTATCTGAGCATAAGTTTTCATGAGTATACCCAGACTATACATTAATCCTCATTACTTCTTAGCCTGGTCCAATTTATAGTAATCAACTGAATCAATGAACAAGAACAGTAACAAGGTACCCAATTGCATTTTAAGTCTCTATCCCACCCAATATAAATAAATATGAGCGAAGTTCCGAGCAACAATTACTTGTATTTTAGCACAGGGGAGGGAACAAATGCCAACACTAACACCACATGTGCGTATTTACATAACCATCTTGACCTGTACTTTTTATTCAGAAGTAAATGCTTTATTATTGAAACTGAAGATAATTTATAATTCAGTCAACATGGAGCTTGGAGTGCACGTGGTATAACGGTCGCATAAGGAATTCGTTTTAAACAATAATCGAAAGAGATTCTGAATCTGAAAAAAAAATGCGTTCCATTACATGTACCCTAACACCTTCTTCCTCACTCCTGGTGAGGAACCAAACCAAAACTAATTACACCTCAACTACAGCTACCCTGTAGAAATCCCCTCCCACCCACCAAATTAATCCACATTCCTTTACCTCCTACCTTCAGGGTGAAAGTCTCTTGTGTCCATCTCCTTCCTTTCCTAACTGAATAAACTACCTGACCACCACCCCACCCACTTGGCTGCCACAAATAAAGCACCCTTGTTGTATTTTCAGAGTTCAATTCTAATAGCATTCCAGTCTGTTCACAATTATGAGGACTCATATTACCATGGGCTATCAGCGCTATGCTATTAGTGAAGAGTGGCAGTATCAACGTTTTTGCTAATTCCCCCACTATGTACGCACATGTATATGCATGTACATGTAAATACACAAAGAATGCATTGGTCATAGCTCCAGAGTTAAGCTAAGGTCAATTTCTCTCTCAAAGTTGTTCATTATGCAGTCCATTATGAGGAATAAAAAACTGGGCCTGATAAAATTACTACATACTGGAAGAGTAGAGATGGAATTTTGGTGACAGTTACAAACAAAAATATAAATATATATATGCGCACACACACACACTTAGAATTGTTTAGGAATTCCAAGGAGTTATAACTGTTTAGGAATCCTAATGAGCTAAAAGGGACTTATTTTGGAAATACATTGAGCCTCTTTCTTTGCATCACTGTAGCTCAAAAACAGCCTGTTACCAAACCCAGCAAACTATCCATATAGATATATTTCTTTGAAAATATGTACATAAGCTATATTTACAGAAATTACATTGTAATTAATGGAAGTTGAACAATTGTTGAATTTAATATTATAGTGATAGGCAGGACTCTGGGTCACTAAATGGTGCACTCTGATGAGGTAACAACCAATCATTTCCCTTCCTCTCCAGTTCATTTGTAAACTTCACCTCTATTGGATGAAATTAATGGGAACTTTCCACCTGTCAAGAGTTCTTAGGGGTCAAGTGCTGGATTATCAATACACAAAGAACACTTGATTGGGTCACAGTAGACATAGTGACAGAGTACTGGTTGCGTGTATTTGTTTTGACAAAGAGAAGGAGAGGTAGAGAACTTGTGGTTATTTACCCTGGGATAGACAGTAGAGACATTGGTATAGTACTGATAAACAGATCCTGAAATAGATATTAGAAGTAGTGGTAGAACACTTGCTTTTATTTGTCTTGATATAGAGAATAAAGATAGTGGTGTAGGTTTAGGTACATTAGTCTTGAAATAGATGGTAGAGGAAGTGTACTGTGTAGATTTGAAGATTTTAATCTAAGAGGAAAAAAACCAATAGTCTACAAATTATCAACAATCACAGTGTACTGCTTTGTCCAAACACACACATGTAAATACAAAAATATATATACTCTTATTTCAACAGTTTATTTCTATAGTCTTGTATATGAAAAACATTTTAAAAAATGACATTTCTTAATTGCGCTAGTATTATGTTTAATCAAAGAAAATATTCAAAACAAAAGCTACATGCACAAAAAAAGGAAGTTTTCAATCAAAATGTCTTGCACCAAAATAAGGGGAGCACTTTTAAAAACAGTTGTGTTAAAAGGCTAAAACACAAAGAACAGAAGGGTATAATTAGATGTAGTCAGAAATTTTAAAAAGGAAAATATTCGTCTTTTTGTTATTTTCTTACTATCTTAAGAATATGCTTAGGAAATGCATAGAAACATAAAATTCTATACCAAAAATATCAATGATACATCAAGCCATATCAAGTAATAAAATACTTGAATTGCTACATACTAGTGCTGTGATCCTGCAAACACTTATGTATGTGCTTACCTTTACTACCATGAAAATTCCAATAGGAAAACACCAAAAGAAATGGAATTTCAGCTCCAAATTTGAGTTTAACCATAACCTGTTTCCTATGTTTCTAATGCTTCGTGTGTTGTTTGTAGTTAAATAAATGTTACTGAAAAGCTTTTTTATGCTTAGGTTACTGTAATGTATTCTCAAAACTAAGGTTTTGTCTAGGGATAGAGTTTTCACACTTTTTAATCAGGAATATTTTTGTATCACTCCCCTTGTAAAGACAGGCATCTTAATTATCAAGTCAATTCTACAGTGAACTACTAAAATTGCTTTCCTATATCTATAAAAGTGTCAGTCATTTTAGGTCTGATGTTTTGGATCCTGGACTAGGAGTAAGTGCTGAGACCCCACTTTTCCAACAGCACTTTAAGCTACGCACAGTCATCAGATATCAAGCTTTAAATCTGGCACTAGTGCAGATCTGAATATTGGCCATCCTGGGATTGAGGCACATTTTGCTCAGAAATTTCCACATTTGAGAGGAAGGAGAAATACTTCTTTGTCAGTTGTTTTTGTTTTTAAATGACAGTTGTTTGAAAGCTGCTCGGAGATATGGAATATTAGAAGTTGACCCAAATGAACTGGATTAATGGGAAGAGGGCAGGTGAGATGGTAAAAGGTTCATGATTGCATACCACATGGATCCACAATGTGCATCACTTGGCTCTACAATTTAATCACCATCACATATAGGGGGGTGCATATAGACACACACAAAAACACTGTTCATGGGAAATCTAATTCATTTTTTTAGTTCAGCACCTTCCAACAATAAGTAGAGCTGACAAAGTAGAAAAGTTATCTGAATATTCACTTTGGAGTAGTGTGAACTTAAACTAGATGATAGAAATTGGAGAATAGAAATTAAGGGTATATTCTTACTGACTCTTTTTTTTTTTTTTTTTTTTTTTAAGATTCGTTTGATTTGAATCCTGTTTTGATTAGCATAATACAGGTACATTTGTTGCTTTTGCATAGAGAATTATACAATTTGTGTACATTTATGAATATTTCTATTACATTATATTCCTTTCCTATAGTTGTGTTTTCCCTGTTTTTTATAGTTCAAATACCAGATTTTAATAAAGCCTGTGGAATGAGTTCAGAGTCATCTTAGGGATATCACCTGTTACCTCTCTTGCACTGTAATACGAGGCTGGTGAAACAAAATTGTTAGTAGAGTAGTAATAATTCTCTGCAACTTGATCCTACATATTTCTGGAAGGTAGAGAATGCCCTCAACTCCTAGTCAAATTGAGGGTGCTCCCAACCGTCCAAGTGGCACTCAGCTACGCCCAGTATCAGATCCATAATTTTCCAATAGTCCAATGTAAACTGACAAACGGATCTCATAACTCAGAAAACAAACGTAGCATTTTATCTTCAGGCACATGTGACAATAAATCAATTTAAGGTAAAGTAAAAATTGTAGATACTCTCACTAACTTTGGAACAAAGATCTTGATTGAACAGGATTTTGTGCATACACATGGCAAAGATGTTCTAGCAGAGAAACAAGCAGTAGCTGGTTTGCAATTGTAGAAGTGAAATAACATTTTTCTGAACGATTCACAACTCGAAGTTCTTCTGGTACATCAGATTCTGAAAATAAAACAAAACAATTTAAGGGTCATCATATACTGACTTTGTGAAACACGATAAAAAATGGTTACCAGCAGCAAACTTTTTTGTTGTGTAGACTGACCCCTAATTGTAACTGTGTAACCAGTTTGGCCAGTTCTTCATTACAGCTTTCTGTATAGGACAATGTCTCAGAATGCACTGTGCAGAGTACACTGCAGAGCCCGGCCTGACCCGGTGCACTGAGCTGTGCAGTGGCGTGGCTGGCTCCAGCTGGGTGGCACGGCTGTAGCACCGCCAGCCAACAGTGCTCCAGGCAGCGCAGAAAGGGGGCAGGGAGCAGAGGGGGTTGGATAGAGGGCAAGGGAGTTCAGGGGGTAGTCAGGGGGCAGGGGTGTGGATAAGGGTCGGAGCAGTCAGAGGGCGGTGAATGGGGGGGTTGAATGGGGGCAGTGATGCTGGGGGGGCAGTCAGGAAGGAGGGGGGGTTGGATGGAGCGGCGGGGGGCAGTCAGGGGCAGGGGTGGCGGGGGGGTTAGATGGGGCAGGAGTCCCAGGAGGGTGCCGTCAGGGAGCGTGAAGCGGGGCGGATAGGGGGCGGGGGCCGGGCCACACCACACCTGGCTATTGGAGAGGCACAGCCTCCCCTAACCAGCTCTCCATATAATTTCTGAAACCAGGTGAGGCCCTCAGGCCAAAAAGTTTGCCTGCCCCGGTATCAACCATTCCTTATCATTGGAGCAGTAGTTCTGTGAACTGCTGGCAGCTACTAAAAGACAAAGGAAAAAAAATATATCTATCTAGGCATTTTAAATGTGCCTTTCACCATAATATTTAGGAAACAAATGTTCTCTGAGGAAAAAAAATATTTTTTAAAAACCTTCAGAGATTACTCATTACTCTTAAATGAACAGGAACACTCGGTCCCTTTAAAATGGAATTTATAACAGCACAGTAAAGTCAGTTTAGGACCCACCCACACTGCAAGTCTAAACACACAGAGTTGTCTGCTCCATGGTTACAAATGTATTTTTTAAATAAATATAACCTATATCTACTTTACTGTAGCATATGTGACAACACAATCATCATAAGGCTTTCCCAATCTGAGTGGAGATACTAATTTAATTACAAAGCTTCCTTTCCTAATATTTGTTTAGTATACAATATAAAATTGAGTTTTCAAGAACAGCCTTTTAGGCCAAGAGCCCTGTTTTCAAGTGAGACATGATGCAACAATTTCATTACAAATATTAACAACAAAATCCTCCTTCTTAAGATAAAAATTTACTACTTTTGGAAATGAAGAAAGGTAAATAGTGTCCCCTAGGGATCTGTACAGAGACCAGTGCTGTTCAACATATTAATAAATGATCTGGAAAAAGGAAAGGAGTACTTGTGGCACCTTACAAACTAACAAATTTATTTGAGCATAAGCTTTCGTGAGCTACAGCTCCCTTCATCAGATGCACAGCTCACGAAAGCTTATGCTCGAATAAATTTGTTAGTTTGTAAGGTGCCACAAGTACTCCTTTTCTTTTTGCAGATACAGACTAACACAGCTGCTACTCTAAAACCTGGAAAAAGGAGTAAGCAGTGGGTGGCAAAGTTTGCAGATGATATAAAATTACTCAAGATAGTTAGGTCCAAAGCAGATTGCAAAGAGTTACAAAGGGATCTTAACTAAACTGGGTGACTGGACAACAAAATGGCAGATGAAATTCAATATTGATAAATGCAAAGTAATGCACATTGGAAAACATCCCAACTCTACATACAAATTGATGGGGTTTAAATCAGCTGTTACCACTCAAGAATGAGATCACAGAGTCATGTGGGTAGTTCTCTGAAAACATCTTCTCGATGTGCAGGAGCAGTCAAAAAAAGCTAGCAAGCAGAATGTTAGGAACCAGGGTAGATAAAAATCAATTTTATTTTTTTTTTAAAACTGATTTTTTTTTATTTAAGTCGGATTTTTTTTGGATAAAATGCTTTTTGAGGAAAAAAACCTAGCTAAAGATAGTTTTAATTAAGATACATTATAGCTCAAAGATCTCTCATCATGGAATACGGATTATAAATTCTAATTCTATAGTATGAGACAATATATATTCATATAATGTTTAAGAAAAGTTTTGTAAATGAGTTCCAATAGTTCATGAATTAGTAACCCAATTTTATGGGGTTCCAGAGGCTTCTGTATACATTATTTAGATTAATCTTCCTATTTACCCAATGGGACTCAGTGCTAAGTCTAGAAGATACCATCAGAGCTGCTTAGTTTTGCAGTTCCAAACTGTGGATTTGTGTCTCCAGAGATAACATGCTTGTTAACAGCAAAAATGGTAATAAATAAATATATAGAGGTGAGAAATAACAGACCTCAACCCTATTGTCCCTCTGCAAATTTGTGTACACAGAGTCAATCCCTTACCTCTCTCTGAAAGTGCAAAGTTTCAAAAAGTTAAATGAATAGAAGATTGTTGTGGGCAGAAAAGATCTGGACAAGAAGAAGCCTGGAGATAAATGTGAGAAGGGAGGGACAGGCAGTAGAAACAAAAGTGAAACTGTTTGAGCAGCATATTCCAGAAGTCTTGAGGTCTTTCTGAGTGTAGCCTTCATTGATTTGAGATCTACCATACCATTCTCTCACTAGAAGGGAAAACCTATAATGGCAGCAGGCCATAAAAGAGACCCAGTTTGGGAATATTTTAATGAAGTTCCTCTACCTGTGGATAAGACAGGCATGCGTGCAAAATACAAACAGTGCAACAAAGAAATGCAAGGCCTGAATGAAACAACATCATGAGAAGTGTTCCTTCTCAGGAGGAAGCTGCGCTGAAGATGATGAAAGGAACATGTCTGAACATGCAGGATCTTCAGGTTGGTAAACTTTTTTATTTCATACTTCTTTCTTAAGGACCAGCTGTCTTCCTTCTGGACTATTCTTGAATTCTCATGTTTGAGCAAAAAATATAGTAGTTACTCTATGGTATTATCATTTTAGATGCAGTTGTGATAAAAAATAAATAGTTGAAATAGGCAGATCTTCCTTTTACAAGTTCACCTTTAAAGTAGTACTGTGTGTCAATGAATGCAATGAGTAATACTAAATGAAGTATGGTGATAATAATTAAATAACTGTATTGACTTATTTTGTTTAGGAGAATCCATCCGCAACATACAGGATTCTGAAGACTATCCATCTTCAAGATCACCATCATTTTCTATAGTTTCAGAGTTATCTGCCAAAGATAGCATTTCAATCACATCATGTATGTCACATAGCCACAGTATATCACCTGTAGCAAAAAGAAAAAAAACATCTCCATCATCCAGAAATCACCATAGATAAGTTTGTGATAAGAACCAGCAGATTACAGAAAGAGGTAATTGATGAAAGAATTGCTTGGTTTGTTTATGCAACAAACTCTCCTTTCCGTATGATTGAAAACCCACACTTCATTACCACGGTTTAGTCATTAAGACCAGGATAAAGTCCACCCAACCAGAGCAGATGTCGCAGGCAAATTGCTGGATAAAGTGTATGAAAGAGAAATCGAGCAGTGTGCAAAACATCTAGAGGGTGAAATTGTTAACCTGAGTCTTGATGGGTGGAACAATGTCCACAATGATCCTATTGTATGTGCTTGTGTGACAAAAGAAGAAAGGAATGTCTTCCTTACAGAAACAACTGATATATGAGGAAATGCACAGCAGAATACTTACAGGAAGTAGCAGTAAAAGCTATAACAAACTGAAAAAAAATTCAAATATCTAGTACGTAGCTTGGTCACAGACAATGCTGCAAACGTATTCAAAATTAGAAGAAATTATTTAGAAGAGATCCCAAGCTAACGACATATGGTTGCAGTGTTCATTTGATGCACCTCCTAGCCAAAGACTTCAGTGTTCCAGAAATAAAAGCTAATGTTGTTGAAATTGCAAAATACTTCCGTAACAACTGCTATGCAGCAGCTGCTTTAAAAAAAGTGGAAGGAACCAAACTAACGCTCCCCCAGGATGCACAATGGAACTCAGTAGTGGACTGTTTTGAGCACTATATCAAGAACTTGCCTAATCTGATGACAGTTTGTGAACAAAATTGTGAAAAAATAGATGTCAATGTCACAGATAAAGTTCTCAATATTGGGCTTAAGAGAAATGTTGAACACATGCTGAGTATCCTGAAGCCTATTTCTGTAGCCTTGAACAAAATGCAGGAAAACAGCTGTTTTATTGCTGACGTTGTTGAAATTTGGAAGGAACTGAGTGAGATCTTAAAAAGAGAAATATGCAATGACAGAGTTAAATTACAAGCATTAAAAAAACGACTGGGACAAGCACTATCTCCAGCTAATTTTCTTGCAAATATTCTCAATGCTCGGTACCAGGGTCAAACCTTAACTGCTGAAGAAGAGGAGTTGGCTATGAAATGGACATCCAGCAATGATCCCTCCATAATGCCAACTATAATAAACTTCAGAGCTAAGGGTGAACCATTCAAGAAATATATGTTTGCTGATGATGTTTTAAAGAAAGTCACACCAGTGAACTGGTGGAAGTCACTTAAGCACTTGGATTCAGAGACTGTTGAAGTGATAATCTCACTTTTAACAGCAGTAGCTTCTGATGACGTAGAAAGAATATTTTCTTCCTTTGGACTAATTCATTCCAAACTGAGAAATCGTTTGGGACCTGAAAAAGCAGGAAAGCTTGTTTTTCTTTTCCAGATTATGAAAAAAACAGGAAAATGAAGGCGAAGATGACTGAGTAAGCTGCAGAAGCCAATATTTTAAGTTTCTCATGTTGACCTGGCTGACATAGCCGATTTAATTTTTGTTCTTTTTTTTAAAAAAAATATTTTAACTATTTTAGTTAAAAACAATTTTAACAAAAACAAACCAGATTTTAAAAAACTTGAATGTTTAACTAAATTCAAAAATTCATATGTTTGTTTTGTTAAAATATTATATGTTTGCTGTTGAAGAAAAAAATCCAGAATACATAACATTGTCATTTTAGTTAAATAAAACAATTTAAATGTCTGTCTGGTGATGTTCTCCTCCTAATACAGCATGGTAAGAAAATTCTCCAAATATTAATGATTAGCCTGCTGAATTAGAGATAGTTCACCTCCCAATGACTTCATAAAGATCTGCTTCAATTTCCTTTGGTAAATGAAATAACCAAACAGTCATTCATTTTCTGATATGGCTGTAAAACTAATCTGAAAAGTTTTCAAAATAAATCACTTTAAATATGTATAGTGTGTACCTTCTAAAAATGAAGCCTTCATCTATCTGTGAGTTGTGAAAAATATGTATTAAGGTTATAACAACCAACAAGAATGCACTTTTATGTAAAAATCCATGATTAAATCAAGTCTTCCTGACTAGTGGTTTAAATCAATTTAATTTAAATCAAATCCACCGTTAGGAATTGTGGCGGTAGGGATAACTCAGTGGTTTGAGCATTGGCCTGCTAAACCCAAGGTTGTGAGTTCAATCCTTGAGGAGACCATTTAGGATCTGGGGCAAAAATTGGGGATTCGCCCTGCTTTGAGCAGGGGGTTGGACTAGATGACCTCCTGAGGTCCCTTCCAACCCTGAGATTTTATGATTAGGAAAAGGATAGATAATAAGACAGTAAATATCATAATGCCACTATATAAATCCATGGTATGCCCACACCTTGAATACTGCGCACAGTTCTGGTCACTCCATTTCAAAAAAGATATATTGGACACCGAGAAGGTACAGAGAAGGGCAACAAACATGACTAGGGATATGGAACAGCTTCCATAGAAGAAGAGATTAAAAAGACTGGGACTATTCATCTTGGAAAAGAGACAACTAAGTGGGGAATATGATAAAAGTCTGAAAAATCATTAATGGTGTGGAGAAAGTGAATACGGAAATATTATTTATTTCTTCACATAAGATAAAAGCCAGGCGTCACCCAATGAAATTAATAGGCATCAGGTTTAAAACAAACAAAAGGAAATATTTCTTCACAGAATGCAGTCGCCTGTGGAATTCATTGCCGGGGCGGTTTTGAAGGCCAAAAGTATAACTGGGTCCAAAAAAAGAATTAGATAAGTTAATGGAGGATAGGTTCCTCAATGGCTATTCACTAACCTCAGGTCAGGGATGCAACCCCATGCTCTGGGTGTCCCTAAGGCTCATACTGGATAATAGAGACTGGATCACGTGATAATTGCCCTGTTCTGTTCATTCCCTCCGAAGTATCTGGCACTGGCCACTGCTGGAAGACATGATACTTGGCAAGATCTAGATGGACCATTAATGTGACCCAGTATGGCCACTCTTATGTACAAATATTACAAAGCTTTCCCCCCCCCATTAAATACTGTTTTCGGGGGGGGGGGGGAATCTGCTTAATTAATAAATGAAACATTCACAATGTAGCTCAGTAACACAGTCTCCATTGCTTTGTAGAATTCACAATAATCTCATCCTTCAAAAAGATCAGGATAATGATTTTGATAGAAGATTTAAATACTACTCAGGAGAATCAAACAAACAAAAAGCACCCTACACAAGCCAAGAGGAGAGTGGGAAGGAAAGGAAAATGGAGGAAAAACCAGAGACCCAAATAACCCTAAGGGGGAATGAGAAATAAGGATCTTCCACATTAAAAGTTTACATCAAACATCCAGATTCCCAGAGTCATCCCTACTCAGAGGGGAGACACAGCGAGGGGCCCCGGAGACCCTACAGAAAACACACAGTCTCCAGGAACCCCTCAGAAATACTTCAGGAGGACAAAGTGGGCAGACACTTAGTAAAAGTGACAGGTTTCAGAGTAGCAGCCGTGTTAGTCTGTATTCGCGAAAAGAAAAGGAGTACTTGTGGCACCTTAGAGACTAACCAATTTATTTGAGCATGAATTAATGATTGACAGCTGTGCTGCTCTTGCATCACCCTCCCTACCACCAGGCACCTGACGCCTTGCAAGAACTAGGGGCCAATTTCATCATCATCCCCCGCCCCCACCAGACAATGACAGGGGACACGGGGGGGGGGGTTGTATCATCCCCCAGTGGGCCCCACGGGGGGCAGAGGGGGCGGGTACCCCACTCGCCTCAGGGGAAGGGGCGCCTCCACTGTGCGGAGGGGGTGGGGAGTTGCACTGCTCTCCCAGTGTGCCCCAGGAGCTTGGGGGGGGACATTAAGCCCCCGTTCCCTGCCCCCGCAGGGAATATCCCTCTGGGGCGAGGGGGCCGTTGCGGTGCCCTTCCCCCCTCGGCAGCTGGGGGCACTTCCCTGCCCCCCCGGGTTCTTGCCGAAGTCGGGGACGGCGGCTCCCCTCACTCACCGTCGTACTGCGGCTCCGGCCCTTCCTCGGGAAACTCGATAGCGGGCGGCGGCAGGTTGGACCCCATGGCCCTAGGCCAGAGCCTGGGCCGCCGTTCCCCCGCAGCGCCCCCGCCACCTCTCCACATGGCCGGGACCTCTGGGACTCAATTTCCCGCCGCAGCCTGGCAGAGCGACCCGGGGCGGAGGGGGCTGGAATGTACCGGCTCCTTCCAGGCCGAGCTCGCCCAGCTGCGCCCTCTACCGGGTCCCGCCGTGACGCGCCAGGAGTCTGCCTCGGTCGACCTCGTGTGGAGCGGGGTTGCCGGACGGCCACCTCCCCGCACCCGTAGGGATCGGGGGCGCTGACCAGTTCCCGCTCTGCCCCGAGGTGCTGGAAGTAGGAGTGCTCAGCACCCCCGCTATACAAATTGTTCCAGCCATTTCCCCCACACAAACACACACCCCTAGGGGCCAGGGCCCGAACACATCCCCACAGGCCTCTGGTGGATAGAGGCTCTGGCTAATTTGATTCCTACACATCTGGGAGGCAGGGAGCTGGCTAATTCCCCCCCACACTCCTTGGGGTGGAGAGATTGACATGCAGATTATACTCACCCTATATTACATCCTGTAATGCTGGGGGTTGGGATATCCCATCCCATACTGCGACCTTCAAGGGGCTTGGGCATCAGAATAATTCCAGTGCAGGCTGCATTCATTGGATCTGGGGTACTGAGATACAGACTAGTTCCACTCACACCTGAGAATATAGATATTGACAGGTCAGTTTTTAAATTGTGAGATCTTTGGTGCATGAGGTGTTCCTTTTTATTTGGAAAGCACCTAGCACATAATGGGCAGTAGCAGAAATTAATAATACATATAACTATTATAATATTTTCAGAGTTCAATGCATCAAAAAATTGTGAGGATTATTAGTATCTGTCACTCCACAAAAAGTGGCACGGAATCCTTTTTACCAAACACATGGTGATGTCCTGAATCAAGTGGAACCATGTTCCCAGACTGAACTTTTCCCAGTTTTGAGCACACAATTATTTTAAATTGCTAACAGCTTAATCCCTTACAAATTCTAACCAAAATGATCATATATAATCTTATTGTAAACAAATGCAGTATAATCTGTTACAGTGTATATGGTAACACCCATTGTTTCATGTTCTCTGTGTATATAAAATCTCCCCACTGTATTTTCCACTACATGGATCTGATGAAGTGAGTTGTAGCTCACAAAAGCTTATGCTCAAATAAATTTGTTAGTCTCTAAGGTCCCACAAGTCCTCCTTTTCTTTTTGCGGGTACAGACTAACACGGAAACCTGTCAATTATAAAAATTTCCCTCTGATCCCAAAAAAGGGTCAGTGCCTCCAGTAACTATTAATTACAATGAATGTTTCCTTAATTATCCAAAACCATGCTTCAATTAATTTAATTCAGCATCCCCAGCAATATTAACATATGCCAAGGTATTAAACATTATGGCCTGATAATAATGAGAGGTAGCGAGCACCAACAGTTCCTAATGAATTTACCACACCTGTACAAAAAAAAGAAGTATTAAAAGGAAGACACAAAACCTTGATTTATGTGCTGACTAAACAAGATTGTGATTCAAGTAAACAGCATTACAGTATGAAGCACAGATAATTTTCAACTATGCACAAATTACAAGCATATGTAATGTACTGGCTCCTGTGTCTCTCTCTGTGTTAGTACTGCTCTCTGTTGCCCATAATAAATCAAACCTACTCAGGCCAGGTCTACACTACAGAATTAGGTCAATGTAAGGCAGCTTACGTTGACCTAACTCTGCAAGAATCTACACTACAGCATTGCTCCCACAGATGTAAGTCCCCCACTACACCGACCGAATAACTCCACCTCCACGAGAGGTGTAGCACTTAGGCTGATATAGTTAGGACAATGTAGTGTCTGTGTAGACACTGCATTACTTATATTGCCTGTCAGCACTACATGGAGCTCTGAGCTGAGAGCCTGACTGCCCAGGGCTGAGAGCCCGCTCTGTCAGCTCTGTGCCAAGCCCGGGCTCTCAGCTCCCCATACTGCTCCACTTGTTACTCTTGGGAGAATTCTGTACCAAAAAATTAAAAACTCTATGCCAAAACAAAAATAAAAATTCTGTGTACAATATTTTAAAATTCTGCAACATTCTGTATATTTTATTTGTCAAAATAACACAATATAATCAAACCAGTTTCAATTATTTTGGTAATTTATTTCATAATATCTGTCAACAAGTATGTCTGTAACAATACAGATAACAAATATTCAGGAAATATTTTTTGACAAATAGATTCCTTACTAGCCATATTAATACAGAACTTTGAGTAATAATTCATTTAAACTACAATACAGGTTTATTTTCCATACCCCTCAGAAGCAGTGCAAAGGCTTCGGGAAGTCAGGGTAACAGAGGAGCTGAGGGAGAGGGAAATAATTGCTGGGAAAGAGCCTACGAGTGAACCTGGAGGGTTGTTGGGTGCGAGAACTATGGAACAGATTTTTTTTCAGGGGGTAGGAATTGTTAGGGAGTTGGGGAGCTTCCCCAATGCAGACCCTTAGCCTCTCCCAATCAGTCAAGCACATCTGCCCCTGTCCCGATCTGTCCCAACACCCTCTCCCCATTCCCATGTGTCCCTGCACCCCCACTCAGCAACCCTTCCTCCCCTGTCCCCATGTGTCCCTGCACCCTCCTCCCCATCCCCATGCATTCCCTTATTTCCATGTATCCCTGCACCCGCACTCAGTCATCACATACCCCCCCACACCACTCCCCATCCTCATGTGTCCCCACACCCCCATTCAGCCACCCGTGCTCCCATGCACCCCCCTCCCCCATTGTCCTTGCACCCACACTCAGCCACCCCTGCTCCCATGTGGCCCTGCACCAAAACTCCAATTCAGCCCCCACCCCAATCTGTCCCCCCAATTTGCCCTTCTCAATCCCAGTTCATATGACCCACAGTAGCCTCCTGTGCCCCATGCTGTCCATCTGCCTATATTCTGTGCCTTCTCACGTTGCCCTTCTTGTCCTCCGTTATCGGCTGCTGATGGCTATGGCCGATGATGAGCTGGCTGCCCTTGGTTCTGGCACCACAGCAGCTGCCCCCTACACAGATGAGCTTTATCCTCATGGTAGAAAGTTCCATTGTGCCAGGGGAGCAGAGGTGTGGACAACTTTTTTTCATCACAAAAGTTTAGGTGATCTTTTAGGTATGCTGGGTCCGGGCTATTGAGAGCCTGGAAGATAAGGACTAGGACCTTGAACTTGACTTTATATTGTATTGGGGCTTTTGTAAAGCATTTTGACACATATTATCTAAGTGCTAAGTAGTATTCAGAAGGAAAACATTTACCAATAAAATAAAGACAAAACCACAGCATTGATTCTGACGTAGAGCACATATTTACATCTTGTAAAATCAGGTGCTATATGCAGAAGAAGGTGGTTCTAAAGGTGACCTTCAAAAAAAAAAGGGGTGGGCTGGGGTGGGACTTTCACTTTTTTAAAAATTTGTAATCTACAAAGAAGGCACAAAAGATTTTTCTATTGTTTGTTAGGAAGGTGGTTTTCTGTTTGTTTTTCATATTAAAAATGTAAATTATGTCTACCCTATTTTTCCTGGAAACCTTGTACATGACTGAAAAACTATTAGATTTACAACATTATGGACACCATCCAAGTGAAACTTGATTAACTGATAAGGAAAGTTATTTGTATCCATACTGTTTAAAATTCTTTTGGTTTTTGTTTGTTAACACCTGTTTTATTCAAACATCTAATAGACAATTGGGAGAAAAGTTCTTGTGGTAAAGTTTTAAAACATCTGCCCCTTCAATTCAAGGCTGAGAGTGTTAATCTTCCTCTCTGAGACATGCACTGCATTTTTTAGCAAAACCAGGGAAGACCAGAATTTACATTCCTGAAATTTCAAAAGTAAAAATCTAAGCAAAAAAAAAAATATTTTTTGAGGGTGAACAAAAAAAAATCCCTTTCAGATCTTTGTTCAGTATAAAAAAACAAAGTAGGCATAAGCATTTTTTCCATTATAGGTCACCTTCAAGAGAAGACAAAGGTCATTAGAGCTATAGTAAAGAAAGACAAAACAGAACATCAGAATCAGTCAGCACTGATTCTTGACAAACGCACAATTTAGTGGAGAGGTTGGCAAGAGTTGGGAAAAGGTTAAAAGACACAGTTTTCACCCCTTATTTATATATATTTAATTTATATAAACATATTTAAGTTGTGCCCATCCAGAGGGCAAAAACAAGGATGGTGTCATGGTAAGGGGTACACTACAGACCACCTAACCAGGAAGAAGAGCTTGATGAGGCTTTTTTTAAACAACTAACAAAATCATCCAAAGCACAGGACTTGGTGGTGATGGGGGACTTCAACTACTCAGACATCTGTTGGGAAAATAACATAGCAGGGCACAGATTATCCAACAAGTTCTTGGAATGTATTGGAGACAATTTTTTGTTTCAGGAGGGGGAAAAAGCTACTAGGGGAGAGACTGTTCTAGATTCGATTTTGACAATTAGGGAGGAACTGGCTGAGAATTTGAAAGCGGAAGGCAGCTTGGGTGAAAGTGATCATGAAATGATAGAGTTCATGATTCTAAGGAATGGTAAGAGGGAGAATAGCAAAATAAAGGCAATGGATCTCAAGAAGGCAGACTTTAGTAAACTCAGAGAGTTGGTAGGTAAGATCCCATGGGAAGCAAGTCTAAGGGAAAAAACAATTGAAGACAGTTGGCAGTTTTTCAAAGAGACATTATTAAGGGCACAAAAGCAAACTATCCCACTGTTTGGAAAGGTAGGAAGTATGGGAAGAGACCACCCTGGCTTAACCAGGAGATCTTCAAGAGTCCTACAAAAAGTGGAAACTAGGTCAAATTACAAAGGATGTATATAAATAACTACCACAAGTATGTAGGGACAAAATTAGAAAGGTGAAGGCACAAAACGAGCCCAAACTAGCTAGAGACATAAAGGGTAACAAGAAAACATTCTACAAATACATTAGAAGCAAGAGGAAGACCAAGGACAGGGTAGGCCCGTTACCTTCAATGAGTGGGGGGGGGATTACAGAAAATGTGGAAATGGCAGAGGTGTTTAATGGCTTCTTTGTTTCAGTTTTCACCAAGCAGGTTGGTGGTGATTGGATGTCTAACATAGTGAATACCAGTCAAAATGGGGTAGGATCAGAAGAGGCTAAAATAGGGAAAGAACAAGTTAAAAAATTACTTAGATGAATTTGATGTCTTTAAGTCACCAGGGCCTGATTAAATGCATCCTAGAATACTTAAGGAGTTTACTGAGCCATTAGCGATTATCTTTGAAAAGTCATGGAAGACTGGAGAGATTCCAGAAGACTGGAAAAGGGCAAATAGAACGCCAGTGTATAAAAAGGGAAATACGGACAACCTGGGGAATTACAGACCAGTCAGCTTAACTTCTGTACCTGGAAAGATAATGGAGCAAATAATTAAACAATCAATTTGTAAAGATATAGAAGATAATAAGGTGATAAGTGACAGTCAGCATGGATTTGTCAAAAACAAATCATGTCAAACCAACCTGATAGCTTTCTTTGACACGGTAACAAGACTTGTGGATGGGGAAGCAGTAGATGTAGTATATCTTGACTTTAGTAAAGTTTTTGATACTGTCTTGCATGACCTTCTCATAAACAAACCAGGGAAATGCAACCTAGATGGAGCTACTATAAGGTGGGTGGAAAACTGGTTTGGAAAACCGTTCCCAGAGAGTAGTTATCAGTGGTTCACAGTCATGCTGGAAGGGCATAACAAGTTGGGTCCCGCAGGGATCTGGTTCTGTTCAATATCTTCATCAATGACTTAGATAATGGCATAGAGAGTACACTTATAAAGTTTGCGGATAATATCAATCTGGGAAGGGTTGCAAGTGCTTTGGAGGATAGGATTAAAGTTCAAAATGATCTGGACAAACTGGAGAAATTGTCTAACGAAAATAGGATGAAATTTAATACGGACAAATGCAAAGTACTCCACTTAGGAAGGAACAATCAATTACAAACATACAAAACGCTGTTGCAAAAAAAGTGAACATCATTCTGTAGGTGCAGGTGTGTTGTAAGCAAGACACAAGAAGTAATTCTTTCGCTCTACTCTACACTGATTAGGCCTCAACTGGAGTATTGTATCCAGTTCTGGGCACCACATTTCAGGAAGGATGTGGGCAAATTGGAGAGAATCCAGAGATGAGCGACAAAAATGATTAAAGGTCTAAAAAACATGACCTATGAGGGAAGATTGAAAAAATTGGGTTTGTTTAGTACATAATAACAGTTTGCAAGTACGTAAAAGGTTGTAAAAGGAGGAGAGAGAAAAATTATTTTTCTTAACCTTTGAGAATAGGACAAGAAGCAATGGGCTTAATTTGCAGCAAGGGAGGTTTAGGTTGTACATTAGGAAAAAATTCCTAACTGTCAGGGTGGTTAAGCACTGGAATAAATTGCCTAGGGAGGTTGTGGAATCTCCATCACTGGAGATTTTTAAGAGCAGGTTAGACAAATACCTGTCAGGGATGGTCTAGATAATACTTAGTCCTGCCATGAGTGCAGGGGACTGGACTAGATGACCTCTTGAGGTCTCTTCCAGTCCTATGATTCTATGTATAATACACCTCCATACTACCCGACTTATTCCCCACCCCCTTCACACACACACAAAATTAATTCTAGAAAATAAATCTTGGTCTTCACATTTTTGCTGTAGTTGTCTTTTAAAAGAATGGAAACAAAATCATATATTCCTATAGCAAAACTACCTGTGTTAATAACAACACTTGGAATGACTAAAACAGAAAGTATGTTTTTAAATCTAATTTATTTTTCCCTAATTTATATAGTTTATTTTTTTAATTTCTCTTAGTTTGAATAGTATTTGTAGTTAGTTTCTTTCTTTCTGACATGGTAGCACAATACTCTAATGTTTGGGTTGGAAATACTGATGGGGCATGTTTAACACAATAACTGGTTTATGTCTATTAAAATCAGCAAGCAAATAATAAATATTAATAAATAATACTTTCCCCAAAACTTTTATAAAACTTAAATTTAACCTAAACTGCCTGATAGTGTAACTATTTATTTCTTAGGATGTTTTCTTTAATTAAAAAAAAGTGGCTAGTGATTTGTGTTTTTAGAAATCAGAGAGGAGCAGGAACCTTATGTAGTCCTCATCAGCCATCTGTATCAAGCTACACAAGCAGCTAATGGGACCACCACTTTCTCTGGGGACTATTCAACTTGAAAAGTCAGCAGATAGCAAACTGAGAAAGTGACTAATTAGAACACTTTTGCAGGACCCTGTAATTGAACATTACAACTAATGGCTTGTGTCTTTTCATGGAACATTATACAGGTTCAAAATGGGTACTCTGGTTCACTTTAATGTTCACACTCAACAGATTTTTTTTTCTGACAGGGAGCTTACTGTGCCCTGTCAGAAACCTTCATCCTTCAATGTGCCTGCTCTGTGATATTGTAAGTCTTTGAAAATGCTGCAGTTTAAAAATCTGAATTCTTCTGTCATCCAAGAGCTGCCATTCCGCAGATCAAAACAGCCATTAGCTGTTTGAACTCTAAGGTTTCCATGTAGCGGTCATAGGTTTTGGGACCATCTGCAGAGTGGCATCAGCAGGATCCCATTTATCCATACTAGCCATCAGATGTGTATGTCTCAATGAACTGGTGCATTACCTCAGATTTTGGAAGCTGCCTGCTGAAATATTGTATAAAGTCCCCTTCAAAACTCTAAAATAACATTTACAGCTAAAAAGAAAATCCTCACTAAGAACATATTCTTTTCTGCACCATCCCTCCACTCACTTCACTGAATTTGGGAATTCTCTTCAAATGAAAAGCCTTTCAGCTTCTTCCTTCATGTCGTCTATTGTTATATTGCTGTAAAAAGATAGCAACAGACAGATGTCATTGCTGGAAGTTAGTTTTGTTAAATAAATGCTTGTACATTAAAAGCCTGTTGTTTTGTATACAACTGGAGACTGTGTACCTGGACAATAGAGAGATACTTAAACTGGCTCTACGTCCACAATGTGAACAAATATCTTTGAAGAATGCTCCTCCATTTAAATTATCTTCAGAGAATACTGCTATTTTTTAGTAATAATTATTGTTGATATGTTGCAATATTCCACAGAGTTTTAATCAAGGATAATATTACTGTCAGACTTCTAAAATGAATGCTTTGCTGTAACAGATTGAAATGACCAAATCAACCACTAGCAGGCCTTTAAAATGGATCATGTTACTTTGTAAAGCTGTACCATTGTGAAATTACCATAGCTGTACGGACATACAACAAACTGCTGTTCACAGATTCCTGTTGCAGCTTGCCAAGTAAAAACCTTTTCTAACTGCCATTCAGTGAGTCCGGATTGAATTCCAGTTTCCACAAAATTGAGAGGATGAAAGTACTGTGAAGGCCATGTACTTGGCTCTCAAAAGAACAAAGATGTATGCTATGTCACTCAGCAGTGACTGCCAACCAACCAAATCCACCTCTCCAAGAGGCAGTAACTAGGTCAACGGAAAAATTCTTCCATAGACTAGCACCATCAACATTGGGACTTAGGTCAGCTTAACTGCATTTCTCAGGGGTGTGAATTTTTCACACTCTTGAGCAACATAGCTGGGTCAACCTAACCTGCTAGTGTAGACCAGCCTGAATATAAAGGAAACAGTGCTGTGCCTCATCAGTATATTATTGCCAAAACAGCCTGTGGCATCTCATGATATCCCCTAGGATGTACAAAAATGTTGATCACTGACAAGATTGAACCCTCTGCAATTCCACATGTCAAAGCTCTTGGGGGAAAGGGACAAATGTCCATCATAACTCTTTGGAGCGGAAAGAAAGAAGCCAGTTGAGCACAATAATATTGATTCCTGCATTAGCACACCGAAGAGTCAACAGAAGTTCATGATCAACAGTGTCAAAGGCTGCTGACAGATCTGGAAGTATCTGCATTGTTATTTCCCCTTTGTTAATTGCCACAAGGTCATCCAGTGCTGTTCTGTGCCATAGCCTCACAGGAAGCCAGGCTGGGCAATATAGGATGCCAGCAGAAGCCAGTGTTGCTGGAGTTTGTTCACTATCATCTTCTCAATGACATCGCCCAGGAAGGAGAGGTTAAACAGAAGATGGTAAATTTCCTACATTGTTGGCAATCAAGTGTTGTTTTTTAAAGAGCAGTCTGGTTTACTGAATGTTTTAGTAGTGAGTATAAGGAAGAAGGCATTCACTGTTTCTATCAGTAGTGAGCCAAGGTATTCCCTGTCAGTTTTGACTACCCAGAAGGGGAGCAGATCCAGGTTACAAGTGATAGCAACACACCTGTGGACAAAGACTATTCAGACAAAATGCAAACATAAGATAAGGGGGTAAAATCCTGGTTTTGAAGTAAATGAGAATTTTGTTATTGACCTCAGTGGAGCCTGGATTTCACCTATGGTTTTTAGCAGCCTGGAACCCAAAATCTGCTGTCTTGTAATTCCACAAAATTTCCACTCAGGATGATAGAATTACTCTGAGTTTTCACTTGGTATAAGTGAGGTCAGAATCTTTATGAAAGTCAGGGATCAGATTGGGAAAAAAAAATGGTGATGGAATTTTTCCAAGCTCTGCCAACAGAATAAGCTCTGCCCACATGAAGACACCACTCATGGTAGATTGTGCACATGTTCAAAATATGATCATGCATGCTCTTTGGGCTTCTTGGGCTCAACTCCCACTCAGTGGAGTCTGACTACATCTATAGGCTACGTTGGGTGCAGCCAGACCAGAGGATCTGATCTATAATCTCTATAAACACATGGACACTGGCAAATGGTAAAGTGTTTTTTTTTTTAACATGAAAAGTATGGTCAAAGTTAAAATTTTGCATTTGGGTGATTTGGTATGAATCAGGGTTTTGAAGCTGAATACAGTAGTTAGTTGTGGTGGGGAGTGAGGCTGTTGCGGGTAGTCATTTTGAGGAGTGGGGTATGGTGAGGCATGGGAAAAAGCAGGACTATGTGGTATGATAATATTTTTTTACTTACTTTGCATAGGTGTAACTGGCTACACAAGTTGTAGGGCAGTGGAGAATCAGTCCGTGTAAATGAACTCTGCTCCCCAGATTCTCCTCAGTGATTGTGTATGTGTGTGAACTCTAATCCCCAACACCCAGTTCTCCTAGTGTGTATTTGAATTCTATTCAGGGCCTGAATTTGGGGGAGGAGTAGTGGTGCTCTGCACACAAACCAAGCTCCACTAACTTGAGATGCTACTTACAATGGATAGTGCACATGTTCAAAATATGATCATGTGTGCTGGGCTCCTTGGATCAACTCTCTCTCATGGGGATTTGGATACACCCTGGGGCAGGGCTGAATTGAGACATAAAGATAACAGGCATATGGTGTACGGCCATGGCTCCTGAATCATGCAATGACATCACAGTCCGAATTTTAATTTAAAAAACGTATTTATACCTGTAAGTTTCTAGCCCTTATGATAGTGAACATTTTTTTTTAAAATGTGACCCGTGATGCAGTGATGTCTGCCTGAGACTGCAAATAACTTCCAACAGAGAGAATAATAGCAGCCACTAGAACCAAGGAGAAAGCCACCTGGACTCACACCCACTACCAGATCAGATTAGGCCCCTGCTGCACTAGTGGGAGGACTGGGTTTGTTGTGAAGTTGTTAGGAATTAGGATGCCAGGTTGGACTCTTTAGGACTGGTTTGCCCTTGATGGGCCTCAGCTCCCTCCTGGGCTCTGACTAAGGTTACCAACTTTCTAAATGCAGAAAACTGAATGCCCTTGCCTCGCTCCCTACCCCGCCCCTTCTCTGAGGCCCCAGCTCCCACTCACTCCATCCCCCCTCCCTCTGTCGCGCTCTCTCTCTCCCACCCTCACTCACTCGCTCATTTTCACTGGGCTAGTGCAGGGGGTTGGAGTGTGGGAGGAGGTGAGGGCTCCAGCTGGGGGTGCAGGCTCTGGGGTGCAGCTGGGGATGAGGGATTTGGGATGCAGGAGAGGGCTCTGGGCTGAGTCTGAGGGGTTCAAAGTGTGGGAGGAGGCCCCAGGCTGGGGCAGGGGTGCGGGAGGGATGAGGGCTCAGGCTGGGGGTGTGGGCTCTGGGGTGGGGCCAGGGATGATGGGTTTGAGATATAGGAGAGGGCTCCAGGCTGGGGCCGAGGAGTTCAGAGTGTGGGAGGGGTCTTTGGGCTGCTGTGGGGGTGTTTTAGTCGAAAACTGGACACCTGGCAACCCTGGCTCTGATCTTCTCTTCTGGCCTTTTGGCTTTACAAGTCAGACTCACAAAAGGCTGTTCAGATCTTCATAATGATCTCTCTCTTTTCTTACATGTTCTGGTTAACAAACAGTTAACACTGATATTTAATTATTGTAATTCATCTGAATTAATACCCTATAGGCATGTCTACACTGTAGCTGGGAGGTGTAATTTCAGGTCAGGTAGACGTACACATGCTAGCTCTGTTTCTTGAGCTAGTGAGCTAAAAATAGCAGTACCCCAAGCCACTGCAGCCACACTGCTATTTTTAGCATTCTAGTTCAAGTAGAGCTAGCATGTGTATGTCTAACCAAGCTGCGAATTACAGATCCCATCCACAGAGTAGATGGACCCATAAAGAGGAACAGGACAGTTCTCCTCATTGCCTCTGAGCTATTCTTTCAGGCTCTCTCTGCAAATTCATATATATGTCATTGCATTGGTTACACAAAGACTAGAGACTGAAAAATGAAAGCTGAGAATACTATATTCTCAAACAAACAAAAAAATTGTAGTTTTGCACCCAGCAGGATTCACCCCAGTTTGAGCCCCATTCTCCACTCTTTGTGAACCCCTCAGAACCCCATTATCTGCTTCATGTGTCTGTGTGTATATGTGTGAGAGAGAGAATGAGAACTATGCCCCATTTTGTTCGGTGCATCTGTAAGTATGCTAAACTCAGAGCCCCATTTTCTTCAGTAGCTGGCATCTCTCATTGTTTTCAGTGGGACAGAAGCCAGGATGCCACCAATAAAGATGGCTTGTCCCATGGTGCTCTAAGGTTAGGAAACTTTACAGGAAACTGTGAAGGGGCAAGGGAATGTGAGGAGGAGGAGGAGGAGACTCAAGGGGCATAGGAGAATGTGGGGAGTAGGAGAGAGTCTGCGTGAAGAGGGTAGAAAGGAGTCTGTAGGGGTGCCAAGGGAACAAGTGGACTAGCAAGAATACAGAAGAGGGATGCTGGGGAATGTGCAGGCAAGAGAGAAACTGAGGGGATGCAGGAGAATAGGGTGGGTCAGAAAGGAAGAATGTAAATTGTAGGAAACTGAGGAAAAGGATGGAAAAATATAGAGGCAAGTGAACACAAAGGGCAGGTGAGGAATAGGAGATTGTGTGGGAGCATGAAACAGTCAAATCTGGAAAAAAAAAAAGCTATTGGTGCTCTCTGCCCGCATTCACAGTAGATTATAAATATATATTCAAACTATCAAGATGCATGGTCTCTGTGTTCCTTGGGCTCAACCTAAAGAACTAAGGCTTTATCCTTAGTTATATCGGCATAGGTACATTTGTCAGGGGTGTGAAAAAATACATACCCCTAGCTGACATAGCTAACCCAACAAAACCCCCAGGATAGACACAGCTATGCTGATAGAAGGGCCTTCTGCTGATGTACCTAATGCCATTTATGGAGGCAATGTTTCTACAAAAAAACGCCTTCTGTTGGTGTTCACTGCATCTACATTAGTGGGCTATGCTGACATGGTTATGCCAACATATCTCTATAGTGTAGACACAGTCTGAGTAGCAACCAAATACACCAATAAGCTCTGCTTAGGCTGGCTTCTGAAGCTTCTGGGCTCCACTGGGCTTTCTGAGCTTGACCTGCTCTTATGGAGCATCAGTAAGGCTACGATTTAGTTATGGGTATTTTTAATAAAAGTCATGGACAGGTCATGGGCAATAACCAAAAAGTCACGGGCTGGTAACCTGTCCATGACTTTTTTAAAAAATACCCCTAAGTAAATCTTAGGTGCTGGGAGGGGATGGGGGGGGTGCTTCAGGGGACGCTGCTGATCCTGGGGTGGGGGCTCTCTGGGCCCTGCTGCTGCTGTGGTGGGGAGGCCGCCCAAGGCCCCATGCCACTGTGGGGAGGACGGCCTGAGGTCCCCCTGCCACCGCTGCTGCTCTGTGTGCGGGTAGCCTGGGCAGGTGGTGGTGTCTCAGGGCCCCGCTACCACTGCTACTCTGAGCGGGTGGCCCAGGGCTCCACCACTGCTGCTGGGGACGGGGGTGCAGCCCGGGGCGCCGCTGCTGCTCCTGGACTGCTACTCCAGGGCAGTGCCCGGGACCAGCTGCCTGGGGCCGCCTGAGCAGCAGCCGGTGCAACTGGCCACGGGGCCGCCCCAGCTTCTCTGGCGGCCCTGGGGTCAGCCGCAGCAGCCGCTGCAGAAGTCATGGAGGTCCCAGAATGTCATGGAATCCGTGACTTCCGTGAAAGACTCACAGCCTTAAGCATCAGATACCTTGCTGGGCTCTGCTAAGGCTTGGCCTACACTACAGAGTTAAATAAACTAACTAGTTTATTGGGGTTGGCTACTTTTTGGGGAAAGGAAGATGGTACTTTCCAGAGCTCACTCATTTGTGTGTTAAAAAAGTAATTAATTATGGATTGTAGATATTCCTAATATCATCCTCCCTCTCTTTTCTTACATGCTTTTATGAGCAGTGAAATAGTTGAAATTTAAACGTATTTTAACAGTGTTGACATGCAAACAATTTTACTTGAGCATCTGTGTTAGAACCCTTTGAAATGAATGGTGCAGTTCACACATCTCAGAGCTATTGTTTCAGGTTCAGTTAGCTTCAGAAATGTGAACTGAGTGTATGGCAGCAACCTGAGTAATGGTAAGCACTTGAGACTTCCTTTTAAAAGAAAATAAAAGCTTAGATTTTGGAGTACAAGATAGCAGCATGAAAGAGATGCTGGTATACCTAGTCTGAGCCCTGAATGGAGGCAAAATGTGAGGTTAACGGGGAGGAAAGTAGGACAGAGATACCGGAGAAGGATAGAATGGTAGCTTCCCAGCTCAGAGTTTAGGAAAAGCTAAGTGGAATCCTCATCCAAGTAGCCAGCAGTGAGCCCTGCATTTATGTATGTGTATTTAAGGCTGAATTATAAACCTGAAATGATACAGTGCAAACTGGGGATACATGGCTCCCCTCAAACTTCAAAGGCTTAAAAACTGAACACATATTTTAAAAGTTGTGATTTCTTTTAAAATCTCGTAATTTTAAAGCTCATCATTATTTTCAAGGGGTATTGGATTCACTTTTGTCTGGTTGGGGTTGGCAATAGCCTCTTTCCTTAGCACGTGTTTGGGTTCCCTACAGTTCATACAGTTCCCGTAGTTTAATCATGGCCTGTTAACAGGCATTTACGGCTCCATGCTGACCACACAGCTTGGCGACGGTCCCATGTTGCCTTTATACTTTGGTAACGCTCCCTTAACTGGCGTTTGCGGGTCCCTGAAGCTCCAGCCCTTTGCGCTCCCTGCAGCTTTGAGGACAGCACCTGGGCCAGATCGCTGCAGCGCCCCCTGGCGGTTCTCGCGGGAGGCGCAGGGGCGGTGCTGGTCCCTCTGTGACCCGGAGGAGTTCGCCCCCCCCCCACCCCCCCCGGCCGGCGCCGGGCCCCGGATGCAGGAGGCCGGCGGAGGGACGTCATTGTTCCCCGACGGGCTGGAGCAGGAGGCGGGGCGGAGCGGAGCGGCCGGGTTGAGGCGGGCGCTGCGGAGAAGGGGACCCGGCAGCACCGAGCCGAGCGGGGCCGAGCTAGGTAACGGGGCCGGGGAGGGAGACGGGCCGCGCCGCGGCCTTGCGGAGCCCGGCAGTGCCGCATGCTGCCCCCTCCCTGCAAATCAATGGGCCGGGGGAGGGGCCGCGGCGGGCGGGCGGGCTGGCTGGCAGGCGGGGGCCCGGCCCATCCCACCCCCGGAGCAGCGGGACCCGGCCCCTTCCCCCTCCTTGCGGGCACTAAAGGGGGGAGGGACCCCTGGGCAGGGCAGGGCGCCGCCCCTAGGAGCGCGGCGGGATCCAGCTCCTTCGCCGCCGCCAGGCCCGGGGAGACCTGCCCCGGCGGGTGGCTACTCCCCTTTCCCCGTCGGGAGCCGGGTGTCCCGCTGCTCGCCGCGCTCCCGCGCCCAATTGCCCGTCCCCGCTCCCCTCGTAATGGGGGATGCGCCCGAGGGCGGGGGTCGTCGTCCCTGCCACAGGGGGCTGGGAGATTCGGGTTACCGCCCCCTCCTCCGCCAAGTCCAGCGTGGGGCTCCCGCCTCCCGTCCGGCCTTGTTACCTGCTGCTCCCCTTCGCGGATGTGGGGGGGGTCTCATGGTACCATCTCCCCCCGCTTCTGGCGTTACCCCCGGTCCCTCATCTTAGCGATGGGCGGGTTCTCTCGTGACCCCCTCCCCATCCCATTCTTCCCCTCGGTGTGTGAAGGGGGGGCGCTTCTCTTGTACTGTTACCGCCCCGCTTGGTTGCCATGGACACTGTCTCTCAAATGGGTGATTCCTTTACAGACGCTTCTCCTCCTTCCCTCGCTCACTGTCTGGGCTTCAGGCCCTAACGTGTGGGGGAGAGGAACAAACTGAGGCCGGCGCTCGGTAATTGGTCCATCTGCTGTTACTAGGCCCAGAGCTTGTGCCACCCCTTTGCCCCTCTCCTCTCCCTACCCCCCCCCCCCGAAAGTAGGCCAGGTGGCTGCTACTGAAATTTGGAGAATGGGGGGGAAATTTGTCCCCCATTTGACTCTCAGACACAGATGACATCGGGACTGCAGTGTTCAGGGTTTGGTGTGGGTGATTTCATGGCACCAGCACAATAGAATCATGATGGGCAATAGAGTTGGAAAAGGCCCACTAAACCACCCAGTCCATCTCCCCAGCTGCTGCAGAGTATAGGCCTTCCCAGGGAAGCTGTATCTGTTGTTTTTGATATTAGGAATATATTACTGATACTGGGATTATATATTTTGGGGGGAAAGGAGAGAGAATTGTAGCTATGTTTTCTTTCCGAAATATTCAATGCAATGTCTAGTGTGCCAGCTGGTTGGCACCCTCTACCTCTAGAGGTGGCTTCATTTCACTAGTGCTTTATGTACTGTGTGTAATTGGGAAAGTACTTTGGGCTGCATCTTTCATGCACATTCTATCCTCCCCAAATTCTTTTTACATAGTAGGACCATGGATGTAAAATGACCCAAAACCCTGATGTTAAAAGTCTATGGTGTGAATAAATGAAAATATTCAGGCCAGTTATGAAAGCGTAAGGTCATTCGTGGAGGGAGTGAAATTGTAAGGGAAAAAATGTGTTCAGCTGAGAACTGAAGTCAGAATGGAGATTCCGAGATAGTCATTTTGGATCTGTTTGGAAGCAAGTTGTAGCTTTGGAATGGAGGTGGAGAAAGACTTCAATTTGTGCCTTTTTTCAGACTTTCCCATTGTGTAACTTGCACAGCCTTCATATAGGTGATGCTGTGAGACCATAATGCTTTCAAGTGAAGTATCTGCATGCTTTACAAGACAGAAAAATGTTTCTTTGAAGTAACTCTAAGGTTGTGACCCATAATTGGCTTCCAGTTAGGGATGGAATAATAGCCTTAATTTTGTATTTCTTAGCTTTGATGGTTTGTTGCTTCTTCCTTACATTTATTTATTTACTGTTTTAAAAAAAACCTGACTTTTAAAATCAGGCTGAGACTAGAATGCAACTTTCTTTCCCCAGTTGTTAGATGGCTATAATGTAAAGCTCTTTTTTGTATGTCAGTAATATGTGGTTCCACAATGTTAATATATGTATATTAAAAATCATGAAAAGGTGTGATACATACCAATTTTCCGTCATTACCATTTGATGTTTTAATTTTTTAAGAGTGCACTCTAAATTAGAAAAAGGTTCTTGCGTAGTAAGATATGTAGATATAATTTAAATATCTGAAGTTAAAACACTTTTTATGTTGCATTATTTTAAACAGGGCCAAATCGAGTTTTGTAAATATTGGTTTTATATATTTTATATATGTATATACTGTATATAAGCGTTCCTGGGTGCTGTGATTTGTGTCAAGTATGCAGCCAGACCAATGTTTACAGTCAGGTTAAACTGATAGTGGTTTCTAATGGAACTGCTGACATGATCTTAACAACAGTGATGCAAAACTCCATGCTGCTTCTAGTGGAAAGTAATTATATCTGTTGTTACTTTCTTAATACTGTGCTGGGGCAGATATTATAAGACATTTCTTGTATAAGGAAATACATTTACAATAGCAAGTGGTTTCAGAGATAGAAAAATTTGTAGATGTGTGTGTGTGTGCAGGAGATAATATAAATATCAGTAGTCCTGTGCTGTTCAGTTTATTGACTTAAGAAGTTATCCTGAGATAACCGTTTTAATTTGGACAGTAGATGTTAGACATTCGGAACAAGTGATGGATTTAATTTATTAGTAGTAGTAATAGTGCCTAGCAAATCTGTAGTATTTTTCACCTGGAAATTTCAAAGCATTTGTCAATCACTAATTCTCAAAAAAGCTTAAAAATAAGAAGTCTTGACTATAGTGTTCTTATTTTGTTTAAAATACTCAGTTTGTATTGGTGGTATTCTTTTCTTTTTCATTTCCTTTCACTCTTGTCCTCTTCCCCCCCCCCCCCCAGTGTATTGATGAATATTATTGAAGCATCTTTTGTTTTGGTTGAGAACATGAAAAACTGGCTTTTAAGGGTATGGCACTTGCACATTGTGTATCAGGGCTTGCATCTGCAACTTGGTGATCGAGAGAATCTTATCTGAGACACAGGGAGCCAGGGACCTCAATCTAAGTCATCTTTTAGTATCAGGATGGCTCCACTTCTCAATAAAATGAGTCCATAAAGTCTACTTAGAATTCTTTAATTTAAATTTTATGCATTTTCTTCTTAGTAATGGTGGATGGAAATGTCTAAATGTTGGGTGAATCCACTAGTATTCAGAGCCCACCCCTCTCATATAATTAAAAATTGACCCTATTTAAAATAGTTTCTCACTATAATTCTAGTATATTACCAAGCATACTTGGTAATCTTCATGTAGAACGAGCCCTGTAATTTAATTAGGAGTTTTACTCAGAATTTGTGGTTTTGTGTGAGAACCTGGACACTCTCTGTTAACATAGTTTGCTTTATTTAACCTCCTTAATTTTTTATGAAAAAACACTTCCATCATATATCTTAAAGCTGTTTAAGACATGCCATCTCATTCACGTTACAAGAACAAATACAAATGCTGCCATCCTTACTTATGTTAAGCTAATATGGCTGCTTGTGTGAGTAAAAGCTGCAGGATCAGATCGTTTGTGTTGAAATAAGATAATGTACAGTCTTGCTACAAAACTTGTTTTGATAGAAAGTGGTAACATATTTACTGCACATGCTCAATAGCACATATTTAAAGGGACAACATTGCAAAATTTTTAAAATATTACTTTTTTAGTTACTACCCCTGCATGCAAGTTTCCCTGACAAATTTGTGGTTTTAATCACATTTCCTTAATTTTTAAATAGGTTTCTTCTCTTCTACAGAAAAATTAGCACAAACTAGTGTCAAATGCGCAAAGTAAACAAACTGGAAAAAGAACTACCCTTTGGTCTAATCTTTCAGTTTACAATAATAGGTGTAACTGTGGTATACTAAATTGTATGTTAAAATGGTATTTGTTTCCAAAAGTATGTCCAAACAAATATTTCTATGAAGGTCAAAAAAAATCCTGGAAGAAATAGGTATATAAATCTCTTTCTTCCCCCACCCCACCCCCAGAGGGTGTTCCTCTGGGTATGTCCCATTCTCAAAGTCCCTGTGATGTGTGGTTCTCATAAATGTTAGGTGGGTAAGACATGGCTTCTTCTGCAGCCCGTCAGCAGTTCTGCAGCAGACAGGCAAATAAAGGCGTTTCTTTTCCCAGTATCTGGGCTTGAAGCACTACAGAAGTAATATGCTCCAGATTTTGCCATCTTGAATAAAAGCTCAAGATAAAAATACTTGGACGCTTCACCACTAAATAAAACTTAGTGTAGTTTTTAAGTACCGTTTGTTTGTATGCAAGTTCGTTATGCTAAATATAAAATGGCACAAGATACCACTAGATATATAGATTTCCTCTTCAATTGGTTTACAAACTTTTAATGTCATCAAATGCAAAAATGGCTGACCAATTTACACTTTTGTGCAGAAAATACTGTTGCAATCAAAGCTGAATGCAAAGTTTTCCTAAGAGGTATTTTCACAAGGGTTTGCTATTAAACAATGCTGGTTACTGGAAAAAAATCTCATGAAAGTCAAAAGTGGTAGTGGTGTAATTCAGCTGGAATACTTTGTTTAGTGTGTCTTAGTGCATTTTTGAAACATTCACATGAAAGACTTAGTCTTCTAAATTATTTGTAGAAAGAACGAGGAGTACTTGTGGCACCTAAGAGACTAAGCAGTTTATTTGAGGATAAGCTTTCATGGGCTAAAGCCCACTTCATCAGATGCATGCAGTGGAAAATACAGTAGGAAGATGTATACAGAGAACATGAAAAATCGGGGGTTGCCATACCAACTCTTAACGAGACCAATCGATTAAGGTGGGCTATTATCAGCAGGAGAAAAAAACTTTTGTAGTGATAATCAGGATGGCCCATTTCAAACAGTTGACAAGAAGGTGTGAGTAACAGTAGGGGGGAAATTAGCACGGGGAAATAATTTTTAGTTAGTCTAATGACTCATCCACTCCCAGTCTTTATTCAAACCTAAATTAATGGTGTCCAGTTTGCAGATTAATTCCAGTTCTGCTGTTTCTCGTTGGAGTCTGGTTTTGAAGCTTTTTTTGTTGAATAACTGTGACTTTTAGGTCTGTAATTGAGTGTCCAGGGAGGTTGAAGTGTTCTCTGACTGGTTTTTGAATGTTCTAATTCTTGATGTCTGATTTGTGTCCATATATTCTTTTGCGTAGAAACTGTCCAGTTTGGCCAATGTACATGGCAGAGGGGCATTGCTGGCACATGATGGCATATATCTCATTGGTAGAGGTGCAGGTGAACGAGTCTCTGATGACGTGACTAATATGATTAGGTCCTATGATGGTGTCCCTTGAATAGATATGTGGAAAGAGTTGGCAACGGGCTTTGTTGCAAGGATAGGTTCCTGGGATAGCGTTTTTGTTGTGTGGTTGCTGGAGAGTATTTGCTTCAGGTTGGGGGGGCTGTCTGTAATCGAGGACTGGTCTGTCTCCCAAGATCTGTGAGAGTGAAGGATCATTTTTCAGGATAGGTTGTAAATCTTTGATGCGCTGGAGAGGTTTTAGTTGGGGGCTGAAGGTGACAGCGAGTGGCGTTCTGTTATTTTCTTTGTTGGGCCTGTTCTGTAGTAGGTGACTTCTGGGTACTCTTCTGGCTCTGTCAGTCTGTTTCTTTACTTCAGCAGGTGGGTATTGTAGTTGTAAGAACGCTTGATAGAGATCTTGTAGGTGTTCAACCCCTCAGACAGAGACAACCCCCATTTTTTCATGTTCTGTGCGTGCGTGTGTGTGTGTGTGTAATATAATCTTCCTACTATATTTTCCACTGCATGCATCTGATGAAGTGGGCTTTAGCCCACAAAAGCTTATGCTCAAATAAATTTCTCAGTCTCTAAGGTGCCACAAGTACTCCTCATTCTTTCTGCTGATACAGACTAACACAGCTACCACTCTAAATTATTTGTGTGTCATTGGCAAAGATAATTGGTTTAATTAAGGGGAAAGTGTAACTGTTACCATTCTTTTCCTTGTTGAGTGGTTTTTCATATAATATTAGTTCTCATATCAAACAGAACTTTCAACTCTGTGTTTCAGAGATGAACAATGACCATAGTTGACAAAGTATCTGAGTCTTCAAACCCTGCAGCTTGTCAGAAACAGCCTTGTAGCTCCGTGGTACCCTCTACTGGAGACATGGACTCAGCCTCTGCAAGTTGGGGTGCTGTATCATCTTTGGAGGTTCCAAAGCACAAGATCACTTTGGGACCAGTACCTGGTGCTGCAGTTTATTCTAGTTCATCTGTACCTGATAAATCCAAGCCTTCAGCTCAGAAAGATCAATGTAAGTATGTCCTGTACCCCTCTCCATGCAAATTATGAAAAAATAAAACCAGTTGCCATTTAGTAGTGTCTGCCATCCTCATCTTGCAGTTCTTACTCATTGGGGTAATCCTATTGATATAAAATGGGACTATTATGATTAAGGACTGCAGCAGCAGACTCTAATCTTGTGAACCATGTGAGACAGCTCAAGTGGCCAATGTTGTGAACTTAATTTGAATATGTTTATGAGCAATATAACAAACTTTTCGGGGCGGAGGTGGTGGTTCTCCATTACTTATAGTATACTTATTTACTCAAGTGTTTATTTCTGTAGAGAAGGATGTGTTTTATCAGTGTTGCTTTTTGTGGCCCGTATTATTTAGTGTTCTCTGAAACATAACATTCCTCCTAAAATACTTGGTGTCAATATCCACATCACAGGAGGAGAGTGAAAAATTATTCTTGTTAACCTCTGAGGATAGGACAAGAAACAATGGGCTTAAATTACAGCAAAGGAGGTATAGATTGGACATTAGGAAAAACTTCCTGTCAGGGTAGTTAAGCACCGGAACAAATTGCCTAGAGTGGTTGTGGAATCTCTGTCATTGGAGGGGGCCTGTAATCTGAGCCCTGCCACCCAGTGTTGATGCCCTCAGGCTTGGCTTCCGCCCCGGGCTGTAGGGCTTGGGCTTCAGCTTCGGCCGTGGGCCCCAGCAAGTCTTAAGCCAGCTTTGGTGACCCCATTAAAACATGGTCGTGACCCAGTTTGGGGTCCCAACCCACAGTTTGACAACCCCTGGTCTAGTTATTACATAGTCCTGCCTTGAGTGCAGAGAACTGGACTAGATCAGTGGTTTTCAAACCTTTTTTCTGACGACCCAGTTGAAGACAATTGTTAATGCCCGTGACCCAACAGAGCTGGGGATGAGGGGTTTGGGAGGGGGCTCTGAGCTGGGGCAGGGGGTTGGAGTGCAGGAGAGGGTCAGGGGTCTGGGCTGGGGGTGCAGGCTCTGGGGTAGGGCCGGGCATGAAGGGTTTGGGGTGCAGGAAGGGGCTTTGGGTTTAGGGGGGGCTCAGGGCAGGGGATAGGGGTGCGGGGTTGGGGCTCAGGGTTACCTCCTGTGCCTCCCAGTCAGCGGCGCAACTGGGGTGCAGAGGGAGACTTTCCGTCTGTCCTGGCACCGTGGACACGCTGTACCCCGGAAGAGGCATGCAAGCAGCTCTGCGGAGTTCTCGCCTGCAGGCACTGCCCCCCAGCTCTCATTGGCCGGGAACTAGCCAGTGGGAGTGCAGAGCTGGTGCTCAGGGTAGGGGCAGCACGTGGAACGCTGTGTCCCCCTCGTCTAGAAGCTGGACCAGCTGCTGGCCACTTCCAAGGCGCAGCGCGGTGTCGGAACAGGTAGGTACTAGCCTGCCTTAGCTGGGCAGCACCGCTGACGGGACTTCTAACGTCCCGGTTGGTAGTGCTAACCAGACCCGCTAGGGTCCCTGGGTGCTGAGCAAGACAACCCAGTGCCTTACATGCCGTGAGGCAACCTGAACTTTGAGAAACACTGGACTTAATGACCTTTCAAGGTCCCTTCCAGTCCCACACTTCTATGATTCTATCATTAAGGGCTACTTATTGTGCTTGTTACTTGCTTACTTTGGTATCCTGTCATACTTACACTTTTTATGGTTTAATAATTATAAGTTTTCCTTGTAATTTACAATAAGGAAAAAAGATTAATTTGAATTATGAGTCAGATTGAGGAAGCTAGATAAAAAAGGACTTGCTTAGTTAGGTTACTGAAATCAGGACAATAATTAGTCTTTGTTGTATTGTCCCACATTAGTGCATTCTACTGTCTTAATTTTTTCCAATTGGCATACAAAACCATATCTTTTTACTGAGCTTGAGTTGACTTGAGAACTTGCTTTGTGGTACTGAGGCAGTCTTTAATATGTTACTCACCAAGTAACTACTAGAATGTAGATTATTATAATTAGTTTGGTTAAAGTTCTTCTAGATGCTCATGCATAAGGTAATGTTACTTTAGCATGATTTTAAAATTAAACAATTTTAATATGTTTAAAATGTGTTGGTATTTTTTGGCAGCTATTGGTGATGGCATTGCTCCGCCACAGAAGGTTCTTTTTCCAGCAGAGAAGATTTGTCTGAAATGGCAGCAAACGCATAGAGTTGGAGCTGGACTCCAAAATCTTGGCAATACATGTTTCCTCAACTCTGCTCTTCAGTGTTTGACTTATACACCCCCTCTTGCCAACTACATGCTTTCTCATGAACACTCTAAAACATGTGAGTACTTTTAAAAAGTATATTTTTTTAAAAAAAGTTTTGTCTTAGCTCTAAAAGTGAAAGGACAGCAGTAATTCTGGAAAGGAAACTCCTGATTTTTTTTTATTCCAATACCTGCATTATTTGTAATTGTATGTTGGTCTAGTAGCCTCCTGTTATATTCTGTCTTCCTATATGCTAAGAAATGCTATCATGTAGCTCTAGCTTGGGTTTCTTAGTTACATTTATATGAATTAATACTAAATTTGCTCCTTAAATAATTTTTTGGGGCCAAAATAACTTTGAAGAAACCCCGGCAGACCCCGATGGAGTTCACATGAGCCCTGTACCGTGCGGTTCTCCAGACTTCAAAGTGGGCTGGATGTAGCTCCCTCTGGTGTCCATCACGGTACTTCCTCGGTCTGTCAAATGCTTCTTTACGCCAGAGTTCAGTAGTGTGTAATGTTCCCAGTTCCTGTGAGCCTGGGAAAAAAGGACCAAGCTCAAGACACAAACTAGGGTTCCTCACCACTAAGTAAATCTTAATATAGATTTAAGCATATTCCCATTTATTTGTAGACTGCTTTATGTAATAAAATGGCATAGGCTGCTATGGTCATGGGTCTGCTAGTAAGTATGTAGATAGAAAATGAGCATAAGAAAGGAGGGCTTAGAATGGCAGCTGAATGTTCTAGGTACCTGCATAGTCAAGACAACTAAGGTAGGTCAGGGCTTAGATACACACATGTAACAAAATTTCATAAAAATACAGTATACTTTAGAAACTACAATTTCTCCAGATATTTGCACTTTTTATGTAGTCGAAGTCAGTTGGCTTCACCTTCATCAGTCACAGTGCAGCTAAAGTGTCCAGGCACCTGCTATAACTCCTCATCTTTTGCATAATTAAATAATATTTTTCTCTATTTGTATTAGATCTTATTTTTCAAGAATTACAGTTTCTGCTATCACTAGACTCTGATATTTGAATCTGGTCCAGAATCTATATTCAGTAATAAACAAAGACCACATTGGTTAACATAACTTCTGTATGCCACTGAGCAACTTGTTTCATTTTAGTCGTACATATTTGTTGTGGTTTATATAGCACCCAAAAACGTAACACACTTGATATACATATAAGATGACGGGTCCCTGCTATGAAGATCTTATACTCTAAATAAGCTATGTGCAGACAAAAGCGGGAGAGGGCAAGAGATGCAACATAAGATTGATTTTTTTGGTTTTGCATTTCAGTTTTTTACTCTATCCTAAATTATTTCCTTTTATGCTTAACTCATTCCTAACTTTACCTATTTCTGTGAACTGAACTCTTTTTAATTTCCATTTTTTAACCTATCATTATAGGTTTTTCCACCTGTTCTTAATTGTCAGCTGTTTTGAAAAAGAATAATTTTTGTGGAGATTGTTCCTATAACCTCCAGATTTTTTGAGATCTTCCGTAGATAAATATTTTATTAATTTGAGATGCAATGTTGCTTCGCTCCTTAGGCCATGAACAAGGATTCTGCATGATGTGTACAATGCAAGCTCACATTACCCAGGCACTCTCTAACTCTGGCAATGTCATCAAACCTATGGCTGTCATCAATGATCTTAGACGTAAGTCATGTCAAATAATCTATTTGTAAAATGCCATCTTTGTGTTTATATATTTTATTGGCTTGTTTATTTGTCTGATTTTAATTGTAGTTTATAGAACTTAGAGTTTTATATAACTTTATGAAGGAAAGTTTAAAAAAACCTTTATTTTCATCCATTTTCACATGTGAGACATATGGTGTAACATTTATATTTATTTGTTAGGGATAGCAAAACATTTCCGGTTTGGAAATCAGGAAGATGCACATGAATTTCTACGCTACACTGTTGATGCTATGCAGAAAGCATGTTTGAATGGAAGCAACAAGTAAGTGCCAACAAAATAATATTTGAATATGCTGTCATTCCTATTCCTGTTTCCCTATAAATAGAACGGTACATGTTCTGGGCTTTCAAAAGAGGAAAAATCCATAGAAAAAAATAAATTGACTTTAATCTTCTGATATTGCATAATTTATTTTCAGATTGGACAGACATACCCAGGCTACCACACTCATCTATCAAATATTTGGAGGGTACTTAAGATCAAGAGGTACTTTTTAAAAAAAAAAAAAAAATTTTTAGGAATGGTTTTGGCCTTATGACTGTATTATATGACTGAAACCAGGGTTAGTCAGTTAGTTTTTGTTTTGTTAATTTCTTGGTCAAGGTATAGTCAAGGTCCAGACTCCACAGAAAATAATAATAATAAAAAAAAAATTATGATAATAAGTAAATACAAAGATTTCAGGGTCTGTTCAAAATCGTCTAGCGGTCCGGATTTGGCCCAAGGTTTGCCTGTTGACTACCCTGACTTAAATGCTAATTAAGGTAATGTGTGCTAATACTTTAGGTAATAGACTAACTATGCTTACTGTGTTAAGTATTTGTATTTTGATTTCAGTAAAGTGTATGAACTGCAAAGGAGTCTCAGATACCTTCGATCCGTACCTTGATATTACATTGGAGATAAAGGTACATTATTTTGTTACTCTGTCTGAATAGATTTTAAAAAGAAAACCCCTTAATTAACTGTATAGCTTTTGAAAATTTAAAATGTAGAATTTAAGTTGATTCTACTCATATAGTTCCATGATGGATGTGACTTATACTATACCTTGTCCTTCTATGGTACCTCTTATCAATATAAATGGTCTGTGTATGGTTTACTTAATCTGGACAAGTATTAAAATAGAATATCATTCTGAAGTCTTGAATCAACAGGCATGGCAATGCTATCTCATACTTCCCAGTTCAACAAAGATTTAATTGCAGAATGTTATACTGAGGGTCCATATTATTAAAACATTATTACTTTTACAATATATGTACTACAGATCAATTAGTAGTGTACTACTTTTACAGTATGTACCACAGACCTATTACTACTGTACTATGAAATATTATAAATAATTAAACCTCATCTATATTTGTCAAAGTGAACAGAGTACATTTTGTGATGTAATATATTCTGCAGTCCGTGTCTCCTCCCTCACCCTCTTGTTCACAAATTCAGTAGTCTGCAGTGGATCTCCCTTAAAATCATGTTAGTTCATGCTACTGTAAGCTAAAGTGAGCAAGTGGTGTGTTCTTATGATGTTTCCTATAACTCATGGAGAATAAGTCCATCAGTGGCTATTTAGCCAAGACAATCATGGATGTAACCCCATGCTCTGGTGTCCCTAGCCTCTGACTGCCAGAAGCTGGAAGTAGACAGCAGGGAATGGCTCACTTGATAGTTGCCTGTTCTGTTCATTCTCTCTGAAGCACTGGTATTGGCCACTGTCGGAAAACAGGATACTGGGCTAGATGGACCGTTGGTCTGACCTAGTATGGCAGTTCATATGTTATGTTCTAATGCATTGCACTGTTACCTTACCGTTTTAGACCGCTCAGAGTGTAAACAAAGCTCTGGAACAGTTTGTGAAGCCTGAACAACTGGATGGTGAAAATGCCTATAAATGTAGCAAGTAAGATGAATATTAATGACTTCTTAATACTAGATGCTTGGTTCTATCTATTGATTTATTATTGCATGTCATTTAAAAACAGTTATTGATGTTTTGCTTAATTTAGAAACACAGTGTAAGGTAAAATATCATTTGTTGTACCCAAGCGAGTATAATACAAAACATCTAAAACTTGGAAAATCTTTTTTTGGTTTTTTTTTTTTTTTTTTTTGGGAAGGCCAATTCCCTAATTGTTCTTCTGGGAGGGTTTGGTGTGGGGAGATATTTGCAAAGAGATGTACTCATTTTGGCTCTCAGAAGTGTTTATATACTATTATTGTCTATGCACAGTACTTTGTTCATGTTACTGAATCACACCATTTTAAAAGTGAAAAAAGTAGACTATAAATTACTGCTATGTTAAATAAACTTTAAAATAGATTGCGTGTTTAAAACATTTGGATAAGAACAGTATACAGTAGAAAGGTACAAAGACAATATACAGTAGAAGTTGTTTTATCCAGCATGTTGGGGGAAATGAGGGGTGCTGGTAACTGAAAAATGCCATTTAACTAAGAGGGAGGAAGTTTTGTGTGGGAGAGGGTGCGGCACTGGGGATTGGGGCACGGGAGGGGATGTGGAGCATAGGCTCTGGGGGGAGTTTGGGTGCAGGAGGGGGCTTGGCAGCGGATTGGGGTGCAGGAGGGGGAGAGGGGTGTTGGAGCCGGGGGGCACTCACCTCGGGCAGCTCCCTGCAAGCAGCGACCTGTCCCGACCGCTCCTAGGTGGAGGCGGGGCAGGCGCCTCCACCCGCAAGTGCCGCCTTCGCAGCTCCCATTGGCCGTGGTTCCCAGCCAATGGGAGCTGCGTAGCTGGCACTGGGGGGCGGGGAAGCAGTAAGCAGAGCTGCCTGCCGCGCCTCTGCCTAGGAGCAGCCAGATCCCAGGCAGGTCGCCGCTCCCCAAGCCCCCTCCCGCACTCCAACTCCCTCCCAGAGCCCGTGCTCCACACCCCCTGTCACCCCCGCGCCAACCGGATTATAAACCGGCATTTCAATAAAGATCAGAAATGCCAGTTTATAGAGTTTCTGACTGATGAAATGCTGGATAAAACAGCTTTTACTGTTCATAAATTTTAACTCAGTGTAGCTAAGCAAAGAGATTTACTAAACTTTGTCTTCTAATGCTCTTGTCTCTAAATTATTAATGTAACGAAACCCATGTTCTGCCACTAGAGGTAGAATATTAATGGCTAATTAGTAAGGTTAAGATTTTGTCGCAGGTGTTTTTAGTAAAAGACACAGACAGGTCACAGATAATAAACTAAAATTCATGGAAGCCCACAACCTATCTCTGACTTTTACTAAAAATACCCGGGGTAGGGGGAAGGGGGAGGATGACTAAGAGTTGGGGCTCTGGTCCTCTTCCTCCTCCTCCCCCCCCCGCCTACCTGGCAGCTGGCCCGGCTTTGCTGCTCTGGTGGGGCTGAAGTCGGAGATCCGTTAAAGTTACAGAATCCTTGACCTCTGTGACAAAATTGTATCCTTACTAATTAAGTGCATTTGGAAGAAAATGTTGGGTATCTCTTTTGTTATGCTAAAATAAGGTATAGAGTAGATGAAATAAAAAGGTTCAAATCCAAGTTTTCCCTTGTTTGCTAGGATCTCCAGTCTACAAACACAAAATGTATTCTGAATTCTGATGGTGTAAAGATCATAGATGGGAAGCATATCTAACAACCACGGGCTTAATGAGTATCCCATTTCTCCGTCCTGTGGTCCTCCATATGTATAATCTGCAGGGGTCTGTAGTCTGGTCAAACTTGAGACCACAAGCTTCCCTCTTCTCAATGGGGTTTAAAAAAAAAAAGCACCCTGCTGACCTACAGGGCTTTTTCCATTTCTGGGAACTTTTTTTTTTCTACTTAACTCCTCTGAGGAAACTCAGATATCTTCTTAGTTTAGGCTGGCTAGGTTTATACTAATTTTAAAGCCCACCAACTAGAGTGAGTTTGTTTTATCTAACCTAAGTTTCACAGAATTATATACAAAACTTTCCTGACATTCTGGTCAGTAAATGCTCTTCCTGGGTAGGAATTCCCCTCTCCAGTCCAGTATTTTAGGGCATAAATCTAGAAAGATAGCCTTTTCTCTAATTACCCACTCGTTGTGGCCAAGTCATATTATTATTATTCTCCCTTCCTTTGTGGTAGCAGCTGGATCCCACTGGTTAATCCTGCAGATCCGGTCATTGATTAGTAATGATCCATCATATTTACATTCAGGCTGTTTGGGAGTCATTTTTCAAAGGACATCAGATGCTTCACTCTCCTTCCTCTCCAGGTAGCCTCAGTACAGGAAGGTAGTGGTCACAATCCTGATTGTCAAAAGTCCTCATAGTGTAGGATAATTGTTTGCCTGTTTTTATTGAAGATAGATTAGATCCATTTTGGAAGTTCATATGTGCTCTTCCCAGCCCCAGATTGAAGCTGATGTTCCCTTCTTTCAGTTACACTTCTAGTATTCTGCACTGTGGCAGAAAGCTGAAAGGAGGTAGCCTGAAGTCTGATTTCACTTTTTGTAATATTAAAAGTGAAAAGTGTAATATTAAAATATTAAATATCACCTTCTTACATTTTCCTAAACTATTTCCAAAGACCGTGAATGCTGCAGTGAGAAGGCTGCTGCTTGCTGCATTGTGAGAGTTACTGGCAAGCTTTATTTTTTGTTGGCATCACAGAGATCTACAGATGTGTTCAAGTATTAGTTTGAAAGTCAAAAGATAAGTTTCTAGATCCTGTATTCTATTTGTCCTAGAGAACTGCCCTAATGTATTCTGCTGTCTCTTGTACTAGCTATGCTGAAATGTTGTGTATGAACTTCTGAAAAGCAAAAACATTGCATGTAAAGAAATACTTACTCAAATAATGTAGACAAGTGTCTGAGCCATGGAAAACATGGTAGAAATGCTTAAAAATCCACATAAAGTTAACCAATTGTCTTTGTTTGCTTTTAAGGTGTAAGAAGATGGTTCCTGCTTCAAAGAGGTTTACAATACATCGGTCTTCTAATGTTCTTACACTGTCTCTGAAACGGTTTGCAAATTTTAGTGGTGGAAAAATTACCAAGGTACATAAAATGGTGTTACAACTGCATCTTTTTAACATTTGCATTTTCCAATACCAAGTGACCATACAAAGCCAATTAATGCATACACACGGCACTCTAGATTGTAGATGCCAGCTGTTAAGTAGAAAAATAAACCCAATAACTTAATCTTCTCCTCCTCTCTTCTGGTAATAGCAGAGTTCCATTTTAACAATAAACATGAAATCAAAGTAAACATCCTCCTCTGCCCTTTGAGAGCTGCCCCTTTAGCAGACCATTCTGCAATTCAGTATGCTATTCAGTGCTGGACGTTTTTCAACCTGTCATTTTCCAAATGAAACTGAATCCTCACTTTTGTTTTGTTTGTGTGTGTATATTTTAGAAATGTTTCTATCTCAGCATCTGAAATCTTTCTCAAAATTTCTATAATAGTTCATAAGATATTTCAGCAAAATTTGAACCTTCTCTTCTATCTCTATTTAGGAAGTGAAATATCCTGAGTATCTGGATATTCGACCATATATGTCTCAACCAAATGGAGAACCAATCATTTATGTTCTATATGCAGTCCTGGTGCATACTGGTTTCAGCTGTCATGCAGGACACTACTACTGCTATATAAAGGTAAAGATAAACATCTTTTTCTTTAAATAAACAGATTTCAAAAAAACTCACAGCCTTTCAAGAATAAGCATTGGGGTCATTAATTTTTCATTCCTCTCTTCACCAGTACAGCCTTTACTCTGAGGAAGGGAGATGTTCTTGAAGGCAGGCTGTTTGGATGATCTGTCTTGGTAGGTTCCCATCCATATAAGGATGCAGAATCTTGCATATGTTTTTTGTCACCCTCCTAAAGTCCTTTATTCCTTTTTGGATGGGAATTCTCTCAGGGGACTCTTTGCCCAACCTAGATATTGCCTTTAACCAAAACCCGTGAGTCTTCCCCACTGTGTGTTCTTTTCAAAGCTATTTTGGATCATCCTATTGCTACTGGAATGTCCTACTGACCCCTTTGTGGTTTTCTGTGTAGTCTTTAGTGCTACCAGGACACTTCTCCCTATCAGTTGGATCATCCCAGGAAGTTCTGTCTGTCTAGAAACATTCTTTATTGCAGAAGGCCTGTTCTGTTAGAAACCGTCCTCCTCAATCCTGGCTGGAGATGAAATTCCTCCTTCATTTAATTAAAAAGGCTTCTTCTGTATTGTGCAAGTGTGGATTATCAGTTATAGTAGCAAGTTTACAACAAAGTTCCCACTCCTGGGATTTTCCTATTGGAAGTTTTTCAGATGCCCACAAATGCTTGTCAGCAAAATTCTGTGGACACTCTCTTGATGGATTTTCCTGTTTGTTTAAAGAGGATTTTCTAAGTTAGCAAGATCCTCTGCCTGTGCTTGTGTCTATCCTTTGATAAGATAGTAAACTCATTGGGACAGGGATGGTAACTTCCTTTGTGTCTTACAGAGCATAGTCTGTGTGCTTCACAAATAGTAAATAATTACTGGTGATCCTTTCACCATGGGGCTTCAGAAGCATCCAGCAGGGACCATCTTAGTGCCCTTCATTAAAACCAGACAAAGCTAAGTAGAAATTGTAACAGGATGAAAGAGAGAGAAAGCAGGGTAAACTGAACACTGCTCCATCTACCTCTATCAAACCACTGGGTGGGGATAGACCGTGGATGAGAGACGGCTTATTTTTCCTTTTCTATACATGACTTGATCCTTATTAAGGTACAGAACAATTGGGAGAACGTTGATTGGCAATAAGGGCTTTGCTTTTTCAGGAAAAGTTTTATCCCAGTACATCCTTGCATACAGCTATGTTTGATGCTCTAAAGGTGGACTCTTCTTTAGTAGTTCTCGTTTATAATAGCCTTCCATCTGAGCAATTTTCCTTGCAAAACTAACTAGGCAGCACCACAGAAGCTGAGGCTTTTCAACTCTGAATGGACGGAGTTATGGACTTGGAGGATACCAGGCTAATGCCCTGACTCAGGTAGATATCAAAGCTGAAGCCAGCAGCTTAGCTCATTAATTGGCTTTATTGCTGAGGCTGGCCAATCTAGGCAGTGTGTGGACGCATGGTCCTTGAGGTCTCTGTATGAAACTTATGGCTTCCCTAGGGAGGTAAGCCTGAATTCTCAGGTACCTGTCTCAGTGTGCATATAGTGTTAATGGCCTTATAAATTAAGCATGGAGCAGAAGAGTGGGCTTCACCCAAATAAGTTGGGCAACAGATGTGCTTGATTTGGGGAAATATAGAGGTGTATGTAGTGCACCTCTTAAACTCTCTGCAGGGCTCTGAGATGGGCATCACCTTGGCACCAGACTGAGCCATTGGGGCTGAAAATATGACTGCTCTCTGAGGAAAAATTTCCTAAAATTATCAAACTAAGAAACTTTACAAAAACTGTACTGGGTACAGCCTAAGATTTGTTAAGGCAGATGACACAGCATACATCCCTTGTGCTGTGAGGCAGCAGAGAAAGCACTGAGGTAGTTGGGGGCTATGCTTCGTTGAATAGTCTTTTGTGCTGAATGGGTGCCGTTACAAGGAAGCAGTCCTGCAGCCCCATAAGACACTGCTTTAAAGAGGATTCTGCGTGCTTAAGGCATAAGGACACCATCCCTCAAATGGGAATCATGGAGGCCCTCAAAGAATAAATTGTTTAACAAGTTCCATCAGGCAGCTGGCGCAACTAACTTTCTCAGTGTATTTTCATTTCTGCTGTCTTTGCTTTGTGGTTTGACTGTGATGTGTTCGTTTTTTTTTTTGACTGAAAAAAATTTGTGAGGGTGTCTGTCCTTAATATCACTATATAAGGCACTTATAGCTATGTAACGGGATAATTGATGTTGTCTCTAAATGTTATTCTCACTAACCTGCACTTTCATGTTGATAAATTATTTGACTCCATTCTCAGTAAGACTATTAAGGAGGTTTCTGAATTGTGGAAGATGATTCTCCTCTGTAAATTCAACTCGTCTAGGTGCCATTGAGTTTCCTCCCTAAAATAGAAAATGGCCTTTTTGTCCCTTTCTTTGGATAGTTTCCTGCTATTGCTTCAAGAACCAGCCTGAGAATCCAACATTTCTGCCAAACCAAATATTTCATGATAATGTAGGCTTGACTACTTCAAATGTGACCTCCTTTGCACCTGAGAACAGATCTCTGGACTATGAGACTTGAATCTTTATTTCTCACTATATCAGTAGTGAGTAGTTGTCTATGTTGACTTTGGGCAGCATCTTGAGGTTCTTTGACCACGTGATCATGGTCGCATTAGCTGCCAACAGGGAAGGTCTGTAGACCCCTTCTGGATGCTTTAGCCACAAACATAGGGCAAGAAATAATTTCTGTCGTATTAAGTTAGAGTTCAAGGCTGTGTTTTATCCTATAGCACATTCCATCATATGAGTGTAAATGAGACCTGCTTGAACGCACACTACCAACATCTGTCAGAGGAATCTGGATGCTAGCTCTGAACCAGGAAACCAGGAAATTGATGAGTTGTACAGATTGTTGTACTTTTTTAAAAAAAAATTCTTCTGGCCACTATGAATCTGCCAATTTTAATTAATTTCCCCTTGTTTCTTGTATATGAGAGTTGTATGGATGGAAGTTGAATGAATTTTTTTTTCTCTTGCTTTATGGATCCACCTCAAAGCTATGCTGTAGCATGGTGGTTCTCAAATGGGGGGTCACAAGGTTATTATGTGGGGAGGGGGGTTGTGAGCTGGCAGCCTCCACCCCAAACCCCACTTCACCTCCAGTATTTATAACAGTGCTAAATATAAAAAAAGTGTTTTTAATTTACAAGGGGGGTCACACTCAAAGGCTTGCTGTGTGAACGGGGTCACCAATATAAAAGTTTGAGAACCACTGCTATAGCACAAGTTATTTTCTGATAAACTTTCTTTTATTCTCTGGGATCCCCAGTGTCCTTATGCAAGCCTGCTCATCCCAGACCTCTAAAAAAACTAAAACAACTCAGAGCTTACATTATCCTTCTTGTACTGGTCTGGTCTCAATTCAGAGAATGAAAATTAAAATGGCTAGAGGTCTGGGCTTTAGTATAGCAAATTCTGGACTAGTATTATAAAAAAAGGCAAGATGATACTTGGAGCAATCTGATTTTAGAGCATGTGTCACTTAACATTTTAAAACTTTTTCATTGTTTTTGCAAACTTGTATGTGTTCATGTCACCACTGTGACTTCCTCTCCTGATGAGGTCCTAAACTGCTGCTGCACTAAGCAGTTATATATTCAAAAGGAGCTGTAAAGTTTAAGAAGTGGTCAGACTCTGCATGCATCTGATGAAGTGGGATGTAGCCATGAAAGCTTATGCCCAAATAAACTTGTTAGTCTCTGAGGTGCCACAAGGACTCCTCATTGTTTTTAATAAGTTAAGAATCATTCATGTTATAACATCCAGTATCTCAGATTGTGGCACAGAGAAATGCTTTAGTAGATGAGTAGACTTTCTGGACTAAAAAACTCTTCCACACACTAGTCCTGAACCAGTTATCCTGGTCCAACAGTGTCTTTCATTCTGTTTCCTTTTGAACCTTTGGCTCAGGATCCTGGCTCTAAATGAGAGTTTCTTGTCCTTCCTTCCGCTGGTTCCATTACTTTAACGTACCACTGCTGTGTCTGTAGTTTTGCATAAGATTAACAAAAGCAGTTTAAAGTAGAAGAGAACTCTCTTGCCTTCCTATAACACTGTAAAATGCTGATGTAAATTAGCCCCTTCTGTTTGCTTCATACATGGTTATACTCCTGTTAGACTCTCTCTGAAAATCTTCCTATTACAGTAATTTTTTAAATAAATGTTCTTGCAGAGTTTGAGTATTTGCTAAGCAAAAAATATATCTAGTTTCACAGAATATTTATCCTTTTAGTTTTGTTTTATCATGTGTTCCTTTTCCCTCAAAGACATGACTGACTTATAGTTCTGCTTTCCTTTTTCATGAGGAACAATTGAACTTGAATCTAAAATATAATTTCTTGCTTCAGCTCTCCATGGCTGGCTGTAAAAAGACTCTTCTATAGACACACACTAAACAAAGATCCCACTTGTATAGTGCAATCTTAATTCTGCCCCTTGTCAGAACTAATAAGGTTGCAGTGTTCTTTTGGCTAATTACCCATAAAATGGTGTGATAGTTCATGTGATAGGATTTGTGAACATATAGTGGACAGCTGTGAAACAACTTGCCCATAAGCCAGTCTCTTCCTAACCCGTCAGTGAGGTTGGCTTATGCTATGAAGCAGAAGGGTTTTATCCCTTATAAAAATGTTTATTCCATCTGTTGTATCTGTAGGTATTCACGTACATAGAAATCTTGATTTCTTTTTCAAATTGTCCTAAGCTCTTGGCCTCCATATCTTGTGAACATGAATTCCACAGATTATGTTATACTTTTATTAGTTTATAAATTTGTTGCCAGTTTTATTTAATGCCCCTTTATTCTTGTAGTATATGTGATTTGTTGTGTGGATCCTTGATGGGACAGTGTTTTAGCATAACAGATCCTCTCTAAACAGTAAAACTGTTTCTGAGAACAGTTCCCTTCCTAGAGTAAAGTCTGCATTGGTGAAGGGGAGCATTCACTAACGAATGTTAGTGGTAACAAATCTCTGTAGATAAGGGATTTAATTTAAAAAAAAAAAATCAGTTGTACATTAATGAAAACGGCTATATTTTGGAGTGCTCTTTATTCTTCTGCAGTTGATTAGTTTTCTGTGTTGTTTTTCTAGCAGATGTTGTAACTGATTTAAAATATGTCATTGACTTATTTGCAGGCCAGTAATGGGCAGTGGTACCAGATGAATGATTCTATTGTGTCCAACAGTGACATCAGATCTGTGCTTAATCAGCAAGCTTATGTGCTCTTTTATATCAGGTAATATCAAGTACCAAAATGCGTTCAAGATTCAGTTCCTTTCTTGTCCTTCATAATTTTTTTTTCCCATTTGTGTTTTTCCTCTCCTGGGTTAAAAATCCAATTTGGTTAATTCATCTCTGTCTACCCTAAAACTCCACTTATAGTTTAAAGCTGTAGAAGTTGTCCTTCCCTGCCTGTCTTTTTGCTCGTGTAAGTTAAATGTCTGTCTTCCGACACCCACCACTGAAAGAGTTACCTACAGAGTGAAGTGCTGCCTGTGTAGGTGGAGCATTTTGCGTCTTCTGGATCCAATACTGTGTAATTGGTTGACTTCAAGGGTGGGAGATTGAGGTGATGGGTGTTGTGAAGTTGAGTTGCTGCTTGGGGTTGGGAAAATATAATAGGAGGTCTGTTATCTAACTTACGATTTGTAGCCTTGGTTAAAGTTTGTTTAAAAAAGAACCCAAAAAACCCAACTTCCAGTTCTGTGAAGTATTTAACTGTGGGATGTGTCTAAAGCCAGGGCTAAGCAAAAGAACAAATATGAATGAATGAAATACTTATTATCTGTTGTTTCTTCAGGTCCCATGATATGAAAAATGGAGGAGAACACCCCCATTCCATTCATACACCAGGACAGTCTTCTCCCCGTCCAGTTATCAGTCAGCGGGTGGTTAATAGCAGGCAGGGGGCATCAGGTTTTATTGGCCCACAGCTTCCTCCTCACATGATTAAGGTAATCTTCATATGTAGATAATGGCATCAACTTGATAGCAGGAGTTTCGTAACCGGCCTTTGTTTATTTTTTATAAATGTTCAGGATCTCAGATTTCCTTTCCCCACAATACTGCTCTGTGTGCAGTGCTCCTTCTGCAGCCTAAGCAGCTAGAAACACTTTATTAAAGACAAACGCTGAACTGTGCAAATATTACTTCCCCTTTGCTTTGAACTTCAAACTAGGTGCCAAAAGTACTCAAAAAAGCACACTGTCAAAATATTTACTTTAAATAATATTTGAATTTATTAAAACTGAAATAATTTTAAAAGTCCAATTTTATTTTATTTTATTTATGCTGTTTCATCTTTTGCACTTCAGTTGAGCTGGTGAAACCAGACTGGCTTGTTCTCAGTTATTAGTATTGTGCAAATGTTCTAAGATTTGCAAATAATAGGGTTTTTTGTTTGGGATTTTTGTTTTTGTTTTGTATCTTGCAATCAGCAAAGGATTGCAGTTGGTGTTAGCTTTTTAAAAAACGAAACAAAATGTGAATACTGAAAATCTGAACAAAATGTGAACACTAAACTACCGGCAAGATTTTTATATATAACTTGCATAGGGGTGTTTTCTGCTTAGTCACTGGGGCAGTTTGTAGAAATATCAAGTAAGCCCATTATGTCTTGGGATATTAAATGCTGTCTATCCACATGCACACATTTTCATAGTGATTTCTTTGTAATTACAGAATTCCAGTCATTTAAATGGAACTGGATCACTAAAAGAAACTCCAAGCAGTTCTGTGGCAAGTGCTAGCAATGTTACCCTAAACAGACCAGCTTCAGCTCCACCTTCAACTTCCATTCAAAATTGGACAATTAACAGACCCATTATTCCTGACCCTTCGAAAAAACAGAAAATCACTATCAGTATTCACAATAACAAATTGCCTACTCGCCAAACTCTGTCTCAGCCCAACCTTCATAATTCTTTGGAGAATCTCAGCAAACCTGTTCCTTCGTCCACGATTACGAATTCCTCTGCAGTAAAGTCTACCTCAAATGCACCTACAATGTCAGTTGCTACTAAAGTATCTAAACAAACAGCTCCTAGTGACTCTTGTTCTAAGCCATTAATGAATGGCAAGTCTAAACTAAACTCTAGTACGTTGGTCCCTTACGGTGCAGAATCTTCAGAAGAATCTGATGAGGAGTCGAAGGGATTAGTTAAGGAGAATGGCCACTCAAAATCTTTTAATGGAATTTTGATTGGAAATGTAGTTAGTACATTACAGAACTCTTGTTCTTCCTGTCAAGATGCTGAAGAGGCTGTATCCCAGCATGAACTGCCAAAAAATGTTACAGTTAATGGTGCTATTAGTATAGATAGTGATCCTGAAGAAAATGGATTGAAATTTGAAGAAGCTACTTGCCAAGTCAAGCCTGTTAAATCTACAGAAATTCCATTTTCTAAAGTGAATGGATTGCATGGAAAAGTGAGTTTTATATTTGTTTGTTCTAGAATGTCTCTTCATGGCAAATTATAAATATGACTGTAATGTGTTCAATATTAAAATGTTCCTCATTCAGGCAAAGTTCAGAGGAAAATATACAACACAGGCTGCTGTCATAGCACTTTGTGCTGCAGTCCCTTAGATCTTGCATGCTAAGCAGGGTTGAGCTGAATCAATACTTGCTAATCTCATTTCTATATCTGTAAGATGGAGAGAGGATGCATCTTTCAGTGGTGTCTTAAAAATATTTAGCATTTATGTAATGTTTTGCAAACACGAACTATTCTTCTGAGGTGGGTACAGTAAGCATTATGTTGTGCTCAGGTACCAGAGAGGTAGGTGTGATAAATACCTGGCTATAATTCCATCTGGTAAAATGGGGAAACTGAAACATGGAGAGGTTAAGTGATTTACCTGAGTCTGTATAGCAAGTCAGGCTTAGGATCTGGGTCTACAAAACCACACTGCTTTTTTATGAAGGCTGATGTTGATGTAAAACTTTGAGGTAGTAAGGTGCACAGTGGTGTTGTCCCAGTGCATGTTGGGGGGCATTGTGGTGATAGGTGTGCAGTCTGTCAGATGAGACCAAACCTGTGGTGCTGACCATCAATGAGCCTATGTCACTCTTTATAAGAGGAGTGCTGTTTCTGGTATGTTGTCCAGATTTCATCTGACAGTTGTATTCTGCCTGTCTTAATTCCCCTACAGTTTAAAGTGTGTAGTATTGTACTTACTTTTTCTTTTTCTAAATTTGGTGATGTAGTATTGTTGTGTGCTGTTAATGCTTGCAATATTGAATGTTAGGGTGCAATGCCTACAGTGATCCATGTGTATAGTTCGTATGTCCGATTATGATTGGAAAGTGCTCTAGGACTTTTTAGGCTGAGATGCTACGTAAGTTTGTATGATTGCTATCATTCTGTCTGTTTTAACTCATACCTTTTAATTGCAGATAATACCTACAGCTTTGCCACCAGTTCCTGAAGATAGAATTTTAGAGTCTTTCCGATATAACCAGTTGAAAAGCTTGTCAGAGGAAATAAGGTAAAATACACTTTGTCCAAATAAAGATTCCATACAAATTTTATTATGGGTATACTAACTATTTATAATACTTAAATGGAAAGATTTAGATCACTGAAGGAATACCATACCATACCAAAACTAATGGTAGTGAGAACAGAACTTACGTTTGGCATTGTGCCTATTCTTCTAATATTAAAAACCTGTTGATGCCTCATGGAAAACTTTGGAAAAACATTCTATGTAGAAACCATTCTGTTGTATTGTCTATATTTTCTATATTCCTCTTCCCCTTTTTTTCACTCCTAGGGATGCATGCATGAACACGATATCTATTTATTAGTGTGGGTATAAGTATTTTTCGGTCTACCACACTTCTAAAATATGGGCAGCTCATTAGGAGTAATCCCAGCTGCTCTGCTAGGACACTGACCAGGTGAGTGTAAATTCCTGCCACCTGCCTTCCCTTGCCTCGGGAGGGAGGGAGAGGGAAACTCACTATTACAACGTTTTTATTGTGGGGAAGGGCAACCATAGCGAGTATGGTCATGAGTCATTGCAGCAGATAGATGGAGGGGGAAGTAGGAGAACTGACAGGGTAGGTGCTCCTGAAGTGTTGCACATAGAAAAGCAAGCAAAAGAGATTCCCCATGAGGAGGGAATATATTATAAGTAGATGTGTTTCTAAACAGAATGTCTTTCAGAGTTTTCCAGGAGTCAGATATTTACTGATGAAAAGGATTTTTACTCTTAACAATCGTCATGTAGATTATTTCTTATTTCTGATGAAAGTCACAAATACATTTCTATTTTGTGCAGTGCAACTGGACTTGAAAAAACTTCTGAAAATGATGGTCCTGTAGAAACTTTAGTCAGTGGCAACAATACTGTTTCCTATGAGAAGTCTAGTAAAGTTCCCGCTAACCTTAGCTGCAATGTCCAGAATCCCTTTACTACATCAGATCCTGAGACCATTTCTACCAAAGAAGAAATTGCCGAAAGTATTGTATCAAAAACTGATCATGCACATTCTGATATCAGTGGTCAGTGTAACACTATGAAAATATCCCTGGGAATTGATGATGAATTCTCTGAACAGTGTGATCCTAAGGTTTATGCAGAAAAGATAAGAGGAACACAAGAGGTAAAAAAGACTTTGAAGGAGAGCCCTCTGCACATCAGAGGGTCTGCTGAGACTGCAGAGAAATTGGGGCAAAGCCCCTTCATAAAGTCTGACAATGAATGTAGTTCTAAAAAACTTGCAGCTCTAAACATTATAGATAAATGCCAAGAAACAAAGGAGAGTGCTAATAATTACACAGATGTACCACCTACTAATGACTCTTCTGCTACAAGGTTGGATAAAGTTTTAGAGAGTCATTCTAAAGAAAACGATGGACTGGATGGTAATGAAATATGTGAAGAAAATGATAGGCAAAAACTTAAGTCTCGTTCTCCAATTAAGGAAAAAAATTGCACCCCCAAAAAAATTGACAAAGGGCATTACCGTACTAAAAGAGAGCGCTCTGAAAGTGAAGAGCAGGAGAAGCAAACCAAAAGCAAACCAGATGATGATTACTCAAAAAAAAGGCAATCCTACAGCAAGGAGAGTACAAAGCAAGATCGCTATAAGCAGGAACACTGCAATGGAAATAAGTACAAACTTATGCATAGTGAAAGAAACAGTCCTGATAATGGCAGAAGTTTAGGAAAATATACCCATTATAGATCCCGAAGTAGAGGGAAAACTGATCAGGAGAGGAGTAGATATTACCATTCTAAAAGGGAAAGATCTTGGAGTAGGGAAAGATATTACCAAGATATGCCAAGGAGATGGGACAAGTGCAGATATTACAACGATTATCCTTCTTATGCAGCAAGAGATGGTAGAGACAGAAAATTCTTTCATGGGGACAGAGACTATGACAAATCAAGTCAGGTTTACAACAGTAGGTCATATAGGGATTATTATTACACAAGCAGATGGAATCATGAACCAGTCGCTAAAGAGAGAGAGAAACATCATTTTGGCAGCTCCAAAATAGACTTGTATAATTGCTCAGCTCTCTCTCAGCACTCTGAAAAATATTCCCATGAAAAATGTGCATCCATCTCTGAAGAAAACAGTTCAAGTTTTGAGACGTCTTGCCACAAATATGATTATCTAAAAGACAGAAAGAGAAAATGTGCTAGTCTAGAAGGTAGTGACAGTGATATGGAAAAGAAACAGAGAAGGAGTTTGCAGAGTGAGCCAACGGAAGAGCAAAAAGTGAAAAAACACAAGAAGTCAAAGAAAAAAAAGAAGTCCAAAGATAAACACCGAGAGAAAGATGACAGGTAAGCAAGAGAAACTTTTATTTACAATGTTCTAAACAAACTCCTCTTTCTAATTTATCTCTGGCTGTTTCCCTGTTCTTCCCCTTTTTTCCATTGCTTCTGAGCCCATTGCACTGTAAAATCTGTCAGGGGAAATCATGTTAGTTTGATGTGTGTTGCATAGATGGGATCAAACCATGTTGTTGAGTTGTGTGAGAGCTTTGGAACAAGATGAAACAAATCATGTTATAATCATCTGCAAACAGACCCTGACTTAGTTCATTGCATACTTTTCAAAACAGGCTATGGTCAAACTTGGGTAGGCAGGCCATGACATAACTTTTCCCCCCAAAGCAGAAATGGGCTAAATTTGTTTGCACCAAATAGAGAGGTGGAGTCATGTAACTCTTCTTTTAACTGAATGGAAGCTATATGTGTCCTGTCACAAGTCTAGATGGGTGTGCAGTGCAAAGGACCAGTTTATGTGTATAGGAAAAGGAGATTTGGAGAGACACTAGTGTTTCTCTGCCTTCCCTATCCAACAAAACCACCTGTATTTTTGTTAGAGGGGAGTGCAGGTGCAGTGAAGTACAGCATGACAGTAAGGTAGAGAAGGCAGGGAAATACTAATGCTTTCCCTCTTCCTTCTTCTGAACCCTTGTGTTGATCCAGAGGTCCTCCACCTGGACTCCACTAGTCTTAGCAAACCCTGTCCAAGAAGAATCTCTTCCCCCTCCATGAGAGAGCTCATGGTTGCATTGGGATTCTTCCTTGCACAGGGCAGCAATCCCAGTCAGCGCAGGAAGCCACCTTTATCCTACGGCGCCCCAACTACACTCATCTGCAGGCCTGAAACCCGTTCTGTCTCCCACTGAAACCAGTAATATCCTCTGTTGGTTTTTATTGCAGAAAAGCAAACTTATAGCAAGTCATAACTTTACTTAGGCTTTGTGAAATAAGAAGCCTGAGAGTTTGTTCAGAGGCCCCCCAAAAAGTCAGAATCACAAGTGAAACTTCAAAAAGGTGGGATTTAAAATTGCTTAGAATTCCTACAGTACAGAAGTATGTGTTATGAAAACAAGGTAGAAAATTAGTTTTTCTTCCTAAGTGATCTGTGTGAAGCTTATTGCTAATTTAAGGGAGTACAGGACTGGTTTTCTTGTGTTTGCAACTTAACTAAACTGTGGAGCCACTAGGGCACCCCGCCGCTCAGAACTATATGATAATGCTTCCTGTCAGAGCAGATGAATTACATCATGTTCTGACCCTTCTACTGACAGCCTCGTGGTTTAGGTCCACTTCCATATTTATTCTTAATTGCTAATTATTTATCGTTTGATTTTAAATATTATAAAACTCAAAGATGGACCAGTTGAATCATCTGATGGGCTGAACTCCATGATTATGGCTGGGAGTGAAGAAAATGTTCTACTACTTTGATGAGTTGCACTCTGTTATATAGTTCCTTATTTCATATTGTGTGAAAGTGTCCTATGGATACCTTGGTTGCCAGCAACTAGTGTATTTTGAGTGTTAGAGCACACAGGGCCATGGTTTTTTATATATATATATATATATATATATATATATATATATAATATATATATCGCACAATGGGACCAAATTCTATGGCAACAGTCACTGCATTCCACAGCAATGTTAATTTATTCTGTTGTCTTGACATTCTTTTCATTCCCATCTCCCACCCACCCCACACATTACTATGGTTCATTGTTGGAATCTATTTGTTGACTTAAAATTGGTGGATGATCACGTTCAACAGTGATTAGATTTGAGGGTAGTTTTTGCTTTGATCACCAGGTGGTTCCTCTCCAAACCCTGGGGCTTGGCTCCTGCACTTTTCTCCAGCCAGCCCAGTTAATCAATCCACACTTCTGATTCCTCCCATTCCCTTGCTGCAAATTGGGCTCTAGCTCTAACATTGCTACCCCTGCTGCCTGACTCTGTGGAACAATACAGGGAGCAGGCACTGCAATCCAGTTATCCCCTCCGCAGCTGATCTGTTATGCAAAGTGCATTACCTGATGTATTGAGTATTCCACTGTTTTCAGCAGAGCAGGACAGATGCTGGAGTAGAGGAACAGTAGCACAGCTGTTAAAAAAATAAGATGTGCTCTTTATTTTGAGCTTTGGCCAGCCATATTGCATATGTATAAATAAAGTGTAATATGTTTGTAACAATAGTATAAGCATCACATTTGTTTTCATATTCACTTCTACGTTTTTTTCAGACATCACCAGGATTCAGACTTCTCTGGGGCCTGCTCTGATTCTGACATCCACAAACATAAGAAAAAGAAGAAGAAAAAGAAGAAACATACAAAGAAACCTGAGGGGTTTATTGAATATTTAGATCCTAATATCCAGAAGGCTGCTGGCTCTGAGGCTAATAAGACATGGGAGAAAAAAGAATTTCATTGTACAGATGACCCTCCATCTGAAGAATATAGTAAACATGGGAGTAAACGGCCTCATGAGGGAGGGGATGCTGATTCCTGTCATAAAACAAAATACATAGGAGGAGGCCAGGAAAATAGCTATCACATATCTAAAGAGTATAGCAAAGGTAAGAGACCATTAGAAATTAATGGGATTTCTATTTTTTTCAAATAGAGAAAAATATTTAAAGCCATTTTAAGTGCTTTGTAATACATATACAGTATGTCACATCTTCCAGACACCAAGCAACACCGTTATGTTGGATAATTTCTTCAGTTTTGTATATCTGTGAAATAGATAAAATTAGTGATTTTTACTTACCCTAGGTTATTGACTACGCAGTTGCTGTCATCAGCATGTTTGTTACAAGAAATCCTTGGGTAGATCATATTGATGAGTTGTAGTATGAGCTTACAGCAGGTAGGGAGGGGAAAAATAGCATTGTTGCTATTGTCCATTCTGCCTGTGTCAAGTATGCTTAATTTAAATATTTGTGCCTTTTGGTTTTTTTCCTGAGCACAGTAAATATTTTTATACTAATTTGTGTCATATATAAATTGTTTTTGGTGAGGGGAGGAGGGGAAGTCCAAAAAATTTTGGAATCCAGTAATCCTTGACCAACAAAGTTTCTGCAAAAAATCATTCCTTATATATAGGGCCCTACCAAATTCGTGGTCTATTTTGGTCAATTTCACAGTCATGGGATTTTAAAAATCATAAATTTCATGATTTCATCTATTTAAATCCTGAAATTTCACAGTGTTGTAATTGTAGGCGTCATGACCCAAAAAAGAGTTGGGGAGGGTGGGGGTTTGCAAGGTTATTGGAGGGGGGGTTGTGGTACTGCTACCCTTACTCCTGCGCTGTTGCTGCTGCTGGTGCCGCCTTCAGAGCGGGGCAGCTGGAGAGCGGTGGCTGCTGGCCGGGAGCCCAGCTCTGAAGGCAGAGCAGCTGCCAGAAGTAGCCGCACTCCTGCCGCCCAGCTCTGAAGTCAGTGCAGAAGTATGACCTTGACCCCAAAATGACCTTGTAACCCCCCTTCAACTGCCTTTAGGGTCAGGACCCCCAATTTGAGAAATGCTGGTCTCCCCATAAAATCTGTATACTAGAGAGTAAAAGCACACAAAAGACCAGATTTAACGGGGGGAGACCAGATTTCAAGGTCCGTGATGCGTTTTTCATGGCCGTGAATTTGGTAGGGCACCCTACCAAATTCTACCAAAAACTACCAATGGATGTGTTTACCTACATTATTATGTGGGAAATTGGATTGTAATTCAACCCTTCTTTTCTGAGCAGGGAAGTGGGAGGAAAGCCTTACATTGCTCTGTAATAACTCCCCTGGCCATGTTGGAAACATTGGTGACTGGCTAAGGGGATAACCCCTTGCATAAGAGAGTGGATAGCACTATGTTGTTGTAATTAGTGAATCTTGTGACTAAAGGAGATGAAATAAGGGTGGATGATTTAAGTCAAAATAACAAATCACCAACTCTAATCTTTATTTAAATCAGCAAGCAGGAAATCTTGACATAAATTACAGATTTTAATTTTGTTTTACATTTGGGACTGGACTTGGATTTATGGGACCTGGGTTCTATTCCCAGCTCAGTCACTGGTCTGCTAGGTGACCTTGGGTACCTCATATCTGTAAAATGGGGAGAATGATGGTTACATCCTTTGTCAAGTGCTTTGAGATCTACTGATAAATGCTGTATAAGACCTAGGTATTTGCACTTCTAAGTTACTTTCCTAGAGAAAGGTTCAGTCTCATTGATTAGTATAACCATTTAAACATGCTAATTTGCAATCAAATATCATTTTTACACTAAATTTTATACTTTTGCTAAACAGGAGGATAAACTGCATCTATACATCCTTAAGAAATTATATAGCTTAACCTATATATCTATCAGTTTCTTAATTATTGTATTTTTGTTAGAAAATGAAAAGCTAATTTCTATATTCTTTGTATCAAAGTGCATTTGGATGGAATTTTAACGTAAAAAACATGAAAATATTTTTAGTTAAATAAAACTACTGTAAATGTTCTGGATGTATAAAGTTTACCAAACTGTGTAAAAATGTAAAATCATTTAGAACTGATTTTATTAAACACAGGAAGTTTAAGTTATCACTGTGGGCCAGATTTTCAAAGGTATTTAGGCACTTAAAGATGCAGATAGAGGCCCAGTGGGATTTTCAGAAGTGCCTAAGGACTAGGTAGGAACATAATGCCCATTGAAATTAACAGCCAATGAAATCAATGGGAGTTGTATGCCCAATCTGTTTAGATACTTTTGAAATCCCATTAAGCCCCTATCTGTATCTTTAGGCCTAAATACCTTTGAAAATCTGGCCTATTGTCCAGGTTTTTACAATGAGTAGATCTCCCCCTTTCCCAGCTGGTTTTTATTTATAGAGCGGAAGAGAAAAACAAGCTTTTCTGCTTGTCAGTTCCCATTCAGTTTCTCAACTTTGAATGAACTAGTCCAGAAGAAAATATTCTCTGCATTTGCTACCTAAACTGAAAGTAATTAAGGTAAAAGCTTTTCTGCACAACAGAAACTGAAAGTACTGATATTTGGGAAAATGTAAATCACTCCATTGTAAAGACTGAAAATAATAGCTACTTAATGCAGTACATATTGTTACAAAGCTTGAGTTGGCCCCAACAGTTAAATATTTTCCTCCTGATTCTGTATATAATTAAAAAAGCAGCACCCTTTAGATCAGGGGTTCTCAAACAGGAGGTTGCAAGGTCATTACATGGAGGGGTCGCAAGCTCCCCAAACCTCGCTTGCCTCCAGCATTTATAATGGTGTTAAATATATTTAACAGTGTGTTTTAATTTATTAGGGGGGTTGTACACTGAGGCTTGTGATGTGAAAGGGGTCACCAGTAAAAAAGTTTGAGACCCACTGAATAGATGCACCATATATTTTGTGTTGTTTTAATAGATTATAGCAATTTGAGGCCTTAACTTAGATTGTCTTATAGAATAAAGTGACTCGTGGCCATTGCAGGCCCATTGCACTTAGTTCTCGGGCTGTATGGTGTTTGCCTATGAACTTGTTATTAATTTCCTATATTTTTAAAAATATTTTACTGTTATGGATACGCCAGTTCGCAAACGCAAGTCGTTTTCTGTCCAAGAGAAATTGTGTACCCTGGATCAACTAAAGAAGGGCAAACAACAAACTTAGCTTGCTAGAGATCTAGGAATTAGCGAGTCCACTCTGCGAGGGTGGAAAAAAGAAAAGCTCTGTAGCCTACCCTGCATTCTTGAAGAGGAAACTGGTTTACAGCATAAAAAGGTCAAGTTTGCTAATGATGAAAGCCTAGATTCAGCCTTGTACCAATGGTTTGTCCATGCTCGCTCAGAAAGAGTTCCCATTTCTGGCCCTATTCTGAAAGGTCAAGCAGAGAAATCTGATCACTTTATCAATGGAAATGAATCCAAATGTAAGGCGAGTAACGGCTGGCTGGACAGATTCAAAAAAAGGCACACTATAAGCCAAGTTCTTGTGTTTGGGGAAATCCGCTCAGCTGATAAAGAGGCTGCTGATTCCTACCCAATTGAGCTTAAAAAGTTGCTGGAGGAAGGTTGCTATACAGCCGATCAAGTTTACAACTGCGATGAGACTGGTTTATTCTTTAAAATGTTACCCGTTCGCACCCTCGCAACCAGGACTGATAGTCACAAATGAGAAGGCTTGCAGAGGAAGGACCAAGTCACTCTCTTGTTTTGCGTCAACAAGTTCGGCAGCCACAAAGTCAGATCTCCGATGATTGGAAAAGCGAAGTCTCCCAGATGTTTTCATCATGTTAATATGAAGGCCCTTCCCTTTGAATACACCAACAGCAAGAATGCATGGATGAATAGCTCCATATTTGAAGACTGGTTCCATAAAACTTTCGTGCCAGCCGTTGGGGCTCATTTGTGAAAACTCAAGCAGGAGCAAAAAGCTCTCCTCCTGCTAGATAATTTCCCTGCCCACCCCCAGCAGAAAATCTTGTCAGTCGTGATGGCAAGATTAAAGTCTCTTATCTCCCGAAGAACACTACATCAGAAATCCAGCCACTGGACCAAGGCATCATATCGGTATTTAAGCAAAACTATTGTCGCAAAATGATCAAGCAGATGGTAGCGGATAACAACTCCTTCGACACATCACTGGCGTCACTCAACTTGAAAGAAGTCTGTCACCTCGGCAGGAAAGCCTGGGATGCTATGTCTACACATTGCGTTGAACAATGCTGAATAAAGGATCTTGGTCCAGCTTTTCCGTCATCTACAATGATGGTAACGACGACGAGCCTGAATTTACAAGATTCACTGAAGACAACATACGTTTAGCTGAAGAAGTATTCAGAGAATATGAGCACAGTCATTATGATATCTTCAATTGGTTTTCAGCAGATGACATCTGCCACATATATGAACACATCTCAGATGACGAAATTGTCGCAGATGTCAGCGGGAAGAATGAAGCTGCACCATCAGAGCCGGAAACCAGTGGCACTGATGACGGCACCTCAACTTCCCCACCAAAAATGTCCGAGGAAGTAAAGCACCTAGAAGCCAGTTTGAGGTGGCTGGAAACTCAAGTCATGGACAGCGTCAAAATCCTCCAACTCAGAAGCATTCTTGACTTTGCTAGAAGCCAACAGTCTGCGGCAAATAAACAGACCACACTAGATAGCTTTTTTTAAGAAGTGATGAAATTTAAAATTATGGAGTCATGCAACCAGATTGATTTGCACTCTGCGCAATTATTAGTATAGTCGATTTCATGTTTCTTTCATGTATATGTAATTAATTGACTACTTTTGTGTTTAAAACACGCTGGGATAACCGTTGTTGTTTTTTTTTTTTTACAAGACTTAAACTGACCGGCTTGAAATGGTAAATTTTCGTAACCTCGCTATAAAGCGACCCCGGATTTATCACGATCGAGTTTTTTTATCTCAGTTATCGCGTTATAGCAGGGTTTCACTGTATTAGTAGTTTTATTAATTACTGTATAAACTCAATTAAGGTCCTTGAAGTAGTAGTTTTTTAATAATGCTTTGATCTTATAATTCTTTTTATCTGAAGATTTGAAATTACTTCATAAATCTGGATCAGTATCATGACCATACTGCAGATAGGGAAACTGAAGCATAGAGGTTAAATGATTTGCCAAGGTCCTTGCAGAGCTGGGACTTGAATCCAAATCAGACTTCCAGTCCAACTTTCTATCCACTGGACTATACTTTCTTGGGATTACATGAAGACAGAATGGTAGTTTGACAAATTAGGATTGGGGGAAGTATTTCATGCAGAGGGGTGGCATGGTCAAATGCACATAGATGAAGGAGATTAACAAGGTACTGAAACTGGTATAGTTAGTTGGTGGAGGGTTTGAGTTAGGGAATGAGGTCTGAAATGTAGGTAAGGACTTTGTGAAGGGCTTTGAAAGGTACAAATGAGTAGTTTAAACTTGATGTGGTGGTTAATTGGAGAACCAGTGAAGGAATTCAGAGAGGGCAGTAAATTCACTCTGATCAATCAGGAAGATAATCTGGAAGCTGCATCTTGGACAGATTGGGAAGGAGTGAAGTAAGGGAAGAAAATTTCAGTAATCAAGATGGGAGATGATGCTATGTGACTTCCAGATACAGATTAGGAGCATTCCAATAAAACATCTTATTAACAAAGGCTGCCAAAACAAGTCACTTAATTAGAAAGGCTGCCCCAGTAACAATTTGTTTATACTAAGAGTGCTGACTTGTTAATCAAAGTAATGCTAGTTTGTGATAAGTGGATTTTGTTAATATTGAAATACTTTCTATTTCAGCTATAGAGCTACCTTGTCATAAGGACCATGGACACACAGTCATTAAATCTTTGGATGGCAACTTTGCATACACAGATGAAACCAGATGGAAAGTATGTTAAATTCCTGTGATTCTATTTCATTTTAGGTATAGTAATACAGACAAATTGGCTGCCGCAGGCTTTTTACCGTAGTGCATAGTCCAACCTTTTCCCTATTTTTATTAACATAAGCGAGCAATTTGATATCTCCCGTATAGAACAAAAAATACAATCCTAATTTGGATTCTAAATGTAATTCATTTTGGACTTTCTCCTACTGCTCTCACCTAAAATCAATATACCATATGTTTTTGAATTAGTCTTTTTTAACCCTTCGGCATCAGCTGTAGACTAGATGAACCCCATACAGCTATCAGTGGCTGAAAATTAAGTTCTTGACACAATTTTTTTTGTTTTAAAATAACTTTTTCTTATGAAAATGTTCATAAACTAACTATTTAGTACCATCGTTAGATAGATATAGTTCCAGGTATCCAAATACCAAATGTGTAGAGAGAGATTAATTTCCAAGTCTAATATTTATTTTTACTTGTATTGCTGTAGATTGGTATAGATTAAGAGTGATTTCCAAACACTAAGCACCAATTGCTAGACACTAAAAATCAGGGACTGAATAGAGATGATGGATTTATGGTTTATTATAGGGATGGCCCAACCGTGGCTCATGAGCCATATGCGACTCTTTTACAGTTAGTGTTGCTCGTGAACCCCCCTAAACCCCTGCATCTCTGTCTACCACACTTCGGGGGAGCTAGGGGCTTCTGTCCCATAGGAGGCGCCTGCTGGGGCTCAGGGCTTCTGCCCTGCGCAAGGCCCCAAACCTCACCACAGGGCAGTCGCCCTTAGCTCCTAGCCTCAGCAGGCACGCCTGGCTCTTGTACTTCTGAAAATGAATTGTATGCAGCTGGGAGGGTTAGGCCACCCCTGGCTTATTACAACAATCTGTAACCCACCGACACCCTAGTTTTGTCCTATGACTGCAGAGGTGTTAACAGACCACTCTATCTTGAATGGTCCCTTGGAATAAGCCCTAACTACGCATGCCAAACCAGCTGTTCCACCCTGCATTTAGCTGTGACCCGGAGGGCTTGTCTGCACTGGCACTTCCCAGCGCTGCAACCTTCTCGCTCGGGGCGTGAAAAACACCCCCTGCGTGCTGCAAGCTTCACTGCTGTGAAGTGCTAGCATAGACTGCGCACCAGCGCTGGCAGCTGTTCCCCTGGTGGAAGTGGGGGGGTTAATAGCACCGGACGAGCGCGCTCCCGGTGCTGTGCCGCGGCTACACTAGCCCCCGGCAGCGCTTTGACGTTGCTGGGGAAGACCTGCTCTGAGTATCTTTCCCAGACCTGAAGAAAAGACTCTGAATGGTTCGAAAGCTAGTCTCCCTCCGACAGAAGTCGATCCCATAAAATATTACCTCACCTACCTTGTCTCCCTAATATCCGGGAACCAACGAGCTACAACTACGCTGTCTGCACCCATTGAGTGTAGGACTTACCCAGGAGTTGGTTTTTTCTCATCACTAGCACAGCAGTGCTCTGCAAAGTAGCAACTGAATTACACTGGTTTTAGAACAACTGAGATCTTGCCAACCTGTTTTCCTCTCTTGTAGGTGAGTGAAAAGTAATCCTTGCAGAAAAAACTCACTAGCCACAGGCAAGTTGTATTTGTCAAACTTCAGTATTTTTTATGTCCTTGGCAATTGGGTGAGGGGAGCTCTGTTGCTAACAAATAGTGGCCTGAAGATGCATATAATTTTGAGGTGAAAAATCAGCATCTTACTGCCCACTCTAATGGTCAATGGTCTAATGGCAGTGTCATTCCAGCACAGATAACAAGGGAACTTCAGCATCTCAAAAGTTGTGAGCTGCATTGTGTGTGACTGCTGGATTATTAACACAGGGAGAAATTCCTTTAAGATTGACTTAAATTGTGGTGATCTGCTAGTCTTGCTATTGGAATGACTCTTCATTTATTTAAAAAAAAAGCAGCTGTTTCTCTGGCTAATGTAAACTGCAATTGCACTAAGGCTTTGTCTACACTAGCACCTTTGTCGGCAAAATGTTTGTCGGTCAGGGGTACGAAAGGAAACACACTTCTAACCAATGTAAGTTTCAACAAAAACGCTGGTGTGGACAGTTCTGTGTTAGTGGGAGACGCTCTCCCGCTGACATAGCTACCGCTGTTTATTGGAGATGGTTTAATTATGCCGGCGGGAGAGCTCTTCCCCCAGCTTAAGGGGCTACATAGAGGGGTGCCGCTGTAAGGTCTGTAGTGTAGACGTAGCTTAAGAGGAGCTTTCTGCACTGAAAAGTCCCTTCAGGACAAGAGATGGAGGGTAACTGTAGAGGGAGAAACTACTAACGATGGAAAGGGCTATAACTGGGTTCATAACTTCTAGAAATATTTTGAGTGAGGATATTAAAACAAGGTATTTGTAGATCTCGGTATCTAGGGGCTGCCTTTAGATTCCTAAAATTTAGAAATCTGATCAACTGCAGATTTCTGTTGCTACTATCTACATTCCAGCAAGTCATTTCTGTCCCTCTGCCCAGGAAGCGAAGCAGTATCAATACAGCTCTTTATATTGATTTGATTGAAAAATCCAAGTCTCTATATACACTGGTAGTTACCATAGATAGGTAACATTTTAACAATATCATTTCCGTGTCCCAAATAGCACAGTGTGAGAAATGTGGACTTTTTAATGGGAAAAGTGTAGGTGCAGTCCTCACTGTTCAAAAGCCCATATATGCCTGTTTTAGATAAGGAAAACAGAAGGCAGAGCACAGAAGAAAAATAATCAGAATGTAAAGGATTTTGTCTGTAATGAATGTGAGTTGGCCAGCAGGTGGCAAAATTGGTTCAGTACAGACAAGTAAAATCTATGGTAAGGAAGAAAGAAAGTGTGTGTTAAATAAATCACCAAACACATTGTTTTTGTGTGTGTTGCGATTTATTGTGCTTTATTGTAGGGCAGAAATGTGTTAACAAAATTTTAAAAAATTACATAACAGGCAGGATGATACTGTTGTGGTGACAGTGCTAGGCAGAGTAACCTCCTAAGTCTGAGGAATCTTAACCTTTTCATATACTTAAGGAAGTCAGTTGGCTTTATTTAGACTGTAGAAAAGATGAGAAAATACAAAGCATTAAGCAGTTTCTGAATGAGTTATCCCAAAAGAATGGAACAATGCTTGGAGAGGGTATGAAAATCAAACCAAGTTATAGGGCTAACTAGCTGATGGGACAAATATATATGAGTACAAGACAACTGTGACAGACGAATTAATGGGACATTATCTTGGGTTGGGATCTTGTCAGATTTAATTAACTAAATGGCTGAAGCTGGCTAGTGATTGGACTGGAGGCTTAAAAAAATTCCAGGTGCTGCATAAAACAGAACTTCTGACTTTGAGTGGCATTTTCCCCTGTCATTCTTAAATCAGGGCCCTAGCAAGTTGCTGGAGGTGTCATTTTTTGGGGACCGCTTAACCATGAGATCATTAATGAAACCAGGGCATTTAATGTTAAGAATGTCCTGGCCAAATTCTAACCAAGTTTGCTTACCTAGGATTAAACTCAGCAACCTTGTAAGTTGAGGACAGAATTGGTTGCATTTCAGTTTTGAAATCCTTCTGCTGTCAGGGGGCAGGGCAGTCAGGTGTCAGGGAGCGGAGCGGGGGTTGGAGAGGGGGTTGGGGGTTCTGAGGGGGTCAGTCAGGGGGCACGAAGTGGGAGTGGGCGGATATGGGGCAGGGCCAGATTGTTTGCGGAGGCACAGCCTTCCCTACCTCGCCCTCCATACAAGTTTGCCCACTCCTGTTCTAGGAATTATTTCAGGGAAGTTCTGTGGCCTGTGTTATATAGGAGGTCAGATTAAATGGCCTTGGAATCTGCTTTTGTGTTGAAATTTCATATCAGGAAATGACACTTTCTCCTCTTATCTTTCAGATTCAAAGTGTGTTGATGGAAGCCATCCCTACAGTTTAAACTCTATTTATAACAGAACAATTAACTCTTCAATCCATAAGTGGTGCTTCAGAATACTGTACAGGATTTTACCATGGAAGAACTTTTTTTAGTTTTTACCTTGAGACTTTTTTTAAAAATGTACCCATAATCCAAAAGGATGGAAACTTTCTACAACTGCTGAACATTGTAAATATCACACTGAAAATAATGCCCTGGAATAGAACATCTCAAATGCTGCTTAATTACAGACTCAGGTTGATTATGTGTTATTCATGTAATATTACTCCACGTTAAACTTCTGGTGCAAGCGACTAGAAAACCACAACTGACAGTCTGTATATTTAATTTAAATACTTATTTAAAATTTCACAAGCTTTCAGAATATCTCTAGATATCTGACACTAGAAACTAATTTACTTCACACTTTAGCTGTATTCAAGCTTTGAAGGAAAAACGTACAGAAAAGTTCTGGTTTGGAACTTTGTGAAACATACCACTCATCATACACAGTTCTGAATGTATCTCTGACTATTTGTATACCCTCCCATATGTTTTTGTTACTTTTTTATATAGTGTCACTTGTGTTGTCTGTTTTGTCCCTTTAAAATTACAGACAAATTCATACTGTGATTTTATTTTTATTATGAAATGCTATCAAACTGTGATACTTCTTATTCACTGGTCCTGCATCAGGAGATGGAGTGGGGAAGCTGTATTAAATACAGTTCATCTGTATAATCTGTCTGGTTTATACAAGCTGTGTTGTTCAGAGATGTCTAAAGTTTGATCTTGTTTTTTTTTAAAGATAAAGCACTTGCCCCACTGTAAATATATAGCATGTAAAATTTATATAGTATATAAATACAGGAAAGTCAAAAGAGCTTTTTACACTGTTTACTTGTTATTTATTCAACTTCTACCCCTTAGAGTGCACTGAAGGGCTGAAAAGCTTAACTGTAGCTCTGCCTTGATGTCAGATGACAAAGGGGGTGTGGTCAATGCTCAATTATATTGTCTTTTAAATTATTGCATTGATTAATGTTAGCAGAGGGGAATGACAATTCTTCCACCTGTTCTTAGTACCATTCTATTTTCCACCAAGTTATGACTGCCTAATGTGCTCCTGCTGTCTCCTGTGGAAGGCCTTAAGACAGAGCTTGTCATAAATACACTTCTGACTCTCCACACCTTCCCTGTGGCAACAAAAGTAACATGAAAATTAATAGGTCAGTTGTGAGAAAGTAAACCTGTAGCTGCTTACTATTGTTCCCCAAGCCCCATATTTTGTACCTATGCTCTTCTGCAGTAAAGAACTTTGTCTTAGTACAGACTCTCCTCTTATTAGGAATGACTGCTACTGCTCATCTCTCCAGTTTGTCTGTTTTACCTTACTGTTTGCTCTGAATTCAGTTTCTTGTTTAGTCAGAAAACAGCTAAAACTCCAGGCTTTTCTATCTTTCAACATCACTAAAACTGGTCCTTAAGAGCTGCAGCTAAATACCATTAGCCTAGGATAAAGTTTTTGCATTTTTGGGAGAAAAATTAAATACAGAGTAAGTTTGTGGTCAGGTTTCATAGGAAACTATGCATTTGCCTTTGACCAGCTTTGTAAAATAGCCTGCCAAAGGTAGCTTGCAAAGGAAAACTCAATTTGAGCAGTTTTATTCCTTTCATGTAGAAAATAAACCTATTTTTCCTGAAAGATTCTGGATGAGTAGAGAATTAGTAGGTTTAAACAGGCACCTGATGATGAAAGTGATTTTTATTCAGAGTAGTTACTTTGCTTGGCAGGAATTTGAGTTTAATATAAACACATAGGCAAAAGAGATGTCTATTACATCTTTAACATGTACTCAACCTTTTCAGTTTAGGGCTGACACCTCTCAGTCTGCATATAAGATCAAGGAGGCTGCAATCCAGGTCATGCCTTGCCATGCCTAAAATTTCAGCTGCTTTGAAATATCAATTCTCTGGCTTTGGATACATCTGCATTTTCCTTTTCAATGTCTCTTATCTGATTAAAGAAAAAGAGGTCATTCATCTTTGCAGCCTGTCTATCAAGAGAACTGAGCAAACATCAGTTATTACTTTGCCCTATTTAAAGCCCCAAATAAGGAAAGTGTCTTCAGGTTAGCACTTACACGCTTAAGTGGTTTACGGAATAATGCCTAGGTCAGATATTAAAGAAAATGTCTGGTTTGTAAGGCAGAATGAGCAAAAGTTAAGTAATTTAAAGAGTGATTATGACCAGAGCTGGGACAGGGGGAATTCTGGATTTGATAGCCACTTGCATAGTAACTGCTTTTGGAGTAAGATAAATCTTAATCTGTATCAAAATCTTGAGCAGGTGGATCCCTTATTCTGTATTTTTATCCTTAGTAAATGAAAGGAGCTAGATGGCTGCATAGTTTCATACTTTATTTTATTTTTCAAAATGAAATCTCACCACAGTTTAATCATCTTACTGGTAAACGAGCCCATTAATATTTGCAATGGATTTACACAGCCATAATATTACCTCAGATTTACTTGATACATAATTTTCATGCAAATTGTGTACAATGCGTAACAAATCAATACATAGCTGTACAGTATTTACAATAACTTTATAGTGAATAGAAATGCTTTCCAAGAAAATATAGAAATAAACTGGTAAACCACAATTTATAGCTTCTCATCTACAAGAGACCTAACTTTTCCAGCAAGCATATCTAGATAGACATGTATTAAAATTTAAAAATATGCATTGCTATGAAGCATTATAAATGCTGAGTTTAAAAAGGTGGTTTTGTACCATATGCTTCAAAATGTTAAGTGACTGACTAAAAAGAGCTTTGTCAGGTTATGTAGCCTTTAAATCAGTCCAGCTGATCTTCAGTATTATACACTTTCTTCCCTAGATGACACTAACTGAAGTTGAAATTAGTAGTGACCTAGGGCCATGAAAGTTATGGATGCTGGCAGGGGCCAGAAAAGTAGCAGAAGCAGCAGTCTGTTGCCAGGATCTCTGCCTCCTGTCCCCATGTTGCTTAATGGGTAGTATAAAAAAACAACCCTGCTATATGAGAACTTCTTAAGAACTGAAAAATAGGGAGATTTTTCAATACAGAACAGGAATAGGGAAGTCAACTGCAATTAGATTGCTTTTTCTGAGGCCAGGCCAGCAAAAACAAGTGGTGCTTTAGGCCATGATGGTGGCTTGCCTTAAACTCATCCTAACCTTAAATCCTCACAAGAGAGGGCTTTTCATCCCCTCCTGGACAGTAATTAATCTAGCCAAAATTTTCATAAACTATTTTTACTAGCCTTAAGGCCAGTGGAAATGTTGGCTCAATTTCAATCCCTGTGAATAATGCTACAGAGAACAATTGAAATAAAATATTCTTACACAAAAATGCTACTGGCACGTTTGGTGGTAAATTAATTATATTGAGCACCATATTTAATCTTTCATTCAGAATAAAAAAATTGACATAAGTTGCTGCTTCTTAAAATGACTCTTTTTTAAATGCTAAAGAATAGTATATATATTTCTTGCTATAACATACCATAGTTACACACCATTCCAAGTGTTAGAATTACAGGGTATGAAAAGTTTCAGACTAAATACAGCAGATCACATCTCTTAAGGCATTTCCTTCATGCTTATAGACAAATATCCTTGACAATAAGAAGACTGTTTTCAAAGGATTGTGTTTTTCAGGGATGTAAGGACTGGTACAGAAAGTCTTCATAGCCCATCGATGCTTTTGTAACCTTCTAGACTATTTTAATGATTAAAATGATTTGTTTACAGTTTTACACCTTAACAACCATGGTTTGGACTTGTAATAGGAATGGTGACAAATCCAAAATGTTTCCAGCCAAGCCCTCCCTAACACCCAGTCCTTAACAAAACATACTTTTTAGGGCTGTCAATTAATTGCAGTTGACTCACTCACGATTAAATTTTTTTGAGTTAATTGCGATTAACCACACTGTTAAACAATAGAATACCAATTGAAATGTATTAAATACTTCGGATGTCTTTCTACATTTTTATATAGATTGTATTCTGTGTTGTAATTGAAATCAAAGTATATTATTCTTGATTACAAATATTTGCACTGTGAAAGAAAGTAGTATTTTTCAGTTCACCTCATACAAGCACAGTAGTGCACACTGTGTCGTAAAAGTGCAACTAACAAATGAAGACTGTTACATAACTGCATGCTAAAACAATATAAAACTTCAGAGCCTACGAGTCCACTCAATCGTCGTCCTTGTTCAGCCAGTCGCTAAGACAAATAAGTTTGTTCACATTTACGAGAGATAATGCTGCCCTCTTCTTATTTACAATGTCAACAGAAAGTGAACAGGCATTTGCAAGACCCGCTACAAATGTGTCAGATATGCTAAACATTCGTATGTCCCTTCATGCTTTGGCCTCCGTTCCAGAGGACATGCTTCCATGCTGATGATGCTTCTTAAAAGAATAATGCGTTAATTAAATGTGTGTGACTGAACTCCTTGGGAGAGAATGTTATGTCCCCTGCTTTGTTTTACCTGCATTCTGCCATATATTTCATGTTATAGCAGTTTCGGATGATGACCCAGCACATGTTGTTCATTTTAAGAACACTTTCACTGCAAATCTGACAAAAGGGAAAGAAGATATCAATGTGAGATTTCAAAAGATAGCTACAGCACTCGACCCAAGATTTAAGAATCTGAAGTGCCGTCCAAAATCTGAGAGGGATGAGGTGTGGCGCATGCTTTCAAAAGACTTAAAAGAGAAACACTCCGATGAGGAAACTACAGAACCTGAACCACCAAAACAGAAAATCAACCTTCTGCTGGTGACATCTGACTCAGAAGATGAACGTAAACATGCGACTGTCCACACTGCTTTGGACTGTTATCGATCAGAACCTGTCATCAGCATGGACATATGTTCACTGGAATGATGGTTAAAGCATGAAGGGACATTTGACTCTTTAGTGCATCTGGCACGTAAATTTCTTGCAACACTGGCTACAACGGCCATGAGAACACCTGTTCTCGCTTTTAGGTGACATTGTAAACAAGAAGTGGGCACCATTATCTCCTGCAAATGTAAACAAACTTGTTTGTCTGAGTGATTGGCTGAACAAGAAGACAGACTGAGTGGACTTGCAGGCTCTAAAGTTTTACATTGTTCTATTTTTGAACTGAGTTATTTTCTGCACATAATTCTACATTTGTAAGTTCAACTTTCATGCTAAAGAGATGGCACTTTGGTACTTGTATTAGGTGAATTGAAAAAAACTTTTTTTTTTTTACAGTGCAAATACTTGTAATCAAAATACAAAGTGAGCACTATACACTTTGTAGGGTGTTGTAACTGAAATCAATATATTTGAAAATGTAGAAAACATCCAAAACTATTTAAATAAATGGTATTCTATTACTGTTTAACAGTGCGATTAATTTTTTTAATCGCTTGACAGCTCTATCTTAAGTTAGACTTTTTTAAAATTAAGGGGAGCGAAACAGGCTGTGATATGAGAGTTGTGCAGTTGAATACTCTAATTTTTAAAGTTCCAATTATGCACAGAGTCCACAACTGACCTTGAAGTCCTGGCTCCATGGATGAGAGATGCCATCCCTCCTGCATGGTTTCAAAGCTGTCATAACTGAGCATTAATCTTAATACTCCTTTAAAGAGATAACAGAACTTCCTTTTTTGATTTTTTTTTGTGTGGGGGCTTCTCCTCCATTCTTTTCTATCAGCCCATCTGAAGGCAGACAGTGCCCACAGTATTCATATGCTGCTCTTAGGTTCCACACAGCACAAGGCAAGTTAGTAAGATGGAAGCCTTGGCTTTAATTGAAGTTAGAGATGAAAGACTTGTAGGTAATCTTGTCCATGTTTCTCCCAGTGCAGAATAATTCTCTACACTGTAGTCAAAGTTGCTTTTGTAGGTTTAAGTCAACAGTTGTGTTTTGTTTGTCCAAATATGGAAGCTCTAAAGCACTAAAGGCACAGATGCCATGGCGCAGGTTGAAATAATATATGGAAAGCTACAAGAGCATGAACACAGGAGCAGGGTCAAAAAAATATTTTGTCATATAATTAAGGATTTTACCCCGATCAAATATTTTTGTATAATTTAAAAAATAAAGTGTTTCAATAAAACAGGCTAGACGATAAGTTTGTGTGGCTTAGAAAATGGATGTTATGAAGCAATATCTAATAGAATCCTACAAGAGACATTCCACCAGTTATCTCCGATAACCATTTACTTTCAAATATCTTGGTAAGTATTTTAGTAGAGTTGATGGCATGAGATCAAACATTTCGATAATTAGGGTTTTCTAGTCTCTCTTCTCCCCAGTTTTAAGCCACTGAAGCACAAATGTGAGAAGCCATGTTTAAAAATAAAACAGACATTCAGTTTGCTTTATTCCAGGGTTTTGTTAACCAAGTAAAGGACCAAATTCTGCTCTCTTTACTCACACAAGTAATCCTATTGACTTTCACGGGGCTACATCCACAAATAAGAACTTAACACTGCCCCTTCTTTAAAGAAAACACAGTTTAACTGTGGAGCATTTTACCCATACACAAATCAGAGATTCTCAGTAATAATGCAAATCCTTTAGCAACAAGTTTAGCCTGCTTAAGAAAAACTATCTGTCCTCAAAGTCACATCTTCAGCCCATGAACCCTTGCCTTTGTAGCTGCAATATTTTCAGTGCACATCCTACTGCTTGGGCCAAGGAGTTAACTGTATAGATAACAGTCTAATATTAAAAGGTATATTTTAAAGCTACTATTATTCACCATTTAGGGAGAAATTCTAAAAGCTCATCACATTAGCCATTCATTTTCTACAAAGGAAGGTTAGAATGCCGCTGCATTGCTAAGGATATGTTTTCAAAACTAGTATCAAGGTTTTTTTGTATAAAGAAAAAAAAGTGCTGAGTAGCCCTGTACACCAGTTCTGAGTGCTGTATTACAGTGAGGTGTTAGTTTGTCAAAGTCCTTACAACAACATCTCCTGTCATGAGCAATATGCTCAAGGAACAGGCAGAAGAATATCATATTATCCTGAAATATTTTCTCCCCAGAAGGGTGAAATTGCAACAAATAAAAATGCACATAAGGCTTCTATGTTTTCAGTTAGTGTAAATGAAATTCCATTACAATCATTCCTTGCAATTGTCCCTTGAGAATTTTGCTCCAGTACTGTATGCAAAATAATAATAATCTTGGATAATCTTACAAAGGGATATAATGTAAGAAAATGTATATATTTCTAATAATGGTTTTCATTCAGCTTGCTTCATTTTTACTTTACCTTATCACTTGACTGATCCATTTATATATTAACTAGTGCAGGTCCATAAGTGGCCCATGTTAAGTGCTATTTTTTATTAGCAATTCTTCTCTTTCTTGTTGCCAGCATATCATAAAAGGGATCCCTGCTGATACTTGCTCTAGTGGAAGGAAGAGGAGATATCAATTTAGTTTATAAAACATGCATTACCCAAACACATTTGTTTACCTTTCCTTGTCTAGAGACCCAGAGATGTAATATGTTGGTGGGCAAACGCATCCTTACAAAAATCAGCAACAAGATTTTCAGGTAGTTACCAGAGGAACATACTGCTACATTCTTTTCTCTTTAGCCAACTTAAGTTCTCTCATATTTTCTTGATTTTCAGTTCACAGTAGCTGGAACAATAATGTCTCAAAGTGCTTCCTGTGGCTTGACGCATCTTGCCCCAGCAACCCCTTCCACCTAGTCATGAATCCTCAGGAAAGGCCCTTGCCTATGGCTACTGCTTAAATAGTTCTTTAAGGCATGTTCCTTAGCACAACACACATTCCCGGATTCTTTATTTGGAAAGGAATTTATATACAATTTACACTTCAGCACTTTTGAAAGACATTTAAGACTTTGAACTCACTTAATAGATTTGATCCACTCTTCCTTCTCTTCGGGGGTGGGGGCAGATATCCTGTACACAACATGGTTGCCTTCTACCACTCTACCATCAGCTTCAGTTTTACAGGCTTTAATTACTTGACCTTTATGGCTGGGGTTATAGAGCTCAAAGCAGTTCTAAAGATAAAGAAATAACCAAAGCTTGATACAAGGAAGAACTGAAGATCTGCATGTACAATAAACCTGGGTACCCTGGCTGTTACTTAAAATAACCCATTTACTAGGCTCATTAAAAGGAAAAAATTCTTACTGGTTTTCTTGGATCTTCAACTTCTCTTATACTAAGATTTTCTAAAGGAATAATTCCTCTAGGTTCTTTGTCCTAAAAGACAGGAAGAGTACACATTACTATTTAGTTATACTTTTTACTCCTCAGGGAATTCTGCGCCAAAAAATTAAAAATTCTGCATATTTTATTTGTCAAAATAACAATATAATCACACCTGTTTCAATTATTTTTGGTCATTTGTTTCAAAATACCCATCAGCAAGTATGTCTAACAATACAGACAACAAAAAAGATTCAGGAAATGTTTTTTGACAAATAGATTTCTTACTAGGCATATTAATATCGAACTCTGAGTAATAATTCATTTAAACTACAATACAGAACTGTATTTCCTGCACCCTTCAGAAGCAGTGCAAAGGCCTGGGGCAGTTCGGGAATGGAGGAATGAGGGAGAGGGAAATAAATTGCTGGGAAGGAGTCTGGGTGTGAACTTGAAGGGTTGTTGAGTATAGGTGGGAAAGGCATGAAACAGGTTTATCTGGGGGGCAGGGAGGGATTGTTAGGGAGCTTTCCCCCATGTAGACCCTGGCTGACCCCTAGCCTCTCCCATTCAGTCAGGCACATCTGCCCATCCCCATGTGTTCCTGCACCCCCACATGTCCCTCCACCCCCACTCAGACACCCACTGCCCCATCCCCATGTAGCCCTGCACCTTCCCCCTGTTCCCATTTGACTCTGTCCCCCCACCCCATCTCTGCGTGTGTTAGTGCCCCCACCCAGCCATTCCCCTTTCCGTACGTAGCTCTGCACCCCTCCCCCATTACCATGTGGCCCTGCACCTCCCTCCCCACTGTAGCCCTGTGCCTCTAACTCCTATTCATCCCCTAGTCTGACCCCAATCCCCCACAGCACCCCAAGCTGTCTGTATCCCCATAGTCCATGTCGCCTGGCCTGACAGGCACTGCAAAGAAGGCGCTACAGGCTTTGGTCTATCACCACAGCACCCTCCGGTGGGCAAAAGGCAGAACTGCAGCAACATTACGGCAGCAGCTTTTTTTGCCCAAAAAATTAAAAGTATGCGTGGCTCATTAATTATGTGCATGAGCAGTAGCACAGAATTCCCCCAGGAGTAACTTTTGGATTCCAGACACAGGTTCACAGCAATATATACTTACTGTTGTGTATTCAAAATAATACAGGCAATTATCGGTCAGAATAAACCATCTCCGCTTCCATGTTTTTACTCTTCCCCCTATAAATAGAAGACACCACTAACTTAAAACTGTTTTATCATCAAGATTCTAGGCTACGGATAAGACTGTAATTTAGTCGTTACTTAATGTTTAATGGTTTTTAAAATATGGCTTAAATGCTTAGTTGCAAATGGATAAGACACAGATGAGTTAAGGTTAAAAGGAATGTAAGTTTCCTGGTAAATATACCAATACTAAAGGACAAAATCCTGAAGAAACATTAACTATGGTGATGCTGACACACCACCTTACCAGCTTCTGAACTTAGTGTTATTCTATTCTTAAATGAGTCCACGTGAAAACAGTACTTACTGAACAGATCTGCTCCCTGTCTGTGTTCAGTCATATCTGCTTACTATAGCGACAAGTATAGTATTAATAATATTTATCCATTACCAGTACAGCATCAACAACACTTGGGGAGAGGGAGCTGGATCATCTATTGAATTGTTTTCTAGGTTCCAACTGCAGGACCAGATTCTCAGATCCGTGCAACAATGGGGTTCCAGAGGTGAAACTAAGGACAGAATTTGACCTGCCATAGCCTTTACTCATGATGATGCACAAGTCATTTAAGAACCCAGACTGACTTTCAGATCCCAGGTTGAGTTTCCTGTGGCTGACAGTTAAAAATGTTTGCTCAGCCCGCAAGTAAAAATTTCTGTAATTCTTTACAATTCCACTATTTTTTAAAATCAGTTTCCAGAAAAGAACTGCAGATCAGGCATTGGCAAGTTATTAATATCCAGGTTGAGTTACAGCATACTTAAGTGATTTCAAAGTTATATCACCACATGTGCATCATCCGTTCATCAGTGATTTAATCTTATTACCCCACCCTCTCAATATCGTTGACCTTGTTATTCAATACCCTGAGCACAAAAATCTTTTACCGCCAAAGACACCCTCAACCAAGGATTTATCATTTTAACATCAATCATGTAACTAAATCCAGCACATAAACATAATTTTTATCTGTAGCTCTTCCTTACTCAAGAAGGTTAAATTTTTGTTTAAACCATGAAAAACATCTGAGGCTAGAGAACAATTGTAGAAATGGCCTGAATATCCTGGAACTTTATCTATTCGCCTGCTGGGTTCTTGTCTTGCAGATTGGGTACTATTATACATCATATCCTCCTTTTGGCTGGTTATAGGACCCGCAGTAGGTAATCCAATGCTAACACTATGTAACATTCGCATTTACTCAGCAAATTGTACACTTCCACCACACACATACACCTATTTTAAGGAAACAATTTGAAAGTGGAAGAGGTCAAGAACTAAGAGACAGGCAAATGCAAGATGCAAAAGCCAAGACAGAATCAATGGTGGTAGAGTGAGCTACAAATGCAAAGCATGAGGGAAGAAGAGCAGGTGTCAAGTGGTGAGGGACATCAGAGACAGGAAAGATCTTAATTTCTGCATCTTGATGACAATGTTTTAATGCATCATAGGTCTGTTCCAGCTTCCATCAAAGTCAATTGAAAGGGTTTAAGCTAGAAGTGGAAAAGCCAAAATAAACCTTAGCCTGACTCAGTTCTGGATCCATGAATGAGAAGCAGCTAAAATAACTATTAGGGCAGTTCTACCTTGTTGTCATTGTGACATTACATATTTTTCATATTATATAGTGTAAATTCCAATTATTTTAGCTCATGTTCTGCCTTGTAAGTTGGCCAAGTCCTTGGCTTTGTTTGAGTTTGACTACCATCAAAAACTTTACAGCTTGCCCAGATCTATTATATGAAGAGATTCAGTGGGGCAGGAAGTTGTAGAGCAAAATGGATAGAAAAATATTAAGTCTCAGAAAAACAAATAAACAGGGAAACTGGTAACCACTGCAAAGACATCTTAGACTGAAGATAACAAAAGGAGAATTATGAACTCTTATACAAGGTCAGATTAGAATAAAAGACAGATAGGAAACTATACACATTGTAAGAAGGCCTGCACAGAGACTCCAAAACCAGACAGGGCAGACTTCAACAACACTAGTAGTGTCCAGAATTAAAGTAACAGTAGTTTGGGGGCAGATTATATGCCATTTGACAGCTGATAAAGGACAGTGGGCATTCTGCACTCACCAGTTTATCAGGTGAGTCAAGAGTACCCACCGTAATATCACAGGACTAGAAAATAAGATGCTCAATATGACTTATTGCTCATAATGTCACATTTAAGATTATTGCGTAGTAGTAACTATCACATAGCAGACCTTTTTCTTCTTGGTTTCAGATGCCTTAGGCTGCCAAAATGATGATATAGCACTTTGAATTAACTTTCTTTTATATCCCACTCCTGCTGTCAGTTTAAAAAGACACATTTTAAAGGATATTAAATTGTCAAAAGAGAGACTGGAAACAAAGTATGAAACCATAAGTATTTAAAGAACAGATCAAGATATAATCTACACAAAGATTAGATTTGTGTCACAAAGACCAAGCTAATAAAGTAAAATGAAAGGAACAGCACCAATAATAAGCAGCACAGAGCAGAAAGGCTTAAAGGATCCAGTAGATGGATAATCCAAGGGAATCATCCGGAAATTCTACATCAAGTGAATATAGAGAAGAGAAAAAAATGCAACAGACCCGCTCTTTTCACGTATATAATCAGATTATAGGAAATTCTCTCATCTCAAAGGGAACTAGAAACCAGAAAACAAAAAGAAAATTTTTAGGGGAAAAAAAGATGGAGAAGTAAGTAATAATTTACCCATCACAGTTCATTAAAAATATTAAAGGGTCTTAAAATTGCCCAAGCATCAGAATAAGACAATTATGTATTTCAGGTGTAAAAAAACCTTTTTTTTTTTAAAACCCCAGTAATGTCAGCACATCCAGCTCAGTCAAGGTGATTTAGAGAACTAGAGAGTGGCTAAAATTGTCATAAAAAAAGACTTAAGAATGGTTTTGGATTAATTAATTCAGTGCAGTTAAATGCAAAGGTTCAGAAGCTAATTTAGTGCCTGGAAGAGTACACAATGAATATGTGTTTCCACACACACAAGAAATTTGTCCAGTAATACTGTACAGGACTAAAATCACATCAGCTATAAAGGGAATGATTCAACTGAAAGGAGCCCCACAAGCCAGTTTCCTAGCCACCAGTCCCTCTTTCAAGAGAGGGGAAGAGAAGTAGCACCCTCTTTAGAATGCTGTGCTGGGGGCAAGTACCATGTACAGAGTGGGCTAGGAAGTCTGGGCTCTTTGAGAATCCTTTCACATGCACAGCGAGTTGCCTGATATTCTAGTATAGGAGCAGCTGCTTCTGCTGCTCATGGTCACATGTCCAGCTTAAGTCACTTCCCTCTTCTGTCAGCAGGATATATATTTGTTTCCAAGTATCTATTTTTCTCCCTCTAACCAGAAAAAGGAAATGATTCAAGCCACATTAATTGTAGCCTTTTTTTAGTACGAGACATTTTGGGTCAGCTATTTGCCAACAGAAGCTGTTCTTAGAAAACACACACACATGCTGGCACAAAAGAATTATGTCCCAGGCATTCCCTCCATCAATGCTCATGTCCAGCTTTAAATTCTTAATTGGAGAGGGAAGGGGTTCTCCTTGCACCAACAATTCCTTTATTTGGCCCATAATTAATCTTTATGCAAATCTTGAGAACAGTCCCCAAAATACTAATGTCTCAAGCTGTTACAAAGGATATTTGATTAGCATTCACCAGTCTTCAGCCACTTTACTTGCCACCTAGATGTTCACTGTACCACGTTAGACGGCATACAATCTTGTGAATTAAGAGAGCAAGTTGAGTACTTCCATACAAATGCACTGGTTGAATCCACACCGATGTTCTAAATCAAAACATTACTTCTTGAAATCCAGTTCTGGCACTTAGATTTGGCAGGATTTTATTTACACAAAGTCACCTCTGAACAGCTTTCCACAGGCAAGCCCTCAGAAAAACAAAGTGTTTTGCAGGCCAGGGACTTTAATGACATTATTAGGATGGTTTCAGAGCCAGACTAGCCTCTGGAGACCTTGGGCAGATGAACTTTACAAAAAATACTAACGTAAGAAAAGTCATGCTCTTGGAGAGAGCAGCAAAGTGAGCAGTAGTTCCAAGTGAAAGAAAACAAGGAAGCAGACACTGTAACAAGGCAAAACAGAAAGCACTAGCTTGATATACCAGTGGCTTCTTCCTGTTCTGATCTCTTATTTTTTCAGAAAACGTATTTTCTATCTTCAAGAGTAAAGCAGATAACAGCACAATTGATAGTCTTCATTTTTTCCTACTCATTATACGAATCAAGAATCCTTAGTGTTTTGATAATGAATGTTTGAGTATTCAAATCCTTCTTTAGGCAGAGCTTCACTAATTTAGGAATAATACAATGTGCTAAGAGAGAATGTGACTTAACACTGGGAGTTGGAATAGCCCCCGACATCATACTAATATATTGGTCAAGCTTCCCGGCAACAAGAAAATTGAAGGGATAAAAGAAAAAAAAAATCACCAGGTTTATTTCTGTTCACTGCATTCATGGCTCTACAGCTTACTAACTTAGCAAAAATATTTGTCTGCACCAGTCTGTGTCTATTGATGAAACACAAGTCCTTCAAGAAACAGTTGGCTTTACATATTTACAGTCTAATTCACAGGAAAATTACTGACATGTTTCACCTCCCTATCCAATTAACCCTTGTGCTGTGGGCATTTCAACAGCAGCACCTTTCAGTTTAATGCATGCTCTTATCACTGGGACTTCGGTAGAATTGTTTGTTTAGTGGGCACATAAAGATGAAAGCTTGGTTTTACTTGGTTCATGTGTCACTGGAGCCACAGGTAGAGCACCCAGAAATAAATGGCGATTTTATTGATTTATTGCATTTTTCTTAAGTTCGTTTGCATCTCTAATTTCTTAAAGCTCTCATTCTTTTTTCATTGACTATTTCTTTTGCAGCTGATGCTTTACCACTATCCTTCAATTTGTCCTTTCCCACTGATTGACAGTGGATAAGAAATATTCATGGCATTACTGACATGCTCACATCCAATTGCTTTTCTTGCAAGGTGATATTTTTAAAAGTAAAATAAATATAGTTGCTGATTCAAGATTTTTATTTTAATTTCAAGAAAAACACCCGTATTTATTTTGACATTTAAGTTTCACCTTTAAGAGATTTATTTCCGTTATGAGCTATTTCTCAAAGGTTGGCATGTATAACACTTTTTCATGTAGAGGAGTCTGATTAACTAAATATCTTCTATATTATACAATTCAGTTATAACAGTTTTACTCCTTGGAGTATTTAAAAAGGGAGTTACTATAAAATAAAGTCACTACTGGTGAAGGTAAAGTTATCGCATAGTAGTATTTGCAAGTAGATTTTTGTATATATTTAAAAAACATCATCAAAAGTTTTAGATTTTAAAAAACTGTAGATAATATTAATATTGAAAATAATTTGAGTAGTAAGAGACTTATCTGAATGGTTTCTGTACTAAAATATTTCTCGTTCTTGAAGTCTTGTCTTAAGAAATCCTTTCAGTTGAGGTGAGCACTGCCACATACTGTTGAATGGATAAATTTATCAGCTCTTCAAGTCATCTTTCAAATTGTCTCAACTATGAATACTGTGCCTCTTAAGCCATTTTATGTCTTCAAACATCAACAGGAAGACGCTCTGCTTTTTTACTTAGGAACACAAAGAGGGTATTTGAGGATTTTGCAGTGTTCGTAACATCTGCAGATGAAGTAATGGAGACAACCAAACAGCAAGTCTTCTGGCCTTAGGCCACATAGCAGGGGGTGGTGGGCCGGGGGGAGCACATAGGCCATGGCCCAACCACTTTTTGGCCAGGCCAAACCTGACAGATGCTGTAACCCCACACACCAGCTTGCAACTCCACTTACTCAAAATTGGAGGGAGTGCGTATAAGGGCTCATGGGAAGGAGGGCCAGGCTGCTGGTGGGGGAGGCACCTGAGAGGGAAAGAGAGGGGTCAGGTACGGAGGGCAAATTTATGGGGGCCTCCACTGTAAGTGGCCCTCTGCAGCCCTTGCTCCCGGCATTGTGTTCTCAGGGCTCCATTGCAAGAGGTGCCAAGCACCCCCAACTGATGCCAATGGACATTGAAGGTGTTTAACACCTGAAACTATGGGGTCCTGAAGTAGCAAACTGGCAATGTCTCCAATAGCTCTCCCCCCAAGGCTACAATATTTTTGAGGTGGCCCCTACTGCTGAGCTTATTAGAATGTATTCTTAATAAACTGATACTGCCAAAGCACTTGTGCCCATACACTCTTCCGTTCACTTGGTTGTTACTAGCACAGAAGCAGAAGTAAAGAGTTGAACAACTGAGTGAATTTATGGACTATGGATATCGCTACATTATAGTTCCTATCAATATTAATACATCTATCTACAATCCACAGCCATTTTCACATCAGTTCCTAAGATTTAAAAATTAATATAAACCAGCGTGATATGAGACCATACCAGTTGTTGTGCTTGGAGGTATTCTGCCTACAGGGGACAGAGAGGCTGGGGAAGCACATGCAGTAGCTATCATTGTTACATCTTTTTCAAGGATGCCACAACCAGCTGCCACAGATTCACAAGTCCCATGCTCTTGAAGAGCTCTGGAACAGCCCCTGCGAGTGTCTCAACCCTCGTATTTCCTGCCAGCGCCAGCCTCAGCCTCAGCCCCAACATCTAGCTGGCATGGACACAGGTGAGCCCTTGCTCTGCCTTCAGTGTGCCTCCCCTCTGTCAAGTCCTGCTGGCTGCTCTTTAATTCCCGCTGACCTTGCACTCAGGGATCATCAGGATTCCTGGCTGCCTCTGAGCTGGAGCAAGGTTCCTCTTATACAAGAGCAGCCAGAATCTGGCTCTGAAATTGAGTAGATTTTGGTCTTTAAAGCAGTATTTTAAAACAAAAGGAACAACATTTAAAAAAAAAACCTAAAACCAAGTTTTAGAGTCTGTTCTAATCAGAAAAATGACTACCCTTTGCAGCCGGCTGCCTTATTACACTCCAATGGACAAGCAAGCCACATCAACTTCAGAAGTGTCTGCAAACAAATCAGAGCAGCTTAGAGTTGCAGAGCTAGCATGCTACCAACTGCCAGAGGCTTCAGAATCCTGAACTCTGAGGTGTTTTTATATGTAATTAAAATAAACTGAACATAAAAAAAAAACCCACACAAGAAAGTTACTTTGGAATAACCAGTCTTTTTAGCACATGCACATTTCTGCTACAGGCTATTTTGTTTAAAATAAGCCTTTCAACATTCTGACAGAAAATTTTCATACAAGTAACAAAACACATTTTAGAACGTGTGTTACAAGAATAAGATAACTGCACTTCTCTGCTGCGAAAAGTACTCCTCTCATTTGTATACCTCAATGAGCCTGAAGGATGTTGTGAAGCAATCTGAAACACTAACTATCATTGTGTTGCTTTACAAAGTATATATTCTTATTTTGTAGAAGAATCTCATGGGGGGAGATAGTAAATTACTAACACCATAATGTACAAGCACACATTATGTACAAGTAGAGTCCCACTGGGGCTAAAGTTAGTGACATTACATGAGAAGCGCAGTGCTACAATAAATTTGATTTAAGAAACAAACAAAGAAGAAGAAAAATAAAAAAAGAATGAGCAACTGAACAAGGAGGGGGGAGGGAGCTGGAAAGCCATCAGGTACGTACCTCCTAATGCAGAATAAGCAGAGACAGCCAGTCACAGAACAGAAAGGTGATAGGTCATAGGCCATAAGGAAAACAAGAAGGCACATTTAAACCACTCATTAAAAATCACAGCCAAAACCAAACCAACAGAAACTCACAAATAATATGGAAAAATGGAGACATACAAAAACAACTATTTGAAAATAAATGCATTGCTTTTTGTGCAGAAAACTGAGCTGAAGTGATTGTACAGTTTTCTGGAATGGTTTCACATAGATTTGTTATTTTTCAGTCACTGGGATTTGTAAATAGTAAATGGAGCTTCCTTTCTGCTGCTGAGGTTTCAGTTCTCAAGTACCAGAAATCAAACTCCACTTCAAAATTCAAGTGACAAGATTATGTCTCCTTTTTATACCGGTCAGAATTAGCAATTACACAAAACAGTGTAAAGGAGTTACTGATTTTTAGATCATATATTTTTAAGCAGGAATTATTGCTAATTTAATCCTATTAGATTTACAACAAAGCAGTTAGCAAGGAAAGCGGCATACACATCACTCACACACAAAGCAAAGTATCAGAGAAATTCCTCTTCTACTAACCTAATTTCAGTAGCCAACCTTCTCTGTCTGGATTAAAAAATGTATGTGTTAGATCATTCCCGTCATCTTCTGGAATTTTAAATGGCTCATTTTTAATACTTTCATACAAATTCTGGAAGAAAACAAACAAAAAAAAATTCAGCAACACGTACATAACCGATAACCAAGAGATTCCGTTCTCTCTTCTCAGACTACTTATATAAAAATGAACTAGGAACATCTCCCACAGAAACTGGAACCATTCCTCCTCTAAGCAGCATTCACCACAGTCTATAAATAAAGTTAAAAGCAGATATAGTTTCTTTGTAAATAAGTGTCCCCTTTTGAAGATTTCCTGTGTATTTCTCAGTAAAGAAATAGCTTTTCTTAAGAAGTTTGGCACTCATTTTTTCCAGAGCTTTCATATTTTCAACAGTTTTGCTCAATACAAGCTTAACTAAAAAAAATTGTTTTTGAAAAATATTAGACATCGCTGACTTGAAAATCACAATCAAATGTCTGACATCTTTGTATCATTACTTTTCTTCCACAGTAGGTCATGATGGCTGTCTTTGGAGCCTCAGTGATCTCTACTATTTTCCCCCCTTTATTCTCCCCACACTCAACCTGATGTTGAACAGAGCAGATTCCAGTCAAGACAGACTGGCTGTAGTGATATATCCAATCAACATTGCTCTAAAAGCCAAAGAGGTTGCTTGTTGAGTGAAGCAAGGTGTTTCTTCCTCTCAATCCCTCAAGGGGCTGAGGTATATTGCAAGCTCATGGTACTTGGTTGTCAAAGCTGCATCACACAAAATGATCTTGAGACACTAATTGACAGATTAGTCTGAGAATCCTTGCACTTGCTTCTAAGCCCCACTTCAAAAACCATGAGGTGCCACTTAGTCATCTTAATGCAACTTACCCGTAGCAGTTCTTCTGGAAGGTCCCCACCTTCATTAATGCCACGATTCATAGATATAAACCGCTCCACTGTTGGTTTATCTCTTACATTATGGTTGTGTAGACTAGTATTTAACATAATGATTGCAAATGATAGCACATAGCATGTATCTGAAATAACATTGAAAAGGAGTTATTGCTCTGTGTACTGTAGTATACAGTAGCCTGTAAAAGAAACCCCAGGCAGTTCTGAATAGCAAAGAAAGGGAATTATGCACGTCTCCTCCTCCCCACCAAAAAACAACAAAACCTTACATACAAATACAAGAGTAAGTCTTGAGTTCTTTGGTGTTAACCATGGACATATATGGGCAGTCTAAAAATAGAAAATGACCGAAGGATCCAGATCAGAGGAAAAACTTTTGAATGCTCCCTCAGAACACAGGACCTGTTAACTTTCAAATATGCCATCTATCAGCTGACAGTTTGTATTTGCTTTTTGTGACACAAACCACGTAGGTTATTTGTGCACATTTTATCTTCAACGTTTTTGCTCCAAGTTACCCCCCTTGTTCCTTCAACACTGCGCTGTGTTTGTAAATCTGTTTTAAAGAGTCCAGGTTTAAATGTTAGGTTATTTTCCCCTCTTTTTTGCCAAGTGGTTCTCCTAACGTTAGTCCCTTGAGTTTTATTTTTAACGTGTGTTTTGCTTTTGCATTTTTGCTTCACACACAGATGATGAGGCATAACATTCTGGCATTTGCAGAAATTGGTCCCCACCCCAAAAAATCAAGAAATCTCAGAAATATTGCTTATTTTGATACAGCAGCGTTCTGCTGTAGCATCTTCTACCTTCTAGTTTGTCCCATTTTACTACAGACCTTTAGAGGCATTTGTATGCTATGTTGCACTTTATTAATAGTTTATTTAAACCATTGTTTTAACACAGCTAGGAAGAGAGATGTTTTTGATCCAATCTTGCACCTTTTCCTTAAAAATAAGAAGTAGTGCAGGATTAGGCCCTTTGTTTTGCCCACACCTCAGAACATTCTTGTTTTTCATTTCACATACTGTCTTAGCCTGGACTTCCAAGTTTGCCGCTGTGATAAATGAAGTGTGTGTGGAGGAGTAGCTCCCTTTGATCGACACCCAGCCAGTCCTCTCGGTAGCTGTTCTCTACTTGCTTTACTTGTAAAGGGTTAAAAAGTCCCCCAGGTAAAGAAAGTACAGAACAGCTACCAAGAGGGATTTTACAGCTAACTGGCTGGCTGGGTGTCCATCAAAGGGAGCTACCCCTCTCCCCCCCCGACACCCACTTCATTTATCACAGCCGCCTTCTCTTTGAATTCAAGACAGTTTAACACGTGATCTGACAAATGATATAATAACAGTGATTCTGATAGAAAATGTATCATAACTAACCTGTAGACTGAAAGACTCCAGGGTTACAAAGGCAATAGCGTGAAGCAAAAGCTTCCATCATACGATCAATTTTCTGAGCCTCTCCTGGAAGTCTGAAACTCCATAGGAATTGCCTAGAAAAGGGAAGCATAAACCCTTCAGTAAAATAAGATCCATTCCAATATTTATACATTAGACATATACTGGCAATAATCAGCTTTTAAGCAGAAATTAGTCATTTGTAAATAAAATGAGAAGTTATTTTAAAACAAATCTCAAAATTCAACTCATAAGGAATTAGAAAATATTTAACTCAGCACTCAGCCAACAGCACTGCACGTTCACAGGCAAGACAACGTATTCAGGCAAGACCACATAGTCTGGTACAAATTTTGCAATTCTCTCCTTTTCCATGTTGGCAGAAGCGGGAAATATGTAGGAGTCCATGCTCTCTAACAAGCTGTACCACAGTGCTTCTTCACTGCTAAAAAGAGTATATTCTTCTCAGGACTTTGTTGAAAGGAAAAAAGAGGGCTGTATTATACATAATAGCCCAGAACAAAAAAGGTGGACTAAAACCCAATATCTCCATTTGAATCAACCAGACATGATGAGTCAATGCAAGATGGATAAAGGGACAGACTATGCTATCATGGCCAGATCTTAAAAAAGGAAACGTGACCCCTCAATATCACTGCGATGGGATTTAAATTCAGATACAGGAAATAAGTGTTCCTATTACAAGTATGAAATACAAAAGAGTAGGTTTTGCCTTCTTCTTGGATTGCTCTTTAAAAAAATAAATCGAGTTGACAGGGATATAAAAGCTGCAATAAAACGTTAAGCAAAATGACTGCAAGAACTGATCTAAAATTAAAAGTACTATAGATTACAAATGGTGATTAAAATAAGATCCAAAATAATAAAATTATGAACAGAACAGCAATATTGGCGTTAAGACAGAGTTAAGACAGGAGAATGATGTTCTCAAGTGCTGTACCACATAAAAAAATTTTCACACTTCCTGTTGGCATAGCAGTTTAGGAATTGTTAGTCGTGTTCTTAAGTCCAGCCATCAAAGCTACAACTGTAAGGCAAAGTTAGGGCAGACAGCACAGCCTCTTGTTTGTGGCTCTACTTCTTTGAAGCTGGCCAGTTGAAATGATTTTGTGTTCATAAAATAGGAAGTAAATATCCACATCCCTAAGATAATGACGTCAAAAAAAGAAACTGACGATTAGGTACAAAAAAGTGCAGTCTAAAAAAAACTTCCAGTGGCTGATATTTTTACAACACTTCTGTAGAGAGACTGAATCTGCTTTCAGTAGGGGTGCCTTGTTGACATTTTAACATTAAGCTTCCCAATTCATGAAAGTGAAGACCAAGAGTATTTGCAAGCAAAACAGAGTATCTTATGACATTTGTAATGGGTCACAGAACCTTTAATATCCAAGCTGACAGTTCTAAACCACGCCAGATTAGCAGTGACTGAAAGAAGTTGCATCAGATTACTGTTTGGTAGCATAAATGAAGTTAATTTTAATGGTCTAAAGCTCATTCCTGGTGGACATGTGTGTCTCAGCACAAATGGGCCCCTTGCTGGCAGCCTCAGAGAGAATGCACAGTTGACTGGGCATGGAGAGTGAACTGACACTACCTATGCTGCACCTCTTCAGTGCACGAAATGAAAAATTTCGCCTCACAACCAGCAATCCAACACTTGCCATATGTTCTAAATAGAACTGGTCTGAGAAATTTGGAAGGAGCCATATTTTGTTGAAATATGCAGTTTTGTCAAAATGCTTCAAGAAATCAAACCAATCTTGCACAAATTTTGTTTAAAAAAACAAAAACAGGAAAAAGTCCTGACAATCTCAAAGAGTCAAAATCAAAAACAAACATTTCCATTTGTCTAAATGAAACATTTTGAACAGTCTGAAAAAATTCTTTAAAAGGAATTTTCCTTTGGAGAATTTTGAAATTTTTGGTTTTCATTGCAATTTGGAATGAGGCTAAATTTCAAAATCTTTAAATCCTTCACATAGCTCTAGTACTAAATTCACTTACAGCATATTTTAGGTGCCAAAACCAAGCGAAAGCTTGCCAGAGAGGTTAATATAAAATAAGAGAGAACATTTTAGGTAAAGGATGCATGAAATCAAGCAGTTTCCTAATTGTTGTACTATAATTGTTTTGTTATTGTTGGTTTGTTTGTGTTCGGTTTGACAACTTTATGGATTTGGTACAACGTAACTGAAATTTTGCTGCAATAAATCATGTTGGTCAATTTTAGTATCTTCCACAGTCTTTCAGTTTCACTTATAAAATTCAAGATTTGTGAAAACTCAAGCAAAAATACTACTGTATATATAGATAAGTCACTGTACTCCCCACTGTCCTATATCATAAAACAAATATTTTGCATTCCCTATATAGCATGTAAACTGAATTTTCATTCTCATTGGGCAACTTCTGCTCTCAAATACTCGGGATTTACATTGCTGTCTCTCCACTGGAAATTAGATCAAGCAAAGGTGGGTCCCCTGAAAAACTATTTGACCGGTCCTAAGTACAAAGTCTGTCTCCTTCCCACAAGCCCCAAACTGCTCTGCCCGAACAGCTGGATATGGTAGTGGAAAGCAGTATGAAATAACTGCAAATGGTGCACTTCTGGAGACAGTTAAAATCTCCTATTCATTTGCGTCTTTTAAAAAAGCCATGCCCACATTCACATTGCTAGGCCATTTATTAACCAGGTGTTCCTCTCTACAGTACTTTCCCCTCTGCCACGTTTTATCGTGTGCGCTACACCCAGCTGTTTCCATCTTGTCTTTAGATTATAAATTCAGTAGGTGTGTTTGTGTGTTTAAACTATGTTTGTGCGGCTCCCAACACAATGGGGTCCAATCCTGATTGAGGATTTTGGGAGATACTAGAATAAAATAATTAATAGCAGCAGCCTGCAGAAGAGTGGATTGAGGTTTGCTATTAAGAGGCAGAAGGAGATGGAAGTATCGTGTATTCCAGACAGAACCACGGAGCCAGAGGAAACATCCTGATTCCTCAGGCAGCTCAAGTTATCACCACTACAAGCCTTAGTCAGCATAAAGCTGCTCTTATGACACATCACATGAGAATGTAGCATGTGTAGGAAAGACCATATCAACATTTTAACCTGTCTGTTTTGGGGTGGGAGCCCCTTCTGGCTACAAAATTGACAGCACTCTCTAAACCCCAGCAATTCATTGGAATTAATTTGGATTTACATCAGGTTAACAACCAGATTCAAGCACTACATATTTTAACCTATCTGCTGCCAACCTGTGAAAAATTAGAAGTCTACTATTTATTTAACAAGAATAAACACGTTAAGAATTTAATTCTGAGATGATGGGAAGGAATCGATGGGGAATAGCAGAAGGAATACTTTGCTTTGATAATATCTTCTTTACAATGGAATCTAACCGCCAATTCACAGTCAGGGACTTTTTTGCTTATCACAGAAAATTTGCACTTTTGAGCTATTTGGCAGGCACATCAAGCATCATTTCATGGAGGATAGGTCCATCAATGGCTGTTAGCCAGCATGGGCAGGGATGGTGTCCCTAACCTTTGTTTGCCAGAAGCTGGGAATGGCAAACACAGGATGGATCACTTGATGATTACCTGTTCTGTTCATTCCCTCTGGAGCACCTGGCATTGGCCATTGTCAGAAGACAGGATACTGGGCTAGATGGACCTTTGGTCTGACCCAGCATGGCCATTCTTATGTTCATCTGAGACTAGTCTTGGGCCCTTTGCATTTGTGTGAAATCATTAATTTCACGTATTAAGAGTTCAAAGGCAATGTATATGCAAACAAAAGAGTGAAACATTAAGATTTGTTTACTAACAAGATACAGAGTAAATCATACATTCAAGTAAAAGATCAGCTGCTTGAGTGAATCATCATCATCTATATACTTAGATTTAATTAAATATGAAGTTTGATAAAGGCAATTATAATGCACTCACCTTAAGGCTTGTACAAGATTGAGATCAGCAAACTCATGGAGTTCAACAAAAGCCTGAAGAACTTTAATATTAAATTCATCTCTAAGAAAAAAAACAAAATGACAATAGAGAATTACTACATCGAACCATAAACTTAAAGAACTGCTTCCTATTAATGCAAAAGATAGAAAGGAAGTAAGAAACTGACCAGGTAAATAGATACTATCAATCAAATGAAGCCATAATTAATATTTCTAACACATATTTAGGTTTGGTATATTTTAAGTGCAAGATTCTTCTCCCAATTTTGCTAAGATGAAATTTAACCTAGTAGGACTAGAAAGTGCTACTGCTGCCATTGAAAACAGGAGCTGGCAAGAGCCTGTCACTCTACATTGATTTTAACTCTATCTAAATGATCTTCAAAATGACTCATTCTCTTTGCTCAACAGTTATTGTTGCACCCATCTTGAAATGGGAACCTCAAGCAGTCTGGATAAATGAATGGAAAGACTAGAGAGTTTCACGGTAGCTTTTACACGTTCAGCTATAATCCTTTGCCGAAATGCTATTTTGTAACTTCTTACAGCAATATTCCCAGAGAAAAAACGGTTACTAACACAAGCAACACAGGCTTCCTCCTTTCCCTGGGGGTGCTCAACCCCTGCTCAGCCCCACGCCCCATCCCTGTTCCGCCCCAGGCCAGGCCTCCACTCCACCCCTTCCCCCAAGCCCCACCCCACCTCTTCCCACTCAGTTCTGCCCCCTCCCCCAAGCACGCCCACTCCCTACTCCTTCTCCCTCCTGCCCCCACAGTGCCTCCTGCATACTGCAGAACAGGTGATTGCGGCGAGCGGGAGGGGGGGAGCTGGCTGCCAGTGGGTGCTAAGCACCGAGCACCCACGGATTCGGCTCCTATGGTTACTCACCTTCCATCACTCTCGTTCTTAGAGATGCGTTGCTCATGTCCATTCCATGCTAGGTGTGGGCGTGCCGCATGCACCATTGCCAGAGATTTTCCCCTTTGTGGTATCCACTGGGCCGGCTCCAAGACCCTCTGGAGCCACATCCTTATGCGCCGGTATAAGGTGCTCCACTGGCCCCGCACCATCTCAGTTCCTACTTGTCATTAACTCTGACAGAGGGGTAGGAGGGTGGGTCATGGAATGAACATGAGCAACACATCTCAGTTACAGAAGGTTAGTAACAGTTTTTTCTTCTTTGAGTGCTTACTCATGTCCATTCCATGCTAGGTGACTCACAATCAGTACCCCAGGAGGTGGGGTTGGAGTTTATGGACATGCTGATTTTTACACTGCTCTTCTGAAATTGGCATTGTCTTGGGCCTGCTGGATGATGGCGTAGTAGAACGCAAAGGTATGCACTGAAGACCAGGTCGTGGCTCTGCAGATGTCCTGGATTGAGACCTGCGCGAGGAATGCTGCTGACGAAACTTGGGCTCTTGTGGAATGAATGGTTACGATGGCCGGAGGCAGGACATTCACCTGCTTGCAGCAAGCCTGAATACAGGCTGTTATCTAGGATGAGATCCTTTGGATTGACACAGATAGCCCTCTTATCCTTTCTGCAGTTGCTACAAAGCGTTGCATGAAGTTGCGGAAGAGTTTAGTTCAGTCAATAAAAAAGGAAAGGGCCTGCCTAATGTCCAACGAATGAAGCAGTGATTCCTCAAAGTTCTTGTGAGGTTTCGAGAAGAAGACAGGAATATGATCTGGTTGTTATGGAATTGTGAGGCCATCTTTGGCAGGAAGGCTGGATGGGGCACACTTGGAGCTTGTCCTTGAAGAACACCGTGTAAGACAGCTCTGAAATAAAGGCTTTGATCTCAGAGAGGTGATCAGCACCAGGAAGGGAACCTTCCAGGAGAGAAGTAATAGGGCTACTAATGGCTAGATGGGGGAGGCCCCATAGAATATCAGGGTTGGAAGGGACCACAGGAGATCATCTAGTCCAACCCCCTGCTCAAAGCAGGACCAGTCCCCAATTTTTGCCCCAGATCCCTGAATGGCCCCCTCAAGGATTGAACTCACAACCCTAGGTTTAGCAGGCTTAAACCACTGAGCTATCCCTCTCTCTAATGAGCTTTGACAGGACCAGGTTTAAGTGCCATGGGGAGGGTTGGTTCGCAAACTTGAGGATACAGCCTTTCCAACCCCTTTAGAAACCAAACTGTTAATTCATGTACCTTAACAGATGAGAGGGCCGGGCCCTGCTGTTTTAAGTGGAGCAAATAGTCCAAGACAGACTGAAGGGAAGATCGAGATGGAGAGAGATCACATTCGGAAGCCCAAAAAGCAAAACATTTCCAGTTGGCCAAGTAGGTAGCCTTGGCAGAAGGCTTTCTGCAACCTAGCAAGACCTGCCAAACCTGTTCCAAGCAGGGCTGTTCTTCAGGGTTCAGCCATCCAGCAGTTAGGTGCAGGAAGGCGAGGTTCAGATGAAGTAACCAGCTGTGGTTTTGTGAAATCAGATGCGGAAGGAGTGGGAGACAGAGTGGAGCTGCCACAAGAGGTCCAAGTGCATGCTGAACCAATGCTGGCACAGCCATGCTTGTGCTTTCTGGGTAACTCTTGCCTTGTCCAGTTTGATTTTTAGAAGAACCTTATGAACCAAGGAAATCAGGGAAAAGGCGTACAGTAGGTGACCTGCTCACAAGAGCAGGGAGGTGTCGGAGAGGGAGCCTAAGCTGTGCCCGCGCAGCAAGCAAGACTGCTGACATTTTCGGTTCTGCCTGGTGGAGAGGAGGTCCACCTGGGGAGGCCCCCTACTTTTGGGAGATGAATCTGGGTGAAGGGACCACTCGTGGTTAGAGGAGAAGGATCAGCTAAAGTGATCCACCAATACATTCTGGCCTCCCAGGAGATGTGATGCCTCAAGATGGAGTGTCTTGTACTGAAGTCCCATAGGTGGACAGCCTCCTGACACAGGGCTGAGGATGGAGCCCCTCCTTGCTTACTGCTATAGAACATGGCCACTGTATTGTCTGCCAGGACTTGTACCACTGTGCCTGAGATCTGGGGAAGGAACAGTTGGCATGCTAAACAAACCACCCTGAGCTCCCTGATGTTTATATGCAGGGAGAGTTCTTCCTGGGACCAAAACCCCGGAGGTTGTTGAGGTGGGCTCCCCACCCTAGGTCTGCATCTGAGACTAAGGATACTGAAGGTTGTGGGATAATAAAGGGCACCCCTATCATTGTTGACTTTGAGTCTTTCCACCAGTGCAGGGAGGGACTCTTGGGGCAGGGAATCTTTGCATTTATTCAGGGAGTCCCATAGATAAAATCCTATCTCCCCAGCAACGCTTGCTGGTTGGAGATATGCAACTGGAGGCTACCAGTGGAATAAACCTTTCTTCTGAAAAAGTCCAGTCTCCTGGCATCTTTCTGTTTTGAGGTAGTACTTGACTGGCCCTGCCTGTCCCTTTCACTCACTGCAGACATCACCAGGGACCCTGGGGGATGCGAGTACAGGTATTCGAACCCACTTGCTGGCAATTAGTACTTCTTCTGTGCCCTTTTTGAAGTGGGGGGACAAAAAAGAAGGAGTTTACCACCGGGCCTTGACTGGTCCCATCGCTGCCTCACTGGTGGGCAGGGCCACCTTGGATGGAGCTGCTGCAGCCAGGATATCAATAAGGCTGTGCAATGTCTCTTTGAGCTCCTCAATTTCCAGGCCAACGTTCGTAGCAACCTGATTTAGAATGTCCTGGTGGGCCCTGAAATCATCCTGTGGAAGCAGGCTACTGGGACCCATGCCAGCCTGGTCTGGGCAAGAGGAGGAGGGGGCTTGCACTGGTGGAAGGGCTCCTTCCTCTTCGTCTGCCTGGACTATGTCCACCGGAGGCAACAGGGTCAGTATGGGAGTCCTTGTGGCACCTTAGAGACTAACCAATTTATTTGAGCATGAGCTTTCGTGAGCTACAGCTCACTGCATCCGATGAAGTGAGCTGTAGCTCACGAAAGCTCATGCTCAAATAAATTGGTTAGTCTCTAAGGTGCCACAAGTACTCCTTTTCTTTTTGCGAATACAGAGTAACACGGCTGTTACTCTGAAACCTGTCAGTATGGGAGTCGAGCAGGAAGGAACGGTAGCCCATCCTTCAGAGACCACTGAGTTGGAGCAGTGGTAGGAAAGATCCGGTTCTGGGGGGGGGGGGGAGAGGGGGGGTAGGAGAAGGGGAAGAACCCCCAGGGGTCCATTAAGGCCACTGCTTCGGCCAGTAACTCACTGACCAGATGCCTGCCGGAGGACTGGTACTGAAGCTTCATGGAGCACAGGCAGGATATTGATGGTGGGCTTTTGGCAGTACATAAGGTTGCCCTTCGGACTCCAAAGAGGATTCTTCTCTCGGTGACCACAGTGGAGCAGTACCCACTTCCGCCTCCATACAGTGACAGGGTTCCAGGGTCTGGTGGTGTCCTGGAGATTGGGACCCTAGGATCAGGTGGGGCTTTCCCCTCAATGGTGCCCAGGGAGTTGACGACGCCAGCATGGATCCAGGGGCAGAAGAGTGGCCAGGCCTGGGTCTCACTCAACTGCCTTCTCCTTGCTTCTCTCTCTTGTGCACCAGTGAGTACCCTCTCTCAGTTCACTGCTTCTTATGCTTCTTCCTTGGCACTGGAGATGAAGAACAGCACCTGGAAGAGCTCATTGCCAGGGGAGTACTTCGCACCAACGTCGAGGGACTCAGCACCGAATCGGAACAGCTGAGCTCTGAGATAGGTCTGAGAGTGGCTTCCATGTGGATAGCCTTCAGTCTGATGTGCCCGTCTTTTTTGGTGCGGGGTCTGAAGTCCCAACAAACCTGGCTCTTGTCCTTCCCATGAGTTTCGCTCAGGCACTTTAAGCACCTGGAGTATAGGCTTGCCACAGGAGGCGCAAGGCTTGAAGCCTGGGGACTGTGGCATGCCTGGCCACTGGGGTAAAGAAGTCCCTCATGATAGGAACTAACTAACTATATATACGCACATACTAAAACTACTTAAAATAGAGACACGACACTATGATAATTATGAACATAGAAAAAATTCAAAAACCACTAAGAAGAAGCCTTGCCAAAGCAAGAAGGGTCGTTCTAGCAACCGTCACGGGCAGTAAGAAGGAACTGAGTGAGTGCGGGGCCAGTAGCGCCCCTTATGCCTGCGCATAAGCACAGGGCTCCTGAGGGCACCAGCGCCGGTCCAACGGATATCACTAAGGGAAAAATCTCTGGCAACACTGCAAGCGGTGCACCCACACCTACCGTGGAATGGACAGGAGCAAGCACTCGAAGAGCAACAACAACAAATGACTCTGCTTTCTTTAGCAATAGCACGCTAGAGGGGGAAAGAGTCGTGTTCCCCCCGATCCCCTTCTCCTCCAGGACAGAACCATCACTATCAAACTGTTAAATCAAGAGCTATCAATAAGGTCTGCTCCCTAAATACAGACCTAAAAAGGAATAATAAAATACCACTTAACGCGTATAGTATCCTTAGTCTATTCTGAGAAATCACTACACTGAATGCTTATGTTCCAAGGTCATTCTAAAAACGTAATAGGTATTGATTTTCATTTCCCTTTGTATGTCCCTTAAACTTCTAAACAAAACCAAAGTTTAAGTAGGCAATATGGTATGCAATTTTTGAAATGCAAGCAGAAATTTAATATAACAAGAACAACCTGGGTCCACATGCAATTTAATTTCAACGCCAAACCTGACAGTAGTGCAGTCTATAATCTAGGACTTTGGGGTGGAAGGAGAAGGAAAAATCAAGCTGTGGTGTTGTTTACCTCCTACCTCACCAGTAATAATAACTGACAACAGTTTTAGCATAGTTCAAGGGACAGAATAGAATAGAATTCACTTCACTTTCGCACAGCTGAACTGACAACATAGCTAAGAGAAGTAAAAACTTGATTACATTAGTAAAGTTAGATGTACACTGCAAGCAGAAATGTTGCATAAAAATTAGCTTTTTTTTTAATATCCACATTTCTGACTTCACCCTGGATATTTTCCATGGTTTTCTGGCCAAATATTAGCCACATATCATTGCAGTCATATTTTCAGTTCTTCTAATGTTTTAATTGCCACTCTATAGATTGACACAAATTTCTGAGTTGTAATTTGACATTTAATGTTGGTAACAATATTAGTCTGCAGTTAACTGTTCAGAATTCAAGAAGATGGAAACTGATTTGTGTAGACACAGTATACTCAAAAAACTGAAACCAATGAAATTTTAGGCATTAGCTAGGGAGAGACAAACACCGCAGCTTGATTTTTTCAGATCCTAGATGAAGACTGCAATGTTGGCAGGTTTGGGATGGGAAGAGGTGGGAAAAAATCTTTTGAATTGTAAATTGAGCTTGTTTGCTATGATCCTGCAAATAATTCATGCAAATAATCACAGTGACTTCAGTGGCACTATTGGTGTGAACAAGGACTAGTTGCATGACTAAGGGTTTGAGGATCAGGCCCTGAGAGGAAAAAAGATTATTTCAAGATCAGATGCCAGAGTGTCATACATTTCTCTTAAAAGAGAAAAAACATGGACTACTTTACACAAACTCTATTATAATAATGGAGATTAAGTTAATAATGCACAGTGGAGGTATAGCTATCTCTAAAATCTTCATTTTCATTACTTGTAGTTGAAATATTCAAAATGATGTTTGGAATGTTTCTCAGAGGTCAAGTTCTCATGCTTATGCAAAAAAGTTGAAATTCCTACATACTGTGCACCATGTTATAGTATAAACTTTCATTATACCTACTTAAACTCTAAGGGCCTATAGCTAACTGCAAGCTAAGACCTCAATCCTGTAAATAGATTCCATGTCGGTTTAAGGGAGTTATGGTAGAGAAGATCAGTTTACAAGAGTACGGCCCAAGTGACTAGGCTATTAAATCTCTAAATAACTGGCACCTGATTTTGATAAAAAAAATATAGGCAAGAGTTATGTCTGTAGTCTTTTCAATGACGAAAGAGATTAGTTTACAGGTTTTACCAGTGATACAATTTTGCAGCTGAATATTTTTTTAAACAAATTTCTGCACTGCATTACAACTGGAGTAATCTGCATATTTATTGTGCTGTACATGATAAAAGCTAAGATGCATTCTCCCCTTTAGGTGCCTACTTAATACCCATTAACGTTAACAGGATGTGTATGTGCAAGGAAGAAGACAACACTAAATAAAAACAGCTGACTATCATTAGGCTAGGCACCAACCTTTTGAATGATGAGCAATTTTCTCATTATCTAGTTATTAACTTCATGAAGCATTCTTTGCTGGGCAGACCATTAAGAACTACTACAAGATTGCTGAAATATGATTCTGAAACCTTTCAGAAGTTTATGACATTAAATCTTGCACAATAACTAAATCTAGAAAAACTGTAGTTTATTTTTCAGAGTAATGAATTGTGATCAGTTAAGCAATGTGTGATATTTTCATAATTCATCCATTTTTAAAAAAGCTTCTTATAGCACAGTGTTTTTACTTTCCAATATAACGTTTATATTCCTCAGGGTAGAATGTAGCTCATGCAGCCAGTGAACATGAGACACACACTGATAAAAAGTGTAACTCCTCTCCACTAGAGCAGTCAAGTGACTAAAAAAATAATCATGATTAATGGCATGATTAATTGCCCTGTTAAACAATAATAGAATACCATTTAAATATTTTTGGATGTTTTCTTCATTTTAAAATATATTGATTGCAATTACAACACAGAATACAAAATACAGGGCTCACTTTATATTTATTTTTTATTACAAATATTTGAATCGCAGAGAACAAAAGAATAGTGTTTTTCAACTCACCTAATACAAGTACTGTAGTGCAATCTCTTTAGCATGAAAGTTAAACTTACAAATGTAGAATTATGTTAAAAAAAAACGCATTCAAACATAAAATAATGTAAAACTTTAAAGCATACAAGTCCATGCAGTCCTACTTCTTGTTCAGCCACTCACTAAGACTAACAAGTTTGTTTACATTTACAGGAGATACTGCTGCCTGCTTCTTATTTACAATGTCACCTGAAAGCGAGAACAGGCATTTGCATGACACTTTTGTAGCCTGTGTTGCAAGGTATTTACGTGCCAACTAGGCTAAACATTTGTATGCCGCTTCATGCTTTGGCCACTATTCTAGAGGACAATCTTCCATGCTGATGATGCTCGTTAAAAAAATAATTCATTAATTACATTTGTGACTGATCTCCTTGGGGGAGAATAGCATGTCTCCTGCTCGGTTTTACCTGCAATCTGCCATATATATTTCATGTTATAGCAATCTCGGATGATGACCCAGCACATTTGTTTTAAGAACACTTTCACAAAAGGTTTGACAAAATGCAAAGAAGGTACCAATGTGAGATTTCCAAAAAAAACTACAGCACTCGACCCAAGGTTTAAGAATCTGAAGGGCCATCCAAAATCTGAGCGGGATGAGGGGTGGAGCATGTTTTCAGAAGTCTTAAAAGAGCAACACTCTGATGTGAAAACTACAGAACCCAAATCACCAAAAAAGAATATTAACCTTCTGACTCAGATGATTAAAATGAATATGCATCGGTCCACTGTGCTTTGGATAGTTATCGAGCAGAACCGGTTATCAGCATAGATTTATGTCCTTTGGAATGGTGGTCAAAGCATGAAGGGACGTACGAATGTTTAACATAGTTGGCATGTAAATACCTTGCAATGCAGGCTACAACAGTGCTATGTGTACGCCTGTTCTCACTTTCAGGTGATGTTGTAAATAAGAAGCAGGCAGCAATATCTCCCGTAAATGTAAACAAACTTGTTTATCTTAGCAATTAGCTGAACAAGAAGCAGGACTGAGTGGACCGGTAGGCTTTAAAGTTTTACCTTTTTAATGTAACTGCACTCAAAAACAAAACAAAAATCTACATTTGTAAGTTACACTTTCACGATAAAGAGATTCCACTACAGTACTTGTATGAGGTGAATTGAAAAACATTATTTCTTTCATCATTTTTACAGTGAAAATATTTGTAATAAAAAATAATATAAAGTGAGCACTGTACACTTTGTATTCAGTGTTGCAACAGAAATGAATATATCTGAAAATGTAGAAAAACATCCCAAAATATTTAATAAATTTCAATTGGTATTCTATTGTTTAACAGTGCGATTAATCGTGATTAATTTTTTAAGTTCGTGTGCGTTAATTCCGAATAATCAACAACCCTACTCTCCACACATTTAAACATACTATATAACGAAAGAAGAGATCAATTTGTTTCAGTTTACCTCTCACCAAGGTAATCTCCAATTACAGTTTTATTTAGTCCTTCCCCTTTATAGAGGAACTGTGCAATGTCTTCTGGAGTGTTCTGCAGCAGGTCATTTTCTATAAGAAACTGGATCCCCTAGGAAAAGAAATTTAAGAGTAAGAAGAATTATTTCCTTTCACAAACATTTATTTGAATACTGTCCAGGATATTTTGGGATGAATACACAGAGATATATACATAACCATACCATTTTCCACAATAAAAAAAAAATCTGTAGACTAAATTAGAGAAATCATTTATCTTTCAGGTAACGAAACTAGACGTCTGTTCAGTCAGGTAGGCAATTTCTAGAATTAATTTACAGATTAGAAAAAGGAATTCCTAAGGTTGGAAACAGCAGGGGGCAATTTAAATTCCTCAAATATAGAAAGATATTTAATTGAGTAACTATTCCATATTGGCCTTGGGAAGCAAACTGAAAGGGGAGTTAGCATTTAACAAAATTCAAGTCAGTCCGTGTTACTGCATTAATATCGGGCAGAGAGCATAATCTGTGAGATCACATAAAGAGACACAGGGACAACACAATTTACTTACCATCATACTACAAGATAAACCATCTGTTATAATTTGCAATACTATGACTGAATGCATCAAGTCATTACTTGCAGTAGAAATTATGATTTGAGATAATTAATCCCATTTTGAGAATTTTTGAAAAATCTTGGCATTAGGATGGTAATTAATTTCTGTCACTGCTTGAACTAAACTATTCAAAAAGAGGATCCCATCATGGTGCTTGATCCAAAGCCCAATGAAGTCAATGAGAGTCTTTCCATTTTATTCAATGAGCTTTCAATCAAACTCATTCAGAGATGATCTGAGGAAACAAGAGAGAGTAACCCTACAGAGAGCCAAGAGACAGGAAGGTTTTGGCTTGTCCATCCTCAGAGGCCTTTTTAGCCTTTGTACTTCCTAAATAGTCTCATGAGATACAGATGCCTTAATATACAGTTTCTAGGGAAATCCAGAAGGCTTTCTGCAAAGAAAAGAGGAAAGGACATTTTCAAAAACTGTATTAACATTATAGAAGTCTTAAGGAATAAAAGAGGTGCTGTGTTAGCTCTTAAAAGAATACTCAAGTCCCAGACAGATATTTCTAAAAGACAATATTTCTCTAACAAAGGTCTTAATTTTTTCATTGCTTTCACAAAATTGATAACAAACGTCGGGTGAAAGTAGCAATGGCAGCTCCATGCAACTTTGAGGTCCTGAATTCTATCCGTATGTGGAAGAGTTCACTAAATTATTAAAATCTTTGCCACTGAAACACGTCCTGAGATTCCATTTATTTTTAGAAATAAAAGCAAAAAACTTTTCCATTTCTGTAAATGGATATTGTTTATTGTTGATCTCATCCAGACTTGGAGGACATACATCATCCTTAAAAAGGTGGGGAGGGGGAGGTAGGAAAAAAAAAACCAAAAACCACTGTACTACTTCTAATTTTACCTTCCACTGTCCAAGCCATTAGTGGAAACATAAACATATTCTTATGGTTGGTTGATTTAGTTTGTTTTTGCAACAGTACCCTACCCTACCTGGTAAGGAGGATTAGTTTGCTGACTGCAATCTACTTTAGGAGGGTAAACCTTTTGCCATTCAGTCTTGAAGCTTTTTTTTAAATCCAGGAAGACTGTTCTCTCTCTTGAAGTTTCGCCATTGGAAAAACTACTTTCAGTGTCAGGATAAAAATTGATATTAATGACTCTCTTTTCAAATCACAAAGACACATGATTTCATTGCAAAGAAAATATTTCAGTTTTATCTTCTTGTAGCAGTAGCTGTGCCTTCCTCAGACATAATGATCCCCCTGAACTTTGCTTGATAATTGGATGTGTTGACTACTTAGCTAGACAAAAAGATGCTCCAAAGAGGAGTAAGGGTAGGCAAATAAAATAAACTTTTTGCTTCCAAGAATAAATTAGTACATGTCTGAACTATGACAATTAAGAGATTATTCCAAATTAAGGAACTAATAAGGTTAATCAGGATACATAAATTTTCAGCTTTAAAAAATACAAACCACCACTGAAAGATATAAATCTGTCAAGCACAGAAAATCCTGCAGGAGTTCTAAAGAATGCACTCCAGAGGTGTCATAACTGTGGAGCTGTTAAAACTGTGTTGATTTTTTTCCACTTAAATCATGATTAAAATCACTACCATACATTTGAAAGACAAAACTACGCTATTTAAGTAACACCATAACTCTTCAGAGGATGACTGAATTTTCTATTCTTCTTTGGTTAAGACTTAGTTTGGCAAAGGAAAGATTTTAAAATGAGCCCTTTTTGGGGAAAAAAAAAGTTTTTTAATCTCTTATAGCTAAAGAACCAAAGTCCCCACAAACCCCACTGTTTCTCTCTCTCACACACACACACACCCCTCCAGCATAGGATCATTTTCCAAGTTTGAACAGAAACACATGAAATAGATTTATTCCCCATATTTGTCACTAATTCAGTGCTACAAAAGGAAGAGAAAGAACTGCCCAGATTCCCTATTTCTGTTCTCAAACATTATTTTCCTATTTCTCTAGTCCTTGTGCCCGGTTCTCACCTACGTACTTTACTCTATGTACCTCTGGTCCCCCATCTTTCCATGCGTCACACTCTAATTTGTTAAACCTAGTAGGATTATGCTGATTTCAAAGAATGAGCTTCCTTCGATATGACGGCATAGGACATCCTTTCACACAAGCGTCAGAAACAACAGCTATGTCAGTAATGAAGCTGCAAATTCCCTTTCTTCGGCATCTTTAGCGTCTCATTCTCTTTTATGCATCTATGACTGGGTTCAATTCTGGTCGCCTTATGTATACAGAATATAGCAGAAAGACAATTCTATGAAAAACTATGGAAATTATTAGAGGCCATGAGAAAGCTTTTGTGTGAAGAGAAGTTGAAAAAGATTGTGAAATGTTTTCTTTAAAAAGGACATGATAAAGGTATAAAATTAAAGAACAGAACAGAGAAGGTAGATCAAGAAGTTCAGTTGAATTGGAAGGATACAAATGTAACTAGCTTGTTAAACTCATTGCCACACAATATCACAGAGGACAGCAAAATTCAACAGAAGACTGGACATCTCTATGGTCAGTAAGGACATCCAGAATTCCATTAGTAAGGTTTTTCAAAAACAAGTTTAGCTAAACCCTGGTTTATAAGACAACCTCTACCTGCAGTAGTTAGGAAGTAGCTTTCTCTATGAGTAGCTTAATCCTTTACTGTCTACTACAGGGCTTCTTATACCTCTCTCTAAAGCATCTAGTACTAGCCATTGTTGGAAATACAATAGTGGACTAGATGAACCACCAGTTTAATCTGCTCCGGCACTTGCTATGTTCCCATTATAGACTACAGAATATGTATTCCTATGGGAGACATATATTACCATAGGAGGTTGGAATTAAGGTTTTGCATTCAGGTGGGATTGTGAGGAATTCGATGTCTGCATTTCAGAGTAGCAGCCGTCTTAGTCTGTATCTGCAAAATGAACAGGAGTACTTGTGGCACCTTAGAGACTGAAACCAAATTTATTTGAGCATAAGCTTTTGTGGGCTACAGCCCACTTCATCAGATGCCTAGAATGGAACATATAGTAAGAAGATATATATACACATACAGAGAACATGAAAAGGTGGAAGTTGCTATACCATCTCTAAGAGGCTAATTAATTAAGATAAGCTATTATCAGCAGGAGAAAAAACACTTTTGTAGAGATAATCAAGATGGCCCATTTCAGACAGTTGACAAGAAGGTGTGAGGATACTTAACATGGGGAAATAGATTCCATTTGTGTAATGACCCAGCCACTCCCAGTCTTTATTCAAGCCCAAGTTAATGGTATCTAGTTTGCGAATTAATTCTAGTTCAGCAGTTTCTCATTGGAGTCTGTTCTTGAAGCTTTTCTGTTGCAAAACTGCCACCCTTAAATCTTTTACTGAGTGATCAGAGAGGATGAAGTGTTCTCATACCAGTTTTTGAATGTTATGATTCCTGATGTCAGATTTGTGTCCATTTATTCTTTTGCGTAGAGACTGTCCAGTTTGGCCAATGTACATGACAGAGGGGCATTGCTGGCACATGATGGCATATATCACTTTGGTAGATGTGCAGGTGAACGAGCCTCTGATGGCGTGGCTAATGTGATTAGGTCCTATGATGGTGTCACTTGAATAAATATGTGGACAGAGTTGGCATCGGGCTTTGTTGCAAGGATAGGTTCCTGAGTTAGTGTTTTTGTTGTGTGGTTGCTGGTGAGTATTTTCTTCAGGTTGGGGGGCTGTCTGTAAGCGAGGAGTGGTCTGTCTTCCAAGATCTGTCAGAGTGAGGGATCGTCTTTCAGGATAGGTTGTAGATCTTTGATGATGCGCTGGAGAGGTTTTGGTTGGGGGCTGAAGGGGACTGCTAGTGGCGTTCTGTTATTTTCTTTGTTGGGCCTGTCCTCTAGTAGGTGACTTCTGGGTACTCTTCTGGCTCTGTCAATCTGTTTTTTCACTTCAGCAGGTGGGTATTTTAGTTTTATGAATGCGTGATAGAGATCTTGTAGGTGTTTGTCTCTGTCTGAGGGATTTGAGCAAATGCGGTTGTATCTTAGAGGTTGGCTGTAGACAATGGATTGGGTGGTGTGTCCTGGATGAAAGCTGGAGGCATGTAGGTAAATCTAGCGGTCAGTAGGTTTCCGGTATAGGGTGGCGTTTATGTGACCATCAACTTATTAACACAGTAGTGTCCAGGAAATGGACCGCTTGTGTGGATTGGTCCAGGCTGAGGTTGATGGTGCGATGGAAATTGTTGAAATCATGGTGGAATTCCTCAAGGGCTTCTTTTCCATGGGTCCAGATGATGAAGATGTCATCAATGTAGCGCAAGTAGAGTAGGGGCGTTAGGGGACGAGAGCTGAGGAACCGTTGTTCTAAGTCAGCCATAAAAATGTTGGCATACTGTGGGGCCATGCGGGTATCCACAGCAGTGCCGCTGACTTGAAGGTATACATTGTCCCCAAATGTGAAACAGTTGTGGGTGAGGACAAAGTCATAAAGTTCAGCCACCAGGTTTGCCATGACATTAATCGGGGATACTGTTCCTGATAGCTTGTAGTCCATCTTTGTGTGGAATGTTGGTGTAGAAGGCTTCTACATCCATAGTGGCCAGGATGGTGTTTTCTGGAAGATCACCAATGGACCGCAGTTTCCTCAGGAAGCCAGTGATATCTCGAAGATAGCTGGGAGTGCTGGTAGCGTAGGGCCTGAGGAGAGAGTCCACATAGCCAGACAATCCGGCTGTTAGGGTGCCAATACCTGAGATGATGGGGGCATCCAGGATTTCCAGATTTATGGATCTTGGGTAGCAAATAGAATACCCCTGGTCGGAGTTCTAGCCATGTGTCTGTACAGATCTGTTCCTGTGCTTTTTTAAGGGAGTTTCTTGAGCAGATGGTGTAGTTTCTTTTGGTAATTGTTATAAATATAAAGGGAAGGGTAAACCCCTTTAAAATCCCTCCTGGCCAGAGGAAAAATCCTCTCACCTGTAAAGGGTTAAGAAGCTAAAGGTAACCTCGCTGGCACCTGACCAAAATGACCAATGAGGAGACAAGATACTTTCAAAAGCTGGGAGGAGGGAGAGAAACAAAGGGTCTGTGTCTATCTATATGCTGCTTTTGCCGGGGATAGAACAGGAATGGAGTCTTAGAACTGTTAGTAAGTAATCTAGCTAGGTATGTGTTAGATTATGATTTCTTTAAATGGCTGAGAAAAGAACTGTGCTGAATAGAATGACTATTTCTGTCTGTGTGTCTTTTTTGTAACTTAAGGTTTTGCCTAGAGGGATTCTCTATGTTTTGAATCTAATTACCCTGTAGGGTATCTACCATCCTGATTTTACAGAGATGATTCCTTTACTTCTATTTACTTCTATTTCTATTAAAAGTTTTCTTGTAAGAAAACTGAATGCTTTTTCATTGTTCTCAGATCCAAGGGTTTGGGTCTGTGGTCACCTATGCAAATTGGTGAGGATTTTTACCAAACCTTCCCCAGGAAGTGGGGTGCAAGGGTTGGGAGGATTTTGGGGGGAAAGACGTGTCCAAACTACGTTTCCCAGTAAACCCAGTTAGAGTTTGGTGGTGGCAGTGGATATTCCAAGGACAAAGGATAAAATTAATGTGTACCTTGGGGAAGTTTTAACCTAAGCTGGTAAAAGTAAGCTTAGGAGGTTTTCATGCAGGTCCCCACATCTGTACCCTAGAGTTCAGAGTGGGGGAGGAACCTTGACGGTAATCCTCAGTGGGATCAGAGAATAATGGCCTGTAGAATGTGGAGTTAGGTGGAGAATGTGGAGTCTGCATTGTGGATGGAATGGAATGGCATTTTCTTGTGCAGCACAGGAGAACGTAAGGATGGCCGGGTATTGGAAAGGTGGTATAGTATAAGCGCTGAGATTACTATGAATATCAGTTTAACATATTATTTTCTTGGTTTTTAATGATTGCATTATTTAAAAATACACTGGCAAAACTACCTGCAAAGTTAAGGACACTTATGTATGCTAGATTAAAAAGTTCACTTTCTTACAGAAGCTAGAATAGGTGAAAATTTCCTTTTAGCAGAAAAATTATGCAGAGAGGCCATCAATTCAGCATATAGGCCTTCTAGATCTGATAAAGTAGTCTGTTATAAATAATATTATTTCAATGTATGTATAGTACCTTACAGAAGGCTGAATGCAGTTGTGTGCTGTCTTGTTTTTTCGTTACAAGTAAGTAACAAGTACAGCTGATTCATCATCAGACAATTTTGAACACATACTGACAATGGCTGGGGAGGAGGTTAGTTATAATCTTCAAAACAGGTCTTAATGTATCTATTTTAACTGACATAGAAGGACATCTCATCAACCCTACCCTTGTCTTCATGAAGTTTATCAGGTTTCTTAGATCTAATAATACCTCTTTTCTGCAAATCCAAATCCTCCAAAGAAAAGAAATTACGATCCACAGAAACAGTCATCTTAAATACCCTGAAAACCAGGACTCAATTTCATTGTCCTTTGTAGCAGAAAAGAGGTGATAAAGAATTAAGAGGCAAACAGACAGGAAGAGGAGATTTGTCTGGGTCAACAACAGTGTCTGGAAGAAGTCAGTCAAAGAGACCACTTAAATACCTCTGACTCCCACTCTAGACTTTGTCTGACTCTCTACTGCTTTAGCCTCTGTTGACTAATTTAAGACAGGAGACAGCTGTATTAGTTTACCTTCTCCACATAAAACACGATTACAAAAATGTATTTATACATTCACTACAAATATTAAAACACATATTTGTCTTAGTCAACTATTAATGACTTCAATTAAATCAGCTTTGAATTTCAGTTTATATTTTAGAGTTAATCAAAGTTTTATACCTCCCAAAAACTGTCTTTCCAGATCCACCAAAGACAATGTGTATCAAGCCCCAGCTATGATTTCATACTTCATATTCACATACTATGGTGTTTTTCACACATAAAACCCAAGTGTTTTACAAACTTTACAGATATAGAGCCCTGTTCACATGAGATCAAAGCTAAACTGGTTTTGAAAACATATATACAATAACACCATATAACTGCATCAAATGAAACAGTTTTCAAATCCAGTTCAGTGTATCCATGGAACAAATCAGCAAACAGTGTCAAATATAATAAACTCTTACCCACAAAAGGTTCAGTTAGGATGGGTAACACAGATTAGCCAGATTTGAAAATTGCATAGCAGTAATTTAAACTAGGAGTTCGCAGACACTTTGAATAGAGTGGACCCCATCCAATAAAAAGATCATTTGGAGAAGTCACTTCCCCTTCCATTTGTGCTAACACAACTATCCCACTCATTTCACATTCCTGATCATGCAGTCCGCCATCACTCCTATTTGTGAAAAAAACAATATTCCCGTTGCAACTATAGCAAATTACTTCTATGAAGAGCAACATTAGGAAAGTATTTGATGTATTTTTAGCTCCCTTGAATTCAACATAGCACTTGCAAAGATAAGCCAGCACCATATGACTACCCAGCTCTTGCAGACCACCACTGTTCCACGGACCACAGCTTCTGAGTGCTGATGTAAACCCATTTCCCACAGGTAAATAATGTTATAGTAGAAATGTGGCCAGGACTTCTACACATAGGAATAATTTCACCCACCTGTGAAATATAGCCATCACTACAAGAAAAGTACCTCAACTCATTTTTCAGTTTGTCCACAAACCTTCTTGGCAGTAAAACAACAGGACACTTGAAAGCATGGCACCCCAAAACAAAAACAGAAGGGAAAAAAAACCCCAAACACTCACCAAAAGATACAGGTTAAAAAGAGGAAACTATGGCCTATTAATCTAAATAAGATTATTTAGGAAAAAAAAAAAAGAATTTATAGGATGATAATAGCCTAAGCAACATACAGAGGTGTTAATTGAAAACACTGCTGTAAATGAACTATTAAGTCATCCAAATATATTCAGGTTCAACACTCTTGAGAAGGAATCGTAGCAAACACTAGCACAGTGACCCTAAGCTTTAGTAAGGAAGATTTTGGGAAAAAAAATCTGATGTTAATATAGATATCATTCAGCTACTCAAAATCCAATCCTAATGAACCCAGAAAGCAGTAAACAATACATCAGGGGAAATACACAATGCAAATTAGGAAGGGTAAAAAAGGGATTTGAAGAGCAATTAGCCAGATATCTTAAACCAACAAGAAATTCTCAGTATATCAAGAGGAGGACACTTGCAAGAGAATTGGCAGGTCCTGGACTACGAGGGGTAAAAGGGAACAATTAAGGAAAATAAGGACATTGCAGAGAAGCTAAATCATGTCTTCACATCAGTCTTAAACCTAGACATACATTTCTTCAAATAATAAGCTAAGAAATACTTTTTTAAAAGTGATGACTAAGTTTCTACTTGCAATTATTTGTGTAAGTGCTATTTATGAATGCACAGAATTGCACATTAGCATTTGTGTATATAAATGTAGTGGTTTATATGAGCAGATAATTGTGAGCACAAATTAAAAAGCTAGGTAGGACACTATATAACCAAGGGCTCCAAACTTCTGACCAAACTGTAAAATATTTTTGGGACTGAATTTGGCACATCAACACAGAATATCTCCATCATGTGTTATCAGATCTCGATGCAAGCATGCCACAATGAGTACACTGACAGATTTACCTCCTGTATTTAAAATTCTGACTACAAGAAAGACGTTTGTTCAAATGGATATATAATTTACTATTATTCTTTTTATTATCATTGTAGTAAATGGTGGACACGATTAGATTGTGGGCCCATTTTCATGATGATTTTGCAAGGCCATAACAGTGTCCTGATGAATGTTTGGGGAGTTTTAAAATGCACCATTTACTTTAACTTTAATTGATTACCACCAGTTTGGTCTGCATTTGCCAAAAAGAATATCATTAACAATAACTTAAATCCTGACAAATACAAATTGCTCTACCTTCTTAGGGTCCATGTTGAATTTCTTCCTTCCCATAGCTATTTGCTTATTTCTCTGTGTAGTTTTGCTATTCATTTGGAAGACAAAAAAAAAAAAAAAAAAAAAATCAGCTACTCTGGCCAAACACAATAATTTTAAATTCTCTCACTTTATTTATATTTTCAACTTTATTTTTGATATTTTATTTTATGGTAAAAAAAAAATCATAGTATCATAAGGCATTTACTTCCAAAAAGTGACAACCAAAAATAGTCTATTATTTAAAATCATGTTACAAAGAGGACCCACTAGTTATCACAGCTTCACAGAATCACCGGTATTAGCTATGGAAAATTCTATCAGATCACTAAGTCCTTTCTGCAAGAGCAAAATAGAAGCTGTATGATCTCTAAATGGATTCTGCAGATCTCAAAACAAGCCCAAGCAAAGATTTATAAATATCCAGTTTTTGGTAACAAAAGCAATTTTTGTTTCCTGTTCCTGAAACACCTTTGCCAGTATCTTATTACTGAGTGGAATGCTTGTCAGAGTTACTTACCTTTCTTCTACACTAGTCAAATTATCAATTTCTGTCATAACCTCTGCTATTTCAAATTTTAACCTCTGTCAAAAGAAGGAAAGGAAAGTAAGTTAACCAACCAGCATTAAAGCATTTTTTTTAAAGATATTCACTCTGCCATAAACAAAATTAATGTGATCAATGTAGATTTCATTTTATTTACGAGTCAGTAGAGCTGAGTGAGAATTGCACAACCAGGGCTTGTTAGAATCTGGCATGAATTAGTACTAAAAGAGGGCAGAGCCCTCTATTCTAGCTTGAAAACTCAATGTGGAAAAGAGAGGCTCTACTGAAAAATCTTACTTGGGACATGCTAATAGTAATCTGACTAGATTAGCAAGGAAAGGAAGGAAGAGAAGGCCACAGATCATGTGCGAAGACGGTGAGCTAAAGATATCAGACTTTTCTAGATGTGGTCCCTACTCTTCCCTTTTATTACCGACCTTTGCAAAAATGAATCATAATGCAGAATGGCAGTGAGAGTTTTCTGCAATAAACAGCAGTGGCATTTTTTGCGCTATCCAAACAGGAATCTATAAAAGCTGTTGCCCATTTGGGATATATGGTTTGAAGTTTACACCAGCATTAATTCACAGATAGACATTTGTATCTTGTCACTAGAAACTGGGCTCTACTCAGACCATTAGATCCAAAAACCTCCTCCCAAAAGCAACTTATGCTGAGATTCTTTTCTGACTCTGAATCCAAAATTCACTGCTTAGAGCCATCTCTCCTGGCCACTGATGCCAAGTTCTTAATCTTTCATAGTGTATTTCTCTTATCCTTTTTCATAGTCTCATTGCCAATACAAGCATTATAAGTTTATTCACTATTTCCGACAATCATCTCCAGTATTTCTGTATATGATGTAAATACACACAATGTATTATACAGATTCAGGGTAAAATTTTCAAAAGCACGTGAATGACTTAGGAGTTTAAGGGCTTGCCTACATAATTAGTTTACAGGAAGCTGGGGTCTGAATCTAGCCCGCACTAGCCTGCCACGGACTAACTGTCTGCTTGTACCCTCCGACACACTTTAATAATTCCTTAATGTGTTTTAATCTATTCCTCTTTGAAATAGGACTAGTTATATCAAAGAGCAGCAACAAACTGTTAATGCGCATCAGCACAGTTAGTCTGCAGCAGGGTAGTGCAGAGTAGATTCACACCCCAATTTGCTGGGGAATCATTCATGTAGACAAGCCCTAAGTCTCACTAAAAGTCAGCGAGATTTAGGTTCTTAAATCACTATGTAAAATTTTCAAAAGCGCTTAAATAACTTAAGAATCTAAACTTACTTAACTTTCAAGTCACTTAAGTGCTTTTGAAAATTTTACCAAACAATGTATAGTTATAAATACACCATAACATATTGCTATAATATTAAATGTACTGAGGCAGCCTTCTTTGCATCTTTACCTGACAGAAAAATAAATTACCTCAATATCATCAATTAGTTCTTTTTTCCTGCGACGAATGTTTAAAAGTTCTTCTCTCTCTTCTATGGAGAGATCATCCGGTACTGAAAATAAAGCAAATGTATATACTATTATCAATCGCAGACAAATTAAAGATCAGCAGTATCTATTAATTTGGCTAAGAAAAGCAATTTTTACAAGAAACTGCTTTAGCTAAAAATATGAGGAAAAAATTGGCATATACCCATGGTTACTGAACTTCCACTTTATAAATCATAACTAAGGCAATTAACTGAATTAACATCACCCCCAAAAGATTCTAGCATTCAAAGAAAGCAATACAGCTGTTGGGGACTCCTTATCATAAAATCGGTCTTATGACTTGGGTCTACACTTAAGCGGCCAAAATCATAAAAGAAATAATTGGAATTATACCAGTAATGGGCCAAAGTTGTTCATATTTTTAAAAAGGACATGCTTGAAATTATCCTATGTAGGTTTACAAAATGTACTATGACTTGTAAAGTACATACATTCATCACATCTTTCAGGAAATAATTACAATATTTATATATAAGCTCCTTATGGAGATGTGGTCTGAAATCAGCCCGAGGGTACAGGACACTATTCAGGATTACATTTTATTTGGTTGCTTTGTATGGCAGGTGCAGGTACTGTACATACAGTACTGATGGCAACTTTACTATCAATTACTTTTATCAGCAGATAACATTTTTATTCATTACAGATAAGGACACAGATGGAAAACATTAACACAGCATCTCATATATTCAGTGTTTTACAATAACATTTAAAAAATAAATAGTTTGCCATATTTAAAATAACTTCTCTCAACTGTTTACTTAGCTATACTGAAATAAGAGTGCTACCCTGCTGATAAAAGTAATTGCTACTGAAGATGCAAACACAGTGCTGTACATATCTGCAGCTGAACCTCAGCCCACCACTAGTCTCCCCTGTTGCCCTTGTCTGGCAGGCAAGACACCTGAGGTATTGCTCCAATAATACCTCGGCTGTTTTCTGGGCAATTAGATATTTCCTTGCCCATTAGTAAGCATCCTAGGGCAGGGGCTGAATCTCATTTGTTTGTACTACACTGAAGACATTGTCAGTGCACAGTAAGCAACAGTATTCACATTTCTTTCTGATTATCATGTACTGTGGTTAACAGTTTGAAAGCTAGCTGTTCTCATGGAAATGTTTTTGTTTTTATTAAGATGACAGAGCAGCTTACCTCACAAGCTCAGTAAAATGCAACTATTACAATAATTAGCAAGGGTTCTGCACCAAGTGAGATGTGTGACAAATGTAGTAATTTTAAATGGCAAAAGCCTTCTCCTTTTCTAATGCACATGCATTTAGCAGGCCATAGAGACAGACCAGAAACAAAGATTTGGGTTTATTTTTAAATATATTTGAAATTTGAAGTGTATCTTCTTCTGATAGTCAATGGTCAAGCACCAGTTGTAAAAGTTGACCATCTTTTTTAATATATATTCTCAATAGACTACAAAATTAAAATGGCAACATAGCCTATGACAGTACTAACAAGTGATCTCATTTAACTGTTCCAAGTACAATATATTACTTTCAATTTAGGAAATGGTCAAGTATTCTGTTAAAAGAAAAACAGACCACAATTTATTGCCTGTTTTTTTCCCTCTATATATTTCTCACTGGAAACCCATCCCCTCTTAAAATTTCTTCTCAGAACAGATATTGACGCATCTGAAACACACGATCATTCATTTTACATCAAGCTTTACAAAGAGATGTATTGTCTTTTACATACAAGCCTTCAGATTTAGAACAGCCAAAAATCTTGAGTTTGTTTAATAAGCAGTCTAACACACACACACTGTTCAGATTTAGTTATTTAACTGATTTAGATGAATAAAAATGAAATGAATGTTATATAATCTCAACTATCAGAAAGGACAAATAGTTTCTTTAGCTGGGAAATTCACTCAAGTCTCCTTAAAAGTGTTTTTGCTGTGTTACATGGTTCCTCATTTTTACATAGTTTGCCAAAACGTATAGTTAGGAAGTCACAGTTCCAGTAACAATTCAAAGCATTAATTAGATTTTAAATTAATGAAATCTAATGTCTATAATTTTAATTCAAAGGGCATGAAATATTTAGATATCCTACATAGCTGCTGCTTTTTATTTCACAGTAAATTACAAAATCATTGCATTAGCTGCTTTTATGAGTTCTTTACATAGCAGAATGGTGCATTAGTCTTGTTACAGTTTCTCTTTGTAGTTTCATGTTGTTTAATATCCGATTGAGAAAGTTAAAGAGTCAAATCTCCACTGAAAACTAATTAAACTTCTATTCTGAATTGACAGGAGTTATACCTGAATTAAGTACTATAGGTTCAGGCTGTCCAGTGCAGGGGAAAAAATTACTCCTTTATTTTTGTAGAACCTTCAAATATAGTGTTTTGTTCTATTTCATTTCTTCTTATAGCTCTATAGCAGCAATACAGAGACCCACTGTTCCCAGACACAGATTCATCCATGCTTGTATGATTAATGATATTGTCGCACAAGAAGAAAAGTAAACCAAATGGATTCATATTGTTTTCTGCTGCACTGGGAAATCACAAATTATCCATTTGCCGGATGGAAAAGGAGAAAAATCAGCAGGGAAAGAAGATTCTAAACAGGGTAACTTAAGACAGTGGTTCTCAACTTATTTAGCATTGTGGCCCACTGCCACAATTGGGCCGGCAGCTCCGACCCTGGACCCCAGACTCCCTGCCGCATGGGGCTGGTCGGCTTCCCACCCTGGATACCCGGTGATTGCCCCAGAGCTCGCAGGGCCGGGCGGCTGCCCCGGAGCTTGGATCCTGCAGGGCCGTCCAGCAGCCTCAATCCCAGACCCTCGCCATGTGGGGCAGGCCAGAAGCCCAGACCGCACCGTGCCCGGCAGCTGGGAACTTGGACCCTGCCGTGCGGGCCGGCCTATAGCACACAGTTGAGCTGGGCCACAGCAGTGTGCCACTGGTTGAGAACCGCTGCTTTAAGGCATGTCTACACTGCCCTGCATTTCAGATTAAGGGGGGTACGAATAGCAGTGCACAGAAAAGTGCTGCACTGTAACTCCACTGTGTGGGCACTGCAGGCACAAATGTAAAGGTTTCAAGTTTGCTCTAAAATGGTTCTTACTCCACCACAGACTTCCTGTAGGACTTTGGGCAAGTCAGTTAGAACTTGTCTAGACGGAGCGTGTGTGGCAAGCTGGGGTATAAATCTACAGCACATTAGTATGACACACACTAACAGTCTGTGTGGATCCTGCTACAGCACACTAGGAGTATCCCATCAGAGTAGATCAATGAGAACTACAGAACTTTTAGTGCATGGTAGCAGGCTTCACACAGACAGTGCATGGCAGGCTAGCACATGTTAGATTTACACCCCAGCTTGCCACTCATTTTCTAGATATCATCTATGAGTCATTTCCAAATGTCATTCTCCATCTAGACAAGCCCAGAGTCCCTCTGTGTCTCAGTTCCTCATCTGTAAAATAGGAATAATAGTATTTCTGTACCTCAGGGAAGGGTTGTGATAAACTCACTAGAGACTGTGAGGCACTCAGATACTACTGAAATGGGAGGCCAATATAAATACGTAAAATTAGATTAAATTCTTTAAAAGACTTATCATAGATAAATCATGTCATTTTTCAATGTGAGAAACACCAAAATATTTCCCTCTGATATCATTCAATTCAAAATAATTAATGTCACACACACAAAAAATATCTGCAACAGTGCTAGCTAGATCAAAAGTCACCATAGTGATGTTAGAGTCTTCTCAGAACAAAATAGCAGGCAATCTAGTTTAATTTTTTTGAAGATGCCTGCCACCATTATATCAGCACCACAGGCTGTGCAAGGCAGAAAGTCATTTATTCTGGAAAGGTAGCAGGGGCCACTGTGGTATCAACTGCAAGTGGAATCAGCACCTTTAGTAAATTCCCATTTAAAAATAAATAAAATTGCTGTTGTGCTTAAAAGGTTTGAAAATGTCATTGATATTTTTGGCATGCAGACTTCTTGTGCCTTCACAGCAAGCTGACTAAAATGAGCCTATAAGTAGGCTCCAAATCAATGTTACAGTCAATAGACCTCAATGACTCCCAATAAACATTCTACTGTCAAATCATTTCAGCATGTCTAAATAATCCACAGATTTTCTTGACCTGTAAATGAAGAGACACAAGGTGGGTGAAGTAATATCATTTATTGAACCAACTTCTATAAATGAAACTGACAAACTTTCAAGCTTACACAGAGCTCTTCTTCATCCATCTTGTCTCTCTATTATCCTGGGACCAACACAGCTACAACAACACTGCAAACAGTGTAAAATGAAGATGCACTCAGACAAGACTGACTCAAACAAGCAGCATTTTAGGAACATTCTGTAGTCGAAATTCTGTTTAACTAACAAGTGTTTTTTCGTTTTAAACTTAGATACAGATATGGAACTATACATAGGCGTATCTCAGAATACAAAATTACATCTTTCTTCTGTATTACTCATTACTGCTCATTTTCTAGATATCATCTATGAGTCATTTCCAAAATGTCTGAGGTTCAACACTTCTGAACACAACGTATACAGGGTGGGAGGAGTGAGGGTGTCCGTTTAAATAATAAAGAGGAACAAAAACCTTTCTGGACTTGTTGATGAAAAAAATTCAGTATAATGAGTTGACTGCAACTGTATCACATTTTGATGTTATCTTCAAATCTTTACACACGGGCAATTCTCCATTGTTAATGTGACCTAGTCATGTGAAAGATATTGTTAGCTCAGATGGAATAATTTGTTATCATGAAGACTCAATCTTGCAGACTAGTAAATGTGAAGTCAATATATTAACTAAATTTTTATTGAAGATTAAAAGGGATGTTCACAGTCCAAGTTATATGCTTAGCCAGTTACTAAAGAGACGGAGGCAGATATACAGGAAAATATAGAGGAGCTGAGACCCTATAGGTTACAGTTAAATATATATTGCTCTTTTAAAAAATAGCATAGTGAAATTTTTTTAAATCAGATCATGCCCCTTGGCCCATCTTCCCTCAAATCAGTTTAACTGATTTTAAACACCTGAAGTGAATTTTCCATAAGTAAACCTTCAACATCATAGGCAGAAAAAAAAACACCAAACAGGACACTTTATAAGTTACTTCAAATGACAGTACAGTTTTAATACAGATTTTTTTTTTAAAAGAGCAATCATGGAATCAATCCACACCTTTGTAGTTCACTACAGTAACTCCACTGGAGACAGTGGTGTTTTACACTGCAACTTGTATTACAAATACCAAATTAAAAGTTTAAGAGTGATACCATCATTACCACATATGAGAGAAAACATAACCAGAAGTTGCTAGTCTTTAGAGACTCACATCAAATATACATTTCTCTCCACAAGCCCTCCTAAAAGGTGTGAAAACCAAACCAACAATATTTTTTGAACGGTGACTACTTCAAATGTAATAGCATCAAAATAAATGGAATCCGTAAGTCATGTGCAAGCCGTAACATTTTATATTTCGTTTGCCAATGATTGCCTTCAACCATCCTTTGTACTTGGTCTATCTAAAGCGTAACTTCTTGGAAAGGTGGTGGGATCTTGTCTTCATACTTATTTGGTAAGCACCTGAAAAACTGCTGAAGTTACTTAAATAGTAGCTGTTCAACTGATCCATTTTGAAGAAAAAAAGCTTCAAAAAAATCCTACATACCCCTATTTGCACGTAAAGGAAAGAACTGCAAGAAAACCACTTCAGAAATAATTTGAGAACAACAATCTGTATTTCAGTACCCTTGAAAATGCAATATATTCAATACAGCTGTGACTACAGAAGAATGTGACACACACTACTAATAGGAGCAAGAAAGCCCCAGGGGCGAGAGATGACTAGGAACACATCCCAGTATAGAAAAAGAAATTTAATCTTTCTTTTCCATGCCCAGATCTTTGATCTCACCATACTCTTCAGCAGCAAAGATTAAATCACTTCTGGTACATTGATGATGACATGCAAATAGTCTGCGGTGGATTCTTTAGTTTAGCAAATCCTACTTGTTGGCCTGTCTTTCAGTCTTCACTCACTGGCTGAGATGAGAGAATGCAACCTCAAGACAGGAAGGCTTTATCTGGACTGGTAGAAAAAAAAAGGGGGGGTATAGAGCCTCCTTTAAGGATCCCCCCTCCTTTGGGAACTGGGAGGGGAAGCATTACCTCAGCTGGTGAGCTGGCCGGTGGGGGTCAGGTAAGTCACTATCCCATGTGCACCATGGGGAGGGTATATTATCCCCGCCCCTTTGGCCTGAGCCCCCTCTTATGCCCAATTAGTAGCTTCCACCCACCTACCCCTAGGATTAGCATAGGACTGGGTTTTGTGGGCAATTGTACTAGTTGCTTTTTTGGAGACTGGAAAGGAATTTTCCCCTTATTGACAGAATGGCCATAGAATCATACAATCATAGAATATCAGGGTTGGAAGGGACCTCAGGAGGTCATCTAGTCCAACCCCCTGCTCAAAGCAGGACCAATCCCCAATTAAATCATCCCAGCCAGAGCTTTGTCAAGCCTGACCTTAAAAACTTCTAAGGAACGAGATTCTACCACCTCCCTAGGTAACGCATTCCAGTGTTTCACCACCCTCCTAGTGAAAAAGTTTTTCCTAATATCCAACCTAAACCTCCCCCATTACTCCTTGTTCTGTCATCTTCTACCACTGAGAATAGTCTAGAACCATCCTCTTTGGATCCACCTCTCAGGTAGCTGAAAGCAGCTATCAAATCCCCCCTCATCCTTCTCTTCTGCAGACTAAACAATCCCAGTTCCCTCAGCCTCTCCTCACAAGTCATGTGTTCCAGACTCCTAATCATTTTTGTTGCCCTTCGCCGGACTCTCTCCAATTTATCCACATGCTTCTTGTAGTGTGGGGCCCAAAACTGGACACAGTACTCCAGATGAGGCCTCACCAATGTCGAATAGAGGGGAACGATCACGTCCCTCGATCTGCTGGCTATGCCCCTACTTATACATCCCAAAATGCCATTGGCCTTCTTGGCAACAAGGGCACACTGTTGACTCATATCCAGCTTCTCGTCCACTGTAACCCCTAGGTCCTTTTCCGCAGAACTGCTGCCTAGCCATTCGGTCCCTAGTCTGTAGCGGTGCATTGGATTCTTCTGTCCTAAGTGCAGGACTCTGCACTTATCCTTGTTGAACCTCATCAGATTTCTTTTGACCCAATCCTCCAATTTGTCTAGGTCCCTTTGTATCCTGTCCCTACCTGCCACCGTATCTACCACTCCTCCTAGTTTCGTATCATTCGCAAATTTGCTGAGAGTGCAATCCACACCATCCTCCAGATCATTTATGAAGATATTGAACAAAACTGGCCCCAGGACCGACCCTTGGGGCACTCCACTTGATACCGGCTGCCAACTAGACATGGAGCCATTGATCACTACCCGTTGAGCCCGACAATCTAGCCAACTTTCTACCCACCTTATAGTGCATTCATCCAGCCCATACTTCTTTAACTTGCCGACAAGAATACTGTGGGAGACCGTGTCGAAAGCTTTGCTAAAGTCAAGAAACAATACATCCACTGCTTTCCCTTCATCCACAGAACCAGTAATCTCATCATAGAAGGTGATTAGATTAGTCAGGCATGACCTTCCCTTGGTGAATCCATGCTGACTGTTCCTGATCACTTTCCTCTCGTGTAAGAGCTTCAGGATAGATTCCTTGAGGACCTGCTCCATGATTTTTCCGGGGACTGAGGTGAGGCTGACTGGCCTAAGGTTCCCAGGATCCTCCTTCTTCCCTTTTTTAAAGATTGGCACTACATTAGCCTTTTTCCAGGCCAGGGCAGGATGGTTTTTTTTGTTTGTTAGTTTTGTTTTGTTTGGGGGGGAGGGGGTTGCCTTCACCATAACAGCTCAGGGACCCTGTGGGATAGGTCAGGAGGTAAAGTTAAAGATGTCACAACTTAGCAGGTGGCCAGTGCTGGTACTTGTTCCACTTAGGGTCCAGTTTTCTGATAAACCAGAATTAGAAGTGGAGTTTGTGGGAAGGCAGCTCCTAAAGAAGCTAGGGTTCCTAACGTATGGTATAATGAGGCGACAACCCCCTTTCCCTTGCCCCTTAACCTTTGTCACAGGGGAGATAAGGTGGGGTCTCAGCAGTGGGCTGGGACCAGCTGTGCAGAAGGGTGGGGATGATAGCAGCCCTCCACCATGTGGAAACAATGGAGGAAGAAATCATGACCTGTACAGCATTAACTTTTGCTGGTTAGTTCCCAGATGAGTTAAGTAACGAAGCTGCAGACTAATTAAACTATGTCCCTTACATTTGGTCTTTCTTTCTCCCTATCTAGGACAATTGAGCCCCACTCCCCATTTAACTGATTCCAGAGTTAAGTCTGTGAAAGGGAGAGTAAAGCAGCTCCCAGCCAGCAAAACAGAGATCCTACAACAACATATGAACCAGTCACAGATAGAACATGAAATTATTGCCCAATCCAATTTAAGAGGCAAAATAAATTATAGGAATCATGTAGTTAACTGGCATCATTGTTTCTGAAGGGTAAAGGTTTTCCTTAATACTCTTCCTAAAACCCATCTCCCTCATAAGAGAAAAGTAAACCCAAACTGCTGCAGTACTATATTAGAAGTTGTATTCGCATCCCTACTAAAAAAAGGGATCGAACAGATTCTGAGCTAGCTATAGCAGCTGATATTTTAGTATAGGTATAATTGATATTTACAATATGTAAGATCAATAAGCCCTTCCTTGTCCAAAAACTAGATCTGTACAGTATCTATTGGCCTGTTAACTGTATGCCCTGTGGAAAATTAACATGTATACAGCTGTTGGAACAAAAACCTGACCCTTCCAGTCCATTCCACTGAACAGATATTCTCAGGGTGGTCTCTCCCACTCCCACCTCTCTCAATCCCCCTTCTTTTCTATTAAATCAAGAGAGTATTTTGAAGCTTTTAGACAATATGTATAAGCAAAAGCTGTGACCATACTTGTGGTCATTAAAGACTCAACAGAAATTTTTGTAGCAGGATACCATCCTGGACAGATTCTATTATACAGACAGAACATGATTTCCCAAAATTCCTCCTGTAAATTTAGCTTGATTTCATAGTAGTCTTCAGTTTTTGTCCTTGACTGTTGTGTTGCAATACTGTGTGCTGTTTAACAGCTGCTGTCTTCCACCCTTATCCTAACAGTGGCCACATTGCAATTGTGGATGAAGATATTCCTATATACACAGGAAACAATGCTGTATGCCTTTCACATGCCAAATTAACATTCAGTCAATGGGAAAAAGGAATTCAGGAACGTGTCTATTATACTTTGCGAAAGTACAAAGAGCACTGCAGAACATAGAACAGAACCTCAAACTCACAACCACCCATACATATTCTGTAACTACCAGACAATGCTCCATTACAAGAAGTTGTTGATTACCTATTTCATTCTGGGGGAAGGAGATATTTTAATTCTTGTTATAAGCATCACAATCAACCATTATTTGGCCTATCTGGATTTCTTCCAGTAATATGAAAAAAACTTCACAAGTTGATATTGCTTCTATTGGCACATTCAAGTCTATATTCAGGAAGTCAGAGGAAACATTGTTCCCCTCTACCATGACCTAGTAAACTTTTTAGATGTATTCATTTGGGAAAGTGATTTACTCTGTAAGGAGGACTCATCAGATTTAGTATATTAAAAACAGGGTAAAATAATCTAGGTTACTCTTGTATGTCCTTTATCATAAAAGGAATGTGTAGGGTAACTGCACTTTAGGAAGGAAATAAACTCTTGTAAACCAATTAACTGGTTATTTCTTTACCTTTTTTAGGTTATTTTATTAGGGTTGGTTAAGTTTTTCATATGGTCAGATAGTGATCAAATTAACATTACTAGTCAAGCAGCAGGGAGAGAGTTGGTAGCTCAGAAGAGGTTGGAAGGTCAGGGTCTAGTAAGGTTCCTTTGGAGAAGAAAAAAAACCCAACAACCCAAAAACCTCACTGCAGCTTTCTCCACTCAGAAAAGAACCCACAACCCACACAAGTTCACAAAATGAAACTGAGACGCTAATGGAGAGCAGCGTCCCACAATGCCCACACAGTTCAAACCAATTTTTAACACGGTTTTAGCTTATTATAATAATAATGGCTTCTCTCTCTTTTTTTTGTTGTTTTTGTTTTGGTAATACTATGGGTTTTGAGGAGGTTTTTTTAAGCCAAGAATCAACACAGTAAGAGATGTACTATAGGTTTAGTATAACTTGAAGGCAGGATGTATTTTAAAAGAAAAACCGCAGCTGTGATCTTTCTTGAGAATTTACTAGGCATGAGACAATGTTACTACCGAAGAAAGAGGATTAGTATTTTGCACTGCACAGAAATGGCAGATGAGGTCAGTAAGAACCTAGCAGTTACAATATCAGTGGGCATTTTAAAATCAGAGACTTTAGATAAATGGTGGGGCAGCCCCAAAATGAAGCTTTTGAGCCCAGGGACACAAAAACACTTAAACAAAAAGTAGTAAATTACCCACAGGGCTTGTTTACACTACCGTGCGGGGTGGATCTAAGATACGCAACTTCAGCTACCTGAATAGCGTAACTGAAGTCAACATACTTAGATCTATTTACTGTGGTGTCTTCACTGCAGTAAGTCGAGAGCTAACGCTCTCCCATTGATTCCGCTTGCGCTTCTCGTTCTGGTGGCGTACCGGAATTGACGGGAGAGCGCTCAGTGGTCGATTTATCGCGTCTATACTAGATGCAATAAATCAACCCCCACCAGATCGATTGCTGCCCGCCAATCCAGTGGGTAGTGTAGACAAGCCCATAAACACGCCTCTTCCTGCTTATCTGGCACAGGAGAAAAAATAAATCAGTCACAAAACTAATGAGAAGTTCCTTACTCCTTGCAGCCCACATTTTAACACCATCTTTTTGGCATTCAATGGATGTACACCTTGTCTGCACAGAGATGGTTTGGGCGAGGCCCAAAGTATTTTATCCTTGATAAGTTCTTATTAAGACATGAGATAGCTGTGGATTTTTAATGTTACCTGGCCATCACTGGTTCAGTTCTTGAATTTCTTAGAGACAGCCAAGGAAACATCTATCCTTTCTTTTTGCCACTTCTAATTACACTATTAATTCAAAAAATATTAAATACTAAAAAAAAATTTATTTTCTATTCCTGACCATGCCTCTAGCAATTACCACAAGCAGACAGTATTGATTACTATGATTAAGTTGCATTTTTCCTTATTTTGTGTTTTATATTTCAGCAGTTTATCTTTTTATTTAATCACATTTCCATTAGAAAAAACAAAAAATTTGCAAAAATGAAGCAAAGGGTCCATCTTCAGGCAAGAAAAGGAAGACAATTCATTGCTGAGGCTATCATGTTATTTTGAAAAATACTAATCACCTTTGTAGTCTTTAGTTCAACTTGATTACCACAGATATGCTGATTTCCTTTCTGGAACTTTTTTTTTCTTTTTCTTTTTAAGTCTTGCTACTCTTATATTTCAAAAACACAAAACACTGCAAGACTGACTTGCTTTTCAAAATGGCTAATATCAATTAATATAATAAAGAAGCTGTTTAATCATACCCAATTTTCTAGCAATAAATTAATACCAGAATGCCATTGTGAATTCAAAAAAAAGGGTCATCCATGCGCACGTTCACCGAGAGCAGCAGACTTTTTACACTGAAAAGAGAAGCGGGTGAAGGATGGCCAGAAAAAACAATGGTCAAATTTAGATTTTAAAACATCTGAGCAGATCCAAAAAGTACTGCAGAAATTAAAGCGTGATTTCATCTACTGGCAGGGTGGATAAAAATCAATTTTAAAAAAATTGATTTTTTTTTTAATTTAAATTGGATTTTTTTTGATAAAATGCTTTTTGGGGAAAAAAACGAGCTAAAGACAGAATCATAGAATATCAGGGTTGAAAGGGACCTCAGGAGGTCATCTAGTCCAACCCCTTGCTCAAAGCAGGACCAATTCCCAATTTTTGCCCCAGATCTCTAAATGGCCCCCTCAAGGACTGAATTCACAATCCTGGGTTTAGCAGGCCAATGCTCAAACCACTGAGCTATCCCTCCCCTGTGACACATCTTAATTAAAACTCAGATATCTCATAATGGAAAAGGGATTATAAATTCTAATTCTATAGTATGAGACAATATATTCGTGTAATGTTTAAGAAAAGTTTTGTAAATGAGTTCCAATAGTTCATGGATTAGGGACCCAATTTTATGCACTTCCACGGGCTTCTGTATAGATTATTTAGGTTAATCTTTCTATCTACCTAATGGGACTCAGTGCTAAGTCTAGAAGATACCATCAGAGCTGCTTAGTTTTGCAGTTCTCAGACTGTGGATTTGTGTCCCCAGAGATAACATGCTTGTTAACAGTAAAAATGTTTTTAAATAAAAAGGGAAAACCTATAATGGAAGCAGGCCATAAAAGAGACCCAGTTTGGGTCTCATCTATCTCATCCATCTCTAAGTTGTGAAGAATATGTTATAACAAACAACAAGAATGCACTTTTATGTAGAAATCCATGATTAAATTGAGTCTTCCTGACTAGTGATTTAAATCATGATTTAAATCAATTTGATTTAAATAAAATCCACCATGTCTATCTGGATTATATGAGGATAAGTCTATAAAACTTCAGCCCATTTCTGAATCACCACTCCACTGCGCCTACTGCATAGACATACAGTGGTGCCTACAGCACAGACATACTTCTATGATTACCGCAACATACTGTTGTTGGAGAGGAGAAAACAGTAACTTCAGGTTAATATAAATAAGCATAACACCTTGCCATGCAAGTATTATATGCAAGAAAATACATACTTCTGCTATATTAAATACAATGGGTGCATTCACGTTACCTCAGTTTTTTTTCCCCTTTGACTTTCATTCATTTAAATATGGAAACTGGTTACTGCGCCATTTATTTTGGTTTTCCACTTTAAAGAGAAATGGAAAAACCTACTACTGGCATTACGACTGGCTCAGGGAGATTACAGTATCAATGCAAGTGTCAGAGAAATTCTCATTCCAAAAATAAATCAGTCCTTAAGCCTTCCATTTAGATGGCATCAGACCAGCAAAACATTGTCAAACTGAATCCAATACTGGCCACTCCCCCCCTTCTTCTTTTTTTTTTTTTTTTTTTTTTTTTTTTTTTTTTACACACAACGTAAGCTACATGGCAGAAGCTTGCACAAATCACAGAATTTCAGGAGAACTCAATTCAGGGGAGGGGGGTGCATATGTGGAAGAGAAAGGGGAGAATAATAAGGTTACCGAATTTTGCATTGAAAGTCAGACATTTTAAAGCCTGTTTTGTTCATAGTACATTATATAACAATGAATGATGTTACCACAACATTTATTTGTTCAAGAGTACAACGATAGGACAATTCTGAATTTTCTTTAATGAACTCCACATCAAGGTCAAGGACATGATTTACCTTATCACTTCAATCACATTTTAGCAGCCCAAAGTGAAAGAATGTTCTAGTAGTAATGCCAAGAGACCATGGATGATAGCAGACAAAAACAAAGTAGATATGCAACAGTGAGATCTTGTAACCTGTGGGACAGTCTTCAAAAAGAAATGGTGAACATCCTACACTTCGGTCATTTAAGACTTTGGCTGCTAAAGCTTTAGAAAGTGTATTACTGTACAAAAAACCCCACATTGGCAGGGTTTGGATTAGACAACCTTACTAGGCCTTTTTCCATCTCTAATTTCTATGACTCTGCAATTCACTTTTACCTGAGGCCAAGCACATAGACAATGCTGGCAGTAGCTAAAAACAAATAAAAACTGCTTAGTTTTAAAAGCTTGCAGGAAGACAGAATTTCAGTAAGACAAGTTTTGAACATATTTTTGCAAGTCTGTCAAAGATTTATTCTTTTATCATGGTAAAAATTTTCTAGTTTAAATCCAGATTCATAAACTAGGAAAGTGTACCTTGTTTTGAAAACATTTACAGTTTTCCACTTAATGTGAATTCTGTTACCTGAATACCTAATTGCACAACTTTCAACTGGAGATGGGTTCTAGACATAACATTCAAAACTAGATTTTAATCCTTCACACCCATCTCCACAAATAACTGCACTCTCTCACATATAATACTGCAAAACGTATCAGTATTTTAATCAGACAAAGATTATCATCTTCTGTCCCTCATTGCCTGAGAATGTTGAATGCCTTACCCTGTTTAAATTTATATAAAAGATCATTCAAAAGATGATCACTCAGACTACGAGTGCATTTTAGGCACGATACAGCTCTCCTCAAACTGTACATTTAAACAGAAATGACTGGAGCAATTTCTCTGGATAGAATACATTCAAGATAAATGACATGAATGTCATCATTTGTACAAATATTTCTGCACAGTTCACTGGAAGCTGTATCCTTTGCTAACACCAAAATATCAAACTGCCCAACTCTAAGGAATATTAGTACAAAGTAATACAATTGCTGACATATCTCTTTGACTGGAAGCAAATTACAAAGCACCTTGCAGCCCCCAAAACCCAATACCAAGTGTGTTCCTATGATATCTGTCATGCAAAGATCCCAGTAGGAATCATCACAAAATGGAAATAATCAGAAGAAAAATAAAAATGAAAATAACTGTATAGATCCTGTTCAACATGGAACCTGTTTCTACTTTCAGAAGAGGATGTTGAAGGATAGGAAACGTATCTTCGGTCTCTCCCCTCTCTTCCCTCCAACTCCAACATATCGCACATTTGGGATTGTACAAGAGGTGCTTCAACGGAGGTATTCAAAAACTGAGATATAAGCAAATGTGTATGGGGGGAATTGTTTTAGATAAGACATTTCAAATATGAAAAAGGAAAAGAGTGTATGCTCATAAAGCCAATGATAGATATTACTACCACAAAATAAGAAGCCTGCCATCCCATAATAGATTAAAAATTCTAGTAAAGATCTATTAAAACAGAACAAAAAACAAAGTCCTGACTGCTACACAGCACTACTGACCTCAGCTACACATATTTGCATTTTGTAAGACAGAGAGAAGTTTACAGAACTTCTCACAAAGCAGAAGTGTAGAATCGTGTAGCTACTGCAGAATAATTGAACAACTGCGGACTGCTATTGACATAATTTGACCCCACAGGACTCCATCTTTTGAGGGTGTCCTCCTGACACTATTTCTTTTTCTGTGTACTTCCAGAATTATTTTGCTGTTCAAACTTACATGATAAATTAAATGGAAACATGAACATCTCATTTTTGATGTCAATGTCAATGGATATTCCTCTTCTGCAGTTTTCCTCTACTGTACATTTACAGTAACACTGCCCATATCTTGTTTTTTTCACTCTCCCACAGACAAGGTAAATAAGGCTGCTGGACTCTCTAGCTTCTGTTTGCTCAAAACTGCATGAACCCAAAGCCAAAGCATTTAGGGAGAAACAGAATACCAAAAAAAATTTCTGACCAAAGGTTCAACCTTTAGCAGCATAAAAGTGAAGACAAGCCATGAATGGAAATAGAAAAAACAAAAAAACAGCTTGTACCCAAATGAATTTAAAAAAAAAAAAAAAAGGCATTAAAGGTATAACAAGTTTAAGCGAAGACAAAACAAAAGTGGCTTTGGTTTGCAAGTGAACTATTGCTCAGTTTCACATATTTGTTTTTAAAACATTATGCCACAGAGTTAAAGGATTTTTTTCTTTTGTCGCAAGCTCCCTCCTACGCTGCTGCTGCAAGACAAAGCTTCAACTACAAAGGTTTCCTTCAAGTTCTCCTCCCATATTTTTCACCCCAAAATCTGTCACTAACTCCCTGCCTCTCTCATTAATTTCCCTTCCCACACACATCTCCACCCATTTCTGTTGTGCACCTTATCCTTAGGAAAGCCTGGACCTATCCCATGGAACTTTATAATCTACCATCTGATGTGGCTTTAGAGGACACAGATTTCCCCATAAGCCACTTGGTTTTTCTGCCACCCTGTAAGGGTCAGCACAGATTCATCATTTTAAAACATCTGTTTGTATTTCTTCATATTGTCTTCTGACTGTCAAAACCAGTGGGCAAGTTCTAGTCCTGAACACATGCATCATTAATTGGATTTCAGCTTTGCTACTGACTGGTTTTTCAAAGCCAAGTCTTAGATCCAAAGTCCATAGCAAAATGCCCTATTAACTTCAATAGGACCAGGATTTGGCCTTCATTGCTTAATAGGCTTCTTCTTGTTCTGTATACCATGACTGCATATGTAGGCTCTGATCCTGCACCATAGAGCCCTATCTAGCTGAAAAGTAGCCTACACAGAAGCTACATGAGTTTTTCTGGCAACACAGCTATGGAGGTTACTTTCAAGGGTCCCCCCTCACTGGTGGCCATGTAACGAAATATTATGCAGTTACTTATAGTTGCCCCTTTCCTAAGAGCAGGATTTGGATCTCATCAAAACATGGGGGTAAGTTTTGCTCCCATTGACATCTGTCCGTGGGGCAGAATTTCAGAGATACTAGTACAAGCATATGCTTTCTGGCTATCTGCTTAGTTCCAGAACTCAGCCGCAAAGAAACAATAGACTCTAAATACTGAAGTTTACTTCCACCACCACCACCCAACCAAGCACCAAAAGATGGCAATTGGGTTGTAGGGGAATAAAGGGGGCACATAGAAGGCCAGCCATGGTGGGATCACTCATCCAGCAGATCACCAATTGAGGGGAATAGGATTTATTTTCCTCCTCCAGGTTAGTTTTAGCTTGAGGAGAGACTGGACACGGAACTGGCCTATTTCCTCATGTGATAGGTGGGTGTACAGAGTGGGTTCCTTCTGTCATAAAACTAAAGTAATGCCTAAAGGCTGGATTTCCCCACAAGGTGGTGAAGGGAAGGGCCAAGCACTGGTAGTTGAAAGGGGCCAGAAGTTAATTTACATACCTCTCAGAGGAGTCATGAGGCTTAATTAATTGTTTGTAAAGCGTTTTGAGATCCCTAAGTAAAAGATTCCATAGTGTGTGTAAAATGTGTCATCATCTTTCCATCCCCCAGCCAATCTGGCAATTCCCTAATCCCAACTTGGAAGACTTTCATTGTCGTGGGATGATGGAAGTGGATAGTTCCCCTGGATAGATCATATTATATTCCAAGGACAGCATCCCTGGCCTTCCATGGTTCATTTGTGACCAAAGGTGATAATTTCTGCTGGATCAGGTTCATATGTTTAAAGAAAGACACACTTATCAAACAAGAAAACAACTAATTTAGGGTTTTATTCTGAAGTATCTTTATGATAAATAAAGAAGGATTTTTCACAAGAAAAGTGTTGACTGCTTTGGTGTCCTGATTATTTTCTAATTTGAATAACCAGATTCTGTCCAAAGTAAGCTTTCCTTCACTACTTCTACTATCTGTCGTGGCAATCTCTTCACTTCCTTTTCTAAGGTGCTCTACATTGTTGTAGTGCTCATTTAAAACAGCACTTTATTCCAGGCCAGAGACTGATTAAATTATTTCTGAATGAAAATAAAGTTTGAAAAGTTTAAGTATTTTGTATCTTTTAGGATGTAAAGTGGGATATAAGATTAAACAATATCTCTATATATATCACTGTGACACATGGCTAGAAAGGGTTAAACATCCTGCTAAATAAATAACCCTCAAAAGACATGTGGAGAGATAATGTTTGTGTTTTTATGTATTTACATATGTATGAGTACGGTTGACAATGTAATCAACAGTTCCTGTCTATGCTGTATTCTGATAATTCAGAGGTCAAAAGAAGATCCTAGCATTTAAATGAACTGTAAACATGAGACATCTCAGTATTCATCTCTCTTTGAAATGTACTGTGAATGGTGGAGGAACGAGCAAATAGCCCTATGTTAATTCATATAGCTAAGTACCTCCTTCAAAATCATCCTAATTACCTTGTTCCCCAAGGAAATCCCAACTTGTCAAAGATGACATGAAATTGTATAAAAGATCCTTGGGTCCTGATTCTGTCATCTCAGATCTGCTTAGACTTCATCAGGGGAAGCTTGAGTCGTAAGACTGAGGTCCCAGTTATGCTGGTACACCCTGAATATGAGATTTGGACATCGGACTATGACCTGTGAACGGATTCTAAAGGAACTCTTTGCAACTCCGAAGCTCACCATCTCTGCTATGAATCTGAACCTCAGTGGATTGAACTCATGTCAGTATGTATACTGATCTTTTAACCACACTCTCTCTCGTTTTTTTAATAAATTTTAGTCTAGTTAATAAGAATTGGCTGTAGCGTGTATCTGGGTAAAATCTGGAATATTCAATAATCTGAGAGGTAATGTGTCCATTCCTTTGGGATTGGTAGAACCTTTTCTTTTATATGATGAAATAAGATTTTCAGAAATTTTCATCATATTTGACGTGGGTACCTGGATGGAGGCCTGAGGCTGGGACTTCCGAGTAACCAGTAAGGTAACAAAGAAGCTGTTTTATGCTGGTTTGGTGAACCTAAGTATTGGAATATCCACCAGCTTTATGGGGATTGTCTGCCCCATTCTTTGCAGTTCACCCTAATTGAGTGACCACAGCTGGCTCCTCACTAGGACCCCGGTCTCAATCACTCTCTCTCAAACAGATGTTTAGGTGCTGAACAAGCAAGAACGTGCATTTCTATTGCACCTTTCATCTAAAGAGCTCTAACTCATCTCAATAACTCTGAGTTAGGATATGTAACATACTCCCTCCTGCAACAGAGGAAGCTGAGGAACAGATATTTAAAATCTTTCGTTATGCAGATAACCAACCTCGAACCCTCACCTAGCAAATTCTCTCTAATAACCACCAGCTTCTGCAAGCTCTATTTATAGACGCATTGGGCAGATTTGATTTGTAGTTTCTTACGCTTTTGACAGATAATATCAATGTTTATTTTTAAGCTTTTTGGAGTTATCAATTGAAATTTTCACAGTTGCAGGTAAGTATAGGGGTCAGATAATTAATGACAGTTGACACTGCAATTCAAAAAGTTAAAGCTTTATAGCCATAAAAACATGAACTGTCATCATCACATATCAAAATATACAAAGTAAATAACCTTAAATCAAAAGCTAAAAAAATTCTCAAATAGCATTTCTCTTATTTTACCTATATGTAAATTTCAATCACCCATGGAAATATTTTTTCACTGGTTAGTGTGTATGGTGAAATTGACATTTACTGATAAAACTGTAATCCTTCCAAGTCCATTTATAAACATTCCTACTAAGGTTTCTACTTTATCCATTCATGCCCAAATAGCAAACACTGTTACTGATCTGGAAGCCCTCAGAAAGAGACCAAATGTTCCAAATCTATTAAACCTGAACACTCCTGAAATATTGATACCATTTTGCTTTTTCTAAAGGAGAGGAAGTGACAATAAATAATTTATACTATAAGTATCAGCTTCACTGATAATGTGGTTATATTTATCTTCTGCTAAGCAATGTTCCAAATAGTTTATCTGCATGTTTAGAACTAATTCTGTACCTGGTATGAGCTTTCTCGCAGCATAATCAGGAAGACAAAGTTGTTAATTTGCCAGCATTATACAAAGATTCATATTTACCCATTTGCAACATCTTTAAATGTTACAAATGAACAATGAATGCCTTAAGGCAACAAAGATATGGATCAGATTTTAATCTCTGTAAAACACTATTTCTTTAACAACCATTTATTTGTAAACAGCTTTGCTACAACAATTAATGCAGCAAACGGGAATATTTACTGCCAATTCAGGTTAGTGATGAAGTTTCCATAACGGCAGACAGTATTAGAGTTCATCTTGTGGAATTTTTCTTAATACTTTCCACTATTTCACTAGCCCTAGAGCAGCTTCACCATTAACAACAATGGTGCTGATCATGTGCTGGAATTTTAACTGCCATGTTGTCTAAACCTGGTAGCGAACATTAGAGAACAGTTATTAAAATGCCAGGGTTAGTCTACAATAGCACTCCCCCACTATTGTTATCACCACTGTAACTAGACCAGTGGGAAATGCAACGAAAAACGCTAACAAACAAACAAACAAACAAAAACACAAACTGCTGGCTAAGGCCTGTTTCAAAATCCTATAGAAAATAGTTCTATGAGATTTTTCACTTACAGAGTCCAACCTGTCAGTCCTCCATTCTTGGAACTCTCACTGATTTAAAGGACTAGGTCCTTAATTTTGTCAAAGGATTTGAACACTTACCAATGAGCCAAATGTCCAGTTTAAGCTGTTGGTGTTTAGAACAATACTCCTGCAACCCAAATTTGCACAAATTAGTTTTCCGTGAAATTATGTTTATTTCTGGAGACAGACTAAAACAAAAACAAAAAAAAAAAGAAAAACAAACAAAAAAGGATATTCTAGATAAATTTGTACCAGTATACTAGATTTAGTTGTTCTAGGACAATTGCTATGTTTACTAGTAAAGAAAGATGCAATTTACCAAGACACTGTCAGGTTTTATTTGGGCCCATCTTTAGATTTATAAATGCTTATTTTACAAAACTCAAGAAATTTTCCTATTTTCATCTTTTTTTAAAGTTCTAGTGCAAGGAGAAACCATCTGTAGGGTTTGTATTTCCACTACTGTCCCACTGTGCTAGCACAAGAGAATCTCACTGATTGCAAACGGACCATAAATTTAAAAAAAACAAAAACCCTAGTCTATTTGTAGTGTCCTAACTAAAAGAAATGTAAACAGTAAATATCTTAGTAAAAAGAAAGTTACTCTAATTTTAAGTTTTCAATTTTAAATTCCAAATACCTTTTTAATAATGGGGAGACATTTTCCAATTATGTAATTTTGATGTAAACATTCTTACTAGATGCTGTGACAAAGCACGTAATTTTGCATGCCACATTGAGCTAGCTCACATAAAAACAGAGGACATTGTTTCCACAGGAATTAATGACAATTGAAAGTGACAACTTACATACACCACAGAACACTATCGCTTCATTGCTCATTAATGCAGGTCACCGTTGTGTTTACTCTATTCCAGAAAGTCTCAAGAGGCAGCTAGATATAGCAGCAGAAGCTGACAAACTGCCAGTTGTGAGGAAAGAACGGGGTTGGCTAACAGAATACATTCATCCTACATGTATATTCTGTGGTGTTATAACTGCATATTTGCTAAAACATAAATCAATTAATTTTTGCTGAATCATTTGACTCATAACTCATACATGAAAATGTTATGTTAATATAAGTATTTGTTTAAAATTAACCCTTTCCCTCAAATATTTTAAAGGGGGTGAGGAAACAAACATTCTGCTAGAATTATTCCACAATTACCCTTCTAAAGTTACATTCTGGCCTTAATGGAAATCAAAGGGACTTTTCCAGCCAGGATGACTTCAACAGGGCCAGGATTTTATCCCAACAAATAGGTGCATTCACTTCCTAGATAAAATCTGTGGGTTTTAACCAAAGTACTAAATGCTTCTCATTTAGAGCATCAGAAAATTCATTTGTGGAAAATTATTTATTAGAGCAGAAGTTTTTAATCTCATATGTGTTCTAATTAAAAACATGTATTGGGTATGTTAGCAATCTGTTTTTGTATGCAACTATTCTAATTTTATCTATATTGGTGAAAAATCTGATGTACCATATCAAGTTCAGAGTATTTTCCCAGAGCTTATAATGCTTTAACTGCATTTTGATAGCCGTGCATCTCTCACCTCAGTGAAACTACTACACATTCTCAAGAAGTTTCCTCCATATTAAGTAAGTTTACACTTATTCAATTTGTAGACTTTTCCTGGAGAGCAATTTTAGATTTTTATTAAAAATTTTAACTATATGGATTAAATATTTATACACAGTAGATTTTAAAACTAAATTTCTTATTGTCGTTGCTACATCTGAATGATCTTCAACATGGATAAATGTACAATTAATACTTTAATTATGACAATAGGTACTTGCATACTGCATCAGGACTGTTGACTGTTTCAAGGAAACAGTTAACTTGAAAATTGTTTTTAGGCTTCTGAGCAGCTCAAGAGAAGCATATGGTCCTTAAATATTGGAAGAAGAGACTTGAGCGTTTCTTGAATATCATCCCTTCCTTGTTTTAGAAGAGGAATGATGCAACATTGCTTACTTTACTGCCACAATGTCAAAAAGAGAAAGTAAACCAGTTTGCCTCATAACATTTTACACAACACAATTTATATCAGTTAAAAAAAATGGAGAGACAAGGAACAAATGTCTCCTAGATAAATGTTTAAAGCTGGAACTATATAATGGAATATGCACTATTCAATGCAAGTATAGTGAAACAAGTGTCATCATTTGTGCCATAAAATTTAAGTCTAAAAACAAAAGAAGTGTCAGTTCTAAGGGAAAATGACTATTAAAAGAGCCAGATTTGGAGGCACATTTACAAACCTCATACTGACAGCAACTCCGTAAAATTAATTTAAGTCTCCAGGAAGATATAGTCACCCTGCACAAAAGTTCAGCCTAAAGAAAAATGCTATAGGGGTCTTACTAGAAAAACAGAACTCCCTTGTTCCTATAGTTCTAAATGGTGATTGAATTCAAGAGCTCTCAGCTAGCCTAAGCAGCAACTCAGGATAATAGGACAAATCCAACAAGTTATCATTCTTAAGTATTTTGATATCCCTTTATTTCAACCCGTTACTTTCAATACTATTGTACTAACAAAACTGATATTACTATAATTTCACTGGTCAACTGTTAAAGGTATTTTGCAAACTGTGCTGCTTTCTTCACCCTTCAACTCCCTCCTTGAAGTCACAGATCACTGTCCCTGTAGCACTCTACTGATGTAGGAAGGGGAAATAATTCTATAGTCTCCCCCCAAATTCTGGTTCTATAGGACAGGATGGCAGACTGTCTTCTGGCTTTAGCCAACAGACTGTCCACAGATTCTTTTAGATTGTTTCCCCCCAAAATAAGAGCCAAGGCACATGTGAACATAATACTTTTCAACACCATCCTTTGAAAAGTCAACAGTATTGTTTAAAAACCTCCCTTTAGTTTAGCTTAGAAACACAAAACACTTCTGATTACATACTAATAGCTAGTTCTTCTGGTAAATTTGGCCTCAGATAGTATGGGCTAGTCTACGCTGGCAACAACAGCAGCACTTCAGCGTGGCTTGTGTAGTCATGGCAGAGCTCTGGGAGAGAGGTCTCCCAGCGCTCTAAAAAACCAACCTCCAAGAGGGGCATGGCTACCAGCGCTGGTGCACTGTTTACACTGGCGCTTTGCAGCACTGAAACTTTCTGTGCTCAGGGGAGTGTTTTTTCACACCCCGAGCGAGAAAGTTGCAGTGCTGTAAATTGCCAGTGTAGACAAGCCCTATGTTACTACAGGTCTCATATAGTTTGACTGGCGCTGTCATAAACTTAATTAATGCATTAACAACTGAAATCACAAAGGAAGAGAGCATCCTGAAATTTAGCATGGTCATTTCAAGGAATCTGTCTGCAAAAGTATATCTGAGAAAGAAATAAAAGAGGCGGATTCCTAAACAACTGTGTATTTCTAACATGCACAGTACTGGTCTCAAGTACCCAAAGAAACAGGATGTCTGTCTTCAATTATAAGGAAACCTTGAAGAATCTGACCTTTTAAAAACAGTTTTGAAAGACAAAAATGCATGATATCATGTTTTAACGATGATCATTAAAATAATTCTATTCATTTTCAATATAGCTACAGTATGGAACTGCATCTTGCTCTATCAATATCTAGCCTTTACAGAGTTGAGAAGATAATGCTTACTGCATGCTAATTTGAATCCTTTATAAAAAAAAAAATTATCCAGTTTCTCCCTTACCCACTTACTCTGTACAAAACAGAAACACTGTTGAAACAAATACAATACAACAAAAATAAAACTTTGTCTCCTGACTGTTCCCTAGATAAATCCCACCTTGAATAGTCATTTTGTAGGACCTCTCAGCAGTAGTACTTTAGAAAGTGTAGAATTTCACATGTACTAAAACACTGCTCCTATAAATTATTGTATTATACCTCCCATCTGTCTTCTAATAGCTATGTACTTTTCTATTTGTGTTAACTGGCTATGTTTTTGTTTAAACAATAAAATGAAATGCCACATTTAAACTATTTAAAGTCTCAAACAAAATTTGAAGGGATTTAAATATTTCAGGATGGGGTTTATGGCACAGTCCTGAAATGGAGACTCCTAGTTCCTGTGGCTTTTAGTTGAATATTTTTGTAGAGTCACTTTTTTCCCACCCTACCCTTTTCCTTTACTGAATTTCCACACAATGACTTAGATTTGACCATCACCGGACATATGAGCAGCAGCAGCAACAAAAGTTACAGCTGGAGCCTATATTAGTCCCAGCTACAAGGGATCTTGAGCTTCATTTACAAAATAAAAGAGAGCCAAACAGGCACAGTGGAGGAATTCTTTTCTGTAAATTTGTATCATATCATAACCCAACAAACATTTCTTTAGTTCCTTCTAAACTCAATTTTCCTTTTCAATTCAAACATTTAAAAAAAGCTTTTGCCAAATAAAAAATAAATAAATAAAGAGAGAAAAGTATTAAAAAAAAAAAACAACTTTTACTACAGAAAGCCAGAAAAATAATCAGCTCCATATGGACTTTTAAAACTAACATACCAGTATGAATGTTTGTGCCAAGTCCATCCACCCACAGGCTCCACAGACTTTTGAGAATTATATATATTTCATTTTGATTACCAATTTCACCCAGGCTTCCCATTTAATAATAAACGTGAGTTTAAATTTGTCAGCTCTCCAACAAAAGTAGATGATGCAAAGAGAAAATAAGTTTTAAAACTCTAAAAACTATATAAATGTAGTTACATAAAGGTACACTTAGGATACCAGTGAAATCGAAAGTAAGGACTGCAGGACTGGGCCTTTGGACTATTCTTCCTATGTGTGCATTTTAAAAAAAATCTCAGCTAATTTTTTAGAACATTCATTTGCACTTATGTCATATACTGGTATAAAACCAACACTAAAGTTTATAGCGCCTCCAGTTTACACTGCACAAAGTGACACTAGAGTTAGAAGTATTTTTTCAAGCAATTTTAAAATCAAAAAAGTTTCATCTCAAGTATTCAAAAAATATTATGGTTAAGGCACAAAAATCCACTTCATACAGCCAGAAAAATAATCAGTTCCTTATGTTCCTTTTATCTGTCCTTACTAATGTATCTACAAGCTGAAATGTCACAAAAGTGCCTAGAAAGGCTGACCTTGTTGAGTAAACAGGAGGCAGGTTTGAGAACCAACTTGGGGGACTCTTCAGGCCAGCAGAGTAACTGGTTCACAGAACTGATGAGTGTTGTGAATGAGCAAACTAATAGCATGCCCTAACAGCACTTCTTATTTACCACCATTCGCTAGAAATAAGAAGCGAAAAAAGAGGACAAAGACTGCTGTATTTACGAGAAAGAAAGTGATCTATAATTATAGATGAAAATCCTCTCCTTTATTTCACTTAAGAGTCAGTTTCTATACAAGTTCTGATCCAGGGATTCCAGTTGTGGAGGACAGAAGAATGGGAGGAAATTACAGCAAAATGTCCTCCTTACCCCTAGACAGGGGGTGAATTATACTTTTTTTAATGCTACAACCACACAACATGGCATTTTTAAGTGTCTAACAATAACTGAAGAGAGCAGTATAATAGATTACAACCAATTTTAAAGTCAATTTAATAAGAGTCGATTAGTTAAATTATAAGACTTTTCATATAAAAAAAAGTGATTCCAGGGCTTTACTTCCATATTGCAGATCTACCTATTTCAGCTTCTGGGCTTTCCAATCATAAATGTGACAGACAGGCCCACTCTGGACTAATTGGGTTACAGATTTTTCCCTCTGGTATGTACACTTGTGTTTAAAATATGCAGACAGCCTAAATTTAGGTTTAGGTTGGCTTAATAGCTTCTGAAGGAGGTACACTCTCCAAAGGCAGGTTTCAGAGTAACAGCCGTGTTAGTCTGTATTCGCAAAAAGAAAAGGAGTACTTGTGGCACCTTAGAGACTAACCAATTTATTTGAGCATGAGCTTTCGTGAGCTACAGCTCACTTCATCAGATACATACCGTGGAAACTGCAGCAGACTTTATATATACACAGAGAATATGAAACAATACCTCCTCCCACCCCACTGTCCTGCTGGTAATAGCTTATCTAAAGTAATCGTCAGGTTAGGCCATTTCCAGCACAAATCCAGGTTTTCTCACCCTCCACCCCCCCACACAAATTCACTCTCCTGCTGGTGATAGCCCATCCAAGGTGACAACTCTTTACACAATGTGCATGATAATGAAGTTAGGCCATTTCCTGCACAAATCCAGGTTCTCTCACTCCCTCACCCCCCTCCAGAAACCCACCCCCATACACACACAGACTCACTCTCCTGCTGGTAATAGCTCGTCCAAACTGACCACTCTCCAAGTTTAAATCCAAGTTAAACCAGAACATCTGGGGGGGGGGGGGGGGGGGGGGGCGGGGGGGAAGGAAAAAACAAGAGGAAATAGGCTACCTTGCATAATGACTTAGCCACTCCCAGTCTCTATTTAAGCCTAAATTAATAGTATCCAATTTGCAAATGAATTCCAATTCAGCAGTTTCTCGCTGGAGTCTGGATTTGAAGTTTTTTTGTTTTAAGATAGCGACCTTCATGTCTGTGATTGCGTGACCAGAGAGATTGAAGTGTTCTCCGACTGGTTTATGAATGTTATAATTCTTGACATCTGATTTGTGTCCATTTATTCTTTTACGTAGAGACTGTCCAGTTTGACCAATGTACATGGCAGAGGGGCATTGCTGGCACATGATGGCATAAATCACATTGGTGGATGTGCAGGTGAACGAGCCTCTGATAGTGTGTCACCAGCAGGAGAGTGAATTTGTGGGGGGGGGTGGAGGGTGAGAAAACCTGGATTTGTGCTGGAAATGGCCTAACCTGACGATTACTTTAGATAAGCTATTACCAGCAGGACAGTGGGGTGGGAGGAGGTATTGTTTCATATTCTCTGTGTATATATAAAGTCTGCTGCAGTTTCCACGGTATGTATCTGATGAAGTGAGCTGTAGCTCACGAAAGCTCATGCTCAAATAAATTGGTTAGTCTCTAAGGTGCCACAAGTACTCCTTTTCTTTTTGCGAATACAGACTAACACGGCTGTTACTCTGAAACCTGTCATTATGCAAGGCACTGCATTTAGCCGTATGGAGTGGAAATCTATCAACTGCATGAAAAAACTTGCACAGATACAGACAGACATCATCTTCCTTTCCAAATGCAAACAGATGGACATCGTACCAAAAGGACTGAAGGTAAAAAATCCATTACAATCTACATACCACACAGACTATGCTGACAGCTTGTGCCACACGCTCTCAAAGAAACTGCGGAATCACCTGATCAACATCCTCTACAGCAAACAGGGAAAGATTAAGAATGAGCTCTCAGAACTGGATACTCTCATAAAAAACCAACCTTCCACACAAACTTCCTCGTGGCTGGATTTTACTAAAACTAGACAAGCCATTTACAACGCACACTTTGCTTCTCTACAAAAGAAAAAGGACACTAAACTTTCTAAACTACTACATGCTACAAGGGGCCACAGCAATGGTTCCCTCAACCCACCTAGCAATATTGTTAACCTATCCAACTATACTCTCAGCCCAGCAGAAGCAGCTGTTCTATCTCGGGGCCTCTCCTTCTGCCCCTCCACCCCCATGAACATGATACAGTTCTGTGGTGACCTAGAATCCTATTTTCGACGTCTCCGACTCAAGGAATATTTCCAAAATAGCTCTGAACAACATACTAATCCACAGAGGTCTCCCTACCAACACTACAGAAAGAAGGATTCTAGGTGGACCCCTCCTGAAGGTCGAAACAGCAGACTGGACTTCTACATAGAGTGCTTCCGCCGACGTGCACGGGCTGAAATTGTGGAAAAGCAGCATCACTTGCCCCATAACCTCAGCCATGCGGAACGCAATGCCATCCACAGCCTCAGAAACAACTCTGACATCATAATCAAAAAGGCTGACAAAGGAGGTGCTGTTGTCATCATGAATAGGTCGGAATATGAACAAGAGGCTGCTCGGCAGCTCTCCAACACGAGTTTCTACAAGCCATTACCCTATGATCCCACTGAGAGTTACCAAAAGCAACTACAGCATATGCTCAAGAAACTTCCTGAAAAAGCACAAGATCAAATCCGCACAGACACACCCCTGGAACCCCGACCTGGGATATTCTATCTACTACCCAAGATCCATAAACCTGGAAATCCTGGGCGCCCCATCATCTCAGGCATTGGCACCCTGACAGCAGGATTGTCTGGCTATGTAGACTCCCTCCTCAGGCCCTACGCTACCAGCACTCCCAGCTACCTTCGAGACACCACTGACTTCCTGAGGAAACTTCAATCCATCGGTGATCTTCCTGATAACACCATCCTGGCCACTATGGATGTAGAAGCCCTCTACACCAACATTCCACACAAAGATGGACTACAAGCCGTCAGGAACACTATCCCCGATAATGTCACGGCTAACCTGGTGGCTGAACTTTGTGACTTTGTCCTTACCCATAACTATTTCACATTTGGGGACAATGTATACCTTCAGATCAGCGGCACTGCTATGGGTACCCGCATGGCCCCACAGTATGCCAACATTTTTATGGCTGATTTAGAACAACGCTTCCTCAGCTCTCGTCCCCTAAAGCCCCTACTCTACTTGCGCTATATTGATGACATCTTCATCATCTGGACCCATGGAAAAGAAGCCCTTGAGGAATTCCACCATGATTTCAACAATTTCCATCCCACCATCAACCTCAGCCTGGTCCAGTCCACACAAGAGATCCACTTCCTGGACACTACAGTGCTAATAAACAATGGTCACATAAACACCACCCTATACCGGAAACCTACTGACCGCTATTCCTACCTGCATGCCTCCAGCTTTCACCCTGACCACACCACACGATCCATCGTCTACAGCCAAGCTCTGCGATACAACCGCATTTGCTCCAACCCCTCAGACAGAGACAAACACCTACAAGATCTCTGTCAAGCTTTCTTACAACTACAATACCCACCTGCGGAAGTAAAGAAACAGATTGATAGAGCCAGAAGAGTTCCCAGAAGTTACCTACTACAGGACAGGCCTAACAAAGAAAATAACAGAACGCCACTAGCCGTCACCTTCAGCCCCCAACTAAAACCCCTCCAACGCATTATTAAGGATCTACAACCTATCCTAAAGGATGACCCAACACTCTCACAAATCTTGGGAGACAGGCCAGTCCTTGCCTACAGACAGCCCCGCAACCTGAAGCAAATACTCACCAACAACCACATACCACACAACAGAACCACTAACCCAGGAACTTATCCTTGCAACAAAGCCCGTTGCCAATTGTGCCCACATATCTATTCAGGGGACACCATCACAGGGCCTAATAACATCAGCCACACTATCAGAGGCTCGTTCACCTGCACATCCACCAATGTGATTTATGCCATCATGTGCCAGCAATGCCCCTCTGCCATGTACGTTGGTCAAACTGGACAGTCTCTACGTAAAAGAATAAATGGACACAAATCAGATGTCAAGAATTATAACATTCATAAACCAGTCGGAGAACACTTCAATCTCTCTGGTCACGCAATCACAGACATGAAGGTCGCTATCTTAAAACAAAAAAACTTCAAATCCAGACTCCAGCGAGAAACTGCTGAATTGGAATTCATTTGCAAATTGGATACTATTAATTTAGGCTTAAATAGAGACTGGGAGTGGCTAAGTCATTATGCAAGGTAGCCTATTTCCTCTTGTTTTTTCCTTCCCCCCCGCCCCCCCCCCCCCCCAGATGTTCTGGTTTAACTTGGATTTAAACTTGGAGAGTGGTCAGTTTGGACGAGCTATTACCAGCAGGAGAGTGAGTCTGTGTGTGTATGGGGGTGGGTTTCTGGAGGGGGGTGAGAGAGTGAGAGAACCTGGATTTGTGCAGGAAATGGCCTAACTTCATTATCATGCACATTGTGTAAAGAGTTGTCACCTTGGATGGGCTATCACCAGCAGGAGAGTGAATTTGTGTGGGGGGGTGGAGGGTGAGAAAACCTGGATTTGTGCTGGAAATGGCCTAACCTGACGATTACTTTAGATAAGCTATTACCAGCAGGACAGTGGGGTGGGAGGAGGTATTGTTTCATATTCTCTGTGTATATATAAAGTCTGCTGCAGTTTCCACGGTATGTATCTGATGAAGTGAGCTGTAGCTCACGAAAGCTCATGCTCAAATAAATTGGTTAGTCTCTAAGGTTGCCACAAGTACTCCTTTTCTTTTTTCTCCAAAGGCAAACTCTCTAATTTGGCTGGGTCCCAAAAAGAGTGGGACCCCAATTGAACAAAAATAAAATTTTCATTTTTTTCCAAGTAATCAAGTTCTCAGATCCCTTACAATGGGTTATCATCCTGCATAGTTTGCAAGCAGCTTTTCAGGACAGGCACATCTAAGTTGCACAGCACTTAACATATGCAAGAAATGGGCCAAACTGCTCTGAATCCTCTCTACCAGAACTCTTAAAACACGCAAAACGAAGACCCTTTCCTGAACACATTAGGAGGTTCACAGCTGGAGGCACCCATCCTGTAGGACTCCTCTGCTGGAATAGCATCTCTGCTCCACAGGGCCTCTTCCAAAAGCCTCTTGCTTTATCTTCAATTTTCTCAGCTGCCCTCTCACCCAAGTCTCTGACTGGTCATTTATGAATCATTAAAAGGGGAATGTGCTGCAACTTTACAAATGGAAGAATTACATGTGCAAATAGCCGCATAATCGTATACTTCTTGGAAACAGCACACATTCCGGTGGGAACATTTCTCTTTGGTCTATTATAATGATTAGGCAGGAAGTTCATTTATCCAGACTGGTGTCTCAGATGAGCAAGAAAGAATAGTATTCAAACCTTCATTACGAACAAGAGACAATACAATTCCTTATTTTGCAATTTCCAGATATGTGGTGCAACTGTAAATTAAATCTTAAAAGTGCCACTTAGGGATGCTATTATTCCATGTGTAGAATTACTATTTACAGGAGTTGTGTGGGTCACAGTTGGGCACATTATGCTGGACTTCTTGCTAATGATGTGAAGTCCTTTATAAAGGTGTAATATTAAGTGTTTACAAAAACAAAAGGGGCTATTCCAGTTTTTCTGCCAGGGAGGGGAGGAAAGAAGTGGAAATGAAGATCATCATAAGAAAGAAAGGTACCTGGCAAGGTACACTGTAACCTGAACAAGTAGGAAATATGCACTTTTCATGCTGTAAATTATGTTGGCTGTTAATTACGTGGTCACATAATGAATCAAGTCAGAGCTGCTCCCATACAAAACATTCAGGAAATATTAGCCTCCTTATTTACACATGCCTAATGTTTCTGATGGAAACTTGAAGGTTTTACTCTAAAAATATCAACAAGGACTAATTTGTCTTTTTCTATTCAATGCCCATGAGTACTAATAACATTATAAACAATCCAACTTTGGGGAAAAGGTTAGATTTTGAACCAGATTCAAACTTCACAGCTGAATCTTATATCCAATTTTTACTTTAAATATTTCATCATCAAGCAAGGGCCATAAAAGTTAATAAGATGGGCATCTATAAATATTTTAGGAGCAAGAGAGAGAGGAAGGAAAGTGTAGGCCTACTACTTGACAGGGAAGGAGAACTAATAACAGACATGGTCAAGAGGGCTATTTTGTTTCAGTCTTCCCTTTTTAAAAAAAAAAAAAAAAAATTGTGACCAGATGCTTAACAACAAGAGGGAAAAGAATACAAACCACAATAGGGAAAGAACAGGTTGAAGATTATTGGATAAGTTAGATGTATGTATTCAAGACAGCAGAGCCCGATGAAATTCAGCCTACAGTACTTAAGGGATTAGCTCAATAAGTCTCAGGACCACCAGCAATTATCTCTGAGAACTCATGGAGGCTGGGTGAGGTCCCAGAAGACTGGAGAAAGGCAAACATAGTACCTATCTTTTAAAAAGGGCATGAAAGGACCCAGGGAATTACAGACCTGTCAGCCTAACGTTGATACCAAAAAAGATATTGGAACAAGTTATTAAACAATCAATTTGTAAGCACCTAGAGGATAATAAGTAATGGGCAACATGGATTTGTCAAGAACAAATCATGCTCAATGAACCTAACTTCCTTCTTTGATAGGGACACTGGGCTAGTAGATGAGGAGGAAGCCCTATACTTGATTTTACTAAAGCTTTTGACAGTCCCATATGACATTCTCACAAGCACACTACAGAAATTACTATAAGGTGAGTGCATAACTGGTTGAACGGCCATACTCAAAGACTAGTTATCAATGGTTCACTGTGAAACCGAGAGGCATATGTAGTGGGGTCTGTTGTTTTAACGTAGATGAAATAAATGGGTTAAGGTGTTAACATAATTCAATCACTGTCCAACACTAAACGGTGTTAAACTATGTCTGCGACTTGGTATACAGAGACCTCACTCAGCCTGCTTAAAAATCTTTTTAACTTTTTATCAAAGATACAGAAAATGAAAAACAGCTAACGCATTTGAAATGTTAAGTATTAAGGCCTTCATTTCAACAATATCACTCATTTCTTTTCTATCTAGCTCTAGATAGTTTTGTTTGACAGATTCTTAGAGGATATTGAAGATGGTGATAACGATCATCCCAGGTGGTGTTTGGGATTTAGCTGGACTTGGTAGGGGTAGTAAAACCACCTGGGTCCCCCGCAACAGTCTCTGGCCAGGACATCTCTCAGGATCAGGATGATGAAGGCCCAGGGTCCCAGGAAACAGCTGGGGTGGCAGTTATGGTAGTGAAGCTTGCTCCAGAAGCTTCTGTTTTTTCTTACTTCCCCCACTTTTTTTTTTTTTTGTTTCTTTTAAGGACCCAAAAAGGGAGTGATAGTTGAAATAGCCCATTCCCCTTCTTATTTCGTCTAGTAATTAAGCTTAATATCTGACATACTAATTTTGGCTTATTGACTTCTGGCTCTCTCTCTCTTCTTTTTAACCAGCATAATTTTAACAGGTTTTGAATCAGACTAACTTGGCTTTTTTATTTAGACTAATTCAGTTATATTCCCCCCTCCCCATCAACACTTGTTATTACGGAATATTGTAACATTTTATTAACCTCTACATACATTTTACAGCTGAGCTCACAATTTGGGTAAATTTGTAGGCTCCATTTTCTAACAGGTCCCACGGGGGTCAGTCTTGAGTCCAGTACTATTCAATATTTTCATTAATGATTTAGAGCAGCAGTTCTCAAAGAGTGGCTCAGGACCCCAAAGTAGGTCACGACTAGGGTGACCATATTTCCCTATGCTGAATATGGGACACCTGGTAAAATTACTCATACTCAGACGACTTCAACAGCAATCAATCAGAACTATGCAGTACAAATGTTCATATTAAAATCAAGCTTTCTGAGCCCGTTAAAAAGAAATACTGCATAGTTGGATTCTTTTTATTTATCTTCCTATCTTTAAGGCTTTAAGGTTCACACGGGGAGAGGTCAATCACACACACACACTTCCATACCTCTCTCACATGGGCGGGGGTGACTGACTGACCCGACCCTCCCTGCCTGGTGCTCTCTGCCCTCCATGCCTGGCTGAGCCCCTGGGATGGACCCACCTCTCCTGGTACCTGGTGCTGCGTCTTCCCGAGGCAACACATGGGGCGGGGGCATGCAGGGTCACATGCCTCCCTCCCCAGATTTCTGGCCCAGTTCATACCAGAATGTGGCCAGCAGCAGCCTTTCAGCACTGTGCAGCAGGGAAGGGATGGGAGCTGCTTCCAGGCGCAGGGTGCTGGGGGAGGAAGGGATGACCTGGCCCGTGTCTTTGAAGAACTCATCTCTTCCCACCACCCCCAACTCCCTGTGACTGGAACCAGCCTGTCCCTTTCTGCCTGCACAGTGTAAAGAGGCACGTGACACCTCCAGGCTGCTGCTGGCCACAGACATAACCCAGCCACCACCTGTCCCCCGACTATAGCATGGGCAGGAACGGGTTAAGCGCTAAGGTTGCACTGGGCACCAGGGCCCAGGGAATCTGACTGCAGGGGTGGGTGAAGAGGATGCTAAGTCCCTGCCCAGGGAGCTCCTATGGAGCCTGCAGGGTCGGGGCGTGAACAAGCTGGAAATCGCTTCCCCCTAGCCCTCCCCCGCCGCCTGCCACTCCAGAGCTTAGCTGAGGGGCAGAGAGGCTTCCCTGTGCCGGCACTGTGCAGGGCTTTGGCACATGCAGAACTTGACTCCTCCTGGCTGGCACCCGGAGCCGGAGGGTCTTGGGCTTTTCTGTGTTGCTGGCCCAGTCAGGCAGTGGTGGAAGGAAGAAGTCTGCTGACCAGACTGTTGGTGAGCTGAGCACTCCAATGAGGAGCTGGTTCTCTGCACAGTGGTGGGACCAGAAAGCACCCTGCCAAGGAGAGAGGGGAATATGAAAGCGCAGCGGGAGTGGGGAAGATGAAGGGGCAAAGCGGGGAGAGGACAGCGAGAGGGGAAGCACGTAAACGGCTGAAGGGTGGACAGCAGAGGTGACACGTAACCAGCCGCCGCCTGGCACCTGCCCACACTCTCCAGCCACCACAGCTTGCAGCGCACAGCCAGGGTCAGCTGGAAACGGGACGGGCCCTGCTGGCCAAGAGCCAGCACCCAGTGGGGGCTGCGCTGATGGACCAGCAGGGAGAGTGGCTGGCCCTTTGCGCTGCAGCTTTGCCCCGCCACCAGCCTTGCACACCCACCCACATCGTCGGCCTGGACCCCGCCACTGATCACGGGCAGCTGGAGAGCAGGAATCCGGTCAGCAGCAGGACCCGCCAGTACTGATTGGGGTGGGCGGGGGGAAGACACAGAAAATACAGGACAAATTGCCCGTTTTTAAGAAAAAGTTGGGACACCTACTGGAGGGCTTAAATACGGGACTGTCCCTTTAAAAACTAGACATCTGGTTACCTTAGTCACGGCCCTGTTTTAATGGGGGTCACCAGGGCTGGTTTAGACTTGCTGGGGCCCAGGGCTGAAGCCGAAGCTCGAGCCCTACTGCCCATGCTGAAGCCAAAGTCTGAGGGCTTCAGCTTCGACCATGGGTGGAGGCACTCAGGTTACAGGCTCCCAACCAAAGGGAGGCGAGGCTGGGGCTTTGGCCCCTCCACCTGGGGTGGTGAGACTGGGGCAGGCCCTCCTGGGGTTATGTAGTAATTTTTATTGTCAGAAGGGGGTGCAATGAAGTTTGAGAACCCCTGATTTAGATAATGGAGTGGAGAGTATACTTATAAAATCTGCACATGACACCAAGCTGGGAGGGGTTGCCAACACTTTGGAGGACCGAATTAGAACTCAAAAGAATCTTAATAATTAAAGAATTGGTCTGAAATCAACAAGACGAAATTCAATGAAGACAAGTACAAAATATATATGAAAATCAAATGTGCAACTACAAAATAGGGAATAACGGGTTAGGTGATAGCATTGCAGAAAAGGATTGAGGGTTATAGCGGATCAAAACTGAAGATGAACCAACAGCATGATGCAGCTGCAAAAAAAGGCTCATATCATTCTGGGGTGTATTAACATGAGTGTTGTGTCTAAGCCCTGGGCTACACTGGGGGAGGTGTGGGGGTTCAAACTAAGATACGCAATTTCAGCTACGTCTTAGTTGGACTTATCTGGCCGTCCTTATGGCAGCGAGTCGACCACAGCGGCACCCCTGTCGATTCTGCTTACTCCTCCTGCCGAGGTGGAGTACAGGCATCAATTTGGGGATTGATTTATCGATCCCCGATAGAGTGATCACTACCCGCCGATCAGGTAGTGAAGACGTACCCTTAGACATAGGAAGTAATTGTTCCACTCTACTCAGCGCTGGCAAGGCCACAGCAGGAGTATTTTGTCCAGATTTGGGTCCCACACTTTAGGAAAGAGGTGGACAAACTGGAGTCCAGAGGAGAGCAACAAAAACAATAAAAGGTTTAAAAGATATGACCTACGAGGAAAGGTTAAAGAAACCAGGCATGTTTAGTCTTGAGAAAAGAACAGTGATGGGGGACCTTATAGCAGTCTTCAAATATGTTAAGGACTACTAAAAGAGGGCAACGATCAGCAGTTCTCCATGTCCACTGTAGGAAGGACGAGAAGTAATCAGCTTAATCTGCAGCAAGGGAGATTTAGGTTAGACATCAGTAAAATCTTTCTAACTATAAGGGTAGTTAAGTACTGGAATAAGTTCCCAAGGCAGTTGGGGAATCCTTGTCATTGAAGACTTTTAACAGCTTAGACAAATACCTATCAGGGATAGTGCTGCCAACTTTCTAATTGCACAAAACCAAACACCCCTGCCCCTTCCCCTACCTGAAGCCCCATCCCCGCTCATTCCATCCCCCCTTCCTCCATTGCTTGTTCTTACCCACCCTAACTCACTTTCACCAGACTAGGACAGGGGTTAGGGTGCAGGAGAGGGATGAGGGCTCTGTCTCGGGGTGTGGGCTCTAGGGTGGGGCTGGGGATGAGGGGTTTGGGGTGCAGGAGAAGGCTTCGGGCTGGGGCAGGGCTGGGATCAGAGTCTTGGGAGGGGAAGAGGAGGAGGGGCGGGGGTGGGGCCCCTCGCCCCCACTTTTGGGAAGGCTCCGACGCTCTTGTCTGGTCAAGAAAGACTAAGCTGGGAGTCTTCTCCAGGACTCCCTTTCCATCCTAGAGGAGATTACAGACCCAGTCCTGCAATTTTTCCACATACCAAATTCTCATTCAGTGAGTTCCTATTGAGCTTTTTATATAAAGGGAAACTGAATGACCAAACAAGAAACTGATCAACATAATCTGGCATCACAGATTAGGGAATCTAACAGATGCTTTTTTCTGAAAAATGATGAAATATTACTGTGTCTATGTACTAAAGGATCATCTTTTTAAATGCCAATTTTAATGAGAAAAGTTGTCTGCTTAAAATTGTTTAAAAAAAAAAAAAAACTACCTACAAGTAGATACCAGTTCTTAATGCAACTGGGAAAATAACTATGTAGCACTTAATTTTCTTTTAATTAAACCTTATATCATCATCAAATTATGGGTTTAAAAGATCTCCAAAATGTAATGCAATAAACATTACACAGATGTTCACCAAAAACAAGAATGTTTTTACTTCATAGCAACCAAATAGGTCAAACCACTTCCTTTTTCAGACAAATCTCAAAGGACCACAAAACAAATGGTTTTCTAGTGGATTTTGTGTGTCTATCCCTGCTAAGAGGAAATAGTGCTGTCCAAAAAATTTGCTGTACTAAGTTTTCCCATGAAATTGTTGGATTCTTTTTAAAATTAAAATAACTTTGCCAGATATTTTCTTGAAAACTATACATACATGTTAAAAACAAAGTTACTTTGATATTGTGTGATTTTTAATGAAGATGCACACAAGTCAAATAACTATTCCGTATGAACAGACTACAAAGTGAAGCAAACCCAGGAATGCCCAAGTTACCAGCGTGATATATGCCATCATGTGCCAGCAATGCCCCTCTGCCATGTACATTGGCCAAACCAGACAGTCTCTATGCAAAAGAATAAATGGACATAAATCTGACATCAAAAATCATAACATTCAAAAACCATTAGGCAAACACTTCAATCTCCCTGGTCACTCAATAACAGACCTAAAAGTGGCAATTCAACAAAAAAACTTCAAAAACAGACGACAAGGTGAAACTGCAGAACTGGAATTAATTTGCAAACTGGACACCATCAGATTAGGCCTGAAAAAAGACTGGGAATGGTCGGGTCATTATAAAACCTAAACGTAATTTCCCCAATACTATTTTCCCCCTACTGTTACTCAGACCTTCTTGTCAACTGTCTGAAATGGGCCACGCTCATTACCACTTCAGAAGTTATTTTTCCTCCATCGGTATCCTGCTGTCAATTGAATTGTCTCGTTAGACTAACCTCACACTTGGTAAGGCAATTCACATCTTTTCATTTATTTATACCTGCTCTTGTATTTTCCACTCTATGCATCTGATGAAGTGCATCTAGCCCATGAAAACTTATGCCCAATAAATGTGTTAGTCTCTAAGGTGCCACAAGAACTCCTCGTTGTTTTTGCTGATACAGACTAACACGGCTACCACTCTGAAACAAGTTAAGGCTGTCCACACACCTTTTCTCTGCTCCCAGGCACCTTTAATTACATGATCACATACAATACATGCCTGCCTCATTCAGGGCACAGTACAGATGTGCTCAGGGAATGAGTCAGTTCTTAAATATTTATTTTTATCCTGAAGGTTCAGCATGTGCCCATGTAGCTTATTAACTACACATGCACTCACACCCTTTACTAAGGCCAATGTTTCACCAAGATGTATACTTAAATATCTTGCTGAATCTAGAACTAAAGGAGAAAGGGATCATACAGGGGATGTTTCATTTGCTGTACACCATCTAATTTTTGAAATTAATCAACTTGAGGAAACCCTGCCTCATTCAATCACCACAGTCCACTGTCTCATTCATTATCTATCCTGATGCACATGTTGTACCAGAAGAAATACTATGTGAACACATAATCAATGACTATACCTTGAAAGAATGCATTCAAGGAGGTGCTGCACAAAAAGGTAGAATATAAACTCTTCAGAGCAAGTATAAAACAGAAGATAAAGAGATTAGGGTTACCAGTTTTGGTCAGACGTATTTGTGGAGGTTTCCTCACATGACATAATCTTTAATTAAAGATTAATCTTTAATTCCTGGAGACTCCAGGACAATCCTGGAGGGTTGGCAATCCTAAAAGAGACAGACAGGCGAGTACAACGAAACTAGACAACAGGAGTCAGCATGACAGGCAGCAGACGCTAACAGCCTAGCTGTTTTTTGGGGGGGGTTTTGTTTTTTTGGTAGGCAACAGAGAAAAGGAGAGATTTAAGGAGAATTTTAAAAGAGAATAAAAAGTGTTACTGCTGAGGATGTTCATGGGGAGCTCCTCCCAAGTGTGCATGAAAATTTAACCAAGTGGACAATGGAAGGCGGCACAAAGAGCAAATCAGAAGCAGGAGCTGAAATCTCAACAAAGGATGAGAGATGATAGGTAGGCCATGAAGGGCCCTGGAAGTGAAGACAAGGGGCTTATGTTTGATGCGATAGAAAAGAGGGAGCTGGAGGGATTCAAAGAGACGGATGACATGGTCAACGCAACAGGTTAGGAGAATGATTTCTGAATGGATGTGATTGAGGCAAGTTTGCATTTGTCAAGGCCAGAGAGAAGAAGTTGCAGTTACTGAGACAAGAAGATGAGAGCCTTAACATGAGTTTTAGCTGTGCAGATAGACAGAAAAGTATCCTAGAGATGATATGCAGAAAGCACCAGCAAGATTTACAGATAGGTCTTCGCATCCAGGCTACAGAGAGATCTGAGTCAAAGATGACACCCAAGATATAGGCCTCAGCAACAGGCAGGATGGTGGCATTGTCCACAATTAATGAGAAAGGAGCTAGTGAGGAAGGATTGCAGGAAGGTGGGGGAGGGTTGGCAATGAAAGGGAGATGGGGCAGCAGTTGAAGAGGTAAGTTGAAGGTCAAGGATGGGATTTTTTAAGATGGGACAGGCTAAAGAATGCTTATGTTGTATGGGGAAAGAGCAAGAGAAGAGTGACAGGTTAAGAGAAAGGGAAGGGATGAGACTGGACATTAGAAAGATCAGGAGATGGGATGGGGTTATTGAGGCAAGTGGAAGGTTTACAGCAGTGGTTTTCAAACTTTTTTTCTGGGGACCCAGTTGAAGAAAATTATTGATGCCCGCAACCCAGTGGAGCTCGGGATGGGGGTTTGGGGTGTGGGAGAGGCTCAGAGCTGAGGCAGAGGGTTCGGGTGCGGGGGTGAGGGCTGTGGGGTATGGCCAGGAATGAGGGTTTCAGGGTGTGGGAGGCAGCTCTGGGCTGGTGCAGAGGGCTGGGCTGCGGGAGGGGGTCAGGGCTCTGGGCTGGGTATGAGGGGTTTGGGGTGCAGGAAGGGGTTCCAGGTTTGGGGGGGTTCAGGGCTGGGGCAGAAAACTGGGGTACAGGGTTGGGGCACAGACTTACCTCCAGCAGCTCCCAGTCAGTGGCGCAGCCGATGTGCAGAGGCAGGCTTCCCACCTGTCCTGGCACCGTGGACCGCGCTGCACCTGAAGCAGCCAGCAGCAGGTCCAGCTCCTAGGCGGAGGTTCACAAGCGGCTCTGTGTAGCTCTTGCCCGCTGGCACCGCCATCCCCAGCTCCCATTGGCCGAGTGTGGAGCCAGTGCTCGGGGCCGGGGCAGCGCGCAGAGTCCCATGAGCCCCCTGCCTAGAAGCCGGACCCGCTGCTGGCCACTTCCGGGGCGCAGTGCGGTGTCAGAGCAGGTAGGCTTTTAACGACCCGGTCGGCGGTGCTGACCAGAGCGAACCAGTGCCTTATATGCCGCAACGCAGCACTGGGTCGTGACCCAAACTTTGAAAAACACTGGTTTAGAGGATAGCAAACTTCTGCATGTGAGAGGGAAGAAAGAAAGAGTTGTAGGGGCAGGAAGGGAAGGCAAGCTAGGGAAGGGGAAAGTCACATTTTGTCAATATTGTCCAGGGTAAAAAACAGCAAGATTCCATGCAGAGATTGAAGCGGAGGCACAAAAGAGGAGAGTTTACTAATTCATCTTGTGGTTGAACTGGAGCATATATTCTACAAAGAAATTCAATCTTGCTTTAAAAAGGGTAGATCCTCAGTTAGTGTAGTCATAGCTCCACTGACTAGGGGTAAGTCTTCACTACCCGCCAGATCGGCGGGGAGCAATTGCTCTAGCGGGGATCGATTACCACATCTAGTCTAGACGCGATAAATCGACCCCCCGAGCACTCTCCCGTCGACTTCTGTACTCCAACACCGCGAGAGGGGCAGGCAGAGTCGACGAGGGAGTGGCAGCAGTCGACTCCCCACAGTGAAGACACCACAGTAAGTCGATTTAAGTACGTCAACTTCAGCTACATTATTCACATAGCTGAAGTTGCTTAACTTAGATCAGTCCCCAGCCCCCCAGTGTAGACCATGACTAAGTGATGGAGAATCTACCACACTCCTTGGTAAGTTGTTCCAGTGGTTAATTGCCCTAACCTCTTAAAAATTTCCCCTTCTAGTTTGAATTCTTCTAGCCACTGGATCTTGTTATATATTTGTCTGAGAAATCAAAGACCTTTTTAGTATTATCTTCTCCCTGTATAGGTACCTACAAACCATGTTCAAATTGTCTCTTAACTTTCTCTTTGACAAAGTAAATAATCGTACTCCATAAGTCTCTCATTGTAAGATCTGCTTGCCAGACATCAAATCATTCTTACTGGTCTTTTCTGAACCCTTTAAAAAAATGTCAACATCCTTTTAAAAAGTGTTGACACCTGGCCTGGACACAGTATTCAAGTAGTGGTCTTACCAATGCCACATGCAAAGGCAATATCTTCCTATTCCAATATGATGTTCTTCAGTTTGTACATCCAAGGATCACATTAGCCACATTAGCAATAGTATTGCAATGGGAGCCCACATTCAGTTGGTTATCTACCATTATCCCCTGTCACTGCTTTGCAGTATATAATCCCCTGTTCTCGATGTATAACCTTGCACTTGTCTATATTAATAAATATTGTTCATTGCATCATGACAGCTAGAGAATTCTGTGTAAGGGACTATTCATTATTTACCACCTCATGAAGTTTTGCAGTCTCTGCAAACTTTATCAGCAATTATTTCATGTTTTCTTCTAGTGATTGAAAGGAAACATTCAATAGTACTGGGCCAAGAACAAATCCTTAAGATTTCCCCATTAATTATTATATTTTTTAATCTGTCAGTTAGCTAGTTTTTAATCCATTTAATGTGTCAAGATGATTTCCCACAGAAGTATTTTTTAATCCAAATCTCATGTAATATATTACAATTCTATAAGGTATCTGACATTACCAGTTATCTTTTGCAACCAAACTTGTAATTACATCAAAGAACAAGGCCTATTTACCATGAAACCATGCTGACTGATATTAATTATATTTCTGTCCATTAGTACTTTACTGATTCAGTTTCATACCAGCTGCTCCATTACTTTGCCTGCGATTGACGTCCAGCTAACCAGACTAAACCAAGGTCATCCCATTTACCCTTTTTAATTATTGGCAGAACCCAGGCTCTCTCTATTTGGAATTTCCCCAGGTTTTTGGTTTTTTGTGTTGTTTTTTAATTATCATCAATCCTTAGATGGCTTCTTGACCAACGACAGGTGCAAGTTATCCAGACCTGGTGCTCTGAAATTAGACATATGTAATAGATACTGGTTAACACACTTTTTGGTTACTGCTGGAATTTAAGCATATCATATTATATGAATACAGGATATAGTTATGGTTCCAAACACAGAAAAGAAATATTTGGGTATAATATATGATGTAGTGAATTTCCAGGGGATTTTTCAGTGCATATTCTCCCTTCTACAGGCTTTTACAGAGAAATGGAAAATATGGGACACAGAAAGGTTGACTTGAGCCTAAGAATATTTATTTTTAACTCCTACCATAATTTAAATTACTTTTTTTGAAAACCAGTTTTAATTCTTTTACCTGTCTTTTTCAGGGCACTTTTGCCTTTACTATTAAATTTATCATCCTTAAACCTACAAATGGATAACTCTGCTTTTCCACTTAGACAGAGTGAAAGCAGACTTACTACATTTGCTTCGTCAGTAAGCTGTTCTTCTGTGGCCTGTGTGAAACGTGCTGGTGGTTTCAGTCTAGTTCCTCCTGTGCAGGTGCCTACACCACAGAAACCAACACCACCACGCTTGGCGTTCTCATTAACAGTTCCAACAGAGAGGTCAAGGATTGAAAGAACCTAAAGACTGAATTACTCTTTCACCCAAAGAAATGCCTCAGAGTTCATGACTGAAGTAAACAGTTTAGGGAACAGTATGGAGAAATTTACATTGCACTACTTGTGCTGTAGCTGTTTGGGGAGGGTGGAGGGATTTGTACCTCCGTGAATTCAGCACCTTTATATAAAGTTAACTTTTATTTTGTTTAAAAACCAATGACCAAAGAAAGCTACTAATTTAAAAATGAGTAAGCGACTGATCTTGCAGTTCTTTCGTAAGCAGAACTCCTGATGACCTGAATGGGAGAGAATATGCAACAACTGCTTAAGTGGCACTGGACTCAAGTTCAAGAAAACGAACATAATACAAAATACCTGGAGCCATATTCTGCCATAAATTTTTTAGGCAGAATGATCTGATTTGACTAAGAATTTCAAGATCTGGAAATTATCTCAAAACAAACTTTCACTATTTATCACTACACAACCATAACACCTGCTACCAAATGCAAGGACCTCAGATACCCAAATGCAATACTAGTACCATGCTAACTGCAGCAATTAATATAAGAGGCACTTCAGTCTACTAAAGTCATAAGAGACATCATTTCAAGCTGGGGAAGGAAGTGGAATCAACATCATCTCCTAAATTAAGTACAAAGATCCTTGTGATTAGAACACAACAGACGGCTGAAATAAACACTAATTAATTTGGATCATATCTCACTCCTATTCCATGCACAGAGCCCCCTTGAAATCAATGGAAGTTTTGTGTGACAATAGATGGTATGACGTGGGCCTTTATGCCCACATTTAGACTACCGGGAAGTGGTGAGGGGAGGGGGAAAAGAGAGAGTTTAAACTAGTAGGGAGCATGTCCTACATTTGACAGCTTCTCTATCAAATTTTAGTTTTGTTTTTTAATGATTATGCCTAGCTGTTTTCATCCACATATCTCAAAGTATTTTACTAAAAGAGGTGCATATAATTTTTCCCATTTTACAGATGAGGAAATGGAGGCACAAGAAGGTGAACTCAAGCTCACACAGCACGGTAATGACAGAGCTGATAACCGAACTCAGGACTCCTTAATCCCAGTCCAGTGCCCTAGCCACTGATTCACACTGTCAAGTTCATTTATTTTTATGAATTTAACACCTCTTTACGTGGATCTTTCAGCAACAGGCAAGAGAAAACTATTTTTAACACAGTAAAAATGGAATTTTAAAAGCTCAGAAATCAGCACGGAGACTCAGGGCAGGTGTAGCTAAAACTGCTGCTAACTCATTTTAAAATTGACTAGATTTCAAGTTGACACTTCACTCTGTATATATAATCTCTCGTCATGATACGGTCAATTTTCTTACCACTTGTCATTCCAAAATCTAGTTAGTTTAAAATAATGTTAAACTAATCCTACTCTACCAATGGAAGTTTTGAACAAGAAAGGAAAGCAGGATTAGGCCTTTTCTTATGAATCACAAAAAGCTAATGTAACAGTTCAAATACACTTAATGTAGAGACGGGGCAGTTTCAGTTATTTGGATCCGTAATATTATAACGGTGAATAAGGGCACTTGTAAACTATACAATAATTTGACCACCTTGAATAGTATATTTTTTATTAAATGAGATGTGACAAATAATCCGAGAAGAATAATAGAAGTGACTTATTCAGTAATAAGTAGATCCATTTTGAGGGCCCAATCTTTGCAAGGTGCCAAGTACTTCAAATCCAATGGACCTCAATGGGAACTGAAGGTGCTCAGAACCTCAAAGTAGGGTCTCTGTACCTTGCAGAACTGGACCTTAAGGCTGAAGAAGCCAATTTTTCACATATTCTGCAGTGTGAAAGTGAGAATTTTTGGCTGATTCAAGCTCATACAAGTGAAAAATATCTACATTAGATGTATTCAATGTCAATAAACAAGCATATTAATGTATCCTTCATATATGTGAACATTCAGTGATATACTGTTGATATACCCTTGATGTAATACCAAGTTGTTTTAAAACGTTAAATCTTTAATTTACTATTTTTCTGCTGTTTACTACAGTGTTTTCCCATTAGTAGTAGTAGTAGTAAAACCACTTATTTTTCCCCTTTTCTTCTTTTTAAAGAAAAGTCATATCTATTATTGACAAAACAGCTGAGGGAAATAATTGCTGAGAAATATTGATGTTTGCAGACAGACTGTCTGTAGGATGTTTTTCTGTGATGTTACTGGTTCATCACGGCATTTTTTCCACTTGTCAAAACAAATACCACACCCACTTCAGAGTTCTTCCCTTACTACTTTAAGACGAGCAATCACGTTACAACTACTAATCAAACCACTCATTACTTGACATATTTATAATTAAACAAATATAAACAGTAATTGTGTATGGATGAATATTTTATTTGGAAGACATCTTGATTAACAACCTCATCCTGAAAAACTACCTCTGATATGGACAACAGTTAGTCAGCATCCTTATTACTGATGGCATTGAGAACTGGTTGGTCAGACAAAAATCTTAACACAGACAATGCATTTTAGATTAAACAGAGAAAGCTCTGGTGCAAATCTGTTTGGGGTCTATTAGCTCATGTACTGTAGTTGTACAAACTAACCCCTAAAAGGTCACAATTGTACTAAAAGATGGTGAAAGAGGCATGTCCTAATTTTCTAAGATGTATATTTGGAAACATTTACATTACTGCCTATGGAAATTGTTTACCATGTGTAAACTGGATGAACCACTCAGTGATTATCATTGCACCTACATTAAAATTACACACAAATGCAGGGCTGTTGCAGAATATAATTAGCCTTTTCACTGTACATTATTTACTGCAAAACACACACATAATTTTTGATAGGAGCAGCAGCTGCATACAGTGTGCAATGATTTCACTGCATTGAGACACAAGAACAAACAACTGGCTGTCAATATAACAACATGGGGGCAAGTCAACCTGAGAGCTGGCCAAATGTAGATTCACACAGTGAGTTCTACTGTCAGGGTGTTTAAATCTACTTCTCTTTTCCAGCACTCTCACACAGACCCTAAGCAAGTGTGCATTCATTTTTCCTCCCTCAGAAATGTTTGACCTTTTTGGCGGTAGGGGAGATTCATAAATTAGGGTGCACAGAGCCCTCTATTGTTGTCATTAGCACATGGAACTTGAGCAAGTCAATCCTAATAGGAGTCCCTCCCTACACTAGGATCAGCAAAGACTGGCCGTACTTGCACATCCCTGCCAGAAGGATAAGGCCCACTTCTCCTCCAACAACATGCCTCTTTATTCAGGATGTAGAAGCCTGAAAACTATTCACTACTTGTTATTATAGTCACTTCCCTTGGTTTCCCCCCAAGAGACATTAATAAATATGCAAAAAGAAGGTCTGTGGAGGATAGTGCGGGGGCTGAGAGACATGTGTATGAATGGGATTGTTATGTGGGGGAGGGAAGGAAGGGCAAAGTGGATGTATGGTGGGGAACACAAGTGGGCGAAGGGTGAGAAGTACAATAGGGCAGGGTCGAGGGGACAGAGTGAAAGTACCGGGTAAGTGCTCTGCATTAAATGTGATTAAATGTGGGGGAGGCACAGTCGGGGATGTGGATATGGGGGCGCAGGGTGGGAGTCATGGGGTATCCCAGGGCGCTCAGCAGGAGCGGTAGGTGGTTGCAAGGGAGCAAAGAGATGGGGTGGGGGGCAGGCAAGAAGGAAACGCGCCAGGGGTGTGGCGGGCGCTACGAGAAGGTGCAGCGCGGGTGGGAGGCGATGGCAAGGAGGGCGCAGCGGAGGTGGGGTGTTCGCGCCTGGGAGACAGGATCAGAGTCTCCCTGAGAGCAGGACGCTCCAGACAGGGAGGGAGACAGCCGCTGCCGGCTCCCCACTAGCAAACACACAGCGCCCAACCGCGGAAAGCCGGGGACGGGGGGCGGGGCATGTCCCCCAGCTCAAAGCCTCACGCAAAAGAGACCAGGTTCAGGAGACCGTGTCTCAGCCACCACCCACCCCGGCGGCCCAGCCCCCCTCTACCGCCTCCCCCAGCCCCGGCGGCTTGCCACACCAACTCCACCACTCACCGCCGCCGCCGCCGCCTTCTTCGTCCATGTCGGGCGCCGTGAGCAGGACTCTCGGGAGCAGTAGAGGCAGAGTGGGGCCCGGGGGTGTCCCCAGCCCCTGTCCCGTCGCCCCCCTCAGACGCTCACCCACAGCAGCCGCCCCGAGCGCAGCCCTGGCAGCAGCAGCTGCTGCCTCTCCCCAAGCCGCCCGCCCCCTCTCATGTGACCCACGAAGAGTGGGAGGGGGGGAGGCGAGGCGGGCCGGGCCCAGCCCTAAGCTGCCTCATCCCCAACCTTCCCGCTGGAGTGGCACAGCGGCCGCCCACCCCTCTCTGGGGCACGGGGGGCCGGGAAAGGGGCACCCCGCTGGCAAGGGGTCCCGTCTAGTGACAACAGGGCTCTTGCCCGGTGGTGTTTCCTCTCGGTGTCTCTCTCTCTCACACACACCCGTGGAAGGGGTAAAGCTCCTGCTCCTCCCACAGCTGCCACATTTTGTACAAGCTCCGTGTGAGAACTTGTATGCAAATTATGTCGTTAAATGTTTTGCATAGAATTGGAGGATGTAGATTTGTAGCCTAAACGTCAGTTTAAGATCAACACAACTTGCCTCCCAGCAGTGGATGGGGGGAGGAGGAAGCTACCCGGCTGCACAAAATTTGGTGGGTGCTGAAGAGCATCTGGGGAGTAGGTAGGGACCGTCTGAGGGGATGACTTGAGGCAATTGAGGGTTTTGGGGGCGGGGGCGGGGGGGGGCAGCTAACAACAGCTAGAGTTGCCAACCCTCCACTATTGTCCTGGAGTCTCCAGGAATATGTCCAACCAAAATTGGCAACCTTAACAGCAGTTGGGTTTGTAGAGGTGAGGTAAACTGGAGCCTAGTCTAAGGGGACTGTTGTACGTGTGGCTGGGGATAGCTAGGTGATAACTGGGGGAGGGAAGGTGGAGGTTGGCTAGGTTTGTTGGGAGGGCTGGGGGGGAGCAGGTTGAGGTGACTGGCAGCTGTTGGGGGTGTTTGAAAAGCTGGGAGTAGCTAGGTTTGTGAAAGTGTCCAGCTGGGTAGCTTAAAGAAGGTGGGGGAAAGAGTTGGGGGTGGATGTGGATAGCTTGGGAAAATGGCAGCTGAGAGAAGCCAGGATTTGTTGGAGGTGGAGCTAGGTGGATAGAAGAGTCTGGTGGGGAGCCTAGGGCAAATACTGGCATGTTTTTGCAGGTGGTGGCTCTCTCCTTGTTCAGATCCAGCAGGGGGAAGTGGTGAAAGTAGGCTGCTTCCCCAGCAAGCATTATGGTAGCTGTGAAGAACAGGTGGATGCCATTCCTGCAGCCCAGTTGAATGCATAACATCCAATCTGGGCAGCAGGACTGCATGAGGATCACCCCATTTTAACATTTGCAGGACGCCCTGTACAAGTCAGGGAGGTCCACAGTTTCAACATTGAAGGAGGGGCTATATGGGTTTTGGTGTCTACAGCAGAATCCCTTATGAGTGGCAGGGGGCCTCTGTTTTGATAGAGAGGAAGACCCTCTATGGCAGGGGTTCTCAAACTTCATTGTACCGTGACCCCCTTCTGACAAAAAAGTTACTATATGACCCCCGGAGGTAGGCAGAGACCGAGTCCCACTGCCTCAGGTGGGGGAGAGAGGGCTGCAGCCTGAGCCCTACCACCTCAGGTGGGGGTGGAGTTCAGGCTTCAGCTTCAGCCCTGTGTCCCAGCAAGTCTAATGCTGGCCTTGGCAACCACATTAAAGTGGGGTCATGACCCACTTTGGGGTCCCAACCTACAGTTTGAGAACCACTGCTCTATGAGAGTGAATCACACATTTTGATATGTGCCAGAGGCTCACCTTTCTACATTTACATGGGTCACAGGACCTACAGGCTTTTGACCAGAGCCTCAAGTTTTTGTGGGATTTTTCAGGCCTTTAGCACGGTCTCCAGAATCTTAGGCCTTTCATAGATGCCACAGGTGGTAGGACTGCACACCCCCACAAATGTGAATAGAACAGTTCTGGCAGTAGAGGACAGAGTATATTCCTCTTTTTTTAAAAAAAAATCATGTATGTAAATTTTTTTATACAAGGAAGAAACTGTAGGGAAAGTAGTCAGCCAAGAGGAAAGGCTCTTTAGTTTCCCATTGTACGCTGGTATTGGCCAGCTTCCAGCCTATTAAACTGTGTCAGTAGTACTCACCTCATAATACCCTTATTCATAGGTGGTCATTACAGTCAATTTTGCTTGGAGCGGAGGTTTGGTTCAGACAACTTCCCTTCACAGGAACAGTTTTACTCACTTAGAAATCATAAAAGTCTTACTAATCCATTAAAATAGTCCTCCTATTCTATTTAAATTACACATTACATTTTTTAAAACTTGGCACATAAAAATAGTGGGATGATTACACGCACAACATTATAGCATTTAATTGGAAGGAGATACATCTTTAAAGGGTTTGCATTACATAGTGGAATTTTAAGAAGATCTTTAAAACTAGAGAGCAAAAAAGTTTGAATGAAAGTGACTGGAGCTTTGGACATTTTACAAGGTGGGCAAGCTATGACCATTTACACCAGATGAGTGTTACGTTCCCCTGGTGTTATCTGGACCGGTAATCTGCTAGGTCACTCCAATCCTTGACTCTGGGAGCCAGCCTTACCCCTAGGCACCGACTGTGGGTACTCTGGGGCTGGAGCACCCACAGGGAAAAGTTAGTGGGTGCTCTGCACCCACTGGCAGCCAATCTCCCCTCCTGGCCCCACCTCACCTCCACCTCCTCCCCCTCCCCTGAGCATGCCACGTCCCCGCTTCTCTGCCTACCTCCCAGCGCTTGCCATCGCAAAACTGCTGTTTTGCTGCATAACAAGCTCCAGGAGGGAGTGGGGAGGAGCAGGAATGTAGCGTACTCAGGGGAGGAGGTGGAGAAGAGGCGGGGATTTGGGGAAGGGGTTGGAATAGGAGCAGGGAGGGGGCGGAGTAGGGGTGGGGACTTTCGGGAAGCGGTTGGAATGGGGGCAGGGGTGGGGCAGGGCCAGGGGCAGAAGGGGTTGAGTACCCACCGGTGCCAGCAGAAGTCAGTGCCTATGGCCATACCCTGCTCTGCTGTGAGAACCCCCACTCCTGTGCTGTTCACACACAGCCTCTGGCATGTAAGCTGCTCCTTGGATTGTGCAACCTAATGACACTGGACAATATCTCCGGTCCCAGACACAACCCTAGGAACCTCCACCTTGCAGTGTCCAGTTATGCCCACTGGATGCTGCAAGCTTATATGCGTTTGTCAATTTAACAAAGAAATTGATATGTACCAGGCTTGTTATCCCAAAGGAGTCTCTAACACACTTCAAACCAAATGCACTGCTTCAGGTACAATAAACAAACAGATTTATTAACTACAAAGATAGATTTTAAGTGATTATAAGTCAAAGCACAACAAGTCAGATTTCGTCAAATGAAACAAAAGCAAAATGCATTCTAAACCGATCTTAACATTTCCAGTACCCTTACAAACTGAGATGCTTCTCACCACAGGCTGGCTGGTTGTCCTCCAGCCAGGCTCTCCCCTTTGATCAGCGCTTCAGTCGCTTGGTGGTGATATCTGTAGATGGAGGTGGAAGAGAGAGGAAGAGCATGGCAAACATCTCTCCCTTTTATTATGTCCTTTCTTCCCTCTTGGCTTTGCCCACCCTTTCCCCCTCTCCCCCCGAGAGTGGTGAGCAGTTTGGGACCTCATCGCAGTCCCAAACTGACCAAAGGAAGGGGGGTGACTCACTTGGGAGTCCAACAGATCCTTTGTTGTTGCCTAGGCCAGTGTCCTTTGTTCCTGTGAGACTGGGCTGGGTTTGTCCCCTACATGCCCTGATGAGGTGTGAACTGCTCCTCTGCTCTTGGAGAGTTTTTGTCTGGGCTTGTTTAGCCATGAGGACACATTTTCAGGCTCATCACTATATACATGAAATTACAACCTATAACATAACATTACTATAACAACAATGCTCATGAGCATCATGAGCCTTCCGAAGATACCCAACATGACAAACTTTGCATTGGATACCACACAATATTTTTATAAGGAAAAACATGGGGTGAAGGGTGTTCCCACGATGTACAGAAAGACACAATGAGGAACTTGCCCTTGAAGTCTAATGCCAAGATTGTTCAACTTGTATTCAAGTACACTGATTTTAGACTTTTATTTTTACCTCTAATGTAGTACTCCTTTAGATAACATTTCTTTCCTTACTGCTTGTGTCTGGCAAACTATTTTCTCCCTTCATGCTGTTTCAGTTGACCTTAAAATTAATACTGTATACTTTTTTTGCTGCAAGGGAAACTCCAGTGCACAATAAAAGATATTCTAATCACTGCCTCTAATTACAAAGAAGAGTAAGCCACAGTACAGTCCTCCTCCCGTTAATTCAATGACAAAACTCCCATCAACTTCAAAGGGAGCAGGATTGTGCCCAAAAAGAAAACAAATGGTCTTATATTAATAACAAAAATAACAATTTTATTATATGAAGTACAATTGAAAGAATTGGTATTCCGATTAGGAAGTGTTCCGATACCATATTAATAGGATATTTTATAAAAACTTCTATAGATGGTGCTGAAAAATCAGACAGTTTCAGAGTTGTATGGTAAATTAAATCATTTTTTAAAAATCAGATTTTATTGTAATGTTATTAATTTACACCAACTGTTAAATTAACCACAGCAATATAGAACTTACCCAACAGCAACTTGGAAACTGTCCACCTTCCAATACTTTCTCATGGGAAAGCTGTTCCTTTTAGACCTATCATAAATTGCACCATCAATAAGGGCTCCTGATAAGAAGGACCATTACAAATTATAATCTCCACTTTCAGGCTGTTGTTTCACTGAGTATAGTATTGAAACAATGGCAGCTGTTTCTAGAAATTTTTAAACTTTTCATATATATCTATCTTACTGTAAATATGTTTATCTAAGGGCCTAGTTCTGCAGATACCCTATGCACAGAACTCCCTTTCACTTCAATTAAAGTTGTGCATGCCGAGCGCTCACAGCATTGGGCCCTTTAATCTTTATACACTAACAATTATGGCAGTAGTTTTTAAGATCAAACCCTTTACCTCTGTCCTTCAGTTTCCTTATCTGTAAAATGGGGTTAATAATACTGTCTTGCTGTGGTGCTGCCTAGTTCAGGAGTGAGAATTAGTTAATTATGTACACAGCTTTAAAAAGTAAAGGATTAAGTTCAGAGTATTTTGTTCTTGTTAATTTATCGTCATCATCAATTGTTTAATAATCTGCATCTTCTACAGACAGAAGAGCAGATCCCTCAACTTCTTCAACCTGGAGCTCCATAACTTCCAAGAGCTGCCATGGCGGGTTTGGGTCCGTAATTTTCAAGGCACTCTATTTTCCTTTACATAGTGATGCAGTTTCAATCAACACCTTTCTAGAGGCTGCCTTTTAAAACTTCTCTTCTTTCTGATCCTTCTCCCATCAATTTATGTTTCAGTTTCTATCACACAGCTATGTTTTGTCAATTTTAGATTCAGAAGTTTCATATTTGATCCTCTTCAGAACCTGTCATTCCACATAAATAATTTTCTAATAGATCTTCTATTGTGTTCTTTATCTTTGGGAGAGAATAGGACATCCTCTAAGAACTTTGAGATTAGCAGAGACAGTCCCATTAAATTGTGACAGTGATGGTATTTGCTGAGTTTTGAGGCAATCCAGTTTCTCATTTATTGTAATTTTTAGGCATTTTTGTTTTGTTTCATTCTTCCCTCTCCTTTGGTTAAGAATTTCCATTAAGCAGTAATTTACCTCAGATTTTCCAGCGTAATGGGCCAGGAGCTCATTTGGTTTGATGTTTACCCTGTTCAGAGGGTCAGGACAGTCACAGGACATATGCACCACTTAAGTCCCACTGTCAAAATGGGGCTTATGGCTTAAGCCTTCAGTTAGCCCTCTGTTTAGGTTGCATTTTAACCCCACAAAAACCCCTCTGCTATTTTGGAAGTTTACCCTTCATCCCTTCTTTATTGTGGAACATTAAAAGGATTACCTACCTACCAGAGAAAATAAGAGAGGACAACCCAGAACATCAAGAAAACAGTAATAGAGATTGAGTGAAAAGAACTTTTTAAAAAAAAATCAAGTGTTGCTTCCTTTCTTGCTGTTTAATAAGTTCTGTCTAGCATCTTGATAATTCTTTCCACACGCATAACAAAATCAAGCAAGATTAATCTTAGTTTGATAAATTTCCTCTTTCAGCTGCTTCTAAATTCCCATTTTATGCTGTTAGATTTTTGTAAACAGTACAATTTGAGTCAAGTGTTAGCTATGGGAATGTGCATTGAAATGGACAGTAATGGGAAATTATATGATCTTTATACTAAACACAGTGAGAATATTCAGAATTGTATTTTTCTAGACAGAAATGAACAGAATACTTCTCATTATACCATCAGACAGACTTCAGCATCAGAAGAAGGGACTTGGACTACTATTTCTTATCTTTAATCACTGTGGGAGCAAAACCTTATTCAAAGTGGTAGTCCTCTCTTACACAAGTAAACCCATTGCATCTCTACTCACATAACATGTCATCACTCATTTGCAGGATCAGGTCCTAAGTACTAACTCCATTGAACCCAACGTGAGTTATCATTAACTTGAAGGGGACCAATACATTCCACTGAATATATATGTTCCATGTATTCATAAACTGGAATTATTTGATTTTAAATTATTTTTGTATTTCAGTTACTCACATGATTTAATAACAGTCATGCAAACACTTCAAGGTCTCATATGTTACTCTTGTTATTGTTAAAAATAAGAAAAATAGTTTTATTTCAACTCACAAGTTGTTTTAAAGGACCCTTCTGCCTCAGGTCTATATAAATAAGGAGCTATATATAAGTAGTATTGCATGCTAGATTCCAAACAGGAAAGTCTTAGCCCATCATTATCTGTCATTTTCTTATTTCTTCATCAGTATTTGAACTATCAACCCCTACAGCAAATTGGGTCACTTCCTCTGTCTGGCAGATAGGTTTTAATACTGGCTTATTTACAGGCATTCTTATGCTGTAAATATGCATCATATTTAATCTAAATTGTAAAAACATATTTACAGAAAATCATGTTTTCTGGTTGTCTTGGTAATTTCAGGTGTTCTTGCATCTTTCATTTGTCAATATAGAGACAAATGAACTGTATGGAAAATCTGAGAAACACAATAGCTCAGGGTTAAGAAATCAAACATCTTTTAAGTGCTGTGTTTGCTTGTCATGTAATGTATGGATAAGAAGCGGTTTCATTTAAAATAGTAAAACATATCTCTTGACCTTTGAGAACATAAAAATTAGGGCTGTCAAGCAATTAAAAAATGTGCAATTTTTATTTTAAAAAATTGCACAATTAAAAAAATTAAATAGAACACAATTTATGTAAATATTTTTGGATGTTTTCTACATTTTGAAATATATTGATTTCAATTACCACAAAGTGCACAGTGCTCATTTATTATAAATATTTGCACTGTAAAAAACAAAAGAAATTGCACTACAGTACTTGTATTAGGTGAATTGAAAAATGCTATTTCTTTATCATGAAAGTTTAACTTACAAATGTAGAATTATATTAAAAAAACTGCATTCAAAACTAAAACAATGTAAAACTTTAGAGCCTACAAGTCCACTCAGTCCTATTTTCTGTTCAGCTAATTGCTCAAACAAGTTTGTTTATATTTGCAGAAGATAATGCTGCCCACTTCTTGTATACAATGTCACCTGCAAGTGAGAACAGGTGTTCGCATTGCACTATTGTAGACAGCATTGCAAGATATTTACATTCCAGATGTGCTAAAGATTCATATGTCCCTTCATGCTTCAACCACCATTCCAGGAGACATGTGACCATGCTGATGACGGGTTCTGCTTGATAACAATCCAAAGCAATACGGCCCGATGCATGTTCATTTTCATCATTTGAATCAGATGCCGCCAGCAGAAGGTTGATTTTCTTTTTTGGTGGTTAGGGTTCTGTAGTTTCCGCATCGGAATGTTGCTATTTAAAGACTTCTGAAAGCAAACTCCACACCTCATCCCTCTCAGATTTTAGAAGGCAGTTCAGATTCTTAAACCTTGGGTGAGTGCTGTAGCTATCTTTAGAAATCTCACATTGGTACCTTCTATGCGTTTTGTCAAATCTGCAGCGAAAGTGTTCTTAAAATGAACATGTGCTAAGTCATCATCTGAGACTACTATAACAGGAAATATATGGCAGAATGCATGTAAAATAGAGCAGGAGACATACAATTCTCTCCAAAGGAGTTCAGTCACAAATGTAATTAACACATTATTTTTTTAATGAGCGTCATCGGCATGGAAGCATGTCCTCTGGAATGGTGGCCGAAGCATGAATGGGCATATGAATGTTTTGCATATCTGGCACATAAATACCTTGCAATGCTGGCTACAAAAGTCCCATGCGAATGCCTGTTTTCACTTTATGGTGACATTGTAACGAAGAATGGGAGTTAGAATGGGAGTTCTATGATCTCAAGCATATGATATACAAGAAATAGATTATTTCAATTTAAACATGAGAGAAAGTGCTGTCTCTATTCTATTATAATGTAACAGTGAGAAAACCATATGCCTAGGAAAGCAACACAATCATGGTTTCATACAGATCATCATGTAGCAAACTTTGTTAATTACATCCTCAATGATTAGAGAGACAAGGTGATCTGAGGAAGACCTCTGTGTAAGCTCAAGCACTTGTCTCTCTCACCAACAGAGGTTTTTCCAATTAAAGATATTACCTCACCCACCTTGTCTCTCTAATATCCTGGGACTAACAAACACTGCATACTTAGTGATTGTTTCTTGGGGGAAGGAATTCATGGCTGACTGCTAGAACCTGTAAAAATTTCAGCAACAGCTCTTCTTTCTCATGAGTACTACAAGTCTGTCTCCACCTCATGTCACCCTGCCCTAAGTATTCTTCCTCCCATCTATCTTTTTCCTCCCCAATCTGTTACTCTTCTGAGGCTGCAAAGCCTCACACAGGGAAACACGAAAAGGACTTTTTTTTCTTTCTTCCAGGCTTTTCTCACTCTTAGTCCTTGTCTAAGTGGTGGAGCTGATCCTGGTGAAGCTGATCCTGTGCCACTGGTTCAGCAGAGGCTCTGTCTTTTTCCCTCTGGCCACTGTCCCCTCAACTTGCTCACTCTCTTCCACCATGCTTTCCTCACTCTAGGCTTTGCTACTTCTTCCTGATGTCTTGATTCTATATGGAATAGCAGAAGGCAGCTTCGGATTGGCCCTCCTACTACAGATTGCTGCTGTTACCACCTCTGCTTAGTTCACTTGGGTGAGCTGAGACTCCTCATCCTTTCTCTGGCTGATCCCTCCGCTGAGTTCACTCCTCTTGGTTCCACCCTTCAGTCAAACATAGCCCCCTTGCTCAGTGACTGGTGAGGAAAGGGAGAGAAAAGGCCTCCAACAGGTGGACGTCTGCCTGCTGAACAACAGGGTAAGAAAGCAACCTCCAATAGTGAGCAGATGGTGAGGATTTAAAAAAATATTGGGCAGAGAGCATAAAAGTCCTGGTGGCCAGGATGAAAGCTAGCTCCTCTAGCCATAAACCAAGGGTTAAAGTAAGTCTGGCACGTAGGCCTTGAAGGAGAATGCTTAAATGGAATTTCTGCGCTCTGTGGAGATATTAAAGATCACATAGCACTTTCTGAAAGAATAAGGCTTTGCCTTGGTATCTTTGGCCAGAATTTCTCCTCACCTCCACTTCTATTCAGTGTTCAGGGCATAGACTGGCTGTCGCCCACAGGTGGATACATCTCAAGGGTGAAGCCTTTTAAGTACAAACATCCTTTATGAAGCACTTAGTCATAAAAAGTGCTAAATAAAGGAAAAATCACTACCATTATTAATTGTCCTAAAAGGTGGCTATAAAATAATGTCAGCTATTACTTTAAAATCATATAAATTTTGTAACATTATTTAACTGTAATTTGTTTTAATTAATATTTTAATTAAAAAATTAAAAAAGTGTAAACCTCAATTCATTTCAAGGTATTTTAACAATATTTTACTCTGGTAAGTAGCTGTAAAACCTTTTAAAGCCTCGACACTAAATATGAATTATTCCGTAATGAAATCCACGTGTTCTAGTAATCAAAATTGTATAGCATTCTATAGTAACTTTTAATTTGTCAGAATTTCTTAATCTTGGTTTTATTTCCTTTTGCCCTTGCCATCCAGTTAAAATATATAGTTTTATATGAGATGTTTGCTTTGACGCTCGTTTATTATTTGGAATAATTTGAAAATATATTCACAACCTAAAGCAAGATTCTTAGTAAAGGGGGAAAAAATTGCTGCAAAAAACTTGCATCTGAAATATGTTTGTGTACTTAAATTAAAATAATCACACAAAAAAAGAATCAGTGTCAAATCAGAATAGACAAATATTTGACAATCAACTAAAAAATTACTAGTTACTTTTGAAAATCTTGCTCCCAAAAACTAACTAGTTATTCTTGTACCTTAGCTTTGGGATGCCCAAATTTGAAGCCCCCTTAAAGGGGCCTCATTTTCAGAGGGTTAATGCTTTGATTATGTAGCTCCTTTAAGGGGTCTCAGGTTGGGCACTCAAATACTTGGGGACACCAAAAATCATTAGTCACTTTTGAAAATCTTGTCTTAAAAAATGTCACACATAAATAATCCAGAAAATACTTAGGAGTCAAATTGATTAACATCTTAATTTATAACAGTGTAAAAATCTGATTCACTGTTAGTACAACTGAAATCAATATTATCTGTATTTTTATACCTAAAAACTAACCAGTGTCGGTTTTAATATGCAGGAGATTATATGTATCCTTTCATTTATATGTTTATATATATTTAGTTGAGAACAGACAAAACCAGAAAGACAATAAAATAACGGAATGAAGTGGCCTAAGATATAAAAACTTTCAGGTCTGTATAGCAGAATTTATCACTAAAAATTAATGTTGGCAAGCTGCCAAGCCTCAGATAAAAGCAGCACTGTAATGTCAGAAGTTTAAAATAGGTGTAATGTACAATATTAAATAGATACATTGGAAAATGCTATTATGCTTTACATAGTCAGGCAAACATTTTATTTTCAAGTTTCAGTTTTTTAACATGCATCTTTATGAACTTGGTTATAGTTTCATTACCAAAATTCTCAGCAAGTTGTACAGGCGTTAGATCTCCCAGGAGGCTTTTCACATCAGCTTCAGCATTCAGCAATAAATAGCAAATTCCCAAGTACCCTAGATGAAACAAAGATGGTGAAGAGGATTTTGGAGTCCAAAAACTTCTGTTAATATTACATCTATATTTCTTATATTTTGTGGAAAAACAAAATTAGTTCACCTATTTTAAATATCTGTTTAAATTTAAAAACACTATTTTAATTCCCAAAACAATCTAAGGCAACATATGTGATTTCCAAGAATATTGTTTTAATAATAAATTTGCACAGAATACCGTATCTCCATTTACTGGAGTATAAATGAAAAAAACAAACAAAACAAAAAACAGAATTTTAGGAGATTCTGGGGAAGTTTTTTTCCTTTATATAATAAAAGCTTAGAACATTTTAACAGAATTGGTCAGCCTGCTTTTGTTAAAAACATATAATAAAGATTAACAGGTGTAACACCATATGCAAGCAGCACAATCAAAATGGAAAGACCTTTCAAACGTGCGGTGATGAAAAAGGGAATGACAAGTATTTTCTGAATTTGTACATCATAAAAACAAAAATGTAGTAAGTCCAGTTATAAAAATCTGCAGTAACAATTCTTCACTAAAGAGATAATCAAACACAGTCTCCTCCTCACACAGGAAAAACCTTTTGAAACTTGCCTGATACATAACTTTTTTTCTTCCTCACAGACTAATCCTTCCATACAATATTCTTTAGGCATTACTTTGTGTATCCTTATATTCACAATGTCTTGGTCTATCCTGCAAACTTTTGCAAGCCAAGATTTGCAGAGAACAGTTTCCTGATATGGCTTTTTTCCTAGCCACTAATATTCCCATGGAATATTATGCCATATTTTGTACGAATTGCTCCCCCATCCCTTTTCAAAACATGGTTGTATTTCACTCAGATTTAGCAGAGCTGAGATACATATATTTTTAAATAGACAAAGAGCTCTTAACCACTTAGACAATCATTTGATTCCTTAACTACAAGTACTGAAAGGTCAACTGAAAAGGTTAAAAAAAAATCCAATAACATTCTTTGCCTTTTTTACATTATAAAGCCACATATATTGGGGTTTAAAAATAGAGTCCTCTTAGAAGTCTAAACTTCTGACAGCGACCATAGAAAATATGATGTGTGAGAAAGTTTACCGTAGACAATAGAAAGATGTAGTGCAGTAGCTCCATCACACTGGGAATTTGGGAAATTCACATTAATTCCAGGATAATGCAGCAGCAAAGATACAAGGTGCATTTTTCCAGTACTCACTGCAGCATGGAGTGGTGTGTTTCCATTTTCTGCTGCTTGGTTTACATCAGGTATGGGAAGTCCCTAGAATGAAAAATAAGCAGGAAAACATTTTTGAGCTGAACAACCAAAACAGATTTACAATGAGAAAAGTATCTATATTTCAGACCATAGAACAATGCCTCCATATTTTATATTAATACAATATAAAGCCTTTTATCTCTGGGTAACGGGCTCAGGTGTGTCCCAAACCTGTAATGATCAAAAGTCATTACACCCATCTAGTGGCTGTGTGGAATTACTCAGTGATTTTTAGTCCTCTTCTTAGTAGACATATCAAGCCTAATTCAATAGTCAGCTCTAAGTGGAACTCTTGTTCTCTCTAGGTTCTTTTACAGTGTCTGTCACTAAGGTGTTTGAGAAACATCCAGCCTCAGAAAGTAGGCTCAGAACTGAATGGACATGAAGACTGAAGTACCCTCTTGACGTTCAAGGTGGGCTTCCAAACAGATTGAAGGCATCATTAGCATAATAATGTGGGAAAACTTGCACTACTTCTATAGCTCTTCTGTGGAAAAATTGTGTGTACAATAGCACTTAGGGGTCTGGCCCAAATCAGGACTTCATTGTGCTAGAAGTTATTCAAAGATAAAGTAAGAGACAGTCCCTGACCTGAATAGTTTACAATCTAAACAAACAGACAACAATTTTCTATGCAACCAGTCTTTCACTTCATGAGCAAATTCACTTACTGTGTATTTTTTTAAAATTAAAATTAACAACAATATTTTGGGCTTGCTGATATCTTTCAGAAACTGCTTCTGCCAAAGAAAACAACAGTTTCTATATGATGCCACAAAGTTGGATAGCCAGAGCTGGTGCCAAATTTATCCCCAAACTGGAAAAGTCCAAGAACCACATAGAGCGCTTCCAAGACCTGTCAGCTTCTGCTCATTAAGATGTCTACCATAACTTAATGTAGGACTTCACAACCACCACTCTTCAGCTCTGGAGTTTGGAGTCTGTCTGTGGGGATAAAGAAATTTCTCTCCCCCTTCCTCCCCCCACCCATCCGCTAATAATCAACACCTGTGTTTAATTTTCTTTTTTTTTTTATTTAACTGCACCCCTCACTGACACTTGGGAACAAGACAAATTAAGTAACACTTCTTTCTATATTTTTTTTAACTATTATTTTTCCAGATAACAGCTAAGTGTAACTGAAAGAATAGAGGGCAAACATTTATTTTTCTGTTTTATCTTGTTTATTTATGCATTTGACAGCCTTTGAGTATAATTAGTTTCCTCTAGTTATGTGGTTCTTCCATACAAGAGGGGAGAGAGAACATTTTTTAAAATAGGAAATATGATTGCAAAATAACAATCACTGGTGGAGTGACTGAAGAGCAGGGCAGAATCCGAGTCTTTTGCACTCAAAAAATCAAATTAAGGAGCTCTGAATTAATTTTAATATACCCACACCTTTTAGCCATTCTAATTTGTTATAAACCCTATAGAGTTCCTAATTAATACATTTTAATGTATTGTATTTAATGTAACTTTTTCAGTCAACTGACCATGTCAAGAAAATAGTCCAGTATCTTTGGTTGGTCATATATAGTGGCTAAAAATATGAGATTTCGATTTTTTTCATCTACTGCATCAAGGTCAAGCTGCTGGTTTATAATAAGATAATGCAAGACATCAGCATATCCCAGCTGGACACTCTGTAGAGCTCTGAGGAAGAAAAAAAAAATGTATGTAACATTTCTTCATAAGGAAGATAAAATGATAAAAATAATGTATGGAAGTTTGTAATAGGCTGATTACCAATGGTTGTTTACAGTCCTATATAATTTTCTAAGAATTAAGAAAGGCACAGTCATTAAAGCCATAAAAAAAAACAAGTCATCCAAAATCCATTATAAAATAAGTCATTCAAAAAAAATAGCAAGTGAGGCCATTTTATAAACTTATGATGATTTCTAGTGGTTTTCTATAACTGTGGAAGTCTATGGAGTATGCTATAACTTTGGCCATTTAATTGTTATGTATGTCAATTGTTAAATTCTGACAATGTGCTTAAACTTAAATGTGACCGTGAATTCTCTTATTTTTTGCCATTATCATGATATTTTGTATTTATATAGTGAATTTCAAAGGCATTCAGGAACCTGGTACTATCCCCACCTGACAGAAGGGAAAGCTTTGGTAGACAGATATTAAGTAACTTGCCCAGTATCACACAGTCAGGCACTAGCAGAGTCTGGAATGCAATTGGTAATCTGACTACCAGTCCTGTGCTCTAGCTACTAAATTTCACTACCTCTCCTTTATCTTCCATTGTAGGAATATATTTACGGACAAGTGAATGTATATATTTGAATTAGCAAATATAGTAGTATGGAAGAATTGTGAGTCCTTCTAGTGCTGCCATAATGGACACCATATTCAAGGGATTTTTAAACCAGTATGAAAGCAACAAAAACACAGCTTTGTAATTGTCCAGAAAAAATTAAACTCCACATTAAGATTATTAAAATTAAACTAGTTCTAAAGCATGATCCAAACTGGTTTACAGTTTCTTACTTTAGGCTTCCATTTTGCCAGTATCCAAAGTTGTATCCCTTTTTAAGCAAGGTTGATGCCAATAGCAATTAAAAATTAATTTCCAAATACAGTACAGGTAGCAGCTCATTCATAGGAAAAAGTGTTCCTTTCCTATCAGATTTTCAGACTGTTGGGCTGAGCAAAAGAGATAAAATTGTCCTTTAAGTCAATATTTGTCAAGCCTGGAATTCCTGCTAGGAATTGAAGTGCAACTCCTTCTCAGGCAGACCACCAATTGAAGAATGTCAAGTGTACATAGCTAACAAAGGCTTATCAGGTATTTTCAGTGATAAAAACATTTTTCATAATAATGATAGTAATAATAGCCATTTGCAAACAGCAAAATAGAACTGTAGGCTTTGGATATTATTGTCTCAACAGTGCAAATTTTAAAAAGGAGCCTAAAGCACTTGCTATAAAAGAGATAAAGAGACTCTTTCAGACTACATGGCTGTGTTCTAGATACTAGAAGAAGACACATTAGAATGAATTTAAAATTGAACAAGTGTCAAAAACAGCTTGACAAAGTGCCCATAAAAACCATCCTGAAATGACAACTCGCACAAGCTAGGAGGTTGCTGACAACCGCAAGTAATTTAGCCAAAGGAGAGTGTGATCTGAAGATACAATTACCAACGACAAATGAATGACTGAGCACAAAAGGAAAACATGAAGTAAGAAGAGTTCTGAAAGTCACATTCAGCAGTGGTAACAATATAGGTCACAGAGCTTTTGAATTGACCATCAAATTGTAGAGAGGACACAAGCACTAGACTGGAAGGACTTGGAAAGTGCTACAGTCTGTACAAACGCTATCACTCAAAAGCAGCTGGAGGGTGGCATAAGATGAAAGGAGGCTGAACATTTAACTTATATTGGTCTGCCTTGATTAGTTTTCCTCTGAAGAACAAGAGAGGAATGTAAGACAGACAGACAGATGTGTAAGCTAAGCTTACACAATACCCTCATATTTTCAGTCTAATAGAAAGTTCATCATCCAGAAACCTGGTTCAAAATAAGTGGCTGAAGGTGCATAGCAGGCAAGCCTTTAGGAAGATGCTAGAGAGTACTATTAAAATGTCTGTTTATAAAAATATTGAACATATATGTATCTGATAATTTAAAATTAAAAAAAAAAAAACACACCAGACTGATGAGGTAAGGTTTCAAGAAAGATTTTGCAATGAACTGCTTCAGACCGATTAGTCCATAACCTAGACCAGAAATGGTAGCATTTTTTGAATGGCACAAAACCAAGCAATTTTCATACCTTGTTTCTTTCACTCTAGGAAATCCTGCTTATGAGCAAAGATCAGAAACAAGAAATGTTAGTGCTGCTCCAATCCTTGAGGAAGCCACTAGGCAGAAATTTATCGTTCCGTGCCACCAGTGTGCATATTGGATTTGAAAGTTAGACAAGAAAAGGCAAACGGGATAAGGTTGACTCCCCTACTGATGGGCTGCTGATCCAGAGATTTAATTTGTAAAAAGGCCAGACTGCAAAATTTTTTACTTACTCTGGTGAGCAGCTACTCATACGAGCTGTTTCATAGACTTCAGAACAGATGAGAGTAAGAGAATAAAAGTGAGAGTAATTGCTCATCAGAGCAAGTAAATGAGAGCAAAGTTTCAGATGGTCGTCTGTGTCACTTGGGCTTTTTGCTCAGTGAGCAACAGATAAGCATTTGTCTTTCAGGATTTTTTTTTTTTCCTTTTACCCTTTGCTCTTGTGAATCCTTTCAATAGGAAACTCAGCTTTAGAAGAGTTACATCCTGTGGATTTTTTAAGTCTAAGTTAAGAGATTAAGGAATACATAACAGAATCTTTCAAGAAGATACAATATTTGTAAAAACTTTGCTCTTCTTACAACTCAGAAGATTTCAAAACATTTTATAAGCACTAAACAGGTTGACAATAAGACCTCGAAGTTTCCTCCCTCAAAGGCAACATGCAAAATTATTCTTTTGAAATTGGTTTTGTGCCCTTTTGGTCTTTATAATGCAAAAAGAACTGAAGAGATTTTTTTCCTCTTTGCTTGTTTATTCAGCTTAGAAGTATCCAGAAAGTCACATCTAGCTTTCCCTACTTTTGCTGTAGGACTTTGTAGTGATCTCAAATGTTGATTAGGCAAGCTCTGTCACTGCCTAACTGAAGAAGTTGGAGGACTGAATTTTAGTAAAGGTGGTCTCTTTCACAAGTGCTTATTGGACTTTGGAGTTAAAGTTTTATATACTTACATTAATTTTCCCTTTTCTCAGTTGCTTAGCTCTGTCTGATAGAATTTTGACATCAGGAGGCCAGAGTTCCACATCAGACAATCTGAACTGATTTAAAAAACAAAAAAATCAACCAGCTTTCAGGCTCTCTTTATGGCTCAGTGAAGAAGAAGAAAAAAATCCCTTCAACTTCTTTTGCAGGTGATTTTTAAAGAACAATCCTGCTATAATTGCATTGGAAACAACCTGGGAATAGCCAGTGTGTTTTTGGAGACTTTAGATCATATGTCAGATATGAGCTCCTTCTGCTGCTTTAAAGGCAGCATTTTGCTAACCATGGCTTTTTCCACAAAGAGAAACAGTGAATGTAATGCATCATGTTTGACTCGCACACGACTTTGCCTCCAAAGCAGTGTACGTTCCTGCAGCCATAGCTGAAATGATGCTAAATGGCACAAAAAGGAGCAAAGGACAGAAAGCTTGACTTTTGCAACTCAAAGAATCATGAAGGAAAGAACAATTCAAACTTTTAAAAGTTACAGTAGACAAAAGCTGGATTTTCACTAACATTACAGATCTATGAAGATGACTATCTGCATATATAAAAATGGCACAGTTATGACTTTAATATATGCTTTGTTAGGAAATTCCAGTATTCATTTTTTCCTTCCCTTTGCTGCTGCTTTCAAGAGCCTTTACCCTCACTCACTATCCATTTAAAAAAAAATTTTAGTTGTAAATGTGAATTGTGTTCGAGAAGGGTACCCGCCCAATTGCCCTGGAGACCAAAGTCCCATTTTTCTACAGAATAAATATAGCATATAGAACAGCAGCAGCATATTTGCCTCAGAGTGTCCTCCAACCTGCAGCAGTTATGATATTCCTCACCAAAGCCAGGAAGGTAGTTCGTTCTCCATGTCTGGTCAATCCTGGTGTAATTTAGTAATAATTGTAGTGATGACTTTGGGTGGCTTTGTCAATTAGTAGTAATTGTGGTGGTAGCTTTCCATTTCCACTTGATGTAGAAATCATGATCTTGAATTAATATAAATTTTACAATAGAAATTGTGTAAGATTGAGGAAAAGATGGAGAGGAGGGAGTAAACTTGTTAGTTTAAGTATCTTAATCAGCAATCATGGAAATATAATTTTGGAATATCTGGTAAAGTGACTAGGTAGTCAAAATTACCTTGATCCTGAAGAAGTCATTCAGCAAGATGAACAAAAATTAAAGTCAAGATGCTAAGTGGTGCGTGGTTCGGGGAATAAAGTAGAGCCACATTAAAGACAGGAAAAGGCTCAGAGCATCCCTTCCTTATATGCATGCAGAGGAGATCCTTCATGTGAAGATTTCCTCCTGTATGTTTAGAAGGGAGAGGTGCTATCTCTAGACCCAGCACCTGACAGTCCAATAGGGCCTCTTCTGTAGCCCCCCAACCTCCACCTCTCAAGGAAAGTTTCCCTTAATGGGGTTTTGCAGCACTTCTGGTCCTTTGGAAATTATGAGAGATTGATCTGGGTCTTTTGGAAAAAACAAAAACAAAAAACAAACAAACACCTCCTCATTTTTAAGAGACCAAGGACAGAAAAAAAGTGGTAGGACCCCAGCATATTATGTGAGGCTACTATCCTTAGCAGATAGGGTCACTGAGGTAGCTCTGCTTCTACAATTTATCCCAAGTGACTGCACCCATTAAATCCAGAAATAAGAACGCATATTCTCTCCTTGTTCCACATACAGAATTCCTACTCCTTTTAATGGAAGTCATGTATGTGGACCGAGGGAAACTATAGTTTTGGCCTCTAAGTATCACTCCAAAGAAAAAGGGCTGTCTTTTATGTTTCAGCCTTTGTAACTTTGACAAGCTACTCCCATGGTACAATCTGTGCTCTTGTTAAGAGGAGTGAGAGATTAAGAGACATGATCCATGCAATGATGCACCATTCTAGCCCTAACATGCAATTTCATATATACTACCTTTTTTTAAAATCCATAGTTGAACTTGGGTATTATGTAAAGATTATGCAAATTTAGAGCTAGTCAGTTTGGAAATATCCTGGATTTGGATAAATCATTATTGGTGTATTACTACTGCTTATCACCTATGAGTAAGGAATGGATATAAAAAAGAAATACAAAGTATGAGAATACTGGCTATATTATGAACTCAGCAAAATCTGTTGTGTAAGTTCTGGCTTGGATTCCATCTCTTAAAGAAACTAAACTTGTATGGTAAGAGAAGCAGTGTCTTGTGAACTGGTTTACATATTCTTCAGGACAATATCTTCATACTTGTGTACTGAGGAGTCTCCCTTCCCCCCTTACAATTCTTGTTGTGGAAGGGACACTTGAGATTTTCTCCCCACTTTAAAAAGTAGAGAGAACTGCAGCAAAATTTTGATGTTATTTGTATACCAGCCACAGTGCCTCTATGATCTGTGTTTTGTAAGATAGATTGTTATCATAGCACTTAACTATTACACTGCAGTTTATAAAAATCAGAAAATAAACAAGCAATTTGTTTTTAAAAACACTTTTATTTCTTTTTTAAACAGTTTGATAAAACCATTCATTGGCATTTAGAGTTCAACTGTAAACAATCACAATAAGTTACTATTGTATATTGAACTTTATACATTTTTACACAAAATTGCAGTAACAATCCGTAGGAGTAAGTTAAATTCAGCATATTTGAGAATGGATTTGGCTACTGAAACACTGTACTGGAAAAATCTGTGCAGTCAGGTAAGTAAAATTATTCAAAAGCTTGATGTTTAACTCCCTCCTGTGGTGTAAGTAAGCAGCATCATAATTCATCAGCTTCTATAAGTTTATATAGTGCTAGTGCTATGATTAAAAAGCCTGCTTTCACTCAGAACAAGTTTTTAAGTTAACAACAGAAAATCCTCGCTCATGAGTTAAAGTATAGTAGAGTTTCAAACAGACAAAGTTGTTGTAAACATCTTTCCTTACATGAAATTGGTATGCCACATTTAGATACATTTGTAACCTTTTTGATTGACACGCCATAGGAGACCTTCTCAATTTTTATGTTGCAGTAAGAGTTTTAAAGAATGACCAAAAAGAGTACTTAGTCGTTTTGTGTACAAAAGCCTATAATAAGAGTTTTAGCATTTACATCCAAGACAATTCCCACTACCATGAATATAAGCATTGAAAACTAAATTGTTACCCACTGTTTGGGGATGGATTCTGTGTCAGTTGAAGCCAATGGCAAGGCTCCCACTGACTTCAGTGGTGAAGATCAGGCACTAGCTAATCTAGAGTGAGTTAATTTTAAAGAGACTGTCAACTTCAAAAATTGTTTGTCCTAACAGTAGGTGGTAAATACTCAAGATGACTATAACCAAAAGATTAGAGAACAAAGTTATTTGTTTCAGTTTGTTAACTTTAAGTCAGTTTCCCAGTCTGTATAGGTCTTCCACACACCAGAAAAACATGACTTTTTTTTTTTAAATTAAAAAGTAGTAACAAAAATGGGCAGGGTTATACAGTCTCCGAGACCATTCCTGAAAGTCCCTTAGATTACTTTTTGAAATGGATTAGGTTTCAGATTAACAGTGTCACTTTAATGACCATCTGAACCCGGGTCTTAATACTGCATCCTGTGGACACCCAAAATTCCCCTTGATGTCAATGGGAGTTTTAGTTGCACAAGCACTGCAGGACCAGCCTCAAAACACATACCAATCCAAAAATCAACCAAAAAAAAGAATCAATGACTGAAATTTAGAGCATGATGTTCAATCAATCACTTTCAGGCTATTATTCTGACAGTTGGGTGTCAAAACGAGTAGCCACATGTCAATGTATTTATCATGAAAAATTTTTATCTGTAAATATGAATGGGCTGAGAAAAACATTATCTGAATTTTCATAAGTGGATCTATAAATCATTATTTGAGGAGGTGTATCGTGTATTTTACATGGGACACGATAGATTTTAGTCTAATTTCAAGAGAGGTTCATCACATTAAAGATTCGTAAGTACAACTTATTTTTAAAGTTACTTTGTCTAAAGGCTTCAACATCTTTCAAATATTATAGAAAAAAGATCAAGCCAATGTCATAAAACATGCCTCATTTAACACAACAGTTATGAAAAAAGATTGCAACCAAGTTTATTCAGACAGTTCAACCTCTCTTAAAAACTCATGACAGAGTATCTTACCAAGAAAATCCAAAGAGCATAAGTTAACGTGCTTATTTTGGTTACTAGCTGCAGGCCTTGATAGATTTGATGCCACAAGTATCTGACAACATAAATAAGATTACAATTCACAATCATAACAGTAAAAAGAGTGGGAATTTGAACCGTCAGGTAAATGTTTTTCAAAGCAGCTGGTTTAGAGAAAAAAAGCAAACAAAATAAACTTACCACTGAGGTGGTATATCTGATAAGACTAATAGGTAAACTCCGATAAGCTCTCATGACAGATGTCAGTGTTCATTCACTGTCAAAATTTGTTATGATAACCGAATACAGAGGAGCCTGTCCAAAACAGGAGAGGGTAGTGATGTGGGCAGGAGGGAAGTAAGTATACAGGACCAAACCATTTTCTCTGCTAAACTGGTAAAAGTATGAGAAAGAGGCTAAAGACCTGCTCCTATGAAGAAAGTCCACGTTTTTTCCAGCACACAACATAAAAAGTTCAGTCAAAGCACGTATGTTCCTCAAAACTCAGAAAATAAGCCACAACAAGCAGTTCCCATAATATGTTGCAGGTATTCCTTGCCTGGGCCCATGAAGTTTCCTTGTGAGGTATACATGTAATTTACATGAATGGCAGTACCTACTAACCTTGATATTTAGTACAGTTTCTACTGCTTTTTGAAGTTTAATGCTAAAGGGCCAAGACAGTTTACACATTCAAACACACGGCTGTGGTTTTGCCTATACACATACAGTTCTGCACAGGCACATAAAAAAGGCTCAAGGCATTATTCAATATTTGTTTTAAACATACTTAAAGTGATCTTTAAAAAGAGCAGTGCAGTATTTGCTTAAGTTCCACGACAGTCAAGAAATGTGTTTATAAAGTTAGTTACTAGATAATTCTCAATACTAGATTTTTAATTTTCTTACCTTTCTGTAACCACTTCGTTTGTTTGCTTTGTAGTAGCAGAAACACAACTCTTGATATGTAGTTCAGGAAGGAGCTTGGTACTGACCAATGCCTTATAAAACTGAATTTTAAAAGCATTAAGTTGTTTAGTGACTAGTCTTATATTTTACTTCGATGTTTTAAATACTTCTGACATCCATAACTTAGCAAGCAAAAGATTGGAAGTATAAAAAAAAAAAAAGCCATCTTCTAGTCTTTTGAAATTACCCACCCCACTAAAATATATTCTTTCCTACTACAACAGATTCCTTAGGACAATCTCAACCCTAGAGAAGCATTTACTGTGAAAACTGAGTCCTACATCGGATTTACTGAGGCCATGAAACTCCCTGAAAACCGATTCAATGCTTTTAGTCCAGACATTTTCCCTCTTTTGAGAGGAGACCATCACATCAGGTACTGTGAAAAATTATTAATGGTGTACACATAACTGTACACAGTAGCCAGGTGTATAAATATTACCCATCTATGAAAGGCTACCTCCCCTTTGGTTTACAATTCTCCCTCCCAGGGGGAAGACACTGACATTTCTGTGTTGCTGTCTCTGCCAGATAATTCTAGTAGTGCAAGAATACTGCTTTCGATTTATGCTTCTCCAGCCTTGAAGTGCAGTGTATGGCATGTGAAATGCTACCACACTAAATCATCCTTTTATTTCAGTCTCAGATGGAATGTTTAAGTTACCTTTTAGGTTTACAACAAATCAAATTCAAGGCATCTTAAATTATTATTATTAGAATGGATTTAATTCCCTCAGAATTAACACTCTTTAAACGTTGTTAAAAGATTACATAGAGGAGACAAATGACAATTCAATCACCTTTCTGTGTCTAGTTATTGCAGACTGTTTAACCTAATCCCATGATCATGGCTGAAAGCCACACACTCAGGGAAGTTAATAGATATTTCGCCATGACAAGACTATGTGATCATGTCTGTAGTATACAATAATCATCATACCAGAAGTCCCTTCATAGAACAACAACTTGTTCGCAACATTCAAAAGGAATGTTAAAGCCACCCTACAACAGGCTTATGTAAAAACATTCTAGTCAGGCTGTTTTTGCTATGTTTGTCTTTATGAGGTTTAAAAAAAAAAAGTGGGGGTGAGGGGGGCAATCTATTTCTTACACCTTAATTTGCTCCTCCTTATTCCCAGACATTGTGTACATCAAAATCATCTCTAAAAGTAACTGATGTCACCAAAAAGAAGAGGAATGATTAAGAAAGAAACATGCACCAGGAGAAGATAAACCAAGGGACAAAGTGTTCAGCCTGGCTTTACAAGCATAAATAATTGGAGTACATTGTTCTTAGATGTCCATGCAGCAATAAATGCAGATCCAAAACTGCAACCAAGTGCAAAAAATGGAGACGAACTTTTGAAACACTTAATGTATAGGAAAAGTGATCCTAATTCTTTGCCCATAACTATAGCTTTAAAAATAAGAAAAAACTTTACGTCACTTGCCCCCAAAAAGTAGCAGGGAGAAAAATTTCTAAATTAACAATTTTCATCCTTTTCCATAATAGATCAGTAGCTTTTGATAATTTAATCTACAACTCAGTATTGAGTTTTTAGAGAATTGTCAAATTTCTAATGCTATTGACTATGTATTCTCACCGCGCAGAACTGTGAGCTTTTACTAAAAACAAAGTTGACATGAGTTATAGAACACATAATGGTTCCATTACAGTCTAATTTTTGCCCAAGACAGTAACAGCTCCCTCACAGCTGTTTACTATCTATAATGTATGACTACTTTGACATCTCTGCTGATTATGTAGCTGGTACACATGTGATCTAAGCTCTAAAACTACATATATAGTTTTAAAGTACACATGAAATAATTTTTTTTTCTAAATTTAGAAATATTTTTTAATCTCTTCCTTCTACTGCAACACGTAAGTCAATCCATATTTGGGACTTAAAGCAAATAAAAGGCCACTTCTGAAAGCAACAAAAGAGAAACTTTTCTTCTTTTCTGAACTCCTAGAAGCCTAAAGGTGTATTGAATTATTTTCAAAATTTTGAAAACAACAACAACCTGGGGCATTGAAATCAATATGACTACTCATATGAATACGGGTTTGTGGAATCAGTTCTTAAGGGCCAAATTCTTCAATGCAATGTGGCTAATTTGCAAAGAATTGTTGGCATAAGCTTGTCCAAAAGAGAGTTTAATAGGCTTAGGAAGGATCATCTCAGGGTAAGGATGATATTTCAGTGTTACAGAGGCAGTGTAAACGTTTGTTTACCAGCCTGCCAGCATAGCAGGGAAAAGGGGACATGGCCCTATGTTTTGCACATTACTAGCCACATTTCTGGTCCCTACAGGACTGTTTGCAGCCACCACAGAGCTGCCCTCAGGATGCAGTGGGACCAAGTCACCAGAGCTGCAACAGGATCAGGGGAGTGCAAAAAATTAGAGTTTTTATCTTTTCACACCTCTGCCTCAATGCTCTGGGCACATCAGCCCCACTCCCCCATCCCTGAGTGGGCTTCATATTTCCAGTAAGATTCAGTCATAATTAAGGTTTGTTTTTTAAAGAAAGGAGACAACCCCCTGCAAATATAGTTACTTATAAGGGAGACACTGATAGGCCTTTGTCTACAGCACACCAGCAAGTTTCACTGAAGACATTCTTTTAAATGAAACTAACACCGCTTCTCTTAAAAAAAAAACAAAAAACAAAACTGTTTTGAGAGATGTCCTATAGTGGAGTTCTCACCTTCAGAATCTCTCAGTTAATTGATATACACAATGCTTTTGGAGTCAAAGGTTTAAAAAACAATAACTGTGCTGAGATAGACGGATTGAATTCTAAAGGTAGGAACTTTCCAATAGGGGACTATAAACACCAGCCAAAAGCACAGATTTAGATCAGACCCTTTAATAAAAAAAAAAAAAAAAAAATAGATCAGTGCTATAAAATTAAAGCCAAAACTGTTTCAGACAGCTTTAATGTGAGAAACTCATTTGAGAGCTGTATGAATCCTAAATAAGCCAAATTAAAATCTCCTGAACCCAGAAGTTTTATGGTATTCCATAGAATATTTCCCATTACTTATTAGACAAGAGTGTTTTATTAGCAACTCCGAGTACCATTTAATTTTAGTTGCATAGCTCTCACTAAAACCTGAACTCTAACTTTGTCTCAGCGCTGTTTAATTTAATCATATATATTTTTCTATTAATATTAAAAACAGCCATTATCAAAATTTCAGCATTATTTTGCATTTACCTTCACTACTGCATGCCAGAGATTTGCTAGCACAAAAGCTCGTACAGCTAGTAGCCACTGTGTTACTTGAGGATTATTTGTTGTATATTTTACACTTGAAAGCATTTTTTTATATCCAGTTGTTTGCTCTGAAGACATGATGTTTAAATAGTCAAGGAAAATATACAGTTTCTGGTTGCTCAGTAGTCCCATAGGATATTCACTCAATGTGGCAGCAAGGATGGAATGCAGATCAGAAGGTTGCAGTTCAGAATCCAACTCCTCAAGAAATGCAAGTTGCAATTCATCCTCAATAATACCCATTTCTAATTCCAACAATTGCCTTTTTTGATTGTAGTGTAGTTCTGACAGCCAGAAATGTGCAAAATGTACAAAGTTATCTCCAGTGCAACACCAGACACCCAAGTCACTAATGGAACTATATGCTTTCTCCAGCCAATCTGTCACAGAAGTACTATCAAAGTGGTTAAAAACCTTATCAAGTCGTCCTCTCTCAGCTGAAAAGAGCAGATGAGATGAATCCTTTGACGACACAGCTGCACTTAAATTTAACCTTGTTGGTTCACTCAAATGAGGAGGCATTTTCTTGCCAATATGAGGCAAAGGTACAGCCTTAAATAAAGAGCAATTCCTGATCTTAAGAGAAAAGAATTTTTTTTGCAAGCTACTATTAACATCAATGTGAGAATTATTCAACAAGGAACACACGTCTGGAAGGTGAAGGATCTCATTTTGGCTATTTGGGCCACTTTCACATAAATGTTCATGGTTTAAGTCTTCTTCCTCCTCCATATTCACATGGGAGACAATCATAGCTCTTCTGTCCTTCAGACTTTGCATTTGGTTAAACAGCAATACAGAATATTAGTAACCCTAGCTGCAACACAGACAATAAGCACAGCAAGTCACAAGTCAATGGATCTCAATATGAACCTGAAAGAAAAAAAATGAATACAGGAAATTAACTCATGGTCAGTCTCCATCTTCAGTTGCTTCTCTTAAAGTAAAATATACACCTTTTCATCATGTCCAAACTACATATCAGTATTACCAGGTATTATTTAGGGATCTCCATATCATGAAGGAAAAAAAGAATAGCTCAATAGCAGAACGTAGTGGAGGAACCTAAAAGGGGGACCTCATTACAAACTATACTAACTCTTTTCCTTGAATATGTTCAAGCAGATTTATCATATACAGCTGAAAGTGGATATTAATACTATAAAAGGTTATTTCTATACACAAAATTTAAGATAATGGCCTCTAATAGCAAGTGTCCCTCTACCCTGTTGCACATTTAATGCTAGTTTCTCCTCTTTTGCAGTTTAAATTCAATGAGTTAGAGCTTACCTTTGTTGGGTAGTGGAAAGCATCACAGGTGACTCAGCGAATGAGAAATCTGAAAACTTATTGCATAACAATACTCTCTACTTTAACCAATAAGATTTCAGTATGTAAGTGATCAGAGGCTTAACATCAGAGATCAGTTTTAAATGTCTCTCTTCCTTTAATTTTTAAACATGGACATTAAAGTCAGTCAGAGGCAAAGTCTCAACTACTATGTCCATCAAAGCTGTTTTAATAATGTTTCATTTTCACCAAGACATGTTTGTGTGTGCTACCTTCTGTGCTTGCTAACTTTGTATCAAGGCACTCAATGGAAAAACTGGGCAACTATAAGCCCACAGCAGTGGGTTAATTGTGTGGTGAATGTTCACATAGATTTGCACAGACAGCACATGGAACAACATGCACAGCGCAGAGGAAAGACCACCAGGCAAACTGATTGCACAAGCATGTTTAGGGGTTACAATGTATATTGCAACAAACCAGGATGCTGATCCTATTACAAGATCTGCCAACACAGGCAGTAGACAAGGATGAAATAGCTGCCATTGTTACTAACTGAATACTGTGTGTGAAGCTAAACATGGCTTATATCCAGACACGTCACTAACCATTTACAAATTTTAAGAGTTGTAGCACAGAAAGACAGGTGTAAAAAGAGAAAATCTCCATATCCAATCCGTCAATCCTCTGGTCCATTCGGTCTCCCTATCAGTTTATCATTCTATTTGCTAGATTTAGAAGTTTCATCCTTTACGGGCCTCAAGTGGTCATAACATCTGTCCTCTAACATACCACAACCAAGCCTTCAGAGACCTTCATAGAATATCAGGGTTGGAAGGGACCTCAGGAGGTCATCTAGTCCAACCCCCTGCTCAAAGCAGGAACAATCCCCAATTTTTGCCCCAGATCCCTAAATGGCCCCCTCAAGGATTGACCTCACAAGCCTGGGTTTACCAGGCCAATGCTCAAACCACTGAGCTATCCCTCCCCACTTTTCTATAGTCACTCCCACTCCCCCTTCTTCCTTCCCACTGAGTAGCTGCTTGATCTGCCTGAAAGGCTGTTCAAGTGCTTGCCTCATCAGGGCCCCTCTTCTATTGCCAGTGAAGTCAACAGCAAAACATTCACCACCTTTTGTGAGAGTAGGCTCACATCCTTAGGCAGATTGTAAAGGCCCAACCCTCCAGATGAGGAGTTTCCAGTTCCCATTGGCCCCCTAGATGAAATAGCGGGAGTTCTGTATCTTGCAAAAGCAGGCTCCGAATAGTTTGTTTTGCATTCAGATCAAAAGCGTAAAAATGTATATTTTACTGTAAGCATCAAGTTATCCTGGGTTTCCTAGTAGGACAATTTTTATTTAATTTAAAAGTCAATCTCTACCAGAAAACTAATTTTTACTGCTCCTTTGGGTAGTTATGCTGATTTTGTCTTAACCTATATATGCTAATACAATTATTTAGACAGACAGACAGACAAACTGGAACACTAAATATGACATGTATCCTACAAAGAAAAACATGACGACATGCAAGCTGAAGGAGCGGTATAATAGTCACTTATTGCCAATTATAGTGACTGTGCTGTGTAGGATCCGATAACACCATAGCCACAATGTACTTGTCTTTGTTTTTAAATTTACACAACAGGATGTTACTCTTGGGGGAATTCTGCACCATTGCACATGCGCAGAATTCATGTCACCCGCAGATTTCTTTGCTTCCCTGCAGAAAAATGACTTTCAAACAGGGAAGCAAAGGGAAGCTGCAAGAGCAGTCACACACCAATCCCTAGCAGTGCAGGTACATCATTTCAGGCACCTGGAGCAGCTGGCAGAGAGATAAATCACCACAGGGCTGGGGACACTCCAGCCAGTGGCTCCTCCCTTGAGACAGGATCAGCTGCTAGTCCCATCTGGGCTGGAGACAGGAGAGGACAGGACTTCCTCTTCCCCTGAAAGGAGTGACTGGGGCTGTGTCAGACCCACCCCCAGAAACCTTCCCCAGCTGCAGGAAGCTCAGCATCCTCCCCTGCTTCCTGCCCCCATTGCTCCTCAGCTATGGGGAGAGGGGTCACTTTAAGGGAAGCTGCTCCTGCATCCACCCAACCCCGAAGCATCTGGACCTCCCATACCCAGTTACCCCTACCAAGTCTCACATGGTACATCCAGAACTCCCCGAGCCCTCCATACCCAAACCCCACCCCACTAAACCTCAACCCCTGCATCAGGAGCCCCCCTGCACGCAGACCCACACCTCTGCACCCAGACCACTGCCCACTAAGCTCCCTGCACTCAAACCCCCACCCTGATGTCCCACCCCCGAGCGCCCACATCCAGACCCCACTACTGACCCCCAACTAGCTGCACCCAGACCACCACCCCACCAAGCCCCACTCCCACAGCCCTCCCCGCTGAGCCCCAACCACCTTCACCTGGAAGCCCCTGCAGAGTCCCATTGCCCCTCCACAGTCCCATTGCCCCTCCACCTGGAACCCCCCCCAATGAACCTGTGTGCATCCAGATGTCCCCCACACCTAAACCTCTTCATTGAGCTGCCTGCATCCAGATTGTCCCACACCTGGATCCCCCCCACACTTGGATCCTGCCTGCCCCACACCTGCCATAGAGGAGCAGGATCCCAGGGTGTTTCTGGGGCTGGCCCAGTCCTTATGCTGTGTCAGTGGTAATGTTGCACCCGGCCCTGAGTCCACGTCCTGGGGGGGGTGGGGGGGGGGGGAAGCTGAGGTGATCTCCCACCTCCACGCAGCCAGTGGCCTGTGCTCCCCACTGCCATGCTGGAGCCCCTGCATTTATTTCTTGACAAATAAAACCCGCCGAGTTTTAAAATATCGTGTGCAGAATTTTTAACGTGTTCGTGGCACAACGCCCTCCCGAGTCAGGACGTGCACAAAACGCATCGCAGCCACAACCTGAAGCTCACGCCACTTGGGAGCGAGCACAAAAAGTTTCCCTTGAGTCAGATTAAGAAGACAACGGTGCCCTCCGTCCCTGGCAGCACGGGGAGCTCCGCGGGCACCGGAGCCAACCTGAGAGGGAAGAGTTAGTGACGCCTGCAATGGCCCGACTCAAGCGCAGCCACGTCCGCCCCTCCTCCCGCGAAGCCCCCCGGCGGGGACGGGGACGGGGACGGCGAATCCCCCCCGCCCCCATTCACCTGCAGCCTGACATTGAGCATCATGGAGGCCACGATGTAGAGATAGGGGAAGTTGATCCGCAGCTTCCAGGCCAAGTCGAAGAAGATGAGGAGGGTCCTGGTCAGCCCCTTGCAGAAGACCCCGTAGGACCTGGCGGCGGCCGACTGCGAGAGCCTAGCAGCCAGGGCGGACAGAGCCGCCGCCATATACACCCCGCCCCCACCGGGCCCTCAGGCTGCACCGCCCCCGCTCCGTGCTGACCCGCTGGGGACCCGCTCCAGGGCCTCTCCAGCCCAAAGAGCCCGGATGTCGAGCGCCGTGGGGGAGAGGGGAAGGATGAAATTTACATACGTAGGTCCACCGCTTGCTACGTCACAGCGGTTTTTAGTTATGACGGCACGGCGCAACGACGCAGGCTAGGGGCCACAAAAAAAAACTGGGCAAAGAGCTGCCCTCCCCTGCGCAGGCGCAGTGCTCGCGGGGCCGCTGGGCTCCTTCCACAGCCCCTCCCACCTCAGGACTACGCGTATTAAGGCTGGGAACGCGGGCACGTGCAGTACTGACCTTACCAGCAGAACGGGCGGGAACGGAGGAGGGGGTGACTCAGACGACGGGAAGCAGGGAGAGCCTAGAGGGCCCTCGCCCCTGCGGAGGAGAACAGGCAGCCCCGCAGGGCGAGGCTAGCGCAGGCTCTAGCTACCTTACCTTTGCCAAGGGTTGACTAGCTCAGGCTCTGCCCCAACCTTGATAGTGGCTGTTTTTCGTGAAGCAGAGGGAATTATGTGAGGGTCTTCCCTTGACTTTGCTGGATAAAACCTTGAGAGTAGGACCCAAAGGTGCCCTGCAGGGGTAAGAAAGTGTTGCCTGAGTTCTTCCTGTCCAGCTCCAGGCTGAATCCCACTGCTCTGTGTTTTCATAGGACGTATATTTTGCATTCATTTTATTCTAGCATGAGCACCCTGTAAGTGCTAAAGAGCTGCTCGAGCAGGCACAGCAACCAAACAATTTTCCATGCAAATAGTCTTTTTAAATAAACCATGTTCTTTGCACCCATTAGGCAGCCAGACAGCTATCCCCAAACCCAGAGAAAAGTTGTTCGTTGTGCTTTAGTCAAAGCTTTATTTCAGTTTTAATGGTACAGTGTTGAAGTACCATTCATCCGTGGATTTTCAAGATACTTTGCAAAAGTTTCTCACAACCCCTCTGGGAAACAGGTGCAACTCTATTAGGTTTCATTGTTATAAATGCTGGTATTAGATGAAAAATCAGGCCTCTGAAATCTTTTTCTAATTGTCGTCTTCTGCGTACACTCCTTTCCCATATTTATTTTAGGACCATTTAAATCATAATAAAAGTTGCATTTAAGGCTCCCCACGTTAAAAACAGTATTAGTCTGAAATTGTAATTGTTTATATGACTAACATTAAAATCTTCCAGTAGCACTGTAAAAATATTTTATTGCCACTCAGTTGTTTTAATGCACAGATACATAGCAATCCCAAGAGGACTGAATATATTCCCAGGTTGATCTACACTTTTGTTCATAACACTGTTTTGGCCAGTCAATGTTTTCAGTGTAGGGGAGAGCACCTAGGTAACATCTCTGCATGCATCTGTAACAGCAATCACTATGAGCCCAATGCAGGAAACAAAGTACTAGCCTTTATTGCCAGAGGGGGAAATATTTAGGCTAAGTTGTGGCAAAGTTACTGTCTACGAAACAAAGAAAAAGGGGATCCTAAGCCCAAGAAAAACTCAGTGTCAGCCCCAAGTCCCTTCAGGCAGGCACAGACAGGCAGGGACCCACAGACCTTTCCTTTTGCACTTCTCTTCCCCAGTGGAAAAAGTCTAGACCCTTTCTGAATTACATGACTGCAGGCAGGCAGCCCTTAGACTTTTTTTAGCTGTTCCATGTTGTTACAGGTAAAGTATTAGAAGCAGCTTCTTCAGGTGGTGAGCAGAATCCTCTGGTCTGACCTGTGACTGGCATTGGCACAGAACTAGATGGCGCAGTGTGGAACATAACCTGGACTGGTCTAAGCCAGCAACTGGATCAGTCACTGGACTAGGCCCAAGGATGGGCACTTCTGTAAGCAGTGAAAGCTAGGGTTACTTACCAACTTTCTAATTGCACAAAACCGAACACCCTTGCCCCGCCTCTTCCCCTAGGCCCTGTCCGCACTCTGCCCCTTCTCTGCGGCCCCGCCCCTGCTACTCCATCCCCCTCCCTCACTCCCTTGCTCATTTTCACTGGGCGAGGGGTTGGGGTATGGGTGGGGGTGAGGGCTCCAGCTGGGGGTGCAGGCTCCAAGGTGGGGCCAGAAAGGAGGGGGCTCCATGCTGGGGTGCCAGCTCTGGAGTGGAGCAGGGATGAAGGGTTTGGGGTGTAGGAGGGGGCTCCAGGCTGGAGCAGTGGGGTTTGCAGTGTGGGAGGCAGCTCTGGGCTGAGACAGGGGCTTGGAGTGTGGGCAAGGGTATGGGCTCTGGGTTGGGGATGCAGGCTCCAAGGCAGGGCCAGAAATGAAGGGTTCAGAGTGCAGGATGGGGCTCAGGGCTGGGAAGGGGGTTGGGGTGCAGGATCTGGGACAGAGTTTGGATGCGGGAGGGAGCTCAGAAGGGAGTTTCAGTGTGGGAGAGGGTAAGGGGTGCGGACTCCAGGTGGTACTTACCTCAGAAGGCTCCCTGGAAGCAGCGACATGTCCCTCAGTTCCTAGGCACAGGGACAGCCAGGCCAGGTGTCACCCCCACAGCTCCCATTGACCACGATTCCTAGCCAATGGGAGCTGCAAAGCCAGTGCTCGGGGCAAGGGCAGCACACACAGCCCCCCTGGCCACGCCTCCACCTAGGAGCCAAGGGACATGTCATCACTTCTGGGGACCTGCCCGGAGCCAGGTAGGGAGCCTACCAGCCCCGCCAACTAGACTTTTAACAGCCTGGTCAGTGGTGCTGACCGGAGCCACCTTTTCAACCAGGCATTCTGGTGAAAAAATAGACACCTGGCAATCCTAGACTGAAGGTATATTCATATTCATTATTTCTGCTACATATTTTTGTAGGATCCAGTATGCATAGCCTTTGCCTGCAAGGAGTGAGAGCATGTCATTGTCCTCCCCACATATGTATTTTAAGTGCCCCATTGGCACTAGAGTTCCTGTTCTTGTGTACTAGAAGACAAGGCTGAAATAGTGCCTAGCTTTTGTGCTGGGGCTAAAGTGAGGGGAAACTCCTTCTCTCTTAGCCACCCACCTCCTGTGTAGTCCTAGACACAACCTTGACATCAACTAGTTAAAAATGTGATTTAGCACTGGGGTTCTCAACCTTTTTCTCTGAGCCCCTCCCCCCAAATGCTGTAAAAACTCCACAGCCAGGCTGTGGCACCATAACTGGTTTTCTGCATATAAAAGCCAGGGCCATGGTTGGGGTAGCAAGCAGCACAATTGCCTGGGATCCCATTAAGCTATATCGCTCAGGCTTCGGCTTCAGCCCCGGGTGGTGGGGCTCAGGACCCTGGGCTTCAACTCCGTGCAGTGGGGCTTTGGCTTTCTACCCTGGACCCCAGGGAGTCTAATGCTGGCCCTGCTTGGTAGCCCCCCTGAAACCTGCTCGTGGCTCCCCACGGGGGCCCCAGATCCCTGGTTGAGAACCATTGATTGACGCAATACTTCGAGTCTCCCAAGTCTATCAAGTTCATTGTTTCCTGCTGCCCCAAGATACTTAAGTTTTCAGTTATTTAATTGTACTGCAGTGTGCAAACTAAAGGTTAATTTAGGGAAGCCAGTTAAACTTTTAGGTTGATATCTGCCCAGATTCTCAATAGCCCATATTGCTTACTGAAAGCATTATGACCATCATTTATACATTTTATTAAGACTATTAAACCAAAAGATCAAGACAGCATCACTACTAAACTATGAATTCAACAATACATTTGTTAAGTTCAAACTAACAGGTTATCAATATTGGAATCTATCAAATCAGATTAATCCTTATAAATCCAAAAAAGGAATCTAAGGAGGTGGCTGTCCATTTGTTTCTAAACCCCAACTAAATAACTTTATCAGACTGTCAAACCAGGACTTGGAGCAGGTTAAATATTTGGAGGCTGAAAACAAATTATTGGGTAAGTGTCTAAACTACAACCTCAAAGCCAATCAAAGCTTCCTCTAGTTTAAATTTTTGCATGTTAGCTAGCTCTTTATCTCCCTGCTGACCACACACCATCCTGCAGATATAATGTAGACCAGTGCTACTCAAAGTGGTGGTCCACGAACCAGTGCCGGTCTGCGAGCCATCGGCTGCCAGTCTGCGCACACATTGGGAAAAAAAATTGCCGGTCACCCACATCAGATAGCTTGAGAAGCACTGATGAAGATCTTAACAGAACACTGAGAAGCAGAAGTCTGGCAACTCTTGTTTGACAGTTTACCAATGACAGCTTTATATTTCTTAGGAAAGTTAGTTTTCCTAGTCCATCTGTTTGAACATGTCATTTCCCCTCTTTTCACATCAAACATAAGCTGCTTGTCTCCACTTTCCAGACCCTCCACAGTTTATCCTTACCTTATCCATCTTCTCTCATTCAGTATCAAAATGCTGACTCCCACTTCTGATTCAATGATGCCAAAACCTCCATCACTCACTTGTTAAATGTGCTTTTTTCCTTGCTGCCCGTCATTCTCAGAAGGAGCACCCCATAAACATCCTCAAAGCTACTTCATTATTTTCCTTCAAACCACTCCTTAAAACAAAATAAAATCACCTCTTCTATGATTTCTAAAAAAAAATTGATAAAAGTTAGGCTGTGGTATCAACACACTAGCAGCCTATCTTGCTGACCAAGGTTGTTGTATTGTTTTCTTGTATTTATCTATCTGTAGGAAAATTGCTGGTATATCCTCTCAAAGCTAGGCATAATGTAGCTCTCTCAAACTAGCATCCCGCAGACAGGTACTCCAACCCTGCAGCAGTCCTCCAGTCAGTTCACTATTTGTTTCATCTTTTCAGAGGGGACAGAAAGTCCAAAAACCAGTAGTCTTGCAGCCTCAAGCTGAATCTTTGAGGTAAGTCCCAACTCAGTAGTCTTTCCATCCCCAAACTGCAGGGTCTTTACATCATCTCTTCCAGTGGCCAGTAGAAGAAACTAGGCCTTCCCTTTTCTCTGGGTTCTAGCCCAAGGACCCTATAACAAGTAGGCAAAGTCTGTCTGTTCAGTCCTGCTACTTCTTACCTGCGCTGCTTCTTAACTTGGTCAACTAGAGGCTTCTCCAATAGCCCCTTCCACGGTTCATGTGTGCCTGCATTCTTTTCAGACTCTCCAAGATCTCAGGCTTCCCTTCCTTCAGGGACATAGCTTACTGGATTCCTCCTTAGAGTTCTCCAAGAACTTCTAAGCCAAAAATATAAGCTTACACCCCTATCACCTTCCCCAGACTTGAGCTTTATTCCTTCACAAGTCTCTCCAGTACACTACTCCTTAGCTGAATACCAACTATAGGTGTGGGAACTAGGGGTGCTGAGAGTGCTGCCACACCCCCTGGCTTGCAGTCATTTCCATCATATACAAGATTTACAGTTTAGTTCAATGGCTCTCAGCATCCCCAGTACCAACACCCCAAGTCTACATCCCTGAAATCCTATCCCAATTTTGAGACCCACTCCAGGAGCTAAGTTAACTCACTTCCTATTACTTTTTCTAATTCTCCTCTCTCCTGACTTCTATCAGCTCAGTTTCAGCAAGAAAACAACACTTACTCCTAGGTCTTCTCTTTAACCCCGATCATTCTCACTCCAAAGGAAATCTGACTTCTTTCCAAGTGAACCTGCTAATTGACCTACTTTACACAATCTCCAGGTGCCAGCAGAGGGGCTAATTATAACCCTCTCAGTAATAGTAAGACTTTATATCCCATCACACCATCTGTTGTCTCTTGTGTTATATTTAGATTGTAAGCTCTTTGGGGCAGTAACTGTCTTTTTATTCTGTGTTTGTACCATTCCTACCACAGTGGGGACCTGGTCCCTGACTAGGGCTCCAAGGCTCTATGGTAACAAAAATAAATTAGAATAACTTACACAAAATATGGAGCAAGTATGGTATACAGCAGAGGTTAGGCTTGTTAAAACCTGGGCAACTTGCTTTCTGGTTCTTTCCTCATGGGGACATTTCCTGTGCTCATACGCACACACACATACAGAGCCACACTTTCACATCCTAAACTTAAAGGATAAAAGGCTGGGATGTCTTCCAGATAATAAAAACACAACTCCAAAACAGAAAAAGGAGAAAGTAAGATCTTTGAAGTAATAGGAAGTTAACAAATGCTTCAGCTCTCATAGTCATCTGGGCTCTTATGAAATACAAGTTGGAATCACAGCCAAGGAGCCAGATGGTGGTGTTGCTGATATGTGGCTTCTTACCAGCAGCAAGGTGCAGGGAGACTGGTTAATGGATCGTGTAGCCTGTTTGTTGATGTCGTGACTTCCTTCCTCAGAGTTAAATTGTCATGGGATAAGAGGGAAGATCCTTTCATGGATTGAGAACTGGTTAAAAGACAGGGAACAAAGGGTAGGAATAAATGGTAAATTTTCAGAATGGAGAGGGGTAACTAGTGGTGTTCCCCAAGGGTCAGTCCTAGGACCAATCCTATTCAACTTATTCATAAATGATCTGGAGAAAGGGGTAAACAGTGAGGTGGCAGTTTGCAGATGATACTAAACCGCTCAAGATAGTTAAGACCAAAACAGACTGTGAAGAACTTCAAAAAGATCTCACAAAACTAAGTGATTGGGCAACAAAATGGCAAATGAAATTTAATGTGGATAAATGTAAAGCAATGCACATTGGAAAAAATAACCCCAACTATACATACAATATGATGAGGGTTAATTTAGCTACAACTAATCAGGAGAAAGATTTTGGAGTCATCGTGAAAACATCCACGCAGTGTGCAGTGACAGTCAAAAAAGCAAACTGGATGTTAGGAATCATTAAAAAAGGGTTAGAGAATAAGACGGAGAATATCTTGTTGCCCTTATATAATCCATGGTACACCCACATCTTGAATACTGCGTACAGATGTGGTCCCCTCATCTCAAAAACAGATATACTGGCATTAGAAAAGGGGAACTAAAATGACTAGGTGTTCAGGAACCTATGCTATGATATTGGCTTCCTCAGTGGCCTAGGACAAGTCACCAGCCTCTCTGCCTCAGTTTTCCCAAGCTCTGGCAGCGGGGCTCGGGCGGTGCTTTAAAGGACCCGGGGCTCCCCGCAGCAGCTGGAGCCCCTGGCACTTTAAATCACCGCCGGAGCCCTGCTGCTACTACCCTGGGGCTCCGGCAGCAGGGCTCAGGTGGCAGGGCTCCGGCAGGGCTCTGGCGGTGATTGAAAGGACCAGGGGCTCCGGCCACTGCGGGGAACTCCAGGTCCTTTAAAGCACCGCTCGAGCCCCGCTGCCAGAGCTTGGGAAAACTGAGGCAGAGAGGCTGGTGACTTGTCCTAGGCCACTGAGGAAGCCAATATCATAGCCTGAACTAGAACCCAGGAATAGATTCCTGAACACCTAGTCTTGTGATCACATATTTCTTTCTATGAGGAACAAGGCCCTGACCTTGCCCCATTAAAGTCAATGCGGGTTTTGATATTGACTTCAACGAACACAGAATTAAGTCCTAATTGCACTGTATTTAAGCAAGCCATTCGTTTTAACTATCATGTGACTGAAAAGTACCTACAAATTCAATTTTTTTGCTACTCCAGTGAGAGAAAATTGTTTAAACTATTTTTGTAAAATAAATAAATACATTTGAGTTAAAAATGTATATACTTAGGACTTGACCTGGGATGGCTTTATTAATTAACTAATTTGCATGAAAGCATGGGGAGATTCTTGGATTAAAGATGCAATCAAAATGCAAATTATCTCCATAATCCTGATACTCTGTCATAATGTGTAAAACTTTCCAGTATTGCATCAGTATGATTATCCTGCCGCTCCCTGCCCACATAATCATGCTGTGTAGTGCCGGCACAATAGAAATTCACACAGTACCTGAAACATTTTGAACAACTTCCTCTTCATGTCTAAGAATTTCTTTTTAATATTTTTGAAAAATGTAACGGATGAGGAGAGACGGTTACCGGATTATAAATCAATATTAAGGCTCTGAGACAAGCCTCAGGCATATGGTTCATGATATTATCAGAATGCTGGAGGGATTTTAAGGATTCACAGTACCACCATTACTTTTTCACATAACTACTATATGTACAATACTATGTTTGTAACTACACATTCTATACATATTACTGTAAATGTCCACATTTGCAGATTATCAGGTACTTTTATGTTTGTTAATTCATTCATTTAAAACTTCTCTCTCCTCCACATTGTCTTCACCTCCTTCATCCTGTCATCTGATTCTGAGGTTTTGAGCGTATTGTCAGGTTCTAACCCTTCAATCTGTCCCCTTGGCCCGTCCCTCACTCTTCTCATCCTCAGGACAAAAAACTTGTCTACAAAGAACTGTGTAAATGTACAGCACTCTATAAATTATTTATTTCTATATTTAAAAAGCTTTTTGCATTTTAGAAAAATAAAAATAGAAGAATAAAATAAATAACATGGGTAAAGAGATATTACAATTCAGTAACAAACAATCCCTAATGTACCCAAAGGAACATAAAAAAAAACCCAGAAAGGATCTGCCTTATACAGTATTCATAGGATAATTAGGTTAAGGGAGATATTCAGCTATGATTCCAAATGCAGAGTTTCCATTCATTCCAGATGATTCCATCTTATCACATTGATACAATAAAATTTTACAAATACATGCTAAAAAGATGGAATGGATCAATTGTTCTTGATTAAATTATATGGAATCCATCCAATACTGAATGATTGTTTTAATGGCTTAAGTTAAATATATATCTAAAATTTTTGTGGTATAAATATCAGACTACACATTTAAAATAAATTAACAACAAAATTTAAAAATGCCTTAAATTAGTTTTAACTTATTTATTTGTAGATGTCATTAAAAAAAAATTGATCCTCAAATAATCCGGTGGAGAGACTTTGAAAAGAACATGTGGATAAAGATTTGGGTTGCCTTCTGACAGGACCATAATAATAATTTGCGCTAAAGCAAATGCTTTCTCCATGGCAACCTCTTTCCTTGTCTTTTTATCCTATTGAAGTCATTTTATGTTTTGTCATGGCAGTCAGGTGCCATAAACATAACTGTGAAGAAAATAAAATTACAATCTAATCACAGGAGTAAACAAAAAGAATAAAGGTAAACGTGCAAAGGAAAAGTAGAGTTTGTATTTTTATTATTATTAAATATATAAAGAAGACTTTAAAAGTTGTTGTGTTTAGATTCTTTACATTTGTTGTTTCTGTTTTTCACATTAGACATTGGATCTAATTATTCATTCTGGATGAGCTACACTCAGCACAGGAAGTGGGGGAGGAGAGCAAAGGTGGCTGTACATGATCTTTGCACTTCCGCTAGTCCCATGTTCTGGGACTATCCACAGGCCTGCTTAACACTAGTAGCCTGAGATCTGTGCTAATTTATGCTCAGCTGCCCCTATAGCCTCTAGAGGCTGTTGCAGCAGCTAAGAATAGCTGGAGAACGGTAGCACTCTGGCCACACTTCTGTCCTTTTGTGACTTCTCCATCTGCTGAAATGGCTGGAAGGGGCTGTAGGGCAATGGAGAATCAGGTCCATCAGGATTTGACTTCCCTGTTATTGCTGAAGGTCCCTCTGGAGCACTGGAGAGCTAAAAGGATGATGTTATTGCAAGAGACTGAAACCAAAGCAATTGAGAGGGGAAAGGCTTTGTAGTCAGACTGTTTAAAATGCTTGGGATTTTCGTTTGTATATTTTTTGTTAACAGCCTTTTAACTCAACTCTTAACAGATGTATAAAAGGAGAAAAATGTAACGTGATAATGTCTCATGTGTCTTTGTGGTGTGATGTTATGTTGTGACATAAATCAATGTCACAGCATCATGATGTAATGTCATGAGGTTGCTTTTTGTTCATGAGGTGCAGTTTTGACATGACAGTCACCTCACATTGAGGCGCAATGACTAGGGTTGCCAACTCTGACTGAAGCTATTCTGGGAGACATTTTTCCCCAACATGATGTAATGTCATTTTCTTAAAATATCCTATTAAAATCTTCCGGATTGCTTTCAATAGTCACTGGGAGATCGACGCCAATTCTGGGAGACTCCAGACCAATCCAATCCTAGCAATAACCCACCTGATAAAGGGATTCCCCTAGGGCAGTGGTCCCCAACCTTTCTGTGGGAATAGCACATTCCTATTCCCAACAGACTGTGGCGGGCGCCAAGCACCCCGCCGCCAAAAAGCCGCTGAGAAGCGGCAGCGGAAAGAAGCCTTGCCACCGGGAAACGGCAACGCTTCTCAGAGGCATTTCGGCGGGCGGTTCTCAGGTGGCCGTGTGGTGTCCTGGGGGTGCATACAACTGCCCCGGCGGGTGCCATTGCACCTGCGGGCACCGCGTTGGGGACCCCTGCCCTAGGGCTTTCATGACAGGGAGGGTGGTGACTTGTTGCACTATGTCAGGATATGACACCACATCACATTACAAGAAGCATGATGGAAAAGACTCCCTTGTAATAGAGGTGTGTGTGCAAGTGTATAGGCCCCATGGTGAGATTAGGGTTGCCAAGCCTCCAGGATTGGCCTGGAATCTCCAGGAATTAAAGATTAATCTTTAATGAAAGATTATGTCATGTGACGAAATCTCCAGGAATACATCCAACAAAAACTGGCAACCCTAGCGGAGCTATGATGCCCTGACACGGTGACTGTCTCACCCAGAGAGGGTCCCATAGCAGGACCCCATGTTGCACTAGGACTGGACAAATACCAGTGGTCACACTAAGGCCTTCTGTGCTCATGAGGAGGCTGAGGCAAGAGCAAGAGACGAGTTCTTCCCCTCCCCCCCGTTCCCTGACTAGGTTAGTAGCACAAACATGGCGGCCGCTCCTAGTCTGAGGTAAGGGAAGGGACACCGAGCAGTGCCGAAAATGGCCGAAGCCAAGCCCGCTGTGAATCACGTGTTGCCGAACACTAACGAAGTTGCGGCAGCGCTCGGGAGAGAGACCCCGAGCTTTTCCGAATGGTTCCGAAGCCGCGTCGCTGACAGGGCGGGGGCAGTCGAGCGGTTCCGAAGGCGGGGCAGCTGGTGCCGAGCGCGGCAAGGCGGATGTGAGCGGAGCGGGAGCTTCCTGTTTCCTTGCAGCGCTCTGCTCTCCCCGCCTTGGGTGGTGGCCGCTGCCTCGTCCCCGCTTCCAGGCACTGAGGGCGGAGGCGGCCAGACGCCGGTGCGGACCCGCGGGCCCTTAGCCTCACGGACCTTCCCGCCAAGGTAGCAGCAGGAGCCGCAGAGACTCGGCCCCGTAGCAGCCCCGATGCAGGCCATCAAGTGTGTGGTGGTGGGAGACGGGTAAGCCCAGAGCGCTGCTACTCCTTCCCCGGCTGGGACCTGACCACACCCTCCGCTCCCCGGGGGTCTTTCCGCGTTGGGTGGCCGGGGCGGGCCTCTCTCCTCTCCCCCGTGCCCAGGGGTCCCCACCCGTGGGGTGTCCGGGGCGGGGCCCTCTTTCCTCCCACCCGGTCCTTGGGGGTCCGTCTTCCCCGGGGGGTGGCTGGGGCGGGCCTCTCTCCTCTCCCCCGTTCCTAGGGGTCCCCACCCGTGGGGTGGCCGGGGCGGGGCCCTCTTTTCCTCCCCCACACTCCTGGGGCCCTGTTCCCCCTGTGGGGTGGCCGGGGCGGGCCTCGTTCCACCTGCTCCATGGGGGCCCACTACTCTCCCCCCCCCCAAACTTTCCACGCCCAGCCCAATTCCTCAGGGCTTCCTGGTGGGAAGGGCATCGTGTACAGGGTATTGTGAAGTAGGTGTTGTTGTAAATAAATATGCAAGAAATTGATGGATCCCTACGCTAGTGCTGGATGACATTGGTACAAAGCCCCCCCCCAAATTGTGTGAGTGGGGTACTCTGTATGAGTGTTGGCCGCGGCAGGTTATTTCAGGGTTGTGGGTGCATGTTGGGAGATCTGTATTGGTGTAGAAGGAGACCCACCAGGGGATGGTATGTGTGAAGGGGTAGTGGTCCTTCTATTCCTATTGACAAATGGGGGGTGGGAGATATGGGATAAGGGGACGGCTTTGGTATTGCTAGGAAATTAGGGTGTTCAAGGCTCCCATGTGGATGTTGGTGAATGAATGGTGGGTGCTCTAGAACTCTGGGTTTATGTGGTGAACAGACAGGTATCCCAAAGGTGGATGATTGGGTGGTGACTTGATACACAGTATTCATGCTTACAAAAATAGTGGCCTTCCCTATATGTTAGTGTGCGAGGGTGTGCACTCCAGTTTGATGCTGTCAAAGAGGTGGCCACTTCCCCAAGTTATTGTAGGGCTATTCCCTTATTTCTGACTGCTTCTAAACCACAATTAGTTTAGCAGTGGACACAACTGTTTTCTCTACTCCCTAATTAGTTATTACATGTATAAACAGTTCTTTCCTACTTTAAAGTTATATAGTAAAGGTACTGTTAAAGTAACTGAATGTAAAACTTATACTTTTATCTCTAACATCTCTTTAAAAGGACTTAATTATAGTAGTGATAAACACTGCCAGTAGTAGTTCTGTGCTTTTACAGCCAAAGATTAAAATTTAGATCAGCTTTTCTCAAACTGGGGTCTGCAGACCCTTGGGGGTCCCCAAGGGTACTCCTGGGGGTCCACGGGCCCTGCTGATCAAATCCTCCCCTTCCCCTATCTCACAGAGGCTATTGAAGCCAAATGGGGAGATTTTAGGCGCTAAAAGTCCAGGGGTGCAACAGAGCTAAGGCAGGCTCCCTACCTGCCCTGGCCCCGTGCCGCTGCTGGAAGCAGCTGGCACATCCCTGTGACCCCGGGGTGGGGAGGATGGAGCATGGGTCTCTGTGTGCTCCCTGAGCACCAACTCCACAGCTCTCATTGGCTGGGAACTGCAGCCAATGGGAGCTGCAGGGGCGGTGCCTGTGGACAAGGGCAGTGTGTGGAGACCCTCTCACACCCCTGAGTAAGAGCTGCTGTCAGAGAGATGTGCTGGTCGCTTTTGGGAGCTGCCCAAGATAAACACCTCCCAGATGGAGCCCTCACCCCCTCCTGCACCCCAACCTCCTGCCCCAGCCCAGACCCTGTATCCAAACTCCCTCCCAGAGCCCTTTCCCCCACCCGCACCGTACCTCCTCCTGCACCCCAGACCTCTGCCCCAGCCTGGTGAAAGTGAGTGAGGATGGGGGAGAGTGAGCAACGGAGGGAGGGGGGATGGAGTGAACAGGGGGTGAGAAGGGGTGAGGCCTTGGGGAAGGGATGGTGTGCGGGGCGGGGCCTAGGGCTGAATGGGGAGGCTTGGGGGTCCCTGAAATATTTTAAATCAAAGTGGGGAATCCTCAGGTTGATGAAGTTTGAGAACTGCTGATTTAGATTATAAACTGAAAGTAGATTGCGATCTCTGCAGGGCAAGGACTGTACTTTACTATGTTTGTAGCTAGTAAGGTAGGGTACTGGTCCTAACTGAAGCCTGTAGGTGCTATTGTAATGCAAAAAATTATCAGCATGTCATATATTCATTGTCTGTAAAGAACTGTGTTACACCTGTGGTACTTTGCATGCCCTGCTGTTATAATAGAAATAACTTTTGGTTATTATTTGTAACGGGATTGAGCCCGAGTTTATGCATAGCTGCTGTCTCCCTTTGTAAAGAACATATTTGAAGGTGTGTATTGTGTGTGTTAGTGCTGAATGATGTTGAATAGGCTTCATAAAGAGAAGCTCTTCCCAGCATCTTGGAAGCATTTTTTTCTTACTAGATGTCAGAGCTCATGGAGCATCACAGGCCAGCTGGAAAACAAGACTTGTTTTATGCAGTTTGATTTTTTCATTGAAACAAAAATCCCAGTGTAGTCTAAGCATAATTGGACATCACAGCAACCCAGTGTAGATAGACTGAGGAGCGTAAGTACGGTTAGAAGAAGTCACCCTCAGCCCTGTGTCATTTAATGTGGTTTTCATCATGTTGGGAATGATCAGTTTTCATTAACATTTAAAATAACTTTTAACAAATGTTGAATTTCAAAATTCATGTGAGATACCTGCCTTGCTCTTATTGCTTGTGCTACACAAGAATGATGTATTGACACGTTTAACAGACTCTTATAGTGCTTGTGGCACCTTAGAGACTAACCAATTTATTTGAGCATGAGCTTTATTTATTTGAGCATGAGCTGTTACTCTGAAACCTGTCTCATAGTGCTGTAATTCATTGGCACTGGTAGGAATAACAACAGATCATTCTTTCACTTAGCTTAAATTAATATAATGAAAGATTTCAGAGTGGCACCCATGTTAGTCTGTATTCGCAAAAAGAAAAGGAGTACTTGTGGCACCTTAGAGACTAACAAATTTATTTGAGCATAAGCTTTCGTGAGCTACAGCTCACGTCAGCATCCGATGAAGTGAGCTGTAGCTCATGAAAGCTTATGCTCAAATAAATTTGTTAGTCTCTAAGGTGCCACAAGTACTCATTCTCTTTATAATGAAAGAGTAAATTACAGTACAGACCCGTTTACGCATGAATCCGCCTAATGCCCGGTAGCGCCATGCCTCCCAGTGCTACCTATTTAACACGCAAGACTCATTAACACGCGGTACAGGAACTTTCTATGTAGCACTACAGATTTGGTCACTAACTCACTGTCCTAGAAGTCAACAGGAAGCGCGGAGCAGAAATGTGTTGTACGTCTTTACCGATATCGATAAAGACGTATCAAGCACGCTTAGTCTTGAGAGAGAGAGATATAACTACTATATATTATATAGTAATATATGTACTACATTAGAAAACTTTAACCGTAGGCCTAATATCTTGGCAGAGGGCAAGCGTCAGCATTCCTACACTGTAAAAGAAAAGCTAGCTGCAATAGATCGAGTAAATAGCGGAGAAACCCAGGCCAAAATTTCAGAAGATATTGGGATTGCCGAATCTACTCTCTGAGAATGGCTAAAAAATGAATCTAAACTGAATGGCTTTGTACAAAATGTCGATTCTGCCACAGGGCTTAAGCGAGAACGTGTGCGCCATTCAGCAAAACCCACAATAGACAAAGCCATGTGCATGTGTTTTGCTCAGGAAAGGCTGAAATGAATGCCGCTAAGTGGGCCAATTCTTCAAGCCCAAGTGACAAAATTTGGAAATTTAACTTGGGATGGAATCATTCCAAGCCTGCAGGGGGTTTATAAGTCGTTTTAAAAAGCGTCATGGCATAGCGCAGGTATCGATTTCTGGAGAAAGCCGATGAATCGGCCGCGAATGCATTTCATTTGCGGCGAATGACAGACTCTATAAGAGAAGAAAAAAAGTGAGCCAGAAAGAGCAGAAAATAAGTGTGTTTTTTCTAAGCGAATCAGATGCTTTTTTCAGCATGGCCCTCTTAACCCGCGGTCCATTAACACACGGTCGTGACGCCTTGACTCTTGACATCCGCGCGTAAACGGGTCTGTACTGTAACTTTGATTTTTAAATCAACATCTTAATTCTTTGTCTAAAATATTTTATTAAAATGAATATTTTTTCCATTAAATATTCTGAACGAATGAAATCTACCTGGGTTCAAAAAAGAGTAAGATACATTCATGAAGGATTGGTCTATCAGTGGCTGTGAGCCAAGATGGTTCAGGGATGCAACCCATGCTTGGAGCTACCCTTAACCTCTGACTGCAAGAAAACAGGAGTGTATCACTCCAGAATTGCTCTACTCTGTACATTCTCTCTGAAGCTCTGGTCCTTGCCACTGTTGGAGGCAGGATACTGGACTAGATGGACTATTGGTCTGACCAAGGATGGCAGCTCTTATGTTCTTAGCAATTTTTTTCCTATTCACTTTTAAAATTTGATGAATAAAGAGCAAACAAGTATAACACATTTATATAACAACTCTTCACAATGTGTTGTTAATTTACAAGCTAATCGTACCAATACTTAAATTGTGATTGTGTAGAATATGAATGGTTAATAAATAAATCAGTTGTTCATATTACACATTTTACAAACGGGTTTCAGAGTAGCAGCCGTGTTTAGTCTGTATTCGCAAAAAGAAAGAGAGTACTTTTGGCACCTTAGAGACTAACCAATTTATTTGAACATAAGCTTTCATGAGCTACAGCTCACTTCATCGGGTGAATTCAGTGGAAAAAGTTTTCCTTTTATAAAAATCTCACTAACTTAACATAGCAAATTGCATTTAAACAAATTTTGCCAGACCTAGTGTTGCTGCTAATAAATTTAAATGCTGTTTTCCATGTTTTGAAAAACACTTTAAAATGTTGAATAGAAGGTAACCATGTTGTATGTGGTGGCTCATTCAACAAAAAGTATACAACTTACTAAAAAAGAAATAAAGTGGTCCTATATAAGTATAATCCCACTGCAACCATTTTCAGAATTATTTTTCTTCTCTTCATTTTCTTGAAAACTAAAATGGTGTAATTAGCTTAAATTTTATATATGCTATTGAGCGAAGGGCTGACATTCAATTTGTTTGCCTTTCTTAATGCAGGTGCTTCAGAAACTTTGCTGTCTGAATGGGGTCTTGATCTGTGTGTTCCCATTTTGATAACTCTTTATATCCATGGTTGCATTTTTTCCATATTTCATTACCTAATTCTGTGTTTTGACATTTAACTAGCTGCTTTTTTTTTTTTTTTTAAAGTACCAGCTTATCAGGTGATCTAGAACAGGGGTGGCCAACTTGAGCCTGAGAAGGAGCCAGAATTTACCAATGTACATTGCCAAAGAGCCACAGTAATACATCAGCAGCATCCCTTCAGCTCCTCCCCCCACCCCGCCCTGGCTCCCAGTGCCTCCCACCCATGGGCAGCCTGCCAATCAGCGCCTCCCCCTCCCTCCCCGCACCTCCCGATCAGCTGTTTCGTGATGTGCAAGAGGTTCTGGGGGACAGCGGGGAGAAACAAGGGTACTGCCGGCTCAAGGGAGGGGGTGAGAAGGGGTGGAGTGCGGGCAGAGCCAGGGGTTGAGCAGTGAGCACCCCCTGGCACATTGGAAAGTGGGCGCCTGAAGCTCCAGCCCCAGAGTCGGTGCCTATACAAGGAGCCTCACGTTAATTTCTGAAGAGCTGCATGTGGCTATGGAGCCACAGGTTGGGCACCCCGATCTAGAAGAAATATCTAAAAATGATTTAAAAATATATATGGAATAATAGAAATAACTTTTGGTTATTATTTGTAACGGGATTGAGCCCGAGATCCTGATTTGCTTACATATACATATTAATTTGTGTATTCTTTGCCAAATTCTGCTAGAAAAAACAAACAAGGATATATAAATGTACATGTGTCATTGCTACTACTAAATTTCAACATTTATGAACTGTTTGTCTTTAGCATTATGCCTGAACTGATATTTATTGGTCACACAGTTGGTTAGAAAAGCACAGCAGTATCTACGTACATGACGTTTTTGCGCTCATATTTTTGGCCTTGTATCCATCTTTACAATGAAGATGGTTTCGGAGTGATAGATGGCAACTGTTGCTTTGTGAATTATTTTATTATGCAGAGAAATAAGATTGTATAATGTGCAACACTTTTCTGCTACTTACTTCGATATTCTTTATAAGGAATTCTTATTGAAGATGAGAATTTGGTACAAAAGCATTGATACCAGTTATTTTTAGCAGAGTATTTTGCTTTCATTCAGGCTTGTTTAGATACTTCCCTAACTGAAACATCTAAACAACTGCTTATTGTTATGGAATCCTGAGCGGTTTCATCTAATGAGAGGGGACAGTTCTGCAGTGGAAACAAACTGATTACTAGGCACCACAGAAACAGCCAGACCTCTCATTGTACTGTAAAGGTTTTTGTCATCCTTAATATATACTTACAACTGAAGCAGTGGCTTCCCTTTGGTGAATACAGTTGAAATTGCTTTCCTTAACACAAAGATTTTCATTGACTCAAAGTCAATATTTAGTATAAATCAAAGCTGTGACACATTTGATTCAATAGTTAATGGTTAGCTTTTCTATTGTAAACTGTCCTCTGAGATTTAGCTGTAAAAAAAATTCTCCCGGGTGGAAAGTTGACTTTGAGTTTCATCTTGCAAATTACTAACCTTGAATTTAGTAAAATATCAGGTAGATTAGACCACAAACTTATAGTTCTTGTTATATACTTAAAAATAATGTTTTTCCTACTGAAGTGTTTAGGGCGCTATACGTAAGAATAAACAATACAGTATTCCTCTCAGACACAAGATTTTAAAAAACAAGTAGTACAAACTTAACTGCAAAAAGGTTCAGTTTTTTGCTTGGATTTATATCAGTATGGCAGCATTGTTCTAGTGCATAAAAGCCAATTGTAGCTTCATTGTCCAAGCTCAATGAAGTGCAGAAAGTAAACAAAATAAATAGTGAGAAGTAAACCTTTCAGTTGATCTAAGGTATCAATAGAACAAAGGAAATTTAAAAAAATATTAACTTGGCAATATCCCTTTAAAACAAAGACAATTGGCTTGTTCTAGTTCAGTGCAAATATTCCAAATTGTTTCCAGTAGTGAAGCATTCCTGTAGTATGGTGGTTCTTTAACTTTCATTTTGCTGAACACTTCAACCTTTCCCATAGCAGTCTGTCTGTCAACTTTGGGGCCGCTAGAGAGGCTATTGGGGGTTGGAATTTGGGGAGCTGCTGTTACAACACGCTTCTGAATTTAAAAATTAAAACTGGGTAGAATTCTGGTTCATCTAGAACAGTGCCTTTTGGGAACGAAATTTAGGATTTAGTTCTCAGAACTGGTAGAATAAGATATTTGATTATTTCAAATAAAAGCTCCCATCACAGAGCCTCTTGGCTCTGAGTAGTGTTAAACTCACAAAACAAGTACACAGCTTTTTGACCAGTGTCAATGCTAGAAGAGTTTCATCTACTATTTAAATTATATGAATTCTGAGAGGAGAGAAGAGATGGGCCTTACACTGTGTACTGAAGGTCCATACTCTGGTTCAGGTGGACTAGTGGGAGAAATACATTCCACAGGGAAAAAGCCTTTCCAGGAGGATTCTACCAATTCTTGGACATCTAAGTTAAGGAAACTGTTAACCCAAGTGCCTCAATTGGCCTCCATTGCCATTGTTGCAAACAAGTGCCGTGTTCTCAACTGTAAAATTTTGGAAAATCTCCAGTTGTCATACTACTGCCTACGCAGATCCAGTGGTGTTAAAATTGGAGGGAATATTAATGTAGACTGTCTGCCAGCATTTTCACCACAGTGCCATCTAGCCCTGCTCAAACCAAATCTAGTGTTGTGCAAGACTTCCCAAAAATTGCTAGTGTAGATATTCTTGGGTTTCCAGGATCCAAACCATGTAAAGTTTTATAGATCAGTCAACACCTTGAATTGCACCTGGAAGCAAATAGGGGTTCAGTGCAGTCTTGGGAAACTTGGGGTAATATGCTCTGTGGAACACAGTGAAACCAGAATTATGCAGTCTCCTGTCTGCCTGTATTCTCTCAAATTAATTTTAAAACTTTCCATGATTTACAGACTATATTTCCTATTACAGCCTGATGCTACCAACTACCGTTGATAGGATTGGAAAGCCATGGTTAAATAGTTGCTAGAAATTTTGTTGACTATTTTCAGATTAGTCATTTCCCCCCGATTAGTCATTCTATTAATGCATCTTAATCTAAAGTTTCTGTGTGTAAGGGATTTCCACTCACTATATGATTACAGCTCTTCCCTAGAAGAGTTGCCTTCATTCAGACTCTAAGCACTTTTCAAATGAAGTGTATTAACATAATATTGAAACAGGAGATGAGGAATAAATGTAATGTAGGTTACCATAGCAAAGGTAGGCATTAAAGTTTTATTTCTGAGTTGGTAACCATACACATCTGATTCATAGGGCAGAGAGCCAAGAGGCTAGAGATGCAGGAAACCTAGAATGGAACAAGCCTGAAACACAGGGCTTTTGAACTTGTTTTTTCTTGTTGATTTAATGACTTAGCCTGATTGTTGTGTGGCTTTGTAGCACCAGGCAGTTCTTTTAATTCTTTTAAGCCTGGAATGAAATCTTTCACCACCACCTTCCTGGGATGCTCTGAATAACCCACAGCAGACTCACTATTCCCACTGCACAGTGAGCTGGAAAGGAAGACGTGAGGGCCGAAAATTGCTCTTCATTCACTGTTGCAAATAATGAGTGGAATATTCTTACTTTTCAATACCTATCAAACCAGTGGTCTTAAATTTTATATTCAAATTGTTTATACTTATTGATGTCTTATGGGACCTATTGCGAATGGGGCATCAGGTGAAACATGCTCTGGAATCTTAACAGTATTGCCTCCAGGTCCTAAAGAAGCCTCCCATAGAATATGGGACATTGGTGCTCCAGAACTTCTAAGGTTTAAAGCTTTGATGACTTATTTATAATCTGGACCTATTCTATTCCTATTCTGTGGCACTCTGAAAGGCCTAGGTCCATACATACTCTTTACAATTTCCCTTTTGGAAGTGTTAATATCCTGGACTCGGACTCTTACAGGTATGAAGTCTAAGAATACTCAATTGGTTTAATGATATTAAAACAATACAACAGGCTCCTGTTTTCAGAGAATGCTGGTTTACTTCAAAACTCCTGGAAACTCCCAATTTGTGTAGAAAGATTTATAATATTTAGAGTGATGTTCACCTTAAAATCACTTTGCAAACATTATTCCTCACAACAACCCTGTGAGGTAAGTAATTATCCCTATTTCACAGGTTGGGAAAACTGCAAAAGGGTCTGTGATTTGCTCAAGGGCACTGTTTTACAGCTGGGATTAGAATTTGGGAGACTCTGGCTCCTAGTCCTGAGCTCGACTGACTAGACTTTACTCCTCTTTCCTTTTATTTAAATACACCTCGTCATTTCTCTGTTATATGCTGGGAATGCTAAACTTTTAGGACTGCCATGAAGGTGCAACTTTACTGCCTCTGTTTTCATAATGATAAACTGCAGCTGTTTCTGCTTCATTTCAATATGCCACTGGAGTGAATCCTTGAAGTAAGCATTTACTGGCTGCCCAGGGATCATCCATCCCTGGTCCAATCTCATTAACTTCCAGATCCTGAAGCAAATCCCAGTTTCCCATGTGTTCCTGATTGAGAATTTGCTAGGCCACTTTTTTGCATACATCTTAAAGCCACCAGAAAGACATCTACTACAGTAAAATATGCAAAACTGAGGCTTACTAAGTACAGAATTTAATGCCATAAATTAGAGGTGTATCTGAGCACAAAATACAGTGCAAATTTCAGGTGGAAATTGCAGCTAATATAACAGAAGAGAGTTGAAATTTAGACTTTCCTTACTGCTTCAAAATTTGTGTGAACAATTTATATAATCAAATTATAAGAGTTTATATCTTGAGTGATGAGAAAAAACTTCATTAGGTGGGACAAAAAGCTACAGCATATTGAGCATTATGCTGTGTGTCAACCCGCCACTGAGGGCTCATCTGTGGCAGCACTTTAACATGGTTTGTGTGGTTACGAGGGGCGCAGCTGCCAGTGCTGAAACTTGCTGTGCTCGGGGGGGAGTCTTTTCACACCCCTGAACAAGAAAGTTGCAGTGCTGTAAATTGCCAGTGTAGACAAGCCCTGAGTCAGAAACAGTTAAAAATTACATATGGACATGTGGGATAGATTCCCAGATAGGCACTAGCATGGGCAGATCACAACGGCCTTGCTTAAGAGTCTAGTTTTATCGGTCATTAAGAACAATTGAATAGCTTGTCAAGCAAACAAAGTATTGTTGAATTGATTAAGAAAGTGTATTGGAGGAACCTGTTGCAGGCAGAGTTGCAATGTACACAGTAACTTGTAGCTCTGACAGAGCACAGGGTCCACCTAACCTGCTTTCATTGTTGAATCACTAGAGATGATTAGTAGGTATTGGCTGTTGCAAAGATTATAAAAATATTCAAACAAGGTCTTTTTACCTTTGGAAAGGAAAGAGGAAATCCACATTAAAGTAAGTAGATGCTTTCACAAACCAGACAAAATATGTAGTCATTGTGGTGATAGTAAATATGATAAAACTGCCACAGGTGTTAACTCATAATGTTTTAAAGCCAGAAATCCTATGTATATTAAAGCCCTTGACAAAAATCCTTTTGTAAGCCTTGCAGTAATATTTTTCCTCATGCAAAAGCTAAAGGACATTTGATTAGCTGCTAGGATTTCTTTCTGTAACAACTAAGTACTAAGGTAAGACTTCACAGCAGATAACCTGACTTCAGTGAGTTTCTTAACCATGTGAGAGAGAGAGTATAAGAGTTGCATGAGTCATAGCGTAATGGAAGGTTATACTTGTAAGTACAGCAAGGATTAAAATGCTGCTGATGCATATATTTTGGACAATCAGTATTTGGTGATAAAACATCTGCCTGAAAATACTTTGCCTTTTGAATAGAAGTTCATCTGTTCAAGTGAGGAATAAGCATCAGGAAGAACATAATCCCTTGATGACATTATCTTCTTTGCAGCAGCTAATAATTGCAGAAGTGATCCTTTGGAAAACGTTATAATATCAAAGGAGGATACTCTTCAAATGAGGAACAAGTATCAGGACCAGATGAACTCTTAAGCATTAGAAACCTAATTTTTATGAAATTTTAGTCTGTTTCTCTCTCTCAAAAAAAAGTTATGTAGTCAAACCTTAATTATCCCAACCCTTGTTAATTGAACCTGTTACCAAAGGTAACAAAGCTACCTGCCTTAATATTTGAGTTTAGGTAACGCTGTGGAGAAGGGAGCTGGCTATCAGGTCTTCAAAGAAATCCAGAACATAAGCTTTCTCCCCAATTATCTGGAGGAGTTTGGGTTTTTTTGTGGGAGAATCTTTGCATAAGTTGGATATAATGTTAGGATAGAATTAGCTCTACATGAGTTTTCCATGATATGTCTGTGGGTTTCTAAGGAAGTGATAATGCATACAGGATCTCATTCTGCCATTTTAGCAGATGTTGGTGAGGACTGCTACTCCTGTTTCCTCAACCCCTAAAATGTGGCATTTTGAGAAGAAATTGGCAATAGTTTCTTAAAAGTTAACTGGTGTAAGGAAAATAAAGTTGAGTCTTGTAAAAGGAATAACAACTTTAAGTTGAATTAAGGGTGGGGGGAGAGATTCCTTTCAGTTTTATAAATTTCAAGAACTTGTGCTAATGATAGGTATATCAGTACTGTTCAGGGAGTAAAATTGGTCATTTGACAGCAGAAATTGGTTTTCTGGTTAAGACATATGACTTTTTTGTAGCTAAAATCCAAACAAAGTCTGGTGACTTTTTATTGACCCTTCATATTTTAGGAGATCTTACATTATTTGGCTCTGTCTGCCACTGAAGCTTAAGTTTATCTTCTGACTGATGTGTTTACTATTGGAAAGCCACAGTCACAGAACTTTGAGCACTGACAATTCAAGTTTCAGCTTAATCTCACTTCAAATGGCAAAATGAAATGGTTTCTGTTGAAGGGCTGTTTATTCTCCCTTGCATATAAGAGAGAGCACTTAACCATGAATATACTTTCTCTTTTACAGTGCTGTAGGTAAAACATGTCTACTCATCAGTTACACAACCAATGCATTTCCTGGAGAATACATACCCACTGTGTAAGTATATCAATAAAACCTTATGAACTAATTTATGTCAAAGTCTGTATACTAGCCACTGTTAGTGGTGGTGGATTTTAATTGTGTACATCAGTTGAAAACATCACCATTTAGTTTTCTCTTAATAAAAGCTTAACTCAGCATCTAGATTTATTTAAGAGTATTTTTGGCTTCTTGGGTTTACTTTTATATTTGGTGTCTGTGATATGTGGTGGTATCCATGTGGTATTTATTTATTGTACATTTTTATCAGCTCACTTCCACTATGCCCACTAATCAATTTATACTGGGACTACATTTGATGGTGGAGATGGATGGATTAGAGTTTGACTTTTTCCATCTGTAATCTTTGTGACTAGGATTTTACAGAAGATCTTAGCCTTTGTAGTTTACTGTAAAAGATAAATTTATTGGCTTGCTATTATTCACAGAAAAGACTTGAACTAATCTTTTTTTTAATTCTGTAGCTTTGACAACTACTCTGCTAATGTAATGGTTGATGGAAAACCAGTCAACCTAGGTTTGTGGGATACAGCTGGACAAGAAGACTATGACCGATTACGTCCATTATCCTATCCACAAACAGTAAGACTTATACTATGAGATATTTGAAAGCATGTATATAGCCTAAATAGCCCTATAAATGTCTGATTGCTTCTTTCTTGAATCATGCTAAGATTTTTAACACTTCATCATATTAAGATATCAAATTTAATGGTAAAATTGAACTCTGGTGAGTTCCATCTGAATGCTGCAGCCATAATACTTGGGTCTTGTATCTGTCTGCAATTGAAGAGATGTCGAAACCTTCACACACACACGCACTTATTTTTCATACACTGAGGCATGCTGGCTGTATGTGCAATTGGAGACCCACAATTGACTAGAATATTTAATTGAAAAATAAATTTTGATGAATTGAGTAGTCTTAATAGAAAGTCTGTTGATTAAGGTTAGAGTCCCTGCCAAAAGCAAGATCTGGTTCTTGGGCATGCTGTTTGGCTCCAGTCTGACACTCATTGCTAAGCACTTGATGTCATTCAGCTTCATTTGATTTGGTATTAAATGTGAAAGAGCCACACTCTCTTTTCTTGGGGTTGACATGGGGTATGTTAGAGCTCTTAAATTATTTCAGGCCAAGAGTATTTATGATACACTTGTAATTTCGATGATAACATCAGGAGAAGTGTATTTGTGTTTTGTTGCTTGTAACTAGTTAAATCCTGAACCTGCATAGACCGTGCCTTGTTCCTTCTGTATATGGAAGATGACGTAGTCTGCTCTAGTCTCTCAAGTGCAGTTGCCACCACAGCTCAGCTAATCTCTTTAGATACTAGTTTCCTAAAGCTATTTTCTGTCAAACTCGGTGGTCTTCTTTTGAGCTAGACTTTATCTGATAGAACTGTCCTTCAGCTAGAAGAAAGTGGTAAACTTAGAGTTATTGCAGCTTTCTCATAGTAATTACTAGCCATTATAAATGGTCTGAAACTATATTTCATGTTCTCAAATATTAAAATGCAAAACTACTTCATTTCTTACATAATTTCATTTCTCTGTGGAATAAGATGGATTTCACTCAGTGAACTCTAACTTAAATTTTTGTAGTTCATTCGTCTTAATTCAGTTTTCATTCATACGCTATGGTCACTAGTCCTCACAATAAGGCTTTCTTCTCAACCATGAGACCAGAGACTGATACAAACCTGTCAACTATAGGTGGTCCCTACAAAACTTCCAGAGATCTCTGCTTCTGCGAGGAAGAAAATCCAGCAGTTATCTCTGCACTCTCTCGTATGCAGGAGCAGTAGTGGGATATTTAAAACAAAGGAAACTCCCAGGCTTGTTTAGGAGACTCTCAGCACCTTAACAACATCTCTTTTCTTCTAACATGGTGGTTCTCAACCAGGGGTACATGTACCACTAGTGGTACACAGAGATCTTCCAGGATGTACATCAACTCATCTAGATATTTGCCTAGTTTTACAACAGGCTACATAAAAAGCACTAGCGAGGTCAGTACAAACTAAAATTTCATACAGACAATGATTAATTTATACTGCTCACTGAAATGTAAGTACAATATTTATATTCCAATTGATTTATTTTATAATTGTATGGTAAAAATGAGAAAGTAAGCAATTTTTCAGTAATAGCGTGCTGTAACACTTTTGTCTGATTTTGTAAACAAGTAGTTTTTAAGTGAGGTGAAACTTGGGGTACACAAGACAAATCAGGCTCCTGAAAGGGATACTGTAGTCTGGAAAGGTTGAGAACCACTATTCTAAAAGACATCACAAGGTGAAGAATGGCTCATTGGGAACCCACCAAATTGTGAGAAAAGGTAGAACTTTAAAGTGTATTGAACTGTCATGTGCCAAACCTATGTACAGGGGGACAAAATGTTTGTTCAACCTGCTGGGCACTCAATCAACAGATCAGTTATAGTAAATAAAGAAATGTGAGTTGATAAAGACCTGGTGTTAGAAGTTGATATTTGTTCTGCACCCAAGGTGATGTAGTAATAACTTCCTTCTCACATGGCTTTGCAATGTTTTGACACTAATTCACACTTTAAACTTCACTGCTTTAATGTATTCTGTTCTCACTGTATGGAAAATCTTTGAGGATTGGTAAACGTGACACATGAATGAGAGGAAAACTTCTTATCTAATTTTTTACTGTGTGACTCTTGTCCACTCAAGTGTGGTTTAACTTTTTTTTTAAAAGAGATGAGCATGCTTAGCAGTGTTTGCTGTTCCTAGTCATCTTTATCAATATAGGTAGCTAAATCTACAGCTTTAGAAGAAATAGTTCTAGTGGGTTTTTCTAGATGTCTGGTGACTTCCAAGGAAGATAGCCTTTTGAGAGGGAAAGCTGTGTTGTGAGGATTGGTGAGAATAGTAATGCTGAGAAGAAATGGTCAGGTAATAGCAAACTTTTTACATTAAAGTTACTCCTAAACTTAATTTGTCTCATACTGTTGTTAGGTTGGAGGAACCAATGATAACAATTTAACTTCCAGTCTGAAAGATCAACCTATTGCCGTATGTAAAACTTTCAATAAACTTAAGTTCCAAGTTCTGTTGCCTTGTTTTTCTCACAATAATACAGTGATAAATTGGCCCCTATTTTATTAAACAATAGTTGTTCCCTTGTACTTAAACTTTAACTCTTGGGACACTATTATTACTTTATAGGTCTGAGCACTCACTACTATCATACCTCTTTAAATCAATGCTTTTCTTAAGAGTAAAGTTTTTCTTAAAGTTAAAATGTGTTTTCCTCCTGTGTTTTGGATTAGATTTTTAATACAGAAGGGTAACCTGAAAGTTGCAAATAACCCATAGAACTTCCTGTACACGCAAACATTTTGATTACCCGGAATTAGTAAAGGGGTGAAGTGAACCTGCACAACATGCAGAACTAGAGATTTGCCATAAACTTGCAGAACTGGAAAAATTAAGTAGTGGCCATAGTATCATATTATGTGATATTGCCCATCTTTCTTCTTCTGGTGTCATGGCTGGGGAAACTTGCTGGGGTGATGCATGAAGGACTGGGTTGCAAGTGCTTAGCAGTGCAGATGTCAGAAGGAAACCTAACAGAAAGCCTTGAAATGCCGTACAATCAACTAACATTCTGAAATGCCTTTGATTCCTTAATAAATTTGTGTTTTTATTTGTATTTACTCCAATATGAAAAGTGGGTCAAGGAAAGCTGGAGCTTTGAGTAATACTTTGTTCAGGTGTAAGATTTATGTAGGAAGATTGCAGTAATCTTCAGATGACCAGATTTAGAAATGAATCTTCTAGTTAACCAAATTTAAACACTTTCTCAAAATAGGTTAGAAGCAATCAGGATATGAAGCCTTTGACATTTGTATTTTGTTGCATTTGCACATTAATCTTATTATTTCCCATCTCTTCTATCTTTCCCTCAATGATTTTTTTTTTTTCCACTCAGTCTCTTCCTTGCAATAAAATTCATCCCTCCCTCAACTGAAAGGCAAGGGGATGACTTTTTAAAAGGTCTTTCTTCTCTGGTCCAATCACTAAGGAATGGAGTAGGCTAGTAAGATTGGTTTGCACTCTGAATTTTTTTACATGCCTGATCCTAGCTGGGAGGGAGGAGGGAAACCCTACAGTGTTTCACATTAACATTCTATATAATAGATTCAGAACTCACACAGGATTCATTTAATCTGTGCACAACAGTAATAATCTGCAAATTGTGTACTGGATGCAAGAAAATGTCTGCTTAGATGGTTTAAGGATATTTTACATAGAAGTAGTCATTTAAAGCTGGCCAGCTGACGTGATTTCTCAGAGCCATACTCCACGTTGCACCCATTCCCTCAGACCAGAAAATCTCCCCTGAACTGGTATGATTTTGCTTTCAGAAGTAATGGAGCAGTAACACTTAAGCACACACCTAGCACATTAGTGCAGGATGTTATTTAAATCTTAAATCACTTGGCCTTTCATTGTGTCTAAGCTGAAAGGGAGACAGGAGACTGCAATTCTAGTGACTCTTCTCTTACTGTTATCCACAAAATTCTATTTCTCCTTTCATCAAAATGTGATGGGCTCCTCCAGGGTTCTACTATTTTTTCAGTATCTGAATAGCTTAGCAAGAGTTGAGGTGCTGGGAGTAAAATTTTGAAATGCTAACATACTGCTAGCACAACTATTCTAGCAGTTACTGACTAGATGTCTGCAGTAGCTGAATAGAAACCTATTTTATATTAAAGAAGATACCGTTTGTTCTCCAGTGGTTACTGTACTGGGCTAACTCAACATTTGTTTTGTAGGATGTCTTCTTAATTTGCTTTTCCCTTGTGAGTCCCGCATCCTTTGAAAATGTTCGTGCTAAGGTAAGTGTAGGCTAGTGTCCCCTTCTTTCCTTGGAGAGACTAATCACTGTACTGTTTCTTAGGGCACAGCCTGTATCCTTTGCTTTACAGTAGGAATTAAAGGAAAAACTGGGTTCACATGTTCTATGAAATTCTTGTGTGAAGACATCAGTAATGATGGAGTTTAGCAGGTGTCATTTAAATTACATGACTGAACAATGTTTGCAGTGTTGTAGCTGTGTAGGTCCCAGTATATTAGAGACACAAGGTGGGTGAGGTAATATCTTTTATTGGACCAGCTTCTGTTGGTGAAGGAGACAAGCTTTTGAGCTGCACAGAGCTCCTTCCTCTTCAGGTCTCTGCAAGTTTATGACCTGAAGAAGAGCTCTATGCAGCTCAAAAGCTTGTCTCCTTCACCAACAGAAGTTGGTCCAATAAAAGATATTACCTTGCCCACCTTGTCTCTCTGATTAAACAATGCTACTTTACCTGTAAAGGAGAAATCCAGAATTTTGCTGCTTTCGGCCATGTCAGTTGCTTAATCTTAAAAGTTCCTTTTAGCAGTGCAGTGCACCTGCTACAGTTCAAACTAGAATCTTTTTCTTTGATGTGAGATGGTAAGGAAAAAAGTAATTGACAAAACAGATACAGTTAAGAAGATGATAAAATGTAAGTCGGTTAAATGGAATACACAAATCTTATAAACCTGTTTTAAGATATCAGGTGGTATAGGGAGCTCTTAAAGGCACATTTGAAAGCAAAGAATTTGGAAAAGTGCGTAGGCAAAAGGGGCAAATTTTGGTGGTCATTGAAGACTTGATCTAGGCTCTGCACTTTGCCTGCTGACTAACCAGAAAATCAGCTGGCATTCAGAACCTTATTTTAGTCCTGTCACATTTCCATTGGCAAGGAGAAATGATCCATTCTGCATGATGGAGAGCTGTCGCAGATGGTCTATTATCGTGAATGTATTCTCTTCTCCTTGTTTTGCAAAGCCACAACAGGATTTTTCAGCCTGTAGAAGTCAACTGTCCTGGATAAGAAAGGCGTTAAGTCTCTCTGATGTTAAATGCTGGATGCCATGCTTGTTGGCTCAGGTTCACAAAGCCAAAATGTAGCTGCCTTGGGGTGATTCCCTTTATCTTTGTTATGCTTAATATTCAATGAATCTTGAACAAGGGGATATATTTCAATTTGGGCACGTATTGATTTTACAATTTACAGTTTATTGAAAGATGTGGGAGGGTATTTCTTCCACCCACCCACCCACCTATTCTGGGGTATCTCTGCTTGTAATTACACTTCTGAGCCCAGCTGGACTTTAACTGAAATTTTTCTGCTAACTGTTAAATTGCCCGAAAAGTTTCCATACTCCTGTCAAACCAGTGAACAAAGGGCATTTCCACTGAGTATTGACTACTTTCTGGACCAGCTGGCTGCATGAGGCCCAATTAGCACACAGCTGCGGCCCAGCTCAGCTGTGTGCTAAAGGCCATGGGTGAGCCCGGGGTCCCAGGTAATAAGTTGAGAACCACTGGTCTGGACAGAGTGACTGTCACTTGTCTTGTGGTTAGAGAAGGCATATTTTGGGGGAATCTCATCTTTAATTTCTTTGCCCCACATTTCTACCTACCTTACTGGAATGTTGTGAGTCTTTAATGATTTGTAAAGTGCTCTGTGGGTCTTATATGACAGTTGCTACACAAGTACAAACTTGCATCCTTTTTTTGCAGTGGTATCCTGAGGTGCGACACCATTGCCCTAACACTCCCATCATTCTAGTGGGTACCAAACTTGATCTTAGAGATGATAAAGACACTATTGAAAAGCTGAAGGAAAAGAAATTGACTCCAATCACCTATCCGCAAGGCCTTGCCATGGCAAAAGAGATTGGTATGATTTTTACTGAATTACATTGACTCTACCTGAAATTCATTGTATAGGAGGAGACTTTAATTTTAAGAGGAGATACTTTTAACTGACCAACTGCCAAAAACAGAAACAAGGGTGTCTTTGGCACAATGTAGAGAATTGTTTTGTAACTTCAAACCTTCTGGCTTTCTGCAGGTGCAGTGAAATACCTAGAATGCTCAGCACTTACACAGCGAGGCCTCAAGACAGTATTCGATGAAGCTATTCGAGCAGTTCTCTGCCCCCCTCCTGTAAAGAAGAGGAAGAGAAAATGTCGTCTGCTGTAAATGTTACCCTGCCCCACCCCCACTCCGAACCTAGTGTGCTTTGCTCAGAACAAGGGAGCATTCACATTCAATGCCAAGTTTTTCTGTTATAAATTAGTTCTCTTCCATAAAATTTTTGAACCAATCAACAATTTCATGGTTTCATTTGTTTAAAGTATGAGAACTGCTTTTCAAATTCTACTACAAGTGAAATCCTAAAAAATGACAAACCTATGTAAAGCCTTATTTTTAAAGTCCTATTCTTGCTCAGATTAATCAAGTGTTGCCAAACTATCTGCTGAATTAAGTTGTGTTGTTGTGCTATGAGCACTAAGCCCTAAACTATTTTTAAGACTCTTGTCTTTAAGAAAACTCTAATGTCTGTAGGAAATGCAAAACACTCTAGTTTTTCACAACTATGTAACAGTACAGTATCCTTAGGAAAATGTTGCAGTCTAATGTAAACATTTTCTCAACCTGTGGTTGTTGCATAGTATTGTATATCCAACCTAAATGATTAAGATAATTGACTCTATGACTGACAACCTTAGTCACAGTAAAAAATGCTTTATCCCTGGTAAGGGATCGGTTACAATGTAGTTCTTGCTGCTGTGATTAAAAATAAATATTCTTACTGAAGTATATGTACTCCTCTTGACAGCATTGTATTGTGATGGGTAGGTGAAACACATCTGGTTTGATCAAGTGATATTGCCAGACAGTATTTTGACACTGTACAGACCAATTTACACTACATTGTCAACTGAGTGGTTAAGCTGAATAGATTTTTGTCACAGGTAAAATCTGTAACAGTAAAATTAACTTGTCACAAATATGCAGTAGGTGAAAAAGTGGTTGGTGTTTATAGGTAGGTTTTTTTTTAATTAATTTTCAAGTAGGGCACAACTTTCAAACAACTTTGAACTGGTCCATTCCCACAGATGTTATACTTAGTAAATGCTTTTCTTGTAGAATTTCTTCTTTTTGAGCAATATAACTTGTATTTTAAAACCTTTCTGATATATTAGCATTTTGTGCTTTTTGTAGATTAGAAAGTTTACGCATATCCTTATTTTCCTGTTACTTCTGATCCAGTAAGTTACGTGCTTTCTGAGGAGCTTTCTTTAGTCTTCTAGTCATTAGGTGTAAAAATCATGTGAAACAGCTTTACAAGTTTTAGTAATTTTTATACTTTTGACCTCCTTAAGCTCTGAACCTTCTCAAACATTACTTTGCCAGGTACCCCAACACTAACATGACTAATGCTGACAATTGTCCTTTAGCTCACCTACATGTGCATCACAATGATTTATCTGGTAATGATAACTTGGGTCTGTGAAGTTCTGTAACTTAGTGCTAACAATGTTCTGTACATCCTAAACTGGCAAGAATACAATGTTGAACTATACCCTTTCAACCACTAGAGCAAAATTTAAAAATCAAGTTGCAAAATTGTGAAGTTTTTCCATTGATCTTTTGCTAATGCAGTTAGCAGTATGTTTTGCATGTATGACTTAATAAATTCTTGAATCATGTCATTGGTAATGCTTGAATTTTTGTCTAAATGTTCTTAAATCTTTTGCAAAGTGTGTGTGCTTGCTATTATAGCTGTTTGGAACTGGCTGTCTTTCAGTAATATGTAAGTACATGCTCTTCAAAACAAATGAATTACAGGTTGCTAGATGTCATGGGGTTAGGGATTTTTAAAAAAAACACTACTTCTCTGGTCACTAGCCCAAGAACGGTGCTGAGAGAAGTTTGCTGGCCTTGACAGTTTTCCTTGCATGTTGTAGGATGCCATAATTTGGTCCTTCAAATAAAATTGTATTCTTCTTACCTTGCTTTGATCCCTGTTTCAGATGTGATTAAGAAAAACTAACTAGCTACTACTGTCTCTAGCTCCCAGTGGTGGCAATTTAATGCTTCAATGATTTGAAAACTGGGACTTGTATAGGACAACCATCTTTTTCCCCTGAACTATGCTTTCAGACTCCTTTGTGAAGATGTTTGAATTTCAATTTAATTGTAGGCTGGAGTATAACTCTAGGACTACCTCCCCCCTTTCTTGAAACAGTGTATCTCACCATTAATGGGGAGCCTGCACAAAAATCAAGAATAGCTTTTATCATTCTTTGTTTAGTCACATTCAGCATCACTTACTGGGAGGACTGTTTGTGACCACTGCTATCTCCTGTTTCCTTTCTTTGCTCTTCAGTTCTTCCTCTATTCCTGTCTGCTAATCACTCCTACTTTATATACTTAAAGTTATTAATTACAGCTGATATGACATTATAGACAACACACCATTGAGACTGAGGGGGAGGGGCTTTTAAGAGTCAGTCAACACTGCATCATACTTACCTTGCATTTAAAACAGAGGTGGGCAAACTACAGCCTGTGGGACCCTCCCCTGCTTCCCCCTCAGGCTCAGCATACTGTGCCATGCTCTGGGTGGCTGGGCAGGTGCCCCTTCTATAAATTAAAAACACTTTTTATATATTTAACACCATTATAAATGCTGGAAGCAAAGCAGGGTTTGGGGTGGAGCCTGACAGCTCATGACCCCCTGAGGGGTTCTGATCCTATTTGAGAACCCCTGGAAGATTGTGGAAGACATGAATTCAAGCCCCTGCTTCTCCCACATTTAAGGGACTGCTCTAAACCATTGGCTAGGCCAGAAAGCATCATCACCCTGATCTTCATAAAACTTCAAACAGTTGTGGATTTGTCCCAATGCACAACAGGAAAACCTTGCTGCTCAGAAAGACTGCTACTGGTGACAAAGCAGGTTGCATCCGATGAAGTGAGCTGTAGCTCACAAAAGCTCATGCTCAAATAAATTGGTTAGTCTCTAAGGTGCCACAAGTACTCCTTTTCTTTTTGCGAATACAGACTAACACGGCTGTTACTCTGAAAGCAGGTACAGTTACATGAATTGTTACAAGCAGGGATTAAACTTTACAGTGGGGGGGGGGGGTGGGGAAATCAAAGGAAGCATCTTGCCTTTGTTTTGGTACTACTGTACTAAAATGCATCTAAGAATCTGATTCAAACTGATGGTGACACTTAAGACAGGTCTAAACAACAAGTTAGTGTGCTTTCCACTGGAAGTTCCCTACTGCATTTCTACTTCAAACAGCAGTAAGTCAAGATGCACTAGACAGGGCTCATCTTAGAGTGTAGTCATTTACACTGCCAGGTCCTTAGTGTTGCTGTAGCACAAGATTCACAAACAGGATTGCTTTTTATATACAAATCATAAATTTTCTGTCCTATGTGTTACACATACACAAGCACACTCAGAGACAAATTCTGAAGTTTTATTTTGTCCCTGCTTGAAGGGGCACAGTTGGACTACCAAAACAAAATTACACTATCCCAACACAAATTCTGACTTTACATTTCTTGTTTAAAAAAAGGTGCACTATGGGACTCTGACAAGCAACTATGCTTTTTACAAAAAGGTCACTTGCTCAGTACAAAGCAACCAAGCTTACTCAGACATTCACCATACAATCAATTTAAAGGGTGGAGTTGCAAAATTAGTACTTGCAAAGGTTTCTTAACTAGAGAATCCAACTGAACCGAATGCGTGGAAGGTAAGAGTCAGAGGGTATTCGTCTCAGGCTGGATCTAGTGTAGAAAGGGTACAACGGTTCTCATGTCAAATTCTAAAATAAGTTCTTAAAGGATTATTCCTATATTCTAGAATTAAAAATGCATAAAGTAAGTCCTTTAGGATTGAAAATGTAAACAGATAAAAAAATATTGCACATGTATCTAAGCAGCATTTTTAAAACCAAGAGCCACTGTAAGAAAACTGTCATGAAATAAATGATACCGTGGAGATATTTTCAGAAGGTAACTAATGCAATCAATACTGGCTCTTTAAATACAAAAGTTCATTTATTTTTTTAACCCTCTCTCTTTGCACTAGATTTGCAACTGCACCATCATTTACTACCCAATTTCCTTTAATGAAACTTCCTACTGGGAGTGTCCATTTCTAATAAATATTAATTCTGTGCTTTTACATAGCACCTTTCACCCAAGAATCTCAGTACTTTGCTAAGATGGGTAATACCCTCATTTTACAGTTGTGAAACTGAGGCACAATGGAAGTTAAGTGACATATGCAAGGTAATATAGCAAGTCTATGACAGAGCTGGAATTAGAATTTGTGTCATGGTTCCTCTGCTCTAGCTCAATTATCTTCCTATGAATTGTTCTCAGTTTATCTGAATCCTTCCAGCTGTAAAATAAAAGGTACAGTAGTTTACATGTAAGTGGCTAAGACTCATCTTACTGTTCCATTTCCAGAAAGGGCATATCTGCTTCTGTCAAAATTCTGAATACATTCATTTTAACCATTTTCTTACACTTAGCCAGTAATGTTTACCTCTGCAGAGTAAAATGCATTTTGCATTATGACAGTGACCAAGACAATGCCTCCCCAGTTTCTATTTTAGGCATGTTAAAAACAAAAAAAACCCCACACCACCACTTAAGTCTGAGGTTAAAGACTCCTAGAATACTTGAATCTTACAGAAAAAAAAACAGAGCTATTCTCTTAGAGCTATAGTTATACGATGTTGGTGTGAAAGTCTCCTTCTATTTGACAGGTAATACAAGATGCTTTTTCCTCAGTCAAGCTGTTCAAGGCTTTGAGCACAACATCTGGCATGTGATCCGTTATCATCTTGGGACTTATTAAAATATTGCTAAAGGCTGTTTCTTTTGACCATCTTGCAGTATATTTAACATCAGAAGAACACCACCTAAAAAGACAAATATTTCAATAAAGCCTCAAACATTTAGACTATCATATGAATATTGATCTGTGTCCACGATACAGTGCAAATCTTGGAAATCCACATTGGCCTTAGAAAGCATATTGGTCATATATTTAAAACCTTTGCAGATTATTAAAGGGTATAAACAAACCTTTACTCAGCTACTACTAAATATTTTACATAATTAGAAGAAAGTGGGCTTTTCAAAAAACACTCTGTATTGGCCTAGTGTGCTCCTGTTTATATCAATGGTAAAACAACTTCAGTGAGATCAGAAGTAAGCTAATTTGAGAGCTAATCCTATTCCCCACATTCTTCTTATCCTGAGTTAGATTCTGTTCTATTGTAACATTTGTGCAGCACCTAAATACTTTGTGATGCCTTATATAGTGCTGTACAGTATGTGGCCTGCACCAAACACGTAACAAGTACCTCTCCTGGCTAGTTTACTGTTTAAAGGTGTAAATGAGTAGAACACATTCAACACAGAATGGGTTTTGGTCATTACTGTTTTATGACATTGCAGCTGTATTCAGTGGAGGGGACAAAGAGAGGAGGTTGTTCCCAGTGTTGGGGGTGAGGGTGAAACGAAGCACTGACTCAGAAGTAGGTAAAAGAAACCGGGAACGCCAGAGAAGATTGGATACAATATATAAAGGGCATGAATACGTGTAGGAGAAGATGAGAGAAGAGAGACCAGAGCTCTTGCCTCTGCTCCCAAGGTGAGGAAGAGAAGCTTCAATTTAATAATTCAGTGAAGCATAATGCTGATCATTTACCTTCTTGAGCTGGCTTCTTCTACAATATGGATGATTTTTCCTGGGAGATAAAGATGAGGATACTGAGGTGGAGAATTTAAAGGCGATTCATCCTCAAGGGCATTGTAGGAAGGTGATCGATGCATCATTAAACTCTGTTCAGCTAGAAGAGGCTGGGTTAGGGCATCTTGATTTCTACCATCTAACTCAGTTGGGAAGTTATCTGGATCTCCTCCAAACACTTCATACCAACACCCATACAGCAGGATCTGGTACTGAGTTCAGAGAGAAAGAAGCAGAACATGAAATGTTGATGTTTATTTTCAAAGTAGTGTAATTTAATTTTACACACACACACACACACACACTTCAAGATCTCTATACCCAAGTTTCTCCACATTAGAGAGACTTTTTTGTGGACTGAGTGGATATTAATTAGTTAAGAAGGGCCAATTCAGAGGCAAATGTCTACAACTCTGACAATTACATTTTTTTTGGTCTACTTCTCCTATCCAGCTTGAATCCCCACATCCACCATCTCTAGCTGCCTATCAGCTTCTTTAAGTTTAACTCTCCACAGAGGGCCTCCACAGGGTCGCTAATCCTGGAAGTACACACAAATCTTGGAAAAACCCATGAAGGATCTAGGGTTTAACTCTAGGCATCGATGGATGGCAGTTTTTAACCCACTCCTTCTCACACCACAAGAAAGTCATCTTCCTGACAATTTATTGTTCCAGTCCTCCAAGAGGGCCACCCTAAAGCCCCATCCAGCGTGCGATCCTTCTCTAATGACTACTGCTCTAAGGATGCAAGCATACCTTCTTTTGGAACTTTGCCTGTGTTTCTTCAATGAATAGTAAGGACTGATTGTACAGCCAAAGCCTTCCCTGGTGATGGGGAGAAGTCCCTTCTACAAAATTCCCACTCCCTTTTGGTCCCAGAAGACAGGGTCAAACTTAGCCTACTGAGCCAAACTGGAGTGCTCAGTCATTGATCTATCAATCAGTCCTTAATCAGCTGCAGGGATCATTGCTGAGCAACACCAGGGGCACACTGTCCCACTACTGACACTTTGCACAGCCTCTGCATACTTCTAGTTCCTAACACAGCAACAAATTGGGATGGCAAATAAACAATGCTGCCCTACTGGAGATCCACCACTAGGCCTCCTGAAACATATGTGAACTTGACTGTAGCCTATAGTGTTTTTTCTCACTAATACTAAAACCAAAAACTAGGCAATAAAAATTTGAGATTTTTGCCTTAAAAATGAGACTGAAAATAAAGATATTTTAAACAAATCCCCTATTTTTGTAAGTAATAACAATTTACTAAAACTATTTAAAAATTGTATTATTTGTCACCATTTATGCTATTTGGTTTATTTTTTGCATTTCCCCTTGAGCAGCAAACTAGCCTGAATTACATACCCTATTTCAGCTCTCAGGTCTTACGCTCAACCACAAGGGTTTCCAACACAGCAGGGAAAGGTTTAAATAAGACAACACCATTTACCTATGTTGTCACTAAATTAAAAATTAACAAACATTTCTGTTCAATTTGTGCTTTGGAACCCGTTTCTTAACACAAAACAAGCCATCATCACACTAAATGTTGTATCAAAACTACTTGACAATTCCCTTTGCTTTTATTGTTCCTGGTGTGTTTTGTTACCTTCGGTCTGTTACAATTAGCAACTATTCTCACTATCCTTCTCTTCAGGTCTTCCATGCTGGGCATACTTAACCTGTTTAAACATACAAAACAAAGTGAAAAATGCTTCTTAGGCCAACTGCTGGAGAATAACCATCTCTGAATAAAATGTAATTGACCATCTCAAGTCACATCCTCACCTTGCAACAAGGTCCTTTCCAACAATGACTGACACAATGAAGCATTTAGAGTAGTCTGCAAGTGATTTGCTTAAAAATAAAAAATATATATATATACATATTTTAGTTTTTGCTATGACCTATGTTATTTGTATAATATAATAATGTGTTGCAATAAAAACGTTCAGTTATTTTACTGGACTTTTTTCTGGAACTAGGCTTTTAAGACTAAATTCAAGAGCAGGTTATACCGAACCCCCTTACACATGCTAATGACTAGATGACTTCTTGTGGTCCCTTAAAATCCTAAATTTCTATGATTCTATGTTGAACAGGCCAAGATTAGTTAAGGATTTTGGTTTGAAGCACTTACTTTCAGTATTAACAGTGTATTTGTTAACAGAATTAACAGTATTTCATTCTTACAACTTTGCTGGAAAACTTTATTTTATAAATAAGCTGTGAACAAGTCTCAGTCATCATCTACAAATGCAAAACCCCACAGTCAGAACAAGATAAGCCTGTTCAAATTTCTTTAATATTAGGGCTGTCAATTAATTGAAGTTAACTTACATGATTAACTCAAAAAAATCACGATTAATTGCAGTTTTAATTGCACTGTTAAACAATAGAATACCAATTGAAATTCATTAAATATTTCAGATGTTTTTCTACATTTTCATATTGTTTATACATTTCAATTACAACCCAGAATTAATTAGATTGATTTCAATTACAACTCAGAATTCTAAGTGTATATTATTCTTGATTAGAAATATTTGCACTGTAAAAGATGAAAAATACTATTTCTTTTGTTTAATTCACCTTATACAAGTACTGTAGTGCAATCTCTGTGTCGTGAAAGTGCATGTTACATAACTGCACTCAAAAACAAAACAATATAAAACTTCAGAGCCTACAAGTCCACTTAGTCTTACTTCTTGTTCAGCCAATCGCTAAGACAAACAAGTTTGTTTACATTTACAGGAGATAATACTTTCAAAAGTCTTAAAAGAGCAACACTCCCAACAAGGAAACTATAGAACCTGAACCACCAAAAAAGAAAATCAACCTTCTGCTGGTGGCATCTGACTCAGATAATAAAAATGAATATGCATTGGTCCCCACTACTTTGGATTGTTATTGAGCAGAACCTGTCATCAGGATGGACGCATGTCCTCTGGAATGGTAGTTGAAGCATGAAGGGACATATGAATCTTTAGCACATCTGGCATGTAAATATCTTGCGATGCCTTGCGATGCCAGCTACAACAGTGCCATGAGAATGCCTGTCTTCATTTTCAGGTGATATTGTAAACAAGAAGCAGGCAGCAATATCTCCTGTAAATGTAAACAAACTTGTTTGTCTGAGCGATTGGCTGAACAAGAAGTAGGACTGAGTGGATCTGCAGGCTCTAAAGCTTTACATGGTTTTATTTTTGAATGCAATTATTTTTGTACATAATTCTACATTTGTAAGTTAAACTTTCATGATAAAGAGATTGCACTATAGTACTTGTATTAGGTGAATTGAAAAATACTATTTCTTTTGCTTTTTTACAGTGCAAGTACTTGTAATCAAAAATAAATATAAAGTGAGCACTGTACATTGTATTCTGTTCTTTAATTGAAATCAATATATTTGGAAATGTAGAAAATATCCAAAAATATTTAAATAAATGGTATTCTATTATTGTTTAATCGCGTGATCAATTTTTTAAAAATCGTGCGATTAATCACGATTAATCGCTTGACAGCCCTATTTAATATATTAAACTTAAAACCACTACAGCTTCTTCTGTCAAAATATGAGCCAAATCCATCTCTGAAGCAACTCTACTCAGTCATACCAGGGATGAATTTGGGTAAGTATCTCAATAATTTCTGTATCTTTCACTTAAAACCAAGTATTGTATTTACCTTAACAATCCTCCTGGAGGAGAAAAGGCATAACATCTTAATGTTGGGAAGGAGTTTCTGAGCATGATGGCCAATATGGAAGCTGTTCCACCACCTAAACTGTGACCAACTATAACTAGTTTATATTCCTAAAGACAAAAACAAAAAGAGAGTTATATGGTGAGGTTAAAAGAGAGACAGCTTGCTCCACTTTGATTTCCAATGTAACTAAAGTGTTTTGTCAGAAACACTGCTAGCAAAATTGAATAATTTGGAAGTCATGACTTACAGGAGCAATGGTGAAAGCCTGGTTTAAAATGCCATCATTTATTAGCCTTCTGTAGATGTAATTTGCTGCTTGAGTTATCCCCTAGAAGACAGTATTCTAAGTTAAGAGACAAAAGTAGTGTCCAGTGGGAAATGCAATACCCATATCCCTTTAAATGCAGTGTTCAGAGTACTGACTGCAAAAATGTGTGATAACCTAGTTAACTGTTTCAATGCTCTATTGACATATGTATTGCCCAATAGTGGCACCTGAGTATACTGCACATTTACATTTTTTCTTTTCTTTTTTTTTAAATTTAAAGGGATACAAGAGGCAAGCAAAACACCATGACTACAAATTAAAAACTTCTCTTGCATTGCAGAGAAGAACACTGCCAACAAGCCACCCAGATAGCTGATCTACTCCGTCTCACCAAAAAAACCTGCTAATTCCATTTAACTGAAGAAATATAGGATTGTTAATTTGATTTTTTTCATTGAATAAATCACTTCAAATGGTTAAAGACGACACATGCCTTATGTACAAAACCATTTTCCAGAACGTCTTCGAGCACCAGGTCTTCACACTCTGCTGACAGATCAGTGAGGAGATCCTGCAAGTAAATAACGAGACAGATCCCTTATGCTACAGATATCTATTATGGGAATTTTCACAGCCTTTACACTGTCTTTACTACAGTAATATCCTCAAGCAAACTTCGAGTCTGCAAGTAATTGCACATAAAAAAAGGGAAGTATGAATCTTTCTTACTTACACACACCTAGAAACCCATTACAAAGTGCCATTTACAGCTACTGTATATATAACAATACTCTGATCAAAGCTACTATGCAAAAGCTGGAATGTACACTGTACATACACCTCACACCATATTGACACAAAATTACCTGCGCCCTTCTCCCACTTGCCTCTTAAAATGGCATCCAGGCATCCAAAACCAGACAGGCTTATGACTTAAGAAGATTATCTACTTCCCCTATCTCATTGCTGACTCAACTGTTGGGTTATTTTAAAATTCATTGTGTCACTGTAGCACTATTTCATCTAGCCACTACAGAGAAGTGTACTGTCTCCTCCAAACCATTAGGACATATCCATCTCCAGAGCCAGTGTTACACAACAGAGATGATACCTCAAAAGACAAGGTTCCTCTCACTGCAACCACAATAGCCTCCTTTTTGTGATCCAAAGCAACAAAAAATGGGATCTCGAAAATCTAAAGGATAAAAAAAATTAGGTGTGTTTAGTGAAGATACCAAATTTTTAAGAACAGTAAAGATTTACTGTAGTTTCCTGGAAAGGAATGAACATGACATCATGAAATTCTATTTAGGCATATAAACTTTCCTTACGGAACTCAGGATTTTTTAAAATCTATTGTATGTTATCATTAGGATTTCTCTTATTCTTGTACAAGGTTACACGAGAGCTGTTTCTATGTGTTGTGAAGACTATCAGTATTTAAAAAAAGTCAATGTTTGTGTTACTGTTATCTAAACAAGCACTTGTGTATTAGGGTTGTTTTTTGTTTTTTTTTTAAATACTTTTTAAAACATTTTGGGTTGGTTGGGGCTTCCATTATATAACAGTGGAGGGTGAGGAGAGGAAAGCATCCTCTTCCTGGTTTCTAATTGAACTCAAGAAATTACTGAGAATTCTCTTGTTGAATGTTTGTCCAGATTGTTTACCTTGTTATGAAAGCTGATATGAATGAAATCTCTGTACTGTAGCCCTGTTATTTTTAGGATGGATCCAAAGTGAAAGTTAAGACGATCACTGCCAATCATATCAGAATCCGTTGGGCTGTTTCTGCAACTAAGGAAACATGGGAAAGAAAAGTGAACTTGCCAGTTCCAGCTAGTTACATTTCCTCTCAGAAAAAGAGCTTAATTACATTCACAGCAGGGTTTCTATTGGGAGCACACTGGGTGTTTATACTATAAAGACTGGCTAATACACCATTGCTATAAATCTTTTAGCAGAGTAAACAAGGCAATTCCGAAGATGATTTTTTTTTAAAAAACATCCAGATAGAAATTATACAATTGAGGAAAAATTTCAAGTCCAAAAACAATTCTAAGGAGAGAGTTAATTTGACCCCAGCCACAATTTCAGCTATAAAATTATAAATTCATTCAATTTCTCCCAAGTCTTTATTACTGTAAATTGTGACATCTCAGGAAGATAATTAACGTCATGGCAATCAAAGATGGATGGAATATTCACTCCTAATGTCACCAATAATGGAGGTGACTATTTAAACAGAGCAATAGTATATAAGATCATGCTTGTCTTCTTAATATTAGCTGCCAAAGTTTGCAGTATTATTGTAGCTGTGATGATCACAGAATATTGGAGACACGGTGGGTTAGATAATAACTTTTACAGGGTCAACTTCAAAGCTGCCAAAGTTTGACAGAGGAAAGGTTTTCATTTAGTATAATTTCCAAATTTGTTTATTTCTTTTTCTTAATGTTGACACACTTGTGTTACATTAGGTTAAATAGAACATTAACATACAAAGCTAGTTTATGGTGAGATTGACTTATGTTAGATTTTGATCCTTCCCCTGTCTCAGTGCAGATGGCTGCCTGTGCAGAGGCCCGTTAACTTGGGGGAGGACTCCTATACAGAGAGAATTTCAGGATCAGGGTCTTTAACAACTGACTCATTCCTTATATAGCTTATATAGAAGCAACGGGTTCCACTGTAAGACAAAGAGGTCTAGGAGGGTAATATTGTCTGATTCCCCTAAATAGAGAAAACAATGTTCTTCCATTTATACACATGCTTGTCTAAGCAGAAGCATATAAGGCCTCAATCCATCTTTTTCGGTTTAGTTTGATTCCAACACCCCATGACCCTGTTTTGAGGAATGTCCATTCAACTCAATCAAATGCCTTTTCAGATACTAACACTGACTTGGCAGAATGAAGACCAGTAACTCTTTACACTGTTTGCAATCTTTTGCTTCTTTGTTTTCTTGTGACTATTGGGTCACACTCTTTGTAGCTTGCATAGGCTGAGCTCACTGCAAGCACCAGGGGCTCCTTGCATCCCCTCCACTCCACCCCACAAGGCCCTGTGTGCTACCCTCCTGTCCCTCTTTATTTCAGGTACTCCCTGAAATTTCCTCATATTCCCCCTATGCCAGCAGCTCTGTGTGCACCCCCATTCCCGCCAGACTAGGAGTTGTGTGTGCATCCTTTTCCCTCCATACACCCCATCTTCCCAGTGCTGGAGCTCTGTGTGCCCCCCTCTACCCACACCAGGATACCCCAATCTCTGCCTCACTAGGTTCTGTCTCCCCCTCATATTCTCCATGCTAGTGGTCTTGGGTGCTCCCCACTCCACTCATACCAAGGTCCCTCAATTTTCATTCCACACCAGGGGCCCTATGTGTCCTCCCACCATTCTGTCTCCCATGCCAGGGGCTGTGTGCACACTCCCATTCTCCCATGCCCCAATTCCCCCAGACCAGTCATTCAAGGTGCAAACATGTTAAACTCTGGTAGGACAGGCAGAGATGAGACAGAGGTAGTTTTATGCTAGAAGGCATTAATGGGTTCCATTAACCAACTGTTTGATTGTATAGACAATTACAGAGGTGCTTAAAACTGTTGCTTTATATGTCTCCCACTCCCCCGTTCAGTTGTCCAATTCTATCCAAAATCAATAGGGTTCTGGTCACTGATGCCCATGAACATTCTTTGAACATTTGTAATTGATCACGTGCAGTGTTCAAAAACTTCTTGTGTTATAGCCAAACACAGAAATGCCATCAAGTTCAGCGTATGGTGGTGTAAGTTTGGCCAAAGAAAACAGCTTGTCTACCCTTCCAAAATTGGAAGTAGTATTTTGAAGGTTGGTTTCCTTTTACTCAATTTGTGAAAGACAACTCTAGCAGTCAAGCTCAAGTATACCTATTAATACACAGAAATTGATGAAATAAGAGAACTGCTATTTAAGTGATTTGTACTGATATGAAAAACCAAATAATTAAAAAACAAAACTATGCACTTTTAAGATCTTATACCAACCTACCAGTCACCATTAAGCTTACAGAGTGCAGTAAATGGGTTAGTGTATATGTAGTAAGGCCATCCATAAGCAGCTGCAGCAAACTGCATGTAGTGAGCAGCATTTTCTAATTCAATATCCAAATCATCAGTCTGGAGGGGGAAAAAAAAAATCACCAGTTGTACATGTAAGGCAAGCCCAGGATAAAGAATGCAGATGCATACATGCTACTGTAACATTAAGGGCCTAGATCTCCCCATAGGCCCAAGAAGTCACGCAATGAAGTTTATTCTTTTACCTTTTCACTGTAAGCCCCAGGTAAGTGAAACAGAAAACTGAGAGGAAGGAGTTCACACTTACGCATATTCAATTTTCTTATTTAGAAAAAGTTTAGGGTGTATTTGTTAATAATAAAGCTGGAATCTTGAAAAATTCTAATTATTATTTAAAGTAATTGTTCATTAACAATACCATGTTTCTATACTTTACTATGCACTGATAAACATGGTACTGAAAATTAAATGTTCATCCTAAGGGGTGTAGGTGGAGGGAAGGCTACAGATTATGTAGCCGACCATTCTCACAAGAGCTTTTCTTCTTTGTACTGGACTCACCATCAGTTGAATTCAAAAGGAATTATCTAGTAAGTGGAGTGCACTTAAACTGTTTTAACTGAAGTGGAATCATCTACTTTGGTTAAAACGGTGCATTAGGTGAGAAATTAAAGATTACAAAAGGTACAAAATAATTTACAAGAGATTTTTCTCATTTTAAGCCATTTAAGAGACTGGTGGAAGATCCTGAAATGAAGTGTCACTCCTGATCAGCAAGCATTAAACAATTACTGTTTCTGCTTCTTATCCTGTTCATAACACTGGAATGTCATCTTATTTGTTTTTGTGCATATTCTACATGGTGATATAAAAAAGCCTATAATTTTCACACATTTACCTACTTCCCATTTCAAAATTTCATATTTATTAATATATATGAAAACATGATTGTGGGGTGGAATTTTCGAAAGTGCCTAAGGAACACAACTCCCATTGTTTTCCAGTGCGACTTGTTCTCCTAAATTACTTGGATGCTTTTGAAAATCCCACCCTTATAGCTCAGTTTTGTAATACACTTGGTAACATTTTGGGAGGTTTTTAGTTTATAATCACTTTCCAATCATTGTTACTTTCAGGTTCTCCATGTATTAGTATAATACTGCAATGTTTTGATTGCAAACTTCATAAGAGAATTTTTATTGGATTACAAAATTTCCTATTTGAACTTAAAATACTGGAAACTATGAGCCTTAGATTTTGTCAAAGCTAATTTTTATAAAACTTGCATTTTAGTTCAGTTTGACAAGACACTGTCCCTTTAACAGGCTGTATCACAAAGCTGTTTTTTGTAGCATATCTTACCACATGGGATAGTGAGGAATGACACAGGACTTCTTCAGGGTCTTTTGGGCAGTTTTCCACTTTATCTTGCTCTTGATGGAGCAGAGTCAAGCCTGCTGCTATGTCAGTTGGCACCATATCAGTGTCCTGCCAAAGGAAATGGAAAAAATTCTTTAAAAATAAACCCACAACATCACATGCAATCCACTGAAAAATTAAAAAAAGTGATTTTCTTTTGCAGTTCTATAGTAAATAGATGTACATCAGAAGGCAAGGGTGTGCTTGTGAAACATTCACATCCCCTCCAATGCACTCAATGTTGCATCTTTAAAAACTTTCTGCAAATAAAAGCTACATACATAAATTCCAATGTCACAAAGAAAGTTAAAAGGATCTTCTTTAAAAGGCCTGTGGAGCCCTAAAGCAAAACATGATCTGAACATGACTCATAATTGTCACAAGCAACTTAGAAAAAAAAAACTTGTACCTCCCTCAACAGCTATTATGCAAGTCTGAAGGAGTGCCCATGCTGTTATTGGTGATATGTCACTAGCAAATACTCCTGCTCTGAACCTACGGTAAGCCACATAGCATTTGCTTACAGCTCTTTAACAATTCTGTAAATACATTTAGAGCTCGATCCTGCAAAGCGATGAGCACTGCAGTCACAAACGAAGCTGGTGTGAAATGAGAACACTCAGCCCCTCACAGGATTGGGTATTTAGGGTGCCATGAAGATTATTCCATCTGTAAAGAAAACAGATTAGAAGGCCAGGGAGTATGGTAATTGATCTTTTCATCACAAGATTATTGGTTCAAATTGACCCTAGGTCAACAGTGATCATTGGAAGGCTGTTAGCAACTTATGGGAAATGAGACTGGCAAAATAAACAAGCTAGATCCGGAGAAATAATTAGAAATATTGGCAGAAGGATTCCCCTTCTATTAGCCATGAGAACTGGGATTTTTAAGTTTGACGGCAATGGGAAGACTCAGCAAAATCAGGATGCGGGCACTTCCTTTTTCTACCACGCATAAGTGAAGGAGGGTTTACAGAGGAAAGGTCCAGGTACATAGGTGGGGAGGTTTTAATTCAGTTGCCCAGAATGACAATTCTGCTTATCAAGGCTCCCTCTATCATCCTACAACCCACTGACTAAGAGGCAATCAAAGAGCAGTATGCACAGACACCACTTTAATGGATAAGAATGTCTCCCACCAACCTTGAGCATGAAAAAAGAGATCGTACGGTCACTGATGAACTCTGCTCTCCCACAGTCGCACAGTGTGCTGGCAGTTAAGTCCCAGCTCAATCAATACTATGCAGACCTTAACTTGTAATGAGCTTTCTATAGCATCCAAGAGTAGCTTTTTGTATGGGACAGTTTGGTATAGTTCAGGATGGGAGAACTGCCTTAACACACTGTTAATGCTAACATTACCTCTTCATAAACTCAATAAATTAATGTAGCTAAATTGTTTGCTGTTTGTACCATTCCCTACTATGGGCAAGGGGAAAAATGGTAAACTCTGGATCATCACATACCAAGGTTAAGAAAAATCAACCTCATTCCCCTGATTAGGGAATTGCCCAAGTAGAAGAGAAAAAGAGCTTCACTGGCTGAACTACAGCCCAATAGCCTTACTGGGAAATCTAAACTCCCAATATAGATAAGATCCTAAACTCAGTTAATACCACTAGGCATTCTTAGAGGAGCATGAGAAAACTCCAGTGGAGTGGGGCTTTTCTTTTAGTTAAGACAGTGAATATGTTTGTACAAGGAAAACAGTGATGGGACCAATTATTTTTTAAACGCAAGCAAGCAAGCATGATATTACTGGAAAGCAAGTTTGTGACCAAAATATTGGTGAAAAAGTGGAGGCAAATTCACTGTTGCAAAGCTATTGCCCATCTGGCTTCTATGTCTGTGAAGTGCCAAGTGTGTTAAACTAAAGTAGTTTGAAAACAGTGGTTACTTGAGCATACAGCTTTTCCAAGTTTTAAGTTCAGAATTTGTTAGTCTGTGCAATTTTCCCAATCCCTTCCCCCCAGAGGGCAAAGGAACCCATGTTAAGAGAAGGACAGCATGGTATAAGTTTCAGAATAGAGCTGATAGGTATCAAAAGCCTGATTCGCAAGTAAATGGCACGGCTGAACTCTCACTGACTTAAAGGCAAGAGCCACATCCGAAAATGCTGCAGTATGGGGGGTTCAGTGTTTAGTCAAATGGAATGAAAAGAACAAACAAACAAATCTTTCATCTTACTGAGAAGTAGATGCGGAAAAGCTCTGCAATACTTGTAAAAGCCACTCGGTGATCATCATCTTGCATAATACAACAACACAGTAACCTGATTCTCGTCTCCCAGACTCTGGTTGCGGTCTTCTTGACATTATAAAACAATTGGCCTGATTGACTGCTTTCCAAGTTGCGATTTATATCATCAGCCAGGTACAGTGTCTTTTTCCCCCCAAGTGGATCAAAGACAATTACAACTGCAATGACGGTAAAGATGATGATAACCCAGCTGCAAAACAGAAGGGTGTGGGAGGAAAGGCTTGTTGAACCATGTACTTGTACAGTACTGTATACAAGAGCATGCAGCTATAGTTCTTGTCAGGTAAAAAAGAAAACAGTTTATTATGGCATACCACCAGCACACTCACTTACTGGTACTGATGATGGCTTTGTAATAGGGTCACCAATCCACTAGGAACAGGATTGAGACTGCCAACTCATTTCACATAACACACTAAACCTCCACTGCAATCACCATGGACTGAAAACTGTTTTGAAATAGCTAAGTTGGGGAAGGCCCCATATGCCATTATCAGTCTCTTCAGGCATCTATCCCTACTCCTCTGTCTCTCTTCCCCCACCCCCTTCACATCTGTCCTATCATCCATCTTTGTCTGTCTTTTTGACCCCTCCTCATCTTTACTCCTCATAGCCTTCACTCCATCCCCTGCTTTGTAAGGGAAAATGCCACAACATCTCTCAGGTAATTAGAAAAGCACAATGAAAAAATCAGTTTATTCTAGTCTTAATATATTCACACACTACAAAAATCCTTCTTTAAGAACTTCCAGTAATTTAAAACAAATATCCAAGTTGTGAGCGGTCAGAAAAAATCTTCACTGGATACTTAAAATATAAATTCATAATATAAGCTTAGCTTAGTTTTCTGTTGGCATCTTTACCTTGCAACAACTGTCCCAAATACGGCATTTACCACAGTCCTTTCACAACGTACATCGGTGTCAGAGACCCAGATAGCTCCCACAACTGCCCAGACCAATTCTGGGATATAAAGACCTAGCCGAGTATAAAGCAATTTAGGAAGAGATTTCCTTGGCCCAGGGTTAGAAATTGTTCCTGAAATTACAGATGGAATTTAAGTAAAAAGTCACTTACAAATATATCTTATGTACATAAAGTATCATAAAAAAAATCACATCAGTATTTTTATGCTATGGTGCCCAGTGTGAAATTTAATCAAGTATATAAAAATCCCAACAAACAAAGATTTTTACAGAGAAGTTTCAAAGAAGTGAAGCTGTAGACCATAAAGTGTCTTAGAACTGAATGGTGAACATCTTTAGCATTTTTAATTGTTTAAAACTGGAAATATTAAAATCATTTCTGCTTTCCCAGAGGAATTTTTGTATCTGTTGTTACACATATCTCATTTCCCAGAAGATACATTTCAGCCTTAGCCTATTCATATAGGCAGAGTGTTGGGGTGCAGGATGGGGGTGCTGGCTCTGAGAGAGGGGTCAGGGCTGGGGCAGGGGTTTGGGGTGCAGGAGTGGGTTCGGAGTGCAAAGAGGGTTTGGGGTGCCGGCTCCAGGAGGGGACTCAGGACTGGGGTGCAGCCTCCTGCTGGGTGGCGCTTACCTTGAGCATCTCCTGGTCGGCGGTGCAGCAAGGCTAAGACAGGCTCCCTGCCTACCCTGGCCCCACTCCGTGCCCGAAAGGGGCCAGCACATCCCTGCGGCCCCTGGGGTGGGGGCACGTGGCTCTGCCCCTCTTTGCAGGCTCCTCCCCGCAGCTCCCATTGGCCACAGATCCCCATTCCCGGACAATCGGAGCTGCAGGGGTGGTGCTTGCAGGCAGGAGCACTGCGCGGAGGGAGATCCCTGCCCACCCCCATCCTCGGGGCTGCGGGGGCACGTTGACCACTTCCAGTAGCTGTCTCGGGCCAGGGCAGGCAGGGAGCAAGTCTGCCTTAACACAGCCCTGCTACACCACTGGAGATCACAATCAACTGGGAGAGTCTCTAGGATCGACCAGTCGATCATGATCGACTGGTTGGTGACCACTGCTTTAGGCAATAAGATTTCTGCTATTGACTTCAGTTAAGTGGTAGCGAGCCCATAACAAACCCAAAACTCCACAAAAAGTAAGGCCTGCCTACAGTTCTTTGCTACTCTGGTTGTGAGCTTTGCTGTTTTAGTTCAGAATTCCTTACATTTCTGGCAAGCATTTTTTTTTTCTACATATTATACTGGAATAGAACAAGGATTTCTATTTGCAGTTGCACCTTTAAAGATTTACAGGTTTGTCCAGTCAACTGAATAGAGATCAATCTCAGAGTTTCAATCACTGATCTTTATTCACAGTCTTTTCTCAAAGGCACTTTAGCTACAACAAAACCATGACCACCATACAGCTTACTTTGCTCAATAGGTTTGGGCTTATTAATAAGGCAGTTATATACAAGAACACAAGATGCATCTGATGAAGTGAGCTGTAGCTCACGAAAGCTTATGCTCAAATAAATTTGTTAGTCTTTAAGGTGCCACAAGTCCTCCTTTTCTTTTTGCGAATACAGACTAACACAGCTGGTACTCTGAAAGATGATACAAGCAGGCTCATGAGCATCCCCCACGCTCTGCTCAGATGGCTCTGACTGCAATACTCCATCTTTTTGGGCAAAAGAGCAGTCAAACAGTATTCTACAAGACCAACCCAAAAATCTCTTTAGAGTTAGCTTATGTTCTAACCCAGTCCCCTTCCTCCTCTAATCATTTGTCTGTGATACATTCACCCTGCATAAGCATGGGACCCAAAATGCACACATTCGTGTCACAGTTTGGGGTACTACCACCAATCAACCATTCAGCCTTGTCTCACTATTTTAAGAATAAGATTAACAGAGTCTGGGTGTTGTTTTTTTTTTTAAATGAAGTTGTGTTCTAGAAGAAAGATCTCATCAAAATAGAAAAGCGGCATTTGTCCGATGAAGAGAACCAAAGCTACCCAGATCTGAAATACTAGAAACCTTACTGTATTTTCTGAGAGTCACAAGTAGTTCACAGAAGGGCGGTGACGCCATTCAGCTCAATTTATAAATACTTTTTATACAGTGAGATTATCAACTACAGAGATGTTACTAACAAACTTGTCACCCAACAAAATAAAAATGGCGTTGTGAATTACAATGTACACTCTAATGCTGCAGATATTGTCAAGCAGATGATAGCATAATAAATTGAACATTTCAGTGCCTCAGATGGTGATGCATGTAACTCAGCCTAACAAACTTCTGTCTACCCACTTGATCCAGGCACGTAATTTAACTAACAACGGATTATTTCATTGTTACTGTTTGAAAGTGCTTGAATTGTTTTTATTTGGGGGGGAGGGGAATAATGTAAGAGTATCAATTGACTCCAGATATACAAGAGATTTACTAGATTATCTAGTCCATCTTCTAGTTTCCTTATTGCACATTTACTAGAGTTTTCTTCACTTTGTTTTAGAGACACCGAGTAACAGGGCTTCCACCATTTCCCTTCAGAAATAATTCTCCCAATGAAAAACAACTCACTGTTAGATCTCCCAGAGATCCAGTCTCAGTTTTTCCTTAATTTATCTGCCCTAGTTATATGCCCTTTAATTATGCTGAACAATCCTTCTCCCTCCTTGATGTTAACATACATATATTTATATATAGTTATACCCCCAATCTTTCCAAAACTTGTAGTTTGGGCAAGGTACCTACATTGATTTTTAATCTCTCATCGGATCAATCCCTCCAGATGCCTAAATATTTTAGCTGTTTTTCTATGATCACTTTTGGATGGTCCAATGGTTGGGGCACTAGCCTAGGACTTGGGAGACCCATGCCCAAGTCCCTGCTCCACAACAGACTTTCTAAGTCACAACCTCTCTGTAAAATGGGGATAATACTGGGGTGTTGTGAGGATAAATACACTAGAGATTGTGAAGTGCTCAAATACTACCCTAATGGGGGCATACAAGTACCTAAGACAGATATTAGGAGGGTCAGTCTTTCTGGTAATGAGGCTCCCAGAACAGAACATGATATACAAAGGGACCACCATTACGGGTACCTCTCTGTCCCATGATAAGATATCTGTGCATATGCTCCCATATCATATTAGTTTGCCTCTCTTCCTCAAACTGAAACTCTTCCTGTTTACATAATTATTGTATTAAGAAGTCACTATATAATTTGTTTCAGAGTAGCAGCCGTGTTAGTCTGTATTCGCAAAAAGAAAAGGAGTACTTGTGGCACCTTAGAGACTAACCAATTTATTTGAGCATGAGCTTTCGTGAGCTACAGCTGTAGCTCACGAAAGCTCATGCTCAAATAAATTGGTTAGTCTCTAAGGTGCCACAAGTACTCCTTTTCTTTTTATATAATTTGTGTGGACCACTTTTCTATATACTTTTCCTTAACAGCCTACTGTATCTGATACACTTTTGATATGTGGCACCAAATGTGACTATATAAGGCTATGTTTACAAGTACCATTATGGAGCAGATGGATTCTGCATAGCTTCTCCTGGAAGTCTGTCAGAGGTGTTAAAAATAGTGCATCTTTCCAGATTATTTATTAGTGAACTAGTAAATTGCTGAATCTGATTTGGGTTGTGAGAGGATATTCTGGAGTCCCTCTATTTTAAATTATCTCCAGGGCTGTGGTAAGCTGTTACCTCTATTTGATTACTGAAGGCTGGAAGAGTTTAATTTATTTGTATTGTAGTAGTAATGCTGAAAAATGGTTATTATAAACTTTATTACTGTCAGAGCACACAGAATGTTTGTAAAGCTGTTCTATTTTAATGTCAAATCTAAATAAAATATATAGATCCTACTACAATAAGCATCAGATACTGCAGACTAAGTATTTACCTTGCATACTGATATACACAATAGCAGATACAGCGCATATTATGGCAGCCAGGAGAATGAGGAGGACAAGCAGATAGCTGTGCAATAATCCCCCTCCAGTACAATTAAATCTCCCTTTGTGAATGGAGTACAAAACAAGAATTCCAATCCACCTGCAGAAAAACAGTACCATAAGTTGTCACGGCTAGGAAGAAACATACTTCACCACAAAGCTGATTCAGTCATAAAAAATTCCCCATCTTCACTTAAAAATAATTCACAAAAGGGGCATATTCCCACAAAGAAACTCACAAAATGTAAAGACCCCAGTTAAGTATAGTGCAGTAACCACAATAGAGACTACAAGTTCAAAAATATCCTCCTTTTTTTATAGCACCTTTCATTCAGATGGATCCCAGAGTACTTCAATGATGGACGAAGTTTATCAGTTTAAGTGATGCAGCCACACCTTGAAGTGGTAGCAAGTGATTACTGTGTAGTATGGTATTAATTTAGCACAGCATACAAAAATTACATTACATGTCTCGTTCTCGAAATGAAAACCCAAGTTGTCCATACATGATAGGAAAACCCCCTCAATTTCCCCTCTCACTTCCATGCAATAAAATGTCAAATGAACCAGATAGTCTCACATCGCATCTAATCAAATATTCCTAACAACAAACCAAATCAGCAGCTTCCTAAGCGTGTTATAAAAAGCAACAAGGTAATCTACAGATACATAACAGCAATTTCCTAAGGAGCCCAAGGACTACTCCAATTAGAATGAAAGTTAACACACATTTAAAATAAACAATTAAAATAATCCTAACATTTGCATTATCCTTTATAGAGGACTAGAAATCACTTGTCAATAGTTAATCAGCAGCAGATCAGTTTTGCCTTCAGCTTGCTGTCACCAGGAGGGAATGGCTGCAGGCGGAACACTTGAGTGAGTCTGTATCTATCTTATCTATCTGTTGTCTCTTATCTTATACACTGTAAGCTTTTCGGGGCAGGGAACGTCTTTTTGTTCTGTTTATACAACACCTAGCACAATGGCATACTGGGTTCTACAATAAATAATAACAATAATAATAGGGCACCACAAATGTACAGTGCACCTTCCACGGCAGGCCAGATCCCTCTAACATCTCCCAGCTGCCAGATCCCTCTAACATCTCCCAGCTGCATGGTCCTCCCCACGTTGGAGGGTGGTGGGAAGTGAGGATGGGGTGGCTCTTACCAGATCATTCTGATGAAAAGTTCAAAGGCTCCTGGAAAAACAAAGTCATCACTAGCGATAGCCCAGCGTCTCCCAAATATCACCATTCCAGGCATCTTGGGGACCCTACCAGTAAGCAAAGGTACTGATGACAGACACACCTTACCCTCACTAAAGCAGGGAGCCCGCCTCCTCCCCAAACGAGCCACCATACCTCAGATTACTTCTCTCTGCCCACACACTACCCATCTGCCCCCTTTCCCTGCCCCAAACCAGCCCCTGCCCCAGAAGGGCTGCCCCCACTTCCCTCAGGCCAGCCCCCACCCCTTAACCCTTCAATACCCAGCCCCAGCCGGGCTGCCCGCCTTCCGTCCCCACACTTCCCTACCACGCCCCCAACCCCGCACCGAGAAGTCGCTCCCTGCTCTCCGCGGACAGAACGTTACACCAGTCCCAAGAGGATTACGTAAAAACAACACAACGTCATGACGCAACCACGCAGCGTAAGCCCTTCGCGCAGGGCACACATTCACCCTTTCCCACCAGAGCAGGAGAAGGACTCGCCCGGCTAGACGCTTCCCCCTTCCGTTTCAGGATGGGACGCATGCGCAGGGCTTCGGCGATCCCCAGTCTTCGAGCGGCTAAGCGCATGTGCAAAAGATTCACGGCTCGGAGTCCCCTCTCCTCCCGCATCGGTTTGTGTGTCTCAAAGCTCCCACGCCTTCCTAGCGCCGAGGCGCATGCGCAGAGCTCTCCCGTGCTGACGGGCGGTCCCCCGCCGGTGGAGGCAGCAGGCTGGGCACCGGGCACTTGGCTGTTCCCCACGATGCTGCCACCCTGGCAGATGTACCAGCTGGCCGTGTTCTGCCCCGTATGGCACTGTGACAACCACATATCACATCACCTCACAGCACCATGCCATCACCCTACGCGCCACTACAGCGTGGGGTCCTGTGTGTCCCTCCCACACTGGCGTGAGCAGGTGATATTGCCCCGTGTAAACGGTCACCCTCGTCCGTGTGCAGAGCGGGCTCAGTTTAAACCCTTTACTGGCCATCTAGTCATCGACTCATAGAAACGTAGGGCTGGGTGTCAGGCCTATGTCTACAATGCACTGACTCAGGTGTGAGCCTAAGCCCCCTTGAGTCCACACACAAATCAGGCTGACTTGGGTTGGCCAGTACCCAGGACCTAGCCAGGTGGGACCCGGTAACTTCTCACTGCCACCTGACAAGATACAAAGGGGTTCGAAGAATCTCCTGATTCTGGTGTGTATGTTCTGGTTCACCAGAAAAAGTTGTGTGAGCTCTCACCTGAAAGCCAGTGACACTAGTCATCAATATAATTGTGAAAATGTATGTATGTGTACTATGGAAGGAGTTATTAATCTGTACTAGAGGATTATGGTTTTAAGCATGTAAATTAAAAGGTCAGCAAAAGGTGACATGCCATAGGCTGGTTCCTTGAGCTAGGAGGTAAGAAAGGTGTATTTCTGTCAGGCTGTAAATTAAGCATTGTAAGCTAACACAATGGATGCCTATTTACATATAAAGTCAAATGGTAATGAATTGATGTGAACTCAACAGGAAAGGAACACAGAAACTGAAGGGGGGGGGGGAAGCCATGGATGTTATCCTGTCTCTGAGTAAAGACAACGAACTTTGGGGCTATTTCTAACAGGCAAGCCGACATCCTGGCATCCTCCACCTCCATTCATGAAAGCAGGGTCTCAGCCAAGCTTGGCTGAAAATGCTGAAGAGGACTTTGAATGACAAATAGCTTTAGACAGGTGGTTAACCTGTTTGTTAGATTTAGTCTTTGGAAAGCATGTTACAATTTTGTTTTCTGTGTAACCATTTGTTTCCAATATCCTTACCCATTATCTCCCCTATCTCTCATCTTTGATACATTTATTCTTGTTTTCACTAGGAATATATCTCAGTGCTGTGGTATTAAGCAAAGTGCTGGTAATGAGTTGAATCTTACAAGCAAGGGGTATCTTGTTCCTTTGGAACGAGTGGGCCTGGTAATTCTGTGAGTATCCCATGGATAATGGGCTGGACTCTGCAGGGAATGCTCCAAGTATCTGGGGATGGTGTGTGCCTGTCAGTACCTGTACAGAGAGACTGAGGTCTGCGGAGGCTTGGAAAGCAGTGCTGATGCTGCTCCAGGCTGTTGGTTTCAGGGACTCAATCCAAAGCATGCAGAGCCAAGACTCTGTCACACTAGGGGCAAGTAGTGGCAAGGTACCTCACAATCTTGGTTCTTGGGTACCCTTGGAAAGTGACATAGCTGTGTCAGACTGAGTTCCACTGTGACTTGGGTCCAAGCCCTGTCATTTTCCAGTCCGGATGCAACTCAAGCCATAGACCTGAGTCAGAACATCTGCGTAGTGTAGTCTGGACATGTTAGCATGGCTCTGCTGGTCCAGGAATTGCAAACCCAGGTTTACAATGCAGCATGGGCTCAGAGACACCGAGTCCACAAGCCTGAGTCCTACAGACTCAGGTTTACAGTACAATGTAGACATACATTAGGATGACACATGATAAGTTTGTTTTTTAATAAGATACAAAATTACACACACACACAAATGATGTTAAAAGAACATTAAGACTGCACATAAAATTCAAGGACTCAAAAGTTAGGAAATGCCAGAATTAAGGGTGCCTGTGCAACCTTAATTAAGCCCCCTTGTGGATATGCATTTATGATAGTATGATTATGTAATTATGATTATTTTTCCACAAGATCCCTGCCTCATTCAGTTCACAGAATGGAGCTACTCTGGGGATGAATTAGGGTCATATAGTGAAGAAACCTGTCTGTAGGACCCCTACTTCATTTGTTGCAAAGTTGGAAGTGTGTAATTAATGAGGCAGGGGTTGCAAGAGAAAGGAGACCTTAATAATGTCCTTTTAATGTAATTTTTGTGTGTTCAATAACATTCCATGTTCACCTCACCCAAAGCTAGATATGTATTGAAAAAACAGAATTCCTGTACAGACCTCAGCAGAGAGTCTTTCTGCTTACAGAAGTGGCCACCTCAGAAAGGGAGATACCCACATGTAAAATTTATGTTCGGTTTATGGGCTACAACTAGGATCAAAACCATGAGGAACAAACAAACCTTTCCCCAAAGGCATGGGTCAGAGACAGCAGGTTTGCAAAAGGTATGGAAGACAGGTGAGATGGAAACATTAGGGAACAAATGGGGAATTGGGGACGATATTAAAGGTGGAGAGAAACATACAAAATACGGGCAGAAATAATAAAAAAAAAGGATATGGGAAAAGCAAGTCACAAAATTGTTGGATGGGTGTGAATACAGAAGTGCCTCCAGTAGTTGGACTGGTAGCTGAAAAACAATCTCATTTACATTTGAAGTTAGGTGGAATATGGGTGAGGGAAATAAAGGGACCCATAACAGACAAATACAATTTAACCAAATGCAAGGTCAATAGTAATTAATAATATGAAATCTATCCAGGTACTTATTTGGCACTCATTACTGTAGTATCTGAACACCTCACAATCATTACTGGATTTTATCCTAATACCGCCCTTGTGAGGGAGAAAGTATTATCACCATTTTACAGATGCAGAGCTAAGGCACAGAGTACATTAAGTCACTTATCCAAGTTCATACACAAAATATGAGGCAAGAACTGAACCTAGCTCTCCTGAGTCCCAATACAGTATTCAAACAGTAGACAATCCACACCCCCTGTGTTTGATCCACTCATCTTCTCTGTCACATTTCTAAATCCAATCTAGTGCAGCAACAGATTTATTTCCACTTTTAATATGAATGTTTTACAAAATAATCTTAACAGATGTTTCTGTATTTAAAGAGAATATATCTATTTCCCCACAAACACCAGTACAGCAACAATGAAATTAATTTAAACAACCGTCTGTTATTACAACTGTTCATCCAGACACAGGATGATATAAAGCCGTAATTTAAGAACAAAGATACAATTTACACCATTTCATAAAATGTTTATTGAGGATGGTAACACAGGATAAATCATGCAACAGCTCAGTAAAAAAGGGAATCATGTAAAGAATATAAAGAATGGTAATTGGTGCTGCTGATTTTCAAACAAGTTTATAAAAATCATACTAATTGTCCAAAAGTGACACATCAAAAACCACTTGAAGCTGAACATGGCCATTACTTGTAAAGTATTCATTAAAAAACTGAAGACATTTAAAATGGTCACCTACAGATTACTGCAATTGACAACTACCATGGGTTATTCATCCTTATAGCTGCAACAATATTACTACTAATGAAAGTAGGGCTCTACATCCAAAACAGTTTAACCACCTTTTCCTGAATAAAGAACACAACAGAAATGTTTATCACTAAACCACACAGCCAAGCACCTTACCCTCTCTAACCTGCATTGCCACCAAATACTTTATCACTAGGATTGCCTTCCAAGATAACAGATCAAAGACGCAGAGGGCACGCACCCTGGTGGCCACAAGAATGGACTCCCTAACATCCTTTAACAGCCTGTTCTTAAAAGGGAAGGAACCAAAAAGAGAGAAAACTAACAAAACATGACTGTCAGCCTTAATGGCATTCGACATGTTTTCATAGGAAACTCCCTATCAGCACATGGCATAGCATACTGGTCACAAGAAATTCACATCAAATATCAGTGGGTTCAGATTTAAGTTGACAGATATAATTCACCTTTTGGAAAAAAAATAAATATAGTGGAATGAAAATTGAAATGAAGGGGAAGAATAATGATTACCATCCATCAGACAGCACACGTGTGTGTGCACTGAAATAAATCAGTAATTTGAAAGAATCCTTGAAAATTTAAAAAAAAAAAATCATTTGTACTTATTTCTGGTCAAAACCTCACAAAACCTCACTTTTGGAACTATTCAAATTGAAACTACACACTGAATTTATTAATACAGTATAAGTTTCTTTATGTAAAAAATCTTTATACATAGTAATAAAAAAGATAGAGGCAAGATGCATCAAACAGAAATCCGCTGGTTGTTTTTCCTCTGTTCTTACAGAGCCACTGATGACTATCTGTGCTAAAAAGAGAGTTGTATTTCTGACTATCTGTCTCAAGCATCTTCGCCTTTGCTTGTGGTAAGGATTGTTCTGTCCAAGCATCCAGAAGGACAGATGCTGGTGATGATTTTTGGCACTTACGCTGGCAAACTGAGCTTCTTTCCTTTTAGTACTAGGGAAAAAAGAGAAAAGTTACTAAACACATAGATGTATCCATGGACACATTGTTGAAGTATGTGAAGGAACACAATTTATCAGACAGAATCACTTCTTTGTAAGGAATGCTCTATAATCAGGTCCTCCTAACTCTCATCGCCCTGCCATTAAATTCCCGGGGAGAGTATATGGAAGGAATAGACTGTTCCAATCTTCCCCCTTGTGTACACATGGGAATTCTTAAATTCTAGCATCATGAATTTTGCCAGGCTATGGTATGCTAACATCAATGAACCATGATCAGTGGTGATCTAACAGAGTGGGCCTGACCAAAGTAATAAGATTCACAATTATGCAACTTTGGGGTGACACAATGGGGGGAAATACGAGGAGGGGCAGAACAGATTCTACAGGGCTGATGGTTTCTTGGATCAACATAGAATACACTCAAATCTTATTTGTTCAGGAGGTGTTCTCCATCTTGAAAGACACTCCTTGGGACTCGTACTACCAGTTTAAAAAGTGTGGAAGAGCTGTGCTGATTCTACAGGGTTCAGGAAGCAGGGATGACTTTTCTTTTTTTGGAACAAAGTGCAATGTGGATACACTGAATTACATTAGTTTGAGCTATGTCAGAGGGGCTAATCAGAACCATGGTCCCACCTATAGTGCAGACAGGCCATCAAAAGGCCCAGAACTACCAAAGAATGTACTGTAATAATTTACACATAATATTAACAAGTTCGTGACCTCAGTACGGAGAATCAGTAGAAAAAAGTCAATTTAACCATGCCTGACACTACAGGGTATTATAATACAACCTGATGTTGCCAGTTCCTGTACTACTTACCTTTTGTAACATACAAATAGAAGAAGTCGCAGTAAAGAATGGTCTGGACCACACCAGCAACAACAGCTATGAGGTCAAAGAATCCTTCAAAATAGTAGCGCCAAATCCAATTGATTAGGTACAAGGCACGGTACAGGCCCAAGAAGAAAAGATAGTGAGTGGTGATGGTCTCTGCTTCTCCAGTTTTACTAATCATAAAAAGCTGGGGGAGGATAGCAACTGATTCAAGATAGATGGAGAAGGTCCACAAGATCTGAAAGAAAAAAGGCAGGTACATTCAATACCACTAATTTTGCTCCATTCTTATGGGTAAGGAAAATGTTTGGTTTGACCTCAGCTTTTACCCTCTAACAATTTTATGAATACAGTAATTTGACGAGTCCTCCTTGTCACAAATCCAGACAAAACCTTCTCCAATCAGGCCAAGTAGGAAAACTGCATACACTTGTTCCCGAGATGAGTCACAGCCAAAGTGACTGTAGACAAGAGAATCTCTGAATCAACTACCTAATGAGCTTGCAGCAGTAATTTGCAGATGAAGTCAACATTTCCTAGTATGTGCCTTTCACTTAAAGATTTGCAGCACCCTGAAATCCATTTAAGAGACTTGATTCTGTGAGATGCTGAGGGCTTTCTACACCATGCAGCTTTTAGCGACAAGGCTGTGTCGACATAGCCTTGTCCCTAAAAGTCAGTGTGTGTAAACACTCCTTGTTTGAACTTTGTCAGCACTTTTGCTGATAGAATACTTCCAGCCCCACGAGCGGCGTTAGCTTTGTCGGCAGAAGAGCACTCCTGCGTTCACACTGCCACTTGTGTCGGCAAAACTTTTGTTTTGCGCATGTGTGTGGGGGGTAGGGGTGGGATGCTTTTTTAAGTACCCGTGAAAGACAGAAGTTTTGTTGACAACTTTGCAGTGTACACATACCCTGAGGGTCTCCAAATTGTTGAGGCCATTTTTCATCTCTGTGGATCAGCTTTTAAACAAAGACTCTTAGGCTAGTAAATTGAGAGTAAAGTTCCTCCTATTTTCTTTCATCACCACCACCACACAATTAGGGCCTAATCCTGCACAAACTGAAGACAGTGGCAAAACTTCCACAGACTTCACTTGTTGCAGGGCAAGGCCCTAATTGTGAAAGAAGTTAAAAAAAAAAAGGGAGAGAAAAAAAATGTCAGTTGACTAGAAGATAATTCTTATCCATTTACCTTATAAACTGAGGAAAGCAATTATCAATCTACAATTGTTGTGTGCTCACCAGATAAAAAGCAGACAAAAAGGTAAAATTCCATTTTATGCCTAAATGGAAAGAGCATCCAGCCTAAAGTTTTGCAACATCAATGTAAATCAAAATAATAGAGTATTTTAACACTGGCTGAAAGCTCACTAGTCAACAGAAAAAAAGAAAGATTTAAAAACAAAATGTTGCAATGAAGGACATCAAGACAATATTAAGACACTTTCCTTAATGAAATCTGCCAACTCTATGGTCTAGAAAAATTCAACTTCACTCCAATTAAAATATACACAGGAAGGTATATTTTATACTATAATGGGCACAGAAAATAAATGCTTCAGAAATGATAAACAAATTTACTGTATTTCTAGTGTGGCTACAATTCCTGCAAATACTCTAGAAAGTTTGCAATACAGTATAATGATGCAAAATTTCAGAATTTTTGTAATTCTTTTTGGTTTCACCAGATGGCACCAAATTCTCACCTGCTGCCAGTCTGGTAAGCTTGAAAAATGCCCCAAAACATAAGACAAATGATACTGCTGGATTAATATCACAGCCATGAGCATGAGGGGAACAATATATGCTTCTGTTTTATAAAATAATGAAGTGACCATCAATTTGAGCACTACATTCAGTCTTTAAAGCGCCATAACCTGTATTCTTTATACACACCACATTCTGACTGAAGTTCAGAAAGTTTAAAGGTGTGCAAGACCACCATATCTGTCATAGGATGTATTTTACGAATGGGCTTTTTAGAAGTGTCTCTTATGTCCAATACACCCTCAAAATATTTTTTCTTATTGAAACATTTCTAACTGTTGAAAGCATATTTTAAATAAAATTACATCATCTTTACATTATTACAGAAAACCAACAAACAAAATACCAGAAATAACCTCAACCAACCTCTAGAGGGGAGAAGTCATGATTGACAAGAAACGAGAGTCCACCAACAGGAACCACCAGAAACTCCACTCGGAATGTATCATGGTTTCCATCGTAGGTAGCCTTAAATTTCATGTAGATCAGGTATACAGTGGCATATGAGCAAGCAACGTAGATAAGCTAATAAGAAAAAAAAAACAGAACATAAATATGATTGTGCAGTCCCTAACAAAGAAAAATACATTACTGTTTATAAAAAACCCAAGCTTACTGTTTATCTATATGACACTGCAAAAGAATACAAGGAGTGAATGGTGTTTTGCTCCTCTTGGTAGAGTACTAATTCAAAAGCCAATAACTTTTGGTTCTACATTTTTAACCTAAATAATTATACAAGTTATAACCTGCTGACTTCTGTCAGACAGGATGTAAGGCAGTTTCCACTATAACCCTCTATTTTCATATTTCACCTTTAGTTCTACATTTTTCCATACCTTACTTCTGGCTAATGGGGACTAAAGGAAGTTTCAGCAAAACTCTTTCAGATGTTTGGGTGGAGAGGATTGGAAGGAAAAATACATTTTCCCTCTTGTAGAAAAATTGTGAAGGGGATACTAAAAACTGCCAAACATTTAAACTTAAAATTGCACATATGCATAATCCATTACTACTATGTGCTTTGGGACTTCTGAAAAATATGAAGTTATGAATGGTTGAAAATTACAGTGCAGCATGCACATGGATATTAGAAAGCGATCTGAAACACAGGTCTGATCCTCATGTATGCTCTGTCATGTAGCTATAGCATCATGCTTACTCAACAGGACCGATCTAACACTTTAAAAGACACATAGCCTGGAGAAAGAGCACATGGCTAGAGGCCCTGAACTGTTGATTTCTATTTCTTTTTCCTTTTTTATCACAGACTAGCCATAATACCATACATAGTATGCTTTGTTCCACTGCTTTGTCACACTCTATGCAGAAAATAACATGTAAAAAAAGGCAAAATTTACATGATAAATATATTCAAATATGCCCAGAGTAACAAAACATGACTCCATCAATGTCCAAAGTCCACACATCAAAGTGAACATGAAATTTGAAGAAATATAAGCTACTGGTGGTTAAAGTGTTGGACTGGGACTTGAGATTCCGGGAGTGTGTTCCTGACTCTGCTGTTAACTTCTTGAGCAACCTTGGGTAAGTCAATTTACATGTTTGTAAAAACAATATATGGTTTATCTTACAATGTTGTGTTAACTGATGTTCATAAAGCTCCAAATACCATGATGAAAAGTCCAGTTTATTACATAGCTTTTAACAAATTACTCCTTTTCTATAGTTGCAGCTTCGTCTGATCTAGATGTTGTATTTCCTCATATTAACAGCTTATAGAAGGTTTCTTTGGTGGGAAAGAGTATTTGTACGGAGTGCAAGTTTCCATATACTTTGTCTGAAGCTCCTTTGTCCTTTAAGTTACCAATGCAGTAGACCATCACCTACCACAAGAGGTTTATGTTAAGGGAATTGTCTGGGCAAAACAATGACTAGCCTTTCTCACTTATGCAGTATACTGTACCTTCATAGATGTGTTATACAATGAAATGAATGAAGTGAAGAGATCCAGATAACGGGTAGTGAAGACCAGAGCAAAGAGAAGCTGGCTTTTCCCAGAAATACCTAAAGCAATAAATGAAATAATTATTATATATATCAAAGGACAATGTTTGCTGATAAAGGTGTAGAAGTAAATGGTGAAAGTGCAGGAGTGGATTTCCCTGCACAACTGGATTTCTCTACACAATGAGGACAGAGACTGACTTCTCAGAACTAAGAGAAGCACCAACAGTGTCAGGAGCTTGTGCATGTTAGTGATATCAAACTAACGTGCACTGGCATCACTAAACTATGCAGTGGAAAAGGTGCCAGCATGATACAAGATTTAGTTAAAGTTATTAGAAGCCATACAGTTTGCAGATCATACTTTTGGAGGTTATGCCATCTGTTCAGTATCACCACTAGTAGCTTATATAAAGCAGAGCTCAGTTATATTAGTAAGAATTAGCTTTGTATTGTAACCAGTGTTGTCATGTGCCCCTATACATTAGCTACATACTGGATAGCTCCAAAGATGCAAGGATAGAGCATGTAAACAAGAGATACTGCATATTTCAGGGATCAGAGGAGCACACAAACACTAGTTGCTTAGTGACTTGAAAGGAATTAAAGCTATTTTAACAGTGAATATGGCAATCTAATCTTACAGTTGAATTGCTCCACATGATTAGGCAAATAAATTTTATATAGAATAGTCAGAAAGTGTGCTTAACAGTACATACAGTAACATTTATGAAAGGACTTAAGTGACCTAATTGCCTAAATCTTATTTTAAAAATGGGATTTAGGCTTGTAAAGCCAATCCTGCAAAGACCTTGCATGTGCTTCACTTCAGGCACTGTGAGTAGTTCCACTGAAGACAGTAAGTCTCAGGTACTTTTGAAAATACTCAGATACTTTAGTGTCCTTGCCTGATATTACCATTCTGATCTGATACTCTGATGTGAGCAGTGACACTACGTGCTCTACATTTCTCTGACCATATGACTATCCTCATTTCTGATTGTTTTGGGTGAAAGTAGTTTACCCAATATTTTAGCTAAACAGATTAATCTGTTAAAGGCTCAGAGACAGAGGGTAAGAAATATCTAGCATTTATAGGTCTGTCCTGTTTTATGACTTGCTATACAAGTTAAAACTTGGCACTGCAAATATTTACTCCTCTTTATTAAGGTCCATGAAATTAATTTCCTAGTAATGGCTTTTAGGATCAGGCCCTTAAAAAATACAGAGAAAGTTCAACCATGATGCTCTCCATGCAGGGAGGAAATGCTTTGAGTAAAGTTTCCCGCAAATAAAACAATGCTTTGCACCTAAATGAACTGTATTTATACATATAGTCTAGATTACTTGAGTAGCTTAATTGTAATATTTTGTTAATTAGGTATTTTATTACAACTTTCATATGTAATAAACATTTATTTGGGAAGCTTAATACATTCTCTCTAGTATCAACCAACTGCCAATAACCTAAATCTTAACATAATAAAGTAAAAGCTATAAAAGCTTAAAATCTTCAGTTATGCAAATAAACACTATACAGTTTTTGTTTATATCTTTTCTGTGCTGGAATTTTGCAATCTTAGTTTCCAAAAAATGAAATTTATAGTTTAAGCCCCCACTCACCATTAGCCACAGCTGAATGGGGTTCTCAAGCCCTGAAAATGGGCATTTAGAATATTTTGAATATAAAAGTAAATCCATTTATTTGGCCCCTGAAGTCCAGACCAGCCAAGGATACCTGGCATCGGACCAGGTACAGAACCTACTGTAGACTTGAATCAGCCTACTGTGAAAAGTCAAGATTTGCAACAAACAAACCCAAAATAACCACCTCCAAACTGTTGTAGGGTTTTGTTTTGTTTTTTAAAAATCTTTCTAAAATGGCATTTTTTGGAGAAAATTTGGACTTGTCTTTCCCATATAAGTTGGCTATAGCCTCTAGTAAGGTTCAGTGATGAGTGTGAAGTCATCAGCACAGTGTAGCAGCTGGTCCCATGGAAGGTATTGATTCCAGGACCTACCAGATGAAAAAAGGTCCATTTTATATTAAAAATGTGCATAATGCCCCACTTACCCTGCTCATTTAGGGTATATACATCATGTAGTTTGATAGCCCGTGCAATTACAGGTTATCTTTAACACTTGGCAAGGGATATTGCAGAAGACCAAATCAATTTCATAAATTAATTTGCAGAACAAACAATCTAATTTGAAATGGTTTACAGAAAACAATCTGTACATGACAGTTTTACTTCTGGGAAATTCTGTGCCAAAAAATTAAAAATTCTGCAAAATTATTTGTCAAAATAACACAATATAATCACGCCAGTTTCAATTATTTTGGCAATTTATTTCAAAATACCTGTCAGCAAGTAGGTCTGTAACAATATAGACAGAAAAAAAATACAGGAAATGTGGGGTTCTTTTGTTTTGACAAACAGATTTCTTACTAGGCATATTAATACAGAACTCTAAGTAATACATTTAAACTACAATCCAGAAATGTATTTCCCACATCCCTCAGAAGCAGTGCAAAGGCTTGGAGGAGTGAGGGGTAGTGGAGGAATTGAGGGAGACGGAAGGAGCCTGGGAGGGAAGCTGGAAGGTTGCTGGATGTGGGTGGGAGAAGTATGGCACATTTTTGAGTGTGTGTGGGGGGGTGACTGTTAGGGAGAATCCCCTAAGCAGACTCGGACTGACCTCTAGCCCCTCCCATTCAGTCATGCACATCTGCCCCGTCCCCATGTGTCCCTGCGCCCCACGCTCTTCTGTCCCTGCAGCCCTCTACCCCCTGCACCCTGGGAGCTTCCCTTCTCTGTCCCCATGTGGCTCTGCAGCCCTCCTCCCATTTAGCTCAAAACAGTCACCTCACTAGCTCCTTAGCCTGCGCCCATCTATTCCACACCACTAACCCTTCTGAACCCCAGACTGTGACCTCCCAGAAACCCCACGTGCCACACTGTCTGTCCCCGCCTCCTCACCTGTCCCCACAGTGAGGACTGCAGCCTCTTTCCCCTCCCTCTCTGCTGGCTGCCCTCTCTTCTGGTGCCACAGCAGCCCCTTGTGGGCACAAGTGTAACTGCAGTGCCTCTCCAGCAGAATCTATATTCTGCAGAGGAAAAAAAAAAAAAAAAAAATCTACAGAGGACATGAATTCTGTGCCTGCACAGTGGCATAGAATTCCTCCAGGAGTATAGTTCATGGAAGCACATTATTTAGCATGTTATATTGACTTTCATGTCATAAAAAGGAAATTTATAATGATATTAAATAAGGTCAGCAGCAACTTCCTGTATGGAATTTAACACAAAGATTCCTAGTAATTATTTCTGAGTTGCTGTTTGGTGTGGTAAATATTTTTCTGAAGCCTTAATTCAAAAGCTGAAATAACCAGTTTGGCGATCCAAAATCTGGATTGTTTTTCTGCCAAAGCTCTAATGAGCAGCACTACCTGAATTAATTTGCTATCCCCTTGGACTCCTTCCTCTAACTTAATCTAACACATTACCAGAACAATTTAAGGCAGGGGTTCTCAAACACGGACAGTGTGATCCACTTCTCATATAAAGAGATTGTCTTGTGGTCTCCTCTTTCCTATCACAAACTACCTCTTCTTTGTGGCCTCAATCCCTCCAGTTTTCAGAGTAACAGCCGTGTTAGTCTGTATTCGCAAAAAGAAAAGGAGTCCTTGTGGCACCTTAGAGACTAACCAATTTATTTGAGCATGAGATTTCGTGAGCTACAGCTCACTTCATCGGATGCATACCGTGGAAACTGCAGCAGACATTATATACACACAGAGATCATGAAACAATACCTCCTCCCACCCCACTGTCCTGCAGGTAATAGCTTATCTAAAGTGATCATCAAGTTGGGCCATTTTCAGCACAAATCCAGGTTTTCTCACCCTCCACCCCCCCACACACAAACTCACTCTCCTGCTGGTAATAGCCCATCCAAAGTGACAACTCTCTTCACAATGTGCATGATAATCAAGGTGGGCCATTTCCTGCACAAATCCAGGTTCTCTCACCCCCTCACTCCCCTCCAAAAACCACACACACAAAATCACTATCCTGCTGGTAATAGCTCATCAAAAGTGACCACTCTCCCTACAATGTGCATGTTAATCAAGGTGGGCCATTTCCAGCACAAACCCAGGTTTTCTCACCCCCCCACCCCCATACACACACAAACTCACTCTCCTGCTGGTAATAGCTCATCCAAAGTGACCACTCTCCCTACAATGTGCATGGTAATCAAGGTGGGCCATGTCCAGCACAAATCCAGGCTCTCTCACCCCCCCCCCCGCTTTTTTCCCGGGGACACACACACACACACAAACACTCACTCTCCTGCTGGCAATAGCTCATCCAAACTGACCACTCTCCAAGGTTAAATCCAAGTTTAACCAGAACGTCTGGGGGGTGGGGGGGTGGAGGTAGGAAAAGTGTTCTCTTAGGAATCACTGGCTCAGAGTAGAGGTACATAAGCTGTCTCCCCCTCATTTCCAGCTGCTTTTTCAGGATTTCAAGCTCTTCTTGGAACACAGACCTTGGACACACACAGACGCAGTCAGAAAAGAGTAATCAACACTATGACTTGCCAGCTCTCCACGGACCATAAACTACAGTTTGGGAATCACTCATTTTGGGGCTTTTGTTTTTTAATTATTTCTAATTTTCTCCTTACTGGGGGGGCACACAGTTAAACCATCTGTCTGTTTGCTCACACCCTTCCTTAAAATCTGAGAAAATCATAGGGTGCATGCATGTTTGGTATTACGTTACAAACAGCTCTAATAAACAAGCTTTGTAAGTGATAGCATAAAGCCCTCAAGATGACAGTTGGGTATTCATCAGTGACTGTTGAAGTGTTATCTGGTACCATTATAATGGGTGATGTGCTTCTGGAATGGCCTTACAGACAAATTTGTGTAAACTGATATTTACAGAATTCTTAGAATATAACACATACTGATATGACAAACTCCCAAAGGGAAAAATCACAGAATCATTGAAATGTAGGGCTGGAAAGGACCTTGAGAAGTCATCATGTCCAACCCCCTGTGCTGAGGCAGGATTAAATAAAACTTAAACCATGCCTCACAGGTGTTTATCTATCCTATTCTTAAAAATCTCTAATGATGGAGATTCCACAACTTCCCCTGGAAGCCTTTTCTTGGTCTTAATTACCCTTATAGTTAGAAAGTTTTTCCTAATATCTAACCTACATCTCCTTTGCTACAGATTAAGCTCATTATTTCTTGTCCTACCTTCAGTGGACATGGAGAACAACTGATCACCATCTTCTTTATAACAGCCCTCAGTCTTTTTTTCTCAAGACTAAACATGCCTAGGTTTTTTTTTAACCTTTCCTTGTAGGTCACATTTTCCTGAACGATTTACCATTTTTGGTGCTCTCCTCTGGACTCTCTCCAATTTGTCCACATCTTTCCTAAAGTGTGGTGCCCAGAACTGGACACAGTACTCCGGCTGAAGCATCAACACTGCTGAGTAGAGCGGGAAAATCACCTCCCATTTCCTACATAGGACAGTCCTGTTAATACACCCGAGAATGATACTACACTTTTTTTGCAACTGTATCACATTATTGATTCATATTAAGTTTATGATCTATTATGACCTCCAGATCCTTGTCAACAGTACTACCATGTAGCTAGTTGTTCCCCATTTTGTAGTTATCTATTGATTTTTCCTTTCTAGGTGAAGTACTTTGCGCTTGTCTTTACTCAATTTCATCTTTTTGAATTCAGACCAATTCAACAATTTGTCAGGGTCATTTTGAATTCTAATCCTGTCCTTCAAAAAGCTTGCAATCCCTCCCATTTTGGTGTCATCTGCAAATTTTATAAGTGCACCGACCACTCCAATATCCGAGTCATTAATGAAAATATTGATTAGCACCAGACCCAAGACTGATTCCTGCAGGACCCCACTAGATACACGCTCCTAATTTGACAGCAAGCCACTTAAAACTACTTTTTCAGTAGTCTTTCTACCAGTTGTGCACCCTCCTTATAGGAATTTCATCTAGACAGCATTTCCCTGGTTTGCTTATAAGCATGTCATGTGGGACTGTGTCAAAAGCCTTACTAAAAATCGAGATATAGCACATCTACTGCTTCCCACATCCACTAGGCCAGTAACCCTGCCAAAGAAGGAAATTTTGCCATGGTTTGACATGACTTGACAAATCCATGCTGGCTATGCCTTATATCCTATTAATCTCTAGGTACTTAAAAACGGATTGTTTAATAATTTGTTCCAGTATCTTTCCAAGTATCAAAGTCAGGCTGATTGGTCTATAATTCCCTGTGTGCTCTGTTTTCCCTTTTTAAAGATAGATACTATCTTTGCCTTTCTCCAGGCCTCTGGGACCTTACCAGTCCTCTAAGAGTTCTTAAAGATAACTGATAATTTCAAGATTGCTTCAGTTCATTCCTTAAGTGCCCTAGGATGAATTTCATCGGGCTCTGCAGAGTTGAATATTTTTAACATATTTAAACATTCTTGACCTTGGTCTTTTCCTATTTTGGCTTACATTCCTTCCCCTTTCTTGTTTAATATTAACTGCATTGAGTATCTGGCCACCATTAACCTTTTTAGTGAAAACTGAAGCAAAATAGGCATTAAACACCTGAGTTTTCATGATGTCATCAGTTATTAGCTCTCCTTCCCCACTAAATGGAGGACCTACACTTTCCTTCATCTTTCTCTTGCTCATAATGTATTTAAAGAACTTATCACCTTTTATATCCCTTACTAGGTGTAACTCATTTTGTATCTTAGCTTTTCTCATTTTGTCTGTACATTCTTTTGTTTTTCTTTTGTATGCATCCTTGCAACTTGTCCATGTTTCAACTTTTTGTAGGATTCCTTTTTGATTTTCAGGTCATTAAAGAGCTCCTGATGGAGCCATATTGGCCTCTTCCTATCTTTCCTTCACATTGGGATAGTTTGCAATTGAGCCTTCAATACTGTCTCCTTGCAGAACTGCCAGCTCTCTTGAACTCCTTTTTCCTTCAGATATTCTCCCCACATGACCTTACTTACCAGTTCTCGGAGTTTGCTAAAGTCTCCTTTTTTGAAGTCCATTGTCCTTATTCTAGTGCTCTCATTCCTTCCTTCCTTCCCTTAGGATCATCAAATCTATCATTACATGATCACTTGCACCCAAATGAACCTCAGAAGGGATGAGCCTCTGAAGACCACGGTGAATTTATTCTTACTCACTGTTGTTAGGGCTCAGAGGCTAGAGCCCTGAGAGAAGAGAAAAGAAGGATCTGAACTCCTTCCCCTAGTCCACCTGATTTTTCTTTAAGAATATAAACCCTGGTAAATTTATCTCCATCTCACAAAGAGGAATGGATAAGAGCATAAAGCAGATTTTTCCTACTAAAAGAGCTAAGGAAAAGTAGGCAATTAATTTCCTTTTAGAAGGGCATTCTGGGAGTGGAAGGAGTCTTGGGCCCTATAAAACACAGGCTATTTCACTGCTTAGTGCTAGAAAAAGCAGCCCCCAGGAGAGATGTTACAACTCTATAACTTACTGGAGACAAAGGTAAAAGTTTATTTGTTTCCAAAAACCTACTAACTCTGGAAAAAGTGACTTTGGGGAATTGATAGCATTTTGATCATTAAGCACCTAGGGAGATGGGACTAAATTCTATTTTATATTATCTGTTTGCTGATATAATAAGTACCCCAGTATTCCAAAAAGATCACATAGGTAGTCTGGTGGAGCAGGGAATTGAACTGGGATCTTCTGGATATCAGGTCAGCACCTTAACCACTCAAGCAGTAGAAAATACAACCTTTCATCTTAGTCACTGGTTTCAATATAGCCCTTCTTCAGCATCTCATATGCCTGGGTTGGAAGTCTTTTTAAACTCCCAAATCATAAGCTTTTCTCTGCATTTGTTTCTTGACATTGGGCCCAGTACTCCAAAACTCTTATTTGTATGACTCACATCAAGAAGGATTTGTAGAATTGGGCTCTTTGACTGTAAACTCTACTGGTAAGGATTATATTTTAAGTAACATTAACCTGTAGGGCCCTTTATAAATAGTTCTGAATTGCTGTTCTATCTACATCCTAAGTTCACTGCTAGATATCCTAATAAAGATTGTTAGAAAACAAGTTACTTTTGTATTGTGACAAATACTGTACCTCAAAATTGGTAACTTTAAAAAAACAGTTTCCCCAAACTACCAAATGAATAGCGACTGTAGCTGACACAAAATATCAGTATTTCCATATTCTTCACCTTTCCACATCTAGCTTGCTTGTTTATAGACTGCTAAAGAAAAGCTCTATAACCTACCTGCACAGGGTATTAAACAGTTTTTAATTTGGTGAGCATGGCTTATAGATGCTTCACAACATACTACCTGTACCTTAAGTCATTTTATTTCCCCATCCTCAGTCCCTCTGGGGCTCTTAATTTACAATAACTCTCCAATTGTACTTTGTTAGCCCAACATTTTAGCCATTCCTGCTTCGCTATAAAATTAGTACCTAGGCAATGCTTTCTGCCAACAAGTGACAGCAAGGACTAGTTACAGGAATACCTGCTCTCACAGAGGGCCAAAAGAAGCTCCAGTTGAAGGCCAGGCTTCTTGGAGAATTGGTATTACATATAGCTGCTGACTGGGCAGATTATTTAATACACGTATATGAACCACCTAGATTGAATTACTGGAGCAGCAGTAGTTCTAGCTTTCTCGAACAATGTTCAACGGTAGAAAACTGCTTCCAAAGCTATTTCCAGATAGCTCTACTGTTCACTGAGTGAAATAGTAGAAGCCTCATCACTTCTCTATGGATACATATTCCATGGTGATAATTTAGTCTGACCTCCTGTACAACTGTCCCCAAAATGATTCCTAGAGCATATCTTTTTAGAAAAACATCCAATCTTGATTTAAAAACTTCAAGTGATGAACAATCCATCATGACCCTTAGCAATTTTTTTTTAAATCATCATCCATGGGATCCCTCCACACACTGGGGTTCCCCCTACTTAAACACACACCAGTCCAGGGAAGCCCCACTCTGTAGCAGCAGAGAGTTAAGACTTGACTAGACAAAGCACTAATACATGTACAATAGGAATCACGCCTTTCCCCAATGCAGTGATAGTGAATCGACACAGCTAAATTACAGACGCATGAGAACAGTGGTTCTGAAAAGCTGACACCATACAGCCAGAATTCAACATCATCCCTCTTCCTAGCAGCTCAATCCACCACACCTTCAGTTAGCTGCCACGTCAGACTAGGCCAGGAATCCCAATTGAGAGCCTATTCTCAAGCCCGGATTCAGTCATTCGCTTCCAATTTTCTATTGCAGTTGGCAATATAAGTGAGAGACCGCTCCAAACCCCCGAATCTAATAGGATGGCAACATAACGCCATTTGAAAAAGGAATAAAGAGTGCAGATTAGTGTGATTAGATCTAAAATACAAAGACTGCAAGAGAAAATTCAGGATTTGCAAACTGCAATGTCAGCTACTCCAAACATCAACACCAAAGCCTGCCCTTCGAAAATTAGATCTGTGTTGCAAGAAAGAAAGCATACACAGAGAAAAATTTACGCTGGACACTGCTAGATAATGAGCACAGCTCGCTTAAAATTAAGAAACTAATCTTATCTCTGCAAGTCTGATTTAGTTGTGCAAAGTGACACTTGCCTGCCTTCCAGGAGACTCATTCCTTCCTCCTCCAAACCAGCCCCCCATTCATTCGCTTTCCACTGGGCAGTTACATAAGGAATGAGCTGCACAACTGTAGGATGGAGGAAAGTACTGGTGCTTTCTGCAGCGCGTCAGGGGCTGAAGCATGAATAACTGCAACTGCTTAAAGCCACTAAATCTTTAACATGATCAGAGCTGTCACACGAGGCGGCAACGGAAGCGCATCGCCCTTATTTAGAGCTAGCCCAGTCCTAGGGTGTTTTTCGGGGGAGGAAAGGCAAGGACGAGTGTCTCCCTGATTCACATCAACCCAAGCCTCCCACATTTGGGAAGGGGAAGTCTGCATGTTGTCTACACGCGGGACAGCTCTTCAGAGAAAACTCCCCCTTCACCCTGCTGCTGGGGATTTTGTGAGTACCCCATGAAGACCTGTCAGGGCTCTCTCTCCAGCAGACAAATACGCCCCCCGCGAAGAAATCCCCCCTCCTCCCATTCCCAGCAAAGGCACCGCTCCTCACCTCAGTGCCCCAGGGGCGTGAGGGCCAATACCCCTTCGCTGCCCCATCCCCGGCAACTGAGGCAACTCCTGGGGGGAGCGGGGTGTTGCCCCACATCAGGAGGGGAGGGCAGAGGCCCCTGTGGAAAAGCGGGTTTCCCCACAGAAGGGGCTGAGAGGAGACCGCGAGATCGATCCACGCCCCCCCCACCCCCGGTCGGTCTAGTTCCCTCCGTCCCCCTCCCCGCAGCGGAGGATCAGGCCCCGCTCCCCCGCGCAGGGTCGGTCGGGTCCTCCCAGGGAACATCAGGCCCCGCTCCCTCTCGGGTCGGTCTGTTCCGCCCAGGGAGGATCAGTCCCCGCTCCCTGGGGTCGGCTCTGGTCAGTCCGGTCCGGTCCGCCCAGGACGTATCGGGCCCCGCGGGCACGCACCGGCGCAGGAGCGGGTCTTCCAGATCTTGAGCAGCAGGATGATGATAGCCGCCAGGTGGGACAGGTCCCCGGTGAGGCGGAAGATGTTCATGGCGGAGGCAGGGGAAGCCCGGAGCCGGGGACCGAAGATGGCGAGAGCTCAGCGGACACCGAACGACGTGGCCCAGAGACGTGGCCAGACAGCCAGCGCGCCCAGTGCACCCTGGGAAACCGGAGCGGGAGGCCCCACCCCACCCACCGCGAGGGACACACCCCCTCCCCGCCCCCGCCTCCGCCTCCGCCTCGGGGGCTGGGCGCGCTCGCACTCCCCTGGGTCCCCAGGCCCCTGCGCGGCGCGCGCGCCCCGTGAGCAGCAGGCCCCAGGCCCCCTCGGCGCGCTGTTAGTGGGGCCCCTCCAGACGCGTCACTCAAGCCCAGCAGTAGCTCTGGCCGAGCGGTAAGGAGCCGGGTGCACGAGGTAACCCGCTCCCCCAGTACAGCCCTCACACACCTGTGTCCTCTGCCTGCCGCCCCCCACCCCCTCAGCCAGCAGCTTAATCTGCACTCCGGGCATGACTAGCTCTGCCAAACACTAGCTCGGGGCTGTGCTTGAGCGCCCCGGGGTGCAGGTAAAGGGGGGGGGGAAGAGCTTTGCAGAAGACTGTCCCCATCCCCAGGGGTGCTGGACAAGACATGCTGGTCTTGGGCCCGGGACTGTGCCTTTCTTTCCCTGTGTTTCAGAAAGTGCCTGCCCCCATTGGGGCACTCCGGCGCTCATCTGTCTCGCTCCGTGTATGGGGCACATCACTGGACTAGCTGACTTGCTTGGAGTAGCTTTCCTTTGACTTGGGGCTGACTAGCTTCATGCTGATTTTTAGGGTCCGGAGTCGTGCAAGTCAGTTTAATTGCAAATGCAGCATTTGTCATAGTCACTAGCACTCCCTGCAGCGGGGTAAGGGTATTACCCTTGTGTAAGGCTTGATCTGTTAGCCACTTACATTGGGAACTCTGTGGCAGGGAAGACGTTCCAAAGTAGAGAGGTCATAATTAATCTTGGTCCAGTGGTTAGGGTACTAGCTGAGGACGTGGGAGACTGTTCAGTTCTCTGCCCCACCACAGACTTGTGTGTGACCTTGGGCCAGTCATTTGTTCCTCTTTGGGCATGTCTGCATTGTCCTTGCCCCAGAAAAAAACATGTTCTTAACTCAGGTTTCAGAGTAACAGCCGTGTTAGTCTGTATTCGCAAAAAGAAAAGGAGTACTTGTGGCACCTTAGAGACTAACCAGTTTATTTGAGCATGAGCTTTCGTGAGCTACAGCTGAGCTGTAGCTCACGAAAGCTCATGCTCAAATAAACTGGTTAGTCTCTAAGGTGCCACAAGTACTCCTTTTCTTTGTTCTTAACTCAGTTAGCTAACCCACATCAGCTAACTTGGGTTAAAATAGCAACCTCAGGCTCCCCAAAGGTTGAACTCAAGCTGCTAACCTGAGGTAAAAGCCAAGTTGCTGTGTCATCACTGCTATTTTTACCTGAGTTAGCTAACTATCCAGAGTGAGGAACACACCTTCTTTTGCAGTGTAGACATTCCCTATAAGTGTTCCCAAGCTGTAAAATGAAGATAATAGCACTTCCCTACGTCACCTTTTATTGTTGTGACAATAAAAACATTAAAGTTTGTGAAGTACTTTGAGATCTACTGATGAAAAGTGTTTTTAAGATTTAGGTATTACACTTACTTGAAGCAATATTAGGCCTCTCTCCTATAGGCTAGACTCAGCATGACAATAGAGGTGGACAAATAATTCACAGCAGATAACAATGATTTTTGCTTTTGTTTACAAACTGTCCAGGAGCAGACTGACTCTTGCACTTATTAATCACAATTATTTTGCATAATTTTTGTGAATATTTCTGGGGCTGTAGTTCATTCATTAACAGCTTGTGAGTACTCAAAATTTAAGCTGTGGCTGGCAACATGTTATGTTGCCCATCTGCATTTGGATGACTATAGCCCCAGAATTGTGTTTTTTGATGTGAATATTTGCTATTCCAAACCTAAATCTTACTTCCTCAGAATGGTGAAGACTAAGCTTAAACGGAAGGGGGGCAGAGCAGTAGGATCAGAAGTCAAGGAATAAAAGGCTCCTCAAAATGATTTGCCTGGTTTGAGAGGAAAACACATGAGGATAATCTTGCCCTTGTAGAAACTGGTGAATAATCATCTAGGGCAGTGGTTGTCAACCAGGGGTCTGGGGCGCCCCTGGGGACTGGGGGGGGCTGCAAGCAGGTTTCAGAGGGTCCGCCAAGCATGACCGGCGTTAGACTTGCTAGGACCCAGGGCAGAAAGCCAAAGCCCCACCACATAGGACTGCAGCTCAGGGCCCTGAGCCCTGCCACCCAGGGTTGAAGCTGAAACTTGAGCAACTTAACTTCACAGGGCCCCCTGTAGTGTGGAGCACTGGACAGGTGCCTTGCTTGCTACCCCCTAACGCCGGCCCTGGCTTTTGTATGCAGAAAACCAGTTGTGGCACAGCTGGTCCCTGGAGTTTTTATAGCGGGGGAGGGGGAGGGTCAGAAAATAAAAGGGTGAGAACCCCTGATATAGGGTTTCATGAAATCATAACTGGAAGTGGAAAAGACCTTTTAGGGCATCTAACATCATCCCCTGCCAATGCAGGATTGTTCCCTGCACTAATAACTCTTTCGTCTTCAAAGTGCTTTACAATATTGGATACCACAGTCATGGGTGCTTTATACATATGCTTAGATTGAAGTAGGCTTCCTAGTGCTTTGTCCTTATTGTGTCTAGTCTCGCACATTCTTGGCAAAGACCAAGCCAGACATGCTGGGGTGATGTAATTACCAGACAGTTGGACAACATATGTAGGTAGGAATCTCTTTTTAAAAAGCTCTATTTGTACAAATGGGATGGGGGCAGCTTTCCTCACTTTCTAGAAAACCTGTTCAAATGTCCATATTCTGACTTCTAATATGATGTATGGTGTACTTGATAAGTATTTGCATAGTGATGTTTGTTTTCTTCTTAAAGATAAAGTTGGGGTTTGATTCTAGTTTAATGGTGCAAGGAAGAGAAAACTCAAAAACCTTTTATATGCCTTTCAAGTAGACTAGTGATATTGTCACCTGCAACATTTAACATTGCAAACTTTCACCTAGTGTTTTGGAAGAAATGAAATCCTAAACCTGAAGAAAGGTCCTACCTAGGCTCTTATGACATTCATCACCATGTACATGCCCAATATCCAGATCAAAGATACATCTACTCCAAAGTAGTACTTTCACTCTTTCCAGCTCTTGCTGTGAAAAGGCAGTCAGGCAGGGGACAACTGTTCCTTTAGGCAAAGTAATCTAGGGACGCTTTCATATGAGTAAGTTGTCAAAAGTCTACTGAGAAATAGGAAGTAGATTCTCCCAGCTAATTTTTTTTTTAAGTCCTAAACTCATGGAAGCTTTTCAAGTAACATGTTTTGCACTCCAGTACACTCACCCTGAGAAAATAACATAACTTCTTTATTATTGTAGAAAGCTGATATCTGTTACAAAAGGGTTGCCATGCTTGAGAAAAGTCAGAAAATTCTTCAAGCAAAATATTTGTATTTTCAAAAAAAGAAAAGGAGTACTTGTGGCACCTTAGAGACTAACCAATTTATTTGAGCATAAGCTTTCGTGAGCTACAGCTCTCTTCATCGGATGCTCACGAAAGCTTATGCTCAAATAAATTGGTTAGTTTCTAAGGTGCCACAAGTACTCCTTTTCTTTTTGCAAATACAGACTAACACGGCTGTTACTCTGAAACCTGTCATATTTGTATTTTGTCACTTGAAAAATAGTGAAACGATTCTAACTGCAACTTTTTGCCTTTTCCATGTTTATCCTGAATAAATTGTAGTTAAACTCTTTAAAGGGTTTACTTAGTACCTGAGTGTAAGTAGAATGATGATTTCATGTCAAATTATAATTGAGTTTATTATCCTTTATTATAAGAAGCACCCATGTTGTGACAGGAACATTATTACATATTTTCAAAGATGCATTATCAAGACAAATAAGACTGTTGTCATGCTCTAAATTCCAAAACTCTCAAGTCCAGCATTACAGCCCTTGACAAATTCCTTGATATCTTTAGCCCCTCCCTTCCTGTAAAGTGCCTCAGGAAAGATGGGCTTAGAAGTGTTTGGAAAGCTATTGGATTTGGGCAGCCATCCTAAATAGGTGGTCAAGTAACTTTTAGGCACCATCAAATATGTTTGTGTAGATGGCAGCAAGTAGGACCACATTTGAGGGCACAAGTCTGGTGTTGGTTACTCAAATCTAATATTTGAAGAAACATATTGAAATTCCCATGCAAATGGGACTACAGCAATCATGCTAAGTGATAGCAACCATTCCATAGAAAAACAATGTAAGTTAGACCATCGGTGTCTGCAGTGGCACCCTACACCTGTTTTACACTGATGTTAAGAGAATCAGGTCTAGTAAGTACAATTTTCTTTCTTTCTTAGAATGATACTTAGTTGAGCAACCAGATCTTGTTGATCCCTGGAGAAGCTGCTTGATCCAGGATTAATTGTATGGTATCTGGCATTCTAGGCATTGATAATTCTCTGTTCAAATGCCTCTAAAGCTATGAGTAACATAAAAGTACTTAAATGTACAGCTGGAACTGGAGGCACAGCTGGAACAGATAATAAATGTATCAAGGACACAGAACTTACATCCTTCCTCTAACTGTCAAATATTCTCAGTTCATGCAGTATGTATGGAGAGCTTGTGTCTAACCCACTTTTTTTGACATCTGATAAATATTCAAATACACCAAAACCCAAATTAAAGATGACCAGGGGCAGCTTGAACTTGTGCACCAACCCATAACTGAAGCAACATTTAATCTTAACCACATTACAAATAAAAATTGTATTTATCTATCAGAAAATTCTGTGGAGGATTGTACCACCAAAAAAAGTGTCCCATGGCTATTTGTGAAAGCTTATGTTTAGTGCTTCTGTTTTTTCAGGGTTTATTAATTTAATTTTTCAGGATTTATTTTCTACAATTTTTGAGTTGTGTGTAGATGTCCAGAAATTGTTTTTCCCAGGGCTTTCTTTGTATACGCCGTAAAGAGTAATGTATATAATTACTCATTTACAATTTAAACTGCTGTAATGAGTAATCTCTTTGTAACTTTCCCTAGTGCACTTTAACATCATAGTGCTGTTTGAAACAGCAGTGTGTTAAAGTGCACTAGGGAACCTTTAGTGTGCACCAGCAGGGTCTACTCTACACAGACCAGTTAACGCACTTTAGAAATCATATCCTGAAGTCCACATTACTGCTCTGTGTAGACAAGGACTTAGATACACGTAACCATTTCTGGTGGTTTTTCTGGTGTTTACAGGATAAACACAGGAGAGGTTTTCTGGTTTTTTTGGTGTGTGTGTGTGTTTTGTTTCAGGGGTATTAGGGTTTATCAGTTAAAACCAAAAATGAGAAGCCCTGTTTAGTTCTTCTGTTCTCCACCTTTTCCTCTGGCAGTAAAAAAATAAAATTAAAAACCCCAAAGAGACTTCAGAATATAAGTGAGATGCTGTTAAAACAAAGGTTTTAAGGTTAATAAATACCCGCTAAAATCTTGAAGGTAAATGTGGCATGCTGCCATTGCTAGCCAACCAAGAAATGCTCCTGCATTTAGTACATAACTGCACAATCATTCTGATTGTGAGCCCTGCACAACAGGACTGAATCACGAGAAGAAGAAAATCGTCATTAACCGGGATTACAAAAACAGACTGAGCCCTGGTCTACACTAGGACTTTAGGTCGAATTTAGCAGTGTTAAATCGATGTAAACCTGCACCCGTCCACACAATGAAGCCCTTTATTTCGACTTAAAGGGCTCTTAAAATCGATTTCCTTACTCCACCCCTGACAAGAGGATTAGCGCTTAAATCGACGTTGCCGGCTCGAATTTGGGGTACTGTGGACACAATTCGATGGTATTGGCCTCCGGGAGCTATCCCAGAGTGCTCCATTGTGACCGCTGTGGACAGCACTCTCAACTCAGATGCACTGGCCAGGTAGACAGGAAAAGAACCACAAACTTTTGAATCTCATTTCCTGTTTGGCCAGCGTGGCAAGCTGCAGGTAACCATGCAGAGCTCATCAGCACAGGTGACCATGATGGAGTCCCAGAATCGCAAAAGAGCTCCAGCATGGACCGAACGGAAGGTACGGGATCTGATCGCTGTTTGGGGAGAGGAATCCGTGCTATCAGAACTCCGTTCCAGTTTTCGAAATGCCAAAACCTTTGTCAAAATCTCCCAGGGCATGAAGGACAGAGGCCATAACAGGGACCCGAAGCAGTGCTGCATGAAACTGAAGGAGCTGAGGCAAGCCTACCAGAAAACCAGAGAGGCGAACGGCCGCTCCGGGTCAGAGCCCCAAACATGCCGCTTCTATGATGAGCTGCATGCCATTTTAGGGGGTTCAGCCACCACTACCCCAGCCGTGTTGTTTGACTCCTTCAATGGAGATGGAGGCAATACGGAAGCAGGTTTTGGGGACGAAGAAGATGATGATGATGAGGTTGTAGATAGCTCACAGCAAGCAAGTGGAGAAACCGGTTTTCCCGACAGCCAGGAACTGTTTCTCACCCTGGACCTGGAGCCAGTACCCCCCGAACCCACCCAAGGCTGCCTCCTGGACCCAGCAGGCGGAGAAGGGACCTCTGGTGAGTGTACCTTTTAAAATACTATACATGGTTTAAAAGCAAGCATGTGAAAGGATTACTTTGCCCTGGCATTCGCGGTTCTCCTAGATGTAGTCCTAAAGCCTTTGCAAAAGGTTTCTGGGGAGGGCAGCCTTATTGCGTCCTTCATGGTAGGACACTTTACCACTCCAGGCCAGTAACACGTACTCGGGAATCATTGTAGAACAAAGCATTGCAGTGTATGTTTGCTGGCATTCAAACAACATCCGTTCTTTATCTCTCTGTGTTATCCTCAGGAGAGTTAGATATAATTCATGGTCACCTGGTTGAAATAGAGTGCTTTTCTTCAGGGGACACTCAGAGGAGCCCATTCCTGCTGGGCTGTTTGCCTGTGGCTAAACAGAAATGTTCCCCGCTGTTAGCCACAGGGAGGGGGGAAGGTTGAGGGGGTAGTCACGCGGTGGGGGGAGGCAAAATGCGACCTTGTAATGAAAGCACATGTGCTATGTATGTAATGTTAACAGCAAGGTTTACCCTGAAAGAGTGTAGCCACTGTTTTATAAAATGTCTTTTTAAATACCGCTGTCCCTTTTTTTTTCTCCACCAGCTGCATGTGTTTCAATGATCACAGGATCTTCTCCTTCCCAGAGTCTAGTGAAGCTTAGAAAGAAAAAAAAACGCACTCGAGATGAAATGTTCTCCGAGCTCATGCTGTCCTCCCACACTGACAGAGCACAGACGAATGCGTGGAGGCAAATAATGTCAGAGTGCAGGAAAGCACAAAATGACCGGGAGGAGAGGTGGCGGGCTGAAGAGAGTAAGTGATGGGCTGAAGACAGGGCTGAAGCTCAAATGTGGCGGCAGCGTGATGAGAGGAGGCAGGATTCAATGCTGAGGCTGCTGCAGGACCAAACCAGTATGCTCCAGTGTATGGTTGAGCTGCAGCAAAGGCAGCTGGAGCACAGACTGCCACTGCAGCCCCTCTGTAACCAACCGCCCTCCTCCCCAAGTTCCATGGCCTCCACACCCAGACGCCCAAGAACACGGTGGGGGGGGCCAACCAGCCACTCCACCACAGAGGATTGCCCAAAAAAAAGAAGGCTGTCATTCAATAAATTTTAAAGTTGTAAACTTTTAAAGTGCTGTGCTTAAAGTGCTGTGTGGCATCTTCCTTCCCTCCTCCACCACCCCTCCTGGGCTACCTTGGTAGTCATCCCCCTATTTGTGTGATGAATGAATAAAGAATGCATGAATGTGAAGCAACAATGACTTTATTGCCTCTGCAAGCGGTGACTGAAGGGAGGAGGGGCGGGTGGTTAGCTTACAGGGAAGTAGAGTGAACCAAGGGGCGGGGGGTTTCATCAAGGAGAAACAAACAGAACTTTCACACCGGAGCCTGGCCAGTCATGAAACTGGTTTTCAAAGCTTCTCTGGTGCGTACCGCACCCTCCTGTGCTCTTCTAACCGCCCTGGTGTCTGGCTGCGCGTAACCAGCAGCCAGGCGATTTGCCTCAACCTCCCACCCCGCCATAAACGTCTCCCCCTTACTCTCACAGATATTGTGGAGCACACAGCAAGCAGTAATAACAGTGGGAATATTGGTTTCGCTGAGGTCTAAGTGAGTCAGTAAACTGCACCAGCGCGCCTTTAAACGTCCAAATGCACATTCTACCACCATTCTGCACTTGCTCAGCCTGTAGTTGAACAGCTCCTGACTACTGTCCAGGCTGCCTGTGTACGGCTTCATGAGCCATGGCATTAAGGGGTAGGCTGGGTCCCCAAGGATACATATAGGCATTTCAACATCCCCAACAGTTATTTTCTGGTCTGGGAATAAAGTCCCTTCCTGCAGCTTTTGAAACAGACCAGAGTTCCTGAAGATGCGAGCATCATGCACCTTTCCCGGCCATCCCACGTTGATGTTGGTGAAACGTCCCTTGTGATCCACCAGAGCTTGCAGCACTATCGAAAAGTACCCCTTGCGGTTTATGTACTCGGCGGCTTGGTGCTCCGGTGCCAAGATAGGGATATGGGTTCCGTCTATGGCCCCACCACAGTTAGGGAATCCCATTGCAGCAAAGCCATCCACTATGACCTGCACATTTCCCAGGGTCACTACCCTTGATATCAGCAGATCTTTGATTGCGTGGGCTACTTGCATCACAGCAGCCCCCACAGTAGATTTGCCCACTCCAAATTGATTCCCAACTGACCGGTAGCTGTCTGGCGTTGCAAGCTTCCACAGGGCTATCGCCACTCACTTCTCAACTGTGAGGGCTGCTCTCATCTTGGTATTCATGCGCCTCAGGGCAGGGGAAAGCAACTCACAAAGTTCCATGAAAGTGCCCTTACGCATGCGAAAGTTTCGCAGCCACTGGGAATCGTCCCAGACCTGCAACACTATGCGGTCCCACCAGTCTGTGCTTGTTTCCTGAGCCCAGAATCGGTGTTCCACAGCATGAACCTGCCCCATTAGCACCATGATGCATGCATTGGCAGGGCCCATGCTTTCAGAGAAATCTGTGTCCATGTCCTGATCACTCACATGACCGTGCTGACGTCGCCTCCTCACCCGGTATCGCTTTGCCAGGTTCCGGTGCTGCATATACTGCTGGATAATGCGTGTGGTGTTTAATGTGCTCCTAATTGCCAAAGTGAGCTGAGCGGCCTCCATGCTTGCCTTGGTATGGCGTCCGCACAGAAAAAAGCCGCGGAACGATTGTCTGCCGTTGCTCTGATGGAGGGAGGGGCGACTCACGACACGGCTTACAGGGTTGGCTTCAGGGAGCTAAAATCAACAAAGGGGGTGTCTTTACATCAAGGAGTATTTCAGGCAGGACTTCACGGAGGGTTCCAATAAGAAATGGTGCACCTAAGTTATCGTTCTTATTGGAACAAGGAGGTTAGCCTGGCCTCTGATTGATACATGGCTAGATTTACCTCGCTGCACCTTCTCTGTGAGTGACTGCAGTGTGACCTAGAGGAATGAGTCCCCTAGACAGGGGAGGAGGCAAATGAGTACAAAACAAATCTGGTCTATTTCTTGTTTTGACCCACTCCATCTATCTTTTACATCTTTGGCTGGCAGCAGACGGTGCAGAAGGACTGCATGCCATCCACATCTCTTGCCTGCCTGGCAGAAGATGGTACAATACGACTACTAGCAATCCTCATCTCTTGCCTGCCTGGCAGAAGATGGTACAGTACGACTGCTAGCAGTCCGTATCGCCTGCCCGCTCACCATAAGACGGTTCAATAGGACTGACTGCAGGACTAAAGAGAATGACCTGGTCAAGTCACTCCAAATTTAGTCCCTGCGCCCATGTCTGTCCAGGTGCTCCCAGCCGACGTGGCCAGGAGCACCTCGGACCCGACAAGGACGACTACCAGTCATATTGCACCGTCTGCTGCCAGAAGGCAATGGGTTGCTGCTACTGTGTAGCAAAGCCGTACCGCGTCTGCCAGCACCCAGGAGACATAGGGTGACCGTTACCTGAGCGGGCTCCATGCTTGCCGTGGTATGGCGTCTGCACAGGTAACTCAGGAAAAAAGGCGCGAAACGATTGTCTGCCCTTGCTTTCACGGAGGGAGGGAGGGAACGGGGGCCTGACGATATGTACCCAGAACCACCCGCGACAATGTTTTAGCCCCATCAGGCATTGGGATCTCAACCCAGAATTCCAATGGGCAGCGGAGACTGCGGGAACTGTGGGATAGCTACCCACAGTGCAACGCTCCGGAAGTCGACTCTAGCCTCGGTACTGTGGAAGCACTCCGCCGAGTTAATGCACTTAATGCACTTAGAGCATTTTCTGTGGGGACACACACACTCGAATATATAAAACCGATTTCTAAAAAACCGACTTCTATAAATTCGACCTTATTCCGTAGTGTAGACATACCCTGAAACTGAAGTACAGCTGATAGTCAAAAAGAAGGGGGCAAGCACATAGACAGATGTATATTGCCTGTTTGCTAAAGTAAGGAAACAGATTTGTTCTGACAACTGCAATGATTTATTGGCTTCCTGGTACAATTAAAGGATCAGGTGTTAACTTTGATAAAGCCTTATATGGTGCAAGCCAGCTGTTGTCCCTGATTTCCAGTAAGGCAGTTGGGGTCAACTGGAATACTTGAGATAAGACCCTTGATTTAACTGTGTAGGGGCTGAGTAGAGATACTAAAGTCATTCATGACAGACAGGACACTTGACATAATAAAATAGAGCTATGAGCACTTGGAGGGTACAAAATACTTACCTTGTTCTTGGGAAAGTTTGCTGGCCATCTCTATACTGTATTTCAATGGAGGCTGTATATGCTGATCCACAAGAGAGCCTCTCTTTCTGAAGAAAGCTTAAAGACATTGTTGGGCCTGAGTGGGTTTGGTTAGAAGCTCAGCTTGGGTATGTCCACATTACGAAATTAGGTCGATTTTATAGAAGTCGATTTTTTAGAAATCGATTTTAATCAGTCAATTGTGTATGTCCACACTAAGCGCATAAAGTCGGCTGAGTGCGTCCTCACTACCCTGGCTAGCATCGACTAATGGAGCAGTGCACTGTGGGTAGCTATCCCACAGTTCCCGCAGTCTCTGCCACCCATTGGAATTCTGGGGTAAGTTCCCAATGCTTGATGGGGCAAAAACATTGTTGCGGGTGGTTTTGGATACATGTCGTCAGTTGCCCCTCCCTCCGTGAAAGCAACGGCAGACAATCGTTTCGCACCTTTTTTCTGTGCAGATGCCATACCACGGCAAGCATGCAGCCCGCTCAGCTCACCATCACTGCTGCTGTTGTGTCCTGGGTGCTGCTGTCAGCAGATGGTGCAGTACGACTGCTAACTGTCATCATCCACCGCTTCCGCTGCAACTCTGCTTTCCTGGTGCCATGAATCCACCTCACAGGTCCTCTTGTCGTTCTGTATAAATATCTATTCTCGTGCCATCTGTCATCATCCACCGCTTCTGCTGCAACTCTGCTCTCCTGCAGACGCCATACCACGGCAAGTATGGAGCCTGGTTAGCTCACCACTGCTGTTGTGAGCATTTTAAACATCTCGCGCATCATCCTGGAGTATATGTAGAACCGGGCTAAGAGACGCCAGCATGAGGACAATTTTGATGAGGACATTGACACAGACGTTCCTGAAAGCACAGGCTCTGGCTATTGGGACATCATGGTGGCGGTGGGGCTGGGGCCCGGCAAACAAGCCCAGACTGGTGGGACCGCATAGTGTTGCAGGTATGGGATGATTCACAGTGGCTGTGAAACTTTCGCATGCATAAGGCCACTTTCCTGGAACTCTGTGAGTTGCTTTCCCCCACCCTGAAGCACAGGAATACCAAGATGAGAGCTGCCCTGATAGTTGAGAAGTGAGTGGCGATAGCCCTGTGGAAGCTTGCTACGCCTGACTACTACCGGTCAGTTGGGAATCAATTTGGAGTGGGCAAATCTACTGTGGGGGTTGCTGTGATCCAAGTAGCCAATGCAATCATTGACATTCTGTTATCAAGGGTAGTGACTCTGGGAAATGTGCAGGTCATAGTGGATGGCTTTGCTGTAATGAGTTTCCCTAACTGTGGTGAGGCAATAGACAGAACTCATATCCCTATCTTAGCACTGGACCACCTTGCCAACCAGTATGTAAACCGGAAGGGGTACTTCTCAATGGTGCTGCAAGCGCTGATGGATCACAAGGGACATTTCACCGACATCAACATGGAAAGATGCATGACGCTCTCATCTTTAGGAACTCCAGGCTGTTCGAGCTGCTGCAAGAAGGGACTTACTTCCCAGACCAGAAAATTATCATTGAGGATGTTGAAATGCCAATAGTTATCCTTGGGGACCCAGCCTACCCCTTGCTCCCTTGGCTCATGAAGCCGTACACAGGCAGCCTGGACAGTAGTAAGGAGCAGTTCAACTATAGGCTGAGCAAGTGCAGAATGGTGGTAGAACATGCCCTTGGGCATTTAAAAGCTCGCTGGCGCTGTTTGCTGACTAGGTCAGACCTCAGCGCAACCAACATTCCCATTTTTATTGCTGCTTGCTGTGTGCTCCATAATATCTGTGAGAGTAAGGGGGAGACGTTTATGGCGGGGTGGGAGGTTGAGGCAGATCTCCTGGTGTCCGATTTTGAGCAGCAAGACACCAGGGCGATTAGAAGAGCACAGCAAGGCGCTCTGCGCATCAGAGAGGCTTTAAAAACCAGTTTCATGACTGGCCAGGCTTAGGTGTGACAGTTGTGTGTATTTCTCCTTGATGCAAACCCACCCCCTTTGTTGATTTTAATTCCCTGTAAGCCAACCACCCTCCCCCCTTCGAAATAAATAACTATTGTTTTGAGACCATTCATTCTTTATTTATTAATTTTTTTTAAAAAAGGGAGATCACTGACAAGGTAGCCCGGGTGGGGTGGGGTGGGGGAGGAGGGAAGGACAAGGCCACATTGCTTATTGTAGCCATACTTCAAATCAAACTGTTTGAATGACAGCCTTCTGTTGATTGGGCCATCCTCTGGAGTGGAGTGGCTGGGTGCCCGGAGCCTCCCCCGCCCTGTGTTCTTGGGAGTCTGGGTGAGGAGGATATGGAACTTGGGGAGGAGGTCAGGCGGTTGTACAATGGATGCAGCGGGGGTCTGTGCTCTTGTTGGCTTTCCTGCAGCTGCACCAGACGCTTCATCATGTCCGTTTGCTCCCCCGTTAGCCTTAGCATCGCCTCCTGCCTCTGGTCTTCGTGCTCCTGCCTCTGCTCTTCGTGTTTACTTAATGCTTTCCTAGCCTCTAACACTGAATGCCTCCATGCATTCAGCTATGTCCTATCAGTGTGGGAGGACTGCATGAGCTCGGAAAACGTCATCACGCATGCGTTTTTTTCCGCCTTCTAATCTGTGATAACCTCAGGGACGGAGATGATAGGGGGAGCCTAGAGACATTTGCACCTGGGGGGAGATAAAAAGGGGGAGTAAAATTTAAGATGATACGCTTTCGAGAACAAAAGGGAGACTCTTTCACAGTGAATCAAGCAATTCCCAGCAGACAGCACATGTGCTTTAGGTACAAGGTCGCATTTTGCCTTTTATATTGAGCGCCTGCCAGTATGGTGACACATCACACATGGCTGGGCAACAGAATTCAGTTTCCATGCAGCCATGATAAGGCAAATGGTACGCGGGGTTGGCTTCGTACGCATAACATGTGGGAATGGTTTCAAACTGTAGCACCATCCTCTCCCATAGCAAGCAATGGGTTGGGTTTCACAAGGAGGGGCTGCGGTTTTTGGGTGGATGTGCAGCACACACCTCCCCTCACCCCACCGCATGGCTATTCTCCGGGATGATCCATTTTAGCCAAGCACAAACAGCCCAGCATGAACGGGGTCCTTTTACTGTTCCCTTACAAAAATTCCCCTATTTTAACCAGGTGACCATGAATGATATCACTCTCCTGAGGCTAACACAGAAAGATATAGACTGAACGTTGCTTGAATGCGACCAAAACCCAGGACCATTTGCTACCATGCTTTGTGCTGCAATGATTCCAGAACACTTTCAGAGTACCTCCAGGAGAGCTTCATGGAGATGTCCTTGGAGGATTCCTGCTCCATCCCCAGACATGTGAACAGACTTTTCCAGTAACTGTACTGGCCGTGAATGCCTCCCAATTCTTCAGGGAAAATCAAACATTAAACACTATTGCTTTTAAACCCTGTACTGTAGTTACAAATGTGCACTCACCAGAGGTGCCTTCTCCAGCTTCAGGGTCGGGGATCCCGCCTTTGGAGGGTATTGTCTCCAGGGTGATGAAAAGGTCCTAGCTGCTGGGAAGAATGGATTCACCGCTTGCCTGCTGCGCATTCTCCTCCTCCTCCTTTTCCTCATCCTCAAAATCCTCCTCCTTGTTGCGTGAGACTCCCCCCCTTGCAGGTGTCCATGGACAGTGGTGGGGTAGTGGTAGGGTCCCCTCCTAGAATGGCATGCAGCTGATCATAGAAGTGGCATATATGGGGCTCTGACCCGGAGTGACCATTTGCCTCCTTTGTCTTTTGGTAGGCTTGCCTCAGCTCCTTAACTTTCACGCAGCACTGCTGTGTTTCCCTGTTGTAGCCTCTCTCCAACATGCCCTGTGAGATTTTGGCAAATATATTTGCATTTCTTCTCTTTGATTGGAGTTCTGCCTGCACAGATGCTTCTCCCCATTCAGCAATCAGATCCAGTGTCTCCTTTTTGGTCCATGCCGGAGCTTGTTTGCGATTCTGGGGGGTCTACATTGTCACCTGTGATGCTGAGTTCGCCACGCTGACTAAACAGGAAATGAAATTCAAAAGTTCCCAGGCCTTTTCCTGTGTACCTGGCTAGTGCATTGGAGTTCAAAGTGCTGTCCAGAGTGGTCACAATGGAGCACTCTGGGATAGCTCCCAGAGGCCAATACCGTCGATTTGCATCCGTGCTACCCCAAATTTGACCCAGCAAGGTCGATTTTAGCGCTACTCCCCTCCCTGGGGAGGAGTACAGAAGTCGATTTTAAGAGCCCTTTAAGTCGACGGAATGGGGTTGAATGTGTAAACGCATTCATTATAAAATCAGCCTAACGCAGCTAAATTCGACCTAACCCCATAGGATAAACCAGGTGCGTTGGGAATTGGAGTTGCTTAATTTGAAGGCTTGTCTTTTCAATCCCGTTTCTATCCTGTTTCACTGAGATAGATGGCCTTGGTCACAACTGTTACAGTCTGACATACCAGCTTCTCCAAAAATGGAGATGATTTGATTCAGATGAGCAGAAATAACTGACCTCTGCTTCTGAATTTGCCCCTTTTTTTCCTGGATTCCACTTCCTGTCTTTCTAATATGCTCTGAGAACCAGAACAGCAGCAGATCCATGTTTGACACTTGACATAAGTAATCTGTCTAGGGGATATTCTGGTAAATGGTTTGTTTCCCTATTTACATCCTGTAAAATGAGGATAATTCCATCAAGTCACATTTCTCTACAACTCTCTAGATGTATTAGATCAGCACCTCTGGAAGGGATGCTGCCTGCTGACTTTTATTCAGGGTGCAGATTCAAAACTGAGGGGAGACATATAGCAATAATTGGCACAGAAAGTAGGATGTGAAAGAAGCTTTAGCTCTCTTTTTTCCTGAAGAACTATCACAGGGATTTAATAAGGTCTTATCCTAAGACAATAGGGCTGCATCAGTTTAAAACAAACCAGGTGGGAATGATCCTGAGGAAGGTGCAGCCTCCATGCAATGAGCCAGATCTGTTAGGATGCAGTACATAACTGCAACTGAAGTCTTAAGTCAGACTATGCCACAACTTACACAGGAACATAAGATTTCCTGCTTTTTAAAATAAAGGGAGATGACCTTAAGAACAAAAAAGTTACATTAGATGCTCAGTCTTAGGTGGGGTAGGTTAGCTATGAAGTGTCAAGGTATTGGAGTTATTGTGGATAGTTCTCTGAAAACATCCACTGAATGTGCAGGGGCAGTCAAAAAAGCTAACAGTGACAGAAACCATTAGGAAAGGGATAGACAAGGCAGAAAATACAACTCCTCTATATAAATGTATAGTATAGCCACATCTGGAATACTGCGTGAAGATCTGGTCACTGGTGCCACATCTCAAAAAAGATATTAGAATTGAAAAATGTACAGAGAAGGACAACAAAATATATTAAGTTTACATATGAGGAGATATTAAACAGACTGGGACATTTCAGCTTGGGAGAGAGACAACTAAGAGGAGATATAATAGAGGTCTATAAAATCATAATGGTGTGAAGAAAATGAATAAGGAATGTTATTTACTCCTTCACATAACACAAGAACCAAGGATCACCCAATGAAATTAATAGGCAGCAGGTTTAAAACAAACAAAAGGAAGCACTTCTTCATACAATGTACAACCAACCTGTGGAACTTATTGCCACAGGATGTTGTGAAGGCCAAAACTGTAACTGGGTTCACAAAAGAATTACATAAGTTCATGGAGGATAGTTCCATCAATGGCTATTAGCCAAGGTGGTCAGGGATGCAACCCATGCTTTGTGTCCATAGCCTCTGACTGCCAGAACTGGGGAGTAGATGACGGGAAGGATCACTCAATGATTGCCTGTTCTGTTCATTCCCTCTTGTTGTCGTCGATCCCTTGAGGATGATCTCTTTCACAGGTTTTATTTTTTATGGGTCTTTTGGTGACTGACAAGTCAGATCCTTGAGCCGCAGGCTTATTGGCAGACATTACAGGTGGTGTTAGAAGTCAGGGTTGGGCAATGATTGCTGCGTGACAGTCATCTGTCCTCTCTTTTATGGCGTTTTTTCTATGACCAATGCAAGGCAATTTTCCTCAAAAGTGGACATTCCTTTTCTGACAAGCCTTTGCCAATTATCCCTATCTTGGGTTACTATCTCCCAGTGTGTGGTGTTGATGCCACATCTCTTGATGTTTATCTTGAGAGTGTCTTTAAAGCGTTTTTTTATTTTTTTATTTTTTTTGCCTCCCCATTTCCTTTCTCCTTTGGCGAGTTGGGTGTACAACAATTGTTTTGGTAAGCATACATCAGGCATGCTTACCCAGTGCCCACTCCACTTCAGCTGGTGATGGATAATCAGGGCCTCAACACTGAAGATGTTGGCCTCTGTGAGGACACTGACGTTAGTGCTGCAATCCTCCCATTTTATGTTGAGGATCTTCTGAAGAAAGTGCTGGTTTCCAGATTTTTCAGGTGTTTTCTGTAGGTCACCCAAGTCTCAGAGTCATAGAGGAGAGCTTGGATTACCATTGCTTTATAAACTAAAAGTCTGGTGTGTGTTCTGATGTCGTGATTGTTTAACAGCCGGCAAGACAGTCTGCCAAAGGCAAGGCTGGCACAGCGGATTCTGTGCTGAATCTTGATGTCTATGTCTGCCCTCTGTGAGAAATGGCTGCCAAGATAGACAAAGTATTCTACATTTTCCAGTTCTTCTCTGTCAAGGTAGACCTTCCCTGTTAAGAACCTAGGGTTGGCCACTGTGGGTAGACAGGATACTGGGCTACATGGAGCGCTGGTCTAACCCAGTATGATTGTTCTTATTTTCTTCAAGTCATTACAATTAAGAGGCAAATATTCCAGGCTTTTTATAAAAAAACAGCATATTAACAGCCATGGAATTGCTTTCTCAAGGACACCTATCTGATACTTGTTAGTGTTTTGCAAGGATTTAAGTGTACCTGAATACTCAGTTGGGACTTCCTGGGCACTAGGCTGATGGAATATTCTCCTCCTCAGGGATGTTAGGATAGCACTAGGCTTTTTCTTTTCCTAAACATAATCTGGTTCCAAATAAAAGCAGGTACTGAAATAGTGTACCAACAAACTTTTTCTTCTTTGTTAACTCAGAGGGATTCATGAACTTCACTCCTGCCAAATCAATTAAACTGAGTAACTTTCCTACTCTCCTGCTGGGCAGTTTTCTCAGTAAGTTGAGTCACTCCAGAAGCCTGTGAAGTTTGATATATGTTCCGAGGTTGGACCCTCCTCTGCAGTGACTGCTAGATATATATTCTGCAGTGTATACTGCAGCTCCTAGCAATGGCCAGAGTGGTGATTTTTAGAAAACAAAGCTGCAACTCTTCTGGTATCGTGACATGTCCAATCACAACAGGGTTTTGGCATCTTTGAAATACAGTGGATAGTATTAAAGGGACATATTAAATGGAGGCTTAGTTAAAAACCTGCCAAATCTAAGGCTGAGAGAAATGTTTGTTAAAGATCTGTTTGACTCTTAAAAATAAACATTCCTTTGCAACATACGCATCCCCAAAACTGCAGCAATGTGATGAGACCCTGCCAATACTAGACAAATTACAAACGAAGAAAATTGACTAAAGGTTACTTGTCCAAAATGTTGGCTGGGGAGATAGGGGGGAGGAAGAAGAGGAGGGAATCAGAGGCATAACTAAAGTTTTTGGAATATTCCTAATAATTGAAGACCCCAATTCTGCAATTGGAACTGCATAGATGGACCAGACCTGGTCAGATCCAATGGCAAAATAGGGGTCTAAATGATCACTTTGAGAGTTTTACTAACTTGTATTAATCTGTACTAATTTGACAGTGTTCCTTAATGTAGGGGGCACAGCTCATCAAATGGGCTTTTTAGAGCCATTGTCTCCAGACGTGGATTAAGGGAAAAGTTGTCAATAACACAAAACTCTCCCATGCTTGTAGAAAACTTAACTCACATCTTTCCAAAGCAGAGAAACAGCAACTAAACTTCTGGCTTTCAGTAAACCAAAGAAGTATTTCCCCATCTTTACTCTCCTTGTTGTGAATTTGTAGCCCAAGGGTATTGTTCATTTAAGGGAGGAACAAACTTCAGGATTTCAGACTTGGTAAAAGTATGATTAATATAATGTGAAACTGAAAATTTAATTTTAATAAAATGAAATGAGCTGTCTGGGAACAATCGTTACATTTTAAAACCATTCATAGCCAGGCAAATCCTTTATTCCCACAATATTTCATAACTGAGAAAGGAGACTTATTTTTTCTGATGTTAACTGTGTTACGAATTGCACCTGGTAGGACACGCACACAACTGCTGCGAATTACACCTGGTAGGACACGCACACAACTGCTGCGAATTACACCTGGTAGGACACGCACAGTTCGAATCTAGGCTGAGGCACATAAACAAAGTCCACAACTGCCAAGTTCCCAAAAAACACCAAGTTTATTATGCTCGAGCATGGTGCCCCCCTGCTAGCCAGGAGGGAACCCCAAATACAGCTTATACAAAGGTTATATACTTTTTAGCAAAGCATGTTGCCCTCGTGCATCGGAAACCTTAGCCAATAAACAAACCCTTTTCTTATCTACCACCTATCCCTGCTTGGTGCATTCCTCGTGCTAAACTAGTATGTTTAATTATACAGCATAGTCCTAAAGCGATGCATCAGTAACTTTTATTATCAGGCTGGCAGGCCTCACATCAAAGGCCAGGAGATAGGGAGTTTAGGGATTGACAAAGAACAGATACCGGGAGTCAAGGCAGGCTGGAGACAAGGAGGAGGATTTTCACAGGAATGCAGTATCTAAGGAACACTCCTCCTGGTGCATGAGGTGCTTGTTTTTAGACAATGGTGGGCCCCAAACCAAAATGGAGTCACATGTGCTAACTTTTCCTTAACAACTGCAGATTCTAAAAAAATACCCATCTGGATGGATGACCTCTTAAGTTTTAAAATGCCTTAAAATATCAATGAAGAACATTCTGCAGTTTTGGTGTTGGGCTAATTACTACTTGTCATAGGGCCCAGCTTGCTAGCGTGATGACTGGAGTAGTCCAGGAACTGCTGACTGAAAAGTGACCCAGTGCATGGACCTGTTATACCTGATGGAACCATTCACATTGGAACTTGATTTTTGAAAACTTACTAAAACCAATACACCTTTCAATCTCTTGTAGCCCTCGCTCCCTTGGAGTGATCCTACTAGTTCCCATTAAAATCTCTCCTTCTGGGCTCCATTGCTCACTACTTTTTTTTTCTTTTTGTGTCCGGCATTAATGCTACATTGAGGCCTGAAATGGGATTTGAATTCAGGATATTTAATGAATCAGTGTTCTTTGGTAGGAAGATGTCAATGAATGGGACAGCAATGCAAGTTTAATTAATCACCTTCTATCTAGATATCTTATATGGCCCTCATCACCATTGTACCTGAGTGCCTCACAATCTTTAATACATTTACCAGCACAACATCCTTGTGAGGCAGACAGTGATATTCTCCTCATTTTACAGAAGGAGGACTGAGGCAGAGCAGCAAGTGACTTGTCCAAGGTCTCAGAAGAAGTTCATGATTAGGGCCCTACCAAATTCACAGTGCATTTTGGTGAATTTCATGGTCATAGGATTTTAAAAATCATAAATTTCATGATTTCATCTATTTAAATCTGAAATGTCATGGTGTTGTAATTGTAGGGATCCTGACCCAAAAAGGAGTTGGGGGTGGGGTTCATAAGGTTATTGTTGGGGAGGTTGTGGTACTGCTACCCTTACTTCTGTGTTGTTGCTGGCGGCGGGGCTGCCTTCAGAGCTGAGCAGCTGGAGAGCGGCAGCTGCTGGTCGGGAGCCCAGCTCTGAAGGCAGAGCCGCCGCCAGCAGCAGCGCAGAAGTAAGGGTGGCCTGGGATGATATTTCTGCACTGCTGCTGGTGGGGCACTGCCTTTAGAGCTGGGTGTTTGGACAACAGCCATTGCTCTCCGGCTGCCCAGCTCTGAAGTCAGCGCAGAAGTGAGGGTGGCAGTACTGTTACTCCCCTAAAATAACCTTGTGATCCCCCTGCAACTCCTTTTTGGGTCAGGACCCCCAATTTGAGAAACACCAGTCTCCCCCATGAAACCTGTATAGTATAAGGTAAAAGCCCACAAAAGACCAGATTTCACGGTGGGGAGACCAGATTTCACGGTCTGTGACATGTTTTTCATGGCTGTGAATTTGGTAGGGCCCTATCTATGGAGGAGCAAGGGAATTGAATTTGGGTCTCATGTTCCAGGCTAGCATCCCAACCACTGAACCATTCCTTCTCTCTCCCCACTTCAAACTTTTTTTTACCATGAAACCAGAGTTTAAGAAGCCATGACATTAAGCCTGGTTTAATAAATCACAGACCTCACAATCAGCAATGGGGTTTAACTTCTTTCATGCAAAATATTAAAATGGTGGTTAAGCGAAACATCCTGGATTTAACTATTTTACTTATATGGGCGTGTCCTCTTTTACAAGAATACTCAATAGTGGAAAGAAGAAGTTACTCACCTTGTGCAGTAACAATGGTTCTTTGAGATGTGTGTCCCTGTGGGTGCTCCACTTTAGGTGTCGGTGCGTCCCTGCGCCGGAGATGGGAGATTTTAAGTAGCAGCGCTTGGTCAGAGCATGTGTGCGCAGCAGCTGTCTCACGGTGTTGTTGGCCTCTTGTAGTGCGTGCACGACCCGACTCCTCAGTTCCTTCTCTGCTGTCCTCGGCTGCAGTCAAATGATGACTTCTCTAATTATGGCAAACTGCAGGAACTCTTAGGGGATCTTCCTGAAGACAAACATCCCCAGCTCAAGGCTGTCATGACCGGGGGACAAATAATAGCCTGCACAGCTCTACAGGCCTCAATGGATGTGGCAGACACAGCCGTACGAACAATGGCCACAGCATCTCTTAAAACTGGGTGAGCCTGGCATTGTGTCTGATGACGTTTCCCGCAACTGGGAAAGGAAATGTGAAGAAAAATATAGAAATTGGTTAAAAGAAAACTCTATTTCTACTGCTAAACTAAAACTGAAGGGAAAGAGATTTTTTTTAAATAACTGGCTAAGTAAAGTCTAATCAAACTACCTAAGAGCTAAGACTAAAATTACTATGTAAACGATTTTCTTTTCTAGAGATGTTCGAAGAGGCAGCACTGCCACTAAACTCTGTCTGCAGCCGAGGAGGGCAGAGAAGGAACTGAGGGGTCGGGTCGGGTCGTACGCGTGCTACACGGGACGCCACCAACACCGTGAGACAGCTGCTGCGCGCGCGAGCCCCGACCGAGCACTGCTACCTAAAATCTCTGGCGCACCGACACCTAGAATGGAGCACGCACAGGGGCACTACTCAAAGAAGCAGCAGCATTCAGCGTCAGATGCTGGTCTTATGGCTGGAGGTATGCTGACTTTACATCAGTGTAAAACATCAGAATGTGGCCCATGGTTTTGTTGCCACAGGCCATTTTTATCTTGCAAAATGAACTGTAAAGCTTAAGGACTGCCTAGAAGCATGAGTACACTGGCTGTGTGAAATACGTGATTCTCATTAGAATTTATTTGAGCACTGGTTGATTTTAGGTATAGTAATGAGAAGGGAGAAGCACCCGTCTTGACAATGCAGTCCTCATGCTTCCTCAAAGTATGTATTATTGTACAATGACTTCATGAGCTATGTAGTTTGAGCTGTTAGCCAGGATGGGCAGGCATGGTGTCCCTAGCCTCTGTTTGCCAGAAGCTGGGAATGGGCAACAAGGGATGGAGCACTGGATGATTACCTGTTCTGTTCATTCCCTCTGAAGCACCTGGCATTGGCCACTGTCAGAAGAATGGATACTGGGCTAGATGGACCTTTGGTCTGGCCCAGTATGGGCGTTCTTATGTTTCTTGTTTTTTATGTCTTTAAGTGTATTGGGTGCTGTGTAAATGACAGTGACAACTTAAAGGAAGGGATTGCTATAGAGAAAATTCCTTCTTTCTCAGCTTAATACATAAAACCTCACTCTCACTGCTTTATAGTGTAGCTTCTAGTGTGTGGTAGATTGGCTGTACATATACAAGTGTGATGGTGACACTTCGTTTGATGTTCACAGCAGAGGATATTCTCAGACACCAAGTCAACAAGCACACTTGGAATCATCACACGTTAGTCACAAGCCAAAAGGACACCACACTCAGTAATTAAGTTACTAGCGTGTTGAATGGAAACTCCTATGAATTCCATTGTTGAAGACCTGTTCTACAGTAGTGTTCTCTAAAAGGGGTACACTGGGGAATAAAAACTTGCATTTCTCCAGAGCCTTTCATCCAAAGTGCTCATATTACTTTACAAACAAAAATTATGCCTCATGACCTTCCCTTGAGATAGATATTGCTGTATCTACATAGTTGGTACTACTACTCTACCTAATTTTGTTACTATTAAAATGTATATGCCCAAGTGTTTACTGTAATACCAAAGGTATCAACTACTGACTAACTTTACAAAAATGAATCAAGGATCTTAAGGTTTTAAAACCATTTGCATTTAAGTTTACTCCACAGACTGTACAAAACAAAGAGCCCAGTTCCACTCTGATTAAAGTTAAAGGCTGAACAACTTCTGATGTAATTGGAAGCAGAATCATGCCCAGGCACCTGGGCAGAGGAACCGTGTCCTTCACTAGTACTATATGTATTTGAGGTTCGTAGTGCGGCTACTCTTTCTGTGACTTATTACCTCTAAATGGAAGTGCCGACTGTCATCTTGAATATAAAAACATTTTCTTCTGCAATTTAATTGACATGCAAGTGGAATTCCACTCGGGTAAACTGTGGAGCTCAAACTTTTAGTGCTTTCACATCTAATTGAGACAGGAGTTTTTAATAAGACTAAACAGCTGAGTCTTTAAATATAGTAGTTGATCCACTGACACAATTTAAGTGCATTTCTGGGGTTGATTAAAAAACAAGATCCTTTATATTTAAATAAATGCAACAATCTTCTTTCATACAGAAAATGAATGCAATGGGATAACTGACATCTTAACTACTGCAGCAGAGAAGTAGATGTGAGATAACCTTTCACAATGGTAGATATGTTCATAAAGCAATACCAAAGGACATAAGACTGCCCATAACACTGTCACATTTGAAAAAATAAAAAAACAAAGACATGAACAAATATTTGAAATATGATTTATTATACTACAATCTAACAGGAATAACAGTATTTTCTAGACTGTATTGTCCTATCTCTATTTAAATGTACTTAAACAGAACACTGTCTTCTTTTTCCACAAACTTTTGCAATTGCAAAATGAATGTTTGTCTTTTGCTTGTGTTGCTGACAAGAATCCATAACAATTATGCAAAGCAAGAGGTAAAGGATTGTTTATTTATCTGTCACTGTTTAAAATATTAGGACTTGCCATGAAAATCTTCCTATTTTAAATACTGGACACAATCTATATGTTGATAAAACACAATGTTTTCTGGATTAATTTTTTTTAAGAAGTGTGAACTTAGTGTACTGGGAAGCACTAAGGTGCCTCTTCTGAGAACTGAAGTTCTTTATTCCCACAAGAACTACAGCATGAGAAGCAGCAGAGCAAGTTTACTCTATGCTGCCCCAGCCATATGCTTCAACCCTAGGCAGGAGTGGCACTTCTAGGGATGAGGATAGTGGAGTCTCCATGGCCCATTCAATTCTCAGCCATTGAATGGTAACAGCCTGTCACTACTTATGTGGAGAGGCTTCAAACAGCAGCCTAAAGACGAAAGACTCTATATTGTGGTAACAACTAGGGTCCCATGGCACTGTACAAGGACAATCCCTACCCTGAAGAGCTTACAATCAAAATAGAAGAAGAAACAATAAATGGCTAAGGCAGACAGGGAAGTACAAGGAAGCAATGAGACTGAACTGGTCAATATGTAAAGCCATGGCCACAGCACACTGTCTGCCTCACAATGTATATCGCTGTATCCGTCTCCTGAGTCAGTGAGGCTCCTCTGTAAGGTGTATAAATCTGAAGCCTTCACTGGTCTTTTCATGAGACACCAACTTGTCATGAAAGGATTGGAGGAATCCTAAAACTCTTTAATCTATGGCAGCAAAATAGCAGCTGCTTTCTATACTTGTATCATGAAATTGTGTGCTGGATCAGTTTGTTGCTTTTTAAGACACTATTATGCTCAAGCATCCCAGAGAGACTCAGCCTCCATAATTCTTGCTGAGCTGCAGCTCTTTATCCACTGAATTTTCATAGCTTGATTGGCTTTCTAAATGATCTGTTCTATCAACTCCCATGTGAGTTCTAGGCTTCTGGAAAACAAACAAAAAAGCAAATTAGTGCTACAGAATGTTAGCATTTTTAAACAATGGGACAAGCGGGCAGGTATTTGCTAAACTACAACTCTGAATTTTAGTCTGTCACTGTTCTGGTTCAATAACAATATGGAAAAACCAATGAATGTTATCACTAATGCTTAAAACAGGAGTTTGTGTGGCAGGATATGAAAGCAGCAGTGGAAATCAAATTATATATCTATAATATAAGCAAATTAACTTTAGGATAATAGTGCCTGCTGCTAATTTACAAATTACTTGAGTGTGTGTGTGTGTGTATATGTGAGAGAGATCTTAAGTATTCATCCTATCAAAGGTCATATTTACAGTAATGGGAGTAAGAAAATGCTTTTTGATACTAAACTAATCTACCTCTAAGACACAAGTAATCACAATAATTAGTAATAGTATTCAGGAACTTTATTCTTTACCCCCCTCCCACTTCCCAGATAAACGATTACTGCCATGTTTAACTTCTGTCTCTGCTTCAAAGAGCCATATATTGAATGCACAAGGCTGTGCAGTGTCAAAAAAACCAACTGCCCCCCGCCCCCCCACAAAGCCCCAAACCTCCCTATTGATATGCTCATGCTTCTACAAAGAATTTTTTGTCATTCTCCCACTCTTCAAATGACTAAATTAAGAACATCAGAATGGCCATGTTGGCTCAGACTAATGGTCCACTTAGCCCAATATCCTCTCTTCCAACAATGGCTTGTGCCAGATGCTTCAGAGGGACTGAACAGAACAGGGCAATTATTGAGTGATCCATCCTGTTGTCCAGTTCCAGCTTCTGGCAGTCACAGCCTGGGGTTGCGTTCCTGACCATCTTGGCTAATAAGTCCATCAATGGCTGTCTTCCATGAACTTGTCTAATTCTTTCTTTGAACCCAGTTATAGCCTTCACAACATACCCTGGCAATGAGTTTCATAGGTGACTGTGCATTGTGTAAAGAAGTACTTTCTTATGTTTGTTTTAAACCTGCTGCCTATTAATTTCATGGGATGGTTCCTGGTAAATGACACTTCCTTATTCACTTTCTCCACGCCATTCATGATTTTACAGACCTCTATCGTATCCCCCCTCATTTGTCTCTTTCCTAGCTGAACAGTCCCAGTCTCTTCAATCTCTCTTCATATGGAAGCCATTCCAAACCCTAATAATTTTTGTTGCACCTTTTCTGTACTACTTCCAATTCTAAGAATCTTTTTTGACATGGGGTAACCAAAACCATGTGCATTTGTTCAAGGTGTGGTTGTTCCATGGATTTATATAGTGGCATTATATTTTGTGTCTTATTATCAATGCCTTTCCTTATGGTTTATAACATTCTACTAGCTTTTTTGACAGTCACTGCACAGTGGGTGGATATTTTTAGAGAGCTATCCACAGTAACTCCAAGATCTTTCTTGAGTGGTGACAGCTAATTTAGACCCCATCATTTTGTATTCACCGTTGGGATTATGTTTTCCAATGTGCATTACTTTGCATTTATCAACACTGAATTTCTTAAGCCATTTTCTTGCCTAGTGACCCAATTTTGTGACATCCCTTTGTAACTCTTTGCAGTCATCTTTGGACTTAACTATCTTGAGTAATTTTGTGTTGTATTGTATTTGTCTGCAAAGTTTACTACCTCCTTGTTGACCCCTTTTTCCAAATCATGTACGAATATGTTGAACAGCACTGGTCCCAATACAGATCTTTGTGGGACTCCGTTATTTACGTTTCTCCACTGTGAAAACTGACTATTTATTCCTACCCTTTGTTTCCTATTTTTTAACCAGTTATTGATCCATGAGAGGACCCTTTCCCCCCCATCCCATGACTGCTTACTTTGCTTCAGAGCCTTTGGTGAGGGACCTTGTCAAAGGCTTTCTGAAAGTCCAAGTACACTACATCACTGGATCAACCTTGTTCACATTTGTTGATGCTCTCAAAGTATTCTAATATATTAGTGAGGCATGATTTCCTTTTACAAAAGCCATGTTGAATCTTTCCCAACATATTGTGTTTATCTGTGTCTGATAATTTAGTTCTTTGCTATAGTTTCAACCAATTTGCCTGATACTGAAGTCAGGCTTACCAGCATGCAGCTGCCACAATCACCTATGGAGCCTTTTTAAAAAATCAGCATCACATTAGCTATCCTCCAGTTCTCTGGTACAGAGGCAGATTTAAATGATAGGTTGCATACCACAGTTGGTACTTATGCAATTTCATATTTGAGTTCCTTCTGCACTCTTGGATAAATTACCATCTGGTCGTAGTGACTTACAACGGTTTAATTTATCAATTTGTTCCAAAGACGCCTTCTACTGACACCTCAATCTGGGACTGTTATTCAGATTTGTCTCTTAAAAAGAATGGCTCAGGAATGGGAATTTCCCTCACATCCTCTTCAGTGAAGACCAATGCAAAGTATTAATTTAGCTCAGGGGCGGGCAAGCTTTTTGGCCTGAGGGCCACATCGGATTTCCAAAATTATATGGAGGCTGTGCCTCCCCAAACAGCCAGGCGTGGCCCAGCCCGCACCCCCATCTGACCCCCCCTGCTTCTCGCCCCCTGATGGCTCCTCCGGGTCTCCTGTCCCATCCAACCCCTCTGTTCCCCGACTCTTGCCCCATCCAACCCCTCCATCCCCTGACCGCTCCCGGACCCCCCGCCCCTGACCGCCCCCGGGACCCCTGCTCCCATTCAACTCCCCTGTTCCCTGCCCTCTGACTACCCCGCCCCCTGGTCACCACCCTAAACTCCCCTGCATTCTATCCAACCCCCCGTCCCCTTACCGCACCGCCCAGAGCACCAGGAGAGGCAGCCGTGCCACCCGGCTGGAGCCAGCCATGCCACTGTGCAGCACAGAGCACCGGGTCAGGCCTTTTTACTTTTTTTTTTTTTTCTGTTAGTTTTTGTGTCTTTTGCTGGTTGCTCTTCAAATTCTTTTTTTGGCCTGCCTAATTATACTTTTACACTTGACTTGCGAGAGATTATGTTCCTTTCTAAATTCCTCAGTATGATTTGACTTTCAATTTTTAAGGATGCCTTTTTGTCTCCAACTGCCTCTTTTACTTGTTTAGCCATGGTGGCATTTTTTTGATCCTCTTACTGTGTTTTTTTTTAATTTGGGGTATACATTTAGTTTGAGCCTCTCTGATGGTGGTTTTTAAAAAGTTTCCATGCAGGTTGCAGGTATTTCACTTTTGTGACTGTTCCTTTTAATTTCCATTTAATTACCTTCCTTATTTTTGTGTAGTTTCCATTTTTTAAGTTAAATGCTACTGTGGTGGATTCTTTGCTATTTCCCTCCTACCAGGCTGTTACAGTTAATTACATTACAGTCGCTCTCACTGAGCACTTCAGCTATATTCACCTCTTGGACCAGACATTATGCACTACTTAAAACTAAATCAAGAATTGTCTCTCCCCTTGTGGATTCCAGAATTAGCTTCTCCAAGAAACAGTCATTAAGGGTATCTAGAAATTTTCTCTTTGCATCACTTCCTGAGGGGACGTACCCAGTAAATATGGGGATAGTTGAAATCTCCCATTTATTATTGAGTTTTCTCAGAATAATGATTCTCAGAGTTTTGTAGGCTCTCTACTCTCCCTGACCATTTCATAATCACTGTTGCCGCCCTGATCAGGTGGTTGGCAATATATATCCACTGCTACACTTTGATTATTCAAACATGTAATTTCTATCCATAGAGATTCTATGGTACAGTTTGATTCATTTAAGATGTTCACTAATTTTGACTCTATGCTTTCTTTCACATGTAATGCCATTACCCCACCAGCATGACCTACTCTGTCATTCCTCTATATGTTGTATCCTGTATTACGGTGTCCCATTGATTATCGTCATTCCACCAACTTTCTGTGATGCTTATTATATCAATCCTCATTTAATACCAGTCACAAATGTACTATCCAATAATGTTTAAGTGAAAGGATCATGCTTACAGTAAGTTTAACAATCACACTTCAGGAAGTGGGACAAAGGATGTACAGAGCACACAGCGAAATGCTGAAGCCACTGGACAAGTGAGCACCTGGAAAGTACAAAGCATTATGTCTTAGTGTCATCTGGAATGTGTACAGTGCTGTCTTACTTTCCCAACTTCACCCACTAAAACAGAATGACAAACACTTAAACAAGCAGAAAAACCCCAACCCACACCCACAGTGAAGCAAACTGCAAGAATCTGAATATTCAGTTGCTCAGAAGGCTCCCCTTGCTATGGCAGCTAGAAGATTCAATTTAATATCCACACATCCAACAGAGAAGAGTCTCAAATGGGTAGCTCCTACTACATTTCTGTTATAGCAATAAATGAATGAAAAGCCTGAGTAAGTAGGTGAGCTTTATGCCATGTTGGGATCATCAGGAAACTCCTGCCTCTGGTAGAACCACAGAGGGAGCAGATTGCACAGGTGAGGCAGTGGTGCTGAGAATAATTTTATTGGGTCTAAGAAGTTCAATTCCTGAGACAACAAAAGCAACCTAGCAGCTCTTACCTCCCTGCAGCGCTCATGTGAACCCCCATGCCCTGATAACAGCTACTGTTCCTCACTGGGGAGGGTGAGTAGTGGCAATAAGAGCAGTACCTGCCCTCTCTTGGGGTGACTTCCCTCAGGAGTGCAGAGATCTGGGCTGGAGATGTAATTTACACTCCACTGCACCAGCTTGTGTAAATGCAACCTACGACAAACTGAAAGATGTTTGTGAGCATTGCTAAAACTTTGATCAATTAACTTTCAATACTGAGGATTAATAATCCAGTCACTGAAGCTCATATCCTGGATGGCTTTTTCCCTATGCAGGGGACAGAAACGGGAAATGCTACTGCAATGGCCCAAACTCTCCTTGAAGGAGGGACACTAAAGCAACAGGGATCATCCCTTCCTCACTTCCAGCTCTGCAGGACAACCTTACCCAGGTGATCTCTGCACACTGGGACTCAGTGTCTTTTTAGGGGAGGCTAAGAGAGAGCAACTGTCTACAGTGCCTGGAAGGCATGCTTTGAGTTTAAATCTTTCAGGGAGGGGGTATGAGAAGGAATCAGAGAGGGAAATGACGCTGTCTGTGGACTGTATTTTACACCAGCTAGTGGTTCCCATTTGTTAGCATGGTGTGACACAGCCAGCTGAGTTTGACTGCTAACACCACCCCGTGCTGTCCCTCTATTGGCTCCTGTTGCTGGTGAAATTCATGTGTTGCATCACCCTGATTGTGTCTACAGAATCCTAGCCCACACTATTGCTCTTCAGTGATGGAGACAGGGTAAGATTTACTCTTGCAATATGAGAGAAGATGGAAATACTGCTTTCCACTCTTGTTTGTGTGAGAGCAACTGGGGACTGTAAGGGGGTGAAATAAAAAACCTGGTAATGCACATGGACCAGTTTCCCAGAGTTTAAGCCAGTGGTCACCAACCAGTAGATCGTGATCAACTGGTCGATCGCGGTCTCTGGCTACTAAAAGTCTGGCGGCGCAGCAGGGCTAAGGCAGGCTCCCTGCCTGCCCAGGCCCCATGCTGCTCCCAGAAATGGCCAGCATGCCCCCACAGCCCCAGGGGAGGGGAGATGGGGTCTCCGCACGCTGCTCCTGCCTGCAGGTACTGCCCCTGCAGCTCCCATTGGCTGGGAACAGGGAACTACAGCCAATAGGAACTACGGGGGTGGTGCCTGCAGGGAGGGGCAGCACACAGAGCCACATGCTGCCCCACTCCCTCCTGGGGTCACAGGGACTTACTACTGGCTACTTCTGGGAGCGGTGTGGGGCCAGGGCAGGCAGCCTGCTTTAGCCTCACTGCACTGCCAATCGTGGTAAGTGCTGCCCGGCAGAAGCCTGCACCCCTCACCCACTCCTGGCACCCCAACCCCCAGCCCTGAGCCCCTTCCTGGAGCCTGCACCCCAACCCCCTGCCCCAGGCTCAGCCCAGAGCCCTCTCCCACACGCTGAACCCCCCAGCCCCAGCCCAGAGGCCACATCTCATCATGCACCCCAACCCGCTGCCCCAGCCCAGTGAAAGTAAGTGAAGATGGGGGAGAGCAAACAATGGGGGCTGGAGTGAGCGGGGCGGGGCCTCAGGGAAGGGGCAGGGTAGATCCTGGGTTGCAGTTAAATTCAGAAAGTGATCTTGTGCTTAAAAAGATTGGCAACCACTTCAATACTGACAATAACTGTCATGTCTGCTTGGCTTGGTTTCTGGTAACTAAATAGAAAAGGAGTACTTGTGGCACCTTAGAGACTAACCAATTTATTTGAGCATGAGCTTTCGTGAGCTACAGCTCACTTCATCGGATGCATACCGTGGAAACTGCAGCAGACTTTATATACACACAGAGATCATAAAACAATACCTCCTCCCACCCCACTGTCCTGCTGGTAATAGCTTATCTAAAGTGATCATCAAGTTGGGCCATTTCCAACACAAATCCAGGTTTTCTCACCCTCCACCCCCCCCCCCCCCACACACAAACTCACTCTCCTGCTGGTAATAGCCCATCCAAAGTGACCTCAGCAGGAGAGTGAGTTTGTGTGGGGGGGGGGGGTGGAGGGTGAGAAAACCTGGATTTGTGTTGGAAATGGCCCAACTTGATGATCACTTTAGATAAGCTATTACCAGCAGGACAGTGGGGTGGGAGGAGGTATTGTTTTATGATCTCTGTGTGTATATAAAGTCTGCTGCAGTTTCCACGGTATGCATCCGATGAAGTGAGCTGTAGCTCACGAAAGCTCATGCTCAAATAAATTGGTTAGTCTCTAAGGTGCCACAAGTACTCCTTTTCTTTTTGCGAATACGGCTGTTACTCTGAAACCTGGTAACTAAATGCTACTCTGCCTTTTATAACTATAAAAGTGGAGGCCAATATTTCCGAATATAAGTGCATAAAGTTAAGCATCTATATGTAAACTTATAAAACTGAAGAAATGGTCCATTTCCCCTTCCGCCCCGTCCCCCAACAGCTGATTACCCAAAGCTCCCCCTCCCCCAACAGCTGATTACCCAAAGCTCCCATTTTAGTTGGCTGGAGTAGTGTGTACTTGGAATCTCGGGGTGGGGGAGAGGGAGGGGCGGGAAATCAGGCTACTTATTTAGGTGTTTGATTTTAGGCACCCATGTTCAAACATGTTGCCCAGAATTTTCATTATAGTACAACTCCAAAACAAGGGCCTGTGCCTGATGGGTGTTGAGCCTCTGCAATCCCTACTGACCTCAGTGGGATATGTTGATGCTCATTATCTCTCAGGATCAGCTCCAAAGTGTTCTACTCACAATTTGAGGCTGGTGTATGTGTTGACTGAATGGTGCTTGCATTAGTTTGTGTATCTTGGACACCTGTCCTTGCGCCATCTAGTGCCAGCTGAAGACTCTGTAGCTGTAATGCATTCAGAAGGTTTCTCTGCGATTCAGTAACCATGGCTGCATTTTCAGGGCCAAGGTTTGCTATTTGTTCTGGGGACAGCACCTTGAGGAATAAGTTAAAAAAAACAAAAAAACAAAAACCCCTGCTTTAGGATGTCCGCTGCATTACACAAGTAATGAATCAGAGGTCCAGACTGCCTTGTACTTAGAGTGAGGAAAATAGCCACACTCTGTATTGCTGGAAAAATGCTCAGTATTGTTTTATTCTTTTTAAATATCTGCATATCTGTTTACCTGACTGGCCACTCATCTAGCTTTCAGCCTTCTCCTTTGGTTGCAACAGTACCTAGGTTCTGGAGACACTTTCTGTGCTACCAGTGCATTTGTCAACCCTCTGATATTGGAGTCTCAGCTTTAGTTGCTTTTGGGGGGGATTTATGCCCTACGACTGCCAAACTATTTTTTTCTTTCCTCTTGCATCATCTTCCAAACCTGCCCCATTCTTGCCTGCCTGTGATATAGACACAGGATTCCACTATCTATACAGCAGCAAGATGAAAAGATGCCGTCGTTCCACCCCTGGATCTTTCCTTCTAGATTGAAAATCTTCCAACTGTGGTCACATTGTCTTGTTTTAAAAATGGAACAAGATAATTACTGTATGGTTATGATTATCTTTCAGTACGTGGTGATTAAACCAATTTGTAAAACAGGCATCTACAATGCATCCTGTATTGCCTTGATTATAATAACATTCAATGTTTAGCTCCACCATGGAGCAAGCTCTTTTTGCTGCAGCAGCTATGCATCCAGGTTTAATTTTAATAAAGGGCCACATTTTAGTTTAAAAGTAGGCCAGGTGACAGATCAAAATTCCATTCCATATTAATTATAATTGTCTGTCTGAGACTTTGTCTACATAAGCCAGTTGCATTTGTTTAAATAAAGGTTAAGTAGGTTTGAACCTACTTAATTAAATTGGTGCAAACCTCTGCATAGAAGTGCCAGTAAATTTTAAAATAAACCCCTCAAACGAAACTAAGTTTCCACAAAGTGATAAATCTGCATATAATCAATACCTTTAGTTAAACTGGTATTACTTTTTCATGTAGAATGCCTTAAGATAAAACTGTAGCTACACAAAGCCACAGTAAAAATAAATGCCACTTCGAATTGCTAAAGAAAAGCATTAAGCTCTTCTGGGTAAGGATTCTGTATTTTTTGTGTAAAGAACTATGTCGATCTAGAAATTTCATCACATGTTGAAATTCTCTTCTTGTGTACATCTGCTGAATTTCTGTTGAGAATCTCTAAAGGATACCTTCAACCCTCTGCTTTGTGGATTTTCCCGAGCACTGAAAAGTGTGACACAGTGAGGCTGCAGACTTATTGGAGCTGTCAAAGGTGCAGTATAGAACACTTTTTTGTAGCTTGTGGTCAAGGAGTTTCTCCTTTTATGGAAGCTGACAGTTAAGTTGTCTGGCTCATCTGTCCATCACTACATTGAGTGACTGACCTCATGAGTGTCTGAACCAGAGGTGGTTGGGCAGAATTTTAATCTTCTCTCCACGTCAAACAACGTCTGGGTCAGAGACTTCAAAATCCATGTGCTAGTCTTTGGGCCATATTCAGAGCTGACATAAGCAGGATGAATTCCAATTAAATCAGAGTGTAGCTGCTTGTACCAATTCTGAATTCAGCCTTCCCCCGTCTGTCTGTCTGTGTCTTTCAGAAATGCTACATAGGAGAATGTTATCAGAATTTAGGGTTAACAAAAAAGCCCAAATACGACCAAGGGGGTTGCTTGTAGCTGTGATAGTATGGATGAATGCGTTCACTGTCCTTAATAAAAGAGAAGAAAAGGAAGACCTCAACAGAATATCACTAGAGACACAGACCTTACTCTAAGCCATCTGCCCCTATGTAGTCAGGCTGCAATTTTAGAACACTTTCTTAATGCTTTTTCCCTTGGGACACATTTTGCACTGAGCATAAATAAAATAAACGTTTGACATTTTATGTGCATCACAAATATAGATGAGATAGCTGCGAGTTAATGCTTCATACACTTAACTGCCTCTCACTTAATAATCAAGCCAGAAAGGGTCTTGCAGAAACCCAAATTGAAGCATAAATTAGTATTGCAGTTTGTTTATAATAGAGTAAAAGTGATGGAATATGACTTCTTCAGTAACCGAGCACTTACTTTGAAAACTTCATCAGGTATGTGTCTTATGGCTGCTGGCTGGAAATATGGCATCACATCTTTGTCAAGAGCTGTAAACTCTCTCTCATTTAAACCAGCTTTTAAGACAAAATAGGAATAGAGCTTAGTTCACACATCCTTTTCATTATGTTACGTTTTGACTAATTTACATTAATACATTATTTGGCCAATATTTGTCTCTGAACTCTGTTCCAGTAAAACATGAGGAAATCAACACTCTGAAATTAAACAGAAAAAGAGACCCTTTTGTGCACTTGAATGAATGCTCAAGTTTAACAGACATAAGAGGTAATTAAGTTATAAGTAAAGACAAATACACAATTCCTTTTCCTGCTTTCTTTCATAGTAACCACCACCACCAACCAGCTTACAGACAACTGTAGCACATAAGAAACAAATATACTATGACTGAAGTCCATTAGTAGTATTCTTTGCAATACAAAATTAGACTGTAACCTCCCTCTCCCTGAAATCCTAAATACAAAACACAATGTGGACTCTGTTCACCAATAAAGGGAAGCTTCTGCTTTTGCAGAAGGCTATCCCTGGAACACACATACATCATATTAGTGCCATACAACATGTCACTATTAAACTGACCACATTCTTGGAGTAAGCAGAAGAACTTTAATATTGACTTGGCATGCCTGCTCTCTAAAAATGGGTTCCATGAACATGCAGGGAGCAGATCAAGGGCCCAGTCCTCCAGATGCTGAACACCCTCAACTCCTGCTGACTTCAGATGAGACATTCAGTCCCTTGCAGGACTGAACCCTAAGGTAGGATTCTGGGACCCTGTAAATGGAGAGACAGAGCAGCTGTGGGCAGTGCAATGCTCTGCTGGATAACTGTATGCTGGAAAGCTGGTAGGCACCTCACTTAGAAGGAAGATCAAGAACTTAACGGTGAAAGGAAGAATAGTCCCTCCAGAGGGGTGGCCCTGAAATTTCAATTTGACTCAGCCCTGCTTAGCCAGGTTAGCTCTCTGAAGTATGTACAATGCCAAATTCACTCCAGTCTGCCCCAGCAGAAGCTGGTGCAGATTCTGGCAGAGGTCCCCCAGCAGTGGAAAGTCAGAGCACCCTGTGGAGACTAACAGTGTTTTTCTTTGGTGGGGGAAGGATGTTAATGGAAATGCTGCCTGTCTTTCCCCGGAGGGGTGACTCCTGTCCTGTCCCTGCCAGTGCGGAGAAGCACAATATGGGGTGAACCTGTCCTGTAATGCTTTTAAAGATGGTGTTTCAGAAATGTAACTGATAGAACTTGGTCTCATTACCTGCTATGGTACCAATCTCATGTATAATAGAACTGTTCCACCCTGCAGCAATTCCAAATACAGATTCTGCCACCTTCTTAAACTCTTCCAGAACAGGAGTGCTACATGGCAACAAGCCAACTCTTGCAATCACAGCACTGCAAAAGGGCAATGGGGTTAGCATGACATACTGTCATTACACCCTACATTTAAAATGTTTGAAATATGCTTAATCTATGTCAACAGAGTGGTAAACACAGTTTCAGGCCCAAATATAGATGAACACAGTGCAAAGAAGTTAGAACGGTCAGCCTTAAAAAAAAAAAAAATCTACAATGCTTTAAGCAACAAATTTGAGTTTCTCACTTCAATAGCTACAGTGGAATCTGTCTTAAACAGCCACTCTAGGCTCCACTGAAAATCAGTTGCTTGATCCAGGTGTTTTCTAGCCTAAGGGCTGAACAAATTTATAATTAAATATCTGGGAGTATTTTAAAGGGTCACTGAAGGTGGCAAAGTTGCCTATTCCAAATGACCCTTCAAGCAGATTTTTCTGGGTACATGGCTTTCGTTAATGGAGGTGGCCTCAGAGAAAACGTTAACAGAGCACAGTTCAGTGGCTATGGTTTGACAGCTTCCCAAAGATTACAGAATGCCCAAAAGCTTTTGAAGTGTTGGAAAAGAGCTCTTTAGACATAGTGCTTCTGGAAATGCTTGAGGGGAGACAAATTTCACCACTAATATCGTTAGCAGAGACTTAAAAATAAAACTGTATTTAATTTTGGTAATAAAGTATTTCTACCTGAATTCTGTAGCCTTTATGGTCTTGATGTCTGTGGTGTTCAGAGCACACAGATTAGCTCCTAATCCTGCTAAATCAAAGCTTTTCAGCCCATAGACTGTCTGACCAGAGTGTTCAAGAAACCCTTGTAAAATGGATTTAGCCTGCAGAGGCAATGAGATGAAGAACAGTTATAACTGTAAAATAGGGGTCTACAACTGGAAGCTGCTACTGATATCAGCTGTTACGAACTGATCTGTAATTTTACTAAACTGAGCCTGAGCCTACTCCCACTGAAGTCAATGGGAATTTTGCCATGGTCTTCAGTGGGAGCAACGTCAGTGCCACTTATGGGCACAGTGCCTCCTGAGAAGTGCTGAGCGCCACTGCCTACCAGTACAATCAATGTGACTTGAAGGCATATAGCACCTCTTACGAAAGACTTGGCACCTCCCATGACTGGGCCACAAATGAACACTTTACCAGAATAATCAGCTATTGAAGCATCTAACACAGGGGTGGGCAAACTTTTTGGCCTGAGGGTCACATCAGGGTTCCGAAACTGTGGAGGGCCGGGTAGGGATGGCTGTGCCTCCCCAAACAGCCTGGCTCCCACCCCCTGACTGCCTCCCTCAGAACCCCCAACCCATCCAACCTCCCCCCCCCACTCCTTGTCCCCTGACCGCCTCCTCCCAGGACCCCCCACCCCAACTGCCTCCTGGAACCCTACCCCCTATCCAACTCTCCTGCTCCCTGTCCCCTGACTGCCCTGATGCCTATCCACACCACTGCCCCTGACAGGCCCCCTGGGACTCCCATGCCTATCCAACCACCCCCTGCTCCTTGTCCACTGACTGCCCCCCAGGATCCCCTGCCCCTTATCCAACCTCCCTGCTCCCCGCCCCCTTACCATGCGGCTCAGAGCACCAGGACTGGCAGCCATAAGTAAGCAGCACATTCCTAAGGGGAGCAATTTAATATACTACACCGGTGGCTCCCGTAGCCGCGCTGCCTGGGCAGAAGCTTGCAGCCCCGCTGCCCAGAGCACTGGGGGCACGGCGAGCTGAGGCTGCGGGGGTGGGGGTTGGGGCGGCTAGCCTCCACAGCCAGGAACTCAAGGGCCAGGCAGGACGGTACCTTGGGCTGGATGTGGCCCGCAGGCTGTAGTTTGCCCACCTCTGATCTAACAAAACTTCCCAATTTCAACTTAACTGAAAAGAGCTAAATCATAGATAATTTTTTCTCTTCCATAAACGGTCAGTATGAAGCATTGCAAAATTAGAGCCTTCCTGTACTGTTTAAGTGTCTTATGTAGATGCTAACCTATGCTTAATCAGTATCATTTATTAAAATACAACAGGAAATATCAAAAGTGAAGTACTGTGTTAAAACACGCCAGTTCCTTCTGTTTCCTTATAGTGCCTCTTCAGCATAAACATCTGTTACATAGATTTCTGACACTGAGCCAGTGCTAGCTACCATCAACCTAATGTCATACGCTGAAGAGAAGTGATGGCAAGACCACATGGACAGAAATTTGCTGCTAGTTGCATATGCAAATAAAGGATTTTAATCTTCTTTTATTCACTATGTAAATCCTACTGGCATTAATGGGAGTTATTCAAGCATACTGAGAGAACAGAGTGAGTACTCGAGCATCTGAATGGAATAATTTGTAAATAACAGCTCATCTGTACAAGTGTCTGGATGTATTTAATACTCCTGGGGGCATTCTGTGCCAAAAAATTAAAAATTCTGCACATAATATTTTAAAATTCTGCAAATTTTATTTGTCAAAATAACTCTACATAATCACACCTGTTTCATTTATTTCAAAATACCTGTCAGCAAGTATGTCCGTAGCAATACGGATACACAAATTCCCCCAGGAGTAGAGAGTTAAAGAAACCCATATGACAACTCAGTTCCTGTTTCTCTGCCGCATTTCCTCCTCCCCTCCACCCTGATCCCAGCTGCAGGGCCCCTCCTTGCCCAGATACCCAAACCCCCTCCCCCTCCTCAGAGCACAGCCGTGGCTGCCCCCAGCCCAGCCATCCCCATCCCCTCCCCCGAGCCCAGGGATCCAGAGGGGGAAACAGCCTGATGCTTGGTCCCAGGCTTGTATGGAGTTTCCTGTGTGTTGTCCTCTCCTTCCCTTAGGGGCCAGGGCATGCTGGGAATTGCAGCTGCCATGAACCTTCTAGCTCCCTCCCCCTCTCCCCAGCAGCATCTTCTGTGTACAAGCTGGGTTCTGCCCGGTCCATCAACCCCTAGTGGTGGCTAGCAGCACTGCAGCCCATTTCTGTGGGGGAAAGGAAATTCTGCACACGCATTAATTTCTGCAAAATTCTGCATTGCGCATTGGCACCAAATTCCCCCAGGAATAATTTAGGGTGGTGGTAGTAGCAATACAGAATCCAGCCTTGGTCAATAAGGACTAATTGTTTTTACCAGTTTGTGTCTATTCAGAGACCTGGGTGAAATGAGTTGATGGTCTCATTCTAATCCCTAATGGGCAAGTGGTCAGAGCATAGTGAACATTATCATAATTGGTACATATTGCCACCCTCCTTGGTCCTCTCACCAGAGAGGCTTAGGACCAAGTAGGCATGAACATTTAACTACCTTCTCACCCTTAGAGGTGGCACTGGAGATCCTGGCTGAGAAAAATTGGAAGGGCAGCATGGGGAGCTGTATTTGTTCTGTAGGTGATTTCAGGTCTTGGAGGGTCATTCATCCCATGCCTTTTCACCAGCAGTAAATTTAATAAAATATTTACCTGGACAAGAGTCCATTCTGTTTGTTGACTAAGTGCAGCAACGGTGTCAACAGAACTTAAATCCAGTGCTTCTATTTCACGCTCACTCAGAGCTAGGGCAATACGTCCAAGGGAAACGATATGGTAACTCTTCCAGCCCGGCAATGCACCCCAAACCTTTAAAATAAATTAACATACAGCATCTATTAGTTGATAACGAACACTCACTTACATGCTCCATTGTCTCTACTTCTGATTTTAAAGTAATAATTAACAAAATAAAACTCTATGGGCTGGATTGTGTGGTCTGCTAATCCCATTCTTCACTGTGTAAGCAGAGGTTGGACAGTGCAGAGAATTGAGCCCTTCATATTTCTAGGGTGGTGACGCTCAGTTGATCTAAAAATACTTACATTGTCACACAAGATGACTTCTGGTTAATAAGTATAAATTGGTTGAATAAGCGGGTATGATTTTCCCTTTGTTTTTTTTTGTTTGTTTGTTTGTTTTTAAATCTTTTTTCCTCAAATTCCTGGGTTTTAAAAAAGCCATTATTCTGATTTTACTGATTTTCATCCGAATTTTGGAAGTGCTGGAACTCTCCAGATGTGGCTCCCTGCTCCAGAAGGAGAGATGGTGACCTGGTCTCCCTCTCACAGAGTCTTCTGACCTGCTTGAGGACAGTTTGTGGCTGCTGCTTCACAGTAAGAGGGACAGGGAGGGAGGGAGAGAGACAGCGAGCTGGGTCCTGGCAGCTGAGACTGCTTGACTGCTGCAGCAACAGGCTCGCAAGGAGGGAAGACTTGGTCACTGCTACATTGTGGTGAGTAGCAGGCACCCCTAACCCACTTCCCCCGCCACAGATACTGGGCACTCCCTCCCACACAGAGCACCCCGCACCACCTGCCCATCACTGCCCCGCATCAGTACCAAGCATTCCCATCCCCCCATGCTAACTAGGAGTTTTGGAATTTACAGTGAAGCCCCTAATATCAAGCATAAGTCACCAATAGTAAACTAAAAAGAAAAGTTTTATTTCTTTAGGATTAGAGATAATAATAGTTTTGTAAACATTTTTGTCTCTCTTTGTTGCTTTTTTTTTCTGTCCTCCCATCCCTCAGTATTAATGCCAATATTTATTTGGAAAACTGAAGAAGTTACTCACCTTGTGCTGTAATGATGGTTCTCAAGATGTGTGTCCCTGTGCGTGCTCCACTCTAGGTGTTGGTGCGTCCCTGCTCCGGAGATCGGAGATTTCTCACAGCAGTACTCGGTCGGGGAAAGGGCACGCACCGGAGTCGTCTGGTGCAGCCGTTGGCACCTCATGTAGCACGCGCTCCCCGACCGTCCCCTCTGTTCCTTCTCTACCGCAGAGCTTGGCTGTGTGAACTCCGAAGTAGAGGGGAGGAGGGTGGGTAGTAAAGCACCCACAGGAACACACATCTCGAAGAACCATCATTACTTCACAAGGTGAGTAACTTCTTCTTCTTCGAGTGGTGTCCCTGTGGGTGCTCCACTCTTGGTGCTTGTAGAACAGTACCCCACCAGAGGTGGTAGGGGTTCGGAGTTATGTATAAGTGTGTGATGAGAGCACTGTAAGGCCAACGACAGAGTCTGAGACAAGGCCTTGGGTGATAGCATAATGCTTTGTAAAAGTGTGCTCTGATGTCCAGGTTGCAGCTCTACAAATATCTATTAAGGGGACATTGTTCAAAAATGCAATCGATGTCGCCATGGATCGCTTCGAGTGGGATCTGATGCTCACAGGGGGTTCTTTGTGATGCAGGTGGTAGCAAGTCTGAATACAGGTAGAGACCCATTTGGAGAGTCTCTGGGTCGATATTGTAGAGCCCTTGGAGTGCTCTGATGTAGAGACAAATAGTCTTGGTGACTTGCGAAATGGTTTAGTTCTGTCCAAGTAAAAGGCTACAGCCAGTCTGACATCTAGCATGTGCAACGTTGCTTCTCGAGAGTCGTTATGTGGCTTGGGATAGAAGGCAGGTAAGTGTATGGTTTGATTAATACGAAAATTTGTAGCCACTTTGGGCAAGAATTTTGGGTGAGGACGTAACGTGATTTTGTCTTTGGTAAATACAGTGTATGGTGATTCAGCTATCAATGCTCCTATTTCACTGAAACGTCTGGCAGACGTGATTGCCACTAGGAACGCAACCTTCATTGACATATGAAGGAGCGAGCAGGTTGCTAGAGGTTCGAAGGGAGGTCTTGTGAGACATTTGAGCACAAGATTGAGATCCCAGGGTGATGCAGGTTGGTGTACTTCTGGGTACATGTTCTGTATACCTGCTAGAAAGTGCCGTGTAATCAGGTGAGTGAATATTGAAGCCCCTTCTATCTGTTCGTGGAGGGCTGTGATGGCAGCCAGGGGTACTTTAATAGAGCTTATGGCTAACCCCATTTCCTTCCGTTCTAGTAGGTAGTCTAGGATCATAGAGAGAGGCGCCTTGGTCGCATCCAGCTGTTTTTGGTGACACCAAAGGGAGAATCTTCTCCACTTGTGGCAGTAAGTATTTCTAGTGTGAGGGGACGGTTATTTAGTAATACCTGTTTTACTTTCCCCAAGTTGGAGCCAGAGAAGAACCACGCTTTGAGATGGAGTTTCGCTGGGTCTGGATGGAGCGTCAGGCCCTCGTTCTGGGACAGAAGGTCCATCCAGAAAGGCAGCGGTTGTGGAGCACAGACGTAAGAGGTACGGAAACCAAGTCTGTCTGGGCCATGTGGAGACAATGAGAATGATGTATGCTCTGTTGAGTCGTATCTTGTGGATGACCCATGGGATCAGTGGTATCGGCGGGAAGGCATACATGAGTGACACGTTCCACGGGATGAGGAAAGCATCCCCTAACGATCCCAGTGCCAGGCCTGCCCTGGAGCAAAATAGTGGACATTAGTGATTTGTTGCTGAGGTGAAAAGGTCGATTACTGGGTGACCCCATTTTTGGAATATTGTGTAGAAAACACGGTCATGGATTTCCCACTCGTGTTCCTGTGAGAAGTGCCTGCTGAGGTTGTTGGCTGTAGTGTTTTAGCACCCTGGTAGGTATGATGCTGCGATGTTTATATTGTTATGGACGCAGAAGTTCCATAAATTCATGGCTTCTACACACAGCGAATGAGACCTGGCTCCTCCTTGGCAATTGATGTAAAACATGCACACCACATCGTCGGTGAGAACAGAGATTGAGGTTTCTCGTCTGAGTGGGAGGAAATGTCGGCAAGCATTGTGTACCATGCGGAGTTTCAGGAGACGGATATGTAGCCGGGTTTCCGTAGCAGACCACTTGCCTTGAACATTGTGGTGACACAAGTGGGCGCCCCAACCTATCAGGGAGGCATCTGTTGCAATAGTCACTGATGGGGGGGGTCTTGTTGAAAGGGAACCCCGGAGCATGCATTCCCTGGCTGTGTCCAACCTTGGTGGTAGTGTCACACATCTGTTGAAAGAGTGTCCCTATCCTGCCCCGACCACCCCCCAAACTCCCCAGCCCTCTATCCAAACACCCCCCCATTCCCTGCCCCCTTACCGCGCGGCCTGGAACACCAGTGGCGGGCAGCACGGCTGCACCAGGGCAGGCAGCCACGCAGCATAGAGCACCGGGTCATGCCAGGGTCTGCAGCCCTTCCACCCAGAGCATTGCGCCGTGCGGTGGCGGGGGGACAGCCTCCTGGGCCAGGAGCTCAGAGGCCGGGCAGGACGGTCCCGTGGGCCGGATGTGGCCCACAGGCCGTAGTTTGCCCACCTCTGCTCTAAAACAATGGAGCATATTATTTTATGACTAATCTTAGATTATTTCCCCAATAAGCAATGGATATTACTGCAGCAATAGAGATTATTACAGCAATGGTGGCTTTAGAAATGCACATTTTAATAATAGTAAATTAAATTATGTATTTATGTTTCTTTCACAGACATAATAGCTACCTGCTTAGCTTTCTCCTTCAAGACAATAAGCTGGGATCTGTTGAAACTCATCACAGTCCCAAGGAATTCCACATTTTTGGTAAAAGTATCTGTATCCAGGCACTGCAGTTCCTGAACTGACCAAAAGGCATTTGCTTCTGCTAATTTAATAATCTCATCTGAAGAGGGAGCTGTGATTCCTGTGCAGTCTGGGAAGAAATCAAAACACAGACTGAAAGGATGACTTCTTTCCTTGAAGAAAACTAACAAAAATGCAAAGCAGCAAAGACTTTTGCTCTCTCGTTATGATGTTGATGTATTATGTATTAACTGGAGCCAGAACAATCTTGACGTTAACTTAAGCATAAAATATTTTTGCAATGAAATAAAAATGCATTTTTTAAAAGTACAAGTGCAATTAATGTTCTTGCTACAAAATTAGTGTTTACCTAAATTTAGGTAAACATTTGCTCTGACCCTGTAAGGCAGCACATGCTGGAAAGGAAAGGAGGAGCAAACACACTTTTTAAAACTGTTACCATATAAAGGTATCTTAATAAAATGTAATTTGCATGCAGCAGCTAGAAAGAGCATCTAACTGTCCTAAGCACTGCTCAAAAAAATGGCACCCTACATTATTAAGAGTCAAATACTGAGATAAAGTCTTCCATTGACCTCAGTGGGAGTCTTGCTTGAGTCAGAACTCAATTAAGTTCCTTAGTTTGGCCTCAGTTTAAGTTTCCACATAGCTGTATTGTACTTTTGTTCACACACAAATTTCAGCTGAATAAACCTGCCTATCTTTGTTCAAACAAGACTTGGTGAAGTCCAGCTCATTAGCTATTACATACAGTAGCAGGCCTCTTCAGTTTGAAAGGCACGGTCAGAGATGTATGACTGTAAGCGTTGCCTGACATTTAAACAAGGCAAGTAGATTGGTTTCCAGAACTTAAATGTGAGAGAAATGCAATACTCATGTCAAGCATGTTGTTAAAGTGCCAAGAATTAGGAAAATGCAGAAAGGGATGCTTATTTACAATAGAAATGTTTGGTCTGCCAAATTGTATTGGTTAAATATCTGATATAAGGGCAGATTCTGCTTCTTTTTTTATTGTGCATTTTGACAAACTCAGGTCTCTATAGCAGGGGTGGCCAACCTGTGGCTCCGGAGCCACATGTGGCTTTTCAGAAGTTAATATGCGGCTCCTTGTACAGGCGCCAACTTTCCAATGTGCCCGGGGGGGGGGTGCTCATTACTCAACCCCTGGCTCTGCCACACGCCCCGCCCCCTCCCCGAGCCTGCTATGCGCCCTTGCTCCTCTCCTGGGGCCCCCCGCCCCAGAACCTCCTGCATGCCACGAAACAGCTGATCGGGAGGTGCGGAGAGGAAGCGGGAGGCGCTGATCAGCAGGGCTGCCAGAGGGTGGGAGGCACTGGGAGCGGGAGGGGCAGGGCGGAGCTGATGGGGGGGCTGCTGAAGTATTACTGTGGCTCTTTGACAATGTACATTGGTAAATTCTGGGCCCTTCTCAGGCTCAGGTTGGCCACCCCTGCTCTATAGGCTTAATATCCCCGATACTGATGCAAGGGAGAGCCTAGCATCCTAACATGGTCTCTTATTAGCCACTCTCCTGTCCCTAATTTAGCAAACGATTGTTCAGTCATTATCTAAACCAAACAATCTCTGAATGTCTTCAGTTTTGGCCATCACCAGTAAAAAGCAGAACTCCACAGATGCTGCCTCTGAGCTGAGCTTCCAGAGCTAAACAAATTAAAGCAAGGACGTACAAAATAACTTTTTACTTTAAAAGGAAGCAGAGGACAGATTTATTTGAATCAAATAAAACTGCGGCAGTGGGTAGAACCCTGAGAAGGATGAATCTGTAGGCAAACGGAAAAGCTGTTTGACTTCTGTACCAGGAGACATTACTGCTTTCCCTTTGTCCATATAGAAACTGGCCTCTTGTGAAGCTAGATTGTTTCACTTTCCTCCACTGCAAAAGGTCAGTTTTTCTTATGTAAATGTTGCCCACGCAGAGACAATACAGTTCCATGCCCTTGTCATGAAAACCTAATGTTTTTGGTTCTTGGGAAAAAAAGCCTTAAGGAGTTCATTTCTTGTAACACACCAGCTCCGCTGGCAAGTTTGCAGATGGCAGTATTCATTACAATCCTGGCAGCATTTCCTGTGTTTGATGCTGATTCATTCTTGTTGTTGCTGTAATCAGATTTCACGCTGATCAAGCATGAATGGGGCAGATATGTGAAAATGCTTAGATCTGAACATACACAATAGTATTTCATGACGCTGAGCCAGGAGACCTAGCTTTTATTCCCAGCACTGCCGTTGCTTCACTGTGAAACCTGGGGTAAATCACTTAATCTCTTTGCCTCGGCTCTCCCCTCTGTAAAAAATGTCATAGGACACTCACTTTTATTTTAAATAATATTACTGAGAAATAGAGATTGAAAAAAAACTACAGTCCTAAGCATGACTATTGTTATGAAAAATCCGCAACTGGATATTTTGAAAGGCAAACACTGGGCCAATTAGCATGAAGTTTGAGGAGCAACATTAGACCACTATTAGAAACAGATTGATAGAGCCAGAAGAGTTCCCAGAAGTTACCTACTACAGGACAGGCCTAACAAAGAAAATAACAGAACGCCACTAGCCGTCACCTTCAGCCCCCAACTAAAACCCCTCCAACGCATTATTAAGGATCTACAACCTATCCTAAAGGATGACCCAACACTCTCACAAATCTTGGGAGACAGGCCAGTCCTTGCCTACAGACAGCCCCGCAACCTGAAGCAAATACTCACCAACAACCACATACCACACAACAGAACCACTAACCCAGGAACTTATCCTTGCAACAAAGCCCGTTGCCAATTGTGCCCACATATCTATTCAGGGGACACCATCACAGGGCCTAATAACATCAGCCACACTATCAGAGGCTCGTTCACCTGCACATCCACCAATGTGATTTATGCCATCATGTGCCAGCAATGCCCCTCTGCCATGTACATTGGTCAAACTGGACAGTCTCTACGTAAAAGAATAAATGGACACAAATCAGATGTCAAGAATTATAACATTCATAAACCAGTCGGAGAACACTTCAATCTCTCTGGTCACGCAATCACAGACATGAAGGTCGCTATCTTAAAACAAAAAAACTTCAAATCCAGACTCCAGCGAGAAACTGCTGAATTGGAATTCATTTGCAAATTGGATACTATTAATTTAGGCTTAAATAGAGACTGGGAGTGGCTAAGTCATTATGCAAGGTAGCCTATTTCCTCTTGTTTTTTCCTCCCCCCCCCCCCCCCCAGATGTTCTGGTTTAACTTGGATTTAAACTTGGAGAGTGGTCAGTTTGGACGAGCTATTACCAGCAGGAGAGTGAGTCTGTGTGTGTATGGGGGTGGGTTTCTGGAGGGGGGTGAGGGAGTGAGAGAACCTGGATTTGTGCAGGAAATGGCCTAACTTCATTATCATGCACATTGTGTAAAGAGTTGTCACCTTGGATGGGCTATCACCAGCAGGAGAGTGAATTTGTGTGGGGGGGTGGAGGGTGAGAAAACCTGGATTTGTGCTGGAAATGGCCTAACCTGACGATTACTTTAGATAAGCTATTACCAGCAGGACAGTGGGGTGGGAGGAGGTATTGTTTCATATTCTCTGTGTATATATAAAGTCTGCTGCAGTTTCCACGGTATGTATCTGATGAAGTGAGCTGTAGCTCACGAAAGCTCATGCTCAAATAAATTGGTTAGTCTCTAAGGTGCCACAAGAACTCCTTTTCTTTTTGCGAGTACAGACTAACACGGCTGTTACTCTGAAACCTGTCATTAGACCACTGCAATCCTGAAGGTGTTTTCATAATAATCCTGTTTTTCAGGGATTTAGAAGTCAGTCACTGTAACAGGGTGGCTTCCCCCGTTAATGGCTAGAGGCCTGGGGCCAACCAACCCTAGTTACAAAGTAGACACACCTGAGTCCTCTAAAGAGCAGTAGGAATCTGCAAGAGGAGGGATGCTCAGAGAAAAACAAGCAGAGTCAGTTGTAGCTGGGAGCAAGAAGACTCCAGCCAGGACCGGCTCTAGGCACCAGCAAAGCAAACACGTGCTTGGGGTGGCACCATTCTAGGGGCGGCATTCCGGCCATCCGGTTTTTTTGTTGCTTGGGCAGCATTCTGTCCACGCCCCCGCCCCCACTTTTTTTTTTTGCTTGGGCAGTTGTGCTTTCGGAGTTCGGGATGGCAAAAACCCTAGAGCCGGCCCTGGCTCCAGCAAGGCACCCAGCAGGAAGATTGGAGCAAAAGCTTGATGGGGATTGGAGAACTTTTATTTTGAAATGTTATGTTAATAAATGCAGCCGCAGGAAGGAGTGTGCTGAATTTAATAGGAGTTTGTGTGTGTTTAAGAATCCTCTTGAAGGGGGAAACAGAGGCAAGGTGCCTGCAGAACAACCTCAGACCACAAGGGTACACTAGTGAGGCAGCTGACCTGATGACAGCCATAAAACTTCACTTCTGGCTGAAACTTGCTACGTGAGCTCTCTATAAATTGTGTGTGATTATGTTGCAGAACTTCATTAAAATTAATTCAGTCTTTCTTTCTTGTGTGTGTCTGATGACAGCACAAACTCTACACTTCAAGGCTCTCCCCCAGCCAAATTATTCATATTTGTTGAAGAATGAAAGGCCTCCACGGCACTGGAGCACCATGATGGTCTTCGGTGGGGAGCGTGGCAGCACTGGGGGGTTCTGCATTGGCTGCTCGTTGCCCCTGAATGCAGAGGGGGCCACTGGGGTGAGCCAGAGTGGCTTCTAGATCCATGTTACTCATAGACTTTAAGGTCAGAAGGGGGGACCATCGTGATCATCTAGTCTGAACTCCTGAACCTCGCAGGCCACAGAACATTACCCATCCACTTCTGTAATAGACGCCTAACCTCTGGCTGAGTTACGGAAGTCCTCAAATCATAGTTTAAAGACTTCAAGTTACAGAGAATTCACCATTTATACTAGTTTAAACCTGCAAATGACCTGTGCCTCATGCTGCCGAGAAAGGCGAAAACCCCCCAGGGTCTCAGCCAATCTGACCCCGGGGAAAATTCCTTCCCAGCCCCAAATACAGTGATCAGTTAGACCCTGAGCATGTGGGCAAGACCCAGCAGCCAGACACCTGGGAAAGAATTCTCTGTAGTAACTCAGAGCTTTCCCCCATCTAGTGTCCTATCACCAGCAGCTGGGGATATTTGCTACTGGCAGTCGTAGCAGTCCCATCAGACCATCCACTCCATAAACTTATCAAGCTCAGTCTTTAAGCCAGCTAGGTTTTTTGTCCTCCATTGCTCCCTTTGGAAGGCTGTTCCAGAACTTCACTCCTCTGATGGTTAAAAACCTTCAACTAATTTTGAGCCTAAACTTGTTGATGGCCAGTTTATAGCCATTTGTTCTTATGTCCACACTGGCGCTTAACTCCTCTCCCTCCCTGGTATTTATCCCTCTGATGTATTTATAGACAGCAATCATATCTTCCCTCAATCTTCTAGTTTAGGTAATCCCAAAACACTACAGATACTTCAGTACAGGTGCTGCGACCCAGTAGCCTGAAAACTATGTTCTAAATGACATAAAGGCAGGCTGCACTGCAGACTTGTGGCCACTCGCTGGGTTACTTTAAGCTCGTTTTATGCCATAAATCACTACCTGTGCAGGGAGGGGTGAATTTCATCCACACTACACAGTAGTGTTTTGGTACCTGTAGTGTTTAGACTACCTAAACTAAAATAGATTTTGCTTTGTTACGCCAGTGTAAATCTGGAGTGACTCCACTGAAGTCAGTGGAGTGGATGGGGGGAGGCAGTGTACCCTAGAGCACTGGACTCAGTTCTGCATTAGGTTCTGTTTCTGACTCTGCTACTGGCCTGCTGGGTAACCTCAGGCGAGCCACTCAACCGCTTTGTGCCTCAGTTTCCCCATCTGTAAAATGGAGATAATGATATTGACCTCTTGTAAACTTTTTTTGAGCTCTACTGATGAAAAGTGCTAAATAAGAGCTAGGTATTATTATTGTTTTGCTGAACTGAGGCAAGAATACATCACTCCAAAACTACATTTATTGTTCCTCCTTTGTATATAAATATAGTATGATAAGGGCCAAATTCTGATCTCAGATACACCATCATAAATCTGGAATCACTCCACTGGATTTGAGTGGGGGTCCATGCAGATCTAAAGGTATCGAGCACACAGCTCCATGAAAGATAGGGGCCTATACTATATTAAACAAAGAACCCAGGGTGAAGCTTTCGAAGATGCAAAAGGCAGGTAGGCATCCAACTCACAATGAAAATATTGGGTGCCTAATCCACATGTATGCCTTTGAAAATCTACCCATAGCAGGAGCAGGTATGTCTTTCAGTCCATTAGACTACATAGTTTAAATATTCTCCCTAGGTCATTGCACGTGATCTTTTAAATTGCCAGAGGTTACAATGTAGTTATAGACTCACACATAATCAAAGTATGTGAAATAAATACATGGGATAGACTTCATTTGGCACAAGAGTTTCTGATAAGCAAACAATTGTGTTTTTCCTAAAATTTATTTTAACCTGTAGCAACCAATATAGTCTGTTTAGACAGACCACAGTACACTGATGTCACATTTAGAACAGCTGAGTTAATCCTTTATCAGACATCAGTGTATGTTAACTGGACAGTATCTTTTGGCTCAACATTTTGGCTCTCTGCTGTCTTTCTATTCATGAAACTTTCACTTATACTACAAGTCAAGCAAAATAATTCTAAAATGCAAAATCTGTATGCAACCAGACATGTTTCAGCACTTGTTTAGTAGTGTATTTTTAATGAAGTAAAGCATTTCATTAGTTGATCATTAAAAAAGATAAGCATGTTAATGGTGAAAGTCTTTGCTCTAATGTTTCTAAAAGACTGAACCTCTTTAAAATACTTGGCATTTTGCTTTTTGTCACACTGCCTCTCAAAACGCATTTGACAACAAAGCAAAACAAAGAGACCATTCAGGTTGCAGCAGCATAGTCAAAAATGTCACGACTGTCAATCCAACACATTGACATTGGACAGGTACCAGTGACATACTCACCAGTTGTGGGGTCAGATGCTCTAATGCTATTAATGGAGTTGCGAATAGGTTCAAATATAGCAGATAGAAACTCTTCAGGTGGAGACGCTGGCCAAGCCATCTTTGCTATTTGTAAAATTGTATTTGGGAACTTAAAGAGGGGAGATAAAAGCAATAAGACATTTTCAGAACTCCCTCCCATTTGAAACAAAGCAGTTAGGATGTGACAAGGGGCAGGAGCACTGCCCAGGCTCCAGCGAACAAGGGGTTAACCACAACTCAGCACCCTCGTCTTTTGTTACAGGTGTTCAGGGGAAAGGACTGTAAATTGGCTCCTCGCAGATAGAGGGAGCATGATTTGCGGGAGGCTCCTGTTACATGGTCCCATGACCGGCATGAACCACAAGCTAGAAGTTTTCAGTAACACTTCTTGCTGATTTCAAACTTGTCATCTGCCTATATAACTCACAAGGTGGGTGAGGTAATATCTTTTATAGGACAAATTTCTCTCACCAACAGAAGTTGGTTCAATAAACGATATTACCTCACCCACCATGTCTCTCTTCTATCCTGGGACCGACATGGTTAATACTACACTATATATAGTTCACAGTATGTGCCCACTGTTAATAATGAGTTAGGAAGAGTTTTAATCCAAGCAAGGTGACTCTTCACATTTGGATAGCATGATGGAACACTGCACTGTCTGAAGCTTTGAAAGCATGAATGTGTACAGGCTGTGTACAGATCCATAAACATATAATCTCTTCCTATATAACAGTGTGCACTTATCTATGTACAAGTACAGATAACTCTTTACATTATGTGCTAAATCCCAGGAGTTTTGACCGAGTAAGGAATGCAGGACTGGGCAAAAATATTTACAAGGTTCCTTGCAAGTAGAATTAAACACCCACTAAGTACTAGAATGCACGTATTTTAAATTGAATTACAACATTTACTATAGCAAAGCTTTAAAATGATCTTCTAGAAATTAAAATAAGATGATACCTTTTCAGCAAGGACAGTTAATTCATCTTTTGACAAAAGAGCTACGAATGGTCCAATATCCTGTGTTGTTTGAGCCGTCCAGTTCTTTGGGGTGCTGAGAAATTTTTTTGGAAAATTATACACAAAATACCAAATGACTGCAATACCATCCTGACTCATAATAGTACTAAATCTGCATGTGTATCTTATACTGTGTACAGTCGCAAAGATAGATGCCTATTTACCAAAGTGACTTTTTGGGTTTTAACATCCGATCACATTTTCCTGGAATTCCTTGATTTATGGTGAATCTACAAAGCTGTCTCTCCCTCCTTAATCAGAGAGTGCTTTCCCCCCTCTTCATACATCTCTCTTAGTATTTATTGCATGCCTATTACCATAATATCTGATGAAGGATGAGTCTCTCTCCTTTTAAAACCTCTGTTTTTTTTCATTATAACAGTCTATCATATTACACAGCACCAAAATTGAGTTAGGAACTTTATAAAACAAAAATAGACACAGTCCCTGTCCCACAGAAATTACACTAAGGATCCAATCCTCCAAATAATTAACTACTTGAGTAACTTTACTCACATGCTTAAATATTTGCAGGATTGGCCCCTAAAGGTACACAGGCCTGATTTTAAGAGATGATGAGCACCTGCCACTTCCTTTGACTTCAGTGGCAGTTGTGGGTGCTCATCTCCTCTGAGCATCAGGCCCATATACATTACAAAAGCTAAAAAAAACCCTAGTGTTCAGTAAAACTGACATTCAACTTACATTTGAAAAATAAAGTAATTTTTAATACTTTCTTTAATATATTCAAGTTCCAAGCACTTCATTACTAGAAAAATACTGACATCTTGGAGGAAATTCAAAGAGGAGCAACAAAAAATAATCAGCAGACTCAAGTGACTGAATGTAAGGGGAAAAGACTGCAAGCACAGCTTAGCTAAGTGATGACTAAGGAGCAATGACTTTGTTTTCAGGCTCTGCCTTCAAACATGAGATTCTTCTAAAGGGAACGAGAGACAACAAGAGAGAAATTGTGTATTCCTGTAAAGTGGGGATTTGGGATAGTTTTCTTTGTATAACTGATATATGAGTTAGGTTCAAATTAGTCTTCTAGTATGACAGCTATGAATTAACATTAGTGGGGCGCACACTTTGTGGCTTCTTTAAACTGTGCTGATTGCACAAACTTGGGGCTCCCCTTGCATCCCACTACTCTCCTGCCCCAAGCTTCCTGTGTGCTACCCTCTTGATCCCCTTTTTCCTTCTATTTGGCATAAGGGACTTGCTGCAGCCTCCCCACCCCTCACTCATACCAGGAGCTCTGCATGCCCCCCCATTCTCTCCTCCCCCTATTCCAAGGTTCCCCCTTCTCCCCCAATGCCAGAGGCTGACTCTGTGCACTCTGATTCCCTCCTTCCTCCCATACTAGGGTCTTCCATTCTTTCCCTGCCAAGGAATCTGTCTGTCCCCCACTCCCGCTCCACGTCAGGGGCTCTGTGTGAAACCCCATTCCATCCATGCCAGGAGCCCTGTGCTCCCCTCCCATTCCTGGGGCTCTGTTTGCCCCCATCCTTTTCCCACCCTTCTTATTTCTCTTCTTTATGTCCAGGAGGCAAGTCATTCAGTGTCAACATGTTCAACGCTATTGGGAGGATAAGCAGAGATGAGCAGGGATATTGTGCAAGAAGACATTAACTGGTGCCATCAACCAATTGTGATCCTCACAATTCCAGAGGTGCTTGAAGCTGGGGCTCTGATGAACAGAAGGCAGGGCCTCTCTTCCATTTTCCCCCTTCCAATTTTCCACTTCCCCCAAAAATGAGTAGGGTTCTGCCCATTGGTTTCTAGAACAATCTCTGAAATGTTGGAACTGATGCATCATTCAAAAGTTATCATGTTACAGCCAAACAGAGAAATGCCATCAATTGAGTGTAGGGCCTTGCAAGGTCAGACAAGTACATAGGGTTAGGATTTTTTAAATGCAGGTTGGTTTGGACAAAGCAAATGGCGAGTTTTTATATGGATTAACCCCAGCAAAAGCAAAACTGCATGTCTAATATCTTACCCATATAACTCAGTAAATCTGTATTTAATTTCAGTCTTCTGTTCATGGCTGAGCCGTTGGCAGAATCTGAATTGGTGAAGGGCTATTGCCATGGCCCGCAGGGATATTCCATCACGTATAATTGCCGGAGGTAAATGGCAGATTAGATTTCCAAGTATGTCCACATCGTATTCATCACTGATGGAACCGTTCTGAAACAAAGAGGCCACAGTTGATGTGTTTACCTTGCTGGTAGAGTTAATATCAGGTATTGTACTGCACAGCCCAACAGTACCACAGTATGTTCAGCCTGGGAGTTTCAGTAACTGCTTGCTCACAAAACAATGGCAGATGTGCAGGTGGGTTAATCCAGTGGCTCTCAACTTTTCCAGACTACTGTATGCCTTTCAGGAGTCTGATTTGTCTTGTGTTCCGCCCAAGTTTCACCTCACTTAAAAACTACTTGCTTACAAAATCAGACATAAAAACACAAAAGTTTCACAGCATACTATTACTGAAAATTTGCTTACTCTCTCATTTTTATCATATAATTAAAAAAAATAATCAAATTGAATATAATATTGTTCTTACATTTCAGTGTATAGTATATAGAACAGTATAACCAAGTCATTGTGTGAAATTTTAGTTTGTACTGACTTTGCTAGTGCTTTTTATGTAGCTTGTTGTAAAAATAGGCAAATATCTAGATCAGTGGTCTACACACAAGATCACTTTATGAATTTAAGTGCAACCCAGGATCTACCCTGCCCCTTCCCCAAAGCCCTGCCCCGCTCACTCCATCCCCCTGTCTCTGTCGCTCACTCTCCCCAACCCTCACTCACTTTCACCGGGCTGGGGCAGGGGGTTGGGGTGCGGGAGGGGGTGCAGGCTCTGGGCTGGGGCTGAGGGGTTTGGAGTGTGGGAGGGGGCTCCAGGCTGAGCCAGGGGCAGTGGGGTGGGGTGCAGGAAGGGGTGCAGGGTGCAAGCTCTGGGAGGGAGTTTGGGTGCAGGAGGGGGCTCTGGGCTGAGCCTGAGGCAGGAGGGGGTACGGGGTGCTGGCTCCGGGAGAGGGCTCAGGGTTGGGGTGCAGGGTCCCGCTGGGTGGCACTTACCTTGGGCGGCTCCTGGTTGGCAGTGCAGTGATGCAAAGGCAGGTTTCCCTTCCTGGCCTGGCCCAGCCACACGCCACTCCCAGAAGGAGCCTGCGGCCCCCTGGGGGAGCATGTGGCTCCGTGCGCTGCTCCTCTCTGCAGGCACCACCCCCACAGCTCCCATTGGCCACAGTTCCCCGTTCCCGGCCAATGGGAGCTGCAGGGGTAATGCTTGCAGGCAGGAGCAGCATACGGAGACCCCTGGCTCCCCTCCCCTGGGGCCGTGGTGGCATGCTGGCTGCTTCCGGGAGTGGCATGGGGCCAGGGCAGGCAGGGAGCCTGCCTTAGGGGCAGCCCGACTGCACCACTGGACTTCTAACAGCCAGAGATCACAATGGAGTGGGAGAGTCTCCAGGATCGACCAGTCGATTGCAATCGACCAGTTGGTGACCACTGATCTAGATGAGTCGATGTACCTCCTGGAAGACCTCTGTGTACCACCAGGGATACACGTGCCCCTGGTTGAGAACCACTGGGTTAATCTATGGCTTCTCTCAGGGTTGCTTTGCACTCTTTTCCATTACTAACAAATGACAACAGACATCTGGCAAAGTTTAAGATGTTTTGTTGTATCTTTATGTACAATGTTGTCCTTTAAATACTGAACCAAGCAAAACAACACACACAGATCTCAATTAGAGCAAAATCCTGCCCCCTCCTCCATATCCACTGAGCACCCTCGATGCAGCAAAACTGGTGAAGCTCTGCCATGTGGAGACCAGGTGGCAGGGTTTCCTGGAGTCTGTGCAGGAATGGGTAGGCACAAACCCTGGGTGCCAAAGAGCCTTCCTCTGCAGGGTCTTTCCCTGCATGCCATTGCATTGAGGTTTATGGTGCAGAGCAGTACTGTGTGAGGGGATGAGCATCTGCTGCTATATGGATCAACCAGCCGATTTCCCCCATTCAGCTCAGATGCAATAGCAGCAGGACTGTTACAGCCTCAAGGTTTACAGCAGCAGTCACAGAACAGTGCTGATGCAACTTTGCAGCCTGGGAGAAAAGACCATCCATTTCCCTCTCCTCGGGAATGCCCTGTGCCTGGTACAGCTGCTCAGGATCAGCAAAGGTTGGAGAAACAGGATGTGTTTCTTGGTGTAAAAACTTTCCAGGTCTATGCTGTCCTCACCAACTCAATGCATGAGGCAATGGCTTCTCATGAAATCACTTTGGTCACGCGGGGGATTGAATATAGCTTTTAAGAAATGTTTACATCTTGGACGGAGAAGAATAAACATCATTGGGAAGCAGAGAACATAAGAATTCATACAGTCTAGAAGAGAACACAGCTGAATAGATACTGATATGCTTATAAGAAATACAGTACTAGCTACAACAGAAAGGAACAAGCAGGAAATATAGGCTTTATTTTGCTTTAAATCAGAGTGAAGGAATTTTATTTGTTGAGCTAAACAGCTTTAACCCATAAAAAAGCATGAGCAATAATCCCCCTGAGCTGTACCGAAAACAACTCTGCAAAAATCAGGGAGTTGCAGGAATTTTTGGCCCTTCGCAGCCATCTGACCTTTGTTCTGAACAAACTGGCAGCCTGCTAAGCCAGTATCTACAGTCTGCTATGGGGCTTGATGGTCCAGATCATCACACATATTTTGCACTAGCTTGGTCCTAAGACTAAAGTGGAGCCCTAATGCTTGGCTCGACTGGAATTTCTAAATGGCAATTTCGCTTACTCCTTAAATATAAATGCCTTTTTTTCAGCATGTGTAGACACGGACCCAATTCTGCAGTCCTTACTCATGTGTGAATCAGAAAGATCCTGACTACACTACAAAGCTAAGCATGTGTAAATGTGGTTATGGAACAGTTGTGGCCTAGCCTTATTATAACATATATCCTGTTCCTACCCATGTGGATGAAAAAAAAATAATGTTATGTTATTATTACTATTCAAAATTATTTGTATTATGGTAGGGTCTAGGAAGCCCTAGGCATGGCCCAGGACCCCATTGTGCTAGGCACTGTACAAACACAGAAAAAAAGACAGTCCCTGCACCAAACAGCTTGCAATCTAAGTATAAGACAAGAGAAAACAGGTGGATACAAACCAATGGAAGAGCACAAGGAAATAATGAGACCTTGTTATAGATAACAATGTTTAAACCCTGGTAGAAAGCCTAGGATAAGATATGGTTCTCTAACATGGTTATAACACGTATTTTCTATCCACTTAGCATCTAATGCAGAGAATTTCCAAGAAGTCTCCCACCATATGGCTAACACCAATGCAGCTCCCTAAGTGCTAGCAACGATGGGAGCACTAGCCTAGACGAGCTGCTAGTGTCTATACCACTGTATTGTCTAACTCTGAGGTCTAGAGGACCATCCCTAAGCCACCACTCTAGCTCTACCACCACTGCTACCGCAGGTAAAGCTGCACCACTGAGCGATTTCCTGAAAGATGCCAGTACAGACAAGGCCATAGACAGGAACAAGCCATACTGTAATATGGTTTGGCCATACCATGTGTCCCAGCCATGTCTCAATATGGTTATTTCTGTAGAGTCCATGGATTGTAAGATCAAGCACAATATGAAATTGCAAGTACTGTGTTACAGTGAAAACACAAATCTGACAAAGCCACAAAGCAGAACTTCCTATGCAATGTTAAAGTAGCACTTATTTTACCTTGAGGCAGAAACCATCCCAATTTATGGTAATTGCAGAAGTGGCTTTTGTTTTGTTGCACTTTTTCCCCACCCAAAAGAAAAGTATCACGCTTACCAGACACTCCTTTACTTTCTGTAGGACTGTATTCTTTTTGTGCGAGTCTAGAATCATAAGATCCAGTTCAGTCTTCCCCAGACTTATCAGGAAAGGGACACACAAAGTGCCTGAAATGGATTCCAGATACTGAGCACTGGAGAAGGAGTTACAAAAAAACAACAACACTTAGTTTGTAAAGCTGGATTTCAGCTCAACCTAGTACTGCATGTGAAGTGAGAGGGCCACATTCAGAGATGGGTAAATTGGCATAACTTACATACTGAGGAGCTAGAAAAAAGTGTAAGTTAAAGTAGTCTCCACTTACATGGAGGGAGCTGGAACAATTTTTATAGTGGGGGTGCTCAGAACCATTGAACCAAACTGTAAACCCTGTATATAATGGAAACCACTTCAAGCCAGAGGGTGCGGCAGCAACCCCAGCACCCCTACTTCCAGTACCTATGCTTACACCTTCTTCCAGCTCTTCAGCATGTAAATCAACTTATCTTCCCTTAAACAATGCCAGAGTGGGCATAAGCAGCTCTGAGGCAATCTGAGCTTAAGGGAGTTGAACTCAGGGGTTCTCAACCTTCTTCTTTCTGAAGCACCCCCACAACATGCTATAAAAACTCTATGTCCCACCTGTGCCACAACTGTTTTTCTACATATAAAAGCTAGGACTTGTGCTAGAGGGTAGTAAGCAGGGCAACTGTCTGGGACCTCATGCCATAGGGGGTCCCCGCGAAGCTAAGTTGCTCAGGCTTCAGCCCCAAGTGGCGGGGCTCAGAGCCCTGGGCTTTGACTTTCAGCGCTGGGCCCCAGCAAGTCTAATGCCAGCCCTGCTTTGCAGACTCCCTAAAACCTGCTCTCCCGGGGGGCCCGGGATCCCTGGTTGAGAACCACTAGTCTAACTTACATGTGGCTTCTGAATTTGGCCCACAATTATAAACTTATTACCACATTCAAGCAGCACTGTTCATGTCCTTCTCTGTAAAGGGGTTCTATGAAGTGGTGTTGTAGGTTCTTTGAGATATTTTGATTATATCTAGAGAGGAATTTGAACTAGAACCCTGGATAGGAGCTCTCCAGAACATTGGGGAAGTTCAGACCGCATCTGTACTTGGTGGTTGGTCCAGTTCTCTAGAATGGGCCAAACCAAACTCCTGGATTTGAGCGCTCTTGAACTCTGGGGAAGTTTGGATCCCAATTTGAACATTGTAGCTTGGACCACTCTCTCATTATAAAACTTACATTTGAGGGGTTACATCAGTAACACAGGGAAGATCACAACCGAAACGTAGGTGTGTGCATGTTCCTATATGCCAGTATCTTATCCTGAGCTGAACTTTTGCAGGTCATTATTCCAAAATGTAAATTAATCCCTGTAGGTATTTTGGAAGCCTCTCCTCAAAGTCAGACACAGGTTAAGCAGTTACTGTCTGTGAACATTAACTTTCTTTAACAAAAATCCCTCCCCAAAACTCAAATATGCCTTCTTACCTACAAGAAATGAAGTGTGTGTGTGTGTGTGGGGGGGAATAATATACTGTTAACACAAGGTGCACATCAAAGTCACCATGTGAGCTTTTCCTGGTCAGCCTTGCCCTTCCCTCTCCCTCTCTTTTCATCGGGTCTGCTTGACCCTCACTTATTGTCATGTCAAATCTAGATTGTGTGCTTTCTGGGACAGGGATTATGTCCACACTCTCATCTCTACCCATCTCAGTTCTTTACATCTTCCCCAATCCCAGGACAGAAAGAGCACACCAGATCAGAAGACTTTCTTCATGAAAGGAAGGCCAGCAGGCCTTGTTCTTGTTTTAGGAACTTTGTTTCTCATCTGAGATTCCTGAACCCAGTCCTCAGCCCATCAGTGGAGATACTTAATTACCTGCACTGCAGGGGTGCATAAAATATCCTGTTCGGTTTCCCTTCCCTTTGTGTTACTTTCTGCTCCCTTATTTTCTCCTATTATATCTCTCACTCTCTTGGCTTTTCATTAGCTCTTGAAATCAACTGCAACAAATCAGCACAGTGAGATGAAATGACCACAACACTGCCCTGTCTAAGGAAAAAAGGCCCAACCAAATGACATCTCTGACTGGAGTGTGAGCCAGGATCCAAGCACCAGGTGTTGTGGTTGACTTGCCAGCCAAAGCATCCATTCGTAACCCTGGTGTAGATGTGCGGGCTCAGGTTGGAGCACAGGCTTTAGAACCCTGCAAGGTGGGAGGGTCCCAGAGCTTCGGTTGCAAACTGAGCCCTGGAACGTTTACACTGCAATGAAACAGCCTTGAGGCCAGAGCCATGCAAGCCTGAGTCAGCTGGCATGGGCCAGCGGCAGGTGTTGCAGTGTAGACATACTGTATTGCAAGAGGAACGAGCGCTGCTGTTATCAAAGGACTTGTCTCCTCATTTTTATTTTATTTAGAAATGGGTAAGACAAATGCATGAACATAAAGGTTATAGAAGGTTTCCGCACTGGCAGCTCTCTTTACTGGTTACTCATTATATAGTGTAAAAGAATGGGTGCAGGCTCTGAAAAGACTCCTGGGTTGGCAGAGGGATTGCTGGAGAGCAATGCAAGCCTACCACTATCATCCTGTCAGGAGTAGTGCGTGACACCTCTAGAGACTCAAATTGCTGACCACTGACAGGCCACAGAGACAAGTTTGAGAACCACTAATCTGCTGTGCTCCCAGTCTCTCCCTATGCTGGAGCAAAGGACCAAACATCATCCAGTTTTGATTTCCCATATGGCAATGTGCTGTGCTATCTAGACAACTGGGCTCACTAAGAAGCTTTACTACATAACGACCATTGTGATAAAGTCAGAATACATTCCAAAGTCACCCTTTGCAAGTGAACTCCTCAAAGGTAGTTTTTAATTTATTTTATAAAATAAAATGCAAGTATGTAGCAGAGCTTGACAGCACTACCAATGCAGGCATGGCCAACACAGCTAAGTGAACAGAATATTTTATGGGGGGGCGGAAATACTCCTGTAAACTGTTAACACAAAAACAATAAATCCTCCAGCTGGCACCTTTTAGAGGACTATAAAGTAAATATAGCTTCAAAAACGTACAATGGAGGCGAGCATTTCTCATCTCTCTAATGAGTCAAGATGCAGTGGGTGGATTACTGATAAGAATTTTTGGAACATGTCACTCTTTTACAATGGTCTAAGAAGGGCTGCCAAATGAAACCAAAGTTATGTGGTTTTCCATCTGAGTGGCAGACAGCCTTTTAGAATTGAATCCAATCCCAAAGCTATACCAGCCATGCTCTCCAAATGTTTCTGTTCTCTGAATGAGCAGTCCTTTGAAGCCAAGAGCATCAGAGTATACCAGCTGTTTCTGATGGAATAGAAGAAGATGCAGCATAAGGGGGTCTCTGTCAGACATTCCTGGTACCAGAGTTTATTCAAACATTTCCATCAAAAGTTTTTTTCCCCTGATAGAAAACCCTCTTTCAATCAAAAGGAATGACTTACATTTAAGTCAGAAATTTTAGTTCTTCGTTACAAATTTCATGGGTGGGAGGAAGGAAGGGAGAAATGAACCACTGATTTTTTCACCCTGCTCTTCCCCCGCCCCCCAGAGAGAGAGAGAGAGTTTTCCCAGCAGGACAAACAGAAATGTTTTGAAAAATTAAAAAATCTTTTTTTTTTAAATTTGTCACAAAATCCCATTTCACTGAAAATTTCAAATGAAATTAAAAAATTCGTTTTTCAAATTTTTCCATGAGGCATACGAAACTCCACCACCCCCCAACAGCTCTACTTGGTAAGTTAGGCATCACAAAATGTCTGTATCTTTAAACAAAAAATAAACAAACAAATGTAAGTGAATTTAGCAATTATGAAAGGTGATGAACTGAAAGGCCTAGAGAATTAAGTCCTCTGTTCATCCATAGAGCAGGTAGAGTGCAAGCTGTCCACACAATACCCTGTCAATGTGCCTCAGTCCTGCCTGGAGAGAGACCACTTCAAAAGGGTGAGAAGGCAATTTAGTCTTTATAACAGTCCTCCATGTACCAATAAATTCCAAGTGTTATGGTTCTCATGAAGTGAATGGAACCAGGGATTAAAATTGACTTGTTTCACACAAATCCCTTAACACACATCAAATGGTAACAACTTTTGGTTGATACTGATTTGGCTGGAATCAGGACTTATGTATAAAACTATCATTTGCTTGAGTCATACACTTTTCTGGCACTAAATGGTTAAATAAAAAAAGCTGTTGAGGATTAAATGGAACATACTGCCATGCATACTACAAGAAGAACTTACGGAAGCACTGTTAAGAGGAAGGGAGGGATAGATGTGTTGGAGGTTTTCCAAAATTTCCAAGCCAAACAGTTAACCTGAAAACAAAATATTTAGAATCTTAGGCACTTATGAATTCCGAGGAAGAATGCAGATATGGTGTTTATTACATTTTTAAAATGAGCATATGTAGGATTATGCTTATCTTCAGAGAGTTTTTTCATGTACACAATTTCTGCAAAGTTGTTTGTAGCTTCCTCTTCCTGTGTGCCAGAGATGAAAAGGCCCATGTTTGGGTGCATATCAGGGTTTGTATGAGTTTTAAATAGATTATTCATGAATTAGCTCCAAATCAAGAATGAACTGAAGAAATTATTCTGCAATTAATTCTTGAACAGCAAATGAAATAGTCAAATTTGAATCTGTTAATGGACAGTTCACACAGAAGATTTGAAATTCCCTGAAAAAAAATTATGAATTCACCCTGCCCTAATCACCCTACAGTTTGTGTATTAGATTATGTATATAGAAAAATATACACACACTATTATGATTCCAATTTTACCTGATATGGAGAAAGCAACTGGAGATTCTTTTCAAAGAATCTGAAATTATTTAGAAAAGAGTCGGTGTTCATACGCTCAATCTGCTGGCATGTTACTCCTTTCACCAACTGCCCTATACTGATAGAGAGAACATTGCATGATCTCATGAATTTGTTAGCATGCTTCAGGGCAGAGGATCTTCATCTCTTTCACTCTACAGACCAAATCCCAAGAAAGAACCTCTTCTGGACACCTCTTCATTCCTCCCCACCTCCTTGTGCCCTCCTCTTCATTTTACCTCCCACTCCCGCTCCCCCCCGCCTCTTTGTGTCCTCTTCATTTCATCTCCCCTCCCCACCCCCTGCCTATTCATGACCTTCTCTGATAACGAATCATTAAAGCCATCGGAAAGCAGAGCTGAGCCTAAACTAAAAAGTGTTGATCAAGATCTTTGGGGGTCTTTTCATATATGTTTTGAGCTTAAGGGCTCCTCTTTATGAGAAAGATGAAGGGGCTTGGGGTCCCATGAGATGAAAGGTGCTATATAAAGTAAAATATTTTGAGAGTTATAGAAGACTGTTTGCTTCATTGCCACTCTGATGATAAAATGAGTCTTCAAATGCATTTAACCTGGGTGTGAAACAGTGAGACTAGTATCCATACCTTAAGAGGTCAGCAGGAGCTGTTGTTTTCTTAGACAATAATTCATACAGAAACAAGGCCTGAAATTAAAAATACATGACAGTGCATCCTGGGTAATTTGTATGATAGCTCAATGAAATACTGTAGTATCTTTCTTATGAATTTTAAAGGCATTAAACATGATTGTGAGGCCCCAGCCCTGCAACCCCTATTCACAGGAATAGTCATTATCACTGACTTAAGTGATGGCATGTAGGTTAGACAGTGATCATGATACCTCTATGTATAGACCACAGGATTGATTTCAAATGCAAGTGGCAATTACACAACGTGCAGAAAGAAGAAATATGTGGCAGAATCTTGACAAGCTGTGTGCCTATTATATTAAAAAACAGTTTATCCTTATATAAAAATTCCTTATAATGCTGACCAGGTCAGTGAGACCTTTGGTTGTGAGTGTCCTCAAAGCATATTTGGATTGATTCTTTCCTTCTACCCATATTCTCCAATCTCATTCTGAATATATGCTTTTCCATCTCTACCCTCTTCCCATTCTCCAGTAAGCATCAGAACACACCTCTGAAAATGGAGTAGGAAGGGAAAACAACAGTAATGACAACTTTTTTGGTATTGGGGAAACGTGGCCTGGGATCCTAATCAAGAGAGGAGCCCCTTTAAAAATTAAAAAAATTGCCTTTGAAGTGTTTCACTGTGTTTTAGAGGAAATCTGTTTTTTGTATTTATAAAGGCATCAATCACAGCTGAAATGGAAATACGATAACTACTTAATACCTGGCTCTTTCGTAATTCTTTTTCTTTTACTATTGAAGAGTTAAAACCGGTTTCCTTCCATAAATCAGAAAGACATATTTCTTTAAAAAATGCTCCTTGTATATCTGTGACTGCTGAAGAAAGCTCTCTAGATGCAAGCATCTAATAAAGAGGGAAAAAGACATGGGACTTAGAGTTTATTTCCAGATTCATAGGATTTGACTAAATTCTTTCAATTCAATGTAATATTCCTTAAGAGACTGCAGGTAAAGAGTTACTTCATTACTCAAAATTAACATGTACTGAATGACAGAGAGTAAAGTACATAACTTTTTAAGTGTGTTTGGCATTTGAGAGGAAAACAGAATACAAATAGGAGGTAATTATTTCAGCCAACAATTAAGCCAAAATCCACATGTAACTGACAGTATTTAGAAAAAATCATGTTCTGCATACAAGGTCATTGTGCTTTGGTGTAGATGGAGAAGGGGATTAAGAATTTATTATTACCTTAGTGAGGATACCTTGTTGTTGTGCAGGTGATAAATCAGAAGCATACTGGGATAAGGTGCCTCTAATAACTTGAGAGAGCTCCTTTGGATTCATGTTGTAGAATGATGGAGTACTAATTCCAATCACCAAAGAACCCATTTGACTAATATTATAAAATGATAAAACCTATCCAGAGAGCAGAGGAAACAAAAGGGGGAGTTTACAAATCCACATATAGCAGAAATCTTTAAAGTAAAATTTCAGAACCATTAATACTAGATGTGCAATATACGTTTCTTGGCTAAAATTCATCTTTCAACATCCTACTCTTTGGAATGGAGAGCCTCCAGTAATAGTTTTAACATTTCTTAAAGTTCAGCTAATTGTGGCAGCAACTCAGAACTGAAAGTAAAATTGTGTACTAAAAATGCACATTCTTCCTATATCAAGTGATATCTTAGGCACTATATTTTCCTATTGTGTGTTAAAACACTGTTTAAACAGAATTTTCTCATCAGCTCCGTCAATGACAGAATTACAGAAATCTTGCACTGAAAATAAATTACAGAGTAAAACTCTGGATTCCAAACTTTTCAAAATCAACAGTTGCAGTTGAAAAAAAGGTTGCTGCACTTTATTTTTATCAAATGTGATAAAGTTATATCAGAAAAACCCAAATGTACCTTTTCGTAAGTGAGGTATTTGCTGGATAAAATCATAATTTGGCTTTTTGCCCATCCAGAGACTTGGTTTAATGTTGAAATAGCATTATGCACGGCTTCAGGTGACAAAGAGTCCAGCTGACTTGAAGTCAATCCAATCACCGCGTCTGACAGAGACCCAAGGGTATCATTCAAGGTCTGGTTTTGCATGGCAATGTCTAGGAGTTGAGCTTTGAGCTACACCAAGAAAAGGCAGATGCAGAGCATGACTTGTATTTAAGACCAGGGAAGCTTGCCAACAATTAATTTCCATTGTTACCTAAACATTATCAGGGGTTGTTTGACTAACCATCAGCACCAGAAGCAAGCATTTAGCAAGAACCCACTTCACAAAAATCCTGAAGTAGACCCACAGATGGCAAATAAATATGAAGAGTGAGGAAACAGGCTAAGAGGACTAAATGCTGTTAAAAGCGTCAGTGGGCTTTTATCTTTTGCATTACTTATTCAAGTACTTTTCTATGTATTTCTTGGAGGTCAGTGATTTGTCACTCTTTTCTTGTTGGATTCTAAAGATGAAATTTATCCTAGCTAGGGGAGGGTGGGAAACATATTAGCTGGGATAGTTCATGCAAGAGTGAACAAATACGCACCTTATAAACATCAGCCTGGAAGCCTCTCAGTTGATTGCATTTCATCATTTGATGAAGTAAAACCTGTGCCACAATGGCATCCATTTGTTCCATATTATCATAAAAACAAACCAACAAGCCTAACCTGTATGGGAGACCAGAAATGAGTTAGCTAACTGCAAATACATGAATGCAGCTCCTGTCTCAAAGTCTTTAACTAGCTTTCTGATCACTTCTAGTTGTCACCAACACCTTGAATTACAATCTTTATAGCTCTGAATGGTCTGAGACCTACACTCTCTTGTACTCTGTTAAAATCAGTTGGGAAACACTTGCTGTCAGAACTTAGGTTAATGACTCAATAAGTTGTAGCAGGATTCTCTCAGTTGAAGGACTCCAGTTTTGGAATCTGCTCCCTTTGGAAGGATTTTGGGTATAATCCCCACTTTAGAAAGGATGAAGGGGTGAATAGGAGTCTCTGTAGGTGTCTGATAGGCCGAGTTCCTGTTGGAATTATTAATTTAATGCTGCTGGGATTTCACTGTATTGTATAATTAATTAATGTGCTGGGCATCTAGAGTCTTGGATAGGTTTTATTTTATAATTTTAAATCTAAATAAATAAAAATCTACCATGTTTCACATCTAGCATAGCTCCCTATCCACCACACAGCCAGAGTTATGTGGCTGCCCCACTGGACGTAGATTTGTTCAACAGCAGTTGTAAGAAAATCCAATTGATACCCAACAGAATGACTGTAGCCATTTACAATGCTCTGTTGTACTATTTACCCTCACAAGACAACCATTTTCAGAGGCAGGGGAGGCGGAGGATATTTGACATGGTATGTCAAACGTGCCTTTGTTTCCTAGCACGGGCAGAGCACACAATTGTGTGTATGGCTGAGGATTACATGCCTAATATCCTTCTGTCTTAGTCGACCCGGTAACTGAAACTATGTTAAGAACACAATAAAGTTCAAACACAGTTACTACAAGCAGGGATGTGGTATGTTTTCTGTAACTGTGATAAAGAGGGATATTTTTCTTAACTGTTTTACAAAGCTTCCCTACAGACTATTTCACTCAGCATCCTTCTGATTAAGTTTATAGCAGAGTTTCATAATATAGAAGGAAAAAAGCTGTCCACACTGGTTAGGAAAAACATGCTATGAACAGCCTTTTCCAGTGGCATTTGTTGAATGCATGATTTCAGCTGTCAGGTTGACAGGACCGTTGTGCATCAGCCACATGAACACAGTTGACCTGATGGTCATATCATAGTAATGGTAAAATATCAGCTCTCTCTGATGAGCATTTTCTACTTCTACTGCACTTATAATCAATGATTAGACATCAAATGAACAAAAAAGGCTATAATACTGGCCTTGCCCCTATATTTAATCTTCCAACCTGTTAGCAAGCCCATTTACATAGGGCTGGAACCACAGGAGAGTTCAGTTACAGCTTGATATTCATGCTACAGCCCTGCTCACAGACAGGATCAATACGCAGAACATGAGCCCACCAGGATTGGTGTCTAAACTATGTGGTTTATGGACATGAACTGAACCAGCTGCTACCTATGCTGCACCCTAGTCACAAACTTGGTAAAAGTCTGTAGTGTAGATGGGTTCAGACGGTTTTTACTTCCTCTAGTCCCTCAACAGCAAATTGTTTAGCAATGTAACAACCCACTGTTTTAGTGGCCCAACAGAAGTCATGGGACATCATCATCAGATTAACAGGAAAATCGACAAAGTATCTATAACTGCATTTGTATAACAGTTACCATCTGATGCATTACTGCATAGCCACCAAAGGCTCCTAATCTCCCTTGGGATTAGCAGCAATAAATAATGCTACTTCTTAAAAGAGCATTTTAAATTATTAATAGAGTTAAAATGTGTAAAATAAAATAAGGGTGTTGTAAAAATGGAATATATTAAGGACTTTGGAGTGTGACATTCCTCCAGTTTGTAAGAAGTTGGCACCTTGTATGGGTAGTAAAACTATTTGTGAGGTTTCTTTTCCTCATTCTTGACACAGAAATATACATGGTGGGCCTGGTTCTCCTCTCACTTACCACCAGTGTAATTCAGGATAACTCCACTGAAGTGAATAGAGCCCCACTGGTGTAAGGAGAAAAGAATTGGAGCCATAAAGCCTATTCTTTATAAATTTGAAAAGTCCAAGGAAATGCCTCAGGGTGCTGCAAACAATGCCAGATAGTGGTGTTTTGGGACTAACTAGGATCATTTATGTGACAAAATGTAATATAAATGTAAAGGAACAAAATGTTCTTGCAGGTGGTTCACACTGAGTATTCAAGAGAAAGGTTCGTTTTTTTTCGTATTGCTATTATTGTTAAAGTGAGTTTAGTGCTGGTTTGACAGCCCTGAAGATGGAGGTCCTCTGTTTACCAACAAAACAGCCACAAGACGGTCAACAAGGCATGCAAATGTGACTCTCTGCTATACTGAGGGCACAGGCTGTCTTTATGAGTTGCTGTGGGGTGCTCAACCCCTGCTCCACCTCTCCACTACCCCCTCCCCCAAGTGCGCCCCACCCTCACTCCTCCCCTGCACCTCCTGTATGCCGCTAATCCAAGGCAGGCAGGAGGTGCTAGGGGGCGTGGGGGAGAAGCTGGTCTGCAGGGCTGCCGGTGGGTGCTGAGCACCCACTATTTTTTTGGAGCACCCACAGAGTCAGCACCTATGCCTCTGAGGGCTCACTAAAGTGGGGAGGCTAGAGCATTCTTTTAACCTATTTCCTCCTTGGCCTCTCTGCTGCAACTGGTAATGTGGGTATCAATTAATGACACTTGTGGTGGTGGTGTGGTGGTGGCTAGTGTCGTGTGATTCCCTCCTCAAAGTCTATTCTGCCATAATGCCTACAGATTGATATCATCAGGCAATGGTTAGGCAGGTGGCTAGCTGAGTCTTCTTTTCTGGTAAAAACTAATTTGTTTTATTGTAACTTCATCCTCGTAACCTACCCCCCCACACCACACACACACACTTTTTTAACCACCCTGTGAAATTATGCCTGACATATAGGTTGCAAACTCTCTCAGGCAGGGAATATCTTATGTTATTTGTCTATATGATGCCTAGCACAATGGAACCCCGATTCTTGGGTGCTACTAATAACATGGACACCTGTCCACAAGGAAGCTGGAGTAAGACCATCAGGTTATTTTAGAAGCACCTTCAAAAATTCATCAGAGGGCAACAACTCTTGGTTATTACTAACCAGTGGCAGTTTTCAACCAGCAACCTAGAAGCAAAAGACTATGATGTTCTAACAATCCCATGCGGCATCCAGTCTCTCCCTTCCCTTCGCTCCACTTTGCTCCAGAAAAGCATTTTCAAAGACAGCTAAAAATGAAAGTAAGTCTTGCTTGCCTGTAGATAGTTGAAGTGTTTCTCAGATCAAATCCCGATGAGTTTATTCTTTCTAGAAAAGCTTGCGCGAGTTCTGGTGTGATGTCATACACTGTATCCAGCTGCTTTGTTGCATTATCATAGCTTATGAATAGTCTCATCTAATTAGCACAAACAAAAGCATATTATCAGGAATCTATACAAACTAAAGACATTAATATACATGTTGGATACTATAAACAATCATCTGCCTCCATTCAGATTACACAGATGGCACAAAGAGCAATTTGGATAATACAAAGTTTAAGAAGGCAAAGACCAGTAGTTCTGTATCACACCTAAATAATTTGCAATCTAATATGGGCCTGATCCTGCCTCATCTGAAGAGCTCCCGGTGCAGCTCATGGAAGTTTTGATGCAGATAGATTGTGGGAAAGAGACAACGACAAGAATACGCATCTTATTAAGTACTTATGAATGTTGTACATTTTTCAGTTTTAAAAGAGGCAGTGGAGTGGTTCATTAACAAATGATCAACTGAACATTCGGATTTAGTTTGCAACTAAGTAATTTTAATACACATTAAGCTTTCATTTTTAAGTTTGTGCTTGTGATCATTCTAGCTGTGCATCACATCATTGGATAACTGATACATCCAAACACATTTTTCTACTTACCTCATTCAGACTAATTTTCATAATTTCTTCTAATGGAAGATGGACCATATATCTTCCCAAAATCCACAGATTTTCTGCACTGACCCAGGAGGATGAATCATTTAACTCTGTTTTATACAAAAATACTCATTCAAATGTAAAGAATGTCATTGTGATTACACAAACATTATACTCTATACATCTTCATTGCTGGATAATCAAAGGATCTCTAAAATCATAACACTACTAGGTCCTGCTTTTAAAAATGGACGATGTCAGATAGTTTAAATCCATAAATGGTGGAGAGGAGATGAGTTATAACCAACATTTTACAAACACTATAATAGAAGTATATTCATTAATATTTTAAATGTCAATAAATCAGCTTTGTTGCTTTTAAAACTTTCCACTGAGGTTTGTGCACCCATCTATTGCAGCTTCGTGCTAATAATGAGAATCAGAAAGTGAAAATGACTCATCTGTCTGTACTGCCTAAACTCAACAAAATGGAAAAGTAAAAAGCAGTCTGAAGTAGCAGTTTTTCTGAAATTCAGTTTCATAATCAGATGTGTTATTTGGTAACATAGGTAAAGCACTTTATAGCTGTATATTATTAACCTGACAAGGTCCCTTTAAATGACTGATTATACGCTATGACTATACAGAACACTCTCATTGTTAACTGAACTGATATTAACCTCAGAGAAAGTAAAAAATATTTAGTACAGCCATAAATTAGGATAAAGGCTGAAGAAATACAATACTGTATTATAAGAAGAACAATCATTTGCATTTATATAGCATAATCCAAGGACCTCAAAATGTTTTACAAATAAACAATCACCACAGCCCTGGGAAATAATTATCCCCATTTAACAACTGGAAAAACTGAGGCACAGAGTAGCTAAGGCTTAAATTTTCTAAAAGTGGCTATGAATTTTGGGTGTCTCAATATTTGCGTGCTCAGCTTGACACTTCTGGGGCCTGATCTGCAGAGATACTGATCACCCACAACCCTAGTTGATTTCTATTAATAGTAATGAATACACTTGAGGAAGTTTTCAACATCTCTGAAAAATCAGGCCACAGGTTTCTCAAACTGAGGCATCCAAAATTAGTGGGCATTTTTGAAAACACAGCTCTTAAGTGACTGCCTTATGATGGCTGACATGGTGAAAGAGTTCAGAATAGACTCCGAAAGTCCTTGTGTCCAGTCACTTGCTTTCATCATTAAACCATACTATCTCCCACGACCAAGCACATTAAGAGACAGGAAGGGAGAGAGAGAAGAGGAAAGAGAGGGGGAAGGAATTTTCACAATGTTAAGATCCTGACTGCACCGTTTAATAGAAGAGGAAATTTGCTTTTGGCAACACTGGAGTTTAGGGTCCCTGGAACCTTTTTTTGTTCTTTAAAAAGCAGGCAGAAAATATAAAACACATCAGCACCTGTTTTTGTAAAAGCCACCAGAGTTTTTCATCTTTTGAGAGGTTGGTATTTTTAATAGGAAAGAAATGAGAATTAGCTGAGTTACTTAGAAACAAATCTCTAGTCTAGAGAGACGTTTTTGAAACATTAAAACAATGCATCATCTCATGTTGATCCTATGACCTTGGCACAATTGGGCAGGAAGACATGCTGTTATGAAATAGCTCTCTGCCCTTCCACAGGCACAACAAATATACAAATGAGGAAATATCTGTAACAAAAACTAGCAAAAATGTTGGGAAGGCAGCCTACTACATAACATAGATATGTGGTATGTTTCAAGATTCTTGCATTGCTGAGTTGCAGTGGAAGGAGGGGACACTGCAGATGGGTGTGAAAGCTCCCTGCTTCCTGTTGTCTTCATACTGTTCCTAATCCATAATGGTCACGGGAGCAAGCAAGAGACCATGACAACCAAGACCATTTGCCAATGCTAGAACTCTTAGGTGGGGCACTGTAACTTTCAGTTACTTCTTGGCTGTATAGTCACTTGTTAATTAAGGGAGGATGTGTTTGTATTTAACGCACAAATCTGGAAGTCAGAAGATCTAGACTCTTTACAACTCTGGCTCAGACTTGCTGTGGGCAAGTAATATACCTCTGTTTCTCAATCTGTAAAATGGTGCTAATCAGAGGTGAAAGTAAGCCAGTACGGCGTGCCGGTAAGAAAGAGGCCGCCGGTACAGGCTGGTACACAGCTGACGTTAAAGCGCTGCCATGGCAGTGCTATTAGCACTGTACTGGCAGGGCCACCAACTGATGGGCGGGGGGGGGGCAGTTACCCCAGGGCCTGGCGGTTTAAAAGGGCCCAGGGCTCCTGGCAGCGGCCGGAGCCTTGGGCCCTTTAAATTTCTCCCAGCCACCACTGCCGCTACCATGGCAGCCGAAAGAGCCCTGAGCAGCGCAGGCTGGGCAGCGCTGAAGGGCTGGCTGGGTGAGTCTGGCCCCAGCCCCGCCCCTTCCGCCCGAGGCTCTGCTCCTTCCGAGGGCCCAGAGCCACCACCCCACCTTCCCCAGGAGCCCAGCCGCCTTGCATACCAGTAAGTCCTTTAAGGTACTTTCACCCCTGGTGTTAATACCTACCTATTTCTCATGGGTGTCTGAGGCTCATTCATTGTCAATATTTACAGATTACTCTGATATCTTTAGATGGAAGATTGCACAGGAGCTTGATCCTACTCCACTGAAGTCACTGGGCATTTTGCCATTGATTTCAATGGGAAGAGGATCAAACCCTGGAAGAGCAAATTGCTACTATTACTCGGGTGACCAGACAGCAAATGTGAAAAATTGAGACGGAGCTTGGGGGAAATAGGAGCCTATATAAGAAAAAGACCCAAAAATCAGGACTGTCCCTTTAAAATCGGGACATCTGGTCACCCCAACTATTACTACTAAAGGGCTGCTAATGTGGTTAATGAAGTGTAAGCGCCTTCCTGATGTCTTGTTGCTGTTGCTTTGGTGCCCCCTAGTGGAATGTGTGTTGTACTGTTGGGCCCTGGAATAAGCACCTCATCCACAGGAGATAAACAGCTGCGAAAGGCATATAAAATTGGGAAGGAGGTACATTTATTTCACTTTGCTTTCAATTTTGTAATTTCTCTGAATGAGCCAGTGCCCCAATGGTAGAACCCTCATAGCCTCCTGTTGTGTTTAAAAACATGGTAGCTAACATTTTCAAAGATCACCTATTTTCCTAGTCTAAACAGGGTACCACAGTGAACTTCACCTCTGTGCAGAGAGCCTGCACTAGGATAATACACCACTTAAATCCCATATAAGCCTTAGAAACAGGATCAAAGGGGCACACAGTCCTTGTGTATGGCCCTCTGCACAAGGGTGGAGTTCACCTTTAAGAATAAGCATATTTTATAATTTTATCTGCAGTGCAGTTCTAGCAAAGGACATATGTTTACTGTATGCTGGAGAGATGTACAGTATTTAAGAGGGCTACCCTTAACACAGCACTATTCATAATGAGGAAAAAAGTTCACTAGGAAAGATTAACCCTTTCCTGGCCATGTTTTTAGAGAGATAAGCAAGTCCTCCTTTTAATGTTCAACATACCATTGGTGATACAGGATTTTTGCAGAATCTGCTTCATCCAGTCATACACAGTACTTTGTGCATTTGCCGTTGTCTTGTCATAGAGGTCCTTGAATACTGCTGATCTAAATGATAAAATGGCACATGCAAATAAACTGATAAGTGGAATTTCTTTTAATGGTATAGATTAGCAAACATGCATTTATAGCATCAGAATGAATGAAAACTAAATAGAAAATTGTATCTTGATGCCAGTATAGAGCCCCTATATCAAACTCTTTTTTAAAAAAAGTATATTTAATCAGAAGACAATAGAAATGATTGTTTTCATTGGGAAATAAATGGCTTACAAGTTTCTGAAAGTGTCTTGTGGAAGATCTTTAGGGAGGCTTCTAATGACATCAGGTTGGAGATAGCTCACTGACGACACCCGCAGAACTTGGCTTAGTATATCCACACATTCCATAGAGCTCAAAGCTGGAAAGCATTTCTCCAATGTAACAAGGAACAAAGTCCTATTTCCTCCTGGGCTTTGGAAAATTCTCTCCCTAATCCTGTCCAGATCAATAACAATATTTCCCAATTCCTGCAGGTATCCAAGAGTTAAGAGAATATATTTACTTTCATCATTAATTTAATATATATTTTAATTTGAGGCCTGAGAAAAAGAAGCATTGACACAATATTCCACTATTTCGAAATAGAGCAGCAATAAAATACTGTGGCTGATTGCATAACTGGAGATTATTCTTTTCTCCTATGGGCCAAAAATCAGCTTGAATATCTCAAGCAAAGTGAAAAGCAGAAAAAGGCTACTAATGGCTGGAGATTACCGAGTATTTGCCTGGATATGAGGGAAAATGTGAAGATTTGTGGCAACCTGTGCATAAAGTATGTATGTATGCAGATAGATAATCACCTTACCCTTCCTGCCCCCCAGAATGGATCTTTTCCACATGCCATATTTCTTGCAATGCCTACCCAAACATACGTCCTTCAGAAGACTGGACAAACACTTAAAAATATATTGATAGAGGGATGGACTAGAGCTAATAGGTCATTTTCCAGCTTAAATGTCTGTGGTTCAAAGACAGCACTTTCAGGACTGATGTTTCAGTGCTAGTTCTAGGGAGGGTGATTTGGCATCAGGATCAGTCCTGGAGGTACCTGTGAATACCATGTGAGAAAATGCCATTTGCAGCTCTGATTAATATTACTTACATAGCTCCCAAAGTGTTCTAGGCACTTACCTGTGCGCTCTGACAATGCAATCTGAATCACAACTGTCTCTGTCTGAATAAAACAGACTCTACAATACACTGATGTCTTATAGATTCGTAGATATTTAGGTCAGAAGGGACCATTATGATCATCTAGTCTGACCTCCTGCAGAACGCAGGCCACAGAATTTCACCCACCACTCCTGCAAAAAACCTCACACCTATATCTGTGCTATTGAAGTCCTCAAATCATAGTTTAAAGACTTCAAGGAGCAGAGAATCCTCCAGCAAGTGACCCGTGCCACATGCTACAGAGGAAGGCGAAAAACCTTGAGGGCCTCTTCCAATCTGCCCTGGAGGAAAATTCCTTCCCGACCCCAAATATGGCGATCAGCTAAACCCTGAGCATATGGGCAAGGTTCATCAGCCAGATACTACAGAAAATTCTTTCCTGGATAACTGGGATCCCACCCCATCTAATATCCCATCACAGGCCATTGGGCCTATTTACCATGAATATTTAATTACCAAAATCATGTTATCCAATCATACCATCTCCTCCATAAACTTATCGAGTTTAATCTTAAAGCCAGATAGATCTTTTGCCCCCACTGCTTCCCTTGGAAGGCTATCCAAAACTTCACTCCTCTGATGGTTAAAAACCTTCATCTAATTTCTAGTCTAAATTTCCTGGTGGCCAGTTTATATCCATTTGTTCTTGTGTCCACATTGGTACTGAGCTTAAATAATTCCTCTCCCTCTCCTGTATTTATCCCTCTGATATATTTATAGAGAGCAATCATATCTCCCCTCACCCTTCTTTTAGTTAGACTAAACAAGCCAAGCTCCTTGAGTCTCCTTTCATAAGACAAGTTTTCCATTCCTCGGATCATCCTAGTAGCCCTTTTCTGTACTTGTTCCAGTTTGAATTCATCCTTCTTAAACATGGGACACCAGAACTGCACACAGTATTCCAGGTGAGGTCTCACCAGTGCCTTGTATAACGGTACTAAAACCTCCTTATCCCTACTGGAAATACCTCTCCTGATGCACCCCAAGACCGCATTAGCTTTTTTCACGGCCATATCACATTGGCAGCTCATAGTCATCCTATGATCAACCAATACTCCAAGGTCCTTTTCCTCCTCCGTTACTTCTAATTGATGTGTCCCTAGCTTATAACTAAAATTCTTGTTATTAATCCCTAAATGCATGACCTTACACTTCTCACTATTAAATTTCATCCTATTACTATTACTCTTGTATTATTCGGGCACTCATCACATGTCTCCAGGGGAGTATCCTCCATTTTTCCTGGTTTGCTCTCCCCCATGTCCATGTCCTCCTATGTTGCAGGCCTTTCCTCCCATCACGGAAGACCCTCTCTTCCCTATCCATAAACACCATGTAATGGCCCTAGTCCTGCAAAATGATACATGTGGGTGGACCCCAAATGCCCATGTAAAACCCCACTGATTTCAACAAGACTCTGTGTGGGCGTAAGGGTCTCTTGCATGGATCAAATTACAGTATCAGGTCCTATATTGGTAGAACAGAGTGCTCTGTCCCCTACACAATTGTTTAGTGCACTGTTCTCATATTCCCACACCCAATCAACAAGGGATGTCAAACACCACCCCTGGGAATCTAATCCATGTCTGCTGTGTTACAGCGTGAAACATTCACAAAAACCTCCACAGTCTGGCCTTCTTTCCATTTCTATTTAAACATCAAAAGGCAGCTCTTACTTTTCATACAGTGAGTGCAAAGTGACTTACAAAATGGTTCTTTTTGCTCCTGAAGAGATATTTCGCTGCAGTTTGAAACTGCTGATGATTAATCTGTTGAAAATCTGACAGCAGCTGTTTGGGCTGGTATAAAAGGTTCTCCAGGTAGTTTTTTATAGACATCTGCAGACAGGAGGGGAATAATAATATACATATACACACCCCCACACCCTCTCCCTTAATCTTTTACTCCCGGAAACTCTCTATTTAAACGCTCCAGGCTGAAAGGATAGGAACTCACAAATTCTAACCCTGGGTCCGATGATGACTCCCTCTGTGCCAGAGTGTAAGTCATTTTACATCTACGCCTCAGTTTCTCCATTTGTAAAAAAAGGGCAATAATAATACTTATCTACTTTACAGTGGGCTGAGATGATTAATCCCTTAAATCATTTTGAAGATTAAGAATACTGAGCACTATTAATAATAATAATGCAAAACCAAAAGAAACATGCAACTGGATGGGAGGGAAAGTACATGCCAGGTCCTCAGTCAATGAGGCACATCACACCCCACCATTAGTGTACAAAGTCCTATGTGTTTTGGAACTCAGAGGGAACAGATAACATTAAGAGAAACCATTATAAGTGTGATTAGCACTGGCATCTCACCTTTACTCTTCCCTGGACTGGAGTAAGAATTAATACTACACTGAATTCCAACAAGACTATTTCAAAACTAGTTTGAAGTTGTAATTTTTTTGTTGTTTTCTTTGCTTAGGGTGGAAAACGATCCACATTTCAAACAAAATACATTTTACCATGCTTAGACTTCCTGGAGCAGAAGGTATTTGCAATCTCTAAGGCTGACTACACTGCTTGGAAGTGTTAATGAAGCTAATCAGTATAAATTGATTTTAAAATAATTAGAAACAGATGGGAGAAGCCTTCCTTATAAACAGAGCAATATGAGTGACATGATTATCTTTTCAGTTGCTAATGATATATTATGACTGAATATTACTAAAGCCATTTTTCCTGTACCTGTTACTGGAATACAGCTGGCTCTGTGTGCAATATAAATCCTTAAAATACTGTATCCTTCATACCCAATATGTACAAACTGCTTCACAGTTAGCCAATTGATTTACTAATAATTCCTAGAACAGATTCCTAAATATTTAATATCAATATAATCAGCTGAAGGCCTAACTCCAGATACAACTTTAACCAGAACTTCATCTGATGTAGATCTACATAGCTCTATTGACATCAGCTCAGGATCTCTAAATGCTCCCTACACTGATGATTACCTTACGCATTAAATCTTTTTTGTAACTTTTATTTCTACTTTAATTCATATCCTTTTATTTCTACTTAAAATCAATAACCCTTATGCCTGTGACTTTTCACAGTCATCTAAGACTACTTCAAACTTATATCATAGCTCTCCATGAAAGCCTAAAAAAATAAAATTAAAAGCAAAACCTTAATGTAACTCTCTATAGTTTTGGAAGAGCTATGATGATGAAATGGAGTCATGGGACACTGATTCATGTGCTTCTGAATGGCCATGGGCTTTTTGAGAAGGTTAAGAATGCAAATTGGACATTAGATGTTTTTTTATTATACAGGGGGGCCAAATTCAGATCCGGTGTAAATGGTGCAGCTCCACTGATGCTGATGACATTGCTCCAAGTCTGAACTTGGCCACCATCATTTGTAATGACTGTGGATAACGAATGGTGTGAACTTCCTGCACTACTTATGCTGCCACAAGAAGTTTTTTTTTTTCTAAACAAAACAGAGTTCGGTGAAGTCTTGAAAGGAGAGAGAGTTTTGTAGGAAATCTAGCATCCCACATTCCGTAGAAGTAATGCAAAGCACAGCCAGGCCTGAAGTATGGGTAGGGAAATCTTCTGTTTTATGGAGAAACATGGTGTGGCTAAGTTACTTGGCTAGCAGTTACCATACCAAACAGCGCATGCAAGCCCACAGTGCAAACATTCAGGCCCTGCCTTGCCTCCAAAAGAGGAGCAAAAGGACCCTTTTCTTTATTATTCGTGTCTTAGTTCTTTGCAAACTTCTGAAGGCTATAAAGCAAAGTACTCTATCCTCAATTTAATACTGACCTGCAGTATTATGCAGACTTATTGGTCAACTCTATAATTTAAGGTTTCAACTTAGACAACAGACGCTAGTTTTCTTAATATTTTCTCCCTCTCTCTTTAGTAAGAAAGTTTGGGCTCTTAAAAGGGTACTAACCTGTAGGCTGCTAATAGTAAATATAACATTCTGAGCATGGAAATATGCCATGATTTTTTTAGGCATATCTGTTGTCCATACATTAGTGCTACAGCAGAAAAAAAAAAGTAAAATACAGGTAAAATAATAAACTACTTTTGCTTACAAGAGAAAATAAATACGACAAACAAGTACTATTACCAATAAGATAGTGATGCAAGGATTTAGTTAATCTTTTTGCCAAAACAGATTTACACTTAAACCCATGATTACAGTGGAAAAAAAAGAACAAAGATAACTACCAAAAAGGTTTTGAAATACAGTAATGTAGCATGTATTTATTCCCAGCCTCATTCCATGTATATTTCTGTTTTGGTATGAGAAATTGTTTTATACTTGTTAAGAGGAATTAACAATTTTAATTGTATTTCTGAATCATAACAACTAGATGCACCTATTCAATGATTTGGTGGTTTAGAATTCTGTACGCAGAGCCTGTAATAATGCAGGTCACAGAGCTAATAGTGTATTTTCTGTACATAATATGTTAATGTTCGTGAACACTAAATATATATCCTTTGATTACACTTTTTTTTCCATAATGTTCTATTCTAGTGCATACACATATACTATCTACAGTACAGGATGTCATACATTACCCCTGAAAATGGAGTATATCAAGGAAAGCTAAACAAGAAAATAAAGCAAAAACAATTAATATGTTGCATGATATTTGAAAATGTTTTCAACACATAGGTAGGGACAGTTCTATACATTACCATGCAGATATTTTCCTGCTATTACTTCCTCCTAAAGGGCATAAACAACAAATACATGTAATAACACAAACATTTTTAGATTATATTACAGAATTTTGGAAGATGGATAAAATAAAAATACTCACCGCAGCTTTTTGTAATAATGGAGGCAAATCTGTAAGAGATTATCCAATTACTAAAATTTGATTCAACAGCCTTTTAAAATAAGAAAGTATAAACATAAAATAAATGCATCATAAGTAAGCTAATTTAAAGAAAAGCTGCTTTGATCAAATGTACCTACAGCGGATGTATAGTGCTAATAAAAGTTGCTTAATGAAAGGTCTTTGCTTTTAAACAAAACTTTTATTTATTTATTTATTTGGCCAAATTCTCAGCTAGTATAACTCATGGAGTTATGCCAGCAGAGAAACAGACCCCATATTTCTCAATTGTACTTAATCTATTTTACTACATATAGCATTTTCAATACACAAAACACTCTTTCCTCTACACAAAATTTCTGATCTTACCTTTATCAGACTTCTGACCACTTGTAGTCCCTGCATGATTCATTAATATCAATAAGAAACATATCTTCAGATTTTTGGACATTTCTTCTACTGTTTATTAGAGTCAGAAGATATTTGGATTGCAAAAGAAAATAAAAAGACAATGTCAAAAGACAATATTTATCCTAAAGATTCAGCTATAAATTAAAGATGGCTCTGCGATGCAAAATTCAGATTGAGATCATAACTTCTGTGAGATTCAGGACTGTTTGGACCATGGATTTTAGTTTAGACTTCTCTACAGCATAATAATAAATAAAATAAAAATAATAATAATATCCCCCAAACTTGATGTGTGCACAGTCCGTCTTACTTCCCTTGTATTCGGCAGTTCTTTTAATTTTACTCTCTGTGGTATACATTATAAACAATATTCCAGCTAAAGGATTAACCCAGTTTAGTAAAAAGGAAATATGCATCTTTCTTTGAAATTATGTAATATTTTTATTTATTCTTTTTAAAGCTATGGAAAAGTAAAGAGAGGCATATTGATGTAATTAGGCTCCCAAATAAAAATGAGAATGTATCAGTCCTATAACACTTCCCTAGAACAAAATGAGCAATAAAAATGTGTAAAAAGAGCCTAAGCCTGTTGCTAGCATTAGAAAGTTGGACTGTCCTGATGGTTACTCCAATATCCCCACAGGATCTTTGTATTCACACAATCCCCCAGTATGGAAGCCCTTCACAGCACTTGCTGATCCCATTCCAGTGAGAGATGCTCCAGGCAGGGCAGGGCGCGGTTCATGGATCACAGGGAGACCGTTGCTGCAAGTATGAGGAGGCAGGTGCTTTCCTTTCCTCAGACATCCAATGTCATCAGTCTTCTAGCAGGAGGGTTAGCTTGCATCATAACTAGGGGAACATCTTAGCTACCACAGGGCTCTGCTTGACAGGTAAGTTAGGTAACAACTTCTGGAAATGGTGTCTATGCAAACGGAAACATGCAACTTCACTGTCACACACTGATTCTGAGTCTCTGGATAATGATGATGATTTGTATTATGCTAGTGCCTAGGAGCCCTAGGTACGGGCCAGGACCCCTTGTGGGGGAAGGGTGGGAACCCATTTATTCACCACCAGTTGGGATACACTGAGCAAAATGTACATACTTTGCTATGCGTACACTATCCCTAAGGCACAGGGCTCCATGACACAAAGATTATTTGAAAGACCAAGTGGCTCAGGGGCCAGGTAATGGAAAATAGACTTTCCCTGCTATAGCACTGGTTCCTAATGCAGCCAAGACTGATAGTGACCCAAAAATCATCCTATGTGAAATTGGTTTGCTGATCTTAGTCCAGTTCCCAAGGGACATTTATCCACATCACAACCATTAGCACCCTCATCAGCAATCTCAACACCAAGACCAAGGAGTGAAAGGGAACAGTGACTGAACTATCCTCTCGCCTACACACATAGTACCTCCAGATCAAAGTAGGAACATATTCATTGAGCAATGTGGGGAAGCCTGTTCTCTGGAGAATCAGAGGATTTTCTTCTCCAGGACTCTCAATCTGGCACCTAGCCCAAGCACTAACTTGACCTTCCCAATAGCTAAAAGAAAAGAATGAATGAAAAACATAACTCTGTTTGAGATGTTAAACGGTGCCCTCTCCTATAGACTGAATCTTAAAATAAAGATCCGTTTATTATTTTAAAAGTAATAATACAGATGATCATGCACACTGGACCATCTGGCACCTAACTTTGCGAGAGATCATTGTGTGGGTTTGCCTGCCTTGTTTCTGGTTAATGCTATAGGGTGACATTTTAGCTGCATGCACGTTCAATCACCCTGTCCATTTTTATTATAACAGAATTTGGACACATTGTCTTTTCTTCTGCGTTAAATTCACTGTTGCAAATGGTATTCGGATTCTGAAATTAGATGTTTATCTCTTTACTAAATTGCATGCTTCTACATTTTCATTTCTTTACATAGTGTGTATGTGCAAAGATTTATAATATTCTGTTACCATAACAAGTTTCCAGTTGCCTTCTACAAATGCCTCTATTAACTCTGTAACATGGATTATAAAATTAACAATGAACCAAACTTTTGGATGATGAAAGATTTTAAACATTTGGTTTTGAGAAGTTGCAGTCTCATGAGTCCTGTTCATTCTGGACAGACTAAAAAGCTCTGTGCACTTCCCTTTCAGCTATTCCATTCGGAGTTCTACAGGGCACCTGTCTCATTCAAACGTATCCAATTTCCCAGACAATGAACTTTCTTGTGTTAGTTTCTGCATTTGCCCTATTAATTTGGCAGTAAGGTTTAGAATTACACTGCACAGTTTAACAAATCATTCCACCACCTTTCTCAATCCTGATTTAGTCGTTCAAACTAACTTGATCTGATGTGTATGATTTTGTTTTAATTAAAGCATATTCAGTAAACCTATAACGTGATGAAGTGCTTAGGAGGCTGAACTGAACTGGACAACTAACAGTTGCATGAGAAAACACTGCCATTAAATGGCCTTATTTAATAACAGTTTGTAGTGTTCTGCTAAACACTGAAACTATCAAACAAAAATCAGTCAAAAAGAGTTCATCTTAAATTGTAAGCAGTTTTTTTATTTTATGGCTATGCCATTCCCGCCTTCCAAGTGATGACATGCAAGAAAGCTGCAGAATGTGTTTTGTCTTCAGATCTAGAATGCTTCCTTTTCATGATTTTGTTACAGGGACCTGCCATTGTCTTTATTTGCCCTTTTTATTCCAAATGGCAGTGTTGAGACATTCCTGACTTTTTATCACAGTATTATTTGACTCAGTGCCCTACTGAAGCCTAATTGCTTTGTGTTAGGTCAGTGTTACCTCAGATAGCTATTCTCAATACTCACAGGCATGATTACTGATACAGAAACACAATGATAACACCTTTCATCCAAATTCTCCAAACCAGCGGCTCTGAATCTTTTCAGACTAGTCCTTTAACACTTAAAAACTACTTGCTTCCAAAATCAAACATCAAAATACAAGTGTCACAGCACATTACTGAAAAATTGCTTACTTTCTCATTTTTACCATATAATTATAAACTAAATCAATTGGAATACAAATATTGCACTTACATTTCAGTGTACAGTATATAGAGCAGTGTAAACAAGTCATTGTCAGTATGAAATTTTAGTTTGTACTGACTTTGCTAGTGCTTTTTATGTAGCTTGTAAAACTAGGCAAACATCTAGATGTGCTGATGGACCCCCAGAAGACCTCCGCTGCAAGCCCGCAGTGGTACACCTACCCCTACTTGAGACTCACTCATCCAAACGGTTCAGCAATCTTTGCAAACTATTACCAGCGGCAGCTACTATATAGAGGGGTCACTACAGGACCCAGCCGGGAACACAGCGGCATCTAAACAGTGCATGGCCGCACCACCCAGCAGGGTGGGGATGAAACTGAAGAAACACCTTGCTTATCTGACTGATCTGAGAGGGGATGATTATTAATTATCATTAAGGACGGCCGAATACGGTTACCCAACTGGACTTTAGCCAGAATCCCAGCCTGAACACAACCGGAGACAGGTGCCCCAAACCTGGGCATGTTCCCGTATGTGAAGACGCTCCCTCACCCCTCAACGCGTCGCTACGAACTTTCCCCACCTCCCCCACCAGAGGATCCCAGTAGCACCGGGTCGCCGTCGCCAGCCGAGGAACTTCCAACGTCCTGGCTTCCCTCCCGCGCTGAGGGCCCCAGTGCCAGCCCCGGCTGACCGGCCCCTCTGGCGGGGGCGCCTCGGAAAGGAGCGTGGGGCGAGGGCGGGACGTGGGCTGGACGGCGGAGGAGGGTGGAGACGGGAGGCTGAGTGGGGAGGGGAACGGAGAGGCGAGGGGCGGGCGGAGGAGGGAGGGAGTTGGCGCCAATGGGTCTCTCCCAGGGGATCCCCTGGCAGCCTCCGCCGGCCCCTTGACCTGCTACTGCGGCGGGCGGCTCCGCCGCACTGGGCGCCCCCCGGGGAGGACACGGACGCGGGGCTCGCCCAGGAGGGCAGGGAGGCGGCGGCCTCCCGGAGATGGCGGGAGCCAGGGCGCTCTGCTGCAGCCTGGCGGGCCGGGGGCTGGCGCCGGCTCCCTCGCAGGGAGCCCTGCCCGGCTCGCCGTGTCCGTGACCTGCACCGGGGCCCTCCGCTGTTCCTCGGAGCGGGGGACCTCGGGCTACTCAGCGGCGGCTGGGCTGCTTTTTCCCGTTCACAGCTTTTTCTCTTGTTCTAACCCGTTTTAATTTGCTCCCCAAACCATTCCATAAAAACCCTTATTTGAACACGAACCAAAAATGAAGAGGTAGACAGAATGATAATCTATTATACAGTGCCTTTTGTCCCGAAGGATCCCAAAGCAATTTAGAAGCCGAGGGCCTCCCTGTTTGTTTATTACACGTTAAGGGCGACACTTTCACATCATTAATATATATAAAAGCAGCTTGCTAGTTTTAACTTTACCAATATTCGCACCCCAAAATGTACACAACCCCCTTTACTCTGCCAAAATTTAAACAGCAGATGCTTTGCTAAAAGCTAAATACTGTGTGGTGTAGCTATAGCCTTACAAAAGACTTCATTACTGTTACAAAACATTTGCTACTCCATAGAAAAAATTAATAGCCATTAAGGTTGTATAATGAAACCTTTCCAACACGGAAGGTACAAAAGGGAAGGTAATGAACAATTACATAAAGATTACAAAGGTGGCCTGAAATGTCTAGAAACTGCTTAAGATTCCCAATCGCTAATTGAGTTTGTTTAGACTTAAAAACCAACAACAAAAGACACTAGATAAGTCAGTACAGTAGAACCTCAGCGTAATGAGCACCAGAGTTAGGAACTGATCTAACCACCCATCTCATTTGGAACGAAAGTACAAATCAGACAGCAGCAGAGAAAAGAGGGGAAAAAAGGCAAATACTGTGTAGTACTGTGTTAAAGGTAAACTAACAAAAAAGGGAAAGTTTAAAAAAAGATTTGACAAGGTAAGGAAACTATTTCTGTGCCTTTTTCATTTAAATTAAGATGGTTAACAGCAGCATTTTTCTTCTGCATAATCAAGTTTCAAAGCTGTATTAAGTCAATGTTCATTTGTCCTCTTTTGAAAGAACAACCATAACGTTTAATTCAGAGTTACGAACAACCTCCATTCTCCAGGTGTTCCTAACTCTGAGGTTCTACTTGTTCTTTTACTTACTTGCTAATATCGGAGTTCTGAGCTCTGTGTTCTCTCACAAGAGTTAGACACACCATTTGCAGCAGAAGGCATGCAGCTGCTGTATCTGTATTTGGTGTTGGGGAAGCAGCTAATGGGGAAGCAGCTAATTGCTGCAATGAAATACAAAATCCTAAATGCCTGAACTTGGCTTAGTAGATGGCTAGCCTTTTTGTTCACCTTTTATTATAGTCAAGAATTGTGCCAAGTTAGTGAGAACTTTTAATTGTCTTATTTGAGAGGTCACATTTTTCACCAATGCTGCTCTCAAAATTAGATGTTCAAGAAGTAAGATCACTATAGTTCTAGAACCATTAAATAATGACCTAGGAGGTGAAAGGCTGCTGCCTCTCATTATCCAGCCTCTGAACTGTGCAATCCTCCACTAGCTCTTTTCCTAGCACACAATATACTTTAAACTGCAATTTTTCATATTTGAAAAAAAAACAACTCTACTTAACTAGCATTTCAAACAAAGCTCAGATAATCCTCCTCTGAGGCATTCTGATGTGGCAGTTCTGGTCTCAACCAGCAATGAAAACATGGCTCTGAAAAACAGACAAATCTGTTTTTACTATATTATACTATATATACTATATTACAGTGCAGCTACCAGTCAGAGCCAGAAGTCCCATGTACCTTAGAAACAAAAGTTTCCTTTTGATACAATTACATATTTTAGGGGTATTGTATCAGGTTTATTAAAATTAGTATTATACAACTCAAACTGGATACCATCAGATTAGGCCTGAATAAAGACTGGGAGTGGTTGGGTCATTACAAAGCCTAAACCTAATTTCCCCAATAGTAATTTCTCCCTACTATTTCTCACACCTTCAAATTACCTGTCTGTAATGGGCCACTCATTACCACTTCAAAAGTTATTTTTCCTCCCTTGGTATCCTGCTGTTAATTGATTTATCTCATTAGATGGACCTCAAACTTGGTAAGGCAACCCCCATCCTTTCATGTAATTTATGCCTGCTCCTATATTTTCTACTTCATGCATCTGATGAAGTGGGTTCTAGCCCACAAAAGCTTATGCCCAAATAAATTTGTTAGTCTTTAAGGTGCCACAAGGATGCCTTGTTGTTTTTACAACTCAATATATAGTCTTCCTATATGTCAATCAGATTCCAGATGATTAGGAATATTAATGAGTACAATCTATATAGTTCATTATCCAAACTATTCTTTCCCACATAAATGATATTAGGGCAACATAATCCAGTTTCAGCAAATGGGGGCTTTCAAATCAGACGTTTGGATAAATGAGTTTCTACTGTAGGTGAGATTTTGCCTTGTGCAGTTAAGATGATCTGTGGCCACCAGGAACCAGTTTCTAGGGCCAGATTTTAAAAGGTGTTTAGGTACCTCAAGGTGCAGATAGGTGCCTAACGATGCAGAATTTTGACATGTAACTCCTACAGGTACCTAACTTCCTTAAAAAATCTGGTCCTAAATCAAATAAAACAGCTTAGTTTTTATTTCAGCTTTCTCCAGGCAGGGTGTGAAACCTGAGATGGCAGATGTTCGGTGAGTCAGTTTTAATGGCTTGAAACTTCAAAATCCTTTTATTGCTAAAGTAACTAACTTTATTTATAAATAAGTTTAATGTAAAATCAACCTGAACTGTAGAAATCCAAAACACACAATGCTTGAGAACAAAGAGGAAGCTGGCAGAATAGGCATCTTCAAACTGTGGCCTGCATTAGATCCAATAGTGACATAGGACAAGACTGTACCCAGACCCTGCCTGGCTGCAAGGAGCCACTTCTATCGTCTGCAGTGTCAGTGATGTCGGTGTCAGTCCTTGTATCCTTAGACTGAGATTTTGTGAGTTACCTGAAAAATTTAGACACCCAATTTCTGTTAATGAAAATCCCTAGGTGGTGTTGAACATCTCAGCTTTGAAGTGGAAAGACTTTATAGAGCTGGTGTCACTATCTTCTCCAGCGGGGATAGGGAGAAGAGCCATGGTCCCACCCTGGTCAGCACAAGCGGCCAGGGACTACACCTTCTTCAGGGGTGCCACACCAGCTATGCCCCTCCAGTGCTCCTTAGACTCAGGGAAGCATTATTGCTACTGCAGGTACAGTGCTTTCCAGAGCTCTTGCCAGGGTGGCTGGATATCTACACCTCCCTATCAAGAAGCTATGTCTACATGCCACGATCTAGTTCAGAGACTCTTCCAATTTATACAGCCAGCATGTCAAAGACAGCAACTGGGAAGAGCTTCTATGTAAAAAAAAAAAAAAGCTGGAGCTGATCCCTTCTTGGGCAGATTAAATTAAAATTTCAGTGAAACTCCCTGGAAGGGGAAGATTAAACTGTTTAATTTAAACTAAATGTTCAATCAAGCATGTGGAAGACTCCAAACAGACACCATAACAATGTTGCAGGGAAGGTAATTATCCTAGCATAAGTGTGTGTATATGGAAGTGGTGATGGAGGATCTCAGGTGAAAATTCCTACCTTAGTTCTTGAGTTGGAATTCTTTGGAGAAAATTTGCTCAACCTGTGGAAGTCTGTCATATCCATCAGTTTAAGGAACAGCTTTCATAAGTCCTGACTAACCCTCCTTTGCTGAAAATTGGTGTGTGCAAAAGCAAGGAGGATTTATGAGAGAGGAACATGGAAGAACCCCTCCAAAAATGATTTTTTAATATTTGATTATATTAGTCTTCTACACAATAGTTAAATGCTTTTAAAGGAATTCAGTTGTACTGCTACAAGGTTCTTTTCTCTATATACGTAACAGTTTGTGCAAACAAGCATGGCTATGTTTACATAAATGAACACAAAAATTAATGCAAAGGTCATCTCAAAAAAAGTTTATTAGCATGATTAAAAAGATGTGTTGAAGAATGACAGTCAGAGATAAAATAACTTCTTAACATGGAAGAATATCCATTCCAACTCTATATTCAACAATGTTCTGAACTGAATGGACAGCTGTATTGCCAATTTTCACTTGATATCTTAAAGAACAATCCATACTGTGTATCGGTTCATGTATCATCATAACTACTGCTTTTGTCTGGTTATGATCCCTACTGCAGTTAAGTATAAAAAATATCTTCCATTAATGTTGGAATGCAGACTGCATTGTTGGGCTAACAGTTGGTAAAAATTCTCAACTGAAGAGTCTGTTTTAAAAAAACTGTCCTTTTTAAAGATACTACAAAGAAATACATTAGTATTTTGGCCTTTAAAATTCTTACATGATATTTATTTAGAATGGCAATCCCAAAATTCCCTCCCATTAAGTAATCATAAATCAGACACCTCTATCAGAGGCTGCTTCTTGGGTTTGACTCTGGAGACTTCTACTTCGTATACGCTTACATGGGCTTGAGGACGAAGACAGCATCATCTAATACATAGTAGTCATTATACATATCACCTTCACATAAGTATGGCAGTCTGGTGAAAGCCTCTATGGCAAAACCAGCTTTTCTGAAAACTTCTGGCAGGCTATTCACCTGTTCTTCCCAAGTCTGCCCCTTGATTTCCAAAACTTCTGAGGGTTTTTCCCACTTGCCACCTACTGAGAAAACAAAACAATTGTATTTAAATTTTAAAAGGATCCTTTTCAATGTATGGCAGTCTCTTAAAGAAAGCATGCTATGCTGCTTACATTCCATTTCGGACTTTATGATCCATATTACCCAACACATGGTGGGTAGAGCATTTTCCAGGTCTACCTGAAGACCACAATATTCAGGGGTCTTGTTTGAGTATAGAGAGGGTTGCCACCCCCAAAGCTCAGATTTTTTTAAATCCTCTACTAATAGTTCTATGTGCAGGCCCACTTGACCAAATAACTATTTGACTAACAATAGTAAGATCATCTAGTGAAACTCAAATTTGGCAGATGTAGTCTGAGAAACTCTAAAATCTTGGCTAACATTAAAATGCCTTCTCATATTTATCTGTCATACTTCCGTGCTGGAACTGGCTTCAATTAGTTATAATAAATAAAGCCAGACGCTAACAACCATAATTTGTTATGAATTCTTCAGGAATACTGTGGTCATACTACTAGCTAAAAAACAAAATCAATCCCTTAGCCCCTCCCCAAAAAAATCCACCTCAAGAGACTCCACACCAAACTAGGAAAGAAATCCTAAGTGGGTCCTGTGGAACAGCATCTACAGAACTTCTGTTCATTCAACGGCCATTTTGATAAGTGAGAAGAGAAGGATTATTTGTTTAGGGTCCTCTCAGAGAGGAAATGGAGTTCTGGATAATTTTATATAATGAAAAATAAAGTTGTCATTTGTTATAGCCAATGAAATCATCAGAAGCAATCGAGCAATGTAGTAGTTTTAAAATTTAAAAAAAAACAACTCGCTGTCAAAAGAATAGATTTTTACCAATCCCATCTAACTGAAAAATGTAATTGATTATGTTTTAAATACATACTGTATCTTTAAGAAATTTACTGAACACAATGTTTAATTCCTGTAAATATATGCAAGTAGGAAGTGTCTGAGCATGAAATTTAGAGCATTATGTAACTCCTAAAGTTTCCTAATTAACTTCCTCTTTTTTTGAGCAGAAACATTTCTGGACAAACACACGAAGAAATGGCAACTTTCAATAAATGCAAAGTCGTGCTACTGTTGGAATTCAACTGGATTCTATACTATGTTGGTAAGACTTTTTTTCCCCCCCAATTTACTGTCTTCTTCACCTGTTTTAAAAGATTCATATGTATTTTCTTACAAATAAGATTGAAAATGCAGTGCTCTCATTTGGAACAAGTCTGTAAGATAAGAGGGGCAGGAAAAAATTCTGCTTTGGAGTTAGCTAATTTCTGCTGTCTTCATAAAGTTTCCTAATCAAATGAAAATTAATGAAAGATTGTTCTTCCAAAGGATTATACAAAATACCCTCATAACTTATGACCATCAGTCCAAATCCTCTCCCTCTTGTATAGCAGACCCCAGATGCAGCAAAATGGCTGCAGGTATGCTCTACGGAGTTGGTAAGAGGAAGTTTCTGGGAATCCAGCACATGGTGTCTGCATCAGCTGCAAGTCACAGAGTTCTGCTCCATAGGGGCATCCTCCAACCCAGTGAACAGTGGTCTTAGGGCAGGGACAGAGAGATTAGCCACTTGGTGGATATACTGTACCAGCCAATCAGTATCTTTCACAGAGTGGGAGTGCAGTAGCTGCTAGGGCTACTGCAGCCTCAAGGAAACAGTTGTGACCATGGGGTGGCTCTGCTGCTGCTTTGTGGCACAGAAAAAAAAGAGAATGCCCTCTCTCTGTTCCTGTGGAACCCCTATGAACTCAACCTGCCTGCATTTGGTCCACCAGGAGCTCGGACAGTACAAAGATGAAGAGTCACATAAGTATCCAGACTAGGGTGACCAGATAGCAAGTGTGAAAAAATCAGGACCAGGGGTGGGGAGTAATAGGCCCCTATATAAGAAAAAGCCCCAAATATTGTGACTGTCCCTATAAAATCAGGACATCTGGTTATCGTAATCCAGACAATATTAAGTAGTAACATTCTATGCTACCCTAACTTTACATTTTTATTGTACTGATTACATACAATACATAATTTGTAATAATCCAAATTTGATCAAAGATGAGTCCACTTCAACTTATTTTTTGTTTTGTAATTTGTTTGCTAAATACTTTCTTGAAAGTAAAACAAAATAAAAAATGTTGGTTTAGCAATCTCTCATTTCTAGAGTCTCCATTCCAATTATCTAAATTTTAGGTATTTAACCATTACTTTGATATAATTATTTTGTCATATTTAAATTTATTAAAGTTATTTATTTCTATAAGGTCTTGGTAAAAAAAATGCATTTGTCATAACAGTTATAGTAAACAAAACTTGTAATTTGCTGGTGATTCAGTTCCTTAATTGAAGTTCTTTCGTGTTTAACCTTCCCTTGCCTTCTTTTTTCTGTATATTGCTTAATTTTAAAATGTCAGTATCAGCAAGTGGCACTACTGACCTGTGAAACCCATGATCAGTTAGCAATCACATTCATATTTTCCTATGTATATGAAAAATAGTGAATAAAGTTCAAAATAGTATTTAGCCCACGAGGCAATCTTCTAAGAAGAAACTTAATGAAAACAACCGAAAGAGGTCCCACGGTGGAAATATCACCGCTTTCTCTCTCTTCCCCCCTTTCTAAATTCAAGGTCACATATTTAATTTGCAACATCCCTTACTCTTAAATCCTCTCTCAATCAAGTATGTGTTTATTCTCAACAGGTCATGTTGTAGATACCTGCAAAGTTACCGTAAAACAACACCAATTTAAGGAAGTAGACGACAGTGTCAGCACTGTGAATGTAACATGCAGTTTCTCTGCTTCCGGATGTCATGGCTCCCCTCAAATGCTATGGTTTCGCTATAATGATTTTACACATGAGGCTTTGTGTACACCTCAATGCACAGAGAAGTTCCAAGTGATTGAATCACTGTCCGACCATAATGTTTTACTTCAGATCAACAAACTGACTGTAAACGACAGTGCCATTTATATCTGTGGAATAGCATTTTCAGATTCAGATACACACACATCCAAGCAAACTGGGGGAGGAACGATATTGGTGAAAAGAGGTCAGTCACTACTTCCTATGAACAATCGTAAAAAAATACATTATGTTGTTTTCTAAATATTTCTAATTATTTACACTTGCAAAATATGGTACATTAATAGTTTACTGGGAACCTTGTTGATTTTACTATCAATCTGAACAGCAAATAAGACCCAATGTCATACTCTGGGTATGTGTGTTAAAGTCAAACTGACATGAACTGGAGTTCCAGGTGCAGAATTAAGATCAACTAGGGAGATACTTTGTTAACAAAGCTAAAAATCAGCAACTTTGTATGGTTTACTAACCAGATGCTGTACTATCATGTAATGCAAGTGACCCGTCAGAGATGTTCTATAGTAATCCAGGAGATTGGATGCTGTATTTTCAAAACTGAACATACAAATACTCCATGTCAAGCTTCATGGAGGGTTTTGGGACTGGCACACAATAAATCATACACCAACAGTAATAGTCACAAACAAGTAAATGGCTTCTGTTGAGAAACTGCCATATTCAGGAGGGACTGTGTCTAGCAGACAGAGCAGGATTCTGGGACTCTGGGCTGATTCTCTGCCACTGATTCATTGTGTGAACTTGAGCAAATCATTTTACTTTGGTGTCTTTAGTATCTCCACCTATGTAACAGGGATAAAGATATTCACAGGGATGAGGAGCTTAATTAACTAAATTTCTGGTTACATGTGCTTCAATAACAAGCTCTAGAAATATGTACAAAAGTTAAAAAAAAACAAAACCCTAACTAATGGACTCTCTCTCCCCTAACCGAGTTCCATACTCTCCCTACATTCACCCCACCACTCATACTGCTAACGTCTGAACAAACACATGAGCCTTCTTCATACTTGTTACTTAAAAGTTAGATTTTAGACCAGAAGAGGGCTATGGTGGGAAGAAAACAAAATCCCAAATCAAGGGCTCTCCAGTCCCCAGCTGTTTGAGTCTAGTGACCCTTATCAAGTGAGTTCCTCAGATGAAAGTGGTTATAATACAAATATTATTCTTACTAAGAATATGATCAAAATAGAACAGGTTCCCATTATTCTAACAATTTTTTATTATGACTAAAGGGTCTGAGAAGTACAGCACTGAAGAATACATCCCCATGATAGTCCTCTCATCTTTGCTGTTTCTATACAGCACTGCCATACTTGCAATCTTTATATTCTATAAGGTGGGTTTAATTTTGACTTTTCTTATTTGGTTGTTTTCATTCTGACTTCTCAATAGCTTTAATGTTTTCCTCAGGATCCAAGGGTCATCATGGATTTTAATTACTTTTGCATCACAGACAGCAAACGAGTTTTACAAAGGTTGTGGTTGATGATTACATCTCATATGCATCTGCAGACTCTCACACATAGATTCAGATTAGATACTCATTACATCTCACACATATCACTTACCGATTTTTTTTTTTTTTTAGAGAGAGTTTCAAGAGAAAAGCAGCAGAAACCAAACTATCCTTGGAACAATTTACAGCAAGTTTGGTATATATTGCCAGAAGTCACTTTGTAAATGAGACAGACTATCAAAAATACAAAAATATGATAAGATTCAAATATTTTGAAAGAAAAATAGTTATCAAATAAAGAGCATTACTACCAAATACACAGGTTGCAAGCTCCATGGATTAATGTCTATTGATAAACAAATAATGAAATTTATATAACACTAAATGCCAAGTGCAATGAAATTATTTCAGGCAATACTCTTACTTACATAATGAAGTCCTATTCAAAATATTGTAGGATGCATGGAAAAGGGAGTTGGAGGAGGGTTACAGGGCATCCTAAACTTGGAAAAGCTCCCCCAGAACCAGGGAGAGGAGGTGTGCATGTTTAAAATGCACCCAGTTATTGGGGACACTGACATTGGTCTTTATTAAGTAAGTGTGGTGGTTTTTTGTGTGTTTTTGTTTTTAGAACAATCATCAATATTTGGAACCCTTAAATGAACTCGATAAATAATGAGATATCCCTAAATGTTATGAGCAGGCAATACATTTTGCTACAGTACCTCTTTAGTTATTATTTGGCATGGACTATGTAAATAAAGTTGATTTTTGTTTTGCAGTCAAAATCCAAACTGGTAAAGAAAACCAGGAAAGGAGATGTGAAAGGAGAGCACCATGTATGTTAATATTCACTTAACTTGTCTTGGGTGTCTTTGATTCATAGATTTTTTTGTTTTTTAAATATAACCTTGAACACTTCCGGGGACATTAAATTGGCTAACTGAAGGCTCAGACAAAGGGGTTACCTGGGCTGGAAGTATATAGAGCTCAAACTGTAGATGTAAGTGATTAAGGGCTCCAGTGCTGAAGATTTATAGAAAACTATTTGCTGAATTTAGAGTCGGAGTTTAAAGATGAGACGGTCACCAACACCACCTAGCCACTCCCACACCAACCCCAACAACTAGAATTATATCAAAGTATTACATCCTTCAGGAGACTAGGCTGTTATGTGCCACAGGCAGAAAACAGGAGAGACCAAGGTGCACCAATGCCCAAGTCCCCTATAATGGCAGGGAACTGATTAAGTAAGATATGCCCAGATGATCTAGCAAGTGACCTCTGCCCCAAGCTTTAAAGTTTCTGTTCATTGGTCCTTTTTGGCTAATTGGACAGTGAGAACTATGCTAAGGGCCACCTCCAACAGGCAACTTCCTGTCTTAAGTGATGGCTTTTCAGTAACATCGAGATTACAAGTAAACCATGTTTGAACTATAGTTAAAAAGCCAACCTCTGCCATGCAACTGATTTTTCCTGGTCCCTTGGATGGTGGCTTTGGCTTTAGATGGGTTCCACCATACTTAAATCCTGTTTAGAATATATACTGCAACACCCTCTTGGAAAAAAAAAAAATCCACAAGTTAAAGAAGGAATTTAACTCGACAGTGAGAAATCATTACTGTTCTACAGCCAGGGCTCCCTTTGGCCACGAAACTTACAGTTTTGAAGCTGTGGTGACATCTTGATTAAATTTTAAAAAGTTAAAAAAAAAAAAAAGAAATTAGCAAAGATATATCATAGAGGCAAGTGCATTTTTCCAAATCTGTCTCTAATGTAAAATTGTAGTTAACCACATTTTAACCACTGCAGAAAAATACGAGTGGGCGAACAGTTTGTCGAGCAATTGTACAAGAACTGTACAAGAAGAGATATGCTGAAGACCATCATCAGCCTGTGAGTAATGAGTAACATGAAAAGGGGGTTTCCAAAATCTTGTGGCTATTTACTGTAGTTCATTGTATGTGGAAAAAATGGAGAAGCAAATTTCAGAACTATATTACATTTTCTACAGAACTAGACTTCTTCGCTGTCTGAGTGTCAGGATTGGCAAGATTTAGTCCTGAACCAGCAATAGCTTTTCTATACTTACAATGCTAAAAGTTTCAGAAGTCCAATACTGTGCATCCCAGCAGGGTTAAATTGGGATCTACATACTGTTGCGGAGTGGAGATACCCCTCTTTCCAAAGGGATTTTGAACTCATTTTATGTCTGAGAAGGCCTGAGGTGCCAGTCTTTAAAGCCATGACATATTTTAGGTATAGAAAAACATTGCAGTTCACTTTTGGAGGCATTTTAATTTCATTTTAATTTCTCTCCCCCTCTGAGCGCTGAATAGTTGGACCCATGGTAATGAAGGCACATGGCTTTACAAGTGGAGAGTTACAAAAAGTTACAATAAAAAGTTTTTTAAAAACCTCAAACATTCCTAAAACACTTATTGTAATATACGCAACATATACAGAATACTTCATGGTATTGTATCACAGAATGAAAGTTATTTCATCCTCCCAAATTTATAACATTTTTTAACCAAATCATAGTGTATTTTGCATATGCCATGTAAGTTACAGGAGAACTATTGTAGAAAAACTCACCACTTTCAAGTTAAGAAAACTACTCTTGAATCTACACTGCACAAGCAATACAGCTCCTTTCTTATTCTAATCAGGGAGCAGAACATACACTTCCCAGATGAAGTACAAAAATGAAACAGGCATTCAGCACTGACAGGTCAAACACTTGCCCTCCCATAAAGCCTGTATTTTAATATTCTTACCCCTGACAGTTTTCCTCTATAACTGCCCTCCATAAAGCCATCAAACCCCTACTGATGTAATCCAGGACCTGGCAGATGTGGACATACACATAATGTAAACATGACTGTCCTGCTGACTCTTTGTGCTCCCCTGGGAGCTGTATTCAGGGTAGTCAACAGTGAACGAAAAAGGTTAAGAATCCTGCAGATGCCACAGGTATGAAGGCATCTGGATAACGGACAGAAGGAAGGGGGAAGTATTCTTCAGCAGTAGCAAAGGAAAGGAAGTTTGCCCCACTGAGGAAATCTTTTTAGAAAGCCAACTATTACACAAACATTGTAACCTTTTACAATATATACTTTTTTTTTTTTTTTGCAGGAGTGTTTGGAACCAGATGACACCATCTATCAAAACAGATGATAAAATTCAAAGTACACACATACTCAAGATCCTTTATGTGAAATACAACTGAACATGTCTGAGACTTCAAAAATTAATTTTCTGAAAGTCGTACCTTGCTAAAAAAAATATGAATCCTCACTGAGCAGTGCTTTTTTTTTTCAAAAGTGTTTTGCAAATAGATCATCAGATACAAATGACAGTATTCCAGCTAAAGTGTGAATATTAATTATTACAGTCCTATGTTTAACATTACCAAGCCCTCTCCCTCTGAAAAATAAAAATATTGTAAAAGGACTTTATTTTCCATTGAAGAACTACTAATACTTTATGGAAATTTTCATATTTAGGGTTAGTTCTACACATAATTTTCTTTTTAATTTCTTTTGTGAATTTAATGCTTCTGAAAGGTTTGTGATAGGCACAAAAAGAAAATGATGCCTTGAGGTCAAATTCTGCTCTCACATTGGTGTAAATCAGCTATAACTACCACTGATGTCAATAGTAACTCAGGATTTAGACCAGAGTAAGAGGAGAATCTGGCTGGCTGTACGCAGAACAGGTACAAAAAATAGGCAATATAAAAGCATACACACTAATGTAATGTCAAAACTGATCCAGAGGGACCGTATGGCAGGTTAGGAAGGTAGCTTAGTCTACATGTCAATCCAAAGACTGCTCTTCTTTCAATGTTTATATGTATATGTGTTATGCAGACAGTATCCCCAAGTGCTAGCCAGAAGCAGTGCCTCATTCCCCATTAGAATGACACCCAGTCTCTACAAGGACATGAAGGGCATTCTATGAACCCTCTCCTCCTTCCCTTTGTGCATCTGCACAGAACTGGATATAACTTAGACTGTTGGACTACAGTCACGCTTCACCAGTTCTCACTTAGCTAATCTGCACACCTCAAGAATCTTACAAGATACCTGCTGGTCTCACCCATCCTTTCAGCAAAGAGTTAATTGTGTCCCGTAGTGAGGCCTCATCTAACATTTTGCAACTTAAGAACACTGGAACTGCCAGACTGGAGCAAAGCAGAGATCTGTCTAGTCCAGTGTCGCCTACATAGGCAAGTACCAAATATTTCACAGGAAGGTTTTAAAATGCACAAAAATCCACATTACATAATGGACAAATATAGAGCAACATGTCTAATAAACTTTCTTCCTAATCCCGAGCAATTAATGGCTAGCTGCTTCTCTCTTCAAGCATGGTATCTTATACATTTTTATTCTAGTAACTAAAGTTATTCTTATTTGTATAAATATCAAATCCTTTTTTAAACCCTAAGCTTTTTGCCTCAATGATACACATAGAAGTGAGTTTCACAGATTAATTAGATAAGAAAGCAAGATAGATAACACTCATTACAAAATACCTACTAATGAAGTATAAATATTAAAGTACAAATGAACAGAGTACGTTTTGTAATGCAGTATGATTAACTTATTAGTAAGATTTCTGCTTGTCAATTCATAAAATTTTGAACTCCACAATAACTTTGTGTTAGGGTGAATTAGTGAGGTTTTATGTACTTTGGAAAATAAAAACAAAGGTGTATTTCTCTCAAACTCTTTGGTAATAACTTGTGAATAAGCTACTTTGGACTAGATGTCATTGTAATTCCAGAAACATTTGAAAGAACAAAGTAATATTTCTTTTGTTTCTTATAGTTTTATAAGAACATTTGTTTCGGTCATTTAAAAAAGTTAAGAACAAGGAAACAGAGGCTGTGTCAAGCATAGCAGAGTATAATTCTCATTAACAGTATAGTTAAATTATTCCATTTTCAGGCTCCAATCGTGCCATTGGATCCACACATAGGCTGACCCATTTGCTTACACATATGAGGTCTGAATCAGAGCTCATATCTGTAAAATAATAAAAGACTTTTCTAAAAGGGGTTTAAAACTCTTTAGTACAGTAATTGAAATACACGCTTTCTAGGATCTTCCACATGTTCCGAGTGTTTGTTCTTGTTTACAATGTACGATAGTGAATTCATTCTTTGCTTCTTTTAACATATCTTGTAAAATAATAAAAAGCTTTGATTTCTTAACTACAACATTTAGAACACTACTTGGTCTGACACAGAGCTTTTTGCATGACATACAATGTCATCCCAGTCTTGCACTGGAGAGTAGGTTAGACGGTTCAATGGGGAGAGTTTTAGTGGAGTATCTTCTGCTGATATTGATTTAAAATTTTCTATAAAAAGTTGTGTATGGGTCCAGAGTTCTGGACAGCCAGATTTACAAAATGGAATGAAAAAATCTTTGGAATGTGGGGAACCACCACTACATATAGTGGTGACCCCAGTCTATCATAATGGCATCTCTCTTTAAACAGAATCATAGACATCTGAGTGAATCAAATGTTACAATAATGTCATTTGAAATGAAGTTAATCACATCAATTAAGGAAGTCAGATTCTTATTTTGTGTTTGACATTTTAACTCAACTAAACATGTACAATGACATGATTCAAAATATTGACCTGGCCAGGATGGGACAGGGGATCGGATTGACATTTAAGTGATTATATAGTTTATGGTTAGTTTGCCTCTTAAAATAGAGGGTTAAAATTGAAATTTAAGTCTAATTCTATTTTAAGGACCAGCTTTACATTAAAGCCATTGTTCTTTGTCTACTCTGCAAAAGTCCTAAGAATCTAGTGGTCCTGTCTGGTGCTTGCCTGATTTGATTATCTGAAACCACATATATAAGAGATTCTTCTTTCATCTGGATTTAGTAAGAGGTTTGTGGTTATTTAATTGCTGAAAAGAAGGAAGGCATTTCTTGTTAGAAGTTTGTAACAACTTGGAACAGGTTTTGTCCTAGCAGTTTGCATAATCTGAAGGTACCAAATTCAACTTTTAGAACATAAAGGTCAAAATTAATCAAATGCAATGGCTGCTTCACTATTACCATCTCCAGGCAGGTACAGCCCCAAGCAAAAAAAGTGCTCTTTACTTATTTGCTATTGGTCAATGTCTCATCAGAAATTGCTTTTAATACAATTAAAATATATTGAGAACCAGGCATGTTCAAAACTTAGAGACAGATAATTACTTCTTTAAAAATATCCAGATGTACATATACACCAATGGAGATATCCACTTTCAGATAGACAAAACTGGAATATCAAAGTTCTGCTGATAGCCAGTCTATAGCAGTGGGTAACAAACATGCTGGATGTGTTTCAAGATAAACAAAGGGTTCCCAAACTTGGATCGCGGCTTGTCCAGGGTAAACCCCTGGCGGGCCACAAGACACTTTGTTTACCTGAGCATCTGCAGGTACGGCCGCTCGCGGCTCCCAGTGGCCATGGTTTGCTGTTCCCGGCCAATGGGAGCTACAGGAAGTGGTGCGGGCCGGCCCACCGCTTCCTGCGGCTCCCATTGGCTGGGAACGGCGAACCACGGCCACTGGGAGCTGCGAGCGGCCGTACCTACAGATGCTCAGGTAAACAAAGTGTCTCGCGGCCCGCCAGGGGCTTACCTTGAACAAGCTGTGAATCAAGTTTGGGAACTTGAGATAGACACTGCATAACTGGAGCAGCCTTCACTGATAAGGGCTTACCAAAGCTATCATGACACACCACCCTGCAGGTCACACAAGACCATCAGGGAAAGCATTGTGATCTGATCTGAGATTAGAGAAAAGCAGCAACAACAAAGCAAGGGAAATGGAGCTGTCTGAAACAAAATGTCTCGTTTGCCACTGGTCACCAGCACAAGCAAAGCTTCTTTCTGGTTTACAAGATGCCATACAGAAGATTCTAACAAGAAATGTCTTGAAGTTCCATATGCAGAGAACATGTTTTCAAGTCCTAGTGGCTTATTAGTCCAATAGCCAATTCTCCTTCCACTAGATACTAGGGGATTGAACCATGAGAAAGTAAAAGTGGATTCCTCAGATTTCTCTCTCTGTTTCTCCACCATCTGTTATGCTAGAAAGTTGCATTAATTTGTTTTCAATATTGTTGTTACCTAACATGATGCAGGACTCGGAAAGAAAAAGACAGGAAAGCAGGTCCTGGATGGATCAGTGATTGCAAAACAGAGAAATTAAACTTAAGTGTATAATTATAAGGTACACAAGAAACAAGATAATATACAATCACTGCATATCACAGACTTTGCTTATATTGTTTCAATGTAGAATATAAAAGACACTGTTACACAGGCAGAACTGTATTTTACTATTACCTTGAATCTTATAGAAAATTTAGGACAGAAAGAAAATCTTTTCCATATTAAACAGAATAAGAAATTGTATCCAGATATGTTTGAAACATTGTATAGGTTCATTAAAAAAAATCCAGATTGGGACTCCTAACAGGGGCTGGATTTTTAGAAGTGCTGAACACCCATCCTCTGAAAAATCAGCCCCAGAACTAAGGCACATAAAACCACTAGTAACTTTTAAAGATTTAGGCCATGATGCTCATGATATTCATTGAGGGAAAAATCAGATATATTTGAAAAGTGCTCTCAGATTCTTCTCCAAAACTTAGACAAAGGGATAAAAGTTAATGATCAAACGTGAACTCCAAAAGAGATATGCTGGATCATTTAATACAGAGTAAAACAAACATGATCAGGTATTATATATATATCAGTAATACTGTTTTAATTACTACTCACTCCGATTAATTTCTTGATGCAACTGAAGTCACCGACACTGAAGTATAGCGCTGTAAATAGTTTGATCCTAGCTACCCAAGAGACATCTCACCCTATGCACTACTGCACAGCAAAGATCAGTTAAGGTACTCTTGTTCACAGTATCTAGATCTGGATATCTGGGATTGCTTGTACCATGAATTCAGTGGAGGTCCCTTGTCTGAAATTTGCTTCCCGCATTGCTCCAACAGAGCTCAAGTATGAGAGCCTTCAGGATATGGTATAGGACCCATACATTTGCTCAGTCTTTCACTGATGGTAGCGAAAGGGGGGGGGGGGCAGTGAACAGTTTCAGTCCAAGGGCGGCCATCTACTTACAGTATATGTTTTATGTACAATTCTAGGAATTTTGAACATGCAATTAAGAGATACTGATCAGCACATTTTAAGTCTGATAAATATAAAGTTATTTTAGACAGTATTAATTCACAACACTATAACCTAAAACACCTTTCCCCTATGATCCCAAGTATCTTTTAATCTGTATCTACTTACCATTTTCCACATATGGATGAAAAGGCAAAACTAGTGCAAGAATGACTCTGCCTCTAGTTGGCTCCAATACACTTCTAATATCTTTTAATACAGTCAGTGGCTGATCACAGCGATCAAGCAAATTCAAGCAGCTGATAACGTCATACTGGAATCCTGTGTTCTGCCATTCATTTATACCGAGCACTCTAAAGAGAGAGAAAGAGATGGAAAGTGTTACAGTTAAACAACTGCAGGCTGAGTGCAGAGTTCTCAGTACACAGCCTGCCTATAGCAATTAGGAGAAGGAGATAATTCCCTACAACTGAGGCTGACCTTACCTTTATCAGACACTCTCTTTATACTGACAGGTTTCAGAGTAGCAGCTGTGTTAGTCTGTATCCGCAAAAAGAAAAGGAGTATACTGAGAGCACATAGGGCTTGTCTGCATGGGGGACTTAGTTCGCACTGAGGGGATACACTGGTTGGTGTGCAATATGTAAGCCACACTAAGAGCATGCAGATGGGGTTGCTTTGCCCTCTTTTAATTTGCATCATTGTGTGTACACAGCAGGAGCTGGATGTGCATTAAGCATGCAGTATACTGTGTGCATTCTGGGATTTTTCTTGCTGAGCATTGTGAGATCCACAGCAGAAACCAGGGGAATTCTGGGACTTGGGGGGGGGGGTCAAACTCCAAAAATCCCATGCTTTTACTTCTTCCATTCCATACTTCCCCTCTTTCTGGATGGGCTAGCACCATTTTTGAATCACTGTCAGCCAGCATGGATTCAAGAATGCAGTGCATTACTTTGCTAGTACCTGCAATTTGCAAAACACACAGAAACTGTTTGTGCTCTATCTGAACTCTCAGAGCCAGGTAGCTTCAGTTTTGGAAGCCAACAGCAGCACCTGCAGTAACACCAGCAGGTGGAGAAGGATGATGACGATAATGACGACACTGAGGAAGAAGAGGTTACTTACCTGGTACAGTAAATGAGTTCTTCGAGATGTGTCCCACTATGGATGCTCCACTTGAGGTACTCATGTGCCTTTGATCAGTTTTTTTCAGCAGCAATGCTTGTTTGGTCCACACATGTGCCCTAGCCATCCTCATGCCCATACTGAGGATATAGGTCGGCATGGCACATTAGCAGCTGCACAGCAGAAGAGGATGCAGCCAGAAACCCAATTTAGAAAGTCTAGGTGGACACTGGTGTTACTTTAGCTCTCTGTGATAGAGAATAATAGTCTTGGAGAAATTCTAATAGGCTAGGTCCTCTCCAAATAGTAAACTAGCACCCTCTAATGTCTAAAGTATGAAGGGCAGCATCCTCCCTAGTCTGATGGGATTTAGAGTGGAAAACAGTGGATGAAAAGTCTGATATGTAAATTGGAGACTATTTTGGGTAGGAACCATGGGTGGTTGGAGGCATACGTTATCCTTGAAGACCATATAAGGCAGATCAGCCATCAAAGCCCCTAATTCACCAACTCTTTGAGTGGAGGTAATTGCCACTAGAAGGGCTGTTTTCATGGAAAGGTTTAGAAATGTACATGTAGCTAGCAGCTAAAAGGGAGTTTTCATCAGAGAATTAAGAACTAAGTTCAAATCTCAGGCTGGGATGGGCTCTCTGACATTTAGGAAGAGGTTTGATAATTCTTCGATGAATCTCAAAGTTGCAGAATGAGCAAATACCAAAAAACCTTCCACAGGAGAATGAAAAGTTGTGAAGGCCTCTAGGTGAACCTTAATGGAGCTTTAACAAAAGACCTCCTTTCTTCAGAGTGAACAGGAATTCCAGGACCTCCAAGATGGGTGAGTCGACAAGAGATAGGGCAAAGGTAGGTGTAACAGTGGTAAAATCTCTTCCATTTCTGAAGGTAAATTTTCCTGGTGGGTTCCTTTCTGCTGTTCAAAAAGACTTCTTGAATCTCTCTGAAGCAAGGGAGTTCTAATCCCGAGACCTATCTAGGTATCAAGGCTTGAGCTGGAGAGCATCCAAGTTGGGATAATGAACGTTTCCCGAATCCTGAGGGAGAAGGCTGAATGTCAGCAGGAGATTGATGGCTGGCTGGGATGAGAAGTGAATGAGGTAAGGAAACCATACTAGTTTTGGCCAGGTTGGTGCAATCAAAATTACTGTGGCTTTGTTCTGTTCTGTTTTGTTTAGAACTCTGAGGATCAGAGTTGGAGGGAAGGCATATAAGGAGACTCTTTGACCAAGAGAGGAGAAAGGCATCCCCCATTTAATGGCAACCAAGATCTCCCCTTGGCAGAATTCACACATTTCCTGTTGGCAGCAGTGGCTGAAAGATTTATGTTCAGAAGACCCATACTCTGACAGATTTTTCTTACTTGGGCTCTATTGAGTTACCACTCATGATCTTGGGTGAAGTGTCTACTGACGTAGTTGGCAATAGTGTTTTGGAGTCCAGGCAAATAAACTGCCAAGATAAGGATACATTGAGCTATGCATTAGTTCCATAACTTGATTGCCTTTGAGCAGTGGGGGGGGGGGAGGGGCGGAATCTAGCACCCCTTTGTCAATTTATGTGGTGCATACTCAACTTGTTGTCTATCATTATATGGACATTATGATTATTATGATTGACCTATCATGGAGAAGAAGTGCTAGCAAGTATATCATATTGTTCTGAGCTTCAGAATGTTGATATGTAGGGTAGACTCCTGGGCAGACCATCTTCCCTGGATAGTGTGGCCCCATAGAAGAGCTCCCCATCCCAGGAGGGATGCGTCCAAAACCATTGTGAAAATGGGAAGAGGAAGACTGAAGCGAACCCCTGAGCACATGTAGTCCAGATTCTTCAATTAGTTGAGAGAGACTAGCACACAGCTAGGAATAGAGAACAACTTGTTTAGACTGTCTCTGTTGGGAATATGAGCTGTCCTGAGCCAGGCTTGGAAGCAGCATAGATATCAGTCTGTGTGCAATGTGACAAAGGTACATGCTGCCATGTGCGAGAGGGGCTGCAGGCACAATCTGTCAGTGACCTGTGGGCTCATTTGGACTCGTGCTATTTAGTGTGTCAGAGTGAGAAACCTGTCCTCTTGGTGGTAGGCTCCGGGAGTCATGGCATTGAGAGTGGCCCCTATGAACTCTATCAACTTTAGAGGTAAGAGGGAAGACTGTGCAGTGTTGAGTTGAAGGATGAGCATGCAGAAGAGAGACATAGCTTTCTCTGCAGTGGTTCGAACTTTGATGTAGGAATGCCACTTGAGATGTTTGTTGAAATGAGGAAGATAATTACCTCCCATTGGTTAAGCTGTGTGGTGACTAATACCATAATTTTTGTAAATATTTTGGTAGTAGTAGGGAGTCTGAAAGACAAGACTCAGTACTGATAGTGGTCCTGACACTAATGGTAGGCATCTCTTCTGAGAGAGATGTATTGTGACACGAAAGTATGTGTCCTGAAGGTAAAGGGTTGCAAAATAGTCCCCCAGATTCATGGACGGAGTGATAGCTGCAAGTGTTACCATCTTTAACCTCTGTATCTTGACAAAGGATTCAGTATTGTGCGATCTAGAAATGCCTTCCCTTCTTTTTGGGAATCAGAAAGTACTTTGAATAGAATCCCCTTCCTGTGTACTGAGTGGGTACTGGTCCCATGGCCCCTATGCAGGAAGGAGAGAACCTCTTGTCTCAGGAGAGGTTTGTGAGATGTGTCCCTGAAAAAAAAAAGAGATGGAGAAGTGGGGTTCAAGGGGGCTATGGAGTGGAAGTGGATGGAGTAGCCCGATGTTATAACCTCCAAAACTCATCTGTTGGAGGTAATCTGCTCCCATGAGATGTGAAAAAGGGAGAGATGATCCCCAAAAGGTGGGAGGAAGGAAAGGGCAAGATAATTCAGCATCAAATCCAGATCATGGAGGTGTTTGAGGCTCTTGACTGAGACATCAAAACAAGCACTATGTAGATGGTGGCTGTTGCATCGATTCAAGTTCAACTGTTGAGAATTGTTCCCTCTGCCTTCTGGGTTTCTTTTTAGGCAGCTACTAGGCCTTATAGTAGATGGAAAACTGAGCTGGGTGGGATCTCAACTGTCTGAGACTAACTATCTCCTCTTGTTTGCAGGATGCAATATGCCCAGTGAATGAAGGGTCACCCTGGAATCCTTCAGAGAATGCACAGACTCACCTGTGGATTCATTAAATAATTGAAGACCATCAAAGGGGAGATCCTCTACAGTGTTTTGGATTTCACGCAGAAATCCTGATGACCGCAGCCATGAGGCTTGACACATAACTACAGCTGTGGAGATGCAGCAGTGTCAGTGTCGACAGAGACCCATAAAGCTGTTCTGGCTAGGAGCCGTCATTCCACAATAATGGCCTGAAATTGCTCTTGTGAAAGGTGTTCAATACAGGAAATAAATTTCATATAATTAAGATAGTTGTATTTTTCCAAGATCACCTGATAATTACCAATTCTGCACTGCAGGACGGCAGAGGAATAGCTCTAATGATCTAAGCACTTGTGATCCTTATGTGAAGCCTCTGAATGGCGCTGCCTCCACAACCAAGGAGTTGGGGTAGGGTAGGAAAATAACAATTCTGAACCCCTCGTCTGAACATACTACTTTCTGTCTGCCCTCTTGTTGGGGCGGGGGGAAGTGGGGTAGAGTACAGTCTGCTAAATTGTCTTGGCAGATTCGAACAATGCCTCATTTATGTGGAGAACCACATGGCCAAAGATGGTATAGAAAGAATGTTCAACAACTTAAGCTGTGTCTCTTTGAATTCTTCCAGCAATATTTGAATACTGTCTGCCACTTTCTTCATCAAGTCTTGAGACTGTTTGAAGTTGTCCACAGTAGATAGAGGGGGCATAACAGCTTCATCCAGGGAGGATGAGGAAACATTTTTCTGAGCAGTAGCAACCTCACCAGCCCTCATCTCTTGCTCTTCAAACTTCTCCTGAAGTGGGGAGAGGATATTGGGGAGTACTGACCCTGCCATTCCCCATAAGCACTGGGTATCTCGGAGAATTACTGGCAGTATAAGAAATAAGAACAGCCATACTGGGGTAGACCAAAGGTCCATCCAGCCCAGTATGCTGTCTTCCGACAGTGGCCAATGCCAGGTGCCCCAGAGCGAATGAACAGAACAGGTAAACACCAAGTGATCCATCCACCGTTGCCCATTCCCAGCTTGTGGTAAACAGAAACTAGAGACATCATATCTGCCCATCCTGGCTAATAGCCATTGACGGACCTATCCTCCATGAACTTATCTAGTTCTTTTTTTGAACCCTTTTATAGTCTTGGCCTTCACAGCATCCTCTGGCAAGGAATTCCACAGACTGACTGTGCATTGTGTGAAAAAATACTTCATTTTCATAGAATCCTAGAATCATAGAACTAGAAGGGACCTCAAGAGGTCATCTAGTCCAGTCCCCTGCATTCAAGGCAGGACTAAGTATTATCTATACCATCCTTGACAGATTTGTCCAACCTGCTCTTAAAAATCCCCAATGATGGAAATTCCACAACCTCCAAAAGGCAATTTATCCCAGTGCTTAATCACTCTGACAGTTACAAAGTTTTTCCTAATGTCCAACCTAAACCGCCCTTGCTGCAATTTAAGCCCATTGCTTCTTGTCCAATCCTCAGAGGTTAAGAAGAACAATTTTTCTCCCTCCTCCTTGTAACAACCTTTTATGTGCTTGAAAACTGTTATGTCCCCTCTCAGTCTTCTTCTCCAGATTAAACAAATCCAATTTTTTCAATCTTCCCTCATAGGTCATGTTTTCTAGACCTTTAATTATTTTTGTTGCTCTTCTCTGGACTTTCTCCAATTTGTTCACATCTTTCCTGAAATGTGGAGCCCAGAACTGGACACAATATTCCAGTTGAGGCCTAATCAGCGTGGAGTAGAGTGGAAGAATTACTTCTCAGGTCTTGCTTACAATACTCCTGCTAATACATCCCAGAATGATGTTTGCTTTTTTTTTTTTTTTTTTTTGCAACAGTATTACACTGTTAACTCATATTTAGCTTGTGATCTACTATGACCCCCAGATCCCTTTCTGCAGTACTCCTTCCTAGGCAATCATTTCCCATTTTGTATCTGTGCAACTGATTGTTCCTTCCCAAATGGAGTACTTTGCATTTGTCCTTATTGAATTTCATCCTATTTGCTTCAGACCATTTCTCCAGTTTGTCCATCATTTTGAATTTTAATCCTATCCTCCAAAGCACTCGCAACCCCTCCCAGCTTGGTATCGTCCGCAAACTTTACAAGTGTACTCTCTATGCCATTATCCAAATCATTGAAGAAGATATTGAACAGAACTGGACCCAGAACCAATCCCTGCAGGACCCCACTCGTTATGCCCTTCCAGCATGACTGTGAACCACTGATAACTACTCTCTGGGAATGGTTTTCCAACCAATTATGCACCCACCTTATAGTAGCCCCATCTACGTTGCATTTCCCTAGTTTGTTGATGAGGTCACGGAAGACAGTATCAAAACTTTACGAAAGTCTAGATATACCACATCTACCACTTCCCCCCCAGCCACAAGGCTTGTTACCCTGTCAAAGAAAGCTATGAGGCTGGTTTGACATGATTTGTTCTTGACAAATCCATGCTGACTATTATTTATCACGTTACTATCTTCTAGATGTTTGCAAATTGCTTAATTATTTGCGCCGTTATTTTTCCAGGTACAGAAATTAATCTGACTAGTATGTAATTCCTCAGGTTGTTCTTATTTCCCTTTTAATAGATTGGCACTCCTTCCTTACTTTCTCCACAACCAGTCATGATTTTATAGACCTCTATCACATCCCCCTTAGTAATCTCTTTTCAAAGCTGAAAAGTCAGTCTTATTAATCGCTCCTCATATGGAAGCCATTCCATACCCCTAATAATTTTTGTTGCCCTTTTCCAATTCCAATATATCTCTTTTCAGATGGGGCGACCACATCTGCACTCAGTATACAAGATGTGGCTGTACCATGGATTTATATAGAGGCAATATGATATTTTCGGTCTTATTATCTATCCCTTTCTTAATGATTCTCAACATTGTTTGCTTTTTTGCCTGCTGCTGCACATTGAGTGGATGTTTTCACAGAACTATCCACAATGACTCCAAGATCTCTTTCTTGAGTGATAACAGCTAATTTAGACCCCATTGTTTTATATGTATAGTTGGGATCATGTTTTCCAATGTGCATTACTTAGCATTTATCAACATGGAATTTCATCTGCCATTTTGTTGCCCAGTCACCCAAATTTATGAGATCCTTTTGTAGCTCTTCGCAGTCTGCTTGGGACTTAACTATCTTGAGTAGTTTTGTATCATCACTGTTTACCCCCTTTTTCCAGATCATTTATGAATATGTTAAATAGGACTGATTCCAGTACAGACCCCTGGGGGACACCACTATTTACCTCTCTCCATTCTGAAAACTGACCATTTATTCCTACCCTTTGTTTACTATCTTTTAACCAGTTACCAGTCCCTGAGAGGACTTTCCCCTCTTATCCCATGACAGCTTACTTTGCTTAAGAGCCTTTGGTGAGGGATCTTGTCAAAGGCTCTCTGAAAATCTACGTACACTATATCCCCCTTGTGCACATGCTTGCTGACCCCCTCAAAGAAATCTAGTAGATTGATGAGGCATAATTTCCCTTTACAAAAACCATGTTGGACTCTTCCCGAACAAATTATGTTCATCTAGGTGTCTGGCAATTTTGTTCTTTACTATAGTATGCAGCCCAGGATCCCAATGTGGTCATTTGAGAGGCCATATGGGAACAGGGGAGGGATCCAGGATTCATCATACCAAGGAGGATGCCGAGGAAGTTGGGGCCTCGTGAGCCTTGAAGTATCCCTTGATGGAGTAAGCTCAGGAGAGTCTAGTCTAGACAGATAATCATAAGAGCCCTGAACAGACATTTGAGAGTCTGAAGAGCTCTCATCTACAAAGTCTAATGGAGGAGGAGATGAAGGAGGAGTGATGGTTTGTCTCTCTGTACACATGAGTAAAACGGAATTAGGCAGTACTGGTGATAGGCAAGGTACCAAAGATTGCAGAAGTCTAACTGAGTTCAATAAAAGGACATTCAGATTTACAGGAGATTAACAAATCCCTGGAAAATCTGAACTCCTGCAGCATCAGGTGAGGTTGCACAGGAACCTGGTGAACTGTGAATGTAGAGGCCTGCAGCACCAAGGGCAGCGCATATGGTGCTAATATTTGCTGCTCTGTTGGTCAAGATATTAAACATGCTGCAGGCAGTACTGACTTCTTTGGTGCAGAGCCCATAGAACCTCGGTCATGCTTCTTTGGTACTGATCAATGGGTACCTTGTGATTTAGATGAGTTCGAGGACTTCAATTTAGTGCTCTTGGCTTGGGATCTCCAATACTGCAGATCTCTTAGAGCTGTGTTTTTTCTGAGGAGATTTAGTACTCCTCTAGATAGAAGTCTTTCCTGCATCACTTGCAGGTCTGCCAGAGGCTGACAGAGCTCTGTAGTCGCTTAGAGGCTGCTATACCGGGGGCAGGCATTGGGCTCCGTAGTGGCATGACAACTAAAAATCTTGTCCGGCTCCTCAAGAAATAGGAAGATTGAAGAGACAGCTCTGGATTTTTTGTTCTATCTTTGTAACATTTGCTTTAGCTGTTTGGTTTTTATATGGCACTGAAAGGCGTTCCAGCCGTGACCCTTTTTGGCCATCTGTTTGGAGATCTCCTTGAAGAGTTTCTTATTGCTGTGGCTTGTCACAAGAGCTACTTGCACTGTTGATTGTCCTCAAATGGTGAGGAGATCAAGGACTAGATCATGGTTACAAGCAGCTGCTTGAGGAATGTTGTACAGCTTCTGGATAATATCACATTAATACTGATACATTTGAATCCAGCAGCAAATGAGCAAATTCTGGCCCTGGTCAAGTTTCTTAAACAGGAGAGGGGACATCTGGTCAATTTGACCCCAGAGCTGCGAAGGGTACACAGGTAAACAGGCAGGTGGATCACAGATGCCCACAAAGCAGTGGGATAGCAGGTGGAGGACTGCCAAAGTACTCCACAGCAGCATGGCGTCCACACAAACAGTCCACACTAACTCAATTTGCAACAAACTTTGTACACTTTGCAAGAGGACTGCAAAATTCACACCATACAGGGGGTTAGTGCGCTTTAAGCATTTGCATCATGTGTATGCAAGCTTTTTCAATCCATACTAACTCGAGTTCATATGAACTAAAACCCAAGTGTAGCCATGCCTAGAGATATGGTCTTTCCACTCCTCTAGGCAAGAGGGAATTAACATTCTCCCAGCCAACCACTGGACAGCTTTATATACCCCACCACAGAAACATCTGAGTTTGGACCTTCTTTGGAATTACTACATAAAAATATTTACAGAAATGTGCTACCCTGGTATTAAATTTGATACAATTTGGAGAAATAGCAAAGCTCAAGTGTCACAGTAGCTACATCTTGGTCTCCTCTCAGTCTCTGAGAGTGCGACCCTTCAGGTGTTAGGCCTCTTGCATTCACCTATTCTGGGGTGGAACCTCACACTTCCCCCATTCTTTAGACTGGCTCCTGAGATATAGTCCCTTGTGCACTAACTGATTACTCAGCAGGCCTGACTGGATTCGGCTACCTGCAAGACTTCCTTTCAAGAGCTGTGATTACAGTGCCACAAACCAACACTTTCAAAACAAAACAGTGTTTAATCTCAACACTACAAACAAAGCACAACAACAAAAGCAAACACAGCACAACAGTCTTTAAAACAACAAAAAGTCTACACGCATAAACTGTCTCACCTAAAGCTTAGATGTGCCTCACTTATCCAGACACTTCCACTTCTCAGAATTGGGGTTCAGTCTGTTTCCCCGAAATCCCTGTCTCTCTCAGAACTGTCCATTTATCAGTTCCAAAGCTCTTTGCCAGTCTATATCTCTTGAACCTGTTTGTCACCCTGCATCTCTTATGTACCCCATCGTGGGGGTCAGGATAGACTTTAAAGCCGTTGTTCTCTGCACTGCATTGATAAATGGCGTTTGTCTGCATTCCTGTCTATGTGCAGGTCAGCTCATGCCTCAACTATCATCCCCTGAAATCATATAGCAAGCAAGACAATAATAAAATAGATGGAACACATAATAGTCATAAAATATTACAGGCAGTTGCTACGTCCTTCACATCAAGTATTACATCAAGTCAACCTATGTAGTACAATACCTGTATTTCTTTTTCTGAAGCTGCCATATCATAGTTTCAGACAACTCAGTGGCATAGATTTCTTCAAAGTGAGGACTCATGACTTTAGTGACCTCTCCATCTCCAGCCCCTAAATCGAGAAGTCTGTGGGATTTCCACTCTGGGTTTATTTTGAGTAGTCTCTGAAATTGTTCTGGTGAAAATACAAACATTGAGCCTCTTCCCAGCAACCTGAAATGTAAAGATGGCAGTGTCTGATTTTGTGCAAACTTAAACAGGGAAGACTTTAAATTCTTGATGCTCCTATTGCACTCTGTAAATTATTTCAAACAAGTAACAGATAAGGTCCCTGCTCAAAGGAATTTGCAATCTAATTTAGACAAATGCAATACGCAGGCTGAAAGATCAAACAACAAATGCATGCAGATAGCATTGGTGTGGGCTTTACGAAGAAATCTGATGGGCAGAGGGAAGTCATTTGGTTCCTGGAAAGAGGGACGCAGTTCTAAGAGAAGGGAGTCATACAAAAAAGGGACAAAGCCAAGAGTGGGAAGAAGAGACAAAGCCCAAATCCTGCTCTTTGTACTTGCATGAGAGGACTCTCTGGCTTCAACAGGCAACTGACCTCATGTGAGCACAGCAAGTGGGATTTGGCCCTAAAGGACCCGATAAGAGGAAATAGGAGGTGAAAGCAGAGATGTAGGTAGGCACAAAGCATGAAGAATTATGTGGAAATGGAAAGGAAGCCCGTGAAGAAATGTGAAGAGCAGGCAGGGTAACATGTTTGGAATAGTGGGAGAGAAAAAGGATTATTTTTAGAACTGTATGATGTAGTGACTCAACTTCAGTGGTTGAGGCTGCTATATGAAGCTCCTATATGTGACAGAAAAGGATGTGGAATAGAAAATGAGCAATTCATTAAGGAATTGGCTGCAGGTGACAATTGGATTCTCTACAGATCACGTCAATGACATCTCCACCTGTGACTGTTTGAAGAGTATATATTGTAAGATTACAGCTGTTGTGACAGAAGTTCAGAGGATGAAAGAGTTAGGACAGCAGATGGGGAAGAAAGAATTGGTCAGTAACAGATGCAAGGGGGAATAAAGAATATTATTTCTGTCTACCTTGAGGTATGAAGTCAAACTTAGGAAAGACAATGACTAGTACAAATAGGCCATAGCAGTATAGAGATTTATGATCAAGAGCAAGGGCAGGGAAACTAAAGAGAATAAGCAGCAAAGATGATGTAACAGGATGATGGGTGAGAAAGAAGTCACCCAGGAAAGGTAGAATTTATTAGTAATGGATACACACTGAATTAAGTGAAATAGAAGAAACCATCAGTTAAATTTCTAGCACAGAGGCTAAGGGGGGGGGGGTGTTAAATATAGAGTACAGCCCATATAAGCAGAGCCCTCTTGCAATACATTTATATCAGTCTACACTGTATAATTGGCTCATGGCTATTGTTCCTAAAGTCACTGTGAGGTGTCATTCAAAGCACTAGAAAGCGTTCGAGAAAAAGAAAGATGGGGGAGAAAGGAAAAAGGGGAGACCAAAGGGACCTATATATAAAGCTACAAGTAACTAAGAACTCCACAGGAAAGCTCACATGAACATCTGGTTGGAAAATAAGGTGAAAGATAATTTTTCTAGCCGTAGTAACCAGACACTATTCTCAGATCATACTGTGTAGCCAAACAAGGGAAGTTTAAAAAAAAAGGTCAAGCATGTAGCTATAATAAAATGCATTCTCCACAAAGCATCAGACCTGAGGTGAACTTGGACATATGCCTGATTGTGGTGGAGTGGGGTGGGGAAGGGAAGAGATTGTAATAGTAAGGGAATTTTTGTATGGTCTGCAGAAATGAGGATACCAAATGAACAGCCTTCAGAATCTAGAATTTGGGTTCACTGTGTAATTTTATGTCCATCTGAAGCCAATCAAGGAAGAGACCAACAGAATAATATTGGCCAAGCTTGCCTGTTTAATAAGCTTCTCTTCACTCACTCTCTCTCTCTCCCCCCAGTCCTAGCCAAGATACCCACCAGTCAAGCTTGACATCTTGTTTGGGATGGGTTCCTTGACTGCCCAGAAACAAAATGATACACAAATAGATTTTATATTTTAAAGCACGTGTTCCCAAACTGGGGGTTGGGATCTCTGAGGGGGGTCATGAGGTTATTACATGGGGGGTTGCGAGCTGCCAGCCCCCGCCCCAAACCCTGCTTTGCCAACAGAATTTATAATGGTGTTAAATATATTAAAAAGTGTTTAATTTATAAAGGGGGGGGGTCGCATTCAGAGGGTTGCTATGTGAAAGGGGTCACAAGTACAAAAGTTTGAAAACCACTGTTTTAAGGGTTAGAAGATAGCATTGAATATTGTGCTGACCAATTTTACAAGCTTAAGTGTACCACAAAAGCTTTAATATAGCTTTAGGCCTCCAAGCATCCCATGTGGTGTATAAAATTAAATTATCAAAACATCACTTTTTCGGTTTGAATTTGTTTCATCATCAAGTTAGTTAATAAATGTTAAATAATAAAGTTGAAATCAAAATGAATTTAAACAAAATGTTTCAATTGACTAGATCTGAAGGTTTTTGCGTGGTGGTGTTTTTTTACACTATCAATTCATAAAAGTTTGAGATTTTTACTTTTGTCCCGATTCAGGAGAGGAAAATTATTTTAAATCTCAAAAATTCTCACGGGACAAAATTTTTTTCCCCACTGAGCCCTAGTGGACACCCAAAAAAACTGATTTCCAGAGTGGGGTTTGAGTCTAAGCCCATGGCCCTGTGGTAACTGTTCCACATTGTATTATGCACGAAATCTAGGCTAGGTTTCTGTATCTTGTCTCTTGCTCCATTCCCAGGAGAACTACAAAGGCAATGCACGCAGCCTTGAAAGGAAAGTGGAAGAAGAATTTTCAAATGCTCTGCAGCAATCTCACCAATAAATGCAGGAGCTATCCTCATGGGTTGTGCTGCAGAGATGGTTTCATACAACCATCTTCAATTAGAATAGTCACCACCACATATGCTCTCTAGAGATGGGAAGGTAAGTAAAAATAGTGGGGGGAAATAACTGTTGAAGCACGAGGAGGGCACCCCCACTCCATGGTAAATTTGCGAGGAAACGGAGAAAAAGTAGCCCTTACGTTCTAATTTAGAGTCCCATGATCTTCTTTTGCCAATTTTTTTTTTAAATAGGAGGTAGGATTCTTTATAATTTAAAAAGGTACAGGCTTTTCTGATCTGCTAGATATTTACATTTTTCTTTTATCACAGCCTAACTGAAATTAGTAAAATATCACTGAATACATAGATCAAATAATTTACATAAAGGTAGTTTAGATGCATTTGACAGAATGAAGAAAATGAAGCTAAGTGTATCTTGGAAAAGACCTGATTACTCTCTGCATGGCGGGGCATCAAGTGGCAGGACGGAGCACCTGGAAATCCAAATCCAGAGTTTTCTTATCCTATCTTCGTTTACAAAAAAACTGAACTAGTACCACCTTTTCACTTACCCATTGATAGATGTCCTAGACATAAACAGGCTAAAAACTGAGGACACGAAAGAGTGATAGAGCTGGATAAAGAGCCAGCCTGATTTCTCAATGCTGTTGTTTAAGAAGATCTGTGTTCCCTGGTCAAGGTAACTCTGGACAAAGATAGGTTGAAGAGATTCACACAACTGCTCTGTGTTGCACATGTACCACTACAGAGAAAGAAAGGAACAACATTTTAAAACTTAAGCAATAAAAAACAGTAGTTCAAAAAATAATGAAAATCATATATGACCAAAATCAAGCTGTTCTATAAATAACAGGAACTCTATAGACTAATAAATTCAAGATGAATTTAGGTTTGGATTGTAATCAAATGCAGGCAGACTAATCTTGAAGAAATAATACTTTAAAACTGCATTTTACATAGTACTCTGGACAGTTATTTCACAAAGTATCTTCTATAAAAACAGCTGAATGATTAGACTCCACTGGGTAACTTCCATTTTCTAACTCAATCACTCAGCCCTTCATGGGGCCTCCTACCAAACGGAATTCAGGAATACACCTGCAATGCCTTCCCTGGAAGGAAAATAAAGTATCTAATCTATATTGCAAGCCAATACCCTTCCTCTCTCCACTGACTCTATATGTTACCTTTGAACACTCCTTGCAAAATTGACAGTTTCCTGCTATTCTGGTACCAACAAGTTGGTCCACAAATCTTGCTAAATGACTATTGCTATGCTATACAGCTTCTTCCTGACATCACTATTAAAAACACTAAATAGATAGGTAAGTTTTGCCATGCAAAGCAAACATTAGCATCAGGTAAATGGCAGCACTATCCTTTCAGCCTGGTGGACAAATGAAATCTGGATAGGAGAGCTCCTCTCATCATGTGCTATTTAACAACAATCATTTCCACACAAACTGTATAAGACATTTCTAGTTGCAACCAGGGCATTGCTTCTCTGCTTCAGTGACATCTCTGACTGTATTCTCGATTTTTGCCTTCCACTATTAAATTAACAATCACTGATTTATTTCCCCACTACTTTTGCTCATTCTTCCATGCCATTAAATATTTATCACCTACACATCCACTGACTCTTTACACCTCACCATGCAATTCCATCCTTGCTAATCACTAGCTATTTTGTATTATTCTTCTTGTCCTCCATTCCTACTTGAGTCCTCCAATGCTGTCTTTGCTCTAAACCTTATTTCTCATACTTCCCTGTTAATAATTAAGATGAATGTAGCCAAAAAAATAAAGGCCTGCTAAACAGGTCATTTGCACAGTCTAGCCAGGACCTACTATGAGCAAAGTAGAACCATTAATAAAAGACCTCAAGACAGCAGTTGTTTAGAGGTAGTGCACCACCAAACCCAGGGAACCCTGGGTTTGAATGCTGAACTAAATCCAGCTTCTTGTGCCAGCAGGAACAGGCAGCGCTACAAGACAGTGCTCTCAGATGTGAAAGTGAACCTCATTTACTGATCACCACCACCACCACCACCTTCCAGCCAATTAGGATCAGCATTATGTCTAGAGAGAGCACAGTTCAGCCTGATCATGATTCCAGTTGCACAAGCCTAGGGAAAATGGGGAGATGGGAGTGACAGAGGAAGGGAGCAGCATCAGGGAGAGATTAAATAAAGGAGGCGTGCTTTTCAGTCTCTCCTGCTCAGCTTTATCCCAGCTCTTTCTTGGGCCCCAATTTCATGGCTCAACCCTGACTGCACAGAAGAACTCCATTCTACAAGAAAGAGGATTCAGTGGGCTGGAAGGGTAGTTATACCACTGGGAAGGACAAGATGGCACACATTTACAGTTTGCACAATCTACTAATGGAATGGCCAGATGTAGAGACTCAACCCCACAACCAAAATTTCCCAAGACTGGGAGAGCTATATAGAAATCCTGAAATTTATGAGAAACAAAATGAACATTTGGTGCAACTACAGCAGAAGTCTCTAAATCCATTTTCCCCTGGCAAACATAAAACTCTACTCTTCTATGGATACAGATCCAAGCTTGAAACTCTTGTCCTGGAGGTGACAACAATCAGGAATGCATTCTAAAAGCTCAAAAGGTTGCTCCTCCATAGCTTGCAGCACCACACTTAAATCCCACACCCCTTAATATGCAGATGTTGCAAACAATTTGCCAAACTCAGAACCTTTACAATACACGGCCACTAGGACAGATTGCTCTACGTATTTTGGTCTTGTTTACTTTGATCAGGGTGACCATCTTTACCTTCCTACTGTATTAAAATCAAGGCCTGGTGATAGCCCTTAATCTAGGAACTCTAAAACCTGTGGAATCGGTGACTTTAAGTATTATTCCCTGTGACCAAACCGCTCTTCTGCTAAACTTTCCATTCAGGATGTGCCTACAAATAGATCCAAGAATGAGCAGTTTTCAGATGGAATTTTGCTTTGGTCTCTCTTTTAAAGAAGTTAAAGTCTCTGGGGGTAAAGAGCCATTTTCCTGTTAAAAATTACTGCAAACCCTCAGCAAAGCCAATTACTGGTACGAAAATCTTTGTTAAGACCCTCAGAACTGCTGATACACCAAACTGTGATGAGGGAAATTTTAAGAACCTCCTGAGGCATCAACCAATCAGAATTTGTAGGCACATATTTGCCAGATCCAAAGAAGATATCAAAGAGTTTCCATCACAAAGCTAGCAAATTTAATCGTTCAGCCTTTTCATGATCAGGGTTTGCTTTAATACTCTATTTGGGATGGGGGACAAAAAAAAAAAAGAGCACAGTATAACCCCAAGAATGTCCAGAATTAGTTCTGCTGTTCTTATCCATTATGAGCTAAATTTGAGAATGATGCAAGTCTTTCTTGCACCTACATCTACCAATTTACCAACATGTCTAAACTGATGTAATTTGCAAACTGAGGAGCTGGAATAAAGTGTAATTCACACCCTCTTACTAGTGATTTTCTTACTTCATTGTTCTCTTTTGGCCTTTCAGCACGGACGCTGCAGCCTTTTTACACATGAAAATTAATCTGGAATAAGAAAGGGTGTGAATTAAAAGTGGATTAATTATTCATTCCTCATTAACTAATGTGTGGATGCTCTTATACCAGAGTAAGAGTCTTTTTCCAAATTAGTTCAACTCACGTCCAAAGTGGATTAAACTAATTTGGAATAGGGCACTAATTCTGGAATAAGAGAATCCACACATCTCATTAATCAGGAGTACCTAATCAGAAACAGCAAACCCTGAAAACCTCCAAATGTAGATAAGCTTTTAGATTCAACTGCCCAAGTCCAAAAGTAATGTGAAAGGGGAATGCAAGTTTCATGGTAAGGTGATACAACGATAAGGTCCAAATCCTGAAATAACAATCGACAAGAGTGCAGATTTGTGCCAATGTGGTCCCCTGCAGAAGTCAACATGGCTCTGTGCAGATCTGGCTACAGGAGTGAGGCCTAAGCAAGCAAGCCAGAATTTTACGTTAGTATAAGAGACATGGGAGTAAATTACGCAAACTGAGATTCCCTGTTATCGCTCTGAATTTGCTCTGATGTTATATTGTTGATTGGCTTCTTTATTAAATTCCTTAGTGGGGGAGATTGATGGAAATATGACATGACAGAGACGATGTCTCTCAATAACATGGGTCATGAAGGTAAAATGAAGGAAACTTACTAGCAGCAGATGGCCTGTAATTAGTCCTACCAGTTTTTATTCAAAGTACAGGTCTACGTCTTTCAAAAGGGACAGTGACAATGACTCAGATATTTTGTGTGCGTGTGGAATAATTTCTGCTGATTTAATTTAATCATCAAAGTTGAGGATACTTTTCCCATCTTGTGCATCATCAAGATTGTTTACTAAGGGCACATCTACACTTGCAAAGTTACAGTGCCAGCAGTTACAGCGCCGAAGGAAAACCGCTGTTGTGTGTTCACACTGACAGCTGCCTGCGCAATGGCGTGTTCACACTTGTGGCGCTATTCTGAGTGGTGCACTCTGGGCAGCTATCCCACAGAGCACCTCCTTCTCTTTTGCCGCTAAGACTTGTGGGAAGGCGGAAGAGGCCACAGGGCATCCTGGGTACTGTCCCAATGCCCCGTGATGCATTGCTTCGCATCCCAGCAATCCCTGTGCTTCCTTCCACATTTGGCGCCATCTTTCAACGGTTTGTGTACTGTGCGCTCTGCCCTGCCTCTTTCGGGCTGCAGGAATGGATCCCGAGCTGTTGACCAATATGCTGCTCGCACTGACCAACACATCACAAGTGGCAGTGGAGTTATTCCTTAAACTACAAAGGCAAGAGGAGTGTGACATTGATCTCGCCACGCATACTAGCTACAACATGAGATTGCTTGTGGCATTCACAGAGGTGCTGACCACAGTGGAATGCTGCTCTTGGGCTCGGAAAACAAGCACTGAGTGGTGGGATCACATTGTGATGCATGTCTGGGATGACGAGCAGCGGCTGCAGAACTTTCGCATGAGGAAAGCCACATTCATGGGACAGTGCGATGAGCTCGCCTCAGCCCTGTGGCGCAAGGACATGAGAACGATAGGTGCCCTGTCGCTGGAGAAGTGTGTGACAATTGCACTGTGGAAGCTGGCTACTCCAGACTGCTACCAATCAGTCGCTAACCAGTTCGGAGTGGGAAAGTCGACTGTTGGAGTCGTGTTGACGGCAGCGTGCAGGGCCATTAATCGCATCCTGCTCTGAAAGACCGTGACTCTGGGCAACGTACATGACATTGTGGATGGTTTTGCACAAATGGGCTTCCCTAACTGCGGATGAGTGATTGATGGCATGCACATTCCAATTCTGGCACCAGACCACCTAGCCACCAAGTATATTAATCACAAGGGGTATTTCTCAATGGTTCTCCAGGAGCTTGTGGATCACCGTGGGTGTTTCACAGACATTAACACAGGCTGGTCTGGAAAGGTGCATGATGCAAGCATCTTTCAGAACACTGGCCTGTTCAAGAAGCTGCAAGCAGGAACTTTCTTCCCTGACCAGAAGATCATGGTAGGGGAAGTCAAAATGCCCACTGCGATCCTAGCAGATCCTGCCTACCCCTTAATGCCATGTCTCATGAAGTCATACACAGGGCGACTTGACAGCAGCAAGGAGCAGCTCAACAACAGGCTGAGCAAGTGCTGAATGACTATGGAGTGTGCATTTGGCCGTTTAAAAGCCCGCTGGTGATGCCTGTATGAGAAGCTGGACATGGCACATGACAATATTCCTATGCTTATGCTCCATAATATTTGTGAAGAGAAGGGTGAAAGCTTCACTCAGGGCTGGACTGCAGATGCTCAGTGCCTGGAGGCTGAGTTTGAACAGCCAGAGACCAGCCTTATTAGAGGGGCACAGTGCGGGGCCATAAGGATGAGGGATGCTTTGAGGCTGCAATTTGAAGCTGAAAGCCACTAATGTTTGTTGCTGTGCTCTGGATTGCAGTGCTTGTAATGCTAGGAGGCGATTGGTGCACTTGATGCAAGAAGGGGCCTTAACATAATTGTATGTTGCTTTGCAATGCTTTTTGCTTTCACTTAATAGAATACAGATTGCTTTCAAACAAACACAATTCCTTCATTGAACAACAATAACCAGAGGAGAGAGTCAAATGAAAAAAAATCATCAGCAGGGAGGAGGATGGGGGAAGGGAAGGTCTCTAGAGGAGGAGGGGTCCCGGGACGGCTACAGATCTGTGTATGTCCAGGGATCATACCCAACCTTCTCCTTTGGAGTACGATGCAGCAGGTGCTGTACTTCAGCATGGCCAAACTGCAGAGGGATGGGTGTTGAGTGCCGTGGGAGTCCACACTGCTGGATTATGAGGAGGGAGGAGTGGAATGCTGCGGGTAGAGAGTAGAGCCGGGAGGTTGATAAGAGTGTGTTGGCCATGGGGGTGGGGTGGGGGGGGAAGAGGAGAGAGAGGAAGAGGAGTTTTGCGACAGTAGCTGCAGGGGAGGGCGGGTGAAGAGCTGCTTGGTTTGAAGAGCTAGTATGGCCTGGAGCATGTCTGCTTGGCGCTTCATAACTGTTAAGAGTTGCTGCGTGGCTTCTTTCTGGTGTGCCACGTTCTCCTTTCGGTCTCTCTTCTCGCTGTCCTGCCACTCTGTCAATTCCTTTTTCTTGGTGGCAGAGTGCATCATAACCTCACGCATAAAGTACTCCTTAGTTCTTCTTGGACACTTTCTAATTCTGTGCAGCTGTTCTGCCACCGATAACAAAGAGGGAGGCTGTGCTCCCAATGTCATCTCTGTGAAGTTTAAATGCAACATTTTACAGAAACAGTATTGTTTGCAACACAGACAAAGATGGTTTCAGTGCTTTAAAACACAGCCAGTACTCACACACCTGTCACTAACTGGCTGACCCCAGGCAAGCATACATGAGCCACAAGACCCCCAAATAGTGAGTAGCTGCAGGGGCAGGGTAAATCACTGTTCCCGGACCCTGCTGTACACTGGGCACATGGCTCTTGAGCACTTGGGGAGAGCCAGCACCGTAGGGGGGACTTGATAGTCATTCCTGTCCCCACACTTTCCACAGGAGGTGATCATTATGGAAGATATCTCGCTGCTGAGGTAGAGCAGGGAATCAAGGGAGGGTCTTCTCCAAGCCTGTGGCTTCTGCCCTGGCGCCTATGTGGCTAGCTGTGTGCAGCAATGGTTCCCCCACCCATCACGGCAAAGTAGCGCAGGAAAGTTATCGTTAATGGAGCAAGAAACAAAGCAGCTCTGCTGAGGAACCTGTGGCAACGGATTGCCTAGTATTTCCACAAGAATTTCCTGGAGATCTCTGAGGGAGATTCCTGTGATGTGAGAGAGTGTATCAACAGCTTGTTCCACCGCTCAGACTAGACATGAGGTGGGAGACAAGCCTGCTTCCTGCAACTCTCCTGCTCCGAACAATCTGCTTCAACAGTTCCCGAAATCAGATCCACTTACCAGAGGCATCCTCTCCTGTTTGCACTTCACCAAGATCTGACTGCTGTGACCGGCTAGGCTCCTCCGGGGTAGAAAAGAGCTCCTGACTGCATGCATCTCTGGCCTCCGAGTCATCCTCTGCTTCTGGGTCCCCCTCCCCCTCTTCGTCCAAAATTGCCTCCTCCTGGCTCGGTCCACTCTTGACTGGCACGCAAGCCAACGAAGTATCCAGAGGGTCCTTTGCAGTGGAGGTGAAGTCACCACTGAGTATTGCGTCCAGCTTTTGTAGAACCAGCAGCTCGTGGGCACAGCATTGGAATGGCTGTTTGCCTCCCGCACCTTGTGGTAGGCGTTCCGCAGCTCCTTCGCTTTGACCCTGCACTGCAGTGTGTCCTGGTCATGGCCCCTTTCTATAATGCATCTAGAAATCTGTCCATAGGTATCATAATTCCAATGGCTGGAGTGCAGCTGGGACCGCACTGCCTCCTCTCTCCAAATACCAATGAGGCCCAGCAGGTTGGCATTGCTCCAAGCAGGAGATCGCCTGGTCCATGAAGCAGACGTGGTCACCTGGAAAGATGTGCTGAGACCACTGCACGCATCACTGAGCAAACAGGAAGGGGACTTTCAAATTTGCAAAGGAATGGGGAGCTGATGGTTGGTCACCTGAGGACAGGGCAGTAGAGTTCAAACCGATGGCCAGAGAGGTGAGAACAGGCATTGTGGGACACCTCCCAGAGGCTAATCGCAGTGCTGTAATCACCAGTGTCTACATTGGCACCGCAGCACTGTAGCCCCAGTGCAGAAAGTTCTACGCCTCTCATCGGGGTGGTTTTTTTTAAGAGCACTGCATCTGTGCAGTTTCTGCGCACTAAGTGGCTTGGCAGTGTGTACACTTTGGGAGTTACAGCGCTCAAAGCTGCATTACTGTGCACAAACTTGCCAGTGTAGACAGGGCCTAAGTTCCAATCATTTACATCAGTGCCGCACCACTGAAAAAAAAGGGATTGCTCTGGTGTCACTGAAGGCCTCATTTGAAGACAGTGTAGTTGCAGAGATGTAGAAAGGTAATTTGGCATGCAGAATCTTTACTACTGTTGCTAATGCATCAGAAGGAAAGAACCTAGCTTGATTTTCAGAGTTCAGACTGAATCTGCAGGAACCAGCAATTAGAAAAGGCATCTTTTTATTTGTTAACTGAGCAAATTTGATATGGAAACCACTGAGAAACAAACACTATACCATTTTTATAAGCAAAAACACACTGTAATATCACTGCACATATTTATGTTTTGCTTACTAGCTCTGCTGTGGTGAAATTATAGGATACTGATATGCACTGTCTATACTAAAAATATAACCATGTTGGGAGATATAACAACACAATTAAAGGGGGATTGCAAATTACAGTGTAGAAGGGACTTTTTATGTTATCATGGTGCCTAAGAGCTCTAGTCATGGACCAGGACCCCACTGTATTAGGCGCTGTACAAACAGAACCAAGAGACAGTTCCTGCCACAAAGATCTTACAAACCATGCCCCAAAGTCTGCTAAAGCCTTGAATTATCCAAATTGCAACTGAACTGTGTCAGGGCTGCCATGTTGCAACAGAATTCCATAATGTGATTCTATTTGTAGTGTAGATGGGGCCTTGCAAGGCTCTCATTTAAAAGCTGAAATGGGTAGTGTAAATAGGGTCTTACAAAAAACCTGCACAGCAGCACAAATTGATGATGATTAGGCAAGTGGCCAGCTGGGAGAGCCGACACTGATACGTTTATTTTAAAACAAAACAAAAAACAAACACAAACTGTCCTAACACCTAAAATTGTGCAGGTAGCAATGCTATGCAAAAACACATACATATCCTGTCCCACCTCACCATTTGTTCGTTACATTAACTTGCTGAGAGAGGAACTGTCTCTTAATGTATATTTGCACAGTGTTTAACACAATGAGACTTCTAGGTACTACTGTAATACAAATAATGATACAGGATTTATGTTTCAATATCCTGCTGGCTCACAATAACAGTGCCAGCAAGCAGAGGGGAGCAGACAGCTGCAACAAGGCAAATAGTCCAGCTTCTCAAGTAGTGACTCCATCAAAACAAAGACCCAGAGAAAAGAGGTGTTTTAGGGTCTTTCCACACAGAAGCGAATTCTACACTAGCTTCAGAACGTTTCATAAGCTAGGTACAGTTCTAGTAAAATCATGTTTCAAATAGCTCTTTCAAATATGTTTGCAGGTAGCATGGTTTGAAGCTTCAATTCTTATCTACACTAAGCTTTTTTTCTTAAAGTTTTCTGCTGTTGATACCACCATTGTAGCTCCAGCAGTGGTAGAAACAGTGAGAGCTCGATTGTGGAGAAATTGTTGGAAGCCAAGAGCTTTTTAACTCCTACCCTGAACAAATTAGAGGACAGTGATTAAAACAATCAGCGGCTGATCTACTCTAGCACTTTGGTGGTAACAACATGGAAAATTGTAACCAACTGTAAAGAAGGAAAGCCTCATTCTACAGGTTTTTTTTTGCAAAATTATCTGCTTGTATTATTTTTGCCTTTCTCCTATCTATAGAAATGTTAGTTTGGGCCATCAAGTTAGACGATGGAGAGATCTAGTATATCACAGACATATTACTGCACATCATAGAATACAACATGGTAGGTCCTTCTTGTAAGCTTAAAGCCTTGTAGCATTATTCTAAAGAAAAAGGATAGAAGAAGAGACCATGCGAAGTATGGTGCAATAAAATCCATAACTCTCCATTTCAACCAGCTCCTTAAAGGGATCAATCATGGACAGCTTCACAGGATATGAATGCAGCTGACAGTAAACTTTAATATCTATTAATGTAAAGGTCTTAGCAGAGCTGCTACCTTGAAAAATTATCTAACATTTGAACCCAAAAATTCAGAGGTAAAACCAAAGCATATCATCATCAGCTTACAATACAGAACCACTGCAGTTCAAATTACCTTTGATCTGTAGGGGAGCAATAAAACATCAGAAACCAACAATTTGGCTATTTTGTATGGAAAAAAAAGTCCAAGTTCCTTATTCCATCCAACTAAGAAGATATTTCAATACTAGAAGACAACACTGTACACCATTATGCAAGTTTCTAACAAAGCTCTGAAAAAAACAACTGAAAGTTGTTGTTTTTAACTGCTTGCACATGAGCAGAAATGTTAGCTGAGTTCCAGCCTGGATCAAGTTTTTCCAAATGATTTATAAACAACTGAAAAATAAGGGTTTGTAATGGAACAATAAAAAACCAGTAACTATAATTACCAAAAGAAACTTTCAAAACTCTCTATTACTATTATTGCCAGAACTTGTTAACAACAAAAACAAAACCTGACTGGTGAGTTAACTACTTTACATAAGAATGAAAAGCCAAACAGTATAATTTAAATGTAAGGCCATGTCTACACTAGCACTTATGTCAGCTAAACTTTTGTCATTCAGAGGTACACCGCTGAGCAATGTAAGTTTTGCCAACATAAGCACTCATGCGCACAGTGCTATGTCGGCAGGAGACACTCTCCCACCGACATAGCGATCGCTGCTCATTGAGATGGTTTTATTGTGTCAATGGGAGAGCGCTCTCTTGTCAGCATCACACAGCTACACTACTGCTTGTACAGCAGCACAGCTGTATCAGTACAGCTGTAAGCTTGTAAGTGTAGACATGGCCTTAGATAGTTCTTAGGACCCCATCATACTGATTCACGCAAAAAGCCCCATGGAAATCAGTCAGCTTTTATTCATCATAATTTCTTTAGGAGGCTTACTAAACATTCAATAAATCCATGCTAAATCCTAAAACCCAGACCAAAAGTTAGAGATGGAAAAGACCCATTAGTTCATTCAATTCATCTATCTGCAAATGACAAATTGTTCCCTATCGCACATGTTCTTGATCTATTGTTGTTTCCAGATTAGTTTTAAACATCTCAAATTACAGAGCTTCCAAAGTCTCCTTTGTTCCACCGTGAGGAAGTTTCCTTTGACACTTAGCCTATATTTTATCCCTCAGTCTCATCCAATCACTCAGACTAGTTATACACTCATGAGTCACACGAAGACCCTGATCCTGCAAAATCTTTGTGTCCACCTCAGTGCAAAGGCATTGATCCTTCAAGTCCAAAGTAATTAATCTCCCTCCTCTGTGTTTGTACCCTTCAAGTATTTATAGACTATATTTCCCCCAATAAAACAAGATATGTATATTATACTCAGTTTTTCCTCTGTAAGTCAATTCCTTCAGTATCATGATAATTTATATTTCTCTTTCTTGAACTCCCTCCAGGTTTTCAGTATATTCCAGGTGCAGTCATATCACATTAGAGCTGGACTGAAAAGGTATAGTCCCTTCTTCCTCCATGAAATGACCAATACACATGCCTATGCAGCCCAAAAACTGAATTAAGTTTTCATTGTAGTCATATCATATTGCAAACTCATATCTAGCTTGTTGTCCACCATCAATCCAAGTGTCTCTAAACTTTGTTGCTGCCCAGTTTCTCACTCATTATATTTCAGATTATTTCCCCCCAGTTATATTAGTTTTCATTTCTTGGTCTTCCTATTTGTAACCCCACCAAATTTAACACCATCTTCAACTGTCATTAAGGTTCTGTTTACTCCCTTATCTAGATCATCAAGAATTGAAATAAAGATCCTAACATGAATCACAACCATGAATCACAAAAGTGCAGGACTGGAAGGGACCTCGAGAAGTTATCAAGTCCAGCCTCTAGCATGGAGGTAGGACCTCAGGAATCCTTTTTAGACACCTTTCTGCAACTTGAAACTTTATTTATTGTTACTATTTATTTTCAACCTTTGAGCTAATCTTCAATCCATATGTTGCTATCCTAGATTATTTTAATTAACATTTACAACTGTATTGAAGTGCGCTGTACAATTTAGTAAAATCCACATATATTGCACTAACATTTTTCCTCTCTATGCTGCTTTTCTCAACTTATATACAGTACTAAAATTTCCTAAATATCTTTTACACAGAGAACAAACACAAACTTTCTAATCAATAAGAATCAGCTATCCACTCCCTTTGTTTCACGCAAGCAGACATTTGCCTGGACTCTCTGCTCTGGGTCCTTCTCACTACACTCCACAAGCGTCTTACTCCTTGTACTCTGTGCCCCACAGATCCTACCCTCGTGCACTTCCCTGTGCTCAGTGCCCCCATCCCCGTTATACTCTGTGCCCTCCCATATGCACCCACCGCTCCCTCCTCCACTAGTGCTCTCACACCCATCTAGCCCTGTTCCCTGGGGGTGGGCAGCTTCTAAGGGGCTGGATGGGGGCAAGAGTCCCCGTGCATGGTGCTCTCAGCAGAGTCCCCCCCGACCCCGTTCCTTGGGGGAGGGGTGCTGCCTCTCGGGGGCCGGATGGGGGCGGGGAACCCCTGCCCCTGAGGGGGAGAGGTTCTGCCTCTCGGGGGTCGGATGGGGGCGGGGAGTCCCCTGCCCCGGTGGGTGGCGGCGGGGGGGGGGGGAAGCTGCTGCCTCTCGGGGCTGTACCTGGTGGTTCTCCTTGGTGCCCAGGGCTGGCTGGCTGTGGCTGCCCATCATATTCATGTAGAGGGACCTGGATAAAGGGCTCCTCAGGTACCTGGCAGGGCCAGACCACATCCTCCTCCTCAGCACCCACAGGGACAGGGTGTAGCAGCCCAGCCAGGCCAGGCACAGTCTCATCGGGGGAAGGTGCGCGGAGTCACCCCCTCCCGCAGCCACCGCCTCCTCTCTCCATAGTGGCGGCGGTAGCGGCGGCAGCACAGATCTCGCCCAGCCCAGCCAGCTCCCGTTCAGGGCCCGCACACACTGAGAGTGGAACTCAGAAAGCGGGGACAGCGGAACCGGCCGGACCGCATTACCGGGACACGCCGGGGCCTGGCACGAACCAGCCCCCTCCCTGCCTCTGGACCAATCACAGCGCGGCGTGGGCGCACGGCGGGGCGCGGCTTTCAAACCAGAGCGGAGCACAATGGGGCGGTGACTCCCCCCCCCTTCTTTCCGGTGGGAAGGGCTGCGAACTCCCCCCTTCAGAGACCCACCCCTCCCCCAGAGGGCACATGGCACTCCCCTACCGCCCCTCCCTCGGGGCATGTGCCACGCCAGGCAGACAGACCGACTGCCCCTCCCAGCAGACAGAGGGCATGTGTCTCCACCCCACTCGGAAAGGGGGCATGGGTCACTCGCCCGCAGACAGATCCGCTTCGCTGTCCACTCCCTTTCCCCGCTCAAAGGCCATCTCCCCCGAACAGGTGGGAGCATGTGCCACTCACATCCAGGCAGACCCACTGCTAAAGGGCATAAGTCACTCACCGACAGGCTCAGACAGATCAACTACCCTTCCTTTCTCCTCCTTCCCCCCCCCCCCCCCCGAAACATAATAACAGCCACACTGGGTCAGACCAAAGGTCCATCCAGCCCAGTATCCTGTCTGCCGACAGTGGCCAATGCCAGGTGCTCCAGAGGGAATGCACCTAACAGGTAATGATCAAGTGCTCTCTCTCTTGACATCCATCTCCACCCTCTGACAAATAGAGGCTAGGGCCACCATTCTTTACCCATTCTGGCTAATAGCCATTAATGGACTTAACCTCCATGAATTTATCCAGTTCTCTTTTAAGCCCTTTTATAGTCCTAGCCTTCACAACCTTCTCAGGCAAGGAGTTCCACAGGTTGACTGTGCACTGAGTGAAGAAGAACTTCCTTTTATTTGTTTTAAACCTGCTACCCATTAATTTCATTTGGTGGCTCCTAGGTCTTAAATTATGGGAACAAGTAAATAAAGTGACATCTCTCTCCCCCACACAGACAGATGGGGGCATATCCCCCATGATCACTTGTTATGGAGCGTGGTGGCAGCTGCTGTGTGTATGTGTTTTTGTACACTTAAACCTACTCCCTCTACTTCCTTCACAGAGACCCATCCGTCCCTCCTACCCCACAGGCACAGGGGTGCTTCCCGAACCCAAGCAACACATTGCCCATTTCGCCCAAATGAGATGAGAATCATAGAAGATTAGGGTTGCAAGGGACCTCAGGAGGTACCTAGTACAACCTCCTGCTCAAAGCTGGACCAACCCCAACTAAACGTCTAAGGATGGAGATTCCACTACCTCCCTAGGTAACCCATGAGTGTGTTGTATAGAGCTTTCCACATACACAGTTACGGCCCTGCCCCCTCCTTTGAGCAGGAAAGCAAGACATCATCCCCTTCCATCTTTTCATACATATCCCTGTTGCCATCAACATCTTTAATGCCTACACAGAGCAGACTCAATTCTTAAAGTAGCATTGAAAAGCAGATAATAAAAAGAACGAGGAGTACTTGTGGCACCTTAGTCTCTAAGGTGCCACAAGTACTCCTCGTTCTTTTTGCTGAGACAGACTAATGTAGCTACCACTCTGAAACCTGTCACAGATAATAATATGGACCTGAACTTTATCTCAGAATTACAAAACTGTTAAGTCAGCCCTGCCAAGTTTTTGAACCTATGATGCCAGTGAGTTCAAGACTTAATCCGTAGACCTTCCAGCTTTATGGTTCTAAACTTATTTTTAACAAAATATGTTTACAACTGTACAACAGCTCTCTTGGTTTCCCTAACTTGTCCACTGTTGGTGACAGCGCTTTCTCTGCATCTCCAACCATCTAGAACAGCCTTCCTGTTCTGCTCTGCCTCATCAGCTATTTTACAATCTGATCTTAAGGTATCTTTAATCTTTTGTCTATGCTTCTTATTTCTCTCAGTTATTAGTTTTGTAACTGAACACTGTAATTTAACCATATCATACCTTTACAACAATTTTTCTATAGTTTAACATATACAATCTGTGGAGTTGTGAATTTTATTTCTGAAAATACTTATGGGGCAATGTGTATATGAAATGTGCTACACTTGGTGGAAAGTTGTACTGTATAATGTCTTACCGACAGATCCCAAAGAGCTTTATAAACGAACCACACACAGAATCACTTTACCTAGTAGGACCACTAGGGGGGAATGCAGCAGATATTTAACAGCATGCAGCAATGCTGCATAACTGACTGTTGTAACCAGTTGGTCTTTGGCTTTCTTGATACCACCTTGCTCCAATCTATTCCGATTTTGCTATCAAACTCATTTTCCTCACTAATCACACTGATCACATGGCTCCCTTCACTGGCTCTGCATTCCCTTCCACATCACCCCTCTCCTATTTATCCATGCCAGCTCTGCCAGTTTTATCTCCCTTCAAACCGCCTTTGTTCCTTTCTCCCATGCCTGTAACCTAGCTTGTTCCTTCTTGGCTCTTTCTGGTCATAGTTGTGGCTGCTGTTCAGTATACCCTGCTTCTACTTGATAGCATGGGTTTATTTAATCACCATCCCACAGCTAACACTAGTGTTGTTTCAGGGGTATCCAAGGAAATGGCACCAGACCACATTGCCAAAAACCTACGCATTTTAACTTCGCCAGAGTCCTTACACAGCAGTGCCTGCCTCACCTAGAGCCTGCAACCATCAAGTCCATCCTGCCAAAAGAATGCTTTGTTCAGTTTCCATTCTCCTGCCTCTCTTAAACTAACCCCACCTACTGAGGGATGGAAAGGCCATCATGAAGTCATAGTAGGTTCCTCAGGAGGTTCTTCAGGTTATAACAATTTCAATACATTTATTGGCTTGACAACGTACTCACTACAAGTGTTGCCAACAGGTATCTGTCTATAAAGAGATAAGGAGTACTTGTGGCACCTTAGAGACGAACAAATTTATCTGAGCATAAGCTTTCGTGAGCTCCAGCTCACTTCATCGGATACATGCAGTGGAAAATACTGCATGCATCCGATGAAATGAGCTGTAGCTCATGAAAGCTTATGCTCAAATAAATTTGTTCGTCTCTAAGGTGTCACAAGTAATCCTTTTCTTTTTGCAAATACAGACTAACACGGCTGCTACTCTGGAACCTGTCTATAAAGAGGTTCACATTAATGATGATGTCTTATTTAGTCGACCTTGAATTGTTGTCCATTTCTGATTTGGTAGAAAGCCATCACTTGTTGGGATGTTACTTCAGGCTATTAGAAAATAATACTTTTTTTGTATTCCCCATAGAAGTTTGTCCAATAAAATATATTACCTCATCCACCGTGTGCTTCAATATTCTACCCAGGCAATCAGAGCATCAGGGGATAGCTCAGGACTATACCAAGAGTGACAATATATAAGTAATGACAGGTTTTAGAGTAACAGCCGTGTTAGTCTGTATTCGCAAAAAGAAAAGGAGTACTTGTGGCATCTTAGAGACTAACCAATTTATTTGAGCATAAGCTTTCGTGAGCTACAGCTCACTTCATCGGATGCATACTGTGGAAAGTGTAGAAGATCTTTTATAAGCACAAAGCATGAAAAAATACCTCCCCCCACCCCACTCTCCTGCTGGCAATAGCTTATCTAAAGTGACCACTCTCCTTATAATGTGTATGATAATCAAGGTGGGCCATTTCCAGCACAAATCCAGGGTTTAACAAGAATGTCTGAGGAGGGGGGGCGTTAGGAAAAAACAAGGGGAAATAGGTTACCTTGCATAATGACTTAGCCACTCCCAGTCTCTATTCAAGCCTAAGTTAATTGTATCCCCAACACCGCTTTCTACAAGCCATTACCCTCTGATCCCACTGAGAATTACCAAAAGAAACTACAGCATTTGCTCAAGAAACTCCCTGAAAAAGCACAAGATCAAATCCGCACAGACACACCCCTGGAACCCCAACCTGGGATATTCTATCTACTACCCAAGATCTATAAACCTGGAAATCCTGGGCGCCCCATCATCTCAGGCATTGGCACCCTGACAGCAGGATTGTCTGGCTATGTAGACTCCCTCCTCAGGCCCTATGCTACCAGCACTCCCAGCTACCTTCGAGACACCACTGACTTCCTGAGGAAACTACAATCCATCGGTGATCTTCCTGATAACACCATCCTGGCCACTATGGATGTAGAAGCCCTCTACACCAACATTCCACACAAAGATGGACTACAAGCCATCAAGAACACTATCCCCGATAATGTCACGGCTAACCTGGTGGCTGAACTTTGTGACTTTGTCCTTACCCATAACTATTTTACATTTGGGGACAATGTATACCTTCAGATCAGCGGCACTGCTATGGTACCCGCATGGCCCCACAGTATGCCAACATTTTTTGGCTGACTTAGAACAATGCTTCCTCAGCTCTCGTCCTCTAATGCCCCTACTCTATTTGCGCTATATTGATGACATCTTCATCATCTGGACCCATGGAAAAGAAGCCCTTGAGGAATTCCACCATGATTTCAACAATTTCCATCCCACCATCAACCTCAGCCTGGTCCAGTCCACACAAGAGATCCACTTCCTGGACATTACAGTGCTAATAAACGATGGTCACATAAACACCACCCTATACCGGAAACCTACTGACCGCTATTCCTACCTACATGCCTCCAGCTTTCACCCCGACCACACCACACGATCTATTGTCTACAGCCAAGCTCTGCGATACAACCGCATTTGCTCCAACCCCTCAGACAGAGACAAACACCTACAAGATCTCCATCAACTACAATACCCACCTGCGGAAGTGAAGAAATAGACTGATAGAGCCAGAAGAGTTCCCAGAAGTCACCTACTACAGGACAGGCCTAACAAAGAAAATAACAGAACGCCACTAGCCGTCACCTTCAGCCCCCAACTAAAACCCCTCCAACGCATTATTAAGGATCTACAACCTATCCTGAAGGATGACCCAACACTCTCACAAATCCTGGGAGACAGGCCAGTCCTTGCCTACAGACAGCCCCCCAACCTGAAGCAAATGCTCACCAGCAACCACATACCACACAACAGAACCACTAACCCAGGAACCTATCCTTGCAACAAAGCCCATTGCCAACTGTGCCCACATATCTATTCAGGGGACACCATCACAGGGCCTAATAACATCAGCCACACTATCAGAGGCTCGTTCACCTGCACATTCACTAATGTGATATATGCCATCATGTGCCAGCAATGCCCCTCTGCCATGTACATTGGTCAAACTGGACAGTCTCTACGTAAAAGAATAAATGGACACAAATCAGATGTCAAGAATTATAACATTCATAAACCAGTCAGAGAACACTTCAATCTCTCTGGTCACGCGATTACAAACATGAAAGTTGCAATTCTTCAACAAAAAAACTTCAAATCCAGACTCCAGCGAGAAACTGTTGAATTGGAATTCATTTGCAAATTGGATACAATTAACTTAGGCTTGAATAGAGACTGGGAGTGGCTAAGTCATTATGCAAGGTAACCTATTTCCCCTTGTTTCTTCCTAACGCCCCCCCTCCTCAGACATTCTTGTTAAACCCTGGATTTGTGCTGAAAATGGCCCACCTTGATTATCATACACATTGTAAGGAGAGTGGTCACTTTAGATAAGCTATTACCAGCAGGAGAGTGGGTTTGTGTTTGGGGGGGGGGGGGGCGGCGTGAGAAAACCTGGATTTGGGCTGGAAATTGCCCAACTTGATTATCATACACATTGTAAGGAGAGTGATCACTTTAGATAAGCTATTGCCAGCAGGAGAGTGGGGTGGGGGGAGGTATTTTTTCACGCTTTGTGTGTATAAAAGATCTTCTACACTTTCCACAGTATGCATCCGATGAAGTGAGCTGTAGCTCACAAAAGCTTATGCTCAAATACCTTGGTTAGTCTCTAAGGTGCCACAAGTACTCCTTTTCTTTTTGCAAATATATAAGTAATGTAATTAGACAGCTTTCAATCATGCAAGTAACCCTTATTTTGTCTAGATGTGGGGGCATGGGCCTTCTGAAGTGTGAGCCACTGCAGCTAAAACTGAAGGAAGGGGCAATACCTTATAGCATTAACACAGCTCACAGAATTCCAGTCACATTATTTCCTATAGTGAAAGAGGAACTAGGCAGAATGATAAACCTGCAAATAATTGCAGCCATAACAGAACCTAGAGAATGAAGCACACCTACAGTTCCTGTCATAAAAAAGAGCAGAGTGTGAGAATGTGTGTTGATTTGATTTGTATTTAATCAGCTAAAAGAAAAAGATATGTTCTTCCCACACTAGGGGATATAATCCCCAAATTAGCATATGCACATATTTTCCTCACTGCTTAATTCTGCAAGTGGATTTTGGCAGATCCTGCTGCATCCAGACAGTGCTAAACTCACAGAACCTGATTTTGCTCTCAGTTGCACCAGTTTAAATCTGAAGTAACTCCACTGAAATCAGTGTAGTGAAACTTAGGTAAAACCTGTGTAAGTAAATTCAGAATCTAGTCTGCTATATTAATTAATTCAGATGTTACTGTTTCCAGCATTTATCTTTCAGCATTAGCAGTTCTCCTGAAATCTTCCAATGCAAAGATGGAAGGATTGCAGGAGGTGGTTGTACATGTGGAAAGTATTTTGATTTAGGCCAGTACAAAGCCAGGAGCACAAGAAAAGGTTTTTAAGTGTCCTGAGTAATATATAGTCTACAGGACTAATGCTGAACAAGGAAAATTGTGTCCTTGGGAAGAAGCAGCTACATTATTTAGGGCACCACATAGATTAGCACAGTTTGAGCCCAGATTCTGAGGAAGACCCCACCCCAATAGCCCTTCCCATCACTTTACCTTAAAAGCATCCCCACCTTCTTTATCTCCCCATCTACAAATCTCCCTCACCTACACTGGGTGAATCACATCCCAGAGGGGCTCAGACAGGGAAAAACCCTTTGTTGTTACTTCACACAATAGGGTCCACAAGGGCCTATCACAGAGGCTCTTGAGAGCTTTGGGCAAGGGGGTCCAGGCCTCTGTGTCCTGAAAAGATGACATTCCTGCACCAAACAAGCTGTGTATGGCTTGTGGAAACATAGGGAAAATTTCTAAAAGAGGAGAAATTCCTCTATGCTTTACCCTACCATTTAATAGCCAACATGCCCTCATAACAGCCATCCACCACTGCAGCTCATCCACACCAAAATACACTGAGTTCCACCTCAGCTTCTAGGCCTGTAGCTACTAAACAGCTTTACTTGCAGCCTCACCACCAGTTTAGGGCAAGGGAAGCAAACTCGCTATGTTTCTCTTGAAGCTACTGAGGCTCCATTTTACTTTAAGTACAAGGCATCTCATGGAAGAACATACAAATACGATACCAGTAACACAATCACCGTGATTTGTGTGAGGTTACACTAAAACCCAGCCTCCCTTCCCCACCCACAAAACACATTCACGTATTTTAATTCATTAGGAACCTCATCTAGGAGTCCTGACCTCTCAGGATTTAGCAAATTGCTTATGGAACAGAGAATGTTAGCCTCAGTTGTGCAGTTATGACCAAGGTTCTTCTGACTAGTTCCCACAGGGCAACTCAACTGACACGTTGTTTGCTTTTTGAGGAGGCATCTGCTTGGTGTTGACTATGGCACAGAGACGTCACTCAAGACTTACCCAAGACTGCGCAGTGAATCACTGGTTCAGAAAAGATTAACATCAATCCAGAGAGACTCCTTGTACTTACTGCCTCTTGTGGCTCCAGTTAAGGTCCAGAATTTTGGGGCTTGATCCTCATCTGCAGCAATTCCTAGCTGCTGTTGCAATGGTAAAAATTAAAGGAGGAAGTGGTACTTTTTTATATTTTTGGAGGAGATTTGGAGTTATATTTTGCTTCCAATCCCTATTGGAATGCAAGTTCTTCCTGCATACAGAAATCTAAAGTAAACAAGTGCAGCGAACATTCCCATGAAAAAGGCACATTTAAAATGGATTGGTCATCACAGGCCTCTTCAAAAAGGGCCTTCAGATTAAAGATTCCACCTCTGCTAAATATGAGATCAGGCTTAAGGCCCTCAAATTTGCATTGTTATCATCTCCTCCCTTTGGTAATGTCTCAAAATATACTTTTATAGTGGGTTGTTACTGTGGAATCCTGTAGGATTTTGTTTTAATAAGGACTCTTGGGATGGGAGTATGATCTTGTGATTAGAGTGGGGAGGCTGTGGAGGGAGGGCTCCTGGGTTCTACTTGCAACTATGGGATGCATCTTGTGTGTTAAAAGCACAGGAATCTGGGAGTCAGGACTCCCGAGTTCTATTCCTGGGTCTGGGAATACAGTGGGACCCTATTAGGATAGAGCACGGAGGACTGGGAGCTGGAATTCCTAGTTTCTGTTCCCAGCTTATACTCTGTCTTGCTATGTCACCTTTGGCAAGTCCTTTCCTCATTGGTCCTTGTTTCCTCATCTGTAAAATAGAACTAACGATACTCATCAGGGACTGAATTAAGGCATAAGCATTATAGATGTGTACCTGGGGCCCTGGCTCCTGGAGTCATATGGTGACAGAGTCTAAGCTTCAATGCAAAAATAGTTTCTAGCCTTCATAACTGTGACAAAACCCATGGAAATGAGGCCTGTGCCTAACCAATGCAGTGATGTATGACTAGGTTTGCAGATAGCCTGAAATAAGAGCTCTACAAGGCAAGAGCTGCCCCTTTCATCTTACTAAGGTCAGCAAGTTGTTATTATCCCAGTGGCATGGGCCACCCCCTCATAACTCATTATCCCAGTGGCTGCTGCCACCCCCTCATAACTCTCTGGGATGATGTTGGCTGGCAGGAGATCTGCTACCACTTCTCCTTGGGTAGGTTGGGGCTTTCCCGATCATCAGATCATTATTCCCTGGCTTCAGACAGGCTGGGACCCCTACCAGAAGAGGGAGGAATCAGCCTCCACGCACTTAAGCAGAGGACTATGGGTGGGTGGAGGCTGATTCCTCCCTCTTCTGGTAGGGGTCCCAGCCTGTCTGAAGTCAGGGAATAATGATCTGATGATCGGGAAATCCCCAACCTACCCAAAGAGAAGTGGTAGCAGATCTCCTGCCAGCCAACTAGATGCCTCATATATTGGTGGCTGGGCCCCAATCACTGCTTCTCCAAGTAATGGTGGGGCAACATTGTGGGAATGGGGCCACAAGCTGCTCTATGTGGAGTGGTGGGGCAACAATCTTCTTGGCTTACATGTATGAGCATAAATCTTTGCAGGTCCAGAGCCTTAGACTGTAAACTCTTTGGGACGGGGATTGTTTTACGTGCCTAGTACCATCATACACAGCTATGGTGCTATATACAATGTTACTGATGACAGCATTTTAGGAATGAAAGTGAAGAATACCTATCTAATTGAAACAGCAAGAGAATTTAGGCAGAGCCCACCTAACTGCTTAAACTAAACTCTGACTGTGGCACCAGGGCTAACACCTTTAATCTTGCAGAACGTGCCCTAACTTTAATGACCTTAGTAGTTTGCACCTTGACTTTAGATCTCATTTTAAGAGCTCTCCAGCACTCCCTAACATCATGTTTGGGTTCGAGCCTGACTCATTGTTAAGAAGAGCACTCACTAAAATCAACACTAGCACTTCACACTGCATCCTAGGATCTTCCTGGAGGCTTTCTAGCCAAGTACCAATCAAATCCAATGCTGCTTAGCATTATAAAATTCTAACAAGACCATAACAAAAGCATTGCTAAACAATCTTTTTGTTTCAGAGTAATAGCCGTGTTAGTCTGTATTCGCAAAAAGAAAAGGAGTACTTGTGGCACCTTAGAGACTAACCAATTTATTTGAGCATAAGCTTTCGTGAGCTACAGCTATTACCAGCTAGAGAGTGAGTTTGGGGGGGGGGAGGGGGGCGGCGGGTGAGAAAACCTGGATTTGTGCTGGAAATGGCCCAACTTGATGATCACTTTAGATAAGCTATTACCAGGAGGACAGTGGGGTGGGAGGAGGTATTGTTTCATGGTCTCTGTGTGTATATAATGTCTTCTGCAGTTTCCACGGTATGCATCTGATGAAGTGAGCTGTAGCTCATGAAAGCTCATGCTCAAATAAATTGGTTAGTCTCTAAGGTGCCACAAGTACTCCTAATCTTTTTGTTAACTTGACTATCGTTTATGTTTAGCCTCTTTAAGGAAAGTTTTTGATGTGAGAGGTTTAGACATTTGCCAGTGGCAGGGTTTTTTTGTTTAAACCAGATATTTTTTTCTCCCTTTGCTATTTACAAAGACTTCAGTCTATTCTGCCCTCAAGGAATAAAACAGCTTCACAATCAAACCTCCGAATGACAATAAAGTTAACTTTGTTGCTTTTGAACAGACATCTGCTTGCAATGTATACACTGCCAAATAAATTGCTCCAGGTTAGTTACATGTAGTTTTACAACCCTCAAGTCTTTTCCTTCCTGCTTGTCTTTCCCAACAGCCCCTCTATTAAAATACACCAACATATTCAGACAATAAATATCCCACTAATCAGCTCAACATACAGTATTCATAAATTACAGCAGGCACCTGGGGAAGTAAATGCTATATTTGCCAAACACCTTCCATAAAAGACTGTCCCTCTCTGTTTGCCTATTTAAATGAATTCTTGTTACCCTTTTTAGGTCTTAACATCTTGATGTCCTTTCTGTTGTACCACATGGCATACCACACTTGAACCCTATGGTCTAAATGTGTTCTAACAATTCTATACTATGTAAGGACAAATTAATGAAAGCTAATTATCTCTGGCATACTGTAGGTATTTAGGAGCTGAAGTGGGAATTGTCCCGTAACAGAAAGGAAGAGCATCCTCGTTAAGAAAAAAAAAAAAGAAAAGAAAATACACATGAGAAAAAAAGACAAAATACTACCAGAGAGAGTATAAGGAAAGAATATTTGTAATATAACTTCTTTATTACCAAACTGGAAGGAGTAACCAAGAAGAAAACTTAGATGTATACAGTGAATCACAGGTAAAAGTCATTTAGATTTCTTCAGGTTTTCGCCTCAAAAACTATGTCCACAAAACAGCAGGAACCCTAATCCTTCTCAATTGGAAGGCAAGTTATACAATTTGTTTTTTAAAATAGACTTTTATCAATAGACAGAAAATCCATGTATATAAACAATGGTGTATTATAAAAGACAATTTAAGAATACAGATCCATGGATAACATTGTTTGTTAGGATTCTTTTGATATATAAATATAGAAGACTTTGGAAATGTTGATATTAGCATGTAAAACACAAGTAAATAGAACTGTTTCTCTGGCATGACTCAAAAAATGTAACCATAACTTAAGACTTCATTATATCTCTGATTTCTTGAACTTTAACTTAAGTCCTCAGTTTCCTCAACTATACATGCATTCACTAAATAATATTTAGCTCTTATACTGTGCTTTTCATCTGTAGATCTCAAATTACTTTACAAAGATGGATAAGTATCTTTGTTCCCATTTTACAAGTGGGGAAACTGAGGCACAGAGCATTGCTGTGACTTCCTTCAAGGTCACACAGCACATCAGTGGTAGTGCTGGGAACTAGGTTTCCAGTCTGGTGCCATATCCATTGCTCCATGCTAACTCCCCTCAAAATCCAGTAATATCTATACACAACAGGCATGCCTTTATCTCTTTAGCAATGGAGTGAGTAAAGACACTTCCTCAGTATGCTCAGTAGAGTCCCCTGGAGATTGCCAGCATTCCTACAATTGCCATATGTATGGTAACTGAACTAGAAAAGGCTACGTATAGGCTTTGTGTTAAGGCTGGGAATGCTTTACGATAGGTTTTACAGCCACCATAGATGACTGATTTAATGGCTCAGACTGCATTTGGTCTAATAGTCCATTAAGTACAATTCTGCTTTTTCACATTTTAAATGTATTAATTCTACTGTGCACAATTCAACACAAAATCTAAATCCTTCCTGTATAGACTAAGTGTTGAAGATTCAATGTATGCCTGTCATATGACTGTTCTGTATGGAGAAGGGAGTCCACATCAGAATCTGTATAACTGCAATGCAAAGTGGAACCAGACAGATCAAATAGAACATAGCATCATGAAGACCTAAAAACAAACTGGAAAAGAAGGTAAAAATGTCAGTTTTCCCAAGATGCAGTTTTCACCCCGTTTAGTCAATTCTGAATAGATTAAAAAAATAGTTCTGATTATTCAGCACAGTCAATTTTAAAAGGAAGTAAATAGCAGGTTTACTTTGGAAGAAAAAACATGAAAATAACCATATGGATTCTTGTGAGTAAGGAATAAAAATCCCCATGTTTTTCTGTATTTTACCAAAAGCTCAATGTATAGATATTCAGCTTGTTTGATTCTGATTAAACAAGCTTTATTAAAAGTAGCATATAAATACAAATTGTGGATGAAAATAACCCAATGTTCTTGTATCCCCAGCGTCACAGTGGGAATATGGTTTCTCACTATTCACAAACATAAAAGCTATTCCCAAATAGAATCAGAAAATTAGAGGTGAATGTATGTACTGCTCTATCATTCCCTTAAACTTATTTATGCCCCCTGCTCTCCCAACACGAGGTAGTTTGTAGAAAATAAGCTATTAATAAATGAGCTGAGTTAGGTAAGTAGGGTGCATATTAATATGCTATAGACAAGCTAACAGACCCGTTAAGTAATCTATTACACAACGGTGGTAGGTAATATAAAAATTAGTATAAAACAATATCACCTTACAGAGCAGGAACTCCTATAAAGTTTTGTATGATTAAAGATTTTTTTTAAAGGGAATGAATAAAAGAATGGGAGAAAGTGGAAAATTCAACAATATGGACATATTGGTATTTTTAAAAGTTAAAAATCTGAGACATTAACTATATATAATGTACTTATGGCTGGTAAATGTTATGAACAGGTCACGATTAATGCATGGAACTCAATGCATTTACCAAAATATTAAGATTAATTCAGTTTTATTATTTTTTAGGGGAAAATAAAGAATTAAACCATCCATATATATTACATGTTAAAGGTACATTGAGATTCTGGCTTCTGCATCCTTAAACGTGCAAAGATACTTCCTAATCTAAAGCTCTATTAAGGAGTAATACATAAAGAAGCAGATCAACAACTATGTATTACAAATTATAATATATAATTAAAATAACTGCTTTATGAACAGGCTGGTTTCTGACAGCTTGAAACACATCTAGGCATTTGTCTAGCAGCTGTGATAATTATCCACTGGCAATCTGTTAATTATTGGATTCTAATTAAGAAATATCAAGAAACTGAACTCAAGGTGAGACAGTCTCTGAAAAAATTCTTCAGTCTCCAAGAAGAAGAGTACATTATTTTCTCTTTTTCCTTAGCACTGTGAGATGTGATGGGAGACTAACAGAATGGTTGTGAAAGTTGACTACTATGGGCCTCATCCGTAGCTGATTGAAGTCAGTGGAAAAACTCCCATTAACTTCACTGGGCTTTGGATCAAACCCTATGAGTCAATCAAAAAAGGCCGAATCCAGGCCTCATTGACTTCAATGGAACCAGGATTTGGTCCTAAATGTATAACACAATACAATCACAGTTTATTCCAAGTTAAACAATTGTTTTAAATAAATTGTGCACATGTTAATACCAAGTGACAAAGACAAGGCACAAGCTTAAAAATTAAAGTAGTACTAAGGGAATTACTTAACTGCTTAGACAATTGGTTACAGGAGATGGGACTTTTCACAGGTAGGTCAGTGATTCATATTCAGTATTTACTGTTAGTGATCACAATTTAGCATCTGATAGTTATTTACTGGCCTGGGTTCAACGGTGCTTTCCATTTCCAAGTAAACAAGTATATGCATCACAAAAACTACCACCATGGTTGGCATTAATTAGCCCTCTTGTTGGCAGTTCCAGCAGAGAATCCAAGAACTGAATGGGTAAACTATTTACCTATATAAAGTTCCTTCAGGAAGGGGCCAAGGCAAATTTGGCAGGGTGCTATAGTGAAGCTACACAGCTTTTGCTTGCATTTTACCTTTCTGTATATTAAAGAGAACTGCAATTTTCAGTATTAAGAATGTCAACCTTTAACAAGTATTTTACCTTTTTCTAAAGGAAAGAAAAAGATTGTGCCAAGTCCTACCTTGCCTTTGTACTGATGATATCTTGGTTTGGTTTAAATACAATTGCACTGATTTAACAAAAGAATATGGATTAATATTTTATTCTAAAACTTGACATTTACAGGAATTATGAAAAGTAAAATAGGTGTATTATACAGAAAAATGAACAAATATTAAATATAATTCTATTGAGGCATTGGGATATATCAAGAACAATGCTCAAATTACATCACAGTGGTGGAGAAGATGCCTTAAAAATCTTTAATTATTTTGTGCATGCAGTACAAAGATGCATATATTCAAAGATATGCTCTTGTTAAAATATAGTTCCTCACTATATCCAGCACACTGTTTACCCTGCTACTAGATCATGTGGTATTTCCAACTGTCAGATGCACTGACAGCTTATTTATTGTGCACCATCTATATATTGTGCATCTATTTATAATCTGGTAATTTGTTTCTAAATACAAGGAAATAATAATAATAAAGAGGGCAACAAACTACTGCCAGTGTGTTTTATCAGTATGATTGACTGTAATTTCAGTGGATCTCCAGGAGAGGGAGGTTTAAAACTATACATTTCTTATAGAGCAGAAAAAGGGATTTAATGTTCTAGGGAAAACTATTTAGGATAAACCAAAAGGAACAAAAATTGACCCTCCAATCCTGTAAATTACCAGCCACATTTTCATTAGTACAGTACTATATATATAAAAAAACCCAACATGTAAATTGGTTTCCCTTGATAAAAGCTTTACTGATGCCTGACAATGAAATCCCTTGGGACCCATGTACAATATACAGAGTAGCATTTTTCTTCAGCGATAACAATGATTAACACTGAATGAGACAAGTGAAGCGTCCTTAACAATAAAGGCTTAATAAACAGAAGAGAATTCCTCCAGTGTGCCATGTGTAAAAGTCATTTGTCTCCTGTCTGAATGACTAGTTCTTAAATTGATTTTAATTAGATACATTAACACTAAACACCATTTGATAGCAGACAAAATGTTACTGCCAAAATCATCTTCCCCTCCCATTGTTGTCATCATGTAGCTACTCTCCTCAAATCTATGTGCTGATTTCTCATCATCATCTTTTACATAAAATTAAAATTTCTCCCTTGCACTTTCGAAACTCTGTACAACACCTTCACTGCCTACATTTCAGCCTTCATTTTCTCAAACTGCTATGCTTCTCCCAAGCCACCCACCTTAAATAGCCCATATGTACCTTACCTTCCCATTCATTTCTATGCCTCTTCCATGCCACTCCTTCTTGCAACTCCCTTCCTATCCTCATGTACCAAATGACTATAGTCGTAATTCAAATCCCTCCCTAAAACACACATCCACCAAGCCTGTCAATGAGAACAATTCATTGTAGTCAGTAGTATGAATCCACATAAAAAAAATATTCACAGTCATTGATCCTCAAGTATAGTGTGTGCTTGGAATGTTCTCTATGTGTATTCAACTGGAAGCTCTTTGGGGCAGGGACTGTGTTTTCCTGTATGCTTTAACAATGTTCAATAAATAATCATTTGGGCCCAATTGTACAAATCCTTGCTGAAGTGAGCAATCCTTGTTCATGCATGTAATTCAGTGGGTTCAATATGATTCTTTGTATGACTAAAGGTTTGAAAGATCAGACCTTAATACTGATTTCCTATATGGAAACCTCCCTTAGCACTAAGTCAATATGTTTACTGTATCACAATATGGCAGATATTACTTTAAAACTCGTCTTAAAAGTTAAAGTTCATAGGATTACGCCCTCAGGCATAAATTATGAAAAACAAAGTTACATATGGGATATTTTATTTCTTTAAAGGGACAGGTGATTTGAAATAGAGTTATTTAGAAAAAAGTGAAAAGTGGTTTCAGGTATTACACCTGCTAATGGCTTATGGTTTTAAATTCACATTTTCTTTTTAAAATTTTCCTTTCCCCTGTTGCTGTCTGAAAGATTTACACAAATAAACAAATTTGACTGTGTGTACAGTGTGAAAGGGGGGAAAAAAATCAAGAAAAATATTTTTTGCTAACCTTTCAGTAATAGTCATCGTAGATGTTATTTGTAACAATAGTAAGTAAAATATAACGGAAAGTAGTGAGTTTTTTAGCTTGATTGTAGGCCTATCAGTGTTTTAAAAACGACAGGATATCAGTTATGATTATTCCCTGATAAAAATGTTCCTATTCTGCTGCATAGTATACATTCAGATTCTGAACTGTGAACAACAAGTGTTAAACTGAGGTATTTTCTATTATTAGAGATTGGACTGGTAGCACTGCCTACTATTAAGATTGCTTGACACTTCCAATTATAAGACTCCATTTTTGGTTGCCTATCACTTTACCAAACTAACTGTTCAAGCTGAAATTTTACATGCCAGGGGTCTGCCTGAGTCAAAAAAAATTTTTTTTTTTTATGTTTAGTTCCACAATTTGTTTATTTTTGTTCACAACTTTTGTTTACTTCCCTGAGGGATGGGCTAGGATTTATAGGAAGACGTGTTTTAATGAGAAACATAAAGCAAGAGAGGGTAAAGACACGGTAGAATGGGTTGGTTCGCTAATAATTTCCTTCATTCATTCCAGACCACCTTAGAATATATCAAAAAGATACAGAAATTGTCTAAGTCAGTGGTGAGGGCTCCAGCTGGGGTTGTAGCCTTTGGGGTGGGGCTGGGGCTGGGGATGAGAGACTTGGGGTGCAGGAGGGTGCTCTGGGCTAGGATTGAGGGGTTTGGAAGGTGGGAGGGGGATCAGGGCTGGGACAGGGGGTTGGGGCCCGGGAGGGACTCAGGAGTGCAGACTCTGGGCAGTGCTTACCTCAAGCAGCTCCCAGAAGCAGCGGCATGTCCTCCCTCTGGCTCCTAAGTGGAGGTGCGGCTAGGTGGCTCTGCATGCTGCGCTGCCCCTACAGCTCCCATTGGCCGCAGTTCCCAGCCAATGGGAGCTCCAGGAGCGGCGCTTGGGGTGGGGGCAGCATGTGGAGCCCCCTGGCTGCTCCTACACATAGGAGGAGCCGGAGGGGGGACATGCCACTGCTTCTGGGAGCTGTGGCACACGCGTGGAGCGGTCCATGAACCTTCTCCCCAGCTGGAGCACGGGAGTGGGGCAAGCCCCAGACCCCACTCCCCAGCAGGAGATCCCGGGCTGGATTAAATTGGCTGGCTGGCTGGATGTGGCCCGCGGACCGTAGTTTGCCCACCCCTGCCCTAAGTACTTTTCACTTTACTGACGCTGCTTTTCTGAATGGCCCCAGCTTGTCCTCCTTCCAAACCTACCTCTGTGCCTTTCTTCTACAGTCCATTAGGGTCAGGAAGAGGATTCCAGACACATCTGCCACATCTCCGCTCTCTTTTCCTTAAAGGCCCTTCCCCAAGGAGGTTTTATAAATGATTGTCCTCTCTGTATTTTTTAAGAATTTTCTTTAATTAAAGCAAAATTTTAGGAAGTAACTAAGATAAGGCCATTAAGATAAGAATGGGAAACTGTACTCTAACCAAAGTGATTTACCTAGTTGAGCCAAACCCCTCTTCCTCCTATAATTGTATCGTTTCTCTCAAAAACAAAATACATTAGTCACAGTCCTACTGTACTAAATATGTCTAGTAACTATATTTATGAAATAAATACACTTTTGTGGTTTTGGTAATAGTTATAGTCAAAGTTGGAACATCACAGGTTTGACTGTTTTTTAATTTTGCACAACAGAATGACAAAAACAATCAATCATACACTGAAATGAATTTTTCACACACCCACAAATGCACGCACACCCACCATGTGGCAAGTTTTCCCATGTCTTCTCTTTAAAAAGTACATTTTTCAGACTAAATATCTACTGGGACAGCATTTTTATGTCAGTGAGATGAGGACCAACTGAAAATTTATTGAAGCAAAGTCGCAACACATCTGATGCAAGCTAACTGCATATTAATTTGTAATAATTGTATAACATTATTTAACTTGTTGTGACTTAAAACTTCACTTTTGAACTCACCTTGGATCAGGCTGAGAAAATTTATTATTCAGGTTCTCATATCCAAATTGATTTAGTATTGTAACCACAAGCATAGGAGCCAAAGACTGGGCTGGCTTAGTAAATAAAGCATTGGTACCAAAAACCATGGAGGAAAGTGGTGATCTGAAATATTCAAGACACGTATTAATCCATATTACATAGTATATAAATATACATCACTTACAGCACTTATTATATTCATTATTTAAGTACTGTTCAGACTCAAATATTAACCATCAGGATACATAACTGCATAATTACCATCAACATTCTAGTCAGTGAATGATCCAGATATCATAATGAAATGACTACATTCCAGTTAGATAAGTAGTTCTTTTTAAAAAAAAAAATCTATAAACATACCTTTTATACTATCTTAGGTCCCCACAACTACCTTACTTGACCATAAATAAAAGAATCAGGGATCTAATAGAACAGTGTCAAAGGGCCTAATCCAAAACCCGCTGAAGCTAACTGAAGGATTCACATGGACTTCAATGGGCTTTGGATCAGGCCCATAGTCTGGTGATTCAAGAGTTGCGACTGCATACAATTAACAAGGAAAAGAGAAAAATAGGATAGACTTATATTTGTAAAAGACGTGATTTGGTACTAGAAACTGATTTATTCAAGTGCTCTTCATGTATTAAGTGTTCTTCAAACAAAGCAATCTGATTGTTATTCAGAATAATTTCAAGTCTTGTATATGGACTGGGGGAACGTCGTATCAAAAATATTTTTAAATTGTAAATTACACCACTTCACCTTCAAGTTACTGAAGAAAATTCAATGTACCACTTATGAGATTTGGTCTACATAGACACTGACCGCAATCCTGCAAGGACTTATACCCAGGTTCAATTTTATGCATTGGAATAGTCCCACTGAAGCTAATGGAACTATTCACAGGTATAAAGTAATATACGTGCTCTAGTCTTCGCAGGATTTGCCCTTAGAGGGAGCCTGATTCCCCTTCTCCCCCTCAAATAGCACTGAAACCAGAAACCCCACTGGTATAGAAATCAGTATATTTGTGAGAGCAACAGGAAGTCAATTGCACTTTGATATAAATCAAAAAGATACATGAATCACAGTACAGCATATCACAGAAAGTTTTATCAATTTTTATTTAAAAAATTGAACGGCAGCTACACAGACTTTGAATTTTGCTTGTTAAGTGGTATAGTTCAAACATTCAGATACCTTCTCTATATTAGAAAGGCTGTATCCTGCCAACTCTTAAGCCTCTGAGTAATATTAGACATGGGAGTATTTCTGCTGAAATCAAGAGGACTAACCATGTGAATGTTTGTCGGACTGGGCTCTTATAAATATAATAGAGTTTACAATGGAAGTGTTTAAATTCATTCCTTTGTTAAATTTACTCAGGGCCTAATCCTGCAGACATTTATGCATGTGCTTACCTTTACTTGTGTGTGTAAATTAAGCCCTTAAAGCAAGTGTTTGCAGGATTGGAGCCAGAGAATGTCACAATAATTTCTGCATTTATTTGGACATAATCTGGGAAAAAGTTATTTAATAACATAAAATTTCAAAAGACTTAAAGCAATGTACAGTAATAATGAATTCCCATTCACTTATCGTATTAAAAGTAAATATAAAGTGAAACTTCTTAAAAATAGTTGTAATTTAAAAAAAATAGAAAACTTTTTTTTTTTACCAAATTAAGAATCCTTTTTAGATTAATATGTTCAGAGTGTTCAGTGTATGAAACTTAACTTTGGTATAGAGAATCTGATGACACTAGCTACAGTACATTTTGTGAGCAGTAGTAAGATCAACATACCTCCGTTTGTGTTTTATTAAGTCTGCATCAACAATATCTGCCAAGGGCAGGTTAAACAAACTGAATGACGCTTGAACAATTACCCTATAGAAAGACAAAATATTTCAAAATATTGATAGATATTAAACATACTTTTTTCAATAAGAAAACTGTATTGGATGGTTGTGTGTGTGTGTGTGTGTGTGTGTGTGTGTGTGTGTGTGTGTATTTCTCTCTCTCTCTCACACACACACACACTTTACTCTCTCATCAAGTAAATTAACACAGTATTATTGCTTCAAATTAAAAATGGCTATTAGGTCTATTTAAAGATCAGTTCTCCAAATAAATATTAGAGCTGTTACTTTAATCAAGAATTAGAAACCTGTATACAAACCTAAAACTTTCTCAACTCTTTTTGGAATTTCAAGATAGCAGTTTGGCATTGAAGTGAAAGAGGACACTTACTGAGGTTAATACCAACTTAAACTGACTTGAATGGAGAAAAGGAACATCTCAGAAGAAAGAACTAAAATTCTCCTCCAGAAATCTGAAAAAGGACATGCAGAGGACTGGAAGGGAAAGATAGGAAACAAGCTTAAAACAAGTGACAGAATTAGAATGATAAAGGTAAACAAATACATTTAACACATGATCAATAGAACCAAATGAAACAATAAACAGGATGATAGATTTGCATGTATTGCTAAGTTTTGGTAAAATTAGGTTCAAATTACAAAAGTCCTTTTTGGGCTAAATAACCTTCACATATCTTGAGAGATTTTTTTCCTAAGGAAACTTGAAATGAGGAAAATATATTACTGGATAATGTAATTCAGTTGTCACATAGTTCTTAGTTACAATAGCCCATGACTGAAATCCTGGAAGGATTGGGGTTGTGGGTGGGGGGGGGGGGGGGGAAGGGGAGAAGAGAGAGAAAGAAAATATATGCAAAGAGGACAGGCAAGGTAGGAAGGGAAGACCATGAAATTAACACCATCCTATTCTAATTGAGAAGGCTGTTTTTAAAAATGTTTAATGAAGTATTTCCTTTTGAGGGTTTTCCACACCTCGCTGATCTACCTGTTCTGTGAAATAACCTTGAGGTTTCATGCTATAGCAGTACCAAAGAAAACAAATTTAATGTTGTTTAGCCAACAGTGACTTGAATTGCCAGCATTTTTGTGGGGTGGAGGGATCTAAAATCTTTAATTTTTCAATATTAAAAGAAAAGGGAAAAGGAATAGTATGAATCTAAACAACAGAAACTCTACTAGCTATTCTGTAAACTAAAATAAAGTTTAGAACTGAATTTCTCTTGCACTCTGCTAGTACTCAATTTCAGGCCAAAGGCGGCTGAGAAGGAACTGAGCGCAGTTCTTCCGCGCAGTGCTAGATAGCCTCGAGACAGGGAGAGCACGTGTGAGCCAAACAGACACTGCTACCTAAAATCTCCAATCTGAGGCACAGGGACTCAGATACACCTACAGTGGGAACACCAATAGGGACACTACTTGAAGAAGTGGTGGGAAACTGCTGTTTGGGTAAACGGGAAAGTCTGTGTCAATGGAATCTGCATTTGACCAACGTTAAAACTGATGTGGCTGGAGACAATGCTGCAAACTCTAATTATTGTATATATTAGATTGTTAATTTTAAAAAGAAAATAGAAGCAGTAACTAAAAGTTGAAATACTCTTAAACAAGAGTTGCCATTTTAATTGCAGCTCCTTTTCAGACCCATGAAACAGAACAAAAGGAAAAAGAGCAAAACTTATAGTAGGAAATTCTTCAAGCTACCACAAGGGTATGACAAAGAGTGTAAAAACAAAGTGACCTAACAGACTCCGTTCACAAGGCGTAGCAAACTGTTAATTTAAAAAAAAAAAATAGTATCCTTGAAGGTATATATTTACTTACATGTTTGTTGTGAGATAAACAGCCAGCAAGTAGTAGTGTTCTGGTCCTAGAACAAACATGACAGCGGCAGCTATTCCTTCTAAGTAAAAGGAAAACAAGATGATCCTGTAATATCCAAACTTCTTCAGCAAAGTATGACTGAGAAGCACAAGGCACTGAAAAGATAATAGATACATATTAAGTATATACTTAATACAGTACTTCAGTACTTCTTTTAAGAAAACAGAGTTTTGGATGCTATAAATGGTTTACTGCTACACAGTACTTCTTCTAATTAGCAAACATGCATATTTTCTGAAAGGGGAAATCTGAATCAGTAACATTTTCAAATGGCTCACAAATTAAGAACATAGGAACTGCACAAACAGAAAAGATGATAGGACCAGTGGGATGGTCCTATCTCTGTTTTAAAACAGATGCTTCAGAGACAAACGCTCTCCCTTTACCCAGAATCAGTCTGTGCGCTACTCTACATTGGGGTAAATATTGCTTCCCACTTCAGATAGCAATCAGCTCATACCATAGAGCATAATGTCCGATATCCCTTATGCAGTTTATTTTGTAGTGTGTTCATAGTGAAAAGTGTTTCTTACCATTTGAACTTAGACTACTGGACTGAACAAAATGTGTGGTTTTTTTTTAAAGCTTGTAGAACCTTAGAGACTAACAAATTTATTTGGGCATAAGCTTTCGTGGGCTAAAGCCCACTTCATCAGATACATGCAGTGGAAAATACAGTAGGAAGATAAATAAATTTGTTAGTCTGTGTATCTTCCTACTGTATTTTCCACTGCATGCATCTGATGAAGTGGGCTTTAGCCCACGAAAGCTTATGCCCAAATAAATTTGTTAGTCTCTAAGGTGCCACAAGTACTCCTTGTTCTTTTTGCTGATACAGACTAACATGGCTACCACTCTGAAATCTTTCAAAGCTGTAATTTTTCATTAACATCACAATGGCTCCGATATCAATGGACATATATGGTAAACTTCTACTACCACTATTACTCAGTGCCACTTTTGAAATTGATAAAACACTTTCACTGGGAAATCCTATCGTAACAGATTACTAGTTTTGCTTCTATTGTAGAAAAAGGTATTGGGAAAGGTAGATACTGAATGCGCAGTACTCATAGTTCCATTTCAAGTTTCCAGATTTCAACATGCAACAATCTACACAAAGTGCTAGCAACAATAAAATATCAGCTTTTTGGATGTGTCACATCCAGTAATTCACTTTTGACTGCATACGCTAATAAAAAGAATGAAGAAAACCAATTCACAACCTGGAAAAGTTAATTTATAAAAATGTTGTTTTTCTACAGAACACTGATGTTTTAGTCACAGATTGTGCTAACTTTTAAATCTAAAGCAAGTTATAGTTTGAAAATGTTGAGCAAAAGGTCTATGTGAATCTAAAGAAGAGAATCAAATCCATAAATTCAGTATTGAAAATTATCCCTCAATATTTTCATATTCGGGCATTAGAAATCCACACATGCATTATGTCACAAAAGTCTGAATTAATTAAAACACTTTAAAATAAAAACATCCGAAAAATGTTTAGTCATGAAGCCCACAGAAACAATTTAGACCAAAACTGACCTTTAGATGTTGAGCCCCTAAGTAACCTGAACAGTACCAGCAAAAAAAGATACTACTGCTACATTCCAAACCCTTTAAAAGCTTGGGGAGTTCCCTATGTCCTGAGGTAAGAAACTGAGACTCAGGGGTGAAAATCAAGCACAGATATCACCTTTAAGGAAAAGTCTATCACTATTAAAAAGCAAACCCAGTACAGCTGGATTCCATTCTTTCATACATTAACAAAACTGTCAACTAAATTTTAGAAGCAAAATCTTTATTACTAGTGACATAAGAGGTAGAAAGAACATAGCTCACAGTACAGAAGTGGAACTGAAAAACTTGGCAACTCTCACCTGTACTGTGAGGGAATAAATACAAAATTCCACAATGTCATTTTACAGAGTCACTTTTCTGATGATATGGTAATTGCATTTTAATATAACACAGAATGCTGTTTTTGCAAAAAGTTATGATAAAGGATAGTTTAGAGTTAGGCCCACAGCAAAAAGAACGGTTAAAACACTCCATAATTTGTATATAGAATTTTTAAGATCAGGTAGAATCATACACTAGAATTTTTCCCCATGATGTTTCCTGATTCACAGCTCCTCAGGATTATCATCCTCACTTTATGGTAACAAACATTTTATTGAACTTATTTTTGGTTAAAATATTTAAGATGTTGTTTCACCCACATTTGCCTATTGTGAAATTACATTTGGCTTCTTATCTTGTCCTCCTTGCTTTTGAGAAATAGTTGTTTATTTTCTGGACACTCCAAATAAACAATTAAATATCTTAAACTATATATATATATATATATATATATAAATTTTTTGTTACAATAGGAAGTTAGCAAATAAAAACAACAGATTGAGGCATACCTTAAAGACAATTGGAGTTTCAGTCTTAAAACATGATTTCATGATCTCTATTATGCTCTAACATATAATCAAAGTAATAGTGTTTTAAGATTAAGATTTAATACTGAAAATGCACTAAAAAGTTGCAGTGATAACAAGATTTAATGCACAAAAATTAAACTCTTCTTTTCTCTTCCATCCCTCACTTTCCATTTTCAAATGGGAGGACATTTTGAATGTACATAGTGCCTTTTATTTTTCTAATATAATGACACACTATATACCCAGGTATATGGTTCGCATCACTGTCAGATTTGAGCTCCTTCCATGAGTTACAAGATAACAATGCTCTCTTTCCTTCAATATTAATTAGCCACCAAGATTAATGATTTCAAACTCAATAAGCATTTCACAAAAGGAAGGCACTCCCCTTGCACTTTTCTTCCCATACTTAATTACTTTAAACAGCATCAATCCTCATTGTTAGACACAGAATGGATTGAAGATTCAGCACAAGGAAACAAAAGGCAAACACATTTTTGAATGCTCCACACATGAATTGAATGAATCTTAAAAAAGATTGTGGCAAATATTATGAGGTAATTCAAGCTTTCTTCTTAAAAAACTGAGTACCATGCAGAGTAATGAGCAGGTTAAGCAGGGAATTGACATAAGTGGCTGTAATACAAAGAAGTACAAATCTGACTGGAACTATATGTTAAAAAAATTATTATCTGACACTTTGTGAAAATGTATTCATATTTAGATATAGTAACAGATGTGTAATGCATGTTATTTTAATGAACTGGACCTCATTTCATCATAATTAAGAAAAATCAACATGCCGTGGGAGCATCAAGCTCTAGTGCTTCAGAAACTTTGTTGGAGTCTTTCAATAAAAGCCCTGTATTTCCAAGAAAAATATTGAATCAGTTGATGCTTTAGGCTTTAATTTTTAAGTCCTTTGATTGCAACACCAGGGCATATTCAGGATATGCGTCCTATCCCACACACCAACTGCCATCCCTTAATAGAAGCCGTGATCTAGCTTTGTAAAGGCCAGACAAGCATAATCCACAAAGCAGCTTTCTTTTATGTAGGCTGGATGCTTTACAATAAGTGAACTTCAGGACACTGCTGTCGGAGAATTCTGTTGTTATATCTTGAATTTGAAGGGACAAAACCCAAGAAAAATAAGGTCACAGCAAACTTTATACAGTTCAGTGGCCTTCTAAATAATGAATCTTTGGGAAGCAGAGAGAAATGTGTTTTCTGAAAGATTGTTCATTTTAGACTGTCATGTTGATTTGATCAGCAGTGATTGGTATATATTGAGTGTAAAGTTACTGAGGCTGTCCTAATTTCTGTAGTTTCTGTCAGATATATTCCTATCTTACTTACTTATAATAAAGAAGTTTATTACCTAGGTGTTTTTTTGAGTTATAGAAGAGACCTGTAAAATCTCTGGAGGGGCAGGGAGTTTTAATGGTAGATATTTATAAGTTCTGCAGCAAAGAATATATATTAGTTGTATTTAATTGTTGTATGTCAGCAGAAGCTTAAACTATAACAAATTCCTAGCTGTGCATTAAATTACTACTTTTCCATGTCTCCTTTTATATGTTATTAATTTATTTATTAAAAAGAACACAAGTTGTTCACATTAAAAATGAATGGCCTGATTTTCAGAAGCGCTAGGCACTCAAAACATCTGTATATAGTCTGCAGATGCTCACTATTTGAGAAAATCAAACCATAAACGTTTGAAGTAAATCTATGGAAAGTTTTTGAAGATCAGCTTTATACAAGTTTTTAGGGGGGCATGAGCAGGAAGATTTTATTTATTTATCTAAAAACAAGAACACTTGTCTTCTCTGTGGGGCATCTTTTTGCATTATTTTTTCTCTCACTCCTCTCCCACTGCTGTCCACATCTAATCCTTTTGGTCCTCTTTCCCTTCCAGTGCAAACCATATTTGGTTCTCTTGGGATGAGATCTTGCTCACCTTCTACATCAGTGGTTCTCAACTCTGGTCCACCGCTTGTTCAGGGAAAGCCCCTGGCATGCCAGGCCAGTTTGTTTACCTGCCGCGTCTGCAGGTTCAGCCAATCGCGGCTCCCACTAGCCACGGTTCCCCACTCCAGGCCAATGGGGGCTGCGGGGGCAGCCAGCACGTCCCTTGCCCCACACCGCTTTCTGAAGCCCCCTGCAGCCCCCAATGGCCTGGAGCCATGATCGGCCGAACCTGCGGACGCGGCAGGTAAACAAACCGGCCCGGCGCGCCAGGATCTTTCCCTGAAAAAGCGGTGGACCAGAGTTGAGAACCACTGTTCTACGTGCAGATGGTGAATGAATGACAAAATGAATTAGAAGGCTTCGCTCCCTCAAATGCAGGTGAGTTGACAGACCTTGCTTTGTTAGATCATCTAGCCCCTTCATCAATTCCCATGATGATGCAGAGAATGTTCATTTGGGGGAGGTCGGTTATACCTAACATTTATTTTCCAGAGTTCTGTCCCATCTAGTTTTAAATGTCTGAAAGCAATGGGGATTCCCTCACCATCCAGACACATTAAAATAAGGAAAATTAACACCAAGTTCTTCAATACATTTCACTTTTAGGATATTTTTTCCTGATACTGAGCCTATTTTCCTTCTCTTATTCTAAATTGTTAAGCCCCTGAAACACAAAAACATTTACTTTCTCTTCCTGTTGACTGTTATTTTATCTGCCTACCCTCCTTCTCTCTGCTACCCTATGCTGCCTTTTTGGCTAGACTAGACTAGATGAGACTAAAGTTCTTTTTATAATGTTGGTGCACAAGATTTGTTCCTCAGACTAATAAAAGGTTTCTGCCAGATACAGTATTTTGTCCAAGCAGTGTAAACAGATACTTTAATTACTGAGAACTAGCACAAAAGTAAGCTGCATTTTCCTTTTAAATAAAAGATTAAAAGCATTGTTGCATACCTGAGGACAAATAAAGCCAGCTCCATACATGATGCTTCTTATAAAAGAGGAAAGGACATCCTTAGGGATGAGATTATCCGCAAAGATCATCATGAAATTGTTGCAGAAGGCTAGGTGGAAGACTTGAAAGAAGTTCATGGTCACAAAAAGTATAAAGTTTTTCTGTGTCATTATCTGTTTGGTCAATGAAATTACAGAGGACCAGGAGAGAGCTTTATCATTATTTTCTAAGCTAGTGTTCTCCACAGGAGTTTCTCTCTGTTCATACTGACTAGTGCTATATATGCCAGTGTAACACATACAAGCAGTTGCTAGTGCTGCAACCAAAACAGTAAAGGTTTGAAAATAGGCAAAATTTTCCATATTATCTGATATTAGACCACAAAAAAGAATGCTGGTTGATCCAACTAATGTTGCCACTTGGTTATAGTTAATAAGCTGAAGTCTACTTTCATGTCTAGTTGAAATCTCTGCAAAGAGCGCACATTGTGCTAGCAACACAAATGTAAGCAAGCCATCAAAAGCACATAAAGCAACAATAAGGTGAAGACCATTAAGCCAGTCACCTTCCTGATAATGTTTCCAAGGAAACCAGGGAAGCAGAAAAGCTAAGCCATACAATGGTGCTCCATATAAAATTGAAAACTGACGTCTTGAGCAGCATGGGACTTTGGAGTTGTCTTGAATATACCCAAAGAGAGGGTCATTAATGGCATTCCAGATCATAAAAACTACCTGAGAAGAAAAATACAGAATTTCTCATTAGTGATATTTTTCTGTAGGATTCATCAAGACATACATAACATCTGGAATAACAAAAGTGCTGACCTATATGATGGAAAGGTTAAACGTATTTTGTATGTTGTACACTCACAAACAAACATTAAGTATATTTGTATGTAGAGTCATCTAAATTAAACTATTTCTAAATCTCTACTAACAGAGGATATTGATGCACAAACAATGAAGTACACTATGTCATATTTGTTTAATGTACAATTCTACTTGGAAAACAAAAGAGGAAAGCTTGCCAAATGGAAATGGACTAAGGCCATATTTTTAAAAGTACTTAGGTGCTTTAAGATACCTACCGGCACGTAGCAGGATTTTCAAAAGTGGGTGTTAGGCATTTAGGTGCATTTGAAAATCCTACTGAGTGCCTACCTGCATTGTTAGCTGCCTATATACCTTTAAAAATCTGGCCTTAAAGGCCCAGTCCTGCAAAGACTTACACACATGGCCCTTCATCTTGCAAACCCTTGTGCATATAAGTAACTTTGAGAACATGAGTAGACCCTTTTAATTCATTGGGACTACATACATGCATAAGGTTGCTCACATAAGTAAGGATTTTCAGGATCATGGCCATATTTAACTTTAAACAACAATTTAACATATGTATAAATCTTTGCTGAACAGGGACATAAAATTGGTAAAGAAAAACTTTATTTTGAAGTTTGTCAGAGTAACAAACATACTTCCAACAATGGATTTTTTTTTAAATCTAAAAACTATTAATAAACTTTGAATGTACCTACAATTTATTAAGGATCACATATTTAATTATATTTGCAGTATGTCAATAATTGATTCATCAATGAAGCAGAATTATTTCATTATTATTATACAAACACTGTGCACAACAATATGAAAATCCATGTTCCAATGTACTATACCTGTGCTTGATGAAATGCTGTTTCTGAAATCTTGTATTGGTTTAAGAAAAGCTTAACATAGTAGAAATTAAAGATACTGTTCATCATTCCAGCGCCTAGTGTGGTCATGGAATATGCCAGGGCATTAGGATGAATTCCTAAAACAAATTTCATTTTCCAAATTGTGAATGTCTCCTCTTCTTCTAATTATAAAAAAAGAAAAATACTTATAATTACTTATTGATTAAGTACAATTGATATTTATAATCCTTGCTAATAGAGGACTACTGAATTCCATGTTACAGCGTGCCACATTTTAGTTTTACTACTTCGGAAAATGAAAAGCCATTGGAGATTTGCCTATGTTAGGACTGCAAGAAGGGATCCCTAGAGTCCATGTTGGTCAGCTTTATCATTCAGTCTCTTTCCAACTTTCAAAATGTACAACAAAATGTCTATAAAATTGAGTCAATAAGCTACAGTATTAAGAGATCAATGAAGTTTCTTAATTTTGTCTGAGTACTTAAAATACCTATGGTACATGTGTATCGAAGAACAAATTTATCATTTGTCAAAAATTGTATCCCTAGACCCCAGTCTTGCACTGTAATCACTAGTGCAAACCCATACTCTGGTACCGTGCTAGTAAATCAAGACTTTTTTTATAATCTTTTTTTTCTGGTTTCCCCCCCAAAATTTACATGTACATTTTATATTTATCTATACAATTAGATTTGACACAAGGTCTGCAACTGCTTACCCCAAAATATTAGACAACGGGGTCCTCAGTTTCAGAAAGTTTGTGAACCTTATTATTTCCCTCATAAATTCTTTTTGCAGAAACCAAACAAAACTCTAGAGGCATACCTAATAACAATCTGGAATATAGGATCTGAAATAGCTATTCAAACCACTGGCTGAACTTAGTCCAGTGCATTGCCTAATGAACTGGCCAATATATCTAGTGCAGGGGTTCTCAAACTGGGGGTTGGGACCCCTCAGGGGGTCACAAGGTTATTACAGAGGGGGTTGTGAGCTTCCGGCCTCCACTCCAAACCCTGCTTTTCCTCCAGCATTTATAATGGTGTTAAATATATTAAAAAGTGTTTTTAATTTATAAGGAGGGTTGCACTCAGAGGCTTGCTATGTGAAAGGGGTCACCAGTACAAAAGTTTGAGAACTACTGATCTAGTGCTCCATATCAAGGTTGGTACCATATTCCCTCTCGCAAGAAGTGCACCTCTCCAACTGTGCAATGCTGTAAATATATATGATGATTCCTTTCTACCTCCCCTTTTGCTGGTCTACCTATATCTATCCTAATCACGAGATTTAACTTTGCATGAATCAGGAAGGGGTAACCAGGTATGTTTAAAGTTCCAAATTTCCTAATGGCAACTAATGTACACGTGAGCTAGAGGATCCCACAGAGCAAAACAGACTGCGTTATTTAAGCAGGTAATAGATGGGTCCCACTGGATTCAGCTGACCACCTTCCCACTCAAATAGACTTCAAGGTCAGAAGGGACCATCGTGATCATCTAGTCTGACCTCTTGCACATTGCAGGCCTCAGAACCTCACCCACTCCTGAAATAGACCCCTAACTTCCAGCTGAGTTACTGAAGTCCTCAAATCATGGTTTAAAGACTTCAAGTTACAGAGAATTCACCATTTACATTAGTTTAAACCTGCAAGTGATCCATGCCCCTTAGTGCAGAGGAAGGTGGAAAAAACCTAGCCAATCTGACCCGGGGAAAAATTCCTTTCTGACCCCAAATATGGCAATCAGTTAGACCCTGAGCATGCGGGCAAGATCCACCAGGCAGATACCTGGAAAAGAATTCTCTGTACCAACTCCAAGTCCTCCCCATCTAGTGTCTCATCTCCAGCAGTTGCAGATTTTTGCTACTGGCAGTCGCCATTGGGCCACTTGCCATCTTAGTCAGTCCCATCATACTATCCCCTCCATAAACTTCTCGAGCTCAGTCTTGAAACCAGTTAAGTTTTTTCCCCCACTAGGGGGAACTGTTCCAGAACTTCACTCCTCTGATGGTTTTTTGTCTAATTTCAAGCCTAACCTTGTTGGTAGCCAGTTTATAGCCATTTGTTCTTATGTTCACTTTGACACTTAGTTTGAATTACCAGAGAGGGAGAGGAGTTTTTATCCCTCTGATGTATTTATAGAGAGCAATCATACTGCATATTACTTGCTTCTCTCCAAGAAGCAATGACCAGGAGTAAAAGAAAACTAGTACCCAAGGTAGAGAGATGAAAATGGATTCCAAATGGTAATACTAAGCCCTGTCCAAACTGTGCTAGCTGACAGACACCATGCTCAGATCGCCATATGGAGTCAGAAAGGAATTTTTCCCCAGGTCAGATTGGCTGGGGTTCCCAAACTGTAATCTTTTGGGCACTTGTTAGCAGTCCTCAGAACTGGCTGGTCACATCTTTTTTACGTCTTTTAAACCACATTAAAATGTAGCTACAAATACATTATACTTTCTAATGTTGAGTGTAAGCAATTTCTGTAATTGACAGAGATATAACTGCAAATGGAAGGGAAAGAGGTCTGCATGATTTTGAATAGGAGGGAAGGTGAATACATGAAACACGATCCAACTTTACATAAAAAAGTCAGAGAACCCAAATTCTAATGGTTACCAAGCATTGCTCCTTTTTAATACTATAGAACTGTGCTTGACAACCAGACAGAAGGGTCTATGGACAGTTCACTGGACTAGAAACTTGGAGACCTTTGTTCTCTGTAGAGTTGGGCAAGTCACTAGTCCTTCCTCCAACAGTCCTACCCTTCCCCATCTGTAAAGTGTCACCCTTCTTTATAAATATTAAGGGTCTATGGATGAAAAATACTGTATAATTTCTAGGTATTATCATGGATAATTATTTTCAAACATGGTAGCAGCTGCTACCATGCTTCACTGTGGCCAGCGATTCCTCACCAAACAACAGCACCATGGGAAGTTTACAATAAAAAGACATGGTTGACATCTGCGAGCTGCAGTATACAATCCTGTTTGAAAGCATTTTAACAGAATGAAGCATTCATCCCTAAGGACCCCAGGATGCTTTATAGACCATACATATGCACAGAGTTCACTTCAGGGACTATTTTAACAGCATTCACCTATGAGGCCCCTAGACTCAACTATTCCTATCCCTCTGTACTTCACCACCATTCCCACCCTCATAGCCCCCTATCCAATCCCACACCCACAGCTCCCCATTCCTCTGTACTTCACCACCATTCCCACGCCCCCCCATAGCTCACCCATCCTATCCAACCTCCCATAGCTCCCCATTCCTCTGTATTTCACCACCATTCCCACCCCACCCACAGCTCCCCATCCCCCTGCACTTCACCACCATTCCCACCCCCATAGCTCCCATGGGTGCTGGAACAATTTGTATAGCGAGGGAGCTAAGAGCCACTCAACCAAACTGTAAACCCTGCATAGGATGGAAACCACTGCAAGTCAGGAAGTGCTACAGCACCCCCACACCCCTAGTTCCAGCACCTATGATAGCTCCCCATCCTCCCCCAAACCCCTTTCCTTCTCCCCGGGAAGCCCAAGAACCGACTCCCCGGGAATTAACCCTTCACAGCCTTATCCACTCTGCCCCCACACAGCCATCACTAACCGACTCGTTGTCTCCGCCCTCCGGCCGGAGGCTACGCAGCTCACTCGCGGGGCAGAACTTAATTTCCTCAAACCCACCTTCCCCCCCGCCCCCTCTCCATTGGCTGAGTGGAGGCTTTCTGCACGTGATTGGTCGGCGTTCCGGTCGATCGCTGAGTGGCGGCATGCGATTGGTTATCTGCCGGGCAGGTCAGAGTGCCCGTTTTGAATAATCGTTCCCCTGGTTAGTAAGAAGGCGGTTGCCGATGCCACGTTGCTGGCGGCTGCGGTGTCGGGCCCGGCCTGGAGAGGGGGGGACTCGGCAAAATCCGGAAGCGCTCGGCAAAGTCCGGCCGCGGCTTTAAAGGAGCTGAACGGTCCCCGCCTCGCCCTGCGCCGCGGTTCGGTTAGCTATCAGCGCGAGGAGCCTTCGGGCTGCCGCTACGCCGGCGCCACTGCCTCGTCCGCCCGCCCGTGCAGCCGCAGGCGGGGCCGCGATGCTGGCCGACAGCTTGGTGGAGGAGTTCGAGATCCGCGACGATGAGCCCTGGTACGATCAGCAGGACCTGCAGCAAGGTGAGCAGCCCGGCCGGGCTCCGCGTGGAGGATACCCGTCGGACGGGGCTCGCCCCTCCGGGCGCAGGGCACCGGCTCCCGCTGACCAAGGCGCTGAAGGAGCCTTCTCCGGCGGCGGATGCTTCAGGGGTTGGCGCGGGGGAGACAGATAAGTCTCGGGGGGGGGGGGGTCCCTGTGAGAGCGGGGGTGGGGGCAGGTAGGTCCCGCGCGGGGCTCTCTATGAGGTGGGGCAGGTGAGTCGGAGACGGGGAATGATGTGGGGGAGAGGAGGGCAGAAGGGAACGGGGACCGGGGGAGGGATGGGACAGAAAGCGGGGAGGAGGGGTGTGAGCGCGCGGGCGGAGGGGGGGGGGGATGCGGCTGAGGGGACCGCGCCGCGGGAGGGGAGGAAAAGGGCGGGCGGGGGGCAGAGGACGGAAGGGTACCGTTCGCCCCGAGAGGCTGGGAGAAGGGGAGGGGGCTCTCTTCGAGAGGGAGGAAATGGGAGACCGCTCCAGGCTGGCGGCGCACAGGAGGAGGGAGAGGGCTCTTCTCTAACAATTGAAGCTGCAGGGCGTTTGCCATCGGGCAGCGCCTTAGGGGTCCGGGGGGTTAACAGGAGGCTAACCAGGAATAGCAAAGTACCGTAGGGCGCAATGGTATCGTGCCACCTTCGCAGTCGTGGCTTCTGGGCCGTGTGTGACTGGGTAGGAATACGGATTTCTGCAAAACAAACCCTGCATTTAAAGGGTGGCTTGTGCGCCTGGCTTAAGGACTGCTTCTTCCCTTAACTTCGTTCGCTTTTTAGGGATTAGACTGTGTGCCACTCTCTGAAAAGCTGTACCTCTTACATAAAGCAGCTCGGTCAAGAGAGTGTTTTTGCTTTAGCTGCAGTGCTTGCTTAAAATAGAGTAGTTGTAAATAATACTTAGGGGTTTCCACACCCTGTCTCCGCCTCCTGCCTACCTGTAATTAAAGGCCTTGCAATTGATTACATTGTAAATACTAGGAGAAGTCCTTGTGGTACCTTGGAGACTAACAACATTTATTTGGGCATAAGCTTTCCTGAGGTATAACCCACTCAATCAGAAAGCTTATGCCCAAATAAATTTGTTAGTCTCTAAAGTGCCACAAGGACTCCTTGTTTTTGCTGATACAGACTAACAGGACTACACCTCTGAAACCTGTCACATTGTAAATACTGGAACATCTTTATTATGTGTAGGTGGTCAGTTACTGCTCTCAGCTCCTCTTTACACACGTCCTGTTTACAACTTACTGTGAATGTTCATTGAATAATTCCAATAGAAATTTGCTTATCTTAATAATATATATGTGGCTCTTATAGTGCTTTTTCATCAGTAGTTCTCTCCGTATTTTATAAAGCTGGTAAGTAGGCATTGAGGCACAGTAGTGGACTGAATGTATAGCATTATCAGTTTTCTTAACTTCTTGTAGGCATTAATTGGAACGAATGTAGAATAATTTTCTTTGGATTTAACAATGTTTAAAATTGGTATTTAGACTTATTTTTTAAAACCCTATGTACATTCTTAAACGACCAGCTCAGAACTGGAAGATTGAGAAAAGTGGCATACTCAAAACTAGATTTAATTAAAACTTGATTTCTCTAAGCTCTTCCTCATATAAACTCTTTGGGGTAGAGGCAGTCCTTTTGTTTTGTTTGTACAGTGCCGAGCACAGTGGGGTCCTGATACATGCCTGGGGCTGATAGATTCTATTGCACTATAAAGAATAAAAGTAGGGGGGAAAAAATCACTGTTTTCATACTAACGTCATGCAGCTAACAATAAAAATTCCATCTCTCTAAGGTCAGAATAAGTCTGGAATTTTGTATGTTTTTACTGACTTTGCTAACTGTTGAATAGCTATTTTTGAGTGCTTCATACTCAAAAACAATAGCTTTCTTGGATTGTAACTTTACGTGATCACATAACCATAAATAGTTTGCTGTTGCCTAGAAAAACTGGTGAACCATCTAAAATTATTCTCTAATGATTTAGACCTTTTTTCCAATCCATTGTAAAGCTGTCACTATTCAAAGGTAAACATGGCTGTGTGAATCACCTAAGCTGCCTCATGAAGTGTACTGTGATTCGCTTCTGCCTTATAATGGTGTTCCTTTGGTCTGATCTGAATCTAGTTGAATCTCTTTTTATTATTATTATTATTATTATTCCTTGTATCAAACTCTTGTTTTGTGCTGTGCTTCTAAGTTCCACCTCACAAGTTAGCGCATTTCAGTGATGGTTAAGGGATTCTCATATATCAAATAGACTTATATACAGATTCTCTCATTATAAAATGCCCTAAGTATAAGTGATTGTTAGCTGTGCCAAAAAAAGATAATGGTAAAATAAGCACCACTCTAAGAATAATATTGGATGGCGCTGCCAAGAGAGATCAGGATGTTTTTGAGGATCCCTTAAAATTAACTAAAACCCCTAACTCCCTTAGCAGTTGAGTAGTTACTTTTTAACTCTTAGGATTTGAAAATTCAAAGTAGGTCAAAGTTCAGACCAAAACTTTGATTGTGTTATGAACAATACACTCCAGAAACTTCCACCTTTAAAAATTGAGAATTTAATATCCAGTCAGACTTCTTGTTAAAGCATAATGTTGCTTGAAGAGAATTTTCATGTTTGAAATATTCAAGAATGGGGAGGAGCAATTCCCTACTTTCGTAGGACTGCATTTTGTTGCAGTGTATTGACCTTCTGAAAAGGCTCCTCTCATATAAGGAAAGTGATCATAATGCTGTTTTTCAAAAACTAGCAAAGGATTGAGTAGATTACAATCTGGAATGAAGGGTACAATATACATTCCATAGTGACCATTCTAAAGCTTGCTTAAAAGCAAGGATCTGGTGCTAAACCTGGACTGCTTAGTAGTCTCTTCTGTTGTTGAAAGTATCATTTTGCTGTACAAAGTTCTCGAATCCTCTTATGTAGAGTATTAAAACATTGAGGGGAGGGGGAAATCTTGACTTCGCCCCAATTATAGTAACAGTGTCAGCATGGTTTGTACTCAAGTGTAATTAAGTGAGACATGTTTAATGCAATAGTAAGAACAGCTTCTAAGTCTCACTTTAGTGTGAAAATTCCAGATATAATTAAACACGATGAGCAGCAGAGGTAGCACTGACAAAATCTTACTCGCATTATTTTACCTAGAGACGAGTAACCCATAAAGTGACTGACTTTAATTTGCATTATTTAAGTAAGAACGGATGACTGTGGCTCACAATAACTTTAGCCTCATAGTGAAAAGTGACCTTCCCCACACATCTGTTGGGATTTCATTAACACATTGGCATAAATTTACAGTACCTGAGATCACAGCTAAGAAATTGAGTGCAGAGGGACAGCAGCTATATTGTACTGAACCCTTTAAAGACAGAATTTACATTTCTTTGTTTCCTTATTCATCTGGACATCTAAGTCCTATAGCTGATTATTTATTTTTCTTGATTATGTCAGACACACCTTGCACACACTTAATGAACTCTAATAAATTTGTCAGTCTCCAAGGTGCCACAAGTACTCCTGTTCTTTTTGCAGATACAGACTAACACGACTACTACTCTGAAACCTGTTACTTGGCTGAGTAGTCCTTTTACTGGCCAAACTCCCCTGGACGTCAGCATATTTAGTTTGCAGGATCAGTTGAGTAAATTAAAAAAGCTAATGCTCTTTATCCCCTGTGCTAATGGCACTGATTATGTTTTTTCCCCAAAGATGTTATACACCGGTAGCTCCCATTTATTTCACTGGGGTTTATGGGTGCTCAACATTGCTGAAAATTGTTTCATTAGAAAGTAGATCCTTTCTGCAGTGCTTAAAAATACACTGGAGTTTTAGTACAAACCAAAATCTCTCACTTCTTTGTCTGTATTTAAACAATGGGTTTGTTTTTTTTAACACGTTTTCTTGGGCTTTTCCACCTGTTTTCCTGCCTATCATAAGAAAGCCAACAGATTCTCTGCGAAGAATGGTGAATATTTCCTACAAGAAAATATCAATGCTTCTGTGAATCTTGTGTCAAGCTAACAGAGTACTGTATGTTTAAATCTGCGGCATATACTTAGGTGTTCCATATAGACAGGAATACTTGGATATCACTTTATATGTTTGAAGTGCTCAGTAAATACTAAAAATATGTACTGACATACGTGCATATGTAACTTCATGTTTATATGCATAGTTTAATTTCTTTTAACTGCACTTCTAGATACTTTTTTTTTTTGTAAAGTATGCTTAGAGCCATCTCTAAGGTGCCACAAGTACTCCTTTCCTTTTTGCGAATACAGAGTAACACGGCTGCTACTCTGAAACAAATCCAGGAGATAGGTCCAGATCCACAAAGATATTTAGGCTCCTAACTGCCACTGAAATTAATGAAAGTTAGGCGCTAAATACCTTTGAGGATCTGGGACAAAATGTTTACCTTTGGGTGTTCTGAGTAATTCTAAGGGTTATACACATTCTTTGTTTAACAGAATCTTATTCTGTGTCTTATTTAAAGAATAGAGCCTTATGTAATGACAAAGTAAAAGCTGGAACACTGCATTATTTGAGGTAACAGAAAAAGTTGCTACAAATTGTTGAATGGCTTTAATGATTACATGGCTGCTGGATACCCAAGGCTAGTGTGTTTTTGGTTTAGAATAGGGGTGGGCAAACTTTTTGGCCCCAGGGCCACAACTGGGTTGTGAAACTTTATGGAGGGCCAAGTAGGGAAGGCTGTGCCTTCCCAAACAGCCTGGATTCTGCCCCCCTCCCACTTCCCACCCCCCTCAGAACCACTGACCCATCCAACCCCCCTGCTCCTTGCCCCTAACCGCCCCCCAGGATCCCACTCCCTATCCAACCCCCCTGCTCACTGTCCCCTGACTGCCCCAACCCCTATCCGCACCCCCTATCCAAGCCCCCTGCTCCCCGGCCCCTGACTGCCCCCCCCCCGAACCTCCACCCTGTCTAACCGCCCCCTGGAACCCCCTGCCCCTTATCCAATCCCCCACCCCCCTACCACGCTGCTCAGAGTGGCAGGTGCTCGCAGCCACACTGCCGCCCTGCCTGGCAGGAGCGGCGGGCCAGAGCGCTGGTGTCGCACTGAGGCTGCAGGCGAGGGGGGACAGCAGGGGAGGGGCTGGGGGCTAGCCTCCCCAGCCGGGAGCTCAGAGGCCGGGCAGGATGGTCCCACAGGCCGTTGTTTGTCCAACTCTGGTTTAGAATTTGTAAAATAGGATTATATTTCTATACTATTATATGGAGGATTATAGACTCACTGAAGTTAGACTGCAGGAATTACCCTGAAGAGAGACATGTGGAAAAATAAAAGGGGCTACTTCTGACTGCCAGTTTAAACTTTATCTTTGCCTCTGGTTAATCAAAATGAAAGTTTACACTTTCTGCCTCTGTAGGTTGCAAGGAAACATCAACCAAAATGTCTTAAATAAAGTTGGTAAGGATTGGGAAATTTGTAGAGAGCCCAGAAAATGAAGCTGTAGCTGGGTTTGCACTTCTTAACAAATGGACCCATGATCAGAATTATTCTTTCAACCCCTACAAGGTTAGAAGAGACAAAAGTTCTCCCTTTATTATGACCATTTTATAAAAAGTGCAGGGATATACCCACTACATGACACATGTATTTTGTGCATTCTAGCACTTTGTATTCATAAACAAAATTAACGTAATATTGGCTTATATAACCTTTGGATGCGGTAAGAGAGACTTCTGTTTGCTGGGTAATGAGCCTTTTAGTTTGAGGAGATTAGCTGTAATTCTAAAATGACATAAGGAGTGTGATGCAAGAAGATTGCATTGATGTCACTATAGAATGACATACTAACCTTTAATCGCTGAACTATTTAGCAGTATATCACCAGAGAACAACTTTATTTCTGTTTTCTTATGTACATCAAGTAATGCAGTGTTTATTTCCCCACTATTCAATTAAGTTATACGGTGTATTTTGATGTATACAATTTACATAAACTTGCTGGAGTATCAGAATCCCAGTACAATGTTTTGATGTCATGTCCTCTGGCACTGTTTTTCTACAACTAGCAGTTAACTTGCAAGATATGGGACTAACAACTACTACAGTACAGTGGAGTCTTGAGCCCTTGTCTACAGTGGAAAAAAAGTTTAACTTGGATGATTAGCATGTATTAAACTTCTAAACATGGGCATGTTAGTGTGTATTTAATACATTTTTTTCTCCTACTGTGGAAGTGGCCTATGATTTACTGCTGTTAGTAGTCATTGGGTGTGGGGTTTACATTTACTTACTTTTACTGGTGCAGATCTTGCCCTTCTTTCTCATTGATCAGTGGCCTTTGTTTTAAGAATCAGATTGCAAGGAATTTTTTTTCTTTGCTATTCTCAAAGTAGGAAACCTTTGAGAACAACTTGTACAAGTAAAGAATATATAATTCATGGATTATTTGATCTGCTAAAGCACTTTAATACCTCTCAGAACACCCTGTTGAAAGATTTCAAGTTTCTGTGCATATCTGTTTGGGAAGTTCTTTGGCTTATGCATCAGAATGTAGTGATAATTTGAATACGCTGTCTTAAGCAAAGGCTGCCCAAATCAATTTTTAACAGGGTTCTACTCTATTACATCAACTAGATAGAGATAAGCTATCAAACTAAAATGAAACAAGATAAAAACAAGGGCATTTGAACTTCCAACCTAAAGAAATATTTGCGTTCATATTCCAGCCGATTATCTGTACTGCTCATATATATTATACACCCTTTTAAATCCTGGCAGAAAGAATTCTAAATTCTCCTTCACTTGTCTTTCCTTGTATTCTGGCACTGTACCATTTATGATGATAGTTCCATATATCTAAAAATTAACAAGATTGTATTGCCAGCTTGCATGTATATGGCAATCTGGTCGTGGTCCAAGTGATGTGGAAGAGGTGGAAAATTACAAACTTTGTATAAGGAATTGCAACATAACTATTGGATTCTGCACTTCTCTTTATATGAAATATAGTACCATGTTTAGGGGAGTTAATACTCTAGCAGTAACCTAGATTATTGATCTCCATTGTCACACAAAGTGTGAGATGCATGCAACATAAGGACTAATAATGTGCTACTTATTGCATATCATTCTTTCATAAGCTTGGAATTTACTAATCCATGCTATAGTTAAAGGAGGGCATCCAAATTTACCTGTAGTCCCTGTATATGTGTGGATTCCTTATTCTTTTTAAAAAACAACAACAAGAAACAACCAGCTATATTCATAGGAACTCTGGAGGTTGCTGAGGAGGATTAGGTTGAGTTTCAAATATCTGTAAGAGAACAAATAGCGTTTAGAATCTTTTTGAGGAAAGGAAATTAACCATTGTCTGGTGCTGTTTATAAGTCAAGAGACACACAATACATATCTAAGCACATTATCTAACTTCCTATTTCATCAGAAAAAGTGTTGGAAAATCTTCAGCTGATTGTCTAATGGTGCTGCAAGGGCTGAGTTGCCTTTTGGGGTAGTTGGAGGAGTAAGAGGACATCAAATATTGTTCCAGCCTGGCCTAACCAGTACTTAACAGGCCTTTTTGCTCCCCTCTCAAAACCCCGACTAACTTATTAGTGTGGGGTTAGCAGTTATAGCTAATTGACGGATCTAGGGTAAGAGCCACTTGGTGGTGCACTACTGGGCCTCGTGTTTATGCTGCTCTCTGCCTACCATGTTGGGGAGTATCATTCCTATTCATCCTCCTCTGCGTAGGGACAAAGTGAATAGTTAGATGTAGATGAGGAACTACAGAAGGCAAAGAGCGATCAGGTGAGGAAAGTAAAACTAATGCGGTGGAGAGGAGACTAAAAACGATGGAGTGAATGGAAAATGGAGAATTAGCCTCAGTCCCAAAGAATGTGTATTGGAGCATAAAAGCTTGTACTTGGACACAGTTATAACCCTGAGAATTTAACTGAAATAACATAGTAATGGTCAGATTGCACAAATTGGGTCTTAAATAAATAACCTGCCTGTAAATTTTATTTATTTAGATCTACATCTTGCTGCTGAACTTGGGAAGACATTATTGGATCGTAACACAGAACTGGAGGAATCTTTGCAGCAAATGTATGCAACCAATCAAGAGCAACTACAAGAAATAGAGGTAAATTTTAAGGAGTATGGGTGAGATCTATTGCAGAGTTTGATAACCTTGTAGCGTGGACATTGAAATCATTTGGATACCATGAAACTTGATTTTGACTCCTTCAAAACTTCATCTTCCAAGAAGACACTCTGAATGCCTCTTGCAGTTAATTTTAGTTTGATTCTAGAATTTCTAAAGCTTGATAACATGCATAGACTCATAGTTTCCCCTCGGTAGAATCTTTGAATCTTCACTAAATTTAACTTCTATAACTATAATGACAAGTGTTTGTATAAACTAGCTGTTTCAGAAATAGATACTGTTTAAAACAAGGGTTTCTCTATCTAAATACATGATGTGGGTGGATTACTTTTCTTAACAAATCCAGAAAATACATGTAGAAGAAATCTCTGTAGGTTTTTGAAAAGCTTGCATTTGAAATAGTATGACTAGCTGTTTCCACAAATATCTTCACACACACAAAAATTGTAAGTTTAACAAATGGTATCAAGCCGTACATCAGTGGTCCCCAAAGTGGGGTGTGCAAGACCATGCGTGGGGATGTGCAAGACCATCTGGTGGGGGTGCGCAACAGGAGGAATGCTGCCGAAGGAGTGCTCCTGGACCTTTGATTCTTCGGTGGCACGCCGGCAGCAGTTTTTTTGTTTGTTTGGGGTTTTTTTGCTTCCCCTTTTTTTTGCTGGCCCTGGGGGTGTAAGATTCAAAAAGTTTGGAGACCCCTGCCGTACACACAAGGCGTCCTGTAATTACACCATAGAGAGCAGTGATATTTTTGCATGCTGTATATTTGATATTTTAGTCTGATCAACAAGTGTTAAAGTCAATTGCAAAGAACTTATTCTATTTACAGAGTTTTCAACATTTCAATCATCCATTGATAAACACTTTAAACTTTTCAATTAATGAAATGAACTGTGACTGGTACTTAAGAAGAATTTACATAACTGAATAGCCCATATGATGCAAGTAGTATTAAAGCAGTAATCAATTTAAAGTAAAGTGTATATATCTGCTTGCAATTTAGAGAATGTTGAAATGATCTTTCAGTACAATAATGGCAGTCACTACAGCTTTAATCCAACATTTGTATTAGGTTGCATATGCAAGCAAATAATGCCATGGCATTTTAAATTCTAGGATGCTTGCAGGTTTCCCTTGTATGAATTTTCTTTTTTTAAAAAAACAGCTAACTGGTGCACAGTATAGACAAAAAGTGCCCTCTTCTAAGGATACCTTTGTATTGCTGATCACTGACATACCTCCCACAGCTTACTTGACTTTTTTCCCCCGTATTAAATCATGGTAGATCTAGTCTCTATATCCAGCTCATCCTGTAATATAAAGGACAACAATAAAGCAAAACAATGCTGGAGTTAAAACCACCAACCCAACAAACCCAACCTATCTGCATTTGTTTATTCAGAGACCTTGAAATGTCTCCCGAGTCCCACGAGTCTAAATAGTTCACAAATAAGATTGATCCTTAGGGTCTGAAGTATGTAAACTCTTAGATCAACTACAGAAACTTTAGGTCTCCCATCCCCCCACCATTTTCATTGCCCTTCCCTGCATCTTAATGTACATCAGAGTGGAACAGCTTCCATATGAGGAGAGATTAAAAAGACTGGAACTAGTCATTTTAGAAAAGAGATGACTAAGGAGGAATATGATAGAAGTCGATACAATCATGAATGATGCAGAGAAAGTGTTGTGGTGGTTACCCCTTCACATAACACAAGAACTAGGGCAGTGATTCTCAAACTTATTTGATCATGCCCCCCTTCTTTTTGTCTGTAGTAGTTTATACCCTCTTCTCCCCCTCTACCTCTCAGCCACACAAGTACATATAGCCATATACGCAGCAGCGGTGCTTCACTTGAATCATTTTTTGCTTCTTTGTTTTTCATGGTTTTTTTTCTGCTGCACGAATGAGCCAACGATCCATTGTAATAAGAGCAAAAGCAAAACCGTGATTGTGGTCCACGCTTATAAACATGCACATTGCATCATAGCAAACAGATTAACATGCAGATGGCAACGACTTTGTATAATGCTAAGCAAGCTTAACAGATCTGTCAAAATGCACAGTGCCATCTAGAGTCAAATGCACAGTGCTATCTGATATGTCTGGAGGAATCAGCTTTACCAGTTACTCATTGCTGTGGGTAAAATGTGTGAAGTAAGGTGTTTTTTTTTTTCCTGCCAAAAGATTCTCAACTCCCTCCTGAATACATTCCATGCCCCTGCAATTTGAGAACCTCTGAACTAGGGGATCACCCAATGAAATTAATAGGCAGCAGCTTTAAAAACAAAAAAAAATGGAGTACTTCTTCACAGAACACACAATTGACTTGTGGCAACAAGCATAACTGGGTTCAAAAAAGAATTAGACCTATCCTCCATGAGATTATCGGTCAATGGCTACTAGCCAAGATGGTCAGGGATGCAATCCCATGCTCCAGGTGTCCCTAAACCTCCAACTGCCAGAGCTGGGACTAGATGATGGGGGATGGATCACTTGAAATTGCCCCGTTGCGTTCATTTCCTCTGAAGCATATGGCACTGGCCACTACCAGAGACTGGATACTGGTAGACCATTGGTCTGACCCTGTATATGGCCGTTCTTATGTCCATCACCTTGTAATGCACTCATTTTATGAAGAGATGGCAAGGAAATGCTGTAAGGTTGCCAAATGAATAAAACTGAAAGAATCTGTCCTACACACGTTACTTGAGAGTAGCTATCTAAAGAGTCTTGTTGCATCTGCTTTATTCGTGTAGATTTCCTGAGAGTTTATTTTAAAAAAAATCCTAATTTAACCTGATCTTTATTACAGTCAGTTAGTGTTGCGCATAATACAATTTGTGTATGTTTCATTTCAAAAGACAACTGCCTTCTTCACTCAGCGCACAGTCAACCTGTGGAACTCCTTGCCTGAAGAGGTTGTGAAGAAGGCTAGGACTATAACAGGGTTTAAAAGAGAACTGGATAAATTCATGGAGGTTAAGTCCATTAATGGCTATTAGCCAGGATGGGAAAGGAATGGTGTCCCTAGCCTCTGTTTGCTAGAGAGTGGAGATGGATGGCAGGAGAGAGATCACTTGATCATTACCTGTTAGGTTCACTCCCTCTGGGGCACCTGGCATTGGCCACTGTCGGTAGACAAGGTACTGGGCTGGATGGACCTTTGGTCTGACCCAGTATGGCCATTCTTATGTTCTTGTCTTCGCTGCATAGGAAGGGCTAAGGGAATTGAAACATGTAGAACAGTTCATAATCCTTACTTTGAAGGTTAAAACTAAAGTTTTAAACACTTGGCATCATTAGGTATTTAGTCTCTGATTATATCTGACCTTTGCACTGACACACATGCTAGTAACTAATCATGATAGATGTAATAAATGCTGCAATGGCAGATTAAAACCACTGCCAGAAAAACTAACAGAGACTAATCTTGGCATCTCTTGTAAATCCAAATGTGGGGCATTACAGCTCTCCTTTTCATAATGATCTAGTGGAGTGTAAACCTGCTTGGCAGTTTATCACTTGCAGCTACATATTAAGTTTTCCTATTTCCCTTGCAATCGATGTAGATGCTAGTGTGAATTTCTGAAATGTCGGGAAAGGCACTACAAACTTTGTTTGCATTTGGGGTTTCTGCTCTCATTTCCTGCATATTTTCAAGTTACCCTGACATCAGGCATGCGAGGTGAGATAAAGTGTAGTTTCTTGAGAAAGGGAGGAATCTACTTTCTCCCACATGTTGCTCTTGTTCCGTTACACCTAAAGTATAGTCTGTCAGCATAGGCTGCTGTTCAGTGGGTTCTTTATTATGCATTAAAGCACCTAAATTCAGAACTCTAATCTTCATGTTTTATGCTCAGTCACCTTTCACTGTTGAAGAAACCATGAACGTTTCCAATGTCTTTGAGACTAGCAGACAGGGAAAGTTAATCTGAAATGGGTCACACTGAGATTCTGTTGGTTAATCCACATGCTATTCTTGTATGAATCCTGTGTCACGTGCCTGTGGGTTGCAAAAGGATCTAACCAACAGCTATCAGATTGATCTTTTAGTAGTTTGTTTGTAGCAGTGCATAGCCCTAGATGAACTTGTAATCGCTTCTTAAATTACCTAAAATGTAAAGCCATCAACCTTCTAATGCTGTAAAAGATTAAGTAGAATATTAGAAGCTTTGATTACATAATTAGTAGGCCACTTACAAGAGTAATTGCTCCTAATCTAGAAATCTTTCAGACAACTTCGATGTGGATGATTTTGAACATTTAGCATCCAACTGTGTAAAATGTGGTTAAATTTAGAACCTAATACTTCAAGAAATATTTTATGTTCAACTTCTTTACAACAAACTAGTTCACAATAACGTGAACTTGATTTTAAACTTCTTCTAAAGATAATGAAGCAAATAACTAAGCAATCAATTTGCACACACTTATCACCTTATTTTCTAGGTAACATTCAACATGGATTTGGCGAGAACAAACCATGTCAAACCAACCTAATGGCTTTCTTTGACACTGTAACAAGCCTAGTAGATAGGGGAAGCAGTAGATGGGGTATAACTTGATTTTAGTAAGGCTTTTGATACTGTGCCACATGACCGTCTCAAGCAAATTAGGCAAATACAACCTCGATGGAGCTACTTTAAGGTGGGAGCACCCCACTGGTTGGAAAACTGGTCCCAGAGAGTAGTTATTAGTGGTTCACAGTCAAACTGAAATGACCTATCAAGTGGGGTCTCACAGACACCAGTTCTGGGTCTGGTTCTATTCAGTATGACAGAGAGAGTACACTTATAATGTTTGTGGATGATACCATGCAGGTAGGGTTGTAAGTGCTTTGGAGAACAGGATTAAAATTCAAAATGATCTGGAGAAATGGTCTGGAGTAAATAGGATGAAATTCACTAGGGACAAATGCAAAATACTCCACTTAGGAAGGAACAATCAGTTGCACATATACAAAATGGGAAATGACTGCCTAGGATGGAGTATTGCTGAAAGGGATCTGGGGGTCATAGCGGATCACAAGCTAAATGAGTCCATGTAGCACTGTTGCTAAAAAAAAAAAAAAAAAAAGCAAACATCATTCTGGCATGTATTAGCCAGAGTGATGTAAGCAAGACCCAAGAAGTAATTCTTCCGCTCTGCTCTGATTAGGCCTTAACTGGAGTATTGGGTCCGGTTCTGGGTGCCACATTTCAGGAAAGATGCGGACAAATTGGAGGAAGTCCGGCGAAGAACAACAAAAATGATTAAAGGTCTAGAAAACATGACCTATGAGGGAAGACTGAAAAAAATTGGACTTCTTTAGTCTGGAGAAGACAACTGAGACGAGGCATCACGCTTTTCAAGTACATAAAAGGTTGTTACAAGGAGGAGGGAGAAAAAATTGTTTTTGTTAATCTCTGAGGATAGGACAAGAAGCAATGGGCTTAAATTGCAGCAAGGAAAAGAGACAGCTAAGGGGAGATATGATTGAAGTCTATAAAATCATGACTGGTGTAGAGGAAAGTAGATAAGGAATTGTTGTTTACTACTACTCATAACACAAGGACTAGGGGGACACCAAATGAAACTTATAGGCAGCAGGTTTAAAACAAATAAAAGGAAGAATTTCTTCACAACATGCACACTCAACCTGTGGAACTCCTTGCCAGAGGATGTTGTGATGTCCAAGACCCTAGCAGGGTTTAAAAAAAGAAATACCTAAATTCATGGAGGATAGGTCCATTAATGGCTATTAGCCAGGAATGGTGGCCCTAGCCTCTGTTTGCCAGAAGCTGGGAATGAGTGACAGGGGATGGATCACTTGCTGATTGCCTGATCTGCTCATTCCCTCTAGGGCACCTGGCACTGAACACTGTTGGAAGACAAGATACTGGGCTAGATGGACCTTTCGTCTGACCCAGTAGGGCCATTCTTATGTAAGGGCAATTTAGGTTGGACATTAGGAAAAACTTCCTGTTGGGTAATTAGCACTGGAATAAATTGCCTAGGGAGGTTGTGGAATCTCCATCACTGGAGATTTTTAAGAGCAGGTTAGGCAAACACCTGTCAGGGATGGTCTAGATAGTACTTGGTCCTACTGTGACTGCAGAGGAGTAGACTAAATGACCTCCTGAGGTCCCTTCTAGTCCTACAAGTCTGTGGTATTTCTGGTCCAGGAATGACTTAGTGCATATTTGTAAGCAGGGTACCTGGAACTTTGAAGTATTTGTGTGTAGTAAAATCCATATAGACATGTTCAGATGAGGGAAAGCCTAAGGTGTCTCTAATAGCAAGGGACTTAAGATGGTTTAGTACTCTTACATGGGAAATCTTTATCCTAGGCTTTCTAAAAGCAGTTTCATCACTACAAAATAAACAACCTGCTAAGTTTCTTGAATAAAGAGGATTACAGTGAGAACATTTCATACAGAATTAAAAAAGCAGACCTATGATTGGGATTATATAAACTAGAATACCCCTTGTGGGTAATTAAAGTTTGTACTAATTTGTACTTCCTGATAAATAGTAACCCAAATATCAGTTTCTATTTTTAAGACTAAACTGAAATCAGTCTCCTTAAATTTAGGGCAGCTTCATACACTAGAAATTTATTCTGATTTGATAGGGTTTGCCCATGCAAAGTAAAAACCCAGTGTTGCAGCTGGTACATTGCATAATTACAAACTGGAAGTTGTAATTTAAATCATCCTTATTCTAATTTAAGGAAACCACATGTAGCATGGTGCCTTGTTCTTTACTCTGAGATTTAAAAGTGCTAATGGGCTCTCGTTTGTGGATAACACTCCAGAGCTATTTAAGGGTACAATGTCTTTCCACAGTTCTGCAATCAAAACTAATGTACATTGTATTATTCTTGACATTTATGGGAAACAAACTGAAAATCCTGATTTAAGAATTTAAAGTTAAAACTTACACTAAGTAGAATTAAACATTTTTAGCAGTGTGAAGATGGTAACTGCAAATTATTTTATAGTACCTTACAAAGCAAGTGGAGCTCTTACGTCAGATGAATGACCAGCATGCAAAGGTCTATGAACAGCTGGATGTTACAGCAAGAGAACTGGAAGATGCTAATCAAAAATTAGTTGCGGATAGTAGAGTGTCACAACAAAAGATATTAAGGTAACTAAAGTTTTGTGGAACAACTCTTTTTATATTGAAGAAGTGGAAAGGAATACTATTCTGAATGTATTAGTTTATGCATTTTTGGGAGGCTTGTTATCTATTGTCTAATCAGTGGGCTTTTGGATTATGTGGTTTTGTTTCTCACTGGTAACTGTGGAGCAGTTTCCAGAGGAAGAAACACCAAAACTGAGTGGATAGTGACTGAGTTTATGCTATTGGTTATGCCCTTGACTTAACATGACTGGCTTTAACAGCTTTATATGTTCATGAACTTCAGCCTGACAGAGACTATTGAAAGTCTGCAAACCCATATAGATGACCTTCAGAGACAAGTGGAGGAATTGAAGAAATCTGGACGAGGCCATATGAACCATGAGAGATCTGAGCAGCCACGATCAGTGCACAGCTTCTCGTGTTTGAAGGAGCTGTATGACCTTCGCAAGTAAGACGCTAACTCAGTTATGTCATTTTATTTGTACAAGCAGATTTAAAAAAATCTTTCATCCATTTGTTTGCAGCAGAGCAGAGAAATCAGACATGCATTTCTAGAAAATCTGTCAGTGTCACTCCAGACAAATGAGTTTAAGACCAAAGCAGTCATCACAAGCCTACTTTTTCCAGCTTGTCTCATCACTTAATCATACAGAGAATGTTAGTGTAAACACTTTGTAGCCTTCCCTATTCTCTGCTACTTTTTCTGACAGTTCCCTAGAATGCTACCTCTGGGATTTCCTTCTGTTCTCTTCCTTATTCCCCAAGCAGAATAGTTGTCAGACATGTAATAAGACTAATTTGGAACAAATCATGCAACATCAATAAAGCAAACATTGCACAGAAACTTAACATTCAAAGGGGCTGATTTTAGACCAGCAGAAGTCAGAGTTCAGGATTAAGAGGAGCAATTGAATCTTAAAACTTGATCTGCTAGACGTAGTTACTGCAATATATTCTCTGTTGGAGATAGTGCAATACTTAAGCGTGATATGGGATAAAAACTGAAATTTAGCTTTGACCTCTTAACTTCTAAACTCTAGTGAGTTAACCTAGGCTACTAATATGGGTAACTTAAGAACAGAATAACATGAGTCAAGAGCTGATATAAAGAAGCCTACTCTATGTACCATGGTGCACAGTAAAACTGTCTTTTCAGTTATGTGCACTCATAAAATCTGCTATCCGGAGCTAAATATTGTAATTCCTAATCTACATTATGTTCAATTTAAAACAAGTATGTCAAGCTATTACATTTTTAAGCTTTAATATTGACACTTCTATAGTGCATACTAAAGAGGTGGTTTTTTTAATTAGAATTACAAAACATGCTTATATGAAACTTCATCAGATTTCTGACAGTGGGTTTTATGACCATTCTGGGCATTAAGGTTTTATAGTGGAAATGCTGAGACTTTTAAACTACAGAATATGGATATCTTATAGTTTGCAGATCCATTTCATTATGAGAATTGTACTAGTTAAAAAGGGGAAAAACGTATTGGATCATCATGCAGTCTATCTTCTCCCAATACTAGGAATGTTCTGTAGAAAACTGTATTTTGTGGCCTCAAAGAAATACTCTAGAAAGTCTCAAGAATGCTGGTTACAGATCTGCTTGTACAGTAGGTTTTATATCTACAATTTGGTATTGCAATTAAGGAGCTGCCATACCACCTGAATTGGGAACCATGTATCACTGGGTACTGAATTTACTACAGCCCTGTAGAAAAGCAGTCTGTTTGATTATTGACGCATTGTAACTTTGTACAAATAGATACTTTAAATTACCAAGCTGGTTCTGTTTGGAAACCAGTTTTCTTCAACAGGGAGTTTTAAATTAAATCTCTATTATTCAGAAGAGGCAGCCTAAAAGTCATAGGAAATCTAAGCTCTGACACTTTTTTTGTTTCTGCAGGTATTTTGTTTACGATCATATTTTTGCAGAAAAAATTACTTCAATGGATAGTCAGCTGAGTCCCATAGAAGAAGAAAATGAGAACTTAAAAAAGGCATTGACTGTATTAGAAGCCCAACTTAATCTGGAAAAGGAGAAGAGAGTGACAATGGAAGAGGAATATCAACTTATGGTAAAGGAGAACTGTGACCTTGAACAGAGGCTGGTTGATAAAGACTTATACCAGGCTCGGGCAGAAGAGCTTGAATTGGAAGTGGCTGAAATGCGGCAGATGTTTCAGTCTGAAAACACATTTGTCAACAGCATGGAGAATCTGGTTCCAGAATCATTCTTTATTTCATTTAAAGAGTCTTTAGACAGGGAAATTAGTCAAAGCCCTTCAGAGGATGCATCCTTGACTGTCCCCCAGCTTGATAAAAGGGCCCTAAAAAGAAGTAGCAGTGAGACCTTCCTAAGCAGTGCTGCAGGTGGAGACCTTCTAAAGGGCCATGAAGAAACCTGTATTAGAAGAGCTGAAGCTGTGAAGCAGCGAGGCATCTCCTTGCTTAATGAAGTGGATGCTCAGTATAATGCTCTGAAGGTTAAGTACGAGGAACTTCTGAAGAAGTGTCAAATGGATGAAGATTCTTTGAAACATAAGGCTGTACAAACATCAAAACTGTGTTCCAAAGACTCTAGTGTGGGGAACATCCAGTCTGACCGTTCAGCTACTGATCAAGAGTATGGAAATGTTGAACTCACTGGCTCACCCACAAATACTATACCTGAATATAAAGCTCTCTTTAAGGAAATTTTTAGTTGTATCAGAAAAACAAAGCAAGAAATAGATGAACATAGAACAAAATATAAGCGTCTCTCTTCTCAGCCCTAACACTTGTTTGTATTAACTATGCTGATGACCTGTTTTCCCATTGAAAAGTTCTCTATTAGTCCAGAAGGGAAACATTAAGGGTCCCTCTGTTTGTACATATCTTGCAGTCATGTGTACTCTCCCCTCAACTTGAATGTATGTTCACTTTACCTGTAAATATGTATGATATGGTCAACCCCTTAGTCTGTTGTATTCTCTGTGCACGCAATGACCCCTACCACACAGCAGAAGTTATTGTTCAGGGGTAGTTGTTGGCAGTCTTAAAAGTAGAAAAATTGGCTTAATTTTTGCATACTGAGTTTGTCCTCTCCACAGCAGCAACTGACAATCTAGCTCACTATGCCCAGTGTGCTACAGAAGCTGTAGACCTAAGGAGAAATGATTGTATTATACTTTTTCCACTGAGAAATTTGGAGTAAATTTTTTCCTTATTTCACAAATGAAAAAGGTTATGTTCAGTCTTAGCCTTATGGCTATTTTTGTTTACTAAAATACCACCTGTGGGAAACCTCTGATTCAGACTCAAATTAGTGATCAGTCTAAACGGATGTGCCCTGGCAGAGAGATGGGGGAACTGGCACAGCAGCCTGTATTAGGTTTAATTTAAGCCAGTACCAAGTTTTCATATGCAGTAAACTCTTTCCCCTTAGCATAAATGTCTTTATATTAAAAATGGATTAGGTGTAAAGGTATGAATATTTGAGATAGTTCAATGTTTTAAGGCAGGATACTGTGAACTATGTATATTGTCTCTGATGTACTGTTCCTTATTAGTATGCCTAAAAGTGCATTTTTGTCATGTGATAAGATGGAACATTACAAGTTGTGGTAGTTTTGCCATGAAGGAATGGCTTCCTTTAATCTATAAAGCCTCCTACTCCAAGTGTTTAAGGAGACTGGACAAGGAAGCTTATCGGATGATGATGTTCATCGCTTTACACCATTTTAGCTCAAGCTTGTGTAGACCTATTTAATATCAGCAGTAAAAACAAAACAAAAACCAACCCCAAACCTCTTTAAGAACCAGAATACAACATGTAAGAGATGGCATCAAGATATAGTTAAATCCTCTTTGCTCCTTCCTTCTCTTTCCATCCCTCCTTCCCAATAAAATAGATTGCAAGACCAACTTCAACTAATGAAAATGCAGAATATGAATGAACACTGCCTCAAATGGGAGGAGGAAAGGCAGGACATGGTAAAGGCTGAGAAACCAAGAAGAAATGGAAGCCAGATAACCAGCACTAAAAGGTGATCTGATAATTTTACAAGAGTAGGAATGCAGCTTAACTCTTTAAAGTGTTGACTGTTAGTCAGTGTTTGCTATAGATAAACGTCTACTTGAGTTGTCTAGATAAACTGTTGGCATATGATGTTAAAAGAAACTTTACAGCTGTAGTTAAGTTGCTGCTGCTATTATAAATTCTTGTCTGCCTCCTACAATGTAAGTTAGGCTCCAGTTATTTTATACTTGTCCTTCAGTAAGACAGTATTCCGTTTTATAGGTTGGACACTTACACTGTAAGCAGTTGTGTACTGAAATAAACACCTATTTAAAAAAATAAATTCTAAATTATGAATACTTTTCTGAAAGGCAAATAAATCCCTGCAGCTGAAGTTAGTGGGTCTGTGCTGCTAATTTTGTCCAAATGTGTGAAACTACCACCAATGCAAAGAAGGGGTTCTTAAAGTCACGGTGGATGGCATCTTCATTTATATAGATTCACTTCCCCCTCTCAGCAGGGATTTCACAGACTTGCTGGCCTATACCACCCTTGCTTAGATGAAAAAACTAATTAGGGAAATAAAGACTTAAGAGGGATGTGTCTGTGTGTGGGAGGGGAGTAGACTAATCTCGCCTTTCTTCTCCTCCTCCCTCCCATTCCACAATCCCCTCTAGGTGAGAAAGTTGCTTCCCTGTACCCTTGGGGATGGCTGTCTGTTGCAGTTCCTGTTTCGTGACTCATTATGTAGCAAGGGCAACTACTGCAGGCAGCAATGTTGGCAACTTGTTCCCTGCTTTCAGGCTGGGGGACTCCAGAAGCATAGGGAACCTGCTGCCACAAGTGGTTCACCACTCATTTGTGTTACTGTAGTGCCTGAGAATGGGAACCCTACTCTGAGCAGGCCTCTACTGGGCTAGGTGTGTATAAATGGAACAAAGAAAAGCCCCAGCCCAAAGAGTTCATAGCCTAAAACCTAGGTCGACTTACCACAGTAGTGTAGACATAGCCTATGCTATGCAACTCCAGCTACGTACCTTAGGTTGAGTTAGTGCGGAGTCTACACTGCAAGAGTTGACAGGAGAAATTCCTGTCAACTTACCTTACTCTTCTCATCAGGTATAGTACAGGGGTCAACTGGAGAGTTATCTGCTGTTGATTTGGTTGGTCTTCACTAGCCCTGCTAAATCGACTGCTGGTGAATCGATCCCGGCTGTAGTGTAGACATAGCCGAAGGCAGACAACAACTAGCTTGAGACAGAGTATAAGGAAACAATGGGGCACTAGTGGTCAGTATGATAGGTTGTGGCATCAGCAGCCAGCCATTATGCTGTCTGTAGGCATCACAGAAGGAAGGGTTTTGAAGGAGGATAAGTTTTGCAGACATATACAGGGAAGCTCCTCCCACCTGAGGGGCAACATTGGCAAAACACAAAGGAGCTTGTTTGAAAATTTAACAACTGGGTGATGGAAGCACAGGCTGAGCTAGTAATAGGAGTAATTTTAATACTGAATGAGAAGGGTTGAGAAGGAAAAGGCCCAGACCAGTGTTCCTGCCACTTCAGCCTCATTTTCTACGGTACCTGCTTAGTAACTACATAATCTGATTTGTCAATCATGTCTAATTGCTCCTAGTAGTTGCCCAGCTATTGATTGTTAAATGGCTCAGGGTTTAACGAAGAGTTTGGCTTAGAAAAAGGAGGCAAATGTCTGCTGTATACCAGTTATCAGACATGGCTATAACAACCTCTTGACATATACAACAAAATTATCAGCAGTACAGAACTACAGCACCAAAAGCATCTGCTGTCACTGGATAAGTTTTTTTGTTTGAGTGACTTCCCCTTTTTAAAAAACAATCTACCAGTTCCTCAAAAGTATGTATCTAACTTTCAAATACTTGCCTATTATGTACAGCGTCATAAAACACAGGGTGCTAACAGTACAAATTCAGTTAAAGACAGAGGGGGAAGGCAAAGATGACTGTTTTTTGGATAACTGATGCTTGAATATGTTTTGTTACAGCTTAATTCTGAAGTGGGAATATGTTGGAAAAGGTGAAACATATATAAATACTAATCTTCATTAATGCTGCTACATTTTAGAAACTTTATGGATACAGTTACAGGAATAGATAGAATTGTCATTGTAGCTATATTGATTGTGCTCAAACCTTACAAGCATTCAGAAAAATACCTGAGACTTTAGCTTCAAACTGATTATTGCCTCTGGTTTGCTCTCGATGGACATAAAACAGCATCTTCCTGTGCTAATAATGAAAGATAAACTTCATGTGAGTAAACTAGGAAGTATGTTGAGTTTTAGTTATTCAAAAACTTGGGCAGCAGGATGTTGTCCAAAGGAAGATGGAGATGCTGTGTAAATACAGTAAGTTATTTAGTCAACTAACCAAATTAATCCTAATTGCTAGAACAAACTTACTTATTTCAGCCAAACAACCCACTTAACCATAAGTGAGGTTCTGAGGTAGTCAGTTGTTTTCACCAGATAAGCTGAAACTACAGCTGCATGCTCAAATCTTAACTTCAGCACAAGCAGAGTGAAGAGTAAACACAAGAAATGGTAAAAATGCCATACTCATTGATTAAAAGATTAGTTAGTTCTTATGTCCCCTTTCCAATTCTCGCACCTGCTCTAAAACATAAATCTTAGATAATAAAATCCTTGTGGCAGAGTACTATTTATTTTGTTTTAACAGGGCCCCCTACTCTTACTTGGAGGGGAGGGGGGCTCTAGATCAGAGCTGGGCAAACTATGGCCCATGGGCCACATCCAACCCATGGCACTGTCTTGCCCAGCCCTTGAGCTCCTGGCCCCTCCCCTACTGTCCCACAGCCAGGCTGGCAGCACTCTGGGCAGCAGGGTTGCGCGCTCCTGCTGAGCAGAGCAGTAGCATGTTTAGCTCTGGGCAGCACAGCTGCCAGACATGTGGCTCTGAGCAGCTTGGTAGGGGCCAGAGGATTGGATGGCGTGGAGGTTCTGTGGTCAGGGGATGGATAGGATCCCAGGGAGCTGTTAGGGGACAAGGAGCAGGGCAGGTTCTGAGGGGGGTGGGAGGGGGATAGCCTTCCCTGCCTGGCCCTCCATACAGTTTTGCAACCCCAAAGTGGCCCTCAGGCCAAAAAGTTTGCCCACCCTTGCTCTAGATGCTACCATAATTAATACTAAGTGATTTGTAACAATATGTAGTACTTAGCTGAGGAAGGGGAAAGGGGTAGGTAGGGATAAGCTAAAAGTCATTCTCTGTTAACGTTTTCTAGTCCATAAAAGATTACATTGCTTCTATCTGTTCACAGACAAACACATGGGGGTCAGAGGCTGATGCCATAGTCGATCTTCAAGATAAAATTTTATTTGAAAAAGTTACATAAAATATAGATTTTACATCACCAAATGTGATAACTACAGTTGGACACCTTTCAGATGGTGCATAAGATTACTTACCTTGTTGTACCAGCATCTAGTTATGCAAAAAAAAATCAAGTAGAATACACTACATCTGCTTTATATGTAATTACTTTTGAAAACAACTTGTGTCATGTAAACAATTGGTGAGACTGTTTTTGCTATGTATAATTAGTAAAATGTTAGACAGGGATTTTTCCCCTGAAACCCAGGTGCATACAAAATTTTCATGAGCATTCATAGGTTTGTTTAAGTGGGAAGAGGGAGTGCTTTAACACACAGACTACATCATGACCTGCTAGGCATATAAGAAAAGTTGGATGTTGTAAACAAGAGACTTACCATTTATTGGCATTAATTACAAAATAAAATATTAGACCATGATTTTCCATCATGTCTGTATCAGTATATGTTTTTATTTTATTAGAATGAAATAATGAGAAGCAAAATACATTAGGAATCCCAAATTCATCAAATTGCAGATAGGGTCCCACATTTTCTTCCTCGATGCTCTTTGTGTTTAGGCGGCCATGCAAACAAGTGCGTGAATGTTGACATCACTAACCGTCTTTCTGCAGTGCCCATGTGGCCACAAGTAGGTCAGATTCTCCCCTTGCTCCCTGAAGCAAAGGCATTATTCTGTCTATGCCCACTGCAGTTTTCCTCCTCTGTCCTGGAGATAACGGAATGAAAAGCTCACCACTGTTGTCAAGACTGCACTGTCCCTTTAAGGTACCACATTCCAGCATGGCTTACACAGCAGTCCTGGGGAGAATGGGAAAAGCAGTTACTAATGCTGAAAAGTCTAGTGTTAGAGTATTACTGATCAGCCTTAGAGGCAGAAAGCTCCCAAATCACAACAGATTCCAAGAAGCAGACACAAAATGTAAAAATCAAAAGTGTATAGTAGCAACATTGGTGCACATACTGTACCCATTTACAGCAGGGCAGAATCTGGCCCATGAACCTTACCTTAACTATGATGGTACTAGGAATACTAGACCAATTAAAACTTTTCCCATGGCTCAGAACAGACTAGTTAAACTATGGGATGGGATCCAGCAATCCTAATAGGACTAATTCCACAAGTCAGGGTTGCAAGATTGCAACCCATTGGTTGAACGGGGCCTTTTAAAGCTGTAATTTATTGTTATGATTGTCCCTAAAGACCAACCAAGAACAGGGTCCCATTGTAGTAGGTGCTATACAAACAGAGTAGCAGACAGTCCCTACATAAGAATGGCCATACTGGCTCAGACCAATGGTCCATCTAGCTCAGTATCCGGTCTTACGACAGTGGCCGATGCCAGATGCTTCAGAGGGAATGAACAAGGGATCTATCCCTTCCCATACAATCCCAACGTCTGCTAATCAGAGTCTTAGGGACACCCAGAGCATGGGGTTGCAACCCTGACCATCCTGGCTGATAGCCATTGATGAACCTATCCTCCATGAACTTTTCACACAACGCCCAGTCAACCCGTGGAACTCCTTGCCAGAAGATGTTGTGAAGGCCAAGACTATAAACAGGGTTCAAAAAAGAACCAAAGTTCATGGAGGATAGATCCATCAGTGGCTATTAGCCAGGATGGACAGGGATGGTGTCCCAAGCCTCTGTTTGCCAGAAGTCAGGAATGGGCAACGGGGGATGGATTACTTGATGATTACCTGTTCTGTTCATTCCCTCTGGGGCACCTGACATTGGCCACTGTCGGAGGACAAGATACTGGGCTAGATGGACTTTGGTCTGATCCAGTATGGTTGTTCTTATGTAATTCTTTTTTGAACTCAGTTATAGTTTTGACCTTCACAACATCCCCCAGCAACAAGTTCCACAGGATTGACTGTGCCCAAAGAGCATACAATCTAAACAGACAAGACAGACACACAGTGGGTGGTAAGGGACAGAACCACACAAGCAGAGTGAACAATGTGATGGGAACATGTTAGTTACACAATTTTTGTGTGTGTGTTTGTTGGGGATGGTCAGCCAAACAGAAAGGAAAGAACAGCCAATCCCCAAAGGCAACAGTACAGAATCAAACCCTTTCAGAGTTAAACTGTTAAACCACTGGATTATATTTTGACCAAATTATTATTAACTACACACCTGACAAATATTTTCAGGATACCTGAGGCATCTACATGAACTAAGTGTGTTTTGTTTTTAGTGAGCATCAACGGTGTTGAATTTTCATTTTACACACACTCTACGGTAGGTAAATTCAACAAGAGCTGATGTACCCCTTATGACTGAAAACACACAGCTTTAAGGGAAAGGAGTTTTTGTTTTGTTGTAAGTTACTAGACCGGGATGGGCAAACTATGGCTTGTGGGCTGGATCCAGCCCGCAGGATTGCCACCCCAGTGGCGCCACGGGCCCTGCGCCTCTCACCGGCACCACATCCCTGCAGAAGGGGGCAAAGGGCTCCATGCGTTAGTCTTGCCTGTGAGTACCTTCCCCGAAGCTCCCATTGGCTGGGAACTGGGAACCACGGCCAATGGGAGCTTTGGGGGAAGTAGCCACAGGAAGAGCAATGCATAGAGCTCTCTGCCCGCCCCCCCAGGAGCCGAAGGAACACGGTGCCAGCCGTTTCTGGGAGCAGCGCGTGGCCAGGAACCTGCCCTAGCCCCAGTGCATGCAGCTGCCACCCCCGAGCCACTCCAGGTAAGCGGCCCCGGGCCAGAGCCTGAACCCCTCCCGCACCCCACACCCCAACTCTCTGCCCCGAGCCCCCTGCTGCACCCTGACCCCAACTCCCTGCCGTGAGCCCCCTGCCATAGCCCTCACCCCTCCCTGCACCCCAATCCCCTGCCACAGCCTGCACCCCAACCCCCTGCCCTGAGCCCCTGCTGCACCTTGCACACCAACCCCCTTCCCTGAGCCCCCTCATACACCCCGCACCCCTCCTCTGCCCCAACCCCTTGCCCTGAGCCCCTTCCTGCACACCACACCCCAACCCCCTGCCCCGCATGCAATTTCCCCACCCAGATGTGGCCCTCAGACCAAAAATTTTGCCCACCCCTGTACTAGACCTTTCAGACCACAGAAGCCTAGTACACTGCAATTACTCAATGTTAAAGAAAGGAAACTAGCAAGCTGAAAAGAGGGGTTGACATATCTGCAGACCAAGATTTTAATCATACGTTCCAGACTTATTCCTGATTCTTTCATGCACTGCTCTGACTCACTTGTATTCAGGGGAAAATGAAGACAGACACCACCCCGCACCAGTTCTGGGCATGTGATACAGATGCACAAGCTGCGTGGCTTAAAGTGCATTTACTTCCTACGCAGATACACTCCTTAAAGAGCTGCATCATGAAAATGTGCACATATGTTGTTTGGGCACTCCTAGTTATAGTCCATGTTTAGGCACACCTATCTTCTTAAAAATCTGCCTGCACCAGCAGCGTGTGTTAAACTGAACAGGCTCAACATGCTTTAGGTTTATCTTGAATATTAAGACCAGATTCTTCTAATCAAGACCAGAGACACTGAATAAAGCCAAACTGCATGTTATCAAAGCAACAGAACCCTAATCTTTCCAATGCACAATTAAATCTACAATACAGGTCTGGATTCTGCAAAGCATTTAAATACATAATTTACTGAAATTAGGGCCAGAGTGACCCAATTCCTAGCAATAATTATTTAAAAGTTATAGGAGTTGGTGGATTTCTATTTAGCAACACCATACCACTTTAATTACATGTTAATCAACGCCTGTATTGCCCTCCAGACATTCCCTGTATGTCTCGCAACACCTTACAAACAATGGGTGGCTCTTCCAAAGGCAGAGCATACATGAGGGTTAAACTGGTAAACATTCTTTCATAAAATATTTTAACTGATAAAGGGTTTTGTTGTTGTTGCTGATTGCTGCTTAGGTAACTGTAAGCTCTCCTTGAGAGTAAGAGGATGTATTTTTAATTTGATGTGTGGGGACTGTGCTTACCAACTTTCGTTAATGTTAATGGAAATCCCATGTCTAAGCTCACAACAGGTCATGCTGAAAATTTTCCCCTTAACGTTTAACACAATACCGTTTAATAATAATCATGAAAGTACATTTATTACACTTTGTATTCATTGTTAGCCCACATCAGAAAAAGATTTGTTGGGATAACATCATATGATGATGGATTCAAAAGTCAGTGCCCTTTGGTAAAAAGGAAGACTGTAACAAGTATATTTTATATCAAACAGATTGAAAATAAGGCCCTATCCACTTGAAAACAGAAACCACGCTAGCAATACCATCATTTTGTGTAACTCCAGACAGAATATGGTCCTTTCTGTGAAGCCAATATATTAAAAGCTCTGGTACTGACTGTATCAAAACCACCGTTAAACAGGAGCTTTGTACATGATTTTTAAACCTGATGCATTACCTTTATCACTCTATCCACATCCTGTTTATTTAGATCCTCTCCACATTCTTGGCTCAACTGATGCTGGATGACGTTCCTGCGCACTCGATAATTTTTGGTAAAGATTTTAAGCAAAACCTGCCGATGCTTTAAAACAAAAGTTTATTTTAACACACAAGAGAAAAATTATCTGCATTATATTTCCAAACATGAAACGAGAAAACCACGGTCGGCTCTAAACAAGCTTTGAGGTACATCATTTGGCACAACACGTTCGCTGAACTGTGTTAAAGAAATCTTCCTTCGTAAATCCCTCTCCAGACAGTCCCATACTAGCATGCTAGAACTACAGCAAGTATAAGAATGATACTTAGCATGTACAGTGTATTTCTGTATTCAAATCATTGTATAAACGTTAGCTAATTAAGTCCTGCAACACCCTTCTGAGGAAGGTATTATCCCCCTTATACAGAGAGAAACTGAGGCAGAGACAGTTTAATTAATGGAGCTAGAATTTGAGCTAAGCTTAGAACTCAGGAGTTCCTGGCCTTCTGCTCACTCCACTGGACTAGATTCTCTATAATGAACATCTAGAGCATGCTGCTGTGGGTCTTTCCTGTGAAAATTGTTTTATATTGTGAACATGGACTTTCTGCTTCCTTATGTCCCATTACTCTCAATTTACAGTAGTAACAATTAAAAAGTCAGTGGATGCCCACAAGTGCCACAGTTACTTCCCATTCTAGCTATAAGGAAATTCAGACCTCTCAGGTACCGCCATAGGGTAACTATTGGATAATGCTGACTTTTTAAACAGCAAGGAACAGTTTAATATGCTCTAAGGCCTGGTTTGAATGGAGCAGCAAACTGGTGCTACTCACGTCTACAAAGCTATTTACACTAGTGTTTAATGAGCAGCCTATGTTATTGCTTCTGTCCACTCTCTCATACCCCAGTGAAGCAATCATCACTACTGGGGACTGAGCACTGCCTCCCAGCTTGGAGTAGCTTGGCACTGGAAACCACAGACTCCAAGGGGGGGAAGAGGGGAGTCATGGGAGAGGGGGAGACAGCCCGTTGTATCACTTTTAAAAGCAAGAATGCAAATAATACCAAGCTCCCAGCAACCAGTAATCTGGGAATGACTTGGCTAGATTTACAGCCATGTTTGCCTTTACCTGGTCGTAAATGTCACCAGCTTCCCAAAGTGCATAAACCTTTAATTCATCCGGTGAAACAGCATGAATCTGTGGGGGAAACTAAGAACAGTTTGCACCAGTCAGGGTGGTTGCTTTAATTTTAGTTACAGGCTGTTAAAACACATCATCTTCAATGAGTGAATGTTGGAAGCTCCAGGAACACTTCAGCAGCCTTATATTGCCCCAATTAAGCCAAAGCCATGTTTGATCAGCACCTTTATTCACTATTAGTGAAATTCACTCATGCACTAAGGGTCCACCCACAGTGCCTATGGACTGCTTAAACTTTGTTTTGAGGGTGTAAGTGGGAATTAACTAGCACACAGGGCTTGTGCAGGCTCTCTGCCACTGAGGCATGGGCAGTGGGGGCATTTCACCCTTTGGATGCAACTGCTAAACACTGAGAGAGCAATGCCTGTGCTTGAATGTTAAAGGATATTTCACGGCAACAAAACATTTAGTTCTCTCTGTAAGCAGCGACTGACACACACATTTGCTTCTATGCTAAAAGTTGCTCTGAGCTGTTCTCTGCTATTGCACGAAGTAGGATTTCACTCTTTCTAGAAGTTTTTACATGGACTATGGCAGTTTTTAGGGTGCCTAGGTGCTACAGTTATACACATATATAAATAGATAGAGAGATACAGTAGAAAGTTTAGATTAGACAGATATTCAATTGTCACTCCTGGAGCCACCAAAAGCATGGGAAAACTTTACCCAACACAGGGTGAGGGAAAAATATGGCATTGCTGAAACACCCATCATTTCTGTCTTGTGGGCAGGCTACACAATCCCACAAGAATGAACAGTAAACTGCTTGTGAAGCCAGCAGACTCAGAAAATGAAACACGTTTAATTTCAAGCACCCACGCAGGGAAACAAGCCTTTGGTTTTTCTCAGCTGCCATGCCCTCATGCCGCTCTCCACCTCACAAGCGATGCAGCAGCCCCCACCTCACCACTCACACACCATATAAATGCTTACATGGAAAAATAAAAAACCTCTCTCTTAGCCCCAACATCTTCCCTCAGAGCATGCTCTGACTCTTGACATAGTTCCTCCTTCAGGTCACTAATAATTCATTCCTTGCCAATGACAACCTAATTTTCAAAATCAACCATCAGAGGCGAACAAGCCCATTCAGATTCCCTACCCTATGGCACAAGGATGATCATTTGTTCCATTCCATTTCTTGTCACACTTAATGGTTAGCCGGTACAAAACATACCTTTCCTCCCATCCCTCACAGGCTTAGATGAAAGCCCTGGATGACTGTGCCAGAAATCCTAGTCTTTACATTCACACTTAATTTATACTCTTACTGTAAAGAGGAAAGATGTTGTTTGGTAGGAGCTACCTGGTGAGATTAACAGCTCAGAATCCTGCATTGCTCCAATATCGTGAGACACATCATGTACATTTTAACAAACTTTAGAATCTCTTGACACTTCAGACTTTTCTCTCCTCAAAGGAATGCTGGCTAATAAAGGCTGGCCTCCTATGGTATGCATATCCCACAGATAAAAGCAGACATCAGATTCTCACAGGAAAATGAATTATGATCAAGGCCTGAGAGAGGGACAATGCGTGGAGCAAGAAGTGTTTATTCCAACACTGTGTTACATATCACTTGCTCTCCTTTGTCTGACAGAGCTCTGAAACAGACCTGTACTGCAAGATGCTCTTTCCCTGACCCAATCACACTACCACGCCTGCATTTATCTTGGCCATTCAGGAACTCTGGTTCTAAGCCAATGTGGTTTTACCAAGCCTCAGCAGCCGGAATGCCTCCAAGGAAACAGATGACTGGGAGCTAAAAATAAATAAATAAATATAAACTTCTCGTCTTCCCCCTTCATGAAGCGTCTGCAAGACACTATTACCAAGATCATCTCACTCTCCTGCTAATCCCAGTACATCGACCCACCTCAGGATTTGGGCAGAGGCCAGCAGTCCTTCCTACAGGGCTTCCATCAAGACACAAGGAAGGTGGAGTGGCCCTCCAGTGCCCTTCAAAGACCTAGGAAAGGGATCCTAGTGAGGGAAGGCAGCAACCCTAAGAGGGGGAAGGGTGCCACTACTCAAAGAGGTTAATGGATTTTCCTTGTGTGCAAACATCCTCCCCATGGCACTGTGGAACTTCAAACAGAGGCTCACTCCAAGTGTGAGTGCTGAATGTGACTATGCAGCAAAACTATTTGTTCAAGGCTTCCTTTCCCTTGCCCTAGCCTGTCCTGGACTGTCAGATTGCCTGGAATCTTAGGTTAAAGGAAACAACAGTCAATTGCATTCAAGTGTAGGTCTACCCAAGACTCGCTCTCTGGATCCCACCACTGTGCTAATGACGGAGCATTTCTTTTGGCTTGAAGATATTACAATGCTACCAAGTATGAGCAGGCAAAGTACCTCCGCAATAGGTGCCTAACGGCTTCGATTGCAGCAAGCAGCGTCTCAGTGGATTCTAGTACAAAGACACAGCAACCATTAGACTAACTTGCACTCTAAGCGCATCGGGTCAGAGTCAGTAAATCCTTCATTTCTATGGGAGAGAACTGGTAAAGGCTTTAACCAAGTTTTCAGCAATGCATTTTCTGTGATGTGGCAGCTTGACTGCACCCCTCCTGGAGGGCCTTGTTTTCATTACCTCAGTTCATTAGTTTTTAATCACTGGAGCAACTTCATTACAGAAAATTAACATGTAATTATTGCATCAAGTGATAAAATGAAAGGTCCTTGCACTGCTAAGAAGGTCTTGGGTTCCAACGGATCCACCAAGGGACGCAGCCCATGCCCAAGAAAGCCCTATGTCCACATGGAGTGCTTGGTGAGTGTAAACACACCACAACTAATCTCAACCCCCTCTGCGAGAGGCAGGGAAAGGGGCTCCTGGTGGAAAGGATTTATGCTGGTGATTGCAGCAGTGCAGGGTCCCTTTATCTAAACAGTGGGATTTGTAACAAGGCTCATGATAAGCCGTGTGCTTCTAGGAATGACCAATGCGCTTGCAGCCAACATTAGACAACAGATGCCACGCTCTGGTGGGCTGGATGGGCCTAAAAGCCTCCACACTGTCCCTTCAGTAGGGAATGTCCGGATTTAAGTCAGGTTCTATATTTAAAGCTTCTGTTACATGTTCCACAGGAGAGAGGCAATTCCCTCTCGCTGTCCAGCTTCCTCAGGAGTTGTTTTTTAAAAAACAGTATGTTCACCTCCTTCCCCATGAAGTTTAAGTAATAATATAATGAAGTAATTTACAAAGTTTCAAAACCAACCCAACCTGAAGAAATGACCGCACCAGCAATGGCCTCAGCTAATTAACATTCGCAGTATGTGCAGCCACATCACATGAAAGAAAGCGAGACCCTGAAACAGCCACAGGACGAGGCTCCAGGTGGAAAACCAGCCAGGAAGAGCAGGGATTTAGAAGTCACCGGGCAGAAGGGAGAAGAAATCATTTAATTGGGGACTTTCTCTAGAAGCATTTCAAGTCCATTACTTACCTCCCAGCTGCCACACTGTATACCTACCATGCATGCATGGCCACCATACTATAGTATTCCTACCTCCCCACAACAGGCCTTGTTCCTTAGCTGAGTCTTAATTCCCATGCTCTAGTACTACTTCTGAATTATTTCCTGCTCCCCTCACTCAGTCCTCCTCCTGACCTTTGTCCTGCCTCCTCCTTCAAGCAGCTGTCTCTTCTCTTTTTCTCTCCCCCAAAAGGCAGTGGACTGCAAGTTCTCTCCCTAGCTGCAAACTGACCAGGACTGCTACCTGGCTTGTAAACTGGTTTCACCCTTAGACTCTCTCTGCATTCACTACAATGGTAGCTCTCTTCCCTCCACTAATTGAGCTATTTTCACACAGTGCTGCAGGAAGTCCTAACTCTCAAACATACAAACATTTCCCTGTCTTTATAGCAGCCACAGAAACGCCTACAAGAAAAGGAAATTTAACAGCCAGTGACCAAAGGAACGTGGCACAGGCACAGCATGTGACTCCTGCTATATTTTCCCCAGCCACTTGTTGTATTGCCAGGTGTGTCCTGCGCCCCTGAGATAACAGATACCATTGTTCCTTCCACAGCAGCCCTGAGAACAGGGAGCTTGTACAGCCCTGGCTACAGCAAATGGACCTGGGATTTGGATCACTTCAGACTGCTTCGTGGAATCGTGAGGATAACAACTAGTGAAGCACTGGGGTCCAGTCCATAGGAAGCTGTACCTGTGAGTTTCTTTATGCGGACCAGGAGAGCACTGTAGGGGGCCAGCACTCAAGCAAGGATTGTGGGAAGCAGGAAGTCAGCCAGCCAAAGCCCCATCTTCAATGGGCCGAGAGGCAGCTGCTCAGAGGGATATCTGTCCCAGCCACACAATGTGGATGCACTGTGTAGGTCACAGTATGTTTAAAAGCACCCCAGCCACTCAGCACGTGTGCCCTTCCCGACGTGTACAATATAAAGAGGATACTTACAGGCACCAAAATCTGTTTGCAGCCAGTGTCCAATACCATGTCTTGTAACATTTTGTCTGAAATGCCACTAAACAACGTGTGTCCCGGGGGCAGACTGGCTAAGTGAAGATTAAATAACCGTTTAAGCTCACTCAGAGTGAGAACAAACTGTTTCTTAAACGTCTTCATCACAAACGCTTTCAGTTCCTGTGCAACTCGATCCATGCACCCGCCTGGCAAGTGGCCGTTTAACGAGTCCATGGAGTTTTCCTCTGAATGGATCCCATTGACCATGCCATTGTTCATAATCTCATAGGTGGACGCGTCCATAGGCTCCTCGTCGCTCAAAGGCTCCTCTTTAATGCAGACATTGGAAATATCCATCTTGGATGGAGAGTCATTGGCTTTGCTCTCTGCCTTTTTCTTTTGTAACTCTTTCTCCAGCAGCCCATAGTTCTGTTTGACTTTTGCTTTAGCCATATTGACCCTTTGTTCCCCAGAAACCAGAAGTGGGTGAGCTAGTAAGATATAAGAGTAAAACACTGTTAGAGAATCTTGGACATTAATTCTACAGTATATTTATTAAACAGACCTTAGTGAATTAACGGCACTGAACAAAGTTTACTCCAGAGATCCAAGACCCCAAAGTGATTTCAGACTAGATTTTGTTTTTAAAATAATTGAACAAGCAGAGAAAAATTTCAATAACTGCTAGCAAGATACTTAGGGCTTGACTTTTCAGAAGTATCAAGCCCACGGCCATGGGAAAACATGCTTGTGTGAGTCTTAGAGCCCTGTGTGAATCAGGAATTGCACATACAACTGCACACACATTTCTGCTTGCACCCCTAGACTCCCGACATCTTTGTAAGAGAAGGTTTTTCAAGAGAGGCTGGATGCCCATAGAATTGCTGCAAGGAGAAAACCAGCTGCAGCAATTGCTATAGCTACTACACAGGATGTTGCATGCTTGCAAATGGGAGAATGGATGGGAAAGTGATTTGAGTGACCGCTGATCAGAGGGAAGGTGGTGAATCCAGCAGACCTTCTCTATTAGGATATGGTCCATAGCACGAAAGAGATCGAGAACCCCTTTTCTGTAGTAACTACAGAGTCTGGAAATGGGGAGTCCTCTCCCTCCCTAATCCTGGCCACCTTTGTACATCCATTCTCAGCAAATGGGGGTGTGACAGAGGAATTGCAAGCTTCAGTACCAAGGGAGTAAAATAAAGTACACTATATTTTATAGTAAACTGCATGCACGTACTCAGCACATACTTATCTTCTATGCCATTAGGTCTACTAATTCTTTTCCAAATAACCCAACACCTAATCCTTCTCAGCAGATAAGATAGAGGGTATTGAAATGTATTCATGTGTCCATTTGTCAGTTCTGCTTGCAGTCTCCATGGACTCCAATGTCTGGTAAATAACCAAGTACTTAGCTCAAACTCCCTGGAATCTCAAGTTTTCATAACCTCTTATGATTACAGAACAGCTGCTTTAAACTTTCACTGGCTGCAATGGTGGAGAATCACCTTGAAAAGAGAAGGCCTTGTACCTCCTTAGACCCCCTGTTAAACTAATTCTTCACTAATAGCTTAACCATCACCCATCGCAGAACAGAGTAGGGGAACTGCTAATTTCCACAGGTTTATAAACTATGGGGCTATCACAATGGTGAGAATAACTCTGACGACTGCGCTGCCCTTAATGAGGAAGTAGAGTCTATTACACGCATGGATTCTCTGTGCTGGGGAATCCTCAGTTGTGCCTATATGGCAGTTTTAAGGTTGCCTTGTCCCACCCTGGTGGTTTAAGCTCACCTTAATGTAGCCCAGAATCTGCCCCAAACAATCAAAAGGGAAACTGCAGACTCATCCCCCCTCCCCCCCAAAAAAGAAGTGACGCACAGAAATTACACTAGAAACACAAACAGGAGAGTATATTTCATAATGATCTTAATCATTAGTATACCTGATTGTCCATCTTGTTTCTTTGGCGTCAAATGTTCCTTTAATAGATTATAGACCTTTTCTAATCTGAAATTCAAGAAAAAATACACAAGAGTATTTTTTTTTAGTTTGGCATTCCTACACCCGAACACAGACATTTCGGCTTTAGCTCCTTTGGCATTTTTGAAAGGCTAAAGCATTTGGAGATGGTCAATGGCCCAGTGAAATTGGGAACCATGGAACAGTCCCATCATACAACTGCCCTTTAAAAGGGACATGTAGAGGAAGTGCAGATCAAAATACTACCATGCTACAATCTATAGTCATGGGACAGTTGGTATTTGTACATCTTTAATTTATCCCCCAGAAGAAAGCAAATCATTTACTTGGCCTGAATGCCCATCCACAGCATATTCTGCCTCTGAACCACATCTGGATGCTTTTTAACAAAGTCTTCATCATAAGGGAGCAAGAATTCCCAGCCTTTGTTTATTCTTGCAATAGACATGTGCTCTAAGAAGTCCTTCACATCTTCCGGGCAAAGCTGAAAGAAAGAAAGAAGTGTAACAGGTCAGGGAAACCACACCTGCAGCCATACAAACCTGGGCTGTGATATCACCAAATAAGAAGAGTTGGGCTGGATTAAGGTTTGGGTAGGAGACTGCCAAGAAAAGCAGTCTCCCGGCAATTCAACAGGAGATGGTCTTCCCTCTGAGTCAGTACCAGGAGGGACCATATTTCAGAAGGGACCTAAAACTAAGAAGTAGTTAAATAGTCTGCAGCACTTTTTGCAAAACTAGGGGAGTTATCCCCAATATCCTGAACAAACTGCACTGTGGATAATTATATTCCACATATCTAAGCGTTCTCTGAAGTTTAGACTTCTCGGTTGCTGTTAAAAGCCCAGAGGCGGCTGCATTTCAGCTATAGGTGAAGCAACCCTCTAGGTACACATCCATCTCCACCGTTGGCAAGGTGCATTAGAAAATTTCAGAATGTAAGATTATTAAATCCCTACATAAAATTAACTCATTCTGTCATTTTATTTTGTGTGATTTTTTTTTTTAATCCTTACAGTGCTTTTTCACTTTTAATCCCATTTACTTTACGGATACTAACGTGCTTGAGCAGATGATTCAGCGATCAGGTGCCTGAGTTGCTCTTAAGCAATTAAGAGCTACCCTCCCCTGAGGAGGATGAATGTTTTGATTCGTCATGCATTTGCGGTCTCCTCTATGCAGTACACATCTGAAGCAACACTGTCCTAGGTTAGCAATAATGGGAATTAGCAGTGAAATGTGTCAGGTAATGTCCTAAAGTCAGCAGTAAAATGGGTCACCACTGTGTGCGGTGCTAGGAGGAAAGGCAAGCATCAGTGTGAATTAGCCACAAATGCAGCTATTGACAATTCCCACTGCTTATCATATGCCCCTGGTTTAGAAAAAATTGTTACTCACTTTTGTGACTGTGGCCACTTCCTTTCGCACGACCCAGCGATCCTGTGTAAACTTCCACATCTGGGGGAAATAAAGAGGGGGGGCGGGGAGACATATTTTAGGAAGCTGCATTACTAAAGAACAGATGCACTGTTGTGACAACGGCATAACCAGAAACCAGGAACCTTTCAAGAATGCAGGGGTGGGCAATTCTCAGCCAGGCAAGTGGGTCAACTGGGGCAAATACAGACCTGGCATGGTCTATTCCTGTAGACATTTTCCTTGAATGATAAGAAAGGACACAAAAACAAAAGTTCTAGCGAAATCCAAGATTTGCCTTGGTGAAGCTGTGGCGGAAATTGCACTTAGATCCTCTGAAATTTACATTAAACATGGTTTAAAAAAACCAAACAAACATGACAAAAACCTAACGAATATTGAGGAAGCTCATTGTTATTCTGTGACTTTACAGGCATCATCAGGGGTAGCACTCGGAATGTTCTGCTCCAAAACCATGTGTTTTGCCACTTGCCCAAGAAGAAATCTCCATGAGCTGTCACTAACAGTGAAGTTTATATCCTTTTTATATGTCAACCAGTGCAGGACTCCCATCCTCTCTCTTAGTCCTTTCTACAGCACCCATCACCGTAAAAGGAAGTGTGGTGAGCATGCCTGCACCAGTACATTACAGTCACTTAGATTGCTACCCACTGCCCCCACTCCACACACACACACAAGCTTGGGCCAGTTCAGTTTATGGAGGTTTTAATACATTTTGGAGGGTTGGGGGCAGGAATTTGAACCCTCGTTGCTACCAATTCCTCCCTCCCCACTCTCTGCCCTGTCACAGCCTAGGGCGTAAAAAATCACGAGCAACTGGGCTGTTTCTGTATGTCCTTTCACCTTCTTCAGCTTCTCTCCCCCTACATACTAATCGACACAGCTGCCCCAATGCACTAGCACACACGTCTTTAAAACCACAAGCTATCACTGACTCCAGTAAAGGAGACAATTGTGAACATACCCTTCTTGCAACTATTCATACACCAAAACTGCCAGCTTTCCCACAGGACACTCTCTATTCAACCAGACTGCTGAACATGCCACCTCCTCTGGGCCTAGCATTACTGCTGCTCCACTACTCAGCTAAGTGCAGTAGTGGTTTTGGTCCCCAGAATCCCCAAAACTTCAAATGCAATACTCTCGGGCACTGCCTCTTTCCCATGCCTCCGGGAATAAGAGTTACCCCTGAATCTGGGTCTCCTATATGGCAGCACATTGAGCAGCTTTCAAGATGTGTCAGAAAGTCAATTTTAATTACCGTCAGTTTGGGCTCACACAGAGACTAATCTTACAGCAGCTGACCGCCCAGGAGAGAAACTAAGCAGACTGCAAACATCAGAGTGATCAGCTCTAATAGGAAAATGACAGGGTCACACACATGCTTGTATCTGTCCATTAGAGATGGAAGCCACAGAGCATGGCAAATGTTGAAGTTATTTTGGGATTAGTTCTCCTTAGATTGTTTGTAAAGTCAAACGCGGTCTCTAGTGTCTGTTCCCTGCTGGGGTTTATAGATAGATAGAGAGTGTGTGTGTGTCCTGTACTCATAATTTATATTTGCACTTATTGTTCATGAAAGGTGCTAGATCAGCAGCTCTGGGAGCGAAGCCCTTTTACTGAACAACAGGGCATGCATAGCAAGTACAGTGCGTCCCTAGCATCTCCCTGCAAAGGTCCTTCAGTTCTGCCCTAGAGGGACCACCTCTGAGGGTGATAGGCTGTTCAGTCTCCATCAGCCTCTCTGCAGAGCCTGCCATTAAGTGGGTTAGCATGATGGCGGCTTTGTGTCATATTTTAAAATGTGATAACTGTTATTAGGTAGATGATCTGACACCTAGATCTGACTGACACCCGTCAATCAATCACATGACTAGCAAGTGACAATCAATATATTTCCATGTTGATTCTCTTAACTCCTTCAACAAAATCTTCAGGAGTAATTTAGAGATTATTTCTTTGGAACAAACCTCAGATCACAGAAGAACAGTACAGATTAGCAATGATGTGGTCAGTTATGCCAACTTCATCTTATTTGGGTTTTGGCACTGGAAAACAAACAGAGCGTATCTATACTTACAACAAAGTCTCTTCCCCTGCAAAGCACTTCTGCAGGGACTCCACTGTGTGGGCTAGAGGTATCTTTTGGATAGAGGACATCGCTGTTAATTAAAAGAGGAAATAATTAATTAATTATGATGCATTGCAACTAAATATTATCAGTGAGGATTTTTAACAGAGTGTATATGCCCTGTATACGCATCCATTCACTGGTCAAAAGACACCTTTCATCCAGCCAAGTTTGCAGGCTTTACACAAATTCCAATGAAGTTAAAGCCCTGTCTGCATCAAGAGAATTCACACTGGAGTGGCTACATCAGCGCAGTTCACACTAGTGCAAAGAGGGGCTTAGACAAGTGAAGATTTTTCTGGTAACAAACAGAAATAAGATGCACAGATGTAAACTGTATGCTGGTACAGCACATCTACGTTAGGGGTCTGCCCCAGCTTAGCTACATCAGTGTGAATTTCCTTAACGCACACATGTACAAAAGTGCGTCATCACATGCTTTGGGCTACATGGCTTCCCCACACAACCCCAAAGGTAACATGAGCCAAAACATTTATATACCGGACTTAGTTTATTTTTATTCTAATTTAATACTCAAGTATTTTAAGTAAGAGATGCTATAAATTCCATCAGCTGGGGCACTTAACACGCCATCCCATTCAGACTGGGGGACTAATTAAATTACATCCACCATCGTAAGTGCTCTCCATAGCCCCAAGATCACTCCTGATCATGGGTTTCACGCCACACAGCTGATCAGGGCAAAAGCTGTTTTTCCACCCTCACAATAAAAGGCTCTATTAGGCTAATCTTACACTTCCAACACTTTTTTTCTGTTGGAAGATGAAGGTATTGTAACAACCACGGACACACATAAAACAGTACTAGCAACTGCTACAACATAAACACCCTCGTGCCATCATTCTGGGAGCTTGTATACAGCATTATCCGGCTCACAGCATTCCTTTCTGGAGTGATTTAAGATAGAGTGCATCTGTGTCACTTTACAGGCTATTCTGCAGCAGCTGCAGCCCCAGGTCATGGGTGGCCAAAGCGTGGTCCACAGGCTAATGGGTGCCAATGAACGTGAACGTGACTAGTGTTCACCCTCATCTTTATTACAGATGTGGCCTAAAGATGAGGGTGCAATTCCCAGCACGTAATATCCCATGTCGATGAAAAGGATATGGCATTTGAGACCTGCAGTGTTGCTGGGATGCCCTACTGTATTAAAGATTAAGGTGACTACAATAGGATCCATTTTATGAACATGAGGTGCACCCAGCAACCTACTCTCAACTTATCAAATGGATAAACCCTTCCAGAGACCAGCTCTCAGTGACAACAGCAATAAACCAGTAATGACTCCTATACTGATGGAATAAAGATTTTTCTTCCCAAAAACTGAAGTGGCTCAATACACAAACAAAACAGATCTTATCACACAGTTCGATACAATTTTAGATAGCTCAGCCTCTGCCCTGTGATCATTTAACATCAGCCCTTTGTCTTCTGCATAACAGACTACTGTAACAAGAATTGTATTTAATCAAGTATTTAAGTAACTTGGGTTTTTGAGCTCAGACACTGGTGCTTTCAGCTACATTACAGCAGCAAAATGTTAGTAAAGGATACAAAGTCATTGTTCTGATCTACTCCTAACAGGAACGTTAACATTTGACGACAACAAAGAACAGAAGGCGTACCTTTTTACCACCCAGTTTCCCTGGACCAGCATCGCCACCTGCTGTATACAGCGTAAAACTGCAGTAGAATCGATCCCAGAACCCAATAAACTCATGAGGTTTGCAAAAGGCATTACTTTCACTAAAGGAAAAGATGAAACACAGTTGTTTTAAAGATGCTTTCAATGTTCTATTTAGATTCATAGAAGGACTTCTGTTTTTTAAAAAAAATGGATACACAGATTTTATTTTTTAATATAAAAGACTCCCATCTGTATACACTGAAATCAGCAATCAAAAATATTTCACAGCTCTCGAAAAATAAAAAGCACTTTGAAGAAGCACTCCATTTCAGTCAGTCTGCATATTCACTGAAAACATGTCAGGGAATGTTGTATGTAAGTTAATTGGCTTAACTGATCCCAAATTAATACACTGATAAAAGAAACCATCTATACCATTCTATTTTTTGCAATAGATTGAGTCATCTGACAAGACAGTAAGACCCAGAGACAAAAACTTTAGCACTTGCTATTGTCACATCATTAGCAATTCCAGAAAGATGGGCTAAAGCTGTCTCAGGCTACATGCAGAAGGCACATATTACTGAAAACCTTCCCGAGAAAGGACAAAGCCAAAATGGCAGGTTGCTGCATTAAACTCTGAGCTAAAATTCATGCTTAGTCTCCACTACCCAGCAGTGGATCAACAGAGACAGGTGTGTCCTGGAAGGAACAGCAGTGGTCTTAGAGTGGAAGTTATTCCAAGGAGTACTCCTTTGGCTGCACATGCCCAGATCGCAGGTGTCAGCTCTCCAAGCAGTCATGTGTCTATCTTCCCTTCTAGATCAATGGCGTACTCAATCAGCAGTGGAAGAGATGCTATTCAGAGCCTGAGACTTAGCCCTAGAAACAAAGGGCCATAGAGACTCTCAGCCCTGTAGGACGACAGCATAGACACTGCCAGGAAAGGCTACTTATTTTAGGGAAAAGGAGGTCTGAGGTCATGAAAGGACATGAGGAAGTGAAATGTTTTAAAAATATCACATACCATTCTTCATCAGGATCTTAATCTGATCAGCAAGGGGTAAAGTTCTCAGCTGTGCCATAGAAAGCACATTGCTTGGAGCCACAGGTTTGTCTCTGTAAATAAACAAGCAGAACTGTAGCCAATGAACTACAACATCCAGCCAACGTGAGGTTAGGACATTCCATGCAAACACTTACTTCTCTTCTTCTACATTCGGAGGCATCAGCATCATTAAGTATTCACTAATGGAAAAGAAAATGTATCAGCCTTAAAATACTTGCATTAGGATTTTCTAGGCTGAAGTACAATGATCTCCTGCTTAGTGCAATCTTATTTATGTGAAATCTACAAAGTAAATATTAGCTTCCAAGGTCATTTTTCCTTTCCAAAGAAATTCAGTGCTGGAGAAATGTATGAAGACTGTAGTTATATCCACTGAGAACATTTGCTTACAACTGCTTTCTATGATTTTTAGCATGTTGGAAGAAATCAAAATCACTGAATTCATGCTGTTACCAGTAACAACTGATAAAGATTTTTAGATCACGTTCCTTAAATTTAGTTAAGGTGAGGAAGGATGGTGCAGTCATTGGTGCACTAGACTGGGACTATGGAGACCAGGATTCCATTCCCTGCTCTCCCACACATTTACTGACCTTGGGCAAGTCACTTACCCTCTCAGAGCATGTCTACACTGCAATTAGACACCTACAACTGGCCTGCACCAGCTGACTCGGGCTTGCAGGTCTCAGGCTAAGGGCTGTTTAATTGCAGTGTAGATGTTTGGACTCAAACTACAGCTCGGTCTCTGGGACCCTGCAAGGCAAAGGGTCCCAGAGCTAATGCTGCTGCCCAAGCCCTAGTATCTACACCACAATTACACAGCCCCTTCGCCCAAGTCAGCTGGCATGGACAAGCCGTGGGTTTTTAATTGCAGTGTAGACACGCCCTTTGTGTCTCAGTTCCCCATTTATAAAATGGGGATAATAGCACTTCCCTACCTCACAGCAGTGTTGTGAGGGTAGTACATTAATGACTCCAAGGCACTCAGGTACTACAGTAAGTACCTTAGATACCACAGTAACAGGCCAGGTTCTCTCCTCTATTCCACTTGTGCAGTACTCATCCACTTCACTGTGACTGAGGACAGAATCTGGCCCTAAGAATTTTTCATAGACAGGACAGTTCAATGAGATGCCAAATTTTAAAAATAACCCACCAACACCATGAGTGCAAAATACCATGTCCTGCTGCTTTCCCACTATTGGGCCTTGCTTACCCCAGATTACAGGAAAACCACATTAATTATTGCTTCCTGAACAGATTCCTGTAACCACCATATAAACCTTTCCCCCATACAGCTACCAAAAAGCAAATCTGAAGCTGAAAAACAGTCACTGTCAAGTACTTTTAAGTCTCTATTAAAAATCATAAAACAGGTTTTGTAAAACTCATTATTAATAAAGTTCTTGTTTTGTTTTTTTTAAATTTAATAGTTTCTGGTTTTGATTTAAACCTTCCCCAGCTGCGTTTGTAATCCTTGCATTATAGAACTGTGTTAGCGCATAAGAACTAGAGTTAATCTGGCTTAACAAAAAAAAAAGTGGCAATGACTAGTTTCACTCTCTGGCCTGAGTGAAATACAAAAAAACCCAAAACCCCCACCAAAAATTATGAGAAAACAAAATGATCAATTTTTTAAAAATTATTTCCGTCATAACAACCTACTGTTGTTAATAATATATATGACAACCTGACAAATATTCAAACATTATGCGACTTGTGTAGGATACTAGACCAAAGTTTTTACCTGGGAGATTTAATTAACTCGGTATTCTCTGCCATGCCATGTCCCTGACTGAGTAAATACTGGCGCTCATGTTCGGAACGGCTGTCCTGAGAAACGTGGGGATGGAAGAGCAAGACTCACTGCAATGTACAGTAAACATGCCATATCTCAAACAGTTTAATTCTTCATTCTCAGGCTCTCCAGCACCATTAAAATCCCACACTCATTATTCTAACATGTAGCTAGTGCACTATGTAAACATCACATCTCAGTAACTGATGCATTACTTTCACACAGTTGCGTTGACATTGATGCAACATGGGAAAGCTTGAGTGTGTATTATTTTAAAACACGGACACATTTACACTTTTTGTTAGTTGATTATCACTCCTGGCATCAAACTGATTTGATTCCCCTGACCAACACCCTATCTAATGCCTTAAAGTGCCCAGCCTGCAAGCAAAGGTCTGGGTTTGATCCTCAGACTCAGGCCCCCCCGCATGTTGCTGACACTAGAGTCTGCTGAGATACATGAGTATTCAGGCCTCCAAAACACCCAGAACATACCTACCCTTAAACCATAATAATGCAGATGGACCCAATGCTCTTCAGCTTGTCTCTTCTGCAGGAATTCATAGGACTGAACACGTCGCTGACGAGCTTGTTCAGTCTCTGGTCGGGAGAATCTTACCTACAAGATTTGATTACCGTTAACTATAGTCCTCAAAACGACACAGATTAAAATGGCACAGGGAATTATATGCAAAAATGTGTGCGCTATATAAAGAAAACACATTTAATGGCAAAGCCAGGGGTAGACAGCTAGGAACTAGCTGAACTAGAAATGCTCTTTTGCAACAGCCCCACCCTTCTTATTTTACTTGTTGACTTAACTAAATAGTCAACTTTCCCAAGTGGGGGTGTAATTGCTGAGTACCAACTGCGGTGTAAACCCTGTCAGCTCAGTATGGATTGTTATACACTGATTGTGCACAGTTTCTTGAACTACCAGTAATAAGGAATCTCAGACATACAGTAATTTGCTTGATGTCGTCTTCAGCTTCATCCTGGGACGAATCTCCCGCTGACAAAAAAACAAGCCAGGAAAATGAAATTAAAAATATAATCAAAGATGAAGCAGCCACAAGAGAGTTTATGACTGTTCTGAGGCTTAGTCCAGGAGAGAGGTATGGTCCAAAACACAGGACCAGTGGCCAGCCACCTCAGTTCTATTTATATAAATACCTGGGTAGCTGTATCTCTCGTCACCATGCTATATGAGCACCTCACAAACAAACGCTCCTGCTAGATATGGAAAAATTACCACCACCAGAGGGAATTGAGGCACAGAGACCTGAAGGGGCTGACCCAACATCATACAGGAAGCTTGTGGCAGAGCTGGGAATTGAACTTGCTCTGATATTGAGTCTATATGTCTTTGGGTAAGTTATTTAACCTATGTATCTTGGCTCCCCCATTTGTTAAATAGAGATATCAATATGGTAATATACTGGTTAGTTTGCATATATGTTCCACTGTCCTCTACTGGATATAATCAGAAATGCATCACTGGCATAGGATCTACAAGGCAGACATAATGGAGACTCTCCTTTGACTCTCGAGGTAGGGGCCAGTGCTTTTGGAACAAGTAGATCTAGGTTCAATTCCTGTTGATGCTATTATGTTCCAAATGCCCATGGAATGCAGCACAGTGACAACCGTGAAGACCTAGGTGGCTACAGATTTGTTACAACACTTAACTGACAGGAGTCTTGAGAGGATGAGCTAATTGTGCAGCACAATGAAAAAAGTACTGTAAGTTTTATTATTATATTCTACCATCCAGGTGTTCACAGTCTCATGTTCTAGAACTTTAATTCATCTGACAGTTAAAAGGAACAATTATTTCCTCTGAGCCAATCATTATACATTATTTTATTTTAAAACATGCTCAGTGTTTCTTCAGCTATGAATAGCTCTTTCCAATAACACCATAAAGTCAGTATAACAAAATCTAAAGAGAACTCAAATTGTTCCATAACAAAGAAATCACAGCTTGTAATGTGTTCACCTTCATTAGCAGCTTCTCTTTCTCGGTGTTTGGCATCAGCTTTGTCCAAGTAGGAGAAACTTGGCCTCAGTTGTAGAATGCCATATAATGGAGTTAGGTGAAGTTCACCTGAAAAATTACAAGTTATTTTCCAAGGCCTACAGTTGGCAATTTCATTTTCCTATCACCTTTGTAATGTCACAGTTTAAATTTAAGATAAAGATTTATTAAATTTAAATGTAAGATGAGAATCTTAAATGGAAGATTAATCCAGTCCTTAGTATTTCAAAGAGGTATCAGATTTGAACCCCTTGGTCCAAACCTGCCGCTACAATTTGCTTTTTGGTAGGATCCAAGCCTGGAAGAGGCCCATTTTCTGGATAACATATGGCTCAAACTCACATTTCACAAGGTCAGATGATCTGACAAGATTTCTGCCATTTGTGGCCAAAAATCTCAGAACAGCAGCTCATGAAAGATCAGTACTAATCCAATCCCAACCTGTGATTCAGCCTTGAAGACCACCCCCAAGCTCACAGCCTAAACCGAATTTCGACATCAGTAACGCCTCTTTGTCCCTTCTCTAAATAAGTATCTCTGCCACAAACTGGAGAACAATACCCAATCCTGGTTCCACAGCATCCAAAGTTTACAGCAGCCCCTGGCCTTCCACACCAATAATGAGTATTTATATCGTTATGACAACAGCAAACTCTGAATAAGGTGACATAAAAAATGTATAGAATACCAATCTTGAAATTCTTGGGACATCAGTATTCCCAGAGGTTTTTAGAATACCAAGCAAGAGAGGGTTTGGGAAACAAATGAAGGAGCAGAACGTGTGGAGTAAGGGAGAACAGCAACAGAGAGACTGAAGTGAATATTAAAGAATATCCCCTTCAATGTATATGGTTTCAGTCTATAATTCAATGGTACAGTTCTGGTTGCATCTAAAAGCCCTACTAACTGTTACCTTGTTTACAATGTCATTAGAATACCCTGATGGAATCTCAAGGACTTTAGAACACTCCAAGTAGTTAAGTTCTCCCTTACAGTAACTTACTTATAAGGAATTGACAGCCACTAAATAGGAACAGAGGCTGCTGGAGACAAACACCACAGTTTTTTCATTTCAAACCCTGCATATTTAAAAACCGATTTATTTCATAAGGTTGCGGGAGGAGAAAAAAAATAACCTTTTCTATAGATAGCAGCAGCATAACGGGAAACGTTACTCGCAGCCTGTGAAGAGCAGAAAGTTTGTCTGTCCATCAGCTTCCTGTAAATAAATTAAATTTTTATGACTACAGTCCACAGATACCACAAAACATGCAAGCCTTAAAGGGCAGAAACAAAGAGTTGTTGCTCTCTAAAATTGAGTACTGTAATTAAACTTGCAGGTCTTTTAAAAATATATATTTATACGTGTATTTGCTGATCTCCCACGCTGCAGCATTATTTACTATGGGTACTGTGGAAGTCACAGCACCCCATCTACAATATTATCTGTCCCATGTGCTCATTCAATTAGGGGCTCTTTAGAAAGTGCTGAGTGGTGGCTTCCCAGCTATCCAGAGATGCCCTGATGGAATTAAACAGCAGAAGACACTCTACAGCATAGGGCACTGGAGCAGCTACTCTGCTTCCTTGATCCTTCCTCTGGGAGAGCTACTGGGTTACATTAACAGGTACTGATGGCCCTGAGAGGCCTTAATTCAGCAAAGTGTTTAAGCTTGTGCTGAAGATTTACATATGTCTCTCATGCTTTGATGGCTCCTGGCTAGAATTAGCACTGAGGGACATTTATTTGGTTTAGATGTTGTTTTGTCATTTTTCCAAGGGACTCAGGCATAACACTCTCCAATGACAGAAAATGCCACCAACTTTAATTGCACACCTGGCCGAGTTTTATTTTTACCTGCTGTCATTATAAGCTACCCTTAGACTATGCAACTAAAAGAGATAAGACAGAAAAAAATATGCGTCTAATTTTTGCACATCCAACAGTAGCTTGTGAAAAGTCACATTCACTGTTTCCCCGAATAGCCAGCCAGCCAGTTTCCCCTATTATTTGCGTGCATCCTTCATGATGCAACAGGGGAGCAAAAAACATTCTGAAAAGTGGGATTGTAAAAAAATTCACAAAAATCAGTAGCGAGACTCCGGGACAGGTGAGATACCTGAACCTACTTTTAATTCGTTTTTTTAAAAAAAACTGACAAATTTCAAGTTGACAGCGTCTCTTAAAATGCAAAATGTATAGACCAAGATTTTCATAAATGACGAGTGATTTCTGGGTGCCCAAGCTTAGACACCATACAGTGGCTATATTTTTTTAGGGTGTGTGTTCAGCATTTCCTGAAAATCAAGCTCCTAAAACGGTCTTAAGTTGGGCACCCAAAAATTGACACATACCACCCCCCACCCCCCCAAAAAATCACTAGTTACTTTTAAAAGTCTTGGCAATATATTTTAAAATGTCTAAATTTCTCCATATTTGGAAGATTGTGATTACTGGGCCAAAAAGTTAACCCTAATTGTAAGCTGAAATGTAAAAAGGATGTAAAAGTTAATAAGATGTCAGAATAACCTATAACATTTTTTAGCCTGCATGGGAATTTACCATGGAAAATAGGTCAAATTATTTTCAGTAATGATGTTATGAACAAATGCAAGAAAACCAGAGAAAGATTAGTCCAAACAAACAAACAAAAATCTACTGACATGATGCAAGGACTGTGCTGAGACTGGACCTAATAAACAAGATATGGGATCAGGAATTAATGGATCAAAATTGGTGAGAAGGATATAAAGCCTAATTGATGGACAAAATATTGAGATGAACTATGCTGCCCATTTTTCTCATCTTTGGGTTCTTAAAAAAGAAACGTTGGAGGGAAAAAAAATCTCTTTCCCCAGTGCATGTCTCCTCAGCACCCCCCAGCTCAGCTAGTCTCGTCCCACCTCACCTTCCCCAACCCCAACAGAAGAAGCAGACCAAACCAAAGGACATTCTTCCCGAGAGGAAGGCCAGCAGGCCTTACTCCTCTTTAAGGAATTTTGTTTTTCACCTGGGAGTCCTGAAAGCCATCATATCATCATGACATCCAGTCCTCAGCCCATCAGTGGGGATACATAATTGCCAGCACCATAGAGGTACCCAATATTCTGTTTCCCTTCCCTTTGTGTTACTTTCTGCCTGCCCCTGCAATTCCTATCTCTCATGGTTTTCCACTGAATCCTAAAAATCAACCACACTACATCAGCACAAAAGAGAGGAGATGTCCATAGCCTTGTCTTGTCTAAGGAGAAATAACCCAATCAGAGGACATCCCTGACCTGAATGTGAATTAGGGTCCAGGCACCAGATGTCACGGTCACCTGCCAGCCAAAGTATCCATTCATGACTGACCAGCCATCCAGTGTTCCAAAAACATCAACAAAAGCTGTATTTCCCCCACCTTTTCTATATTTTCTCTTCTTCACCTTCTGTTTGTTAAACACAGAAGAAGTGAATATCCTTTGCACATCAGGACTGACAGTAAAATTAAACCTCCCTTTTAATCAAAGAATGGTTGTTAATGAAAATAAGAGACTGATATTTTGTCTGCAAAAGGAGAGAGACTTTAATATGCTTTATTTAAGTTTGTTTTGCATAGTCATTCAATTTCAGTATAAATGCCTATTTTAATTTCTTGTTCTTCCTTGTGTTTGATCAATAAACTTTCAACTTTACAAGGCAAGGTTTTGGGTGTTTGCCAGAAACTGAGTAAACCAAGGCCTCTGTAGAGAAAACCCAGAACCTAAGTGTCACTGTTTTAATGCTGGACAGAGAAGGAGTTTACAAACACCCTTAACTTTTTTGGTCCTTGAAATCACTATACTCCAGGCCTTGAGATTGCATATTTGTTTGCTCCGCCCCTTCCCTAAAAGTTTGGTGGGAAATCTGACCATTTACTAGAAAAGAAAATCAGAGCAAAGAGGATACCTACGAGGAATAGGTACTAGTTTCATCTGTGCAGGTGCCATCCACATTGAGAGCGATCTGTTCTCCTTTGCTGCGACAGTAGTTGGGATTCAAAGTATCAATGGCCATTTCAAGTTCAACCTAATCACCAATAATTAAGAAAACACCAATAGTTAACATAGCATAATCACCAAATATTCAACCAAACTAAGGCTCCAGTCTCACAAAGATTAACGTATGTTTACCATTATGCCTACAAGCAACCCCGTTAAAGTCAATGGGACAAATCACATGCATAAGATCAAGCAGGTGCTTGAGTCTCTGCAGGACTGATATACACTGTCATGCTGTATATCAATGCCATTTGCAGACGCCCAACGAAAACTACCAAATTTGATCTGTACTTCAGGAACCCTCTTTAAATGGATTTTGAAGATGTATCATTTACACTGCAGGTGGAGCACCAAAATTCAAGACTTTCCCTTTACATCACCAAAGATTTAAAGAAAAGAAAATAGCACACGAAAGATGCTCGGAGTTACAGCTGCCCTGCTGCTCTCAACATGTGTCAGCAAATCTATTACAAAACACGTTCTTTCAGGTGTTTACCTCACACTCCTTTCCAGTGCATCAAACCCAAGTTTAGGCGGATGTTTAACAGCCAAACTCTGCCTCTCATAAGCAGCTCGTAATTCTCATCAACATCAATGGAAATGCACATAGCCACTGGAGGGCAGAATTTGGGCATTATGGCTGAGATTTTAAATGGGATTTAGATGCACAATTTCCCATTCGAATTAATGGGAGTGGAGAGTCTAAGTGCCCTTAGGCAGCCTTGAAAAAAAGTGTGTGTGTGTTCTGACTACGCTGTCAGATAGTTTTGTTTAAGAATACCATGGCCCCCTTTCCTCTCTCCTGCCACCAGGTCTATTCAGAAAGTCTGAAGCCCAATGCATTTCCGCAAGACTTGGGCAATGAAACACCACACTATATTCCATCTAGAGGCAAAGAGCCCTGTTCTGATCTTACAGTGGTTTTATGCCAGTGTAATTTCAGTGGAGTTACTCCCGATTTACAGCTACGTGAGAGGAGAATCAGGGTTACAAATGGCTCCTTGCAAAGTGTGAGCCTGACCCTGCAAGCTTCCAGAGGCATGGGGATCTCCCACAGATCTGTGACCTCACTGATTTAGAGTTACTCCTAATTTACACTTCCTAAGGGAGAGCAGCACCAAGCCCTATCACTAATACTAAAATACAGAGCACGTCACCAGAACCCAAATGTGCTCTAGAAATAAAGACATGAAAAATGCTCTTTAAAAATATGGATTATTAGCACAAGCATCCCCGACCTGAACTAGAATTATCACATGCTCAGCTACAATGTCTCTCAGGGGTGGGATTTCAGTATTTTTATACTAAAGGAGTATCCTCTCCATCACTGCTTCACCTGCTTCTCTACAAAGCAAACACCATGCTGGAGAAAGCCCTGCTTAAAATTTCTCAAATTTTCTGAAAGAACTAACCTAAGAGATGCAGTACCACAAGTGGCTGCATCACCACAACAGCTAATTATTAATAATTATATGTATAGCATTAGCACCTAGCAGCAGAGCACAATTCATATTTCCTAAGCACACAACGTACAGCATGAAACAATCTTTTCAGACTAGCATGACATGATACCTGACCTTTTGCTGCTTTGGCTTTATCTTTGCCGACAGATGCGTCACATCATCATATGTCATGGAAGCTGGACGAATAGGATACTAGAAAACAAAAATGTTTCACAGAGTGTCTTTCATCTAAAGTCTCAACATGCTTCAAAAAAAAAAAAAAAAGAAAAAAAAACTAACTAACCTTTCCCTTCCCCACCCCACCTATTGTATACCCACTTCCCAGATGATTACAAGTCACAGAAGAATAAATGACTTGACTGGTCTGGTGAGTCACTGGCAGAGCTGGGAATAGGGCCCAGAAATCAAACTCCCAGTCCTTTGCTCAAGCCACTACACAACACTACCTACCAATGAACCATGATATACAGAATTTTTTAATCCAAGAATCTCAAATTGCTTTACAGAAAGGTGGGTGAGTACCAATATCCACATTTCACAGATGGAAAAATGAAGCACTGAAAGATTAAGTGACTTGGCCAAAGTCTTCTAGGAATTCAGTAACAGAGTGAAGAATTAGAACCCAGCTCTCTTGACTCCCATTTCCCAGCTCTAATCACTATGTGATTCTGCTTCCTCCATAACACATGGGAGCTGTTTGCAGTGATATTGAAGCTGAATCAGCCCCAGGATACTAGAGAGACAAACTAGGTGAGGTAATATCTTTTATTGGACCAATTTCTGTTGGTGAAAGAGTGCTCTCATTAACTGGAATTATGAGCATAAATCTTTGGAGCATCCATACAGAGTTAAACTGCTTCACAGATGTAAAAATAAATAATTTCAAAAGCAGAGAAGCCAAAATTCTTTTCAATATGAGGAGGTAAGCAACTCTCTATACTACCCACTGCAGTTTCTCTTTAGTGGTGTTATCAGGGCTGCCTTTCACTCCATGGGACTTAAACCAATGAGGACATGCAGCAGTTTACACAGAGATAATACCTAAGGTCAACACTGTCCTGGCAGTGGTTGAAAGGGTGTGTGTGAAGGGGTAACAGCTGCCCTGTACTACCACCAGCCATCCCCTCTTTTGGCACCATACTATGTGTTTGAACGGCCCAAGGCCTAAACGGACCCACCTAAACCCAACCCCCACATAAATCCAAGGCTGAGACAGGTCTGCAGCACCATGCAAGAAACTGCATTGGGAAATCCACCAAATGCTGCCACGCTAGTGACAAACCCTTGCACTGCCAATAGGTGCTAACACACAGGAAACAGCATAGCAAGTGAAACTGCCCAGCATCATCCAGTAGAAGTCGTACTAGGGCATGCTAGGAGCTGTTAGGGTCTATGTTAACAGTAAGAGAAGTTACTGCTTTATGAAATAATTATTCTTTAAAAATTATATCCAAGAAGTCATCTGGAATACCTGGAACATATACAGCTTCTCCGACAGGCTTTTGGCCAGGTACACGTCAATCTAACAAAGCAAAAGAAACAAGTTTAACCAGACCGAAAGCTACGATTGCTGGTGCTCTCAGACATTACTGAGAATGCAGCCATCTGTTCTCAAGTTACTAGAGATGGGAGAAATTTGCCTAGTTTCGAGTTTCACTATGAATGCTGAACCTAGGTAAGGACCATGAATCTTTTGACAAACCCAGCCTCTGCTAGTTTTCCACACGAAACTCAGCAATTTTGTATATTTTTGCCATGACACAAGGCAGAGGTCAGTGACTTTGGCCGAGTGTTGGGTTCTCTCAAAGCAAACTCAGGGCACGGCCAACACACCTCTCTTGGGACAAGGGAAAATGGCTCTCATTGGGCTTTCTGTGAATCTAATACCACAATATCACCCAGCTCTAGAAGAAACTCATGTGTCTCTTTGGTAACAGCGAATGTAAGGTGAGTATCTAACTAATACCATGTCACAAAGGCAATGTTAAGAATACAAAATTAAAAATGAGAGATGGGATGAACAAGCTCAGAATCCCATATCTGTCCCATTACCAGTTCTTTGCCACAAACACCTAGAATTCATGGAGGTTTCAGGAATATCACAAGTGGGCACTGCCACAGAATGGCAGCCATTTTGGGTACTTATGTGATCCTGTCAGCTCCCATTCCTGCTGGCCACATCCCCTCCCCCAATACCTGCCCTTTCCTGGCACCTTCATAGTGGCCTGTGTGTGTGAATTCACATCAAATATCAATATGACACCACAGCCACTATGATGATCCTTTTAAAAGCCGAATGGTCCGAAACTCCTTTCAGACTAGAACCAGATCTCAACTCTTTGTTTTAGCAGAAGCAGTGAACACATTTACCAGTCATTTCATTTTTATAACCTTCTAATCCAGCAAAATAATTCTATTTAAAATTGTTCTAATTTTCCAAAGTGAAATTTAGTGCACATAAAAGATGCCAGATGATAAATCTGGAGACTGATCCTCTATTTATCCACTGAACAGATAAAGCAGTGGTGCTAGCTTCTCAATGCTGACCTACCAATGTTCTTCATCCCTGACCTGGAACACAAGCTCAGGGGTCAAAGGCTAGAACAGTTCTCCATGCCAACTCTGCCCACAAGAGTGCCAACTTGTTTTGGCAATGAGGACACCTGTACACTTGACCACCTATTTCCTTCAGGTACTGTAGGTTTTTGAGCATCAGATGCCAGTTAAACCCAGGGAAACATTCTTTCCAAGTGCAAAAGGCTAAGAAAAACAAATTTCAAGAAAACCAAACACTCACTAATCAACCAATGTCAATTTACCTCTTGTATAATTGGGTCATCTTCTTCATTTGCCATGCTAAAATGGGAAAAGCAATGTTTCAGGTCCTTCCTTAGCACAATCTGAAAGAGAGGAAAAGCACTGTATCAAGGATTGTTTTGTAAGAGCTATAGTTCCCCCATTCGTAATTTCCATCTTGTGTACCATGTGCAGCCTAGGATCCTTCCTTGCTCACATTGTTTTAGTTCCTTTTAATAGAAGGGAATTTTATTTTTTGGAAAGCAGATTATGGGGAATACATTTGTGTGGTCTTATTTCTTCCTTCCTCCTCTTTTGCTGGCTATGACACTTTTGTACAGTATGTATTTTAATTAGGCTTGGTAGAATTTTTTTCCTAATGTTGACAATTAATATTGATTGTTATTTAAGATTTTTTTTAATTTTTAATTATTTTTATTTTATAGCTGCAGGAAATGAAGGGAGGGGTAAAACCAGGATTAGGGCAGCACTGACAGCAGGCTACAGGGGCTCCCTGCATGGCCAAGAGGCTCAAGACACCAGCATGTAATGTGAGGGGGAGGCTGTGGTCCTGGCCTTATACAGCAGAAACCCACAGCCAGGACTACAAAGATGACAACAAAACCCTGGCTGCGAGTTGCTGCTGAACAGTTCCTGTCCAGGGACAGCTCCTAAACTCCTGGCTGGGGAGTGAGTGAACAGGGACTTGACAGCAGAGCTGCACAGGTTCCCAGCATGGCTGCAAGGCTGGTGATCTTTGATGGTGCAAGGTGTGGGAGAAACTGCGGTCTTGGTGGGTCAAAGCAGAGACACCCCTGGCCAGGGCTGTGAGGAGGAGGGAAAGTCCTGGCTGCAGAGGAGGATACCCCGCCATGGAACGGCTCCTGCCTGGGGACAGAGCCATTCAGCAGCATGGTGGCTTCCCCCACAGCCAAGGGCTCAAACTCCTCCTCATCACAGTGCTGGCCTGGGATGGTCTCTGCTTCACCAGGCCAGGATTGCAGCCTTCCCTACAACTTACGCCTCCAAGGACCAGGTGTCACGAGCCCTGTGGACATGCAGGGAGCCTAAGGAAGCCCTCTGTCACGGGACTGAGGGAAGGGGGCTGTGACAGCAGAGCTGCAGAAGGCCCCCTGCACTGCCACTGGATCTGTGACACCAGATCCCTGCAGGTGCAAGGGGTGGGGGGTAGGGGGGAGGCTGCACTCCCAGTGACTGTTACCCTCCCACATATTTCAGCTGAAATTGACATTTACTGACATCTATCGATTTATATCGAATCCTGCCAAGCCTAATTTTTAGGTTATGAATGCATTGTAACTGACTGCCACATGGACAGTGCACTGCATAAATGTCCAGCGACTGTATGTATTTACCGCACTTCAGATGGTAGGAAATTAAAAACTTAACATGTTTGAATGAGAATTCTCAGTCTGAAACATTTCTCAGCCTCTCTTTTGTGTCTTTGAAAAGATCTGCTGCCCAAGGTCTTACCACCTCACATCTCTGATCTTATCAACCCAGACGTACCCCATGCAATTGTGCAAGGAGAATTAATTCTGTGTGTCGAAAGGAGCAAAGCAAGACCAGGGATGGAAAATGAGAACTCACAGCAAGCTTCCCCCAAAAAGAGAGGCAACGATAAAATGACACTTCCAAAGGTGTCATTCAAGTTCTTATTCTGCAAGATACTGAGCTCCCTCTGCTCCCGTTTAAGTCACCGAAAGTTAAAAAAGCGTTCAGCACCTGGTAGCATCTGGCCCTTAGTGAACATGAATGTTTATGGGTGGCCACCTGAGGGGAATCAGAGTTAAGATCTTGATCTCAGTAGAGATCTCCAGGCTGGTATAGTCAAGCAGGGCTGTTGAAGGAGCCAGGGCCCAGATCCACAAATGGATTTAGATGTCCGAAACACTGGACTAGATTCACAGTCTCTCTCGCTCAAGGACTACATAAGTATTTATCTGCAGTGGATCAGTCATTGGCCCAGAGAGAGAGAGAGACTATGATGCTGTAGTCCAGGGCTCTGGGCACCCACTTGGGAGGTAGGAGACCCAGAGAGTAGGAGACTGCCGTGTAGCGTAGTTCTACAATGTTAAACAGCTGCCACTTTCCATTCCAGAAGTGGCTGCGTTTCAGTGATAGGATACTTAAGCCCACTATATCTCTTACTTACCTCAGCACTATTTGAGACTTAACTACTTAATATTTGGCATATTTTCAAATATTACAGAAATACAAAATGTTCATGATCATTCTGCATTCTCGGTTACTGTATTCTTAATTAATTGGAGTCTTCTTGGCACAACTGTCAGCATGTGATGTAAATTTAAAATGGTGTCTATTAGATCAGATTATTAGAAACTGGGTTCTTTTAAAAAGTGTAAGCATGAGTGTATATCTTACAGAATTAGAAATGAATATTTCCTTTCCGCTTACCCTAGCTCATGGAGTGACTCAGTTACTAGTGAAAATATCAGATAATGAAGACACCAATTTTCCAATTCCTTTAAGGATAAAAGATGTCTGTCTAGAGGGTTGCTTTTAATAGAATATTAGAATGGCAAGCATATAAACAGGAGGCATTGTTACCTGATATAGCTTATAATACTCATACAACTTTCTACAATGAAGGAAATTAAATGGAATTAGATTCAGGCATTTAGTATGGGAAGACATACAGAGAGATCTGAGAGAGACCTTTTCAGCAGAAATACAGTAACCAGAAAAGCTCATGAACCGTGGAAAGAGTAATGGAATGAAATTAAGATAAACACTAGGAGAAATAAAGCATACAACTTACAATTTAGTAGATGGCTCAAATAATTTTATGTAGGTTTTGGATTGCTGAAGGGACTTCCATTTAAAGAGCTCATTGTTATTAGTTAATTAAGCTTCAAAAAACCCTGAATACCTGTAGGTAATACATACAAAGCTCTCACTTGGCTACCACTGAAACACTGCTAACTGGGATGGAATGAAGCAGCTGGTTAACAACTTCCCAATTTAGAACAAGTGAAGAATATTCTATCCAATTTAAACTGCAAGTAGCATTTAATGAGAGAGAATTCCATTGCCCCAACTTCAAATTCAGCCAGGACATTGGGGTAACATCTATTCTCATTCTGATAGAAATGCCATAGGATCTTAAATGGCCACAAGTGGACAGGACCTCAGTTTTGTGTCTCATCTGAAAGATGGCATCTCCTTTCCCCCCGGTGCCCCCTAATACAGGGGTTGTTAACCTGGGGTGCACAAACAGATCCAGCAGCTCACAACTAGTTTGCTTCTCTTTACAGTTAGATGGGAGGGGCTCCTGAAATTATTGAGGGACAGGGGAGACCTGAAACATTTTTCTGTTGTATCATGGGGTCATGCTATGGACAAGGATGAGAAGAACCACTGTCCTAATAATGTACTGAAGCTCTGGCTCATTACAAATAAAGAGTGACATTTTCTGAATTACCAATGTCACTTCCTGTAGCACCCAGTTTTTTCTTAGAGGTCTCTCATTCAAACACTGGCCCTGACCCTGCTTAGTTTATGTTCAGCACAGAGTCTGTGCTGGTTTGAAAACTGCAGAAAGACAACTGAACTGAATGTTTACAAGGTTCTTTACTTCACCTCTTCCTCCTTTTGCCCATCCATAAATAGTTTTGCAAAACCACATTCTGTTAATTAACCAAAACATTGGGACTTCCTGTGTTCCAAGGCTTCTATTTCCAGTTCGGGTACTACAGCCAGGCAGGCTGATGTAGTCAGGATTTAAAGAGGCTGCGCTGTAAGCTACGTTAAGCATGCATCACCTTTTAAAACCTTAACATTTCCATAAATATCATTTGTGTACAAAGTGTTAAACCTGTTCTTTCAGCATCAGGTTAGATGAATGAATACAATCAGCAAATAACTTCCCCCTAACGACAGCATAATTGATTAAAACAAACTCAGTACATAGAAAAACACAACTCTATGTACTGATTTCAGAGCAGTAGCTGTGTTAGTCTCTATCAGAAAAAATGAGGAGTCCTTGTGGCACCTTAGAGACGAACAAATTTATTTGGGCATAAGCTTTCGTGGGCTAAAACCCACTTCTTCAGATGCATGGAGTGAAAAATACATTAAGCAAAATATATATTCTAGCACATGAAAAGATGGGAGTTGCCTTATCAAGTGGGGGATCAGTGCTAACGAGCCAATTCAATTAAGGTGGAAGTGGATCTCTTGTGTGGACTGGTCCAGGCTGAGGTTGATGGACCAGTCCTCACAAAAGAGATCCACTTCCTGGACACTACAGTGCAAATAAGCGATGGTCACAAACACCATCTACGGACCGCTATACTTACCTACATGCCTCCAGCTTTCATCCAGACCACATCACGTGATCCATTGTCTATAGCCAAGCACTAAGATACAATCACATTTGCTCCAATCCCTCAGACAGAGACAAACACCTACAGGATTTCTATCAAACGTTCTTAAAACTACAATACCCACCTGGTGAAGGGAAGAAACAGATTGACAGAGCCAGAAGGGTACTCAGAAGACACCTACCACAGGACAGGCCCAACGAAGTAACAGAATGCCACAAGTGGTCACCTACAGCCCCCAACTAAAATCTCTCCAACACATCATTAAGGATCTACAACCTATCCTAAAGGACGATCCCTCACTCAGACCTTGGGAGACAGGCCAGTCCTCACTTACAGACAGTCCCCCAACCTGAAGCAACTACTCACCAGCAACTACACACCACACAACAAAGACATTAACCCAGGAACCAATCCCTGCAACAAACCCCACTGCCAACTCTGTCCACATATCTATTCAAAGAACACCATCATAGGACCTAACCACATCAGCCACACCATCAGGGGCTCGTTCACCTGCACATCTACCAATGTGATATATGCCATCATGTGCCAGCAATGCCCCCTGCCATGTACACTGACCAAATCGGACAGTCTCTATGCAAAAGAATAAATAGACACAAATGAGACATCAAGAATTGTAACATCTGTAATAAAGGAGAACACTTCTATCTCCCTGGAGACTCACCAACAGACTTAAAAATGGCAATTCTTCAACAAAAAAAACTTCAAAAAGAGACTCCAAAGAGACACTGCAGAACAGGAATTAATTTGCAAACTGGACACCATCAAATTAGGCCTGAATAAAGACTGGGAGTGGATGGGTCACTACAAAAAGTAATTTTCCCTCTGCTGATACTCACACCTTCTTGTCAACTGTTGGAAATGAGCCACCTTGATTGTATTGGACTTGTTAGCACTACAAAAGTAATTTTCCCTCCCTTGGTATTCACCCCTTCTTGTCAACTCTTGAGAATAGGCCACTTCCACCTTAACTGAATTGGCTCGTTAGCACTGACCCCCCCACTTGGTAAAGCAACTCCCATCTTTTCATGTGCTAGTATATAAATTCTGCTTACTGTATTTTTCACTCCATGCATCTGATGAAGTGGGTTTTAGCCCACGAAAGCTTATGCCCAAATAAATGGGTTAGTCTCTATGGTGCCACAAGGACTCCTCATTGTTTTTGCTGATACAGACTAACACAGCTACCACTCTGAAATGCATCCGATGAAGTGAGCTGTAGCTCACAAAAGCTTATGCTCAAATAAATTTGTTAGTCTCTAAGATGCCACAAGTACTCCTTTCCTTTTTGCGAATACAGACTAACATGGCTGCTACTCTGAAATCAGTACACAGAGCAGGTCACCTGGTCAATGAGTCAGTGAAAGCTCCACATCACAAGTACACAGTGCCCAGCAGCTGCCGAGCCAGGCTGGGCCCTCGTACAGACTGCCACTCTCTGCTGGCATAGAGGGTTTTTTTTTTCGTTATTATTTTTGTCAACTTGTAAACCTACTTCCTCCCTGCACAATGATACCAGTAAACAGGCAAGGAAAGGCAAGCTCAAAATCTTCAGCCAGGATTTAAAATACAGGTTCAAATTACTGACTGCAAAAATCCTGCTCTGAGCAAGAATGACTTGGTAACTTGTTATGAGACAGGATGCAGTGTTCTTCCTAAATAAACCACAAAACAGATGGCCAGAAAGAGATGCATGTACTTGGGCAATTCACCAGTCACTCTTCGAGGATACTGGGAGTAGCTGGGAGGACCGGAGATTATCAAACTCTGCTTACTTTTTGGGGATTGGGGTGGGGAACAAGTCTCCCCAAAGAGACGGCTGATGTAACCACGTAACCTCAGGGAGTAGAGATTCCACACCCACCCAAAACCTCACATTAAACCCAAGTCTCTCATATTTCTTGGATACTTTGAGGGCAAAGAGGGTGCCAACTCTTTATTTAATCCTTGCCTTAGAACATAACTAGCCTTTGGTGTCAGGCTGTGACTGAGATGGCTGATGTAACCATGCAGCAATCTCGAGGACAGCAGACTGCAAACCACACACAGGAGAGAGGCAAGGGGGGGGGGGAATAAAGATTATAAGTGAACAATGTGGATTTGTTCAGTCACCCTCGAATCAGGCAAACTCCTCCCGCGGGGGGGCTTCGCAGCACACACCCAGCCCCTGGCCCTAGCCCTGACCAGCTATTCCCAGAGTCCACTCCCCAGGCGCTTTTTACATGCAATGAGTTCAGACTCCTCGGAGAGTTTTTAGCTCGCTCACAGGAACTGCAGCGGGCAGAGCGCACCCCAGCCCAGGCCTTGCTGAGGAACGCGCCCCACAACAGCTGCAACGCCCTGTGCTGCCCTAGGGCGTGGGGCAGGGATAATGGGCCACACATGCTCCCCCTACCTCGTGGCGCGGACTCCAGGGGCAGTGGGGGCCACCGATACCCCCCTTCGGCGTGTTGCAATGTGTGTGCAGGTCCCGGGGGCTCTCATGCAGCAGCCATGTTGATGTAACCCAGCAGCGGACACGTGGGGAGACTAGTTCCTCCTCTTACCCACAATGCTTCCCAAGCGGGGTCAAGGTTCTCATCTTAGCACCAGGCGGCGCTGTGCGATCCCTGTAAAACACTGAGGGGGGCAAAAGCGTTGTGGCAGCGGTGGGATTCGAACCCACGCCCCCGAAGAGACTGGAGCCTTAATCCAGCGCCTTAGACCGCTCGGCCACGCTACCTACATAAGAAATAGTGGCTTGTATCCTTTATTCTTCTCAGCTCTTCTTTTTTCCTCTTGCTTTTTGTCGTTAACTGGTGTATGCTCAGTCATGGAGAGGTCTTTTACACAGAGATGAAGGGCTGAGCTCTTGCTTCCATTATAGATCCTTTTTCAAAAGAGTCTTTTTCAGAGGGTAAGCTACTTTGCAACTCAGATACATGGTTAAGATCAAAGCAATGACCGTGGTAGTAAAAAAATAATATTAATTAGCAATAGGTACTAACAGTTAAATATAGCTAATCAGTATTTTTGCATTTACATTGCATTAATTAGTGGAATTATTCCACAGCCTCAAGCAGATGGAAGTTCTGAAGGGATGTCCCAATGCTCACTAATAATGTGGACATTCCACTGTTCCAATGTGGCACCTAGGTGAGGCAATGGAACATCACAATGCAGTGTCAAGCCTTCCCAAAACAATATCCCAGTACAGCATTGTAATATGATGTCATGATACATATCAGATAATTGCAATACAGTGGAACAATGCAGCTATAAGCTTCTGTGCCACAATGCACCAACCCACTGCTTTGCAACATTGCAATGCAAACATCAAACCTTTGCAACCTCACAATGTGAAGAGGTTCATTGCCCCACTAAAGAAGGCCTGCAATATGGCTGAAGAAGCCTAAATTGCAGGCCTCTCTTGCCCAGGATGTTAAATCTATACAAATAAAAAATAGTTTGGTGTTTTTTTTCCTTTCCTGACCATCTCTTGCTAAAAAAATCAAAGCCTGGTTCATCTGAACAGCTGACCCTCTAGGCATTTAGAGTTTGATTTTTCTTCTCACTGCTGTGCAGCAAAACAGCAGTAAGTTCACCTACGTTCATAGTATTACAGCAATGTGACCCTAATGCAGGGAAACAGAAAGAAGAGGGGCGAGGTGGGGACTGGTACTTTGAGTTGGTGTCTGCTGAGGTTTCTCTGTGTCCCCATTAGTGCGCAGAGGATCTGGAGATATTTGATGTCGTTTCGGTGGCAATGGGGTGGGAGGGAAAATCTGTCTGGCTAAAGGAAGGCTGGAAAGAAGTCTGCATGGACCAAGACCACTAAATTGTAATCCACCATGATTTAAGTCTTTAATTTGGACAGTTCATTTAAGTGAAATTTTGACAATGCAACTGCCAGAGCTCTCCCATTGCATGGCCCACCTGACAGAGTCTTAAGTTCCTTTTAATGTCCTGAAATATGCCACTTCCTAGAACCAGGGTTGCCAACTTTCTAACTGCACAAAACCCAACACCCTAGCCCTGCCCCTTCCTCAAGGCCCCTCCCCCTGCCTCGCCCCTTCCTTGAGGCCCTGCCCCCACTCAATACATTCCCCCTCACTGGGCGGCTTGGTCTCCCCCACCCTCACTCACTTTCACTGGGCTGGGACAGGAGGTTGGGGTGTGGGAGGTGGTGAGGGCTCTAAATGGGGGTGCGGGGTCTGCGATGGGGCCAGAAATTAGGGGTTCAGAGTGTGGGAGGGAGCTCCAGGCTGGGGCAAGGAGTTGGGGTGTGGAAGGGGTGAAGGCTCCGGATGGGGGTACAGGCTCTGGGGTGGGGCTGGGGTTGAGGGGTTTTGATTCAGGAGGGGGCTCCAGGCTGGGTGGTGGGGCTGAGGGATTCAGAATGTGAGAGGGGGCTGCAGGTTGAGGCGGAGGGTTGGGGTGTGGTAGGTGTGAGGGCTCTGGCTGGGGGTGCAGGCTCTGGGGTGGGGCTAGGGATGAGGGGTTTGGAGTGCAGGAGGGGGCTTCAGGTTTGGGAGGACTCGGGGTTGGGGCACAGGCTTATCTCAGGCGTAGGGTGACCAGATGAAATGGACAAAATATTGGGACACATGGGGGATGCAAAAAAAAAACCCGCCGGAGTGGCCAAAGCCACAATATCAGTCAGGACGCGAGACAAAGAACTAAAAATTGGGACAGTCCCGATTTTATCAGGACGTCTGGTCACCCTACTCAGGCGGCTCCCAGTCAACAGCGCAGCAGGGGTAAGGCAGGCTGCCTGCCTGTCCTGGCTCCATGCTGCACCCCGCCACATAGGAGCCGGACCTGCTGGCCGCTTCTGGAGCGCAGTGTGGTGCTCCAGGACAGGTAGGGACTAACCTGCCTTAGCCCCACAGCACTGCCAACCAGGCTTTTAACAGCCCAGTCAGCAGTGCTGACTGGAGCCACCAGGGTCCCTTTTTGACCAGGCGTTCTGGTCGAAAACCGGACACCAAGTCACCCTACCTAGAGCCCACCTGCTTCTCTCTCCATTTGATCTCCTGTGCAACTGCCTCAGTGCCTGCCTATTCATTTCTTTAAGTAGCCTGTTGCTTGTTTTGGGCTTTCCGGGGCGGAGGGAGGGGGCTTCTGCTTTTGCAAGCCTATATTGGCTTGTTTGTGTACGTAATTGTTCATTCGTTTAAATTAAATAGCCTGTTGCTTTTCTTTAAGTAGGTTTGTCATTGAAGTATGTGGCTTGTTTTTGGCTTGGTGATTGGCAGTAGGCGGTGCCTCCAAAATGGGATTGGCTTGTTTTGGGCTTGCTGTGAAAAGACAGTGCAGCTTTTTTTTATCTTGTAGACCTGGGAGACTTGCGCAGTGCCGTCCCACAATGTCCAGTATGCCCAGTCTCTTCACTGCCACAGATCTCTTTCTCCCTGCCCTACACACTGGCCTACCTCCCGGCTTGGGGGGCCTTCTTTCTTCTTCAGGAGGTGCACCCAGTTGGAAATGACCCTGCTCTGGGCTGCTGAGGCTTTTGCCAGCCTAGCTAGACACCTGACCTGACTGAAAATATTCAGGAATAACATAATAACGGCCATACTGGGTCAGACCAAAGGTCCATCTAGCCCAACATTTTGTCTTCCAACAGTGGCCACTGCCAGGTGCTTCAGAGGGAATGAACAGTACAGGTAATCATTAAGTGATCCATCCCCTATCGCCCATTCCCAGCTTCTGGCAAACAGAGGCTAGGGACACCATCCCTGCCCATCCTGGCTAATAGCCACTGATGGACCTATTCTCCATGAATTTATCTAGTTCTCTTTTGAACCCTGTTATAGTCTTGGCCTTCACAACATCCTCTGACAAAGAAGGGTTAACCAAGATGAACACAGGTATATTGTGTTATACTTGTTTTCAAAACTGCAACAGTCTCAATACACTCTGTTTAATTCCTGAATACTCTTTAGAATCCTTTATCCCAGGTGCTGATGCCTCTTTCACTTACACTGACTTCAGTGGGGTTACTCTTCATATCCGTGTGAGAGGAGAATCAGGACTGCAGGCTTTAACTGGTAAGACAGAGCAATTCACCAGGTCCCTCATCTGCTTAACAAACTGGCAGAAGCGTACATATGGAGACAGACTGGACTACTAACCTTTCTGTGATAAAGGACCTGTATGAAGCATGCATTTATATTTCTCAAAGATGTCTGGAAGAGTCCAGACCAACAGACAAAAGTGCAGATCAGATTTGTTCTCCCGGTAGGAAGGACCATCAACATGTACAATTTGTTCAGGATCATTATATGAAAAAGTTACTTATCTATTATTTTATACCTATTGTGCCATTCATCAGCAACTCAGCTTCATTTCACATCACAATGAAGGCTGGGCTTTTAGCGCTAGGGGCAGTTTTTGCTCAAGGACTCTAAGAGCAAAATGGGACCACTGGCATATTGACTTAAGCTGTGCTCTCATCATCTTTCCCAAACTAAAAAGGATTGGGCTGTACCAATTCCAGGAAGTGGCACTGAGGATTCAGTAAATGGCACTCTTCACGCTGAATCAACACTGACCCAGTGTTCCAGCATGGTATTGGGAGCATACTGTCCTTCAGAAGAGATGTATAACTGAGACCCTGACTGAGTTGTTATTAAAGATCGATGGATTTCTTGTACAAGTAGAGTTGTTAGCCCTACTCCCCTGCCAAATGAGTAATTACGTTCTGCCTCCCTGCATTCCTAGGTGTTTGGACTAGAGGAAGGAGCAGGCAGGCCTGTGGTGCGTAATAAGATTACAGTTTGTTTGCCTCTTCTTTCCTTAAGCAATCTCTTAAAGTGTTACAGATCAAGAATAGTTTTAATAGAATGCATAGCCCTGCATGGATTATTCAGTCCGGTGGAATGGAGGCTATGCTGTCTTTTTGCTGTCCGAAAATCACTGCAGGAAGAGATACTACACAGTATCTGATCTGTAATCCTGAATTGCTTTTAGGATTACAACAAGTTCAGGATGAAATTTCCTCAGGTTTTGAGTGTAGTGGTACTTTACAATAGGTAGCTGAGGCAAACCTATTGCTCAAAGAGGGATATAAAGCCCCACATTCTCTCAGACAAGGGTTATGTGATCAAAGTTTCTCCTTCCTTGCACAGACACAGCAGAGCTCTCTACCTACCATGAATCTTCTTCAAATGTGACTGCAAAAATAGAGTACTGGATGTGAAGTGTGGGTTACACTGGTAGAGTTATGCTGAAGAAACTTGCATAGTAAATCTATGTCTGGGTCAAGCCATGTCTATTAGTTCCTTGGGTTGTTCACCACCAAATTCACTTGTAAAGATCATGCCCCTAGTTTATCTTTTTCCATACTATGCTCCCATCTGCCACCACCAGTGTACAAATTAGCCCCTGAATGGTAAATCAGTGAAAGTTACATTACTTTACCACTCACACCCATTGGCCAACTTAGTCCACCCTTTATGGTATGCCACCATTGAATTTAGAACAAAGACTTCCATGGAAGATGCAATCTTCACCAAATCTGAATTTTTAAAAGCCAAGGAAATTTCATCCTCTTGATACACACTTCAGTGCCTGCAGGAAACCTGTCACAAACAAATACAGATGCTGAGATCTGACACAGGTTTCTCTGCCCAGCCACTGTCACAATGTGAGACCCATCAAAACACAAAGAGCCATCACCAGTTGGCTTGTACTGGATCATTTTTTGTTGAAGTTCCAGCTGAAATAGCAATGACAAAAACCCTGGATCCCAGGGGGCAAAGTTTAAAAGCCCAGGAGGGGTTGCAATTCCCTTCTTGGTCCGAGCCTCTGAATTTCTTTACAGGGAGACAATCCTTAGATTATTAGAATTCAGACCATGTAAAAGAAACCATCTTTTCACTATAAAACATTTTATTTCCCATGAAACAACATGAGAGCCCTGTAACATTTCACAGTACATGTTAGCAGGGACCTCCTGGAGAGGGTGCTTGAATTACAAGGTAATACTGCCTGCTTCATGTGATGCTGAGTTAATTAAAATAAAATATATGGCATGCAGTTACTTGTTTTATTATGCAAAGTCAAAGAAGGCAAGTCAGGCCTGATCAAAGACATGTTCATTGATAGTAAAGCTTTTCCTGATTCTGCTCCTACTGACTTAAGTAAGGATGGCAAGATCAGGCCCTAAATCTTATTATCATTCTGGGCTGAATTTACACAGAGATATTTCAAACTGTGAAGAAGGTGAAAGCAGGTTGGATATCAGTAGGTGAATGTGGGCTGTACGATGGGGAAGCCCTTCCTCACTCCACCATCTGAGAGAGGGAAAAGGGGAATCTGTCGTCTCCTTGACTAAAGGATGCAAGAGAGCTTCGGCTGGGAAACTTAGACCTGGCCTACACTACAAAGTTATGTCGACATAAGCTGCCTTGCATAGATCTAGATGTGCATCTATTTATGCTTAGATTTGTCTCCCACCCCGATGTAAGTGCCCTGTTGCAGCGACACAGTAACACCACCTCAGCGAGTGGCCCTGAGACATGATCAATGTACCATGTTGCCTATATCAACTCTAGCAGTCCTCCAGCAACTGTCCCACAATGCCCACTGCCGACTGCTCTGGTCACAGTTGTGAACTCCGCTGCCCATGGCTCACATAAACCGGAAAGCACCACCTTCGCTCCCCCCACACTTTTAAAGCCCAGCAAATGTTTGAAATGCCTTTTCCTGATTGTCCAGCTTGGCGAACTCACCTAGAAGCTCTCTATTGTTGTGTGCTACTGACCGCTTACCAGGCTGGCTGCATGCTTCAGATGTGCTCCAGCTTGGAGTAGACAGGAGATATTGCAGGGAACAGCAGCAGTGACACGTGAAAGTGAGGAACTGCAGCAGCCATACCAAAAGGCCAGAGAGGCCAATAGTCACTCTGGTATCAAGCTGCAGACCCACTGTTTTTACAAAGATCTGCATGGCATACTTGTCAGGCTCCACCACCACCCTGGACACCTCTGAGGAGCCTGAGTTGCAGGCCCTGGCATGAACAGCGAGGATGAGGAAGAGAAGGAAGAGGGGGGCCATGCATGAGGGTCCAGCTATGCCACGAGCCAGGACCTGTTTGAGACTCCACCACACTCCAGTCAATCCTGGCAGTTGAGCACGGGTGAGCCCGACACAGGGGAAGGAATCTCTCTGGTAAGTGTATAAATGTATTTCACATTACTATGAAGTACTGATGGCATCCCATCTGAACAGGACATAGCTATTGACTTTTCATTAATTTACTCATACTAGAAGAGGTAGTGGTACAACAAAGAGGTAGAGTTGCTATTTGCTGGGTGAGCTATGTGGAGCAGTTTGTTTATGTGCACAGGGATGTCCCTTGAATCCTTCTGTGAGATCTTGATGGAACTTTCATGGAAGTATACTGCAGTCTTCTCCTGAAGGTTTCTAGGGATGACAGCCTTATTTCTTCCTTCCTGGTAGGACCCTTCCCATACCAGTCGGTGATAACTTTGGCAGGCACCATTGCAGTAAACAGGCTAGCAGCACATGGGCCCGGGCGGCTTCAGGACACCAGCAGCAGCTGGGCTGTCTGGGCCTTTGTCACCCTCAGGAGTGAGATATCAGCTAAAATCACCACTGCCTGTGGAAAACGGTGCCAGTAATCAGTGTCTTTACCTGGTATTCATCGTTTCATGCACCTGAGCAATTCTCTCCTCATTGCCCTCACCCCGGTGTGTCATACTTATCATGGCTGGTTTTGTGAGTGGCACCATGCACAAGCACTCCGAAGCAGAAGTATCAATAAGCATGTCTTGTTTGATAAAACTTTAGGGGAGCAAGGGAAGGGCGTTCTGAAGCTTAAGTTTTACTTTCCGTTGTGACTATACCGACAACGGTACCTCTGTGTGTTTTATCTGTAGCTGCTGCTGTTGTGTCCTTCAGGGGTTCCCCCTCCACACCTATGGAACACGACTCAGAGAAGGCAGAGAAAGAAGAGGACTTGGAATGACATTTTCGTGAAATCATGCAACCCAGTGCTGCATTGGTGCATGAGCAGAGGGCTTGGAAGGTGAATATTGCAGACTTTATGAAGAAGGACAGAGCAGACAGAAGAAAGGCACAGGAAGGGGTACCAGGACATAATGGGGCTTCTTTGGCAGCAAACACTGATGCTGTAGACTCCAGGATCGTGACTGGCATTTCAACACGCCAATCGTAATCTGCTGTTTGGGAAATCACTGCTTGTAGCTTTCTGAACTGTTCGTATTCTTAAAGATGCAACCTTCAGTCATCTGCCCTGACCAGCCAACACTGATATCAGTGAACTGTCCCTGGGGATCCACCAATGCTTGCATAACCATAGAAAAGTAGGCCTTTCTGTTAATGTACTCTCTGGCAGGGTGGTCTGGTGCCAAAGAAGGGATAAGCATGCCATCTACTGCTCCACCAGTTCGGGAACCCCATTGCTGCAGATCCAGCCACTATGTCCCGTACTATCCACTATGTCCCAGTTACCCTTGCACAACCCATTTCTGCCCCACCACACATTGCCAAATCGTCCCAAAAGACAGTGTACTGGAGGGTGGTAGGTTGCACACTGGGATACCTACCCATTGCACACTGCAGTGTGCATTGATGCAGACACTCCAGGTGAGTACGCGCAGCACTGACGCAAGAAGCCAAGTACCCATGTGCACAAGCAATGTACTAACTGCAGCGGCTTTATGCTGACCTAACTTGCGTCAGCAAAAGTTTGTAGTGTAGACGTGGCCCTAGTCTGTTGCAGCGTGGCCACTTTTAAATTCTTCTTTGACACATTAGAGCAGTGGCTCTCAACCTGCGGCCCATGTGACATCCTCAGGGCCATAGAGGTAGTATTGGAAGTGGCCCACATAACACATTGTGGGGCCACATATGCGGCCCACAGCGATAAATAGGTTGAGAACCACTGTATTGGAGGATAGTCAGTGCTTCCAACCGTATTCACATGAACCATTCATGGCAAATAGGCTCAGCAGAGCAGAGACTCCACCTCTGGGGTTAAACATATTCAGGAGTGATTGTTCCCCCCTTGAAAGAGGGTATGATGGGGGGAGATATGTGGTATTAGATATTTTTTAGCTAAATACAGAAGCTTGCTTGGAAAATTCAAATGTTATAATCAAGCTGTCTTCTTTGTTAGACTGCTTTACTCTTCCATGATTAGTTAAAGCAGAGATGGTCTGAGCAAACTCATATTGAGATTACATTGAGACTAAAGTCCAGGTCAGGATTTGACCAGGCAGAACTCTTATGAGCTAATCTCATGAGATTTGGGCCCCAAACGGTGGATATCTCATGAGGTCAGCTTTTTCTGAGAGATACCCACCAACCTGGACTGAAGAGCCGACCTTCTTGCCACATATGAACTGAAACTAGAAAACAGGGCAGATCTACCTCACAGCCAAAAGCCCAGGTTCCGACTCTCATCCAGGGATTCTAACCTGACCCATCTTCCTGAAATCCAGAGGGATTCAAACGTGAGATTCTGATTTTGGCCCATCTCCAAACACTGGTGTCAATCAGGAGTAACTCTATGGAGAGCAGTGGAGTTACATCAGAGTAAACACATCAGAATCAGACCCAAGGGAGTTGTTCAGTCCATGTAATTAAGAGATTGGCAGTATTTCCATTTATATTGCTTAACTGGACTTTTGTGTGCCATCACTGTGATATGAATAAACGTCTCTGAATGAAAACATCTATATTTTTCTTGTTGCACTTGCCTAGTGCTCATTAAAAAGACCTGATACCAGCTTCAACTAAAGAATAGATATCTAATGCTGAATTCTACCATTCTTAATCCAGCAAAAGTCCTGCTGACAGTGAATTTGCTTGATTAAGGAACACAGATATAGGCTCCTATGCTACAAAGTCCCATTATTTTAACTACTTCCACCATGGGACAGAGTTGTACTGCTTTAACTCTACTGATATATTTCAGAGTGGTCGCCGTGTTAGTCTGTATCAGCAAAAAGAACGAGGAGCACTTGTGGTGCCTTAGAGACTAGCAAATTTATTTGAGCATAAGCTTTCGTGGGATAAAACCCACTTCATCGGCTGCATGCAGTGGAGAATACAGTAGGAAGAGATTATATATACACACACACACACACACACACACACAGAGAACATGAAAAAATGGGTGTTGCCATACCCACTATAACGAGAGTGATCAGTTAAGGTGAGCTATTATCAGTAGTGTGTATATTTATCTTCCTACTGTATTTTCCACTGCATGCATCCAATGAAGTAGGTTTTAGCCCACGAAAGCTTATGCTCAAATAAATGTTCGTCTCTAAGGTGCCACAAGTACTCCTTTTTCTACTGATATTGTTCCCCTAGCATGGATGCAGTTATAATGGTATAAAAGTGCTTATATAGGTATAGCTTATTACTGAAGGAGAAGGGGGATAAGTTATATTGGTAGAAGGCACCTTTATACCTGGATAACTGCATCCACACTAGGGGTTGTATCAGTGTAACTATATCAGTAAAAAAATTACTTCTCTATCCAAAATAGTTATACTGGTACAAAATGTGTGTGTAGACCAGGCCTAAGATCCTCCATTCTTCATTCAGACAAAACCCCCATTGCCTTCAGAACTGCACAAAGGTTGGATTACTGCATAAGGATACCTTAGTGGGCATTTTGCCCAAGTTGGGCCTTCAGTATTGGGTCTTAAGTCTCTTACTAGTTTTTCTACATCACATGCAGATATAATTGCATGTAAATGTGACTGCACACGATACATTTATCCCCTTTGCAAAAACATTCATTTTCTTGATATACACAGTGTGGTTTTTTCCCTACTCATTTATTACTGACTGTCAAAAGTAGTTGGGATCAGGGATAGATAATAAAAATAATGTAGAGAATATTTCAGAGCTTGCAATAGTAAATCATAATTGAGGCAAATAAAAAAAAATGCAATGATGTGACACAGAATGTGACAAAAAGAAAACTTTATTTGGTAAAGCAAAGCAAAACCAATAAAACTGAATGACATGAATAAGTGATGCAAACAAGCAATTTCTGCATTTCCTACATGCAAAAAAAAAAAAGGGGGGGGGCAATTCTGCTGTCCTGGCTCAGGCAAAATTCCCACTGAAGTCAATGGAATTTATTGCCTAATTCAGTTCTGCAGGTCTGGGCCCCTTATTTATTTTTTTTCACATTTTTAAAAAATATATTTTATTTGTTCATTGTGAATAGATTAAAAATACAGTATGCAGCAAGATCATTCCAGAAAGTTTGTCAAAAAACATACTTTTCTCTTTAAAGGAATTGCATAAAATAAGTTGTGCATATTTCTGTAAACATAAGTTTAACTAAAAAAATTGACTGTCATGTCTGTTGTACACCGAAATATCTGTAAGATACCATATTTGTGCCAAGAAGTAAACTAAATCACTAACAAAATGTAAGATTTTGAAGACAAAGTATTAACAATGACAATATTTTGCCTGTTGAGTTGTATAACTTGATATGCCTCAAATCTATGAAGAAGTTTCTGTAATTATACCAATAACACAATTCAGTGAATTAATCTGCATGCCAAAAAGTGTTAATAATTACCCTCTTTGAGCCCTGTGTTTATATTTTGAATTTTAACACTCAAATCTCCTCCCCTTTCTATAGAGGGCAAGTGTTTGCAAAGAAGAGTTGATGTAGCTTACAAAGGAAAACCACAATGATTAGCTTTTATATCTTTACAATAAAAACATGTATTATTTATCTATCTATATTATTTATTTATATAGTGCCTACAGTGGGCGAGCCACTTGTAGACTGTATGCACATTTTTTCCAATTTTTTCCCGTAGATATACGTAAATGCCTGTCACTATTCCACTGTTTGCAAGATCGAATGATGCAGTTGTCTCTCAGAGCTGACATTTTCTTGCAACTGTGTTTCCCAACAGGAGGGAATGAAGTCACTAAGGAAGCGTTGCTCATGAGCATGCTCACCCCTATCTATGGGTATTACCCATTCTGTGCACTCGCACAGAACTGCACCTGTTCCATTTCAAATAGAGCTCTGTGCATGCTACAGAGAAAGAGGTAGGATTTGCCCCTTAACAATCTCTGCAATTAGATGATGAAAAGATGCCAAAATCTTATACCTAAACTGCAGTTTCCCATTATGAACATCCCAACTATCTGACTTTAAGTAACAATTGGTAATTCTGAGTGTATACTTCCAAGATGGCCCCAGGGAAGACCCACTCTACACACAGAAGAGAAAGGCGCAACACTTTACTGACCCAATCCATCAAATCATTTAACCATGTGCTTTACTGTAAGCATGACAGAAGTCCCATTGAAATCAATGGGCTTCAATTAATCATGTGCTTAAAGTTAAACGTGCTTAAAATGCTTTGCTGGAGCAATAGTAAATATTCAACACTCTCTTCCCGTAATAATGACACTGTCATCCTAACCCTTCTGTGTGTCAATATGCACTCTCAGAAGACGGTAAAAAGACCCACCTTACAGCTGCATGTCCCATGATGACAGTAATCAGTCAATCACCTCAAAATCAGAACTAAATAAATAAGACCAATAAATAGATCCAGTTGCTGTACAGATGGCACCGGACTCTTGACATAAAACTATGAGCTTAGTCTAAGATTCTCTCTTAAATGGTATCTAATGAGGTGGGGGGTTTTTTTGTGTTTTTTTTTGCAACCAGCACAAATACATTTTTAACAAATAGATATATAAGGCCTTTTTAATATGTTCTCATTGACTCGTAAAAAACAGAGATCCTTTAGGATATCTTAGCGTGAACATCAGAAGGGGCCAAAACTCAGGTGTGCAACTACAGACTGTGAATCACTAGTACAACAGAAGATGAACTTTGTACCTTTATGGCTATTATTTAGAGAATCAGTACACTCAAATTTTATTGAGCTGCTGAATAGATTATTAAGCAAACAGCTTAAATCTTTTGTACAGTAATTATAGTCTGAGTGCTTTTTACATAACTTACGCACAAAATTATTTAGAATAGAGGGGTAGTAAATGTACATACATTTTTGGTCAGTTTCTCTAACCTCTTTAAATGTCCCTATTTAGAAATGGTTGGGAAGGGTATTTCTTAATGTTAAGTGCACTGCGAATGGAGATTTCACTGTAAGAACTAAATGATACCAAGAAATCAGTAGACTACAGACTTTTTTATGGTACCTTTTGGGAAGCATATCATAGGTCCAGTAGGGTGATATGCAACTTAGACTATTGTATTAGGACAATAAGATACAATACAAAATGTTGCAAAAAAATCTCCATTTACTATTGTGCCTGGTCTACACAACGAAATCAGCTTGACCCAGCTACATCAGTCAGGAGTGTGAAAAATCCACACCCCTGACTGATGTAGTTATGACCTAACCCATCGGCATAGGTAGTGTCTACAATGAAGCATTACAGCAGCAGCTGTGCCACTGTAGCATTTCAAGTGTAGACTAACCCTCGGTGAAATCTTGGCCCCATAAAAGTCAATGGCATTTTGCCACAGATTTCAACAGACCCAGAATTTTACCCTAACACTTTTAAAGTACAGGCCTACTACATAAAAATGGCACTCCTATATTCAATGGACCTGCTCTCCCTGTGTGTATTCAGAGTTATGACTGAAATAAGTTTTTACCTCTTTTCAGAGGCCACACAGATATGGGAGAGGGAGCTGGAATGCCTCATCAAGAGAATTGTTAGCTAAGTTCTGATTGTGGAATTTGCATTGTTGGTGATGAGCGACCTGAAGAGAAACCATTTTGACTTTCAAGACCCAGCTTGATTTTCAGGGTGAGTACTTAGAAAAAGCATTTTTTCATTTGCAAACTGAGAAGACGGCATCTGGAATCAGTAAAGGAAGAAAATAAACATGGTGCCCCCAATGATACCATTTTTACAGAGAACTGCATTGTAAAGAGTATTATTAGCATAATTCCATTCCCGATTGCTCCGGTTCTTGGGTTTATTTCACAAGGGGAATTAAAAAAGGGAATTTCTGCATGTATGTTTACATGGAAAATGAAGAAGTGCCTGAAATAAACCAAATACTGATGTAAAAGTGCTTTGAACTTAGAAATGTGTGTTTTTTGTGGGGAGTGGAAGAGGAGTAGTAGTAGGAAGAAATAAACACACTGATACTCTGCTATGTAAAACAAAAAAGTGTGCAATGCAAGCTGACATCAGCTTCATTTTTCTGAAATTAATCAGGGTCCTCACATCTAATAGTTAAAGGTTATAAAAGATCAAGTTCGTAGATACTGCAGCTTTGAAGTATAGATAAAAGTACATTATAGCACCCCCAAAATACAACCTACATTTGTATACTTTTCCCCTCAGAATAAAGTTAGAAAATTAAAATATGAAAAACATAAATCAGTAGCAACACTTAAAAATACTTTTTTTTTTTTTTTTGGCAAAGTAACAGTCTATAAAAAATTATTTTTATATACAAGAGCTGCCTCATTTGAAGTTTCATTCCTCCATCATTGCCCAAGCTTCTTCAGCTTTCTGGTAGTACTGATTTGCCAATCTGCCCTTCATGGCTTGTATTGCTGCTTCTGCTGCTTCTGTATACAACTCTCCTAGGAAAAGCAGTTTGAGAGTCATGTCAGTAGGCCAAAGAAAAAAAGTTTCTTCCTCTCTACAAACAGTACAGGTGCCGGAAGTTAAAGAAGGAAAAAAAGAAAAGAAATGGAGGTCAAGTTACAGGGCCAGACCTCAGCTGGTATAAATCCAGGTAGCTTCATTGACATCAACAGAGTTATACTGATTTACACCAGTTAAGAATCCGGCACACAGTGTTAAAATTCAGAGACAGGGCTAACTACTGATATGGCAACAGAGTGACATTTTCCGATGTCCTTACAAGGATCATAAATGCAACAGGCCAGTAACCAGCGAAAAAAAGTCTTATGAATTTTATTTGCAAACATCAAGATTACACAGAACCAATTAGCATGTCATGCACTGAGAGTCAAATGTCTGCTCCTGCGAGGTGCTGAGCACCCTAAACTCCCACTGAAGTCAAGGAAGCGGAGGGTGCTCAGTAATGCCAAAAGGGATTTGCCACACTGGACCGAACCAGCTCTGATCTTCCACTGTCTAAAGTATCAGCAAAATATCACTTGACAGTTTTGCCTCACATTAGCTGGAGCCATTACAGTTTCACCTATAATCCTACAGCAGTGTTCTTCACTGCAAGGCCCACGAGCCAGTGGTGACTCCCATGGACCCTAAATCCGGCTCCCTGTCGATCGCGCTTTCCGATGGCAGAGGGCCTGCAGCTAAGGCAGGGGGTGTGGGCTCTGGGAGGGGGCTCAGGGCTGGGGCTTAGTGTGCATGAGGGGGTATTGGGGGCTGGCTCTGGGAGGGGGCTCAGGGCTAGGGGAGGAGCTTGGGGTGCAGGAGAGGGTGTGGGGGGCTGGCTCCAGGAGGCTACAGGTTGGGTGGTGGAAGAGCTATTCAGAACCTGCCCATTGAAGGGACGGCACTTACTTTGGGCGGCCCCAGCCTCCCGCTGCTTCTGGAAGGGACTAACGCGCCCCTGCGGCCCCTGGGGGCATGTGGCTCTGTGCGCTGCCCCTCTCTGCAGGCACCGCCCACGCAACTCCCATTGGCCACAGTTTCCAGCCAATGGGAGCTGCGGGGGCAGTGCTTGCAGGCAGGAGCAGCGTGTGGAGACCTCTGCTCCCCGTCCCGTATCCTCCCGGGGCGTGCTGGCTAACACACAGCTGTTTTATAAGTTGAAAGTAAGCCAGCTCCTAAGTGGTTTTGGGGAGCTGGTAAGAGGAAAAAGTTGCTGGCTCCAGAAACCAAATCAGGATTCTTGCCAGCAGTGAGTCCTGACTGAATCTGCCTACCCGTTCCTGGCACACTCTCTCTGCCAATGGCTTCCACTTCTTCTGTGCCCAATCTCCCACTACTACAGAGAAGGGGACACAAATGAGATAGAGAGGGACCAGTTTAGAGCACAGAATAACTACATGCAGGGAGAAAGGCTGCCGGGCTGGCAGTGTGAAGCTGCTGGCCTGCTTGGGTGAGGCCTGGAGCGGACAGTTGGCCCACTCCACAGGGATCCACCCGTGTTCAACAGGGCAAGGTTAGGGATCATTCAGGTGAGAGGGGGAGGTGGGATTCCTTCTGGGTGAGGATGCAGATGAGGAGAGGGACTTGATGCCCAACTCAGGACTCAGAAGACCCTGAAACTTGAGAGAGCAGGGTTCAATTCCTGCTCCACCACAGACTTCCTGTGTGTGCCTCAGCTCCCCATCTATACAATGGGGATAATAGCATTGCCCTACCTCACAGCGGTCTGGGGAGGACAAATACATTCAATACAGTGAGTGCCTCAGATACTTTTGTAGGTGGGGAGGGGGCACATAAAAACCTAAGATGGATAAAGAGCTTAGAGCCCTCAGGATGAGTATTGCATTCTAAGGCCTAGCACAGCAAATCCATGTCCCCTAAACCCACCCTTCAAAGACCTTTGCAATGGCATGTTAAACATCACCCAACGTGTACCTAGACTCATTCAAATATTAAGGAAAACGGACATACACGGCACTGCCACAGCACACCAACAGGAATGGACCAAGTCAACATCCTACCTGATCTTTGTGGATCCTTGGCCAGGTGGAACCCTCCTGTCATTAGCATCTCAGCTTCCCTTGCCAGGAGCAGATACCGAGGCTCATCCTGAGTTCCATCGTATTCACCCCCTTCGTCATAATCGGTCATGTTCAGTGCAGCATTGTACCAGTGCAGGGCTTCCTTCCAGTCTTGGATTCTGATTTTTAAAATAATTTTTAAAACAGGTTACCCTAAGAAATGAAGAAGTTTTACTTTGGAGCTATAGAGCTCAATCCTGCAAAGTGCAGAGCACACTGACCCAATCCAGCAAAGCACTTAACCTTGTGCTTACATTTAAGCAGGTGATTAGTCCCACTGAATATGCATTACAGGATCCAGCCCTCTAATGATGAATGGGGCTAAATTCACTTTACATCCATTTGGGATTCACAGGGATGAAATGATGGATTGCAATGGCTCAACAAGTTCATATTGTTTTTGGAGGCTGCATTCTTGTACTCTAGAATCTCAGTTTTCTTTTAAAAAAATAAGCAAGTCTCTAGCCTGTATGCTTGTAAAGATAACATTAAAACTGCAAATCAAGTAAAAACTGATGTCTGTCTGAGCCTTAAGAAATAGCTGTGGTGTGAATTGCCCCATTCATTTCAATATGATGTTAATTCTTAAGCCTAATGATAATTTAATATCAGTTTTGTTAAGTGTTTCATTGCTGATCAAAACATATAAGAAATAAAAGGGATGATTATTATTATTAAAAGGGATGGTCATATTATGAAGAACTGTGCAATCGACTGAGTGGCATCTTGTTTTGGCATCTCAAGTGGGCAGAGTTTGGTTTGAGGTTAGATCTTGGGAGAGTATCACAAATACACACACATGATCTCCCTGGATTCTGAGCTGAATGGCTATATTAATATGTCCCATTCAAGGCTGGCATTACTAATAAGACAAAAGGAAGAAGGGTGTAATCCTTTATCCATCACCTGGTATGTTTGGTACTTAGGAAAATTCATCTAATGTTGTAATTTTTTAAAAATTATGTCATTTTAAAATATACAAAATTAGTGAACAAGATGTTATGTAGTTCTTGGCAAACCACACCTTGTATTTTTGAGTCACAGCCATCCTGTTGTAATTTTGGCTGTATCAGCCTTTTCCATTATAAACTCTGAATTTCAGAGGCTTGCTTAATAGCTTAGCTATAAAAGTTGTAATTAAACTGCTCCAAAATGAGACCAGCCATTTTAAAGTTATAATTAGAGCAGTGGTTCTCAACCAGGGGTACGTGTACTGCTTGGGGTACGCAGAGGTCTTCCAGGGGGTACATCAACTCATCTAGACAGTTTCCTAGTTTTACAACAGGCTATGTAAAAAGCACTAGCGAAGTCAGTACAAACTAAAATTTCATACAGATAATGACTAATTTATACGGCTCTATACAGCTCACTGAAATGTAAGTACAATATTTATATTCCAATTGATTTATTTTATAATTATATGGTAAAAAAGAGAAAGTAAGCAATTTTTCAGTAACAGTGTGCTGTGACACTTTTGTATTTTTATGTCTGATTTTGTAAAGAAGCAGTTTTAAGTGAGGTGAAATTTGTGGTACGCAAAACAAATCAGACTCCTGAAAGGGGTACAGTAATCTGGAAAGGTTGAGAACCACTGAAGTAGAGTGCTTGCCACATGAAAAGAGATTTGCCAGTTTAAGACATTTTTCATACATCTTAAAACTTCAAATCATCCTTGATTTAAAATAACACCATCAACTTAAAAATCACACTCTTCTCTGACATTTTTTGCTATCATTATTAAAAGTAACTAGAATGACTGACTGAAAGTGATTAGAAAAATGATTATTCTTCTATCTTTTTCAATGTATTTACTTTGTACATTTTAGAGCACATTGTTTACAGGAAGTTTCAGTACTTCCCCTGTGTCAGTCTGTCTGTTTCCCCTATTGTTTGGGTCTTTCACAATGCAACAGGGAAAGAACAATAATGTTTTTTAAAATAGGAAAATGTAATGGTAAAACCTCACCTGAAGTGACTTTTAACTTAATTTTTAAGTGACTACATTTCACACTGACAGTTTCTTATACTCATTTTTTCACTGACCCTTACTTTTTGAGGACCTGGCCCTACTCCCATTAAAACCAATGGCAATTTTACCATTGACCTCAGAGAGGAAAGCCTCAGGCCTTACCATAAGTAAGGCGGAAAGTCATCATAGAATCATAGAATATCAGGGTTGGAAGGGACCTCAGGAGGTCATCTAGTCCAACCCCCTGCTCAAAAGCAGGACCCATCCCCAATTAAATCATCCCAGCCAGGGCTTTGTCAAGCCTGACCTTAAAAACTTCTAAGGAAGGAGATTCTACCACCTCCCTAGGCAACGCATTCCAGTGTTTCACCACCCTCCTAGTGAAAAAGTTTTTCCTAATATCCAACCTAAACCTCCCCCACTGCAACTTGAGACCATTACTCCTTGTCCTGTCCTCTTCCACCACGGAGAATAGTCTAGAACCATCCTCTCTGGAACTACCTCTCAGGTAGTTGAAAGCAGCTATCAAATCCCCCCTCATTCTTCTCTTCCGCAGACTAAACAGACTAAAGTCGCTATAGTGCAGCGAGCTTGTGCAAGCCCCACATAAGCCTTAGTGGAAAATCCTGCCTGCTCCTTTGTGGCGAGGAGTGCCCCATAAAGCAGCAGAAGTGGTGTGGTTCCAATGTGCAGGGACAATTAGACTGTGTCAAGGTTCCTCCCCCACTCTGAACTCTAGGGTACAGATGTGGCGACCTGCATGAAAACCTCCTAAGCTTACTTTTACCAGCTTAGGTTAAAATTTCCCCAAGGTACAAATTAATTTTATCCTTTGTCCTTGGAATATCCACTGCCACCACCAAACTAACTGGGTTTACTGGGAAACGTAGTTTGGACATGTCTTTCCCCCCAAAATCCTCCCAACCCTTGCACCCCACTTCCTGGGGAAGGTTTGGTAAAAATCCTCACCAATTTGCATAGGTGACCACAGACCCAAACCCTTGGATCTGAGAACAATGAAAAAGCATTCAGTTTTCTTACAAGAAGACTTTTAATAGAAATAGAAGTAAATAGAAGTAAAGGAATCACCCCTGTAAAATCAGGATGGTAGATACCTTACAGGGTAATTAGGTTCAAAACATAGAGAATCCCTCTAGGCAAAACCTTAAGTTACAAAAAAGACACACAGACAGAAATAGTCATTCTATTCAGCACAATTCTTTTCTCAGCCATTTAAAGAAATCATAATCTAACACATACCTAGCTAGATTACTTACTAAAGTTTTAAGACTCCATTCCTGGTCTATCCCCGGCAAAAGCAGCATATAGACAGACACACAGACCCTTTGTTTCTCTCCCTCCTCCCAGCTTTTGAAAGTATCTTGTCTCCTCATTGGTCATTTTGGTCAGGTGCCAGCGAGGTTACCTTTAGCTTCTTAACCCTTTACAGGTGAGAGGATTTTTCCTCTGGCCAGGAGGGATTTTAAAGGGGTTTACCCTTCCCTTTATATTTATGACAGACTGCTATGTGGATTCATGAGCCATTGCCCCTGGAGAGTGAGGGTATGCATCCCAGGGTTACTGCAGCTACACTGAAGTCTGGGGGCAGCAATCTCTTAGCCTTATTCACATATACACCAGTGTGTCTTGAATATCAGGGCCAAATTCAAATATGCACACACAGCTCCCATTCACATCAATGAGACATGCAACCCAAGTATCCAAGAGCAGGATCTGTCTCTCAATCTGTGTAACTCTTCCCTTCTGTGGTGATATAATATTATAGTCCAAATTCTGCTCTCACGTACACCAGTGTAAATTTGAAGTATCTCCATAAAATTCAGTAAATAATAATAAATAATAAAAAGCACGCATGTAAGTGAAAGCCCTGCAATTAAAAAAAATCTTTTGCATGGGCAATCAAACATTCTAACCTACAAGTTATTCATTCTCTCACACACACACACACACAGTACCTGTTTGAACCAAGATTTACACCTGTGTCATATGCTCTTGCTACCAGAATCATGGAAGGCCGGTCTCCAGCTTCTGCTGCTCTCAGTAAATAATCAAATCCTTTTACTCGGCTTTCCTCTGTGTTCTTTGAAAGCAAAAGCAGAAACAAATACTAAAATGGATACATCTAAAATGCCATCATTCCTTCCCTTAGTTGTAGGTACAACCCCCACAACCCCAAATGAAGTCAAAAGGAGTTGCAGGTCTTCAGCACTTTTTGAAAAATCAGGTCCAAGGCCTCCAAGTTGGGCACCAAAAAGTGAAGGACCCAAAATCAGAGGCCAGTTTTGAAAACATAGGCCTCAATAACTTATCTAGAGCCATGAAATTAATCTGTGGCAAAGACAGGAATAGAAGCTGGTTATATTGTTCCTAGTTCTAGGTCTTAATCACAAGACCACCCTTCTTCCCTCCAAATGCATGCCTGGGATTGTTGGATATCTCAATGACTATACTATTAGTATTATCACTGGGCAGGATGATTTGCTGCTCCTATTCTAGACAGGACACAAACAATCCTAGGATGCTTTACTTTGTATTTTGGTATTTTCAGTATTTCTATACCTCTGAAGTGACCTCTGAAAGAATGTGATGTGGCAGCTGGGAATATATGAGTCCTAACCCAACGATGGCTTCCAGTTCTCCACAATCAGCAGCATGCACCAGGTGAAAAAGAGCGGATTCCTGATCCCACTCCTGATCCTTCGCACAGAAACGTCCAGCTTCGTGGTAGCGAACCATGGCCAGATGGACCTACAACATAGCATGAGTGACATTTTATTTAGAAAATTTAAACAGTCATACCAACTGTGGCTCTAATGCAGTGGTTTTCAAACTTTTTTTTCTGGTGACCCAGTTGAAGAAAATTGTTGATGTCTCGATGCAACGGAGCTAGGGATGAGGGGTTTGGGAGGCGCTCAGAGCTGAGACAGAGGGGTGGGGTGCGGGGGTGAGGGCTGAGACAGGAATGAGGGGTTCAGGCTGTGGGAGGAGGGTCTGGGCTGGGGCAGGGGTTGGGGTGCAGGATGGGGTCAGGACTCTGGGCTGGGGCCAGATATGACGGGTTTGGGGTGCAGGAGGGGGTTCCAGGTTTGGGTGGAGGCTCAGGGCTGGGGTGCAAGAGTGGGTCATGGCTCTGGGCTGGGGGTGCAGTCTCTCGGCTGGGGATGAGGTGTTTGGGGTGCAGGAAGGGGCTCTGGGGGGGCTCAGGGCTGGGGCTTAAAATTAACCATGTGCTTAACTGCTTTGCAGACAAGTATCTGGGGGAGGAGGGGGAAGGAGGTGAAGAAAGCAAGTGATTGTACATGAGAGCGAATTTAGTGCTTGTGAAGGGAGCCAGTTCGATAATCCCGAGGACAAATAGCTCTGTTTTGTCTATAAAACAGACATAGGCTGGCCAGCAGCAACTGTAAACACCACTTACACAGTGTCTTCCTCTAGTGGCTAGACCACATAGTAGTTTATGAGTCTCTACTGCCTGAGCTCAAAGATCCAGGTCTGCAAGGCGGCAGTTGCCACAGAAGCTTCCACCACTTTGCCTCACCAATGTGCCTTTAACTGTGACCTGGTGGGACTATAACAGAGCACTGGGCCTTGGGGTGCATGTCCCAGTCCCAGTGCACTTATTACGGCCCTTGGGCCCTTTAAAACAGGGAGCTTTGCTTGCAGGGCACACGACTAGGAGAAAGCACTGTCCTACAGGAAATCAAATATAGGGCTTTTTGCCATGTATGTAGGGGCAGCAAACAGGAGAGGCCCTAGCACACAGAATCTCTAGTCTGGAACACTATAGTAGCTAACAAAGGTCTGTCTGGGGAGGGGAGTGCAGAGGAGAGGGAGATGTGTCATCCCCCTCCCCATCTGCAGAAAGTGGGAAAGGTCTCTTACCAAGATTGAAACCCTGGCTCCACCAAAATCAAGGGCAAAACTCCCATTGACTTATATGGGGAAAGGATTCCACTCCAAGTATTTTCTATTATTTTGAGCTGTTTAAAATCTTCTCTTCAGTAATAAACTCCACTTGAGGAAAGGGACATGGAACTGATCTCAGGCATTGGGGATTTTTGTAGACTGCCCCCACCCCATCTGCCCAATGGCTTATGGACTGACCCTCCTGAATATATCAACATTGCTCTTTGCCTGTCTGCACAGTTGCCAGCTCATTGAGGGGGCGTTTGTTACTATATAAACAATAATAAAATATACTTCTCAAGTTGAAAAGAACAGAATTAAAAGAACCATTAACACCTTCCCAAGGATGGATTTCCCAATTTTCTTTTCAAGTTCCAGTGCATTGAGTCTCTGAACTTCCACTGCAACACAGGATGGTCTATGGACGTGGACTCTGGAAGAATTGTAGAGATTCCACTTCTCCACACTGACCTAATAAAACCCACAAACTTGTATTATAAATAAAATGATGTCAAGTCATTTAACTATGTTACCCCTCAGAAACTGAAGTGTCTGTTAAAGCTATTGTTTTGCTAGCAAATCTTTTAATTTAGGGTACTGATTTAAAAAGGCATGTTAATAGTTACCCAAAAATATAATCACTTCTCTCACAAAAATCTCAAAGCAGCTCTCTCTTTCTAAGCACACTAAGGCAGTAAACAAAATTACCTTCACATTTTGCAGCCTTAAAATCACAGCAGCTAAAACAAGGCACCACAGCTAGGCCCAAGCCAGCAAAGCCTATGCTTAATTTCAAGCATGTGAATAGTCCTGTTGCAGTCAATGGGGCTACTCATGCTTAAAGGTAAGCATGTGCTTAAGTGCTTTGCTGGACTGGGGATTTAAATAATAGCATTTTAGATATGGCTCATGCTTAGCAGTATTGGGGAAAACTGAAAACATCTCAATCAAAATGCTATGGAGCCTGGGCAAACAAACGTGTGTTGGTGTTTGCTGGATTGGTCCAATTCAAACTGTAACTCAATAGCTGTAATGCTTCTTAATAAACTGCATTTTTCACGACCAGGGGTGGATGGGAATCACTAGCACAATACAACACCATGCAAAATTATCCCTATTAAAGAAAATCTCATAATACATGTTTTATGTTTGCTGTCAAAAATCTCTTTTCCTTTTTCTGCTCGATATAGGACCTTGGTTTTATTTCCATAACCACAGAATACCTTTAATAAATGGATTATTCTAAAAGTTACATTTTTAGAAAGTGTGAAAACAGATACTTTTTTTAATCTCAGAGAAAATGCATAGCCCCGACAGCTATTTCAACATTCTTCAGGAATTGTAGGCTTTACAAAAAAGATCATCCAACCATGTTTAGGGCACATTGCAACAAATATAGCACAAAAAGGAAATCAAATCTTGTTATGTAAAGGAAACAAAAACATAATAATTGTGTAAGTGAGAAATTCAAGCAGAATCATTAGTTTACTCAAAGGATTGTTTTTAGTGGTCACAGAGGGTTTATTTACAACCATGTTTTTCTCTCATTGAAAAATTTAGAAAAGGGAAACAACATAGGTGAAAATTATTAATATAAAATTTTATTAATCAATTAAAAGGAAAGAAAATTAACTTTTGATGTAGTCATGTGAAGTTTGGTGACAGATAAAAATTAGGCCAGAATGGTAAACTATTGTCTGCAGAGATTTCTGCTCTATTTACCCTTGCAGAACTTCCCAAACTGTCTTCATCAGATTCACGTCTTCGGTTGCAGTTTGAATGGCCCTATGTTAATGTAAAGATTTGTATCATTTAATTTATGCCTGGTGTGTTCCGTCCATTGCTAAGGAACAATTTTTTTTTACCAGCAAAATCAACAGTGACTATGATGAAAAGAACTTATTTTGTTTTCCCCCCAATTACGTTGCAATCTACGAAAGAAACCTGTTGAATTGATAAAACTTACAGTTCCAAAACTTTAATCCTATAAACTGAATTATTCCATTAGACAGACAAAAATGTTATCTTTGTCTCCTCAAAGATGACATTTTTGTTGCAAAAGATCTGACAACGTTTTAAGCACAGTCATATTTGCTCTGCTCTGCACCAATCAAAAAGGTATTTAAAAAATTTAAGACAGGAAACATTTCTTTAAAAGTTTATGATTTATCAGAGAAACCAACAGCCGCACAGAAATTCTGTACAAGTATGTTAACAGTTGACTGCAACATTAACCTGTGTAATGCCTCAGGTTATATAACATGCAGCAGACCTGGAAAGCAGGTGGTCTTTGAAAGTGAGCCATACTCATAGACCTTCATTCTAACAGGTAACCTGTCCCAGTGCATGATTGTAAAGCACAATACAGAGCACCTCAAGAAACAACATGCAATCACACGGACTATTTTTAAGGCGATACTGGAAATACTCTTTCCCTGCAAGCAACTGCAATAACACATTCGAGTTGAACAATCTATTTTAAAACATATGGGAACGTCTTTCCAATTGTTGTCCATTCACTCACTGCACAGGTCAGATCAACAGGATGAAAAGGAAATGCAAACTCTTTTACTAAACTGCCTTCAGTTGGGGTGGGGACCCCATGGGGCCTTGTTAAATCCAAAATAAAGATCCTTACCCTTTCTCGATGATCCATATCTTCCAGGTCACTTCTCTTTTCACTGGGGCACCCACTGTCTCCACCATTTTCAGAGTCCTACAGACCACCAAAATAAAGGCACAGCATCGGAGTATCAGTACATTCTCTTGTAAGGGTCTCATCCTGCAGACCCTCACTCAAGCAAAACTTCCACTAACTTCAATGAAGGCCAAGAGGGAGGTTGACTTTGTTTTTGTGTGTTTTGTTTTGTTTTTGTGTGTCCTCTCTTGGATACTTTGTGTCCAGTTAAGGAGGAATAGCAGTCTCAGTTGTGAAGGCCCTGCCTAGACTATGGAAATATCCTAAAAAGCCTATAGTTGTTCCTTCAAGTGAGTTTTTCTAACTGGCATTCACAGAGACAAAATCCATGAGGATTTTATCTGCCTTTCACACCACAGAAGCCTGCACAAGCCCCTGAAAGATGACATTGGTTCAAGGAAATGGACAGACACCTTTACTTTGCATTAAAATGTGTTGGACATAAATGAACTTCTAGAGGAACAGAGAGAATAAATGGTCATATTTTTTATTAGAATATGAAATGTCCTCCCTTGATTATGGACAGCTGGTGCATACAGTTTATGTGGCTTTCTACAGCATTGAGGACAGGCACATAGCTTTTATTGTTTTTACTGAATGATGCCCACAGGCAGTCCTTTAAAGAGTCATTTACTGAAGCAAATGCAAACTTATCCTTTTTCAGAAAACCACTTACCCTTTGGTTATCAAGACGGTCATGGTCTTTGTGAACCAAGTTATCCACTTCATTGAACACAGGCCAGTCTAAGAAGAATAAATTTTTGTTTGTTATTCTGGAAACAGATGATGATGTGGCAGGAAGGAGCTCTGGGTAATGTAATCTTACTCCTATTAAAGGGTTTTCACGAAAACTCCTCATTAAGATGAAATACAGACATATTTTGGGTCTGAGCAGAATTATGTTACTGAGCAGAAATATTTTAGACATGGCAATGGTGGAAGAGGAGCTTTTAGCATAAATAAAACGTGACACTCAATAAAATTAAAATCAGTTTTTGTTAAAACACCCAGGAGCCCCAGACTAACTTTCATAAAGTTGTATACAGAGAAGGCAGATGGCTCACTCACGAAGCATGTCCATCTTATGTGGTGTTGCTGAGGAGGGAGAAGAGGGTAAGGAGTCAAATGCCACATCACTCATGCTCTCATCTCCAGAATTTTCAGACAGGCGGAAAAGCAGAGGAGGCCGACTACCAGAGATTGTTCTCACCCGGCTACTGCCACATTTTTCCTCTGTGCCACGTACAATTGTCTGAGCAGATTCCTTGGTAAAGGAACATGAAAATCCTATCACTCACGCCTTCCTTCACTATATTCTGAGTATGGTGTATATAAGAACATACACAAATATTTAGTAATGGGCTTATACATATAAATATATGTATATATGTGCATGCATATATGTATGTACAAATGAAAAACAAACACACAACGGATGAAATCCTAGCCCCACTGAAGTCAATGGGAGTTCTGCTATTGATTTCAGTGGGGCCAGAATTTCACCCCAAAACTACAGTCCATATTCTGCAGTCCTTAACCAAATAAAACCCCTGTAGAAAACAATTGGAGTTTTGTTCAATTAAAGAATGAGCAATTTGAATCTTTGTTCCCATAATTATCTGTTGTCACCATGATCTTCTGAAACTATTAATGGTTTGGGTGCTTTAAAATCTATTTTATGAACATGCTATAGGGTTTCATGCTCATATCTACAGCATCAATTTAGGAACCAGTAGTGGATAACTCAGCTTCAGACTACTATATTTTAAACTTAGCACAAAGAAACTTACAAGCAGTTTGTTACTATGATCCAAGACATGCTTCTCTTTAGGTGAAAGATCAAAAGGTGTAAGTCCCATACTTCTGCAAATCTTGTTACAGGCATGAGAATGAAAGAACAAAGCCATACCCCGTACACCTGGGGATAATAAAAGAATTTAGTGAAGAAAGATTTTATCAACAAGAATTTAGATTTTAGAACCCCTAAACGCCTTCCTTCAAATTATTCATTCAGCTATGCCACAATATTCTGGATCACCTTTCAATTTTAAAATACTACAGGCCTAAAATGGAACTACCCCAAAACAAACACACACACACGCACTTACTTTCTATTTTAAAATCTCTGCTAGCTTTTCTCTATCATCCCTTTAAATCAATGTCTTCAAAAATGTTAAAATCTTAGAAGCTCTGGCTGTAATGCATGTAAGATATATTGCAATAAACAATTAAAAAACCAGGGCAAAATTCAGTCCCATACAAAAGACTCACACAAACCCTAGGCAGATCTGAATGAGAGAGCTTAAATTGTAAACAAGGTTATTCCTCCATCCACTCTGCTGGATGCATTCTAGTGATTTGGCGGGGAATTTACTGCTCTCAAACTGCAGGAAGCTTTTACATAACATGAATCTATAAGACTGGAGCTGGCAGGATGTGGAAAATGTTTTTCTTTTTAAAATAGGCATCCTGAGTCAAGACCAACTTTTCTATTTTAAATCCACCATTTTGCAGAGCTTCACATACGGTTGGGGTACCTTCCGATACACAATGACACAAATTAGCAGGCACTGGAGGTGGAAATTTCTCAGTTGTTCGCATTCTGATCATCAGGAGTTTGCCTGCTCTCCTCATACCCAAGTTCGTGCTGCTTAGAAGGAGAAAAAGCGTTCATAAAAATATTAACTAGCATTATTGATTTCACCTAGGTTGCCGTCTCCAAAGTCTGTGCCACTTTCTGTGTGGATCTGAGGGTCTGTATAAAGATCGCCAACTCCCTGGATATCAACAATAATGAGCTGGTGTCCTGAACGCTCAAATGTGAAGTGACTAAAGGCCTGTAGGGAAATTGTAAAATAATTAAGCGATGGAGAAGGAAATCAAGACAATATAAATGGGCCAACAGGAGGTGAAGGAGGAAACTTAATCCTCATTTTATTGAGAACAACAAGATACCTGACTTTATTTTTCTATTTTAATTTTTTTCATTGACACTTTAAGGGCAATTCATTAGGATATCCTGGCCTGATGCACCGCTGATAAACCTGATAAACCAGTGTAAAGTTGGAGTAAGCCACTGTTGAATTAGGCCCAGTGTAAATAGACGGATAATAACAGCTAGAGATGGAAAAGTCCTATTACATCGGAGTCCATCCCTTGCAAGTGCAGGATACAGCCCTCCGAGAGGGAATCAATCCAAGACCACACTTGGTGGCAAATCCTCGTTGCCTTACTCATGGGAAGTCAACAGGACAGCTTGTGTTGAAAAGCCAGAAGGATTTGGCATGTGGCCTTTAATTTTAACTCAAAGGCCAGAAAGAAGCACAGTCTATTGTTGGCAAACTATCTGGCTGAACATTACTCTGCAGATTGTATGTGAAGCTGCATTACCTTCAATGAAAAATATTAACTAAAAACAATGGTGTAAGCCTAAAATTAAATACTGGGGGGGGGGGTGTTGTTCCCCAGGAGCCACATGGGGTGGGGACCCTTTGTAAGCAGATCTCTAACATGGAAAAGGGGAGGAGGGGGTGTCTTCAGCCTGGACCCCACACAGTAGGGAGTGGATGGGCTGTGGGGCAAGAATAGGAAGGCCAAGTGGGTGAGCTGAAGGGGATATGCATCATTCCCTCCTCCCATACTGGGAATTCTATTTTCCAATGGAGCTCCACTCCTTTAAAAGTGGAATTAAGAGACCGCTATTATGAAGGACAGAACTAAGGAGAGCAGCAGCAGGATGTGGAGTCACAGAGGCTCAGCACAAACAGCCCTCCACCTCCCAATCTCAGGACTATGGAGTTTGGGGGCCAGACCCCTGTGTCTTCTGTGGGTAGGCAGACCCCAGTCCCCAACTGCCAAAGGGAAATGTAAGCATATTCACATAGCTTTCCTTTCTCTAGGGCCTCCTTGTGTGAGCTGTCCTATAAGCTGCAGTGATCTGGCTCTAGGAACATAATTAAGACTGCAAAACGTATGACTGGGCTCTTTAAATACTGCATTTAAAGTGTGCCAAGCACAAAAATAATCCTGCTCTTTTGCATACAGCTGGGACATTTGGCACCTCCTGGGAAGGCCTCCAGAAGGGCTCTGTATTTAATTTTAGGCTTACACCATTGTTTTTAGTTAATATTTTTCATTGAGGATAATGCAGTTAGATAAACACTTTTAGTGCAGCAAATCTTATGAAATATTTTGTTCCCAACCTCTGAAAGGATAGTGCTGATTCCACAACGTGCAAAAAGCCAATGAGGACATAAAACCCTCCATCCACATTCAAGCAAGGAGGTGAATATAAGAAACATTTAAAATGTTGCTTGTGTGGTGCTTTCTACCATTTGTTTTAATCCTTTTATTAGAACCATGAGATTTACATGGATCACATGGATTGTTTGTCTATCTGAGTAAGCTGCTTTATTGCTACAGAAACACAAGTCCTGGTTCACTTATTCAGAGGCTGAAATTAATGGACCAGATCCTCAGCAGGTGTAAATTGGAGAAAGACAATAGAGCTAAGCTGATTTACACCAGCCAAGTATCTGGCCCCTTGTTCTTATCTATTGTACTGATTTAGTAGAATACCATTCAGAATCTACAGCTTGATCCCTTTATTTCTTTAAAAATCTGAGTTTGCAAAATCTGCCCCTGCTAAGGTTGGATACTAACTAAAATAAGGCTCAATATTACAAGGTGCTGAATGCTTTCACCAAGGTGCTGAGCACTCTTAACTCCCACTGAAGCCTGGGTAAGATGAGTATTCTAGGCAATCCTCATGAAGCACTCAGAATCTTGCAGGATCAGTCCCTAAATGACAAAGCCTGTGCTGTAACTGGATACATTAATTCTGCACCATCCTTGAAAATCTGCAATGTCTTTTCTTGGCAAAAACAAGTGGATCGCTCAGTAAAGCCAAGCAAATCCCGAGCAGCGCTAAAGTCTCACTTGTGGGGTAAGGCGAATGTTGTCATCTCGTACGAATCCAGAGTTTGAGTTGTATTTGATGTATTTGCCCTCTATGTAATGTTCCAGATGGAAGAGGGGCTTTCCAGGTCTGTTTTTCATTTCGATAATGCTGGTCTGCACTATGTCAACCTGGGAAAGGAAGCAAGAAACTTTGACAAAGGAGCCCTTCGTTCAAATCAAGAAAAAAGCATGGGAATTCTGCAGCTAAGCAAACTTTGGCAACGAACAGTTGCAAAGACTTGTTTATTTAACAAGGAGAGTGGAGAGTCATGTGCTTTCGGGGTTGCTGGCAAAATTACAAAAAGCAGCAGCAGTCCCTGAAAAACAACTCACTTCTGTTTTTGCTTGAAAGAACAAAAGACAAATCCTTCGAAAAAGCTTTTAGCAGACATTGATTTTTGATTTTTACTGGGGACTTCTGAAGTGCAGTATGAACAATCTGTATACCCGCACTCCCACACATACGGACGTGGCATACAATTTGCAGTAACTACTGCACGCACTACAGCAATGGAGTGACGTCCTGCCCTTTGTCTTTGGGCATTCACAAATTCAGGGTGATTTTAGAAATCCCTACCTCCAACAGAGAAACCATTACAGGTCTCTTTAAGTGATTGGATCTAGTGGATTCATTTGCAGAGGCTGAAGAACCTCCTGATGGCCAGTGTATTTGCAGCTCAAAATGAAGATCACTTGGAAGTATGGGGGAAAGATTTCTTTAGCAATAAAGGGCTATTGCACCCTCAGATATGCATGATCTACTCCTCAAAAAGTAAATTCAGAGCCATACATGTGATTCCAAAGCCAGAAAATGACTCTTAATTTTCATTGCTGGTAGATCCTTTTTCCATTTCTCAGACATCTATGTTTGGGAAGTTCTTGCCTCCTCTGAAATACCATCTATTAAGTATTTGCTAGGCAAACACAAATGTATTGCAGCTGGCAGTACATTTTGTAGCATCCTGGTTCTCGCTAAAGCAGGGATATCCCTGGAATACGTGTCTAGAAATCTTGACTAAAATGCCTTAACTTTGCTTTCAGCTGTTCTCTGTTGGTAGGTTAGGTATTTGCATACAATGCCCTTAGAAAGCATGAATGCAACCAACGATATTGCACACACATAGCACTTTTTGTTAAAATTCAACTACCATAAAACAATTAATGAAAAATGCTCAGCGTGGGCCACACGGCTTCATCTGAGCAATTAATTGGCATTGACCTTAATGGGATTTGCACAGATCAATCCCTGTGAACTGGATTTGAAAACTTACCCCTTAAAACAGAAAAACCGAATTTCTTGCTCATTGGTTCACTTGGTGCTTTGTGGTACCTGTTTTGGTGGCTTGTGCCGGTTATACTCCTCTCCCCAAAGTTTTGCTTCCATTTGAAGTCGGACATCCTCAAAGTATACATCCCTGTCTACAGTCTCAATGTATTGCTTGGCAACATAGTTAAATGCACCTCTCCAGTTTTGAGTGTGTAAAAAATTGGACAGCTTTTTCCTGCAAGGCAAACCAATTGCAGATAAAAGGGAAACTCAGAACTTTGATTCAATATTCCCCATTCCCTCGCCTCCCAAAACACCAAAATTCAATGTGTCAAATTCTTCCCTCAACAGCAACCTACAACAGGATCTGACTGATGAGACTGAACAGATATTCGAGCTGAAAAAGACGTCTGAGCACATATCAGGGAGGAGGGAGAAAGAAGCATCTTGCATGAATGCTTTGCAACTTGCTAAAAGAACCTGTGACACAGCAGAACAAACCTGTGACACAGCAGAACAAACACAGCTGGGCTGCTGTAATGTAGTACTTGTCCCTACCCTCTCACTTCCCTTCTGATCTCACACCAATGCATGAGTCAGTGGTGTTTGTCTCAAGCACGCACTTGTTCTAAGCCAATCGCTTTGGCTTGCAGAAAATTAAAGGTGATTTAGAAACTTTAACAGAGAGGAAACAGCCCTTTTCTCCTCTGATAAGGGTAGACTGCTACTTATATAACACAAGAGTAGCTACTCAATCACCCTATGGCAAGGAACAGGTGTTGCAGATCAGAGTCCTTTTGCTTCACCTCTGAAGCTCTGTCAATATATATAAGAAGTCCTTAAGACATAAACACTTAAGAGTGAAGAAAGAAAGACTGACTGCAGAGGGACTGCTGGATGCCAACTAATGCAAGTTGGGAGGCTGCAGGGATGCCAAAATACAGGTCAACTAGAAAACAATAGGTTTCTAGACCTCAAAGGCAATACTTTTGAGTTTGGGGACCTCTATTCCACTCACTCTCTCCTTTCACCTTTCCCAGCAGGCAGGGGTGAAAGTACCTTAAAGGACTTACCGGTACTCTGGAGTCCTTAGGAGGGGGTGGGGCCTCAACCAAAAGAGGCAGGACCTTTACATTCCCGGGCCCTTTAAATCACCCCAGAGCTACCAGCTGCAGAGCCCCAGGGCTCAGGGGTGATTTAAAGGGCCTGGGGCTCCAGCTGCTGCTACCACAGCGGAGCCCCAGACCCTTTAAGTAACCATCGGAGCCCCGGGGGCTCCTGGCTGCCACTGCTACCCCGGGCTCTGGCAGAGCTTTAAAGGGCCCAGGGCGCTGCTGCAGTAGCGGCAGCCGGGAGCCCCTGGCCCTTTACATCACCAGGGCTCCAGCAGCGGGGCTCAGGTGGCGATTTAAAGGGATCCGGAGGGTAGCGGCAGTGGGAGCCCCAGGCCCTTTAAATAGCTGCCGCGACCCCTGGGGCTCCAGCAGCAGGGCTCCGGGGACGATTTAAAGAGTCCGGCGCTCTGGTAGCCGCTACCGCCCCAGGTCCTTTAAACCGTCCCCGGAGCCTGCTGGAGCCATGGGGTAGCGGCAGCGGGGCTCTGGTGGCTGTTGAAAGGGCCTGGGGCGGTAACAGTGGCCAGAGCCCCTGGCCCGCTAAATCATCCCCGGAGCCCAGCTGCGGGAGCCCTAGGGAGGCGGCAATGGGGCTCCAGCGACTATTTAAAGGGCCTGGGTCAGTAGCTGTGACAGGAGCCCCGGGCCCTTTAAATCGCCGCCCAAGCCCTGCCGCCGCTTCCCCAGGGCTCTGGCAGCAGGGCTCTGGCGGCAACTTAAAGGGCCCGAGGCTCCAGCGCTGCTGGGAGCCCCAGGCCCTTTAAACTGCCACCTGGGGAAGCCGAACTGCCCCGGTACAACGCACAGGCTCTTGCCGGTACACCGTACCGGCTTCCTTTCACCTCTGCCAGCAGGCCAACAATAGGGCGTGCTCTGCCTATTCATATGGGGCTTAGGGAGAAAGAAAGTGCACATGGTCTTTCTGTTGGGTGATTTAATTTAGCAGAGATGAGGACAAAAGCTCTGAAGACAGACCAGAAGCAGAAGCCCCTGGCAAAATTGGGGCTGAGCAGCAGCAGTCTGGAGGAGGAGGTGGGAAAGGTAAAGTAGTGTCTGAAGTCGTGTCCATCTAGCTCCCGGTGGTTCTCAAACTATGACCAGTGGTCAGCAATGGTACAAAGAACCTTTTTTGGTGACCTACAGAATGACACTTTTGGGAACCAAGCAGTGCCAGTTAAACTCCTCTCCTTCCCAAGACATTGGGAGTGGAGGGGAGCCCATGAGAAGATCGCCTACTTGCCAAGTAGTGCAGAGCGAAAATACTGGAGAGCGACTGCTGCCCAGGAAGGGAGCCCAGCACACCCCTGCTGGGGCAAACAGACAGTGGCTATGACACAGGCCCTCAAAGGAAGGGGTAAACAGGCAAAAATGAAAGATTCTAAGAGTTCCAACAAGGATTTTAGAGCAGCTTGGCTCTCCAGGGAATCAATCTCTTCCTCCAAAGAGAAGCCAGCTCCCGTGCTCTCCTGCAGCCAGCGCTCTCCACTGTTTGCTAAGCACCTTGCAGCATTTCTGCTGAGTGAAAATTTGTGGAGGGGAAAGAGAAGAGATCTTCATGCAAGTGCACAGCAATCAGAAGAGAGACCGCTGAGTCACAAGGACATAATAGAGGAGGAGGCGGCTCATGGATGAGAAATATCAACGAACCACTGTAAATGAACTCTGTACAATCCAGGAGAAAGGAAGCTAAAGAAACACACGTGAAACTTGTTTAAGTACAAAAGTTTGAGGTAATGACATAATGGTGTCATTACAGTATCTTGGGCCAGGGACACAAAGAGGAATTTGGTCATTTACAAACAAGAGCTGAAAGCAAACAGGACAAACTAAGGGTTGTTGCTTTAACACTGCATCTGGTTTTGCATGAACAGAAACTGTTTTGCTTCTAAATCCACTCAGGCCCAAGTAGTGGGCTTAATGGTTACTTTGTCCTATTTACCGGGATATTCAGTACATTGGGCTGCTACCATTCAGAAGCTTCTCTCTCTTCCCATAAGTGAAACCAGATGTTAAATCCCACTCATCTGGATCCAGGAGTCAGAGAGAAGGGGGAGCTGCCTGAAGCATGCACATGTGTACTTTCTAGGAGACTTTGGCATTGGGAGACTGGAAAGGGAGGAGATTCTTTTCTAGTGCAAACTGATCTACTGCAAGGTGCTGGTACATACAGCTGTATCCTCAAACATTCGCTGAGCAAAGAGAAACCCTCCCCATCCAGCAATTTCACTTACTGGGAAGAATGATTCTTCTTCTTCCAGTTCCACCTTGCTTAGAACACAGTCATGGTGATTATTCTCTAGCATCTGATTCATGTTTAACTCTCAGCAGCATAGGCTTCTGGTAGAACTGGGCATTTCTGGTATCTCTTTCACCTGATTGCAGCTAGCTATTCCTCCCCCTTATATCTGCGTACCCCTGGGCCTGCATTTGGCCCTCCAAGAGTTGCAGACCACTGTAGTCCCATCACATTCAGGACTGTTCCAGCAAACTGGTAACCCACTGTTCTAGGAACATTTGTGTGAGCAGCTGAGCTACAGCAGATGGTGGAAGAGGCAAGTTCCAGCCCTAACTTTTATGGATCTAAGTATCAAGCAACTGATTATGTCTTTTTGGGACTATTCACAGCTACTGTTCCAAGAGTGCTCCAGGAGAGATCATGCCTCATCTCCCAGCATTCCCCAAGCACGCTCACGCTACTATTCCTGAGGAGAATGCAGCATGCTGTCCCTTCTGTGGAGTTCCCTATGCTGTGGCTAGTACCCCGGCGGGATACAGGGAGAAAAAAACAACTGCAGTTGTGCCTGGCCTCTGTGAAAGAGCATAGCTAGGAGTTCCTTGCATCCTCCTTTCCTTGCACATCCATGCAAAGGCCAGGCACAATTTGGCCCACACACTGGGACTGTAATGTGGTTCTCCACCCAGCCATGCTCTCACCCAGCAGGGAATTTTACTCTTTCCCTGCGTTCCTTCCCCCATGTCAGAGAGAACAATTACATTCAAACTGCTGCACTCACAATGACAGGAAATACTACAAGAAGGCCAAAAAGAAAAAGCCAGTGGACGCTTACGTTCTGAAGCACTCCCGCATTGCTCCACGGCCAAAGGGCTGAAAAAAATCCAAAGACAGTCACTGCCATAAAGTTAATCTTTAACAGTATTTGATATTTCCACAGCCCCTTTCCTCCTGCAAGATACCCAAGCACCTCACAAATTACCCACATACAATACAGCTTGAAATGCATCCTTCTCTGAAATGGAAGGTGGTAACCAATTGGCTCAAAGTAGAGGGGAAGGGGAATTTGGGGAAAGGCACCTGGGGCATATAGGTTTTTGCACTTTAAGGTCTGATTCAAAATATCTGTCCAGGCTTGAGTTCACTTTTTTGTGATTGCCCAAAACTTCTGACTTCAAAATTCTCAAGCCCAAATTTAGCTCTGAACGTCCAATGTGACCTGCAGACTGACACCACTCTAAATACGTGCACTTCTGCAGTAACATGTACCAAGCAGCTCCTAAAACTTCTCAAGTGACTCCTTGTTTTAAGCTGCAGGTGATGGTGGTCCTGCCCTCATCAGCAGAAAACCCAGGCAGTTTTTTCCCTAAGAGCAGGAATTATCTGGAAGCCTCAAAAAAACAAGGCTGGCCAGACTGCCAGGCAGCAGCCTGTGGGTTAAAGTCCTAAGCACCCATGCCAGCAGGAGCGGGGAGTGCTGAGGAGGCAGCATGCTGAACTCCTGGAGAGGAGTGTATGCCTCATGTCACTTGTCTCTGGTTGGCATTTGCATGGCTGCTGCTGGTCTGGGGAAGAGCTGCCCCTACATGCTGCTTTACTCCAGTGAAGGGAAGGGTACTGTGCACAGACCCTTAACGGAAAAGCAGAGGAATAAAATGAAAAAAGAGAAAGATCCTGAGGCTTGGAAGCCTCTGTTAAAAAACTTCTGTTAGACACCTTCCCCTAGCTTAGTCTATATTAAGAAGGAACTAATAAATACCCCCACTACTAATAATATTAACAGAAAAAACAGAGACAAATGTGCTCTTACTTGTGAAGCCATTTTGATGAGAACTTCATCTTCGACCCACTCCCCAGTAACTGCATTGTACCTGCAAAATTAGAATTCACACCTCTTAGTAAAATGCAGAAGGAACCAAAGACTTTCCCCCGTGTCACACCTGATCCTAGCTGACTGGGGAGTTGATGTAAGGTTCTTCTCTCTGCTCTATCCTACAGAACTCTGAGCCTCTCCACTCTCCAAATCTACATGGCTGCCAACATACGACTTAGGAAAGAACACTAGCAAATGGCCTCCTAAGAGGGCAGCCCTGAGGTCACCCTGTGGCTTGGCCAGCAAAAAGCCCTCTACTCCAGAGCCCATGTCAACTCTGCAGCAGAAACTAAGACCCTGTCCACACTACAAAATGTGCCTGATTTGCTGTTATGCTAAAGCTCCTCCAGGCTGCTCTTGCTGTGTAAAGAGGGTGGAAATGGTCCTCCGAGAACATCTGCTGCACAGGGGGCCTCCCTGGCTGGTGCAGAGCTGGCATAAGATCTCTACACCAGCCCTGCTCCCAGGTCTTGGCATAGGGGTGGATTGGAGGTATGATGGTGGCATGACCTGAGTGTACTACATTATGGATATTCTCTGCCTCCCAAGGTCCATAGGGGGCCTTAAGAAACAAAGCATAAATTAGAGTAGCCCTGAGGCTACTAAATCTTACACCAGGAGCTGGGCATGCCTCTGCACAACCCTAAAATATAGGGAGAACAAAGGTGGTTTTGCGCCTCCTGTCCTCATCCCTTTCCCAAGCACAGGAACGGACTAACTAAGAATCAAAACTGTTGTATCCATAACACACGATTGTTTCTAGCTTGCCTTTCCTGACAAGCATGGATAGATTCCCTCCTCCACCCTCAAAAATCATGCCAGCCCAGCTATTCTATCTACAAATTGCTTCCCTCGATAGCCTGTACAGCACAGCTTTTAGGGGAAGCAAAACCAGACCCTGCTCTTTTTATTGGGCTATTTCAGTAACCCTAAAGCAGCACTTTCATTATTAAAAATGCACGAGTAGTAAATAAATGTCAGTTCCTCAAATTTCAAACATACAAAACACACAAAACACTTCATGGCTGTGCAGTGTAAATGCTTTAGGAAAGCATGTGCCCAAAGCACCGAATGCAGGTCAGGGGCCAGGACTGGTTTCAGCAGATATACTATGCTGTGCTATTCTGTTCCTTTTAAGGGTTTACATTCCAGCCTCATGGAGCACTGCCGCACGTCCACATAAAGAAACTGCTATTTCAGGAAAGGCACAAAGTGTTACAAACAGGCAGAACTGTTTATAGCTTCAAATGCCATAATGATTTTGTTTTTTTCCTTATTGGATTAATTCTACGGAATATTTATAAATCAATCAGCAACAGCCTTCTCATTTACTTCCTGTCCGTTTCTTGCAATGCTGGAACTTTTAGACATGGCTAAAGTGGGAGAGATTCTAAAATTTTACACTATTTCTTGAGTGAGTATAGTCTTTATAAATGCTAGTTTGTGTCTAAAATGAAACTTTCTTGCCATGGATATTGATTGCACTTATTTACCTAGATAATTATGCAGACTGTATGAAAAAATGAACATAATCCTTTGAAATATACACATGTAACCCAATGGAATCTGCTTAACATCACTATTAGAAGTAGAAACATCTACAGACCTATAACGTGTGGCATATTCTGTTTCAACGTCCTCAAGATGAAATTCTGCCCAGGGATCAGGCATGTGTTTAGCTTTCTGAATGGCATGTTTCCAGGCTTCCTAGAGAAGTTAAAAACTAGAGGTTATTTATATTGAACAACCACCCAATGATTACAAACTTTATAATCACATTATCTACTGTACCTTTGGACCTCAGTGTTCTAAAGGAAAAGATACAGACAGATTGCTGTGCTCTTGTTGAATCAATGAGCTGGGGCGGGGGTGCACAGACCAGTCTGCATCTCTCTCTTTAAAGGATGAGAGCCATATTTTCTAGTTTCATTCCCCTTCCCTTTCTCTAATTCAGTGGTCCCCAAACTTTTTCCGCCATGCTCCCCCTTACCCATAACGGATCCTGTACATGCCCTCCCCTTGGGAACTGTGGCTCGGAGCTGAGGCGGGAGTTGGGGCCACAGTGGGGGCCAGGAGTGGGGCTGGGTGATGCCCCCTCCCCACCTACCATGGGGGTTGGCCTAGGCCTCGCCCCCTGAATGTTCCTCTAGGAGGGCGCTCCCCACTGCTTGGAGACCACTGCTCAAATTGGTATTGATTGGGTACAAAACACCATTCGACATTTTACAATTTCAAGTGCAATGATAAAAAGCACAGAAATGTAAATCAGATCAGAATCTGGTGCTTTACACCACTGTAAATCCAAGTGAGAATTTGGTCTAATACACACAGATATGAACTGAGCATAGCTTGCACAAAATGCAGTAATTTTATAATTTTCAGTGTTTATAGCAGCTATCTGCAATCACATTTAGTAGCCAATGTTAATGTTAGAGAAATTTATATAAAGAGAATTATATTTTAATTGGAACTAACATGTCCTATCAGTGCAAGTAAAGAACAAACCTGCTTTGCATAGTAATATCAAGGAAAAAAAAGCTTTGCAAAAACCAAGGCCTCAAAACTGAGCTCACCACAAGATGCAAAAGCAGAAGAAAGTAGTTATGCAAGGAAAATGGATGATTATTATAGTTCCAGATAAGTAGCTATTTCAGTCTCTGTCAAGTCACAGTAACTCTGAAAATGCATATGTTGAAAATTGATAGTTGTTCCACAAACCACTCTAAATGCTTTTCTCTTAACACTTATCCTGTCCCCCATTTTCACATTACACTATCCCCAGAGCCCCTGAGGCCCAATCCTCCAAAGTGCTGAATGCATTCTGCAAGATGCCAAGTACCTTCAATCACTACTTATGTGAATGAGTAAAGGGTGCTCAGCACCTTGCCAGAGTCACTCAGCACCTTAACAGCCGGGGTCCTTTGTGCCAGCTCCTATCTGAATTTGTGGTAGGGAATACTGATTTCTGGAGCACGGTTTATCACTTCTGCGACTGAATTTGCAATATTTAAAAATAATTTCTAAAAAAAATTAAAACTAAGTATCAATAAAAGCTAAACAATTACAATACAAATATCTATCAACACTGAAATTCCTTTACAAATGCTTTATATTGTATAATAGAAGGGACCTTTATAAAATAATTTACATTTTCAACAAGCAGGTCCATTCTATTACAAAGCAGCATATTCTAAAAGCAAATAAAAAGCCCCACCATCTCCACCCATAAAACCCAGTCATACACAAAACACATTAAATGAAATCAGACACCTGAGAACGTGGGGCTGCTTGATGTCACATGATCTGATGAGCTACATGGGAGTTTCCATTTGTAAGCTATGTATAGGAACAAGTTGAATAAAAACAGGGACACACCCTTATGCTTCACTGAAATATACCTGATAATTTCCAAGGAATCATGTGGTCATGGGGTGTATGTAGAAAACTGGCCTTTTTGTGCTGTTTGGAGAGTGGCTTTATCCCCTTGTCTATCGACTTCACCCTGGAAGGTGCTGAGAGCCCCTGAGAGGTACTGAATGAAATTAATGGGAGCTGAAGGTGCTCAGCACCTCATAGGTTTGAGTCCTACACTTGTATTCTGGTTTTCAAAACAGAGAATCAGCATTAAGAACACCAATTATGCAAGCATGACATTTCTTGGGTTTTAGATTACACAAGGGTGACAAGTTAGAAAATATAAATGAAATAAAAATACTTTAACATCCTCTTTGTTCTTGTTAACAATAGGAAATAATGTGAAAAAACAACGACGTACACACTTTTAAAAGTAAATGACTATTTATGATGGTGAACAAAAGATAAATTACAAAGAACAAAAAATTCTTAAAGGTGATGTTCTGCTTCAGTGATTTCTATGAGTGGAGATGCATCAGTTCTTCTAAAGTATAAAATAATGAATCAAAATACCATGTTTTTAAAAAAGTCTTACAGCATCTACTATGAAAGGTTCCATTTTAACCTACTCGATTACAGTCAACCACAGAGCCCTGCTTAGATTGTTGCTGTGTGTTAGTCTAAAGAGTACATGAGAAACATTAAAATAGGAAAATGTACCTAAGAAAAATGATCAGTTAAGCGCTTCCTTTTTTGATAAATGAAAAATATGCCTTTCCCACTTAGGATATATCTACAGTGCAATTAGACATGCAGCTGGCTTGTGCCAGCTGATGTGGGGCTCAGGCTGCCAGGCTGTTTAATTGCGATGTGGACATCAGGCTGGAGCCTGATCTCCGTGACCCTCCCACTTTGCAGGGTCCTAGAGCCCAGGCTCCAGCCTGAGCCCAAAAGTCTACACCACAATTAAACAGCTCCTTCGCCCAAGCTCCAAAATCCGAGTCAGCTGGTATGAGCCAGTCACAGGGTTTTAACTGCAATATAGACATACCTAGAAGAAGCTGTTTTTCAAAATGCGTATTCCGGAGTAAAATACAACTTAGAGTATCTGTGCACAAATCTGTTCAAGTCAATGGAACAGCATATGTAAGTACAGGTTAAAGCACTGGAGACATTATTTGGTAGAAAGATTGAGGGGTCTGATCCTGAGAAGAATTGCATTAATTTGAAGTCAATGAGAATCTGCCATTGACTTTGGTGGGAACAGAATCAGGCTCAATGGGAGTTGATGTTACTTTGCAGGATCAAACTCAAAATCATAACAGATTTGGGCTCAATATATTGTATATACATGGAAACAACAGCAGCGTTAAAATTCCCTCACCCTCCGCAATCACCAAATGGCACATGATTCTATTACCATTTTTGTAATAACTGATATCTATCTAGCTTGCAAAAATTTCCACAGTATTAGAACGTCAAATACATTACACTTAATCAGCTGTGGTGGGTAAGTCAACATGTCTACCATGTTCAGAGCCATAGCATATTTGTACATACAGATCCTGTTAGCTAATTATTAGAGCCCTGCACAGATACAAAATTTGTATCCGAATCGGATCCGTGATCTGCAAACATGGTCTGCAGATATCTGTGGATATCCACTGATTTGCAAGGCTCTACTAGTTACACACGGCCAGAGCATACTTTTTTTGTACGTTGCTGACTGCAAATTTAAAACGTCACAAAACAATGTCTATTGAAGAACAATTTGCACCAAGCATTCTACAATGCCTACCCAGTTTGACCTTCAATACTTGAACCATGTAGCCCACTAATATTACTATTTTCTGTTACTAAACCAATTATGTTATAGGCTAGATTTAAAGATCCTGGAAGATGACAGGTACCTCTTGTGAGGTGCCAAGTGACCTCACCTTGTAAGAACTTCAATGGAGGCATTCAGCTCCTTGCAAGATTAAATCCTCAGAATGGAATTTTACATATAATCTTTTGCCTGAAACACCTTGCACTATTCGCAAATGTTGAATCTTCTGGGATGTTGAATCTGCTAGTGGTTTCTGCTTATTCATGGAGACAGATAATTTGTTAGCCCATGTAACTATACAGGATGTGGGAGTGGCTCAATTGAAAGAGCATGAGGGTGTAAGGCGAGCAGTTTTGGGGTAGGAATCTAGTGGCAACCAAGCCTGGGGAGCTGAATTTGATATTATCATCGTTATTGTTAATTACTTTGCTAATAAAGCTAAGCACCCAGAAAGCGTGTGGACTTTGTTTTAGAGCAGGTTGGGAAGGACAACTCTTCATACCTAGCTAGCCTATCAACTAAATGTCATGCTCAGGATCATTTATAGTTCAGTAAATATCTATTTGACCATAAGCTTATTAAACTATCTTCAAATCCCAAGGACAGTATTATTGCCAAAAAAAAAAAAAAAAAAAAAATCATGCTTTGTTGAACCATCCTGTTTTCACCACCCAGTGATTTATCACATATAAAATTATATTAATGCAAAATTACAGCTAACATTTTAAATGCATAAAAATCAGGAAATTCAAAGTTATGGTTCCTACAGCAACTTCAGCTGACTTCCTTACCCGTAGACAGTATTTTGTATTACTGCATACAGTGTTTAATGCTTAATGCTTAATGCATACAGTGAAGATGGGTAAAAGTAGAAACTCAAATTCAAACCTTCAGTTTTTGGAGATCAGGGCATTCAATCTGAATCCCTGAATCTGAACCTGTTCTTCTGGTTTTAGTTTCAGGTCAGATCCAGTTTCTTTTTCAGGTGAGGCCAAACTCTTCCAAGAATTGCCCTTCCATAAGATTTCAGCAGCAGGGGGTGAGAAGCATAAAACAACAGCTGATCTGGTACTATTTCTGCCATTTTGGATTGAAACCGTTCATAAACAGCCTGCGAGACTTCAGCAATGTCAAACCCAAAACCCAAGCCCTAATCCCATACAAATTTTACTCTGGATGTGGACCTGAACACTGATTCCTGAGCCCATCTGTAATATAAGTAGAATCTTTTAAACTGACACCAGCCTAATGTCCGGATGAAGAGGCCATTAAAAATAGCGTGAAGAGACTTATAAAATGTGCTGAATAAAGTTTATACACATTTCATTTCATCTTCACTTGGCAACTTCTTCATTGACAGACATGAACTAAAAGTCTTTCACCAACTAAATTTCTGGTTAAACACCACTTAACCCAGGGGTGGGCAAACTTTTTGGCCTGAGGGCCACATTGCGGTTCTGAAACTGTATGGAGGGCCAGGTAGGGAAGGCTGTGGCTCCCCAAACAGCCTGGCCCCTGCCCCCTAATTGTCCCCTCCCACTTCCCACCCCCTGACTGCCCCCCTCAGAACCCCTGCTGCTCCTTGTCCCCTGACTGCCCCCTCCCGAGCTCCCCCAGCGCCTACCTGCCCCCCTGGGACCCCACCCCCTATCCAACCCCCCCTGCTCTCTGTCCCCTGACTGTCCCAACCCCTATCCACACCCACGCCCCTGACAGGCCCCCCAACTCCCACGCCTATCCAACCGCCCCCTGCTCCCTGTCTCCTGACTGTCCCCCCCCACCCCCCGGACCTCCTGTCTCTTATCCAACCCCCACACTCTCGGCCCCCTTACCAGGACTGAGAACCAGGACTGGCAGCCATAAGTAGTATACCGTAAGTAGCACATTTATACGGAGAGCAATTTAATACACTACACTGGCGGCTCTCGCAGCCGTGATGCCCAGCAGGAGCTTGCAGCCGGGGACTAGCCTCCCCAGCTGGGAGCTCAAGGGCCGGGCAGGACAGTACCTCAGGCTGGATGTGGCCCGTAGGCCATAGTTTGCCCACCTCTGACTTAACCACTTGGCACTAAACAAATGGGTCCCCCACTACATGGATTTTATGCTAATTCTGTCTCATTGAAGCACCAGCCATTGAAATTTGCCACCACTGGGTACCGAAGGCTTTGTCTAAACTAGGATTTAAAGGTGTGGGGTTAGGATACGTTAGCTGACATGTGCTAACTAAAACGTGGAAGGGGGGAAGCAGCAGACGTGATCTATCTTGATTTTATTAAGGTGTTTGACACAGTTACACGTGATATTTACATGAGAAAATGAGGGAAATGTGGTCTTTATTAAATTACTATAAGGTGAGCGCACAAGTGGTTGAAAGACCATATTCAAAGAGCAGTTATCAATGGTTTGCAGTCAAACTGGAAGGGCATGTCTAATAAGGTCCTGGGTCAGGTGCTTTTCAATATTTTCATTAACAATTTGGATAATGTAGAGGATAATACACTTCTAAAATTTCTGAATGACACCAAGATGGGAGGGGTTGCAAGCACTTTGGAGGACAGAATCAGAATTCAAAATGATCGTGACAAATTGGAAAATTGGTCTGAAAACAACAAGATAAGATGAAAATCATTAAAGACAAGTGCAAAGTACTACCCCATGGAAAGAAAAATGAAATGGTTGGGATAACTGGCTAGGTGGTTGTATGGCTGAAAAGGAACTGGGGGGTCATGGTGGATCACAAATTTGTACAGGAATTAACAATGTGATGCAGTTGCAAAAAAGGCTAACAACATTCTGTATGTATGACAGGAGGTAATTGTCTCTCTCTATTTGGCACTGGTGAGGCCTCAGCTGGAGAACTCTCTCCTATTCCAGGCACCCCACTTTAGGAAAGTTGTGGATAAACTAGAGATAATCCAAAGGAAAACAACAAAAATGATAAAATGTTTAGAAAACCTGACCTAGGAGGAAATTTTTAAAAAAACAGGCAAGTTCAGTCTTGAGAAAAGAAAACTGAGGGGGATATCTGATAAATCTTTAAATATGTTAAGGGCTGTTATACACAGGACAGTTCTCAATTGTACTCCACGTCCACTGAAGGAAGGAAAAGAAGTTACGGGCTTAACCTGCAGCAAGGGAAATTTAGGCTAGATATAGGAAAAATTTTCTAACTATAAGTGTAATTAAGCTCTGGAATAGGCTTCCAAAGGAGGTTGTGGGAATCCCCCTCATTGGAAGTTTTTAATAACAGGCTGGACAAATACCTGTCAGGGATGGTCTAGGTTTAGTTGGTCCTGACTCCTGTCTCAGTACAGGGAGGTGGATGTAATGGACTCTCGAGGTCCTTTTCAGCCCTTGATTTCTATGATTGTATGTTCTGAAAGTCTACTGTAGATAAGGCAGCGTTTAACCTGTGCTCCCTCCTACGCTTCAACTCCACCAGTTTAAACACACATTAAATTCTAAGCTGCATGTCCACACTAGAATTTTAGGTCTTGTCTTCACTAGAAAAAAAAAAGTAAATTTTTAACATTAACACATGTTAAAATACTAGTATAGACAAGGCAGTTGTAGCTGGTTGAGGTTAACCGTGTTTGTGAGCCGAGGGATTACGTCAAATTGCAAACATGTTAAAAACATCGACACTAGGATTTTAACATGTTGTCATTGGGTGCCCGCCTCTCAAGCGTGCCTTCATAGCCCGAGGTCAATTTGCAGGCAGCTTGCTTCTGTTCCCCTTTCAAGGGGCTTCTCGAGTAGACTCCACATGCAGGCTTTCTGTCCAGTACCGCCCCTCCTTGGGGTCTGGTATTATTAACAAAACAGTTTGAAATAAGAAGTCTCCTCAAGTCCATTTGTCTACCCTCTTATTGGTCACTCTCAGGCCTTTCCTGCCTGTAATCTCACTTGTCTGTAGTCTCATTCTCCAGTCCCAGGCTCCGCTCTTGTAGCATACTTGCTCCCAGTAGCCTCTGTATTCCAGTGTGGTCTCCCTGAACATTTTCCCCTCCTCCCACATTCCTGCTGCTCTTTATAGGGAAATCAACTAATCCCAGATCAGGCAATTACCAATTGCCTCCTTGGTAATTAGGGTAGACAGGCTCCAGGCCTCTACCGCTTAGGGATAAGCCACCCTGTTACACACCTGTTAGCTAATGTGCGTTAAAAATACACCCTTTTTCCTAGTGAACACAAGGTCTTAAAAGGTGTTCGCTAACACTTGTGAACAATACACATTTAAATGCTGGTCTAAACAAAGTCTAAGAAGTGTCCCAATTTAGCAGAGTCCTCAGTTAAATGGAGTACATTAGGAGGGTCTATAACCTGAGGACAGACGACAGTTGTGGTTCTCAAGGCTCTGAACTGTGACACTATCCTCCCTGCCCCATCCCAAGGGCAATCAGGAGGGCAGCTATGGAGACTCTACACCTGCTAGGGAGCCTCCAGATTAGAGGGGTCTCCATTAGGAGACTTACAGGTGGATTGTGTTCCCTTTGCATTGTCTGATTGGTGCAAAGGGAGCAGAATGGGGCAGAGGATCTGCCCTACAATACGCACTGACTTTGAGGTTGGGGGCAATGTAATATGTTTGGCCCTCAGGCAGAAATGGTTGGATACTACTAGAGCACACTGTCTGGGGCTGGTGGTGGAATTTATCGCAAAATTTAACATCAGAGCTCTATTATCAAAATGTAGAGCGCCCACCACAAGAAACACATCTAAACCCAACTGTCTAAATGATGTTCATTTATGATGTCTCAAAAATTATGATTGGTTTTGTTCAAATAAAGATACTCAACTCAGGCACATTGCTTTGCTTGATATCATTCATGACAGAACATCTAGTCTTACAGCCCAAGTTTTTACATTAATAATATTGCATTAGAGTTACAACAAAAACAGCAAATCCATCTGTTTGGGTTTTTTAAAGCAGCTGAACTACATCAGCTGTGCAGTCTTAGACTCAAACCTGCTCGTGTTCCAGGTATGGAGTTCCCACTGAATTCAAGTGGAGTTTTGTAAGTGAATCAATGACAGGATCAAGTTACTGGCTTAATTGACTTAACTACAAGTCTGAAAAAATAAAAGCTGTAATTTTCATGGAAACCTGTTAGTTGCAAGAAATGAAGCAGCTAGAGAGAGAAATGAGATTAGAAGCCTATTTAGGCTTGAGTCCAATGCTTACCTTAAAATTGAATGAGTTTCTAGGAGAAGAGGTAGAACTGTAATGTTCATCTTTTGCTAAGTTGCTGTAATAATTGGCGACTTTGTTGTTTGCAGCCTTGTTAGATACTGGATCATCTGTTATCGGGCAGATGTAATAACTATCCTCATCCTCACTATCAGTATCAGGATAATTTCCAGAGACCGCTTTATTTGACCTGGCATCATCAATACCTTCTATACGAAAGATAAGGTCCTCGTCCGCCATGTTTGTGGGAGGTTGGTTTAATTCGTGCAATGATTAAAGTAGCCAGTATTACAATACGCATTTGAAATGAGGGAAGAACCTGGGAGAGAAAAAGAATGAAATTAAAGAAAATCAAAGGTCCTGTTCTTTTAAAAAAAAAAAAAAAAAAGGCATGAAGCCAAAATTTATGCTGGCCAGTATTAGCAAAAATTAGTCAATAATCTGTACATGGGTGTGTAAAATGGGTATCTGGACACCTAAATATGCCTCTCAACACCCAAATGCAGGATCTGAGCTCCCAATTTAGGTACCCAAGTTTAAAATTGTCATAGGATATAGAAGAATTGGCTCAGAATAAGAATAGAAATTTAATATAAAATCTTAGGGACTGCAAATAAAATTGGATTACTCTAGTTTACCTTTAATAGCATTCTAGGCTCCATTTATCAGCTTTCTTCTTTGAACATATCTACTCTTACTTGTTCAAAAACTTTGGGCCCGATACTACAGTTTTTACTCAGGCAAAACTCACACTAACTTCCCCATAACTCTGTATATTTTGCCCAATCCAAGGACTTCAGGATCAGGCCCTCTGTTTTCCAAAGGCAGCTTTTCCATCAGGGGATTGCGTACAAATGGAAAGCACAGAATAGGATTAGCACAGAATAGGATTAACAGACTCCAGGGAAAGGGGCTACAGAATATTACTGGGAGTGGATGGGGAAGATGAAACCAGAAAACACTTTCTGTGCCAGGAAGGTTTTGTATTACTCGGCCCCCAGCTCACATGGGCTAGTCAGTCCAAAGTAAATCACTGTGTGTGTGCAGCCAGGATGCCACAAGTGTCCTCTGAAGTGAGGACAAATGAGGCTGTCAGACAGTTGCTGCTGCTCTAGCCATTAAAGTGAATTAAAGGAGTCTAAGTGTGGAGGGAATGCACAGGAGAGTCACACTTCAGTGCTCTTCTCTGGCTTCAATCTCATTCTGATTCCCTTCCCAATAGGGATGCTCTTGCTGTCAGTTCCTGTAACAGAAACTCTCCAGAGAGCTGGCTGGCTTGCTCAGTGCTAGGCCCTTCCCTTTGGATGATCCACCAGAGCCTGGAGTTGGCAGCCTTCAAGTAAGAATATTTATTTACATTATTTTTTCTTTCCTCTCTTGATTTTGTTCATTCCCAGCTGGTGACAAAGAGCCTTATCCAAAACTTATTGAAGGCAACAGAAAGGTTCTTGCAGATTTCAGTGGTCTACGGAACAGGTTCAGAGTCTGGGATGACACTAATTCACACATACCAAATGTCTCTATCTGGCAAAGACAGGCCCTGTGTTGAAGCAAAACAGTCAAACTTTTTCCACTCTATCCACCCAAAAAGTTGTCCTAATCCAATGACTTTTAAAGGCCAATTTCTATTTTCTCCCCAGAGCTCAGAGGCTGGTAGACAAAATGGTATATTTTAGCAATCCCTCTTTGTTAGCCACTGTAGGTAGTTTGTGCATTTTATCATAGAGACATAGGATGGGAAGAGACTTCCTGCCTCACTAAGTCCAGGACCTTGCTATTGCAGGCAACCCTGTCATATAATCACCTTCATAATTTTAATCTGGATCTTGATAAATTTAAGTAAGTCTCTTTTCCCTACCCCACTCCTATTGGATGGCTGTTCCAGAGCCTCCAGACCTATCTATCATAGTGTTTAGACACAAAGCATCAATAGGCACTTCAACCATAAATAATAAATTGAGCTAGTTCTATCAACTCCCTGGTGCTCCCTGCTTCAGGAACCTACTCCATTTGTTCATTATGTGACGAAACCATTAGCATCTAGCTCATATTCCCTAATTCCTGCCCCTGGTTTTGTATTCTTTTCTAATAAACAGGCCTGGGAGACAATTATCAAGCTCTTTCATAGCTAAAGAGAAAATGAAACAAAATGACACCCTGCTGGAAGATCACTATGAAGTCATTTTTGTTTTCTCCCTAGTTCCATGATCTTTCTTCATAACTAAACTCAATGGTCCAAAATCTTTGCAAAACCAAGGAACCTTCCTGAATACTTATCAGGATCCCAAGGGGTATAGCTAGCTTACATAAAATGGCATAGTCTGCAGACCACCCTTAGTCTCCTGGGCACAGATGTAACCCCACTACAGGTATCAGCATGTAATAGGCCATCTTTATCTGAACAGCCTCCACTCAGATTAAGATGGAGCATCACACACTGGCTTAGACTCCACTCCCATGTGAAAGATGGGGTGATGGCAGGATAGATCATAGAACTCTGTCTGTCACACTGAGCCTGGGAGATGCATTTTGGCCACACCTGACTTAATTTTTTTAATATTCCAGTTATTTAATTTCCTCTGCATTGTCTCCATAACAGGAACTCTATCTTTTCTAAGGTGAAGAATACAACATGAATCTAATCTACTGTTAATTTTTATTACCTTCTAAGTAGGAAAACTCTGGTTTCAAAGTTTCAGTTACTTCTGCAGAACTGTGTAATACAGTAACTGACATCACAACAGCACATGCAGAGCTGGAATGCACAGTGATCTACTTCTGCCCACAGTCTGATTATGGATTTGGGGTAAGGGCAGATCATCTCCCATCTTTGCTCTTAATTTAGCCTGCTTTCTGCAAAACCAGGGGTGTTTTGCATGAAGAACAAACTTATTTCAAGCCTACCTCCCCCTTTTTAAAACTTTGCTGCATTTTTTAAGAACACTACCCATCGCAGCGCCTGCTCCTCTTCCTAATAAGCTTACACAAATTGTTGATATTCTGAAACAATAGTAGGGCTCTTTAATTATGTCCATCAGAAATTTCACAGAAGGTAATTATTCTAGAGGAAAATAACTGTCCGTCCCATAATACTTTCCACATGAGCTCTCAGGCTGCAAAAGACTGAAATTGTAACTCTCTCACTGATACACACAGCATAACCTTCAGGAGGAAAGATTTAAAATGCCCTTAAAATTAATATAAAAAGGTCCAAAGTGTGGCATATAGCAGTTGGCCTGTGTAAGGAGCAGTGTGAAGCCACACTACCCTTGGGGAGCTCAGCCAGGCACAATTGCTCCTGATGCACCATCCTTTGGGGCTTGTCTACATGGGAAAGTTTTACTAGTTATACCAGAATAATTACACTGATATAGTTATACTGGTATATCATTTTAACTTAGTATTATTCCCTGGATGGATACTCTGATGGCATTTTTCAGTTAGCGCAGACTCCTTCCAAAGTGACATATGCTAAACCAAAAAAAGACCATCTCCTGCTGCAATAAGAGTGTCCAAACAAGGAGTGATATCAATAACTGTAGTGGCTTAAATTCACACCTTAGCTTACACTGGTATAACTTTCCTGAATAGACAACATTTAATCTAGTATGTATTAGGCATGTCACAATCCAGCCTGAAATGAAGTGTCTTTCCAAATGAAAATAAGAGAGAGAGACTGATTTTTGGAAAGTACAGAGAATCCTGCCATATTTTCATTCATTTTAAAAGTGCAGACAAATGTAGACAATAATTTAGTCAACAGCAATTGGAATAGGTCAAAAATCAGAGCACTCTTTAACAAAGTATCCTTTGTTAATTTAATTCATCACTGTGACATGATCACTCTCCCCATTTAACTCCTATGTTCTCGACTTCCTTACAATTCCCTGCTATAACGTGGAGACGTTTCCTGAAAAATTGGCCACAATCAGCACTGAATCATTCTCTCCGTTATTAACTGCATTAATTCAGCAATCCAGGCCCTTGCAAACAGTGGGGATAGAGGATGACACAAGGTGGCACTGAGTTCCAAAGTTATAAAAAAGCAGGTACAATCTGATCCATCACTCTTGGGACTAGGAATCAACCTGCTACAAATCTTCCTGTTCTGACATACTAAAGCACTTCACCATCTGATTTCACATAGGTCAGTCACTGACTAAAATGACAATTGGTCTACTTCTATTGCAAGCTATACTGTATGTATCTCAGTTAAAAATATTCCGCAACTAGTTTATTACAGCTCATTTAATGGGACTAGTAAAATGAAATAAAAATATGACACTTCCTCAGTTTTTAAAAAACTTTGGTAAGTGATTGTTAACATTTTAAAAGGGACAGAACAAGTAGGAGCTGGATCTTACTGTACTCACTACTAACAGAACAGTGCAGAAAGCAAAAATTCAGCAACACGATGCAATAACATCACATGTTTATATTAAAATTAGTTAATCCTTTTCTTATAATTCCAGAACGAGTCAGAGCAAGTGTCTCTCAGAGGCTTTCTATACATATAACTGCTTCCAGAGCAAATAATAATGGACATCATGTGCACATCAAAAAGAGAAGCTATGTGTGGACTCTTGTCTTACTATAACTTCACATATCCAATTACATCAATTCTAGAGAAACTGTATGTGGACGGCTGAACACTGGAGCCCTCAGAGCTGCGTTACCCACTAGAGCAATAGTGGAACAATGGGAAGCATGTTTCCTGAGGCTCAGGTTCCACCCACAGCAAAGGGTGGAGATTTTCATGCTTATCTTCCTTGAGAGACTATTAATGATGATTCAGCAGAACTCAAACAGATACATTGTTATTAATTCAGCTCCATGTTGGGATAGCTGTGGATTTCACACTCTTATGTGTAGAAGCAATGCACCAGGCAGGTTTTACCGCCCTTGATGATACCCTGATGATTTTCCATGTTTTCCTGGCTTTACGCCCCCCTCACCCTCCACATATACACTCTTGAAGTCCCATATTAGAAGACTCTTTTCAAAGCCCACTGACTCCAGTCCTCAATAAGCCTGAAAGGGTCAGTCATGCTTCTGAGCAATGTGAGGTACTCAGCCCAGGCTGCTTGTGTCTCTAGAATGACAGAATGAGACCTGGGATCCCTCATGGGAGCGCAGGGACACCTCTCGGGGTGATATTGTGTCTACTCACTAGCTGCAGTAGCGTGCCAGTTCCAAGAGTCTATAAGGGCCACCAAATATAGCTTCTAAAACAGAGAAAGTGACATTTCAGGCCTGGTGTCACAGGGGCAGCTCCATTGCACCTGTTTCTGCTAAGGCTGAATTTGGCCCATCAGATATATTTGTTGCCCAGCAACCCCAGATTAGGAACATGCCCCTCATTATACACGATCAGATTTCCTCTTGATATGCCAGTTTGTCTCCCCCTCTCAACTTCCTGCCTTTTTTTTCCATACTGCTTCTAAACTTAAAACAGATTCCCCCTTCCCGTGAGCTAAGAGACTTCCTGGCCTCAGTGAAATTAACAGGAGTTTTTTCCACTGACTTTAATGGGGCCAGGATTTCACCCCTAGTTCCTGCTCTACCCTAGCTCTCATCCTGTCTCAAACTGTCCTCCCAAGCGAAACTGACAAAGTTGATGCCCAAGATGCAAAGATCTGGAACAGTGCAAAACAAGCTTCCAAATGTTCACAAGGGGATTAGCTGAGTTTAAACAAATATTTGTTGGTAAATTTGTCAGTGTGAATTTTGGCAGACTCTTCCAGCATAGGCTGAAAGGACACTGGGCAGGCAAATGAGCAGCTTGTTCTATGCACATTTAGAAGGCAGAGGTGAAATACACAAAGTAACTTCCCTCATCTTCTTCCATAGCTGGAAGCCTTCTGGGTACTAGAGTAATGAAAGTGACAGTGGTTTGCACTTACACCATGTGGTGCTTTATTCATTCAAAATGCTTCATAAACATTAGATAAAAAATCCTTAAAACACACCTGAGTTACATATTCCATTTTACAGACCTGGAAAGCAAGACACAGGGAACAGAGATTATCAGACACCTGAGGGATTTAGATGCCAAATTTCCCATTTATTTTCATGGGAACTGCAAGTCCAAATCCTTTAGGCAGTTTTGAAAACTCTCCTAGGGGAGTTACAGCCAACATTTTCAAAACCTGATACTGATTTTGGGTTGAAGCTGCTCTTCAGCTCCAAGTCCCCTTTGCTCACACAGCCAGTAAGGGCCACAAGGCTCCATGGCTGGCAGAGCCCTCGGGGAGCCCTCCTGGCACACAGCCCCAAGCTAGCTCTCTCCCTGCACACAGCCTTGACCTACCCCTCTCCCTGCCTGCTGAGCTACCCCACTGCCCACACACAGCCCCTAGCTACCCCTCTCCCTGAGCTACCCCCCTCCCACACACGGTCCCTAACTACCCTGTCCCTGCCCTCTGAGCTATCGCACTGCCCGCACACAGCCCCTAACTACCCCTCTCCCTTCCCCCTGAGCTACCCCCCTGCCCGCACATAGCCCCTAGCTACCCCCTCCCTTCACTCTGAGCTGCCCCCCTGCCCGCACACAGCGCCTAGCTACCCCTCTCCCTGAGCTACCCCCCTGCCCACACACAGCCCCTAGCTACCCCTCTTCCTTCACCCTGAGCTACCCCCCCGCCCACACACAGCCACTAGCTATCCCTCTCCCTGAGCTACCTCCCTGCCCACACACGGCCCCTAACTATCCCCTCTCTGCCTTCTGAGCTACCCCACTGCCCGCACACAGCCCCTAGCTACCCCTCTCCCTGCCCCCTGAGCTACCCCACTGCCCACACACAGCCCCTAGCCACCCCTCTCCCTTCACCCCGAGCTACCCCACTGCCCGCACACAGCCCCTAGCCACCCCTCTCCCTTCACCCCGAGCTACCCCACTGCCCGCACACAGCCCCTAGCTATCCCTCTCCCTGAGCTATCCCCCTGCCCGCACACAGCCCCTATCTAGCCCTCTCCCTGCCCCCTGAGCTACCGCCCTGTCCGCACACAGCGCCTAGCTACTTCTCTCCCTGCATCCTGAACTACCCTCTCCCTGCATTGTTATGTTTCCTTCTAAAAAGTAGATCACAACTTTTAAGTGTGCTTTTCAATTAGATTCCAGATATTGTATTATTAGGTTTAAACTGAATTATATCTGTTCATTATTGTCTGTAATTCTACCCACCCTTTTTCATTTAAAAAAAATCTTATTATTCTGTGTACATCAAAATCTGAACTGTTTAGTGGCATTTTCTTTTTGTGACATTTTGGTACAGTAATACAGCAAGAGTTTAATAATTTCACTGTGCATACAGCACTCTTCCCCCTTGTGCAAGGCAATGTGTCACATCTCTACGTTGGCAATAAATCTATGTGTCAATGGGAATTTTTTCCCCTCCATCTGTTTGATTTCCCCCCCTCCATACTGTATTCCTTTGGCTATTTGAATAAAGCAGCATGCACGCTGTTGAGAAGGAAATCTGCTGATTAGTACATTTTAGGGTCATTACATCAACAATCTACAGTCAAAACAGTCTGGTAACATCCTCCACTCTGAAACAGGCAAAAAGCTCCTTGTGAAAAAACTGTCATCGGAAATACACTTTTACAAAGAGCAAATTACCACTCCCTGATCACTGACAAATTTAACCCCACCCCAACCCACAAAAGGCCTTTAATTTCATTAGCCATCAGACGTTTATGAACTTTACATCCGTCTATAACCCCCCCACCCCCTGCCTTCTACAGTAACAGGCAGCCCTTGTAAAAACATTACAGTATAGTATTGGCCTCTGTAAAAAGGAAAGATATAGTATTCTACAGTAATGGTCCTGGTCTAAATACTACAACATATCTGCCAACATTCAAAAGCTGTAAACTGGGGGCATTTACAGAGAAAAACCTTTTAGTGCCATAATGGGAAATTTTTGCAAGGATCGAGTGGGGAAAAAAATAATACTCTAGTATGCCGAATAAGAGCAATCAATTACTACCAAAAATGGGTGTTGAAAATACAAAAGTGTCCATGTGTAATGTGCCACACTGAGCGCTAGAGCGGGCACACAGACTGAGCAGGATTTCAGGCCGAGCCGTTTGCCAGCCCTGCCCAGCGAAGCAGCCTCCTGACCCCTTCCCACCATGCACGGAGAAGATATGCCGCTAACCGGGGAGCCCGACAAAACCAAGGTGCAGAAGCGGGCTCCATTGCAGAGCCTGGCCTACCTTGTGCAGACGGACACACGGTGGAATGCCTGGCCTACCTTGTGCAGACACGCACGGCTCCCGGAGCAGCAGGCCAGGAAGCAGGGCTCTCCCCGCCGCAGCTGCACACAAACTCCGACGAGCGCTTCCCTCCGAGGGTCGCGCGCCAGCTGCTTCCCCGGGGGAGCGCACGCGGACAGCTCGCCTCTCGCCTCGGAATCAGCCCCCTCTCGCTCTCCCTCCCCAGTCCCCGCGGAGGCTGGCTGGCTGAACCCTCCCTCCACGGGCTGGCGGAGGGCGGTACTGCAGCAGGCAGGCATGGTGCGTGTCTGCCTCACGCACAGCGGCTCTCTGCACGGCGGCGAGAAGCTACAGCCTGCGCGGAGTGTGAGCTCCCCGGAGCCTTGCAACAACCCTCCCGCCCCCCACCGCCTAATGCCCTCCGCTTGTTGCTGCTGGCATCGGCCCAGCCTCAGCACATACTGCTTACGATTTGGGGGGGGGGTCTCCTGAGTGTTGAAACTAGAGTGTGGCACCCAGGAAACATGATCCCTCCCACCTGGTCTCGTGTTTGGAGGGACTACTTGGCGACAGGTTTCAGAGTAACAGCTGTGTTAGTCTGTATTCGCAAAAAGAAAAGGAGTACTTGGGGACACATGACAGACACGGCTTTGGGACCCCCAAACTCACAGCATCGCCTCCTCCATTCCAGCCAGCAGAATAGTGGGGGGTGGGGCGGGTCATCAGCCGTTGAAGCGACTGCAGGACCCCCAAGAGTCTTTTCGTTCTCATTTTTTAATTTTCTTTCCTGGGGATAGTGCTACTGAAAGGTACCAGACAGTTATTGGAGACCTACTCACAAGGCCCAGAGTTCAAAGGACACATTGTGTCCCACCCCTGTTCTGAAGGGAACACCCAAGATAAAGGGGTTAGAATGATCAGTTACATGCCCACTGTTTATCTTATCTAGCTGCACAAGGGTTTACACTCTTTACATTAACAAATTTATTTGAGCATAAGCTTTCCTGAGCTACAGCTGTAGCTCAGGAAAGCTTATGCTCAAATAAATTTGTTAGTCTCTAAGGTGCCACAAGTCCTCCTGTTCTTTTTGCGAATACAGACTAACACGGCTGTTACTCTGAAACCACTGGTTACATTATTAACCATAATGGGAGCTACACCCAGATATTTACACTATAGAATATTCACATATGTCCTTAGGTGTATGTTACTGCCACTGAGGTAAATGAGAGTTCTGTTTGATCTGGCGGCCTCTTCACAAACAAGTAACATACGTTACATATTTTCTAGCCTATAGTTTGGCTTTGCATAATGGTTCACTTGGTGAGTCTGCAAGATATTACTGCCCAGATGCAAAAAACAATGCACAACAGTACATGCTGTTTAAAAGCAACATTTTGCCATAAATGTTCCTGAAGAGCATTGTAAACTGTATAGAAGGGGGGAAGGAAAAAAATCCAAAACATCTACTTTAATGTTAGTCACCAATCACAATAGCCACTCAAAAATCAGGTAGGAATACACTGTAATTGTAACAGTAATGAAAAGGAAGGTCATGTGCTTACATAAGGATGTTTCTAATGTGGCAGTTTCAAAAAGCTTCACTTTTTGCTTTGACTAAACCCAACAGAAAAGTATAAGTTACTCTTGACAATGAACTGAGAGACGCAAAGTAAATCCTTGTATGCAATATTAAAATAACAATATTATTTCATATATAGATATATACAAACATTTATATTCCTGGAATATTGCACATGAATTCTTACCTGAATTGGAGTCGGTGAAATTATGTATTAAGTCTCTTTACCCACTTTACTTGCAAGAACACATCGGAGAAAAAACAAATAGACACAAAAGTCAGTGAAATGCAATACAGTCTACAGAGATCAGTGTCCAGAAAATACTTTCCTTTATATCTCAAATTCAACAGCTCTTTAAACAAAGTAGGCAGATTTATTCCCTGTGGCCAATTCTTGTACAGATTGGTTTTGTGGAAGAAAGTCGTAAGTAATGACAGACATGAATAATAATATTGGTATATTTTAACATAGCACTCTTCAAAATATTGCAATCCAATTTGCTGGACACAGAAGATAATTTCCACTAGTGGAATGTTCCTGTAGCTTCCTATTCTAAATAGCATCCAGCAGGTATAGTCGTGTAATGCAGTAAATAACTAATTAATTACAGCAGATGGCAGATCTACTGCCCTAATCCTTTGCATGTGAATTTCTGTGTGAGCCAATTTCACTTGATTCAATTAAGATTTTATCACTGTTGTGCTTGTTTCTGTCCATTAGTTACCTATATTAGTCAATTAAGAGAGTTTACATGCTATGAAACAGTTTCAAATTTAAAAAAACAATTCTTATAAACACAGGGCAAAATATTATTGCTTATTTTCAGAAGTTAAAAATATTATATGCTACTTTAACCATGTACATTCCACACATTTGTATGAAAAGGATGTGTGAAAAAGGACCAGATTGATAACTAATTATTTGTTCACAAAAAGTTATCATTTTGCTGCCTGTGTGTGGAATTCTAATCCCCCTTCCGCAAAGACTAGAGCTGGGAATGATTTATGCCAGTGCCTATGTTAAGCCTCTGAACGTGCCTACAGGGAAAAATCAGTGTTCCCAGAATCCTGAGATGATTCCAGTCCCAACTGTATGCTTATGTGATTAATAAAATTACTGTGCCTTCTCTGTAATCAACATGATTTCTGAATGCAACAACCATCATAATCTCTCTTTTTTTCTAACCATTTCTAACATGCCCTTTACCAGGGTTTCTCAGCACCAGAATACAAAGTTACTAATTGCACCACTTTTTGTCTGTAAAAATGACTTTGCTCTCCCTATCTTTAGTTCAATTTCTAAAATGTTATGTGTGTGTGTGCTTTTTAATTTAATCCATCCAAGAGAAATGATACAGGGTTATGCACTCTAAATAAAGTTGCAAAACAGTCTCTATTATAACACCCAGTACATGCTCACTCATAACTTTCTAAAACATTCGCTTGCTGGGCTGAAATTTTCCATGTTTGGTCACTGTCCAAAGCTGAATTTTGTGGAATGTTTGAGCAAAATCCCATTTATGAGTTGTGGGCCAATGAAAAAAATGCTATTTTCTCCCTGTAAACAAATTCTGGCTTCATTATATTCAGTTGGCATCTGCTAAGGGTCAGATTCTGCAACCCTTACTCATGCTGAGCATTTACTCATATGAGTAATCTTAATAGGCATTACATATCCTGAGTAAGTTACAGAATCAGTCCTTACTGCCTTTTGTGATGTCATGTGCAGATGGGGAGAACTGCACAATATCTGTTCTCTGACAGTCCCAGCAGCTGAGTTGACAGAGACAGCACTTGCTGTTCTAATGGTACTGCTGAGACTAATATTTCATTGCAGTATGCAGCGCAGTATCCTCCCCGCAAACACAAATTAAAAAAACCCTACCTTAACTGGGGGACGGGGGTGGAATGTGTGTGTGTATGTCTTGGGGGAAATGGATTTTCTGATTTCAGGATCCCTGCAATTTTGGCTGCAGAGTATGCCTTTTCATATAAAAAGCCAAAAGCAGCAGCAGCTAGATTGTGCCATTAATTGATGCAACCCCCTTACAGCCTCTGGCAATCTCATTTCATGCAGAGCATAACCTTTCATTAAAGCAGAAAAATTTCCAGCACTTCTTGTTTGTGAAGAAAATCTTCTGAAGCCCACCTCACACTATGCTGCATCTGTGACTTTGTAACAATGTAGAGACCCAGACACCTTAATCACTTACTAGTTAGGCCTTCTGCCATTATAGCCATTGTTTGGATAGCCACAGCACAGCTTCTACTCTGCTACAGAAGCATAGCTGTACATATGCCTTCTGGAAAAACTTGAAGAACAATCCCATAATGCTGGGGAATGAGTGACTAGAGGACATATACTGAGAACAGCACCAGCAGCTTGTTCAGCAATGCACTCTGGGATGTTCTACTGTAGAGGGCTCAGATGAAGGAGGATTTGTCAAATTGATTATAGAGGCACAGTTGTAGGAAAAATATGCTGTCCTCATTGCAATAAAAATAACGTGCTATGGTTACATTATGCCAGCCTAGACCATTGGCAAGGATGAAACAATTAATAACTGAATGTTGGACACAGCCATGTTTAGAGACACCCATGCTAGTAACTGGTTACAAATTCCTTTAAATATATAGTGTGGCTATAGCCTGAATGTGACCCAATGCAGGATATATTCCTGAGACTGCAGACAATCTGAAATAATAGGTCCATGAGAAGAGTGAACTAGGCCACCGTTTCCTCAATCTTTTCAGCTTGGTAACTGCTTATTCAAAGTAAACTGTTGTGATCTCTTTACAGTTATTATAAAAGTAATAGTAAAAATGTATGCTACAACTACTATATTTAACCTCACAAACATTGAATGTTTTGGCCTCCCCAAAGTAACGTCGGACATTTTATATTTTTTGCTTTAGAATGGTAATAAAATTGCCAGGGCCAAACAACCCCCTTTATAGTCTTTCGTGCCTCCTGGAAGGGGTGGGGAAGTTGCAACTCTCAGTTGATAAACACTGTCCTGCTATGACCAATTTCTCTCCAATGCTCTCCAGAATAGAGCAACAGCTTAGCCTTCCTTCTGCATGAAGAGGAGAACATCTCTTCATGGATGGATGCATGGATCTTGGGGGACAATCCAACCTAACTGTAGCAGCAAAATACAAAATTCACCCTTCCTCCCACCCCATTCTCCTTAATGAGGTTTGAATTTTGAATTCTAATGAGGACACTTTAAAAATAAAATATCAATGCTTAGTAAAATTAGAATTTAAAGGATATCACTCAAATTTGTTTAGTGAAAGTCTGAACAATTAAAATACTCAAAAGTCAAAAACGCAAAAATTAAGTAGCTTTAACTTACCCATGTTGCACACATATGCAGTATTTTTTATTCTTGGTTTTCAGTTTCAATGTCTTAATATGTTATTAGAAAACAATTTTTTCTACTACAACATATGAGCTTTGCCTTTAATTTATTTGATTCTTTCTTGAGAACATTTGAAATTAATTTCTAGTGGCAGCCTAGCAAATTAATGTCATGAAAGTCTAACATATTAACTCCTTGATCTAATATGTTTAGCAATGCAAGCACAACTTGCTATTTTCCAGTGACTGTGAAAGCTGTAGAATCCAGTGTGTTAAGAGTGAAATTAGGTTTTGTTGAGAAACTGGTTTCTAAGAGGGCAGCATTTTTTACTCATTAAAAAGGAAAACACCTTGCAGACAGTATCAAACTTGTAGAGCAATTTGAAACGACATTCTTTAAAAAATTCCAGGCATGAAATTACCATCAAATTCTTTAGTTTCCTAAACATCCTGTCCTTAAGGATGTGTCCATCAATTTTTCTAAGCGAAACATGCTGGTCCATAAATCTCACTTGATTAATAGGAAAAGCAAAGCATATAACTTCACTTGGTATTAATTTTTCTCTCTCTCGCTCTCTTTCACACCAAATTCATTTATGCATTTAACATAGTGGAATTCAGACACTGAGAATACAGACAGATGGTATAGGGATACAGAGAGCTGGTATAATCTATATCCATTTAATGTTCTAAAACTATGGCATTTAGTTACAGAGTTAATTGTTTAACCCCCTAACCACAAAAGAATAGTTGTATCAATTCCTACTGGTATCACAGCAATCACAAAGGTACAACTGCCCATGTTATGTCCCATGATAAGGAAACTGAAACTTCCATCCACAAACCACATTCAGCTCTGGTTACATTTGGCAAAACTCTTACTGAAGTCAGTGGGAGATGTATCTGCTTACATAGTGGCTAAATTGGCTCCCCAGGTGAAGACAATAACTGGTGAGGTGCCACAAAATGTCAGATCTTGTTCTGTATAAAACACAGCAGTTAATGCTACCATTTTAATTGGTTCCAATCTGCATGGTTGCTCCAAAGCTTTAGTTGGGTCTTCTTGATTCCACATCTAACAAGCAAACAAAAACCCAGTCAAAACCACCAGTTTTCACCCAGATTCAGGGGTAACCCTGTGAAACTGTGAATTTGCCATGATTTTGATGCAAAGCCATCAGCTCTAGACCACCAAAAGATAGTGAACTTTAGCAAATCTTTTGATGAGCCTGGTATGAGTTGCAAGTGTGTAAAGAGGTATGGAAGCTGATGATTTTAACTGGTTATGAGTTCAGTTGTGAATTTGCCTAGCTGTAGCCAGGATATATAGTATTCTATAGTGCATCTTATAAAACTTCAGATGTGGCATAATTCTCCAGAGAAAAGCCAAAAGGATAAACACTACACAGAAATTAAAAAAATGGTAGAAATTTACATCTGAGGAGGAGCAAAGGGTAACAAGTGTTGTAACTGCACATTATATATAAAGCATGTGTAAAACAAGTGTGGCTCAAAGTAATGAGTGGTCATGAAAATATGCATCTGAGAGACTGAAAATACAAGTTTTTAAATACATACATACATACATATTTTTAAAAGGCTTCTGTTTTGTTGAGAGGGACCAAGATGGATTTTAAAGCTACGAGGGGGAGAGAAAAAGAGAAGCATTTCTGATATTCCAGCATACAATAGCCTGATATTTTGCTTCAGTTACTCCTACGGGCATTATGTGCCAAAAAATTAAAAATTCTGCAAATTTTATTTGTCAAAATAACACTACATAATCATGCCAGTTTCAATTATTTTGGTAATTTATTTCAAAATACCTGTCAGCAAATATGGAGTAGGGAGTAGAGAGTTAAAGAAATATCTATTGCAACCCAGTTTCTGTTTCTCTGTCTCCCCAAGCCCAGCTAGGGAGTCAGATACCCACAACCCTTCCCCCACAGAGCCCACATACAGGGGCCCCCCCAGCCAATATACCTGAACCCCCTCCTCTCCAGAGCCCAACTGCAAGGGCCCCCAGCCCAGATACCCACATCCCATCCACTGCCTAGCTGCAGGGCCCTCCAGCCCAGTTACCTGCACCCCCTCTCCACCCCCAGAGTCCAGGAATCCAGAGGGAGAAACAGCCTGCTCAATCCCAGGTTTATACAGAGTTTGAATTTCTTGCTTACTACCCTCTCCTTCCATAAGAGCATGCTGGGAACTGCAACTGCCAGAAACCCTCTAGCTCAGTGGTTTTCAAACTTTTTTTCTGGGGACCAAGTTGAAGCAAATTGTTGATGCTCATGACCCAACGGAGCTGGGGATGAGGGGTTTGGGGTGTGGGAGGGGGCTGTGGGCTGGGGCAGGGGTTGGAGTGTGGGAGAGGGTCAGGGCTTTGGGCTGGGGGTGCAGGTTCTGAGGTTTGGGGTGCAGGAAGGGGTTCCAGGTTTGGGGGGGCTCAGGGCAGGGGACTGGGGCATGGGGTTGGGGTGCGAATTTACCTCCAGTGGCCCCGATCAGTGGGGCAGCTTGTAGGTATATTCTTAATATTTGTGATTCTGTTCATAATAAATTGTAAACCTCCAATATTGATTTATAATATTTGTAAATCTGCATTTATAATTCTTCTATTTGACATAATTATAAATCTGCAATATTGATTTACAATTCTGTATTAAAGCTTGCAAACCGTACCTTGCAAACCGCTCATATGGACTCTAAATTGATACTTTCTCTCACTTGTTATTAAGATTGACAGTTGTAAAATTAAACTGCTCAAATTGGCTCTGAATTGATACTTTCTCTCACTTGTTATTAAGATTGACGCTTGTAAAACTAAACGGCTTAATTGATTCTGCTTTCTCTGTATTGACGCTTTCCATTGATTGTAATTGAGATTGACGCTTATAAATGTAAACCAATCAATTAATGTTACTTTCTCAAATGGTTATGTTCAATTGGCTTTACTTTGCAAACAGATACTTTGTGATAGAGATTGACATGCTTTTTAACTAACTTCACTTTATGTTCAATTGGCTGGACTTTGCAAAGGGATACTTTGTGATGGAGATTGACATGCTTTTTTGTAACACCCCTGAAGAGCCACGAATTGAAGCTGCGCTCATAGAAATGTCACATAGAGACTCCCACCCTCTATAGTTTGGATCAGGAATGTTAAAAAACGGGGAGTCTCAAATAAAAAACACCTTTGTATGATAAAAGAAAGTCAATACCGAAGGAATGTTAAGAGACAGGGAGTCTCAAATAAAATAACAAAACTCGGTGAAATGAGAAATGTGTTTTTATTAAAGTAAGGAATGTATGTGAATGAATGGTGGGTTTTGGAATAATCAGGGAAGTGCCAGCCTAGGAATTTAACATCAAGTGGCCAAAGAAGACGCCAGGTGGAGACAACCAGAGAACCCCACCGGAGGGCAAACTGGGATCCACCCGACCAATTCAAAGGATGAAGAAAGCTGATGAGCACCTGACAGCCATCCTGGAGCAGTCATGACTAACAATACAAAAAAGCAAATTCCACGGACTGGCATAGGAAGAAATTCCTATAAAAATGGACACTAAGGACTGAGAACTTTGAGTCTCCAGTTCTGCCACTACCCTTCAGGAGCATGGGATGCGCATCTGACATGGACTGGGCTCCACTCTGGTGTACAGATTACCTGGCCAGTACTCTGTCATCAGCAACTTCTAGGCTGGTAACTAGAACCCCTATGCAGAACTGCTATGAATGAATATATATATATATACACACACATATATAGTTAAGTAAGGAATAAGTAACAATAAGACTGTGAGTTTTATATTTCTTTTTATTATATTTACAATAAATGTGGCATTTTGCCTTGTCCCTTTAATAAGATCCTGCTGGTTTTTATTTTATTGGTATAACATTTTGGGGTACAGAAGCAGGCTTCCTGCCTGTCCTGGCACTGCGGACCACGCTGTGCCCCAGAAGCGGCCAGCAGCAGGTCCGGCTCCTAGGCAGCGGTACGCAAGGAGCTTCACCCGACTCTCGCTCACAGGCACTGCCCCCCCCCCCCGCCCCCGATTCCCACTGCCCGCTTCCTGGCCAATGGGAGTGTGGAGCCACTCTCGGGGCAGGGGCAGTGCCCAGAGCCCCATGACCCCGCTGCCTAGAAGCCGGACCCACTGCTGGCTGCTTCCAGGGCGCAGGGCGGTGTCCTAACAAGCTGGCACTAGTCTTCCTTAGCTATGCAGCACCGCCTATGGGACTTTTAATGTCCCGGTCCGCAGTGCTGACCAGAGCAAGGTGACCCAGCGCTTGACATGCCAGTACTGGGTTGCGACCCAGGGTTTGAAAAACTGCTCCTGCTCCCTCTCCCTTCCCCAGCAGTGTCTTCTATGTGCAAGCTGGGCTCTGTCGAGTCCAGTGGCGGCTAGCAGCACTGCAGCCCATTTCCGTGGGGGAAAGCAAATTCTGTGAGCGCCCCAACCCCCATAATGCAAAATTCTGCATTGTGCAGCTGCGCAGAATTCTCCCAGGAGTATTCAGTTCAGCAAAGAAGTGGGGGGAGAGAGAAAGCCCTCCCTGAAGCAGCAGTAAAGGAGGAACAAGCATGTATTGGGGCACCCACTAACAAGGCTATATTTAAGGATGAGCAATTATTTCCCTTATAAACAAACAAACAAACAGTTTTTGTTGGTTTATAGCCTCATTAATCACTGTTGGCTGCGAATTATCTAAGGGGAAACACCTTTTTACTGTATGATATTAAACCAAATCCTTCAATTATGTTTGAATTAAAAGAGGCGAATGGTAGAAGTTAGAACATGTCAGATGCTTTTTTGGTGCTGCAAAGAAGCGAAGTTTTTGTTAATTTGGAACAAAATGCAGCATCTGCTTAGCTCATGAGGTGGGCTATAGAGAAATAGAAAAAGCAACTCAAAACACAAGGAGCAGAAAGCTAGCTCGGGGGTGGCTACAGCCGTCATAATGATCAGTAAAGAAGAAAAGGGTCGTACGCTGCAGTCATCGTCATCCTTATTTCGGGGGTAGCATCGAAAACGAAGTAAACGTCCTTTGCCCAGGTCGGCGTGGACTGGCTGCTAATTTGCTTTGACATCTTCAAAAAGGCCCCCGGGGGCTCCAGCCAGGCTGGACCCTTTAATTCAACCCGCAGCAGCAGGGCAGGGCGGGTAAAGGCGCCAGCGCACCTGTGGCATACGGGGAGGCGCCGTGAGTCCCGCAGGGACTGGAGAGGCGCGGGGCGGACACGTTGCAGAGCGAAGCCCGGGGAACGCACCTGCCGGGGCAGGGGCGCGCGCGCGCTCCAAACGCCACGCCGCGGGCTGACGATGGCTTCACCCGGCTGCGGCGGGCAGGGGAGCGGCGCCGCAGCAGCAGCGCCACCTGCTGCCCCTGCGGGTTAATGCTGCGCCGCCGGAGTCGGCGGCCTGCAGACGCCGTGGGCTCGGCGAGCCGCTGCGCTGCCCGCGTGCCCCAGAGGGGCCCCAGGGGCTATTCCGTGCTGTGCACGCTCCCGCGGGGTGTGAGCCCCCCCCCGCCTTCCTAACCGGTCGGCCTCCTCCCCGGGAGCTCCCCTTCGCAATGCATACCCGCTGCACTTGGTCCCTGCGGCTCCTCTGGGGGGAGCGGACAAACACCGCCGGGCGAAGCAGCGGGCGGCCAAACCTCAGCGGCAAAAATAAAGGAGGTGAAGCAGGGAGAGCACCGAGTCAGTGCCTGTCCTGTCTATATAGCCCTCAAGGTCACCATAATAATCAGGTGGTAGCGTGGCCGAGTGGTCTAAGGCGCTGGATTTAGGCTCCAGTCATTTCGATGGCGTGGGTTCGAATCCCACCGCTGCCAGTGAGGTTTTTATTTGCAGGTTTGGCCGAGTTTAGTTTCCTAGCAATATTTTTAATTTGTTTCTAATGAAAGAGGGCCAGTTTTATGCCTGATGCGGCATCGTGCATAGTGGTGTGCCCGAGGGCAATTTAGAATGAAGGGGGTATAAAGTTTCTCTGCTATTTTCTGTCTGCTTTGTATGTCTTAATGTTTGTGAATTCGTCTCTTTCCCCATAGAAACCTCTTCCCCTTCAATGCATATATGGTTCTGGGGGAGAATTTTCTGCGGCTCACCAAAATGGTCTGGACCTTATGGGAGCATGATTTCTCATGAGTGTTCAGCCAGTGATCATGCAAGCAGTCAGGTGGACAGATTCCCAGTTCTTATGCAGAGATTTGCCCTGCTTCTGGGACAGATGAGCTGAAACTAGTGAAAGAGTTATTGGTGCAGGGACAGACAGAGGGTGAAGGTCTGTGAACCAACTATGATAGCCAAGCTACAGCAATGAAGATCATGGATGCTTTGTCCTGGGCTTCAGTCTGAAGTTGACTGAGATGGGACCCCCAGTCTTCGATAGAAGCAACAACCACCAGACATCTGCCATGTGGGGTTACAGACATGTATGATGACATAAGGCCTAGGAGCTGAAGGCTCTCTCTGTTGTTACAGGACTGAATTTGAGGATGTTGGAAAGGGTAACTATAGAATGGAATTTTTCAGCTGGGAGGTAAGATATGGTTATTGTTGCATCAAAGGTCTCCCTCTACAAACATCATGCATTGAGAAGGGGGTAAATGGGACTTTTGCAAATTTAACCGCAGGCCTAGTCGGGACAAGACTTGCCTGATGACTAGTTTCAGAGTAGCAGCCGTGTTAGTCTGTATCCGCAAAAAGAAAAGGAGTACTTGTGGCACCTTAGTCTTATGCTCAAATAAATTTGTTAGTCTCTAAGGTGCCACAAGTACTCCTTTTCTTTCTGATGACTAGGACACTGTTCTGGATCTGGTTGCTGGATGCTGCTTGGCCTAGCCAATTGTAAAAGTAGGGAAAAATTTGAATGTCCAAATGTCATAGGTGGGCTGCCACCATTGCCGTGCACTTGGAGAAAACCCTCAGGACTGAAGATAGACTGAAGGGGAGCAATGTGTATGGATAGTGATTGATGCTCACCAGAAATCAAAGGTACTTCCTGTGGGAGGCATATATTGCCACATGGAAGTACATGTTCTTGGGGGCACCATATCAATCTCTAGTCTCCAAAGAAGGGATCATAGACCATCCTATAATATTAGAACTAGGGGCCACCAAATGAAATTAATGGGAAGCAGGTTTAAAACAAAAGGAAGTTTTTCTTCACGCAGCTCATAGTCAACCTGTGGAACTCCTTGCCTGAGTAGGTTGTGAAGGCTAGGACTAAAACAGGGTTTAAAAGAGAACTGGATAAATTCATGGAGGTTAAGTCCATTAATGTCTATTAGCCAGGATGGGAAAGGAATGGTGTCCCTAGCCTCTGTTTGTCAGAGGGTGGAGATGGATGTCAGGAGAGAGATCACTTGATCATTACCTGTTAGGTTCACCCCTCTGGGGCACATGGCATTGGCCACTGCCAGTAGACAGGACACTGGGCTGGATGGACCTTTAGTCTGACCCAGTATGGCCATTCTTATGTTCTTATGCTGAACATAATTCTTTTGATTTCTTAGATCTAAAACATAGTGAAGGCTACCAGATTTCTTTGGGACCAGGAAGTACCAGGAACAAAGCCTTTCCCCTTTGTGCTGGTAAGAAACTTCCTCTATTGCTCCCAACTCCAGAAGAGACCATAGTTCCTGAAATGACATGGTCTTGTGAGAGGGGTCCCTGAAAATGGACAGGGAGGGTGGGTTGGGAAAGTGGAGGAAAATGAACTGGATAACATATAGCGCCTTTACCGTGTCACTCAAAGGAGAGTAGTGCTTACTAAACTTTTTCACACATGATTGCAGCTAGTATGTTGTTAGATTATACAACAGAATGGGGGTTTCAGACATTTTGGTAATATCATGCTACCCCTCAGACCTGAGAGCAGCATTCTCTACATGTCTCGGATCCATACTGGGGAAGGTGGAGGAGACTGGGTGTGCCAGTGCAAGAATGCACATCACACTTCCCCTTCATCCCCACACACCTTACCTGGAAAAGGTAATATAGCCACTGACTGTGCTACTTTTAAGCCATAGCCCTCCAGAGGGCTTCAGAGATTGCTGTGGTCAGAGGGGAGTCCCTGTTAGTGAGTCCCCAATTAAGTCACATTGCCAGGAAGCCATTGGGTAAGGATGGGGGCAGACGGAGGGGACTTCCACTTAGATGTCAGAGGTCATCAGTGGATTCTGGGATATCCAGCAGGTCTGTGGTCAACCAAACAACCCCCTGGTTTTGGGAAAGCGGCCCAAACAATCTTCTGGGTGCTCTCAATCTACCTGCCTGTGCAAATTGATGTTTGTGACAATGGCTCGGTTTCCCTTATCTCTTGGAAGAACTTTGAAAAATGATGCTAAACTATATGTAAGTTTTTTCATTTTCATCTAGTGGTATATTTTCAACTGGTTGTATTCAGATAAGAATATATTACTGAAAATATGAGTTTTAGATGCCTATTTCATTCTAATAATCTTTCAATAAGCATGTTGTTAATTTTAGCAGCTGAAAGGACCTATATAACCAAACAACTGACACATCACCTCTCTTAATAATTAAGTGAAAAGTAAATTTAAAAGAGGTTCTGCAGAAAAGTCCTATTTCATGGGCTGGCTAAATGTATAATACAAGGTGATCTCAAAATTCATACACACCAAACAAGGACTAATAAAAATAGATGAACTATTAAGTATCATTTGAAAAAGAAAAGGAAATGTAATACCATTGTTATTATTAAGTCAGGATTATGTCTCCATTCTGCTAGGTCCTGTGTGGTCACATAGGTTTCAGAGTAACAGCCATGTGAGTATGTATTCGCAAAAAGAAAAGGAATACTTGTGGCACCTTAGAGACTAACCAATATGTTTGAGCATAAGCTTTCGTGAGCTACAGCTCACTTCATCGGATGCATACTGTGGAAAGTGTAGAAGATCTTTTTATACACACAAAGCATGAAAAAATACCTCCCCCACCCCACTCTCCTGCTGGTAATAGCTTATCTAAAGTGATCACTCTCCTTACAATGTGTATGATAAACCTGGATTTGTGCTGGAAATGGCCCAACTTGATTATCATACACATTGTAAGGAGAGTGATCACTTTAGATAAGCTATTACCAGCAGGAGAGTGGGGTGGGGGGATGTATTTTTTCATGCTTTGTGTGTATAAAAAGATCTTCTACACTTTCCACAGTATGCATCCAATGAAGTGAGCTGTAGCTCACGAAAGCTTATGCTCAAATACCTTGGTTAGTCTCTAAGGTGCCACAAGTACTCCTTTTCTTTTTGTGGTCACATGGGAAGACACAAGCCTTAGTAACTTGCAGAAAGCAGAACAAAGCGAGAGGACTTCTCCTGGTCAGTGTATGTATGTGGGCTTTTCTCAAAGTTTCCTCCTTGTTTAAATAGTTTTTATAATATGCTTATTTGTCCAATAACATAACATTTGCATCACGTTCAAAAGACAAAGGACACACACAAACAGGACATCAACCTTTCAGCTTAAAAAAAATATCTGGCATAAATGCAGTACAGGATGATGACATTTCCTTAACTTAACAATGTTATTTCATTAATGATACTCAATATAATTAAGGTACACAGGTGTTGTACTGGTGTCTGTTGGCTCATGAAATTAGATACTTTAACTATGGACCAGAACAAAGTGCATCAACAATTGTACACTACTTCTGGAAGTCCTCAGAAGTTTGATGGAGGCCAATTAGAGGCCAGTGACCATTATGCATTGCTACTAAGCTTCGTAGCTGATATTGTGAGAAATTACAATGAGTGACCTTTATTAGCACTCATTCATATGTGAGAGAGCCTTAATACATGCTGAATTTCAAGTACACTTTTATTTCACCTCTTATGCAGTGTCACAATACAGCTAATTCACAAAAAAAATTACATTGGATGCATTTTTCTGTGCAGCTTGTGTGCATTGTGTATTGTTTACATGAATCTATTTTTCACTTTTGTTGTTCTATTTTCCAGCTTCTCTGTATTCCTTGCAATAACATGCATTGGCAACAGGTCTTGTCAGTCTTTCTCCTTATCCTAGCTGTGCTTGTCTTTGTTGATACAGTATTGCAGATTTACTGTAGTTCCTTCTCTTCCAGTTTGTCATCCACTTCAACAAGCAGTTTGGAAAGAAGCCCTTTTGGTGTGAAACAAATAGATCAAAGAGCTTTGATTCCTGCATTTGTCATTGGTGATCATCTTTAGCCTCCTGACCTTACTATACTTTATTTTAACCTTTTAAGAAGGTTTACTGATGTGCCATCTTTTTTTAGTTTAAGCCTACAAATAACTGCCTATTATATTGGAGCTAATATCTGGTGCAGAGTAATGCAGCACATGTGAGCTGAGGACTATACTGTGAGTGATTACAAGCCAGTTTATTAATGTTCGGGAAACATAAGTTAATGTTGGTTTTCTCTGAAAAAATGCATAATTGAAAGATCTTGCAATGTAAAAGACAGAAATATCAAACTTAGAAAGCTGCCAATTAAGGAAAGTATGACTTTAAGGAAGATGTGATGATTCTGGTTTTCTGGTCTTGTTTTAATAAAATGGTCCACAGAATCAGCAAATGAGAACTTCTTTGGATAATAACCTAGCTGGTTATGTGCCTTGTCTATTCGGAATGTGTGAGTCACGGCAATGTTCTGCACCTATGAGGCAAAAGAACCAACAGTCAAAGAGCTGCATACATTCCAAATCTTGAACAAAACTCTGTTATTTGAATGGTAGCACAACAGAATATGAAAGAAAAGCAAATTCTTAAATTAAAAATAACTTTGGGCCAAACTGTATGCTCCCATGGACATACCGTACATTTGCCTTCAAATTGTCCTCGCAAATGGAGGGTCTTGGGAGCCTACAGAGAAGGCAGAGGCTGCTATCTTCCAGCCTTTTGGACATCTATACAGGGTTCTCAGACCCGCTCCAGCAGCATCTCTTGCTGGAGCTGCTATGCTGTTGGGCAGGCACCCTACATCCATCCATCTATTGTACTTCAATGGCCCCACATTACCATAATATCTGAGTGCTCACAATCTTTAGAATATTTACCTGAGGGGAGTACAGAGAACTGAGGAAAGACTAATGACCAGATTTTTAAAGGTGTTTAGGCACCTAAAGATGCAGATAGTCACCTAGTGGGATTTTCAGAAGTGCCTTGGCACCTGGATGCTTTTGAAAATTCCAGTAGATGCCTATCTGAATCTTTAGGTGCCTAAATACCTTCAAAATCTGACCCTAAACTGGCTTGCCCAAAGTCACACAGGAAGTCTGTGGAAGAGCATGGAAATGAACATGTATCTCCCAAGCCCCGGGCAAGTGCTCTGTCCACTGAGCCATCCTTCCTTGTGACTGTGTCACTCCCATCTTTTGAAGAGGTATAAGGGGGCAGTTGCTGAGAAACTGAAAATGTAAGCAGCATTATGGTAGGCTTGGGATGCCCTAATGGAGATCTCTTGCCTCTGAAGGGAAGTGGGTCCTCCCACTCTTGGTCCGCACTCCAGGTCCAAACCATGCAGTCCCAACCTTGTACTTAATCCATTGAGAAGATGGATTGGAAGACAATGATGGCATGGGGGTGGTGCTTCTTGGCACCACACATCTCCCTAAGTCAGATCAGAAGACCTTCCTCTTGCAGAAATAGTGAAGATGATCTTCCCTATAGCAATTTTTAGCTACTGACACAAAGTGAAATAATTACTTGTCATTTACCAAGAGATTATTGAGATTTGTTTCTTTTTTGTTGCAAATTATTTAGCAATGTTTAAGTACTGGTGCAGACTAAAACCATTGCTTCTTATCTGCTTGTGTTTTCTAAAAATAACTTTAATCATTAAATTTTCTTGGGAATTATTAAATAACAACATAAATAATACAAGTGTGTTTAAATGGACAGAAATTATATAACAAATATACCCTATGGCCCAAATTGTGGCTGGCATTTATTTTTGCTATGAAAACTGCAAGTTAAAGATGGAGCACGGATGGGGAGTTTTATTCTTTGACTTGTGTGAATTCTTTGTGAGCTCACTGCAACATTGTGCCTCCAGTATTAATATAACATGCTTTCTGAACATTTTAATTAGATATTTTATAAAGATACATATTTTACCTCATTTCTGGTCAGCAAAGGTGTAAATTCAATAACTGGTTTCAATGCCAAGTGCAGATATTCCATTGCTGTGGCTGTGAAACAGAAAGTTAATACTTGAGAGATAAGAATAGTAAACCACTAAGCTATTGTAATTCTAGTATAACTGTTCATGTCGGTAATGTTAAAGAAAATGTAAATTGCTAAAGAATTGTGGACAAAATAATTGCTTCAGTAAGATTGGTTGGATTTGTACCATAAAGTAGGGGCCTACTTGGGCTACTTGTATGAATAAAGGGTTTGCATGATTGGATGTAGGTCTGGTAGACTAATTAAATAACTACAAGATTTTGGGAAACATAGTGATAACAAGCCATTGTAGGTTGGATTCTGCATTTGTTTCACACCCAAGATTCTCATAGATGTCAGAGGGAGTTTGGGATGCACAAGATGCAGAAATCAGCATTGCAAGGAAAACATCTAGGGCTGTCAAGCAATTAAAAAATTAATTGTGATTAATCACACAATTAAAAATTAATTGCAATCATGCTGTTAAACAATAATATAATACAATTTATATACCTAATTTTGGATGTTTTTTTACATTTTCAAATATATTGATTTCAGTGACAACACAGAATACAAAGTGTACAGTGCTCACTTTATATTTTTTATTATAAATATTTGCACTGTAAAAATAAAAGAAATAGTATTTTTCAATTCAGTTAATACAAGTACTGTAGAGCAATCTCTTTATCATGAAAGTTGAACTTACAAATGTAGAATTATGTACAAAAAATAACTGCATTCAAAAATAAAACAATGTAAAACTTTAGAGCCTAGAAGTCTACTCAGTCCTACTTCTTGTTCAGCCCATCGCTCAAACAAGTTTGTTTACATTTGCAGGAGATAATGCTGCCTGCTTCTTGTTTACATAGTCACCTGAAAGTGAGAACAGGTGTTCACATAGCACTGTTGTAGCCTGCGTTGCAAGGTATTTACGTGCCAACTATGCTAAACATTTGTATGTCCCTTCATGCTTCAACCACCATTCCAGGGGACAAGCATTCATGCTGATAATGATCCAAAGCAGTGCAGACCAACACATGTTCATTTTCATCATCTGAGTCAGATGTCACCAGCAGAAGGTTGATTTTCTTTTTTGGTGGTTTGGCTTCTGCAGTTTCTGCATCAGAGTGTTGCTCTTTTAAGACTTTTGAAAGCATGCTCCACACCTCGTCCTTCTCAGATTTTGGAAGGCAGTTCAGATTCTTAAATCTTGGGTCGAGTACTGTAGCTATCTTTAGAAATCTCACATTGGTACCTGCTTTGCGTTTTGTCAAATCTGCAGCTAAAGTGTTCTTAAAACAAACAGCATGCTGCGTCATCATCCGAGATTGCTACCATATGAAATATATGGCAGAATGCGGGTAAAACACAGAGCAGGAGACATACAATTCTCTCCAAAGGAATTCAGTCACAAATTTAATTAACGCATTATTTTTGTAAATGAGCATCATCAGCATGGAAGCATGTCCTCTGGAATGGTGGCCAAAGTATGAAGGGGCATACGAATGGTTAGCATATCTGGCACATAAATACTTCGCAAGGCCAGCTACAAAAGTGCCATGCGAATGTCTGTTCTCACTTTCAGGTGACATTGTAAATAAGAAATGGGTACCATTATCTCCTATAAATGTAAACAAACTTGTTTCTCTTAGCGATTGGCTGTACAAGAAGTAGGACTGAGTGGACTTTTAGGCTCTAAAGTTTTACTTTGTTTTGTTTTTGAGTGCAGTTATGTAACAAAAAAAATCTGCATTTGTAAGTTGTGCTTTCATGATAAAGAGATTGCACTATGATATTTGTATGAGGTGAACTGAAAAATACTATTTCTTTTATTATTTTTACAGTGCAAATATTTGAAATAAAAATAATATAAAGTGAGCACTGTACACTTTGTATTCTGTGTTGTAATTTAAAGCAATATGTTTGAAAATGTAGAATAACATCCAAAATATTTAATAAATTTCAATCAGTATTCTATTGTTTAACAGTGTGATTAAAACTGTGATTAATCGTGATGAATTTTTTTAATCACGATTAATTTTTTGAGTTAATTACGTGAGTTGACTCTGATTAATCAACAGCCCTAAAAACATCAGTTTCAGAATATACGAGTCCAAAGTTTTTTACCTGTAATTTTTTACATTCATATTGTGAACTTCACCTCTATTCAGGGAGCCTGCACAGGGCTCATAGAACCCTTAATTCCCACTTAAGCCGTATTGAGATTTTAGGTGAGAGTTAAATGATGGATAAATCTTGTGTTGGCTCTTTTCATACGGGTGAATTTCACCAGTATGTGTCAGATAAACCAAATTGTCACAAAGCTAGTGAACTTTTGGAATTGCACAATTTAAAACTGTTCAATCTTGCTTTTTACAAAAGTGTCATGGAAATAAAAACTCAGAGACAAAGTAAAAAAGCATAATAAACCAGTGCATGGCATTCAGATACTTTGGATATGGGGGCAGGATCGACAGACAGATAAATAAAAATATTTTACCTGCTACGTAAACGAAGCAAGTAGGAATACGTATCCATGGTGGACTGCAACCTAATTTTTCAAACTGAAAGGGATTAAAAACAGTGAATAACAAAAAAGAAACTAATACACGTATGGATATCAGTGCAGAAAGTGTATATGGAAATATTTATAGATAAAATATAAACCTGGATGTTCTTTTTCAAATCAGTTCACTGTTGTTAATTACTTTACCATTTTTCTTCTCAAAAAGACTCCAAACATAATTACATAAGAAACGTGGGAAATTACATTTATCTGAAATAGTAGTGTATGTGAGAAAAATGCATTTTGTGTTCTTTGATCCTAATCCCACAGTCATGATGCACTGATCTCTCATTTTACAGTGTTAAAATGTTATGGTGTTTAGCAAATCATTAACAGTAAAGTGATTAATGGAAAAATTATTTGTATTACAGAATAACAGCCTGAGCCTACATTCTTTGTGAACCTCAAACTTCCACTGGTGTCCTTAGGAAGGAAGGATCAGGCACTAATCTGATAAAATATACCAACAAGGTAGCTTTCGCTTATGCCAGTACACATTGTCCTGGCTTCAATTAGTTATTAAGGCTAACATTTGGAAAGGTGCTCTTGAATCTGAGATGAGCATGCAAAATCCCCAACATGTGCACAAAAGTTGAACCTGTGTACGTACAAAGGAATATATGCATGCAATTCCCTGATTTATGCATCCATATTTGCATGTACAGTTTTCAAAATGTGGGCCTACAGTTTTTCTACATTCATTGTATTGTATTTGAAATAAATATATGTATTGTACATACTAGTGGAGTTATCCATTCAAAAAGGTTGACATTCTTGCCATCATTTATATAGTATGCCTGACCACTCTGTTAAAGAGATAGAGAAAAGACAGGTTAGTAACATGATACTGTGCATGGAGTGACATTTTTTCATTGTCTCTTTAAATATCTGTACTGATTTTATAACTAATATAACAACATAAATAAAAGTATATACAGATCAACAGGTTACCCAAATTCTGTTTCAATTAACTATTCTGTATACAGTACAAACTGATTGCCATAACAATGATTGTTTTATTTTGGTTAATAACACCAGCTTCACTGTAAACTTGCTTATTACAAGTTTATTGCTGTTAAAATGCTATTTTACTGTGATTCCCAAACACAATGAAATTGATTCTAAATTGACACTTTAATAACGTGTGCCTTCTTGGAACACACAGGAAATATTAGGGTTATATTCTGCTCTTAATTACACTGGTGAGATCTCATTGAAGGCCAAGTGACCCGTACTTGTGGAAGTAAAGTTTGGCCTATTACCTTTTTCCTGTTAACAACTTCACATATAAAATCCATAACATTAATATATGCGTTGATAGTCTTACCAATGTACTTTTATTTTTTAATTATTTTAAACAGGGTAAACATTTGTGCTAACAAGGAAGAAAAGACATGCAACAATATTCTTTTTAAATATATGCACTTGTATTGAGTGTGCAGAGCTGGTAGTTTGCATGTGCAAATATATAGGCAAGAGCCGGCAGCAGCACATATAGTTAAGGTTTTCTAAGACTTTCTTTCCATAATTAAACACATAGGTCCTGCCTCTGCAAACTGATCTGCACGGATTGTGATATTAGCTGAGAGTGCTAGTTTCACAACAACCATTGGTAGCTACCTGGGGAGGAAGGGACTATCTCAAACCACCTTCCCCACCCTCAATCCCACTCCTATAATGGCCTCTGTGTATAGTGAGGATCAGGGTAAAACAGCCCCAACTCCATTCTCTAATTGTGTATTACTCCTTTGCTCCTGTTGGAGAAATAACAATGAAGATAATTTGGGGAGAGTATTTTCCTACTGGTGGACTGAGTCTTTCACGATGTAGTGTACTCAATGTTCTCTAGTGCCACCAAAGTAGCTGGTACTTCATGGCAATAGAGCTGGGCAACGGCCATGCACAGGATGACCATGATGTGAGCGTTAGGAGCTAGTGCCATGGTTCTGTTCTGATTATAACTATTTTCATTTTAAACTTGTATCAAACTAGATAGGGTAGGGGTGGGCAAACTTTTTGGCCCGAGGGCCACAACAGGGTGGCAAAACGGTATGGAGGGCCGGGTAGGAAAGGCTGTGCCTCAGCAAACAGCCTGGCCCCTGCCCCATCCACCCCCTCCCACTTCCTGCCCCCTGACTGCCCCCCTGAGAACCCCTGACCCATCCACCCCCCCCCACTCCTTGTCCCCTGACCGCCCCCTCCTGGGACCCCCATCCCTAACTGCCCCCCAGGTTCCAACACCCCCTATCCAACACCCCCCCGGTTCCCTGTCACCCCCATCCCGGGACCCCACCCCCTATCCAACCCCCCCTGCTCCCTGTCTTGCCACTCCGCTCTCCAAACCTCCGCCCCATCCAACAGCCCCCTGTCCCCTGACTGCTCCCCAGGCCCTCCTGCCCCTTATCCAACCCTCCCTCCCCCCGCACCCTTACCATGCTGCTCAGAGTGGCAGGACAGGCCTATTGGAAAGCCTGGGAGGAGGGTGGGCGAAAGCTGCGCTGCCCGCACGGTGGCGTAACTGCAGGGGACAGCGGGGGAGGGGACGGGGGCGAGACTCAGGGGCCGGGCAGGACGGGCTGTAGTTTGCTCACTTCTGCGATAGGGTGTTGCAGTTTTTTTTCTTTTTACTTACAGCTATATAGTTCCTCTCAGAGGTAAGAGCCACGGCAGCCAGGATATGAGCTTTTACAAGATTCTGTACATGAACCCAGTTCATTTTGGTAGAAGGGTCCCCAAACTTGAAACGAAACAGCCCCTTCTGAATATTAACCTGAAAAAACATACAAACAGGAAATCCCTGCAGGATGTGGCTTAATTTTGCACATAAAAGGATTACATCAAACAGAGCCCAGTCCTTCTCCCACTGAAGTCAATGGGAATTTTACCACCGACTTCCATGCCTCCAGGATTAGACCCTTAAACAAAAATGAAAAATGTTGCTGTTTACTGAGGGGATGTATGACTCAATTATTGTGCTTGAGACTTCTAGTCTAGATTGTCTTTTTGTCATTTATTAGAACAGAAATCGAATCAAGTACTGTTTGATTTTAAAGATTTTAAAAATAGATCTGGATAATTTAATAACATGTTAATAAACAAAACTAAAAGTAATCAAATATCATGCTCCAGAAAGTAAGCCAATCACTTAAAACAGTCAGGAGGGAACATCCTCATCCCCACCTACAATGTTAGACAATTTGCTAGGTATATTATTGTGAGAAAGAGGGGTAACTTTCTTCAGAAGCATTAATAGCCTCTAGGAAAGTTATTGGACTAGGATTAGTAGTCTGAATGAAAATGGGAAATTATAGAATCATAGAAGTGTAAGACTGGAAGGAACCTCGAAAGGGCATCGAGTCCAGTCCCCTGTATTCAAGGCAGGACTAAGTATTATCTAGGCAATCCCTGATAGGTGTTTGTCTAACCTGCTCTTAAAAATTTCCAATGACAGAGATTCCACAACCTCCTGAGGTAATTTATTCCAGTGCTTAACCACCCTGACAGGAAATTTTCCCTAAAGTCCAACCTAAACCTCTATTGCTGCAATTTAAGCCCACTGCTTCTTGTCTTATTCTCAGGTTAATGAGAACAATTTTTCTCCCTCATCCTTGTAACAACCTATCATGTACTTGAAAACTGTTATCATGTCCCCCTCAGCCTTCTCTTCTCCAGACTAAACAAACACAGTTTTTTCAATCTTTTCTCATAGGTCAGGTTTTCTAGACCTTTAATAATTTTTGTTGCTGTCCTCTGGACTTTCTCCAATTTGTCCACATCTTTCCTGAAATGTGGCACCTAGAACCGGACACAGCACTCCAGCCGAGGGCTTATCAGAGCGGACTAGAGCAGAAGAATTATTTCTCATATTTATGCTAATGAAACTCTCATGTCTAGAAGATACTACTGTGTTTCTATTATTTGTCTTTTGTTAAGGAACATCACCAATTTAGGGCCAATTACTGCTCTCTGATTCTCCAGTTGAAGTTATTGGTATTGGGACATTTGTGAATGTATTTTAGCACAGTGTTATAGGTACATAATCCTATCTCATTGTGTTGCAAGAACTCATTTTGATGCAAGTATTGTATCTTGTTCTGAAGGATGTCGCTTTTTTAAGACCCAAATGGATCTTCTTTTATACAAACCTACTGCTATCTCACTTTAATTATTGTGAATTATTTATATTGTAAATGCTAAATCATTCAATTGAATCTACTGAGAATTATATAGGCTAAAGAAATTAACCCCACATTATTTAAAGTGTTCTCTGCTCTCTTGCGGCCTTGTGCCACATTAAAGTGAGGAAAGGTCATATGTATTTCATGCTGCACATTTGACAGTATGTCGTCTATTATTTTCTGTAGGTTTCAGGTGTGTGCGTGCTATATGTAGGAAAGGGGCCACTTGCATAGTAGCTGTTACATGAATCCATAAATGGTCTCACATCAGCGCATTATTTAAACATATGCTATTTTCTCTAGCATTCTTATATAAATTACATATGGTTTTGTTCCATGTACATCCAAAAGGAACATCAGATTTGCCACCTGCTTTACTCTCCTAAGTGAAATACTAGAAAATAAGTTTCTTCTGCTAAAGTTCTGTTTTTTTTAAATTGGCTTCATGCATATCTATAAGTATTCCCCTGGACAGTACAACTGAAATCCCTTAAACTACAAATGGAAAACAGCTGGTGACAGGCCTGATATTTGAGGAGGCATTCAGTGACACTCCCCATGCCCACATGCCCTTGACAGTTCCTTTATGTCAGTCCCCAGGTTCCTTTTAAGTCCTGGAACTGCTAGCAGCCTTCCATTGCACCCTATGATCCTTGGCCCCCTGCTGCTCTGCTATACACAAAATGGCTCTCTCTGGCTTCTGGATATCATGGAGATATCACAGGCCCTGTTAGAGGTAGCAATTTTGAGTTGGGAAAGGCAGTTTAGATGTCACAGGGGGAGGGCACTTAAAACGTGAGAGCTTTAGCAGGGAGAAGGAGTGGGGGAGTGAGGGAGCTTGTGGGTCAATGAAAGTAAGGAGATTTAGGATTCAGGAAGAGGACGGGGAAAGGAGGTTTGAGAGTCAGTGAAGGGAGACTAAAGAGGAGCTTGGGAGCAGTGGGACATGGAGAGGAGAGTGAGAGGGTTGACGGCAGTGAAGAGTTTTAGGAAGGAAGAGTGAGGATGTCTGGGGGAGTAAGAAGTTTGATAACAATGAGAAGTGGAAGTAGGTGGGGATTGTGAGAGAAGACAGAAAGGGGATTTAGGGAATAATGAGGGGAACAGGATATGCAACAGAGTGAAGGGAAGGAGTATCTGAGGAAGTTTGGGAATAATGTTTGGGAATGAGGGGATTTTGTAGCAGTGAAGGAAAGGAGGAGTAAATATTTTTGGGTGCAAATGGAAGGGAAGTGAGGTGATTTGGGAAATAGTGAAAGGGAGGAAGGATACGCTTGTGGCTAATACACTAGAGTGGGACTAAGGAGATCTGGGGTTTATTCCCTTTGTGTCCTAGGGCAAGTAACTTATATCTCTCCGTGCCTTAATTTCCCATATGCAAAATGTGAACAAATACTTCTTTACCTCATAGGATTTTGTGGCAATAAATCCAGAAATATTTGGGCGGCACTAAGATACTCTGGGGCCAAATAAGTACTAATATATGTAGTAAATAGACAGCAGATTGAGGGGAAAGAGTGAGGAGGTCTTCGGAGCAGCGGAGGGGGTCTTGGGGGAACTGAAGAGGAGGTTTTGCAGAAATGAGTCGGAGTTGGGAAAGTGTTTTGGGGCAGTGACAGGGAAAGGAGTGTAAGGCACGTTAAGGACAAATGAGGGGAGAGTGTGAGGAGATGTGGGAAGCAGTGAGGAGGTTTGCAGATCAGTGAAGAGGATTGAGGATTGTGAGGAGAGAATTTCCAGAAATGAAAGATAGGAGAAGATTGAAAGAGAGAGAGAGAGAAATTTGGGGTACTTTTTAGACCTACAGAGAGGATGGGTTGGTTGGAGAAAGTGAGGAAGGACAGAGTTGGGGGACAAGCAGAGAGAGAATGAGGGGTTTTGGAGGTAGTTAGGGGGAAAGTGTGGAAGTTTGGGATCACTGAGGAGAGAGTGAAGTGGTTTTAGGCAGAAGAAAGAATTGGAGAAGAATACAGAAAAGAAAAATGAGGAAAGGGAAAGGTGGGAAAGGGAAGGGATAAGTGAACTTGGGGGAAGGAGGGAAACAGAGGAGTCAGCTGAAAGGAAAAATGGTGAAAAATAAGAAACATATGAAAGAATCAGAAAAGAGTCTTGAAGACAAAGGAGAGCTGCAGGAAAAGCTGTAGATAAAATAAACTGAAAATTTAAAAATTATTGAACAGAATGAAGGAAAACAGAGGTTGAAAAAGACATAAAAGAAAAAAATATATGTACACCAAGACACAGTACAGAGAAAATGGGAAAAAAGGAAGAACAAAATGAAGAAACCATAGTAAGTTTATATATATATATATATATATAATTATATAATATTATATATAAAATTTAATTAGAAAATGTTGTAATTAAATAAATTATATATATTACCCCTTTCCATCATTTATGTCAAATATGTGTCATATACAAATAGTATATAATAGGATGGTGTCACAAAAATGTTTTATTACCATAATTTTGGGATGGTTATATTACTCATGAGTAATCAATCCACAAGTGATTTATGTAGATCACTCACATGAGTATCGATAAAATTATTTTACTACAACACATCAGCATGTGTATTTTATATGCCACGTATTTTACAGAAAAATTACTTTATGGATATCTTGTACATTTTATTGGAATGATTTGTTTTATCTCTCCTTCTCTGAAGTCAAGTTCCTTAGTTAGCATGAGACCAGCTGTACAGGAATAACTTTTTCACCCCAGTAGCTTGTCCCCCCATGTCACGGTTGAGGCAGAATGGAAAGGCAGCATGGGGAAGATTGCATTGCCCATGTTTACTAGTCCTGTGGCCAAACACTTGACTTCCTTTTCTAAATCTATCGATCATGCATCACGCCTGAACCCTGCATTTTAGCAAAACCCTCCCCTGCTCCTATGAAAAATAAAGATGTTATTTATTAAGAGCCCTACATAACTTTAAAGAGTAATCTGTCCTCAAAACAAGTGACTTGTAATCATGCACACTCTGTCTTCTTAACACTACACTAAGCCAACCACCTAAAATGAAGCAAGAAAAAAAAAAAGGAAACCTGGGCACCTCTGCTTGTCCTTTCGCAACCTACTGAATTAGAAAGTATTTCAAACTCCTTTGCCTGCCTCATTGGATAATGAAAGTCATTAATGGTTGATGCTGGAAATAAGATATTTTGCTGTATTATCTTTTATTAATATTTTAAAAACTTTTGAGTATAAGTTGCACAGTGAAGTCTGAAATATCATATATGGATCTGAATGCATACAGTACAAGCGCTAAACTATTTCTAATCAGTGCTGAGTTTACATTTGCTTGTGATGAAGAATGACTTTATTGTCTATTTTTGTATCTACTGTATATTCTTTAAAGATATATTTTCTCTTTAAAGCATGTGCTATTTTATTAATTGTAATGTCTTGAAAAACTAAGAGCAAATTGTAGCTGTTACCAAACAACTAGCCAATTAATCTATGACATTAATTATAACAAATGCTATTGTATATTAATGAAAATTTATACTGATAAAATAAAATAAATACTGCTACTCGTGGCAGATGTCTTTGCTCTCCTGGTCCGTAGATGCCTGGTGAACGAAGAACACATGTACGGAGCTTATCACCTCCTAGGATATATGATAAAATGTGATTCTTAAATGACTTGCATATCACTACATTACAGGTACTTTTCTTAGGCTATGAATACCCAAATGTATATAAAATGAGGGCCGAAAGCTGTAGCCACTCCATGTGCAGAACTTACTTTGAAGTAAATGATTTTCATCTTCCTTTAAAAAAGGAAATTAAATTAGTACTTATGAAAGGTGCTGGCTTGATAGCCCCCCCAAAGTTTATTTCTTTATCCACAAAACATGCACAACACAGACAGTAGCAATATAAAAATTCACCAAACTGCCTTGCCAATGTGCTTCAAACTCTGATTTGGAGGGATCCCCTCTAGCAGTTATTGGATATTTCAATCCCTTGTCCATACAGTCTTTGATCTCTGCATTAAGATAGCCAAAAAGAATGCCAATTGTGACAATATTTTTTGTGATGTGAACTAGTATCAAATAAAAATTGGAATAAATTCACCAAACTAATTTTACATAGACTATGAACCGTGGTCAGGAAACATTGGCTTTCAGGCACTGGAGATATGAGCTGGATTTGAACCATTAATTTATAGATGAAAGGCTTTGAATACTTGGCCCAATCCTGCTTCCATTGAAGTTGATGGAAAAACTATCATCGACTTTAATAGGAGCGAGATTGGGCCCATCTCCCTATTTTCCCACGGTACATTGGTGATCTAGTTCATCATATCAGAATAATTAAATTCTTAATACACTATCACAAGACTTTGATGAAGTGCAGTACCTAATCTTGATATAGCATTAAATCCAAGTTTCATGTTTGAAATGTTTTACTGTATTTAAAAGTGACTGAACCATCTTAGGTTATGTCTACAACTGCACTTTTGTCGTTAAAACTTTTGTCGCTCAGAGGTGTGAAAAAAACACACCCCTGAAAGACAAAAGTTTTAACGATGAAAAGTGCCGGTGTGGACAGTGCTTCATCAGTGGGAGAGGCTCTCCCGTCAGTGAAGCTACTGTCTCTTGTTGGGGGTGGTTTTATTTTGTCACTGGGAGAGCTTTCTCCCAGCGAGAGCGAGGCTATACTGCTTACCTTACGATGGCACAGCTGAAGTGGCAAAGCTGCATCGTTGTAAGGTGCACAGTGTAGGTATTGCCCATATCTCCTAAATAGCTATACAATACATATGACACAGAATAAGTTTTAGAGAGACAAGGTGGGTGAGGTAGTATCTTTTACTGGACCAACAGAAGGTTGCTTTCTTATTAAAGACAATGATCCCATATAAAACAGAAATTGGTCCAGTAAAAGATATTACCTCACCCACCTTGTCTCTCTAATAGCCTGGGACCAACATGGCTACAATAACACTGCATAGAGTAAGTTTTGTGATTTATTTCTCATACAGGTGTGAAATTATAGGCTAATCTTAAGAATATGAATTATTATTGTAAAGAGCTACCGATGAAAGAAACAAGACATAACACATAAAATAACTTCTTTTATATGTGAAATCGTCCTCCTGGGATGAAATTAACATTCATAGCATTATATTAGCCACTTGCAGTACTTTGCAAGTATCAGGTGAAAGAAGTCCTTTCTGGAAATTGTCCACAGCCCAATTTAACTCAGTGTCACCTGGTCACATGGTATCATGTTGCAGTTTACGTTGATTTGTATTGAACTGGCAGTTATAGTATCTCACAGGTGAGCTCAAGTGTTCAAGTGTATAACTGACTCCCTCAACATGGAAAACTCTGGGAAGCCCTAATAAATAATTCCAGGCTAAAGTATGAAATGCCTTCTGAAAAGTTTAATTTAGAACTGTAGGGAACTAATGTTTTAGTCAGCATTCATATTTACTTATGTTATACAGCACTTTCAATATGATTAATTTAAACAAGGTTTATTTTTTAACTCTTCTATCCCTTTAAAGAAATACATAAACTTCAATGCTGGCATTCAAAAGTAAGTTTTGTATTATATATGTTGTAGAAGTTGTAAATGTAAAATTATTTTTAGGGAAAATGTTTTAATTTTCTGGTATTGTGCTTTCTAGTATCTTTCTATAAATCTGTGTGTATAAGAACATAAAACATAAGAACGGCCATACAGGGTCAGACCAAAAGTACAGTATCCTGTCTTCTGATAGCAGCCAATGCCACATGCCCCAGAGGGAACAAACAGAACAGGAAATCATCAAGTCATCCACCACCTGTTATCCATTCCTAGCCTCTGCCAAACAGAGGCTAGGGACATCATCCCTGCCCATCCTGACTAATAGCCATTGATGGACCTATCCTCCATGAATTTATCTAGTTCTTTTTTGAACCCTGTCTACTATCCTGGTCTTCACAACATCCTCTGGCAAAGAGTTCCACAGGTTGACTGTACATTGTGTGAAGAAATACTTCCTTTTGTTTGTTTTAAATCTGCTGCCTATTAATTTCATTTGGTGACCCCTAGTTCTTGTGTTATGAGAAGGAGTAAATAACACTTCCTTATTAACTTTCTTCACACCAGTCATGATTTTATAGACCTCTATCATATCCCCCTTTAGTGGTCTCTTTTCCAAACTGAAAAGTCCCAATCTTATTAATGTCTCCTTATACGGAAGCTGTTCCATACCCCTCATCATTTTTGTTGCCCTTTTCCAAACCTTTTCCAATTCCAACATATCTTTTTTCAGATGGGGTGACACATCTGCACTCAGTATTCAAGATGTATGCGTACCATAGATTTATATAGCGTAATATGGTATTTTCTGTCTTATGATCTATTCCTTTCTTAATGATTCCCAACATTTTGTTAGCTTTTTTGACTGCTGCTGCACATTGAGTGGATATTTTCAGGGAACTATCCACAATGATCTTGTCAGCTTGAGGAAAACACATATATACATGTCAGTTAGATATGACATCAGGAGAAATAATAAATCCCATTATGTTGTTAATGGCTGAAGTGAATTACTGTTAATTGAAAAGTACCTGCTACTGGAGTTCCATTAGCTGCTAGTACCATTTGATCAGCAATTGATTTGGTCTTGGAATAATGGTCAATATGCTAAAAAGAAAGAACAAATATTATGGTTTTGTTTAATTACATCAATATACTCTGTAAATGACAAAAATAAACTTCTGTCAAACTGGTTTCTTGTCATCAGCTCTGTAACAGCCTCTCAAAATTAAGAAGTTGTGGGGGTACTAATTTCGGGTAAAATGCCTACATTATTGTTTTGTAAGTGAGGCAGACAGGTTTGCCAAAACGAATCTGGATTTCCAGTTGACTGTAATCCATTTGAAGAAATATTTTAAATCTTATAACAATGTAAAATATTTTTATAACAGTGTTACTCAGATTTTAATTGCTTAATATTTTTAAATTTGAATGTGTTTCTGTAGTAGTAGAAAAAACACTCAAATATTTATGCTTTTTATTGTATGAGTTAATGATTAGGTGAGAATTCTTGTGTTTGCTTTTCTTGTAGTGTGAACTTTTTACTTCCCCCACCCAGTTATTCAGAATAACATTATTTAAAACTATTTTGTCTGCCTCTCTATAATGTATGAATCATAGTTGTAGCTAGGCACTGCATTATAGCAACAGAAGTATTTTAATGGAAAGAGAAGATAGAAAAAATAAAAATTTACATGAACTGACAATGTTCACTTTCTTATTAAAGACAATGATCCCATAATAAAAAGTGCAGTTTTTCCATTTCAGCATTGAGTTTGAAAACAGATAATAATATTTGACCAGAGAGAAAACAGATAACAGGTATATAAATAAAAATAATGAATATAAAGACTCAGATAGACCCTAATCCATACCAGGGGATCTTTATTTCCTTGTTGAGCTGTATTAACTACAATGGGACTCTTCATGAGCATAAGGACCCTAATGGATTCCTTTCCACAGTCAGGACCTTGATGGCCGGAAAAGTATATACTAACAGTTACTTAAAATAATTATGTATTGTGTCTAAAATGGTGTCTATATACAATTTTAAAAAACTGAAGATTTTTCTTTTTTCTTATACTTTTGCGTCCATTGTTGTTCAGAAATAACAGAGCAAAGCAATAAAATAGGGAAAACATGGAACAAATAGTATAGGCAAAATACCTTTTCTAGTGGAAAATATGGCACAGTTTCCTCATCGCCATCTTCAATGGGATTCCCTCCAAACACCACATTCACTGTACTAGTATAGATCAGTCTGGGGATGTTCTGTTGTTTGCAGACTACAGTGATATGCAAAATAAATTATTTCAATAGAGACTGGAATAAGAAAATAACCTAGAACATAAGAATGGCCATATTGGGTCAGGCCAAAGGTGCATGTAGCCCAGTATCCTGTCTTCAGATATTGGCCAATGCCAGGTGCTTCAGAGGGAATGAACAGAACCGGTAACCTACACGAACAGGAAATGAGCCTGTTCTAAAACAACAGTTACATATATTATAAGAGTAATCTTTCCATTTTAGGATTGTTTGGGAATTTATAATAATATCTTACATTTATATAACTCTATGCATCTCAAATGATCCCAAGTTCTTTATAATTTGGCATCACATTCTGACTGAGTATCCTGTAGTTGAACATTATGGTTTTGTAGAGGGCTAGAACTCTTCAGTTAGGAGAGGGGATTGGGCCCCAGTCAACAATGGTAGAAGCCTCAGAACTACTCTACTGGCAGCCCACTGTATATTCACAAGCTAGTAGGATGATAGCAGGAAGAACTGCTCTTAAAATTATGAAAATAGTTAATTCCTTCCAAGTAAATGAATTCTAATTCTTGTGTCAGGCTAAACATGCTAATGAAATACTACAGCCAGGTTGCAATCAAGGGGTAGAACTGTTCCTCTTTGTTTCTGGCTTTCCTACAAACCTGTGGAGACACAATGTTCCGTAAGTCCTCCATGGCTGGAGAGGGTGTTGAGGAGCAGAGTTTAGGGATCCAGGGGCATGATTTCCATATTTGAGCAGATATGCCCTTGACCGTGGCCCCAAATACTAACCTCCACTCAGCTCTTGAGAAGAATAATCTGAGGGGAGAGGAACAAGCTGTACAAGGGTTCACAGGCAGGCAGAATATGGGTGCAAACCGGTCATGTTTTTGCAGCATAAATGTCATTATATTTTGGGAATAAAGAAGAGAGATACAGAAGCTGAGCCACAATGTATGCAATACAATTTGAAAAGCCATATCTGGAAATGAGAGAATCCGAAAATTGTTTATCATAATTTTCCTGAGATTGTTGGTAAAAGACTAAAATTTAAGAAAAACAAACATGAGTTTGGGTAAGGCGTTTGCAGGTACAAAGTAAAATAAAAGGGAAGATTTCCCTTATGTGGATGTCTGTAGTCTTAATCGGGTAAAGTGATAATAAAAGTAATCCTGGCACACACAGAGCACCTTCTATGTGATAATATAAATGGCTTTTTCATACATTAAATAATTGTTTTAAATCTCACAACACCCATATGAAGGAGAGAGGTATTATTATACCCATTTTACTGATAAGAAGTAGAGAGATTAATAGTGTCATCCTGATGTGAGGGGATGCTGGTGGCTTTGTGCAGAGGGTGCAAGAGGTGGGGAATGGGCATCTCTGAAATGGTCCCAGCTTTGCCCAAGTGAGGGGGTGTGGGATGATCTAGGGTTGGGGCTAGTGATCATGTTTAGTGTTGTACATATGTAAGAAATTGCAGAGTAATTATGTTTGTGAGAAAAAGAAAAGATAAAGTAACTAGAAAGCTGGGAAAGAGCAGTTTGAACTGACACTAAACCTGTTCTGATGGGAGAGGAAAGTTAACGTGGGAATGAGAGACTAATACATATGTATAAAAAAAGATAACAAAAAGTTATAAATAAGTTTATGTAAAAAGGGAGGTTGAAGCTGTGTTCTCTGGTGCTGGAGGCAACTGTGATGACATCACCCTAATGAGCTACCTACTTGTGAGTAATTGACCATTACTTGCTGTGGGTTTTTCCTTAATAAAAATTTGTTAGATCCATCTGCTGAGTAAATGAATCTCAGTCCAACAGTACATGGATCCTCTGTTAATTTAATTCTGTGAAAGAGGTTTGCATGACAACATGGCAAGGGAAACATAGGGTCCAGTGGCCCCTATGGAGCAGCCTACTCTGAAGCTTGGGTGGGAAGAATATAGATTCCTCCTGCTTGCCCCGGCACAGTTCTCCAGCACCCTGTGTGGCTGTTTGGCTTTAGTGTCTTGGCCAAGTTTACACAGAAAGTCTTGAGCAGAGTCAGATACAGAACCCAGATGTGCTGTCTTAGTACTGTGTAAAACAAACAACATTTTCCATATAAAAAATATACTAAGAAATAGTTTAACTATGCCAAATAGCTTTTACTAAATGGTATATTAGCTTGCCATACCAATACACAAAGAGACATCTAGATACATACCTTCAATTATGAGTTTTGTCCCACCAACATTTATAGATTCAATCTTTTCTTTTTGTAGCTAGAAAAAGAGAGATTGTACAGTATCTGAATAATCTCACACTTTACATTCAGTCCTAGAGCAGGTCAGGGATTTTCAGGGCAACATTTTTTCTTTTTTTGAAAAAATGTCAATTTTTAAAACAAAAATTGTTTCTGGGAATTGGTTTGCATCCTGTTTTGATGTTTTTGAAAGAAAACGCTTTGCTTTTTCTGTTCAAAATGACTTTTCATTTAAAAATGTAACAATGTATCCTAAAACAAGCATACAGAAAGGAGGATTTTAAATATACATGTTACAATAGCAATTCAATGGTCAGTCCTCTGTATTCAGAGGTATCTATTCAGTGAATTTGTGCTGTACAGTGACAGAATAATTAAACTATAATGTCTAGCAAAGATGATTATGTTGCTGTTTTAACTAAAGCGTGGGGAGTATTTTATTTTGGGTTTTTAACATTATTATTTTAGCCCTCAATTTCTTTCTAAGGATCATACATCAGGGACAAGTTTTCTTAGCTTTGACAACATTCTACCTACTAATTGTGGACAATTGAGCATTTAAATACAGCAGCTAATTCAGGTTTCAGTCTTCCCAGTCAACTTAGCAGTATATTATTTCTGGTTTTTAATAGGTATATTTGTATTTATAAATGTAAGTTCAGAGATTGTGGGGAAGACTTAACTATGGTTATGATATGCACTCAATGAGATTTGGCCATAAATAGTTAAGCCTCACAACAAAATTGTGAGGTAGGTAAGTATCATTATCCCTCTTGAAGTGACTTGCCCAAAGTCACACCTTGAGCCAGTGGCAATGCTGTGAACCCTACTCTCCTGTCTCCCAATGCAGTGCTAACCCCTAAATAGCACTTCACTGTCACTTCCTAGCTGAAAGTCCTTGGTTGCTCCCAGGTTGTTTTTGGAGCCTCAGATAGTGAAGTCACTTCCCCATCCCCAGTACAAGAACGCTAAAAGAACAGTTTTCACTGTAACTAGAGCTGCAGTTTGTACACAGCAACACACTGAATCAACTTGAGACTTTCATTCTACAACACTTTCGTATAAGCAGGATTTCAGTACACCTGAGTTTGTGTTCTCTAGTCTTCCCTTTCTGGGAAAGACTGTGAACACCAGAAGGCTGTGGCATTACAACTCTGGTGCCATCTAGAGTCATTAGACTGCTATAGGCACCCACAGGGCCCCACAGCACGCCCCTACTCTACTTGCGCTACATTGATGACATCTTCATCATCTGGACCCATGGAAAAGAAGCCCTTGAGGAATTCCACCATGATTTCAACAATTTCCATCCCACCATCAACCTCAGCCTGGATCAGTCCACACAAGAGATCCACTTCCTGGACACTACCATGCTAATAAGCGATGGTCACATAAACACCACCCTATACCGGAAACCTACTGACCGCTATTCCTACCTACATGCCTCCAGCTTTCACTCCGACCACACCACACGATCCATTGTCTACAGCCAAGCTCTGCGATACAACCGCATTTGCTCCAAACCCTCAGACAGAGACAAACACCTACAAGATCTCTATCAAGCATTCTTACAACTACAATACCCACCTGCTGAAGTGAAGAAACAGATTGACAGAGCCAGAAGAGTACCCAGAAGTCACCTACTACAGGAAAGGCTCAACAAAGAAAGTAACAGAATGCCACTAGCCGACACCTTTAGCCCCCAACTAAAACCTCTCCAGCGCATCATCAAGGATCTACAACCTATCCTGAAGGACAATCCCTCACTCTGACAGCTCTTGGGAAACAGGCCAGTCCTCGCTTACAGACAGCCCCCCAACCTGAAGCAAATACTTACCAGCAACCACACACCACACAACAAAAACACTAACCCAGGAACCTATCCTTGCAACAAAGCCTGTTGCCAACTCTGTCCACATATCTATTCAAGGGACACCATCATAGGACCTAATCACATCAGCAACACTATCAGAGGCTTGTTCACCTGCACATCTACCAATGTGATATATGCCATTATGTGCCAGCAATGCCCCTCTGCCATATACATTGGCCAAACCAGACAGTCTCTACGTAAAAGAATAAATGGACACAAATCAGACGTCAAGAATTATAACATTCAAAAACCAGTTGGAGAACACTTCAACCTCCCTGGACACTCAATTACAGACCTAAAAGTCACAATTATTCAACAAAAAAACTTCATACACAGACTCCAATGAGAAACTGCAGAACTGGAATTAATTTGCAAACTGGACACCATTAACTTAGGCTTGAATAAAGACTGGGAGTGGATGAGTCATTACACAAACTAAAAACTATTTCCCCATGCTAATTTTTCCCCTACTGTTACTCACACCTTTTTATCAACTGTTTGAAATGGCCATCCTGATTATCACTACAAAATTTTTTTTTCTCCTGCTGATAATAGCACACCTCAATCGATTAGTCTTGTTAGAATTGGTATGGCAATCCCCATTTTTTCATGTTCTCTCTATATCTTCCTACTGTAGTTTCCACTGCATGCATCTGATGAAGTGGGCTTTATCCCATGAAAGCTTATGCTCAAATAAATTTGTTATTCTCTAAGGTGCCACAAGTACGCCTCGTTCTTTTTGCTGACACAGACTAACACGGCTACCACTCTGAAACCTAGATTTCTTTGATTCCCTTCAATCATTTAGCTTGAATGCCTCTGGGTGGCACTGGTCATGTAGGTTGATTATCTCTTAGGGAATGGAAAACAATCAGAGGTCCATTCTTTTAGCCTTGACAATAGCCTTTCATACTGTTAAACATGAAGTTTTGTTAACTCATTTTAAGACATTAACTGGGAAGGACAGTAGTGTTCCTAACTGGATTAATTCCAACCTGTCTGGAAGGTTGCAAAGGGAAGTATTGTACAATTTATGCTAATTATGTGGGGTTCTTCAAAGCTCAGTTTTATTAGTCTTTGTTTTCAGTGTATATAAGAAAGAGTGTGTGTGTGTGTGTGTGAGATCGGGGGGGGGGGGGCAGAAATCACAATGCAGTTTGAGTTGCAGTGTTAACAGTTTGCAGATAACACTGCTCTGTGTCTTGTTTTCATCAGTATTGGACTTGGGGTGGTAATTGTGATTTCCCAGTAGCTGCCGGAGGCTGGGATATGGACGAGAATAAGCTGGATAAATTCAATCTTGATAAGATGGAACTGATAATAGTGATTTGGTTGAAGGATTTTGAGGTTATCACAGGGCTGATTCCTGCCCCCTTTATTGAGGAGATTTCTTCAATTTTTGTTCAAGATTTGCAATGCAGAGGTGCCCTCAGATTCCTGTTTGCTCTTTGGAACTCAGGAGACCAGGAGCACCTACTCCCATCTGCACTCAACTGGGTGTTTGTGACCTTTTTTAGGACCTTGATACAGTGATTTACAGTCATCAGATTGAATTACTACAGTGCACTCTACAATGAGCCCGTCCTTGAAGACTATTCAGAAGTTACAGCTAAGGCAGAATGTGAATGCCCACCTGTGAGTTGGTATTAGCAAATGGGACTTATTACATCTGTTAACAGATTCCTGAGCTTCCTAATCACTACACAGTAAACAGTTCAAAGCTTTGGTTTAGATCAATACAGTTCCATATTTTTGGGCTTAGGCTATCTCTCTTTGTGTTATCTACCATGACAGTTAGGATCAGCTGAGACATGCTTTAAATAGGATGGAGCTTGTGGGAGGTTAGTCTTGGAGGAGGTGCTTGAATCTGGAATTTGTAGCCTCAGCAAGCCTGAGAGAATCTGAGTCTTTTGGTGTTTTGGGGACAATACAAGGACCTTCTCTTCACTCAGGCATCTGCCTGATGTGGTAGGTAGACAAGGTATGAATAGTGTGGAATAAAAAAGGAGTAAGAAGGAGTGGGAGGTAGATTGTTTATCTGTGGAGATTATTATTTTTCTAGCATGATAGAAGATGATTTATTTGTATCGATATAAGTTTTAGTAATATCAGGTATGTGTCCTGAGATCTACAGAAGGGAGCATTTTATAAGTTTAAAAAATAATTCCAATAATCAGTAAATTTACTCTTTAAATGTATATTGGTGGAACTATTTTTCTGATGCAGATGGTATTGAATATATATATTATTTGCATTGATATTTGATTCTTACTTGTATTTGGGTAAACTAAAATATAATTTGTTTCTTGATCTTGTACAGCACAGGTGCAGATTGTTGCACAGGTAAATGCAAGGTTAAATGTAATGAACAGAACAGGGAGTACAGAGCCATCCAATCCCAATAAATGTCAAGTTACTCTGCCTAATATTTGCAGTAGAACCAAACTGGGGAGTGTGATGCTAAGCACTTAATTTCCATGCTGAGGATCACATATAAGCCATATCTCTTCAGAAATGCTTGTTCTCTCCCCACCCTCCATGTTTTTTAACCTGTGCTCTTGATAGTAAGGAAGAAGATATGCAGAAGCTTTGACTCTATCACTTATTGTGGACAGCTAATCCTAGTGCTTAACTTACTTGTACCCATGCACAGCGACAGTTCTCTCTTGTGGTAGGGCACAATTAAGTGTGTGCTCTGGGCTGTGTACCATATAAGGATTTGCAGGATCAAGGCATCAGAGTAGTTTACAGACCACTGGTTATTAGTACAGGGTGGGGAAAAGTGTGGAATTGATTATTATAAGAGAAGGCAACAGTAGGAAATTACACTCAAATGTTTACTCAGTTTTTCATTGAAAGTTATCCATCTAGATGAAGCATGCAAAGAAGTTTTGAAGTCTTACGCTTTTGAGCAACACAGGATTAATGCCATTTTATACAATGGATTAAATCTCTTTTTATCACCCACAGCTCAAATTTTCATCACTCGAAGTTAGAAAAGTTATATGTGTTAACTATCACGGTAAATAAAACTTTAAGTGATTGACAGAGGCTGGATAAGGTCACTGATATGATAATCTATTCATAAATAACTGGCAATTTACAAAAAGACAAACATTTAAAGAAATACTCTTTAAATAGCTCTTTAAAACTATGATGTTCTATTCATTGTGTTCTTGAGCCTGTGCACAGCAGGCAGTGAGAGAGGTGGTTGTGCTTCAGCTCAAGTTTGTATGAAAGCTACAGATGGACATGAGTATGTTTAAGCATGAAACAATCCTCTGCACTGAGCAGACGTTAATGTAAGCACCTTGCACGCAGGATAAGACAAGAGGTGTATTTTGGGGGTGGTGAATTGGTGTATCTGAGAAGAAGATGGACTTAAGTAAAAAGACTGGTTATTGGGTGACCTGAGTGCTGGGATAGGAATTTGCTCTTTTCATCGGAGTGCTCAGAAATCTGAAATATAGTGCTAAGATAACCACCAGTCTCACATGCTAACTTAACGTTGATTCTAAAAGGATTCAGACAGAAAGACACACGAGATAATTGTACTCACTTGCTCTAGTCCTGACATTCCATATGCAGCTGCATGAAACACACAGTCAGCCCCTTCACAAACTGCAAATAGGACATCATAATCCCTCACATCAGCCTGCAATATATATGGAAAGATATTTTGAATTTGATCACAAAACTACAGTTTAGAGTTTACCATGAAGCTGTTAGCACCCATAAAATGCATGCATGAAATTGTGCATACACTTGTTGTGATAAATAAAGGGGAGGGGATAACTCCCTTTGTTGGACACCCAGCCAGCCAGTTAGCTGTAAAATCCCTCTTGGTAGCTGACAAAAGCATCAGGGGTTAGCACAGAGGAGATCCACAATCCAAAATAAAAAATAAACCTGATAGAGTCTAACTAAACATTCCCTATTGAAATTATTTCTTCTAGGTATGGAAGATACTTTTTCATACCTGGTTCAAACCTTACACAGCATTCCTGCTTATAGCATTGCTGCTCTGTGTTCCTGCATCCCAGAGAACAACAGACAAAGGGAAAGTTTCTTTTCCCATTTTAAAAAGTTCTAACGTTCCCATTGTCTCTTTTTGTCAAGTGACCACTTTTTTTTCTTTACCTGGGGGACTTTTTAACACTTTACAGGTAAAGCAAGTAAAGAACAGCTATCAAGAGGTATTTTACAGCTAACTGGCTGGCTGGGTGCCTTCAAAGGGAGCTACCTACCCACCCCCCTTTATTTATCACACTTGTGGAAGCCAGGGGCTGAAAATCAGGCCCATTTTAATACTTTGTAATGATATTATAACAACTTTCCTCCCAGGAGAGCGATACACTTCACAAAAATTAATTCCTTTAGCTTTAGAACACCCCTGTGAAATAGGGAAATATTATCATACAGATTTTACAGACTTTTAAATCAAGGCACAGATAGGTAAAGTACTTGCTCAAAGACACAAGGAGAATTATTTGCAGAGTCAGGAATAGAACCCAGAAATTCCTTGTTCTAGGCACCAGACTTCATTGCTTTCTCACTGTAAGTACAGTAATTCACATATATTTTGCAATCTATTGTTTAAAGTGCTATGGAAGTTGGGGAGGAGTCTGACTTTTAAAAAGGTATTTGACATTATTTATGATTGTTCTGGGTTCTGTGAAACCTGTGCTGCTGAGACACTACATAAAAATCAAATAGATTAACTTAATTTGATTGTTGTGAACATGTATTTTTATCCTACCTGGATAAACACTACTCCATTAGGAATTTCCCAAATGGGCTCTTGTGTATCTAACAAAACAACCGAGGCTCCTAATTTGGCAAGAGCACACCCCAGATTATATCCAAAATAGCCTCCACCTCCTGTCACCACTGTGTTCATGCTTCTTTTACTCAGTGCTCCAGCATGTCTGTTCAGATTACAGTCAGATGTTTGGCTCCAGGGGGGCACTACCCCATTAGATATATGTTTTGGGTCACATCTACAACATGAGATACGATTTTCTATCACCAGACACACAAAACATTTTTTTTCCCATGTTGAAAATTGCTCCATGATGCTCTGGGGTGCAGATAATTCCACTAAGTTTCATGTTAAAAAGCTCCATTCAGGGCTGTACTGTTTTTCTTTATCTTAACCTGTTTAGAAGATATAAAGATAAATAATAGCATTAGCCAGTCTTTCCAAGTCAAAGGGTAATCAATATAAAAGCTTATTTATATTCAATTTTTATAGCTTTCTTCTGTTTACTTTGCTTTTACCATATTTATCACATTATACAGATGTAAAAATGGTGATATTTGGGAAACCTTGCATACTGTCACCTACTGCTTGACAATTAAAACTTTTCCATGCTTTCTAAATTAAAAAAGTATCATGAAAAGGCCTCACAGAGTTTGCATATATTTGGCCAGTTATTTACAGAGAAGGCAACATACAGAATGAGAGGAAAACATATTAGTATTTTATGAAGTCAAGGAGCATGAGAAAGTGTCCAAAATTTCTTATATGGATTGATGTGTTCCACATTCTGGGTCAAAATTAGGAATAATGGTAGATACCAACATTTTCATCATCTTGAGATAAATGGCTGGTTAGTTGTCTATGCAAATTGTGTCTGCTGGTCTCAGTTCAGTTCCTGATAGTCAAATGTCTACATTACAAAGGCTCAAGCTGCCCTTTGGGGATCACATAGTCTATGACCCAGGGCCCCTACCTTGATTTGGAATCTTAAACTATCAGGGTCCAATATGAAAGAACAGAAAACACTTTTGTTTCTACATTTTTTTTAAAAAAGGACAAAACTTCCCCCATACAGTAAACTAAGTAGTAATACGCACACACTGCTCCACTCAGAAAAATCTGAGAAAAGTGGTGCCCAGGCCTCAAAATCAACAGCTAAATGTGTATATCAAATGCACTTATAGTTTTAACCCTTGAGGTGGTTGGTGTTGAAACAATTTATTGGGTTGCTGTGAGGAAGAGTGCAATGCTGTTGCCTGTTGTATAGCTGTACTGTGGACAACATAGGACAAGGCTGCCAATCCATCACCTTCCAGGGAAACTAATAAATTCAGAGAGAGAGAGAAAGAGAGATAAATGTGTCCATATTTTTATTTAGAAAGTAAAATAAGTAATCACGTTTATGAAACAAGGATACTATTTTCCCATCCATAAATAAAGAGGCTCTATTAGGTGATGTTTGTACAGCATTTTAAAATGCAAAGCACTATACGGAGTCTAAGCATTTTTAATTATTGTGAATAATTATTATTGGATTTACACATATAAACCCACCATCTCTCAACAAAATATTCAAGATATAAATTATTTGAGATCCTTGCAAATTTGCCATAGGAATACTACAGGAGTCCAAGGAAGTGTATCTTCATTTAAAATGTTAGAAACTTTAAAAGGGATAATTTCTATAAATACTAATTACCATCATATAAAAATGTGTAGTTTCCTTAACATCAAAAGTGCAGGGATGATGCCAATTAGTTGGACAAACAAATCAAGTAGCAAAACATCAGTTTAATTCAAGTCAGAACCATAAAGAACTCTACAGCCACCAAAACAACAATGTGTTTCCTGAAGAGTTGTTTTGACAATTTAATAACATTAATCATAATATTTTATACTTGGGATTTCAAAGTACTTTACAACTATTAATTAATTCCCACAACAAGCCAGAAAGATAGGATCTGACAAGGTCACACAGCTAGTCAGTGGAAGAGAAGGGAATAGATTCAGAACTTCTGACAAGCAATCTTCTGCTCTAACTACTAGTCAACATTTCCTTCCACATATGGTGCCATCCTCTTAGAATTTTAGTTTGTTTAATAGTGCGGCATGTTGCAGGAGAAGCGTGGTTCAGACTGATTAAATGGTAAGCAACTAGATATAGTACAGTTAAATTGAGCAAAATATATTTTAAACTGAAAATCAAGAAAAGTTGCTTATCTAGGTCTATTTGATGGTAGAATAAATTTCCTAGAAAGGTAGTGAGAACCTCATTGCTAAGTCATTTAAAAGTGGACTGTGTTGAAACCCTTAAGATTATATTTCAGGGAATACTCATGCATTGCTTGAGTGAATCGACTAGATGTGAATTAATTTTTCAAGTGTAATTTCTATCAAGTGGAGTTTGGAGCAAAGTTAACCAATAACATCACATATGCAAATTATGACATACTGATTGGGTGCAGTTGAGTTCGAACTTCATCTATCTTTTAGAACGTTACAGTTCAAAACTCAAAAGTCTGCTGGCAGTTAATGCAGTTAGCTGGAATTCTAGGCTAGCTGTTTGTAGGCCTGAAAACATGACTGAATATACTGGCTTTTGTTTCAGAAATCTTTAATTCTTCTTTCATCAGGATTTTTGTCAATATCTCCCTCAGATCAATAAATCTTGATATTCAGTTCTACAGCAATAAATAACTCCTTATAATTTTGTGAAATATCGTGATAATATAAAGCTGCAAATCATGATTACTCTTGATTAGTTTGCTTTTGTGCATTCTATTTTCACTATTTTTTATATTTTTGAAATTATACAGAAAACTTTTACATTTTCTATTTGTTGATTTTGCACACAGAAAGTGCTAAATTGAGAAAATTGCTGAAATGATTGGGAATGACTGGAAATAGAAAAAAAAATCCTCATACACATCTAAGTTGTACAAGTGCATATTAAACAGTTTATCTTTAAGCAAACCTTTCACTGTCCTTTGATCATTTTTTCCTCTAGCATAAGGACAGCCTGAAAGCAGGGATCTGAAATGTTGTTAGGTGAACTGTGAAAGTTTCAAACCTAACACATACAGGACAGATGGTTTCAGGGGTGCAACTTTGGGTGCTAACACCTAGCACAAATAATCCTTTCTAGTCTCATCTCCAAGAAACTAGAGAGCTCCTCAAGGATCTTCCAGTCACTACAAGGAAGATGTTACACAAAATCCATTTCAAAACAACAGTCAATATCACTATATCAATCAGCTTCAGAGACTTTTAGAAAATGCTTGCTGAATTTTCAGTCCTATGCAAAGGTTCCCTGTCAGAACAAAGTTGCTTCTAGCATTTAGTATGTCTTTCCCCCCGCTTTCTGTCACTTTGTAGAATTTGGATTGGCTATTTAATAAGTGTAAATAAACTCAGGGTTATGTGTGACTAGGTCCAAATACTGTGGCTGCATCTTTAACTTCCCCGCTGCCATCTAGAGGACAGGGGCTGTACAACAGCTATAAAATACATCCGTACACACAGTTACAATCAAACGGTTTGCCATTTTAAACAGCCAGGTAACAGGAATTACCTTTGGCAGGCTCCTCGTTGCTGGACTAAAATTTAATTATTCTGAGTCCTCATTTGCAAGCTGGGGAGATGGTCAGCGCTCTTTTCTCTGGATGTTGATTAGCATCGGCATAGCAGGGCTCCCCAGTAAAGCGTATTCCCCAAACGAGCTCAGATCTTCGGGTTCTTAATACTGCCCGTCATCCTAGGATCCAGAGAGAGCCGTTTGCTGGGGGCCAGCGCGTACCGTGTGGCCACTTCGATTCCCTACTCAAGGTAACACTGCGGCCGTATTTACCTCCGTCGCAGGGCAGTTGGTTTCTGGTCGCAGCGTTTCCTAAAGAAGGAGCAGCTCTCATTGATCTAACGCTATTAAGTGTATGTAGCAGCAAGGACGAGACACGGAGGGGCATTAATATGGTATTTTACACACGTGTGAATTAATATAATATTTTACACACATATGACTATAGGATTTTATGGCTATTAATAATGTTACGATGAAGTTCTACCATATTATCTGTAATATACAAATATACAAGTCTCACACTGGGACACTTTGTAAAAGGGATATTTGGGGCAGGGGAGATTGTTAATCAACAACAATTTAGTTGGCAGTGTAACAGTCTCAGAAATGTGCGAGAGATGTTAAACATCTCTGAATCAAGCACAACAAAATCCGTTATACCAAGAAGAATGAAAATAATTTGAAACAAATGCTCATTGGGAAAAAATCTCCGTCCAAAATGAGTGAAATTCTGTTGGTTGTCAGTTTAATATAAAATTCATGTAGAACTGTGTTAAGTAGGTATCTGAATGTCCAGTATTTTTAAATACAATGAACAGTTAATGGAGGACTTCTTCAGGTTAAAGAAAAACCTAAAAGTTTCCGGTTTGATCTTCACAGTTCATCACATATTTTTGTACGTGCCTTGCCACCTTTGACTTCCAGCCCCTAGCACTGCCATATCTATCGTTTCATTTAAAAAAAAGTCTGAATCATATAAAAATACAATTACAATGTATCATAGAGCAGCAATACATTTATATATTAATAATAATTAGTCACTAGTGCACAAATCATCTCTCTTTTAGAAAGCAAGTTAAGTATGCCTGTGCATAGTTGGTGGTATGGATTCATTTTATGCTATTTCCTCTTGTTTATATAAATATTTAAAAAGGAAATAGGTGGCTGAGGCAGTCTCTTGCCTGAATAACCTGGGGTGGTAATATTTATTTAAAGTGGCTTTTGTACACATGGCCATGGGACTATTTTTATTAGTCACGTATATGATCTTGGGTGTATTTTTGTTTTATTGTTGCAGTGAAGCTGGCAGTTGTCCTGTGTGGGAGGTAAATTAAAAGGCATGATGGAATGGCCTCCATCCATTTTTCTTGGCCCTAAAAAAACCCAAGTACATCATGTGACAAGAGGGGAAAATATTTCCTGGGTGGATGCAACCGGGTGGCAGTGTTCTTTTATTGACCCACCCTATTAGCAGGTGCTAGAACCCCTCAGAAAGCTGTGACTCATTGTGGCAGGTCCAGCTCATTGGCTTTACCTGGGAGTTAAGAGAGGAGGGAGTTGTTCTCTGGACAGAGTAACTGGAGAGAAATCCTAGAGACAGTAGACCTTATGCAGGAAAATTAATCTGAGATTTGTTTGTTTGTTTTTTATGTTATCAATAAATCCAAATCCCAGAAAGAGGGTGAGAGTTTGGACACTAACTCAAAGTTGTGTGGTCTGCTTAGCATGAGGTAGGGACTCATTCTGTTCATACTGGGCCATTCCCTGAAATGGACAGATGGTGTTGGGGCCAAGTGCTGTTTTGTGTGTCCTTCTAGGTTCATGGCTTGATTTCCTTTACAAACAAAGGGCAGTAGGAATGGGAGATTCTTCAAGGCACAATTTCATAGTTTCAGAGAGTTCAAGGCTAGGACAGAGGGACTATCGATACTATAGTCTGACCTCTTTTTTATCACGCCTGATTAATTTTCACCCAGATACCCCTATATTAAACTCAAAGGGTTTAGTTAGACCAAAGCATTTCAGTCCTCAGGAGACTAGACTGTGTGCCACAGGTAGAGAAAGGGAGAGACCAATATTCTGCAATGGCAGAGAATTGATTTGCCCAAATGATCCTAGCAGGTGACTAGCTAAGTGACCCAAGCTCCATGCTGCAAAGGAACGTGAAAACTTCCAAGATCCCAGGCAGTCTGACATGGGGGGAAAATTCCTTCTCAATACCCAGTCTGGCAGTCTGACCTCGAGCATGTGAGTAGAAATACAAGACCGGCATCTAAAAAGAGGATTCTCTGTACCACCTTGGTGCACTGGTCCAGTGTCCCACCTCTAGCTGTGGCCAATCATCCTTCAGAGGAAGGCAAAACCAAAACCCCAGAATATATCTAGGCAATTATGCAGAGGGGAAAAATCCTTCCCAACCCTTGCAGGTGACTGGCTGAAGCCTTGAAGTATGAGATTTGATTATAGTCATTATCTTAATACAGAGCTGCAAGTGTTACAGGTACTTTGAGGGCAATGCAGGCAATCCTGTTCAACAGGGGGTCTCAGATTTACTCAGATTGAGCCAAAGGCCTCTCCCCTTCCAAGTTATATTTTCACCTTTTTCCTCTTAGAAATATCAATAATATTAAGTCTCCACTTCCTTGGTTTTATGGAGGACCCTTTGGAAAAACTACAGTGGGATGAATTGTTATCAATTGTTGAATGAAAAGAATTTTAGAAGCATAAAAAGGGATCTTACAATCTAAAAAGGCAGAAAAATATGTTTTAGCCTTAGGTGCATTTTGTTAAAGTTACCTTCTGTGACATACTGGGGTACAATCCAGATCAGTGGGAGGCTGTGTCACCCCTGCCCTATAATCTGGGGCATTTTGCAGTACCTTGTTGCTGTAGACTCCAAAAGGTACAGCTCACAAACAGCCACTAGCATGCAGGTCACTCCTAGATGTGCTTGTGTAACTGCAGTGTGCCAGTCCCACATTGGTGTGTGCCAGTCCCACATTGGCTTGCACCAGTCTTGGTTATACTGAAGAGTGATCCCAACATACTCCCAGTCCTGGACTTTCCCTCAGAAAGGCATGCCTTGCACTGCCCAACCCTTTCCTGGACAGTCTAAATATATTTAGTCCATCATTCCTTTATGGGAATATTATTATTATTACAGCTTATTACCTTAAATGGAGTTACCCAGACACTTCAACTTAACCACACTGGATTAAATAAAACAAGTTTATTAACTACAAAGAGATAGGTTTTACGTGAGGACAAGTAATGATGCATGAATATCTGAAATGGTTACAAGAAAAATAAAGATAAAATGCTTTCTAGCACCTAATTTAACAAACTATACTAGATTCGAGCACATGACCACATGCTTCCAGCATTACTCACTAAACTCTTCAGGTCAGGACCCCTCCCTCCAGAATGCAATAGTTGTTTGCATTCTCTGCACCTGAGAAGACAAAGGAAAGGATGAGAGAGATAGGGGTGCCTTGGGGTATTTGCCCCTCCTTTTTATAGTTTCAGTCCCCCTTGTGAAAAACACTTCCAGCTGAGAACCAGGAGACAAAGAGTCCATGTGGAAGGATGTTCCCTGCTGTTTTTTCACCTGTTTAAGCAGGAAGGGAAAACAAAGGAAGCTCAATGACTCTGTTTAGTGTTTAAATGCAAATTAAGGTAAGCACACATTCCTTTGTTTAGGACAGACCTGTTTGCCTACTTCTGCCTGGGATGGCTGTGGGGTTTGGAACATGTGTTACTAACATCATACAGAGGAAACCTATAAATTCATATATAATGTTGCCACACACATTTTATCAGGCAGTACTAACCAGCAGATTATGGGTTTTCAAATGATACCATACAAAAAGATATTTAGAATAGTGTGTAGACTGTGAATACAGGGCTATATTCTGTCACACCTTCCTTTTTCACATAGATTAATTATCTAGCATATAGCATAACAACTGGACCACCTCCAAGATAAAGAGAATCAAAACAGGGAGATATAAACTTTAGGGTTAAAAATGTCTGACATAAATGCAATACAGGAAGAAAACATTTCCCTAACTTTAGTGTTATTTAATGACATTTAACAGAAGATTCAGAACATTCCAATTTTAATGTATCAGTGTTAATAAAAGTAAGAGATTGTGTGTGAGTGCATGTCCTGAAAAAAAGACTTAATAAATGCAGAAGTTCAAGTGTACTTTTATTTCACCTCTTGGGCAGTTTCAGAATACAGTTAATTCACAGAATTACAGTATGTGTAACTTTTTCTGTGCAATCACTGCCCATTATGTATATGAATTATTTTTTCTTCTTTGTTCTATTTCCTGGTTCCTCTGTATTCCTCATAGTAATATGCAGTGGCTGTGGCCGTTGTTCTGTCAGAAGGGTTGTCTGGTCAATACGTCCCTTATTATAGCTACTTGCTTTTGTTTATAAAACACTGCAGACATACAATAGCTGCTCCTCCTCCAGTTCCTTCTACACTTGAGCAACCATTTTCAGAAGGAGTTCTTTTGAGATCAAGCGAATAGAAACAGCAGCTCTGGTTCCTGCATTTGTCAATGGTGGTCTCCTGTGGCCTTGCGACTTTATTATCCTTTAAAAATGTAGTAGCTTCAACCTTTAAGAACAATTGCTGATATGCACATTTTTTTTATTTAATAGCAAAAACAGCTTAAAATACATCAGAGCAAATAACTTATTCAAACAATAATGAAGTTCATGTGGCCTGAGGAATACACTGTGACTGATTAAAATTAGTTTATTAATACTCAAACAAATTAATGGTGGCTTTCCTTGAAATAACTATGTAAAGGTGTATGCTTAAGAAAGTAATAAAAAGAAGATCAAACATAAACAGGTGCCAAGGACAAGCCAGATTTTAAGGAACTTATGATGGTCCTGGCACTTGGGTCTAGTTTGAAGATAATGATCCACAGAATCAGCAAGTGCAAATTTTTTTGGGCAGTAACCTAGCTGATTACATGCCTTGTCTATTCGGAATGTGTGAGTTACAGCGATGTTCCACACCTAAAAAGCAAAAGAACAATTAATAGTGATTCAAATATAGAATTATTTTAGGTGCCACTATTAGAACAGATATATAAATAAATGGGTGGGGTGACTGAACAGACACAAAACACAGCAACAGAGAATACAGTGCATTCAACCAGACAGAATCTTTATAAATACAAACCAAACAGGATTGCCATAACCCAGCACAGTCCTGCTATGCCTTCCTCCAGTTCTGCCATATGCCCTTCGCTGGGGGAACCAGGAGTGCATGGCACAGAACTGCTATGCCATCTCTACACCACCTGGGGATCCCCCTATGCAAAGCTACTTCAGCCAGCTTGCTATCCCCTGTCTGTCACTGGAGCTAGAAGTTGGTGCAAAGTGAATGTAAAATGCCAGCAAATCAGAACTGTAGCAGTTTAAACCTATCGTGACAAAGCTCTGTCCTTGCCTCCGTGGGTCCCACATTTCCTGGTGGATTTCGCTAGCCTCAGAGGCTCACTGTGACCCTCCACGTAACCCTTCTTTCTCTAGAGACAAGGGTCACAGTCTACTGAGCCATTTTCATCATAAGTCAGCGAGGGAGGTGAGGAGAAGTTATCCTTCCTTGCACAGTCTCTGTTGTCTCCCAGTCTCAGTGATTAATCAGGGGGCAAAGGTGGGGTGGGGGAGCCCGGGCCCACCCTCTACTCCGGGCTCCAGCTCAGGGACTCTAATAGTATCAGCTATGGCAGCTGACCTTGTAGAAACATGACATGTACAATTCCCTGGGCTACTTCCCCCACAGCAGCCCTCAATTCCTCAAGCTCCACTTCACCCTTACCTCAGGGCCTCCTTCCTTGTGCCTGATATGGTGTGTACTACTCAGCCTCTGCAACAGCACAACTTCCTCCCACAGCTCCTGACATGCACACCCACCTGACTAAGTGGGAGGCTTTTAACTAGTTTCAGCCAGCCCCTGATTGGCTTCAGGTGTCCCAGGCAACCTAGCTTTCTCCCTGCCTTCTGGAAAGTTCTTAATTGGCCTCAGGTGTCTTAATTGACCTGGAGCAGCTGCCATTTCATTTATCCTGGTACCAGGGATTTGTTTAGCCTGGAGCTAATATATCTATCTCCCACTACTTTTCTATAGCCATCTGGCCTTGCCCCCTTACACTATGTAAAGTGAGTGTAAGACTACTCAGGGTGCAAGGCAGTGGAAAAGCAGGCTACTTGTTTCTTTCCACATAGCAACACCACATTGATCCACTAGATGACACTATTCACCCCCCCCCACCTAACAGAGTCCTTCTCTCATTTTAATAAGCATCAGCCCTCTTCAGCCCGTGAATAATATTCGTGTTTAATTGTTGTTTCTATTCTCAAATCTCTTTCTAAGGGTTTATAAATCAGTAATTAATTATGTTGAGTGAAATGTCTCTCTTTTTAAAAAACAAACAAACAAACATACATACATTTAAACAGATTTAACATCAAAAGGCCAAATCCTGCTTAATTTGCTCATAGTCCCACTGAAGTCATGAGAGCTAATTAAGCAGGATTTGGACATATCTTTTAGAAAAGGCATCCAATATTGATTTAAAAATTGTCAGTGATAGAGAATCCACCTCCAGCTGTTGGTAGGTTGTTCCAATTATTGGAACCTCCACACTGCTCTCATAGTCCCCTGCTCTCTGGCAACATATTCAATATTTGTATGTGTAGAGGTTTGTAGGGGCTTTGTGCTGGGAGAGAAGCTGAGCCCTGATTAGGGGGCGGGGCTTCACTGACTAGGGGTCCTATAAAGGTAGCAGCCAGTCAGGCAGCGGCACAGACAGCTGCAGCGGCACAGGAGCCAGCAAACAGGGGAGTTTGTCTTGCGGTGCTTGTGTTGGGTTTGGTTTTGCTGTGGGTGGTGGTGTTTTGGTGTGGTTTGTGTTTCCCAGATTAACAGGATTTAGGTGGGAAGGATATGACAGATACAGAGGTGGCAGTGGGAGTGACCCATGTAGCAGAAGACACAATGAAGATGACTGGATGTGGAAGCTGTGGTATGTACATGATCCTGGAGGGGGCACCTGGTAAGAGTTTTGTCTGCATGAAGTGCCGTCTGATAGAGCTGATGGAGGAAAAGATCCGAGGTTTGGAGATGCAGGTGGAAAGTCTGGTAGAGTTTAGGAAGGGGTTTGAGCAGATTATGGAGCAAAGACATGAGGTATCTGAAGGGAAAAGCTCAGACTTGCAGATGGAAGCAGGACTAGAGAATTCTGAGGGGAGACTGGGTGAGGAAAGTGGTCAGTGGAAGCATGTGACTAAAAGAACTAGGCAGAGGAAAAGACGGGCTAGTGAAGGAGAAATAGAGTTTAAGAATAGGTTTGCAGAGTTGGAAAATGAGGAAGGGGCTCAGCAGGTAGTCACTGAAGGTGACAGGGCAAGGAAGAAGAGAAGAGAGGTTAGTCCTATAGGAAAAGGGGAAGAGTTAATGGAGATTACACCAAATATGAGCCCCAGGAGGATACAGGATGGGTTAAAAAGGATTACAAGGGAGAATGGGAATGGAAAGAACTTGCAGCCAGAGGGAACAGGGGATAGACTGGAGAATAGCACAGTCACTAGGAAAAGGCAGGTCTATGTGATTGGGGACTCTTTACTGAGAAGAATAGATAGGCCTGTAACCAGAGCTGATCCAGAAAATAGGAGGGTGTGCTGTCTTCCGGGTGCTAAGATACGGGATGTAGACCTGAGGTTGAAAAGGATTCTAAAGGGAGCGGGAAAGAATCCCCTAATTATCCTTCATGTGGGAACAAATGATACGGCTAGATTCTCGCTGGAAAGTATTAAGGGAGACTATGCTAGGCTGGGGAGGACGCTTAAGGAAATTGAGGCTCAGGTGATCTTTAGTGGGATTCTGCCTGTTCCTAGAGAAGGGCAACAAAGGTGTGACAAGATTATGACTATCAATAGATGGCTTAGGCAGTGGTGCTATAAGGAGGGCTTTGGGATGTATGGCCATTGGGAGGCATTCATGGATAGAGGACAGTTCTCTCGGGATGGACTTCATCTGAGTAGGGAAGGAAATAGACTTCTAGGATGGAGGCTGGCACAACTGATTAAGAGAGCTTTAAACTAGGAATTTGGGGGAGATGGTTGGGAGATGGGTATTGAAGGGTATGTGCTGTTTAGGAAAGACCGAAATAAAGGTAAAGGTGGTGGAGTAGCACTGTATATCAATGATGAGATAGAATGTAAAGAAATAAGAAGCGATGAAATGGATATGACTGAGTCTGTCTGGGCAAAAATTAAATTGGGGAAGAAAACTATTAGAGCCTCCCCTGGGATAGTGCTTGGGGTGTGCTATAGACCGCCGGGATCTAATTTGGATATGGATAGAGCCCTTTTTAATGTTTTTAATAAAGTAAATACTAATGGAAACTGTGTGATCATGGGAGACTTTAACTTCCCAGATATAGACTGGAGGACGAGTGCTAGTAATAATAATAGGGCTCAGATTTTCCTAGATGCGATAGCTGATGGATTCCTTCAGCAAGTAGTTGCTGAACCGACTAGAGGGGATGCTATTTTAGATTTGGTCTTGGTGAGTAATGAGGACCTCATAGAGGAAATGGTTGTAGGGGATAATCTTGGCTCAAGTGATCATGAGCTAATTCAGTTCAAACTGAATGGAAGGATTAACAAAAATAAATCTGCAACTAAGGTTTTTGATTTCAAAAGGGCTGACTTTCAAAAATTAAGGAAATTAGTTAGGGAAGTGGATTGGACTGAAGAATTTATGGGTTTAAAGGTAGAGGAGGCCTGGGATTATTTTAAATTAAAGCTGCAGAAGCTATCGGAAGCCTGCATCCCAAGAAAGGGGAAAAAATTCATAGGCAGGAGTTGTAGACCAAGCTGGATGAGCAAGCATCTTAGAGAGGTAATTAAGAAAAAGCAGAAAGCATATAGGGAGTGGAAGAAGGGAGGGATCAGTAAGGCAAGCTACCTTATTGAGGTCAGAATATGTAGGGATAAAGTGAGACAGGCTAAAAGTCAAGTAGAGTTGGACCTTGCAAAGGGAATTAAAACCAATAGTAAAAGGTTCTATAGTCATATAAATAGGAAGAAAACAAAGAAAGAAGAAGTGGGACCGCTAAAAACTGAGGATGGAGTGGAGGTCAAGGATAATCTAGGCATGGCCCAATATCTAAACAAATACTTTGCCTCAGTCTTTAATAAGACTAAAGAGGATCTTAGGGATAATGGTAGCATGATAAATGGGAATGAGGATATGGAGGTAGACATCACCATATCTGAGGTAGAAGCGAAACTCAAACAGCTTAATGGGACTAAATCGGGGGGCCCAGATAATCTTCATCCAAGAATATTAAAAGAATTGGCACAAGAAATTGCAAGCCCATTAGCAAGAATTTTTAATGAATCTGTAAACTCAGGGGTTGTACCGTATGATTGGAGGATTGCTAACATAGTTCCTATTTTTAAGAAAGGGAAAAAAAGTGATCCAAGTAATTATAGGCCTGTTAGTTTGACATCTGTAGTATGCAAGGTCTTGGAAAAAATTTTGAAGGAAAAGGTAGTTAAGGACATTGAAGTCAATGGTAAATGGGACAAAATACAACATGGTTTTACAAAAGGTAGATCGTGCCAAACCAACCTGATCTCCTTCTTTGAGAAAGTAACAGATTTTTTAGATAAAGGAAACGCAGTGGATCTAATTTACTTAGATTTTAGTAAGGCGTTTGATACGGTGCCACATGGGGAATTATTAGTTAAATTGGATAAGATGGGCATCAATAGGAATATTGAAAGGTGGATAGGGAATTGGTTAAAGGGGAGACTACAACGGGTCCTACTGAAAGGTGAACTGTCAAGTTGGAGGGAGGTTACCAGTGGAGTTCCTCAGGGATCGGTTTTGGGACCAATCTTATTTAATCTTTTTATTACTGACCTGGGCACAAAAAGTGGGAGTGTGCTAATAAAGTTTGCAGATGATACAAAGCTGGGAGGTATTGCTAATTTAGAGAAGGACAGGGATACCCTACAGGAGGATCTGGATGACCTTGTAAACTGGAGTAATAGGAATAGGATGAAATTTAATAGTGAGAAGTGTAAGGTCATGCATTTAGGGATTAATAACAAGAATTTTAGTTATAAGCTAGGGACGCATCAACTAGAAGTAACGGAGGAGGAAAAGGACCTTGGAGTATTGGTTGATCATAGGATGACTATGAGCTGCCAATGTGATATGGCTGTGAAAAAAGCTAATGTCGTCTTGGGATGCATCAGGAGAGGTATTTCCAGTAGGGATAAGGAGGTTTTAGTACCGTTATATAAGGCACTGGTGAGACCTCACCTGGAGTACTGTGTGCAGTTCTGGTCTCCCATGTTTAAGAAGGATGAATTCAAACTGGAACAGGTACAGAGAAGGGCTACTAGGATGATCCGAGGAATGGAAAACTTGTCTTATGAAAGGAGACTCAGGGAGCTTGGCTTGTTTAGCCTAACTAAAAGAAGGCTGAGGGGAGATATGATTGCTCTCTATAAATATATCAAAGGGATAAATACCAGAGAGGGAGAGGAATTATTTAAACTCAGTACCAATGTGGACACAAGAACAAATGGATATAAACTGGCCACTAGGAAATTTAGATTAGAAATTAGACGAAGGTTTCTAACCATCAGAGGAGTGAAGTTTTGGAATAGCCTTCCGAGGGAAGTAGTGGGGGCAAAAGATCTATCTTGCTTTAAGATTAAACTCGATAAGTTTATGGAGGAGATGGTATGATGGGATAACATGGTTTTGGTAATTAAATATTCATGGTAAATAGGCCCAATGGCCTGTGATGGGTTTTAGATGGGGTAAGATCCAAGTTACCTGGGAAAGAATTTTCTGTAGTATCTGGCTGATGAATCTTGCCCATATGCTCAGGGTTTAGCTGATCGCCATATTTGGGGTCGGGAAGGAATTTTCCTCCAGGGCAGATTGGAAGAGGCCCTGGAGGTTTTTCGCCTTCCTCTGTAGCATGGGGCACGGGTCACTTGCTGGAGGATTCTCTGCTCCTTGAGGTCTTTAAACTACAATTTGAGGACTTCAATAGCACAGATATAGGTGTGAGGTTTTTTTTTGTAGGAGTGGTGGGTGAAATTCTGTGGCCTGCGTTGTGCAGGAGGTCAGACTAGATGATCATAATGGTCCCTTCTGACCTAAATATCTATGAATCTATGAACATTTACACGGGCTAAAAAACTGGAAATAATACAGTGGTGAATCAGGCCCAATCTCCCTCAACAATCTGTGCATAACTTCAGATGATGCAATGTGGACATATGTATAGGAAAATACTGGTAAGTGTTTAATTAGAATGGCTTCATTGTGATATTTTATAAAATTTAAAATAGCTACCATACTAACATTAGAAAAAATCAATCAAACCCCGAGTCCTATGAGTGGGTGGGTACGGGTGTATCTTTGCCCCTATATATTGCATAATATATGGTAATGTAAAAGATAGACATTTATCACGTGTCATTCATTCTTAGTATCATTAATGTTTTGGGGTGTATATGGATTCATGCTATGCTCACTGGATGTGCTGAGATAAGGCAGTAAAGCAGGTCACATTCCAGTGCATTTTGACACTGACCTACCTAGAATGAATCTTGATGAAGGGTGCTTCACCTCATCATTTTTTAAAGACTGACATTACCCAAAAAAGGTGATTAAAGGCAAAAAGCATATTTAAATGATATATATAAGCATATTTAAATAACCAAGATTTTCTTTTTTTAAAAAGCTGATACTTGATTGAAGCCACTCACATTGCCCAAGTACTGAAAAGATCTCAGGATAGTGCTTCATGTTACATGCTGCAAAACTCCACATTACAAAATGGCAGCCAAATTCTGCCCTTGGCTTCTGTTGTGTAAATGAAAACCTCCTCTTGCTTCCAAGGGCAGGTCTACGCTACGGGGGAAAGTGGATCTAAGCTACGTAGGGTAACTCAAGTCAACGTAGCTTAGATCTACTTACTGCAGGGTCCACACTACACTATGTTGATGGGAAAACACTCTCTCGTCGACTGCCTCTTACTCTTCTCATTCCAGTGCAGTACCGGAGTTGACAGGAGAGTGATCTGCAGTCGATTTAATGAGTGTTCACTAGACCCGCTAAATGAGTGGTCACCAACCAGTCAATCGTGATCAACTGGTTGATCCTAGAGGATCTCCCAGTTGATCACAATCTCCAGTGGGGCTGCGGCTAAGACAGGCTCCCTGCTTGCCCCAGCCCCACGCAGCTCCCGGAAGTGGCCAGCGTGGCCCCAGGGACAGTGGGGCAGGGGTCTCCCTCCCAACAGTACTCCTGCCTGCATGCACCACTCCCGCAGCTCCCATTGGCCAGGAACTGAGAGCTGTGGCCAGTGGGAGCTGTGGGGTGGTGCTTGCAGAGAGGGGCAGCGTGCAGAGCCACTTGCCGGCTGCTGCCACCGGGGTGCATTGGCCCCTTCTGGGAGTGGTATGGGGCTGGGGCAGGCAGGGAGCCTGCCTTAGTGATAGCCATGCTGCACCGCCAACTGGGAGCTGCCCAAAGGTAAGTGCTGCCCGGTGGGAAGCCACACCCCAGCCCCACTGTGCAGAGTGGCCTGGCCCCTCCATCTAGGGGCTGGACATGCTGGTCACCTCGGGGAGCAGAGCAGCACGGAGCCAGGGCAGACAGGGATCCTGCCTTAGACGTACTGTGCCGCTGACCAGGAGCAGCCTGAGATAAGCGCCTCCCATCCGGAGCCTGCACCCCAAACCCCTACCCCAGCCCAGAACCCCCTCCCAGATCCCACACCCTGACCTGCACCCCAAACCCCTGCCCCAGCCCTGAGCCCTCTCCTGCACTCTAATCCCCTGCCCCAGCCCTGACCTCATTCCAAGCCCCCAGGAGCCTCACAAAATCTAATAGCCCTGGGCCCACAGGAGAGTTAATTCGGCCCTGGTGATACTACCCCTCCTGTGGAGTTTCCTCTAGGAGGCAGGAAAAATTGTATGCAAAGCCTCTCCTAGAAGAAAAAGAGGGTTTCTTTTGGAAGCTCCCTGGATACAGTGGAGATGGTAAAAAATTTTCTGATGGAATGTTTTTTTTGTTAGAAAACATTGATTTTTCCTATCATGATGTGATATTTCATATCCTATTATATTAGGACATGTCATTCCATTCCATAATATAATAGTAAAATATTTAGACTTTTATAATATAAATTATAATAGGACAACAGTGAAAATAATAATGTCAAAAGAAAACATTTAGATGAGGTTAAAACAAACAAAAAAATCTCAGAAATTTCATTTAATGGGAAATTTTAAATTTTCAACTTTTTGTTCCGATTTGGGGGAAAAAAATAATCAAAGTGTCAGAATTTCTCTTGGAATGGAATTTGTGAGTTTTGACCACCTCTAAGTTATGGTATCTGCTGGGGATACACAGTCTCCATACCTTGCCTGTCCTTTTCCTACTTCTATAGACTCCTGGTCTGCAGCTGCCTCTGGAACCTCCCTTTAACATGCAGTTCCATAATATGGAGTGGCTCATTGGAAATGATAATACAGCCTATGGTCCGTTTTACCTCTTATGCGGATTCCTGGCTGGTTGCATGAGGGATGATGCACTTGGTTCTCCTGTACCCCCTGACATACCCCCTCTGGCCCATCCACTTGCAAAGTAGGGAAACAGTATGGAGGGCCTTCTTGGGAGGGGGCTGAGATGGGGTAGAAAAATGGTGTTAAAGAGGTGACAGACTCGCTCTGCCCCTGCATGGAAAAGTGGAGCTCTATATGCAGGGAATCCACTCCATACATGCATCCAGAGGAGATGTTCCCCACCATTGATATTAAGTGTTTCTTGAGAACTTTAGCCAAAGACTTTATATAGATGATTATGCATGCATTTATACTTTTACCTCATTTCTGGTCAAGAAAGGTGTAAAGCTAAAAACTGGTTTCAACGCCAGGTGTAGGCATTCTGTCACTGTGGCTGTGGACAGAAAGTTGATAAAAATGAGATAACAATAGTAAAGTGAGCATAACATAGGGCTTGCCTTTGCTGCCAAAAAAAAAAGCCATGTTTTTTTACCTGGGGGTAACTAATGTGCGTGAGTTCTCAAGAGATTAAAAACACAAGTGAAGACAAGGTACTTAAGTTTTACCATGAAGTAAACTCGTTGAGGTCAACCCAATGTGGGGTATAGAATGACCTTAGTGAGTCTAACTAAAGCATCTTGTCTTCTCTGTATTTTCACCCCAGCATAGCCCACATATATTAGTTACCCTGAAGTAAAGAAAAAACCCTAGCTTTTTTAGCAGTGAAGACAAGCCCATGGTGATGACAGGTGTTGTGGGCTAGATCCACAGTCAGCCCTCTGCAGTCAGTGGGTGTGCTGGGTTTGCTACAGAAGCAGGATCCAATGTTTTGAAAACAACATATAATTTACAGAATATTTGATGAACCCAAAGATATCTTGTCTCCTTTTGTAGAGAAGTACTTATTATACTTTTACAGGTATTACATAATTCCAGCTAGTACAATTGCACAATTATTGTAGGAATTACACAAGTTTAAATCTGTATATTTCTTTTACAGAACTGCCATGCAGATTACCAGTGACAGTGAAAATAAAAGGTGAGATGCAAAATAAAATAGCATAATAATCTAATACATTTTACTCTTTTTACCTGCTATATAAACGAGGAAAGCAGGAATACGTATCCATGGCCTACTGTAACCTAATTTTTCAAACTGGGAGGGATTAAAAAAAAAAAAAGAGAGAATAAGATCAAAATATTCATACTAAATTGCGTCAGTGCAGCAAGAATATGCAGAAATAATTACTGTCAAATTATAAATCTGAACTTTTTCCCCAATTCAACTATTACTATTTTAAAAACGTTTTTCAGTTGAATATCCCTATGCCTGCCAACACAATGAGATGATATAGGCAGAGATATCTATTCTAAAACAATAGAGGACATGAGAGGAGTGCATTTTTTAAATCTTGAGTACAGTCCTGAAGTTTATTGCATTGATGTTCATGGGAGTTTTGTCTGTGCTTGTACTACAGGATGTGGCCTTTGTGGAGGTTCAAAATCCTAGCCTGCTAATTATGAACATATCCCAATGCTTCTGTTTTATGTTTACAATGAAATTTAAGGGCATGATTTTCCATGGCCTTGCATCTTGAGGAGCCATTTATAACAAAGCAGTCTCTGTACCATAGTGCTACCAGATAAAAATGGTAGCATTTTACATGCACTTTGGACAACTCTGCACAGTGGTAAATGACTACACAAGATGGTGAAGAATCAGGATTTATAGCTTTTTAATTAAATTAGCTCATAACAATAAAGGGCCTTACCCTGCATTCCTGCACATCTAAAACTCCTGTTGAAGCCGATGGGAGTTTGTCTTTATGAGCTGTTTCAGAGTAACAGCCGTGTTAGTCTGTATTCGCAAAAAGAAAAGGAGTACTTGTGGCACCTTAGAGACTAACCAATTTATTTGAGCATGAGCTTTCGTGAGCTTTTCTTTATGAGCTATCACTTTGCTAAAGTCTGTGAGAATACAGGATTGGGTTCTGATCTGATGAAACAGAAATGTAGAACTGGAAGGGACCTCAATAGGTCATATAGTCCAGTCCCCGGCACTGAGGCAGGAAGGTGTTGTCTAGACCATCTCTGAGAGGTGTTTGTCTATCCTGTTCTTAAAAACCTCCAATCATGGAGCTTCCACAACCTTCCTAGATAATTTGTTCTAGTCCTTAACTACCCTGACAGGAAGTTTTTCCTAATGTCTAATATAAACCTTCCTTGCTGCAATTTAGTCCCATTACTTCTTGTGCTGTCCCTCAGTGGTTAATGAGAACAATTTATCACCCTTTTCTTTTATGTACTTGAAGATTGTTATGTTTCCCCTCAGTCTTCTCTTTTCCAGACAACAAATAGTTTTTAAAATCTTTCCCCATAGGTCATGCTTTCTAGATCTTGATTATTTTGTTGCTCTCCTCTGGACTTTCTTCCATTAGTCCGCATCTTTCCCGAAGTGTGGTGCCCAGAACTGGACACGCTACTTCAATTGAGGCCTTTATCAGTGCTGAATAGAGTGGAAAAATTACTTCTTGTGTCTTGTTTACAAGACTCCTGCTAATACATCCCAGAATAATGTACGCTTAGTTGCAACAGTATTACATTATGAACTCATTTAGTTTGTGATCCACTGTAATCCTTTTCCACAGATCCTTTTCTGCAGTTTTCCTCCCTTGGCAGTCATTTCCCATTTTCTATTTGTGAAACTGATTATTCCTTCCTAAGTGGAGTACTTTGCATTTGTCCTTACTGAATTTCACTCTGTTTAAATCAGACTATTTCTCCAGTTTATCAAGTTCATTTTGAACTCAAATCCTGTTCTCCAAAACACTTGCAGCCCCTTCCAGCTTGGTACCATATGCAAAATGTATAAGTATACTTTCTATGCCATTATCCAACTTATTTATGAAGATATTGAATAGAACCAACCCAGGACAGATCCCTGTGGGATCCTCACAATATGACCTTCCAGAGAGATTGTGAACCGTTGATAATTACTCTGAATATGCTTTTCCAGCCAGTTGCGCATCCACCTTATAGAAGGTTTGGCTGGGCCAGTGATACTCAGACTGAGGCTTGCGAGCCGCAAGCGGTTCTTTAATGTATCTCCTGCAGCTCATGATATTAAAACGCTGTGAGATTTATTAACCAATCTAAGTTATTATCCAGTCAGGATGCTTTTACTATGTTATTAACCAATTGTAGTTGATAAAATAATAATACTTGGTCAGTCAATTTTGCTGCAAGTATATTATACACCTCCCCCTGCCCCCGCCCAATGAATTCACACTATTGTGGCTCTTTGAGGTAATGATTGCTAATTTGGCTCCTGAGCCACTGAGGTCTGAGAATCACTGGTCAAGGACATATTTATCCAGTTTGTTGATTAGACTGTCATGTGAAACAGTATCAAAAGCCTTACTAAAGTTGAAATGTATCAAATATATTTATATATTTCTTAAATAGACCAGTTTTAAGTTCTGCTTCTTCAGGTAATTACTGTGGTATTGGCTTCATTTAGCCGATACGTTCTTTCTAGATTAGTTATATGCTCAAGTCCCATACACTGTATTAGAACTAAACATGTATATAGTACATACTAACGGAGTTATCCATTCAGAAAAGATGACATTCTCGCCGTCATGTATGTAATATGCCTGACCACTCTGTTAAAGAGGCAGAGAAAAGACAGATTAGAAACATAATACTGTGGGTGGAGTGACATTTTCTTTTTATCTTTTAAGACTATCTTTAATCATTTTGTAAATAACAGCAACCTAATTAAAAGCAAACATTTACAAATATATACAAATCAACAAGCAACCTCCAATGGAACTAATTCTGATCCTCATGTAAGTTTCACACATCTGTAAATTCATTTAAGTTACTGGAGTTACTTATGATTTATTACACTGATATATAAAAAAAAGAGCAGAGTCAGGTTCATTATGTTTAGGACTTCTGCTATGATTAAAACAATCAACTTAGTTGTCATAGCACTGAGGTTTTACTTTATATTTTTGCAGGAGCCAAAATTACATTAGACATGATGAATTAACCAGAGTTGACAATACTGACATGTTAGTTAATGCAACTTCCCGATTTCATGTTCTCTTTGGCACTTCTTCCTGCTTTAAAAACAATGGCGTGTTCTTTAATGATTTTACCTATGTATAATTTTTTATACTAGGAGCATTAGTGACACTATTAAGATTTCCTATGGATTTATATTAGAACTCCCTATATTCAGTTCATAACATTCTGAATATTTCATTTAGTGAGATGAAGTTTGCCAGATGTTATCTTAGAATAAAAAGACAATTTTTTTGAAAGTTTGAACGAATACACTTCTGCGGTTCTCAATTAACAAGAGAGTGAAAAATACATTTTCCCCATATGTGATGTGGTTTGCAGATCCTATTCTATACCAGAGCAAGGCCTGGGCTAGTGAGGCCCCACACCTCAACAGCTACAGGGCATGCTCCAGTTTAAATGGGCACTGGTAGGCCAGGAGAAGGAGTTACAGGCTGTACTAGGAAGTGACGCTGATGCCTGGAGCTGTGGGATGAGTGACTACAGAATTGGTATGGCCACTGGGAAGCGGTGATCTATATGCCTCTCCTGTTTGGAGTTGGAAACTCACAAGAGGCCCCAAAGAACTGGATATTGTCCACCCCGGCAGGCTAAGCTGTTACTACTAAGATTGTGACTACACCCAAAAGGGAGGTGCCACAGCCTGGCAGGAAGTGCCCCAGGTCAGGACACTGTGGAGTGGGAAGACCTGGGTTCCTGTCCCCTGCTTCCACGCCACTGTTGTGATGGACGCCGAGGAAAGAAGAGGGGCACACAGGAGGGACTGAGGCCCACCGTATATGGCCCACAAGGGCCCTGTCCAGAACAAGCAGACTGCAAAAGAACTGTGGCGCCACTATCTGACCACTAGGCCAGTTGCTTATCGGACTGATCAGCTACACCATATAAAAAGGTTACAACTTTTTTCCCCCAACAAATTCAGCACTGACGTGATATGGAGTAAAGAAGTTGAAATTTGTCAGGGAAATGGCCCACAGTGAGAAGTTTTTTTGAGGGTTAGCATGATTACTAGATCGGAGTTGACTAAGTTACACAGGTTTGAAAAATTTCAGGGAGGAATATTCTTTTTATCCATATGGATAGGTCAAATCTCTCAAACGATTATGCCAGCTTTGCAGAATTATACTAGACAGCCCCTACTAGCCAGCCCAGGAAAATCATCTACTAATCCATACTTAAACAAACACCAACACACTGACAGGTCCTGTGGGTCCTGAACCCAGTTCTGTGCGGGTCCAGGAAGTCATTGCACTCCAATTCTCCAGTGGCAGCTCACACAGACAGCAGTTGGGGCCAGAGTCCATGAAGCCCAACTGGGGCACAAGCCCTTCCCCTACTCTCTGACTGAGAGAGGTCCAAGGCTCCTTGTTGGGCTGCAGCCCCTATTTAAGCCAGAGGAGGAAACAGGAAGTTGTTTGTACAAGTGAGCTTCACCCTGCCATGGGCCACTAGTACGGTGTTTATCTGTTTCTGCCTTCTAATCTTGACCTCCTGGTATCCTGTCTTGGCCTGACTCTTGGAAACGGTTTCTTGATCTCTGACCTCCCGTTCATCTCTAGATTCTAATCTCCTGGCTTTCCAATCCAACCTGATTCCTGGTAACTGGCTCCTGGTCACTGGACCCTCTGCCTGCACCCGCTGCTAAACCCTCGGCCATGCCGCACATGCCCCGGCCCTGACATATACAGAGCTCCCACTTCCTTGCCCATAGAGCCCACACATATACCAGATAACACCACCTCCCCATTATTTAAGCCCCACACTCCATGTGCCAAATGTACACCTCATCTCATCCCCTTCCTCCTCAACACTCAATCTTCATTCAGTCACCCACCAGCTGCACCTCAGTAACGCCCCCATTCTTTTACTACCAACTCAGTTCTCTACCCTCACCAAACTGATCAATTTTCTTTTCTTTACCCCACAAATTCATCAGCTCACATTCCACAGTCTAACAATTCTCTTCTCTCCTCCCTCCTTTCTCTCCAAATTGATCAGTTCTCTTCCTCGACTCACTGTGTAGCAGTCTCTTCCAAGCTGCACAAGGTACTTCAGCCCCTCCAAGTTGGGCCTCGTCCTTGCTACAGTAGCTGCCTGAATAACTTCCCCAAAACTGGGGACCCAAGCCTTCCCTTGGTGGCAGGAAACTCTCTCTCCCCTGGTTGCTCTACTTGCATCATCATTTCCAAAAAACTTGGGGAGGTTTGAAGGGTTGATGTCTATAGCCTCCAACACTGAAGAGGGTGGCCACTGTCACTGTTGGGATTTCTGCCCCTCCCTGGAGGAGAGGGTAGAGGGCAATAGAACAGGGGTTTTCTGGGACTGGGTCTTAGCTAACTGGGGGTGGGAATAAAACAACCTGGCCCAGAAGAGGCGGAGCCTAGAGGAGCTGCTGATCTTCCCTTCACCATAGGCCCAGGGCAGGGAATACTCCAAAGAGCCCAGAGAATTCATATATTTCTACAGTAGCTCAGCTGCTGAACAGAGTCAGAAGGAGAGGTGCAATCTATGAGCCTGACGGATGCTGGAGCTGCCAGGCTGTGTGAGCGCAGCTGCATTGCTGTCAGGTGTGTAATGGTTCATGCTCTTAAGATTTTTGTCACAACTATAAGGGTTGGAAATTTAAGTAAAAATATTCATAAGTGTTCACTAATTTTGAATACCCACATTTTTGGGAATGCTGAGCATGTACAAATTAGGCCCCAAAGGTTTCAGATTGGTCAATTAAAAATGTACACATCTAGAATCAAAGCCAGCTTTTGGGAAAAAAAATTAATTAAAAACTTTGATTCTAGAGAATTTGATGATTGCCATATTCACTTGGGGAAAATTCCTACTCAACCTGAGCAGGCAGGAAATCTTACCTTTGCAAAGCTAGCTTACAAGAAGAAAAAGATGTGACACAAAAATATTAACAAGATGAATGTGAGCTGCATTTACAAAGAAGACATTTCGCATGTGGAACTGTACAGTTTGCATATGCAGTACTTTTGAGAATTTAGCAGATTGACTTTTAGACACAGAATTTTATCTAAAAGCCACAGAAAGTGACCCATATTTTAAAAGTGTATCCAACCGGATAGGATATTTAAAATTGTTTACTTACCGCTATATAACCCTTCTCAGGGGTGAGAGCTTCACCAGCTAAGAGATGAGCTTGCACAAGATTTCCTACATGAACCCAATTCATCTGAGCTTTGGGATTTCCAAATTTGAAGTTAAATAGCCCTCTTTGGATATTCATCTGTAGAAACAGACAGCATATGCAAAAGACTAAAAAATTGCTTTTCATTTTTCAAAGTACCTTAGGTGCTGGAAATCTGCCAAACAAACTGTTGGGCCACTGGATGATCAAGGCATTTAAGGAGCACTTGAGGATCACAAGGCCATTGTGAAGAAGCTAAACAAATTCTTTGTATCAGTCTTCACTGCAGAGGATGTGAGGGAGATTCCCACACCTGAGCCATTCTTTTTAGGTAATAAATCTGAGGAATTGTCCCAGATTTGAGTGTCAGTAGAGGAGGTTTTGGAACAAATTGATAAATTAAACAGTAATAAGTCATCAGGACCAGATGGTAATTCATCCAAGAGTTCTAAAGGAACTCAAATAGGTTATATACCACAGTTATGATACTGCAGAACTATCACTTAAATCAGCTTCCATTCCAGATGACAGGCAGATAGCTAATGTGACGGTAATTTTTTAAAAAGGACCAGAGGCAATCCTGGCAACTACAGACCAGTCAGCCTAACTTTCAGCATCAGGCAAAATTGGTTGAAACTATGTTAAAGCACAGAATTATCAGACATATAAATAAACACGATTTGTTGGGGAAGATTCAACATGGCTTTTGTATGGAAATCATGCCTACCTAATCTATTAGAATTCTCTGAGGGGGTCAAACAAACATGTGGACAAGGGTAATCCAGTGGACATAGTGTATTTAGACTTTCAGAAAACCTTTGACAAGGTCCCGCACCAAAGGCTCTTAAGCAAACTAAGCAGTCATGGGATAAGAGGGAAGGTCCTCTCATGGATCAGTAACTGGTTACAAGACAGGAAATAAAGGGTAGGAATAAATGGTCAGTTTTCAGAATGGAGAGAGGTAAACAGTGGTGTCCCCCAGGGCTCTGTACTGGGATCAGTGCCCTTCAACCTATTTATAAATGACTTGGAAAAAGGGGTAAAAACAGTGAGGTGGCAAAATACAAAATTACTGTGGACACCTAGGTCCAAAGCTGACTGCAAAGAGTTACAAAGGGATCTCACAAAACTGGGTGATTGGGCAACAAAATGACAGATGAAATTCAAATCTTGGAAAATGCACAGTAATGCACACTGGAAAACATAATCCCAATTAGCTGTTACCACTCAAGAAAGATCTTAAAATCATTGCAGATAGTTCTCTGAAAATATCCGCTCAATGTATGGCAGCAGTCAAAAAGATAAAGTTAGGAACCATTAGAAAAGGGATAGATAATAAAACAGAATATATCATAATGCCACTATATAAATCCATGATAAACCCATATCTTGAATACTGTGTGCAGTTCTGGTCACTTGATCTCAAAAAGATTAGAAATGGAAGAGGTACAAAGAAGGGCAACAAAAATTATTAGGGGTATGGAATAGCTTCCATGTGAGGAGAAATTAAAAAGTCTGGGACTGGTCATCTCTTTTCTAATCTGAACAAGAAGGTATATGATAGAGGTATGGAGAAAGTGAATAAGGAAATTTTATTTACTCCTTCACATAACACAGGAACTAGGGGTCATCCAATGAAGTTAAAAGACAGCAGATTTAAAACAAACAAAAGGAAGTTCCTTCACATAATGCAGTCAACCTGTGGAACTCATTGCCAGAGGATGCTGTGAAGGTGAAAACTATAAAAAATTATATTTCAAAAAGATGATATAGGTCCATCAATACTATTAGCCAAGATAGTCAGGGATGCAACCTCATGCTCTGTGTAACCCTATGCCGCTGACTGCCAGATGCTGGGACTGGATGACAGGGCATATATCTGTGACTGAATGCACCCCTGTATTCACACCCTACACACTACTGTAATAATCTTTGTAAAATATATTTTACTGTAATAATCTTTGTAAAAAAAAAATGCCTTGTGAGGTATCATACGAAAACTAATAACTCACTGGTCAATAATATGGTGAAAGTATGTAGCAACATTATATGTAAAGTTATGAACATGGACTGAAATTCAGACATTGCATACTTTGTATGAAATATCACAACCATATACAAATGATGAATATGGGGGTAACAGGCTGCTACTTTGAGGTCCTATGCATCACAGTGGTTATCAGGTAATCTGGCATGTGGCTAAACCTGTTTCTCAAAAACAAAGGCCAGCTTTGTCATCAAAGTTGATAGGCAATCACCTGTCAAGTGGCCATTCTTCAGCAAAGAAGGGGGCCTGAACAGATCAATCTACGTTTTAGCAAACAGCATGGAATCTTTTTCACCGCAAGACTCCATGACTCAAACTTCACACCGGGAATGAATTTTATCTAGGGTTAACTCTCAGGAAAATACATTTCAAAGGGTGACCGGGCTATACAAATGAGGGGCAAAAACACCCCAGGGATCTTTCCCTATCTATCTCCCTTTCTCTTTCACCTAAGATGACAAAGGAAGCAGCCATTTGACTTTGGGAGAGATCCTGACATGAAATTTCATCAGCCCTGTTGCTGAGATCAAGTCTAGTTTGTTAAATTTTAGCACTAGAAAGCATTTTATCTTTATTTCTCTTGTAGCCATTTCTGACTTTAATGCCTTGTACTCTCTTAAAACCTACAAAAGGTAATAAACTTGTTTTATTCTTTAATCAAAACTAATCCAGTGTTGTCTTTAAACTGAACTGTAGGGGTAACTCCATTTAAAGTAGTCAACTGTTGTACATTGAGAGGGACAATGGACCTCCAATATCTGGACTATCCAGGAGAGAGCTGGTTAGTGAAGAACACATGTTTTTTGGGGGAATATCTGGGTCCAGGAGTGTATTGGGGTCATCCTGTAAATACTAAGCAAGGCTCGTGGAAGCCAGAATGTGACTAGAGTGTGCTGGCAGGCTTCAGCTGTACATGCTCAGGGTGTTATCTTCATGCTGGAAGGCTGTGAGTGGCCCAGGTGGGAGCCACAGCAGCAAAGCACTGTGAGGCACCCAAGATTGCAGGTCAGGTGATGATACAACCCCTCACTTTCTGGGCTGCACCCCAGAATGTGACAGGATTACTTGATAATTGCCCTGTCCTGTTAATTCCCTTTGAAGCACCTGGCATTGGCCACAGTCATAAGACAGGATACTGGGCTCGATGGACTATTGGTCTGACCCAGTATGGCTGTTCTTATGCATGAAATAACTGCAGGAAGGGTGTGATTTGCCAAGCAATGTGATTCATTTAATTAGTCATTGCCTAAAAACCAAATGTTTGCCTCTTTAAAAACAAAAACAACAACACAAAAAAAACCCAACATCTAAAACTTGACATCAGGAAGATTTAACTATGGCTGCATGTCATGGCTATGGTCTGATTAACTTCAGCATAAAATATTCTCAGAAAAATCCTGAAATCATATTTTACTATTGTTTAAAGTGCTTACTCAACAAAACAAATAATGCATAATAACCAGTGATGCAGGTGTAGCCCTTTCTCCACAACACTAGCCCAGTTTTTGTCTATCAAAAAAACCATGTTTATAATTTTCATTCGCATCATCCTCCAGTTATGCTATTTGTCAGCTTGCATTATGTGGTCAGTCAACAAAAGGTTGTTTGAGGGACTGGTTAGATCAGTAACCAGGATACTAGCTTTTGAATTTTTTAGACTTAAACAGTACAGGTACTATAATATTTGTAATGCACTCCAGAGCTGATAATACAATACATACTAATACTCGTGGCAGGTGTTTTTGCTCTTCTGGTCCATAGATGCCTGGTGGGCGAAGAACACATGTATGGAGCTTATCGCCTCCTAGGAGATATAATGAAATGTGATTTTCCAAATAGTTTCCATATCAGTACATGACAGGTACACTTCATATACGGTTTATATTTTATTTTGAAAACGATAAGAGGGCCAAACACACTGGTCCCTTTGTAGTAAATTCTCTTCATCTTCTTTTACAATGTGAATTTAATACTCATGAAATCTGCTGACTCGTGAGTCCTGAAAATTGAAATCCTCTGACCATAAAATAGCTGCAATATGAACAGCATCTTACATATTTCCCTACCAATGTACCCTCATGCCTAACTCGCAAAGGCCACCTCTTACAGTCTATTTATAAAAGAAATGCCCATCTTCAGGCACACAGAAGATTGAAAATCACAGTGTCTAATACAACTAGCTATATTCAGACACCTCCTCTGATCACAGTTGTAGCAGTATCACAAAGAGATAGAAACAGTTTCTCAAGCAGTCAGCATCCAAATCAGTTAGTTTTGACCTTAAAAAGTCCTAAACCTTTAAATATCTCATAGAAATCAACAGGCAGCCTGTGCTCTCTACTGAGAACAGATATGATGTGCTTTCTGTATGAAACTACTTATAAGTAACAGACATATTCTGCACGAATAGTTTCAAGTTGTATCCCCACGTAGAGTACATCACAGTGGTGTGTGTCTGAGCTCACAGCTGTGGATAATGGTAGCAAGGTCTGCCTCTGGTAGACAAGATCATACCCTGCTTGCCTAGTGTAGATTGAATAAAGCCGCCTTGGCACAGCTGCTATCTGTGTACTCAGAATTTGAGAAACTAACATAACTCAGAAACTGAAAATCTAAGTAACAAGCATCTGTCTGCCTTCTTCCTTATCTGTTGCAAGTCATCTGTAAGCCCTAATGACCTGTGAGGATTAAGCTGGTGGAGAGAGTGTTTAGGGGCCACTGTGTCTATAGTGAAGCTTAGTGGGACTGTTGGCATGAGTATGTGTGTATATGAAAAAGAAATGCAGGCTCAGAGCCTATATTTGCAGTAGAATTTATAAACATTTTTAATTGACTTGAAGAAATAAGGTTTTAATTTTCTGAATCTTGGATTATCCCTTTTCCCCTTTGTGTATAGTCTCTTGTCCACCTAAATATACATGGACACTGAGATTAGACACATTAACTGAGGGAAGAAAAGACCCCTTTATGTTCATAGTTTGACATACAGTAGTGATATCAGAAAAGTAGATTTTTATATGTACCTTTTAGTGGGGTTCCATCAGCTGCAAGGATCATTTGGTCTGCCATTGCTTTGGTTCTAGAATAATGATTAACCTGCTGAAAAGAGTGCAAATATAATGAATTGCCTAACTATATCCCTACGTTGGTAAATGACACCTCTGATAACTTTTCAGTAAACTTGCACATCTATCCAGCTTGCAGCCATAACCTCAATAAAATCTTCTCAAAACATAAGATGTGGAGAAATTATTTAGGCCTCCAACCCTAAATTATCTGTTTATGATTAAAAGAGACAGGTTAGTATTTTTGGCTACACAAGTTTAGATTCCCAGTAAACTGAGCATAGCCCTCTTTTAAATTTCTATTTTTACTTATGATATGCTTCAAATATATGCTTTGATTCAAATTATTCTTTGGTAAGGTAGATATTTTTGATATAAATAACAGTATTGTGAAAACAATAGGGTAAATACATATCAATTAAGTGATTTTTTAATTTATACATTTACTCATGCCAGATTTCTCATTAATCTTAAAACTTAAGTTGCTTAACTAGAGTATAGACTTGAAGGGCTCAATTCTCCCATGTGCTGGGGCAGCTCTGGGGCATTCTGGCTGCAGTGTCCCTAAAATCAGCTTCCTGGAGGACTGCCCCACTGTAGAGAAATCATAAGGTGGCAGAGTGTTGCCACAGTGGTTCCTATATGTCCCAACTCACAGCTGACATTATAGGGGCATAGCTAGGGAAAAGGGGTGTGACTGGGGCTCCTTTACATGCAGCTGATCACAGGCTTTTGAAATGGCCTCTTAGGGGTAGGAAGAGGTGATGTAGGAGCTGCCACAGAGTCTCTACATGACCTGAGGTTCCCACTGAAATATATCAGGTGGCACAAAGGGAGGAAAAACCACTGATAAGCCCCCGGCTTAGCGTTCCTTTGGTATGAAGGAGTCTGCAACATGCATAGAACCAGAAAGAGTGGTCACTTACTTTACGGTTCTTTGAGATACATTGTCTGCATAGATTCCACTTTTGGTGGTGTGCATGAGCCCCATGTGCACATGGTTGGATTCTTTTTTGAATAGCAGTGTCCATTGGGGCCACACGTGCTCCCTGAGAGACCTTGTGACCCCTGTAGTTAAGGGTATAAGGAGTAGGGAGGCCCCAACTGCTTCTCAGTTCCTTTGCCAGTAAAGAATTCCATAGCGCAGGATTCTGAATTCGTGGATATGGAGGACTGGTAGTGGAATCTGCGTGGACAATACATCTCAAAGAACCACAGTTACCTTTTTTCCTTCTGCAAGTGATGGTCTACACAGATTCCACTCTTGAGGCAGGTCTACACCGCAAATAGACACCTGCAGCTGGCCTGTGCCAGCTGACTCAGGCTCATGAGTAAGGCTAAGAATTTAATCACAGATACTTTTAGTAAAAGTCACGGGCAATAATGAAAAATTCACAGAAGCCCCTGATCAGTTCCTGACTTTTACTAAAAATAGCCGTGAAAAAATGGGGAGTTTGGGCAGCTGCGGGTGGGCTGGGAGCTCCAGGGACCCTCTCTGCTGGCGACTCCAAGCTGCAGGGGTTCCCCCTGGTGCCTGTGGAGGTAGAGAGCTCTGAGGGTTCCCCCTGGGGCCCATGGTAGCTGGGAGCAGCAGGGGGTCTGCCTGCCACCTGCAGTGGCCGGAAGCTGCGGGGGGCTCCTGCTGCCTTGGGCAGCGGGGGTACCCTGCAGCTCTCTGCCTCTGCAGGTGGCAGGGGACCCTGCAGCGCCCAACTGGAGCTGGCTGAAGTCTTAGAGGTATTTGGAAGTCACAGATTCCGTGACCTTCATGACTAAATCATAGCCTTACTCATTAGGCTTGGCTGTTTAACTGCAGTATTGACATTTGGGCCCAGGCTGGAGAGCTTGGGCTGTAAAACCCTGCGAGGTGGGAGGGTCCCAGAGTTCAGGCTGTAGCCTGAGCCCAGAAGTCTACACTACAATGAAACAGGCCTTCAGCTTGAGCCCTGGGAGCTCTAGTCAGCTGGCACAGGCCAGCTGTGGCTTTTTATTTGAAGTGTAGACATACCCTTGGTGATTAGCAAGCAGTATCTCATCCTCAGAGGCGGGTAAAAGGAGTCCTACTTAAAGATCGATTGATGGATGGCTCTGCCTAAACTTGCATCTAATCTAGAGGTAAAATTATGGACTGATCCATGGTGCCACCAGATATATCTCAGACATTGGGATACTGTTCAAAGAGGTGGTAAAGGCTGCTTAGGCTCAAGTAGATTGAAACAATGTGTCCAGAAATGTCTGTCTTAGTTAGTACATAGCAAGTTCATATATAGTCTGACACCCATTTAGTCTCTGAGGGTATTGGTTGTCCTCTCACTGGTTCCACAAATGCACCACATAGTTTAGGTGTGGCTCAGATTGATCGAGTATTGGCTATATCAAAGGACAATGTTCTTACTGAAATCCAATGTGTCTGAAGTTTTGCTTTGGCTGATTGAAAGTTCGAGGCTGGAAATTCGGGTGAAGCCTGGGAGTGAGTTTGTTTCTAAGGAGAACCTGGCATAAGGGCCTGAAAAGGCATCACATGCCCATCATTTATGGGCTTTGCTGTGTCACAAGATGAACAAATCTTGAATCCTGGAGACTTTGGCTATTTGGGGCCTATATACAGAGGGATGTAGGCCTTGGAAGAGAGGGGAGGCGGCAAGGAAACCTATCAATGCCCCAAGCAGCTAAATTGGTGATATATATACAATTTTTTTAAACCAATGGGTTAACTAAAATTTATCGAAGTGAATCTAGGTATCTAACAATAACTAATCTTTCTGTAGGTGAAGAGACGCAGGCTCTGTGGGGTTCTGTCTCATAGCCATGGGTGCTAAGAAGAAACTGAGAGGAAGTTGAGGCTGCCCCACCTCTTATACCCGTTGGTTGCAATGGTCACGGTGCTCCCAGGGCTCAGGCACAGCCCCAGTGGACACTTCTATTCAAGAAGAATCTGACCTTGCAGCCATGGGGTGCATGATCACCATTAAGAGTGGTATCTGCGTAAACAAACAGTCAAAGAAGAAGCGGTGACTCCTAAACACATGAGGTGTTTTGAGGACAGGGAAGAGCAGCAAGCAGTGGGAGTGGCTAAGGCACAAGGGGCTCCAGATGGTAAACATTCCCTCAGAGACAACAGCAAGTTGGATGAAATTAGAACAGCCCCCAGACTACTCTAATTTATACTTGGGCTGGGTAGAGAACCAGGGAGCCAAAAGACTCCTTGACAGCCCCCTGCAATAAAGAATCTTCCCATTATTTTCAAATTCCAATTTTTTAGTTTGTTTATTTTTGCAAGATCCCAAATGTGCTTACTTATGGATAAGGACTGAATAACTGATCACAGTCCACTCTTAGAATAATCTCACAGCGTTTAAGTCAGAGCTATGGCAGCAATAGCTACCTCTACCCAAAGACAGACTGATACTACTAACTTAAATAAATGCCCTCTATAGAAGCCTACTTTGGAACACAAATACAGTTTCATAAAGTTGGACAGCAGTGCTTTGCTACTGATCAAGCTGACGAGGTCTGTTGCAAAGTAAAATACCTTTTCTAGTGGAAAATATGGTACAGTTTCCTCATCTCCTTCTTCAATGGGATTCCCTCCAAACACCACATTCACTGTACTAGTATAGATCAGCCTTGGGATATTTCTTTGTTTGCAAACTACAGTAATATACAAAATGCATTATTTTAAGAAAAGGGGAAGAATATGAAAATCCACATAAACTGGCAGCAAACATTTTCTTGTTAAAGGCAACTAGTGCAAACATAAGAAGGGCTGTCTTTCAGTTTTAGCATTATTTTTAAATTAACATAATACCTTTCATTCATATGGAAATTTTTCATTCAAAAGATCTATTAGTTAGTGTCTATGCCACAGGTTGAAAATGGAAAGTGCTATATGAATGCTATTGTTATTACCAAGTGCTTTACAAACTACATACATGCAACAATCCCATCACCACCGAATTGCAGTCACTAGTGGGTGAGGGGTCGTTACTTGTGTGAGTACACTTGGATGGAAATAAAAAGCCCTGCTGCATTTCAGTAACATCACATTAAATATTTTTACTGTGTATGATTGAGTTAGAAAAGAAGAGCAATAGGCACATGCATATGATCATATGGAATTATAAATGATTGCATCATCTTTTCTTATGGACTGTAGCTCTCCCTGCTGAAGTCACGTTAGCCCATGCTTGAGCAGTAGGCAGCTGTGCTCGTAGTGCTGCTACTTCGAGCACATCTGGCCTGTACCCCTGCCACCTCCTTGCGCACATGTACACACCTCCATGAGGTTATCCCCATTTTCATCTTGTGAGAACTTAAGCGTGATAGGAAACAGAGATGTCTTCCCAAATGTCTCAGTGGAGAAAAGTTTCCCACACCGTCATCCCAGGGATTGGAGGAAAAAAGGTGGAGGCAGCCTTCCAAGTGTTATGAAGGAGAACAGAGTGCTCCTCAACCTTCCTTTTCCAAAGTGCAATGGAGGAAAATTCCTCCAAGATAGGAGACAGAAAACAAAACAAAACAAAAAACAAAAACAAAAATCTTTGGTCAAATGGGATTCAAATCCACCATCCCTAATATTACAGCTGACTCTAGTCCCTTGTGCCAGAGTTCTGGTTGGGTTTGAGGTTTCCATACTCCACTTTTGTATGTAGGAAATCTTATGCAGACACAAGCATGGGTACACTAGGTAGTGTGTGGGAAGGAACAGCCAGAAGCATGGTCCAACTGTGTTAGGAATAGCACCACTGCGTGGCTCCCCACAGGTTGTGGTGACAACAGCAGGGAGAGCAGCTGTCATAATAGTGACTGAGAAAATACTTGTGGTTGCAAATACATGGGGTCAAATTCTGCCTTTTGGCAATGTGTACTCTTGAAAAATGACAGGCACATGGGAAATCTCAGCATGTATGTATCCCCCACAATTTTTGCTCCATTATAAACCTGTGGAGACGTAACTCTGCAAATTCTGTGGCTCTAGAGATAGTTTCTGGTTGGGACTAAAGAGGGAAATATTTCAACGGATATGTTCCTTGATTCATTCTTGGCTTTGCTTACCACTTCACTTAAGCTATTTTTGCTCCAGGTAGACATAATCTGCCATGAGAGAAGGGGACTGTGCATGGGCATATAGGCAACACAAAAGTGGGTACAAATTAATTTTGCTTTTGCCTTTGCTGTGAGGGCAAAAGCAAAAATAATTTTGATATGTACAATAGAGTATGAAAAGCCATATCATCAGAAACTGAACTGTTGTCAGTCTCCTGAAATTGTTGCTAAAAGGACAAAATATAATGGAAAAAGCCAGGATTTCATCCCAGATATCCTACTCGCAGTAAGAAATACTTTAAATATATCATAATTACGTAACTTTAGGGTTTAATTCTGCCACCCTTACTCTCTCTGAGTTGTGCCTTACTCTGTGAATAAGGATGGAAGAGTTGGTCTTTGTCAAATCAATCACTAAAAACCTGAAGTGAATGGGAGTCTTTCTACTGACTTCAATGGGCTTTGGATCAGGCCCCAAGAAGGAAAATCTAGATACATACCATCAATGACTACTTTTGTTCCATTGACATTTATGGATTCAATCTGTTCTTTCTTTTGTAGCTAGAAATAGAGAAGTTGTACAGTATCCAATTAAACACTTTAAATTCACCACACAGCTTTGTAATTACCAAAACCAAATGCAGTTATATCTACTTTGCTACTTATTTTATTGTTTTATTTTCTTGAAAACCTCACTTCTATTTTTTTGTGTCAGTTTCATGTAAGTAAAGTTTAAATTAAAAAATGGGGATGGGGTGGGAAACAGATCCCAAGGCCTCAATTATCTGTTCTGCCCAAGGTATGACTGGCATAGAAATGAGAGCTGGAAGGTAGATTTATACACCTGTGTGCTTTCCCCTATTCTGGGGCCTGGCCATGGCTCTGTCCTGTCCTGTCCACTCTGCCCAATAAACTAGAAGCCTCAGGGTTGCTTTAATTAACCTTTAGTACAACATTCTGATTATTTTGGGCTCTGCACTAGGTTAATGATTTGGTGCTTAGTATTTAATAAATGCCCCCTCATTCCCTAATTAGATTATTTAGCCAAAGTTATTTATAAAGGTTAACACTTTAAACTAATTTAATTGAATCACATTCATCAGAAGCTTAAATTACTTGTAGCTATGGGCTCAACATTTGTTTTCCACAAACATTTAAATGAATAAAATTTCACATGTATAAAATGTTTTAATAAATATAAAACAAGTTTGTGAATATTTTTTTCCTATTATTTACCCACCTTTATGTGAACAATACGCTTCTACTTTTAAAGGTTCCAGAGAGAAAAACAATAGGAAAATTGTACTCACTTGGTCCAGACCTGACATTCCATAAGAAGCTGCATGAAAAACACAGTCAACCCCTCCACAAGCCTGGAATACTGCTTTACAATCCCTCACATCACCCTGTGATAAATCAGAAAATGATAGATTTGGCCAGAAAGGTATCATTTATAATTTTTTATATAAATAATAATTGTTAAGAAATATCTAAAAGTAATTCTGCTGCCATTCACACAATTGCTTTGCTAACTAATATGCAATAGGCTTTTACAAAACTGTGCAGAAAAGTCCCTGATAGAGTATTTCATTAGGGACAATAAACATCTGTATACAATGGTTTGGTTGAATGGTACTATGTTTTTCACACCTGGTCCTGTAGCCCTTATAATGGCAAAACTAGCTTGACTTGAATTGGAGTAACATGTGTCTAAGGGTATGTCTACACTACGAAATTAGGTTGAATTTATAGAAGTTGGTTTTTTAGAAATTGTTTTTAGATAGTCGATTTATGTGTGTCCCCACACAAAATGATCTAAGTGCATTAACTCGGCAGAGTGCTTCCACAGTACCGAGGTGAGCGTCGACTTCCAGAGTGTTGCACTGTGGGTAGCTATCCCACAGTCTCCGCTGCCCATTGGAATTCTGGGTTGAGATCCCAATGCCTGATGGGGCAAAAAGCATTGTCGCAGATGGTTCTGGGTACATGTCATCAGGCCCTCCTTCCCTCCCTCCCTCTGTGAAAGCAATAGCAGACAATCGTTCCGTGCCTTTTTTCTGTGCAGACGCCATACCATGGCAAGCATGGAGCCCACTCAGCTAACTTTGGCAATTAGGAGCACATTAAACACCACACGCATTATCCAGCGGTATATGCAGCACCAGAACCTGGCAGAGCGATACCAGGCGAGTAGGCGACGTCAGCGCGGTGACGTGATGAGGACATGGACTTCTCTCAAAGCATGGGCCCTGCCAATGTGGGCATCATGGTGCTAATGGGGCAGGTTCATGCGGTGGAACGTCGATTCTGGGCCCGGGAAACAAGCACAGACTGGTGGGACGACATAGTGTTGCGGGTCTGGGACGATTCCCAGTGGCTGCGAAACTTTCGCATGCGTAAGGGCACTTTCATGGAACTTTATGACTTGCTTTCCCCTGAAACGCATGAATACCAAGATGAGAGCAGCCCTCACAGTTGAGAAGCAAGTGGCAATAGCCCTGTGGAAGACTGCAATACCAGACAGCTACCAGTCAGTCAGGAATCAGTTTGGATTGGGCATATCTACTGTGGGGGCTGCTGTGATGCAAGTAGCCAAAGTAATCAAAGATCTGCTGATATCAGGGGTAGTGACCCTGGGAAATGTGCAGGTCATAGTGGATGGCTTTGCTGCAATGGGATTCCCTAACTATGGTGGGACCACAGACAGAACCCATATCCCTATCTTGGCACCGGAGCACCAAGCCGGCGAGTACATAAACTGCAAGGGGTACTTTTCAATAGTGCTGCAAGCACTGGTGGATCACAAGGGACATTTCACCAACGTCAACGTGGGATGGCTGGGAAAGGTACATAACGTTTGCGTTTTCAGGAACTCTGGTCTGTTTCAAAAGCTATAGGAAGGTACTTTCTTCCCAGACCAGAAAATAACCATTGGGGATGTTGAAATGCCTATAGTTATCCTTGGGGACCCAGCCTACCCCTTAAGGCCATGGCTCATGAAGCCGTACACAGGCAGCCTGGACAGTAGTAAGGAGCTGTTCAACTACAGGCTGAGCAAGTGCAGAATAGTGGTAGAATGTGCATTTGGACGTTTAAAAGCGCGCTGGCGCAGTTTACTGACTTGGTTAGACCTCAGCGAAACCAATATTCCCACTGTTATTACTGCTTGCTGTGCGCTCCACAATATCTGTGAGAGTAAGGGGGAGATGTTTAGGCAAATCGTCTGGCTGCTGGTTTCACACAGCCAGACACCAGGGCAGTTAGAAGAGCACAGGAGAGTGAGATGCGCATCAGAGAAGCTTTGAAAACCAGTTTAATGACTAGACAGGCTACGGTGTGAAAGTTCTGTTTCTCCTTGATGAAACCCCCCACCCCTTGGTTCACTCTACTTCCCTGTAAGCTAACCACCTACCCCACCACCCTTCGATCACCACTTGCAGAGGCAATAAAGTCATTGTTGCTTCACATTCATGCATTCTTTATTCATTCATCACTCAAATAGGGGGATGACTACCAAGGTAGCCCAGAAGGGGTGGTTGAGAGAAGGACAAGGCCTTTAAAAGTTTACAACTTTAAAACTTATTGAATGCCAGCCTTCTGTTTTTTGGGCAATCCTCTGTGGTGGAGTGGCTGGGTGGCCGGAGGGGCCCCCCCACATTCTTGGGCATCTGGGTGAGGAGGCTATGGAACCTGGGGAGGAGGGTGGTTGGTTACACAGGGGCTGTAGCGGCAGTCTGTGCTCCAGCTGGCTTTGCTGCAGCTCAACCATACACTGGAGCATATTGGTTTGATCCTCCAGCAGCCTCAGCATTGAATCCTGCCTCCTCTCATCACGCTGCCACCACATTTGAGCTTCAGCCCTGTCTTCAGCCCGCCACTTACTCTCTTCAGCCCACCACCTCTCCTGCCAGTCATTTTGTGCTTTCCTGCAATCTGACATTGTCTGCCTCCACGCATTCATTTGTACTCTGTCAGTGTGGACGGACAGCATGAGCTCAGAGAACATTTCATCACGAGTGCATTTTTTTCTCTTTCTAATCTTCACTAGCCTCTGGGAAGGAGAAGATCCTGTGATCACTGAAACACATGCAGCTGGTGGAGAAAAAAAAAGGGACAGTGGTATTTAAAAAAAAAATAAAAAAAAAAAAGACACCTTTTATAGAAGAATGGGTACACTCTTTCACGGTAAACCTTGCTGTTAACATTACATACATAGCACATGTGCTTTCATTACAAGGTTGCATTTTGCCTCCCCACACCACATGACTAACCCACCCTCACCCCTTCCCCCTCCCCAGGGCTAACAGCGGGGAACTTTTATGTTCAGCCACAGGCAAACAGCCCAGCAGGAACGGGCACCTCTGAGTGTCCCCTGAAGAAAAGCACCCTATTTCAACCAGGTGATCATGAATGATATCACTCTCCTGAGGATAACAGGGAGATAAAGAACGGATGTTGTTTGAACGCCAGCAAACATACACTGCAGTGCTTTGTTGTACAATGATTCCTGAGTAAGTGCTACTGGCCTGGAGTGGTAAAGTGTCCTACCATGGAGGACGCAATAAGGCTGCCCTCCCCAGAAACCTTTTGCAAAGGCTCTGGGAGTACATCCAGGAGAGCCACGAATGCCAGGGCAAAGTAATCATTACACCTGCTTGCTTTTAAACCATGTATAGTATTTTAAAAAGGAACACTCACCGGAGGTCCCTTCTCTGCCTTCTGGGTCCAGGAGGCAGCCTTGGGTGGGTTCGGGGATACTGGCTCCAGGTCCAGGGTGAGAAACAGTTCCTGGCTGTCGGGAAAACCAGTTTCTCTGCTTGCTTGAGCTATCTTCCTCAACCCCAAAACCTGCTTCCGTGTTGCCTCCATCTCCACTGAAGCAGTCAAACAACACGGCTGGGGTAGTGGTGGCTGAACCCCCTAAAATGGCATGCAGCTCATCATAGAAGTGCCATGTTTGGGGCTCTGACCCGGAGCAGCCGTTTGCCTCTCTGGTAGGCTTGCCTCAGCGCCTTAAGTTTCATGCGGCATTGCTTCGGGTCCCTGTTATGGCCTCTGTCCTTCATGCCCTGGGAGATTTTGACAAATGTTTTGGCATTTCAAAAACTGGAACGGAGTTCTGATAGCATGGATTCCTCTCCCCATACAGCGATCAGATCCCGTACCTCCCGTTCAGTCCATGCTGGAGCTCTTTTGCGATTCTGGGACTCCATCATGCTCACCTCTGCTGATGAGCTCTGCATGGTCACCTGCAGCTTGCCACGCTGGCCAAAGAGGAAATTGAAATTCAAAAGTTCATGGGCCTTTTCCTGTCTACCTGGCCAGTGCATCTGAGTTGAGAGTGCTGTCCAGAGCGGTCACAATGGAGCACTGTGGGATAGCTCCCGGAGGCCAATACAGTCTAATTGTGTCTACTGTACCCCAAATTCGACCTGGCAAGGCCGATTTAAGTGCTAATCCACTTGTCAGAGGTGGAGTAAGGAAATCGATTTTAAGATCCCTTTAAGTAAAAAAAAAAAAAAAAAAAAAAAAAAAGAGGGCTTCATCATGTGGGTGGGTGCAGCTTTACATCGATTTAATGCTGCTAAATTCGACCTAAATTCCTAGTGTAGACTAGGGCTAAGAGGTGCAGGATCAGGGACCAATTCTAATAAGTCTGAGAGGGAGGGTTCAGTGATTTGCAATGTTGCCACCCTGAGATAAGAGTATTAAATTTTACCATATTCATAATGGATCAGACATCAAATCTCAGCTTTGCAGTTTATTAAAAACATACAAAATCTGGTCTCCAACAGGTTATTTTAAACATGTTTCTGTTAGACGTTTGCTATTTAATTGACATCAATGCTAGTTCCTTGCAAAGTTTTAGGGTAGATTATATCCCTCTAGATGGATAACAAAAAATATGAAAGTTCTATGGCTGGGTGGTGAGATGTGACTCAGATTACTATCAGAGCAAATAAAGTAATATATCTTGCACCTCAAGTTGTCAACACATTTCACAATACTCCATGAGTCAGATAAATAATATTGGATCTGACCAGTTTGCAGTTTAAAGTGTAGGCACACAGAGTGGTGAAGTGAATTGCGCAAGATCACACGGCAGTTCCAATGCCAGGAATAGACCATCCAGGCATTCCAACTTCTAACCTGCTACTCTAACCACTAGATAAGAGTGTCACCCTTCCATGATTAGTTCATAGATTATATATATTAAGATATAGCTATATCTTATATACACACACACACACACACACACACACACCCTGGCAATTTTTTGTTTTAATTAAAATGTGGGAAAAAAATTTAGTGGATTCTGACAGCCTGATCCTCAGATGGTGTAAACTGGCCGTGTTCCATTAATTTTGATGGAACTACACTGATTTACACCAGCTGAAAATCTTGCACATATTTTCTAATGAGGTCTTTGACATGACTTATGACAGTTCTGTGTTCCATGAAAACTGCTGAGATGACAACTTGCTGTTGTACACAAGAGTAGAACAATTCATTTAAATTTGATTGTTGTTAAAATGTAATTTTACCATACCTGGAAATATATGGCTCCATTAGGAACTTCCCATTTAGGCTTTTGTATATCAAAAAGAACAACAGTGATTCCTAATTTGGTGAGAGCACACCCCAGGTTGTATCCAAAGTAGCCTCCACCTCCGGTCACCAATGCCTTTGTGCTTTTAAGATGAGGTCCAGCTTGTTCATTCAGTCTGCAGTCTGATGATTGGTTCCAGTGGGGCAGTACCCCATCAGCACTGGTTTGTATCATGTCTACAGATTGAGAGACCATTTTGAAAATTCCTTCAGAGAGATCTGGCATGCAGATAATTCCACTAAGTTTCATGTTACAAAACTCCATTCATGACTGCAAAGATTTTCTTTATCTAACCTGTTTAGAAGGCATAAAGATAAATCATAATACTAGTTGCAGAATTTCCCAGTATAAAGAACAACCAATATAAATGCTCATTGATATGTTCAGTGTTAGTCATTTTCTTTTTCATCACAAATTTCATGTGAAATGAAAAGAAATGCTGGCATTCTGCAAATGTTGCCCAACAGCTTATCAGTTATAAAATATTTTAAAAATTAGTTTATTGGAACTTTTGTACCCTGAAAAGGTTCACAATATTTGCATATATTGATGTCCTATATAAATATTAGTATAGCATACAAGAAAAAAAATGGATGAGTTTATATGTGATCAAGAGAAAAAGACTATAACAGAATGTCCCAAACTGCTTGTATATATCACTTTATTCCATTATGTGGAAAATTTACTGTTAATAATAATAATAATAATTAAAAGTTGTTATAATCTAATGACTGCCTGTGCAAATGAGTTTAGGGAATCTCTGTCCAGTTTCTGTTAGCATCTGTTCTCATTATAAAATTCACCACTGCACTTGACACCTTTGCAGCCTCAGCAGAATGACAACTTGGGGTGTTTAGATGTTGCTTGTAATTATTAGAATTGGGAGCACTGGCTGTTGGGAGTCTGAAAGGACCGGAAACAGGAAGGACAGGGGAGGAGTTGAGAGGCTGGGAGAAAGCTACAGAGGGTGCAGAGCAGCTTGGTAAAGAGGTTTCCACTTTGAAAATAAAGTCCTGTTGAAGATTGTTAGTACCTTGCCTGGTTGATACAACACAACTGAATGGGCAAGGAGATTACACAAATTCCGTTACTTCTAGGGTGGTCTCTCCAGGTTATGGTGCAGGCACAGGAGGTTTGCATTGTTGCTTGTGCTGTGCCTGTTCTGAGGCGACACTAACAGAGGCCTTGTCTACACTTGCAAGTTAGAGCACATTAAGTCAGCCTCGGGCACCTTATTTATCTCCAGTTACCCACCCAGCTTCTTTGACAAGCACTTTCATTATGCTTCTTCCCTACCACACACACACACACACACTCACTCAGTGTAAAAATTAAGAATAAAGTCATGCCAACAGGGTGGATTTGATTTAAATCATGATTTAAATCATTAGTCAGGAAGACTCGATTTAATCATGAATTTGTACATAAAAGTGCATTCTTGTTGGTAGTTATAACCTTAATACATATTTTTCACAACTTAGATGTAGGTTTCATTTTTAGAAGGTACACACTATACATTTTTAAACAGTGATTTATTCCGAAAACTTTTCAGATTAGTTTACAGCTTTATCAGAAATTGAATGATTGTTTGGTTATTTCATTTACCAAAGGTAATTGAAGCAGATATTTATGAAGTCATTCGGAGGTGAACTATCTCCTGTTCAACAAGTTAATCATTAATATTTGGTGGATTTTCTTGCCATGCTGTATTAGGAGGAGACCACCACCAGACAGACATTTAAATTGTTTTATTTTACTAAAACGATGTTAAGTATTCTGGATTTTTTTCTTCAACAGCAAACATATAATATTTTAAGAAGACAAGCATATGTCCCTCGCTTCTCACATTTATCTCCAGACTTCTTCTCCTTGTCCAGATCTATTCTGCCCCTAACAATCTTCTATTCTTTGAACTTTCTGAAACTTTGTACTTTTAGAGAGGTGTCAGGGATTGACTCAGTGTACACAAATTTGCAGAGGGACAATAGAGTTGAGGTCTGTTATTTCTCACCTCTATATATTATTTATTTAAAAACATTTTTGCTGTTAACAAGCATGTTACCTCTGGAGACACAAATCCACAGTCTGAGAACTGCAAAACTAAGCATCTCTGATGGTATCTTCTAGACTGAGCTCTGAGTCCCATTGGGTAGATAGAAAGATTAACCTAAATAATCTATACAGAAGCCTATTGAACCCCATATGATTGGGTCCCTAATCCATGAACTATTGGAACTCATTTACAAAATGTTTCTTAAACATTACAAGAATATATTTTCTCATACTATAGAATTAGAATTTATAATCCCTATTCCATGATGAGATACCTTTGAGCTATAATGTATCTTAATTAAAACTATCTTTAGCTAGGTTTTTTCCTCAAAAAATATTTTATAAAAAAAATTCCAATTTAAACAAAAAAATTATCGATTTTTATCCACCCTGTATGCCAATATGTTGAAACAGAGTCTATTCTCACATCAATAAACAGATAAATCTCATTAGAAATAAGGAGTTAAGATGTATTAGATGTTTAAGGGCTTGGAAATGTGCCATGCTAGATAGCTGTAGGTGCTAAGTATTAACTCTTTTTATTATTGGAGTTGCTTGTATTCATCCTTCAGTCTGAGGGCTTGTCTACTTAAAAGGCTGCAGCCATGCAGCTGCATCAAATGTAGCTGCATCAATGTAGCTGCACTGCTGTAGTGCTTTAGTGAAGATACTACCTACTCTGATGGGAGAGCTTCTCCTGGGGGGTGTAAGTAATTCACTTAAGAAGCCCTCCCCTTGATATAATGCTATTACATTGGGTGTTAGGTCAGTATAATTCTGTCGCTCGGGGTCCGGATTTTCTACACCTCTGAGCAATGTAGTTATATTGACAGAAGTTGCTAGGGTAGACCAAGCCTGAGAGTGAACCCTAATGTGTCTAACAAACTTACTGAGACACTTGTAAATGTGTAATTGAAATTATTAAAGCCAATACAATATGGTGCAATGCATTCTCATTTAATGTGCTAGAGTTTATAAAGTGGAAAATTCCTTGCCCTTGCACAATAACAATGTGTATTTTCCTAAGAATGAAAGGCGAAGGGAACATGGTGGTGAGGACATGGACAGACAAGTAGCCTAATAACATATCTTGAGTTCTTGTTTCAGGGAATATACAGTGAAAGTTTTTAAAAGTTATCTAGTTTTCAAGGACAAAATTGGAAACATGAGCATGGTATTCTCTATATTTTAGTATGCAAATACTGTAGTAATATCAATTACAAAAAATAAACATTTTAAGGAAGGCTGCATTATTAAGATTTCTTGTCCCTTGAGGTAAATATTGACTTCTGCATTACATGCATCAATACCTACTTCATTAGTTTTGATTATTCACCTCACCAGAAGTCACAGGCAAGGTTCTCCTCTCATTCACCCAAATATAAATCCAGACTAACTCCATCGAAGTCAGCTAAATTACATCAGTGTAAAAATAGTGAGAGAGGAGAACTGTGTTCTACATCACTTTATGATTCTCGGAGATATGAATAAAGGCTGTGCCGAGTGTCACCTTGGAGGGGTTTGGTGGGAATGTTGCAGAATCTGCTCTGGCTCGCTGATATTCAGGGTTGGTCTTGCCCTGTTATTGCTGCAGCCATGCCACCTCCCAATCACGATGTAGAAAATGGGTATGCTGTCTCTGGGTAGGTCTACATTGCAAGCAGAGGTGTGGTATGGAGCTTGCATAAGCATACCAGTGCTAGATTTAATCTAGCTAGTTCACTAAAAATAGCAGTGAAAAGGCAGTGGCTCTGGCTTCAGCGTGGGCTAGGAACAAGAGTACATACTTTCTGTGAACTGGAGTCACGCCTCCAATTGCAGTATAGTCAGCGCTTATAGAATGGCGCAAAGAGACCAGAATGCATTTGAGAATCTGGTCTGTAGTAGGTTAAGTTACAAACTACTGCTATCTTTGACTCATTTACTTGTCATGCCTTTGGTTGGCAAGATCTTTTTTTAAATTTAAAATCCAGGAAATCATGTGGCAGATTTTTCACTCTGTTACACCAACTGAACACCAGTGTCACGTCACTGGAATCCATGGAGTTACAACAGTGTAACATTGGTGTAACAGAGTGCAAATTCTAAGCTCTGGATGGTGATTTTACACCCAGGATATCATGAGAAAGTGTGCTGATATTATAGAGACAAAACTGAAAACCACCCAAACTCCTAAAGTAAAATTAGGAAAAAGAAAATAGTCCCCTTGCCCCCCAAAGGGGAACTATCATGATTTGTACATTGTGAAAATAAGCTACCTTATAACCAGTGATGAGCTGCCAGACGCTCAAGAACCGGTTCCTTCACTTGCTCTGGGTCTTCGGCGGCATGTTGTTCAGTCCCTCTGGGTCTTCAGCGGCACTGAAGGACCCGCCGCCGAAATGCTGCTGAAGACCCGGAGCGAGCGAAGGACCCGCCGCCGAAGTCTCGGAGGGTCAGTAAAAATTCACATGGGAGCCTCCCCAGCCGAGAGCTCAGGCGGGACGGACAGGACGGTCCCGTGGGCCACATCCTGTCCGTCCTGCTTGAGCTTCCCCACCCCTTTAACAACTGGTTCTAAACCGGCTTCAAAATTTAACAACCGGTTCACGCGAACCAGTGCAAACCGGCTCCAGCTCACCACCGCTTATAACTTTAAACAGGGTAAAACTCTTCTTTTCCCTTTGCCTACCACAAGGACAGACCGAAAGCTGGGTTGTTATATCATGCCAGGTGATCTGTTAGGCCAGGTCTACACTACGCTATTATAGGTATAACTACCTCTCTCAGGGGTGTGAAAAATCCATATCCCTGAGTACTATAGTTACGCCTACCAGGCTCCACCTGTAGACAGCGCTATGGGAAAACTTCTCCCGCTGACATAGCTACCGCCTCTCAGGGAGGTGGATTAACTGCACTGATGGGAGAAGCTTTCCTGTCGGCATAGGAGTGTCTTCACTTAAGCACTACAGCATTACAGCTGCATTGGTGCAGCATTTTAAGTGTAGACCTGCCCTTAGTTTCAAACCTACCACATATTCCAAACAATCTCATTTCAGGGCAGCAAGTTGGTTCTTTATAACTTCAGTGAAATCTTGTTATGGGTTGAATTAAAACCTCTTTAAACTGATGTGTGAATAACTCTCCCATTTAAGAGAGGAAGAGCTCTGTGTAGCTCGAAAGCTCGTCTCTCTCATCAACAGAAGTTGAGCCAATAAAAGATATTACCTCATCTTCTTTGTCTCTCCCATTTAAGTCAACTGAAAGAGACAGATAAGGGGCCACCCCTAAAACAAAGCCTAATAGAGTCGGCTGGGAAACTAGCCCTATCTGGGTGCGGGGTTTGACTGGGTATGGTGATCAGGTGTAGGGGGAGAGACCATCCAGAAGAGCCTGAGAACAGACAAGAAAAATTCCTAACTGTCAGGGTAATTAAGCTCTGGAATAAATTGCCTAGGAAGATTGTGGAATCTCATCACTGGAGGTATTTAAGAACAGGTAGACATACACCTGTCAGGCATAGTCTAGTTATTACTTAGTCCTATTGGGAGCCTCCCAGTCTGCCCTGGTCAAAGCTACAGCTTCTTCCAGAACCCATACTTTATTTCCTGTTAGACATGTCTATTGGTTGTTTCCAGGCAGGGCCATACTGAGTTCCCAAGCACCCTGGCCAGCACTTCCCACTGTTGAGAGATGATTCATGAGTCATTGGAGCTTACATGGTCTCTCAGGACCCCTTATTGATCTGGGTCCGTTTCAACCAGTTTCTTAACAATTCTATTCATTCTACCCAGACAGAGAGGTGACACACAAGCCTATTTCTCTTAGGGCTTGTCTACACTTGAAACTTTTCCCTTTGGCATAGTAATTCACCTTCTGAAGAAACAGTAGCTAAGTCAGACCTAGTGCTGTCTACACAGGGACTTAGGCTGGCTTAACTATTTTGCTCAGGTGGGTTTCACACCATTAAGTGACATAACTGGGTTGATCTAATTCTCTACTGTAGACCATCCCTAAGTCTGGCCTGAAAGCAAACTTAATCCTCCCTTCCAAATATGGGGGAAACAGACACAATACTAGGTGGAGGAAGAGTAGAATCACTAGGCTGAATAAACCTGGGGAGGAACCTTATACAATAGTAAAAACAAAGAGGTGCACAGGATACAGCTGTTTTGTCACAGGACAAAAAGTTATCCATAAGGACCAAGTAAGGTGATATCAGCGGAGGAGGGATTTCAGCATGGCTGCCCTCCAAATCTGAGCATGTGACTGTGGATACTGATGCTGGGAAAGTTGTGACAGTAACCAGTCCCTCACTTGACCAGAATGGACAGGAACTGTCACAGCCAACAAGTTCCACAGAAACAATAGACATGCCTCAGGAGAACACTGAAAGGAAAGCCAGGGAGAGAAAAGCCCCAAAGAATAATTTTTTTTATGTTGATAGTGTGAAACTACCCTGAGAGAAAGACACTGTACATACGTAAATAGTTAAGTTTGTATCAGCTGTAATTAGTTAAATTATTTATTTTCTTTCTATTTGGGATGGGTTATCATGTTTCACCACTTTAGGCCTCATTGGGATGATCGACAAAGCTGAGGTTTGAGGTGGTGTTACAAGTTAAAACCTCTTTAAGCTGATGAGTGAATGAGTCCTCCTTAAGTCAGTTGTAAGTGGCCACATGTCAAACAAAGCTTAATAGAGTGAGCCCAGAAGCTAGCACCAGGTGGGTGGGAATTCAACTGGGTATTGTGAGCAGGTTGTGTGTGAGATTGGTTACCCCTGGGGTGCCACCTGGAATTGGGGTACCACTGAGCTCCCCTGAGTCACCAGCTTGGGTTCCCTTTATACTGCACTGCTGTGACCAGCCTGCCAAGCCCTCTCTCAGGCTTCAGCACACATGCAGGTAGAGACACACCCAGCTGCAGTACATACAGATGGTGTGATCAGCTCTGCATGGGGAGGCTACAGCTAAGGAACTGCCCAGTTGCTCAATTTCTACTCCCAGTTGGAACATCCTCAGAGCCCCAAACTCTGACTAGCTGCTTGGATCAAAAGGGGCAACAGTTCCTCAAGGAACTTCCTTTCACAAGCAGGATATTACATAAAATCTCTTTTTAAAACCACTTTTGGCATCAGTGCCTTCATCACCATCAGACAGTGTTAGAAAATGCTCACTGCATTTTAAGTGCTATATGGAGATCCCAGTCAGAAATTTGTTTTCATTATCGATTACATCCCTCTTTCTGTTTTTCTCAATTTGTAGAGGCTATTTTGAGAGATTCACTCAAGACTTGTATATGATCAATGTAAATATGCTCAGGATTATGTCTAACTAGGTCCAAATATAGTGGGTTCATCTTTAGCTTCCCCACTGCAATCCTGATCACAAAAGATGCAGAAAAGCTATAAAGTACCTTACTACTTACAGTTAGCAGTTGTCCCAGTTCTTCCTTGTAAATGTGAGGGTGAAAACTCTCTTCTGAGGATGTTTATTAGCACCAAGATAGCAGGAATCCTTAGAACAGCATGTTGATGTTCCCAAGTGTGCTCAGGTTCTTTATATTGCCCCATAATTTCAGAAGAGAGAAATGCTTTAACCTGTAGTTGGAATCTGGCTGCAGGCCAGGGCAGGGCTCATTTCACTTCCCTCCCCTCTCCAGAAGCAGCCTGTCAGCCTCTTTTAAACAGGGACAGGTCTCACTGAATCAAGGTCTTAAATGTTATATTCATGCTGCCTGTGGATCTCAACAGTGTATAAGTTATTATTTATATTGCAACTCTACATATAAATGGTACAAGCAAAGCTATGTCTCATATGGGTGTATTTTGAATGCAGCAGAATTATGAACAATAAAATATAGGGAATTTTAAATTCCCCTTTGAAAAACACATAAAGTCTCATTTAAAAAAAGTGAGAAAAAGTATTTTAAAATGAACCCTTCACAGAATATATCTTCCTCTCAACTGAATGAGACTTTTTTGGTTTCATCTAATCTAACACACACAGACTAGCTGTTCCCCAAGGTACTTAGATTTGCAGCACTGTTTTGCATGTAGTTAATACACAGTGAGGAATGAATGAAAAATTCCTGGAGCTGGCAGTAGCTAGTTAAAAAAAAGTCTTCAGATCTTTATAGATCAGAATTTGTTGCTGTAAATGCCTTAACACTTTCATCTCGACTTACACAGTCTCAAACCCTAATACTGCAAACATTTACAAAGGTGCTTAAATTTAAGCACACAGGTTGTCTTATTGATTAAATTAATGCATGTGCTTAAGTATTTGCAGGATTGGGGCCTTTGTGCACATAGAATCAATGAAGTGCAGCAGCAGACTGGTGCATGGCACACAGGGAAAAGGCGATATTCTTAAACTAAGACCACATGCTTTTACATTAGGACTTGATTAAGTGATTGTATGAGAGCTTTTTTCAGAGGATTTTAAAGAGCTTTTTCAGGTATTAATTGATTAAGTATCAAAGCATCAGTTGATGCCCATTTTCCAAAAATGGAAACTGAGATAGAGAAATTAAAGCCAAATTTCGGCTTAAGTGACCTGCCCAAGATCATGGAGTCTGTGGTAAAGCAGGGTATCTAACCCAGGAGTCCTGTATCCAAGAACATTTGGTCTTTTCAATTTAAGTCCAATAATAGCCAACAGTGGACAAGGAGATCTTAAAATGACACCCAGTTAGGTACATCTTAGCACAAAACTAGGCTTGTATGTTGATTAAAAAGAAATGAAAACCCATTTATGGAGTTTGTAAACTCAGGTATATTTATAAAGTGAGAGATGGGTCATTCCATGTAGCAGGTAATGAATTTTTTTCAGCTTACAAAATTTGCTCCGAATTTTTTTAAATATTCACCCCAGTGAGAAAGTTTCCAGAGAAGTTTGTGGAGTTCATGCAGCTGGGGTGCCTCAAGTGAGAGGATGACTGCATGCTCTGATTTATTGTTCTTTCCTGTGAGGATGGTGTGCAGATAAACTAGGTAAAAGTCATTTGGATGATACAGATGTAGCATCTGCCAGGTAAGGTGGCTTAGCTATTACAGATCTGGGACAGGGGCTGGGGAGTGTGTATCTATACAATGGTGGTGTTTTTTTATGAGAGTGGGACAGGGTTAATTCACCACCCACATCAGCCTGAACTGGCTGTAGGTGCCTGGCAATTCAGGCCTGTGAATAAGCCTCCTCACTTCTGGGAGTGAGTTAGCCTGCAATAAGGCTGAAGTGTCTCAGTGTATATGCTGGAATTAACTTCAGAATATAATCATTAGCTCCGTAAGGATGACCTATTTTTCTTGGTTTTTCTGTTCAAGCAGTTGTGTGTAGGCATTATTTTCCACATTTTTCTGTTCCTCACAAAGTATCTTCACCTAGCTCAGTTCCTTTTTGCCTATGGTCAGGGTTTGCAAAAATACATACCCAAAGCTCCTAAACAAATTGGACCTGATTTCCAAAACTGCCGAGCATCTTCAGCTCCCTGTGATGTTAATGGCAACTGAAAGAGCCACGCGCTTTGGCAATTAGGCCACATTTAGTGTCCAAAGCATTTTCGGGATTCCCACACCATGTCTCAGGCTCAGTGAGAGAGCAGGGGCTGTGGACACAATACTCCTTCAGCAGGTGAGTGAAAAGAGCATTGAGAGGGTAGGGCAAAGAGGGATAAAGGAGGAAGTGGGCTGAATCTTACCTCTAGGAGTACCCCTTCCATCGCTGTAGTAAGCGTCTACGCTGAAACGCTACAGCGGGGCAGCTAGCTGTTGTAGCATTTTAAGTGTAGACATAGCTTCCAATAGCAATCCAATAGCTAGAGACAGCATTTTTTCTCTTTTTGATTGAAGAAAGGTTTAAAAAGGTATTCTTCGTTCATATTTACTTTATTATGAAAGCCACAAGTGAGAGAAATTGGATTAAATATGTGATTTTATTGCACTGAAACTTTATACAATAATTTAAACTAATTACTTAAAAACAATGGACTTGGATCATATTTGAGATTGTTGTTCGTGTGTGTTCCATGATCTAGTCAACAATTTTTATGACAGTCGCTTTCAACACACCCAGTTTATTAAAATTCAATTATTGTGAAAAATGTCTAATAGGTGCAACCACCAAATAATTATTTTAATTTTTTGGAGGCAGGGGTTTGTATGTGTGGGTGGATAAGAACTCAGACAACTAGACCTGGTTGAAAATTGTCTGACGGAATGCTTTTCCCCTGGAAAATGCTGATTCCTTGAAATTGAAACATTCTGCAGCAAATTTTGACAATTTTTTAGAAAAAAAATTAAAAGCATTTCGGTGGGTCAGAATGGAATGTTTTCACCATATAAATCAATTTAGTTTTTTGTTTCAAAATGACTCACACTTTTTACATTAAAATACTTTTAAAAATGAAAATGTTAAAAGAAAATAAAAAAGGTTAAAAATTGAAACAATGTTTTGATTGACTTGAATGTTTTTTCTAAAATTTTTTGTTTCATAGGAAATTTCAAAATTGGAGGTTTTATTCCAGTTTGGAACAAAAACAAATTCCATGAACTGGGAATGCTAGTTGCTGACCAGCTCTACAAATAACCTCAGACATCAAAGGATTGTACTGAAGTCAAGTGAAAACATATTATATGATAGCTAAGCGTATGCTAGGGCATCTTACACTTGGTTTCTAGAATTCATGTTACTCGAATGTCCTTGGGGTCTATGCTTCAAAGATGAAGTATTTAGTGTAATTAACAAACAGCACAAAGAGCTTTTACATAAAAAGACAGCCCTTTTGTAATTTGGAAAATACTTTTAATTGATTTCCTACCTGTACGCATAGGGCCAGAGCTAGTGTTTGGCTTGAGTCAAGAGAAGAAGCAGGTCCCCAGTATTGGGAGCTCTTGCAATTTCATCACAAGCCTCGTGATATTTGGTGTGTTTCTTAAAGAATTCCAGCTTTCATTTAAAATAGTATTTCTAGCCCTCATAGATGCAGAGAAAGCTTGGAAGTGTGACATGAGTGAACCCCAAATGTTCACAAAAACAGAAGGGTAAACTATTCTCTTTTAAAAGTCTAATTATTTTTTAAGCCAAATTTATGATGAGACACTGATATGATTTTTGAATGCTTGGATCTGGTGATGTGCGAATCCTTATGACAGCCACATCCTCTCATTCCCACTGGGCCCTGCAGCTCTGTTCCCCCCCCCGGCTTCCCTCTTATGCGGCTTAAACCTTCAATTTATGTCTGCCCATTACCTGGCAATTTTCTTCTAACCCCATTTCTGTCACTCTCTCCAGCTATGTTTATTTCCAATCTCTTTTCTTTCACATTCTCCCTGTTTTATCACCCTCCCCGCCGTGTTTGTGCTCTCCTCAACTTTTTACCACATCTCCTCAGGTTTTTCGTTCTCCTTCTCTTCCCTCTCTTTTTACCTACCCCTTTCCCTATACCCAATCTGCTTGGCCTTATTGTTTTCCCCTCCCACTCTTTCTCATGACTCCTTCCATTTTTGACCCCATTTCTCCTATCCCTCTGTTTTTTGGCCACCTTTTTTAAGATCCTTCATCTGTCCCGTTTTGGGTCCCAGGTGACTGAAGGGTTCCTCATGCTGTATTTGGGAAGTGACGGGCACATCCCCCATCCACAGTCCCTGCTAGTTTTTGACAGCAGTAAGAGCAAAAGGAAAAATGAGAAATGCTGCTGCATTGAGTCCCAGCCCTGCTCTTGGGTTTGGACTTGGTCCCCTCCCTGCAAGTCAAGATCCAAGGAAGCCCTATGTATGACCATTCCCCAGTTCACACAAAAATACCAGGAGAAAAGCCAGCAAGAAAGTCCTAAGATTTTATCAGTCCATAAAATGTAACACCAGGATGTCAAAAATTTGTCAGCTTGTTTAAACATTGCAAAACAGCAGCTGAGCAAGTTCAGTTTCAGAGATTTTGATATATGCAACTCGCATGCGAAAATCTTTCCCAGAACTATATTAACACCCACTCTGTGGGAAATTCAGAGAGGCAAGTACAGTGTCTAAGGGTGGATTTAACACTGCTGGTCTATAAATCCACTGATATGTTTTAGGTGAAAAGTTAGGGTGTGTCAGATTTGTGAAAGATGAAAAACGCTGTTGATGCAATAGATGAAATCTGTGTCAACTGGTAGCATCAGACAGGGAATACACACAACTCTAACAGCTGGGGATCAAAGCAGAGATCTGTTTTCCATGAATTTAAATGATGCAACATTGAATATGGGCTGATCATATGATGTATAGGACATTTTTTCCCTACTACTTGAGATTTAAAGGGATAGTTCAAGGAAATATATAAATAAATAGACAGCTTATACCTGAGTTTATGCAAGTAAATATAAAGCATTAGGGATTAACCTATTCCTAGAGGAAGCTCTCTCCTAGCCCACTAAATAGAGACTGGTTTATGCCTTGAAACATTAGGATTTGAATCCCCTTTTTAAAAATTTTGTCTAATGTAATTGTGATCTCATTGTCCATACAAATATATAAATCCCTTTAAAATCCTGCTAACCTTTTGGTGTTGATCATTGTAGCGTTGTGTGACTCACCCCCAAGGCACCTCCTGCTGGTCATCCAGGGAATTAGCATTCCAGCCTCCAGAGCGCCCTCTGCCAGCCAGTGTCTCGCTTCCCGCTAGGCCCCGAGTCCCTCCTGGACCCCAGCGCCCCCTTTCACACCGGGGTGCTGCCACCTGCAGTACCCCACACAGATCTGGGTCTCCCCTCCCTGGGGAACCCCCAACCCTCTACCCCCACCTCGCCTCAGTCTATGGCCACTGCCAGTCATCACCTAGGCCCTGTTCCCTGGGGGCGACTGCAGTGTAAGTGCCACTCATCATAGGCAAAGGAGGTTTGAACCTGCTGCCTACTCCTGCAACCCCTGTACCTGTTAGGCCTTTGGCCAGACCTGCAGCCTGGGGCTTTTCCAGGCAGGAGCTCTGTAGCTCCCTTGCCCTATTCCCCAGCACTGTTCTATTCCGGTACCTTACTCTGTTCCCAGACAGCCAGGTCCTTCTTTCTCTATCACCAGAGAGAGACTGACCTAGCTCCAGTCTAGCAGCCCCTTTATAGAGCCAGCTGAGGCTACTTGCCCCAATCAGCCCAGCTTTTCCCGTGCCACAGCCCTCTCCCAGGGCTGTTTAAGCCCTTTAAGGCAGGACCGGGTGACCACCCCACTACAATCATATTTTGCGACAATGAATTCTATAGGCTAATTGTGTAATGTAAAAAGTTGTAAAGAATAAAGGTATAAATTTAGGGACCGAGCTAAGCGGCTTCTAGATACTTTACCAAACAACCTTTAACCCTGGGGTTAAAGGTTTACCCTGATATCTTGACCCTGTTGAAGTTTTGAAAGAAAAACCAGCTCTCTTAGTTTTGTGTGTTTTATTACAAATTAATAAAAGGCAAATTTAAAATTAAACTTCTAATTAAAACTATTAAACTTTTACTAAACCAAGTGAGGATTAACCAACACAATTATCAAATCAGAATCATATCCGGAATTGAATTAATAAATCAACAAATTGCCAGTGATATGGAATGAAATCAACAACTGACCAAATAATTAGATGAACACAATCAAGACTTAAACCATGAAATTAATATAACACATGACCAGGTCTGTCTATACTGTTACCTCTTTTGACTGGAGTGGCTAGCCAAATTTGGGGTTTTCTGAGTTCTTCCAGTTAGAAGGAAAAATTAACAATAGTAAGGTATTTTTTTTGATGCAATCTTATTTACAAAGATGATATACAAAATTTGGTTTCCCTGAACACAGTAGGAGAAATGTACTTTGTCTGTTGTTGCAGACAACCCTGCCTTTCCAGCCAGAACTCTGTGCCCAAATAGCTCTCCTTTAGCTTTCTCTCAGAGCCACCTTACCAGAACTTCTGTTATTTAGACGAAGATCCTTGGGACGGGGACAGTCTTTTTGTTCTGTGTTTATACAGCATGTAGTACAATGGTGTTCTTAGTTCGTAAATTATGAGGACGACAGAACTGACTTGAAAACATTGAGGTTTTCAGAGCTGGAACTCTGCATGTGTCCAGGAAAACAAAATCACATAACTATGACATGAAGTTCTGGAATAAAAATAAAAACCAGCATATTCAAGGTCTTGCACTGCCTTTAATGCAACTGTGACAGTGCTGGAAGCTAACAGGTAACACTGATCACACAGGCACCGGTTAGTTCCCCTAGACAAGGCTGATGGGGGATATGCAAGCTAATTAGCTGATCAGGCTGGGAGGGCTGATGAACCAATTAGTCCATGAGTCAAAGGATATAAGAAAGACACGGGAAGGAAGCAAGTGAGAGGACATGGGCTAGCTAGGCTCAGTGTGTGCCACAATCTCAAGGAAGGGCGATCTGTTCCTTTCTTTAAAACAAAATTTGAGGACTTCAGTAACTCAGTCAGAGGTTAAGGGTCTATTAGAGAAGTGGGTGGGTCAGGTTCCGTGGCCTGCACTAGGTCAGACTTGATGATTACAACGATCTCTTCTGACCTTAAAGTGTATGAGTCTATGGAGGAAAGGCTAAAGGCTGAGATGCACTGTAAATAATTTGCTGCACAAGGAGCAGGAATGTAAATAAATCACACAAAGGTGCCACTTACTGGACAGTCAGAGAGGTTTCTGGGGCATCAGAGGCATAGGATTGAGCATTCCCTGTATTATAGCAACGTGAGAAACCTATCTGTTGAACAGGACCATTGATTTATGGATGGCTCTGGGGGAAGGCAAGGAGTGCAGTACCCTGGGTGCCAACTTCCAAGGGGCATTGTACTGCTCAGCCCTTCTTTTTTTTGGGCTTTGCCTGGTGGGCAAAATGCCTAGGGCTGCTTCTGTCCTGATTGGTGAGGGGGATTAGCAAACAGGAGAAGCTGGCCTCTCTACCCTTACAGAGGTCCAGCTGGCTAGAGAACTGGCAGGAAATCCCCCCTCCCTTACTTCTTGCTGCCAGCTGCCCTCTGATTGGAGGATGGCATTGCAATGGATGAAGGGACTGAATGGGTCTGAGCTCCAGGAGGCAGCACATCTGTTTGGCCCCAATGATCCTGTACCATGCTGCATGTGTAGATCAGCCAGCGCCAAAGGGAAAGAGGCTTCAGTTCTGGATCCAGTTCTATTCAGTATCTTCAATGATTTAGATAATGGCATAGAGCAGGGCTGGACAACCTGTGGCTCTTCGGAAGTTAATACGCGGCTCCTTGTACAGGCACCAACTCCACGGCTGGAGCTACAGGCGCCAACTTTCCCATGGGCCGCAGGGTGCTCACTGCTCAACCCCTGGCTCTGCCCCAGATCCTGCCCCCACTCCACCCTTTCCTGCCCCCTCCCCTGAGCCTTCCATGTCCTCGCTCCTCCCCTTTCCCCCCCAGAGCCTCCTGCACACCACGAAGCAGCTGATGAGGAGGAAATGGGAAGCGCCGATTGGTGGGGCTGCTGGTGGGTGGGAGGCACTGGGAGCAGGGTGGGAGCTGACGTATTACTGTGGCTCTTTGGCAATGTATATTGGTAAATTCTGGCTCCTTCTCAGGCTCAGGTTATCCACCCTGGCATATAGAGAGTACGCTTATAAAGTTTGGGGTTGATACCAAGCTGGGAGGGGTTGCAAGTGCTTTGGAGGATAGGATTAAAATTCAAAATTTCATTTTAAGACTAGAGAAATAGTCTGAAGTAAATAGGATGAAATTCAATAAGGACAAATGCAAAGTACTCCACTTAGGGAGGAACAATCAGTTGCACAGATACAAAATGGAAATGACTGCCTAGGAAGGAGTCCGGGGAAAGAGATCTGGGAGTCAAAATGGATCACAAGCTAAATAAGTCAACTGTGTATCACTGTTGCAAAAAAACCAAAACAAAACAAAAAAAACCCCAAATAACATTCTGGTATGTATTAGCAGGAGTGTTGTTAGCAAGACACAAGAAGTAATTCTTCCACTCTACTCTGCGCTGATTAGGCCCACTTGGAGTATTGTGTCCAGTTCTGGGTGCTACATCTCAGGAAAGATTTAGACAAATGGGAGAAAGTCCAGAGGAGAGCAACAAAAATGATTAAAAGGTCTAGAAAATATGATGTATGGAAAAAACTGGGTTTGTTTAGTCTGGAGAAGAGAAGACTGAGGGAGAACACAACAGTTGCCAAGTACATAAAAGGTTGTTACAAAGATGAGGGAGAAAAATTGTTCTCGTTAACCTCTGATGATAGTATAAGAGGCAATAGACTTAAATTGCAAAAGGGCAGTTTAGGTTGGACATTAGGAAAACTTCCTAACTGTCACGGTAGTTAAGCACTGGAATAAATTGCCTAGAGATGTGGAATCTCCATCACTGAAGATTTTTAAGAGTAGTTTGACTGAAACCTTCAGGTATTGTCTTCCTAGACCCAGCTGGCTTGGAAGCAACGGGACCCAGCAATTGGGTCTACTCATAACAGATTCTCAAGTAGTCCATAGATTCAACTATGACATTTTCATGCTCTCTCTTTTTGTGGATTCTTGAGTGACTCTGAAGTCCAAAGCGTGATGCACATGCTCGTGAGCAGATCAGGCAGACAAAGTCATTGGTGAGCATCTTGGTAGCTATAGCAGTGGTATGACACTTTTCTCTTGCGGCTAACAATCATTTCTGTCCTTTTCAAAGGCTTGGAAAACTCTGAGTGTTGTGTGTCGCCACGCTGATCATCTGGTTTTATTGCACCAAAGTGTATGCTGTTCTTGACACTGTCCTTGTAGCGCTTTCTGGGGTGGTCTTGATTCCAATGTCCTTGTGCTAATTCTCCATAGAAAATTTTTCTGGGGAATCGATGTTCAGGCATCCTAATGATGTGTCCAACTGAGCATAGTTGGGCTTTTATCAGCATGGCCTTAATGCTTGTGACATTTGACTTTTGGATATCCTCCAGGTTGGTAATTTTGTCCTGACAGAGGATCCCCATAATGGCATGCAGAGACTGCATATGGCAGGCCTCTAGCTGTTTGATATGCCATTTGTATGGTGTCCAGGTCTCACAGCCATAGAGAAGAGATGTGAGCACAAAAGCATTATAAAGTTTTATTTTGGTTGAGAGGGTTATGTTGTGGGATTTTCAGGACTTTGTTACATAGCTTTCCTAATGACTGAGAAGCTTTCTGTATCCTGTTCATGATCTCTTTGTCAAGAGATCCAGCACTGGAAATGTTGCTGCCGCGAGAGGTAAAATTGTCAACTTGCTTTAGTTGGGTTCCACTGGTGGAGATGCCAGGGGGATATGGCCTGGAGGGGTGAAGATGACTGATGCAACACCACAGTTTTCTCCAGGCTGATTGTGAGGCCAAATAATTTTGATGCTTCAGTGAAGTGATCTACGATGCACTGGAGATCTCCCTGTGTGTGTGCTAGGAGGGCACAGTCATCCGCAAAGAGTGCTTCTCTTATTAGTAAAAACAACAAGGAGTCCGGTGGCACCTTAAAGACTAACAGATTTAGTCTTTAAGGTGCCACCGGACTCCTTGTTGTTTTTGTGGATACAGACTAACATGGCTATCCCCGATCTCTTATCAGTAGTTCTGTTACTTTTGTTTTTGCTTTATGCCTTATAAGACTGAAGACTGAGCTGTCATGTCTGTATCTGATGTATATGCCTCTGTTGAGCCCATCTGTAGCATGGTTGAGAACTTGGGTGAAGAAGAGGTTGAACAGTACAGGGGCAAGGACACAGCCTTGTTTGACTCCATTTGAAACTGGAAAGGAGTCAGTGAGATCTCCATTAAAAAGTACCTGACCTTGCATCCCTTCATGAAATAAACGAATGATATTTACCAGTTTTGGTGGGCAACCAAGTTTGCTGACAATCATCCATAATCCTTCTCTGTTGACTGTATCAAATGCTTTTGTCAAATCAATAAAGACGCTGAACAGATCCAGGTTTTGTTAGATACATTTTTCTTATATTTGCCTGATACTGAAAATCATGTCTATGGTACTATGACCAGGTCTGAATCAGCACTGAGTCTCAGGTAGATTGGCTTCTGAGACAGATGAAATCAGTCAGTTCAGGAGGACACGAGGAAAGATTTTTTTCCAGTGACAGATAGGAGAGAGATCCCACGGTAGTTATCACAGACTATTTTACTGTTTTTTTTTTAATAAAGGAATAATTGTGGCATCTTTGAAGTCTTGTGGCATTTCTTTGTTGTCCCAGATGTCAGTAAGGATCTTCCGGAGTGTTATCATCATCTTTGGACCCGCAGATTTATATATTTCTGCCAGTATTCCATCTCTGACCAAGGAATTCCTTGAGCTCATCATACTGATTGTCTTTTCCATTTCTTCAAGTGAGGGTGGTGAGTCAAGGTGGTGCTGAATAGGCTTTTGAGGTATCTGGTTAATAGCACTTGTTTCAATTGAGGATGGTCCGTTCAGTAGTTGGCTGAAGTATTCAACCCATCTCTGTTCCATGCCATGTTTATCTTTGGTGACTGTCCTATCATCAGCCATCATAAGTGAACCTGTGCCCACCTTTGAAGGTCCATAGACTTGCTTCAAGGAATCAAAGAACTTATTTGTTTCCACATACATATGAGTGTCCTCTGCTACCTTCTCCCACCATTTATCTTGTATTACGTGTAGTTGTCTTTCTGTCGTGCTTTGCAGGAGTTTGAATCTGTCTCTCTTTGAGGTGGACTGAATATAATTTTGCCAGTTTTGGAAAGCCTCATTTTTTTTTATTTCAATGACACCTTGCCAGCTGTTATCATCTTTATCTACTCTTGCACTGAGGTCTCAGAGGATGATTCGTTTGTCATTTTGAGGTGTTGACTTGATGAGAGAGTTGAGACCAGAACAGAACCATGCCTTAGCATCGTCAGGGCTAGTGAAGGGAGACACATATGCACTGATGATGGTAGCAAATCACAACTTATTTAGATTTAATTGGAATTTAATTGGAACTTAAATTGGAATTTCATGAGTCTTTTGTTGATGCTGATTGGGAAGTCTTCAAGACATTGCAAGAGAGTTTGGTCTTGATGGCAATTCCCACTCCATGGATTCTATCTTCGTGTGGTTCTTTTCCCTTCCAAAAGAAGGTATAACTACCAGCCGGTTCTGAAATAATGCCCTTGTCTGCCAATCTAGTTTCACTGAGTGCTGCAATGTCAATGTCATGCTGGGCTAGCTCTTTTGAAAGGAGAGCTGTTCTTCTTTCAAATCAAGTGGTATCATCTTTGTCTATCATAGTCTGATATTCCAAGTAGCAATCTTTAGTACTGGTGTCCATACAAAGGGGCACTGAGTCAAGTTATAAGTAGCATTAATGTAGTATTATATAAACCATTAATAATCATAATTTTACAGACAAATTGTAAAGATTACTCTGTACAGACAGAGCTGTCACTCAAAGGACATTTTGAATCAGTCAAACTTACAAAAAACAACATGCAAGAAATGTCTTACTGAAAAATGACACAGGAAACATTTAAAAGGGAGAGAAAATGCTTCTAAATCTTTAAATAGGAGTCAGTCACCATCTAACACAGAACATACTGCAGTCTGGATTTGCAACCTCATATATATCCAGATTCAAACACCGTTATTCATACTGTGTAATATCTTACCTTGAGAGTAGCCCAACTGATTTCAATGGGACCATTTGGGATCTATATACACCTGGACTTTGGGAAATCTCAGATCACTATCTGGACTTTACATCTCTGGCCCATTTCTACTTAATATTACATCTTTTAAACTTTTGGGGTGAAATCTTGGGGCAAAACTTCCATTGACTTCAGTGAGGCCAGGGTTTCATCCTTGGTGCCCACGTTTGCTAGCTAGAAGTGCATATTTTATGCAATTGCTGGAAAATTCTGCATCTCTCAGAACCGTGCAATTAGTTTGAATTGCATTTTCTCACAAGACTCCTGTGAACATATGTCCAGTCTCTCTGGCAATGTTCCCTCTAATTTTTGACAGGCTGTGTGCGCAAAAAATGTCTTCTGTGCAAATTGTTGTGCTTCTGTGCAAATTTTTGTGTATGTGGTGTTTTGCTGTATGCGCAGGGTTTAGGATCTATGTGCGCGCGTACACGTGTACAGCTTAGAGGGAACAGTGCTCTCTGGAACTGCTACCAAAGAAATCTGAGCAAACTACCACTAATGTCAATGATAGTCTCTCCCTTGATTTTAGTTGACAGTTGAATTGGACCCATATTGAATTCAGCTGGACTTTATCAGCATGAAAGGGTATTGCTTGCTTGTGGGTCTGCTGATTTCTAGAATCATCTTTCCTTCCTACTTGTAATGGCAGCAAAGAGAAAATTTAGATCAAGAAGTGAAAACAGTTATTTGCAAAATCTTTTTGGCAAATGCATTCTCTTCAACTTTAGGCTTTATTTTTTTTCTGTGCAAACAGTTGTTTCTTGACATCACTATATAAAGACGTTGGGAATAATTTTCTTTTTAGGATGATAGTCCATCTCTTTTACCCATCAAGGATAATATCTGGAGTCTCTTAAAATAACTGTAAAAAAAAAAAAAAAAACCCAACAAACAACCAAATAAGAGGCTCAATATACAATGCCAATTAATTGAAGCAATTCTTATTACAATAATACAGTGTAAAAAATGTTTGGAACCTCAGTTAGGAGAAACAGTTGTATCCCCATTTTATCTATTAATTACATTGCAACTTTGCTTCATTTTTCAAAACCCTAACCCTAACCCAAAGGTTGAACTGTATGTGCATTCTGGGCCTGATTTACTGTCCAACCTGCAGGCTCCAACTGGCAGGAAGTCTTCACCTCTGTCACAGCCTTGACCTGGCAAAGCACCTAAACATATGCACAGATTAAGTACAGAGATAGTACATAACTTTTAACATATGAGTAGTCCCACTGAAGTCACATCAAGTGAAGAAGGGCTTCCTTACTCAATGCATGCCTATTAAAATAATATATTAAATGAAGTAGGGAAGAGCTGCATTGAAGCATGCTTGAACACTGCTTGAGCATGCTTGAACACTGCATCTTTGGTTCATTTAAAACTTTGGTAAACAGTGCTCTCATTTTTATCTTGGAATCCATTTGTCTGAACCCTGCTATACCTGGATGCTGATGATACCCATGTACACTGTGCTTTACTATTTAAAGTTTTTATAACCTGATGGTAACATGTGACTAAGAGACATGTACTAGAATCTCTTGTAAATTTTGATTCCAGCAAAAACACATAATATTGGGTACTACGCCTCCAAAAGAGCTTTGCTATTTATTCTTTCTGAAGCATGGAGCCCTTAATTAATAAAAACATACACCTGTATAGCACTTTTCATCCTCTCAAAACACATTACAATCTGTGAACTTTCTTGTGCATGTATTTGTTAGGTGCTGCTGTTAAGCTAATTGAGCTAAACACTAAAACAGCTGGAATGAATAGCTATTTACATTAAGCAATGACTCTCTCCAAAGTTGGAAAATATGGGATTCTAATTTGAAACAACATTCTTATAAAAATATACAATCAATGACTTGTTTTGTAATGACTGGTTACCTGAGGATTTTTTTTTTTTAAAAAAGAACTGTCCTTTTGGTCCAAATTCCATTTTTCTAATAGCAACCTATTTAAAAGGAAAAATAAGGAATGTAAAATTATTACAGCATTTTTTCCTAAAGGAAGGTATGTAGTTATATAGTTATTACTATGTCTCTCCAATTAGCTCCAGCCATTGCTTAATTTGTAATGAAAGAGGTGCTGGGCTTCAATCAATTTTTTTTTTACATAACTTTATGCAACAAGCCCAGAGGTGCCGGGGCTATGAATTGCCAACCTGAGAGGTGCCAGGGCTCAGCCCTGATAAGCCCTGGCACAATTTAAGCACTGACCCTGGCCCCGGGTGACATCAGGATGACATTGTAAGGACATTAGGGTCAATTGTAGTTCAGTTGTACTTGTTGAAATTAATTTGTTGCGGACTTGATGGGTACCAGAACAGATGATAGTTTTTAAGATGATATTTTTCAGAGCACTATGAGGTTGTTTGTAAAATTATGCAAGTTTGTTACATAAATGATTTACAAAATTTAACCGATGAGTAATGCCGTTCTTCATAAGTGCCATATCTTTCTGTGATAAGAACTTGTAATGGTGGCAGGAAATCCAGAAGGAGAAGGGGATGGGGAGGAGAGAGAAATTGTCTGGGAGTCACTGGCATAGTGATGGTAACATAAACCATGAGGATAGATTAGGCTGCCTAGAACTGAAGCACACAGAGAGAAGTGATGAGGGGACAGCACTGAACCCTGTGGGACCCTGACAGAATGTGGAAGCGAGGAAGCAGAGATGCTGAAAGAAAAGTTGCAAGTAGAAAGAGATTCTATGCAGAAGATGGTGGAGGGTCATAGAAGTCACAAGAGGATAAGACAGAGGGAGCAGGTACTGGTGTTGGCAGATAAGAGTAGGACTGATGCTTCAGATTCTGTAATCAGGCTGACGGAGAGTGCAAGGGAGGAGGAAGCTCACATCAGATAGGCACCAAACACTACCTTGGTTTGGTAGGGAAGGGGGGAGAGCTGAACAAGATGATCAACCTCACAGAATTTTTCACCTAGGAAAAGGGAGAGACACACCCACAAGAGACAGAGATATTAGTCACATAGCTCAGTGCACTTCTAGAAGATGCTCAGATACTGGTGATTGGCTGCGGTATAAGAACATGAACAGAAACTATAGAGGAGGCAGTCTGCATGGATGTCCCTTCCTCACACTTAAAAATAATGCCATGAGTGCAAGAGACAAATATAGGTGAGATAAAATGATTCTTTTGTAAGCAGAAATTGGTAGCCAGATATTCTTTAACCATCTAACTTCCTCCTTGGCTCCCTCTATGAAAGAAAAGTAGTATTCATTGAAAGATCCTGGATAGATACACACCTAAAGGATTTTGCTTGCATTAAAAAGCTTCTGGCTTTTGCTACTTCTTGAGCAAGTTTCTTTAAATCATCTCCTTCGAAGAAAGGAAAAACTGGATCCTAAAATATAAAATTAAAACGTTGTTGCTAGAATCTACAGCAATTGCTTACAAATCTTAGGGCAGCAAATGTAAATAACTGAACCCAAACTTCTGAACTTCACACTCACCAGATCCAGACAAGATCTTCTATTTATGAAGAGATAGAACAGAGTGTTTAACTCCAAATTCTACTTGAGGTGGATCTGGTCTTTATTTTTATGACACATTTCTATTGCAATAGTGCCTGGAGGCCTCAATCAGGTTGGAGACCCAGTATGTTAAGCACAGTAAAAACACAGTAAATGACAGTCCCTGTCCTAAATATTTTATAATCTAAACCCAAGACATAATAGATGGATAAAACATAAATAGGTGGTAGTGAGGACAGCAGAACTTTGATAAAACTCAGGGGTATTCAGATCCAGGGTTTTGGTTTGCTCTCATTTCCAAATTCTTTTGCATCTTACACTCCTTCGATGGCTTCATTCACCTCCTCAGTGTGGCTGGGCAATAGGTATAGCCAGACATTAAATTTTGTTGTTCGGATCCCAAAACATCTCAGTGCAAGATACCTTGGGAGTCTTATATTTTATTTTTTTAAAATGTAGTTTAGATCTGGAAGAAAATATACATTCCATAAAGAAACACAATCCAAATAACTATTGAACATACATCATCATCATCAAACCCTTCTGTCAACATTCTGTGTGCTGCTAACTGTCCATCCATGTCTCCAATACAGCGATGGTAGCGTCCTCCTGTTTGAGAGGCCAGCTTCTTCAGAAATTCATTAGCTCTTCTGTTGACAATGAAGCAGTAAATTACCAGTAATGACTGCTCTTGAGCATTAATAGAGTCTTACTGTCAGGGACTCTTGTATTTCTAAGCATGCAGTTTGGGGAGTAAGCTTAGAAATGATTTAGATATTTGTAGAGTCTTTTCCAGCTATGGGGGGATATATAAATTATATAATAATACTTAGTAATCATAAACTACAAAGGCTGGTTACTTTTGACCAACAGTTATAAGGACAGCATAGCAATAAGCACTGGAACCCAGACTTCTAGGCAGAAATGTGTGGATTTACATACTGGAGAAAAATATCACAGGTACAATAAGTAACTTATTTTATTGCCATAGTAAGTCATTTAATAGATCTCTATCTCTAGGGCCAGGTCCTCCACAAGTGTAAACTGTCGTAACTCCCATTGAAGTCAACGGAGCTATGACAATTTACACAAATTGAGGAGCTGGCCCCTAAAGTCTACACCAAAAATGAAGACACTGAGATTTAATTTCAGTCTAAGTTAGGGTCAGAAAAGTTATATTAAATATAAGAACATACGAAGGGCCCTACTGGGTCAGACCAAAAGTCCATCTAGCCCAGTATCCTGTCTTCCAACAGTGGCCAGTGCCAGGTGCCCCAGAAGGAATGAACAGAACAAGTAATCATCAAGTGATCCATTACCTGTCACTCATTCCTAGCTTCTGGCAAACAGAGGCTAGGGATACCCTCCCTGCCCATCCTGGCTAATAGCCATTGATGGACCTATCCTCCATGAACTTATCTATTTCTTTTTTTAACCTGTTACGGTCTTGGCCTTCACAACATCCTCTGGCAAAGAGTTCCGCAGGCTGACTGTGCTTTGTGTGAAGAAATACTTCCTTTTATTTGTTTTAAACCTGCTGCCTATTAATTTCATTTGGTGACTCCTAGTTTTTGTGTTTTGAGAAGTAGTAAACAACACTTCCTTATCTATTTTCTCTACACCAGTCATGATTTTATAGATCTCAATCATATCTCCCCTTAGCCATCTCTTTTCCAAGCTGAAAAGTCCCAGTCTTATTACTCTCTCCTCATACAGAAGCCATTCCATACCCCTAATAATTTTTGTTGCCCTTTTCTGAACCTTTTCCAATTCCAATATATCTTTTTTGAGATAGGGCAACAACATCTGCACACAGTATTGATGTGGGCGTACCATGGATTTATATAGAGGCAACATGATATTTTCTGTCCTATTATCTATCCCTTTCTTAATGATTCCCAGCATTCTGTCACTTTTTTGACTGTTACTGCACATCGAGTGGATGTTTTCAGAGAACTATCCACAAGGACTCCAAGATCCCTTTCTTGAGTGGTAACAGCTAATTTAGACCCCATCATTTTATATGTATAGTTGGGATGATATACTATTAATAAAGGACACAAATGTCATATGTTACACATTAAGAGACTTGCTCAGTTTACAACATAAGGTTTGTTTTTAAACAGCCATAATTGCTGGCTCAACCTATTATCTGAATCTGTAAATCAAGGTATGTGTTAAGTCACCACAACACTCCACATCCAGAGTTTCAGGAAAACAAGAAACGCAAAACATGACTGTGATGCTGGCAGGCCAGGTGCCAGCTAATGCTATGGCATCCATGTCTCAACTGGACACTAACAGATACAGAACTGGAATCTGTCTGCCTCACTTGTGGGTTAATATTGATAAAATAGGTAGGTATTACAATTATAAGAGAGTTTAGTGTTTGGACTCTACTGATTGCTTGAGTTGCTGCATCCATTAATCTTGCTTGTTAATATCTGTGTTCCATATTGTAATGTAATATATGAGACTCCATTGTGAGCCTCTGTAGCTGTGAATCATTACACAGGAGACAGACACTAATTATAGTCTAGTCTACACCAGAAAATTAAGTTGGCTTAACTATGTTGCTCGCGAATGTGAAAAATCCACACACCTAAGTGTGTAGTTAAATCGACCTAACTGCCAGAGTAGACAGAACTAGGTCAATGGAAAAATTCTTCCATTGACCTAGTTACCGCCTCTTGGGAAGGTGTATTACCTACACCGATTGGAGAATCCCTCCCATCAGTGTAGGTAGCGTCTACAGACTTATTACTGTTCTGCTCTAGTCCTATTAGCTCAGTTGGAAGCTCAGAGCACATGGCAGGAGGGGGATAAAAATCCCAGACAAAAGGAACAAGGTATCTCTATGCTGCTTGGACTCTGGGGATGCAAGGTGTTTCTAGGCATAAGCAAGAGATCCTTAGAGGTTTAGCCTAGGTTAGCCCTAAAGGACAAATAGAGATGACTGGTTATAGAAGCCTTTATTACTTTTTGAAACCTAAGACTAACTCATTTGTGTGTCTGTTTGGAGAGTTATTTATAAGGTTAAAGCAAGCAATTTCCTTTTCCTATCTAATAAATCTTCATATTGTTTACTATAGGATTAGTTACAAGCACTGTAGGTGTCAGACCTAAAGCGCAATTGACCTGTGGTGACTATTCCTTTGGGATCAGGAGTAACCTGAATATTACTGTGCTTAGTATAAAGGGCCAGCTATCACAGAGCTGTGCTCACCTGTGTGGCAAGACAGACCCGAGTATGCAAGGAGTCTCTGCCTGTGACTCCATTTAAGACTGTTAAAGTGCTTGAGGAGTTTGCAGTTGGCTGATGAAATCTAAGTTTAGAACTCATAACCAATCAGGAGTTTGTGCCCTGGTTTTTAACAGTCTACCCTGATGTTGGTACTCATGCTGTTGTGTTACCATTGGGAGCATTACAATGACAATACCTAAACTAGTAATTTTAATGAATTTCATATTATTCTGTAAAGTAATATATACCTGTCTGAACAGTTAAAAGAAATGGTGTGGATTTTAGTAGTTTGTTTCATTCTAATCTTTTCAACTTCTTTTAGAATGAGACTGCAGCTGGTGTCTGGCTTTCCATCGGTCAGAACATACAGTGCCTCTATATCTTGAAAACAGAAAGCTTTCTGAAAAAGCAGAAAATGAATTTAAACATTGGGGTATCACTTAAACAGCATTTTCACTTCTTTATTGTAATGTTTTCTAAATCCTGTTTACTTAGGTAACTGTACACAAATCATATCAACATTCATGGAATAGAAAATGACTATATTGAATATGAAAAGGATCTTAGTTACTGTTTAGAAAGGATATAACTTTTTTTCTAAATTGATAGAATGTTCGTAACATAAGACAATAAACCCAGGGAAAAATAATCTTCCGAGACTGTCTCAGTGAATTAGACTAGGTAGGAAGACTAGTTGGTCCTGATTTTGAAAGCTTCTGACTTCAGCTAAGCTAGTAAGTCCCCCATTGACTTCAGTTGAACTTCTAGGGACTCAACCTTTGAAAATCAGAATATTATGACTTGGCAGGTATTTCACTAAGAAAACTTGTACTGGGACGATGGGACTGAGATCATATTCTACTAGATCCAGTGCAGCCTTACCTAAGATAGTCTTACAAAACTCCCAATTGGCGGCAATCTGGAGTTAGATTTACATTTCGCCAGTAATACTCTCTTGACTTGTTTTCCAGAACTGATTCCAATTTAGGGATCGTAGGATCCCTAATTAGCCCTCTACATATTCACCTCTTAAGAGTTAATCTTTCATAGTATTCTGGCAATTCTCACAAGAGAAAGAAGGGATACTTATTAGTTACTTGTTTCAGGGTAGAAGCCGTGTTGGTCTGTATCCGCAAAAAGAAAAGAAAAGGAGTACTTGTGGCACCTTAGAGACTAACAAATTTATTTGAGCATAAGCTTTCGTGAGCTGTAGCTAAAGCTTATGCTCAAATAAATTTGTTAGTCTCTAAGGTGCCACAAGTACTCCTTTTCTTTTTATTAGTTACTGTACTTCAAGTGATTGCCCATATAGATTCACACTTCTCATCTACTTTTTCCACTTCTTTGAAGCCTTTAGGTGAATGTTTGATTACGTGGAAAAAGGAAGCAGAGTGGATATGGCACTTTATATATTGTCAGGTGTGACAGTTTGGATCCACAAAGCAGCATGTACATGGCCCAGTGACCCTGCTTTTCTAGGGGGCTCCAACTTGTCCCCAACCACATGTAATATCCCAAACAAGTGGCATTACAAGGGCTCTCCTCTTGAAGAACTAGTTATGGGCATGTTATCTCTTTTTTCTAAACTTTGGTTGAATGTGCAGAGGGTTAGTGGATAAGTGCATTAATCTAAAAGAATGAAACATTTTAGGTTTCTGCTGACTCCAATACTAAATGACGTTTCCAAACACCTCTGAACTTTGGGGTAAGGACTGGATCCAAATGTGGCTTGGATCCCAGATCTGTTCAATATATTACACATTTTTCAAGAGTTTTGTGCTAAATTAGCACTTAACTGACACTACTGCTGGAAAATAATTTGGTTATGTAAAGCAATGTTTTTATTATCATAATACACATTTTGCCTCAGTATGATGTACAGTTAACTAACCTGCAAAGCCTTAAGGACGCATGTAGTGCCATGAGCTTGGAATTTTGACACCCATTGTACAGCATCATGACATGTTTCATCTGTAGCCTCTACAAGAAACTCCTGCCAAGTGTCTACATCTTCTGCAAATCTCAGCAGGTTAAACCTGGCAAGAAAGATGTAATTCTGTTATTGACAATGCCAATATCAGCATCCTAATACACAATTATATTTTAGTGTCAAATGTCAGCACCTATGTGTTCTATTTTTTATATTTAGGTTAAGTTTGGGAGGAATAATACTCTTGTGGGTAAGGCACAGGATTGGGACTGAGGAGACCTGAGTTCAGTTCCTAGCTCTGCCATAGACTCACTGTGTGACCATGGGTAAATTACTTAATCTCTTCATCCCTTAGTTCTCCCCACCTACAAAATGTATCTATGCAAACTATATGTTACAATATTTCCTTTCTCAGACCCTTTTACTGTCTCTTCTATTTAGATTGTCAGCATATTAGTGCAGGTATCATCTCTTAATAGTGTGTTTGCAAAGTGCTTAACACAGTGGGGCTCTGAACTCACATGGGGCCTCTAGCTGCTACTGTAATACAAATAATAAATTGGAAGTTCATTTCATCCAAGTGGTCTTATACGTTACTGTTACTTTCAGTCCCCAATGGCTGCCATCTTGCTGGCCTACAGATTTTCACGGTTTCCCAGCTGATGATAGCTAGCATCTGGACTGTACTTTATTGGGTTGGGCTTGCGCAGGCTTTCCACTGAGTTTCCTGGTGGGTACTCCCTTCTCTCTCTCTCTCTTCTGAGTCCTGAGTTGTGTTTTTCCTTCCATCAGAGAACAGCTCACAACACTTATTCAAATGGTGCCCTCTGAAAGATTGCAAACTAACTGGACTGTCCAAGTCTATTCTGAGGCATGGTCTCCCTCTCATACTAGCACTGCTTTAAAAAGCAATGCCAGTGTATGTTCTGTATACTGAGACCTGTTCAATCTCTATTATCTGAATGGGTGATTTTTAAAAAAGTTTGGCTAATCAAGGTTTTTGATCAAATTATCTTTGTAAACAACAGATGCTGGGGGACAAAACTATTTTGGATAAGAGGTCATTTCAGATAAATGAGATTCAAATAATCAAGGATGTACTGCTTTACATCCTTTGAAAAGATGTAAGATTTAATAGATACTGGTTTAAAAAATCATATATTCTGTACTAGTTACTAATAACTGCTCCTATTGTGTTTCAATACCATTTAATTAGCTATTTAGCATTATACCACTTTCAGTCATCAGCTTTTCACACATACCTAGCATTATTCTTTCTTAGCTGTTCCCAGATGAGGGAGGTAAGCTCTTTTGTGACCTGTTGCAAATAAGGGTCCATGGAACCAGATGTATCAATCAAAATGCATACTTTTGTCTCCAAAATGGTGCCAAATAATCGCCGGCTTCCTAGTCCAGAACATGAGATTTAGAGCATGGTAGCAGTTCATAGACTCATTTTATAAATATACCATTTCAGCTGAGATTATCAGTTCAATTTTCCATTGTTTGCAGCATTGTTGTACTGTAGTTGTATTGGGCCAGGATATTAGAAAGACAAGGTGGATGAGGTATATCTTTTATAGGATCAACTTCTGTTGGTGAAAGACAAACTTTTGAGCTACACAGAGCTCTTATTCAGGTCTGTGAAAGGCATTTATGTTATGTCTACACTGCAATTAAAAACCTGCAGCTGACCCATGCCAGCTGACTCTGGCTTGTGGGGCTCAGGCTAAGGGGCTGTTTCACTGCAGTGTAGACCGTCGGGCTGAAGCCTGGGCTCTGGGACAATGCAAAATTGGAGGGCCCCAGAGCTTGGGCTGCAGCCTGAGTCAGAACATTTATACCTCAGTTAAACAGCCCTTAGCCTGAGCCCGCAAGCCCACATCAGCTGGCATGGGCCAGCCGCGGGTTTCTAATTGCAGTGTAGACATCCCTCAGAGTTTCACAACTACATACAAGATGGAAAAAATTATTTAACATACATAGTTAACACAGCTTCCAAGGGACCATTCAAGATGAAGTGGCCCATTGACACCCCTTCTGTCATTGGACAAAAAAGGGGAGTTAGTGGAGAGATTGTTGTAATAAGCCCATACATCCAGTGTCTTTAAGACCATGTTTTTTAGTGTCTAGCAAAGTTGTGAATTTAAGCACCCAGGCTTGTCTTTTGAAGATGTTGTACAGGTCAAAGGCCAGGTCTACACTTTGTCCACATGCCTAAGCAATGTAGTTATACTAGGGCTGTCAATTAATTGCAGTTATCTCATGTGATTAACTCAAAAAAAATAATCGTGATTAATTGCACTATTAAACAATAGAATACCAATTGAAGTTTATGAAATATTTTGGATGTTTTTCTACATTTTCAAATATATTGATTTCTATTACAACACAGAATACAAAGTGTACAGTGCTCACTTTATTTTTTATTACAAATATTTGCACTATAAAAATGATAAACAAAAGAAATAGTATTTTTCAATTCACCTCATACAAGTACTGTAGTGCAATCTCTTTATCATGAAAGTGTAACTTAAAAAAAGTCTACATTTGTGTTACATAACTGCATTCAAAAACAAAACAATGTAAAACTTTAGAACCTACAAGTCCACTCAGTCCTTCTTCTTGTTCAGCCAATTGCTAAGACAAACAAGTTTGTTTACATTTACTACAGATACTACAGCCTGCTTCTTATTTACAATGTCACCTGAAAGTGAGAACAGGCATTCACGTGGCACTTTTGTAGTCAGCATTGCAAGGTCTTTACATGACAGATATGCTAAACATTCATATGCCCCTTCATGCTTTGGCCACCATTCCAGAGCACATGCTTCCATGCTGATGATGCTTGCTAAAAAAATGTGTTAATTAAATTTGCGACAGAACTCCTTGGGGGAGAATTGTATGTCCCCTGCTCTGTTTTACCAGCATTCTGCCATATATTTCATGTTCTAGCAGTCTCGGACGATGACCCAGCACATATTCATTTTAAGAACACTTTCACAGCAGATTTAATAAAACACAAAGAAGGTATCAATGTGAGATTTCTAAAAATAGCTACAGTATTCGACCCCAGGTTTAAGTACACCTCTACCCCGACATAATGCGACCCGATATAACATGAATTCGAATATAACACAGTAAAGCAGCGCTCCGGGGGAGAGGGGGGAGAGGGGGCTGCGCGCTCCAGTGGATCAAAGCAAGTCTGATATAACAGGGTTTCACCTATGAGGCTGTAAGATTTTTTGGCTCCCGAGGACAGCGTTATATTGGGGTAGAGGTGTATCTGAAGTGCCATCCAAAATCTGAGAGGGATGAGGCATGGAGCATGCTTTCAGAAGTCTTAAAAGAAACTACAGAACCCGAACCACCAAAAAAGAAAATCAACCTTGTGCTGGTGGCATCTGACTCAGATGATGAAACTGAACGTGTCAGTCCGCACTGCTTTGGCTCGTTATCAAGCAGAACACATTATCAGCATGGATGCATGTCCTCTAGAATGGTGGCTGAAGCATGAAGGGACATATGAATCTTTAGCGCATCTGGCACATAAATATCTTGTGACGCCGTCTACAACACTGTGATGCAAACGCCTGTTCTCACTTTCAGGTGACATTGAAAACAAGAAGCGGGCAGCATTACCTCCTGCAAATATAAACAAACTTGTTTGTCGGAGCGATTGGCTGAAGTAGGACTGAGTGGACTTGTAGGCTCTAAAGTTTTACATTGTTTTGTTTTTGAATGCAGGGTTTTTTTGTACATAATTCTACATTTGTAAGTTCAACTTTCATTATAAAGAGATTGCACTACAGTACTTGTACTAGGTGAACTGAAAAATACTATTTCTTTTGTTTTTTACAGAGCAAATATTTGTAATAAAAAATATAAAGTGAGCACTGTACACTTTGTAATCTATGTTGTAATTGAAATCACTATATTTGAAAATGTAAAAAAAAAATCCAAAAATATTTAAATAAATAGTATTCTATTATTGTTTAACAGCACAAATAATCACGATTAATTTTTTTAAATCACTTGACAACCCTAAATTATACTGACATGATCCCCATGTAAACAGCACCATGTCAGCGGGAGAACTGATATAGCTACCGCCTCTCGGGGAAGTAGATTAACAACACTGATAGGAGAAGCTCTCCTGTAGGCGTAGGAACGTCTTCACTAAAGTGCTACAGTGGTGTAGCTGTGCTGCTATATAGCTGTACATGAAGCCCAAGACTTAATCAGTTTGGATACTGAACCATTCTTTCATCCTTGGAATGGGCCCTCCATGTCAAGATTGAGGCACATTAGCAGTGGTGGATGTGGGGAAGCTTGCATTGCTGAGGCCATGTTCTGTTTCCAGGAATATCAACCTGGTACTCTTCACAAACACTAAAAAAAATGTACGAGCAAGGCTCCATGTCCTGCATAGCAAGCAGGGTCTAAATTCAGCTGCAAGGTCCCTGGATTCTGCTGTCCTCTGGGGTGGCAGACTGGAAATTCCACTGCAACTTCTTTACATTTTTTTGAGTTTTTAAAAATAAACATCAATACCACAAGCAGTACAGTAGCCCCCGTGTGATTTTTTGACAGAAAATTTAATGTATTTGACACTATCTCCACATCTTCAATTTTCAGCATTGACTTTTTTTGAGTGGGCAGCTGATCATTGCATTCTAGAAGTCAGGTGGGAAAGCAGGAGCTTTTGGCAGCTAGATAAGAGCAATAAAGACTTCTGGCACTGAGGAGGCATGACAAGCCATTTGGATTTGTGGGATAAGCATATTAAATAGATGTTTTTATTAAAATGATCAGCAGTGAAATATTTAGTGTTGATATTTAACCTATTATAACAGAGTACCAACTATGCTGCAAATAAGGTTTAGAACAACTTTCTGTTTAAAGATGGACTCTTCTAAATTCCACATAGTTACTTGGATTGCCTTGAAATCTTTGGGTTTTAGGGTTAATACCCTATTGAGATTAACAGGGGCAGTTCCCACGACTCAAAGCTAGTGTTTCAAGCTCTCCGTGGACTCTGGAACAGAATATTGCATGCCAAGTTTGCACTTAAGGTATGTATACACTGCAAATAAAAACCTGCAGCTGGCCAGCTGACCCAGGCTCCTGGGGCTCAGGCTGTGGGGCTGTTTCATTGCAGTGTAGACTTCTGGGTTTGGGCTGGAGGACCTTGCAAGGTGGGAGGGTCCCAGAGCTCAGGTTCCATCCTGAGCCCAGAAAGCCTACACTGCAGTGGAACAGCCCTGCAACGTGAGCCCCGTGAGCCTGAGTCAGAGGGCATGGACCAGCTGTGGGTTTTTCATTGCAGTGTACATACAACCCGAGTTCATCTTTCAAGGTTTTCTTTACAACCATGAGGACTTTACCATAAACATTAATTTAAAAAATTGAAAGTTTAGATTCTGGAGCACAATTCTGCAACAAGGAGAGGACAAGGGAGTGGAACCTTCAGCAAACTGTGCAGCTAAATAATCATGGAATAATAGATACACTAGCTCCTTACTCAGACCTAATGTTTACTATGCTGTCCAAATTTAAGCCAGTAGAAGGAGTAAGCAAGAGGAAATATTTTAATCATGCTTGGATTACACTCGCACAACCATGGATTATAACCTCATCCCTATCCCAGATGTAAAGCCTACCTGAGAGAAGCCACTGTATTCTTCTTATATAGCAACATAACACCCTCTCCATTTGTTCAACATAGTCTTCTAGTTCCTTAGGCTGAAATTGTAGGTGTTTCACAATACCCTAGAACAATTTACACCATTGGAAGAATAATGTCTTATTTCAGCAGACATGTACTATGCTGCTATGTCAGTCTGTATGGCTGCTCAGGGACATGAATGTTACCATCTAGAACACCCATGACACAGTGGCTCCCATACTACACCTTTGGCTGTTGTTGTAGGTTTAACCACATTAGGAAAACCTGGCTCTGGTCAAGCGAGGGTGCATATGATAGAATTTGACTGGATACATTTATTTCTTGCATTTTTATGGTGTCACTTTTGTTAGGTGACAGACCATTGATTAATACCTTAAGGTAAATTGCTGTTTCCCTCAGATTGTACTTTGACTAATTACGTGGAAATGTTTATAGCCAGAATCAAATCCATCAGCTACTACTCACGCACAACTCTTACTGATTTCAGTGGGAAATCTATTTGAGTAAGAACTGATAGATTTAGCCCTTTATTTTTTTTCCTTTCAAATTGCAGGGACAGAAGACATCTTAATCTAGAAACAGTCTAGGGATGTTAAGTGCATACATATATTTGTACAGGTGTGCTGTATATTACCCACAGTAATTTTAAATAATATACACCTTCTTATTAACAGATAGACCCGTGTTGTTTTTGTATATTGCGGGAAAACAACAACTTAACCCATAGGGTAAGTTTAACACTGGTTTGGCACAATTAGAGATTGACTGGAACTGTGTTAAATGAATCATGTTATGATATGCACCTCAGATACAAGGGTTCATGATATCTGCATCAACTTACATTGATTTCTACACTGGGGAAGATGGTACAGTATTTTGCTGACACTTTCTTGTGCAAAGACTCCACCATTTTCTTCTGGTGAACACAGTTGGGACCAAACATCATTCTGGGCAACTCTAACTTCAACTTTTTTATACTGTACTTGTTCAACCACTTTTAAGAGAGAAAACAGAGCACTCTGTTAAGTTAACTAGATATAGGACAGCAAAATATTAAAACCACGTACAAAACTATATTTGTCTAAGTCACAAATATTCATTTTCAATGTTAATTTCTTTTAAGTGGTCTAATAAAGATGGTGATAACATTAATAAATAACTGAATACCTCTTTGCTTGAACATATTTCATCTTCCTTTGGCAGTGTAGCAAAAGGAATAGACCTCTTCACACTTTTTTTCTTTGGATACTTTCTGTAAACTGCACCTAGCCAGAGCAGAAAAAAGTGAAGTTAAACACTCTGGGTGAAATCATGGCCATGCTTAAGTCAATGGAATCTTTTCTGTAGTTGGCATAATATATGTGCCTAAGATTCTTTAAAACACTTTGTATATAAAAAAATGTCATTTCCCTTTTAAACTTGTATTTGCTGTGGAGCATTGTGATCCAAACTTTTCCACATGGGCTCACACTACAGTGACAATATTATTGACTTATAATATCTTTGACCAGATGATTTCAAAGAACTTTACAAAGGTGGGTAAATGTCATTCCATTCAGTGTACATATACTGAAATGATGTAGAGAGAAGTGATTTGGCCAAGATCATGCAGGAAATCAATGAAAGTATAAAATAAATCACTGGTTGTATGGTTCACCATTTGACAAACCATTTTCCATACATTTCTCCCATGTGTAAAAATCAGTGTAAAAAGCTTGCTGGTGTTTAGCCAATATCTAAATAGTTTTGTAAATGAAGAGACAATTTTTTAGGTGTCAGATGCTGAGAGTACTTACCCACATTTTTTCCTTTGTCAATATAAAATACTGAGAGGGAGATCTGTGGCTGTTTTCTTGATTTATGTTTCTTCTTCCCAGAAGTCTGAGCCAATTCTTTTATTGGCTGAGCTATAATATAAAAGTAAATACTGTATTGTTTCATATAGGACAATCATGTTTGCTTTTGCAATGTTACTCCACTGTACTCTCTTTTCATAATTTTACATTGTCACAGATTGAAATACCTAAAAGATTTTACATGTAGATAAAAATGGTCAAATATTATTAACTCAGTCATGCTCTCCATATATAAGTGGGGATCAACAAGCTTAGACACTTACAAAGAGGTAAAATGAACAGATTTATGAATCTGAGGCCGAGAGATTAATACCATAATCATTGGGGAAGGCAAGTAACAATACACATTACTCCCCACTGGCTGAAACTTCAAGAGATGATGGAATATGAATTTAGAACCAAATCAGTTCTGATTTTCTAAACTGAAATAGCTTTACTTTGAAAACAATTGTCATGTTTCCTAATAGTCATAGCTGTCTGGTTAAGAAGTGTACAATTAGGTTCTCGAAAGTATTTGCGAAGATAAACACACTTGTTCTAATCTAATTATTCCAGTGGCTTTCGATATAAAATAATGAATTTTATCTATACATACGTGGTGGGATTTCTGCTTTGGCACTAGTTGGACGCCATGTCAGAGCTTTTAAGGCAGCATTTTTCTCCCCCTCATGATTGTCTTTGATATTCTAAAAGCACAGATAACGAGTGAATCTTCTAAACATTTCCTTTTGACTGTATCTTGTTACAGAATTCTCACACTCCATACACTAGAGCCTATTTTCTATCTCCCCTTTACTTTGGTACCAATGACAAATTTGCAGATGAGTTTTAGCACAGGGTAACTTTCAGGAGCACCCCAGCCCAACTAATTCACTATGCTGTATTTTCTCATTGAACTCCTATTGGCTTCAACAGCAGGGTCAGACCTTTGCTATACCACTGAATGTACAGGGAGCATTCTGGAGCAAACAGCATAACAAACCTGATCACCTCTAGCTTACATACCCTAACTACCAGATAAAGAAAAGGAGTACTTGTGGCACCTTAGAGACTAACCAATTTATTTGAGCATGAGCTTTCATGAGCTACAGCTCACTTCATCGGATGCATCTGATGAAGTGAGCTGTAGCTCACGAAAGCTCATGCTCAAATAAATTGGTTAGTCTCTAAGGTGCCACAAGTACTCCTTTTCTTTTTGCGAATACAGACTAACACGGCTGTTACTCTGAAACCTACCAGATAAAGGGAACATTAAAGGATCACTAGACTTCTATGGAGAATTCTGTGCAAGATTTTCACATCTCTAAGTATACAAGAATGCTTCAAATTCATGTCTTGTATTATACATTTGTCCTGTGTTTTTGATGTGATATTTGGTAAATACTGTCTTGGATAATTTATCATGGAACAAGTGTTGAGATTATCCACTGAGACTATTTCAGCAAAAGGTCAGGAAGCAAGAAGTCCTGAATTCTAATCATGGCTCTGATACTGACTTATTGTGTGGCTTTGGGAAAAGCCACCTCTCTGCTTCAATCTCATTTATAAAATGGAGATAATATATTGCAGCATCTCTCATAAGTCACCACGCAAGGGACAGGCAAAACTGGCTATTCAGAAATGATTTTTTTTTTTTTAAACAAAGCCAATGCAAAATTGTACTTGCTACGTTTGTATATATTTTGGTGCAGTTTCCTAGGGCAAGAGGTTGCATTACAAGTGTAGTATCTTGTACAACCCTGCAGGTATCACTATACCTACCTCACAGGGCTGTTAAGAGCATTACTTACTGATAATGTTTATGTAGCACTCAATGTAAAGTGCTATATAATTGCTGAATATTATTATGGTATTTTACCAAAAAGATATTTCCTGAAATTTCCATCTTAAGCACTTTTCTCTTCTAAAGGGCAGCATCTTACCTCTTGTGTATTGTCACTGACTAAAACAGATTTCATCTTTAAAATATGGGTAATAAATGAAATCAAACCATTCTAGCCAGAGTGAGAGCTGTAGGTTTAGGAGGCAGCAATTTCTGTGCTCTAGTTCTCTCCTTTTTCAAAAGCATCTTTAAGTCTTCTTCTGGGATAAACTGATTAACCAACTGTGTTCCTGAACGTTGCTTTAAGGATTCCACCAGCAAGGCACACTGAAATGAAAATTCAAATTGTTGCTATGCTTAACAGCTCCTTTGCAGGCAATTTAAGTATACACTTTAAACAGGCACCTTACTATTTCTTATTTGTAATACAGCAACATCTACCTGTCCCAGTCAGGATTGGAGCCCCACTGTGCTATGGACTGCACAAACACACAAAGAAAATCCCTGGCTTGAAGAGTATACAATCTGATTTAAAACAAGTCACAAACAGGATTGAGTGGGAGAGAGAGGATAAAGCCAACAACTAAATGTTTTACACAGATTAGCTATGAGAATACTAGGTGGTTAATTTAAAATGATACAAGCAATAAATAAGACATAAGACTCTCCTGAATATCTACCTTGTTTTTGTCAATGGAATCTCCTTCCCTCTGCATTTTCCTGAGCAACAAATATATCAGAATACAATATACCTTCCTCAGGGTCTTCCATATATTAAAAATTTAACTTCTAAACTGTAACTATATTACATCTGTGACAGTTTGGGGCAACTGAATCTGCAACCGCCTCCATGGTCCAACCTACTCTAGGCTTCTTGGCTTCCTCAGCCATCACATCTCTTGGTGGGGAGACCCAGGTCTTTGTCCCTCCTAACTGGGTTTTTTTCCAGGCTGCACAGTTCCTTGCCTACAGTGTGAGTTCCCTGGCAAGCCAGACTGCCTAACCATGCCTGCATCTGTGTTTTGTTTTCTCCTCAGAAACTGTGAACATTTATAAGTTGCCACACAGACCTTTTCAAACAAGCACATTTATTCTTAAGGAGAGAGCATTACAGAAAAAAAAAACATATTAAAAATAATAAAATAATCTACATACAGAGGTTACCATCTTTCCTTAGTTGAGGAGGTAGATTTTCAGTAAGAGGGGCAGATGATGAGGGGGTATATTTTTGAACATTTACCTCAAGGTGTCTAATTTTAGCATTAGTCAGAAGAACCATTTCCAAGAGAAACAGGCACATCAAATGCATGACATTACATTGAATGTAATTTGAGAAAAAAATCAAATGGCCATTTTTGTTGTATATAAATGATTCCATATTATATTAGCTTAGTTTACAAGTAAAACTGATGGCAATGCAAAATCAACCTGGGTACGAATAGTCAATTTTCTGTTACATGTATTACAGCGGTGCCTAGATGCTCCATTCCGCAAGGTGCTGTACAAAGTAAGAGCCAATTCCTGCCACAAAGAGTTTACAATCTACATGTACAAGACAGCCAAAGGTGGGAGTGGAATGGAGGCATAGAGAGATGGAGTGACTTGCCCATGGATCACACAGTAGGACAAAGGCAGAGAGGGGAATGAAACCCAGGCCTTCGGATTCCCAGTCCCAGTGCCTTATCCACTAGACCAGGGGTCTCAAACTCAAATGACCACGAGGGCCACATGAGGACTAGTACATTGGCCTGAGGGCCACACCACTGACCACCCCCCCGCTGCCCGGCCACACCCCCACTCCACCCCTTCCATGAGGCCCCACCCCTGCCCTGCCCCTTCCCACCCCTTCCCTGCCCCCATTCCAACCCCTTCCCTGAAATGCTGGGGAGGGCGGGGGTGCTGCGGGGAGCTGGCGGGCAGCAGAAAATAACCCTGTGGACTGCATGTTTGAGACCCCTGCAGTAGACTGAACTACAACTTGATTAGACTACACAGCAGAGTTCTGACCATTCTGTGTATCTTCACCAGTAATAAAAGGATTCTACAGGCCAAATTATGCCCACAGTTATATTTACTATTGCCATTTAGGTTGTTCAGAAATAATTAAAGGAATAATTTGGCCTGCAGAATCTTTATTACTGGTGATGTGTAAGAACCACCCAGCTTGAGTCTCAAAGCCCAGGCTGAGTTCACAGGATTGGCAGATAAAAAGAGCATCCTTTTACTTATAAAATCATATTTGATATGGAATCATTGAAACACAAATATGGAACACCACAAGGCCAGTTTTCTAGTTGCTTTCCAGAGCAGAACTCTATTTTTACTTTAAACATTATTTTATATTATCCTAAATCATGCACCATCTTATAAATTACTTTGATTTTGTAGCTAATGCCTGAACACCATCAACTGAACAAATATTTTAGAGCTATTTTCTAAAGAAAATTGAAAATGGTATTTTTTAAAGCATACCTTTTGGGAGTAGTTGACTGCTTTTTCCATTTCAGACACAATAATACTGATATCATCACTTTCATAAATGCCTGGTAATTAAACATATGCTTATCAATAGGTAATTATTTTAAAGAAAGTATATCGCAACTTGCAGAGCACACAAAAAAAATCAACAGAAAAAGAGAAAAAAAAAGTAAAGTGTGTACTTCATAAGGGCTAGATATAATTTAGCCCACACTTCATAAGTAATTAAAAACTTTAAAATGTTTGTCTTTAGAAATGCCTATCTGGAGTTGACTTATGATTACATTAATTTCTAATTAGGTTTTAAAATACTAAAGTACAGAAATCCTGCATCATTATTAAACTTTTATATTGCAGTAGCACCTAGAGGCCTTAACTGGGATGAGCCCTCTGTCTATTTCAGTGCCAGTATAATGTCTTAACACAATGTAAAGGAGAAGCTATTTGTCTCAGGAAACAGTTGCATGTAATAGTGCAGAGATGGGCAAACTATGGCCTGTGGGACCATCCTGCCCAGGCTCTGAGCTCCTGGCCAGGGAGGCTAGCCTCCGGCCCCTCTCCTGCAGCCTCAGTTTACTGCGCCGCCGGCACGATGCTCTGGGCGGCGGGGCTGCAAGCTCCTAGGGCAGCGCAGCTTCAGAGCCCGGCCACCGGTGCTCCAGGCAGTGCGGTAAGGGGGCAAGAAGCGTGGGGGGGGGGGCGGGGGGGGGAAGTGGATAGGGGTTGGGGCGGTCAGAAGGCAGGGGGGAAGTCAGGAAGGAGAGGAGGGGTTGGATGGGGTGGCAGGGGGCAGTTAGGGGCTGGGAGTGGTCAGGGGACAGAGAGCAGGGGGGGTGGGGTTGGATGGGGGGTGGGAGCTGGGCCATGCCTGGCTGTTTGGGGAGGCACAGTCCCCCCAGCTGGCCCTCCATACAATTTCAGAAACCCGATGCAGCCCTCAGGCCAAAAAGTTTGCTCGCCCCTGTAATAGTGCATTACTAACTTGCCCAATAGAGGAGGAATGTATGAAGATGGAAGTTAAAAAACATACCTGTTTCTCCAAACCAATGAAACCTTCCATTGGCCGCATGTGCTATTTCTCTAAACACGCTGGCAGTTTCATTTGGACTGGCATAGCGGGATGGAATAATGCCATTGGGGTCAAAGCCATTTACACTGAACAGACAAACGTGAAGCTGCAAATCACAACCTCCACAGACATCGGCCATATAAGTATTAACTGTATGCTACAAGACAAAAAGAAAGGCTACCACCATGAACTTCAGAAGAGTGACTATTTTATTGACTTGCAGGGCCAAATTCTCAGCTGGTGTAAATCAATGCCATTCCACTGAAGTCACTATATCGCTTCATACCAACTGAGGATCTGACCCTCAGAGTTTAACTTTAAGTAAATTTACTCTAGAGTTAGTCACAGAATTGATGAGAGATTTCTCCTTATAATTTAAATCCTCTTCTGTCTGGAGAATGATGTGTGGCCTGGCAGAAGTGGACTGTTGTCTTCTCCTGCAGATGGGGCATGGGAGGGCTGATGAAGAGTTGCCAGATAGAGGAAGGAGTGGGCAAGGAAGATCCTGCTGTCACTAGAAAAAGGGATCTACAGTGCCTGTGAGTGCTGGGGGGTGGGTCACACAAAAACATCCAGAACCTTTTGAGATTCACCCAGCAATACTTCCTGCCTTGAGTTATACAGGAATGAATAATTTCAGGAGGTGAAGTCACAGATCCTGGTACCATTAATGGGCTTACTTATATGAAAGACAAGTGTTCTATCACCAAACTACAGAAGGCAGGTGAAAAAAGTTTGAGGTTAATTCTGAATAAGCAATAAATATTTACAAAGAACATGCAAAATTTTGTATTGATACCCACCATCTCCTGGTCAGGAACTCCAGTGGTAAGTAGATAAAGTCCTTGAGATACATGTTTGTCTTTATCTTTGAGGTCTACTTCCACTGCTCTTCTTAGAGCACTCATGAAATTTCTACTGCCTTTGCACTGCAGGCTCAACACCCATCTAGAAAGAGTTTTATACTAATAATCAGAATGCAAAGAATATGCAATAGAAAGACTTTTCTGCAGGAAGCAATAAAACCCACCGTCTCAACTAAAATCTCATGGTGATGTACTGAAATATAGAAATAGCTTTTGAATTATGACACACAGCACAGCCCGATGATACAATGGCCCAAGTGGACTGGCCTAATTTTACTGCAGCCCTGGCAAATTAGCAACTCTGAAAAGGGTCAAGGCACAGTTTTAAGGCAGAAGGATTATTAATGCACATTATATAGGAAAGCTGTAATATGAGACTCCATGTTAACTCATAATTCTACACACTCATGCATCAACAGAACTGTTTACTAAATTCCATTCAGTTACATCTGTGCAGATCTTCTGAAGATAATGGGACTGCATAGATTCAATAAGGGTATAATTTGGCATGCAGAGTGGTGCTGGTATTAGGAAAGAAAGAATCCAGACTGACTTTCAGCTCTCAGGTTGTATCTGAAGGTTTGGCAGTTATTTTATAAACTACCTTTACACTTCTGAACGGAGCACATATGATATGGAAATAATTTCAACACACTAAATATTAAATGCTATCACGCTGTTGTCACAAGTAATTTTTCAGATTAGAACTACACAAACTATAGGATAGCACACCATACTAAACTTTTTACATCTGCAAAATTACTCACTGCTTTGGTTAAACCTGGTTCTATGCTACATTTGTTCTAGGATAAGCACTTTCATTAAATTCATAAATATAAGCAAATTATAGTTTGATTGTACCTCCAGGCACTTTGTAAATTTTCTGAATTTGAAGGAACCATTTCTGGTTTCCAAGACTTGATGTCACTTCCAAATCTTTGGAGAAAACAAAACAGCAGTTACATTTTCAAATTATAGCTCTCAAGGATACAATGTAAATTCCCTAGATAAAATCTAGCATTACAGATGTTTGTCATCTGATATCAGTTTGTGTTTCAAACCGTGGAACATTCCACACCTACCTGTGTATTAAGGAATTTAGCATTGTTGTATACTAGGAAAAATAATATCAAAGTTCATACACTATTGTATTTATGTCTCTTGTAAATTGCAAGAGGGATTTTGCAGTGGAGGGACCTGATAAACCCAACTATTTTTTTAAATGTGATGTTTTTTGACACTTTAATTTTGCAACTGTTCTCAGTACTATAATATGCACAGTATTTGTTATCACAGAATCATAGAATATCAGGGTTGGAAGGGACCTCAGGAGGTCATCTAGTCCAACCCCCTGCTCAAAGCAGGGCCAATCCCCAACTAAATCATCCCAGCCAGGGCTTTGTCAAGCCTGACCTTAAAAATATCTAAGGAAAGAGATTCCACCACCTCCCTAGGTAACGCATTCCAGTGTTTTTTTTACACTGTTTTAATGTTTTTGAACATTATCTGGGTTCACTGAAATGTGCAAAATCATGAAGCATAAACATCATAAAGTAGATGATGATCCTTAATTACCAGACTGGCCACCGTATATTTCAACTATTTAAAATAGTGATAAGGGCAAATTAGGGTGTCTTTCATAGGCTATTCTTGTAATTATTCTATCACAAAAAGTTAAATACGGTAAAATATCATCTAAATCAGATAAGACATTGGCAATCTTTAGTAGCTAGCCAGCCACCTTGCATGTCATTTTTCTATTTAGCCACCTGTGTACTGCTTGCTCACAATGTGTTATAGGTAATTGTTTAAAGAAAAATATTTTTGATCTGCTACTTACGCTATAATATTGAAGAAATCCTTGTTTGACATTTGTTCTTCAAGTAAAAGTCGCAAGGAATGTTGGATATGAATGATGTACAACAAATTTGTTACTGAGATATCAACAAGTATAACAACCCTACACAAGGAACACATACCTTAATTAAAAGGGACCCAAATCACAGACAATATTTCTATCACTCTGTTTAGATATTTTAATCACTACTGAATTAATTATTGTTCAAGTTTTGGCCTTAAAAATCTATGAAGTAATAGATTTCTTCCCTCGCACCACTGCAGAACTAGGGTAAAAGAAAACACACTTAGTATGGAATAAGCTAGTCCGCATCCTGGAAACACAGGGACAATTCATGTGATTAATAGGGCTGTCAAATGATTAAAAAAATTAATTGCGATTAATCGCAGTTTAAATTGCACTATAAATATATTTTGATGTTTTTCTAAATTTTCAAATATATTGATTTCAGTTACAACACAGAATACAAAAAGTACAGTGCTCACTGTTATTTTTATTACAAATATTTACACTGTAAAAAAGATAAATAAAAGAAAAGCATTTTTCAATTCACCTCATCCAAGTACTGTAGTGAGATCTCTTTATCATGACAGTGCAATCTACAAATGTACATTTTTTTGTTTGTTACATAACTCAAAAACAAAACATGCAAATGCCTGTTCTCACTTTCAAGTGACATTGTAAATAAGAAGTGGGCAGCATTATCTCCCGTAAACAAACCTGTTTCTCTTAGCGACTTGGTGAACAAGAAGTAGGACAGAGTCGACTTGTAGGCGCTAAAGTTTTATATTGTTTTGTTGTAGCCAGCATTGCAAGATATTTATGTGCCAGATGCACTAAAGATACATATGTCCCTTCATGCTTCAACCACCATTCCAGAGGACATGCGTCCAGGCTGAAAACGGGCTCTGCTCAAAAACTATCCAAAGCAGTGCGGATCGACGCATGTTCATTTTCACCATCTGAGTCAGATGCCACCAGCAGAAGGTTGATTTTCTTTTTTGGGGTTTGGGTTCTGTAGTTTTCACATTGGAGTGTTGCTCTTTTAAGACATTTGAAAGCATGCGCCACACCTTGTCCCTCTCAGAGTTTGGAAGGCACTTCAGATTCTTAAACCTTTGGTCGAGTGATATAGCTATCTTTAGAAATCTCACATTGGTACCTTCTTTGCATTTTGTCAAATCTGTAGTGAAAGTGTTCTTAAAATGAAGAACATGTGCTGGGTCATCATCCGAGACTGCTATAACATGAAATAGATGGCAGAATGCAGGTAAAACAGAGAAGGCGACATACGATTCTCCCCCAAGGAGTTTAGTCACAAAATTCATTAATTAATTATTTTTTTAACGAGCATCATCAGCATGGAAGCATGTTCTCTGGAATGGTGGCTGAAGCATGAAGGAGTATACGAATCTTTAGCATATCTGGCACGTAAAGATCTTGCAATGCTGGCTACAAAAGATCCATGTGAACGCCGGTTCACACTTTCAGGTGACATTGTAAGCAAACGGGCATCATTATCTCCTGTAAATGGAACCAAACGTTTGTCTTAGCGATTGGCTGAACAAGAAGTAAGAGTAAATGGACTTGTAAGCCCTAAAGTTTTACATTGTTTTGTTTTTGAGTGCAGTTATGTAACAAAAAAAAAAAATCTACATTTGTAAGTTGCACTTTCATGATAAAGAGATTGCACTACAGTACTTGTATGAGGTGAAATGAAAAATACTATTTCTTTTGTTTATCATTTTTACAGTGCAAATATTTGTAATAAAAATAATATAAAGTGAGCACTGTATACTTTGTATTCTGTGTTGTAATAGAAATAAATATATTTGAAAATATAGAAAAACATCCACAATATTTAATAGGTAATTAATTTATTGAATTGGTATTCTATTGTTTAACAGTGTGATTAATTGAGATTAATCACAGTTAATTTTTTAAAGCACAATTAACTTTTTGAGTTAATCATGTGTAACCGTGATTAATCGAAAGCCCTAATATTTTTTATATATATATACACATACACACACACACACACACACACACACACACACTCTGTGGCAGAGCTCCGACCTTGTCCCCGTGGGTCCCGTGCTTCCAGGCGGTTTATGCTAGCTTCAGAGGCTCACTGCAACCCTCCACGTAGGCCTTCTCTCCCTAGGGCCAGGGACACAGTCTACTGAGCCCTTTTCATCCTAAGCCAGCAAGGAGGTTGGTGAGAGAACTCCCACAGTCTCTGTTGCTCCTACTGCCTCATACCAAAACAGTTTAGCCTCGTGTCCTGCCAGGGGCCTGTTTTCCCCTCGCAGGAGGTGTTTCTGTAGTGGTGGGTTGGGGGGAACCCAGGCCCGCTCTCTACTTTGGGTTCCAGCCCAGGGACCCTAATGGTAGCAGCTGTTGGCAGCCAACCTTTCACTGCCAAAGTTGCTACATTTCCCTGGGCCACTTCCCCTCAGCTCTCCTGCTTCTCTCTTCTTCTCTCTTACCTTAGGGCTCCCTTACCAATGACTTGAGGGTGTCTTCATTAACCAGCCCTTCAGCCGTACTTCCTCTCCTCTGGCTCCCTGGAGTGAGCCCTTTTATAGTATCAGAGGGGCCTTAATTAGAGTCAGGTGGTCATATTAGCTTAATGGCCTCACCTGACTCTTTGCAGGTTAATTGGAGTCAGGTGTTCTCATTAGCCTGGAGTAGTCCCTGATCTGGTCAGTCAGGGAACAGAAAACTGTTAATCCAGTTGCCAGTATATCTGCCTTCTGCTACTCTGCTGTACCCAACTGTCTATCACAATATTTTATATATATATACATACATAGAGAGAGAGAGAATATAATTCTCACAGCAAAATGACTGACCAAGTATTATTATTTTATTAACTACAATTGGTTAATAACATAGTAAAAACATCCTGATTGGTTAATAATTAAATCATAGTGTTTTAATATCATGTGCTGCAAAGAGCCACAGAAGACATATTAAAGAGTCATTTGCGGCTTAGGAACCTCAGTCTGAGTATCACAGATTTAGCATTGTGTTCGTCAGTGACTGTTTGATTTTAAATAATCACAATCTAACATAATGAGATCAAGCTGTATTATGGTCCTAATCCAGCAAACAATAATGCACATGCCTAATTTTAATCACATGAATAGTCCCTGTAAGTGTTTCCAGGATTGGGCCCTTACTTATTCCACACAGAATGTGTTTTGTTTTACCCTAATGCTGGACCCGGACCCAGGCAATACACCTCAAAAGGTGAGAAGAGTGGTCTCCCACCATTTTTACTGTGGTTCATAATTCCATATACTGTTTTTTGGGAAAAAAGTATTAAGTGTATGAGTGGGGCTGGGTGGAAGATTTGGTGTCTGAGCCTTCACAGTAGGAAGCTTTAACACTAAGTACAGATGGCTCAATGTGCTTTGCAGGAAGAGTCTTAATGTTTTAGCCTTTGTGACCATACACATCAGGCTCTGTTTACATGGGATTTAAGACAGAACATTTCCCAAAGGGTCATTTCTTAGATACCTCAAATTTAAATGTGTATATTAACCGGTCTCATTGAAGCTATGGCTTCTTTTCTAGTATATTTGAACTTTAGTGTCTTTATGGTCCACTGAACATCCCATCATCAATAATAAAAAGATATAGCTACATGCTGAACAGTACAATATCAGGTTTCAGAGTAGCAGCCATGTTAGTCTGTATTCGCAAAAAGAAAAGGAGTACTTGTGGCACCTTAGAGACTAACAAATTTATTTGAGCATAAGCTTTCATGAGCTACAGCTCACTTTATCGGATGCATTATATCATCATATCAGTTTTCAAAAATGGATACTTAAATTGCATGCACAAGTCACATATCTGCAAATGATGCATTTAGGTGTGTACATTTTTTGTACTGTGTCTCTATGCTCATTTACAGGCACAAAGTTAACACTGCCAAATTAGGATGCCACTTCTGCAACAGGGACCCAGAACGCCCAATATTAATACCTCCGTTCACAAACAGTTCCCCATATTCTTCTGCTAGCGATAGAAAGCCAGTCTATTCGCCTCTCATATGTTCTCACCGTTCTATCAAGCTGTTTCTGTGAACAAAATATAGACAACTGACGAATGGTGGTTTTTAAAATAATCTAAATTAACATGTTTCTATTTCAGACTAAATTTGTATTTCCAAATATTTGTTGACCTAAAAATAGGATAATTGACTATGACAAACTATACACATTTTAGTGAATAAAATCCACGTATTTAAACTGATGGAAATGATCAGTTATGGTAAAGTACCCTTACGCTTCCAGTACCCTTACAGTTCATGTATTCTGTTAAAACATCTGCAAATAAGACACACAGAAAATGATGAAGAAACTAAAAGGGCTCCACGGTTCTCTGACTCTCAATCTCCATTGACCACAGGAATGTCAGATGATAGTTTAGCTTGCTCATAATTGCCCTCTGTGCATTTTAGTTGCTCATCTATTAATGTCACTTGATGCAATCACATTTCAATCATTTTGGCTATAACTCCATAGTCTTTAAAACTTCCTCATTAGAAGCAAAGTTGTTCCACAGTATATAAAATACTTGATTAATCATAGGGAGGGACACTGATACTATAAGCTTGGCATTTAGGGCACTCACTTGGGAAGCAGGAAACCCATGTTCAAGTTCCTGCTCGAATAAGTATTTAATTATTTATAATTAAATAATTAATTATAGTGGCAAAGCTCCATACATGAAGATGGGGAAACAAGAAAGTAGGTATCTCTCAGTGGTGGCATTACAGGAGCCAGAGGGGAGTGGGGCCATCGACAGAAACAGAGTTCACACCACGCTTAGCAATGGTAGCCACAGTGCAGTTAGAAAGCATATCTCCAGGAAGCTGGCAGAAATATGGCTGTTACAAGTGCACATGTAGCATGTTTGCACAGTGATCTACAGCAAGTAGACCTACAGTCATGTCTTTCAGCATCACAGAGACCACTAGGTATTCCTCACCCTCAACTCAGCGTCCCTTGCCACTTTCCTTAAATGTGTATTGTTGGGCAATCATTACTAGGGGGTGGGCACTGAAGGGGCCAGGACCCTATGAAGTCAATGACAGACACCTAGGGTACACAGTTCATAGCTCATCAAGATGTTTCAGTATTCACACAGTGTTCCAAAACCAACAAAAAACAGTGTAGAATCAGCACAAGCACTTGTCCTACAGGAAGGGGTCCACCCAGCCATCTCACCTGTTTCAAAATTTGTGTCCACAGATATCTGCAGCTGCAGATATAAAGCGGATATCCACAGATTTGCAGGGTTCTGCCTGTTTCCATGCTAAACCTCCACATCATCCCTAAGCCAGGGAGCAAGAACTCGGAGAGTAAATTCTGGTATTCAGTGGACTATTAAAACACGAACAAGACTTAATCTACTTCTAGGGTATGACATCAAGAGCATATTTCTCTAAGGATATGTCTACACTGCAGCTATAAGCACAAATAGCAGCTCATGTAGACATACCTGTGCTAGCTGTACTCTAGCTAGCTCACTAAACCCAGACGTGAGGATGCTGTGGTGCGGGATTCAGCACCTGTTGCACAAGCAAGTGCACACGCAGTGAATCAGATGGGCTTGTAAAGCTGGTGCTGAAGCCCACACCGTGGTATCCTCACTTCTACTCCTAGAGCTCTAGTGAGAGTACAGGTTCATCAACATGACCTTCCATTCACACTCATGACTGCAGGGTAGACATATCCTAAGTGCTTTGTAGCACCAGTCAGATATTCCGTTTGGTCAGTCAATGACAGGAGCAATGGCAGAGGCCAGGCCATATGTTCAACAAGCACCATATTTTTATTTATTAAAATGCAGCCCAAGGCCGTGCAAGGGCACGGAAGTATATTAAAACCATTAGACAAGAATTGGAGGCCACGCTTTTCTCTGGAGAACAATAACAGAAACTACTCTCAGTGAAGAATCACCACCAAGAATTCTGTCAATCATCTACACTGCAATATAAGCCCAGGATTAGTAGAACTTGAGTTTCCAGACCGTAAGTTTGTTAAAATAGAGCTTGAGTGTCTACACTCATTTGCAACCCCAGGTTAGGTATTCAACCCTGGATCCCAACCTGGAGCTTCAGTGTCTACACTGCATTATGGGGGTCTGACTCCAACCACCCAAATCCCAGATTTCCTAGTGCCCTCCCAAAATGTGGCTGCTCTAGCCTTTTGTGTATGGTGCAGTGTGGGAAAACTTGACTGTTCACCAAACTTGGCTGTCCAGATGACAAAGAAAGACAGCCCACAGGATTGTGGAATGCTTTTGGGAGACTCCCAGAGCACGAGTCCAGTGGGGCTGCATCTATGCTGCAAAGCAATAGAGCTTGAACCCTGGATCCTGGCTTGACTCAGGCTCAGACCCTCCACACCTGGGGTGTCCTGGGAAACAAACACCTGGAAGGTGATTCAGCATATTATATATATTCTTTACTATATCTCGTATGAACCACTTATCCCATGCCATTGCAGATGTTGTGCACACAACCATCTGAAGAATACTATCAGGCACAACATACAAGGCAAAAGGAGAGTGTCACTGATGGTGAGCCATAGCTGTTTGGGCATACCCTCACAGGTCTCGGCAAAGTTAGTTTCACCCTACTCTCACAAAGTTAGGTTCACAACACCAGGAGCTGATGTACTTGGCTAGATGCAGGACACATCCATCCTTTCCTATGACAACTCCATTTGCAATCCTATGGGGGCAATGGGGAGTCAAGACAGAGGAGACGTGTACTGTTGACATCGCAGACAGTCGGAGGCATCATATAGCTAAGCTCATTACTGCATATTACTGCAGCTAGAAACGCAGAGAGATGAACCTATAACAGGTCATTCAGGGGACAAAGTTATTCCTCAAAGGCTCAGAGTTGTTCACCCACTCAGATGGTCCAAAATCTTAGGGGAGATTTGTGCTTTTTCGCATTGGGAATTTGAGACTCAAAAGTGAGGATTCTGTTGTGGTGGTGTTGATAGAGAATGCTCACTGTTCTTAGTGATGTGGTTTGACACTGATGGCATATCATCTGTGTCCTTTAATGTCAGGTGTGTGTGGTTTCTTTTACTACAGAAAGGTCATGCACTCTTTGGCCTTGTCTATACAAGAAGGTTTTACTGGTAAAGCTCACTTTCAACTGCCACAACCGGGCAAGCACCAACATTTAATATTTTTTGTCTACTAACACCACTCTCCATTTTTGCCAGCATTTTTATTCCCTCTTCCAGAGTGATATAAGCCTACTGTTGGTATGTCTCAATTGGTACAGTAACAATCTGGACAAACATGTATCTGTATGGGTATAAGAAGTCTTCCAGCAACATTCCCACAATTCACCATTCCCTTCAGAAGCGAGCTGTCTAGTAAAAGATTTTGAACTCTGCTACTATGGGGTCCCAGTGGCCAGAAGCATGCCTCTCCGTTCAATCACCAGCACATTGTTTGTGGTCACATCTTTTCCTGTTACTTTTCTCACAGCACTACAAGCATGGTTCCAATCCATTCTAAAGCTGCTGTGTAGTCTAGAGGTTGGTGGGGTGGGAGCAGGGTAAAGGTCTTTGAATTTCTAGGGCTGTGGGGAAAGGAGCATGTTCTGGCACAACTATGGCATTATTATAGTAAGAAAGATATATATGCCAACCTTTCAAAAGTGATTCAAATCCAAGGAGAAAACCAGAGATGAGACCCAATGCAAGTCAAAAGAAGAGGAAGGGAGGCAGGTCTACCAAAAGGTCAAGGAGCACAAGAGGAGGTCTGGAGCTTCCCGCAAGCCCTGCTCCTTTATGCACAGCTTGATGCTATATCAAGCAGGGTTGCCTACCTTCACCTCTAAAATGGACTGCAGACACTTCAGTATCCCACAGTGCCCAGGAATCCCTCCCCGCACAGTGGGGATGAGGAAAAGGTGCTTGGCATTGCCAGGAATGTGATGATGATGATGACAGTGAGCTGAGCAATAGCCAGGAGCCGTTTTATATACAACCAGAATCCCAGAAAACTGTGCAAGTGCCCAACACATGTGCCATCCCAATAAGAGGGAGAATTAGCAGAAGTATTGTAAGTAGGACATAAGAAGTAATTCTTCTGTTCTACTCCGCACTGATTAGGCCTCAACTGGAATACTGTGTCCAGTTCTGGGTGCCACATTTCAGGAAAGATGTGGACAAATTGAAGAAAGTCCAGAGAAGAGCAACAAAAATGATTAAAGGTCTGGAAAACATGACCTATGAGGGAAGATTGAAAAATTTGGGTTTGTTTAGTCTGGAGAAAAGAAGACTGAGAGGGGACATTATAACAGTTTTCAAGTACATAAAAGGTTATTACAAGGAGGGAGAAAAATTGTTCTTCTTAACCTCTGAGGACAGGACAAGAAGCAATGGACTTAAATTGCAGGAAGGGCAGTTTAGGTTGGACATTAGGAAAAAATTTCTAACTGTCAGAGTGGTTAAGCACTGGAATAAATTGCTTAAGAACATTTAGTGAGGGCTTTCTGAAAGTCCAAGTACACTATATCCACTGGATCCACACATTTGTTGACCCTCTCAAAGAATTCTAATAGATTGCTAATGCATGATTTCCCTTTTCAAGAGCCCTGTTGAATCTTCTCCAACATATCCTGTTCATCTGTGTGTCTGATGATTCTGCTATTTACTACAGTTTCTACTAGTTTGCCTGGTACTGAAGTCAGGCTTATGAGCCTATAATTGCCAGGATTGCCTCTGGAGCTTTTTTAAAAAATTGGCGTCACTTTAGCTATCTGCCAGTCATCTGGTACAGAGACTGATTTAAGTGATAGGTTACGTACCACATACGGTAGTTATGCAATTTCATATCTGAGCTCATTCACAACTCTTGGATGAGTACCAACTGGTCCTGGTGACTTATTACTATTTAGTTTATCCATTTGTTCCAAATCCTCCTCTACTGACAGCTCAATCTTGAACAGTTCCTCAGATTTGTCTTCTAAAAAGAATGTCTCAAGTGTGTGAATCTCAGTTACGTCCTCTGTAGTGAAGACTGATCCAAAGAATTCATTTAGCTTCTCCACAAACAGCCTTGTCTTCTTCAAGTGCACCTTTACCACCTTGATCATCTGGTGCCCCCACTGATTTTTTGGTACTTTCTCCTTCTGATGTACTTAAATTTTTTTTTTGCTATTAGCTTTTGAGTCTTTTGCTAGATGCTCTTCAAATTCTCTTTTGGTTTGCCTTATTATGCTTTTGCACTTGACATGCCAGAACTTGCATGCCCCCAACTGGCAGTTACAGTTCCTTGGGCTGCTGGCAGAATAGCTGGTTAACCTTTACCCACACAGATTTGGGATGCTGCCACAATTTTACAGAAAATCGTATTAGCAAGAGGTATTTAATCTTTTCCCTGTTACTGTCAGGCCAAGTTGCCTTGGTTGGACTACCATGGTACTGCATATTCCCTTGCCGCTCCGGCACTACTTCTGTGAGTGGATCACTGGGAAAAACAACGTGGCTGCATACATTCCCAGGCAGTCTCTGGGCCTCTTACACACCTCCTTTCTCTGCCACTTTGTTATCCATCAGATGGATAAATCCTCAAAGATTCACAACTGCTGAAATTCATTCAGTAGTCTTTACTATAATATTTGTGTACGTATTTCATGTCCCGCCCCCTCCCTATTTAAGTGACCTGGTTAAGTACCCCCCCACCATCCTGTATGGTCTAAAATGCTTACAATCCACATATAGTTCTGAGGCGAACCACAAATGTATACTGCCCAAGACAGGAAAATCTGAGTAGCTGGTGTAGTTATCTACCATAGAATGCTAAATCCTCAAACCTAACAACTGCTGTTTGTTTAATCTGTTTGTCAGTGACCTTTATGAGGGGAACCTCACCAACACCTGCAGAACATCTGGTAACTATCAGAACCAGACACCCCCTCACACAAAAAGGAGGACACATTTACAGAAATTATTCAGGAGATCAAGACAAATGTGAGGAATGCTAGGGAGTGGTATGAAATCTGCTGGAGGAGACATGAAAGGACAGAGGCACAGAAATACGCTGCTGCTACTGAAGCAGCAGACACCACTGTTGATCAGTGAATGTATCAAGGATAACATTGCAGCAGTTCCACCCACTCTAAAGCATGAATAATACTGGCTGCTGATAAGGATCATACACCTCTCCACCCCTGAATCACCCACATTTCTTGCAGTAGTTCCCATTACACTCAATTCCAATAGACAAACAGCATAGGGAACAAAAAGAAATGTTTTGACTAGACATACTGCAATCTGTGATGCATGACATCCAGTCTGCATGTTAAATTTCACTGTAAATAGTTTATGGTATGTGGTTAGTAAATTCAAAGTTGTAAGTAAGCTCTTTTCTCCTTTTGTGAGGCATGTCTTACTGTATTTTACATAGAGTTCAAGGTTGTTGATAGTTACTGCACACATTTATTGTGTTTTTTTGGCACTACAGAGCTGTCTGAGGTGGTAGAAAGTACTTCATATAACCAGAAAGGCTTCTATACCACAATAAAAAAATTCAATAAGATATTAAAGCTAGTAATTAATGTGCACTACTAAAAGAATTGCCCTTATGCAATCCTCATTAAAATTTCTAATACAAGTCATATTCATGCATATTATCTAAAGGCAGGCTCAGTCAGTGTACATATTCCATGAGACAATGTCAGGCTACTACCCACTGTCAGAGGATACTCCTAAGCTTTCTTCACCCACACAGTGCTAATGGTGGCACTTTAACTGGCTTACTTTCAGGCTGTTTGAATGTAGCCGATGGCCTGTCTGTCCACCTCACTTCATCCACCCTAGCATTAGGGTCTCACCCTTGGTCTCACAGATGTTATGCAATCCGCAGCACACAGCAATAACTGTAGGAAAATTTTCCTTGCTGAATTTTAGCCTTGCAATGAAATACCTTCCCTTCAGCCTTCCAAAGACACACTCACATTCATTCTGTAGCTGCACAGGGGATAATAAAACCTTCCCTTATTTCTGTCCAAATTGCTGGTGTTTGGCTTCATAAGCCAGGGAAGCAAAGGGAAGGTAGAGTTACTAAGAATCACAATTGGTATAGAAACTCTGTTAATGTCAACTGGATGTCTGGAAAAAGTGTCCCAGCTTTCAGCTTGTCAAAAAGTCATGTATTTCTAAAAATCCCAGGTGGTACGGACTTTTCCAGACCAGCCAACTTTGTGTTCTCTGTACATCAATCCTTGGTGATCCACCAAACTACATAACGATCAAGAAACACCCATTTTATTTACTTGGAGGCTGGTGGTTGGGAGGGCACAGAATGGGGACATGCGTAGTCTACTGTCTCAGCAGTTAAGGAAGCCCGTATTGTTGAATCCATCTATTATTTCCTGCATGTTGCCCTGCCTTACTGTATAGGAGGACATGCTTTATTGCCTTGCATACCTCAGTGAAAACTGCCTGTTGATTTTCCAATGCCAAACTGCTTCCCCACTGACTGACAGCATCCAGGGTTGCAAGTTTCCATATGGTGATTGCCATTCATTTCTGCCTTGCAAGAGCAACTCTCGTCTTGGTGTTTCTGTGCTGTAGGACTCGGGTGAGCTTAGCACATAACTGCAGGGATGTGGAGTTCTGCATCTCAAAGTTCTGGACCCCAGTGCTGATTGACCTAGGTTCACATGACATTCCAGTTGTGCCACTTGGTACTCATTGAACGGGAGCACCCTTTGCAGTTGTATGAACGGCTGTAATAGTATAGCCGCTACATTCACTGTCCACTCATCTTCAGCTGAGTCTGAGTAGTGCAGCCCTGCAAATACAACAAAGTTTCCTCTCTGTGCCACATCCATGCTGTTATGAGTTTGAAAATGGTGCATGAGAGCAGTAGATTATGTGGCGGAACAATACGAATTGTGTGCATTTAAGCCAAATTCCCAAAATTTCCTGAGAGGAATGAGGTATCCCACATATACAGCAGCTGCCTCATAATGCACAGTGACAATTTCCAACAAGGTAGTGTTTCTGAAGGCAGCACGGAGGACACTGGAATGCTTATCCATGGTACAACGTACCTTTTGCTGGTCTAACTTGATACTGTATGGACAGCACAAACAATGAAATGTAAATGCACTCTGCTGAAATAATTGCATTATGCTGGCAAAACTTTTCCTGTTCAAAGTTTCTAGTGTAGATAAGACCTTAAGGCATTCTAAAACCTGAATTACACAGTACCCTGAATTGCACATATAAGGCAAACCAGTGCATCTATGGAAGGGCAAAAATCATGGGTAAAGTCAAGAGGCAAGAGTTCCCTGTTTTCTACTCTAACAGGGCTGGCTACATTGCTCAGAGTGAGCCCTAGCATTTATGCTAGCTAAATTACATTTCATCCAAACAAATGGAAAGGCTATTGTGGGAATGATCACCCAAACCTGTTGAGGCTAAAATGCGACTCACAAATATGATATACAGAGCTCCTGAGGACTATAAAGTGAACATTTCTATGATGGCCCTTTGATGATTATTAACACTTAGCACTTATACAGAACTTTTCATCCATTGATCTCATATTGCTTTACAATGGTAGGTAAGAATTACCCTGATTCATTGATGGAGAAACTGAGGCACAGAAAGGGTAAGTAATTTTCAGGTCACATGGCAAATCAGACTATATTTTGAATTTTGCCTATGTCTCCTGACTGTCTACTATCCTATCACCTGACAATACTGCTTCTCTTTAGGTGTAACAGCAGTACACCTGAAACAAAAATATTCCAGCAGTGCTGGATGCTGTGGAAACATATTCAGAACAGAGCCCATGTTGTAGAAATAAGCAGTGATATGGTGTTCTAAATCTAGACCCATGTGGCATCATGACTCACATCATCTGCTTTTTATTCCTGCAAATTTCCCCTTGATATAGACCATCCTGTTTCTGTCACTTTCTGCTTCCAAGCTGCCACAGATTGCCCTCAGTGTCCTACACTGATCTGGTATTATTAGTTTTTCACCACTGTCCTCAGTCTCCTCTCCCACAGGTGTTGTGCATCATCTGTTGCTCAGCTGGAAAACCCCGGTAGATCCACTTCATTGGTGATGAAGTGGTAGATCCACTTCACTGAGGAAGCTCTTTATACAATGCACTGTTTTGCAGGGCAAAATTTCCTGTTTAATCTATGCTTTATGAAGCCCTGGAATCAAATTCTTGACCTCAGAATTCTTTGCCTGCCTCTTCTTTCTGCACGTGAGCTGTCTGGGACTGCTATGGTAGCAGGGTGCTCTCTCTTATTGCCATAGACTGCTACCATATCACACAGCAGTTATCTGAGCTTGTGAGTGCTTTGCTTGCTAAAATGTCCAATGTATGCCCTAGTTTATTTTTTTGTCTGACCAATGACTGCTAGGCATTCTGCTTTATTGGTCTTGTTTACTTCTCAGACTGAATAGAATGGGGATATACTTGTAATTAAGGTATGAAATTATAGGCGAGGATTGTATTAGGGTGGGTTTGGGTGTTGCTGGTTTTAATACTGTACAGTATGTGTATTTATAGGATACACAGAACACCAGAATAGGATGGAATAATTACTATGTGTTCACAATAACTTGCTGCTGGACAACAAAGCATGTTTGGCACTAGTCCAGCAGTGCTCCTGACGGACCTGTTCCTCTTGTTTAGGATTCTTCATTGTTAGATGAATCTGTTCATATATCCAGCCAGGTTACTGGGTCCTATATGCTGCAGATACACTCAATGACAGCTGTAAGCATCTCGTCTTGTAACCAACTGTGCCTGTGAATCCTCTCTGTTGCTGGCCTCGTCTCAGCGCAGGATAATGACTGAGATGGAATAACTAGGTGTGCATGTAGTACTGAATTGTAGGACCAACTAGACAAATATTAATAACTCACCTGATAGTCATATAATATTGGTGGGTCCACGTGAACATTTTTCACCGTCCCGTCATGCCATTCAAACTGCATCATTGCTTTCTGAAAGGATGAGAAAACACTCCGCTGTTTAAAGCAACATGTATGTTGTAAGTTACATAAACATGACATTCTTTCCATTGAGTTTATTAGTGAAGAAATACACAGACTGTAGTTAATGACATTATATGTCTGACTTAAATCCATAAATGTAAGAAAACTAAAAGTCCATGGAGTTTCACCTGCTTACATCAGGGCTGAATTTGGTTCTGTAAGCCTAAGAGGCAGAACACAGAAGGATATTTAAACCTGCACAGATTAGGCATCACAATTTCAAATAAATACTACTTTTTCAGATAAAAATCTACCAGACAACCTCTTTGGACTGGATGTTCTATACAGGATGAAAGCTTTCTGAGCAGGCCACACAATGAGGCATTATACTTTTTAAAAAAAGTTATTTATTTGGGGCCCGTGCTGCAAGGTACTCCTGCAAGAGTATTTGCAACTCCAATGAAGTTCAAGGATGCTCAGAGTATTTAGAATCTCACAAGGTCAGTCCAGAGAAGTTATTTAGAATCATACAACTAGGAATACTGCTCTCTGTGGCAGCAATGCTACACAATTGAAAACAAATATTTTACCTTATTTTTCTATCAGCATACAATGACTTCAGGTAACATGAAAATAACAGAGAGATTTGGATACATATTCACCCAAGGAGACAACGCCTTCCTTCACCCCCCAAAAAACCCATATTAAACCAATCAACCAACCTTTCCCCCTCAAACAACCACCCCCCCAAAAAACCCACTTTGGAGAATAAGCTTTACAGTGTCATCAGAGTGTAAAACACAATTTAAAAAATTAGTTTCTGGCAGCCCAACAGAAGTTCCAGAGCTGATGTCCCCTCACTGAAAATGCCCTACCTCTATCCTCAGCCCCGTGCTGTAACCAGGAGGCTAACAGACAATGACAAGGAAGCTTATAAAATACGGGAGAACTAAACAAAATTAGTGTGCCCTTCTCACATGCTGGTAAACCACCCTTGGCACTCAGACGGCCTAGTAGAAACACTGCAAGCTGGGAGGGGTTGCAAGCATTTAGGAGGATAGGATTCAAATCCAAAATGACCTTGACAAATTGGAGAATTGGTCTGAATTCAACAAGATGAAATTCAATAAAGACAAGTGAAAAAAATACTTCACATAGGAAGAAAAAATCAAATGCACAACTATAAGATGGAGAGTAACTGGCTCGATGATAATACTGCTGAAAAGGTTCTGGGGGTTACAGTGGATCACAAGCTGAACGAGAGTCAACAATGTGATGCAGCTGAGAAAGAGGATAATATCATACTGGGATGTATTAACCGGAGTGTCATAAAATCGTCAGTTTTAGCTGGTAATGAAGGATGCTTAGGATGGTAATGCAGAGTCCTGCACTTAGGACGGAAGAATCCAATGCACGGCTACAGACTAGGGACCGAATGGCTAGGCAGCAGTTCTGCAGAGAAGGACCTAGGGGTGACAGTGGACGAGAAGCTGGATATGAGTCAACAGTGTGCCCTTGTTGCCAAGAGGGCCAATGGCATTTTGGGGTGTATAAGTAGGGGCATTGCCAGCAGATCGAGGGACGTGATCATTCCCCTCTATTCGACATTGGTGAGGCCTCATCTGGAGTACTGTGTCCAGTTTTGGGCCCCACACTACAAGAAGGATGTGGAGAAATTGGAGAGAGGCCAGCGAAGGGCAACAAAAATGATTAGGGGTCTGGAACACATGACTTATGAGGAGAGGATGAGGGAACTCGGATTGTTTGGTCTACGGAAGAGAAGAATGAGGGGGGATTTGATAGCTGCTTTTAACTACCTGAAAGGTGGATCCAAAGAGGATGGATCTAGACTATTCTCAGTGATAGCAGATGACAGGACAAGGAGTAATGGTCTCAAGTTGCAGTGGAGGAGATTTAGGTTGGATATTAGGAAAAACTTTTTCACTAGTAGGGTGGTGAAACACTGGAATGCGTTACCTAGGGAGGTGGTGGAATCCCCTTCCTTAGATGTTTTTAAGGTCAGGCTTGACAAAGCCCTGGCTGGGATGATTTAGTTGGGATTGGTCCTGCTCTGGGCAGGGGGTTGGACTAGATGACCTCCACAGGTCCCTTCCAACTCTGAAATTTTATGATTCTATGATTAACTGCTTCATCTGGGGAGGACAAAGGAATCGCCAAAGATGCAGAAGGGGTCACATGTTCCTCCAGATGATGATGATGATCAGTACTCTGTACATCCTGTTTGGGATCACAAATACCATGCTGTTGAGGTTGTTGCATTGACTTGGGAGGCTCAACTGTAGGGGAGGCCATCTATTCCTGGATGAGGTGTGGAGGGCGTGCTCAAAAAATATGGTCCCAGATAATGAGGTTGAGGATTTCAAGATACCCAATAAGACCAAGACAGCATACCATATTAGGAAAAACTTTTTCACTAGGAGGGTGGTGAAACACTGGAATGTGTTACCTAGGGAGGTGGTGGAATCTCCTTCCTTAGAAGTTTTTAAGGTCAGGCTTGACAAAGCCCTGGCTGGGATGATTTAGGTGGGGATCGGTCCTGCTTTGAGCAGGGGGTTGGACTGGATGGCCTCCTGAGGTCCCTTCCAACCCTGATATTCTATGATTCTGTGACCATAAGGATATGGCATATGAAATCATGGTGGAGGAATCCAGGGAGTCTGCATTTTGCCTGATCCATGTCTCTCACAGCAAGAACAACATCCTGATGTGACCTTCTCTGATTCCTGCTCATGGATTTACTCAGGCAGTATCTGCCATGAAAGAAGGACTTCTGCTATAAGCTAATGAAAAAGATTCCAAAGAGTAAACCTAATCTCTGAAGAACTTTGGGAGGTTCTAGACAATTCTCCCTGAGATATAGATATTGGGTGCTGATGAGGCTGGACGAAGTTAAATCTTCCTTATCAGTACCCTAGGTACTGACAGAGGCTTTGTAGATGTTGGTAATGGTGTCATGTTTAGAAGGTTAGGTTCCAGTGCAATAGTTAAATCCAGATGTTGCAAATGTAGCCAGAGCAGAGGTCGATTGCACTGAAGGAGGCGATATTGGAGGCACTAATACTATGGGGATTAATGTAGATCTCATTTCTCTATGTGGTACCAAGATTTCTGGAACTGACAGAACCACTGTAGTTAGTACTGATGTAGGAGGTTTGGCAACAGACCTCAAATGGTACAGTGCCAGGGCTGAAAAATGCATCTCTTGTTATAGAGTACAACTGAGGTGCAGGTCAGATGTATGATAATTCTTTGACTTCCTCTTAGACTATACTGGGGATGGTGGTAGGTGCTCAGTCATGGTCTTAGATGTCTGCTCTTCTCTCCCACATATAGCTAGAGCAACTGACTGACCCACACAGGCCTGTGCTGCACCATCACTACCTTTAGAAAATGTAAGGTCTTTTGGTAACTGAAGAGACCTAGAGTACTAAGGTTAACATCCCCGATTAAACAGAGCACTAGCCAAATGCTGCTGCAAACACCAGCCACATCTTTCAACCCACAGTTCTCCAAATCAGACACACTCTTCACTGAATGCTCCGAGTAAAATGTTTGTCGAACACCTTAGCTTTTGAGCATGTTTTGATCTGCAGATGGGGCACTTGTCCAGAATGTGTCCTTCTCTAAGGCAAAAAAAGCATTTAGAATGCCCATTATTTCAGGGCATTGCTGCTTTACATGAAGGGCAGGACTTAAACCCTGGACACCGTCTCACATGTGAGGCTAATGCCTCAGTAGTAATGCTATCTTTAAACAAAAACAAAACACCCTCCCCGGCCGCCCCTCCCCAAAGTCAAAACACCATGTAACGGTCCTCACTCGGGGGTTGGTTGGGAAGCGTGGCCTAGTGGTCAGGGCTGTGACCCATGACTGGCAGGGGTTTGGTAGGGGAGCCCGGGCCCTCCCACTCCACCAGGCTCTGACCCAGGGTCCTTTGGGGCTACCAGCAGTCTGGCTACTGAGGCGGCTTAAGGCTGCCATCCCTGGGCCACTTCCTATCTCTGCCCCTACCCCAACCTGGGGGCCAGCTCAGTCCAAGGCTTTCCCCTCCTGAGATAGTCCAAATCAAGAAAGATAAAAAGGGATTACCAATGTCCAAGGTTCATCTGTGGGGGATAGGGGAATTCTTCCCTCTGTGTTTCTGGAGTTGGTCCTCCCTTCCCTCAGAAGGGCCCTTTGGGGCAGTTAGATTAGAGATATTGGCCTTCCCTCTGTTCTCCACTGCAGAAGCCATGGGTTGCAGGTCTGCTCTCTTCCAGGTCTGCCCCCAAATTAGCTGTTTCTGTCTTTTAATTCCTCTACCAAATAGAACATCTGCTGCAGATGTGGTTGGGTGTGGCTGGCTGGGCCCAAAGTAATTCCTGAACAGCTAGTTGCATAGTCTGGGGTTTGTACACCCATTCACACACCACCACCACAAAACCTTTTGTGCCAACAGGCTAGGAAAAAGGAGTGACAAGAAATAACTCACTCTAAACTAGTTCTGTGTTAATCTAACACTAATCCTACACTGACAGTTGAGAACTATGGGGCAGTAGGCAGACCCCACTGCTAAATTCTGTCTCACTGCCACAGGTAGTAAGAAGAAACTGAGAGGTGGTTGGGTCCCTTCTGTCCTTTATGCACTTTGGGGAAGGGGGGAAATGCGTGTGTGTGTGGGCGGGTGCAAGACTGTATGAATGCCATGCCACAATGGACACTGCTTGCCAACACATTGTGTGTGTATGGGGCTCATGTGCAGCTAGAGTGGGATCCATGTGGACAAATACTCAAGAAGCAGTCTTTTCCCTATCTCTTAGATCCACTTCCACTTGCTAATACCCACTGTTAAGATCCAATGTGGAAAACCAGATTAAACCTGCTACAGCATCCAGGGTATCATTTTTTGTGGTGACAGATAACAATCCTTTAGAGTAACTTCATTTAGTTTCCTACAGTCCCATACAATTTTGTTCCGCCATCTTTTTTCTTAATCAAAAATATGGGTAAGGACTGTTTGAAAGTTCATTTATTCCTTCCTAAAACATTTCCACAATGCCCTAAAGAACCTCTTCTCTCTTCACAACTGGTACATGGTATGGGGTCTGTTTAATGGGTTGATTTCCCCCGGTGTCAATCTTGTGCTGAACCAGTGTAGTATAACCTATATCTTTGACAGCATGAGAACAACCCTTGATTCCTAACCTCCGCCCCCAAATTAGACTTTTCTGCTGCTCTTTATTTAAATGTATATTGCTGCACTGGAACAACTCCAACAGAAACTCTGGGAGCTCGCTTTCACCTCTTTCTCCCTTAAAGTTTTCCTCTGTACCAGCTTTTACTAGTTCACATTTAGCAACTGTGATTTTCTCTTTTTCGGTTTTAGTCAGAAACATTCAGTAAATGAACAGGAATCCATTCCTGCTTCAGATTCACAAAAAGTTGGGCAGCTAAAATTCCCACAAAACCCTGGGTCTCAACACAAGTCTCAACCATTCCTTATCTTTCTCTTGCTGGAAAAATACTACAGCACACAGCTGATATTATGGTTTTAGCCCAGGAGTTAAGACAACTTGCTGACTAACATTCCCTAGCATTTTCAAAATGCCTGGTCTCATATCTTATATTTGAGCCCATACTCATAATTCTTCTGCTCCTATTACATATTCAGTAGCCAAATTCCCATTATTGTTTAAATGCTCAGACCTGAAGAAAAAAAAAGTGGGGCTACATCTTACACCTTCTGAATTTTCCCCTTCGTCTTGGTGTCTCCCAATTTACTGAATGGTGTTAGGGACTTTTGCTATATTTTGTGACTCTCCGTTCTGGCTGCCCCTCACTGTTATGTAAGGGGAGGCTGCGCAGGAAGCAGCAAATAAGGAAAAGGCTTGTAGGGCCAGCCAATTAGGGGAAGGTTTATTGGATGAGCCAATCAGGGCCAGGCTGGCCCATATAAGAAGGGGCTGCTGAGCAAAGCGGAGGCGGATAAGATAAGTTGCATATCTGTGTGTGTGTGTGTATATATCTATCTATATCTATCTTACTATATGTTCCATTCTATGCATCCGATGAAGTGGGCTGTAGCCCACGAAAGCTTATGCTGAAATAAATTTGTTAGTCTCTAAGGTGCCACAAGTACTCCTGTTGTTTTTGCGGATACAGACTAACACGGCTGCTACTCTGAAACAGGCTATAAAAAAGTGTTATTTACAACACCCTGGATGATGTCTTTGGCTCAGATCCAGGTGAACCAGTGCAGTCTATAATTATTTACTCTACTCTGCATTGGAAGCTGCAAACCTTGCAATTGCACTAGTTCAGCCAGCTGGCTTAACTCATCCCACAATACAATGCCCGAGGTTTGGAAAATTACCACACATGGGTGAATAATATCTGGCTAACTCATCTGTGCTGCTTTGAACATTTTAAATCAGTTTTCTGTGGTTACTTATCTAAATTGCCCGAGAAACAGTTTGGTGCATTGGCACAGCAATACTGTAGAAACATTTTAAATATTTCCTTGAAGAATTACAAACATAGCTCAGACATCAGGCTGACTTTGGCATGTCAGTGGTTTTACCTAAGGACGTTTAAAAAGCAAAGAGCACTTGGTTAATAAAGTGAGTTCTGGAGAGGAAAGAGCTGCAGCTTTGTGAAAGTGAACATACATTAAAATTAGTCATCACAATCTTGTGTAACAGATAAAGGAATATGAAGGAGGAGGAACAGGTCCCAAATATTTACCTCATGCAGAGTTGATGACACTGTTTTCTGAAGAATAGGCACAAATTCTTCCACAGATGAAAAAGCGTTAGGAGCCAAAACTTGATAAAGGCTTAATTTCTTGGCTATAACAAACAAGGAAAATGCTAAATGAAATATACACTTATTTTGTAATCCATGCTTCATACCACATTAAGCTCTTTTATATGCAATACCTTTCAATCCATTTGTCTTTAACCAGCCTGCTGAGGTTTTGGCCAGGAAGCTTGGCATTTGTATAACAAGAGGTCCTTCATGCTTCGGAGGCTTGGGTAGGAAACTAGCAGGTGTCAACTTGGTAAATTCTGTGGAAATCTAGACAGATTTTAAAATGCTTTATGTAAATATCAATAATTGTTTTCTCAATTTTAAAACATAGAAGCATACAAATGTAGGGGTGAAAGGGACCTTGTGAGGTCATCTTGTCCAGTCCCCTGCACTGAGGCAGGACCAAGTATACTTAAACCGTCCCTGACAGATGTTTGTCCAACCTTTTCTTAAAAACCTCCAGTGATGGAGATTCTATAACCTCTGTTGGTAACCAGTTCCAGTACTTAATTATGCTTATAATAAGCAATTTTTTCCTAATATCTAACCTAAATCTCCCTTGCTGCAGTTTAAACTAACTACTTCTTGTCCTGTTTCCAGTGGACATGAAGAACAATTGATCACTGTCCTCTTTAAGACTTCTCAGGTCTTTTTAGTCTTCTTTCCTCGAGACTTAACATATGCCCAGTTTTTTAAACCTTTCCTCATAGGTAAGGTTTTCTAATCCTTTTATTAATTTTGTTGCCCTTCTTTGGACTCTCTTCAATTTGTCCACATCCTTCTTAAAGTGTGGTGCCCAAAACTGGACACAATACTCCAGCTAAGGCCTCACCAGTGCGGAGTACAAGTGGTGTATTTACCTCTTGTGTCTTACATACAATGCTCCTGTTAATAGACTCCAAAATTATAATAGCCTTTTTCACAACTGTATCACATTGATGGCTCATGTTCAATTTGTGATCCATTATAACCCCCAGATCCTTTTCAGCAATACTACTGCCAAGCCAGTTTTTCCCCAGTTTGTAGTTGTGTATCAACTTTTCCTTCCTAAATGTAGCACTTGTCTTTATTGAATTTAATCTTGTTGATCTGAGACCAATTCTCCAATGTATCAAGATTATTTTCCCACAGCATTTTTACATATGCTAAAATGTGAGGTACCAGTTAGTAGCACAGCCAAAAACTGGCAGAATGCTGTAAAAATATTTTGAACATAGATAACATTTCCAATGATCCCTTTTAAAATAGCTTTTGGAGTAGAGCATTCCACTGCATACATTGTGTCAGGCACACTGCAAACCTGTGGATTTCAATGGGATTGCATATTATTACTGCAGCACTAGGGCTCAAAAACTGTTATATATGTTCTTAGCAACTCCATAACTGTCAAGGGGTGCACAGAATATATAAAAGGAGCAGAAGTGGTGCCTCTCACTGTGCAGTAGTGTAGAAAGTCATGCTTCTTCAAAATAGTCCAGATGTCAGTCCAAAGACCAGTGTGCCTGCTGGCCAATTCTACAACAATAGGGAGCCATTTGGATTTGTTCTCCATGGGGCAGAGTTTTGCCCCAGTATGCTTATTAAAATCTTACTGTTCTATAAAAATTGAAACAAAATTACAGCTAAATTTCTCAACATTATCTTCTCCTCTGGCTGCTGAACAGGGGTTTCCTCTCAACTACGTTGAGATGCGTTTCCACTACTGCTACATCTGACACTCTTTGGTCAAACAGAAATGGTTATGGTTTAAAAACACACCCAGCTAATACTTTCTTGCAAACAAAGTACCTCATTTCACTTAAACAGTCTCCATGCATTTATTTACACTACAGAAAAGAAGTAGGCTTAGGTTTAATTTAGGTTAAGTTTATTCCCTTTGCATCAGAAATATGTATTTACTCTCATCAGTCTCCCTTGACCCCACTTGCTGCTCCAACTAGCCCTCCTTCTCTTTTCCATCTCTAAGCTCACTGAATGCATTGTCTACAACTTCTTTCTAGAGTTCCTCTCCTCTAACTCCATCCTGGACCCTCTCTAGTCTGGCTGCTGCCCCTTGCACTCCTCTGATCAGTCTCTCAACAAGTCTCTAGTGACCTCTTCTGGGCCAAAGCTCAGGACCAATACTTCATACTCATCCTCCTCAACCTGTCAGCTGCCTTCAACCCATGCTTTTTTCTCTTGAAGTTTTATCCTCCTTCAGCTTTATTAACTCCATCCTCTCCTGGTTCTCCTCCTACCTCTCTAATTGCTTTTTCAGTGTCTTATCTGGAGAATCCTCCTCATCCTTCCCCTCCAACTTTCTGTGGGGTCCTAAAGGGCTCCGCCCTTGGTCCCCTCTCTCATCTCCCTCTCCAATTTATCTCTGGGTAATCACATTAATAAAACACCTCTGCAACTATCATCTCAATGCTGACCACACACAGATCTACCTTTCTACTGTCTCCTTTTATCCAAATTAAAATCTCAGCCTGTCTTTCTAACATCTCCTTGTGGATATTTAGCTGTCAGTTTAAGCTCAACAGCTTCAATGGGGCCCTGATCCAGGACAGGGGCTCCTAGGTGTTATATTTGCAAAACAGATAGAGATAGCTAGATGTAAAGTAGGGTCTGAATGAATGCTTCCCTGACAGCTAGCTGGGAGGGGGAGAGACTTTGTGTGTATTTATGTAAATACAGTTTGCTCCTGCTCTGCTGAGATATCCAGCAAATAGAGTGGTGTTTTGCTCAAAGGAATCAACTTTGGCTGGTGTGGGTTACAAATCACTTTAGGACTGAATGAAGGGGTAATGAAGTGCTGTTACCAATGATGTAATTATTGTAGGAATACAGGGAAGCAGGACTGTGCTTAACCAGTCGCAAATGAGGGGGGGTCACCCTCAGCTGAAAGGACCACATTAAGCCAGGGGCTCGAATGCCAGAGCCCTGTGAAAGTAAGAGGGGTGGGGACAGGGGTCCCAGCCAGCTGGTGTGTAGACTCTCCCTAGGAGTCCCCAGAATGTTTTGACTTGTTCCTCCCCACAGTTCAAAGAAAGAGCTAAATAGGCTTCATTAGGAGCCTCTTTTGTTATTTTAAATGCTCAATCAGAGCTGAAATCAGTTGTGGTGTGACTGTGTTTCTATCCAGGCTGCTAAGAGCTGAAAATCACTAAGAAACTGATTTGCAGAGGTCACAGCAGAGAGGCAGGTGATAGCAGGTGGTGACTGACAGTCAGCTGGCGAACAAGTGGTTGGTGAGGTGGTGAGCAGAGCAAGTGGCCAGCAGGGTGGCTGGCGGAGGGGAAAGCGGGTGAGTGGTGAGTGGCTCCCAATGAAGCCTAAGGTGCCTCCTTACCTTTACCCGGGGTGGGAAGTGAACTGTGCAGATGCACCTCTGAACTCTGGGTCTGCACTTACCAAGCACAGCAACTGTGAGAGGGGTGCAGAGAAGGGACAGGCACATTAAAGGGACTTTTGCACATGTTTATGAACCCTGTTTGCAGTGTTTTCCCAAATTAACGCCAAGTTACTTCCCTCCTTTTATTAAAAGTTTCTTTTCTACACTCAGACTCTGTGCTTGCAAGTGGGGAAGTATTGCCTCTCAGAGGCGCCCAGGGGTGGTGTGTAATTTTCCCAGGTTACTGGGTGGGGGCTCGAGCTGGTTCTGTGTTGTATTGATGGAAAGAAACCCCTAGATATTGAACCTGCCCCGGTTGCTGATGGCTTCGCCTGGCAGAAGGGTTACATATAAATAAATTTTCAAAAAGGGATATATCCTAATTTTACAGAGCACACTAGAGCTTATGGAGAACACATCATGCAGATGGTTCACTGTTGCAGCTTGTGTGGCAAACAAGTTTCTGGACTGACACTGGAACTAGTTTGGAGAAGCATGGCCTTCAAAGACACTATAGTGTGGGTTTGATTCCATCTGGTAATTACAGAGCTGGCAGAAATACATACTGGAGTTGCTCTGCCCTAGCGCTGTCATAGCATTTATTATGTCTATAAACTGCTCAAGAGTTATCTCCTTAAAAAGAATGGAGTTAAATTTAGTCAAAAATCCTATTCTGGGAGATGTGAAACATATCCAGAGAAAGAAACACAAGCAGAAGCTCCTATCAGCTGGTGTTTTCCCTTGTCTTAGAGACAGGCATTTCTAGAGTCCATGAGAAAGTCCTAGTGACACCTGATGGAAGTCCTCTTTAACTGCCTCCAAATCCCCCGGAGGAGAGGGCCCATTCACCTGCACAGCATTGCCCCTTTTATCTACGAGACAGAAAAGCTTACTTTGTTTTTAAAAAAAATCTTATATGCATCTAAATTTTAAAAAATAGAGCTGTTAAGCTCACTTACATTAAGGGTGGTAAGTACAGATGATTTATTAAGCTGTTTCTAGGTTGTCAGGCCCCCAGCAAGTACATGATGGCTCGTGTATGTGGCAAAGAAAAAGATGTGGCATACAAGACAACATAGCTCCTTCTACGCAAGTCAAAGCCAACAGAAAGATGTGATCAAGAAGCATTTCCATCTCAATAAATCCGTGCAGCAAATTCTTCAGGTGCTTTACAGAAGGAGAGACAGGCACAGGAAAATATCCTTTTTCTTTTTCCCAACCTCACCAAGGGCATAGGGAGGTTGGAAATGGAAATAAATGTTAATGAATGAGGCTAGCTTTTAGGTAGGCCAGCATTTGTTTTGGTGTCCATTATGGCCACATCCTACGTTTTAAAAATATTTTCCCTGCTGCTCTCTTTTTTGGTAAGTATTTCAGTTTACCAAAATAATTGTACCCAGAATGACTCCATTCAGGATCCATTCAAAGCTTTCCCTTACCATTTGTTAGTATTTATATGATCTTACAAAGTACAGCCAGTAAATAGCATTTAAATTTATCATTGTGATCTGTTAGTATAGTATGTTTTCCCTATTCTGATCATTAATACAGAGATCTGCATGTCTGTGCTATACACAGATTATCTGAAAACAAAACAAATACTGTACTTACATCTTGTACTCTACCAATAACTGAATCACCAATCCTTCCCTGGAAAGTTTCTTTGATGCTGCTGAGAATGTTCTTAGCTTTTTGGGATTCACAAAGCAGTAGATAAACATCGCTACTATCGTAATTCTGTTATGCAACAAGAAGAGGAAAAAAGGTTGAAAGGATTATACAATTCCTATGTTGTATTCAGTGTAGTTGTAGCTGTGTTGGTCCCAGGTTTTTAGAGACAATATAGGTGAGGTAATATCTTTTATTGGACCAACTTTTGTTGGTGAGAGAGACAAGCTTTGGAGATGCACAGAGCTTTTCTTCAGCTCTGTGTGGCTTGAAAGCTTGTCTCTCTCACCAACAGAAATTAGTCCAATAAAAGATATTATCTCATCCACCTTGTCTCTCTATGCTTCATAGTAAAACATCAAGCAAAATGCCAGCTCATCTGACACTGACACCAGTTATTTTATGGGCACTACCAATGATGCTGCCTCGCAGAACAGAGTAAATGTAGTTGTAGGCATTAAGATTGTGTACAGAAGTGTCTCCCATTATTTAGTGAACATGAAATATTTGAATTAGTCTTCAATGATAAAGCCCATAGCTTTCATGCTACTTAGAAATTAGACCAGTGGTCCCCAATCAGTGGAGTGTGCCCTCCTAGGGTAGCATAGAAGAATGTTCATGGGGCATATCAGGGCCAGAACAGTCCCCATGGGGCAGGGAGGGAGTGCCCCAGCCCCACTCTGCCCCTAGCTCTGCTCTGCCCTGTCCCCAGCCTCAGACCCCGCTGCCAGCCCCCATTGCGGTCCGGCCGGGACCCACTCCCAGCTCCGGCCCCAGACCCGGCCCCAGCTGCAGGCCCAGCCTTGGCCCCCTTACCCCGTCTGTGTTGTCCCCCCCACAGCTAGGGCCCTGTTCCTGGTCCCACTATATCTGCAGAATATCTGAAGAAGTCTCCTGCACCCTTAGGAGAGCATTCCTGATTCTTGAAAACATTTAAGCATATATTTAATTTTAAACAAGCTCTTAAGTGCTTTTTTGAACAAAGACTTTACTTACCAATTCTTTTTACTATAAATTGCTACAAAGACGAGAACCTATTTCACCAAGAGTGACAGCATGAAAATAAACAAACAAACGAAAAAGTTGTTCTGTGTACTTCTAGCCTAAACATACCTCACTCTTTGAAGAATAGCAGTGATAACGGCCTCCAACAACTTCTGCAAGGTTCTTTAGAACAGCCTACATATATGAAGAGAAGAAAAGTTACTTAAGATTTGGGCATCCCAATTTATAGGATTTCTTGTTGCTAATCGGCTCTCTAAAACAAACAGAGTAGCACCCTTAGCTGTGTGTAGCAAGGGCTGCAAACAAATTTAAGATGCTGTAATCTTTTCTATGCTGTTATACTTAGGAATAGGAAAACAACTAAGATAGCCTGAAGAGACTGATAACAGGTGACAAGATTGGTCACAGATAAGCTTCACCTCTGGATTAAAATGCCATAGTTAAACCTCTTCCTTCTAAAGGGGAAATATTTCACAGCACTCACTACTTGAGATTGAGATCCCACAATAAATATTTGAAAACATAATTTAACACTTCTGTAAATCTATGAATGTACAAAATATCTTAACTACAGCTCAAAAGGAAACAAATGACAGGTCGTTTTTAAGACAGATACAAAGAATGATTACTTACAGGAGGAACTTGATTGCTACATTCATACGTAATGGTGTGTATCAGCAGCTTTCTCCCCAAGGTACATTGCTGAATATAGTCAGACAATATTTCCGAAGACTGATCGGGGCTGATGAAAAATGACATCCACAATTCCATCAACCAAAGAGTAGAAAAGGTCATGCTGGTCAAACTGACGTGCTTGTGGCAGGGGTGGAGAAGAAATATCAAATCACAGGAACATAATTTAAGCATTAAGCAAAAAGGGGTACCAGCCATTTTGTAACTTTTTATACATTTGTGTATCTGCTCCCTTTTCAACAGTTCCTCCCTCTACTCTGAAAAGCAAGTTCTAAAATAATTTCATAGGATTCCATATTTGTCTGTAATGACTTCTGGATCAAATTTGCTTGGTTTACAAGTTCCTGTGTGATGCTAGGCAAGCCACATACAACAAACTTTCCATGGGTATTCACTTCTGCATGTAATTAAAGGCTGTATCATAATGCATATATACAAAGGGGCCAAATTGGGTCTGCATGGGCAACATTCACTCTGGCATTTCCTAATTTGAGAGTGCTTGATTTTGAAAACTTTTAATCTTCTTAAACCTTAATTTTGTATTTCCTAATTTTTTGTAGTTTAGTTTATTTATTAGAGCAACTTCAAATGATTTTTTTTGTCTTTGAATTTCCTTAATTCTTTAATAGAAATAAAATCTTTTATACCTGTGCTATTTAATTAATAAAGCGCTTACACATAGGTTGCCTTCAGTGAATTTACCTCAGACTACCATTTTTATGGCCATTTCACCACTCAATACCATGTTGACATTGAAAGTAGTTTAATTAAACTGTATTCAAAGATAACTTTTTAAAATGCAACTTCAATTTTACTAAAACTTCTAAATTGTACCAGAAAACTGATTAGGAACTCTCAGCTACAATTTCTCACTTTTTTTAAAGGTAAACATTCAGAAAGCCATACCCCCCAATTTATAAGAAGCAGATAAACAATCTACATGAAAAGGAGCTGGAATTTTGCATCTTATTTTCATATAACCCTTTCTGAGGAAAGGAACAAGCAATAAGAGAAGAAACAGTGCAACTTTCCTCCGTACGCACCCAAAGGGGAAACACGAGAAACTTATCCAAACTCAGTCTGCTTTCCTTACAACTCCTCCTGGGACTCTTCTTTGTAAGAATATTATGGGAGTGTGAGGTAAACCAGCTAGCCAAGGCATCCATTGTCATGACAACTCAAATAAACTGGAGTGAGAGTGACATATGGCTGATGTCATAATGTTCCTGCTCAAGCACCAGCAGGGAGAAACTTAGGTGTACTCTGTGTGTGTTGGGGCGGGGGGAAGGAATCAGGCTTCTCTTTCCTCAAATTTCCTAAAAATCATCATCATTCCACACACATATGAATTAGTGGCTGAATGTTGGTTCAAATTCTTCATGGCATGTTTAGAAAAAAAGAGTTTAAAAAATGGTGAGACACTGAGATGCACACCCTGTAAAACAGAAAATTAGGGTGCAACCATAACTCTAGTTTTGTGTACTGGTGTGGTTGGGGAAGCACCCAACAGTGCTAATCCTTGCTGGAACTTCCAGGCACCCCACTCAGGCAGGCTTTGACCCATTGGCTAATTGTGCCTTCAGTTCTATCCCCTTCTGGGGGGGTTGGAGAGGTTTAGCTCCAAAATGTTCTTAAACAAAAAGCAAATCCAACTCAACATTGGGCCATCCACCATTCTTCCCATGGGGTGTCCAGGCCCTTTCCTTTGGGATTGGTTGCCCAACAGTCTCTTACTGTGTGTGGTTTGCTCCCTAGAGTCTAACTTCTCCCTCCCAGCTGCTGCTCCGACTAGTAGGCTCCACTCTATGCAACTGTGCAGGCAAAGCTCCCTTCAGGCAAAGAGCTCCATCTTCCTTCCTGGCCAAGCAGGCCTGAAGTGAGCCAGGCTCCCTCCTTTTAACTCCCCTCCAGGTTTGGCACTGACCGCAGGCATAGCAGGGTGGGGCTAACTGGGCCCACAAGTTCTCCTTAACCCCTTCACTGCTGTTTTGAGACTACTGTAAAACTGTAATAAATCAGACCTGAGCCAAATCTGCAAACCTTTCTTTGAATCTCCTGTGTTGGTGATTCAGTTAAAATGGAATTTGGATCCAGACTACCCCAAAATATCACTTTAGCAAAGCCAACAGTCTCCTCAATGCACCTTTAAAATAAATTTAATAAGTAAATATAATGGAATTAGTCCATATTGGTTACCTGTGCACTCACCAGAGTCCTTTATATATTATTCTTTTCTTGCACTCGTTCATTTCAATTATGCAAACTCTAAAATGGACACCACAGACTGCAGAATTTAAGTCCAAGATCTGTGTCAGATCAACACTGGCTGCTGGCCAAAGCATTGTGGATTCTATTTTGCGCCAATGCTTATGATCAGACAGCAGATTAGTATGAACACACAATGCTACTTTACAGAAGTAATTCCAGAGCCATTCACATTCCCTCTGAAATCCTCAGTGATGCTGATGAATTTTTATTGACACAATACTAGTGTTAGACATTCTATTTATCAACAAGTATTTATGAACAAGAGGACAAATTTGGAAGGGAAAACTATTTTCATATTGTTACAGAGAGGATTAGCAAGTAATAAGGGTTAAAATAGAAAAAGTAGCACACATGTAAATGAGGAAAGAACTGAAGCATGAATCTTGAAGAAAGGGGGATGTCAATAATGTCTCTTTAAAAGATAAAAATCTAGCCTAATTTACAACTAGGCGGAAAGTATAAGTCTGAAGCATTTAATTCTTTATGCAAGTTAACATTTATTGCCAGTTTAGATAGTGGACCTACCAGCTTCCTACAATAAGAACCAATGAATTCAGTTCCCTCATTGTAAGGACCTTCTTTAAAGCTTTCAGCAAATTACAGCCTCCACTGGGTTGTAGCTCCTGCACCCACTGTCTTGCTTCATCTAGGCTAGGAAGACAGAAAATTAAAAACTTATTGTACACTTAACTAGTATATGGCCTTTTTTATTCAGCATTAAGATCACATACCCCCTGGTTGATGGCTAAGATCTCCTGTGTGATTTACCTGTATGAATGAGCAGACTCATTTGCAATGCATTCACAATTCATTTCTGTATTTTTTCTGGCAAATCACTGAAGGCACAAAACTACAGTTACAATTCACTATGAGCACAAAACTGCTCCTAATTAAAAGGCGGCCCTGTTTGAAAACCCACTGTTATAAGCTAGGAAACATACTTACACGCGCACATTGACGTTTGTTGGATTCTCCCATAGAGATGAAATTTCAGTACCAAAGGAGAGGAAATATAACTGTTTCTTATAACACAGCTGTTCATCTATTAGACACTTAATAAAAAATGTTAGTGAGTTAATATCCCTCCTATTACTGGAGTTATGTACAAGAAAAAAAATTGTGATTTGCTAAAGTCAGTTCAGACTGTAGTATTCTGAACTACTATATAGGAGAACTTGGCTCAGAACTGAAGTGACACAGATTTAGTTTTAGTTTGGCACACTGAGAGACAGCAACTTAACCTAGTCCTTGTGCACCATGCTGACATAGTATTCCTATTCAGTTGGTTAAATGGGGAAACACATACTGTGTCAATTTCATCAGCACCCTTTAATAAACAAGCAAATGAGAGAGAAATGATATTGATTCAGAAAGCACATGTTCACCTATTGAGCTGTGATCATAGGAGCAACTGAAAAAGAATGAAGCAGCTATGATAGGATGTCAGATAAAAGTAGCTTTCACTTCTAGGGCTATACCTTAGGTAGGTTATTCTAGGCCCTTGTCAACCAGAGAGTAACAATTTTCTTGAAGTATCTTTACTTATGCTGCACAAATTATCAAAGAAGTAGGTGCAGTCAATTTTAAGTAACCTTCACTGGTATATGAAGAAAGATTGTACAGAGAAAGCTTCAAAACCAGAAAATATAATTGTTATTGTGACATTATAGTGTCTACCTTTAATAATCCTCATTAGAAACACTTTGTAAAAATAAACACAGTTTTGTTTCTTTTGGAAGTTGGGGAAGAGACTGTAAGACAGCAAGGTCCTGACCCAACAAAAAGCACACTTTGCTGCATCCAAGTGCATAAGCACAACTGCATCCTATTCTTTATAGGCATAGTACTGTATGTACAACTTGGCTCTCAGGTACTATGAACTATTTATTTCTATTATGTACATTACTCTAGCACAGGGGTTCTCAATCTTTTTCTTTTGGAGGCCTCCCCCCAACATGTACAAAAACTCCACAGCCCACTGTGTCACAACAACTGTTTTTCTGCATATAAAAGCCAGGGCCAGCATTAGGAGATAACAAGCAGGGCAGTTGCCCAGGGCCCCATGCCACAGGGGTCCCTACAAAAGCTAAGTTGCTCAGGCTTCGGCTTCAGCTCCAGATGGCAGGGCTGGGAGCCCTGGGCTGCAGCCCCACACTGCGAGGCTTCAGCTTTCTGACCTTGGCCCCAGCAAATCTAACACTGGCCCTGCTTGGCGGCCCCCTAGGCGCCCCCAGACCCCTGGTTAAAAACTGCTGCTCTAGCAGATGCTTTTGAGGCACATCTGTCTGGGGTTGGTTAATATTTGAAGTTAGATCTTCAATTTTTGTTATTGTGGCAGATGCTTAAAATGTTTGAATCTTGATATTAAACAAATAATTTCTACTTTAAAAGTGATTAAGGTAAATCTATACATCTCCAACAAATTAACTGTTGATACTTAGAGTAATATGTAAATAAGTGATTATTACACTTACTTTCTTCCCTGCACTCAGAGAATCTTATTTAACTTACTTTAAGAGTCAGAGTCTCTTTCAGAATTATTTACCAAAAGGTCTTTCTGGAACTCAAATAGTCGAGGTTCACAACTTATATCAGATACATCAACCAGGAGTCCAACTTTGTTCCCTTTTATAAGGCCGAACACCTAAACATATAAAATGTTCATTTAAATATTTTGTGCTGATCTAACATTAAATTTCAGTATGTACCTCTTTATGCTGTCATTTTCATTTAAAATATTTATTGTCACTGTTACTTTTTAAGCATTAAAAAAAATGAGACAATGGCAGAGCAAAGAGAAAGAGATATGAGTTTTGAATTCTACCTTCTGTTCTGAGTGGGCAATACTCCCTCTACCCCTAGATGACATGTTTGTTACTTGAGAAAATGAAGGATTACTCAGTTCTATAGTATCCCCATCATGCCAGTCAAGGGTGCTAGCTTTCTGGATGCTGCCGATACGCAATCCCTGCTTATAAAATAGCCGTCTGAATAAAGGCTCAAAACATATCTCAAATGAAACATCTATCAACTGAGAAGACAAAACATAGCTCCATTGTGCTCTAGTTACTCACAATATGGGAAAAATACAAAAAAGCTTTCTGGGTGGGATTCTAGACAACTATTAAACAGTTAATATATCCTTTAACACCATATGCAGGTTCCCCTTTTAAAAGCATATTAAAAAGTTAACATTACCTTTCTGCTGTCCTCCAACAGCCACTGAATTCGCTGGTGATAAAGTTCAATTGCTCTGACAAAATACAGTGCACACATTTAAATAATGCATTCTCTTAAACGGTATGTCAATTTAAGTTCAGATCTGTTTTTATCATCGGCCAAGTTTTCCATCAGGTGCACAACCGTCGTCTATAAATATTCTATTTACAGCATTCTCAACTGTGATACAGCACTAGTGGCTGCAGTGTTAATTATTTAAATACTTCTTTCTCTAAACTTGTTTATTGTTTAAATATCTAATTGCCTTGAAAAAAATGAGATCAACAGAATGCTCTTTAATTAGTTGTGTTTGGATAAAGTGTGTGATGTGTGTGTGTATGGATGAAGGAAAGTTCAGCCAAAAGTCAAGTCAATTCATCCTATCTATTTAGCTTATTGGCTGGAGATTTATTTAATTCAAATCATACAAACTGATTTTTTTTTAAATGGTAAAGTCTCTTGATTGTGGGACAAAAGGAGCAAATTTATCAGTACTGAAAAATGTTTTGGTGATTTGATTACAAAACCTCTTTTTCAATTATTTAACCAATTTTAAAGGATTTATAATTGGGGTGAAACTTAGCATTTGCTGTCCCAGCCCTAGAACAAACTGTTTAAGAATTATTTTTAAATAACTTGCTTTTTAACACCATGCTCATGGTTTTAGAACTGAGAAAAAGTTAAAAGAAAGGATTTTTATGAAAAAGCTCTTTACTTCCCTGGAATGCAAGCCTATTTTTAATTATTTTGACCAAAATTTTGCAAGCAGCTCATTCACAATGCACAAATAGCAAGTCCTGAAAAGGAGCATCCTGAGGAATCTGGGTCTCTGTACCTGATATATGGCAGTAGACCTAGGAACTATCAGACATATGTATTTATGGAAGATTGAAAGGATTACTATATTATTATTTTGCAGTATACTGAGCATATTTATCAGATCTGTTCTTTAAATGTAAATGTCCTTGATTTTTGGGGTTTGTCTCACAATTTTAGTGACTTTATTGCTGTTGTGGTTGATTATAAACTGTAAATGAGCAGAAGTTTATGTAGAAAGAGCTCATCCTTCAAACCTCAAAGAAAAGAGTTTCTTCCTCCCTCCCCAAAACACACACACTTTTTTAGCACACTAGGCCATGTGGCTCAGATCTCATAACAGGCTATATAGCCTTTCACTGTTAGGTCATCAATTTGAAACAAACCCAGGTCAATAGCAAACAAAAGTCATTACCCATCTGATGGATGTTCAGAGGCCTATCTGAGGTGAGTTGATTGTTAAGATCCCACTTGACAGGTATCATCACAAAAACCACCATGGGTTCTAATGGACACCGAGCGAACCCATATTCCCCAGCGATTGCCTTTCAACACTGAGGTACACTAGAGGGGCAGCATGGGGGAAGCTTTCAAAGCGGCTGTTTATGTTTCATTTGTTGCATCTCCAGGGTTGATCCAGCCCAACATCAGACATGAAAAAAACCTCATTTTACAACTATCTAAGTTTGGAGGAAGGAAATCACTCTTATACTTTGAAACTGTAGCACATATTATATACTTACTCAGACAGCTTGGCTTCAAAATTAATAACTGTCTTGGCAGCAAACTCTATCTGTTCTGTGGCATTTCTTGAATTCCTAGAATGAAGTATATATTTAACATGAATAATATAAGCAAACTGAAAAGGAGTACTTGTTGCACCTTAGAGACTAACCAATTTCTTTGAGCATAAGCTTTCGTGAGCTACAGCTCACTTCATCGGATGCACCCGATGAAGTGAGCTGTAGCTCACGAAAGCTTATGCTCAAAGAAATTGGTTAGTCTCTAAGGTGCCACAAGTACTCCTTTTCTTTTGCGAATACAGACTAACACGGCTGTTACTCTGAAACCTGTCATAAGCAAACTAATAGATTAAGAAGGGATGGCACTGTACTCACAAGACAATATTGCTTTTCTTTAGGAGATCTTCTAACGTTAATTGCATGGATTCTAAACTGTGGTTTCTTAGCCATTCTTCTGTGGTTTGCACCTCATTGGATTGCATTTTCCTCTTTTGCACTCTCTGTAGATCAGAAGGAGGAGAAAAGTTAAAGGTAGGGATTAGAAACAGCAAGTGTTGTTCAAATGTTGCCAGTTCTGAGGGATGGCAGGAAAGAGGTATTATTTAGTAATTAAATCATTGATACAAATCCACTTGCAGCAAGCAGGAGGCCTTGGGATCTAGAACAGAAGGAATGCTGCCTATGGCAGACACCAAAGAAGGTGTCTGCTACATAGTTTCAACAGGCATTATAGTCTCTTATTTCCTCTTGGAACATAATAAATTAGATGCTTATTAGTAGCAACATACTAGTGCCCTTTTGCTCCTACGTGACTATTGCTGTTATGGGGAGTGTCAACAATTCACAGTATGGAAAGTGTTCTCAGGGGAAATGTTGCTCATAAGCAGTGGTTGCACTTACAAGGTGTTGCTGCAAACAAGCATCTACTGTGCATGTAATTCAACATGAAGTATTCAAACAAATAAATCACTGTGATGCCACTAGAGGTCACTGTCCCCCTTCATTTTCCTGTTTCATAATAGCTTAATTATTCATAGAATCAAAAAGAACTATAAGCTATTCCTCTCTCTTTCTTTTCTTTATTATTTTTTAAGAAATAACCAACAAAAAGGTAGGAAGATACAAGAGTTCTGTTGTTACATGGAGAAGAGAATAACCATTAATGACACTGGAGATGATTTTATTGTGTATAATATATACATTTGCTGATGTAAAGCACTGATATTCATGGAAGTTGATACCTAAAGTACAGAAAATTAGATACTCAATAGTATTTGCTCTCATTTCCTTCTCAATATAAACCCCACAATATGTGAAAAAGCAAACCATAGAGCAGAAGGCAGGTGAAAACTGCAGTCAGAAAAATCTTATTTTGTGAATTTAAGACAACACAGGAATAGCTGATAAACACAGCAACATGTAAATTAAAAGAATTATTATAATGGTTGACCTAGCTAGTCCAGAGACTGCCATTAACCTGAGAGTCTCTGGATTAAGTTTAGAAGTGTGAGCAACAAGGGTGATGTCGTGGTGGGAGTCTGCTATAGATAACCAGACCAGGTGGATGAGGTGGACAAGGATTTCTTCTAGCAACTAAGAGAAGTTACTAGATCACAGGCCATGGTTCTCATGGGAGACTTCAATCACCTTGATATCTGCTGGGTGAGCAATACAGCAGTGCACAGACAGTCCAAGAAGTTTTTGGACGGTGTAGGGGACAAGAAGTGAAGGATATCCGTGATAGTGATATTTGCTTACCAGAAGGTCTTGTGTCTGGTTGATGTGAGTAACCAGTAATCCATTATCGGGCTCCAAATCTGTTATTGTAATATCATGCCAGGATGGTCGGCCTCTCACTGGAACTGTGCCAGATCCCACGCTTACCCTACAAAATAAGTTTCAGAGTGGTAGCTGTGTTAGTCTGTATCAGCGGCAGTTGTATGCATCACTGAGAGTGCTGTCGCACTGTCAAATAGTCCATTTATAAAATAGTTCATCATTACCCATAAGAATTAAACATTCTGGTTTCTGTTGAACAACTAAGAACTCTTATGCTCCATTTTAAGCATCCCAATATACATATGCATGAAAAAATGTAGTTTGCATCACCAGAAATGTATATTTCATTTCCATTTAAGCATTTCCCTTAAGGATTTTGCAAGAACATCCTTACCCTACTTTTTCCAAAAACTGATCATTGTCCAGTAACTGAGCCATTTTTCTTGTTTGTGCATCCATTGTATTTATGACCAAAGATTTAACCTTCTTTAAAAAAAAAAAAAGACATAGCATTAAAGAGTGGAAGTTTAGAATATCAAGAATAAAAGCTATGTATCAAGCATTTATATAAGATATCACTTTCCTAAGACTATAGTCCCACAGATACAAATCAACAGAAACCACGTACTTAATTATATTGCATGCAGTGCCTGTGACCAAGAAAATTAAAAAAGAAGTGGAAGTTATTTGATTATTAATTATTATTATTATTATTATATAATATACTTGGAAACCATTTTGTAAGAAGTCATTCACCAAGGGTTCTATCCAGTAAAATATGTCTTCAAAATTGTGGAAAATTTTGTATGTTGGTCATGCAACTCTTTAAGGGGAATGGTAAATCCACCAAAAATAAGAGCTCTGCAACTGAGAATTAGACATACGAAGGAGTTAGAGAGCTTATAAAAACACAACTCACTGAATCCATCTGACTTCTCATCACTAGAAGCAACCAAGAGAATTACTATAGCCTTAGGAAAATGAACGAGGAGTACTTGTGGCACCTTAGAGACTAACAAATTTATTTGAACATAAGCTTTCGTGGGCTAAAACCCACTTCATCGGATGCATGCAGTGGAAAATACAGTAGTAGGAAGATTATACACACAGAACATGAAAAAATGGGTGTTGCCATACACACTATAACAAGAGCGATCAATTAAGGTGAGCTATTATCAGCAGGAGAAAAAAACTGTTTGTAGCGATAATCAGGATGGCCCATTTCCAACAGTTGACAAGAAGGTGTGAGTAACAGTCGGGGCAGGGGTGGGGGGGAGAATAGTTTTACTTTGTGTAATGACCCATCCACTCCCAGTCTTTATTCAAGCCTAATTTAATGGTGTCCTGGAATTAAATTATTTTCCCATACTTATTCCCCCCCTCCCACGGTACTGTTACTCACACCTTCTTGTCAACTGTTGGAAATGGGCCATCCTGATTATCACTACAAAAGATTTTTTTTCTCCTGCTGATAACAGCTCACCTTAATTGATCACTCTCCTTATAGTGTATATGGCAACACCCATTTTTTCATGTTCTCTGTGTGTGCATATCTTCCTATGTATTTTCCACTGTATGCAGCCGATGAAGTGGGTTTTAGCCCACGAAAGCTTATGCTCAAATAAATGTTAGTCTCTAAGATGCCACAAGTACTCCTCGTTCTTTTTGCTCGTACTGACTAACACGGCTACCACTCTGAAACCTATAGCCTTAGGGTTAGTTATGTGCCAGTTGCATCACCAACAGGGGCGTACCTGTTGCTACTGTCACAGAGGCAATCTGCTACTCTGGTTTTATGTTTCTTAATGCAGATAAAGGTATTTATTTTTTAAATTAATATTTTTGCCAGGATATTTAAGAGAAAACCAACCATTTAAATGTATTCTGCTTTGGCATAGCAAGATGACACAAAAAAGTTTAGGTCTATATGTCTAACTTGCTTGTTTAGTCTGTTTCTGTTATACACTGAATACTGTACAGACAAACAGTTCTTTCAGTGGTTTACAATTTTCAGGTCACTCCTGATTTGGAACCAAAAATTCTCCTTTCCCCTTTTCAATCTAGTTTTATCATTTACAGAGCATAAATAATTTAAAACTAACATTTCAATGTTCTTACAGGCTCTTTATTCAAACTCAGTTTACACATCTTCAAGTCTCTTTTCTGTTATATAATGATGGTCCCCTGCCGACCCCATATAGATCAGACTCAGGCTAAAAAAATAAGACTGAGGGTATGCTGCCAGTATGAAGCACAAAAGCAATTTCTTAAGGATCTTAGATGTCATCAGACACCCAGGCCAGCACACTAGCCCTGGGTACTTTGGGTTTATCTTTTGGTTGGACTGTCCCGTGTAAGTCAATAACAATGGCAGTTTAACTATTTGAGAGACAAGTTGGGTGAGGTAATATATTTTATTTAACCAACTTCTGTTGGTGAGAGAGACAAGCTTTCGAGCTACACAGAGCTCTTCTTCAGGTCTGAGAAACTTACTCGGAATGGCATCGCTTCATCCAAGATGGAACAGATTGATAAGCGTAAGTAGCTACTGGATTTGTAGCTTATGATAACAATCTATAACCTACTAATAAGCCCCCACCAGCTAATTCCCCCCTTCCTTTCCTCCCTATGACTGGGGAGAGGTGTTATCAGGCCACTTCACCTTGATTGGCCCCTTGAAACATGTTAATGACTTATGCTAAACTCTCTGTTCCACCTTGTATTTAGCTGTGAGTAAATTTCCCAGACCCGAAGAGGAGCTGGAAAGCCTGTCTCTCTCACCAGCAGATGCTAGTCCAATACCAGATATTCCCTTACTCACCTTCTCTCTCTCCTCTCCTGGCACCCACACAGCTACAACCACCCTGCATACAATGTAACCTCAGTTAGCGTACAGCCATCCACACCACTGACTATCTGCATTAGATCTCATCTGACATTTCCTCCCGCTGAGCAAAGACCCGACCCCCAGGGGCCGGACACCCCCAGCGCCGTCAGCGGGAGCGGCGGGCGCTCAGAGCGGCGCCGGCGCCGGAGCCGGGCCGGGGAAGCCCAGGCGCCTCTGAGGGGACTCGCGAGCTGCGCAGCCAGAGGGGGCTGAAGCATTTGAACCTGGGCGGGCAGGCGCGAGCCCGTTCGAGTTCAGCTCGCCCCGGCTTCTGCAAGAACCCCCCGCCGCTGGCAGCTTTTCGGCCTCACCCGCTGCTCTCCTTCCGCGGCCGGGGCGGGCCGGCCGGCAGCCCCGCCGGACAGGGGAGAACAGGGCAGCCGCCGCTCGCCAGGGAGCAGCCGCAGCCGCCTGCGGCCCAGCTGTGTGTTACCGCGTTGCTAAGAGAAACGGGAGAAACTATTCCCCGCCCGGCAGGGGCCGGGTCCCCCCATGCCAGGTAGTGGTACGGCCCCCTGGGCAGGGCTGCGGCGCTGCAAGCCGGCCAGGGTGGGCGTGGAGGAGCCTCGCCGGGGGGCTGGGGGCGGCTCTCCAGGGCCGCCTCCAGCGGAGGCTGCAGCAGGCGCCGCTCGCAATTAGTGCAGACGGGGCCAGGCCTGTCGTAGACAATTTATTTTGATAAACTTGCTCGATAACAAAAATACAATGAAGAAAAGTCTGTTCGTTTGCGCAGTCCGTAGTAGCAGGTGCCTGGCCATCAGCGCCTGAAGAGTGTCCGAGGCTGGGGGAGGAGGCCGCTGCAGCACAGACTTTCCTGCCGCCCAGGAGCAAGGTGCCCGCTAACGCCGAGGCCGGACGAGCGAGTGGCAGACACTTCTTGCCTTCATCTTTTCCATCCTTCGCACCGTTTGCAGAGGCCAGCCTAGAGTGGAGCCAGGGTTCCTGGTGAATGGGCATGTCCAGGGATAGGCTGCAATGCTTACACAGAGGCTCTGAAACAGCAGTACCGGTCCATGGAGTCGAGGGGCCTAATCCTGCCGCTGAGCGTGTCACTCAAGAGAAACGCCCATTGAAACTAACCCAAAGAGTTCTGCTTGAGTAAAGGCAGGAGCAGGATTAAGTCTAGCGTTGTTACACACTACCAGCACTTTGGACCAGTTGTTAAATGCCTAGACGCTCAGCAATGAAAGTCAAAGGGTGAATGGGTTTGTAAATGCTTTCGGAGAAACACACTGCTCCACACAGAAACTAAAAAAGCTTCTAGTGAGTTATTCCTTCTGTCTCCAAGAAGCGTTATACAGACACATTTACAATTTTCCTTTTTAAAGTATTTTAAGTTTCTGATTAGGACTTGAGGTTAACCAAATAAAACTACAAAATGTATACACAAATTGCATTATGCTGTGACATTAAACCTTTCAGGTGATAATGAAATGAAGATTAAACAAGAGTGTGCTGTGATTTATAATAGAATAAGCTGTCCTTCAAAATATATAAAACAGCTGGCAGAGTCTGAAAAGTTTATGTAAACAACAACATGTAACATGGGTTACCACCTTTGGAGAAGATTCATACTGAAGCATTTGCTTTAATGAGTTGAAAGTCTACAGATGTTTAGGCATGTTCAACAGGAACTTCCTGTAGTTTAAAAACTAATCCTTGTGCAAATAAAACCTATAAATAGTATTCAGCAGATTTTACAGTGATGCTCTTAGGTATGAAAAGAATGCATACAACTTTAAAACAAAATGACAAATTTGACAAATGATTGCACCATAGAACAGTGTTTTATATACAGTTTACAAGATATGATTTTCTGCTATAAATTAATACTGTACTATATAGTACTTAGTGACCTTATTAAAAAAGCAACTATTGACAGCTGTCTCTTTTCACTCACAGGGACATTTTTAATGCAAATGGATCCATCTAGTTGTAGACTGAAATGCCCAAATATTAACTAAAACAGTCTGCTAGCTGAAGCTATGCTGTCTTTCAATGATTCATAGGATTGGCTACCCACTAAGGTTCCAGCCAGCCATTCATGGACTGGATATGCTTCACGATAAGTGTTTTTTTTTTTAATTAAATGGTAATACATTTTAAATATAAGCTTAAATGAATAATATTATTATACAGGATGTCACTAACTGAAATAAGTAAACATGGGGGAAAAATTCTTAGCAGCTGAGAAACTCTTCCCCCGCCCCCATGTCTGTGATCCAGTTAAAATATTTTATGGAACTATTTACAATAAGACTGACATTTCTGAGGGGGAAAAAAGCTATTAGCTTATCAAATTAATTAGTGAGCTATGATTCATTGTTAACACATTATATCAGGCTATACCACCAATCTTATAATACTGTTGAAAACATTTAGACCCCTGTCCTGCAATTGGATCCACCCAGACTGCATCCATATACACAGCTCCATTGATATCAGTGAAGCTTTGGATTGCCTGTGCAGCTATGACTGCCAGATCAGAATCTAAATTAGAAACCAATCAAATCTGAACTAGCAGTTCTAGATGAGAATCTCGCTGTATATTCTTATACTTCAGAAAAATTTAGAGAGACTTTGATGTGAAAGCTTCCTTCGGCTTGTGAGTGAACTGATAAGAGATATTTTCTACAACCGAGAGAAAGTGATCCAAAACATCAATCAGGTAATTTTTCCTCACTAAAATACTTCTAATGGCACACAGTTCAATATAATTGTATAAAGTATCTCATTTCTAACACTTGTTTCTGCCATGATAGCTGTTCTTTTTCCAAAATATAAATACATTTCAGAAGCAATATTATCATTCTTACAGAAAAATGCACTCAGTTTCACTTATGCCTTATAAAAGCATAAGTTTAAGTAATGCAGCGCTTTTCATAAGTACATTTGGACAGACACTTTGTTGTCAAGAGATACGTTTGTCAATACTTCCCCACAAAAGGATTAAATATTAACTGGGGAATAAGGGTTTGATCCTGCAAGCAAGCTTCCTGACACATCAGTCTAAGTTTTGTGCTAATAAAGGTCAGATTTTAAGTGAATATTGAAGTATATAGCACTATTCATGGATCCAAGGTTTATACAATTCTTGTATTTAAAGAAAGTTGATTTCAGGGGAAAACTTACACTCTGAATTCAGGTGGTCCTTATGCCCACATTTTTATCTTCAACTTTAGTAAACAAGGCATATGGATATTAAAAACAGTTATATTGCTCATTTTTTGGTAAAGAAGATGAATTAACCTAATACTCACAAGTGAAAATAAATTCATCCAGCTTTACTACAGAACAGTGTTTTTACAGGTTGACCTAAACACTGAATGTTATATGCATTAGAAAAATTTACCTATGGTAAATTGCTGTGCTTGAACATGTATAAATAAATTCATTGTTAATGTAACAAACAAAGCAGTAGAAAAGAGACTCCCTGTACAACAGTTGCTAATAATTTAAATAGTGTCCATTTCCCAAAATTAGGATTTTAACTTTAAGGTATGACGTGATCTCACCTTCTACCCTCATATACAAATAAATTACCATACAAAGAATTTTAGCTTAACTTAAAATTGCACCTAGAAAGGCATGGGATTGTTTGTACCTGTTACAAAAACCTGTTAAAATCAAGGGCTGCTACAAAGAATGAGGTAAACTGAAGACTCTCAGGTATGTGGCCTTCAGAGAAATGGCTTTTTTCTATTGAGTTCTAGTTTTGCACACCACAGTGTTCTGCTAGCAAAGCATTCTGAGTTATCTTCCAGGAACTGTTTGTGTGTATATATACATATACATGTGTGTGTATATATATATATACACACACACACACACACACACAGACTATACTGCAACAGCAAAATATATATATATGTATATAAATATAAAGAACCTCCCCCCCCCCCCCCAAAAAAAAAAAAAGTTTCTTAGTGTTGTTCTACAGCTGAAGGGGGATGTGTGTCATTTTTTTTTTGTTACATACATTGTAAAGAACATATTTTGATCTATTGGCTTCTTGGTGCAGTAATGCAAGATGGATTCATTTCGGTGCCAAAGGCTTTGCCCATCAGAAAGAAGATGTAAAATGCTAATCTCCTAAATTGTGAGGCCAGCCTCACTTGAACTCCTTTGCAACCCTCTGGTCTACCACAAGGTTCATAAATACTTCGATTTTCAAATTGTTAGACATTAAAAACAAATACAGTAACATGGGGCAATATGCTTCTCAGTGTAAAGCATTCTTCTTCACTAGTCCCTATCACAGTGCAGACCTGACTGCATTAATATGCTCAGGAGATTAGTCAATGATGTCTGTATTTGGTTATGGGAAAGGCTCTCTCTCTCTCTTTTTTTTAAAATCCAAAGTGCATAGTAAGAACAAGTCAAAGCATTCCTCTTTTCATAAGCATTTGATAGTCTGATCTAGGCTTTCTCCTGAGAATGCAACTCCGATATCTTGCTCTCCTCTGACACAAACTCATGCAGTTCAGATATTCATCAGCCAGGTAAACAAACTTTGCCGGCAAATAGAAGTCCCACTATTGTAAAGAAAATTGATAAGACAAACAGTACGTATGAGGACCCAACCACTGTATTGTTGGGCAATTTATATGGTTGACCTCCAACTTCATTGATGTAAAATCCTATTGGAAATATTAGGGCTGCCATGCAGAATAGGATCACTGCAAAACAAACAAACAAAATCAAGTTAGCATCTTGTTGAAAGTCAAAATGTTTGCCAGTTTGTACGGCAAATACTGAAAAGAGTGAACAAATATCCTTCTGTTGTTAATACAGAACAAAACATGGTCTGAGGTCCACCAATGCCTAACTCACAGGAAACTGATCGTGTGGGACATACCCTGATCTTAACGGATCCCTGCTCTCTGTTCCAGAGGAAGGTGAAACAAAGACTGAAGTTCCTGTCAGTATGCAATGGCACAAAGTTCATTCCTCGCCCCCAGTTTATTAATCATTTGAACTATGTTCACAAGAGCAAGAATCACTGTTAAAGAAAGATGAATTTTGGAGGACACATTCTTCCACCATTCATTAATCTAATCCGATCATCATGCCTCAGAGCATTTTACAGGTAGTCATTCCCCCTAAAAGTCAATGTAGACTAACGTTCAACATTGAAGAAACTCACTTTCCGTTATTGAAGAGTTCCCTTTTCCCCAAATGTAGTTGCCCTCTCCTATTCTGCCACACAAATCCTTTACACATTTTCTGTACATATTTTGATAACAATAGAAAACACAGTTGTGCGCCACTAGTTTCCTTTAATTAAAATAAACCATTGTTTTCTAAATGCTGAGACACTCAGCCTAGAGCATAAATAAAACATTCTGTTGAAATCTAACCTCCTCTGTAAAGGGCTCCAAGTTCAGACTGCACAAATACAGAGCACCAAACAATTGACTTTTTTTAATTTCACTTGCACAGTTATATAAATATGCATGGATGGTGTTGCTTACAACACATATCACTTTGTGTGGACACAAAAAATACCAGTCACTATAAAAGCTACTTATTAAAATTACATAAGTGGTTTCACTCCTTCAGATACTAATATGGGCTGACATTCCTTGCAATACATTTTTACCCAAATCCACGACACAGCATCCAATATTGTCTAGCTCTGCTGACATCCTCTGTTTTTCTGTAAGTGCTTACGGCATAAATAATCTATTTAGTATTGATCATGGAGTCTGCAAGATACCAAGATCTTGACCAAGGCATAAAATCATGTCCTGACATGGCTTTTCTATGAAGCAACATGATTTTCTTCATGATAAAAAGATTTTCTTCACGATTGTTTTGACGCTGTATTTAAGACTCTATAAATAGGTGAAAAATAGTATTGGGCAGATACAGAATTTTAAGTGGTAGAGTCATACAAGGCAACTATTAGGCTTTCTTTGCATCTGCAAATTAACTTTTATGCTTTATCTTGAAATACAATTATTTGTTGTGATTTAACTTTAAGAATTTCCAATACCCACTGACCCAACAACTAAGCCTACTACTTTGGGTGAAGAAAAACAAAAACCCCAAACAAACCTGCATTGCTCCCACAAAAACTAAGCCTAACTTACACCAAATCATCTTCCCGCCTTCGTAAATCAATTCTAAAACCTAGCCACCTCAAAAATCAATTTAACCCCCAATCAATTCTGCCTCCACCTGAATAAGAGTAATTAATGTAAGCTCCTCCCTCCTGCCAATCAATCAATTAATGCTGGGCCTTACTCCTGTGTAGAGTACAGAAAGTCCTGTACCAAAGTTCTCTACACCACACTCCACTCCCAGCTGGTGGAAAGAGCAGTGGCTCCAGAGAAGCTCTACTCCTTACCTCACCTTCCCATCCTGTGGAAAACGTGTGGGCTCCAGCTGCTATGCTTCCTCAGCCTCCAGAGACAAAACCAGCAGTTCCCCATTCCCATTCAGCTCACAACTGGACAAGAGCTCTAGTCCCTCTAGATGAGCCAGTGATGGGTTTGTACAGCACTGAGGAAAGTTACATTTACATTATCTATACCTGCTTTAATACACTTAGAAAGCTTCAGTTTGTCCAAATTTATTGCTTCCTGTCTGTTTCTTCACATATGAATGTTGAAAAAATCCCCCACTCTCTATGAGCCTTATGTGTATTCCAGGCAGACATTTTATTGCATCTCTTTAGACCTCAAATGTCTCTTCATAAAACTATGAATGCTAAAGTTCATGGCTCATCGCTGGAGAAAAGATTCGTTGGTGTGTTTTTATAGAATAGCCTTTAAATTCTAGTTTAGGTCATATGTGCAATGACTTCAAACTGTTGCTCAAGTATTTGTGTATAACACAATAGGCTAATTTAGCATACTTAGACCAAGACTACAAGAGCAGCTGCATTTCATGTCAGGACTGACATGCACTATCACAATGGTTCTCAACCTGTAGTCTGTGGACCCCTGGGGGTCTGCGGATTATGTCTAAGTGATCTGTGAAAGACTTAGACTGAAAACTGACTCAACAGAATTCCATTATATATACAGACAATAGATTTCCAAAGGGGTCTGCACTTCCATACAAAAATTTCCAAAGAGGTACACACCTCCATTCAAAAATTTTTAGGGGTCTGCAAATGAAAAAAGGTTGAGAACCACTGCACTAGACATGTGAAGCAGCTTACAAAGCACTTGCCTGCACTAGAATCTGTCTCTCAAACTAAAAGAGGACAATATTTAACTTAGTAATTAATATTCAAAAGTCAATAGAGCAGGGGTGGGCAAACTTTTTGTCCCGGGGGCCACATCTGGGTATGGAAATTGTATGGTGGGCCATGAATGCTCACAAAATTCGGGGTTGGTATATTGGAGGGGGTGTGGGCTCTGGCTGGGGGTGCAGGCTCTGGGGTGGAGCCAGAAATGAGAAGTTATGGGTGACTTTCTCCTCTTATTTTCTGGGGAACAGAAGCTCTTCTTTTTTTATGGTATAGGCAGTTCTGAGGGGTCTCTCACAGTCTTGGCTAACTGCAGCAGTAGTGACAGCCAGTGGGGCTTTCTGAGCAAATTAACCTGATTATGATTTGGATTCTGTGGGTCTCAGGGGATGCTCCATCAACAGGAGTTTTAGCCTGTTCTCCCTCAATTTCTTATACCTACTTTTAAATCCTGAGCTGATCTTACATTTGGAGGGGATATGAGTCTCTCCTAAGAAGCAGAGACAATTTGAGTGTCCATTGCTGCAGGAAAAAGACCTATGGCAGGGTCTGGAGCCAAGGACCCAGGATATAACCTGTTACTTGATGCTGTGGTCGAAGCTTGAGAAAAAACAAAGGCCTAGATCACGCAAACGAAAGGAAGGAAGGGGGAACACCCTCTCCCCGGAGCACAAGCTGACCTAAATAATAGAAAAATAAATAATAGTAATTACTAAAAGAAAATATAAGATAGGTAGTAAGCTCCATGGCTAGCTAATGGACACTATCAATGTTCCTTCAAATTTTTTCCGCCATGTGCGGAATACATTTTGTTATATGCACCAAGGTATGTGCGGATGTGCGCCACCAGTAGAAACAAAAAACCTACATATATTTTTAAAGTTACCATAGGGATAATTACTCCAGCCAGTACAGGTTAGGCATTTTAGAACTTGCTACTCAAAGAAATAAATTTAAGTGTAAGAGAAATAAAAATTATGAAATGAATAGACCAGTCAAAACGCTAAAGTAACACACTTTGAAAGAATAAAATTACAGAGAACATATGTGCATTGCAGGAAGTACCAAGAAATAACAACAACAATAATACTATTATGTGTTGGAAGATGTGTGTGAAAGAGACTCTGTGTGCGTGTGTGTGTGTGTGTGTGTGTGTGTACACACACGCACGTGCGCGCTGGCTGCTGGGGAAATCTCAGAAACAGTGCACTGTAGGCACCCATTCACTCACTGTTCACCGCAGCAGCTCCAAGTCCTGAGCCAGGCTGTCCCCCCGCTCTGTGGAGATGGGGTACAGGGGTGGGGGAAGGGGGACACCCTGACATCAGCACGCCCCTCCCCCCACAGCCAGTAGGAGGGTCCCGCATGACATGCGGGGAGGGGCACCTGAACACATGCTGCTGGCTGTGTGCGCTCTGCTAATCAGCTGGGCAGCATTTGAATTTCTCCTGGGTGGCCATGCAAGCGCACAGCTTACAGGGAATACAGGACACTCTGGTATTCCATCTCAAGCCACAGGCAATTGAGTAGGAACTGGTGGCAGCTCTGCTTTTCCCTCCCCACATATACCCTCATATCAGAACATATCTAGAGCACATGGACACTGCTGACGAAAATCTCCACTCAAGTACACGGGCATGCGGACATCCTGAAGAGGAGCACCCATAGGGATGCTACTCAGAGAATCACCTTAATTCAGGACCCTTGTGCATATGCATTATGATCAGGTAATTAAAAACTGTATCATATGCTATTTTTTTCACAGGACCCCTGTCTCATTCAGTGCACTGGATGGAGCCACTTTGGGAATCAATCAGCTTTGTGAAGTGAAGGAGACTTGTCTGTAGAACCCTACCTCATTTGTTGAGGAAATTAGAAGGTGTTCAAGTGTGCTGTAGTGGGCACACACTCTTCTGCATACCTCCACCCCCAAACTTGACCCCTTTTGCCCTGTCCTCTCAAACCTGTTCCTGTCCCAATCCCGTCTTTTCCCTTCATCCCCCAACTCCTGGTCTTAATCTCAAGAAGTTGTGTTACTACAACGCAAGAATTCCAATGGTATCTTAATAGGATGACAAATAAGTTTGGTTAGAAATAAAATAAATCTTTAATCAATATTCTTTCCACTTTAAAAAACAGCTCACAGCAGAAAGTCAGAGTGAATGGAGAATATATCTTTGAAATTTCTCTTCTTATGTCACTCTTTTTAAAAAACACTGGCAAATTGCAAGCTTTATGGTAAGAGGAATCTAAAGATAAAACAGCTTTCAGGACAACACACATTTCAGCTGAAACAATGACTACTTAGAAGGTAGAGATATTTTAAAAATTAAAATATTTAGAATCAATAATACAAGCCACAGAAGTTAAAAAAGAACTTCAAATAAATGAAACTGATTTGCCAAAAGATAACCCTTTGCCTTAGAGTTCGGAACCCAGCTCATCATAAACACTTTTGTAATGTTTGAGGTGGTGTTTTGAGATTAGAGAGACATGATCCCTACCCTGAAGAGTTTACAATCTATATTAGACAAAAGAGACCAATCAGCTAGACAAAGGAAGAAGCTAGTGAAAAGTTGGCTAGAGTAAATAGCAATACTACAAAAGTAATGATTTCTGATATTTAACACTGTTCATTGTTGGAAATGGAAGTGTCAATCACAATGGAGTTGACTTTAAAATAATTAGTCCCATAGTATGCAAGAGCCACTTCAAATTTAATATGTGATATACTAAAGAAGTCGGGGTGATGGCTTTAATTATAGAGGTTCCTTTGTGGAGTACCACCCGTTAAAGTTGAGTTTTTACACACAGCAGGTTTACATCTATTAACATTAAGTACCTGCCAAATCTGTCTATTTCAGTGAGGAGCATACACTTGAATTTTCTAAGTAATTTTCATACTCCCTTCAGTCGCTTTTCAGAATTCAGGCTTATTTAAAATCTCTCAGTCTTATTTCCGCACCCCCACCCACCTCAAATTCTAGGTTTTTTTTCAGGCCTAGTAGAGCTGCCATCAAAACACCAGGACTTAATTTCATAGCCAAGTTAATCCTGTAACAAACACCAAAAAAAAGTAGTCTGAACATTTTTGTGGGGTCTGAAAAATTGTATTCCGTTTATTGGTTATAACTGGTTTCCTTTATCTGTCTGCTCCCTTGGCACTGTAGTGAGGAGACGCGGCCTCCCGCCCTGTCAGAAGGGGAAAGACCTGAGCTTGCCCCTGGTGGGCAGAACCAGGCCACCTGCAGCCGCCCCACCGGAAGCAGAAGGCGGGACAGGAAGCTGGGACTATAAAGGCCAGCCTCCTAGCTCAGTAGGGAAAGGGCTGCCAGAGGAGCAGGACACCTCTTCCTTGCTTCCGGGTCTTGGAGCTGAAGGAGACGGCTACCTGACCAGAAGAATTACCTGAATTGCTGGAGACCAGCAACGCCAATGAACTGCTGGGGCTGCCATTGGCTGTTTACCCCAGAGAGACCGAGGACAACCCCGGAACCCAGGTGCCCCAAACTGGGGAGGGTAGGAAGGAGCCTAAGGATGCCGAATAGGGTTTGGCTGTGGAATTATTGTGAACTGGCCAGCGTGTTGTGGGCGGATCCCCGCTGACCTAGTGGCAAACTACCTTGCCACTAATGGGGCCCTGGGCTGGGATGCAGTGGAGTGGGAGGGCCTGTGTCCCCCTACCTGGAGCACCCCACCTGTGAAGGGTGGCTACTTCCCCACTCACAGGCCAGGAGGCCTGAATTGGTCTGGTGCCCACTAGAGCTAAGGCGCCAGGCGCATTTACTGTCGCTCCCAGTTGAGAGCTAATTCCCCACCCTGAACTGGGCTGTATCGCACGGACTCAGCCATAAACTATGAATTGCCCTGCTTGAGGGACTGGGGTGGAAAGACTAATTAAGGCCTGGGCTGATTGTTGGCCAGGCCTGCTAACTGCTCACTGTCCTGATTGAGGGATTGGGCAGAGGGACTAACTGCTACTTGGATTAATCACCAGGTGGACTCACCAGCTGGGAGCTGCGCCTCACTTGAGAAACAGTGACAAGGCATGGGCTCCCGCCCTGTCAGAAGTGGAAAGACAAGTGCCCCTCCTTACAGGCACAAATGTCTCCCTGCGATGTGCTTCTCTGCACAAAAACAAGAGGTTGCAAGAGGGAGGTTCAGTATGGGCTACTATGAGCAGAGCTGGCCATGTGTGGGTGCTAAAGAGCAGGTCAACGCTACAGGAGAGAGAAGGAAGGAAAACCTTAGCACTTCTTTGCTGACTCTCCTGCTAAGGGAGCTGCTATGGGTCATCAGGAAAGAAAAAGCCTCTGCACTCTGAGCCAGAGTAGGTGCTCTGCAGTGGGCATGCCTTCTGCTAAGATGTAGTTGTGCTGTTTCTTAATAAAATGTTTTTATCCATGTCTTACCTGGAAATTTCCTTTCTTGGAGTAATGAGGGCCATAGATCCATAACACTGGGACTCTATACAGCCTTGGAGGCAGACCAAATATATCCGAGGTGTAGCTCCACCTCTGAGAAACCACCAGTCTACACTTCCAAAGCCTAGGAAAAACTAAGCACTCTAAGGGAACTTAAGCAGTAAGACAAAACAGAACAATCCTCATCCAGAGCAAGCAATTCAATGAATAATCAACTGAACACCAATTAATAACTCAATGTCTTTTCCCAATTAACAGTCCATTCAGAGTGGGTTGGATCTGTGAACCTCATGACACCTGAAAATTTCCTTTCTTGGGAAGGCAGATATATTTTCCTATTCTTATTCATAATGAGGTCCACAGATCTGACATTAGGATTTTTATAGCAGTTGTCCACTTGGTGGCACGGGGGCACTATATACAGTTAAGTACAGGTAACATTTTCCTAATAAAAACTGGACTACTACAGCCCGGAGCACCCACTTACGGAAGGCAGCATCAGATGACAACTGGATGTCCAGTGTATAGCATCTGAAGGTGTTGTGACCAGATGACCCAGGTGACTGCTTTACAGATTTTCTTGTCTGAGGCATATGATCTATCTGCCCATGAAGCTGCTACAGCATTGAGGGAGTGAGCTCTGATATTTGAAGATGAAATTAGGCTTTTTGACTTGCATGCTTCTGATATACAATATCTCAGCCACCTGAAAATGGATGATTTTTGAGGCTCTTTCCCGTTGACACTGGATAATAAAGCACAAACAAAGCATTTGTCTTTCTGACCTGATTTGTGTGGTAAATATATACTTTGAGAGCTCTGCAGTCATCCAAAGTATGCCACAATTTCTCTCTGGAGTGTGATGGATCTGGACAGAAGGATGGAAAAACAATTCCCTGTGTTCTATGGAATCTGGAGTTAATCTTTAGTCTGAAGTCAAAATCTGTTTGCATACCCCGTTAGCCTTATGACACGCAGTACTGAAGTTCCAGAAAAAAAGCTAACTCGGACACCCTGCACATAAACATGACTTTATTTAGGCATAAGCTTTCATGGGCTATAATCCACTTCATCATCTGATGAAGTGGGTTTTAGCCCACAAAAGCTGCTTTTTTTGGGGGGGTGGGCTGATACAGACTAACATGGTTACCCCTCTGAAACCAGAAAAATGACTGTCATCCAAAAAGGCCATTTTAATGGTTAGAAAGCAATGAGATCCCTTCATGAATTGTTCAAATGTAGGGCTTCTAATGGCACTGAGAACCAGCTAAGAGCCAAAAATAATAAACCTTTATGCACACAAGAAAGATGTAGAAGAGATGCTGCTCTCCTCAGAAAAATGCAGGATATCTATGTAAGATTAAATTCACTACCTGTCCATTTCACTAAAGATGCTAGACAGACAGCAACTTGACTTTTTGAGAGTCTGAACTGTCAGGCCTAACCCAAACCCATTTGAAGAAATTAGAGGATCTGTAGTCCCAATGCAGATGTGGGGGTGAAACCCTGGTGCTAGCCCCAATAATTAAAACTCAACCAGGCCCTTGAATAGGCTGAGTTAGTAGATTTATTTCTGGAAATGAAAATTGTGAGTATTAGATCTCTGAATAACCTCTTTGGCTTAAGAGGCTCTGGTTCAAGAACCAGGCAGCTGGTCTCAGACTGTCTGAATTCTGATTGGCCCTTGTAATAGCATATCCCTTCTGAATGGAAATCAGGTGGCAGGTCTTTGTACCATATCAAGGAGATTGTAGAACCAAAGCCTCTTTGATCGGAATGGGGATACCAGAATTATCAGTGCTGCTTCTCTCCTAATCTTCTGTAGCATTCTGGTGTGAAGAGAAAAAGGCAGGTAAGGCATAAAAGAATCCCTTTTGGCTATTCTTTGCAACAAGGCATCTCTTGCCTTGGGTCTGTGATCCCACTGGCAAGAGCACAACACTGAAACCTTGTGATTCAGGTGGGAAGCAAACAGACCTACAGCTGAGATACTAAATATCTTTACCAGGAGATGAAACAACTGAGTATAGGTCTCATTCTGGAGGACTGAAGTTTTGCCAGCTGAGCCAGTCAACCATAAAATTCAGTTTTGCCTTGGATGTGAAGATAAGTTGATTGCAGATTCTCCTTTGCCCACCTCATCAGGAGGTGAGCTTCTCTTTGAAGGACTATAGTCCTTTTTCCTTTTGTCTGATGTATGATATGGCTGAGGTGTTGTCTGTCATGGCCAGTGCATTAGGTAAATTTAGATGTGGGAGAAGAGCTTTGAAACCATACCGGATTGCCCTGAGCTCTCACCACTTTATGCTGTGCTTTCTCTTGTGTTTGGACTAGACCCCTTGGGCAGTCCTTGAACCGATGAGAATCCTCCTTGGATGAGACACCTTCACTGAGGTGCAGATAAGAGACAGCTGAGGGATAAGAGAAAGCTCTGTAGCAACCTCATGTGAGCACTGGACATCTAAGAATAACCACAGAGGAGATCACTGATCCCAAAAGAGTATGAACTGGTACTTCCCTTGAGAGGTTGACTATTTTGATAAGAGTTCTCTGCTTCTTGTGTCTTTGCTGCAATAAACAACTTTGTAGAGGGCAGTGACCATTCCCACTCAGAGACTGGAAATACACTGAGACCTAATTGATTCTTTCACAAAACCTTGGTTCTGAAGTATCCTTATTGCTTTGGTGGTATAATCAATAAAGGAGTCACCCAGGAATGGGTAGACTTAGATCCTTTCCTGTCAGAGAGCAGATATTAACACTACCAGCACTTTTTTGTAAATACAGCAATGGTTTAGCAACAGCATTGCAAGTATTGGTAATGTGGTGCTCTGAGGATAAAGCTTAGGAAGAATCTGTGAGACTGTCAAACTGGATATAGGCATTCTTCATACCTACGGATGTCACGGAGACCCCCATTGATGGCGGCTAACGTGGATGTTACGGTCTCTATCTTGGATTTTTTTTTTTTAATGGATCTGTTGAGATACTTGATGAGAAATGCTCTATAGCTTTTTTTTTTTCCTTTTTAAATAAAGGTACAATATGGAGTAAGGTCTTGATTCCTCTGAAGAGGATGAACAGATTAAATTATTCCCATTGTAGCAGATGGGATGTAGCAGATTTATATGGCTCTCTGCACACCCTGACTCCTCCGCTTTCTTAGGCAGAACCCTTAGGACATGTGGTGGGTGGGTTTTTTTAATTTTTTTTTATTTTTAAAGACCGAGACAGCACACTTGCAACACTGTCCACCCGGATGACAGTTCTTTTCTTTATTTATTGTTGGCCTGAGACCCCCAGATAGTTTTTATGTCCAAAGGATGCGGCTGAGATTATGCCTGTGTGGATTTGGCTGCCTATGAAGGGTCTGTATAGTGAGGAGGCCACTCTTTCAGGTAAAAATTTTTCCCCAGTTAGAAACATCTAGTGCTTGACCATCAGAAAAAAAGGCACAATTCACTTTGATAGTGATAACAGGAGGACTTTTGACTGGTGTACACCAAGGAACTTTCTGAAAGATATGGAAACTCACAACGGGAGCTGAGGAGGACAGCCAAATACTTTCCCAGTCTTTAGGTGTGTTAGGAAAATCCTTACCCCACTGCCTCACACTCAAAGGATGCATAAGGAGGGATATATAGCTATAGCTTGTCTGAGGCATCAGCAAACATCATAATTGTAGATCACCGTCCTCTGTACACTTTTTAATCAGTCTATTCTCTGGTGTTTTTTATTTTAATAATTATTTGAGTCTTTAGCTATGATTTGGAGTACTGGCCTTCCTCCTATAAGCAGGGAGAATTCCCTTTGTGGGGTTGTGTGTATGCATGGCTACAGGAAACCGCATATGTCCACAGTGTGCACTGACTTGCCATGCTGCACTCTGTGAGGATGAAGAGGGGAACCCAACACTGACTATCCCCTGTGCTGGGTGATCCAGGGAACTAAGTGCCTAGGATTTCTGCCTTGCTGCACTCTATGACAGTGAGCAGAGGAACCAGACACTGAGGATTATCTGTCCTGATGCATTCTGCAGATTTATGCAGTTTGAGGGAAACTGATTTCACTTTATGCCTCTTAGGAGTGCCTCCTAGAGGAATCCCCTAAATCAGACTCTTAGAAAATGAAGGGGTGGAGGTTGTGTGTTTTATGTTGGGGTGACTAGAGAGGTCTGAACATCTTTCTTATGCCTACCTTAATCCTCATCAGAAGGAGAGAGACATTTTAGACTGATGGTTTGCATGGGAGTGAACCTTGTGGTTACCTCTTTTGAGTAGCCCCAAGAGAGTAATTTTGTGTTGGATGGGGTTCCAAAGCTGCTCCATGGTCAGACATAGCTGTGAATGTGGGCTCCAGGGGTTGGGTGGGAAGCTTCCCTGGCCCTCAGATACTGTGCTTCACACTACACTCACCCCAAGTTGTGGGGTAGGAGGAGGAGTTGCCATTTGCTGATGCCAGGGCAAATGCTGTCCCCTGTCACGTACCAGGTTAAGGGATTTTTGTAGATGAGCTACTACCATTGCTTCCAGGAAGCTCTTCTGCTTAGGGAGGGAGACTGAAGGAAACTCTGCCCCTTCCTGAGCACTGAAGAAGCTTGGATCTTCACAGAACAGGCAATTATCTCCATGGAGGCACCTAATCAGAGGGCAGGTGCAAGGAGACACAATGTCAGGTTTTCCCTCTTGGCCTTCTCCACCGTGCTGCACTACATGTGGGTGTGCAGGGAATACAGAGTCCTCCAGTGACTGAGAAGAAAGGGAATCCTCTCTGTCAATAAAAGCAGATCCTGACAGCTTGGAGAGTTTAAGCCATTTCCCCCCCAACCTTTTTCCCTCCCCTGAATTTCCTCTGCAGCAGGGACGAGCTGGCCTGCCTGCCTGCCGCTGGAGACGCAAATGGAAACTGGCAGTTTCTCAGAGGCGAAGCCACACCTCCACTGCCTCTGATTAACACGTTTGGTCTGCCTCCAAGGCTGCTTAGAGCAGTGGTTCTCAACCTTCCCAGACTACTGTACCCCATTCAGGAGTCTGATTTCAGCCCTGGGTGGTGGGGTTTTGGCTCCAGCATGTATCTTAGCTTTGTGGGGGCCCTGCTTGCCACGTCTAATGCTGGCCTTGCACTTGCCACCCCCAGGTCGAGAAACTCTAGTATAGTATTTAGAGCAGTATAAACAAGTCACTGTCTGTATGAAATTTTAGTTTGTACTGACTTTGTTAGTGCTTTTCACGTAGCCTGTTGTAAAACTAGGAAAATATTTAGATGAGTTGACATGCCCCCTGGAAGACCTTTGCGTACCCTCAAGGGTACATGTAACCAATGTCATGGATCTGTGGACCTCATTATAAATAAGAAAACAATTTTCATGAGAATTGTAACAAAATAGAGCTAGCATCAACCCTGCATCAAATGTTCACAGGAAGATACTTCAACAGGACTGATTTCAGGGCAATAATGAGACCAAGGTCCACCAACACCCTCCTCCACGTGGGGGTAAAAAAGGCTTCAACCATTTCATTATTCCAGCCATCAGTGAGTACCAGCCACACCGGCCAAATTAAGAGTTCACATGACTCAGGAACAGCCTAACCATCCCCACTCCTGCACTCCCATTTCCTTGGGCCACTTTGTTACGTTCCCAGAGGGGAGAGGGGCTGGAGGCTACCATGGTCCAGAGGTGTACTTCTTTCTTCCTCTACCCTGGGGCTGCAGCAGGTGATCAGCACTGTGACTATAAAGCCAGGATCCCAAAGATCTTCCCTTGGTTCTCAGCCACTTCTGGATACCAAACCCTTGATTTTAAAGAAGAGGATTATTTCCATAAAGCAGGAATTTAAAAGGAAAAGCATTCTGTCTGATCAGGGCAGAGTTTTATCACTGGTCTCAGGCAACAAACCCCACCCAGATTTGTTTAAAAAAAAAAAAAATTCTACCAGTTTAATCCTTCAGATAGGCTTACTTCGTAGCTGAAGTCACTTACTTCCAGTGAATGCTATCCAGCGGGCATATTTAGTAGCTTCTCTTCGCCAGTGGGAAGCCACTAGCAAACCACACGTGACAGTCAGTGAAATGATTCCCATAATGATGAAAAATAATGTGGTGACCCACTCAGGAGGCAGCCGTGGAGGAATACAGGTCCTGTCACGTCCATGGATGGTTTGACACTGTCGCACAAGGCCAACTGTGAGTGCACCTGAAAATACAGAGAGATAAGTCTTAGCAGGATTTACTTTTCCAAAGTAATATTCTGAGATGTCCTCATCGTCCCCATGGAAGGGCTCAGTGTCATACCAAGACTCAGTCTAGCCAAAGAGGTTGGATGCGACTCTCCTATGGAGTCTGTCAATGTCATTTAATGTCAGCTAGAGTGGTGACTGGGGAAAGGGAGGGTCATTTAGGTCATTGCTCTATCCCTTCCCCGATTTCTAGTGTCAGGGGAGATTCCTCTGGCATTCCTCTAATTTCCTCCTGCCAAGCATGGAGTGGGGGAAAATGAGACTCCTCCCTCAGGAACCCCCTATGAGTCAGCTGGTCTAGCGCTGCACGCATTTTGCTCAGCACCGCATTCAGAAAGGTAACACAAGTAAAGTGTTTCTTCACACCTGTAAATACAAATTTACTGCTGTAAGGCACTACGCATGTGTGTGTCTAGATCATAGCTGGAATGTGCCTTTTGAAGGATGCACTTGAGAACATCCCTTTCAGAATTCTTTCATCCAAGAGGGGTAGGTCGGTTCTTTTGATAGTTAAACAGGCAAGTTATTAAATACATGCTAGGGTTTCTATATTACCAGTTTTAAAGGTCACGTCAATCCATTCAGTACACAGGATGCAAGAGAGTGGGTCTAATTCAGGGGTTGGCAACCTTTCAGAAGTGGTGTGCCCAGTCTTTATTTATTCACTTCAATTTAAGGTTTCGCATGCCAGTAATACATTAATGTTTTTTAGGAGGTCTCGCTCTAAGTCTGTATATTATATAACTAAACTATTGTCGTATGTAAAGTAAACAAGGCTTTCAAAATGTTTAAGAAGCTTTATTTAAAATTAAATTAAAATACTAATTTTTACGCTGGCAGCCCGCTGCCAGCCTGGGGTTCCGTTCACCCAGACCGGCAGTGGGTTGAGTGGGACCGGTGGCTGGGACCCCAGACTAGCCCTGCCCACAGAGTGGGTACCTACCTTCTCCCTGGTTCTAGCTTTTTTTTTTTCCCCCTCTCCCTCTCTCTCTCTGAGAGTGGGAGTGCACTGAGCACAGGGGTGAAGGAGCAGGCTGGGGGTTGGGGTGTAGGGTCTGGCCAGGAGCTTGAATGAGGGAGGGGGCTCAGGGTTGGGGCAGGAGATTTGGGTGTGGAGTGCTTATCTGGGCAGCTCCCCTTTGGTGCAGGTGTGTGTGTGTGCGCATGAGCTCCCGTTTGGTGCTCAGGATGGGGGTGGGAATGTGGGGGGTGCAAGTGTTAGGGCATGGGGGGGCTGGGTATGTGGGCGGGGCTGGAGTCAGGGCTGGGGTTGTGGGGCAGTGCAGGGGTCAGGGCAGAGGGCTGGGAGTGTGAGCTAGGGTTGTGGGGGTGCTCCCAGCCCCCTGCCCAAAGCGGCTCACGGCAGGGGGCTGGAGGGGATATGCCCTGATTCCACCCCCTTTCCCCAAGTCCCCGTCCCAACCTCTTCTCCGCCTCTTCCCTGGAGCGGTGAGCGCTGTGTGGCTCCGCTTCTCCCCCTCCCTCGCAAGGGCCATCAGCTGATCGGCAGCAGGAAGGGAGAGGAGGAGGGGCAGGAACCCAGCACGCTGGGGGAAGAGGTGGGGGAAGGGGGCGCAGAGAAGAGCAGGCCGGGGCGGGCAGGATTTTTAAGTGGCAAGCTGCTGCCTGCCAGGGTCCTGGCCGCTGGCCCCGCTCAGCCCACTGCCAGCCTGGGTTCGGCAGCGGGCTGAGCGGGGCCGGCAGCTGGGACCCGGCGGGCAGCAGCGTGCCATTAAAAAATCGGCTCACGTGCCGTCTTTAATACGTGTGCCATAGGTTGCCGACCCCTGGTCTAATTATTACAAATATTCTAATCTGCCACAAAGTGCAGCCTACAGGAAAAAGAAACAGAGGTCATTAAAGTTATAGTTTACCTTCAGTTTGGTAATGGAAGAGTCATTTAACACACAGAATATAGGAAAGACAATAATACAAAACTCTGCATTGCAAGTGGCACAAGATTAGATAATTTTGATTTTAAGTTTAAATGTACTGCTTTCAAGCATGGTTGCTGGAATTGGGGGTTTTGGGGGTGCGGCCAGGTTTCCATCTTTTTCAGCATTTACAGTTTTGTCCAGTGGCTTTCAGCACCCCCCCACTATAAAAATTGTTGCAGTGCCACTCCTTTCATGACCCACAAAGTGTTACAGTCCAATACTAACCGCAAAACTTAATTTATTAGAAAATTTGAGCCCAGACATAAAATGAGATTCAAAGAGACTGTCTGCCAGTGTCTCTAAAATCTTGAATCCTGCATTTTGTGGAACAATCAGTTCCACCCCTACTCCCAAATCCTTTTCACATGTGAAGATTTCCTACAGCCAAATCAAAGGTAAACTCAGTAGTGCATGGTATTATCTTACATTAGTTAAAAAAAATCAACATTCCCCTCCCAACACACACGCACAAATATTAGACACTGTAAACAAGTGTTGCTATACTTAAAAGGACACTTTAAAAATGGAGAGGGAAGGAGGTTGGACAAGTACATACAATGGAACTGGGAAACTGGAGTTCTGTGAGCCATTCGGGACTTGAAAAGATTTCTGTAGTCTATTCTCAATGCTTTTCCAAAAAAGAAAATATGCAAACCGAAAAACACAACTCACTGACCGGAACAATGGCTGGTGTTTACACCTACCCGCCAGGATGCCAGGGCCAGAAATAGGCACAAGCTCCTTTTGTGAGTGCACACAGAGAGCCTGCTCATGCTCCCAGCACTCATGCTCCCAGCAGAGTCAACATTTTTAAAACAAGCAGAATTAGGAATAAACAAGTTCTGAATCAACTCTGTTAAACCAATTCTGGAATCTGTTCATGTCGTTTGGGGCCTGAAAAAGCAGGAAAGCTTGTTTTTCTTTTCCAGTTTATGAACAAACAGGAAAATGAAGGTGAAAATGACTGAGTTAGCTCATATTGACCTGGCTGACAGTCAATTTTTTAAGTATTTAATTTAACATTGGTTTCAGAGTAGCAGCCATGTTAGTCTGTATTCGCAAAAAGAACAGGAGGACTTGTGGCACCTTAGAGACTAACCAATTTATTTGAGCATAAGCTTTCGTGAGCTACAGCTCACTTCATCGGATGCACCGATGACATTATGCTACTCAATATGAGTATTACAGTAATTTAATCTCTAAAAGTGGAAACAAATCACACTAAAGCAAAGGTTTTCAAACTGTGGGGTGCCCCCCACAGAGGGTGCAAACATGGAATGTTGGGGAGGGGCATGGCAATGCCAGGCAGCTCAGGCTTCAGCCCTGGGTAGTGGGGCTTGGGCTTTGGCTTCAGCAGGGTAGGGCCCACTCCTTAGTTTTTGCCCTGGGCCCCAGGGAGTCTAACGCTGGCTGTGGCAGGAAAGTCTCTTTATCCATGTGAGTTCTGGGAGTGAATGCAGAAGATCAAACACCCAGAAGGTGAATGTCCCTCTCCAGGCACTTGAGGCACTGTATGTGGCTGTAGTATGCCGGGAAGACATCTGGTCAGGAAGTGCATATTTTAACCCCAGGCTCTTCTGCTTTTTCAGTTCTGCCATAACACAGAACTGAAAGAGAATCACTGACTGACTAAATTAACTGCTAACGCCAGGATGGATAAAAATCAATTGTTTAAAAAAAAAAATCTGATTTTTTTGATAAAATGCTTTTTTGAGGAAAAAACCTGGCTAAAGATACATTATAGCTCAAAGATATCTCATCATGGAATAGGGATTATAAATTCTAATTCTATAGTAGGAGACAATATATTCATGTAATGTTTAAGAAAAGTTTTGTGAATGAGTTCCAATAGTTCATGGATTAGGGACCCAATCTTATGGTGTTCTAGGGGTTTCTGTATAGATTATTTGGATTAATCTTTATCTACCCAATGGGACTCAGTGCTCAGTCTAGAAGATACCATCAGAGATGCTTAATTTTGCAGTTCTCAGACTGTGTGGATTTGTGTCTCCAGAGATAACATGCTTGTTAACAGCAAAAATGTTTTAAAATAAATATAGAGAGGTAAGAAATAACAGGCTTCAACCCTATTGTCCCTCTGCAAATTTGTGTACACAGAGTCAATCCCTCACCTCTCTCTGAAAGTGCAACGTTTCAAAAAGTTCAATGAATAGAAGATTGTTGGAGGCGGAATAGATCTGGACAAGGAGAAGAAGTCTGGAGATAAATACGAGGAGGGAGGGACAGGCAGTAGAAACAAAAGTGGAACTGTTTGAGCAACATATTCCAGAAGTCTAGAGGTCTTTCTGAGTGTAGCCTTCACTGATTTGAGATCTACCATACTATTCTCTCACTAGAAGGGAAAACCTATAATGGCAGCAATCTGTAAAAGAGACCCAGTTTAGGAATATTTTAATGAAGTTCCTCCACCTGTGGGTAAGACAGGCATGCATGCAAAATGCAAACAGTGCAACAAAGAAATGCAAGACCTGGTTGCCCGAATGAAGCAACATCATGAGAAGTGTTCCTTCTCAGGAGGAAGCTGCATTGAAGATGATGAAAGGAACATGTCTGAACATGCAGGATCTTCAGGTTGGTAAACTTTTTTTTATTTCATACTACTTTCTTAAGGACCAGCTGTCTTCCTTCTGGACTATTCTTGAATTCTCACATTTGAGCAAAAAATATAGTTGTTACTCTGTGGAACTATTTTAGATGCAGTTGTGATAGGCTGTTTTTTTTCACAATTTCACCTTTAAAGTAGAACTGAGTATCAGTGAATGCAATGAGTAATACTAAATGAGCAGTGTGGTAATAATAAATTAAATAACTGCATTGATTTATTTTGCTTAGGAGAATCCATCCTCAACATACAGGATTCTGAAGACTATCCACCTTCTAGATTACCATCATTTTCTATACTTTCAGAGTTATCTGCCAATGGTATGTTTCAGTCACATCATGTATGTCACATAGCCACAGTATATCACCTGTAGCAAAAGGAAAAAAAAATCTCCATCATCCAGAAACAACCACAGATAAGTTTGTGAGCTAAGGGTGAACCATTCAAGAAATATGTTTGCTGATGATTTAAAGGAAGTCACACCAGTGAACTGGAGGAAGTCACTTAAGCACTTGGATTCAGAGACTGTTGAAGTGATAATCTCACTTTTTACAGCAGTAGCTTCTTCTGCCAGTGTAGAAAGAATATTTTCTTCCTTTGGACTAATTCATTCCAAATTGAGAAATCGTTTGGGGCCTGAAAAAGTAGGAAAGCTTGTTTTTCTTTTCCAGATTATGAACAAACAGGAAAATGAAGGTGAAGATGACTGAGTTAGCTGCAGAAGAGTTAGCTCATATTGACCTGGCTGACAGTCAATTTTTTTTTTTAAAGTATTTCATTTAACTATTTTAGTTAAAAACAATTTTAACAAATCTGATTTAAAAAAACTTGAACGTTCAACTAAATTCAAAAACGTATATGCTTGTTTTGTTAAAATATTATGTTTGCTGTTGAACAAAAAAATCCAGAATACATAACATTGTTGTTTTAGTTAAATAAAACAATTTAAATGTCTGTCTGGCGATGTTCTCCTCCCAATACAGCATGGCAAGAAAATCCTCCAAATATTAATCATTAACCTGTTGAACTGGAGATAGTTCACCTCCCAATGACTTCATAAATATGTTTCAATTACCTCTGGTAAATGAAATAACCAAACAATCATTCATTTTCTGATATAGCTATAAAACTAATCTGAAATGTTTTTGAAATAAATCACTGTTTAAAAATGTATAGCGTATACCTTCTAAAAATGAACCATACATTTATCTCTGAGTCCTGGAAGTAGTACAGGATAAGTAAGGTTCTAACTACGAACAAGAATGCACTTATGTAGAAATCCATTATTAAATTGAGTCTTCCTGACTTGTGATTTAAATCATTATTTAAATCAAATCCATCCTGGCTAACTAAGAAAAAAGCAACTCTGGCTCCAAAGAGACCGGAGAGGTTCACGTCTGTCCAGGCATATGGCTGAAAGGAACAGAGGTGGCAAGGGCATTCTGCCCTTTATATAGGCTTGTCTTCAGAATGTCGGTGATGTTGAAGGGAGGGGCTGGGAGCACAAGAGTGCGCTAGTTGACGCTGCTAGAAGGAGATTCCACCCCAAAGCACAACAAGTAGCGCAATATTCCATAAGTGGGAATATGCAGAGCCACTCGACGAACTGCTTAGAGGAAGAGTATTGGACTTCCTAGCTTCATACTTAAGGGTTTGATAATAAATACAGAGCATTTCTATAGTGGCTTTTTCCTCAAAGTTCTTTACAAACATTAACCCTTGACACCACTGTGAAATAGATACATAAACCAAAACAAAGAGGTGTTAAACTTCTGATCCTGTTCCCACTGTGGCAACACTCCTGTTGATTGCAGACCTCAACAGGAGCAGGACTGGGCCCATAGTGAATTGTCCAAAGCCTTAGAGCAGTGGTTCTCAAACTTTTGTACTGGTGACCCCTTTCACACAGCAAACCTCTGAGTGCGACCCCCTGGTAAATTAAAAACACATTTTTATATATTTAACACTATTATAAATGCTGGAGGCAAAGTGGGGTTTGGGGTGGAGGCTGACAGCTCACGACCCCCTATGTAATAACCTCACGAGCCCCTGAGGGGTCCCAACCCCCAGTTTGAGAACCCCCGCCTTAGAGTCTTGTAAATTCTGTCTCACGTGCAATCACTATTGCAACTGATTTACATATATACACACATGCCAAAGGACAACAGTGAATATTTGTCAAAGAATTCAACACAAAAATATTTCTACATGTTGTGTTCAATCATTTCAGCCGTTTACCTAACACAAACAGGCAAACTGATACCTGGCAGCTGCCTGACACACTAACTCAGCAAATGAAATCTCAATTAGCTTTTCATAGCCCACTGACAAGATGTGGGGAAAGACAAGGCAAAAATATTGGACCAGATGTAGTTTTACGCCAATATCTGCAGGACACTTCACGTGTAGCTAGAAAAGGGCCACTGCTTCACTATTTGGGAGTCATCAAGTTCTATCTAATGTATAGAATGAAAAGGAATTTGTCACTCAGAGTAAGAATTATAGCACAATAGCTGGAAATTCAGTAAATGTTCAAAGGTGCTGGATTAAACAGCTGTGGAAACTAACTCTTTTTAGGCACAGAACGGATAGAGCACAGGAACAGGGCCCTCCATCCTTACAGTGCCCACTAACTACTCCTGCGGGAATTCTGCATCAAAAAATTAAAAATTCTGCACACAATATTTTCAAATTCTGCAAAATTCTGCATATTTTATTTCTCAAAATAACACAATATAATCACGCCAGTTTCAATTATTTTTGGTCATTTATTTCAAAATATGTGTCAGCAAGTATGTTCGTAACAATACATATAACAAAAAAGATTCAGAAAAAGTTTTTTGACAAATAGATTCCTTACTAGGCATATTAATACAGAACTGAGTAATAATTCATTTAAACTACAATATAGAATCATATTTCATGCACCCCTTTCCCCCCCAAAGCAATGCAAAATCTTGGGGGAGTCAGGGGTAACAGAGAGGGAAGTAAGTTGCTGGGAAGGAGCCTGGGTATGAACTTGGAGGGTTGTTCGGTATGGGTAGGAAAACAATGGAACAGGATTTTTGGGGAGGTTGGGGGGAGACCGTGAGGGAGCTTCCCCCACTAGACCCTGGCGGACCCCTAGCCTCTCCCATTCAGTCAGGCACGTGTTCCTATCCGCATGTGTCTCTGTGCCCCCACCCAGCCACCCTATGTAGCCTACCCAGCCTACCCTACCCAGCCTGTCCCTATGTAGCTCTTCACCCCCTCCCGTATCACAATGTGGCCCTGGCCCCTCCCTCCCCCCGTGGCTCTGTGCCCTCACTCCATTCAGCCTCTGCCCCAGTCTGTCCTCCTACTAGTCCTTATAATCCTCTGTCTGACCACCTTCCCCCCAGCACCCCAGGCTCTCTGTCTCCCTAAAGCCCATCTCCTGACCTGGCCTGGCAGGTGCTGCGAAGGCAGGCTCTCTCTCTTCTCTAGCTGGCTGGGAGTGGCTGCTGTGTTCTATTGCCACAGCGCCCTCTGGTAGTCAAAAGGTGGAACTACAGAAAGTTATTTTCTGCGGGGAGCTGCTGCTCTGTTCTATCGCCACAGCACCCTCTGGTGGGCAAAAAGTGGAACTGGAGCAACTTTTCAGCAAAAGCTTTTTTCTGTGCAAAAAAATAAAAATATGCCTGGATCATTAATTATGCACATGCAGTGGTAGAGTTTCCCCAGGAGTAACTAACAGACCCTGAACTAGAGGGACCACTTGAAGGTATGGGAAAGAATCTCTGTTTCCACACCATGTCTAACCCCAGGTTTCCTGCTGAGACTGCCAGCAAGGGCGTAAACTAGTGCCAGTCATGGAAGTAGTATAGGATACAGATATCTGGTCCATTAGGAACTGGATTCAAACTGCCAATTCCTTTCACATAGGTCAAACAACCTTTAGCGTTAACAAGTCAGTCTCTACTGATTTGGGCTCAATTTAAACCAGTAACCTAGAAATGAGAGGTTTCATAACTCTTTCCCTACCCCTGCATTGTCCCCAAGTCATCCAGCCCAACAGAAATATTGTCATTTTTAAACACAGCATATTTATGCCAAAACATCCACCTGAATCACTTACAAAAATACTCCTTTGCAAACATTTGAGAGCATAGCTTGACTAATAATTCAATGCAGTTTTACCAGTCTCATAAAAAAAAATCAAGCATTTCATATTTGTGTAGATATATCTGTCTGCTGCTTAAAACTACACCCAACTTCAACTCTTCCAACACAGCCAATCAAATGCCATCTTACTCTTGTTTCCTAGGTAACCAACAGAGCTACCAAGAAGGAAATCCGTACAGTGATGGAAAGAAATGAAGATTGTTGCAGCTATTTCCCTCCCTAACATCTATGAATTATTAAAAGTGTCACAATGATACCAGGACTGAAAGACACAGTGGCATAAGCAATGCACATAACATCAGATTATTACTGTTCTTCATTATTTGCTTGTAGCAGCATCCAAAATTACCTATGTAACGTATGGCCACAGAAAGACTGTTCCTGTCCTGAAGAGATTACAACCCAATAAGAAACAGACACAAAAAAGGGTGAAGGTGGAGAGGGGATACCAAGTCAGAAGTATAATAAAAGGTCACATGGCCCACAAGTGATGTGCAAGTCCTGCAGTACATTAATGCAAGCTAAAAAAAGTCTATTTATGAGATATTTCCTTTGTTCTTAAATCTTTCTTACCTCTTCACCTCGCTACCTCCCCATCATCAGTCCTCACCTATCACCCATTGCTATTGAACCTGTTACATTTTCCTGTTTCTATTGAAAAAAAAAAACAACAACAAACTACTCTATTTAAAGACATCAGATTCTATCCACCACAATCTGCCCTAGCCACAGCCTTTATTCCAGTCCCGTTACACTCCTACCTCCCAAAAGTCAACCACTTCCTTGGCACAAATGCTCACTGCTAACATCAGACACAGTACTGTTACCCTTACAGAGGAGGTTAAAATAGCCAACTGTCACCTATTTACATTCTACATATACTTGGCTTCCTAGTCCCTGGATTTGATCACCAAGGGAGCGGGGTGGGGGAAGCATTTTCCATAAACGAACAGGGGAAGCAGGTTCCACAGTCTGACAGAACCCACATCTTCACCAACAGGACTCAGTGTAGAGCCATTCTGTTTACTATGGATTTTGTTTAATAGGGTGATGGTAGGTAAATTTTTGCCTTACTGTAGATTGTGGCACAGAACTTAGATGCCATCAATATAAAACACTTAGGTTTTGTGTGTTTTAAGAATGATTTAAGTAGATGAGGCCAGGCTAATTGGGCACTTTAAATAAAAAGGGAAGAATTGTGGTTTTCTAACATTCACACGCCACACACGCAGGATAGCTTCTTGTATATAAATAGTGGAACAGATCAGCTAAGATTTCCCCCCATCTTCCACACACACTTTTTTTTTTGAGCAGAGGAAAAGAAAAGAGCTGGGGAGGGTTGTTCATTGGAGCGGGAGGGTGGGAAGGCACTTTTTATGAAGGCAAAGTTACAATAAAACGTTAGAATATTACATTGTACATTACTTGTTCGGGATCAAGTTAATATTTAAAAACCTGGCTAAAAATTCTGTCTTGCTGACTGGAGAGCTTTCCTCCTCTTCATAAACTGGAAAGGGTAACCAAAATTTCTAGATTCCTCTTCTTTTTGTATATGAGCTTAGTGTGAAAGCCCTCCATTACAAGAACAGTCCATATTTTACTATACCCAAATTCAATAGGAGGGGATCTTATTTATACAATAATGTGCAATACAGGGTCTAGCTGCTAACAAAAAGAAAAATTAATTTATCTTTCTGTTTAAAATGCAGCTCCTTTACCGGAGCATTAAGTAAGTAGATCGGAGATCTCTAGGAAGCGGGCATTTTGTCATAAAATGAATCTGTAAGAGTTTCCTCTCAAAACTGTTTAATTCCTGAACACAGCCACCACATATGCAATAATGTTCCCCTTTCCCTACAACCCCACCAAAAGAGCACCTTCCTAGTAGCAAAAATGATGATGATCTCAACTGGAGTTCAATGTAATCTATATAGTTATTTATAAAACTTTATCACCCACACAAACTTAAGATGCACAGCCCCTTTCCTATATTTAGAGACCCATTCATCCAGATCCATTTTTTTGGTCCAAATCTCTTTCCCATCTTTTCATCTGGGTTGTTTTCCTATCAAGATCTTTTTCAATCAAAATTGTATATATCTTAGAAATTAAACCTTTTGTTCCAGCTTGCTCCTGGGTCAACTCCTCAAATGTGTTAAAGGTCTAGATAGTCACCTGATATCCAGATTTCACAATAAAATCTTTGACTTGCAAATGTTGAAAGTCAAGTGTGTCTAAACTCTACACAGCTGGTAACTGGAAAGGAGCAAGGCCCATACCCACTTTATAGCAGCTACAGATTTCAGCTCGCTCTCTTTTTAATAGTGGTGGCCTGCAGAGATGACAGGTTCCAACACTCTATGTTGCTTGACGCATGTGAAGACCCCAAGGATCAAGATGGAGCATGGTGTGGACTAATACTCTCTATTAAACATTAAGGATGACCATAGGACTTACTTTAGCCACACTAGCCTTAAGCATGTCTGCTTGCTTCCCACCTGCAGTCAAGCCTCTGATGGAGGCTTCCATCAGCCAGTCGAGGCACAGATGAGGACTTGTGGTGGGGGATAAATAGGACTAATTCAGATTTTAGACTAGACTACAGTAGTTGTAATGTAACCCCCTTAGTACAGAATAAGCAGAAGCTGTTTTGAAAGAGTATATTTCAAAGTTGTCCAAGGACTTTGGCAGCTATTTAGTGGGATACTTCCAATGCTATTTATAAGGATTTATTTTCACGTGATATGCTGTTTCAAGTGGTGCAGCTGCAGCTATAAAAGGGTAAAATGAGGCATTTAGTTCTCTAAGTATATCTTGGTGTACTTTGCCTTTTAATAAATGTACACACATGGAGCCATATTCAAGGCATGAGCTTCACATAAGCAGAAGAACAAAACTCCACAGCCAGGAAGCTGCAATTTGTGTGTCACTCCTGCCTTTCCCAAAAATCCATGGAATTTACATCACAGATCCATTGCTGCCATAGTCAGAAAGGGAGTTTCTGGACACGGAATTATCAAGCTCCATGCATTTTAGTGTATAACCCACCCAAGCTTCAAACCCTTTTAACTCTGCCATGAAAGGATTCTTCATGCTCCTGGCTAAGCCATGCAGGACATTATGCAAGCACTTTTGAGAAGTCCAGAATAGAGAGTAAAACCCTTCTTTTGCAGTATTCCTATTTTTTGCAGCATTTGTACCCATTTTGGAAGCCATACATGGGCGGGTGTAGCAAAGAGAAAGCAACATGATGAGCAAATGGTAGAGAACTACACAAAACTGGAAAGGGAGGAAAAAGAATTTTGGTTAAAAGTACTGGGACAGACTCTTCTGCTAACAAAATATACCCCTCACTTTTTAAATATCTTCACAGTTTCAGAATATCTGTATTTAAGGTCTTACTGAAAGATGCCTGTAAAGTAAATAAACTGCAGGGTATTCTTCTGTATCTCAGAAAGATCAGGATTTCAATCTATGGTTAAAGGGAATCTAGTTATTCCAAATCTGATGCTTAGACCATTGAGTTATAGACCTACCTTAAAAATATTTACAGAGCCATATGCAGTGCCATCTCAAGACATTTTCCAGAAAGATTCATATATACAGAATTAATAATTCATAAGGAAACCAGACAACTCTCTATTTTCTCACTTCATTGCTTCACTACATACAGCATGACAACAAAAACAAACCTGGATTATACCTACAAAATCAGTGTGATAGATCGGTATAGGTTATCCGGCACAATTAAAGCATAATTTTATAACCTGCCAGTTCATGAAGTGTGTTAACATTAACTAATCAAAGGAAAGCTTTAAAGTTCAACCTTATTGGCCTTGTCTACAACAGGATTTTCAGACCCGTAATTCCCAACTGCTACAGCTCTACTGGTAGTTTAGGGATCAGATTTGCTATACCATACTATCCCTACCCTATGACCCAGCAGTAAAAATGCACAAGACCTGACTACACTAAAGCATACAACAGTGCTACCACTTCCAAACTATGCCAATGAAGTTCCACTTGGTGGCAATTATGGGTCCAAATATCCTAGTATAAATATAACCATTGAGGAGTCTGCGGGCAGAGTGTTTGGGAGAGTATACAGCAGTCCACACTTCTGCTATTACTGCTTGAAGATTGTTCTCCGTATGGATGATGTAACAGGGCAAATGTTCTTTTTGGGAAAGGCCGGCTTTGCAACAAGAAAGGTTTAGAGGCTTCCAGTGCCTACAATTGAAAATTTGAGATGTATACACCACCACAGTGTAAGTCCAGCGTCTATCATTGATGAATCTACAGTTGTGGAGAATTAAGGATCTAATTTTTGCCTAAAAGGCAAGTTAGAGTAAATATCTGTAATTAATACAGAGAGGTCCCAAAGGTAAAGATTCCTGACCCACCTCTCCCAAAGCAAGTGATTTTTCCCTGGGTCTGTCTACTGATAAAAGACATACATAACCTGTTCTAGGCCTCCACTCCTAAACTGTTTCAAAGTAGTTTAAAATAAGTCTCCTCAATATAACAATTCCTCCTCTTTCCATATGTAAATTCACTGTCACTTTATCCCTCGACATAACCCTACATCCGCATGCAAGAAGTGTGGGAACTTCTCTTTAATTATTAAAATGCTGTCCGATGAGGAGACTATGGATTTCAACCAAGAATAAATTAACCTATGAAGCCATGTGACAATTTAGCCCTACAATAATTTATCTCTGAATAGTTAGCACTGTGGTAAGGTAGAGGGAGGTAGCACACTGATTTAATAAACTGGCTAGAGTCATCTGGACGCAAACAACTTTTCCAGTAAAGCACACGGTAGTTTATTTGCTATTGTTCTTAAACAAGGATTTTCTTCACAGGTTAGGTCCGACGGGAGTAATTTAGTGTTTAAGCCTCTAAAGGACTTCAATTTTCTTATCCAAATATTCAGAAAGAAGCATGATAGATTAGTTTTCTACTGCACAGATACTAAGCCTGTTGTTCAGTCTGCAGACTGAAAGGTGAACAAGTCCGGACTTGTTGAAAGAAGATTTATGAATACAGGAGGCTGAATTCGGATTGTGATAAATGTGTTGCAAAACAGAGGACTAGCCATTTACTGCAAATGCTGAGGAAGTACAGGAGCTCAAAATGATGTTTATGTGAGTTTAGAATAATTACCTTTCTTATCTTTGGGATGAAAACTCTAATTTCTTTTTAGCATTCTGGTCTTTCCTCTTTAATTATCTGCCGATTACTGTAACTATGAACCAAAAGCCTTTGAAGTTGGCTAGTATTCTATGGACTGTCCAGCTGCAATATTGATCCACTCCCCACCCTTACTTTATTTCCAATAGGACAAAGCCCAAGGCCTGAGAACCCATATGTTCCTGTAAGAATATGCTATGGTCATAAAAGCAGAGATTTCTAATTTACTACATTCTTCTGTTAACATGTCATGTTTACAGAGGGTTTGCCCATATATTTTCCTTTCTGAAAGAACTCCTTAGAAAGTAGAGTGTCCCTTCAAGTTCCAGTTCATGGAGCTCATTATGAGAAGCACTGAGATATCACATCTCATTCTACTGCTAAGACACAGTTTTTGAAGGAATCTTTGCCAAAGTAGTTTCAAATAAACTAGGCCCACACTCTACATTATGCATTGCATCAATTCCAGTGATTAATATAGATTTCAGAGTGGTAGCCGTGTTAATCTGTATCAGCAAAAACAATGAGGTGCATTTGTTAGTCTCTCAGGTGCCACAAGGACTCCTCATTGTTTTTAGTGATTAATATAGTTATACTATTTATCTTTCAATTTTATGTAAAAAATAATGAACTAGAATTAAAATTTGGGTGACCAAGAGTACGTCTACACTGCAATTCAACACATGCAGCTGACCTACGTCAGCCGACTTGGGCTCATGGGGCTATTTAATTGAAATGTAAGTGTTCGGGCTTGGGCCAGAGCCCAGGCTCTGAGAACCTGGAGGGGAGAGGGTCCACGTCTCAATTAAACAGCCCCATGAACCTGAGTCAGTTGACACAGGCTAGCCACAGATGTTGAATTGCAGTGTAGCCCAAGACTATAACTGTTACACACAAGACTCCCACTGACAACATCGGGAGCTCTTAGTACTTGATTTTATTTCTACTGTGTCTTAAGAGAAACTATAGGTGCCCAGAAAATTAGGATAAATAGAATGTAAACCAGCAAAGAAAGTGCTAAGACTTTAGAAAGGCGAGATAACAAAATCTTCACCGAAGTCACAGAGTAAGAGAAAAAATAGTTTTAAAAATACTCAGGGATTTTCAAGAGAGATTCAGACAAGGTTTGCTTTAGGTATTCTGAAAGAGGACTTTGCAAGCAAAGAGTGCATCTTTTTAAGAATAATTTATGTTAAATCAATATTAAGCTACACACAGAGATTGATTGTGCTACGAAAGCCACCGTTTCCCCTCCACTCTGATTATTCCCTCACCTCCAAAGTCAAAATCCACTCTCCCACTGAAGCCAATTCACAGAGACTATCTTATCTCCCTTTTATATAAAGGCTACTCCTTTCCCTTAATGACAGAATGCCCCCTTCCTCCCACAGAGATGCTTAAAAACTCTTAAGACCCTGTGTCTGTGGTATTAGAATAAGACACCTTAGGACACTTAGAATAGGACACTAGGTCACTAGTTCAAACCCAGTCCACAAAGGTAGTGACCCAGAGTTGTTACTCAGATTACTATTCAGTAGTCAATAATGAAGCAAGTTGTCTGGATGGACCACCATCTCAGAGTCCACATCACAAAAACAATCACAGTGGCATTGACTGGATCCTTCTTGGAACTCTGAGGAGAGGTGTCAAGGACTGATGAATCCTGAAACTGAACTATTCTAAGTCAGGTTTCAGAGTAACAGTCGTGTTAGTCTGTATTCGCAAAAAGAAAAGGAGTCCTTGTGGCACCTTAGAGACTAACCAATTTATTTGAGCATGAGCTTTCGTGAGCTACAGCTCACTTCATCAGATGCATCTGATGAAGTGAGCTGTAGCTCACGAAAGCTCATGCTCAAATAAATTGGTTAGTCTCTAAGGTGCCACAAGGACTCCTTTTCTTTATTCTAAGTCAGCCTCCAAGTTAGGGTTGATGCATGTTAGCAGAGCAACATGGGAAAGCTTGCCCTGCTGCTGCTGCTCTCCATGCTGTGTCTTTTTTGTGGCTATGATGACAACTTAGGTCTTAAGAGCTCTTGATGCAGGGCCTTGCATCAGTGCTAAGTTCAGACCAAAAAACCCAAACCACACTAAAAAGTGAGAAAGATAAATGATCACTGCAGCTGAGACACCAGGACCAGCTTTAAACTCCTCCTCTGCAAGTAACAGACATTTAAATGCATGAGCCCCACATAAAATATTTTTAATTGAACTCAGCTTAAAAATAAGAGGATATGATCCAGTTAAGGCTAGTCTGTTTTCTGATTCCAACATTCTGGGTTTCCAGTACCACACAGGTATTGGAGTTTATTTAATTTATGTATTTTTAGACAAGATGGACCACCACACGTTGAGAAAGTTATCCTCAGGCAACAACACAGAAATAGCTCTCCCAAGAACAAAACAAAGACTCTTCTGTGCTCTTACATACCAGAGACAAGAAATCAGCCCATGCTAACAGTAATCTTTCCTAGTTTATAGCACAGCGTTAAATGTGCATCCTTCTGGTGGTTTATTTTGACATTATAAACATTGCCACAATAAGATGATGTTGTCAATGAGAACTAGAACCTTTAGAAATTTTAAAGTGTGACTGGGCTGAAAGGACAAAAACTTTCTTCTTGCACATTTAATATAAAATTTGGTAAAACAGCCAAACCCATGCACCTTGAAAACTGACAGCTTGATTGCAAAGTGCCTAAATGCAACTACATCAATATATTTACTACACTAGTATCCAATATTTAGAGTGATCTTTCTAATCAACTGCTGCACTTTTGTTCCTCACTTTTGGAAGGGAAGCCAGAAGCTATGATACTTACAGCTGTTCTGCCATTTCACTTCTGATGAGTTATATTTGGCTTCAGACAGGAACGTAAAATGATACTCCTCAACAGATCACATATTAAAGTACCACTGAGGGCTTCTCAGAAAGAATGATCAAGAAGTCCTGTTAATTATTTCAGTCTCACTACTGCTAAGTTACTGTTCAAATCTGGACAATTTTAACGTCACACAATGACACGATGTGACCTATGTCATAGTCTAGTCACATGGTAGCATAACACTCCAATACATAGTATGAACAAAGTTCAGATCAGCCAAAAAGAGGCAGAGCACTATTGGGGCCCAGACTGAGGATGGGGTGACCTCTCACACAAGGAATGCTGTCTTACTCTGGCCTACTTCTGGATTGATGACTAGGTTTCAGAGAGTGCTGATTCTAGCTGATTTTCCATATCGTCTGAAAATATCACTTGCACAAACTACTCAATTTCTCCTCTTTGTTTCTACTTGGTAACTGTTCAAGGAACTTGCATAAAAAGTTAAACAAGATGAAGTACCCTACTGTATGGGCACCATCTACAGCTTAGTCAAAAATCTAAAGAAATATCAGTTTAATATCAGATATGCTTTCTTTTGGGGAGAAAAACAACTAAATCCCACTCACTCAGGGACATGGACTTGATAAAGTAACATCAACTACTGTGATCCTGCTATAAATTGTCCTTTCTGTTGGCTTTTTTTTTTTTTTAAAAGAACAAATATACTCTAGAAATATGAAGAGGCATTACGTTGGTTGCTGATATCTCAACAAAATATGCTGTGCACTATATTGTACAATATGCACCAGTTTTAGAGTGAGAATCCAAGTTATGTTTCTACTACTAAGATTTGGACAGGATTAGTAATCAGAACAAAAATTAATCAACTCACCATACCCGGGACTAAAAGCAAGACCTTCCACACAGAATCCACTGTCATGGTAGATAAAGCTTATAGACTTACCGTGACCATGTCTGATAATTCTGTACAGTTTTCTCTTCTAATAATGTTATTGCATTAAACTGGGCCCCATATAATCCATGTAGAATTAACAACAGAACACGCCTCTTGTGGTAGAACTATGCTACAGAAACTATGCTTCTAGCCCTCATTAAGAGGAAAGCCTGAAAACATGACCCAAATCTAATTGATGCAGTAATGTTTGCTCAAGTTTGCTGACAGCCCAAAACAACTGCTCTGACAGGTAACTAGCTCCCCCTTTCATCTTCATGGAACGGGACTCACTGGAACCTAAAGACAATCAGTGTCATATTGAAGACTCAAAATGTGGGGACAGCATAAAATAAAGTAGATTTAATATAAAAATAAACATACGAGTTGCTACCGTTGTGATTGTATTACTCATTTTTATATTTACCGTATTTCCCAAAGAGAAAACTGGACACCCCCCAGATGCTTGCCAGTGGGTTCTTTCCCTGCATGCTGCTGCCCAGCCGCTGGAACCCTGTGGGGGTACCTCATGCTGGAAAGCTGCTCACTCCCACCCAGCCCTGCTTCCCCCCCTGCAGGGAGACGGCATCTCCACTTGCCCCCTCTGAGCCGCATCCCACCCCCCCTTTTTTTTTTTTTTAATATAAACACAAAAGTGGGCATTTGTCCTGTTGCTCTTGCCAACTGATCATGTTAGCAAGAGCACACCGGACAAATGCCTCCATTCGGAAAAAAGTCGAGAGGGCCAGGACAGGGCTAAACAAAGGGACTGTCCTGGCCAAAACTAGCTGTGTGCCACCAGTGTGGGCAGGGATTGTTCAGCAACAGCAAGTGGAGCGGCACTGTATGTAGGGTAAACAAGGAAAGAAAGCTTGGGGAGGGTGAACAGAGTGATTGAGAAGGAAAGGGAAACACTGGAAGAAGAAGACTATGAAACAAAATGGGAAGAGAAGTAGTGAGTCACTTTCATGATGTGTGTCACAAAGCTAGACTGTTTGTATTTGTTGTCTACAAACATGGTCGTTCATACCTTTTGGCTATCAGTGACTAATGTTACTATTATTAACTAAAACTATTTGAAATGCTGAGCACTAGGACAGCCCAGCATTGCCAATGTAGCATTCATGCATCTGCAGGAAAAGATGTTGGTGCTGAGGTTCAAGCCCTACAGTGAGCACTATTCAACTGGACTAATAACGTAAATGATTTATAATCATTTATATTAAGAGGCTGTCATCAAGAAAAGATTTGGTGTAAAGAGAAGTGAGGAACTTTATCTAAACCTCTTTTTTTCTCACAGAAATTGTACACTACGTTTATTTTTCTCTAAATACTTGCCTACCTCCTTATTATACACAAAGCTTTGCCTGTTCAACCTCTGCTTTTATATTTCTTCTCCCAAAAGCAACATGTATTCATGGTGTGATGTTACACCGCATATTCTTCATAGAAAGATTGTTACGATATCAATATGGCATAACAGATATGTTTTATGCAAGATGGGTCATGTAAGATATCATTGGAAAGGTTATGATTTACTAAATGTATAATTTCTTTACCTAAAGTTAGGAATATTGACTATGAAAAAATTACAACTGTGTGTGTACTTGGGAAACACCCACCAGAGAGCAGACCATCAGCCTTGATGGGCCATCAGGAAGAAACAATAAGACTTTGAAGATACTAATCTCTCTCCTTCCAGAGAAGCGTCCTGGGATGTTGCTTTGATACTACAAGTTCATGTGGTCATGTCACCTGGTACTAAACACCATCTTGGACTTCTAGTGATTTTCCACTAAAAGAAGGGGGAGATCAAAACTGGGAAACAAAAGGTTCCCGCCTTATGTAAATTCTATCTAAGGCTGGGGAGTAAGCTGATCTTGGTTCACTCTTCACTGAATCCTCACCCAGGATGACAGCTGGAAAGATCTGAGAAACAAAGATGGGGGCGGGTGGGAAGAGCGTTGAGCCCAGGCTGGAAAAGGGATCTGGTCTGTGAATATGGTTTCTGAAGATTTAAGCTGCAAGCAGGGTAGCTAGCTTTCAAGAATTTCTGCAACTTGCCCAAAAGCAACATTTAGGGTGAGAAATTACTTCTTGAAACCAGTCTCAAGATCTTAAGCTTAGTATGCATGTTTTGTTTTATTTGCTTAGTATTCTGCTTTGTTCAGTTTGCTATTCCTTATAACCACTTAAAATCTGCCTTTTGTGGTTAATAAACTTGTTTTTGTTTATTATAAAACATAGTTTGTGCAATTTATAACGGGGGGGGGAGAAGTTATGCATATCTTCCTCCATATTGAGGGAGGGGGCAAATTTATGAGCTTATGTTGTACAGATTTCTCTACAGCACAAGCCAATATTATTTTGGGTGTACTTTCCAGAGGACAGCTGCACTTGAGTGCTGGGCAATTTCCATAGAGAGCTGTTTGTAGACCCTGTGTGATTCTACAGCTGGTACATCCCTACCTGTGTGTGTGTGCTGCCAGAGGCCGGAGGGCTTGATTCAGCAAAACAGGATAGAGGCCAGGCTAGTGGAGCAGGCAGGCTCAGTGAAACCCCAGTACATCAGGTGGCACCCTGGAAGGCGGGTCCAACCCATCACACATGGCTCCTCTGCTTGGCCATATCCCCATTTTGCTGGTCTCACACACCACGCACGAGAAGGGGAATGAACAGAAGTTTCACTGTCTCTTTGTTCTGTTTGTACAGCATCATGTATGATGGATCTGGTCCATGACTACGGCACATCAACACTATGGAAATACAATAATACTGATGTCATATGTAACTTATCCCACATAGCATATTTCTTTTTATTAAAAAAATATAGAAATCCCTTCAGTGTTATGTTTGTTCTCGAGCAACTCAAACTCTGTTTGTATTTGACACTAATTCAGATAGGAGCATCTAACCTCTATTCCATTTAGCATTTTGTATTCCACAAAATCACCCACGTCACCTTCTCTGAAGTATCAAGAGATCACCTGCTGCCAGAAAAGAATATCAGGACTCAATGAACAAGTGGTCCCATGTGTTACAGCAAATCCTACATTCTGCCTCAGACAAGATAAAAGTGAGTCCCATCACCTGTGCTCCAAGATCAGAAAAGAAAAAGTTGTAGAGAAAACGAGAATAGTTGTCTAGTACCTATGAAAAAGTAGGTCATGCTTAGAAGTTTGACCTACTGATCTTCTTTACTTTGGCAAAAATACAAATTGAGTTTACATAATGCTGTTCATATGTGAGCACTGACTGAAATATGAAACAGTACGAGTGTTTTTAATAAGCCATGCAAGTCATTAACAGGATTCCATTTTGCACATTACTGATGGTAGAGAATCCTAGCTGTATGGCACATATTAAGCAAAAGCTTTATTTTTAATAACTATACACCTAAATGAATCACGTTAGAATTAAAAAGGCTCTAATCCGTACCATATTGTACCAATAGTAGCTAGAGTCTTCTAAAGTGAAAAATCCACTTATTTGACTGATGAACAGTGAAAGACCAGTAAAACCACAAAGTTAAAATGCTAGCAAGATACGTTTTCCACTATGTGTAGCGTACACATAAAGCAGATTCAGAATTCAACATATTTTGAGGGGAGTGGGAATTGAAAGAAAAGACAAGCAGCTTCCCCAGATACTGAATGTAACTCAATTTTAGCTGAGTTGTGACCAAAAGTACCTAATTCACTAGGGCTTAATGCTTTTGGAAATGTTACTGTTTGCGAGTAAGCTGAATACTGACGGAAGAAGCAAGGACTAGATACAAAGGAAAAAAAAAGCAATTAAACACTTAGTTGGGAGAAGGACATCCAGCCTTCCTGGAATTTTTATTACAAATTTACTCCCAAAAGAGAAGAAAAATCAAGCAAGCTAGTACTTTATGGCACTTTTAAAAATAATGGTGGAGTAACAACTCAAGTTATTGGCTTCCAGATCTGTGCTCAATGAAAAATGATGGCCTGATGTCAGATTCTGTAAAACCAACTAAAATTTAAATAATTTAACAAAGATGCTGGAAATACAGGAATAACATTTTGCACCCTTATGTGCCAGAAATAAATATATTGCTACTTCAAAAACATGAATGAATAGCATCTCCACTAAAGAGCAAAGAGAAAAGGATGATCAGAGCTCTCATACATCCTCTAGCTATGTCAAATAACTAGGCTGAAACAGGTATCTACCTTTAAGAGAGTCTGCCTATGTAGAAATCAATCCTTCCTATATGCCCAAACACCAGAAATTCAAACAAGCAAATAATTAATGCTTTCCATCACATCTATGCCTTATGATGATGATGATGATGATGATTACTACTACAGTGCTCTAAAACATTGCAGATTACAGAATAAGAAGTCACTCAAGTACAACTCAAGCCTTGTCTGAGATTTTTATAGTCACTTGAAAGACATTTTTAAAAAATATGATATTTAATAGAATTGAACTATACTAGATGTGCTTAGACTGGGAGCTTCAATGTTACCTTTTACAGGCTAATACGTCGCAAGTGTGGAGCAAACACACACTGCATACTTAGTACAGAATACAGAACTGTGTTTCCTTTTTTCCCTTCTACCACCTTAAATCCATTCTATTTTTTATACCTCTCAAAACCAAGCATTTTTATCTACTGTAACAAGTGTATAATCACAGCTTGGCTTTTCATCAGTTTTCATAACACCATGTATGGAATATGTTTAGTCTTCAGAAAAAAAGACTGAGGAGGCGGGGGTCCCTGATAATCTTAAAATATGTTATAAGGATGACAGTGATCAATTGTTCTATATCCACTGAAGGTAGCACAAGAAGTAATTGGCTTAATTTGCAGCAAGGGAAATTTAGGTTAGTTATTGGGGAAAACTATCCTTATAATTAGAAAGTTAAGTACTGGAATAGGCTTCCAAGGGAGGTTGTGGAATCCCCATAATTGGAAATTTTTAAGAATAGGTTAGACAAACATTTGTCAGGGATGGTCTAGGTATACTTGGCTCTGCTTCAGCTCCTGTTCTCCCCATTATTACTGCATTTCTCCTTGTATATTTACCGCACCTGCTCCATGCATACGTGTCACTGAGAGGACAACTTCCCTCATTACAATCCCCACAAGATATGACCTAAAACAAATATTTATTTAAAATTATCTAAGTTATTCTTTCTTCATGGCTTCCCATCATGACCCATATTCTCTATTAGAATATAAATTCTTTGAAACAGAGTCAGTTTATGTTTTGTACAGTGCCAGCCACATTGCTGAAACACTTAAACACTACCACCACTTTGCAGCCAGTTCTTAGATAGTGCAAGATCCGCAAATGCAAGGAGGAAGAAAATATAATAACTGCGCTAAGCGCACAGTACAGCAATTGCTTTCAAACCCATTTCCTCTGAATGGCAGCATTCTACATTACCAACTACCATGCATGATACTAGACTCCACAGAAAGTATGTCGCAAAATTTGTACCGTAGCAGCCTTTGTGAATAAGCTGTTGACAGTTAAATAAGTGTCATGATGTAGATTCACAACTTATTGTCATTACTGTCACTACACTGCTTGATATACAGGGCTATTTAAATGAAAAACAAACATCATGGTCACTTATGTGAAGAATTACATACCACAGATGCACGGTAAAACTGAATATACTATTTAACAATAATCCTATACAAGACAGCACTGTTACATGTATAAATAGCAACCATAATGTCATACAATGTAGTCCTACATTAAACCATGCATCACATCCACTTACATTAATATGTTTATTTTAGAAGTGATCTTTCAAAATTTAGCAGTCTTAAGTTTTGACATTCACATTAAGTAAGTGATCAGTATAACTCAGTTATATTCTGTACTGTAAATTGGAACCAAATAATCCTAAAGTATTTGGCCATCCATCATGAAGTTGACACTAACAGTTCAGTGTACAAAACAGGATTTTTTTTTTTTTATTAAATGTTCCTCCACAGTTTTGTGGACTGCCCTGAAAGTATTCCAAATTGTCAAGAGCATATACAAATGGCTTTAAAAATCATTCTTCAGGTCAATAGTACATCCCATTCAAATTCCTTTCGCTATGGCAATATCTTGAAATGCTGAAACTAAGGTAAATTAAGCCCAACCATCCCTCTGAGAAAAAGACAAAGTATCAGCTTCAGTAAGAGTCACTATAGATCCTCTCACACAAAAATGAACACATAGTTTTTATTCCATCTGCTTATGAAAAACTTTTAAATTGATTACAGAAAGTGTACTGATATAGGATCAAACCCTATCACGAAGATCAATGGGAGTTTAGTCAGTGACTTAATCTGGAGCAGGTTTAAGCCTCTGTTTCTTGCTTAAGATACTGCTCTGTTAAAATAAAGCTGCCTCTGTAAAATTATTGATAAATTGCTGATTTCCAGATTTGATCCAGCAGTGTTTTACATGCACATAAAAAAAGATTCACTTCACACTGGGAGCTCTTTGAGAGACAAATCCATTTTTTAACCTTTTATTTTATGAAACAAATGTATTTTAAAACCTATGAACTTCCTTAAACAAGACTAGCTAAAGCAGCACTGTGATTCTGACAAACCTATGAAAGCAAAGACAAACTCACTTAAGGATCCAGCTCCTGAACTTAGTCAATTGTGCATAACTACAGAAGGGAATGGGAAAACACAGCATTCACACAGAGCTAAAATATCTACTTCTTTATGAGGAGAGTAGGGTTAAAGAGAAGTGCTACCCAGCCATCAAACTCTACAGAATTAAGCTTTCATTTAAATAAAATAAAGGCCCAGATTTTCAGAAAATCATATAAATGACCAATTTGGTTTGTAGTGTGACCAACTGCACGGACAATCTTAATTACACATTGTTGTGCATTCAAATAAGACACAGACTTTTCTGAAAATCTGGGCCCAGGTTTTCAGCCTTTATGGTAACAAACAACTTTGAGTAATCCAGTGCAGTATCATCTTGAATCTGCCGAGACCTCTCCTACACTGTAGGCAGCAGGAGTGCTGACAAGACTAGCAGTTGCATTCTGCTTTTCCAGACTCTGAGGAGAGCAGCCAAACTGAGAAATAATGTCGTTCTGCTGCTACTTGGTATCACAGTTATCTGCATAGGCAGGCACTAGAGCTATTCCCATGAGAAAGAAACCCCCAAAACAAAAAGGTTGGGCACAGAAAAAGAAAGTTCCCTTGACCAATGAGAGGAGGGTGCTTCAGACAACTACTATTCAAAGGCAGATAGGAAAGAAAGTCCCTGAACATGGTGTAAGGACAGCAAACTAGTACGAATCCCAGAATCCTCCTAGCAGCTGGAACTGGGCTTATCAGCAAGGCATTTCTTTGGTCCTCAATGATGGGGTCCCATTCTTTTCTGTATCATTCTCTGGGAATGAAGTGTCATTTTTAAAAGCACTCATCTTATATTACAGTTATTCCTGAGGGTATTCTGTGCCAAAAATTTAAAAATTCTGCGCCAAAAAAAAATTCTGCAAATTTTATTTGTCAAATAAATGTGGAGGCTCCAGCATGGCATTGGGGAGCACAGGCCACTGACTGCACAGAGATGGGAGATCATTGGGCAGCTTTCCTGCTGGGACATAGACTCAGTGGTGAGGCTGCACCCAACTCTGACATATTGCAAGGTCTGGGCCTGCCCCAGAAACACCCCAGAGCCATGCCCCTCCATGCCAAGTGCACTAGGTGTGGGCAGGCAGGCTCAGGAAGGCAGGATCCAAGTGTGGAGGGGATCCAGGTGTGAATTGAGAAGGTTCTGCATGGGGCAATCTGGGTGTGGATGGCTCATTGGGGATCCAGGTGCAGGGCGGGGGGGATCTGGATGCACAGGGGCTTGTTGGGGGGGCTCTCCGTGCAATGGTGATGGGACTGCGGGGGGGGTCTAGGTGAAGGTGGCTGGAGCTCAGCAGGGGGTGTGTGTCTGGGTATGGGGGGGCTCAGCGGTGGGGTCCAGATGCTGGGGGAGTGGGGCTTGGTATGATGGGGATCTGGGTGCAGGTGGCTCATCAGGGTGGCCCAGATGCAGGGGGAGTGAGGCTCGTCGGGGGGATTCTGGGTATGAGGGGAGTCTGGATGCATGGTGGTTGGGCAGATGGAGGAGCAGCTCCCTGTCCAGTGATCCCTCCCCCTGCAGCTGAGGAGCGATGGGTGCAAGGAGGTGGGGGGCAGGAGAGGGGAGTTTACAGAATTTCCTACAGCTGGTGGAGAAATCTGGGGGTGGGTCTGACACAGCCCTAGATGCTGTGCAGGGGAAGATGAAGTCCTGTCCTCCCCAGCCCAGCTGGGACTAGCAACTAAGCCCGGCACAGGGTAGGAGCCACCAGCTGGGTCTTCCCCAGTCCTGCCCCCCGCCCCACAGTAATTTACCTCTCTGCTGGCTGCCCTGGGGACCCGAAACATACTGTGAGGATGACTGCTCTTGTGGCTTCCCTTTGCTTTCCTGTCAGAAAGTCATTTTTCTGCAGTGAAGCAAACACATTTGCAGGGGACATAAATTCTGCGCATGTGCAGTGGCACAGAATTCCCCCAGGAGTAATTACAGTGCTTAAAAAATACTAAGTGCAGTACTAAGCCCAAGAAGTCCTTGATATAATGGGCACCTTAGTTCTTTTTTTTCCTTACTCTATCAGTTTAGATGAAATGCTTATTTTGGAATGTTTTTTATTCTTTTAGTACAAAAAAATTTTAAAAATAAGGTTTTACATTGTAACAATACATTGTTTTTCATGCTGATACAAATCTATGAAACTTTCTTATTAGGAAAAGACCTTAACAGCTTTCTTTTAAGATTGTATCAACTCAGCAGCTTCTTTGGCACCACCAGACAAAAGAAATCTCAGTCTGTCAAAATATTATTTGAATGGTCTAGTGCATTAGAAAAATCCATGCACTCCTAAGGTTTGCCAAGCTTTAGCTTAATGAAGACTGTTTTACCTGCACCTCTAAAGGACATTTAGAATGGAAATGGCATCTGATCCCTAAGTAATAAACAGTGATATAACTAATACTTAATGACTGCCCAGCAGAACAGTTCAAGTACTAATTTTTACATTATATAGAGATGTGATAAAGCTTGTTTCTTTAACAAGAATTTTAGTGTACTGTATGCAGCACCTTTATGTCCACATGACCTTTGCTCATTTGTGTTTTCAGAATAGTTTGGAAGCAGTGTCTGTTATCCTGTTCCTGTTCCCACACAAGCGAGAAAGTAAAAACAATTTTAGGTCCTACAGAAAGTGGTGAGGTGACAATTTGAGGGAATCTTGTGTATGTGCAATTAAGGAATTTGTTTGATATTATGAACTCTTTATACTTAAGCCATTTACCATATTCTTAACTCATGTTCCCTGTCCTAAGTCTGTCCTTGAAAGTGACAGTCACTAAGAGCCTCCTACGAGTGAACAGATCTGCCCAGAGAGAATGAGATGGCTAAAGTCTAGTGGAAGCCAGTTTTCTCCAGGTTCCATTAGTGAGCTGGGGTTTGTAGCAGTGAAATTTCTCCAGCAGCAGAACAAAGGAAGCAGGTGTTAGTAGCAGGACTAAGGGTTCATTTACACGGCAAGTTACTGCACAAGCTAAGGTGTAAATCTTCAGCACACCAGGTTGCCACACCGTAATTTGCCATGAAATTACTACAGCGCAGTGAAAGTCCCAGAGCATGGCTTAGCACAGTGTGCTCTGAAGTAGTAGTACACCAAGCCACATGCCAGGACTCCCACTGCACAGTAGTCATGTCTATACAGTGAGTTACTGCACAGCAAGTGGGTGTGCTGTAGCATCACACTCTGGCTTGCTGTGCAGCAACTCACCATGCAGACAAGCCCTTATAAACTCAAGGAACTCACAGAGCAAGGAAGAGGAAGCAGGAGAGAGGGGCAGGCTTTCAGAGCAGGGGATCCTGTTTAACCGTGAAAGCAGCAGAGGAAGAAGGCAACTGGGTGATTTGGAGGAGAAGCCATGTGTAGTAGGGGGCTGTTCTTAGACCCTTAGAGCAGTGGTTCTCAACTTTTCCAGACTACCGTACGCCTTTCAGGAGGCTGATTTGTCCTACGTACTCCCAAGTTTCACCTCATTTAAAAACTACTTGCTTACAAAATCAGACCTAAAAATTCAAGTGTCACAGCACACTATTACTGACAAATTATAATTTTACCATATTATAAAATAAAGCAATTGGAATATAAATACTGTATTTACACTTCAGTGTATAGTATATAGGGCAGTATAAAAAAGTCATTGTATGAAATTTTAGTTTGTACTGATTTCGCTAGTGCTTTTTATGTAGATTGTGGTAAAACTAGGCAAATATCTAGATGACTTGATGTACCCCCAGTAGTATGCATACCCCTGGTTGAGAACCACTGCCTTAGACAAATCTGACCTGAGCCCAAAGAAGACCTAAAAGCAGTGAGAAAACTGAGGCAAGGAAATGCATATAGATATTTTATTGTTTTGCCTAGGTCTGTATATCTTTTGTGCTATCTAAAGTAGCATGATTGGTATATATTAGAATGGGAAAAAGTACAGAGAAGTGAAACAAAAGTGATTAAAGGTTGGGAACAGCTTCCATATAAAGAGAGATTAAAAAGACTGGGACTGTTCAGTTTGGAAAAAAGACAAATGAGGGGGGATATGATAGAGGTCTAGAAAGTCATGAATGGTGTGGAGAAAGTGAATAAGGAAGTGTTATTAACTCCTTCACATAACACACGAACCAGGGGTCACCCAATGAAATTAATAGGCAGCAGGATTAAACCAAACATAAGGAAGTACTTCTTCACACAAAGAAAAGGAGTACTTGTGGCACCTTAGAGACTAACCAATTTATTTGAACATAAGCTTTTGTGAGCTACAGCTCACTTCATCCGATGAAGTGAGCTGTAGCTCACGAAAGCTTATGCTCAAATAAATTGGTTAGTCTCTAAGGTGCCACAAGTACTCCTTTTCTTTTTGCGAATACAGACTAACACGGCTGTTACTCTGAATTCTTCACACAATGCACAGTCAACTTGTGGAACCTCTTGCCAGGGGATCTTGTGAAGGCCAAAAGTATAACTGGGCTCAAAGTGAATTAGATAAGTTCATGGAGGACGGGTCCATCAATAGCTATTAGCCAAGATGATCAGAGATGCAACCCCATGCTCTGGGTGTCCCTAAATCTGTGATTGCTAGAAGTTGGTACTGGAGGACAGGGGATGGATCACTCAATACATTGACCTGTTCTGTTCACTCCCTCGGAATCATCTGGCACTGGCCACTTTTGGAAGACAGAATACTGGACTTGATGGACCACTGGTCAGAACCAGTATGGCCATTCTTATGTTCTTAAGAATTCTATGTATTTCCTGTGGGGACAGCTAGGAGATTGGAATATCAATGAGAGATCAGTTTAGGTTGCTTTGCCCATATTCAGGTGGTGGGATCTAGCAAGAATGGCATCACAGCTTCTTTCCCTGACAAGGAGCTTCTAGACTCATTTGGGTGCAAGATCGAAGAAAAACCCTTCTATTGTCTTCCTGTCCATTTCACCAGGACAAGCCCAGCCCCATCCAATAGCCAAGATGAACTGTAATAAAACTATGTATTTATAGGCAAAAGCAATTGCAATATTTGCAAAAAGACACTTGAAAAATCCTCCTTTAAAGGAACAATGTCAAATATTACAAAACAAAACATAGGTTTAAGCCTAAAAGTAGATTTAAAAACATCATGCCGAGAACATTTTGAAATAGGGAGGAGGCAAAATGAGATCTAAAGATCACTTCCAACATTAAAAATACAAACACAACAGCAGAGACCCAAAAAGTGAAACTAATTATAAATAAAAAAACAGACTGTTCTATATTCACAGTCTATGGTGACTAAAATTCAGTGTGGAAACAAGTAGTGGTACTATCTGTCCATTTAGCTTGTAAGTGTTTCAACTTTGTTTGTTTTGCTTTTGCTACATAGATAGTATTAAAGTGACTTTTCAGAGAGTTTCTGTATTTGTGCACAGCTATATAGGAGAAGACAGATACCCAGAATATTCCACAAGATTCAGTCAGACTGGGTTGACAGATCAGGCTCCATCTTGCCCCTTATCCCAAGGTTTTCTCAATGTGAATTTACTGTTATTATCCCAGTCCAATTCAACCAGGCCAGTATTCTCGGAGAGTCTTGATCCAGTCTGGGCTGGTCAGGCTGAACCATCTGTACTCTTTTATTGTGGACTACCCAGGATTGATCCCACTTGAGATCTCATCAAGAGATATTCCAGCGCTGATCCAAACCAAACTGGCTTCTTGTCTACATCTCTCACCATTTTTAATCCAGTATGGTTGCCTAGCTACGCACACAGATTTCCCCCAATACTGATCCATTTCAAATTGGCTAGACAGTGCCCTAGAATCTCTCACCTGCAGATTCTCCTCTCACAGAATCTCTCACCCAATCCATAGACTACTCCCATTAATCCAGACCAGTGTTGGCCAGACTCACCTGCCCCATGTCCCTCGAGCTCTTCTCCTACAGATTTCCACCAGAATATATCCTGCCCCGACCAGCTAGAATATCACCATCTCCGCTCGGACTCTGCAGTACCTCAGTCCAACCCCCTCTCATCTCAGACTCCCCAAAGCTGATCTAGTCCAGGTTCCACCAATACTCAGAACTACCGGCCTCCTTCATCTGGGAACTCCCCACTCATGTTCATTTAGGCAGGGTCCCCTCAACTCCACCTTGACTGCTCCCTGTGACTTAGTCCCCGTCCCCCAGTTTCCTCATCCAAAGGTTCCTAGTGTCAATTCAGGTTGTGCCCGCCGCCTCCCAGCCCCTCAGCCATAGGCTCTGTGGTGCTGACCCACCCCAAGTGGCCCTGCGTCCCCTCCCGCCGCAGGTTCCCAGTTCCAGCCCAAGTCCCCCAGCCCCCTCATCCACAGACTCCCCAGTAAGAAGCGATCCAGCTCCCCCAGTCCCCTTCACCTGCTGCTTACCCAGTCCGGGCCCCCTCACCACCCCCCGGAGCCCTGGGTTTGATCCACTCCGGCCCCCCCACCCGGCTGCACCCAGACCCCTCGCCGTTGATCCGCTCCAGGCCCGCACAGCCCCTCACCCGCGGACTCCCCGGTGTTGATCCAGTCCGGGTTCGCCAGGCTCGCGATGGCGAAGATGTCGGCGGCCAGAAAGAGGCATCCTGAGATGATGGTCAATTTGTCCATCTCCTCCGGCTCCGGCGGCTCCCGTGTCCAGCCTCCGCCCGGCTCCCACAACGGGCCCGGGCCGGGGGCTCCTCACAGCTGCGGCTCCATGAGACCTCAACTCCCACCCTCTCTCCGGCGGAGGCGGCAGCAGCAGCAGCACCAAAAACAGGGACCCCCACCTTTCCCGACAACACAGGAAGTGAGCCCGCGGGAAGGGGGGGGGGCAACAGGGCGCTCCGGAAGTGAAACCCACTCTCCTTCACATTTTCCCCAGACGGGGCAGGGCTTCCATGAGGGGGCGGAGCCTCCCCGGAGACGGGGCGGGGATCCCGTGAGACGAGACAAGCCTTCTCTAGGGAGGAGGGGCGGGGCGGATGTTGTAGTGGGCGTGGCTTTTGAAAATGGGCGGGGCGGGTATCAAGGGTGGGGCAGAGCTTCTCCAAGGGGAGGCCAGACGTGGAGAAGGGGGAGGAGGCGTTTCTAATGGTATTGGGGCAGGGAGGTGCTGTCATCCCTAGGAGCCTGCCCCCCCCCCCCCAGGAGCTGGGAGAGTCCATTCAGGCTGGGGAATGGAGGAATTTTTGGTGAGGGGAGGGTTCTCATGTGGAAGGAGGCTTTCTTAGAAGGGGGCTCATATTTGGGGAGGGAAAATCCCTCAGGGTTTTTGCGGGGCTCTTATTTGTGCGGGGAGACTCTCTGTTTTGGGGGGAAGGTCTCTCATTTTGGGGTGGGGAGACTCCCTCCTGTTTTGGGAGCGGAGGCCTCTCCTGCTGAAGGGGCCAAGTTTCTCCCTTTGGGGTGGGGGCCTGGGGCATTTGCTGCAGCAATGAAGGCAATGCACCCCATAATCCAGGCCCGCCGACAGCAATTCTGGGCCCCAGGGCAGAACAGTCAATGGACCTCCACGCACGCACAAACCGCCCCCACAGTCCACCTGACACTTGGGCAGTGCTGAGCCTGCGCTGGCTGGTGCTGGGCACGCTCTTCTGGCATGGCCAGGGTTTGCAGATGCCTGCCTGGTAGGGTTGCCAACTGTCTAATTGCACAAACCCAAAGACCCTTGCCCTGCCCCGAGGCCACCCCCCTGTCCTGTCCCTTCTCTGAGGCCCCACCCCTGCTCATTCCATCTCCCCTCCCTCTGTTGCTTGCTCTCCCCCACCCTCACTCTCACCAGGCTGGGGCAGGGGGCTGACGTGGGGGAGAAGGGGTAGGGGGCAGAATCTGGGAGGGAATTTGGGTGTAGGGGGGGTATGGGCTCTGGGAGGGAGTTTGGTTGCAGGAGGGAGTCTGGGGTGTGAGCTCTGGGAGGAAGTTTGGTTGCAGGGTGCAGTCTCTAGGCTGGGGCAGGGGGTTGGGGGGCAGGCGCTTACTTTGGGCGGCTCCTGAAAGCAACCAGCACACGCCTTTGACAGCAGCCCTGTGCCGCTGCCTGCAGGCAGTGCCCCTGCCCCTCCCATTGGCTGCAGTTCCTGGCCCCCAGTCAGCTCTCGGGGTGGGGGCAGCGCGCAGAGACCCCCTATCCCCTGCTCCATTCTGACCACTTCCAGAAGCGGCACAGAGTGAGGGCGGGCAGGCAGCCTGCCTTAGCCCCATTGTGCTGCCGGTGGCCGAGGCCCCCGGGTCCTTTTAAATCACTTGGGCCCCTAGGCAATTGCCCCCTTTCCTCCCCCCCATCAGGGAGCCTCTCATAATCCTTTAAGGCTGGCTGTGGAGATTGGTACCCAATGATCAAAGAATTGGAGGCATCCTAAATATGTAAATACCAAGGCACCATTGCCTGGCTTGCTCCACTGTGCAGTGTCCTGAAAGTGTTAAGTACTTCTTAACTGAAGTAAGTGTGGTCTAGGGCGGATTGAGCTCTAATCTACCACAACTACTGACTCATGAGATAGGAAATCTATATGTCTGTCTACCTATATGACCTCCATTACTGTAGTATGTGAGCACTTCACAACATCAATAGACATCCTCACAACACCCTTATGAGATAAGAGAAATATTGTCTCTATTTTATGCATGGGGAATCAAAGTGCAGAGAGACTAGAGTAAGTGACTTGCTCAAGTCATATAGGAAGGCTATAAAAGAGTCAGATATCAAACTCTGATCTGCTGAATCACAGACCAGTGCCTTAATCACAGCACCACCCTTTCTCTTGGGTTCTAATTCAAGTTTCAACCACTATCTCACTTCGTGACCTTGGGAAAGTTGCTTAATTTCAAAGTGTTACAGTTTCAATATGTGCAAAATAAGGAGAAAAATTGGGGCATTGTCCGGATTGATTAATTCATGTTTCTGTAGCACTTTGAAAATGTAAAGCGCTATCAAAGTGCTAATTATTATTATCTGTATTAGTAAGTGTCTGGAAGCAAATCTAATTAACCTTATCTGGAAAACTAATCCAGATACAGTGTCTATTGATTACATGCTTTTTCCAGTAAGTAACAAAGAATGCTTGAAGCAACTGAGCATTCAACCCACCCTTGGTCATACTGCTCTCCTACTAGTTATCAAAATTATAACTCTGTGCCTTAGTTTTGCTCCCAGTTATGTGAGAATGTTGTACAACTATTGCTATTGTAAATTCTAAAGTCTAGCAGCCCCCAAATCCCCAGGTAGCTTTAAAAATGCTGAAAATACCAGCAGTACCCCTTCCTGCCAATGCCTATCTTAAAACACCCACCCAGCTTTACAGACAAGCCATAATCCTGGCCTATACAAAGTATAGCTGGCATATGAACTCCAAGCAGGTGGTTATCCAGTTGCCTATTATGTGAATCTCCTGTGTAACTAAAAAATAATAGCAATCACCTGTGGTCAGGTCACTTGCCAGATGAGCGGTCCCAAGCAATAACAAAGAAGATACTACTAAAAAACAATACACTGGGGGCAGGGGGTTGTTTGTTTTGTTTTCTGTTTTGTTTTTTTTCAGACCAGGGTAGGAGGATAGGACCTATCTTCAGCTTCTGTTGAAACATCCTGCTCTGGACAGATATTTTAGAGGGATTGAAAATAGTAATATATTTGTTGAAAAAAACCTGAAATTGTTCCTTCTGAGTAGAGATAGTTAGTATGTGGCAGAGATGGGAGAGCTAAGGATTTAAAATGATGTATTAACAATGTGATTCGGCAATCTTTAAGATAAATTGTTTCCCAATACTCTCTTGTTTTAGGTCACAAATTATCATAGAGGACAATTATTTTTGAATTGATGATTATTGAAAGAAGAATACATGCCCAAGAATATGTGAGGATTCAACAATGTGGTACAGAAGTGACACTCTGTGTGGGTCATATGTGCATAAGAGTTTAGGCAGGATTGGAGATTTAGAAAGAGAGTCTGAACTGCAGCCATTAGCAAAGCTGCTGTGCTAGACTGAAATAATCCAGCCAATATAGCAATCAGCAACACATACCTAGCCAAATGTAATACTTCCCCCGCATCTGTCACCAAGCAAGGAAATATTGAAAGCTTGAGTCCCGGCCAGTGCGTATGTGTGGGTCTATTGATTGTTAGGCTTTTATGTTTTCCCATAGCTGGGTACCGTGTGAGACTCGGAACCTGGCTGCCCTAGGATTCTAAACAGTTACTGGGTGTTTGAAAACTCCTCCTCACCTGCTGCTCTGTTCTTCCCCCACAGGCCACCATGGGGAGACAGCTGCTTTCAAAGAGACTCGCCTGAGACATTTGTCCATTTGATTTTCTCTTATAGTCTGGGATCCATGGAAGGGGCAGAAGCTTCTGGTACACAAGCAGGTGAGAATGAAACCAGAATGAGTTTTAATTCCCTCCCAACCTGTTGCCTCCTTTCCTGTTCTTCCATCTTCCCACCATCACCCCAGTACTTCAGGAAAAGCCCCAAACTCTGCATTTGAAGGGGCTCCAAGCTTTGGGCATCCTCTTGTTACCACTATACCTAAAACCAGATTACTTGTCTCCTTTCTAGACCTTTGTCACCCCACTTCTCAGCATCCAGAGACACCTCTTCTTTTGGAGGGTTGGGTAGTTCGATACATGCTGCATTCTCATAAGATCTGGAGTGGGATACAGGGCAGATGGCCAGAGGAGAGAATGTCATTTCAGGGGAAGAGAGCTGGATATTACTTCATTCAGAAGACCTGCAGAATTTAGGATTGGCCCTGAAGAGCTTTATGAGAAATGTAGGGGTGCTTCAGGATAAGGTTTGTAAAGTTTCCGATTCTCTCTCCTTACAGAACAAAAAAGTCATCCAGACACTTTCGCTGGAGATTATGGAAATGGACCAATATCAGGTGAGGATAGAATCAAGAGCATGATCCAAAGCCCATTGGAGTCAATGGGGAGGTCTTTCCATTCATTTCAATGGGCTTTGGTCAGGCCCTCTCTTATTTTATGCTTTTATTCTTCCTGTCATGTGCTGCAGGGTGATCTAGTGTAGTAAATACAGGGCCAGAAATCAGGAACTTGGATTCTAATCCTCATTATAGTACAGACTTTCTATGTGATTTGGGGCAAATCACTTAGGGTATGTTCACACTAGCTGGGAGTACGTCTCCCTGCATGAGCAGACAGACATAAGCTAGTTCCGCTTGAAATAACGCACTAAAATGGCAGTGTGGACATTGTGGCATGGGTGGCGGCACAGGTTAGTCACCTGAGCTCGGAGCTGGGTGGACTCATATTTGAACAGCTAGTCTGTGCTGCAACATCCACATTAATTTTAGAGTCCTAGCTGGAGCGGAGCTAGTGCAAGTCTGTCTGCCCAGGCTGGGAAGCACTCTCCCAGCTGAGGCGTAGACATACCTTTTGGGCCTGATCACAAACCACATAAGAATATTGACTTCAGTGGATTTTAAGTTATGCCTTTTATCCTTCTGTGCTTTACCCTCCTCCATCTGTAATATGGTGGTAATCTTTATAAAGTGCTTTCAAATCATTGGAGGGAAAGTGCTGTGTAAGTTTAAATTAGGAGTAGTATTTCGGCTACACTGCCATAGCAGCCCAAAGTTTACATTTTCTTAAAACAGGGTACGGCAGATAGATCAGTTTTAACACAAGAAAGCTTGTTTTAAAATGCTTTTGCGGCAATCTCATCATTTTCCAGGCTTTTGGTCCAGAGGCAAGCTGAGGGTTGGAGGGTTCATTTTGTGATCTGCATTATATTTGCTGGTGGAGTCGAGTTAGAATGAGCGGTCCTTATTATTGTGTACTATCTATATTATGCATTTTAATGAACAGTGAATACTCAGAGTATAGCACCTAAAGAAATTACATACATTTGCCAAGCACCAGTCCCTTCCTTCATGCAAGCAGCAGTGTGTAAAACCCATCTGCTGGAAATTTGGATATGAATCTTATCCAAAAATATTGACACAGGAAATTAATTTTCTCATATGAATTTACAGCTTTCTTGAAAGCTCTAACATTTGGTGGCCTCGCTATGCTGTCATTTCTCTACCTCGTTCTCTTCCTTCCATGAATGCATACAGCCATTTAAAAATGATTCTAAAGTAATATACAATGTAAGCAATATTTGTTTGTTTTGCTCAATACAGTGTGTGAACTTTTAGAAACAGGCTTCTGAGTGTGTTGAGAAAAAGCTATTTTAGAAATATTTCTTTTTAGATTATTTATGGAATACACAACATAACTTTTACATAGGCGTGTTTTCTGGCACCTCTTCAGCAGCCCATCCCTATTCAGAAAAGCACTTAAGCGTATGTTGAACTTTTTAAGCATGTGGGACTTAAGTGCTTTGCTGATGAAATGAATTTAAGTACCTGCTTACTTGCTTTGCTGAGTTAGGGCTTGTTTTGGTGGAGTAAGAAAATCACAATATCATAATTTCAAGTAGTAAAATGTCCTTCTCACTTTCCAAAGGGCAGTTTCCGGCACTGGAAAAGATCTCTGAACATACTTTGAGTGCTACATTAAAGACCAATATTAAGATGGGAGAACAAGGATTAGGTCTTATAGTAATTCAGAATGGACCATATCTCCAGATAACAAGTCTTGTTCAGAAAGGCTCTGCAGCTAAGAATGGAAGACTCAAACCAGGTAAAAAAAAAAATATATAACCCTAATCTTCAGAATTCCATAGGTGTGTTCCATTCCAGAGTTTATACTTTGTTGCCCTGCTTTTGACCTCATTTATGCTGATGTAAATCAGGAGTAATATTGCTTAAATCAGTGGAATTACAGAGGCATAGAACTGGCTCAAGCAATATGAGAGTCAGGCTCAATGACACAGAAATATCCAGCTGATAAATGAAGCCAGTCCAGTTTTATATTAAAATTCCTATTGTCTTAATTTGATTAAAATTGGCTGATAGAGGTGACTATTTTTGAATTAGATCAAGAAAAAAGCATATCTAAATTGCACACACTTTTATATATATAATATAAACGGGATTGGAACAATGTGTTATGCATCTTACTTTAAGTATTCAAGACCAAAACAAATTGCCTACTCGTGTTTCATATTATTTCATAGCTGCATTGTAATGTGCAGTTTTCTTAAACAGGCATCTATAAACATGATAAAAATAATTAATATAAAGCAATCGGAAAGGATTAAAGAACAAAAAAGAATCACTCAAAGCCCAGCTTAGGTTGTCACAAAAATTAACAATGGAAAAGACATGTATTAGGTCATCTGTTTTCCCTAGACTAGGTTATCCATACTTCTTTTGGCAGCAGAGGCTGGATTGCCTAGTGGTTTAGTGAAAAAAATTGGTTGTTTCGGCATAGTCACTTCCCCCCCTCTTACTACCTTAATGTCTGAGGATAGTAAGAGAACCAGGGTGCAGCAGATGAGCAAATGTCAGAAACCCCACTACTGCGGCTGAACTTGGCAGCCTCAGTTCTGCTGGTCGTTATGCCTTGTGAACTTCTTTTGATATTTTACTTCATTATTATTCCTGGTTCTTGGACCCCAATAACTGAAGTTCATGAGGAGAGGTCCTCTGTTGAAATGGGCATTTTTATTTATTTATTTTTTTATAAAGGTAGCCCCTCTCCTATTATAATGAACATTTGCTTGTGCACAGGAATGGGAAAATAACACTTTGCTATAAAAGGGTTCTACTGTACTTAAAATTTCTCCTTTCTGGACATTGGATGCGCTTTCACAGCTGACAGCTTTTAACAAATAATTGTTCTTCATGTTAGAAGTCTTGATATAAGACTTTCAAAACAATAAATTCATGTCTCCATAAAATTAGGATTGTCATCATATGCTGCCTCTTGGAACAAATGTAATAGTTCTTTGGTCATCTGACTACTAGCCTGATTATAGTTAACATTTTTAACTAAAGTGAAAATATCTTAGGACAGTTTGACAAAAGGGTACTATTTAATCAGGGGTATCAAATTCATGCAACCATTTTAAATTATGGTCTGTGAATAAAAGATATACAGTAACTCCTCAGTAAGTGAAACAATGTTAAGTGAATCCAATTTCCTGATCAGAATTAATGTAAATGGGGGGGGGTTAGGTTCCAGGGAAATTTTTTTCGCCAGACAAAAGACTATATATATACGTACACACGTATAAGTTTTAAACAATTTAATACTGTACACAACAATGATGACTGTGAAGCTTGGTTGAGGTGGTGAAATCAGAGGGTGGGATATTTCCCAGGGAATGCCTTACTGCTAAATGATGAATTAGCACTTGGCTGATCCCTCAAGGGTTAACACATTGTTGTTAACATAGCCTCACACTCTACAAAGCAGCATGAATGGAGGGAGGGGAAACAGCATGGCAGAGAGAGACAGAGACACACACCATGTATATGTGACAGAGATGCACATTGCCCCTTTAAGTACGCTGACCCTAAGTACATTGCCTTTTAAATTAGATCAGCAAGTTGAGACAGCAGCCGCTGCCAGAAAGCTCCCTCCGGCCTGAGCCCTGCCATGTGCCCCCCCTGCTCTGTGGAGATGGGGTAAAGGAGCAGGAGCAGGGGTTAAGGGGACATGCTGACATTAGCACCCCTTCCCCCCCCCCGAACCTCCGTCTGCACAGCAAGCAGGAGGCTCCAGGGAGCAGATCCAAGGCAGAGGGCAGGGGCAGGAGCAAGCAGGAGCAGCACACAGCAGTGGGGGGAGGGACACCTGAACTGGCTGACAATTGATAGCCTGCTGGGCAGCTGCCTTACAGGGAACTTAGGGGAGTAGGGAGCTGATGAGGGGGCTGCTGGTCCACCCTGGTTCCAAGCCTCCACCAGCAAGCTCCAACGGGCTGCTCTTTCTGCAAGCAGTGGACAAAGCAGGTGGCTGCCAAACAATGTTATAAGGGAGCATTGCGCAACTTTAAACGAGCATGTTTTCTAATTGCTCGGCAACGTAACCATGAAACAAGGTTAACTGGGACGACTTTAAGTGAGGAGTTACTGTCTAGAGTTGGGATTTTTATACTGAACACTCTTGAATTTTTCCCCTGGCAGGTGATATTTTGATTAAAATTGGACACGCTAACGTTTTAGGATGGACACTGCGAGAGCTTTGGCAACTTTTGCACAATATTCCCATAGGATCAGTTCTACAGATCAGGGTTTACAGAGATTTTGTTGAAGTTCCTCAGCACTGGCAAAATGCACTTGAATTAGTTCCTGAAGTAAAGCCTCCTGTGAAGACAGAGTAAGAAACAAATGCTATTTTCAATAGGTTTCTTCACAATATATAGTTTAGTTATATTAGTCTACTGAGCAAGACAGGGAAATGATGTGGTAGCATTCTGGTTTTAGTTTCATTACTAATCAAGTATAAAAGGTAGAGTTCTTTTAAAAGTGTACCTCTTTCCAATGTAATTGTCTCCTACTCTTAGAAATATCTTGAAGGTAGTACAACTACCCAGAAACTTACTTACCTGGAAAAGTCGACAGGTTTTCCAGTGTTTGTTGCCTAGACATTGTTCAAAAGTACTAAGATAAAACACCAAATTTCAATTTCAGACTTTTTCCCATCCTCAAAGGGCAACTGTCATTGGGAGAGCACCTCATCTTGTATAAGCTGGTTTAGCTTCCTTGACTTAAATGCAGCTATGCCTATTTACATAGTTAAGGACATAGATTATTATATGTACCTGATTTTACCAAGATACAGGTAACCAGAGACCTGTAACCAGATAAACAGTTTAATGGGTCACTAGTCATTCAATCATATTAACAATAAGGCCATGGCTTACTATGTTTAGTCCTCATGACCTCTTAATTGACCTTTCCAGAAATGTTTATATAGCTGTGTAGTGTTATGCTCAGTTTCTACAAAGATAAGTATTATGAGGCCTTTTTTAAAAAAAAAGGTCATAAGTTCTCATCTCCTAAAAATAAGCCTCACTATGACAAGTAGTAATCGATGCTAGACGGGGCACTAGGCAGTAAAAGTTTTTCTAAGGCATGGGGATAGACGTTCTAGTAGGGAGGGAAGACTAAAGCTCAGGAACAGGAAAGAAGATGAGGGAGTTTACAGTGGAGAAGGTAGCTGGGAATGGGAACATCAAAAGCACCTGATTAGGGCACAAGAGTGATAAGAATGAAGGAGGAAGTTCAGGCAATTAGAAAGGGGACTGTCTGGAAGGTTAGTTCTTTAAATTTGCGTTGCAACTAGGGCTGTTTTTGACAAATTCCTGCTGTTATTTATCACCTTATTATCTTCTAGGTGTTTGCAAATTGATTGCTTAATTATTTGCTCCATTATGTTTCTGGATACAGAAGTTAAGCTGACTGGTCTGTAATTCCCCAGGTTGTCCTATTCCCTTTCTATAGATGGGAACTAGATTTGCCCTTTTCCAGGAAGACTGAAGACATTCCAGAAGCCATGACTTTCCAAAGATAATTGCTTATGGCTCATGTCCTAAATATAAAGGGAAGGGTAACCACATTCTGTATACAGTACTATAAAATCCCTCCTGGCCAGAGGCAACATCCTGTTACCGGTAAAGGGTTAAGAAGCTCAGCTAACCTGGTTGGCACCTGACCCAAAGGACTAATAAGGGGACAAGATACTTTCAAATCTTGGGGGGGAAAGCTTTTGTTTGTGCTCTTTGTTTACATGGTTGTTCTCTCTTGGGACTGAGAGAGGCCAGACAGAAATCCATCTTCTCCAACCCATCCTAATCGAAGTCTCCAGTATTGCAACCAGTAGGGGTAAGCCAGGCAAGGCAGATTAGTTTATCTTTTGTTTTGTGTGAATTTTCCCTGTGTTAGGAGGGAGGTTTATTCCTCTTTTCTGTAATTTTAAGGTTTTGCCCAGAGGGGGATCCTCTGTGTTTTGAATCTGAATACCCTGTAAAGTATTTTCCATCCTGATTTTACAGAGATGATTTTTGCCTCTTTTTTTTTTTTTTTTAAATAAAATCCTTTTAAGAACCTGACTGATTTTTCCATTGTTCCAAGATCCAGGGGTTTGGGTCTTTGATGATTTTCTAACTAATTGGTTAGGATATTATTCTCAAGCCTCCCCAGGAAAGGGGGTGTGTAGGGCTTGGGGGGATATTTTGGAGGAAGACATCTCCAGGTGGTCTCTTTCCCGGTTCTTTATTTAAAATGCTTGGTGGTGGCAGCATACTGTTCAAGGACAAGGCAAAGTTTGTACCTTGGGGAAGTTCTTAACCTAAGCTGGTACGAATAAGCTTGGGGGGGGGGTCCTTCATGCAGGTCCCCACATCTGTACTCTAGAGTTCAGAGTGGGGAAGGAACCCTGACAGCTCAGATATCCCCTCAGTCAACTCCTTGAGTATTCTAGGATGCATTTCATCAGGCCCCTGTGATCTGAAGACATCTAACTTGTCTAAGTAATTTTTGACTTGTTCTTTCCCTATTTTAGACTCTGATCCTACCTCATTTTCACTGGCATTCACTAGGTTAGATGTCCACTCACCACCAACGTTCTTAGAGAAAACCAAAACAAAGAAGTCATTAAACACCTCTGCCATTTCCACATTTTCTGTTATCTTTCCCTTCTCATTGACTAACGGGCCTACCCTGTCCTTTGTTACATAACTGCACTCAAAAACAACATAAAACTTTAGAGCCTACAAGTCCACTCAGTCCTACTTCTTGTTCAGCCAATCGCTAAGACAAAACAAGTTTGTTTACATTTATGGGAAATAATGCTGCCCGCTTCTTGTTTATAATGTCACCAGAAAGCAAGAACAGGTATTCGCATGGCACTTTTGTAGCTGGCATTGCAAGGTATTTACGTGTCAGATATGCTAAACATTTGTATGGCCCTTCATGCTTCAGCCACCATTCCAGAGGACATGCTTCCATGCTGATGCTCGTTTAAAAAAGGCAGCGTGAATTAAATTTGTAACTTAAGTCTCCTTAGGGGAGAATTGTATGTCTCCTGCTCTATTTTACCCGCATTCTACTGTATATTTAGGGTTATAGTAGTCTCTGATGATGACCCAGCACATGTTCTTTTTAAGAACACTTTCACAGCTGATTTGACAAAATGCAAAGAATATACCAAGGTGAAATTTCTAAAAATAGCTACAGCACTCGACTCAACATTTAAGAATCTGAAGTGTTGTCCAAAGTCTGAGAGGGACGTGGTGTGGAGCATGCTTTCAGAAGTCTTAAAAGACCAACACTTCAATGCGGAAACTACAGAACTCAAACCACCAAAAAAGAAAATCAACCTTCTGCTGGTGGCATCAGACTCAGATGATGAAAATGAACATGTGTCGGTCCGCTCTGCTATGGATAGTTATCGAGCAGAACTTATCAGCATGGATGCATGTCCTCTGCAATGGTGATTGAAGCCTGAAGGGACATATGAATCTTTATCACCTCTGGCATGTAAATAAATATCTTGTGACACTGGCTAGAAACATTCCATGCGAACGTCTTTTCTCACTTCCCTTGTAAACAAGACGTGGGTAGCATTATCTCCTGAAAATTGTAACCAAACTTGTTTGTCTGAGTAACTGGCTGAACAAGAAGTAGGACTGAGTGGACTTGTAGGCTCTAATATTTTACATTGTTTTATTTTTGAATGCAGTTATTTTGTACATAATTCTACATTTGTAAGTTCAACTTTCATGATAAAGTGATTGCACTATAGTACTTGTATTAGGTGAACTGCAAATATTTGTAATAAAAATATAAAGTGAGCACTGTACACTTTGTATTCTGTGTTGTAATTGAAATCAGTATTTGAAAATGTAGAAAGCATCAGAAAATTTAAATAAATGGTATTCTATTATTGTTTAATCACACAATTAAACAGATTAATCCCTTACTGACTTAGTTGCAATTAGGGTTGTCGAGTCAAATTCTTTAATATTCTAAATGAACAGAGTAAGGATAGCTTTGTTTTTATTTTACTGAAAAAAGATATTTAAATTGACACTCCCTTTTGTTGTTTAAAACCCAGATGTTGTAGCATTACGTTAAGTCCGAGCAGAAGAATACACAAAAAATTGCACAAATCTGATTTCAATTTTGACACCCTAATCACAAGTAAAGAACTTGTAATTAAAGCTATGTAACTGTTGTACATTTTTAGCATTTCAAGTAAAGACAGTGAGACAAAAGACGACACGTGGACAAGCAGTGATGATTATGAAGATGCAGACTCTGACGGAAGTCTTAGATATGAAACTACACAATCATTTTGTTGTTCTACCAAAGAATTGCCATCAATATCAAAAACTTGGCATGCATTTAAAAGAAAAAAACACACATTTACTGTAGGTGCTGACATTGGATGTGACATTATAATTCATAAAGATTTTGATGCATGGTATAGTTCTGACTTTGCTACTGATGGTATTAGATCTCCTTCATACTGGACTATGGAAACACATGACAGCGAGTCAACATCATCCTCTTCCTCTATATCAGATGCATTTTGGCTTGAAGAGTTTGCCAGTATTTTGGAATAACTAAATGGTCACATCCAATTTCAAGCCTTCAGAAACTGGATTTTTCTGAAGCACTTTATCAGCAAAAGGTTCACTTTCAAAATATTGATTTTGAAATTAGCTAAACTGAAGATTTAGCATAGCATGCCTTGACTGCCTAGGATATTTGAAAAATCTGGATTCTCAGATGAGAGCTGCTATCCAAAGCCACTCTTCCAGATCTTAAGCAAAAACCTGCTAAAGTCTCCATCAATCCTACCCATGAAGGGAACATTAAACATTCTGCTTCGTTGAGTCCAGTGATCAAGGTACAGCAGGCAAGTGCTAGAACTGCAGTATATTGCTTTCAGCTTTTACAGGTAAGTCTGATAATTTACTTCAGGTAGATATGGTGCAAATGGCAATTTTACCAACAAGTATTCTTGAATGTGTTAAGGATATATAACTGGGATATTAACTGTGGCAATTACAAATTTTACCTGCATCAAGAACGTAGTTAGACTACTATTATTCTCTGGTAGTTTTTGCAAGGCACACACCAAAATGCCAACTAATTGTTTCACTATATTTAAGTATTTTTAATTGATAATGTTCAATGTTTCCATACTTATACATACCTTACTTTCAGTAGATAAATATTAACAAAAACGAAGCATATGAACTTAGCAATTTATTCAATATATGCAAGCCCACAAGTTAATTATCTATTAATTCAAATGTCAGAATATTAATCTAAACAGGCTGATTGTAACTTATGTATAATGTAATTGGCATACAGTGAAGAGTCCAGTTTGAATCTGCCTCAGTTTTTTTTCCTACTACAACTCATCAACGAAAGGGGTATTTCCCAAGTTCCCGCTAGCTGCCATTGATTTCTTCCCATCAACAAACTTCTTTGCAGCCTGAAAAGAAATAAATAAAAATTGGACATTAAGGAAACATCCATTAGGCACACTGAACAAGCTTATCTCATTGCTTCAGAGTCCCAGCTTCAACTAATTTATGGAATCAGCAATGTAATATTTCTTATGGTGATGATTTTTAATAAGCTGTCTAAACTGTCTCAGTTTGACAGATTAATGATATCAGCCTGAAGAATGTAGAAAAGTAGTAACTTTTCCCAGCTCTCTGAAGTGGTCATACATATGCCTAATGTAGAAAATATTTTCTATTTAGGTCAGAAAAGCAGCAGAAAGGTCGAGTGTATCAATCACTGAAGGTAGAGTCAGGAAACCTAGGTTCTATTCCCAGTTTGACCAGTGACCTCCTGTGTAACCTGAGCAAGTCACTTCGCTGCTCTATGAACTCTATGTCCCTCCCACCTTTTGTCTGTCTTGTCTATTTATATTATAAGCTCTTTGGGGTAGAGACCATCTCTTACGACAGGTTTATACAGTGCTGAGCGCAATGGAGCCTCTAGGTACTACTGTCATTCAAATGAGTAATAGCAGCTTTGTGAAGAGATTTTGATGTTCTAGATTTGTTTTCCCCACTAGATTTCCAGATGGAATTTGTTCAGTTCAGAAACCAAGATTATAATAATTATTACCACTAGCACAGCATCTCAATAAAATCCTGTGAGGTATTCATTTTGCTTCTTACAATCACACCCTAGGGTTGAATCCTCCATAACCTTACTCAGGTGGAGGATTCCCTACTGACATCAGTGGGACATCTCCTGACTGTAGTTTTGTATGGTTAGGTAAATAGCTGGAATTTTTCCTATGTTTACTTGTAATGGTAGAATTCAGCTAAATTCTCACAGCTATATTGACTTTGCCATATACAATATTAAAGATTGTTCCCATCAGTAAACTAAGCAGACAACTGAAAAGGCATAGCTAGCAGAGATTTGTAAGCATCATAGAACCACTTTTTACAGGGTCCCTGTATACATATTCTATACACCCAGAAGAGTATGCTAGTCATAATTGTGCATAGCAAAGCTTATATGGAATCATTCTGTAAACAATGTGTATGGACATATTTACTTACATTCACAATATCAGCAGTGGCTATGGAGTCAATGTTTTGAATTACAGCTGTTGGGGATGTATATATACCAGATGCCAATGCCTCGGAACCGATTTCATCAAGTAACCCATCTGAGGTCTCAACTAACATCAAGTATGTGGCTTTCAGATGATTTCTGCCAAACAAAGTGTTGAGAATATCTGAGTAAGTAAATCTTGCAATGTTACTCAGTAGTTATAGACTAAATTAGAACTCCCAGTTGTGTGTAGTTTTATGCACTTCGGGCTCTTAACTTCACTTCTGCTTTAATGCCCACCTCTGAAGCATTAGCATTCTGGGGATAAGCACCCTGCGATACTGGGATATTTTTATGGCTCTTCAACTCAATGATTTAAAGTCTCCTGCTGTGTTGAAACAGAAGCTTTCTCTTATGAGTATGGGAGCCTAAAACATATGATCAGCTGAAGAGGTAACAGAACTATTCAAAAGGACAAATTCCAGAAAGCTGAGAGGTAAGGTGGCAGAGGACCTCCCACCCCCTGCAATGGTAAGAAAGCTCTGGAAAGATTTTCAAGGGTCAGATACCAACTAGAGGCAGAAATAAAAGATGGAACCCTCAAGCAGGGCCTAAGGTAGGTATCAGCACACTACCCTTTCTCCAGTAGCGAGGGAATTTTTTTTTTTTAAAACTTCTGGCTGGAATGTGAATATTTCAAGCCTTGTTGGGCAACTTTCAAACAAATTTAAAGAATGTGATCATTTCAGTATTTTCTAGCCATAGATGTTCAAGTTTTAGCGTTGGCAGTTTTTTGAAAATTAGAGATTTCTGGTTTTAGGTTTAAAACTAATTATCAGGTCTCACCTAGAAAAGTAGAGACAGTTTTACTGCAAGGTGTAAACAATTAACAAAAACAATTAACACTTTTCTGTATAATAGGTTAGTGCTTCGTTTAAAGAACTGTAGCATAATACTTTTTGTTCCCTTATTATTTATTTGCCTCAAGCAGGTTCCCATTGCTAGTCACAATCTAGTTTATGAAAGTTAGTGTTTATTTTTTATTTTTAAAAGTAAAATAGTAACAGTTTAATCCAAAATGATGATCTATGGCACACACTATAATTGAGAAGTAGCGTTAATGTTATGACTGAATTCAACTAGGGCCACTAATACCTGCATCAAACAGTAATAATAATTATTTTTTTTTAAACTACACCCCAACTACAGGAAAAATTAGCAACATACTCCAAGGAAGATAATACGGAGAAAAACATTGCAGAAGAAAAAAAAGTAGTGAAATTTATCTATATATATTAAGAAGATTTGTATTCAGTGCTATAAATAAATCAACAGGTAAAAGATTTAACATCTGGCTGATGAGAAAGGATATGATAATTTGTTTATCATGTTTTGTATGCAATCATGCAAAGTGTAACACCAATTTTCTTTAAGTTCTACATACAATCTTATAATAAATAGATTTATATACGCAAGGACTCAGTCACTTCTATTCACTGCCTGCAGCTGAATCTCCTGTGGGCTGTAATACTTCGGCCTAATTCTGGCTGTTAGGTTTAATGTGTAGCAGTGGCCATTATATACAGAAGGTCAGATCAGATGATCTGGTAGTTTCTTCTGGCCTTAAACTCTATGGGTATGCCTACACTGCAATTAGACACCCGGGGCTGGCTCGTGCCAGCTGACACAGGCTCAGGCAAAAGGGCTATTTAACGGTAGACATTCAGGCATGGGCACTATGATCCTGTGAGTTGGGAAAGTCCCAGAACTTGGGCTGCAGCCCAAGCCCGAACATCTACACAGCAATTAAACAGACCCTTAGCCCAAGTCAGCTGGCACAGATTCAGCTGCAGGTTTTTAATGGCAATATAGCTATACCCTATGACTTGGGATAGTTGTTGAATTTTACTGCTTTAATTTAGAACAGAAAAATCACAATACAATCCCAGAAATTAACTGCACCTTAATTATTACAGTTGTACCCCTCTGTACTATTAGTTAGCTATTGTGTTTGCAGGCCTGCAAATCAGGAACTTCCAAAACTGTTAGTTTTGCCATCAGAGACGTGGCAATATTACTTTCTTACTTTATAGGGCTTTCAAGATTAGATACTTACTGTCCTTGAATAACGCACCACCATCAATTTAATGCTTTACGTTTTCAAAACATTTTAAAAATACCATTTGCAGGTCCTCAATATTAGTGTTTTGAAGATGTAAGTGCATGCTAAATATTGCTGGTTGGGGAATCATCTCAGTGTTATCTTGTAGGGAATTTCCTAAATAAAGCAGTTTAGAGAAGTATTTAAACTGGAATTGTATACTCTTGTGTGCTATAATTAAATCACAGCTTCTGCTGACAGCTGTCATTTACATCTAATGAAGTAGTTAACAGTAAGCTATTCTTTAAGAACACTTTTTGCTGATTTAAAAAGTTTCTATAGGAATTGCTGCTAGCATAGAATTTGCTGTCATTTTCTTAACAGCAACAGCAATACTTTAATTGGGTAGGTAGTGTATACCATTCCCATCCCTGCATGCTTTTGCTAGGTATAATTACAAAGGAATGAGTCTCAACCAAGGTAGTTGTACCGTACACCTACGCAGTTGAAACTGTTGCCCTACAGAAGCCTCTTTATAAATGCTTACTGACAGGAAGCTGAGCATCTGATGTTAAAACTCCACTTCTATAACAAATTAAAGCAGTGACACTCAGACCTCAGAGCCAAACTAGTGATCAACATTACCTAAAAGTTACAGGAGTGTAAATTCATTGTTTCATTTACTATAATACTATATATTCATATTTAAACAGTATGTTAATATATATGAATTCTCACAGAAAAATGATTGACCAAATATTATTTTATCAACTACAATTGGTTAATAACAGAAAAAGCATCCTGATCGGTTAATAATTAAATCAGTGTTTTAATATCAATTGCTATAAAGAGCCACTTGCAGCTTGAAAGCCCCAGTCTGAGTATCACTGAATTAAAGTGTTTATTAGACTTTTTTGTATCAACTTACTTAGCCCTTGTGACATCTTCATCAGTGATACTGCCCTGAGCAATTCCCTTTACCTGGTTCAAAGCAGCCTTAATGACCTAGGACAAAAGTTAAGCAGTTTTTTAAATTTGGCACTAATGGCTTGATCATTCCCAACCCACAAGGAGACTTCTCTTTACTGAGCAGAAACAAAAGACATTAAGTTTGAAAGGCTGCTTCACCTGTTTCACATTCCATTTTATTGGATCATCATTCTTCTCAACCTCCTCATATATTAACAGCCTCCTCCAATAACTATTCTACGCTGTATTCAGTCAGGGGGGCTAACAAAAAAGTTTAGTCTGTGCTTTGAATCTCATACTGCCTCCAAAATGATCCCAAGTCCTTACACCAAATAAAATGCGATCACACTCTCTTCCCCCATTAGATTCAAACCCAGCTCTCACAGATGATCAATTCAGCCAGGTTTCTGCCAGCAGCCTAGTTCATTAGCATCCATTTCAAAATGGATACATTTAACTACTTATATTCAGCAATCTCAAGAATGCCTTCATTACTGCTACTTTATTTTTGTACTTGTACTTCCCCAAAAACAAGCCCTATTCCCTGCTTTGAGGAGTTAAGTCTTGTATCAATAATGCAATGTTAGTTTAAATCCAAGTCAAAAGAAACATTTCAAACTCTTGTTCAAACTACTAGATAGTTACACTAATAACTAGAATTTAATAAGCCAATATATCTGATCAAACCAACAAATTCTAATCAGCAACTTACCTCCCCAGCAGCAGAAGCCTGGGATATAGTATAAATCCCAAAGAGTCCAGAATCAGAGTAATTGACATTAAATGCTGCAGCCTGTGAAACAAAATTTTCAGTTACTGTTCCAATAATGAAGATTGGATACTCAATTTCTCCTTCAACAAAATAGCTACCAGTGGTATCTAATATGCTAGAATTTAGAAAGATGGGTTCCTTCTGTTGAAATGAAACCAATTAGGGTAGAAGACATTCCATGAAATATTTTTAATTTGTGTGCTAATGATTAAAAGAAAGGTTCTAGCATAGGGGGCTTTAATCTCTCAAAGGACAAGAACAGTTTGGTATATATTTTTCTATTGCATTTGTTTTTTCTTGGGAAGGAAAGTTGCAATAAACCTTTAAGCTTACATCAAATGGTTGATTAGTTGTCTTAGCGATAGCTTGGAACAGTTTGCTGGAAATATTGCTTCCCCTTTTAATAAGAGGCCCTGCACCTAGAATATGCTGAAGGACACTGAACGCATTTGCTTCTGCACTTCCAGTAGCAACTCCTTCTGCTACTATGGCAGCATGGACAAGGCTTTCACCATTCTGTTCCCTGATTTCACCTGAAAATAAGAACAAAGAAATTATAGTTAAAAATATAATGTATTAAACTTAATATGTGAATTAGTTCTTATCATATACTTCCAACAGTGGTTTCTAGTCAGTAAAGAAGAAAAGCCATTAATGAAGTTTAGTTGTAATATTAAGTCCACAGGATCTTGTTCCAAATATTGACAGTGGACATCAGCATTGACAGTTCAAGAAAAATAATCCCCTTGTTTTATAAAAACAGAAAAGGTGTAAGCCTTACTTTTTCACAACTTTCCCATAATCAAAGGGCCAAATTCAGTGGAGATATACTTGCGTATTCCAGGTCTGAATATGGTCTAATGGCTTGTCTGTATGGTGATTTAGTGCATGGGAAGCCAGGGTATGAATCTACAGTGCACCAGCCTGCCAGGCACTAACTGGCCATGGGGACCATGCTGCTGCACACTACAAGTTTGTAGTATGTCAAAGCGCACATATGGAATTAGTGCATGTCTGCAGAGTTCACACAGTTATTTAAGCGTACAGCAGGCTGGTGTGCAGTAGATTTATACGCTAGCTTGCTGTGCACTAAATCACTGTATAGACAAGACCTTAGACCCCCTATTGCAAAAGCTACAAAATCCATTGAATATCTGCCTGAAGGGAACGAGTTCTCACTCAATAGCTAGATTTTGACTGTCTGAAAGATTACTTATTCCACATTTTAGCCAACCCAAACGTAGTCCAGTTATCACCTAATTTTCTGACTTAAGACTGTTTTCAGCTGGTTGCAGAAATAACCAGATTGTTTGAATATTAGTCCAAGATACTGCATCAAAAGACCTGAACTGGTACTCAAAGTTTGTTATGAAATATTTAGTGGCCTTCCTGGAAAGTGAGCTTTTCAATACTCCCAGGTATCCCTTTGTTACCTTCCACACCCCTGGGACACTTTACTGTTTCAAGTACACAAATTCTGGTATGGTGCCACTAGGTTGTGTGTTTTCACTTTATGGAATATAGTGGAAGGATGGCCCTGTGTTTAAGGCACTGGACTGGAGGTTAGATGATTTGGATTCAGTTCCCAGTTTTGCCACAGACTGTTCGCCATCTTTGTCTTGCCCTTTGTCTATTTACATTGAAAACTGTCTCTATTCCTGTGTTTGTAAAGTACATAGTACAATGGGGGAATCAATCTCAACTGGGCTCTTGAGGTCATACTTAAGTCTTAATAGAGAAGACCAGCACAAACCTTGTAGTTACCAAAAAAAAACCCACCCCAAACATACACAGACTGTGTTTACCTCCACGATATTGGGCCTTAACACCAGAAGAACCAGCCCCGCTCCTGATATTTAGAAATTGCTGTCCAACTTGTTTTAGTTCAGAATGGCTTACACCTGCAATATATTTGTATTAAAAAGAATCACATGTAAATTAACAGTATTAGAAAATTAACTAGAGATGGCTAACAATAAGTAATTTAGATGTACTTTAAGAGTGCTACTTGTAGAGATGAAGTTTGATTACTTGTATAGTTTTCTTTTAGTGCACAGTATGACACACAAGACATACCTAGTCCCACCAGAGCCATTCTTGCACTTGTGAAGTTGTTCTGTACAAACTGGTGCAGCTGCAACAATAATGTTGTGCGTGTTAGGATATTTCCACAAATAATAATAATAAAAAAGGCAACAACCATGTGTCAGGTTACTCATTTGAAGTTTTTCTAGTGGCAAAGATCCTTCTAGGTGTCTATTTTGGTAATACTGAAGAACCCTTTAAAGCAGTGGTCTCCAACTTTAAGCAGAAGATCACTTTTTGAATTTAAGTGCAACCCAGGATCTACCCCACCCCTTCCCTGAGGCCCAGACCTGCTCACTCCATCCCCCCTCCCTCCATTGCTCGTTCTCCCCCACCTGCATTCACTTTCACCGAGCCGGGGCAGGGGTTGCAGGCTCTGTGCTAGGGCCGAGGGTTTTGGAGTGTGGGAGGGGGCTCCAGTCTGAGCCTGGGGCAGAGGGTTGGGGTGCAAGCTCTGGGAGGGAGTTTGGGTGCAGGAAGGAGCTCTGGGATTGGGCAGGGGGTTAGGGGGCAGGAGGGGGTGCAGGCGGGGGTGCAGGCTCTGGAAGTTTGGGTGCAGAAGGGGACTCAGGGCTGGGGGTTCGGGGTGCAGGCTCCAGCTGGGTGGCACTTTCCCAGAGCAGCAGGGCTAAGGCATGCTCCCTGCCTGCCACAGCACCACGCTGCTCCCAGAAGCTGCCAGCATGTCCCTGCGGCCCCTCCCTGCAGCTCCCATTGGCCGCAATTCCCCATTCTCGGCTCATGGGAGCTGCGGGGGTGGTGCCTACAGGCAGGAGCAGTGTGTGGAAACCCCTTCCCCCATGCAGGGACATGGTGGCCGCTTCCGGGAGTGGAGTGGGGCCAGGGCAGGCAGGGAGCCTGCCTTAGCCCCACTGAGCCACTGGACTTTTAGCGGCTGGAGACTGTGACTGACTGGCAGAGGCTCGGTCGATCGCAGTCTATCGGTTGGTGACCACTGCTTTAAAGACTCTTTCACAGAGCAAAGGTGGTGGTGTCACTAGCATGAAAAAGCTGTTACAAATAGAATTGGACGTCCAATGTCTTAGGTCAATAAGGAAGTTTAAAAAAAGATGGTATCTACAATTGCTTTGACTCAAAGGAGTGCTGTTTAAATATTTCCAAAGTTTACCAGGAATCAGGTCATCTACAGAACTAGTTCAATTTTTATAAAAACCATGAAAGAAAAACCTCAAGCCGTGAATAAAGTTTGATCTTGCAGTAGCACTTGTTGTCACTGCAAAAGTGACAACAGTTGCCAGTTGCACAGAGTTTAGGGATGCAGATAATTTCCTTTTTAAAAAAGCATGCTCTAATCGTAATGGGAAATTCTGTCCATCAATCTCTGCAAGGAGAAATTACAAACATACTTCCCTAAATGCATAAACTTAAAACTCCAAACTGTTACGCACACAAATCGTAAGCTGGAAAGAGCCAGACCCACCTGATTTTTTATTGAGTTTATTTATTCTGAGTGGCCTCGAGAGAACTGCAGTTTTAGCTCTTAAACTACTGTTAATTTTCACTGCAGTTCTGTAAGTAGCTGTATCCATTGTTCAAATATTGTAATTCTGACTGCAGCAAGTCTTGATGCTTCCAACAGCAGTTGTTTACAGGAGAGACTGTTTTATGCACTCTCCCCGCAGTGGCAGAAGCGTACTACTGTCCTATGTGGAAGTCACTAGCTCTTTGTACATGGATATCTGCACTTCAGTGCAGGTCCTATTGATAAATAATAGAAAGCCAGACATATAATACAATGTAGCCTTTTCAAAGGCTTTGGAATCACAGTTGATAAGAGCCACATGAAAATTTTATACCCAATAACTGAATTTACAGTCAGAAAAAGGCTGACTTTACTTCAGCATCAGACTAACATTTGAGATGAGGACGCATCTATATAAGGAGTATTATTTTGGGAGAATTGAATAAGCCAAAAATGCAGCTTTAAGTGTCATGAGAGAATAGTTTTATAAAAGAAACTAGAGTTGCAGATTCACATCTGTCTCTTTATACTGTGGCTACAATATGTAAGATATATATTCTTACCTGCTCTGGTGTAATTTTCCCAATCGCATAATCTGGACAGTACAAGGAGTTAGCAAGAGCATTCCGATAAGCTGCAGCATGCAAGTTTTCAAGAACACCTAAAAAAAATGAACAGAAGAAACACTCTTACAAAAATGTAGTTTAATAGCTACTTTCACTGAAGAGTAGAGATGGGATGAACATAGGAACTGCGAAAATGGATCAGCATCGTGGTCTGTCTCATCCAGTATCCATTCAGCATCAGATGCTTCAGGGGAAATCACAAGAAATCCTGTATTAGGCAGAGGTCGAATAATCCAGGAGGTCTCATCTTTATCCCTAAAAATTAGAAATTGTCTTAAACCCTAATGCATTGCTTTAAAAAAAAATTAGCATTAAATTTTAACAAATCTGGATATTCTTATTATCCATAGCGAAGTCCAATCCCTCTTTGAATCTCAGTTCTTCACCAGAACAGCACTCTGTGGCAATTAAACTGAAGTCATTACGCATTGTGTAAAAAAGTATTTTCCCTCTACCACTTTTGGATATCCTGTCACTTGATTTCATTGAGTGGCCCTTGTTCTCATGTCCTGAGTCAGGGAGAACAGACACTTCCTGTTTACCTTTTATAATACTAATAATTTGTGTACTTTATGTTCCCCCTCATACATCTCCTTTCTAAAGCGAACAATCCCAGTTTTTTCTTTATCACACCCCTCTGAACCCTTTCAGAGCTTTATTGTTCTGAATGTTGACTTAATGATAAAGCTGACGTTCAACCCTCAATGGTCTTTTGCCTAAGTACTACATACACAATAATACAACATATAATAGTCAGCAACATATAGATCTGAAACCCTTCCTCCAATAGCTACATACAAACAGGATGGGTTTAAGAACAGCGCATACTTAACGTTATATTTTCTTGCTTTTGTGGGTTTGGTGTTACATCCATATTACTTCTTTTTTCTTTAAGACCTGACATGGTAGATCATGCTTACAAACCCTTTTAAAAATGGGAGTGTTTAGGCAGTTTAGTACTTTTACAGAAGAAGCTGTAATGTTTCATCAAAAGTAATAATTGTTTATTGTGCAAATATACGACATATCTATGTTTTTATAAATTATCTTAAGTACCCCTTATGAATACTATTGTATAAAAATATGCAGCTTTTAATAGTTCGATATCTTGGTCACAAAAGAGTTTCATCAAAATATCCTAAGTATGGCTTGCAGACAAACCACCTATTTTCAGATAAGCTTAAAGAAACCAACACGATTCAATGTTATCATTAAAAAATACTTATTTGAACATCACCTGTTCTTCAATGTGTCAGAGTTTTAGGAAAAGTGCCTGTGCTTCAAAATAAGCTACCAGTTTCCCAGAGAAAGAAATAGGATTCAACAGGGCATGACAGTTTGGAGACTTCAATATGATTAAATGATCCAAAACAATGAGTGTCATACAGGAATACTAGTATTACTTAGATGATAGAGATCTTGAGACTTGAGCCCTAAGTTATGCAGATATCCTGAAACAATCTCACCTCTTTGTTGGGTTATTACTAATATACTGATGTAAGACTAGATTGTAATTTAGATTAGTTTAATGAAAATGTTTGTTTTAGATAGCATAGGTAGTAAAATTCCATAGAACTTCAAGAAGCCATTTATCCATTCAATCCTAAATAGCTTTCTATTAAGAAAGTTTTTATAATGCAAACGCCTTTTTTTTATAAGATGGGCTTACCATGCTCTCCCTCCCTATTCATTTCTGATTTCATGGAGAAACAGACAGACAACTATTACTTTCTCCAGAAGGGCAAGCGAAAAATTAACTGGAGGGATCAAATTGCTCAAAGTTAAGTGAAGAATCTTCTTTACATTTGTGGGGTGGGGGGTGTTGGGTAAATATTTTTGTGAAACTGTCATAGCTGGTCATTTAAAGCATACTTACTAACTTGTGGATTTTGAAAGACAACTGCTTTATCAACTTTTAATTGTGCCTGAAGCTCTGTTACTTCCCAAGGTCTGAATTCTGGAGCTGTAGTGACATTAATTAGGTACTCCATTACTGTATCACTGAAACAAAAAGACAAAGTTATGAAGGAATCTAGTTAAAAATTTCTTTAAATAAAAGTGAATATAAAGTAGCACATATCCAAACATATCCAAGATATACTGTACTGATAGACCATTCTGTACAATAGTAAGAGTCCAATTCCATGCTACAAAGCACACACCTGAACACTGCAAAACTGTATGTAATTAAGTACAGTACATTAATACTTTGATAAAGTAAACAATAAGGGCATATGTTAGAAGTGATGTTGTTCCCTCCCCTTAAAATAATGGTATTCCGTAGCTTAACTACTATGGTTTCTTGCAGAATATGCTTTAAACTCAATTGTTACATCTGGATACTTACACATAGTCACGTAGGCATTCAACAGAATAAGTCATGTTTTCTCTGGTGGAGGTTACACTAAACGAGAAGAAATTTCAGAAAGTTACGTTGAAGATACTGGATTTGAACATATGTTCCTTGTTGATGTAAATTTCCTTGCCCAAATTCCGGACCAGAATGCAAAAACTCCATTATTTTTAAAAAAGATTGTACTGGTCTTTTAAACATTCAAATGGATAAAAAAAAGTGCTAATGTAAAAACCATCTCCCATCTCTACACAAATTCTGAAAAATGCCAACAGCTATGAGGCATCTGTAATTCAGATACAATTTGACATTTTACCATTACATTTTTAAATTGCAAACTCAATAGAATTTAGGTAGAATTGCCCAGAAAACCTGCCAAGAGAGAAGTGTATTTCACTTTTGTCTTTCTGTTCATATTCAATAAAAACCAAGCCTCCTTAAATAAATACTTTATTAAAGTTCTTAAATAAAGTATAACCATATCCCTTTGGGGTCAAAGGTTGTATCTTCAACTTAATATCCACTGGGCAACTTTAAGATACATTGTAATAGAATATATACAAGAATGCATTAAAAAAATCAGCAATGTCTTTTGCATTTCTAAGTGTTAGTTTTTGTACTTTGAACTCCCCACCATCTAATTACAAAAACTGCTAAAAGTCATGTACACTTGTATTCTTTTGCAAATTTTTCATTTGTAAAACTATGAATAATTGATTAGGATAAAGGAATAGAGAACAAGTTATTTTTTGTCTATTACCGATCATTTTTGAAGCACGAAAAAAGCATGCTTTTTTGAAGCATTAAAAGAAGATTCATACTTCAAAGTTTACATATAATCACATAAGGCAGATCGGTCCATGTAGTTAATGTTCATTGGGCATGTTTATGTATTTATTCTTTTTTTTTTTGGCACTTTGGGTCATTTTGCACATGGAAATTTTAGCCATACTACCTACAGTTTCCATTATTTTCTCAGCAATACAGATTATCTTTAAATAATAGTTACAAACCTTAGGTTACCTCCAACAGCTTCAATGCCACGAGTAATCTTGAAGGAAGAGGCTCCCTTAGTAGTCTATAAAAACACAGAAGCAGTTTTTACACTTTTAGGTATTCCAAGAACAATTTTATTTGCATCAGGTTATTAAATATAATTCTAGGCACAACATTAAAAGATATTTCCAGTCTGTTTACCAAGAAATATTTTTTTCGTTTTCTTGTGTGTACTAACACATTTTCATAATCTTGAATTTTTAGCCAAATAACTAAAATTAACATGCTGTTAAAAAAAAAACACACATTAATTTTATCGAACACACTTAAGCAGTGGAAGATAGCTAAAACAGCATGAGCAGTATTAGGTCTACAACCATAATTAATAAGGAGGTCAGTACTCGAAAAAGATGATTTCATCTACAACCACAGATATGTCCATATATTAAATCAGATCACCAGGGAGTGAAACTGAACTCAATAAGACCTCGTAAGGCACCCTGGAGCTTAAGATGTTCTTATCAGTAAGAAAAAACTTTATTTGGACGTCAAATAGTAAATACATATTAAACATTCAATTTATCTTTTACTGCATTCTGTGTATAGCCTCATTAAAAGATTGGTGCAATCGCTCAATTTCTTACAGAGCAACGCTGAATTAATGCATCAACGGTTGTTGATGTTTGAGACACATTTCTGACTGCTAGAAAGTAACGTGTCATCAACTCATTTCTCCCAGACAACTAAAGTCATCATATGTTAACAGTTTTTTCACTAGCCACCTGTGTTCTATATGAACCAAGAAATCAGAGGTGGAATGATACATCATCATTCAGTTAAGCAATCCAGTACCTCTAGATTAATTTTAATTACGTGGGTTTCTCTAAAAGATCTCAAGCATTTCACCATTTTACCTATCTTCAAAGAATTAAATAGAGGAAAGATACCTACCAAGTTTGACGCAAGACGGAGCAAATGGGAAGTTCCCAAATTGTTGGTGGTTTCATATCTGCTACCTGCTTTAATGAACACACCAATCCTTGAAGCAGGGGAATAGTTTTCCAGAGAGGCAATCACTAAGCCATTTGGTAATTTTGTGATCTGTATAATAAAGAAAATAAAGACCTATTACAGTTTAGCAGTTCGTTAAAGGTACGGTCACCGCACTGTTCCTTTGTGATCTGATTCAGTCCAACACAAAAAAAAGTTTAAAAATATTCATTTGCACTGACCTCGAGATCCTGTGGCTGTAGATGTAACTTTCCTCGCTCTGCAGCTGCTGAGGCTTCAACTTTGGGAGCAACGCTAAGAGAATAAAACCTCTTCTAAAACAGAAAACATCATCAAGCAAGATTAAATAGGAACGTATTTCTACTCTCAAATTATATATCACTGCAGTATCTAATGGAACACATTAAGCAATAATTCAGAACATACAGTTTTGAAATACATTAACCAGTGTATGGCAGAATGGTTACCATATCTTTTACCCCGAGGGTTTAATCTGAGCAGTTTCACATTCCTGTTGGAGCCCATTCAAAAATCACACAGGTGAAGAACTACAAATTTAAGAATGATAAAATTAATTCTGCAGTCGCAGACTACTTGGGACCTTGATTATTATCACAAATGCCATATTACACTGTTGTATTAAATATTTAGTTACATGAAGATTATATGGCATACTCTGTGGTCACTACTGCAACTCACCAAGCAATTAATGACATGGAATTTAACTAAAATATAACATAACATGTGGAAGTGATACTCTTAACTCCTTGGTACAAGTGGCCCTACCCTTAGAGCGCCACCTACCAGTAAATTGACCCAACTTCACTAATAACTGCATAGATGACATGGACTTTCTTTGAAAGAAAGATTCTCAAACTTTTTTTAGCTAAGCTCCCCTTTGGAAATTCATTTCCTATATATAACACCCTCACCCCACCCCCCGTATATCCAAGGGGCTAATCACCACATGGCAGTCAAGGAAGTCTTCCGCTCCCTGCAGTGGCCCTGTCAGCCCCCACAACTTTCATAGCACAGGCTCTGTCTAATAGCGAAAGCAGACAGGGCTCTGTCCAGCAGGCAGTCAGTAGTCCTGGGGGGGCCTGGTGGTCTGTCCAGCAGAGAAAGATATCTGTTGTTGTACAGGGAGAAGAGCAAGAAGCTATGGACAGAGTCCCCTCCTGAACCCTGGTCCTTCAGCACACTTCGTAGGCCCTTGCACCCTTGATAGTCTTGTGGTGCTCTCCCACCCCCACCCCAGGGAGCGCGCCCCACTGCTTGAGAACCTCTAGTTTAGACTCAGGACTACAACGAAACTACAGCAGTAGTCAAAAGTCAGAAATGGAAGGCCTCCAAACTGAAGAGATGGACATTGGCATAAGAGCATCCCACACAGCCTATAAACCCCAAAACCAAGAAGTATAATTGAACTTCAAGTGTGAAACATTATTACCTTCTTCCTCAAATGTTAAGTTTATTTTTCATATAAAGACTCACTTTCTCCCCAAAACCCCTAGAGTAATGAGTAAAAATTAAGTGACCAAAAAACCCCCCCAAAACAACCAGACACGTTGAGGATCTGATAGAATTTTTAGGCCATTAACTTAAGTTACCATGTCTTTCTAGTTACACTATTACATGCTTTTCACTTAGCGACAGGGCTGGTTAATATATTTTGAAGCTACTTGTATCTCAATATAGGTTTTATCACCACAAAGGTGATAATTACTTCATCTCCAGACTCTTTCCTAGTTCAACTCAGTAGTACAGACATGTCTACAATTTATACAGAAAAATACTAGGGCTCCCAAGATATTTATTAGCCTACCTGTGCCACTATCTGCAACAGACAAGGCACCTTTCCCAGTAGGCCCTCAATAACGGTTAGAATTTTTTCACTACGTGCCGACACAAGTCAAGTCCGACAACCAACGGGCAGGCTAAGGCACTAACTAACAAGCTGAGGCTGCAGGTTTAAGGGCCCTACAGGGAATAGCCCTTGCGGGGGAAGGAAGGAGATCCCGTCCAGCTGCCTCCCGAGGGATTCCTCCTCCCGCAGCTGCTCACTGCGCGGCTCCCATGGGAACTCGGAGCGGCGGCCCAGGCTATCCAGCCCGGCCTCCCCCAGCAGGGAACAGGCTGCTCGTTTCTGGGAGGGAGAAGGGCAGGTAGCAGGTCCCTACGGGAGCCCCAGGGATACGGGAGCCCCAGGGAAGCTGCTCTGGCCGGGGACAGGCGAGGACTCCCACCCGCCGAGCGAGGGCCGAGCTGCGGCCGAGGTGACCTTCAGACACTCAGCCCCGCTCCCTGCCCCGGACACCGCTGCGGGCTCCGCTCCATCCTCCCCAGCCTCCCACACGCCCCTCCCTCGGTCTCAGCTCCACGCCGCACCTGAGAAGGGGGCTGCCCTCAGCCCCCTTACCCGACAGCAAGGCCAGGGTCAACCCCGCCTGGCCCGGACCCAGCCCCCTTCCAGGTGCAAGGACTCCTCGCTCTGCCCCGCCAACCGCATCCCGCCGCACTCACCGAGAGGGAACGAGCGATAGTCGGGATCCCCTTCATCCTCTCCGTGCCGCTCCCGCAGCTGCCTCCGGTGCCCCCTCAGAGAAACAAGATGGCGACACCGGAGGAAGACTCTGCCTTCCCAGCATACACCGCGTCGCCTTGACCTTCTAGCTGTAGGCGACCAGCCTCTACTGCTCCCTGTTCGGGATTGGACAGCCTAGACAGCTAGACAACCTAGACAGCCCTCTTTCACGGCTCGGCCACTGCGTCCGAATGATGTGCGGCGTGCGCCTGCGTGGGGGCGCAAAGCCCCGCCCACTCCCTCCAGTAATTCCCACGGCTCTTCATGGAGCCCCGCCTTCTCTTGTGGAGCGCCCCCTGCGGGGTGCAGGCCAGGGTTGTGCGCTGTGGCCAGCGATCCGTTCTTGTCTGGGTGGGTCGTGCGGCGCACGGGTGAGCGGGGGGCGGATCGAGGGCTTATGCCCTGCGGTTCAATAGAGAGCCATCACAAATCCCGGATTCTCCCCTTTCCTAGCTGGGCTCGTACTCGGAGATTCCGTAGGATCCCTCAGTAGCTGGGGTAGGAGTAGTGACCCCACAGCACAGGGCGTGGGATTAGTGAAGAGACGTTGCAAAAAACTGTGATCCCGTGGGAAACAATGTGCTCCTTTGTGGGAAACGCATTGCCCGTGCCCAGGGCGTGTCACCCAAGTGGAACAAACAGGTTGCAGGGCTGGGCTCAGACGGGGACAGTTCCCACAACGGAGGCTCCCTCCATGGGGCATTACGTTACCCCCTGCCCACACGCACCGTGGGTTTACCCTCTCCCCGTGGCGGGTGACCTCCCTCCGCAGTGAGCGAGACACCCCACAGTAAGGGATAATAATGAGCCGCACAATGCGGGGAGTTCCCCATAAGAGTCTGTTCCCTAGAATAACGGGGAAAATGACACACACACACACACCCCCGTGACCTGTACCTATGAGATTCCCTGGCGGTGATTCCCCCCTTTCCAAGATAAGGGTCCCATGTCCATAATGATTGGGACGTGGCAGCCGGGTCACATGCCGCCGTCCGGCCCCAATAGGCAAGGATGGATACTCCAGAGTGTCCCGTGTACCCACTAGGTGGAGCCCCACGCGGCACATTTGCAGCAGCCTGGCGAGGGGGGTGGCAGCGTGGGTCCCGGACAAAACTTACAGCCAAGCGGGCACAAGAGGCTGCAGCCGGAGGCGCACGAGGGTCTGTGCTGCCCGTCCGGCCCGTGTGCTGGTCACCATGAGCGCCGCGCCGCCGGTTTTCCTGGGCTCCGAGGTGGTGGAGAAGCACCTGCAGCGCGCCAGCCTCCTGGTCCCTTCGCTGGAAGCTGCCCTGGCCAATTTCTCCAGCGGCGCGGAGGGAGGCGTCGTGCAGCCCATGCGCACCGTCGTGGCGGTGCAGAAGTACAGCGGGTAAGTAGGGGTGCACGCTCCAGGGATCCCCATCACGGGCACTCCACGGGGGCCCCCCTCTCGTCCTGAGCCAGCGTGGGGAGGGGGGGGGGGAATCCCTTTCTCAGTCCCTCTCCTCGGTGAGGGCTTCCTTGACTGCCCCTGCCGTGAGAGTCCCCAGTTGTGTCTGGTTAGAGAGATTTCCAGCTGGGATACTGCAATGAGAGTAACCAGGCAGGCGCCCCTCTCCTGTCACGTCCCCTGCACCCGTCTATTAGTGAGCACTCGTGCAAACCGCTACAGTCTCTGAAGTGCCCGACCCAGGTTGGTGGAGCGGGGCTGTGCGCTGGAGCAGCAGGCAGCTGCGTAGGGCACCAGGCAGTTTGGTGTCCCAAATTTTCTGGTGTCCTACGCAGCTGCGTAGTTTGCGTATGGGTAAGGAGGGCCCTGGCTGATGCTTCCTTCAAACGAGTTCTGGAGCTGGCTCCAAATTGCTTTGTGCCTTTAAAATCTATGCTGAAGATCAGAGATCCAGGCTGTTATAACGTGTGCCCATTGGCCGGCACTCTGCAGTAACAGGATAAATCACTGCTATGTCTCTGCGCAGAGAGAGACAAAGCGGGACTGCTAGTGTTTCAAGGATAATAGGGGCATAATAATTAGTAGGAAAAGGAGAAGACTGTGGGTGGAATCCTGGCCTCCTCTGAGGTCAAAGGGAGTTTTGCCATTGACTTCACTAGGGCAAAGATTTCACCCTGTTAGTTCTGAACTAAAGCTGTAAATAGTCATTAACAGCGCCTGGTTAGGAGGAAAGTCAATGAACAAACCATTAACGTTAAACTGTACTAGAAAGCTGGGGTGAAATCTTGGCCCATTGAAGTCAATGGCAAAACTCTCATTGGGGGCAGATTGCATCCTTCTTTAGAAAACACACATTTAAATAGCCTAGAAAATGTCTCCCAATTTAGAAGTGGAGAAAAGAAAAAGTAGGGCTATAGAGAGGGTTATTTATTACATTAGAGATCAAAAGCAGTTGCTTATTAACTTCTTGCTAGTTAGCTAACAAATTATAAAATTTGATGTTAAATGTATATTTTTTTCTCTTTCAAAGATTTTTAGGGGTCATGCCTGCTTACAGTGCAAAGGACGATGCTCTAACAACTAAACTGGTAACCTTCTATGAGCACAAAAAGGATTCTTCTGTTCCCTCTCACCAAGCAACTATATTACTCTTTGACCCAAGAAATGGCTCTTTAAAAGCTGTAAGTTCAGTGTGCATTGATGCGTTCTGTTTTGTTAACAGTCTCTCAAAATCATACTTCGATTTTAGATGACATAGCTGGTGTAAATCGCCATCACTCCATTCACTTCAGTGGAGTTATGGTGATTTGTGCCAGCTGAGAATCTGGCCCTCAGTCTTGTCTGTTTCATTCTCTTTAATCTGTACTCCTTTCTTTGCTCTCTGAAACTGGTGATTTGAAGTTAAGCTGTTTATTTGAAGAAATCCCCCAACACCATGTTTAGTTGATATTTTAGGGGGAAAGAATAAATTGCCAAATATTCTGAACTGTTAAAGGCAATGCAAGTTTTACTGTTGGCCTCAGTGAGAATGGGATTGGGGGCTGTAATCGGAATTTTGGGATATTATCTTTCTTAATTAAAAATGAGGATAATGGTTTGAGAAGGGCCAGAACAGTGAAAGTGTCTGTTTCTCAGCGAGACTCCAGAATCCATTTTCACATGATAATTGAATATATAGAGCCAGAGTCTCTGTCGTGCTCACCCTGGGTGCAGTACAAGGTAGGGGGGCACTTGATTATGGCTCCATGATTCTCTGCCTGTGCCCTGCTTCATATACATGCTTGCAATAGTTCCCAACGCTAGCCAGAGTGCAGTGTGCTCTGGCCATGCCTTCATTGCTCTGAAACACCCCCAGTACTGGGATTTCCAGGAAGTGTAGTGTAGAAATGGTTATGTTGGATCGATGCCACTGGGATGATGGCCAGTTTCCACTCACTTTGTGCTGACTGAGTGTCATGAAAGGAGTGTAGCAGGGAAGAGAATCTGCCAATTTTACACAGAATATATTTGCAAGTGTTGCATTAATAATCATCTTCTCTCAGGTTTTCCTTGTCCCTTCACATGATAGTGAAGCACTAATTCACACATGGAGAAAGCAGCTGGCATTATGTTTTCAGTGTTCATTTCAGTCTATTTGATTTTCTTCTTTAAAAGGTCATGGATGGCAGTGTCATTACAGCAAAACGAACTGCTGCAGTTTCTGCAATAGCTACCAAGGTAGGTCTGATGCTTTATAAAGTGGGTTGAAGTAGATTATTGGTGTGTGACGAGGCAATCCTTCCTTGGGTGCCCTCCTGCAGCATGCTGCTGCACGACCCATGAACCTGCCACAGTTACCCCTTTCTTCCAGAGTCCCCAGTAACTCCAGGCAATCTTTCCAGGTACCAATACCCTTTCCAGCATTTATTTATTACAAGAGTCCCAAAACTGTAATCCAGAATTCCTCAACACAGTCCAAATTCCCCAGTTCCACAGTTCAGCCAATCTTTCAAGTCACAACAGTTCATGAACACACCAAGTGCAGCCCTTATGTCTCTCACTATGCTCAGGCTCTCAGGTACAGCTCCGGCATCTCTCACCATGCCTCATCCTAGCCCCTCAACCTGGGTTGCTTCTCTGCTCTGTTTTATTCTCAGGTCTGGCTCTGACTCTCACCTGGAGACATCAGCAAGCTACATCCTCCGCCAGCCTTTAGCCCTCTCTGGTCTTTCAGCCAGCAGGTGTCTCCTTCTGCCGCTCTCAGCCTTCAGCCCTCTCTATCCATGGCTCTCTGGCCTGGGGAAACTTGTATGCGATTCCTCAACTGCCTTTCACTTTCACTGGCCTCATCTGGCTCACCGCTCAACACGGAACTCACAGCTCCTTCCTTCAGGGGCAGCCCAGCTCTGCCCTCAGCCTCTGGACTCTCTCTTGCCTTTGGGCTGTCTCTCATAACTCCCAGGAGCAGTCCCGCCCTCCTCATTACACCAAACTAGGGCACACCTGGACTGGAACAGGAGAGCTGGGCCAGTTGTCCTGTGACATGGTGTCATGTAAAATAGCTTAGAGGTCAGATGCAAATGCGATATAAGAGCCTTTCAATCCATGACTGTTCTCTTTAATCATAGGTCAGTACTAGATTTATGACAATGTTCAATCCTCAAAGAAAAACCTAAAACTTGGTTGTTCCTGTTTTAATTCGGAGGGAGTTGTGTAGAGTCAAATAGTTTAAGGCCAGAAGGGACCACCAGATCATCTAGTCAGACCTCTTGCACATCACAGGCCACTAGCTCCACCCAGTTAACCCAGTATTGAGCCCAATAACTTGAATTAGACTAAACTATTGTGTACCATAGACAGCAAATAGGAGGGACCAATGTGAACCAATGATCTAGCCCTCTGCAATAGCAGGGAATTGATTAGGTGAGCTATCCAAGATGATCCTAGTAAGTCACATGTCGCAGAGGAAAGCAAATAACCGCCAAGGTCCCTGCCAATATGACCTGGGGAAAATTCCTTTCCAACCTAAAATGGCAATTGGTATGACCGTGAACATGTGAGCAAGACCCACCAGCCAAGCATCTGAGAGAGAATTTTTCTGTCCCACCCTGTCTGGTGATGCCAGCTGTGCCATCTCCAATGCTTTAAAGGAAGGAGAACCACCCCGCAGAATACAACAGGGAAAAAATCCTTCCTAACCCCTACAGGTGACCAACTGAAGCCCTGCATCATGAGATTTAGGAACATAGGACTGGAAGGGACCCCCTTTGCCATCGAGCCCAACCCCCATCACTGCATGCAATGCCATCATATAGTCCCACTCAAAAATTTTTAAGCTCTATCTTCAGACTAATTAGGTTGTTTACCAAAACAACTTCTATTGGGAGGCTGTTTCAAAACCTCATTCTTCAGATGATTACAAACTTTCTTCTAATTTCCATCCTAAATTTAGTCATGACCAGTTTGTACCCATTTCTTCTTGTGCCAACATTTTCCTTTAACCTAAATAGCTCTTCTCCCTACCTGTTGTTTATCTTCCGATGTCTTCATAGAGAGTAATCCTATCCTCTCTCATCCTTCATTTTGCCAGGCTAAACAAGCCAAGCTCTTCCAGTGTCCTCTCATAAGATACGTCCTCCATTCCCCTGATCACGTAGTAGCTCTTCTCTGCACCTGTTCCAGTTTATGGTCATCTTTCTTGAACATGAGTAAACAGATTTGTACACAGTATTCCAAATTAGGTCTTACTAATGCCTTGTACATTAATACTTCCCTATCTTTACTGGAAATACTCTTCAGTGTATACATGAATGATATGCCTGAAATGATAGCGCAGAAATTTGCGTACACTGATGGTTTGGCACTCGCCACTTAGGCCCATAGCTTTAAAAAACTTGAAGTGACCCTTAGATCTGACCTTAAGCTGATGGAGAAATACTTTCAAAAGTGGCAGCTGAGACCAAATCCAAGCAAATCGGTAGTCTCTACTTTCCACTTTGACAATAGAATTGCACAAAACACTCTTAACTGTCAAGTTTCATGGTGAAACTGTGCATTACGACCCAATGCCAACATATTTTGGTGGCATTCTTGACTGCACACTGACCTTTCATGACCACCTCAAGAAAGTAGCCTCGAAAGTGAAAACTCATGTAAACATTATTTAAAAGTTAGTGGGAACACACTGGGGATCAACTGCCCTGGTTCTAGGAACATTGGCCTTGGCCCTTGTGTACTCAGTTGCAGAGTATTGTGTCCTGGTGTCAACAAGAAGCTGCCATACCCAGCCTGTGGAGAGGCAGCTGAATCAGACCATGCGAATCATCATGGAAACTTTAAAATCAACACCTCTACTGTGGCTTTCTGTGTTAACAAACATCGAACCTCCAGCTTTATACAGGCAAAGCTCCAGTGACTTCAAAGGAGCTCTGCCTGTATTAGAACTTCCAGATCAGACCCTTATGTGTCATCTGCTGCTCTGTGAGATTTTCAGGACTGTTTGAGCCCAGCTTTCAGTTGTCATCTTGTCCTCTTTATGGCAGTTCCTCTTCAATAAGACAATGCTTTTATGTAGGGAACTTTTGAAATCAGTGCTACAGAGTCGGTGTAATAAACATCGAAGTGGGCTCTTAGCTTTGAAAAATCTGCTAGATGAGAATTTTTTATTTCTTTGCAGCAGTCAGTTCAACAGGCATTGAAAGCACATATAGTTCAAAGGCTCCGAATACACAAGTGGCTATAACAAATGCACAAACAATAAATGCAGGTGGCTGGGGCTAGGTTCAAACATCCCTTTTATTCCCTCCCCAGTTCCTGGTGAACCACAGAGGATGATGAAGTGAGCTGTAGCTCACGAAAGCTCATGCTCAAATAAATTGGTTAGTCTCTAAGGTGCCACAAGTACTCCTTTTCTTTTTGCGAATACAGACTAACACGGCTGTTACTCTGAAACCAGGGAAATTCAGACATACCAGAGGAGTGAATTTTAAGTCTTGAGCCTCAAGCCACCCTTGTTTGTAAATATTGACTGTGAACACATACCCTATTCTTAGGGAAGTTCATCTATCTGAAGTGCTCTAAATCAGGGATGCCAAACAGTAAATAGATAGATGTAGCTACATCAGTACAAATGCAAAAGTGCAAATTGAATCAAGCCCACAAAAGTTTCTTTTAGGGATCAATGACCCCCCTGTAAAAAGTTTAAAAATAAACTCTCCAGTGTAAATGTGTCTCTCCAGTGTAAATATGCCTAAGATTGAGGTGTTTTAATTTAAAAAGCGGATCACCATCACAACTGTGTTTCTTCCATGACTACTGTCATTGATTTCTTTTCTGACTTGATATATTTTAGTTCTTAATGCCAGCTGATGCAGAAGTGCTGTGCATTCTAGGAGCTGGTGTTCAAGCCTATAGCCATTATGAGATCTTCACGGAGCAGTTCTCATTTAAAGAGGTAAGCCAAGGAATGCATCTCAAAGGAGAAGATTTATTTTTCTCAATTATTTTTCAGTAACACCAATAACAAATAATGTATATAATAACCAATAAAGTTGTATCTAATGGCTTGAGCATATTTCAATAAAATGTCTCTAGAGAACATAACACTTCTATAGCCTTTCCTCCTCCCATCTCAAAGCATTTTAATAACACATGCTTGAAACAAAGTCAAGTTTCAGACTTACTCTTCTCTAATTGAGACAATCCTACCATATATAAATTTCTTGGACAAGCTTCCTGCAGCCTTGATCAGTTCAGATTTTCTATTTAAAGTGTATTTTATAAATATAAAGATGCCATGAACTGTTATACTAGCATTGCAAGATAATCATGAAGGTGTACGAGCCCAGACACAAAATCTACTCCCCTGTTCTTTGCCAGGATGAGTAATGATAATGAAGAAAACTCATTGAGCATTTTAAAATAAGTGCTTGTTTGGGAATTTTGCAAGGATGGGTTACTCATATTATATAATCTCTACATGCTTTCCATGTTGCTTTGCAGGTCAGGATATGGAATCGCACTAAGGAGAATGCTGTGAAGTTTGCTCGCTCGGTCAGGGGTCCAGTGCAGGTTTGCTCCTCTGCTCAGGAGGCTGTCACCAGAGCTGATGTGATTATAACAGTCACCATGGCAACAATGCCAATTTTATTTGGAGAGTGGATAAAACCAGGTGCCCATATCAACGGTATGCCAGACTCTCATTGATTGGGGGGTTTCTCTGCTATTATTTATCATTATTATTTTATTTAGCTCTGATGTGCTCAGTGTGGTGCTGTATAATACTCACAAAGATGGTCTCTGCCCAGACTGGTCTAGATTTCTCAGAATAATCACTTCTCCTCTTTGAGCACGGTCCTGCTGGGTGTCTGGATTCAGTTCTATATTGGGATTCTGCTATTGTATGTTTGAGCAGCAGGTAATCTCATCTTTGCTTTTGTGGTCACCAAGGTGTGGCCTTGATGTCCTTTTAATCTTAGATTTAAACAACACCCTAGATACATGTTCCCAAAGTGATTTTTTAGTAGCACTACTTTTCCCCTGGTATTTATCAACCTTTCTATTGCCCTGTTTTGCAAACTCCGTAATTTCTTTTTTGGGGCTGAATCCCTTTGATCTCAGTGAGAGTTTTGCCTGAGTTAAGAACCGCGTAAAAACTGAGAGAACCCCAGGGTTTGGTCCCTTCACTGTGTTCTTTTTTTTAATTGTGTTTTCTGGTGATGATGTTGCTGCCCTAGCATACAGAGCCCCTGGGCTCCTTGGCATTTATTTACATTAATTAATTTGGACCTGGTTCAAATGACCTTGTGCACTTTCCAAGTGGTCTGGTAATGAGACAAAGGCAACTTGTAAGAGAGGACAATATAAAGGAAGTTCCCACATTTGAAAAGCACCCCACCAGTTTTTCAAACTTAGTTTAGTTCTTTGTCAGTGATGTTGTTATCTATGCTGTCTCACAGCTGAGGCAAGGCATACACAAAGACCACCTCTCCTTGTTTGTTCCCAGAGGCATTCCTACTGCATGAGGCATTGAGACAACACTGGAGTTCTCACATCCCTACTGTCTGTAAAGTTGTATAGGAGAATTGTTTTACCCTTCATACTATTATTATTTGTGTTTATCTGTACAAAAGAAGTTGCTAGGAGTTTTACTTTTTTTTTTTTTTTTAATGATAAGCCTTTGTTCGCAAAACTGTTTCGGTAAGTAAAGATCTGTAAATGGGCTCCAATTGTACTGCTTCCAAAGTCACAAGAAAAGAATGGAAACTGCCGATTTAGAAATCGCAGATGATAATGTTCAGTCGTCGGTCTGCACGCACAATTCTCTGCAGCAAAGTGCTTCTTTGGTTCTGATATAATAAGGATAAGTGAGGGATCTTTTAATTGCATTTCTCTCTACAGGCACGTAACATCAAGACAGTCTGGATCAAAAACACTTAATAAAAAAGAATTATGAAATCCAAGGCTTTTGCAAATGAATTGAGGAGAGGGAAGTGGAGAGGGGCAAGAGATAATAGGAACGGGGGGGAGGGAGGAATTGTGTCATTTACCTTAGATATCCACATCCTGCTGAGGAGGATGTTACAATCACAACATCCAGCAGGGCTTTGTCAGGAGCAGCAGGAAGAGGGTGAAGAACAGAAGAAGGGCTGATAGGATAAGAGGGGATATGATACAGCAGCATAGCACCAGCCAAGCCTGTTCTTGGACAGCTACCAAACTATAGTACAGTGTGGTTGTTTGTTAGTTAAACAACTTTATAAATACGCGTGTTATTCGAGAAAGGGTTGGGCTTGGCAGCCTTAGAGACTGAAGATCTGTGATTTATGATGAAAAGCACTATATGAGCACTAAGTACTTTTATTATCTGTAGCAGAGATACAGTGTAGGCAGTGACAGGGTGAGCTTCCCTATGTCGCCTTGCCTTGTCAGACTCGCCCTAAAGGGCGAAAGGGTAGCTGAGTCACTGTTGTACATCTGTCCTTGGTGCTAACCAAGCACTTGGCTTATCTGGTTTTGTATTAGTTTGTTAATGTCTTTGCCTGGTGTGAGATGGGCGGGTGGACACTGTGAGAATGGGAACAAGCTGGACACGGATAAAGCTCTTAGGCCAAACTGGGGAATGCACCTGTGTAACAAATAACATATTTTGCTCAAGGAGTTGCAGGTTTATTGGCAGATATTTCACTGTGATTACTTTGTAAATGCTATGCAGAGCTCTACCTCCCTTTCTCTGCCTCCACTATGACCTCTCCTCTTTGGCTAAGCCTTCCAGAGGAGTAGAGATGTAAGCAGGAGGGCCAAGCGTAAGAGGAAAAGGCTGTCTAACGACAAATGCAAACAAAGAATTCTGCTCCCCCTTGTGAGTTCACCCTGCCATTGTGGATTTGCTCCCACATGAGTTTTATTTTTCTGTTAGCAGCCTGATCCTACAAGGCAGGGGTGGCCAGTCTGAGCCTGAGAAGGATCCAGAATTTGCCAATGTACAGCCCTGCCGATCAGCACCTCCCCCTCTCTCCTGCCCGCTGTGATCAGCTGTTTTGCAATGTACAGGAGGCTCTGGGATGGAGTGGGGAGGAGCAAGGTTGCAGCAGGCTCAGAGGAGGGGGCAGGAAAGGGCAGGGGAAAGTTGGCACCTGTAGCTCCAGCCCTGGAGTCAGCACCTATGCAAGGAGCTGCATATTAACTTCTGAAGAGCCGCATGCAGCTTCGGAGCCACAGGTTAGCCGCCCCTGCTACAAGGGGACTCATTGATTTCAGTGGTCCTGGTCGTGTTTTCACGGAATACAAGGATTTCAGTGAGAGTAGGGTTAGACCCAATGAGGGCTGAGGGTGCTCAGCAGACATAACAGGAACTCAGCACTTTGGAGGATTGGACCCTAAGGGCTCAATCCTGCTTTGATATCAATGGGAGTAGAAGGTGCTAAGCAGGATCAAGCCCTAGATGCATAATGAATGGAGAGAAGCCCAGGACTTTCCCTAGTCAATCAGGCTGTTCTTGTTCTGTATCAGTGAACTTGTCCTCGGTTAATTTCAGGCTGCTTCTGCGTAAGTGACAACACTGCTGTGGAAAGGCATTATTCACCTCTGTTGAACAAGAAATGTGTTCTGTTGAATCCATTTTAAATATTTCTCTCTGAAGTTAATCACTTTTATCTTTTAGCTGTTGGGGCAAGCAGACCAGACTGGAGAGAGCTGAATGATGAAGTGATGAAGAATTCTGTCCTATATGTGGATTCTCGAGAGGCTGCTCTGAATGAATCAGGAGATGTTATATTATCAAGGGTAAGTCTTTCTTAAATGCTAGAGCTTCTCCCCTCGAGTGCTACTTTTGCACTGTGCCATTTCTCATTGCTTTCAGATCCGTCCTGTATTAGATCTACACTTAAAAATGTTTAATGTTTAAAAAATGATTCTAAATCTTTCACTTTCATCCCAGAAGATCCCAAAGCAATTTATATATGATGGGACAAATTCTGCTCTGTTGCACCTATGTATCCCCATGATATATGTTTCAGCATAATTAAATTGGAACTGCCTCTAATGTGTGGAGGCCAGCAGTCAAACAGATGGCTGTCACACTGCACAAAATTGAGGAGAGGGGACCTTTTGTCATGCCCTTACACAAAGTGCCATTGGATTTTTTTTAATGTCCACACATAGCAGACAGGGCTTTCATTTTTAAGATTTCATCTGCAAAACCAACACACTGTAAACTACATAGAAGTCAATTTATCTTTGTCAGCAAGGTAACAGGTCAATCATTTTGGGTAATAAAATTCAGGCAGATATTTTTCTCTGAAAGCCATGTTATTCTTCTGGAATTTCTGTCCAGTTTCTACATTACTTGACCTAACAATGATCTGTTTTACTAGTTACAGAACCTTTCAAATTTTTTGTCTTCTCTTTCTTTTAAAATCACTCAAAACCAAGTTTATTTCTCTTGATGGCCATATCAAGCCTAAACGTGCATTTGTTTCACAGGCAGAGATTTTTGCCGAGCTGGGAGAGGTAGTGAAGGGGACAAAACCAGCCTTGCCTGAGAAAACAACAGTGTTCAAATCTCTGGGTAAGAACAAGCCCCTCCTATGTGTAAATCTGATGAGGAAAAATGCCTTTTTATTTATTGGTTTCAGACTAGCAGCCGTGTTAGTCTGTATCCGTAAAAAGAAAAGGAGTACTTGTGGCACCTTAGACTAACAAATTTATTAGAGCATAAGCTTTCGTGAGCTACAGCTCCCTCTTGCATGGGAAAGTTGATGATCTTCAAAGCTGCTGTCCCACCACACACTACAGAGGACAGTAGCTACAGTATAAGATGAGTATTTTCCCTCCTTTCTCAATGTAACAAGGCTGATAAAATCAAAATTGAAAGGAAAGCAAACATGACAGAAAATTACATTGTCCATTTTGTTTAAGTTCCATTTACTCAACTCATGACTACATTGTTTACTAACATAACTTCAACTTGAACGTCCTACCCTGATGCCGCTGAAGTCTGTTTGATGTGAAGGTGATGTGACAAAGAAGTGCATTATTGAAAGCGATCAGAACACTGGATTACCATGGTCAAAGTAGAATGACCTAATAGCAAGGATCCATTGGTTCCAGTTGTGGTAGCTTTTACAGCATGGATACATATCCAATGGGAATTGGATTGAAATTAATAAACTTCTTTCACACAAGGCACCTAGCAGCTATCTGATGGTGATAACGTCTTGTCATTATCAGTCTGGTGTCCTAGATTGCAGTGTGAAAGATTCTCTAGTCCATTGTCTAGTCATTCTGCTTCCCTGTGAAGTTAAATTATTTAATTCAACCAAAGTATTGGTTGTAGGTGATTTTAATTTTGTTATATATTTCAGGGATCGCAATTGAAGACACTGTGGCAGCAAAATTAGTTTATGATTCCTGGTCAGCTGGTAACTAAAACGAAGAGCCTGCAATACTAAGAAGGACAAAATAATATAAAGAAAATGGTTCATACTTAGTTTTCTTGTACCATTTCTTTATAAGAAAAGGAAATAATTCCATAGGGAATATAATACTTTATAACTTTCAATAGTCAATATTAAAATTACAACATATATAGCATTTGCTTTTATTCTTTAATATCAAATATCTAATGTTTGTGAAGTTACTAACAAATGTATTTCTGTGCATTTTGATATCCTTTGGAATAAACCACTTTTGCTTCCTAATGTACAATAGCTAGCAGAAAAACTGTGTGCAGATTTCATGTCTGTGGAGAGCTAATTGGTGCTGTGGTAAAATGCACTAGTGTGGAACTGTAGTTTAAATCTGGTATCATGTCACTAGTGATAGCTGTCTCACTTTAAATCCCAGTGGGACAGTTCTCAGCATGATGAAACCACCATCATTCAGACATCTATCCATCCGGTCTCTGGAAAGGCCTGAATCTGAAATGCTGTAGGTTACAGTTAGAGTGTGTTAATCAAAAAGACTAAATAGTTCAGTGCCTTTCTATGCTGGGACTTAGTATTATCAGTTTATGATGGTCATGAGATTCACCCAAAACTTAAGCGTTAAACAGTTTTTTCTTTAAAAATAAATAAATAATATTTCACATATTCTTTTGGTAGATTTCCTGATTTAATATGTTCATAAATTCTCTACTAAGGCTCTCTTAGGTTAGAGTCATGCTGACTTATTTCAGTGGGATAAACTTCTTTCCAGTGTGAAGACAAACCTTTTCAGTGCTGAGGTTTGTTTGTGTCTTGAGTAGGTGTGTGGACTGGTAATCATGCTTTTAGCCATCTGAGCATTGCTTTAAAGGAGCCTCTGTGATCCTTTCTTGACAGGGGAACCAAGGGTGACATGCTAGGTAAAGAAAAGTTCCTGTTCTATGCAAACAACCTAACTGTTTTGCATAGACTGCACATCTGTTAATAGATGTCTCTTGCCTTGGGAAAGAGTTCTGAGCTTGGGCTGTATTTGTGTCATTTAAAATTGTTTGTATCTACGTTTTATACCATGCAGGTCATTAAATATTTCTTCATTCCATGGGGATGTATATAGCACAGTCATTTGTAATGCTCCTAGTATAGTATAGAGAAGCAATAGACAGGAGGTACAGTAGAGTGTATTGTTAAATCTCTGGGTGGTGCATGAGTAAATTTATAAAGAGAATTATGGGAAAAAGTCACAGGTGACATAATTTGTGTGTAAGTTACAAGCCTTTTGTAAACTCATCAGAAAATCGGAGTAAATTGCATATTTAGCATTGAGGGGGTAACAAACCCATAAATCTTTTGGGTCAAATGATGCTCTCTTTTACGGGGGTGCAAAATCCAGAGTAATTCCACTGACTTTTTACTGGCATAAGTGAATGCAGAATTTGTCCTCTTAACCTTTGCATTTTTAAATTGTAATTATGTGACCTTAAAAATTGTGTTATGAAAAAATTAACATTTAATGTACTGAATATTTTGAAATCTGTGCATTCATTTAGCAGTGGTGGACTAACAACACTGGGATGATCCAAGTGTAACATGGGCTACCAGAGTGAGTTTCCACACATAACTCTGGCAAAACAGTAATATCATCTAGCAACACTGCTATCCCAGTGCTATGCCTCTCTTGAACAAGGATTACAGTTCTGGCCAGACTGAGTAACGTTTTGAGATGGGGAACTAATGGGGACTGAAATGAGAACCCCAAATGGTTCATTTCCACATGTGAAATAAGCCAGCCTTTCTGTTTGGTTCTCTGAAGGTGGAACCGTTTATGCACTAACTCCCTGCCCAGTGTTTTATTCTGATGTCTGAAAATAAAAAATGAGATGGATCCAATCGAAGGACTTGATCCTGACCACCTGGAATTTCCATTGGCTTCAGTGGGAAAAGCAGGTGCTCAGAGCCAGGCTCCAAAGCTCCACAACTGGACATTTCTAAACTTTGGGGAAGTTTGGATTCAACTCTGGATCCAGTTTTCATAAACTTAACTAAATACCCAGATCCAAGTGCCCCCCAACTTTGTAAACATTCAGAGCTGAATCTGAACATTACAGCTTGATCCCATCTCTAACGAAAATGATTCTTGGTCATTTTCCATTTGGGTATCATGTTAAATAGTTGCCAAAATGTGACTGTTATCAAAGTGCTGTGTCAGCTGATTCACTTTCTGACTTGACATTTCTTTCTGTATTTTCCATTAGCATTTCCAATACCATACTGAGAGGGCCATTTAATTGTAGCAAAATTGCAGCACGTTCAGATGGAATTTCCAAAGAAGCCTAGGAACATTAACTGTACTTCAGTGGAAGTTGTATGCCTTAGCTTCCTTTGAAAATTCCAGCCTAGATTTATATATTTTTCTTCTTTCACAAATCCCAGTGGTACAGCCTCAGGATGAGTGTCATGTGCAAGAGATATGTAAGGTAAAATGAAGGGGAAACTTTTTTATTTGTAGTAATCTTTCATTTTATTGTCCATTATTTGTTAAAACTCTTTTTTAGAAAATCAAAACAACTTTTTCTATCTAATTTGTGCTGCATCTTCCTGTGATTTTTAGCACTGCAACTATCAACCTGGCTGTCCATTATAAGTAAATTACTTGCAGAGGGAAAAGAAAACAAGCCAACTCTGCCTCACTCCTGAGCCTGGACTTTCCAGGCTCTGGTAATGCAGCACAATTTGTATTCACTGTGCTGCCTGTCCAGTTTAGACTGTAAGCTCCGTGGAGAAGGGCCCACTGCTTCTGTATGCTACATAGGGCTCAGCACACTGGTGGGGCTTAACAAATAATTATGCGGGCATAGATTTGGCTGGATACTTTTACCCACAGTGTTTAAAGTCCTTCTAGATGAAAGGCACCGTATAAATGTAGGCCATTATTACTAATGGGTTGAATTTTGGGCCAATTATAAAGACTTCTGAATGGGCAGAGGGTTTGTTTAAACAAGGAGAGCTGCTTTTGAGAGAGCTTCAGGAAATGACACTGCAGATTTCATAAATGAAGAACTAAAATGCATCCCTCCAAATTGAAGCATATTAACAGGTGGCCAGAGTGCTGTTCTACAGTAGGAGCCACTTATCAAAGATGTTGTTCTTCAAGGGAATTGCTTCAAGAAAAGTTTTTTTGTTTTTTGTTTATCATTTAAAATGAAGGAACTTTATCATGTGCATCCAGGCAGTCAGCCCCCACATAGGATATTGCTGTCTGCACCATTAGGAGGTGTGCTGATTCTCAAAGCTGGTATCAATAAAGTAGATTTACAAGTGGAAACACAAAGGGTCAGATTTTTAAAGGTATTTATGTGCCTAAAAATGCAGATAAATGCTTCTGAAAATGCCATTAACTGACTATCTGCATCTTTAGGTGTCTGCATACCTTTAAAACTTTGGCACAAAGAGCCATGTTATGCCTATGACTTTGTACTCTGGTCCAATTTCTTGTTGGCTATATTTTAACTGTACAACACAGTACAGAGACTGGTTATGTATTTCTGCTGAGACTCCAGTCAAACAGGCAACATCATCAGCATAGAATTATTGATGACTGTTCTGTGGTAAGGGTGGCCATGTAGCAGTTCCATCTTTAGTGGCTTCATTCCCAGATGGGTTGATGATGTGGTGAGAGAGTCCTAAATAAACACCGGTAACGTGTGGGGGGAGCCAGAGGTGAGGGGAGACTGCAAATTGTAACCGGATTTCAGACATCTGGAAAAGTCAATGCTCAAGTGGAGTTTAGCAGGTAAATAAGGAAGGGGAGGGTAATCATGGGCCCAGTCCAGCAGTCTATACTCAGGCAAAACCCACTGAGTTTTTAAATCAATTTGCCTGACTAAGGATGACAGGATTTGGCCCTTTGCGAGCCTCTTGTCAAATGGCTCGGCTAGGACGCCTTCAAGCACATAAATATTTTTAAGATCCTTTTTCTTTCTGTGTTAAACATTTAGTTAATTATCAACTGGGGTTTTTTATATGGAAAAAAATGCTGTCTGGTTTAATTAATGTTCTGAGCACTGCAGCTATTGTAAGTTGCACAGCATGGAACTCCAGAACAAGTGCCTAATAAAAAGAAGTGTTGACGCATCAATACATTGCCTTCCGTGGAGGAAAATAAACAATCTAAAGTATGGTTGAGGCAAGAAGATATGTTGTTTCAATAAACTAAGGAACAGGAGGAAGGAGCAAAAAGAGTGGATCATGAAAAGTGTTAAATAGATTAAAAACTGGTGCCAGTGTCCGCAAAGGCAATGTAAAAGTATAACTGGATTCAAAAAAGAATTAGATGAGTTCATGGAGCTATATAGGTCCATCAGTGGCTATTAGCCAAGATGATCAGGGATGCAACTCCATGCTCTGGATGTCCCTAATCCTCTTGACTACGAAACTGTGACTGGATGATGGGATGGATCACCTGGTCATTGCCCTGTTCTGTTCATTCTCTAAGAAGCATCTGGCATTGGCCACTGTCAGGATACTGAACTCGATGAACCATTGGTCTGCGCCAGAATGGCTGTTCTTGATGTACTTTCTAGGATCACAGCTGAGCAACAGCACAAATCCTGTATGTACAGGCTGAGATTTTCAAAGCCACCTAGGGGATTTAGAGGCCCAGCTTCCATTAATGAGTAATGCAGTCTCTAAGTACTCTGTGTGGCTTTGAAAAATCTATCAGACTGTAGCAGCTCCAGCAAAGTCATTGGGTCATAGAATCATAGACGATCAGGGTTGGAAGAGACCTCAGGAGGTCATCTCGTCCAACCACCTGCTCAAAGCAGGACCAACACCATTTGTCATAAATATAAAGGGAAGGGTAAACCCCTTTAAAATCCCTCCTGGCCAGAGGAAAAATCCTCTCACCTGTAAAGGGGTAAGAAGCTAAAGGTAACCTCGCTGGCACCTGACCAAAATGACCAATGGGGAGACAAGATACTTTCAAAAGCTGGGAGGAGGGAGAGAAACAAAGGGTCTGTGTGTCTGTCTATATGCTGCTTTTGCCGGGGATAGACCAGGAATGGAGTCTTAAAACTTTAGTAAGTAATCTAGCTAGGTATGTGTTAGATTATGATTTCTTTAAATGGCTGAGAAAAGAATTGTGCTGAATAGAATAACTATCCCTGTCTGTGTGTCTTTTTTGTAACTTAAGGTTTTGCTTAGAGGGATTATCTATGTTTTGAATCTAATTACCCTGTAAGGTATCTACCATCCTGATTTTACAGAGGTGATTCCTTTACTTCTATTAAAAGTCTTCTTGTAATAAACTGAATGCTTTTTCATTGTTCTAAGATCCAAGGGTTTGGGTCTGTGGTCACCTATGCAGATTGGTGAGGATTTTTACCAAACCTTCCCCAGGAAGTGGGGTGCAAAGGTTGGGAGGATTTTTGGGGGAAAGACGTATCCAAACTACGTTTCCCAGTAAACCCAGTTAAAGTTTGGTGGTGGCAGTGGAAATTCCAAGGGCAAAGGGTAAAATTAATTTGTACCTTGGGGAAGTTTTAACCTAAGCTGGTAAAAGTATGCTTAGGAGGTTTTCATGCAGGTCCCCACATCTGTACCCTAGAGTTCAGAGTGGGGAAGGAACCTTGACACCATTAAATCATCCCAGCCAGGGCTTTGTCAAGCCGGGCCTTAAAAACCTCTAAGGATGGAGATTCTACTACCTCCCTAGGTAACCCATTCCAGTGCTTCACCACCCTTCTAGTGAAATAGTGTTTTCTAATATCCAACCTATACCTCCCTCACTGCAACTTGAGACCCTTGCTCCTTGTTCTGTCACCACTGAGAACAGCCGAGCTCCATCTTCTTTGGAACCCCCCTTCAGGTAGTTGAAGGCTGCTATCAAATCCCCCCTCACTCTTCTCTTCTGAAGACTAAACAAGCCCAGTTCCCACAGCGTCTCCTCATAAGTCATGTGCCCCAGCCCCCTGATCATTTTTGTTGCTCTCCGCTGGACTCTCTCCAATTTGTCCACATTCTTTCAGTAGTGGGGGCCCCAAAACTGAACGCAATACTGCAGATGTGGCCTCACCAGTGCCGAATAGAGGGGAATAATCACTTCCCTCGATCTGCTGGCAATGCTCCTACTAATGTAGCCCAATATGTCGTTCGCCTTTTTGGCAACAAGGGCACACTGCTGACTCATACCCAGCTTCTCATCCACTGTAATCCCCAGGTCCTTTTATGCAGAACTGCTGCTTAGCCAATCGGTCCCCAGCCTGTAGTGGTGCATGGGATTCTTCCGTCCTAAGTGCAGGACTCTGCACTTGTCCTTGTTGAACCTCATCGGATTTCTTTTGGTCCAATCCTCCAATTTGTCTAAGTCACTCTGGACCCTATCCTTACCCTCCAACGTATCTGCCTCTCCCCCCAGCTTAGCGTCCAGTTGATTTCAGGGCTCGCAGAGCGAGGCCCAACAAGCGCAACATGGGTTAAGAGGAGGGATTAACTCCCATCACACAGCCCTGGCTCTCTAGGGGACACTGCATGAGCAGTTCTACAGAGGATCTAATCCTCTGAGCAATCCCATCTTGTAGGTAGAGGTCTTCTCAATCCAGCAACCGGGAAGAGGGCTGGTCCTCCTTGGAACCAAGGCCCTCCCGCATAGTGCCATCACTTCCTTTTGAAGGCCTACTTCCCTAATGAGGGGAACCCAGCTGTGCATGACTCCGTCTAGGACAGAGAGTTATTTTTCCTTCCTCCCTATGGGTATATACACCCTAGCACATACAGCTTCCAAGCTGAGACCATGAGTGACCAGTGGAAAATACTGGGCATTAGGACTACAAATTCCATTAGAAATGCTAGGGCCCTAATTTCTAGAACTCTGTGGGGAAAATGTGTTTCTTTAGAGACCAAGCAAAGGGCATGTCAAATGAAACAGATACAAATGCTAGCCAACTAAAAAACAAACCAACCTACATCTTCCTGTAATTAAAGACCTTGTATCCATTATAGAACAATAACTTTTGCAACTAATGTGACAAGAAAGAGGAACAAACAACTCAAACTAAAGGTGGCTCTGTCAGAAGTTTCACTTTTTAAAAAAACTAAGGAACATCTCTTGAACAGTGAGAAAACATGAATGACAGGAATATGAAATTTATTGGCACAAAGAGTTCATTCATTCAGAACCTATTATAGAGTCAATGGGATACAGTCAAAATCAAGATCAATCACCCAGTTCTCAAATAGTGTCAGTGAAGACACCTTGCAGCAATCTATTCAGAGTCTGAAAATTGTCTTATTTTGTGGGACAGAAAATCAAAGATCTCTGGCTGTTGGAAATGCGTTGTGGTTCATTGCTTATGGAGTGCAGTAACTGGCTGTCAGTAATATTTTAAACCATTAAGACTGTAAAAAGAAGATATGCCTAGCATGATCTTTAGATGGGAAGGATTCAGCTCTGGAACTATTTCTTTTACCTAAAAATGTAAGAACATAAGAATGGCCATACTGGGTCAGACCAAAGGTCCATCTAGCCTAGAATCCTGTCTTCCGACAGTGGCCAATGCCAGGTGCTTCAGAGGGAATGAACAGAACAGGTAATCATCAAATGATCCACGCCCTGTCACCCATTCCCAGTTTCTGGCAAACAGAGGCTATGGACACCATACCTGCTCATCCTGGCTAATAGTCATTGATGGACCTATCCTCCATGAACTTATCTAGTGCTTTTTTGAACCCTGTTATAGTCTTGGCCTTCACAACATCCTCTGGCCCTTTCTTTGTTACCTATCTGCATACTCTTTCTTTTTGTCAGGAGCTAAAGGTCATCCATTCAAACTGATGTTCTCTATTGGTCCCATTGTGCATGGTTAATCAGCTGGAAACCTCTTTGTCTTTTCCTGTGGAAGATGCCTGAAAAGAACCATACATGGCTTTAAAATAGCAAAAGCATGATGAATTAATGCATAGTTATTGCAACAGGCACATTTATTTATAAGCGAGTATCTACAAGCTTTCCAGGTTTCTCCAGTGCCTGCTTTCTTCTATCTGCTGCACTGAGGACTTTCTTCCTTGGGCCCAGCTGTATTTGTATGCTCAGTAGGTCTTCATTGGAACATAGCATGAGGGCATCTAAATCAATCTTTTCTCTCATGAAGACAGGAACAAACTCATTCAGATTCTGTGATGCCAGAAATACCTCAAGAGGGGTGCTCTCTGCTTCATCGTCATCCCATCCAATTTCATCCTCATTCCAAGGGACATCAAAATCATTTTCAGTGTCTAGCTCACTTGCGCTCTCAGCCCTTTCATGCCGAAAAAGCTCAGTTGGCATTTTAAAACTTATTTCTTCTTTCTCTGAGAACATCTCTTCAGCATTTATCCCTGCAGCCAAATTCCGTCTAAACACAATATTGCCAAGACCTGGCCGTTTGAAAATGGACACATGCTCCTGCTCGCTATCATCTTCGGAAATATTTTTCCCTTTAAAGTAATTACATAATTCATCCTCATCTTTTTCACTGAATACATCCATCACGGTAGTTCGCCCAGCCCTGTCATCTTCTTGGCCATTGCTTTGTGCTTCCTGATCACCTGTGTTTTCATCTTTCTTTTTTGTCTTCATCCTGAAAGTGTCCTTCAGATTTTTGGGGAAAGAGCCCAATGTATTAGAAATAAAGAAATTGGACACCTTTGTTCTGGAGGCTGTCCCACTGGCAGAACTCACTGATCCATACTTTTCTTTGTTATAATTCCTGGTCATTTCATGTTGGTGTTTCTCTTGGCGCTTTTCACATTCTTTTATTTGTTTCTCTGCATTCCTCGGGGCCTGGGCTTTGAGTTTGGCCACTCTTTTGGGATTCATTACATTCTGTTCGGTAGCAGCTTTGTCTAGGATTCTGACACATTCATGCTGGTCCCTGCTGGCAGCTGCATCCAGAGGAGTGCGCAGATCATTATCCAGGGCAAATATATTGGCACCGAAGTTAATCAAGAATGAGACACAGTGAATGTGACCATTAGAAGCCGCATGATGGAGAGGTGTGTTCCCCCAGATGTCGCACTTGTCAGGGTCACCGCTGAAAAGCAAAATAGGAGTAAGGTGTGCATGTCAAAACACAGCTCAAACATAGCACTCAACGCAGTGGGAATGAACTGTGATCCAGGGCCAAATTCAGCACTGCTGTAAGTGGATGCAGCTCTACTGCAGACAAGTGGGTGCAAATCCACTGTCTTTAATGGTGTTGCACCTGGTTAGTCCAGGGCTGAACATGGCTGGATGTGTGGCCTGAGCTCTAATCCCAGCCCTAACACCAACGCCCTCTATGGTGCTGGGCAAACTCTTAGGGCTAGAACATGATGTGGACTACAGGCCCACACAGGCATAAGAACCCTCCTTTGTACCCTGGCTTGGGCTTCCCAGATCTTGACTCCAAGCCTTCCATGCTTGTTCACTAACCCCTTGAGCAGAGGGGTGGGGAGTGGGTGAGGGCATGCTGCACCTGCCAACAAGCCAGCTAGTATGACTGAGCTAACCCATGGGTGTCATGCCTCGTGTTAACCAGCAACAAACTACCATCCCCCTCCCCAGCCTAGGAGAAGCTGGTCAGGAATGGTGTCTCAAATGGGCACTCAGAGAGTTTTACCATTGACTTCAATGGGAGTGGGATCAGACCCTAGATTCAGTGAAATCCTAGCCCCATTGAAGTCAATGACAGAATTCTCATTGAATTCAATGGGACCAGGATTTCACTCAAAATGTTTTTAAGAATTATTGCTGAGCCTTTCCTTTTGAATGTAAAATGCAGGCACAATGGGCGGAGACTACTGTATTTGACTACCTCAAAAAATACTTACAGTGTCCATGGAAGTAACTTTTATGATAGTTAATAGGTAAATTATTAGGAACAAAGCCCTGACGCTACACATTTATCTTCACTGCAATTAAATATAGTTCAGAGAGAAGCTATCATTTTTCTTCAGCTCCTTTGTTCTTCTTAAGCTGTTTTTGCCCCTGGGTTTTTAAAAGCAGAAACTCATTTGAAAATAAAATTGTCATGTCCATTCATTTTAATTTAAAGCCAGTGAGAAGTATAATTTCTCTCTTCCTCTTGCATTAATTTCACACAAACCTGATGTCTATAGATTAGAATAACTTGGAATCTTTTCTCTCATATTAGGCAGACTTAAATGATATTATCAGCAGCTCAAAAGATAACAATGTTGTGCGTCTTTTTACCAGTGTGGTCACATTTTCCCACAGCTTTTAAAGTTCAGAGCATGATTCATCTAATGTGAATGAAAGAGATTGTATCATCACAAAATCTCCAGCAGGCATCAGTCTCTGGCATCAAATGTCACTGGAAGAGACGCTTTAAATGATTCACCTTTAATTCTAAGTTATTTATTCAGCCCCCATTACCCTGGTATCTGAGCACCTCACAACTTCTCCTGTATCCTCACAACCCTGTGACATAGGACAGTGCTACCACTCCCATTTTACAGCTAGGGAACTGGAGCACACAGAGACTAAATGACTTGCCCATTATCCCAAGGGAAGTATCTAGTGAAGTACGGAATTAAACCCAATAAGGCGAGCATCCTTACTAGACCATTCTTTCTCGCATTGTGATGTGTATTAAAAAGGTGGTTGCCTATGTCCATAATTTTAGCCATCGATCATTTGTAATTTTTTTCTCTTCTGATGTCTTCCATCCTAGCATCTCAAAACACTTTGCAAACTAGGTGCTGATTCTAACTCAAGTCAATGGGACAATGGAAAAAATTAGTCACGTGTTCATGAATTTGCCCTCTTTGGGCTCTCTTGTACTCTTGGGCACTAGGAAGCAGCAGGCCTGATAACTCAAAGGAAGCTGATTCTCCCAGTCACTGGGGCTGCAAATAGGAGGAAAGCTTTGTTGCTTTCTCCTCCACTTGTGCAGTACACAGAGGCCAGGCACAATCTGGCCCTTCATGACTGAGGGAAAGTGCAATGTAGATGACAATGGCTCATTATTACTGCGGTTTTCTTTTACATTAGTATGAATACGTTCCAAGCTTCAGAGCCTGGAAATCTGCAGCCATTCTGAAGAAAAACTTCCACTGTATGTGAGTGTCTTTGTCCAGAAACTGTAGAAAGCTGCTCTGCTTTGAGGATAAGAGGATTTTATTAAAAATAATAGCTACCAAGAAAATGCCATCTGACTGGAGCCTCTTTTTAAAACCTTCCAAAATTCAGCATCTCCCAGAGACCCAAACGGACATTTTTCAGACTAGAACAGTGTCTCTGTGAGTCACCGTGGACTACCTACAAAGTCAGAGAATCTCAGGTTAAAATGGGTGACGAGTTCCTGAAAACTGTAACTACTATTTGAGGCTCTAAATGGCAACAGCATCCCAAAGTTGTCATGTCTCAAGATGATTTGAATTAAAAGATATCAGATTAAAAATGAAGAGAGAAAACATTCTTGTGGAAGTTTGGATGCTCTGTGACACGTGCCCTGACTTATACGTCATAACACGAGACATTGGAACCTAGGAAAATATAATCTTATCTTCTTTTTCTCTGTTAGTTGCTCCTTCTCTTCTATCTTCTAAACATTGTGGGTCAAAAATTCAGCTGCTGTAAACTGATGTAGCTCTGCTGACTTCAGTAACTTCAGTAGAGCTATGTTGATATACCGCAGCTCAGGATCTATTTTTGCTTCTCTTAAGGTTATTGCAATGACCACACAGTTTATAGGTCTCCTTTATGGGTAATAAAGTATTACTACTGCCACACCTAAGATCAGTGAGCAAAGAGGAACCTCGAGCTGTTACGCTTTAACATGCACAGAACCCATTTGCATTCTATAGCTTACGTTCTGTTTTTAAGAAAAAGACAAAACACATCTAAACAACTATTAATTTTTCATTGGTTTTCTGATCTTCCCTCTGGTTTATTGTACCTCATATGAAAGTACCTATTGATTTAATTTCCCTCCCATACTAGAAAGAACATTTGTTTCAATGGGACCCAGCACAGGAAAAAAAGGTATCCTCTGGTGAATCTTATTGCAGGATCAAAGCCTAAAAGACAGACTCAGAGGAAACAGAATACAGTGGGTAATCTAGAGGAGGGAGTGACTTTTTATGTTATTTTTCACTATTTGTACATTTAGGAATTAGCATTAGAAATATTACTGCTACCAAGTACCGAAGTAGAGAAAGCTCCTGGAGGTATACTCTATATTTAATTCCTTTTCAGTCTGCAAGAAGCCTAACTAAAACTCCAGTAACAGCTCTGAATGCTGTCCAGGCATTATGGCTGTTTCTAATACTACAAACAGCAGAGAAATCATAATTTTGTGTTCAATCCTCTCTAACACCCAGTTCTGGCTTCCTTCTGAAAATCACCGTGAGGTTGTAGGTATTTACATTTACAAAATATCTGTATTTTGGAAACAAGTGGCATTAACATTTTGATAAAATGTATTGTTTGCTGCTGTGGACTTATCAAGGAGGCATTTCTCTGCTGAGCCAGTTTCTAAGGAATATTAAAACAAAGGGCGTGATCCCCACCACTGAAGTCAATGGCCAATCTCCTGTTGTCCTGAAGTGTTAATTGTGGAAACTGCTCCATGAAGGCAGCTCCCTGTAGCCCCATTGACGTCAATGGGGCTCAACTGGAATACAGGGGTCTGTTCACCTAGGGCAGTTTACAGGATTAGGGCCTAAGTCAGCGTAACTGAAATGAAGAAGCTACTGATACCAGCTATAAAACAAACTACAAATATTGGTTTAAATGTTAAGTCCCATTCCCACCACCACCACCATAACCCCAGCGTCACATCTAAGTCAATTAGAGAAGAAGGAATGATCTGTTTGCTCCACAATTTGCATTAATGGAGGCCAAATACTAGCTATAATTTTGTCCAGCAGGCTTTGGGAGACCAAGCTCTGCTATACTTACCCTCTCCTACATATGACTTCCACTGCCTCCAGGTACCCATGGTAAGCTGCCAGAAGGGTGGGTGTCATTCCGTCTTCATCTGAGGTATTGAGATCTTTTCTGGTGGCTTCTTTCAACAGGTCTAGGTTGCCATCCGCAGCTGCTTTGTGATACCTGGTTGACATTTCCAATAGCTCCCGGGTCCCCAAGGCTGTGTCTCTTGCTCTGAATTGCAGCTGAGATGCACAGCCGCACTTTCACTACCAGGATAGTTAGTTAATAATTACAAGCCGAGAAGTCAGCTTCAGCAGGCTAGAAATGAGAAGGCAAAGTTCATCCCCATAGAACTTGTCCAGATCTCTGCATAGTTAATGCAGCAGCTGTACAAATAGGTGTCTTGGTTTCCAGAAGAATGACTGTGCCATTTGCCATTAACTCCAGTATTCTATATCTGAAAGGCATGTGGGTTTTGTTCATCTACCATGTGTCTCTACTCCCTTTTTTTAATACATATGGGGTGAAATTCTGACTACGCTGAAGTTATAGGAAACTTTGCCATTGACTTACATGGGGCCAGGCTTTCACCATTGGTGTTAAGATGAATCCTGATTTTGAGACGTGAAATACTGGAGGAAGAAGCATACCTTAGACTGGGCAGCATTTACCATTACCAGTGAAGCTGTTTACATTGAAGTCCCATCGTCTGTCACATAAGATGGAAATAAACCCAAGAATATGGCACTTTGCACCTATGTAGCCCATTTCATCCGAGGATCTTAAGGTGCTTCACAAATATTGATTAATGTAATAGGCATTGTTATCCCTATCTTACAGATGGATAAATGGAAGTATAGAGGCCCAGATGCTCAAATGTATTGAGGCACCTAACTCCCATTGATTTCAAGGGAAGTTAGAGCCTAAATACTTTTGGAATCTGGCCAAGAGCGTTTAAATTACTTGCTTAAGGTAACGTAGTGAGTTAATGCCAGAGCTGGAAATAGTACCCAGTAGTCCTGTATCATAGGCCTCTTTTCTAATCACTACACAGAATTCCCTGCAATGAAATATATGGGCCTGACCCTGCAAACCCTTACTCCTATGAGTGGCCCCATTGATTTTAACAGGACTGCTTGTATGAATAAGGGCTACCTGTGTGAGTAAAGACTTTCAGGATTGCACACTAATTCCAATTTGGAGATTCAAAATAGAAAGAGTAAACTTCCATTTTGAAGCAGAAGCTGAGGAGAAATTAAGGAAGATTGAGTAATAAAATGCCCCCTTATCATCTATCCTGATCATGATCAACTTGCCATTTGACGTATTTTCTCCCCTTACTGTTTTCTATATTTAATTTGCATTTGACAGAACCCAATGCAATAATTAGGAACAACAGTATTTGAGCCTTTTACTATGTATTACGTTCCCAGGAAGAGTAGTGGTAGCAATTACAACCTGGCATTTTCGGTGAGTGAGGAGTCTAATTACTGACTGCAGTAAACCCTCATTTATTTCCCACAATGCATACCACATAATCCAGTGAGGTCTCTACACATGAGTTTTTTTTCAGATGCTGGTTAGGAGATCTTCAAGAGCTGAGTTTTTCATATGTTTTCCCATATGGAGAAAGAGAGTTGGACCAGACTGATCCTGGAAGGGCATGGTCCATCCCATCCTCTGGTGCCCCAGAAACCTTTCAGACTCTTCAGTAAGTGGCAACTTTGTGTGAATGTATTTACATCACTACCACCTATACAGTCATGCAGCAAAGTATTTACCGTGCTTCTTGCTCTGTTCCACAGGGCCAGAGAGGAACTGCAGTCTCCCTTTCTCAATATATTAGCACTTACTATATTCAGGTAGCTCAGGTCCTCACTCCCTTCCTGCATCTTCTTTTATACCTCTAGGCTGATGGCTAACTGATTCATCAGCCCTCCCAGCCTGATCAGCTAATGAACTGTATATCCCCAATCCGCCTTCTCTGGGAGAACTTATTGGTGCCTAAAAGATCAGCATGCTGGGTCACTGTTAGCTCCTAGCACCCTGCCACACACCTCCCTCCCTCGCTCGTTGAATGCTGAGGTTCCTTTTCCCTGGCACCTGCTCTTCTTTAGAGGTGCCACCAGATTCCTTTTTCCTGTGCTTGCCCCCAGGGTGGTTATCCTTCCTCCACCCACTGAGCTCACACTTTGTGGGTGGGAGATTTGCCCATAATTCTGTTTCAGATCACTGGTCTTCACACCAGGACCCCCTTACCCTTATTCTTTTGGGACAGGGCATGTCCTAGCCCTTCATCATCTCATTTCCCCTCATTCTCCTTGTCCTACCAATGTATCTTGGGGTTCCTCCTATCAAGACCCTGGTAGTGAACATTCTCTAGACAGCCCATCGTCCTCCAATACTTTCAGGTTTCCTTTCCTCTGATGCCTGCTTGGCCAGTTCTTTCTTTTCTCCACTTTCTCCTCAGGAATGTTCATTCCCCTCTTTCATCCCCGGTTTTGTATCCCGTCATCTAGGGGTCTCTGGCTCCCCTACTTCGCGCCCTTTCTCTATGTTCTATGGCAGCTCATTTCCCTTCTTTCATGGGCCCTGGATGCCTACTTTCTTACTAAAGGGGAAGGGAGTCCAGTCCATCCCTAACAGTACTGGATGAAGACACCTATCCATACCACAACCCCTTTTCCATCTGACCTTTCCCTAGACCTCCCGGGGTATCTCAGCCATTGTCAGTGTAGTTAAGCACTGGAATAAATTGCCTTGGGAGGTTGTGGAATCTCCATCACTGGAGATTTGTAAGAGCAGGTTAGACAAACACCTGTCAGGGATGGTCTAGATAATACTTAGTCCTGCCATGAGTGCAGGGGACTGGACTAGATGACCTCTTGAGGTCCCTTCCAGTTCTTTGATTCTATGATCCTAGGCTTACTGGATCATTAATAGATAAAAAGAGCCAGCAGTATCCAGTGAAGAAAAAAAATTGACCCATCTCAAGAAATGTTGATGCCAAACATTAAAATTACATACCGTGTCATACATGACCTATGGCTTCATACAGCTATGGTTTGCCTTTTCCATATTTAGCTCAGAAGCAGGGGAAGCAGTAAACACAACCACTGGCAAATGAAATAAATTTATATAAAGTATCTGGTGAGAAAACTATTGCTGGTGATGATGTTATTTGCCCATGGAGATTGAGACAGGGGCTGCCCATGCAAGTGGAATTGTGTTCTGAGCTAGGGCTGGATGAACTTTGCAGTGCCCTGATCCCGGTATACAGTAAGTGCATGGTATGAGAGATGAGACACTGTCTAGTGGGCTTGAATTTTAAATTGTTAGCTGTATCCCTTAATCCCTTAAGTTGCCTTAAAACTAGGGAGTTACAAAATAATATTTTCTATATGGCTCTCCAAAATTATTGGTTTCTATTATAAAGACAAATTTATTGGCTCCTGTAGCACAACACGCTGATTTCTGAGTACTCTTAATTTCTCAAACTGAAAAAAACCACTTTTGTTTAGAATGTTAATCCTTCCGATGAAACAGGTTTTTTGTTGAAAATTTTAATTGGAGGCAAAGCAAAACCTACTTCAAAAAGAAAGAAACTACAGGACTTCACAAGCCTTATAGTTATTTATGTCACAGAAACAGGCAGCACAAAAAAATCAAACAAAAACTTCATTTAGTTCTAAAACCTCGGTGTTTGGTAGTCTTTATTTTTGTCGTCTTTCTAAAAACTTCAGCTTAAAATGTAATAAATGATTCAGGGTCAAATGAGCTGATTTCTTTCAGCCTGCATGGAGATTTTTCTTCTTAGAGGAGAGTTCAAAACTGTGAACTTTTTAAGGCCCCTGAAGGGTTAGAATGAAGCTTTTCTTTTTGTGCTGAAAGGAAGTTCCAAACCATTCCACTTCAAATTGAAATGTCTTACCAGAAACTCTGCTGCTGTTGTACGTGCCATTGTAAACTAATGGATTATTTAACTAGCAGTTTTTATCTGTGATGGGATTTCTCAAGATCCATGATTATTGTTCTCCTATTTTCTTCCAAGGTCAGGATATAAATAAAATATAGGCAGATAGACACACTGTTCGGATTTTAAAAACCAATTGTTAGTAATTTTATTCACAACAGTTCCAGACAATCCAGAGCCCTGTTTTTCTTTATGCCCAAGAGAAAGACAGAGCGGGTGTGCCATTTGTTTTGCATGAGCTATTATCCAGCACACCATTTCCTGACTGTACCTTTTGTGAATGGTAACTGCAGTATGGTAAAGCTAATAGGAGGGGGAAGCAAGTGTGTCCCCTCTGCTTGTCTAATGAAATACACTGCTGCTAATAGGCTCGGAGATGAATGAATCCAGTCACACTGGGTAATTGCGGCTACATGATTTGACGACGACGACAGCAACTGCTAACAACAGCAAGAGCTCAGTTGTCCAGTCCTTGTACAAGCAAAACTCCCACTGCAGTCCTAAATGAACGCTTTAACAGTACCTGGGTCAGTCGTCTCCCCCATATCTCCCCTCTGGGCTCCCAGTGAGGGGTTTGAGAGCATAGAGCAGGAGAATGTGGACATGTGGACCAACGCCCCCTCCTGCAATGATCTCCACTTAAGTGAAGTCAGTGGGGCTCTGTGCAGGCACAGGGGTCTGCTTGTGCACAGCTCATTGCAGGATTGTGGGAGCTGATGCCAGCTCTCACAAAGCCCCACCTATTTTCTACCCATCCATCCTCCTGATACTCACAAGAACATATGTAGGGGCATTTGTAGGGCCAAAGGGAATGGAGGAGTGTGATCTCACTTAGGCTTATCTTCCTTCTAACCAACAATGTTCTTTCCTGCTGTTAGTGCTTAGGAGCAGATGGACATGATCTGTTCTTTTGCTTTTTGCACTCCTGAATGTCAACCCCACTCAGCAGATTCATTTTTCTCCCTGATAACTTCAGTAGCACAAACAGCACTGAATAGAAAGAGAACGTTGCCTTTCTTGCCATCTGAAATTCTTGCCTCCTATTAATGTCTGACATAAACTGACATTCAACTCTCACAGAAAACTGTGCCCATGCTCAGAGGAGCTGAGTTTTCCTGAATTGCTAATTCACTGCCTCAGTGAGTTCAGGTGTTCAGGGCTAGCCTTGGACAATAACATTTTCTTCCAAAGTCAGAAAATCAAAGAGAAAAAGACAAAAGCTGAAGCATGGGAGATGTGCCAGTCTTCCGCAATGGAAGTGATATTATTCATCAGATAATAACAGTGCTTAGGTACTGCAGGGATCAACGCTATAGAAGACCCTAAAATAGATGGCAAATATTTCTATAGTTTAATTCCTGAATTAATTATTTTTTCTACTGCACTAAGAACCTAATTATTCTTTCATGTTTCTACAATCCTAGTGGGTTGAATTTAATTTCCTGAGATGAGGAACAGTGGTTGTTTTCTGTAGTTTAAGTAGCACATTTTAAATTCAGAAATATAATAAAGCAACTATTTATTATCTTAGCATATTGTTGGTTAATCGCCTTCTAAAAACTCATAAGCTAAAAGACTGAGACAATGAGCTTCTGGTGCTGCAGGTCCCTCTATGTTATGTTTCTTTCCTTCTATCCTTCTTATACATTGACTGGTCCATCCCTGCCCTAAGATAACATGAGCTTTCTATTCCGTTTATAACCTGCTGCTACATATCCAGAAGCCACTCAGATCTGATAAGATCCCTAGGTTGTGAAATGTAGAAGCAAAAGGAAGGCATGTCCCTCCGTTAAAGGATGAGGATCATCTCCACCACCTCTTCCTGTTGTTTTTCCCCAAACTACCTGCACTGCCTTTGTCTTACCCAGATTGAGCTTCAACCAGCTAGCCTTCCTCCTAGCCCAGTCTCTCCACTGACTTCCAGGGACTTTGAGTCAGGCCCTGGGGAATCAAGTGAGTGCAACAGTGTACAATTTGGCCCTAAACTGGAAATATCAGGTATGTAATTCAGAGACAAGGTGGCAAATCTCTCTCAACTTTTGTGACTTACTGTTTCAGGGATTTCAAAAAAGTGTACTTCTTACCAAAAATGGGCCAAATGCTAGTCCCACTGATGTCAATAGCATGTTCCCATTTACTTTATTGCTACTAAGATTAGCCAGTATCTGATCTAATCTATTTTAGGATTTTGGATAGTACCTATTGCCATAATAGGTAGTGAGTAATCTAGGCACCATATATTCTGTGTTGCCTTTCCATGCCCACTTGACATAGTGGTGTGTGACAGTGTTAACTCTGAATTTCCCATTATTTCATACAGACAATGATTACCTTAAAGGAACAGGTTTCAGAGTAGCAGCCATGTTAGTCTGTATTTGCAAAAAGAAAAGGAGTGCTTGTGGCACCTTAGAGACTAACAAATTTATTTGAGCAGAAGCTTTTGTGAGCTACAGCTCACTTCATCGGATGCATTCAGTGGAAAATACAGTGGGGAGATTTATATACATAGAGAACATGAAACAATGGGTGTTACCATACACACTGTAACGAGAAAAGAAAAGGAGTACTTGTGGCACCTTAGAGACCTTTTCTTTTTGCGAATACAGACTAACACGGCTACTACTCTGAAAACTAACGATAGTAACGATAGTGATCACTTAAGGTGAGCTATTACCAGCAGGAGAGCAGGGTGGAGAAACCTTTTGTAGCGATAATCAAGGTGGGCCATTTCCAGCTGTTGACAAGAAAGTCTGAGGAACAGTGGGGGGTGGGGGTGGGGAATAAACATGGGGAAATAGTTTTACTTTGTGTAATGACCCATCCACTCCCTGTCAAATAACATAGGTTCCCAAACTAGCTACAGTATCACCGTCTGCTGGTGCTATAGCAGCTTGGCTATGCAGAACACTGGTGACAAGCAAACACACTGCCAGCTGCCTGCCACCATTTATTATCCTAGCGCCCAACGCTTTGGTCCCCATCAGCATCTGGGACTTCAGTTCTTTTCTTCCTTTTCAAGCTGTTGTTCCTACCCATAATGCCGTTATCAGAGGGTGAGGGCATGCCAAATGTGGCTGCAGATTACAAGTCCCTAAGAGCAACTCTGAGTATGAATATATAAACTGCAGAAAGAAAGATACGTAGATGTCTAAAGATACTTAGGCCTTGAACAAAACTACTGCACAATTCCCCCATGCACCAATTTAACATCCCACTCACTAATTACCATCTCTAATCTTAAAATTTTCTACAGTTCCTACAAGGAATCTTTCCATTTTCTGATCTCTGAGAAGTCAATCACTTTTAAAAATAGGATTCTCTGCATTTTTCTACAAGTCCGGTGAATTCAAGAACATCAGTAAAGCTGAAAGATAAAATAAATAATTCAGAGAGGTTTATAGAAATAAGATGGCAATCAATATTGGTCTAGTGATCAGTGCAGGTAACTAGATAGCAGGACTCCTCTGGATCCTCCCTGGAGCTCTGCCACTTACTTGTGCCTCAATCCCTCCAGTAAAGTGAATGGCAAAAAAACAAAAAACCACTAACTTCAATGAGAACAGGATTAGCCTCCACACAGTCCATTTAAGAAGAAGAATAGGTGTGTGGTTAAGGCCCTAGTCCAGGAATCACAACAGCCAGATTCAACTTCTAGTGCCTCCTGTGTAACCTTAGCCCTAATCACTCTGTAATATAGATCCCTGTCTTATAGATGGGGGTAATAATCTGAACTTTCTCCCACCATTCTTCTGTGCTCTCTATTTAGATTGTAAACTCTTCATGCCAGGGACTGGCTCTCACTCCATTCATACAGCACCTAGCACAATGGGGGTGGGGTGGGGTGTCGAGATGCTATCATAAAGCAAGCGCTAATTAATAAGTGGCTTTGGGCAAATCTCTTTGTGTCCCACTTTTCTCCATCAATAGAATGGCATTTAACAAAGTATTTCTAGGCCTTTCCATCATACAGATTAATACTGACAACAACCATTCCTCTATTTCCCTGAGGGTTGGGAGGATTCATTCACATTGGTAACAGTTATGGCAAACTAGATATTGGGTAAACTGTCCCTCCCTGAACAGAACTACCCTGGCAATGAAGATAACCTGAGCGGGGGCTACTGAGGATATTTCCCAAGCGTTGGGTGACCAACAAACCCCACGGCTGAGCACAAGGCTGTTTTAGTGGGCAGAAGAGCCCAGCAATGCCAAGTGTTCTCCTTGGTAAGGGGCAAAGGGATAGGGGAGCTTAAGGCTGCCACACAAAGTGTTTGTCTGTTTCTAGCTCGTCAGCTATATTGCCCCATCTTCCAGCGGAGGAGGAAAGGCAGTGGAAGAGCAGGGTGAAAGGAAAAATGGATACCAAAAATCATCTTAAAAGCGAAGGGAAACAGAAAATTGTACAAAGGGGCATAAAATCCCCTTAAAGGAGGAGCTTTGTCCCTAAGCCGCCCCCTCCTCACTGATTGCAGCACAGAACAGGGCCAGGTGCAAACCATCAGCCTTAGAGTCAGCTGCTAGCAGGTGTTGAGGAAGCATCCCAGGTGTTTTCCAAGAGCTGCTGGTGTGCTGGGGCTGCAGCCCCTCCTATATAACCCCTGTAGCTGAGTAGGAGGTAGTTGTTCTGGTGTTTTCATGTGGGTGGCTTGACTCTCAGCTATGAGGTTGCATGTATTACAGCTAGGCTGGTCCTTTTACAGCATGTGGTAAGTGCAGGGTGGGTTGTGCAGGGTTCTGTTTAGGGAGGGTTCTGTTTGCTGTGCTGGCTTCTGAGCATCTTCTCTCTTGTTTGCAGGCTGCTTCTTTTACTTGGTTGTCTTATAGTGCCCTTGACAGCTGGTGTTACTAGTTCCATGGCTCTAGACTTCCCAGGTAACCAGGGCATTCCCCTGATCATGGTTGGAGGGGGAGCAGGGGTGGACTTGCCTTGAGGCTGATAGGATAGTTTTACTGACCCTGGGGTGTGTTCCAAACTAATGACTCTCTGCTCTCCATTTGCTGGAGTGAGTGGGTTTTAGCATACTAACAGCTTGTATGCTGTCTCCTATCTTGTGTTGCAAGGAGTTGATATGAGACTGCTCACTTCCTCTTGTAGGGCTGGTGTCTTGTCACACTGACAAAATGTTGATTGGGTTTCCCAGAGAGCTTGGAAGCAACTTCTGGCAGGTCCATGTAGTTGGTATGTATTGCTGCATGTTTAGCTAGGTTCTCAAGGCAACTTCTAGCAGCATAGCTGACCAGCTTATTCTTTCTAGATGGAAGTGGTGAACAGATTGTAGACTGTGACTACATGGTGGATCATGAGAGGCTGACTCTAACTGCCCTGTATGTGAACTGCACCAGACTAGAGGTAAAACTGTCCCTCTGCTTTGGGAACACGCTCACTTGACAGAGGCTCCAAAGTGACTCCTCCTAAGTGACCAACACTGTAGTTGGGTCATGTAATGTACCATCTCTCTTTCCTGGAAGACTCCTTTTCCCCAGAGCACCCACTGAGGTTGTGCTTCCATGTAATAATGACTAATCAAATGGCTCCCAACAAATCAAATTCCTTCCTTTGAGTAAGGATGCAAATACAGCCACTTTTAAAAACTAACCCTGCCTCTTCTATAGACAGCAACATCAGCTGAAGCAAATTCTCAACTTGAACATGTGGCCTCTGAGGGTTGGCTCTAATTGCTGATCTGAGGCAACATCTAGTAATGTAAAACTGTGCCACTGTCTTATTCTGACCAATGTGTTCTCTTGCTATAGCATGGCCAACACCAGCTGAGACTAGAGCTGCTGGTGCTCAACAAAACCATTGCAAGGGACAAGAATGTAACCTACAGTATTGGCTGTGATTCTCTTCAAGCAGATGAAGTCGTCCCTACTATTTTTACAGGAGCTACAAACTGTACTAAAGACTTCATGGCAGTAAGTGGGGCAGTTGGACAATCCCTTGGAAAGGGAACTGCTCTCAGCTGTAGAGCGGAGTCTGACACCTCAATGGCATCTCAGTCAAATCTTGAAGATGTGTCTGTAGACTCTCTTTGGGTGGTGGGAGTAAGGAAATAAGACTGACTAGCAGGAGGATAGTGGATTTTCCCCTTCCTGATCTCTGGGAAGACTCAGATTAAAGACTAGCCTTCTTATTTGTAAAAACTCTAGCTAGTTACCTTTACCTCCTCCTTTGTGTACTTCTAAGGGCTTCCCTGGCTAGGCTTGGCACAGCTTACTGAATTATGTAGACCCCTCTATTGGCTAATGGTCAGTAGCTGTCAACCTGGGCACAGGTGCACTAAACTACAGGGGGAGAACAGCATTTGCTGCTTCCCCACCTTGTTCTTCCAGAAACAAGCCAGGCCTCTAGCCACTGCAGCACACTTCCTCAGAAGACTCCCCGAAAGCTTCCATTCCTCTAATTGGTTATAGGCTCCTTGTTCCATTCACCATGGAAAGCTTGCTTGGTATCCCCTTCTTTTTGAACAGTGTGCTTTGAAGTCAGCTGCTGTCCCGTTCTCTTTCAGGTTGTGTTTCCAAGACTCCTTCCCAGTTTTGCTGATGAACACATGGTATGAAACGTCGGTCAAAATGGGGGCTGGGTGTGCAAAGTAACATGCCTCTAAAGTAGAACTGCTGCATGTAGAAACTGCCACTTTGGTGATGCTTGCTAACGTAGCAAACTGGACCCTTCAGTATCTCTCTCGTGTTGGTTAGCCAAGCTGCCACTCACAGCAGTCTTAACACTTCTTAAAGATAAGAACAATAACCCCCTTGCTCGGTAATGAAAAGCCTAATGCCTGACTGACCAGAAGTCTCAAATTGCAGACTACAGAATCTCAGATGGCCTGGATACTGTCCGTAGATGATGGAACACGAACACACAGGCTAAGCCTTAGGCAAGCCATGCAGCAAGGCTATACATTCCTAGCTGACAGCAACAACCTAATCTTCCAGGTTTCTTTTGGTGCAACTGGAGTCACCTCTTACAAGGTAGGTGGACAAGACTGTCTCGAGGCCAAAAGGAAAAACTTGCCAGAGGCAAATGATGGTGTCTATAAATAGACACCATGAGAAGTCTCAGACTTCTGAGGCTCACTAGTCTGAGGTATTGGGACAGTCTGATTAGTCTGACTCTACATGCAGTCCATGAGGGCATCTGGAAAGGGGAGTGTGGGAGACCTGCAGCTTGACTTCTGGCTATGAATCCATGTGGTGCATGAGGGCCTAGAATGGAGCTTGTACACCCTTCCCAAGAACTCCTGTGTAGGAGTAACGTGAAACGGCTAGGGTGTAACTCCAGCGGCTAACATGCCCTGCAAGACTTCTCATAACCTCTGAAGTCTCTTCAGAACTACAGCCTGGCTTACTGAATCCTAATAGGCTTCTTTTATACCTGGCACTGGGAACTGCACTGTGAATAACCTGCTGTTCTCGACCGTATCTGTCCTCTGCAGCAAGACAACCAGATGCTATACACTGTGGCACTCAAGCTTTCATATGGGCCTCCTGACCAGCGGCTAACTGTGGAATCAAGAATGATCTGTGCACCAGGTAAAACTTCCCCTCTTCACAGAGGAAGCTGGTCCCTCCTCTGACCCGAGAGGGACTTGTACCTTATAATGTCTCTGGACACTAACAAAGCTATTCTTGCAGGCCCAGCAACCTGTAACTCCACACACATGACTGTTGCCATCCCAGCTTTCCCAGGGATCCTCTCTGCTGTGAGTATAGACAACAGAAACATTCCCATGACCCAACTCCAAGCAAATGGAATTGCTCTGGACACAAGAAGGGGCGTGAAGCTGCACATCAACAAAAGAATCCTGAAGTCCAGAGTAAGCTCCCTACAAACTAGTATCTGACTCCAATTATGACCATTCCTAAATGTAACTGAAATGCAAACTATAGATGCAATAGAAAGGGCTTAACTACAAAATCAGATTTGCTGTCCTACCAGCAGAGTCTGTTCCAAGCCATAGGACTGGACTAGACTGTAGGTATCTGTACCTTTGGCAGCCGTTATGTGGCTGCCATCTGATTCTTTTCCCTCAACTCTCACAACCAGGCAATGTCCAAATAAACCACTAACTTTTTTCAGGCACTAATCTGATCTCCATTACTGCAATACAAGCCCCCTCTCTATAGCCCTTTCCAAATGTGTGGGGTTTTTTTAAGTACTTCCTTGCTTAACATTCAAGCCATGTTTCCTGACAACAAACTACCCCTTGCTACTGCACTGGACTTGAGCTACTTGTTCTGGACCTTCTCTTGTCTTGGTAACATGACACTAGCTCTGCCATTCTGCAGCCTGGACAGGCAACTTGTCTACTACTCCCACAATACTCCAGGCTGGCAGTTCTCCCTGGAATGATCTGTAAGGCTATTGCTCTTCTCAAGAAATTAGAATACCCCTATGGATAGAATGAGGAGTTTGGTCTAATATACCTAGATAGAGATGGTATTCAGTTTCCTGTAGATTGTGCTGCTTATGTGAGATCTCTGGGTCGGGGATGACTCTGAGAATAAAACCTAGCCTGCTGTATTCTAACGCTCACAAATGAGTTCAAGTTGTGAGAACCCAGGCTGCTGGACTACTTAGTCTGGCTCTGCAGAGCCAAATATATATACTTAAAGGATTGACTGAGCTTTGGACAAGGTCTAAATATCTCTTTCCTAAAGATGACACTCTAAATCAGTTATGAATGTAAATTTTACATTCATTTCTACTTCTAAACCAGCCTACTCAATCTCCTGGAGTAAGAAGTAGCTAATCCAAGCAAAATATTTCTGGCTAGATTGGTCCAGTCTAAATGAGTGTCTGATCTTGGGCAAAAGGCTACCTTTGCCATGGTCCTCTTACCAGCAAACATAAATAACTAAAATTACCATTACAGACTTCCAGCTGTCTTAAATAACAAATGTTCTGGCCGGCCTGCCTCCCTCTCTTCCAGCTGTACAAGGAGAGCTGCTTAGGACTTCAGTCATACATAGCATCTCTAAGGCTAACTTTCAACTTCCGTGGAGAAATGGTGTCAATGGTCACTTACCCAGAGTGTCCCTGTGATCAACATGCACCAATAGGTAAGACCACATGTACTTCTGTCAACTCATTCTGTGCTGGTTCAGCTATCCCAGAAGTACTGGCCTACAAATGAGACTTCATCATGCTGAGCATGAAATACTGAAGCTGGCTGTCATTCTCCTCCGTACAGGAGAACATGAGTGGACCTCAAACTGCAGCACACAGCCCAAGATTCATTGGGTGAACATATGGCTAAAAGTGTTGATATATTTGATGTAAACTCTTAATAGCTGGCAAGCAAAACTTACAATGTAGGGTGGTTCTCAGCAACTAATGGGCTCCACTATAAAGATGCCAAGTCACACTAATTCAATCTAAAATGGATGCCCCTTCCTAGGTGGTGGGGTGTCTCAGGCCTATGTATCTGATTACATATTTAGCTATTCTGGACATCCACTCCTTGGAAGTGGAAGGGAGTCTTCGGTGTCTGATCATCTAAGTGCATTTGTGTTCACTGTAAAATGAACTGCTTTCCTCCTCCTTCTCCCTCCCCTCTTGCATGCCCCCGCCCCCAAGGTGGCAGGTAGGCAGCCAAACATCTCATAAGCTTTTCCTATAGTTCCTGGCTCCCCAGCAGCTGCTAGCTCTCTTCTGCAGAAAAGAATTCACCACCAGCTGTCCCCCAACCTACAGTGCCACTAATCTTGACCTGGAGCCATACCACTTCTCCTGCCCAGCCTGCCCTAAACAACTCCTAATGCAATGTTTCCAGCCTAGTCTCAGGTTTTGGTTCCCCCTCATCTAAGCCATAGAGCACTGCTTGCCAGCAGCTCTGGGTCCTTGAGCCCCCTGGCATGAGCTGTTGCAGGATCCTTGCCCTCCAGCTCATCCAATACAAACTGGAGATACTACAATCCAGTAGGCTCAGGACAACTTCTCCTCCTAGGACAGTTAGGGCCCCTGTGCACACAGCTCAGAATACTCTAGTCCCTCACTGAACTGAGGCAGGAGCTGCCATAGCCCCATGTCCAGGAACCCCCTACAGCAACCCATCCCAATTCCTTGAATGTTTCAGCTGCTGTGTGCACTCAGGATGGCTACATGGACTTTGAAGTACAGAGTGACAGGACAAAACCAGCCCTAGACTTGGATACCATCAGGCTAAGAGATCCTACATGCAAACCAGTCTTCAAGTCTCCCTCAAATGACATGGTTCGGTTTCACGTCCCACTGAACAGGTGTGGGACAAGGCAGAGGGTAAGTGTCAGGACAGTGACTGCGAAAGGCGCTCATGTGGCAGGGCAGTCACTAAGACTCCTGTATCCCCTGCAGTTTGAAGGCGAGAGGACAACTTATGAGAATGAAGTGCGTGCCTTGTGGGCAGATCAACCGCCACGCAGGATTTCTAGGGACAGTGAATTCAGGTCAGTCCACAACTCTGCTGGTGACAGCCCATCGCAACACTAAGCAAAGTGACTGACTGCAAATTGCCAGCTAAGCTGATGCTGCGCATTCTGTCTTTCAGGCTGACCGTAGTGTGCACCTACAAAAGTGGTGATGCGTCCCTGAGCGTAAGGATAAGCAGTCTCCCTCCTCCAGTTTCTTCAATAAACCAGGGTCCTCTCTCCTTGATCCTGCTGATCTATCCAGGTAAAGCTTGCATCTAGCCGCAAATTGTGTCCAGGGCAGAAATGAAGTGATTCCCTCCATAGTCAAAGGAGCTCTTCAGTCCCTACTGTCCAGAGCAGTAGACCCAGAGACCTTTTGATATCCGGGGGTGGCATGATTCCATCACTGGTGGCCTGTGACATAGACCTGGCAGGCTAGGTTTTAATAGAGCCTCTTGCTATGGGGGAATCCAGTAGGGATGTTGAGTTTAGGAGGCTTTTTCTCTCCCTGTGCAAGGAGTTCAACTAAAGCACCCTTCTATGCACCTACAGTACCAGACTTCTTACATAGCTGGCTGCTTCATCTCTCTAGATTGAGATTGCTACCTATTGCGAACTGGGCTGTCAACTCTGCCGTCCTTGGTTTTTTCAGATGACTCCTACATGCAGCCCTACAGTGACGACCAGTACCCTATTGTGAAATATCTGCGGCAACCAATCTTCTTGGAAGTGCAAGTTCTGAACCGCAATGACCCCAACATCCGACTGGTACTGGATGACTGCTGGGCAACAACCTCGCAAGATCCAAGCTCTCTGCCCCGGTGGAACATTGTTGTGGATGGGTAGGTATATTCCAACTCCTGTAGGAACATGGGTGAGGCTGGCCTGCTCTAGTGTTTCCCTGAAGTGCTATGCAAAGGCTTGTTGGAGCTGTGAGCGCAATGTTCCTCACACACGGATGTTGGAGCAAAGGGTTGGTGTCTGGCTATGATCTGACCACAAAGTGTAGGTCGCTCTAGCCTTAGGTCAAGCTAGACATTTGAGTGCACATGCTCAAGGACTAAAATGTGTAAATGCCAACTGTCACTCTAATGGCTCACAACTGAGTGACTCAAAACCTCAATGAATTGCTGTCCTAATGCAGGCTTCCAAGCTCTGGCAGATCTCTAGGAAACAGTATTGAGGGTCTCTTGGGTAATGGACTAAATATTAAACTTGAATGTTAATGACGCAAACCTTCCAAGACTCTCGTCTTGCCTGATTTCAACTCTGCCCTCTCTGAGAAGCTGCCTTTCTACATGACCTCCTGTAGGTGTGACTATGAACTAGATAACTACAGAACTGCATTTCATCCAGTGGGCCTAGCAGTCAGCTATCCCAACTATCGCCAGAGATTTGAAGTGAAGACCTTTGCCTTTGTAGCGGGTGACAAGGCTCTCACTAGCCTAGTAAGTGCAGTCCCTCTAGCTCTAGCTAAAGGCTCGGGCTTCCTGTGCTCCAAATGTCTCTGCCTTACCTTTGCTCTAGGTGTACTTCCACTGCAGTGCTCTTCTCTGTGACAGACTTCATCCAGACTCCCCTCTGTGTTCAACACGATGTCCTCCCTCAGCCAGAAACAAACGAGGTAGGATTTAATCACTGCTGGCAACTAGAATGTCACGTAAACATGCTGTCCTACCACAGCAGAATAATGTAGGTGTGAAAGGGAACTTGCTAGGTCTTCTAGTCAGTCTCCTGCACGCAACCAGGACTAAGTACTATCTAGCCCGCTCTACTTTTTGTTAACAACCACCAGTGACCAATTCTGCAAACCATCTAGGTAACTTTGCTCCAGTGCCTGCCTACCCTTGCAGTTAGAGATTAGGAGAGAAACCTTTCCTAACCTAAACATCCCTTGCTGTGATTGAAGCCCCTGATTGATCCAGCACTGTTATCAGTGGAAAGTCTTCAAGCATGTCAAAGTAAGGTACCGCTCAGTTGTCTTTTCTGGACTAAACAACCCACTTTCCACCTTCTTGTAGGCCATGTTTTCTAGACCTTGAAGCATTCCTGTTGATATTCCAGTTAGCTTGCTATGTTCGTGGATTTCCAGACTCCAGTTAGTCAGAATTATGTGTTGACTAATCTCTTGCAGATGTTGTTGTGATGCAAGCAGAGAACTCCGGTGTAGCAAGCTTACCTGGTCCTGTTAGCTTTGTAGCAGATGAATGGCCTTCAACCCAAGGTATGGAACAAATACCCTCTCCTTGACCTAACGGAGGCATGTTGTTGCCAATCCAAGTTATGGCATAATCTGGCCACTAACTTGTGGTTCACCCTTTTTTTCCTCCCCACAGAAGAAACTCCCCTGAGAGAAGGAGCATGGACCACTGTAGTAGCAGCAGCTACTGTGGTCCTTGGCCTGATGGTCACTGCACTGGTGTCAGTGGCTCTCTTTAAAAATCTGAAGAGGACAAAAGCTGTAATGGGAAAGTGATACGCTAAATGACCTGTGACAAAATAAACTGCTCGATGCACTAGTTGATGGTGGACTCTCTCCTTTATTTCAGAAGTCGCCCCTTCTGAAAATCTAGCTTCTAGTTTCCAATAGAAGCCAGTGAGACTTGGCTCCTCTCTAAAGCCCAGACAAACCAACCAGCCAGTCCCATGGTACAAAATGCTAACTCAATAGTAACTGCGCTAGCCTGACAACTGTCCTAATTCCATTGTTTAATTGTCGTAAGTACCTATTCTACTATACAGCTGCTCCTTACTGTTCAGTTAATGTAGTAGGGTGAAGGCACTTGTATTGTTGGCAGTATTTTAGAACCTTTATTGTGTAGATACACCAAGGAGCGATTGAGCCTAATCTCAACCTAACCTACATTCGTCATTAAGGTGACAACCCTGGGACTGGGTCTTTGCGCTAAAGAGCTCCATGTTTCCTCTGATCCTATCCACGACTCAACCAGTAGAAGTTAATGCCCGTCAGTACATCAGCAGTAGCAGCAAGGTAGATCCGCAAGAGTCTGCGTACTAGCCCTACCTTTTAGGAGATCTTGTGTTCTTACACCAACAGCGCCATGTCTAGCACTAATGAAACTAACCACTCATGGTGCCTATTACAAAAGCACTTGGACTCGCTACACTAGTCTCTGCAAAAATGCTCCATAGTGTCAACTGTATTCTAGAAAATGTTGTGCTGTCTGTCAACCTTCTGCTACTCTTCTAGCTTAGCCATGCAGTTGCAGGGCTAGGGTCTCCAGCCACGCTCTGTGTAGCTCAAGTGTCCTGGCATAGTGCTGGTGACGCTTGCAGATACTAGCCACTACACGAGGCTTAAACTTAGGCCAGCAATAGGGGTTTCATAAAGCTGTCCTCCATAGCTGTGGTCTTCTGTGAACACCAGCTCCCAAAAATGCAGCAGGCGAGAACAAACCGTAGTCCTGATTTTCAGAATTGGCAATACTTGCCCTACACAACATAGAGCCACGCAGCAGTTGGTGACCAGTAACTGGACCTAGAAAAGTAGACTTGTCCAAAACAAGACCTTGGCCAGGGTTATTTTGGCAACATCTCTTCCCTGACAACTCCATGTGGGCTGAGGTACCTACACCACCTGCAGAAAGTGACAATTGATCAGGAATAAGCAGTTTCATGCCAAACGTGGGGGTGGGAATGCAGGAGTTGGGCTTGGTTTTTGGCTTAATGGGTGGGTATGTGTTTTTTTTTTTTTTTATTGCCTCCAGGGCAGGGGGAAGCAGAGTTCGGGGTACACAGTATGCCTGCCACAGTTCCAGACTGCACACCAGGTGGATCTAATCACATAGTGTTGGGGTTCTCGTTTTGAAATGGGATTAGCTTGAGGGTGTTTTTTTCACTTTGAAAATCAGGGTGCTTACTTACTGCATAACAAATAGCAACTGTGGCACAGTTGCTACCTTTAACTGGAAAATTTAAATGTCCCTACTTTATGACCTACTCTAGCCATGGCGTAAGACCAGTGAGGATACTTCCGGAAAGGCACGGTAGACAGAGAATAGAGCCATCTTTTTACTAACTGCTATTCTTAGATTTAGAATGAACGCTTCATCAGGCTATTTACACCCCCTTCAAGGCTGAGTAACTTGCCTGGCTGAGAGAAGACTTAGCTGGTTTAAGAAACAACTGACAAGCAAACTTCCTCACCATTGTGTAATTAACTTGAGGGCCCTCTCCTCTGGGGTTGGACAGTAGCTTAACCCTAGTGTCAGATATCACTATACTAGCATCTAAAGTGACTGTATTCTCCACAGCTGCTGCTTTCCTAGATGTGCGAAATTGCTAGGATCTCTAGTGCCATGGAACTGAACACTTACTACACATCTTCCCCTGTCCCAAAATTCTGGTCTTTCTCTCAAGTTAGAATTTAAGGAGATAAGTTGTCTGAACGATGATGTTTTTTTCTCTGCATGAATAACTACAAATATCTCCCTGCTTCCTACTTTCCTCCCCCACATAATCCTTTAGGCTAACTATAGCTATCTTCAGATGAGAGCAGTGCTTGCTCCTCTTGCTGTTTGAGGATCATTTGTAGGAATGACTGAGTATTCCTGTCACCTAATCCTACTCTGTTTCTCATGTTTGTATATCAAGGGAAGCTCAAGTAATAGCAGTGAGGAAGCACTGTTAGAGGGGGCTTCCAGTGAGGATTTCTCCCCTTTCCACCCCACACAGTACCTCTCTAGGTAAATCACCTTCCTTGCTCTAAGAACTACATTAGGAGGCCTAGTTCTGTATATAGTTCTCTATATTGCCTACGCTGTGCAAGGGGCAGGGGCAGTGAGTTGTTTGGGCCCATGGTGCCCAGGCTCCAGAAAATTCAGGGCCTGGGAGGGCCCAGCTTCACCAACGTTGAGGGTAGGTCTTTCCCCAGGGCCCACCTGCCACCCCTGTGTGCCTCACCTGGAGCATCCCTGCCTGCTGTGGGCAGCTGCCCCCTGCAGCTCCGTGGTGCGCTTCTTCGCTGGCCCCTGCCAGCTACAAGGGAGCGGCCCTGGGGACAATCTGAGGTGGCTGCTGCGCCTGACTGCGGGGGGCTTATCCTGGCTGGACCTCCTGAGCAGCAGCCGCGGAGGGCTTGGATGAGTGTTGTGCTGGGGTGGGGCCCTCCTCCCTCCCCAGTACTTGCTGCTGCCAGGGGGGTAGAGGGCTGGGGGGAATTCTCCTCTCTGGCCCCCAGGGCAGCCTGCTTTCTGCATCCCAAACCCCTCATCCTTGGCCCAGCCCTGCACCCTAACCCTCTGTCCCAGGCCAAAGCCTGCACACAGCACCCAAAGTCTGTCTCAGAGTCTGCACCCCCCCTGCACCTAAACTCCCTCCCAGAGCCTTAGGTAGGTATGTGGGGGTGGGACCTGGACCTGTTCTGGGCACCACCCAAAATTATGCAGAGCTGCTGCCCCTGGCTAGGGGTGCAAAGAGATGCCCGGGAGCAAACACAGTTTTCAAAGCTCTGCTATCTCACTTAGCGTATGACTTGAAATAGCATGGTGGAAAGGAGACTAATGCTAGTCTCATATAGCCAAATTTCAATTGCCCTGTATGCATTACGCTTGCAAAGAGGACTATTAAACAGATCATGACCAGACCTAGCCCTGCTAGTGCTCTTGGTATATGAAAGTAACCGCCTCTAAAAGCAGCATATCCTCTGCTCTTCTACTGGTGTAGTGACAAACTGAAGAGGATTTAACTATCAATGTTGCATGTGCTCAGCACAGCATTTGATGTGGCATGAGAAAGAGCATGAAACTGTGGGCGTCTGTAGTAATGACAACACTTCCAGGTTTTGACTTGTAGGCAAATACACACACTTTCACATACTTTTGGTTAATCAGAAAACCAGAATGCCTTTTCGGGGATCTGAAACTGTTCATAGTCACCTTTCCTGAGCCCCTTAGACATAGTCTGCAGTCTCCCAGGGGTCCGTGGACCCCAGGTTGAAAACTGCAGCTCCATCTGATTAATAAGTAGTACAGACACTCTAGGAACCAGCTGTGCAAGTAACCAAGTACCCTCAGTGCCTGATAAAGCCAGTAACTGCTAAGGGGTGGCAGCAAGTTGCAGGACCTGTCCCTCGGTGAAGAACATCATGGGAGCAGCCAGGCACATAATTCATTTCTGCAGGGAAGTGGCCTGGACAATGAATGCATTATTAGCAGGGGAATTAAACTAAGCCTATCTGGACTCATTGGTTTCTGAATAAAAGTGAGGCACTAGAAGTTGTGTGTTTTCGAAGCTACTTTTTAGGAAGATGGATATTTGAAGGATTTTTAGAGCAGCATTGTTCCTACCACTGCAGTTAAAGGTCTGTTGGCGTTTCCTTACAAATCCTTTTTCTTTTTCTTCTTGGGGAACAAATATGACATTCAAAGCTAGGATAGAGAGAGAGGCCCAGATCCCCAAAGGTATTTAGGTGCCTCACTCCCATTTCTTTCAATGGGAATTACCTTTGAGGTTTTGGGCCATCCTACCTTGCGAAAGAGATGCCAGCCTTAACTTTGAATTTTCCTCCACTCTTTGTTTTAGTTTTGGAGCAGAGATCTACCTTGTCCAACTGGTGTTGGAGCTGCTTTATGGAGTTCACTATCAAAATGTGCCTCCGTTGTCTTACCTGTTAAATTTTGAAACAAGAACCTTTGTGATTTCTCCCATGCTGCCCCTCACACCTGGGAGGACCTCCCCATCAACATCACAAATTCACCTCATTGTTCACCTTCAAATCCCTCCTCAAAGTCTCCTTTCCTGTGATGCCTACAAAAGACTTGACAACACGTAGGCCGCTGGAGTGCTGAGACCACTGCCTACCATGCTGAGCAATCCTGTTTCCTAGTTTCCTTGTATTCACCTGTCTGATTGTTTGTGCCCTTCTGTTGTCTCCTGTCTTATACTTAGGCTGTCAGCTTTCTGGGGCAGGAGCTGTCTTTTGGTTCTGTTTGTACAGTGCTTAGCACAATGGGGTCCCGGTCCCTGATGAGGGCTCCAAGGCACGATGGTAATACAAATAAATAATAATTGTGGAACTGGGACTGCATTCAATATTGGTCTAGTGGTCAGCGGAGGTAACTAGGTAACAGGACCCTGGATACCTCTGTGGCTCCGCCACTGACTTGTGGCCCAATCCTTCAAGTAAAGTACCTGAGTTCATGTGCTAGCTCCTCTCTTCGCTTCCTGTGTGACCTTAGCATTAATCACTCTGTAACATAGATCCCTGTCTGTATAAATGGGGATAATAATACGTCCCTTCTCCCACCCTTCTTCTGTCTTGTCTCGTTGGATTGTGAAGTCTTTGGGGCAGGACTGTCTCTCACTGCATTCGATAGCACCTAGCACAAAGGGGCCCTGATCACGGGAGGATAGAGGAGTGGGGGGCAAAGTGCTACCATAAAGCAAATGCTAATGAAGTCGCTTTGGCCAAATCACTTGATCTCTTTGTGTCTCACTTTTCCCCATCAATAGAATAGGGTTTAACAGTGTGATTCTAGGCCTTTCCATCATACAGATTAATACTGACGACAACCATTCCTCTACTTCCCCGAGGGTTGGGAGGATTCGTTCACATTGGTAACAGTTATGGCAAACTAGATATTGGGCAAACTGTCCCTCCTGAACAGAACTACCCTGGCAATGAAGATTTCCCGGGCGGGGGCTACTAAGGATAGTTCCCAAGCGTGGGGTGACCTACAAACCCCATGGCTGAGCCACCCCATGGCTGTTTTAGTGGGCAGAAGAGCCCAGCAATGCCAAGTGTTCTCCTTGGTAAGGGGCAAAGGGCTAGGGGAGCTTAAGGCTGCCACACAAAGCATTTGTCTGTTTCTAGCTCCTCAGCTATTTTGCTCCATCTTCTAGCGGAGGGAGAAAGGCGGTGGAAGAGCAGGGTGAAAGGAAAAATGGATCCCAAAAGTAATCTTAAAAGTGAAGGGAAACAGAAAATTGTGCAAAGGGGCATAAAATCCCCTTGAAAGAGGAGCTTTGTCCCTAAGCTGCCCCTCTTCACTGATTGCAGCACAGAACAGGGCCAGGTGCAAACCATCAGCCTCAGAGTCAGCTGCTAGCAGGTGTTGAGGAAGCATCCCAGGTGTTTTCCAAGAGCTGCTGGTGTGCTGGGGCTGCAGCCCCTCCTATATAACCCCTGTAGCTGAGTAAGGAGCTGAGTTGTTCTGGTGTCTTCATGTGGGTGGCTTGACTCTGAGCCATGAGGTTGCCTGTATTACAGCTAGGCTGGTCCTTTTACAGCATGTGGTAAGTGGGTGGGTTGCATAGGGTTGTGTATAGGGAGGGTTCTGTTTGCTGTGCTGGCTTCTGAGCATCTTCTCTCTTGTTTGCAGGCTGCTTCTTTTACTTGGTTGCCTTATAGTGCCCTTGACAGCTGGTGTTACTAGTTCCATGGCTCTAGACTTCCCAGGTAACCAGGGCATTCCCCTGATCGTGGTTGGAGGGGGGGCAGGAGTGGACTTTCCTTGAAGCTGATAGGATAGTTTTACTGACCCTGGGGTGACTCTCCTCTCCATTTGCTGGAGTGAGTGGGTCTTAGCATACTAACGGCCTGTATGCTGTCTCCTATCCTGTGTTGCAAGGAGTTGATATCAGACTGCTCGCTTCCTCTTGTAGGGACGGTGTCTTGTCACACTGACAAAATGTTGATTGGGTTTCCCAGAGAGCTTGGAAGCAACTTCTGGCAGGTCCATGTAGTTGGTATGTATTGCTGCATGTTTAGCTAGGTTCTCAAGGCAACTTCTAGCAGCATAGCTGACCAGCTTACTCTTTCTAGATGGAAGTGGTGAAGAGATTGTAGACTGTGACTACATGGTGGATCATGAGAGGCTGACTCTAACTGCTCTGTATGTGAACTGCACCAGACTAGAGGTAAAACTGTCCCTCTGCTTTGGGAACATGCTCACTTGACAGAGGCTCCAAAGTGACTCCTCCTAAGTGACCCAACTACAGTGTTGGGTCATGTAATGTACCATCTCTCTTTCCTGGAAGACTCCTTCTCCCCAGAGCACCCACTGAGGCGGTGCTTCCATGTAATAATGACAAATCGAATGGCTCCCAAAAATCAAATTCCTTCCTTTGAGTAAGGATGCAAATACAGCCATTTTTAAAAACTAACCCTGCCTCTTCTATAGACAGCAACTTCAGCTGAAGCAAATTCTCAACTTGAACATGTGGCCTCTGAGGGTTGGCTCTAATTGCTGGTCTGAGGCAACATCTAGTAATGTAAAACTGTGCCACTGTCTTATTCTGACCAATGTGTTCTCTTGCTATAGCATGGCCAACACCAGCTGAGACTAGAGCTGCTGGTGCTCAACAAAACCATTGCAAGGGACAAGAATGTAACCTACAGTATTGGCTGTGATTCTCTTCAAGCAGATGAAGTCGTCCCTACTATTTTTACAGGAGCTACAAACTGTACTAAAGACTTCATGGCAGTAAGTGGGGCAGTTGGACAATCCCTTGGAAAGGGAACTGCTCTCAGCTGTAGAGCGGAGTCTGACACCTCAATGGCATCTCAGTCAAATCTTGAAGATGTGTCTGTAGACTCTCTTTGGGTGGTGGGAGTAAGGAAATAAGACTGACTAGCAGGAGGATAGTGGATTTTCCCCTTCCTGATCTCTGGGAAGACTCAGATTAAAGACTAGCCTTTTTATTTGTAAAAACTCTAGCTAGTTACCTTTACCTCCTCCTTTGTGTACTTCTAAGGGCTTCCCTGGCTAGGCTTGGCACAGCTTACTGAATTATGTAGACCCCTCTATTGGCTAATGGTCAGTAGCTGTCAACCTGGGCACAGGTGCACTAAACTACAGGGGGAGAACAGCATTTGCTGCTTCCCCACCTTGTTCTTCCAGAAACAAGCCAGGCCTCTAGCCACTGCAGCACACTTCCTCAGAAGACTCCCCGAAAGCTTCCATTCCTCTAATTGGTTATAGGCTCCTTGTTCCATTCACCATGGAAAGCTTGCTTGGTATCCCCTTCTTTTTGAACAGTGTGCTTTGAAGTCAGCTGCTGTCCCGTTCTCTTTCAGGTTGTGTTTCCAAGACTCCTTCCCAGTTTTGCTGATGAACACATGGTATGAAACGTCGGTCAAAATGGGGGCTGGGTGTGCAAAGTAACATGCCTCTAAAGTAGAACTGCTGCATGTAGAAACTGCCACTTTGGTGATGCTTGCTAACGTAGCAAACTGGACCCTTCAGTATCTCTCTCGTGTTGGTTAGCCAAGCTGCCACTCACAGCAGTCTTAACACTTCTTAAAGATAAGAACAATAACCCCCTTGCTCGGTAATGAAAAGCCTAATGCCTGACTGACCAGAAGTCTCAAATTGCAGACTACAGAATCTCAGATGGCCTGGATACTGTCCGTAGATGATGGAACACGAACACACAGGCTAAGCCTTAGGCAAGCCATGCAGCAAGGCTATACATTCCTAGCTGACAGCAACAACCTAATCTTCCAGGTTTCTTTTGGTGCAACTGGAGTCACCTCTTACAAGGTAGGTGGACAAGACTGTCTCGAGGCCAAAAGGAAAAACTTGCCAGAGGCAAATGATGGTGTCTATAAATAGACACCATGAGAAGTCTCAGACTTCTGAGGCTCACTAGTCTGAGGTATTGGGGCAGTCTGATTAGTCTGACTCTACATGCAGTCCATGAGGGCATCTGGAAATGGGAGTGTGTGAGAGCTACCTGCCTACTGAAACAGCTGCAGCTTGACTTCTGGCTATGAATCCATGTGGTGCATGAGGGCCTAGAATGGAGCTTGTACACCCTTCCCAAGAACTCCTGTGTAGGAGTAACGTGAAACGGCTAGGGTGTAGCTCCAGTGGCTAACATGCCCTGCAAGACTTCTCATAACCTCTGAAGTCTCTTCAGAACTACAGCCTGGCTTACTGAGTCCTAATAGGCTTCTTTTATACCTGGCACTGGGAACTGCACTGTGAATAACCTGCTGTTCTCGACCGTATCTGTCCTCTGCAGCAAGACAACCAGATGCTATACACTGTGGCACTCAAGCTTTCATATGGGCCTCCTGACCAGCGGCTAACTGTGGAATCAAGAATGATCTGTGCACCAGGTAGAACTTCCCCTCTTCACAGAGGAAGCTGGTCCCTCCTCTGACCCGAGAGGGACTTGTACCTTAAAATGTCTCTGGACACTAACAAAGCTATTCTTGCAGGCCCAGCAACCTGTAACTCCACACACATGACTGTTGCCATCCCAGCTTTCCCAGGGATCCTCTCTGCTGTGAGTATAGACAACAGAAACATTCCCATGACCCAACTCCAAGCAAATGGAATTGCTCTGGACACAAGAAGGGGCGTGAAGCTGCACATCAACAAAAGAATCCTGAAGTCCAGAGTAAGCTCCCTACAAACTAGTATCTGACTCCAATTATGACCATTCCTAAATGTAACTGAAATGCAAACTATAGATGCAATAGAAAGGGCTTAACTACAAAATCAGATTTGCTGTCCTACCAGCAGAGTCTGTTCCAAGCCATAGGACTGGACTAGACTGTAGGTATCTGTACCTTTGGCAGCCGTTATGTGGCTGCCATCTGATTCTTTTCCCTCAACTCTCACAACCAGGCAATGTCCAAATAAACCACTAACTTTTTTCAGGCACTAATCTGATCTCCATTACTGCAATACAAGCCCCCTCTCTATAGCCCTTTCCAAATGTGTGGGGTTTTTTTAAGTACTTCCTTGCTTAACATTCAAGCCATGTTTCCTGACAACAAACTACCCCTTGCTACTGCACTGGACTTGAGCTACTTGTTCTGGACCTTCTCTTGTCTTGGTAACATGACACTAGCTCTACCATTCTGCAGCCTGGACAGGCAACTTGTCTACTACTCCCACAATACTCCAGGCTGGCAGTTCTCCCTGGAATGATCTGTAAGGCTATTGCTCTTCTCAAGAAATTAGAATACCCCCATGGATAGAATGAGGAGTTTGGTCTAATATACCTAGATAGAGATGGTATTCAGTATCCTGTAGATTGTGCTGCTTATGTGAGATCTCTGGGTCGGGGATGACTCTGAGAATAAAACCTAGCCTGCTGTATTCTAACGCTCACAAATGAGTTCAAGTTGTGAGAACCCAGGCTGCTGGACTACTTAGTCTGGCTCTGCAGAGCCAAATATATATACTTAAAGGATTGACTGAGCTTTGGACAAGGTCTAAATATCTCTTTCCTAAAGATGACACTCTAAATCAGTTATGAATGTAAATTTTACATTCATTTCTACTTCTAAACCAGCCTACTCAATCTCCTGGAGTAAGAAATAGCTAATCCAAGCAAAATATTTCTGGCTAGATTGGTCCAGTCTAAATGAGTGTCTGATCTTGGGCAAAAGGCTACCTTTGCCATGGTCCTCTTACCAGCAAACATAAATAACTAAAATTACCATTACAGACTTCCAGCTGTCTTAAATAACAAATGTTCTGGCCGGCCTGCCTCCCTCTCTTCCAGCTGTACAAGGAGAGCTGCTTAGGACTTCAGTCATACATAGCATCTCTAAGGCTAACTTTCAACTTCCGTGGAGAAATGGTGTCAATGGTCACTTACCCAGAGTGTCCCTGTGATCAACATGCACCAATAGGTAAGACCACATGTACTTCTGTCAACTCATTCTGTGCTGGTTCAGCTATCCCAGAAGTACTGGCCTACAAATGAGACTTCATCATGCTGAGCATGAAATACTGAAGCTGGCTGTCATTCTCCTCCGTACAGGAGAACATGAGTGGACCTCAAACTGCAGCGCACAGCCCAAGATTCATTGGGTGAACATATGGCTAAAAGTGTTGATATATTTGATGTAAACTCTTAATAGCTGGCAAGCAAAACTTACAATGTAGGGTGGTTCTCAGCAACTAATGGGCTCCACTATAAAGATGCCAAGTCACACTAATTCAATCTAAAATGGATGCCCCTTCCTAGGTGGTGGGGCGTCTCAGGCCTATGTATCTGATTACATATTTAGCTATTCTGGACATCCACTCCTTGGAAGTGGAAGGGAGTCTTCGGTGTCTGATCATCTAAGTGCATTTGTGTTCACTGTAAAATGAACTGCTTTCCTCCTCCTTCTCCCTCCCCTCTTGCACGCCCCCACCTCCAAGGTGGCAGGTAGGCAGCCCCACATACAACTGAACATCTCATAAGCTTTTCCTATAGTTCCTGGCTCCCCAGCAGCTGCTAGCTCTCTTCTGCAGAAAAGAATTCACCACCAGCTGTCCCCCAACCTACAGTGCCACTAATCTTGACCTGGAGCCATACCACTTCTCCTGCCCAGCCTGCCCTAAACAACTCCTAATGCAATGTTTCCAGCCTAGTCTCAGGTTTTGGTTCCCCCTCATCTAAGCCATAGAGCACTGCTTGCCAGCAGCTCTGGGTCCTTGAGCCTCCTGGCATGAGCTGTTGCAGGATCCTTGCCCTCCAGCTCATCCAATACAAACTGGAGATACTACAATCCAGTAGGCTCAGGACAACTTCTCCTCCTAGGACAGTTAGGGCCCCTGTGCACACAGCTCAGAATACTCTAGTCCCTCACTGAACTGAGGCAGGAGCTGCCATAGCCCCATGTCCAGGAACCCCCTACAGCAACCCATCCCAATTCCTTGAATGTTTCAGCTGCTGTGTGCACTCAGGATGGCTACATGGACTTTGAAGTACAGAGTGACAGGACAAAACCAGCCCTAGACTTGGATACCATCAGGCTAAGAGATCCTACATGCAAACCAGTCTTCAAGTCTCCCTCAAATGACATGGTTCGGTTTCACGTCCCACTGAACAGGTGTGGGACAAGGCAGAGGGTAAGTGTCAGGACAGTGACTGCGAAAGGCGCTCATGTGGCAGGGCAGTCACTAAGACTCCTTTATCCCCTGTAGTTTGAAGGCGAGAGGACAACTTATGAGAATGAAGTGCGTGCCTTGTGGGCAGATCAACCGCCACGCAGGATTTCTAGGGACAGTGAATTCAGGTCAGTCCACAACTCTGCTGGTGGCAGCCCATCGCAACACTAAGCAAAGTGACTGACTGCAAATTGCCAGCTAAGCTGATGCTGCGCATTCTGTCTTTCAGGCTGACCGTAGTGTGCACCTACAAAAGTGGTGATGCGTCCCTGAGCGTAAGGATAAGCAGTCTCCCTCCTCCAGTTTCTTCAATAAACCAGGGTCCTCTCTCCTTGATCCTGCTGATCTATCCAGGTAAAGCTTGCATCTAGCCGCAAATTGTGTCCAGGGCAGAAATGAAGTGATTCCCTCCATAGTCAAAGGAGCTCTTCAGTCCCTACTGTCCAGAGCAGTAGACCCAGAGACCTTTTGATATCTGGGTGTGGCATGATTCCATCACTGGTGGCCTGTGACATAGACCTGGCAGGCTAGGTTTTAATAGAGCCTCTTGCTATGGGGGAATCCAGTAGGGATGTTGAGTTTAGGAGGCTTTTTCTCTCCCTGTGCAAGGAGTTCAACTAAAGCACTCACTAGCTGTGTCCTTCTATGCACCTACAGTACCAGACTTCTTACATAGCTGGCTGCTTCATCTCTCTAGATTGAGATTGCTACCTATTGCGAACTGGGCTGTCAACTCTGCCGTCCTTGGTTTTTTCAGATGACTCCTACATGCAGCCCTACAGTGACGACCAGTACCCTATTGTGAAATATCTGCGGCAACCAATCTTCTTGGAAGTGCAAGTTCTGAACCGCAATGACCCCAACATCCGACTGGTACTGGATGACTGCTGGGCAACAACATCGCAAGATCCAAGCTCTCTGCCCCGGTGGAACATTGTTGTGGATGGGTAGGTATAGTCCAACTCCTGTAGGAACATGGGTGAGGCTGGCCTGCTCAAGTGTTTCCCTGAAGTGCTAAGCGAAGGCTTGTTGGAGCTGTGAGCGCAATGTTCCTCACACACAGATGTAGGAGCAAAGGGTTGCTGTCTGGCTATGATCTGACCACAAAGTGTAGGTTGCTCTAGCCTAAGGTCAAGCTAGACATTTGAGAGTGCACATGCTCAAGGACTAAAGTGTGTAAATGCCAACTGTCACTCTAATGGCTCACAACTGAGTGACTCAATCTGTCTCTACTAGAAATGAGTTGCTGTCCTAATGCAGGCTTGCGAGTTCAGGCAGATTCTTCTGAAACAGTGCAGAGGATCTCTCTCTCTCTCTCCTGGGCAATGTACTAAATATTAAACTTGAATGTTAATGATGCAAACTTTCAAAGACTCCCTTCTCTACCTGATTTCAATTCTGACCTCTCTAAAAAATCTGCCTGCCTTCCTTCCTTCCCCTCCCCTCCCCTCCATGACTTTCTAAATGTATCTTTTATAGGTGTGACTATGAACTAGATAACTACAGAACCACATTTCATCTAGTGGGCCTAGCAGTCAGCTATCCCAACTATCGCCAGAGATTTGAAGTGAAGACCTTTGCCTTTGTAGCGGGTGACAAGGCTCTCACTAGCCTAGTAAGTGCAGTCCCTCTTGCACTAGCTAAAGGCTCAGGCTTCCTGTGCTCCAAATGTCTCTCCCTTATCTTTGCTGTAGGTGTACTTCCACTGCAGTGCTCTTCTCTGTGACAAACTTCATCCAGACTCCCCTCTGTGTTCAACACAATGTCCTCCTTCAGCCAGAAACAAACGAGGTAGGATCTAATCACTGACAACTGGAATGTCCCCCTGAACACAGTGTACCATACCAGAATCACAATTTCAAAAAGGCCTATTGAGGTCCCCTCCAATGCTACATCTAGTCCATTCCCCTGTACTGAGGCAGGATAAAATAGTCTCATGACCATCGTCCTTAAACCACCAGGGACCGATTCTGCACACCCTCTAGATAACTTGCTTCAGTGCTTAACTGCCGTTATTCGGGAGGCTTTTCAATTGAAGCCCATGACTTATTTGTCTCTTTGTGCACAAAGTCTTCAAGTATTTATAAGGCTGTTAGTGATCTTGTCCAGTTATGTACCCCCTCAGTTTTTCCCAGACTAAACCAAGTATTTTATTTAGTCACAAATTTTAGACCTTTAATTCTGTCCAGAGGAGCACAGAAATGGACTATAGCCAGTTAGCTTAGTACATGGAAATCCATTACTCAACTAATCTGTGGTGACTGATCTTTTGCAGATGTTGTGATGCAAGCACAGAACTTTGGAGTAGCAAGCTTACCTGGTCCTGTTAGCTTTGTAGCAGATGAATGGCCTTCAACCCAAGGTATAGGAAAAATGCTCTTCTCCCTTACCTAACAGCATGTTGGTGCTAATTCAGGCTTATTACAAAATACTCTGGTCACAAATTTGTGGTTCTACCCTATTTCTCTATAGAAGAGACTCAACTGAGAGAAGAAGCATGGACCACTGTTGCAACAGCAGCTACTGTGATCCTCTGCCTGATGGCAACTTCATTGGTGTTAGTGGCTCTCCTTAATCTGAAGAGGACAAAAGCTGTAATGGTAAACTGTGTTACTAAATGACTTGTGACAAAATAAACTGCTATATGCATGATGCATTAGTTCATAGTGGAATCTTATTCTGAAAATTTCTATCATGATCCTTTAACTGATTTCAGTCATGAGCATTTCTAAAGCCTGGATTGGGAGGTGAGGGGGGAAAATTTTACTGCCTGGGCTGTGACATATCTCAAGATCATGCTGCATGAGCATGGTAACTCTTCCCCTGACACTCGATTGTCCATAGGTACTTACTCTTCATGGTGGGGAGGCATGTCCAGAAGTGGCCCTGCCATTGATCTTGGCACATGAGTTTGCCTCTAGACAAGGATGGTGGTCTACTGCTGTAGTGTTTGATCCAATCCACCCTAATGGACATGATTATAGATGGAAGTGGATTGCAGCAAGCCCACAGCTCTGCCTACAGTTGTAGGCAGTATGTTTACATGTGCATTCAGCAATACAGATCAGGGTGGGTAGGGGTTATACACATATACTGAACTGTTCTAGTTTTAAGTAACACTATATAATGTACAAAAGAGCAACTCTAGTCAGAAGCCAGGAACATGAAGCTGTGAGCAATCTTTTAAGAATTGCCTTCTGTTGCAATAAGACTCATGGAAATCTTGAGCATCTTTGGGCTCTCTACTCCCAGGGGCTGTAACTCCCATTGCTGTCAATAGGTGTTATGCTGGCACAGAAGCCAAATCTTGTAAGGCAGTGAGCATTCCTACTGAAACCCATTTGACTGAGAATACTCATAGTACCTTGAGGAGCAGGCTGCCATAAGTGAAGTCCAAGGTGGTCCTTGGTCACTGACTAGCTGTGCTAATGATCTGACAAAGGCTACCAGTGTCTCTGTCTAGAAGATAAGCTTGCTTTTTCTTTGAGTAGTCTTATTTCTGCTTGACTTATGCTAGTAATATTGAAGATGACCTCTTTAAACTGGTACATTAATCTTAAAATGAGATAGTGGAACTGGAAAAGCTCAAGTCAAGAGGGGTAAAACTAGGAACACAGCAAGCCCATGTAATTTTCAAAATGGCAATAGTACAAGGAGGCTGATCTGAGCTGCTTGAAACTCCTTAGGAAAGATTGAATGAATTTTTTGTTCCATTTTTTCCAGAAAAATTAATACTTTCACACAAGGTTGTAATAACAGCTAGTTTTGACTTCTATCAACTTGATTTTTTTTGTCATATAGACATGCCATAATACAAGTCTACATAATATACTATTTTTGTATTTCCAATGTTTTCACCTTTATTAAAAAAATAACACCAGGTTTATTAGCTGAGGTCTTGTATGTTGCACTAGCATTGACATTCCTGTGTTTTGAGCTTAAAACCCTTGTTACTTTCCTCCTACCATTAGACAATTTATTTACTTGCAAGAATTGGGGCAGGCAGGAACACTGTTACTATGGAAATAAAGTACAATAGCAATAATAAAGCTCGAGGAAGATGAAATTTGTCACCATGAACAGTCTAGTATTAAATCAATACTGCATGACTAACTCTGGCATGCTGTGCACCACCACTGCTAAAGTATAAAACAGCCTGTCCAATTAAAAAGAACATGACAGTAAAATTAGACTCCAAACCCAGGTGGGCTCCTTATGAGATTTATTAGGCTCAAATAGCTTATTTTTGAATAAGGAATTTCTAAAAAACTCAAATCGGGAAGTCTTTCATATTCAGCATTTTACTTTAGTTGATTTATTCTTTCTATGAAACTAAGATGTTAATCTCCTCCAGCCTACTGCCTTCTAGCTCATAACTTTCATGTCCAGGTCAAGGGATTCTTGATGTATAATTAGGGAGGCAAGACAGGGAACAGAGTATGGGCTATGAGCAGCTGAGGTATGAGGCTTCATTTTGAAGCAAAATATTATCTACAACTGATAAAGTGCCTAGAATTTAAAACAACACAAGCTTAAAACCTCCATTTATACTACATCAAAGAAAAATACCAACATTACACAAATGGCAGATCAAGAACTTGCACCCTTTCAAGGTGGTTATTTCAAACTGATATGTTTGATTCAGGGCACTTTCAAAGCATGGGGCGTAGTTACTGTGATTGATTTCCAGTGTACTAGAGCCTACCCTTTTAAAGACAACTAGAGGGGAAAAAGCAGTCCATTACCACTAGCAACTGGCTCAAGCTCATTTTCACAGCCTGTGTCTCTCTTAAAAGGGGAGCTTTAGGATAAAATTTGAGATGAGGCATGATAGCTCAATGCAAGCACCTGTAATTAAGAATATCTGAAAATGTTCTTCAGGCCTCTGGTGAAATAAAAAAAGTACATACCACCATTGAATAGCTGCTCACCAGAAATGTCCTGACTTCAGTCCCTGGCTCTTGTGATGAAACCAGATGGATGGTAATTTGGTTGCCTTTGACTATCTCAGCTGTTGAGGAGCGATCTCACAATTTTAGAGGGCAAGGAGGGGAGACTGAAAAAGTTGGGATTGTTCAGAGAAAAGACATGCTCGATAAACTACAAAATAACTGATGGTATAGAGAGGGGGAATAGCAGCAGGACCTGATTTACCTTCTTTCTCATAATACAGGGAGATGGGGATATTCAGTGAAACTGAAAAGCAACACATTTAAAACTGAAAAAAGGAAATGCCTTTTTTACACAGTTCATAATTAATCTGTGAAACTCATTGCTATGAGCTATCAGTGAGTCCAAAAGATTAGTAGCATTCAGAAAAGAACTGAGCAGTTCTGTGGGTAATGAAAGCATCTTCTGTTACATTAGAGAGGATAGATCACATTTTTGGAAGGAATGCCAATGGCTGACTGCCCAGGGTTAGGAAGAAACTTCACCTATGGGCAAATTCTGCCATAACAGTCTATCACATGGATTCTTCCCACTGTCAGGGACAAGCTACTAGACTATGTGAATCACTCATCTGATCTGGTATCACAATTTCTAGGTTTAACTAATTTTGTAAAATGTGGGCAGAGAGGTGGTCCCTGAGGTATTCAGGACATAACTGTTTAAGGCATTGTAGATCAAAACCACACCTTAACAGCTGGTAACAGACTGGATCCCCATGCAGGGCTGAAGGAAATACCCTTAAACAGGTCACTGCATTCTGTGGTTGGTGTGGTTTCTGAACCCCAACCAGGGGTGCTGGAACAATCTGTATATTGGGGGTGCTGAGAGCCATTGAACCAAACTGTAAACCCTGTATATAATGGAAACCACCTTAAGCCAGGGGGTACTGCAGCACCCCTAATTCCAGCACCTATGGCCCCAGCTAGAGTGCATTACATTAGTTCAGCCTCAAGATGGCAAAGTTCACATTTAGAAGAAGAGTCAGTAAGCTCCCACCAGCTGGCAATGCTGAAAAACAAACATGGTTACTGCTGTGATATGGCCATCCAGAAGCACTGGATGTTTCATTCCTATTGTCTGCACAGCATTATATGGTACACTGTTCATTCAAAATCCACACTTCCCTCTGTTCTATATGCATACACATTCATAGCATTCTCCCCTGAGTTATTACAGGGTGCCTAGCTTTTGTGACAAGGGGGAAATTGCCAGGAACTTCAAGCCCACTTCTCAATTGCCTACATAAATGTTTAAAAACAAGAATGACTACACCAAGCTATGATGTTTGCTCCAAAATGTATGTTGACAGATAGGTGAATTGATTGTTTACCAGCAGTAAACACTGCAGCTGACCAACTTTGTCCTGCCCACGATTACACAAGAAAGTGACATATGTTTTGAGGGATCACATTTGACTCTCATATACTCCTATATTATTAAAATAAATTACTGGATTTGGAAATACTGAATCATGACACTGAGGTGACATCAACTTTATGCATATCAAAGAAATTAATCCCCCATAACTTCCAGCTCCCTCTTCTATCAGTCTTGTGTTCCTCATTTTGGGCCTTTGATACATTAATCCTCACCAGGTAGAAAGCTCTTGCTTGCAGTCTTACAAGGTGACATCTTCTAAGGGGTATTTCCTTAACACATGTGAGCATTATACATCTAAAAGTCAAAAATGGTGATTAGAATAGGCATCTAAAACTGCCCTTTTAACTTTGTTTTGATATAAAATGTAAGTATAAAACAAAACATAAAAATACATACATGAGGAGGAAATAGCATATAAATAATAACGTTCAATGTTCATTATTTGCAAAACCTGAACCTCCCTCCCCTCAAAACTCCCTGAACCTGTAAAGGTCATGCAGGGCATTAATTATTGAAGTGACTAAATAGATAAATAAGTGAGAACATAGTCTATGAGTATCGGGACTAATATATAATAAATTGCAAAGGTATACGATAGTTTCATGTGTGACCAGACTTCCTGGTATTTTTTCTAAGCACGTCTATTAATGCAGTAGTAAGAACTCACTCAGTCAGTCTGTGTAGGAGAGAGGAATTGCAGATTTCCATTTTCTCAAAATAACTCTTTTTGGCCACTAGAATAGTTACTGCAATCCATTTCTTAATGTTAACTAGTAATTCCAACTCATCCAGCACCCCTAAAACTGCCTTTAAGATTCAGGACTATTCTGAAAAGTGACTCTGTAAAAACAGTCCCTTCGTAGTCTGTGGATCTGCTCCTTCTGTGTTGCCAGATAGATATCTGCTCATTTCAGTGTCAATGTTTTTACTATTTTTAGTTCCTGTCAGCCATGCAGGGCCAACACACTATGGGAGAGTGAGCTGGACTTTGTTCTTCCTCATCATTAAGTTCCGATTACAGGGCCAGTCAGTTACATTGTTTCCAACCCAGGAAGGCATTGTGCATTGACAGCAGAATCTGCAGTGGGTGGGCTTGCTCAGATGTTACCGAGGGCAGGATTTGACCTGCAGAACCTTTAGTATGAGTGAAGCTGCATGGAAAGGAAAGAACCCAGGCTAAATTTCATTTACAAGTTGAGTTTACAGGCCTGGAAGTTAGCAAAAAAAATCTTTATACTTGTAAACCAAGCACATTTACTGTAGGGATTATTGAGAGTTAAACGTGTGCCATTTTTACAGAGTTGCTTTTCCAAGTAGAGCCGCACTTAATATTCCAGTCAGCAGAATGATCTCAGGACTGCATGGTAACAACAACAAAAATAGAATTTTTTTAAAAGTCAAATGTTTTTAGCAGCTTTAATTTATTCTCCATTATTTCTAAACTACTCTAAGCAAACAAGAAATTGCCTTCCTTAATAGCTATGCCCTTTTCCATTTTGCATATATGTAATCCTCCCTTCCCCCAGCTTCCCAATGTTTTTAGTGGACTTAAAATTAATGAGGCTTTTTCTTCGTGGACTTCCTTGGTGGCACCCCGTCTCTGCTCTGGGAGTTGTTTGCTAGGAACCTTGTGCTCCCTCTGCTGGCTGTATAAGAGCAGAGAGCACCAAATACTGGGCTATATCAGGCCATTAATTTTTAAGCAGCATTCCCTAGTGGAAATGATGTGGTATTGTGCTGAAATATCTGTGGTGGGATATGTCCTGTTTTATCTATGGTTTCAGAGTAACAGCCGTGTTAGTCTGTATTCACAAAAATTTCTTTTTTGTTTTATCTATGTCCCTGCATGAACAGAAGTGGTTCTTGAAAACATTTTCACTCAATGATAGAAGAGCACCCTTAAAAAATGTTCTCTCTTTTACCCACAGTGCTATTGTTCACATTGACTGTACCTGAGCTATTAGGGCATCCAATTCCTCATTAAACCACACACTATTCTTCTTCTGACATTATTAAGTTTGGTGGAACTCCTATTCCCAGTCCCTATTACTAATCTGGAATTGCAGTTTGCTTTGCTATCTGGAAACTGTTCACATTAAGGTTATTTATGTACCTACATGACTCGACTGCATACACAGCTGCCAACAGTCACAATCAAACCAGAGCTGTTCCAAGCTTTGCAAACCCCTCCTGGGCAGCCACAGACTTGGCCAGCATGCCAGGGTCTGTATAGGGCCACCTCCCAGCATTGCAGTGATGTGCACAGCAGGGCGTGGGCCACCCTGGTCTCCATTGCACACTCAAGCCTGCTAGAGCGGGAAGTGTCCCAAGATACTCTCCCCCCCAAGATAGTGCTAGTCAGCCTGGGAACAGGACAAAGAACAGGCAGTCCCTTTTCCTCTGGGGAAGCTGGAGGTTGCTGGTCATGTGCAGGAGGAAGTGGAGTTAGTGTGCCTGGCCTGAACTTTGATGGAGGATTTGACTGAAGGCAAGGAGGAGAACAAATGTGGGGAAGGAATTTCTCTGGGTTGGGGGATGCACCGCAGGGACCCTAAAGAGATGGGAAAAAAACCTAAATGTCTCCCAGCTTTCAGGAGAGGGACAAATGGGAGAGAAAACTGGAAGCTCCTTGATGAAGAGTGGGGATGATCCCCCATGCTGGTCAATCTTCATGGACAGAGGGTGGAAGAATCATCCTCAAGATACAGAGAGAGGAATGGGCCTGCTAGATGCTGGGGCAGGCACTACAGGCTAGTGTACCTTTCCTAAGATGGCAGCTGCAGGTAAGTGGAGGTTGTTTGGGGAGGAGAGTGCCTCCCCTGGCTGCTTAGCTGAACCCTTAGCTTTCTGAGATCCTGAGAAATCCATGTCAAATCTGTATCCGTATCCCCCTGCAGCCCTCAGAAGTAATAATGGGCTTTAATAATATTTAGCTCTTCTAACACTTTCCATTTTCAGAGTGCTGTGCAAACAGGAGCTAATCCTTCTAACACCCCTCCTAGGTATGTAAGGATATACTATGATTGTCCCCATTTTACAGATGAGGAAACTGAGGCAGAGAAGTTGTGCTTTGCCTGTTCAGCTACAGCTGAGGAGTTCCTGAATTCCAGCCCTGTGCTTCCTCTAGACAAAAAGGCTGAGCTTTTCAAAGCTGCCTATGGGATTTGAATGCCCAAGTCCCATTACAATTAAGCACTTTTAAAATGCCTTTAAAATAGCTAATCAGAAATGTGTGACTCAATGTTAGTGAATATGTGCTGAAAAACCTCTTTTTTGGTATTCTTGAGAAAGGTATAAGGTTAAAATAAGTACCTGGTAGGTAAAGGTGAATGACTAGAAGAAGAGTTAAATGCAGGGAACGCTTATGTTATTATAATTACTCCTTCCTCACTTGCAGTAGATTTGTAAGATGCCTTGTAAGCTTTAAACCACCCCAAAGTCCTTGCCCTGAGTAGTTTATTATCTAATTAAGGCAGGATCAGAGCAGAATAACAAGAAGTGTGAGGGACATGGGTGTGGCAAAGAGCATGTGGGAGGTGAACTCTGCTCCTGAGTAGTGGTTTTCCCATGGAGAGCAGAGAGTAAGTAGTATATACTGTTTGTTTCATGTGCATCTTGTTCAGTATATTTGAATAGGTTTTTTTTACGCATCCTGTAGCTTGCAATGCTCTGATCTAATACTGAATATCAAAAGTCCCACTTTGTCTTTAATTGGTTAATCATCAGTTACTATTCGTCAGCTACTGCCCATGTTGAACTAAGTATTTCATTCTGGAAATGTGCCATATGATCCATCACTATCTTCTTTTCTGCTCCAGTTATTAGCTGTGTCTGTTGTTTGGTCATCATCTGTCTCTTGAGTTCTGGCCCTGAGGTTCACAGATGTACTGTCACTGGTAGCATATTAGAGGATCGCTGTTGTATGTGCTTAGTTTTTGCTGTTTTCTCATAGACCAACAGCAGTCCCTTACTTGAGATTATTACAGTAATTGATCATGAAACCAAGCATGTCACTCTTCAAACCGAACCCAATGGAGCAGACTCTGCTCCCAGTTACACAGCCTGTGAATAATATTGCCTTTGTGCACTGACTCCAGATAATGGACACACATGTAATAATATGCCTATAGGGGAAGTTTCTTCCCAGACTTCTCAGTTAGTACTACTGCTAATCCCATCTAGTTCTTATATGCCCTCATCATCTGTAAATCTCCAGGTGTGCTGTGAAAGAAGTTTGCATCTAACAGCTGGGGAAACTGAGGCACATAGAGGTTATGGTGCTTGCCATGGTCACCCACCAAAGCAGGAGTAGAACTGGGAATAAACCCAAATCTTTCCTGAGTCCCAGGTTAGAGTTCTATTCACTAGGCCACACTGCTTCCCAGTTAATGTTTGACCACTGGATGCCCGGAAACATGAGGGCTTGGGTTTAACACTTCTTTAAAAATGATATATCCCATCTAATGTACTTGTGGATGCTTTTGTTTTTCCATAGAAGTGTCTAATCTGTTTTCAGTCCTACTAATCTCTTGGCCTTTGCAGCAATGAGTTCCATGGGCTAACTGCATTGTGTAAAAAATAGTATTTAACTGAATTCATGTTGTACTTGTAGCCTTTCAATTTTGTTGCCTGTTGTATTGTTCTTCCACTATGAGAGGGCAAATAGGAAGGCTCAGGATAGCGTTTCTGTACCATTCACTATTTAACCTTATCATGTTCACTCTCATTCACCTCCTCATAGGGAAGTCTGTCCAGGCTTCTAGTCATGTTTGTCACATCACGATAGGCTACTAATCTGCTGTCTGCATACATGTGACTAAGGCTGGGGAGGAATGGTTGCTGTTGGAACCAGAATTGACTTTCTTGACTTTCTGGGTTTAATTTCTCAACCTGTCAGAGTTTGTGTGTGGTTTCTTACTCTAAATTAATGTCAAATACCTTTATTTGCAAATATGTGTCCAGTCAATTACATTTTTAAAAAATTACATCAGTACCTCCTGTGTGGGCAGCTTCCCCAGTGGCTGCTGTTAAAAGTGTCTGCTGTCTCTCTGTGCTGCAGTTGCACAGTTGAGGAATCAAATGCTATATTCATTTAGGTCTTTGCAGACAGCATTCCAAAGCTGAAGATAAAGTAGTGGTGTAAAAAGTGCCTCCCAGTTGATACATGATGCTGGAGCTTAGGAAGATCCTTTGGAGAAACATCTAACTGTGTAATTATACCTTCTTCTGCTACATGCTCTGTGATCAGGATACAGTTTCATGAGTCAGACCAGTAGGGGGTAAGCAGGGTTCCCTAAAATGATAGTGGGCACACACCCCACAATGATAACTGTGTTATTTGGAGGGAATAAGGTTCCTGCTTGTCCAAACAGGTAAACACCAGATCTCCTGAGCACTGTAGCATCATGCGCCCCTTCTTAGTACCTCATGTTGATGTTCACGAACCTGCCTTTGTAGTCAATCAAGGGCAGTAGAATGATCAAGTAGCATCAATTACGGTCGATGTATTCATCCACTTCTTGTGTTAGGCAAACCATGGGCTCATGAGTGTCATTGGCTATCCCAGCCCAGGCTGGGAAGCCCATTCTGTCCAAGACAACAATTATTTCAAGCATATTAGTTATGTCCACTGTCCATGGCTAAATCAAAGTATTGACTGTCTCACAAACGTTCACCACTACAACATTGACTGTGGATTTGCCAACAGCACCAGACTGGTTAGTCATGGACCTCTGGCTACCCCAGTTTGCTAATGTGACATTCTATACCTTGGGGAGTGCCCTGTAACCTCCATATTCATCGTTTATATATAATTGTGATATTTCATATAAAGCATGCCGTGTGAGGAATCACGGGAAAGGTTATGATCTGCTGAAAGCCATGGTTTTATCTAAATATTTATATCATTATGGCATATGAAGTTGTGAGAATTGTGTTGTATGGCTGTCACTAAAATATGCTGTGGGTTGGGGAAGCGCCCAGATACTAGCTCTCCAGAAACAATGGCAAGTGAGGTAACCAGTGCCTGGATGGGTGCTCAATAGACATCACCAGCCATCGTCCAGCAAAGGAGTTACAATTCAATGACTCTCTCTCAGGAGACACACTGGGGGTATTACTTTACATTGTGACTCAGCAATGCCCACCAGGCATGCCTGGACTTGTGTTCTACAAGCTCATGGACTAAGGGCATAAAACAGAACACAGTGGCCACATGCTGGGCCTTTCTCCTTCCCCCACCTACGCTGCAAGCAACAGGGACCCTGAGAAGACTGAAGTCTCCAACAAAGGAGACTGGCCCAGGTTTAAGGGACAAACCCGTATATTCAGGACTGCAATATCTAGTGGGGTGAGGAAAAACTGATTAATCTCGTTGTTGCTCTCTCTAATAGGTTTAGACTGCGTGCTTATATTTTATTTTGGTAACTAACTCTGACTTTTTGCCTATCACTTATAATCACTTAAAATCTATCTTTTGTAGTCAATACATTTGTTTAACTGTTTATCTGTACCAGTGAATTTGCCTGAAGTATTTGGTAAGAGTGTTTTCTCAGGTTTGCAAAGGCTAGTGTATATCCGCTTTCCATCGATGAAGCGGTGAACCAATCAATAAATCTGCATTGCTCGTCTTGTGCAGTGGAAGATGGTATATTCCTGAGGTACAAGGCTGGGAGCTGGGGGGATTTGGCTAGTGCCTTTCTCAGTGTGATTCATGAGTGGCTCTGGGAGTTTTCATGCAATATAGCCGGATATGGGGCTCCACATGCGGTTGTGCTGAGTGACGACAACGCCTGGAGGGAGTTGCTGTTGGTCACTAGCAAGGCATTGTAAGAAACAGTGCATGCTGGAGAATTAGGGGGGCACAGTGGTACCAGAGTCCCAGGCTGCACCCCGGGGATCCCATCACAGCCAGTTTCCAGATGGCAATAGCAACCTGCTTCTGTACTGGTACAGCCTCCCTCCTGTGCATGTCCTGACACTGAGAAGTAGGTGCAAGCTCTTCACACAGCTCCATGAAGGTCTGGAGCTATTGCTAGTCATCCCAGGTCTGCATGACCAAGTGACCCCACCATGCCATGCTAGCTGCCCTACACCAGAAATTCTGAGCTATACATGGGCAATCCTGAGCTACTGCAGCATTTAACAGGTGTCTCCAATGTATCATAAATGAACTCTCCTGAGACCAGCCACCACCTTCCAAGAGTCAGAAACTGCTATTGAAATGTCTTCCCATTGTTCCATGCCTCTGTCTACTCTGCAATAACATTTCATCCACTGGTGCTAGATCCACAGTGTGATTCCAGCTGGAATGGACAGAAATGAAGAGTGGGCAGAGCTAAGAACACTTCTGCACAGAGACCTGGGAAGGACAGACAATTTCTCCTACAATACATTACAAACCAATTCCTAGAATGGCTCCAGTTAGTGAAGCTAACCAGATATGCCCCCAGAAATCCTACCCCCCCATTTAACTGCAAGGATATGGTTGCACAGGTGTAGGTTGTGTGTGGATCTGTACTGTGGATGCCTACACGGGTTTACATGCATGCAAGCCTGGACGTGAGTACACTCTGCAGTGCTGGGATACACCTATTGTGCTCTGATCCTGCCTTTCATGAGCATGGTGGGACACTTCCTCAACGAAGGAATTCTCTCACCGAACAGACTTTGGGAAAACAGTGCAGAGAAGCTGATGTTCATAATACTGCTCCTTGTATTACGTGATGAAGGATATAGCCATCATCTTGCTGTTTAACTGTGTGCTGTACCACAAAAGAGCTGTCATGGAAGGGAGAGTAAAGAATGGATAAACATGCAACTGGACAATCACTGATGTCTACTTGCAAGAATGTGCCTCTTCCCTCCGCCCCCAATATAGCCACCTACTTTCGCTTGTTACAAGTAATGGCTATGTGACTGTACACCTAGTCAATTAATTGAACCACTCTAATGCCACTGAGGTAGAGTGGATACTGTAAATACTCCAAGTGCTTTAAAACAATCCCACCTTTGAAAAAAGTGTCTGATATAGCCATGAGCTGGTTTTCAGAGATTTCGTGGCAGAAGGGACCATTGTGATCATCTAGTCTCACAAATAGTGCAACATTCCAATAGCAGTGTTCTTTTCTGTAACAAAAGGGCATCTGTTCTACCCTTACTTATTGAACTGTATCGTCGAGCAATCTGAAGAATTATACTTTCTAGTAATAATCAAGGGACACCTGGCCTGATCTGTACCAGCCATCAGCATGCTAACTTTCCCAGGCCAGAGACTATGTTAATCTTAGCGATGCTGCAGGACTGAAAATAGTGACATTTAACAACAACAACAAAAAAGTGGCTCTAATGAATTGTCAGAGGTCAGAATCATAAGAATGTTAGAGTGACACTAATCCATGTCTGGTTAGCACCTACAGTTAAAGTTAAAACTCATTATTTTGACTCACATCAAGTATTCAGCATGAAAAATCAGTTTAAAAGGCACAAGTAAATAGATCAGTTAGGGCCAAATCCCCAGCTGGTATAAATCAGCAGAGCTTCATTGGCTTCAGTGGAAATTGGCTTCAGTGGAGCTACACCAGCTGAGCTTCAGGACCTTGAAGGGAAAGTTAAGAGGAAAGAGTAAACCTTTTTTATTTCTAATAGTGCCCTCTGCCAGGTGATGTGTGGGATCATGATGTGCTAGGTTCTGTGGAATATACCCACGCATTGTTTCTGGAGAAAGCTGTCTGACCACTGTTCTAGCAGCTGTCAAAGTTGAGTGACAAAGTCTTAAATGACATGATCTATGTATGTGGAGGAAGAGAAGGTGAAAGTAAATGAGAGAGTAAATGCTGAACATTCAACTGTGCAGACAAATGGAGGCATGTAAACTCAAGTATAGAGGAAAAGAATAGACTTCTGGGGCCAGATCACCCCTTCAAATCTGCTCAAGAGCCCTGATCAAAGCCTAGTGAAACCAATGGGAATCTTTCCACTGACTTCAGTGGGTTTTAAAATGGACTCGGAGGGTATTCTCCAGATACTCCAGAGGGTATGCGTCTAGATCCCCCCCCTTTCCACGCAGAACTGTATACGTGTGTGTGTGCTTGCATGCATACCAGGTGCTGTGGCTCGCTTCTTTTGGGGACTCTCTATGGGTCTCATGTTCATGCAGGGTGGAGACAAATATCCTCTCCAGCCTCTTGGAGGCTCACTCTAAGAAGAGAATACTGCCTGAGGGTTTTAGTGTCTCATCTGTGGAGCTCCCTCTTGGGGCTTCCAGAAACAGCCACAGCCTTGGAGAGTTCCTGGTGGCGTACCTCCGTTGAGCAGTTGCATGGCGCATTCATTCGACATACAGATGGCTAAATGAACAGCTCACAGAGGCTTAAGGACAGACAGATTAGAGTAAGAGGTTGGGGAACTCAGAGTTACACAGAACATATAAAATAACAGGCAATGCACTTTTTTTCAATTAGCACATATTTACTTGAATACCATGGTCCAGGGCACTGTTTAGGAACCTGGATAGAACACAATATAGACAAATAGGAAATGGTAGTTGTTCGTTTTAAAATAAAGAGCTATGGAACACGACAGAACTTTACAGTTCTTCTTCATAAAACATGATGATAAATTCTGATTTAGTGTCTGTTTCTGTGAAATAAATTATTTTGCCTTGTACTGCATTTATGGACCCACCACTATATTTTTTTAAAAAAGCAAAGACCTTTTAAACTATGAAAAGCTGTCTTCTGATGATAAATGACAGGAATAATGAGCGTTATGGAAACTTTGCTGTTATTACTGTCTTTCCCATTCACTCATCTTTCTATGGATATAGACACTCATTACCACTTTAATAATAAAAATGGCCAATATTAAAACAAAACTACTGATTTTGGGTGCCCAACTTGAGGTGCCTAAGAGGCCTGATCTGAAAGGAACCCAATTTTCAGAAACCTCTTAAAAAGGTGTCTCACATTGGGCACCCCAAAAACAGTCACTCAAAATAATGCTTAAAAGTCCTTGGCCTAATGCTTTGGAAACCTATGTCCATCAAAGGATTGCTCTCCGCTGCTGGAGAAATTTTATGGTGATAGGAATGTGGACATGATGTGCTGCCAGTGTCAGCAAACACTTCTGTCTAATGAAGTGCATAGAGTCCAGTCATTATTTTCCGCTGTGCAATGGTTTGATGACCTGGTGGCAGCTAGTCATTCAAGTCATGTTGGTGGGTGTACTATAATAATACAGTTCAGAACAGTTATTCTTTGGCTATTTTCAATCCATGATTTAATTTTAAATGCATTTGAAATTATTCTTCTGGCTCTGGAACAGCTGATGTTGCTGGCAGAAAGCTGACTTTGATCACTAGGAAATGAGAACAATATTGGCTATGGTTAATGATCACATGCAGATGGAACGATGTAAATAGAGAAGTGAAAATGCTATTGTTGAATTGCTTTAAAATGTATTAGATTCCTGATCTGTCCCCAGGGAGAGAAGGATCAGAGCTGGTCTTAAGTCATCATTCTTCACACACTTAAAGCAAGAAAACAAGTTGAAACGCACGCCAGGTGTGATCCAATGGCAGTGCCTCTCAGCCAAGCCATGACTCATTGCTTGTATGGAATTTAACACCAACACTAAAATGTTTGGTGCCTGGGCCCTTCCAGTGAGACTATATGAAGAGTGCAAAAGTCTTTCACTTGCCAGGGGGGAAAGTAATTCACGTCTAGCCAGGAAGAATTTAGAGGACACACATGAACTGGCTCAGCGTCAGACAGAACCCAGCCCAAATGTTGACGCTGCAGAAATCTGTTTCCAGCCACAAGAGATCAGCTGGGCAGAGGAACCACTCCCACCACAAAACAGCCATTGGTACTCAGCCAAACAACTGTGTGTGCATTTGTGGAGGAATGTCTATAGTTAATACATGAGACCACCAGGGGTTTTTCTGGGCTGTGTGGGAATCTCCCACCTGCTGCCGATCTCTTTACCTGCCAGAGACAGACACCAGGTGCAGCAGTGGCTGTCCTGACTCATTTGGGTCCCCCTGTGCGCTGTTGCCCCCGTTCTGGGAAGCCTCTTCCCCTGCAGCAGCCGGCCTGACGGAAACCACCAGCCTCCTGCGGAAGGTCTGCCCTAGCAGGATGTAGATGAAGGGGTTGAGGCAGCTACTGGCATAGCCCATGCTGATGGCCACGTTGTAGGCATAGTAGAAAGGCAGGGTGGGGTGGCGCATGGCTAGCTGCACGAGCTGTAGCACATGGTAAGGCGCCCAGCAGATGAAGAAGGCCAGGCAGATGGCAATGGCCACACGTGTCACTTTCTTGGTGCAGGTGCTGGTGCACCTCTGGCCAGTGAGTGCCTCTGAGGACCTGGCCATCCTGAGCAGGATCCTCCTGTAGGCCACAGTGATGAGGGTAAAGGGGATGGCGAAGACGAGGAAGAACTGATAGAGCGTATACCAGTAGATGTCATTCTGCGGGTCTGGCAGCCGAATCCCACAGCCCAGCAGCCCTCCAGCCAGAGGGATGAGCCGGGCATACATCCACACGGGGGTGATGCTGAGGAAAGAGAGGGCCCAGAGCATGCAGATCACCAGGATGGCCACAAGTGGCTTCCTGAAGCGAGTGGAGGTGAAAGGGTACACGCAGGCCAGGTAGCGGTCAATGGACATGGCAGTGAGGATATAGGTGCTAGTGAATTGGCTGTTGGCATCCAGAGCAGTGATAATGGTGCACATGGTTTCCCCAAAGTACCAGGCTCCGTTGCCCAGCAGCTGGTGAATGAGGAAGGGCATGCCCAGGAGGAAGAGCAGATCCACCATGGAGAGGCTGATGATGAAGATATCTGGGACGCTGCTCCTGGGGCTGGATTTCTTAAAGACTGTGCAGATCACCAGGCTGTTACCAGTGATGCCTAGGAAGAAGATGATGCTAAACAGGGTAGGCATGATGAATTCAGCATAGCTTACAGTGCTGGGCTCACCTGCAGAGACAGAGCATAGGCAGAGAAACATCAGGGCATGTGTACCGTGAGCAGAGGGTGCAGGGGAAGTTAGGGGCTTTACAGACTGGACATCCTGGTTTCTAATAAAACAATGATAATATGCTTATAGCAATATAACAATAATGTACTTTCCACACATACATAAGGTGGCGAGTGTGTTAATATAATACACATGCCTATACACATATGTACAAATCTATTTACACTCACACACATAGACAGAGGTGTATGTGTATCTGCATGTATGTGTACAGTGATATATACTATATACAGCAAACTTAGTTATACATATATCTGCACTTGTGTATACACACACTCAAACATACATATAGATACAGTATACACATGAATATGCACGTCTAGGTTTCTTTGGATACAGCATACGTCTGTGTATATGCACACATGTATCACCTTGTGTACAATATATGCACATGTGTGTATCTCTTTATGTAGGAGTCTGTGTATATGCACACACACCAGATGCATGCATATATAAATGTGTGTGTGTGTGTGTGTGTGTGTGTGTATATATAATACACATACTCCTTAGTTATATAGTAGACTCATAATAGCCCCAGTCCCATCACTTTTAGCTTTGAGAAAAGTGATCAGCAATTATCCCTGTATATAAGGCCTCCTGACAGCATACACAAATATATATTTTCACCTACTCATTTACTTACCAGGCAGGGAAAAGTTTTGCACAGCCTTGGTGATGTTAGCAGTGCAGCCATTCAAGCTCTCTGTAGGATTTGTTTTAAAATCCATCCCTCGGCAGTAATTGGATCTGATCAATAGTTTGAAGATGTTGCGGTGCTGACGTTTAATGTAGAAGAAAGGTGGCCAGTTCCTGGGAGATCCTGTGATGATGCTCAAACCTGCTACTCTGAGAACCAGCAAAGGCTGCTGTCTCTGTTAAAAAGCTGCTGTTGTAAAGCTCTGACTCTCTTGTTTCTACACCAATGCCAGGTGAAACTGACACCAAAATGTAAGAGGAAAGTGCCTATCAGCAGGCTGTCAGCTGAGTGCCTATTAACACACTGGGAGGGAGAACAGAGAAGCAGAGCTCATTTATGTAGTGCAGAAGGCAGCGACTGGGATCCGTTGGTGGACTGAGAAATAAACCTATGTTCTATAAAAAGACACTGGGACTTCCGCTAAGTAAATCGAAATACATTACACACATGCACAAACACATGCATTCAACATATAGGGCAGTTATGGCTTTCATGACTCATATAAGCAAGTCAATAATACTATCTGCCTGAAAAGAGTTAATCTGAAGAGCCAACATTTAAATTTCAGTTGTATATGCTAGGGTTTGGGCTAATTTCCATTTGCTTTTAACTCAAACAATATGAGCTATTAGTGGCTGAAAATATAAGGGCTGGATGGGTAAATATATTGGGAGCTATAATATTTTCTGATAAACCTGCTGAGTTGCAGCGCAATGAAGGACCTCTTCTTTCTCTCTCCCCCTTCCCCAATATTTTTCCCATTTTACTCCGGTGGACCATTGAAGCATCTGTGGAATGTGGAAGCAAGGACTGCTTATGGTCAACACAGGCAGGCGCTGCTTGGAGAGGAGGGGAACTAATCAGGAGATTTCTTTTCAAGTTTTGTGTGATACTGTTGAAGTTTTATAGCATTTACATGTAATAAATACAATATTGGAAAAACTAAATGAGGTGGGACCTAGGCTTTCATTTAAATTACTGTCTTGCTTCTCCCACAACTTAAATTACAACATAGTCTTAGCAGCCAATGCACTCATGAACTGTAGACTCATTGATATTAGTCACTTTGGAAGATGAGATTACATACTAGGGATAATAGTTCTAGTGAGAGTGGATAGTAGGCAGTAATGCAAGGAAAGGTAGGATGATAATCAGATTGATGTGATTTCAAGTCCCATTTCTTGCTAACCACAAGGATTCCTAGTACTTAGCAATAATTTCTATCCTGGTGGTTCATCGCCCAGTGACCATTTTAAGGTCTAACAGCAGTGAAAAATTCACTTCATTTACCAGATAGGGCAGGATGCTTTCAGCATCACAACCCTTTGGGTCACACTGCCCCTTAGAAGTCTCTTTAATTTGCAAACTGCATTCTCAACTGGTTCATTGCAGTTCTGGTCCATTCTGGTACCTGCACAGGGAAATAAGGTTGGTTGAAAGGAAAAGTATAAGTGTTGACTCCCAATCATTCCAAATTTTAACTTGCTTCCTTTCTTGGGGCATACTTTTATACTCGTTTCAGAAAATAGGACTTAACCATGTCCTCTCTTGCTTTGGAGATAAGGGGAAAATTGTTATGCACAAGTTTGTGCTATTAGCATCAATGGCAGCAAGGAAAATGTATGAAGAAACAGACTTCACTTAAAAATTGGAGTCACTGTAATTGCAATTACATTAGTTTCTTCACATACCAGTGCAAAGCAATTACTGCTTATCAATATTTTCATTACAATGCTCTTGTCTTACCTTGGGTCTGCAATTCCTCCAGGTGCAAAGGGAAGTGTTTGTCTTTATTGTTTTATTGCAGCAATTGAAAGCCAGCACACTTGTAGATATAGCAGCTGCTGCTGAAAGCTTCACTAAAGAATGCACTTTCCTTTTGGAAGCTGGCAGGTAAGACTACTCGCACAGATGGCAGAAGCGTACGTAATAAAAACTTGCTGATGGGCTGTACTGACTGCAGCTGTGATGTGAATTCTTCTTGGTCAGCCCTGAACGTGAATAAAAGTGCAGCATTCTGCAGCAATGTTACAACGTTGTTCCATACAAATCCTTAGCTGATGTAAAATTTGAGACAGGAGTAAATTTGGGTCTACACTAAGGGACATATTTGTTTTGAGAAATAATTTGAAATATACCTTCAGTTTAGAGACAAACAGTGTACCAGTTCATGCAACGTTGCAACATTATACCAGCTGAGGACCAAGAATGCTGCTGCCCATTTAAAGACAAGGAGGGCTGAATATCCCCAAATAATGCCAAACTGGCCACAGTTTGTGTCTGTCAAATTTATTGAGGAATAACTCACAAGGTGACGTGTTTGGGTTAATACAAAATGAAGCAAGAGCTCGTAAAAACTGAAATCTAATTCTAAGTAATGTTCATTACGGTTTAAGTTTTGAAAACTTGTTTTTGTTACTTTAGCAAGGATAAACAGGGTAACAGCAAAAAGACAACCCAGATAAACAAACAGCACTTTATTAAACTAAGTATCTTTGAGATACACGAGGTTACTATTTAAGTAAAGATGTTTAGTATTTACCCTCCCCCAGAAAAAGTTCACAGAATTTACATAGTCAAAGAGTGAAAATTGGTAAGCAAAACAGACTTGCAAAAACACTCGAACACTAAGCCCCTAATCCGCACCTCTTGTCGGATGGAAGGAGAATGAGGAAGGTATCCCTTCTGAATAACTTATCAAAACATGTAAGAGTTTAGACCAGTGGTCCCCAAGCTTTTTTGCCCTCCCTCTTCCCTCCCCCCATCTGATCCGCAAACCACACTCACCCATCCTGGGAGCTGCGATCAGGAGCTGGAGCTGGGGCTGGGCACCACGGTCACGAGTGAAGCCAGTGCTGCAGCTGGGGACGTGGTCGGGGCCAACAGCAGAACTTGGTGGCACTCCCTCTCTGCCCCACATGGGGGCTGGCCCTGGCCCTGTTGTGCTCCCCAGAACGTTCCTCCCCATCCTCTTAGGGGGTCCGACCCATAGTTTGGGAACCACTGGTTTAGGCTATTAAATATTATACATAGTAAAACTTCCTTTACCTTGCTTTTCCAACAACAGATATATTTAACATGGTGCAGGCGTAGTTCTTTACCACACAGATATTTTGATAACCACTGTTAAGGTTTAAAAATATTTTTCCAGTATTCAAACATGTGTTACCTTGTGTTGCTGTGCTTTCCCATTTCCCAAGTGCAAAAACATCCAACTGCTGCAGTCAGGTTGTTCCCCTTTGATTAAATTCTAACACCAACAGTTATAATCTCAAAACACACTTCCTCCTTGCACAAAACTGCCCCAATTTTATTGCGAATTATTGCTTTTATAGCAACAGGACTGGACGCTGTAGTGTGTTTGGAAGATTTCTCACCATGCCCTGTACACTTAGCATGACAGTGAATTGACTACAGGTTAAGATACTGTTACTATGCATTTTACAGCAACAACCAAAGAGGCATATTGAGTCTCAATTTCCATAAACAACGCACAAAGCTTGAGTATTTGAAAGGAAAACAAAAAATTATAATTCAGAACAGTACAAGTAAGTGCATATCAAGGAAGACAGGAAGCTGGGAAAGTCCTGTTCATTCGCTCTTTGTGTTCTTGTTAGAAGGGTCCAAGACAGGAGGACTACTTTGTAGCAAACTGTTTCCATTAGCTTCTTGCTTCTTTACCAGGCTGCTGTATAATGAGAAGAATGGTCAAATTTACTGGGTTTTGCTTCCACAGGAGATTGTTGAGATCTTACCCAACACAAAGAAAGTTGAGCAATATGGGGGTTGACAAACCTATTACCTAGCATTTCTAGAGCAACTATTATTGAATTATCTGGGTGCTCTCCCAGCAATTATCTCATAGGATCCAGGGATCCATGTATGGGGATCGGCTTGATACATGTCGTTCACTTACCCTCAAAGATCTGCAATGAATATGATGAAATTTTTTTAGCTTTGGCTGTATAATGTGGAACAACCCTCATGTGGACAAAGGAGGGGAAATTTTTTGGAGCATCGGGTGATATAAAAGACCTAGCAGAACGATTCCACTGAAGCCATGCTGCCGGAGAACAGGAGTGGCAACAAGCTTTGGAGCCAGCGCAAAGACAGGACTTCTGCCTGATAATCCTATGTTTTGGCATTCCCTTAGGAGTCACAGGTGGTTCTGTTTGTCCTCCGATATCGAAGGGACACTGCCCTGCAGATGCCAAATCTGAGGAAAATCCTCTGATGGAACCCTCAGTTTTATTCCCTACAGGTCTGCCTTCTGCTGGATGGGGGATTTGGACCCTAGAAAGTAGTACTACATGGATACAGCTAGTCCCCAATAGTAATAGAAGCAGGCTATAGGTGGCACTCCGGCTTAATCCTCTTTAGCTCCTCTTACAAGACAGAATGCACATGTAACACTGTGACTTAGGCCCTCATTTACAATACAAATACATTCTAGTCTGCTGGACCATTTATAATACAGTTGTCCCTGACCCAGTTAAAACATGCTTCCAATCTGTAATATAGACAGGACCTTAACTGTGTTTTGCAGAGTGGACAAGGCTTTAGCTCAGTTATGGAACACAGTCAAGGTCCTGTCTGCACTACAAAATGGAACAGTATTGTAACCAGGTATCCTGACTTAGTTGCATTTGTAGAGGAGCCCCAAGAAAACACCATCCCAGCCACTACGGATGAAGAAGCCCTCTATACTAACATTCCACACAAAGATGGACTACAAGCCGTCAGGAACAGTATACCCGATAATGTCACGGCAAACCTGGTGGCTGAACTTTGTGACTTTGTCCTCACCCATAACTATTTCACATTTGGGGACAATGTATACTTTCAAATCAGTGGCACTGCTATGGGTACCCGCATGGCCCCACAGAATGCCAACATTTTTATGGCTGACTTAGAACAACGCTTCCTCAGCTCTCGTCCCCTAATGCCCCTACTCTACTTGCGCTACATTGATGACAACTTCAACATCTGGACCCATGGAAAAGAAGCCCTTGAGGAATTCCACCATGATTTCAACAATTTCCATCCCACCATCAACCTCAGCCTGGACCAGTCCACACAAGAGATCCACTTCCTGGACACTATGGTGCTAATAAGCGATGGTCACATAAACACCACCCTATGCCGGAAACCTACTGACCGCTATACTTACCTACATGCCTCCAGCTTTCATTCAGACCACACCACACGATCCATTGTCTACAGCCAAGCTCTACGATACAATCGCATTTGCTCCAACTCCTCAGACAGAGACAAACACCTACAAGATCTCTATCAAGCGTTCTTACAACTACAATACCCACCTGCTGAAGTGAAGAAACAGATTGACAGAGCCAGAAGAGTACCCACAAGTTACCTACTACAGGACAGGCCCAAAGAAGAAAATAACAGAACGGCACTAGCCATCACCTTCAGCCCCCAACTAAAACCTCTCCAGCACATCATCAAGGATCTACAACCTATCCTGAAGGACGACCCATCACTCTCACAGATCTTGGGAGACAGGCCAGTCCTTGCTTACAGAAAGCTCCCCAACCTGAAGCAAATACTCACCAGCAACCACACACCACACAACAAAAACACTAACCCAGGAACCTATCCTTGCAACAAAGGCTGTTGCCAACTGTGCCCACATATCAATTCAGGGGACACCATCATAGGGCGTAATCACACCAGCCACACTATCAGAGGCTCATTCACCTGCACATCTACCAATGTGATATATGCCACCATGTGCCAGCAATGCTCCTCTGCCATGTACATTGGCCAATCTGGACAGTCTCTACGTAAAAGAATAAATGGACACAAATCAGATGTCAAGAATTATAACATTCAAAAACCAGTCAGAGAACACTTCAATCTCTCTGGTCACTCGATTACAGACCTAAAAGTGGCAATTCTTCATCAAAAAAACTTCAAAAACAGACTCCGAGACTGCTGAATTGGAATTAATTTGCAAACTGGACACCATTAACTTAGGCTTGAATAAAGACTGGGAGTGCATGTGTCATTACACAAAGTAAAACTACTTCCCCATGTTTATTTCCCCCCTACTGTTCCTCACATGTTCTTGTCAACTGCTGGAAATGGCCACCTTGATTATCACTACAAAAGGGTTTTTTTCCTCTCCTGCTGGTAATAGCTCACCTTACCTGATCCCTCTCATTACAGTGTGTATGGTAACACCCATTGTTTCATGTTCTCTGTGTATATAAAATCTCCCCACTGTATTTTCCACTGCATGCATCCGATGAAGTAAGCTGTAGCTCACGAAAGCTTATGCTCAAATAAATCTGTTAGTCTCTAAGGTGCCACAAGTACTCCTTTTCTTTTTGCCAAGACTTTTTGCATCTTAGCTCTGGTCTACACTACAGAATTACTTTGGTATAACTACGTCACTCAGGGATGTGAATAATCCACACCCAAGCGACATAGTTATATCAATCTAAGAGCTGGTGTAAACAGCGCTATGTCAGCGGGAGAGTTTCTCCCGATTAACTAAGATGATGGGAAAAGCTCTCTCCCGTTGTCTTAGAGCGTCTTCATTAAAGTTCTACAGTGATACAGCTGTGCTGATACAGCGTTTTGAAATTTTGACCTGCCCTTACAGAAAGGTGATTGTGTAATTAAAAAGAACACTGTCATGTCAAATCTGACCAAAGTTAAGTTACAGGTTTCATAAAACAGGCTTTTACAAAACCTAACACTAACAGAAATATTTCCACAATTTTTTAAAAGGCTTTCTTGTTTTGCTTTTAAAATAGATATTTATTTGCAACGGTTGCCTCAAAAGCATTGCATAATTGTGGTAATGCAGAAGAACCAGAAAGCAAAATTGACTAGAAAATGGCTATAAAAGTAAAAGTATTCTATTTTCTTCTTCCAAGTCGAGAAGTGAACACACACTGTGCATAGGTAAGAGGAAATTAAATTGTTAAAGTTCTTTCAATTTAGTAAACTAAAGAATTACTAACTGTTACATAATGATCAAGAATACCACAGGAATCAAATGACTGAAACCCAAACCATGGCTAAAGTTCTACAAGAGCCTCGTTTAGTAATAGGGAAAAGATGAAAAGCATGAACTGAACAGTCAGGATTTTTAAAAGCTTTCCCAGACCATGTGTTTCTTTACAGGGGCTTAATCCTTTCTATTTGGTACGTTCAAGCCTTTAATATTTAAAGCAGCTACATAACCCTGTTTATTTGTTGCTGTGTTTTAAAAGCTGAATAATTTTATCTGTTTGATATGAGGTTACATTAATACATGCAATTATACAAAGCAATTTTGATAACTATTTTTTCCTCCTCTTCCGTAAGTAGAAAATAGAGCCAGAGTATTATTAATATTAATTCTACTAAAATATAAACGTATATTATTGGCTAGACAGATATCTGCTGCATATTAATGGTCAGAGTAACATGCTATACTGACCAAGAACGATGAGTTTATTATCCTAAGTTAATCACAAGGTAACCAATGATGAGCCACAGCTTGACATTACAGAACAGATCAATATGTTAATACTTACTTTGGAGTATGCCAGTAGTTGATTAGCGTTGAAAGAGCTATGTAGCAAATACTCAGTACTCCAGAAACTGCCAATGAAAGGACGCCCAGGCCACACAGCACACAAAGAAGGGCTATGCCACCTACTGATATTACAACACCTAGTAAGAGAGAATTAGTTTATTTACACAAATACATATACAAGTATACACACTAGATCCAGGAGATCTACTGCCACCCCAAATTCAAACTACCAGTGAAAATGATGTAGCACAACAACTAGCTGATTTGTTCACAGTGTAGGAGTTGAAGGCCCGATAGTCCCCATCCACAGGAAATCCTGAGGGCTACAGGGGAAGAAATCTCCATGAGGTTCTCCTTGCAGAGTTTTCCCCTGATAATTCTCATGGGGTGGTGCTGGCCCCACAGGTGGAGTAGCCTGTGGGGCCAGCCCCCAAATTTCATTCATCTTCTAGGCTCCATGCAGATCCCAAAGGATTGGGGGGAAGGAGGGGGCTAGGATCTTCTGCACAGAAGCTCTGTGCCACCCCAGCAGCTCTGGCCACAATTTGGCTGTGGAAAATAACTCCACTGGGGCAGCACTGTCATGACCTCCCTTAATTGCTGTCTTTTTACAGGGGGTTCCCCCACCATGGAAAGATAATACATCATCTTTCTGCTCTGAGCTCCATAGGGCTGATTAGCAAACAATATACATCCTGCCCCAAGTCAGACCCTGGTCTGTCCCTTCTCTTCCAAGTGGATCCCCTGGCTCACAGAGAGCTTTCCATGGGGAATCCTTGGAGAGGAATAATCAGGCCCAAAGTTTATTTGGTGGTGGACAGTAGATCTGGAAGTATCCTTGAGAAAAGTAGTTTTAATACATGACATTTGTTACAGTCCAGAAGGAAAAACAAAACTATTTGCTCTTCTAAATGTGCTCTTGCTAAATCTCTTTGAAGGCCAGAGATTAAAGCTATCCATGGCAAGGATAAATGGATTAAACAGTGTACAGTGTTGGGATTATCTGCGCCCAAGACAGGAAAATCCTTTCTCCCTTTTTAATTAGAATACTATTCTGGTATTAAAAGACTGTTGCTGTTTCTGAAAGTAGAGACATGCACAAAAAGATCATTACGATTTGCTCGCACCAAGAACTTCTGCAGATGAGAGATAAGAGAAATGAAAATCCTTGAAGTAAATAACTTTGTCCTAGAAGTTACTGATCTTTGTAGTAAGGAAATAAATAGATAAAGAAAATACCTTCAAGGACGACAACCCCCATACAGGCTACTATGGTTGTTGAAATCACAAATATCAGAAAGACTGCAACAGGAATAGCAGATACTGCAATAAACACCAACAGTGACAGGGCAACAAAAGGATGATCATCTAAGTACTGGCCAACTCGAGAGTTCATAAAAGAAACAACCTGTAAATGATTGAAAGAAAAAAGGCAGAATTAGATCAAATTTTAATTTTTTTAAAGTCTGTATTACCCGAGAAAGGGGTCAAAACCATTTTAGTGACATTATGGGTACAAACATTTCATAAGTATGTAAGTCGATGAATTAATTTCAGAGGCAGTGGCCATCCTGTTTCAAAAGTATGAGCGTCTGTCTGTTTAGGTACTTCTAGGGCACTCATCAACATAGTGTCTGAATGCTTCAAAAATTCTACAGTGAACACATCAAAGGAAAGTTTCTTCAACACATGTTGAAACAAAGGTAGAGATCACAATGGATTTAGCAAGGCAGATCATGTATTTTAGTATCTAAAAACTTGACAGTGAAGTGAAAACAACTAAGAAAGATCAGTAGGCGGTGAAGATTCCTCAGCGATAGCTTAAAATAATTTACAAGGAATATCCTGTTAATTGTGATACTGATAAACTTCAAACACATGCATACTAAAATAAGTATCAAAAACCAAAATGGTAAATGAAACATGCAGGTCCATGGTATAACACAACCGATTTCAGTGGAGTTTTACCAGCTACAATTTTGATCCAATGAGCTATGTTTGTTTAAAAATCTGAAAATCTTCAAATCCTTCCTCACCTATAAACTGGCAATCTTCCCCTCCTCTATATGTGAGGACACTACAAGCTCATCTACATTGGAAAGTTGTACTGCTTTAATTATATCAGTATAGTTAAAAAGATATAATCCTCTTAGTGTGGATGCAGTTATATTGGTATAAAGGTGCTTTATACTAGTATGGCTTTTCCCATATAGGAGATGGAATAACTATATCACAAAAGTCACTTTTATATTGGTGTAACTGTGTCCACTCTAGGTTTTTTTACTAGTATAACTATACTGATTAAAAAAAAAAAAAATCCCTAGTGAAAACAGTTATACCAGTAAAGCTACCTCTTTCATGGCTGAAGATGTGGGAGGAGAGAACTCCCTGTAGCCAGACGGCACGAAAGGAAGACAACAGCCCTGCTGTATCTAGAAAAGATATGCACTAAGTGTTTTTAAAGCCCTGACTGTGCCCAGAAAGGTTACTGTCATTTGAAGCTCGCATAATTACCCCCTTCAAATAATTAAACCTTATAAAGATATACTGATTTTTTTTAGCAGATTTCTGTTTTACTCCTCCAACACTGAAAAATCAACGGGAAAAAAATACTATGTTGGTGGATCACAGCAAAATAGAGCTGCTGCCCAAAATTGACCAGGGCCCAATCCTGCTTTCCTGGAAGCCAATAAAAGTTTTGCCACTGATTTCCAAAGGCCCAGAATTAGTCCCTCTCTCTGTTAAGTCATGGGGCAATGCATATGCAATACCTGTGAGGAGTCTACGCAAAAATTAAATCTAAAATTAATGCTTACACAAAAATGGTCCATGTGTTTCCTACCACACACACAGCAGCTGGGAGAAGATCAATTTCTTTAGGTAGAACATCAATTTCTTTATCCTGTGTTTTGGTGTGAACGCACCAGAGAGGTAATGACATAGTACTAAGAATAAGAAAATCTGAGTTCCAGATCACTTAATCTATGCTCCAGTTTCCTTGTCTGTAAAATGTGGATAATACTTGCCACCTACTTTACTGAGCTGTTGTGAATTTTACTATTTGTGAGGCATTCAGATGCTACAGTAATGAGTACCACAGAAATGCCTCTAATTTTTTGTAAGTGTCTTGTTCCTTTTGAGTCCTCTTATTAAGAGAAGGAACTCATTTTCTCTCTGGAATTCAATATTAGTTTTATAATTAAATGTCATTATCATACAACCATAAAATAAAATTGGGCATGATGTTCCAGCAATGATGAAAGGAGAAGTATTCTATGAACATGCTCTGTAAAATTATAAAATAATCCGAAACCCACATTGGAGTTGGTGTGGATGGTTTGCATCATGAAGTGCCACTGTTTCTGTAGTTCTTGCATTTCTTTTGACATTTTGGTGCCTTCAGTGTTGGTCTTGAATCCTCTTCTGGAGAATTAATGCTTTTTTAGCCATCCACCCTACTTAAAAGTTAAGATAAAATTACGAACAGGCTTGGGCATGGTTATGTGAAAATTTTTCTTGTTTGAAACAGAAATATTTAGTTTATTATAGATTTTAATGTTACATGTAAAACATATAAAATGTAATGTAGTAATCTAAATTCCTGATAACTCTCCTGAGACATCCCCAAGTCCAGAAAGATTATTTCTCATTGTTCAAGTATCACGAATATAAAATGTCTCTGACCTTCTTAATTTATATCATAAATCCTGTACTTAACAGTAATAATGTACCCAAATACCCGTAGGAACTCAGTTCTATCTATTTAAGCATTATACCACATTCATTTCTGCCTGAACAACTAATAATTTCTGAAGGTTACATTAATGAGGATATATGCACCTGTATATGGCCTCATATCTACAGCTAAAATCAAACACCATTCAACATTACAAATTAATGTATAGAGCAGAGGGAAGCTGCTTTCAAACAGTTTGAACATACATTATAAGCTCCTGAAACTTAAAGGGACAGCATCAACTTAAAATTGCATATCTGAAAGTTTATCCTATTATTCCTGAAAGGAACACTATAATTGAAAGATTAGAAAACATTTTACCTTTAGTTTTCTGAAAGTTTACCTTGAAATTTTACATCACTTTGTCTATAATCAATTTCACCACACAGTACTCAGTTTCCTCTTGTTTGTATAAGCCTTTCACACAGCAAGAAGGGGGAAAAAAATTGAAGTGGAAGATGTAAATCTTGGCAGAGGGATAGTACATGAAACTACTTTTAATCTTTGAACTGACTAGATTTCAAATTGACTATATCTCCTTGCATGTTCACTTTTTTTAAAATTACACAATTAGCGCTGTTCCACGTGAGGTTTCAAATGTGTTTTACCAGTAGATTAAATTTAAAATATAGTCAGTGTCTTCCAAAATCACGTTTCCTTTGAAATTTAAAAGCAAAGTACGATATTATTTTTTAGAGTAACAGCCGTGTTAGTCTGTATTCGCAAAAAGAAAAGGAATACTTGTGGCACCTTAGAGACTAACCAATTTATTTGAGCATAAGCTTTCGTGAGCTATAGCTCACTTCATCGGATGCATAGTATCTTTTAGCGAATATTATTTTTACTGACAAACCATGAGTTCAAAAACATTATTAGGGCTGATGCAATCACAATGGGAAGTTATAAAATTAAGTATTCAATAATTAGCAGAAGTGTGGATCTAAATTCTATTATCCTAGTTGTTAATGTTAAGAGGGGAAACCTACCAGGTACTATTACAAAAACTGCCTACGAGCCCTGACAAAAATTCTTATTAAGTATTGTCTGAGAGTCTCCAGAGACTTATTCTATCTAGAATGAAACTAATGCTCTGTAGTTTGAAAAATATATAGTAGTGATGAGAGGCTCCAAGATGCATGTACTGATATGGTCTGTAGGAGGAGATTTCTCTCTGCCTATTTCAGCATTCAAATTAAGCCATGTCTACACTACAGTGACTATAGTTGCATAGCTATGGTGCCCTGACTAAGGCTATGTCTACACTACACAGCTTTTAGCGACATGGCTGTGTCATTTCAGCTGCGCCGCTAAAAGGGTTTGTCGGCAGGAGAGAGAGCTCTTCTGCCAACAAAAAACTTCCAACCCCAATGCGCAGCGTTTGCTTTGCTGGCAGGAGAGTGCTCCTGCCACCAAAGCGCTGTTCACACCGGCGCTTGTCGTCCGCAAAACTTTTGTCTTTCAGGGTGTGTGGTTTTTTTACACCTCTGAAAGACAAACGTTTCGTGGTTCAGTTGCCAGTGTAGACAAAGCCTAACACCGTAGCACAGACACGGGTTTTTCTGTCGCTGCAGAAAACACCACCAGAAAACAGAAAACACCACCATAGGTGCTGGAACTAAGGATTCTGACTTGAAGTGGTTTCCATCATATACAGGGATTACAGTGTGGTTCAACAGCTCTCAGCACCCCTGAACTCCACCTCCTTGAGTAACAGAGCTAGGTCTAGGGAAAGCATCCTTTGATTGACCTAGCTGTGTATATATACAGTGAGGGTTTGGTCGGCAAGTCCGCACCGAGGCTTTGATTGGCATTGCTGTGGCACTGGGCTGTGGATTTTTCACCCCCCTAAATGCCTTGGCTGTACTGACCTAAATTTTAAGTGTAGCTCAAGCTTAATGGGCAGCGTGGGCTGGTTCCTCGGGGGAGCACACACACTGCTGGGGCTGGGGGTCCAGGAGAAGAGACTGGAACAGACAGAGACAGGAGGCCCCGTTGGGGACGGAGCTCTCTTGCAGAGCGGCGGGCGCGAGGAGAAAGGCTTTGGGGGCAAAACCGTCCCAGACACCCCCTCCCCGCGCTCTGGCACGCCGAGGAGGGGCGCCAGGGAGCGGGAGTTCCCCGGAGCTGGGAGCAGCAGCTGGGCTGGGCCCCGAGAAGGGCGGGGAGGGGACTGACGGTGGGACAAGCCTCTTCCTGGGGACCAGGCGGGCTGGCCTCTCCCGGCGGCTCGGCGGGCACGGGGGGCGGGATCCCCACCCCTGCCGCCGCCGCCCGATGCCAGGGGCCGGGCGGCTTCCCGCCTCCGGGCGAGGAGGCTTCTCGCGAAGTCCCCAGCGGGCGGCGCGCGGCCCAGGCGGCGCCGATCCCCCTACCTCAGAGGCCGGCTCCCCATTCCAGCCGCGGCAGCCGCCTCCGCGCCCCCTCCAGCCTCCGCCCGGCTCGGCCTGGCAGGCGGATGCTGCGTCTGGGACAGCCGGGCCTGCAGGCAGCTGACGAGCGAGGCGGGGCTGCGGCTGCTGCTGCGGCTGCTGCTGCTGCTTGCAACTGCCACTTCCCCCGGCTGGGTTGGGAGGCGCCGCTGCTGTGATGTGCAACAGGCCGCTCCCAAAGCAGATGCCTCCTGCCTACGTGTGAAAGCTAAAATAAGGACGTGGGGGGCGGGGCGGCACAGGACCTGAGGAGACACTGTCGGTGCTGGTCTAGCAGGCCCATCACATACAAGGCACTTCCATGGGCCCGGCATGTTCACATACAACATGGCACGGTTGCAGCCGCACATGTGGCACTGGTGTGTCTCCAGAGAACATTGCCTGCCCGTGCCATAGTATGGGGGTGGGGGGTGCACACCGCTGGCAGGATCAGAGGGAGTGGAGCGGGGGAAGGCCAATCGGATACACCAAATGCAAACGTCTTGCTCAGCCCATGCCAGTGCCTTGTGTGGAAACATAGCAAGCCCATGACAATGTCATGTATGGAGCACACAAGTGCCATGCGTGACAAGTCCTTTCCAGTGTTACCTATAGAGACACCCCAGTGCCACACGTGTTGGCACACCAGTGCCACATATGTGAACATGCAAGGCTCATGTAAATGCCTTGTGTGTGTGTAAAAAGAAAAGGAGTACTTGTGGCACCTTAGAGACTAACCAATTTATTTGAGCATGAGCTTTCGTGAGCTACAGCTCACTTCATCAGATGCATACCGTGGAAACTGCAGCAGACTTTATATATACACAGAGAATATGAAACAATACCTCCTCCCACCCCACTGTCCTGCTGGTAATAGCTTATCTAAAGTGATCATCAGGTTGGGCCATTTCCAGCACAAATCCAGGTTTTCTCACCCTCCACCCCCCCACACAAATTCACTCTCCTGCTGGTGATAGCCCATCCAAAGTGACAACTCTTTACACAATGTGCATGATAATCAAGTTGGGCCATTTCCTGCACAAATCCAGGTTCTCTCACTCCCTCACCCCCCTCCAAAAACCCACCCCCATACACACACAAACTCACTCTCCTGCTGGTAATAGCTCATCCAAACTGACCACTCTCCAAGTTTAAATCCAAGTTTAACCAGAACATCTGGGAGGGGGGGGGGGGTGTAGGAAAAAACAAGAGGAAATAGGCTACCTTGCATAATGACTTAGCCACTCCCAGTCTCTATTTAAGCCTAAATTAATAGTATCCAATTTGCAAATGAATTCCAATTCAGCAGTTTCTCGCTGGAGTCTGGATTTGAAGTTTTTTTGTTTTAAGATAGCGACCTTCATGTCTGTGATTGCGTGACCAGAGAGATTGAAGTGTTCTCCGACTGGTTTATGAATGTTATAATTCTTGACATCTGATTTGTGTCCATTTATTCTTTTACGTAGAGACTGTCCAGTTTGACCAATGTAAATGGCAGAGGGGCATTGCTGGCACATGATGGCATATATCACATTGGTGGATGTGCAGGTGAACGAGCCTCTGATAGTGTGGCTGATGTTATTAGGCCCTGTGATGGTGTCCCCTGAATAGATATGTGGGCACAGCTGGCAACGGGCTTTGTTGCAAGGACAGATTCCTGGGTTAGTGGTTCTGTTGTGTGGTGTGTGGTTGTTGGTGAGTATTTGCTTCAGGTTGCGGGGCTGTCTGTAGGCAAGGACTGGCCTGTCTCCCAAGATTTGTGAGAGTGTTGGGTCATCCTTTAGGATAGGTTGTAGATCCTTAATAATGCGTTGGAGGGGTTTTAGTTGGGGGCTGAAGGTGACGGCTAGTGGCGTTCTGTTATTTTCTTTGTTAGGCCTGACCTGTAGTAGGTAACTTCTGGGAACTCTTCTGGCTCTATCCATCTGTTTCTTTATTTCCGCAGGTGGGTATTGTAGTTGTAAGAAAGCTTGACAGAGATCTTGTAGGTGTTTGTCTCTGTCTGAGGGGTTGGAGCAAATGCGGTTGTATTGCAGAGCTTGGCTGTAGACAATGGATCGTGTGGTGTGGTCAGGGTGAAAGCTGGAGGCATGCAGGTAGGAATAGCGGTCAGTAGGTTTCCGGTATAGGGTGGTGTTTATGTGACCATTGTTTATTAGCACTGTAGTGTCCAGGAAGTGGATCTCTTGTGTGGACTGGACCAGGCTGAGGTTGGTGGTGGGATGGAAATTGTTGAAATCATGGTGGAATTCCTCAAGGGCTTCTTTTCCATGGGTCCAGATGATGAAGATGTCATCAATATAGCGCAAGTAGAGTAGGGGCTTTAGGGGACGAGAGCTGAGGAAGCGTTGTTCTAAATCAGCCATAAAAATGTTGGCATACTGTGGGGCCATGCGGGTACCCATAGCAGTGCTGCTGATCTGAAGGTATACATTGTCCCCAAATGTGAAATAGTTATGGGTAAGGACAAAGTCACAAAGTTCAGCCACCAGGTTAGCCGTGACATAATCGGGGATAGTGTTCCTGACGGCTTGTAGTCCATCTTTGTGTGGAATGTTGGTGTGTGTGTGTGTGTGTGCATGTTATATCAGTACTGACTGTGTCCTGTCCCTCCAAATGTCACTATTTTTAGCTTTCACATGTTGACAGGAGGCATGTGCCTTTATGAAGATTTTTAACTCATGACAGCAGCTCTGATCTCCCCAGTCAATCAAAAGTGTCCTTGTTATTTTACTTTGTCTAAACTACTGCATTTGTAAAATGCCCACCTCATCCTATCCAGCCAAATTATGTTTTGGCTCTTGGCACACTGCAAAATGTAAGTTTCATTTGGAAATCTGTGCAGATGGCATAATAGGCTGGCGAAACTTAGCCGAGGCAGCAAGTGGGGAGGAGGGCAAGCTGTTGTTAGTAAGCTTGCAGGAGATGAGATTTGGTTTGCAGAGAAGTGGTGTTGCCGGCACAGAGTGCCCGAGGCAAGCAACAGCTGGGTTCGTTGCCTGGTGTGCGTCGCGCCAATGACCACAACGGGGTGGAGAAGCAGAGAGATTTATTTGGAGCTCCAAATAGGGTGCAGGGAGACTGAGCTATCTCAAATCCTGCCCCAGTGCAGCAGATTCCAATATACATTTTATACCTTTTCCTACTTCACTACACAAGCTTATGCAACCAATTACCTGTTGCCCCATACAATACCGTAGCCAATCAGCTAAAGCAGCCAGTTGTGTTTTTCCTCAGTAGCATTGCCTGAGCCTTGCCTTATTTGGTCCTGTTTGTTACCAGTTTTTGCTAAACATTTCTGCCTTATCTATCTGTTTCCCAGGCCGAAGCTGGCCTTGGCTGGCGAGCTGTGTGCAAACCTGTCTGTTTGTGTGCTAGCTTCCTCAGTGTTATGCAGGATCACAGAGGTTTCAAGAAGCAAAGGGGCCTTGGTTTATCCTGGCCTAGAGCAGGAGGGCTTCATCAACACTCGTGGTCTTCCACCCTCCTGAGTTACCTAGTAGTGCCCAGTGTCCCCAACAACTCCCTCCTTTGAGAATACTCAACAAGCTTGCAACTGAGTCTTCTCATATTTCTTGGACAATAAGTGATTCAGCGTTGAGGAGTTAGAATCCTCAACAAGAGGATATAATGGGGTTTCTGTGGAGCGGGAGGCACATATCTTGTATATGAGTGCTTTACAACAGGCAAGCAAGAGGAGAATGATAATACACAACACGGCACCTGTGACCAGGAGACGAACAATGCCTCCCCCCAGGTCGGGCAGACATCCCCAGAGTGAGGCAAAGATAGTGGGCTTTCTTTCCTGGGCTTTCCACTGGTTAAGGGCCTGTTCGGCTGACAGGATGTGCTTGTTAATATCCTATGAATTTTCTGGGACATACGTACAGCATTCATCCCCAATCAGGGCACACACCCTGCCCTGTGCAGCCAAAAGGTAATCTAGGGCTTGGCGGTTTTGCAGGGACAACAACCGGAGTTGATAAAGTTCCGTGTTGAGGCTCCTCTCTATGGCCAAGGTATCGCTGGCGAACTTGGTGAGGAATACAGAGAGCTGGCGATAGAGCTTGGCCAATCTACCCACCCTGTATGCTGGGAGAAGGATCAAACTGAATCTATCTTCCTCACTAATGGGTTCGGGGGTGGCATACAGGGACCACTGATGCCAGGGACGGCCCGATGGGAGGTGGGCCGCGTTTGCAACCGAGTGGCGTTTGCTTTTATCCACCCGTCAGAAGTCTGACCAGTTGTGGGGGGTTGCCCTCCAAGGAAAGCTGGCTGCATGGTAGGGGATCTGAGAACATATCCAGCAGTGGGACAGATTATATTCCCAGGCAAAGACGATTTTGAGGGCCTCATAGGTATTTACATTCAAATTAACGGTCCCCATCCATCCCTTCTTCAGAGATGGGGAGTACCAGGCAAATGGCACCTACTATGAGGGACCTCATGGTGTATATGCCCTTGTAGCCCCGCCCCCCCGTTCTTATGTCTTTTTAAACAATAATTTGAGTCCAAGATCGTTGGAGGGTGACGTGGTGATGGGCTGGACGATCCACTGTTCCGCTGGTAGAGGAGTAGACACCACCTTCAGGCGAGAGTGATGGATCCAGTTTTTGTGTCCCTTGACCTTTGCCGCCGTGTGGGAAACCAGCAGGACGGTGTGGGGTCCCTTCCACTTCTCTTGGAGAGGCTCGTCCTTCCAGGTATGAACAAGCACGGAGTCACCTGGCTGCAAGGAGTGGACAGGGGTATCCAATGGAAGAGGCTGGAAGTCTTTGGTATACCTGCGGAGAGAAGAGAGAACAGCAGACAGAGAGCACATGTACTGAGACAAAAAAAACACACCCCATTTCCCACTCCCCTGCCAGAACCGGTGTCCCATTCATAGGCCTTGCCCTTCCAAACATAATTTCAAAGGGTCTGAGCCCTAATCTACCCTTTGGGAGAGCGCGGACATGGAGTAGGACAAGGGGTAGAGCATTGGGCCATCGCAGGGAGGCTTCTTGGCACACTTTGGTGTAGCTGCTGCAGTACTGGCCGGATCAGGCCCTTTGGTAGGAGGATCTTCCCTTCCGGAGAATGAAGCCACCCCTCTTTTTCCTGAAGACCGAGTTTGTCAGCTAGTTTCCTCTCTTCCCCAGAGTACTGAGGGGTTAAAAGCTCCCCCACTGATGGGATGAGGGTATGCATGTGGGCATCCTCAGCACGACAGCATAACCCGCCCTCCTTTGCCCCTCCATGACAATGCTGCTACCATCAATGTACTATTCATAATCTGCATTTGGGAGCGGCTGATCCTTTAAGTCCTGGCAGCTGGAGTATTGGGCATCTATGATCTCTAAACAGTTGTGTTCCTGTTCCTCTGTTTCTGGCCAAAGGGTGGCTGGGTTAAGGGAGGGGCAAGACTGCAGGGTGACCTCGGGGTTCTATAACAGCTTAGCCTGATACCGAGCAATCTGAGCCTGGGTGAGCCAGAGCCCACCCTTGGTGTCTAGCAGGGCTCGGACCATATGGGGAGTTTAGATTTGCATAACCCCTCCCAATGTTAGCTTCCTCAAGCACTAGGGCAGTAGCTGCGACCGCCCGTAAACATGCCGGCCAACCCTTTGCAACCTGATCCAGTTGCTTAGAAAAATAAGCCACGGGATGTTTCCAGGTCCCTAACAATTGGGCTAGCACTCCCAGGGCCACCCCTTTTCGTTAGAGATCCGGCAGACCCAGGGCTGGAGCTTCCATCAGCTTCCTTTTTAGGATTTTAAATGCCCTGTCGGCTTCTGGGGACCAGTGAAAGGGGTCGTGATCCGTTCCCTTGACACAGTCATTTAACGGTTTAGCCCATAGTCCAAACTCTGGGATCCAGATCTTGCAAAAGCCTGCCATACCCAGAAAAGCTCTGAGCCGTTTACGAGTGCTTGGGGTAGAGACTTGACAGATAGCTTCCTTTCTTTCGCTTGAAAGCTGACGCTCCCCTTGCCTTAGCTGTAACCTGATTCCGCTCCACCTCAGACAACAGGGTTCTCAGGAAGATATTACAGTCATCCCAATCCGGCTTGTGACTACTGAGGTACCCCTCAAAGACGGAAATAAACCGGCTTGGGTTCGTGGAGAATTCCCCAGCTTGTGTTTTAAAAGCTGCTAGGTCTATTGGATTGAATGGCACATGGGTGTAAACTTGCATGGTGGTAGCCTGATGTCTGTCTGCCCCTGGGTGAGCCACAACAGTCTTGGTAAGCAAAGGATAGAGTCCCACCGAGGGGGCAATCTCTGTAACCCGAGGCATCCGTGGGGGTGTGGGGGCCGAAGGGGACACCGAATCTGCCATTACAACAGTGGGGGGGGTCTGGGGGCTATCATTAGCTACTACCGGTCCTGTCGGAGTCAAATTACAGCTCTGTAGAATGTCTGTTCTATCTCTTAAAGCCATAAACGCTTGTGCATACAGATGTTCATTCCATTTACCCGTTCGCTCACAAAACAAAACTAATTGGAGGATCGTATTATAATTGATTGATCCTCCCGGTGGCCACCGTTCCTGGTCCTCTAGCCGATATTGAGGCCAGTCTACTGTACAAAACCTTTTCAATTTGCTTTTAGTCATTGGATCTGATCCAAACGTTTTCCTGTTTGCTAGAATGCATTCTAGGGGCGTACACTGTGCCCTGCCTGTAGTACTCTGTCCCTGTCCCTGTCCCGAATGACTCTGGGTGTCCCCAGATCTTAACAGAGAAAGTCCAGCCCACTGGACTGTTCCTACCTTTTCCACAGGACCGGTTCCTCACCGATGCCTGCAGTTGCTTCTCCACTATAGGGGCGCGTTGCACCGTTGTGCCCTCCAGGGTCGAGCAAATCGCGTCTGCTCTGAGGCCTCCCAATGAACTCACCGGTGTGTGCTGGGTGTCAGTTGTCGCCGCAATCCTCGACCGCCGGGAGGGGTCTGGGCAAGGCTAAATAGCAGCCTTGAGGCCCACCCAGGGACGTCAAGAACTGTTGCCGGCACAGAGTGCCCGAGGCAAGCAACAGCTGGGTTTGTTGCCCGGTATGCATCGCGCCAATGACCACAACGGGGTGGAGAAGCAGAGAGATTTATTTGGAGCTCCAAATAGGGCGCAGGGAGACTGAGCTGTCTCAAATCCTGCCCCAGTGCAGCAGATTCCAGTATACATTTTATACCTTTTCCTACTTCACTACACAAGCTTATGCAACCAATTACCTGTTGCCCCATACAATACCGTAGCCAATCAGCTAAAGCAGCCAGTTGTGTTTTTCCTCAGTAGCATTGCCTGAGCCTTGCCTTATTTGGTCCTATTTGTTACCAGTTTTTGCTAAACATTTCTGCCTTATCTATCTGTTTCCCAGGCCGAAGCTGGCTTTGGCTGGCGAGCTGTGTGCAAACCTGTCTGTTTGTGTGCTAGCTTCCTCAGTGTTATGCAGGATCACAGAGGGTTCAAGAAGCAAAGGGGCCTTGGTTTATCCTGGCCTAGAGCAGGAGGGCTTCATCAACACTCGTGGTCTTCCACCCTCCCGAGTTACCTAGTGTAGTGCCTAGTGTCCCCAACAGTGGGGAAAGATCCCTAATGTGGGATACAGCTTCACTCCTGAAATAAAGAAAACTCTGGGGTGGATGGTAGCAGCCTGCTAGACAATGACAGACAGCACACTCCATAACAGAAGTGTACAGTATTGCCAAGTCCAGACATTCAAAAACCATGTCAGATCCTTTAAAAAAAATCATACAATTGTCTTAAAAATCATGAGGTTTTTTTTTTAAACTGGGGTTTATTTTATTTGCTATTTGATTTGTGAGCCTTTCAGTACACTCTGGTAACATTTTCAATTTTTTTTCAAAAATTAGAGATATAAAGTTATTTAAAAATCATAAATAAAGGCTGAGCTGCTCATGTAATCCCTCTTTACTCCCGGAACTTGGCCTTTAAGTAGAACACCAAACATCATGAGACTCCTAATAAAGTCGTGCAAGTTGGCAAAACAAGATATAGAGTGGGAAGAATTTTGGTAAGGAACTTGGTATGATATTGTAATGAATGGGCTAGAATAAGGATGGATCACTGCCCTTGAGGAATTCCACCATGATTTCAACAAATTCCATCCCACCATCAACCTCAGCCTGGTCCAGTCCACACAAGAGATCCACTTCCTGGACACTACAGTGCTAATAAACAATGGTCACATAAACACCATCCTATACTGGAAACCTACTGACCGCTATTCCTACCTACATGCCTCCAGCTTTCACCCTGACCACACCACACGATCCATCGTCTACAGCCAAGCTCTGCGATACAACCGCATTTGCTCCAACCCCTCAGACAGAGACAAACACCTACAAGATCTCTGTCAAGCTTTCTTACAACTACAATACCCACCTGCGGAAGTGAAGAAACAGATTGACAGAGCCAGAAGAGTTCCCAGAAGTCACCTACTACAGGACAGGCCTAACAAAGAAAATAACAGAACGCCACTAGCCGTCACCTTCAGCCCCCAACTAAAACCCCTCCAACGCATTATTAAGGATCTACAACCTATCCTGAAGGATGACCCAACACTCTCACAAATCTTGGGAGACAGGCTAGTCCTTGCCTACAGACAGCCCCGCAACCTGAAGCAAATACTCACCAACAACCACATACCACACAACAGAACCACTAACCCAGGAATCTGTCCTTGCAACAAAGCCCGTTGCCAGCTGTGCCCACATATCTATTCAGGGGACACCATCACAGGGCCTAATAACATCAGCCACACTATCAGAGGCTCGTTCACCTGCACATCCACCAATGTGATATATGCCATCATGTGCCAGCAATGCCCCTCTGCCATTTACATTGGTCAAACTGGACAGTCTCTACGTAAAAGAATAAATGGACACAAATCAGATGTCAAGAATTATAACATTCATAAACCAGTCGGAGAACACTTCAATCTCTCTGGTCACGCAATCACAGCCATGAAGGTCGCTATCTTACAACAAAAAAACTTCAAATCCAGGCTCCAGCGAGAAACTGCTGAATTGGAATTCATTTGCAAATTGGATACTATTAATTTAGGCTTAAATAGAGACTGGGAGTGGCTAAGTCATTATGCAAGGTAGCCTATTTCCCCTTGTTTTTTCCTACCCCCCCGCCCCAGACGTTCTGGTTAAACTTGGATTTAAACTTGGAGAGTGGTCAGTTTGGATGAGCTATTGCCAGCAGGAGAGTGAGTTTGTGTGTGTGTGTGTGTTTCCGGGGGGGGGTGTGTGTGTGTGTGTGTGTGTGTGAGAAAGCCTGGATTTGTGCTGGAAATGGCCCACCTTGATTACCATGCACATTGTAGGGAGAGTGGTCACTTTGGATGAGCTCTTACCAGCAGGAGAGTGAGTTTGTGTGTGTATGGGGGTGGGGGGGGGTGAGAAAACCTGGATTTGTGCTGGAAATGGCCCACCTTGATTATCATGCACATTGTAGGGAGAGTGGTCACTTTGGATGAGCTCTTACCAGCAGGAGAGTGAGTTTGTGTGTGTATGGGGGTGGGGGGGGTGAGAAAACCTGGATTTGTGCTGGAAATGGCCCACCTTGATTATCATGCACATTGTAGGGAGAGTGGTCACTTTGAATAAGCTATTACCAGCAGGAGAGTGAGTTTGTGTGTGTGGTTTTTGGAGGGGGGTGAGGGAGTGAGAGAACCTGGATTTGTGCAGGAAATGGCCCAACTTGATTATCATGCACATTGTGAAGAGAGTGGTCACTTTGGATTGGCTATTACCAGCAGGAGAGTGAGTTTGTGTGTGTGTGTGGGGGGGGGGGGGCGGAGCATGAGAAAACCTGGATTTGTGCTGGAAATGGCCCAACTTGATGATCACTTTAGATAAGCTATTACCAGCAGGACAGTGGGGTGGGAGGAGGTATTGTTTCATGGTTTCTGTGTGTATATAATGTCTTCTGCAGTTTCCACGGTATGTATCCGATGAAGTGAGCTGTAGCTCACGAAAGCTCATGCTCAAATAAATTGGTTAGTCTCTAAGGTGCCACAAGTACTCCTTTTCTTTTTGCGAAGACAGACTAACATGGCTGTTACTCTGAAACCTGCCTACTACTGGATGCTCTTGGAACTGCTGAACTACATATTGTTAATCCTGCAACTTCTAGAGCTACAAAATTTTCTGCCTTCAGAGTAGGAGTAGCTGAGGGTTTTCCCAATGCTGCTGTGAATTTCTGAGTGGTTTAGTATGAAGTATAGTGAAATGGAAGTTGCTGGGTGTTTATGGGTTCATTACGCTGGTGGCAGATGCAGGATCTGAATGCCCGAATTTTCCTTTATTAGTTCCTTATGCTCTATAGACGTTTTAGTGCTAAGTATGTTCAGAAATGTGCAAAATATTCAAGTTTCTGATTAGCACTTTTTAGTCATCATTGAGATTGTTGCAAAACTGAAAATAATTGGTTTCACTATTTTTAAAAAAAATTGCCAATGAAAATAGAATTTTTTTTATTAGATTTAAAAATTCTTCCATAGTGTTTGTAACCGAAACATCGCAGAGTTGTGTTAGGGCATGGGAACCTGACAGTGAAACTGATTGATCACGAGAGTGAAACTGACCTATCTAGTTTAACTATCCCAGTTCAGTGAAATGAAAAAGTAAATAGTCCAGCTCGTGAAAAGTAAATTAGATTTTTAAAATTCATTTTGCACCCTGATACTTCAAGGAGTTTCACAGAGGATTGGGGCTTTAGCAATCAAAGGTGGTTAGTAACATAGATGAAAACTTTTTTTAAAAAAAATACATGACCGTATACTGCCCTTTTAATATGCACACTATATTGGGGGGCAGAAAATCCTTTCAAGTTCCCTTGCATATTCTGTATAGATTCTGCAACAGTCTTGTTAAAATAAAATGAAGCTTTATGAATGAGCCGCTTTAACAGACTCAATGGAACCCTGTGCCGTTGAAGAGACCTATTGACTTCAGTCAGACTGTACAGGTGTAAGGATCTGTCCATTTATTAAATTGAAGGATGGGGGCCTAAATCAGCTCATAATTTGCTCCACTGCCTATATTAGGCTCTGGACTCAAAGATGCACTGCAAAAAAGAAATACTCAAAGACAGGAGTGAGAGAGAGAGAGAAAGGTAAGAGTGTTTTGCTAAGACTACTAAAAATATTCATATCTGACATTATTAAAGGGTATGCAGTGCTGTTGGAGCCATGTTGGTTCTCCAGAATATTAGAGAGACAAGCTGGGTCAGCAGCTAATATCATTTATTGGACCAACTTCTGTTGGTGAGCGAGACAAGCTTTTGAGCTTACACAGAGCTCTTTTTCAGGTCTGGGAAATGTCAGTGTCACAGCTAAATATAAAGTGGAACAGTTTGTTTAACATAGTAGTTAACACATATTTCAAGGGATCATTCAAGGTGAAGTGGCCTGTTAACATCTCTCCAGTCACGGGGGAGGGAGGGGTTGTAGATGCTTGTAATAAATCCAGTGACTCTATTCAGTCCATGATATTTACTAGCAAAGTTATGAATTTAAACTTCCAGGCTCATCTTTTGAAGGTGTGCAGGTTTCCTTTCAGGATGAGGACTGAGAGGTCGCATATAGAGGGAATGCTTTGTGAAAAAGTTTCATCCAGAGGTGATGTTGTGTTTTTGTCTTTTATCATTTTCAGAAGACCCATTGGGAGGCATGTGGCTGCCAGAGCCCTCTTGTGGGGGTTGGGAGAGGAGAGGTACCAGGCTCAGTGTAGGGTAGTGACCACCCTGGAGCTTCTGAATAACTTGGATGGTGAGGAGAGTCAGAATACCAGGATTCTCTCTCTGAAGATGGTGAAAGATAAGTGGATGGGAGGTGGGTCTGAGGGGAGCAGGATGAATCTGCTGGGGCAGCACAGGGGTTCAAGCACCCACATCTGAACCCAAATTTCTGGGACCCCATGGATTTTGGTTTGGAACCAGAATAAAAAGTGCCTGGAGAAGTTTGGATTCAGGGATTTGAATCCCTATGTTTTTTCCCTTTCAGATCTGAGGTTTTTGATTTGCCTCTTCTCTGCTGGATAGGTGGCTCCCCCAGCCCTACCCCAGGTAACCGTAATCTGTCCCAAAACATCCCTGTAATTTTCAACAATATAATAGCAAACAAGCTGATAGCAGTGACGACTGATTCCTGAACCATTCCTTCCTGGCTACAGCAGTACATAAGATTACACTGGGAGGAGTTTTTCTTCAGCCATTGTGGAGGAGGGGGAAAGCAGGGAGGGGGAAAAGGAGTCATTCTTATGTCTCCTAGCAACAAAAATGCTGTCACCTTGGCTACCAGGCTGAGAAGTGAAAGGCAGAGTGTCAGAGAAGTTCACTTGCATTAGGAGCTGCAGCCAGGCAGGAAGGTGGATAAGAAGCAAACCAGGTACCGAATCTCCTCTGCCCCGTTCCTCTCCCTCCCCCCCTCCGCCTCCCCAAAAAAACTAAATTAGGAAGAGGCTTAGTGGGCATTGTCTGTCTCTCTGTCTCCTTCACACTTTGATGTTTGTTCACTTTTCACAGCAATAAATGTGTGTGAAATTGTTTACTTAAACCCACAAATTTGGGGCATTCGAAAAGGAGTAGGTGGGAGGCAGCGTGGAAGGGAAGGGGAAAGAATATGGGGTAGGTGGGGGGGAGAAAGGAGCTTGGCATGGAAGGAAGCAGAGAAGAGACCTGGGGGTGGGAGCAGTGGAAGCTAGAGAGCTTAAGGAAGCAGGTGAGTGGAAGAAAGCTTGGGACAGCTGGAGGGGGATAGAAGAGAGTTTGAGATGAGGTGCAGGGAAAAAGTGAGCTTGAAGTGGGGTAGAAAAGGAAGAGAGCTTGTGTAGCAGGGAGAAGAGATCTTAGTGTGGGCAGCATGGGAGAGGGAGAAGACAACTTGAGGAAGAGACAGGTGGAAGGAGTTTGAAGAGAGCTGTTTCCTTCCAGCTGTTGGGATGTCTGGAAGGCAGGCATCTATTTTAACACTTTCTCTAGTCTCCTGAATGGAAACTCTGTCCTGAAACTATTTCCCTAATTTTCTGTATGCAGGTAGCTAATACGAGCTCATTTATTTTAAGAAAAATATTGACCTAATCTGTACATTTTAACAAACAAGAAACAATTTGACCAAAGTTTACAATGAAGCCAACACAGACTCCAAGGCTCCTGAGGGTAAGTGAGTGATTTATTGTTGGGGCTCTGTGAAGTATTCACAATGAAATTTGAAAACCTTGAACACAATTGGCACTTTATCATTAAGGATTCTTCACGATCCTTACTGCTGGTTACAGATCAGAGTGTTCAAAGAAGCTCCATGTGGTTAAATATTAATCACACGTTAGCCTCTGTAAAGTATTCCCTCTGAAAAGGTAATATAGCTCAAGCACACTGTTAAAAGGATATTAATTTTTGGAATGGCTTTTATAGCATGTCAAGAGCTGCCTTAGCAGGAATATTCACTTTCCTACCAACTCCTGGAACTTTAAGGAAGAACAAACTCCTAATAAACTCTATTGTTTGTTCACTTTAAAAACAAACAAACAAACAAAAAACGCCAATAAATTCTGCAGTCTTTAATCAAGTGAAATTCCTGATGACTTCAGTGGAGTTTTGCTTGATTAAGGACCATGGAGTCTGGCCCAAAACTATGATTTATCTTGTATATTTGTGTGCTGGAGAATAGTCTATGGAGGTCAATCAGCTTCCTTCTTTTATAAATCCGATTTATAAATGAGCTCTTCACTGGGTGTCAAAAAAGAAGGAATTTGATTGGCTGTATACAGTTGGGACTGTCTCTCTGCTATAGCCACATGGATCAAGAGTCAATAGCCTCTTGCTACAAAATGTATCAAAGAACCATCCTATAGAAATAATAATACATTCTGGAAGTGTAATTATAACTGATAATACGTGCCCTTTTGATGGTGATTTAATGCACTGGCCTTCAAATACAGTGCACTTGAATGTTACATGTTTCTGGTATCACTTACCCATCTGCTGTAGTTGGGTTTTATGGCTCTTTTAAGGGATATAGACTTGGAAGAATCCAAACAATAGTTGTTGCAGTATGGTACTATAGCTTTCTGTAATCCTTTAATGTGCTTCCTAGCTCCATATGGAATGTTACCTGTGTTTATATATATATATATATTTGGGCTGTCAAGTGGTTAAAAAAATTAATCACTATTAATCGCATTGTTAAACAATAATAGAATAACATTTATTTCAATATTTTTGGATGTTTTCTACATTTTCAAATATATTGATTTCAATTACAACACAGAATACAAAGTGTAAAGTGCTCACTTTATATTTATTTTTGATTACAAGTATTTGCACAGTAAAAAAACAAAACAAAAAAGTATTTTTCAATTCGCCAAATACAAGTACTATAGTGCAATCTCTTTATCATGAAAGTTGAACTGTTGAACTTACAAATGTAGAATTATGTACAAAAAAACTTGCATTCAAAAATAAAACAATGTAAAATTTTAGAGCCTGCGAGTCCACCATTCTTTGCTGCTAGTTTCGTTTTATATAATTTCCTTGGGCACCTCCTGAACCCTGCACACAGAGAAGAAATTATAAGAGGGGGAAATGTATTGAGAAAATTCCACATGGAATGCCAGAAAGCTGTCTCAGCACATCAGCCCCTCAAGGGGGCTGCTGAGGAAATGTTTCTGTGACTTGGTAAATGTTCTGAAATCCACATTTCAGAGTAGCAGCCGTGTTAGTCTGTGTTCGCAAAAAGAAAAGGAGTACTTGTGGCACCTTAGAGACTAACAAATTTATTTGAGCATAAGCTTTCGTGAGCTACAGCTCACTTCATCGGATGCATTCAACCCACACTGAAATCCTATGGGTTTTAGTGCACATGTGAAGAGCCCATCCCTCTACTCTGTTTTCTGTTCTTCTCTATCCTGGCAGCACAGTGTCCTTTGGAGTTGTAAAGTTCTTGACTCCCTGAATTGAAATTGAAATAATTTTTGAACTCTAATTTCCTTCGCCCAGTAAAAGCCCTGTATTTACCTTTTGCATTTCACTCAACTTAAACAAGCATTAGTCAGTTTCACTTTCTGGTATACATTCACTGTTACAATGCTGCAATATTTAGTTGGTTCCAAACCTGCTAGAGCAAACATTCAAAGCAAAACAGGTGTGGTGGCTGACTGGTTCAGGTGCTTGACCAGGATCCTGAAGGGTGTGGGTCTGAGTCTTGTTTGATCTTACAGTGAAATGCTGCTTGCAGTTCACCTAGCTACAAAATGGGTATCTAATGCACAGGGAAGTCAATAGAGGTTGGAAGTCATGCTGGCCATGTCATTTCCTTGTGGTCCTGTTGGCTACTCCTAACTGTGTGAGCCATCTGTATCTTGAGGCAGACTTTGATAAACACTTTAATATTTTTTCTAACATGAGCACTTTGTTGTTGTTGTTTTTAATGAAACCTAAATTTTGGAATATCAGCTTTTGCTCCAGAGTTTTTATCCACGAGTGAAAGATGCTTCCAAAGTCAGGTTTTTCTTTGAAATAGACATATTTCTCCTAAGGCTGTGAAGAGGTCAAAGATGACAGTGCTGCCAGAAAACCTGATTTGCTCTGAGTAAGAATATCCGTTTTCTCTTACGTTAGAACAGTTGCAACATACTATTCTTCAAGTGACTCCATCCTCCATGAATAAAGTCCTTTGTCAAATGGTGCAGTTCAAAATCTTTTTGTAAAACATATTTTTATTCTCTCTAGTCCCAAAATAATTCTGTGTATAATATGAGTTATTCCAAAGGGATACCAGAGTTGCCACCTCTGCCGGCTTCAACCAAAACAGAACCCTCAGAACTGTATCAGGTATGTGTCATCTTTTCTCCCAAATAAAACTTTTAAGTAGAGTACTGGAATGCCTGCAGGCATTGGATATTTTCAGGTTTTAAGCTGATGATGAAGTAAAAGGGCAGGCTAGGCTGCTAATCAGGTTTTAGATTCATCTAACTCTCCCCCTTTCCAAATATTATATAATTATACAAGAGCCTAGTTACCTATGCTAGTTACATTACTGAAAACTCTTTTGAAAAGCTCTCAGCTACCATGGTGATGGGCGAGGTATAAGAAACTGAATAGAATACAGCCTGTGAACTTTCAAAAGAGATTTTAGGGAGTATGAGTGCATTTTAACAGCAGTATGAATGCCTGTTTCCTTACTGATAAGATTAACCACATCGATCATAAGAAAAACCCACAACAGGAGTTGTAATGTGGTTTTATCATCTATTGTAAATTGGCCAACTGTATCATTATCATTTTTTACTAAAGCTCATGATAGACTGGGGAAGAAAAAATGTTGCATCAGTAACACAAATGGAAGGAAGTTACTTCATGTCTTAATAATCTGCCTTTCCAGAGGTCATATGGTGATGGCCAGCTGACCAGTCATGTTTAATTGCAGCTCCCGAGGGAATGGAAAGAGAAGAGAGGGAATAGAAGGCAGGATGTCAAGAACCTATTAAAAAAAGCTATTTTAAATTATTAAAAACTTGATGCTAGTAATGATGTCATGCAAAGGGAGGTGAAAAAGCAAATAGCTATGTTTTCATTGCATTATTTTATTAGGTGAGGAAAGGTTAAGCGGGATGAAATGTGAGAAGTGGAATATGCATTTAAAATGGGAGCTATAGAAACCGTGATCTGAAGAACATTCATACTGTATAGGCATGAGCATTTCCTCTCTCTAGGTGTGAAAATATTTTGTAAGGAATCTACTACCTGATCCCATCCCACAGCCTTTATATATATGAGCCTTCCCATTAAAATTGGGACTACAGGACATAAGTTTAACAGAGGGAACAATCTAGGCGTGGTGTTCTGTCCCATCTAGTGGCACTGAGACCACTTAGAGAGAGAGATTAATGAGTCTGCTCTACAGCCTTAGCTAAGGGTCATATGGCTTTTAGCTCATGCAGTAGAGGCTTATGCACTAAGCTCTAGAGATCCCAAGTTTGATCCCACCCGCCAGCCCAGCCTGTTGGTGTTACACAAGCATTTAGGCATAAGTGTTGCAAACATTTCCTCTTCTCTCAGCTGATTAACAGAGTAGATCCCTTTATAGCACTGCTTGAAGAGGGCTTGAAGGGATAGAGAATTGGGGAGGATGAGGAAAAATTCAAAGTTACAAAAATGTAGGAAAAAAAGAGAAGAAATGAAACGGAGATGGCCTAAGATAAAGCCTATTAAATAATTTGTTGATACATGTATTGATTGATAAGGCCCCATTAAAGACATGTGTGTAAGTGTATGCAGGATCAGGCTCTAAGAGTGATACAGGATCAGGAGGATGTTATGAGAGGAAGAGACAGTGTCTCCCCAACCATAAGCGCCAACTCCTTGGGTGCTCTAGGGCTCAAGCACCCATGGGAAAAAAAATAGGGGGTGCTCAGCTCTCACCAGCCACAGCTGTTCAGTGGAGACCGCCAATCAGCTGTTTGGCAGCTGGCGGAGGTGCTCAGGAGAGGGCGCAAAGCAGCGAGTTGCTGGGGGGCTTTGGGGAGGGGCCAGAGTGGGGGCGGGAAGAGGTGGGCTGAGGGCTGGGCCTTGGGAGATGTGCTGGAGCAGGAGCGGGAAGAGGTGGAGAGGATGGAGTGTCAAGGGAGGGGCTGGGGAGACGCAGAGCGAGGGTAGGGCCTCAGGGCAGAGCGGGGGTGGAGCACTCACCGGGAAAAATAAAAATCACCTCTGTCCCCAACTGTCATTCCTGTGAGCCAGATTGGCTTGTTTGCCATATATGCTAGTCAGGCTGTGTGAAGTGACAGATTGTGTCCTCAGAAGGGGGCAGATAGATACAACTACATGATGTCTAATGACAGGTTTCAGAGTAGCAGCCGTCTTAGTCTGTATCCACAAAAAGAAAAGGAGTACTTGTGGCACCTTAGAGACTAACCAATTTATTTGAGCATAAGCTTTTGTGAGCTACAGCTCACTTCATCACTCCGATGAAGTGAGCTGTAGCTCACGAAAGCTTATGCTCAAATAAATTGGTTAGTCTCTAAGGTGCCACAAATCCTCCTTTTCTTTATGATGTCTAATGTGGCATTTCCTGGCTGCCAGCAAGGGGACTGTTTCTTCCTCTAAGTAAAGCACAGCTTCCGTGTCTGATACAGTAGCTTAGAAGGCCAGTAGTCAATTCTTCAGGGGACACAAGCTGTAGAAGCTTTTTTCTGCTGCTGAAAGCCCAACATTATTTATTTTTTTCCACAACAGTCTACATTTCAGACACATTTTCCAATTATTCAATGAAGTTCCAATAATGACTGAAATAAGTTAAGAACACCATTCGTATTTCAAGAATATTACCATATACAGTCATATAACAAATCAGTTGTTCATTCTAAATTGCCATTGTTAGAATATATTATACATCAATACAAAGTTGGAATACATGTAAAAGCATCACTATGCTGGCTATAAATCAAACCAATGAGTAAATAAAATATATACTTGATGATGAAAATCAACTAGATGTATTTTTTACATGGGTTATTCTTTAAACTGGAGAAACTAAAGAAAAATATTGGTTATGGTATTTTCATCTCAGGTTTGTGTGACTTTTACCAGTAAAATGATTCCAGAGTGTAAACATCATAACTAGTGCTGGTCTGAAAATGGAATTTCTCCCTCACAGGAAATTGCAATATTCCAAAATTTGTTTTCATCCTGAATCAGGACAAGTTGGAATCTCAAAATATTTTGTAGAAGGGAAATTCTGAAATATTTTGATTCAGATATATCAAAAGAGCCTTCTTGAAACATTTTTGATAATGCAAAACATTAGTATATAATATTAAAGATTATAGATATTAAAATAAAAGTTAAAATTCAAAAAATTAAAGGTTGAAATGAAACAAAGTCGGAATGAAACAAAATGATAAAGTAGAAACAAAATTCTCCCTTTTGAATAGTTTCAACATGTTTGCATTGATATTTTCATTGATATTTTGTATATTCATGCAAAACGCTTTGATTTTGACAACTACATTTTCAAATGGAAAATTATTCCATCAAAAAAAATTGACCAATCGTCTGATATGAATGTTGACTTTAAAAATAAACGATTTGTTTTTAGTTTACTGCTCATTTGTGTATTGCATATGATCTTCAGCATGTTGTAAAAAATCAAAATCAAAATAGGTTCATTTCACTAAGTCCACTGAAGTTGCACCAGGATACAATTGAATCCGACTGTTTTAAAAGGAGGGACCAAATGGTTCAGTGGTTTGCTCACCCACTTTCACCTCTACGGTGGTGGTTACTACAGCTTAGGATGGTAATTACCAAAAGTTGATGGCAGTTCAGTGGCCTGCATGAAATTTGTTTGGTGTTTCTCAGCGACAAAACATCCACATCACAGGAAACACCACTGGAACTGACACTGACCAACTCTCTGGGTGGCTGGTTCAGCAGACTGACTGAGGATCATGTGGTTGTGGAAAGTGATGTGCCCTTGTTTTTTCCTGCTCAAGGATGAGGCTCACTGGCAGGGCAGTGTGGGGAAGCTTGTAGTGCTGCTGCCTGCACTGTCGCTTGTCTATACCTTCATTCTTCAGGCCTGTCAATCTGGAACTTTTCATGAGTGTTATATAAACATACAGATTTTTTAAAATAGCAGTCAGTGCAAATGTGAACTGGTGTCTGTGATGTGGTAGAGCCAAGAGTTTTAGGCTGACTTCAGGCTAAGAAATAGCACTTATTCTTGTGCTAGCTACAGGAAGACACTACTTAGATAGCCCAATGACTTAATAATATTACTATTTTTCAATTTCAGCTTGTCCTTAAGAACAGCTATTATCCTCCTTTGATGCAAAGAGTGTCATGGACTTTGGCAGTTCCATTTAAAGAACAGCGTTATTACCGAAGCCCGAGTGATTCCATAGCTAATAACTACACACTTACTGCACGTGATCTAAAACTGAAAGATCTGCATAAAATGGTTCCCCCTGCAATGGCGAGAGCAACGTTGGGTTCAGTGAAGCAGAGGGCAGTCTCACCACGTATCCATACTTGCATATATTAGCACGTTGTCTAATGGTTCATTTGATCTCTGCATATTTAATTAGCAGTACAAATCTGCAGTCACTGTAATCCTGACCTTCTCTTCTATTAATCTTTCTCGGGTGAAGTTTGGATATGAAATGGCCAGAGGTTTAGCTCATAGAACTTGAGCAAGAAAGAGACCCCTGCCAGATTAGCTAATGGCTCCATGGTTAGGGCACTTATCTCGGATGCCAGAGATCCCACGTTCAGAGACTGGGCCTTAAACCTCTATGTCCTGTATCCTAATCACCAGGCTATTGGTTATTCTGAGGCAGGGTGGTATCATGTTTTATCACAAAAAATTCTGAATGTCTTGTTTTCATTTCAGTGTGGACTGAAACCAAATTTCAAAACTTCAAAATTTTTCACAGACCAGAATTCTTATTTTCCAGCAAGTCGTCAACAGTAGTCAGTAACAACAGCAGACTGATTCTTTCATAATGTGCAGGGGCAACAGAATCCTTTTATTCACCTAAGATCTCCTTCCGAGTGAAGAGCCTTCTATGGTATGCAAACACAAGGTCACAACAATTTAAAATCCACTTTTTAATTTGTGAACTTTCTTCTGAGGATTCTGGCATCTCATCATAAACCACTGCTATTGGTGAGAGATTGCTATAATGTAGTATGCTAACTTCCCATTACTTACGGTACTTTATTTGTCTACAGCTGTTGTCTGTTAATCCAGGCCCGTTGCTTCCTTTCTTTTCATCTTGGCAAATGTTTAGGAATTTGACAAAAGAGTTTCAGTATCCACTTTTTCTCTTGCACACTACTTAAGTAGGCTCTGTTTTGGTTCACTAAGCCTCTTACCATTGTTTCTTCACCTGTTTTCTTGGATTCACATGCATCTCAAATGAATAAAAGTATGTGAAATGGAAGGCTGTCATAATCAGGGACTGTTTCCTTGAAGAAAAGGCATTATATGGTGATTGATTATTTATATGTCTGAATAGCCTCTCATAACAGCCTCTTGTCCATAAATTAGTCATATATAGTGAATTTGGTAGAACTTCATATTTTATCGCACTACCTTTAGGTATTACATTGCACTACCTATATGTAAAAGTTAGAAATATAGGTCCTATTTCACGAAAGCATTCCTATTGAGGAAAACACTTAAACATTCACGTCAATGGAACTTAAGCACATGCTGAATGCTTTCCTAAACCTCAGTTCAGCAAGGTACTTCAGCATGTGTTTAAGGAAGTTGCTGAATCAGGACCCTAGCCCTCTATGTGCAGATTATATTTTTCTGTTATTTCATTTCTGTATATTTCTGTTATTTCATGTCTGTTGTAGTTAATACATGTATCTCTGCTTTGCAATAACTTGAAATAACCTTATTACAAATTATTTTCTTGACTGATACTTACAGCTTCAAAAGAATTTGCACCTTCTGAGAAGAGGCTCAAACTCACACAAATAAGTAAATGTGAATCTGATAGGTAATGTACCATAGTTGATCATAAAGACATGGAGTGGTGAAATCAGTCTCAGAATTAGAGCTCTGCAGTTTGACATACTTACGGGATCCTGGTGCTTTAATTTTTCTCTTAGTTTGGATGTAGTTATAATAAAATTTTATGTTTTTTATAAAATCTGTTTGTGAAATTCCTGCCTGAGCAGAGAGGGCCAGCAGAAAGCTTAAGTGGCACTTTTTGCTGGTCCTCTGCAGAGGGATGAATTTCACTTCTAGCATATAAGATGGCACATTTAATGAATTGTGATAATGAATCATTTCCCTGGGGTGTGCATAGATAGATGATATATTCACAGGCAGAGGTCACAAGACAACTAGAAATATGCTTTAATTACACTATCAGTTTTTCAGAGATACAGTACTTTTGGATAGTGGGAAAATACTGGTTTCTTTTCTCCCAATTCATCTCTATGCCCAGACATTACCTGTTCCCACCTTCCCCTGACTCCCCATCTGATCTGTCTCCCATGTCCTGGCCTCCAGTTGGTTCCTGTTTCTCCCCACCCTTTGCCTATGTTCCCTGTCCCTACAGACTCCCAATCACAATCTCCTTCCCTGGCTCCTTGTCCCAGTCTTCTTGCCCATTCAGTTCCAGTTTTCCTCTCCACTCCCCTGCTGCTAGCCTCCAGGCCCAGTCTCAGTCTTCCTCATCTGGGACCCCTATACCCAGTCTACTCTCTCCATCGTCTCCCTCCCCTCCCCCCACAGATCTTCCCTCTGCATTCAGTACAGGCTCCTGCAAGTGTGTGTGGGGGTTGGGGAGGTCATTGAGAGAAAAAGAGAGATAGACTCCCTGTTCTCAGTTCAGGTGCCTGGACCATCATGGCCATCAGGAGCCCAGAGCTGCAATTGCAAGGAAAGTTCTACTCAGCCCCCGGCTGGAACATGCCCAAGGCGGATGGAGTCTTTGGGGAATTTATCTTCTAAAATCTAAGAAGTCTACTGCGGATGTGTGAACTGCAATTTTTCAGTGGCTTATAACTTGGCTAAATTTAGGCAGATTTTAATGGGGACAGCAAAAAGGGGACATTTCTGACACAAAGGCCACCCTGTACCACATTTCAAACCTCTGCCCCACGCATGGGACACTAGAGCTGCTCAAAGAAAAGATTACCAGATTGTAACATGAGTTAAAAAACCCACAGAACATATTTTTCTCTAGTCTCATTCTTGGAAATGGCTGAACCACTTTGACTGTAATTATCCATAGGTATTCAACCTCAGGTAGACACCTGGCATGGAAAATTTCAGCCTAAATGGTTAAAGTTTGGCAAAATTATATGCAGCTGAAAATGGATCTGATGTAAAATGTCAGTCAAACTTAATAATAGGTGCTACCAGTTTGCCTATAATAACATTACCCACTTTTGTCATTATAATTATCCGTACATATTTTTATGTTTTGTTTATTTTGATATAAAAATAACTAAAAAGATGCATAGCCAAGACACTAGGTGCCCCATCACATATTAACAATGCAATTTAAAAGTCTGCAGCATTAAAATGATCAGCCATCCCTCTCTGAATGCCCTATCAAACAGTTGTCTTTTGCAGCATGCCCAGAAGGTTACCAAATTTGGACTATTTCAGACTGGGGGTTTGTGTATATATACTGTAAGATATATTGCCCATATCTGTAATATACTGGCTAGTTTTCATATTACAATGTTAGGGAATAAGGCAGCATGTATATTGTTTACAATGAAGCAATTTGGTGTATGGCTGTACTACATCTTCATGAATAGTTGAAGTACTGTAGAAAAGGCCATGTTCATCCTCAGCATAATGCCACTTTAAAACAGGGCATGAATTTGGCCAGAATGTTGTGAGAATGCATCTCTGGTTGTAAGTATACTAAACTGGTGCCCTTTTGTTTCAGAACCACACCAACCCAACTGTACAGTTTAGATTCAAATTCATTATATTCAGATAGACATAGTCCAGAATTAGGCATCATACATTATTCAGACACCCAACCATTGACTCCAGAAGAACAGTTTGTTGTCATGCTTCAACATGAGGAGGAGATACATAAGCAAGAACAGTCACCATCGGAAAGCGATACAGAGGTATTAACTTTTTTAAGTTGAGAAAAGTGATGATAATCATAATCAGGAGTATGAATATGTACAGTTATGCCCACTTAAATTGGGCATAAATTGGGAAAAGAAGAAAATTTCTATGTACCAGACAAAGCATGTATAAAAACTATATACCACAAACCGTGTTTAAATGTTTCTTTAACCCTAAATCTGCCTCCATGTCCTTCCCAATTGTTTCCTTTTTCTTTGAATAGTTTTTCACACCTCAATCTGTGATCTCCAAGCCAGTGGGTTGCATCTAAGTGCATCTAACCAAATCCATAACCTCTCATATTGTTGGCTCGCACTTCAGATAGCAGCATTTTACTAAATTTTAGTTGGTCCAGCCCAGGGCAATATATCTAAGCAGATGGAACTACTTTAAAAAATTACATCAGAAATTTGTGCTGGTTTAAAAGGAACTCAAGTTTGAAATAACTAAGGCACATGATAGTCCAAGTGCCCTACCCTTGCGAAAAAGGTTGAGGAGATTAAAAAACAAACAAACCTGGAAAGTATTTCATCATAGTCAGTAGTCTGTCTTAAAAGTCAATATAATAAGGATATTTTTATTTTTACAGAGATATTGTTATTACATACATAATGGAATACGGAAAGACATGCTGGTACCCCAGAGTAAAGAAATGAAAGACATGATTTTAAAGCATATTCCAAATCATTTTCTTACCAACCCAAATCTGGAGAAATTGCTTCATAGTTTAACAGAAGAGATTCAGGATGACTACCACATCAGTCTCATGAAAAACACTGGTAAGGGGGCAAACCTCTCAGTAGTTTTGGCAGATGCAGTGATTTTGCAGTCCAAAAATAAAGGGCCTCATTTTTCTCTCAGCTCCACATGGCTTACTCCTTTGAGGTCTGTGGAATCACTCTAGATTTCCGTGAAGACACAATCCATGAAAATGCAACATTTAACTCTAGTTTCATCAAGTATCCTTATTTACTAAGCATCATAAGACTTCAATTAGTATAGAGTCAAATTCGGTAGCCAAGTAGTTTCTGGGCACACCCTTCACATGTAGTTTCCCATTCCTAATGCAGGCTCAAATCATATTAAGAAAGCATAGTTCTGCATAACCTGACAATATCATTCATTGAGACAAATTCATCTCTTACATGGCTCCATTGAATTCCAGTGCTGTTACACCAGGATCCATAAATGTCATGAGTTAAAGGTTTTCATTTAAATCATTACAGGATTAATGAGAATGGAACATATGGAACTGAAATAGGAAATAATTATAGGGTTAAGGTGCTTTTATGTTTGGGCATGTTCAACAAATAGGATAAGAAAATGAAAGAGCTAATACAGAAGATCAGAAGTATTGAAATTCACTAATGTTCAGTTACAGGAGATTGAGTATGAGGGAAATGATTCTGATAAAACAATGACCTCTCAAGAGTAGCTTTCTCTTCCCTTCTCTTCTTTTTTTCCCAGTAGATTCATTATAATTCTCTAGCTGGACTTTGGTTGGTAGCCCCAGGAACCAACAGCCTTCTTGCTCTTTTCCAAATGTAGCTGATGAGTGGGGATCAGTTCAAAATATTCAACTGGAATTTCCACCTGGGCTTTCCTTACATTCTATATTTTGCTAATATTAATTGCTATGTTATTTGAATAAGTTACATTGTAAGTTCTCTGGGACAGAGACCTTCCCATCTTTCAGATATATATGTCACTAAAGTACCATGTTTACTTATGTTTCTTTTCCGATCTCTATGATGGCCAGCATATCCCAATTTAAGGGCTTGTCAGATGAGAATATTATAGCAATACAACTTTAAACCACTATAGTTTTACCAGTATAACTCCTGGAGTGGACAAATTTATTCAGGAATAACAGTGCCTTTCTCTGGTTTAGTTTATATGACTTTGGTGGTGGTTAAAGCTAAACCAAAAAAAAAAAAAGAAAAAAAAGTCAGTCTTATTCCAGAATAAGAGGATACTGGTACAATTAAACCAGCATAACTGGAAAAATCTCCCATGTGGACAAGACTTCACACGTTTTCTGTACTCCTAAAGGTACTGACCCAAACGCTTACCCCCTTCAAACAGGTCTGGGAGCCGAACTGACAGTAGAGCATTTGCTCCCCTGTCACAGATCTAGTTCTGGCACAGAAATGCTGGTGTTGTGCCAGGGCTGAAATACCTTTTATGAAATAGGCATGCACACACCTTCTTATGAGCTACTAAGGGGCTGGTTGGGAAGGAGGTTGCCCCTTATATCTGTGTAGGAATCGGAACCAGATTGTCATGTGCACTCAGAACTTAGATAAATCGAAATAAGTACTTATCCCTTTCTTTGCTCCCTCACGGAAGAGCTGTGAGAACCTGCTTTACTAACTAATAGATCAAGCAGTGTGAGCGGCATAGCTGGTCTGCATATGGTGCAGCAGAAATGACTCCGCAGTTTGGAATATTGGCATGATGGGTGTTCCCCAGTATGGAGCACCTAGTAATTGAAAGATGTCTTTCTAGGGAGAAAATCCATTTTAAAAGGGGAAATGGGGCAACTTAATCACTTTGATTTATCTGAGCCTTAGGACATGGATGCCAAGGGCTGCAGTAGGGGAACTGAAAGAAAGTATTTGAGGCTATGGCTACATTAGAGAGCTTACAGTGGCACGGCTGCATTGGTGCAGCTCTGTAAGTTCTCTATTGTAGCCACTCTAAGATGACGGGAGAGAGCTCTCCCATCAACTTCATTAATTCACTCCCAATGAGTGGCACCAGCGATGTCTATGGGAGAAGCTCTCCTGCCATCATAGCGCTGTCCACATCGATGCTTAGGTCAGTGTAACTTATGTCACTCAGCGGAGTGGCTTATTCACACCTCTGAGCAACATAAGTTATACCGACATAAGTGGTAGTATAGATGCTGCTTGAGTTACAGAGTGCAGCCAAACTGCTCCCTGTTCAGGGGAACTGGGAGAATGAAGATCTAATTTGAAAGCTTTTGAACCGAGTTGTAAATTTATATGGTTGTAAATCAAGCCAGGTCTATACTAAAAAGTGAAGTTGACTCTGCTATGGCATTCAGGGGTGTGAAAAATCCACACCATTGAGCAACGTAGTTCAGCTGACCTAACCCAGTTCTCCTGTCGATCTAGCGACTGCCTCTTAGGGAGGTGGATTCACTACAGTGACAGGGGAACCCCTCCCATGGCTGTGGCGAGTGTCTGCACCGAAGTGCTACAGCAGCACAGCTTCAGCATTGCAGCTGCGCCATTGTAATTGTTTAACTGTTGACATAACCTCAGAAGTAACTCTACTGAAGTCTAAAATTGATGTGATAATCAGTCTTCGATGCTGGATTGCAGGAGGATTCAGTGATCTGTAACGATTAGTGTAGACTCCATCTCAACAGCCGATGGGCACTGTATCTGAGTGCTGTTGTGTATATTATGATGTTGTTGATCTGGCTGGAGGTGAGGGGGTTAGCACGAAGTTCAGTCCTGTCTGTGTGACTGGAGTTGGTACTTGCATTGTCTCAATAAATCTCTGATTCTCTAAGCAAGTATTACAAATGGTGGCTTCAAGATGGCAAAAGAGGAAATTTACTGATCATGCAGAGCAGACTGGAATCTGTGAGTACTTGACAGACTTTGAGATGTCGCTCTCTGTGAATGAGTGGACTGAGGAGGGAGCAGCATAGTACCTAGCAGTGTTTTTGGATGGTGGTGCTGGTAAAATACTTTGGCAGCTTCCCAGTGCAGATCTTATAGACATTCATATAATCAGTTATACAACCACTGCGAAGGGGGATTGGCCCTTTTTTGAAATATAGCAAGGAATGGCAAACCAGGAGGACGCTGGAAGGGGAACCCCTACATAGTTATATGTGTGCGCTAAGGAGACTGTTTGATAGGGCTTTTTCTGCATCTGGGAGATGGCTCGAGTGAAGTGGAACCTACTGCACCTCATCTGGAACTGGCATTGCAGAAGGGCATATGCCCAGTGGCAAGCTATGGGAGGATCATATGTGAAAAATCAGTTTATAAATGGTTGAACAGGGAAATTTCATAACCTGCCAGTGAAGGAGGATAACATACTGGATAAACCTATGGACCAGATTATATACAGAGTTCAAAATCTGGAAGAAGAAATTGGTGTTTCCTTGCAATTGGTGTTTCCTTGAAGGTATCGGATGTTAATTTCCAGCCTAGGGGGGACATCTCTATACTAGATGCGACACTTCAAGAAACGATTGATAGCTAAATGGCTAAAAAATTGGAGGACGTCCAAGTGCAAGCTATTCACAGGTGTCCCATGGGTCAGAAGAGACAGACTGTTTCCCAACTGGTCTCAGGCCAGGTGACATTTGCAGGCATTGTGAAAGCAAAGGCCACAGGAGATGGAATTGCCTAAGCAGAGGGAAGCCACAAGAAGGGAAACAAGAAGTTAAGGATGCAGTAGGACCAGCAACTATTAGAATGGTCCATCTGAAGAGTTGCCCAGATACCTGTTACTGTATATCTGGAGACATCACCGGCTGGAAAATCACAATGCTGTTGGACTCAGGGTCTGTAATAAATCTGATCCGTGGTGAACAGCCGGTGCTGAAATGGAAGAAAATTTATATTTCAGGAGTTGAATTGGTGTCTGTTAATCACCAGCCACTGCAAACAGGAGAAATCCAGCTCGCGCTGAACTTGGGTCTGCATACTAAGTAGACTTTTGTTGTGGTCACCAGTATTTCTAGGACTGTTATATTGGGAGTAGATTTAACCTGAGGGCATCATGGGAACTCTTGGGGTGTTAATAGAACACACTTGTCCCTAGACAATATTCAGATGTCCCTGCTGAATGTGGAGCAACTCTTGAGGCCTTAGAGATGTCTCTACCATGCCTATAGTCACAGGACAGAGACGCCAAACAGAGTTGTGGTGAAGTCAGGTCATCATGCAATAATACCCACTGCTTCAGTGTAGGAGCGTTTGAAGCTACCCATTGCCAGTCATGATTGTTGTTTAGCAGACTTTGGTTTCCAGCTGCACCAAATGCAAGAGCACCAAGAGCAATTAATCTGACTGACCAGGAAGTGCAGCTAGCGAAAAAGAAGTTGATGAAGACAGTGACGTAGCTGGTGTCTCAAAGCCTCTCACAGGGACAGAGATCAAGACCTGTGAAGTAGCCCAGTCAGGCAAAGAGCTAGGCGTTGTCTTGACAGAAGCAGCTGTGGAAGGGAATGAAAGAAACTGATTAGAACAGCTGATCTGATGATATGCTAGTGGTTCTCTAGGAATAATGAAGAACTTGGGAGATACTATTGTGTGCAATATCAGATTGTGTTTAAGCCAAGGAGATCTTCTGTGAGGCAGCCCCCATGTCAGATTCTCTTGGTATATGAGGTTGCTGTGAAAAAGATGCTGTTTCAATTCCTCAAAGTGCTTTTCAGGATCCTGAATGCACCAGGGATGTGTCAAAGGGTATTAAATCAACTAACCCACATTCTGAGAACTGAACACATCCTCAATATTTAGATGACTTCATTTGTTTCCATAAAACATGGGATGAACATCTGGGAGGAGTGGAAAGGATTCTCAAGCTTTTTAAGGAGTCAGGATTTAAACGTGTGGGAAATAAATATCAGTTTGCAAGGAATCACATCACCTTCCTAGGACATGTAGTCAGTGAGAATGGGTTGGAGCCCCAACCTCAGAAACTGAACCTTATAAAGGACTGGAAAGTTCCTGCAAACCTGGAGGAGATACAGCAGTTTGTAGGCCTCTGCAGATTCTACGGGAGATCTGTAAAAAAATTCACAGCTCAGGCAGCAGCATTACATCAGCTATGTGACAGCAACTTTTTCTGGATGGAGGAATGCCAATAAGTCTTTGAGTCACTGAAGGAAGGACTTCTAATCCATGCTGTGCTTAAATTCCCAGATCCATCTCATCCATTCACAATATCCTGTGATGCCTCAAAGGTTGCTGTTGGACTTGCTTGTGAACAAATTGACAAGTTTGGTAGGTGTAGACTGGTGGCCTGTAGAGGTCGCAAGATTAATGAGCGGGAAACCAAGTATTCAGCTGTGGAACTGGAGTGTCTGGCTATTGTGTAGGCCCTCAAGGCCTATCACCCCTCTTTAGTAGGTACGGAATGCACAATGTACACAGACCACGGTGCCCCCTTACAAAGCACATCTCAGAAGGATGCCTGTGGAGATGGATTCACAAACTGTCAAGAGGTAGTCTGTGGAAGAGCTAAGAACAGAATCCAGATCATCTGAGTCCCAGGCCTAGGGCCTTACCCACCAGAGGACCATCGCTCTTCTCTTAGTTTGCTGACATAGTTAGTTAATAATGGTCTCAGATAAAATTTTATTACCGTGTTATGTTAATTTAATTTTAAATACACGTAAGAGTAACAAAATTATATTGTGTAATGACAGATGTTTGGTCTGGCACCAGTGTGCAGTAATGTATATGTGTGGTTTTTAACAATGCATTCAGTCTTATAATCATTTATATGATTTGTTGTAGTTGATTACATCTTGATGGATCCAGCTGAGAGAGAGAGACTCTTTATTGGAAATATCCCACGTGCTTTTCCTCAGAGAGTGATTCGTGCACCAGTCCCATGGCATAACATTTACCAAGAAATAAAAAGCTGGAACGAAAACCATCTGTTCATAGTGAATCCAATGATGCTTATGTTACAACAGCTCTGGTTTACCGAGTAAGATGTCTTGCTTACTGTCTATTGGTTAGAGTAATTATTTGTATCATGATTTATTTTAATGATTTTTTAGTTCTTGCATTGCTGTGTCATCTGGACACAAGACATTACATTAAAAGCAAGAAACACTGAATCAGCAAGAAACTTATTGTTTCTTCTCATAGTAGGACACCATTTGAGACCCTAGGTACATGCTTGGATGGTTAATCCTTCGTGCTGCTGGGGTTGCTGCAACTACACTTCTCTTTTTAGCATGCTAGCTCCATCAGTCCCTATGGTAAAACGCTCCACCCTCAACTTAGAACTCCTAGTCAAGATTTTCAAGTGTCTAGTGATTTTTGGTGCTTCCATTTTGGGTTCTCAACTTGACACCTGAACAGGGCCTGATTTGAAGAGAGTGGGCACTCTGCTCTTCTGAAAATCAGACCCCTTTAAGATGTCTCAGGTTGGTGATGCAAAATCACTAGCCACTTTTGAAAATCATGGGCGCCCGTGTGGGGTTATGTCAGATTTGTACGCTATTTCAGCTTTGTTATTTGTATTTAAGTAACATTGCATTCTGTGGTCAGGAATCTAACCTGTTGATTTGTGACTTACTGAACATTGCAAGCTGGGACATGTATCATATTAGGCACTGAACCTCAGTGTGTAAAAGCTGACCAGATTTGGAGTTTTTCTTCCTGCAGTTTAGCCAATATGAACACTTATATCTACTTCTGTTAGTGAGCATAGTAAGAGAAGAAACTCTGTCACTCTGCATGTTCATCTTTGGCTGAGTGGAATAATGAATCTGACAAAGAAATGAACCAAATCGTTTTAGGAAAAAGCTATTGTGATATGAAAAAGGCAAATACAAAATGAAATTCACTCAGCCCTGAAAGTTTGCTGATAGTAAAAATGAATCAGAAACATGTAGGGCAACTTATGAAAGAAACAAGTTGCATCAGTGAAAAAGAGTATTCACGTTTTTAACTCCTCATAAGAGCCTCCTGATTATATCCCATTAATTTTACTTTCAATTAAGTTAATCACAGCTATCTGAGTTATGTTTTATTTTCCAAAGGTTTAGTGACCTAAGGTTTGTTCGTACAAAAGAAATGCTGTCAGGTGACCTGCCACTGCTGCCCAGTGAATTTGAAGATTTAGTTCGAAGACATTGTATGGAAGCACATGACATTCTTCAGAACAAGTCAGTACTGTATATAAGAACACTAGATGAATAGAATAGTCTTAGAGTGGATATGTACAGGTAACTGCAGTGGGGGAACGCACAAAAATGTGCATCTTCATTTGTTCCTACAAAACTCAATGTTTGCATGTGCAATTATATAAGTGCTAAGTATTACCACTGACCCATATCCTTCTGTCTTCATGAAAACAAAATTGTGATTTTTTTTTAATGAAACACCCCAGGAAAACTATGGTAATTTTGCTAGAGTAAGGACTGCATTATGTGGCCGATTATATTATTATATTATCAATAATAATATTATTATATTATTATCACTAGCTGCATGCACAAAAGAGTAGTTCGATGCACAATTTACTGGGTTTTACTTATCCGAAAGGTATGCTCAATGATCAATGGCTCCATGTCTAGTTGGCAGCCGGTATCAAGTGGAGTGCCCTGAGGGTTGGTCCTGGGGCCGGTTTTGTTCAATATCTTTATTAATGATCTGGAGGATGGCGTGGATTGTACCCTCATCAGGTTTCCAGATGACACTAAACAGGGAGGAGTGGTAAATACACTGGAGGGTAGGGGTAGGATACAGAGGGACCTAGACAATTTAAAGGATTGGGCCAAAAGAAATCTGATGAGGTTCAACAAGGACAAGTGCAGAGTCCTGCACTTAGGACGGAAGAATCCAATGCACCGCTACAGACTAGGGACCGAATGGCTCGGCAGCAGTTCTGCAGAAAAGGACCTAGGGGTTATAGTGAATGAGAAGCTGGATATGAGTCAACAGTGTGCCCTTGTTGCCAAGAAGGCTAACAGCATTTTGGGCTGTATAAGTAGGAGCATTGCCAGCAGATCGAGGGACGTGATCATTCCCCTCTATTCGGCATTGGTGATGCCTCATCTGGAGTACTGTGTCCAGTTTTGGGCCCCACAGTACAAGAAGGATGTGGAAAAATTGGAAGGAGTCCAGCGGAGGGCAACAAAAATGATTAGGGGGCTGGAGCACATAACTTTTGAGGAGAGGCTGAAGGAACTGGGATTATTTAGTCTGCAGAAGAGAAGAATGAGGGGGGATTTGATAGCTGCTTTCAACTACCTGAAAGGGGGTTCCAAAGAGGATGGATCTTGACTGTTCTCAGTGGTAGCAGATGACAGAACAAGGAGTTCTCAAGTTTCAGTGGGGGAGATTTAGATTGGATATTAGGAACAACTTTTTCACTAGGAGGGTGGTGAAGCACTGGAATGCGTTACCTAGGGAGGTGGTGGAATCTCCTTCATTAGAGGTTTTTAAGGTCAGGCTTGAAAAAGCCCTGGCTGAGATGATTTATTTGAGGATTGATCCTGCTTTGAGCGGGGGGTTGGACTAGGTGACCTCCTGAGGTCCCTTCCAACCCTGATATTCTATGATTCTGTGCGTGCATACTTGCAACTGTGCCCACATTTGAAAAATTGACCCTAAAATCCAGAATGAAGCCTTGTACATTATCATATTTATATTAGTTTTGATATTAGCAGTGTTTACAAACTGTTGCTGTTCTGGTTGATCATCCTAAGCTAAACTTGATAGGCCAAATTGTGTAGTCAAGGAGGGAGCACTGCAGAATTTTTTCTTATAAAACTAATGTGCTGTGATCAGAGTATAATATATAAAATATTTAATTTTTAAGACAGTTGAAATCCTGCCCCCATTGGCTTCAGAGGGACCAGATTTCAGATGCAAAGTCCATGATACAGAATTTAGTTGCAGAATAATGATCCCCAGTTGCTACATAATGGCCCAATCCTGATCTCAGTGAAATGCATCAATGAATGGCTTAATTCCCATTGACTTCAGTGGTTCACAGTTAGTCCCTAAAGGTCTGATCCAAAGCCTGTGTCATCAGTGGAATTCCTCCCATGGGCTTCAGCGGGTTTTGGATCAGGCCCTATGTCCTGTGGCATTTGCTATATGGAAAATGTTGAGACAGAGCCAAGGCATTTATCTTTCAGGCAAGTGACATTGATTGTGTGGCAAGGTTCTCTTCCTATGCCTGTTATGTTTTAAACCTGTAGTACTGTAAGCTTTCACAAACTAACCTAGAGAAAGGACACCATCTGACTGATGAAAGTTTCCAAGCTTTAGGAATGTGGGGCATCCATCCTCACAGGATTTGTTGGCTGCATCAGTCTTTTCTAGAGCTTTTCATCTAGGAATGTGCTGTTTTTTTTAAAAGCAGGCTAATAATCTTATTTACTTCAATCCATTCAGAATGAATTAAAGAAAGAAATCTTGGAGGCCCTGGGATCTTCAGGTGTCTCCTCTGAGCTTCAGAATTTTTTTCTGAAACTGGTAGCATTAGCCTAAGCCATTTGGCCTCCCCTATGTGAAGCGTTTGAAATCAGCAGGGCTTGGACTGAAAGCAAGAATGGATGTTTGGTTTAATTCTGCTTAAAGAGGAGTTTGAATGCAGAGCTAGATGTGAATAGGATAGAAATGTCTTTCTTTGAAAACTGCTTATTTCTATCTTCAGTTCTCTACAAATCCTGCTTGAGTCCTGTACTTTTCAAAATGTTCACAGGAAAGATATTGAGCAGCTCAGGCTCATCGACGTGGTACTCCACAGGTCCCAGAGCCTCCAGTGTTTGAGGTTTTTAAATTCATTTTAAATTATTAAAAATCATAGAGGGTCTGGGCAGCTTATTAAAAACAAGTGTTAAACTTGGATGACCCTGACCACGCCCACAGGACCACCATGTTCAGCACTGGTAAAGCTCCAGATCCAGCACAGCACTTGAGCGGGTGCCTAACTTTAACTTCATGTGCAACCCCCTGAAATTTGAATCAAGACCCAAGGGAAGAGGTAGAGGGACCTGAGTCTTGATGCCTCTTGTCAAACACTGGTGCAAATTCAGCTGAAGACAGAGCCTTATCCTGCCTCTTCTTTCTCACATTCTCTTCCCTTTCTATCTGTCTTCCTTCCCCTTGGTTCTGTCTCTTTCATTCCTTAGCTCCCTATTCATCTCCCTTTCAGACTGACTCCTCTGTTCCTATTCCACTGCAGTCACCCCAAAAAGTCCTCCCATCCCTTGGGATGTGTCATGTCACAGACACCTGTATCAGCTCCCCCACCTCCACTGAGGCTCTAAGCATAGGCCAGTGGAATTGGTGTCAAGAGCCATTTCACACAGGGCTGCCATGAATTTGCCATTGTGGTTTTTATGAGTTTAAATTAAATTTTCTTTTTGGATACTCTAAAAATAATATCATATTTATAAAAATCCAGCTGAGGGGATTGAAAACTGTATCACACTGAAAATTGTCATGCTAGACCAAACTCTACTTATCTGGTTTTGTGTTGATTGACTAGCTCTGTGGAACACCCCCTCTCCCCCCCACACACACCGCCAACAAAGTAGGCATCCCCAACTCAAGCAATCAATATCTTCAAGGTTTTTGGTCCAGCGTGGTTTGACCTTCAATTAAAGACCAGTCTCTTCTAGACAGCTGAGTTTTGCTGGTTCCTTGGGTGACTGCTTAGTGCAGGTTTCATTACATACAGCACATTAAGTCTATAGGGTTTTTAAATGTTCTGTGCTTTTTGTTTTATTGTAGGTGGATCCCAACTTGTGCATCCCTCTTTATTGATCAGAAGGAGATGTGGCTTCATTTGGCACCCCAGAGTGACTTTGATTCCCCTAAGCAAATTGAAGAGTATTTTGCTTCTGTTGCAAATCTCATGTCATTACAGCTACGCGAGATGGTTATTAACTCTTTGGAAGACCTCCTGGCATTTTTTATGATATACAAGGTATATGGAATGAAATGGGTTGCTGTTGTTTCTTTTCATTGTGATGTAGAAATAGGAATCTATACATTCCTCAAATCAAATACCTTTTCAGGGGTAAATGCCCAGGATTCCTCCTGCCTTCCAAACTTATGGCCTGATTCTGTAAAGCCATGCTGGTATTCAGTAGGACTTCTTGTGTGATCAAGAACAATTCACTTGTGTAAGAGTTTGCAGGATCAGGACCATAATTAGCAAGTTCTAAAAGTTTTCAGCTATTGATGTGCATTGCTGTAGTTTTGCTGTTTAGATAGGCTCTGATCTAGCAAAGTACTTTAGCACATGTTTGACTTTAAACATGTAAATAGTCCAATTGAAGTCAAAAGTGCTTCAGTGCTTTGCTGATTCTGTCCCATAAAATCATATGTGTGTACAGGCAATAACTACTTATTAATATATGTGGTGCTATGACTCCAGCATATGAGTGCCTATCATTTCTTCCCTTCAGTAACATGGTTGTGTCAATAGTTAAGTATCACCCAGGATCTGCTATAATCAGCTACGTAAAATATTTGTAAATAGCACAGATTTGGCTGGAGTATGGCAAACAGCCACAGAAGCATATTGACAAAGTGTGGAGCTGCACCCGCCTTGTACTAAGGGTTGCATTTGGATGACGATGATTTATGATTTGTACTGCAGTAGCTCCTAGATGAGGCCCCCAGACATTGTGCCAGGTGCTGTGCAAACAATTGGGATGCAAACAAAATAATTAAGAGCTAAATAATTAAAAATGATTATCACTCATTAGGGGTTTGATTCTGTGAGGTGATCAGGGCTCTACTTCCATTGAATCAGTGAGGACTGTGCGGGTCAGTACCTTGAGAGATCAGGCTCTAGATCAGGATGAAGATACTGGTGGTGCAGTGTATTAAAAAGATCTCAGTTTATGTATGGGATTTTAAGTCATTTTTGAATGACTTTTGAGTTGTGCGTGTTATACTTAATTAGTTCAGCATTTATTGTTTTTGTGCTTTTTTCCCTTGAGGATGGGAATGACTTTGGAGAACCATATCAAGAAATGCAGTTCTTTGTCCCTCAAATACTAATAATCAAACTCAATGTGGAGGAACCCAAAATTGTGTTTCAGCCACTTTGGAAAGATTGTTGGAATTTAATCTACTACTGTTTCATGGAGATCCTGCGGAGTTCGGAGGGACTTCTGAAGGTATAGGGTAAAAGAAGGGAGATGGGCTGTATTGTGCAGAGAATGCTGCATGCAGAATGAAACCTATGAGTCAGCCTTCAGCTAATAAAGTGATGAGTGTGGTATAAAAACTCCGATACAGAAGACAAACAGAGTTACATATGGGTAGCTGGCAAAGCTTTAGTGATTATAGTAGAGAACATAGAAAGGATTCCTGCTCACATCCAAGCTGCTTTATTGCTTTGGTGTGATCTCACATACTGTTCAGAAACAAGGAATATGTGTTGTCAAGTGAAAGCTATCCCAACAGTACAAATAATTATTACCTCTGCTCTCTGCTAATTTTCTTACAATAACAGATTTTTCTACAACTATTCTAAGTGGGAACACTTTGTTTTTCATGACAATTGGAAAAGTGCAAATGTTCTGATTATGTTTTCCCATTTATTCCATTCTATTATATAAAAGTGTCCTCTGGGATTCTTTAATGTTCCGAAGTAAAATGTTCATAAAGTCGGCCCAATTTTTAAACACAGGCTCTAACAGAGCATCAGAATCTTGCATTTGAGTGCTCAAATCAGTATTTAGGAATGTAAATGCCAATGCCTAAAAACATACTGGATGCCACTGAATGCCTGCTCAAGTGCCTAAATATGTGATATTTGAACTCCAGTGGCCCACTTATTCTGAGCTTACTCCTGACTATGGTCCTGTTTCAGCAAAGCATCAAAGCATATTCCTAAAGTGCGTGTTTAATTGCTTTGCTGAAGCAGGGCCAGTGTAGTGCAGGATGCTGTTTCTGCCAGATCACTAGATAGGTAGAATTCTGCACTTCTAGCCATGGTGTGAAATGCCCTTGCTTTTCCTGTAGTATGCTGTATTTGTGTTGTGGGGTTCCTTCTAGGTAGAAATGCAACTCTTTCCAGAATTAAAAAAAGATGACGCCACTCTTCGTACAGTGAAAGTGGATGAATCTTTGGTTTCAGAATATGTGAACAAAACTGCCAGGATATTTGATAGCAACGTGGTTGGTCCACAGAAGTAAGTTTTTGCTTTTAACTTTGATGCTTATCTGGATCCACCAGCATGTTAAGGCAGCATCAGTGTCATTTTTGCATGTTTACTTCCCATTGCCATGAAGCCTAATTTGGGGATCTTGTGTTTGATTTACAATCTTCTGTGTTTAAGGTACTTAAATGTGTACAAGAAATACAGTGATCTTTTGAACAACAATGCAGAACAAGACATTACTGATTTTTTGAAGGAAAGCCATTCTCTAGATGATTTCACTAAGGTAACATCTAATAGTATTATTATTACTAATCACTCATACAGCAGTCAACATTTTCATGGCAGTTCACAGACACAGATCACAACAAGTTTTCCACCCCATGCTTTCTAGTCTAAGGGCTTGATACACCCTTGTAGGTACAGAGGAGTGGGGACAATTTACATCCACCCTTGCCTCTAGGGCAGCTGTGCCAGGTTATGCTGGGGAGGGCAAAGCTATGTTCCATGCAGAGTCCTACTAGAGGAGGCTCTCCAGAATGTGTACTGGATCAGCACATCCTCTCTTTGTCCCTCTGCTCCCCTCTCCTTAGCCAAGCCCACGCGCTTTCTATGCTGCTCCTGCTGGGCTGGAGCCCTGGCTGAGTGCAGTTTTTGCAGGCAACTTGTGCCATGACACCCATGTGGACTTTTCATTATTGGGGACCTCCTGCTGGGTTCTGGGATTGGGAGTGATTTGAGCCCTAAATGGGTAAACATGGATTGTTATTTCTGTTTAAAATATATTATCCACCTGGTGGCTGACAGATAATTCTTTGCCCTCATGTAGCATTTCCTATCTGTAGAGTCTAAGGAAACTAATAGGATTATTCTTTTCCCTGTTGTAGAAGATTGACAATTTAACAAAACTGAAAAAAGAAATAGCCTCCATGCATGTCACCGTCCCTCTCGCCATGTTCTGTCTGGATGCTTTAAATCTGAATGAGGAGCTTTGCAATCGGGCCCAAAATCTTAAAAATAAGCTGATTCAGTTTGAAGTGGATGAAAACAGGGAGTTAAATAAGAGGTACATATATGTGAGAATGCATGGCTATCACTAGATTTGTGCATTGATGCGGTATATCAGTGCCTGTGTAGATTCCTGAGATAAATTTTATTCATCTGCTGGATTTTTACAGGTATATCTACAGGATTCTGTAAATTAACACAGCATTTCACTGGTTTGCAAGGACTCCATGTTGTGCATGTAAAGTTGACCTGAAATGTTCTTTAAATAAATATTTTTTAAAAAAAAAAGTTCCTGAGTTAGATTCTACCTGGATAGATCTGAAAGTCACAATGAAAATATTTGACAATTATTTCCTTTTTTACTGACTTGCTAGAAGTTAAGTTGGGGGTTCTATATTTCCCCTGCAAGAACTAATGCCCAAATAAAGCAGGGTAAGGACCACAGTTCCCTGTTCTGCATATCGAGATGTCTTTTGCAAGAAAGACCTGGGCCCTGAACTCTAGTTTTAGCCAGTAAAAAGTTTACTTTACTATGAATTTAGCTTTAATCTACTGCGTGCATCCAATGAAGTGAGCTGTAGTTCTCAAATAAATTTTTTAGTATCTAAGGTGCCACAAGTCCTCCTTTTCTTTTTTTGGTATAATTGTGCTTCACTTGAAAGAAATCCCTTTTCTTGTGAGTAAATATGAATGGTTACTCTTGGAATTGGGTTGTACTTGAAGTGTCTTGAGTACTGTGCATGTATGGATAACAAAAGTGCTTAGTCCAAACCTGAAACAAGAAAACACATTGTTGGGAAATGATATGTAATGGGTGTCTTTTTTGCTTCTGTATGTTCCCCATTTTTGTCCATGTTCATTTTTTGGGTGGTAGTTTGAGGATCTCTGGGTAAATCTTATCTTTTTGCCTAAATTTCATGCAGGATGCTTAGTTCTGTAGATGTCAGGAGAATAAGTGAGCTTCTGATTTCTGCACTTAAGGATGCCTCTGTATGTAAGAGTTCAGCTCTTGAAACAGAACATTCTAAAATTGTGTGGGAGGGAGCAGTTAACATAGTGTGTTAATGCCAATTAATGCCAATTTAACAAGCATTCTACTGTACGGATTTATCAGTCCTTGAAAGAGTGGTAGGATGTTGGAATTGAATGCCCTTAATTAATGCATGTCTGTTATGTGTATTAATGAGAATATCTTGTTTGTAAAGGGGCATTAGTATCCTTTGACATGCAATCTGCATTAATGAGATCCTGCATATAATAATCATAATTATGTGTCTGCTTTCTTTTTTGTTGTAGTATTTGCAATCAATACAACATAATTGCAGACAAAGTCAGTGAGGTGCCTTTGAACACTGAAGAGCTGGTAGAGCTTACAACATACTTAAAAAAAGCCAGTGAAGTTACTGTTTTTAAGCTGAGACGTGAGATCTCTGAAGCAGCCTACAGGCTGGAATTCTTGATGGACTATGCTGATCTGCCTTGTATGTTTAAAAATATGGTATATAAAAGTGTCCCTGGCAAAAATGTGTATATGTATGTGTCTGTATACACACACAAATATATATGTATATATGTATATTGCTACTGAAAGGTTCCAAAAAAAGGCAAATGGCAAGACAAAAGGATTCTCTAGAGGGAAAAGATGTGTAAATGCAGGAAGATTCCCCTTTCCCCTCCTCTGCCCACACATTCTTCCTTCTCTATGATCTCTCGCTGAGAGATCTATGAACTGAGAACTCTTTCAGAGAATTTTTATAGTATGTGCAATGATTCAACTAACATTCTTCACCACTGTATTGGCAAAATCAAGTAGCCTGGTTATTTATTAAAGATATTTCTGTCAGTTTAATAAATTGCTGCAAGGGTTTTGAGGGTAACTAAAAATAGTTTAGAAATGAAAATCAGTGCTCATCTAAGGGCTTGTCTATGCCTGGACATTTAGGACACTCTTATTCTGGGATAAGAATATCTTTCTCTGATTTAGTTTATTCCACTTAGCTAAATTATACCAAATAGCTATAGCAGAACTGTTATTTGGAATAGCTATGCTGGTCAGTTTCTCCCACGTAGTCAAGGTTTCATGCAGATAATGCAATATTTCTGAGCTGATGTCAGTATTTTGTCCTACCACTAAACTATTTAAGGAAACAAAGCTAAACAGCCAAATCCACATCTGGGATGTTTGAAGGTATCTATTTAAGTACCCTTGAACTTCCCAGGCCACATCTTTTAATAGGCCATATCTGAGGTCCTTACTTATCTTTAACATAATCCTTACTCAGGAAAATTTTCCAGTGGAGGGTTGAATAAAAACTGAGTAGCACCAGCTCACGTTTTCATGATACTGGCTTTGTTTTTGTTTTGCCGTATTTGAATTTTATCCTTTTCAAATCATCCGTCTCTTTTGAAATGTAGAAGAGCAAATTGGGGTAGCACTGGCATAAATGAAGGTAGAAACAGACTCACAGTTTGCCAACCAACTATAATAATTTTACATGAGGATCATGCTAGGTCTGATTTTGAGACCAACTTGGTCTGCAGTTTTACTCCCACAAAATTACAAGTGAAAACAATTTGAAATGCTAAATGACACCCCAGATTATTTGTGCTTGCAACATTCCACTCACAAAAAAATGGATGCCACTTTTTTAAAGATGTGTCACTTTTTCCTAAACGTAGTCTGAACAGTTCTGCTTACTCTTCATAATGACTACTTGGTACACTGCTCGAAGGATAATTTCCAAAATGTTTTTTTTAATTGTAGCTGAGGACATAAAGCTGAATAGTACTGTTTTTCACTGGCCGGAACAGATTGAGATAATCTTTGAAAATAGCAGAGCCCAGTTGTTTAGCAGGAGAGATCATGCAGAGGTTTCTCTGGTTAAAAGGTATGCTATTAAAATAGGACATTCCCTTGAACTAGGAGTTTAAACTTAATTAAGCAAGAGAAATGAAAAGGCTTGGGACCAACAAAAAGGGAGGTACTGTCAAGTCAATGGAACTGCTCGTGGGTGGAAAATCTGTCTTCTAGTACTGTGGGGTTTTAAACCATGTTTCAGAAAAATATCACTAAGCAGGATGGGCTAGATTTTTTCCCTGTCCCGGAATAAGTCTAATGGATGGAAGGAAGGATGGTGCTATGATTTTCATAATTTCATCCCATTATTCCTAATTACATCCCCATATACTATGATAAAAATGTTATGTTCTCTCCTTGTTGTTTGTACCTTTCATACATCTATATGTGGTTAGTAAAAGGCAGCAAGGACTAGTCGACTGAGCATGGGACTAAATTTTAAAATGAGTCCTGAGTTCTAATCCTGTCTCTAGCACTAATTTACTGCATGGATATAGGCAAATTAATTAACCTTTGTGTTTCAGTTTCCTCATCTGTGAAATGGGAACCTCATAGGGCTGTTGTAAGGATTAATCAATTAGTATATGTTTGCAGGGGCATCTTTACTTACAAATCCTAAATTTTGAGGTTAGATTTCACTTGATGATGCCCTTTGTAATTTAAAAAATAACCAAAAGCCTGAAAAATGTAATATTACTGAGCTATCTTTGACTCTAATTAGGTGCGCCCAGTTTGAGGCATTACTTGAAAGTTATTTCAAAGAAGTAGAAAGTTACAAGAAACGTGATGTCATGACCATCGAAGAAATGAAGAATAATGTTGAGAAATTTAATGAGCTGGATAAGAATCTGGATAATGCACTAGTGGAATTTGAGGCAAGTAATTATCACCTAGCTTAAGTGAAAAGTTTGTTTGTAATGTGTGTTAGGTAAGATAGATGCTTAGGTTCATATCCTGTTTTTTCATGGTCATAGGCACATATCTTGGAGTTGGCTTTGAATAATTTCCCCAAGTTCTCAGACATCTATTGGCAATATCCTGCCATTTCCATTACTATTGCTGTTTATTAGAGTTGGTTTGAAAAACTGGATACTCTTGACAAAAAATTTCATTAGAAATTCATTTCTTGTGGGTTTTTTTCTCAAAAATTTGAATTTTAAAATTTTTCTATACCTGCATCATCCTCTCTGCTGACAAATCTGGGTCCATGTGGAGACAGGGCTTCCTCAATGTCTAAGAATAGAGGGAGAAACACGTACAGAGATGGCTCTTATCTCTGAACATGGCCTCTAAAGCACAGGGCTGGGACTCAAAAGTTCTAGGTTCAGTTTCCTGCTCTGCCACAGACTTTCTGTGTGACCTTGGGTAAGTCATTTAATCTCCTTGTGCTTCAGCTCCCCATCTATGAAATGGGGATAACAGTACTTATTTTCTGCCAGCCTTTCTCTCTCTTTTTTATGTTGATTGTAAGCTCTTTGGGGCAAGTTTATGGTCTCTTACTGTGTACATGTACAGCACCTACCACCTGGTCTTGCTTGGAGACTTTGAGTGCTATTGTAATGCAAATTAATGAAAATAATAATCATAATGGATAAAATTTACCAATATACTTAAGTGACATAGGATCCTAAGTATGCATGTCACTTCTGAAAATGGGAGTTAGGCTCCTGTGTCTCATTGAATGTCAATGATATTTGGGCTCCTAAAAGTCTATGACATTTTTTAAAATGAGATTTAAAGTCATTAGGGTCAGATTTTTCAAAGGTATTTAGGCACCTAAAGAGGCTGATAGGTGCCTAATGGGATTTTCAAAAGTCCCTTGGTGCCTAACTCCCTTTAGGTGTCTAAATACCTTTAAATATCTGACTCTTAAGCCCAATTGAAAATGTTACCCAATGTTTCATAATAGGATTCTTACATAATAATTGGACTTCTTAATGGAAATATTTTTTTTCTTAAAGGCTATTAATAAAGAAGAGGAGTTACTTGAGCGGGAGAAGAGCCAGTTTCCTCTACTACAAACTATAATTGTAAATAAACAACCCTTTGAGCAACTTTGGGTAACAGCTTACAATTTCCATACTAAGTCTGAGGAATGGATGAATGGTGAGGACAAGAGCTGGATGAAATATTTCTCACAAAAAGTTTATATGATGAAATTTACCAAGTTTGAGTTGGCTGAACTTCTGTAGAATTCTGTAGAATTACAGCCAGCGATCTTTTGAGAAGCAACTGGGACCAAAGCCCTAAGTTCCTGATATTGAATCTGTTTGTCATACTGATTTGCTGTGTGGTCTAGGGCAGAGGTTCTCAAACTGTGGTCCACGGACCACCAGTAGTCCGGAAGCTCCATTCAGGTGGTCCACGGATAGTTCCCTCTAAGATGCAGGCCTGGGTAGCTGCACACAAGAGAATGAAGGGCCACCCACCTAATTAGTGGGCTCCACTGATTAGGTGTCTTGACCCTGGAAAAGATGCACATGTCATGTGAGGTTGTGGTCTTGGGGGGGAATAGGGAGTAGGTGGGAGGGAGCAGTGGGGTGAAAAGAGGGGGTGGGGAGAATTTGGGATGTGCAGGGCTGCGGTGGCAGAGAAAGAGGCGATTTTCCCCAGCTCCAGGGCTGTGGCTGCCGGGGAAAGATGGCCCTCCTTCCCAGCCTCAGCTCTGTGGCTTCTGCTGCGGCTGGGGGGAGAGGGAGAGAGCCCTGCTCCTTCTCAACCCCAGCTCTGGAGCTGCCGCTGTGGGGGAGAGAGGGCACATCCATCGCATTAGAAAGGTAAGGCTACTGATATTAAAATATGAGTTGTGTGCTTTTATTTGTAGAACAAAAAATGTTTAAGTTTTTTTTTATATAGCGCTTTTATCCAAGGTGCTTTACAATAGTTAGCTAACAGTAGAAACATCTGGAAAGGTCATTAAGTGGTCCACCAAGACAGACCCTCAGCAATTTTCAAGTGGTCCGTGGGAAAAAAAAGTTTGAGAACCACAGGTCTAGGGCAAGTCATTTAATTGCTCTGCATCTCCGTGTCCCTATCTATAAAATGAGAATGCTATTACTTACTTACTGAGTTTGTGCAGCTGTTGCAAAGATTAATTAGTGGCTGTGTGTAAAACATTTTGAAGAGGTAAAGCACTGTATATAAGAGCTAAGTATAATTGTGGGCTTGGACCTGGTGTTATTTTAAGGTAGTTTTTGGGAATTTATCTTGTTCGCACATTTTCCTTAAAGGAGAATGGTAACAAATACCTATAAATGAATCTTTTTAGTGATAACTTGCTGAGATCTTCTTGCTGGCCTTTTCTAATTATACATGCAGGATCTCTCCAGGACTTGAATTCTGAAGAAATTACTGAGGAAATTGGAAATATGTGGAGGACAATGTATAAACTAACTAAGACTTTTGCAGACCTGCCTGGACCTAGACGCTTAGCAGAAAATGTGAAATTTAAACTTGACAAGTTTAAGCAGCATCTTCCCATCCTGTCTATTGCCTGCAATCGCGGAATGAAGGACAGACATTGGGAGCAGGTGCCACAGAAATACATTTTAAACAATGAAAACATTCTACCACGATAAGGAAATCCACTCAAAATTTACCACATGATGGTCCAATATTGAAATCCTTAAAGGTGCAGGCAAAACTCCCTATGACAAAGTGGGAGTTTGGCCTGCGGGTAAAACTACAGAACTGGGGGAAATTATGTTGGTTTTTCTTTAACTTTTATATCTTACTAGCTACTTGATAAACGCTGCTTACAAATTTATGTGATGATTGTGCTTATTTTTTCACTTATTTTCAGATCAGTGAAGTAGTAGGATATGAAATAAGACCTGATGAAAGTACTTGCCTTCTAAACATGTTGGAATATGGATTATCAAAGTATATTGAAAAGTAAGAAATATATACTAAATCTAATTCCTTAAAATCAATTAGTATATTTTATATGCTTTCATAATCAGATATCAAATTCTAGTGTATTGAGGCTTATTGGATTGTTGTTATTATTATTATTATTATTTTATTTTATTATTTTTAGAGTTTTTAAGGCCTTTCAAATTTTCACTGCTGAACTTTATCTACTAAGGATGGCATTTTCAAAAGAGCCTAAAGAGCACAAGCCCCACTGAAAAACAATGGGACTTGTGTTTCTAAATTACTTAAATTCAATTCACAATCCTCCCCCCCTCAAATCTCTACAAAGCTTTAATTTACAACCAAGCAGCAGCATTATATCATAGTGATTATCAGCAATAACTTGATTAGTTTGAAAATATAAAAAAAAATCCTTGAAATATATGCATATGCACTGTGGGGGAATAGCAGATGGAGCGGTGATTCTGGAATGGCCAGAAAATGTCTAAGTTATCAGTGAATTATGCAGGTAATTCCTAAGAAGAGACAATAAAACATTCACCACACTGTCATGTATTTGTCTTTGCCACATATGTTACAGTAAAACTATTTTAGACAGTTTTAAAACATATTTTTGGTACTATTTTTATTACATTCTGTATCTCTGAAGTCAGGTACCTCGATACCCAGTGTCCATCTTTCAGGAATTATTGGCCTGTTTTCTAGTTACCAAAATTGGGTATATGCTTAACTTAACTTAGATTGTAGGCTCTTTTGGGCATGGGCTGTGTTTTTCTTCTGTGTTTGTATAGCACCTAGCACAATGGGATCCTGGTCTTTAGGCACTACCATAATAAATATTTTTTTTTATTATGAATTAAGAAATATATGTGAAACATGCATTTAACTGACCACTTTTGTATGCAAATACTGGGCTGTAATACATGGACACTTCAATGGTATGTGCAAGTCTGTAATTTTTCTCATATGTTTTCTCACCTAATTGCCTTTTTCCTTCCTGCATTGGAAGATTACTCTCATTCATTCATTCATTCTCCTGCTTGTGGAGTGTAGAGTACACACTTTGTAGCCCCAGTTTCTAGAGAGCCCAGTTTCCTGCTCTATGTTAAGGCTGAGGCAGGTGAGATCAGAAGCCATGATATCCCTCCAGCATTTTGGCAAAGCCGTCCACAATGTCTTCCCCTCCAGCTTGTGTTGGATCAAACACATATGGCATATGGAGCAGATAGCCAAGCTATCTGAGCCAATATTGAGTCACTTGGGAAGACACTAGAGGCTGGTTGGTCCGGTGCCTGACATCCTCATTCGTAATGTAATGAAACCATCATATGCCTTCAATACGTCATTGCTCTTTCATCTCGAAAGCATCCATCTGGTGCATTTGCGTCTCTGTGGTGGCCCAGGTTTCAGAGCCATACAAAAAAACAGAAGCCACTGCTGCTTTACAGATCTTCATCTTACTCTGAAACTCAGACCTCAGTGGTTCAGGAGTCAAGTTAGCGATCAGTATTACCCCAAAGAGCCACAGTAGTGTGAATTCATTGTTTCATTCACAGCAAAATGATTGACCAAGCATTATTTTATCAACTACAATTGTTTAATAACATAGTAAAAGCATCCTGATTGGTTAATAACTCAGATTAGTTAATGATTAAATCACAAAGTGTTTTAATATCATGTGCTGCAAAGAGCCACAGGAGACACATTAATGAGCCACTTGTGGCTCATGAGTTTCAGTCTGAGTATCAGTGCTCTAAATGATATTTATTTATTCACAATCTTTTCCTTTTTCTCTTTAGAGTGTTGAGGGTTTTTTGCAATGTAGCTAAACCAAATTTCATTTTAATCTAGACTGGAGCCTATTGGAGCAGCAGCCAGTAAAGAATATTCACTAGAGAAATCCATGGACAAAATGAAATTGGAATGGGCCAACATAAGCTTCAGTTTTGTGAAGTACAGGGACACTGTGAGTATACATCAAACTAACAAATGTGTTGTTAAGTAGAATGGGTCTGAGTCTGCCTCACACTGATTCAGCAAAATAGTGGAATTATTCCTGATTTACAGTGGTATAACTAACTGAGAGGAGGAGAATCAGGCCCAACAGACCATGTGAAGTTACCAAACTATCTATTTTAGGTACTTATATGGCTTCCAATGTCATAGTATCTGAGCATTTCATAATCTTTGATATATTTATCCTCACAGCATCCTTAGGAGATAGGGAAGTGGTGTTATCCCTATTTTACAGATGGGGAACTTAGGCAAAGAGAGATTAAGTGACTTGCTCAAGGATGCAAAGGAAGTCTGTGGTAGAGCAGGGAACTGAATCCGACTCTCTTTGAGTCCCAGGCTAGCACCCCAACCACTGGACCATCCTTCTTTCCCAACTAAGGTAGCATCTCTGTGGACATTTTGGAAATGGGGGCATACAGCAGAGATACAGTCCATCTCTTCTGGTATGTTACAGGTGCTCATTTGCTTCCATCCACACCTTACAAAGACGGGGAATTACAGGCTAAATTTTTGGGAGTAAAATAGTTTTAAGATCAATGAATCAGAACAACTGTCATTTGCCTTAACAAAGTCTGATATATTTACAGAATACGAGTATCCTGTCAGCAGTTGATGACGTCCAACTTTTGCTTGATGATCACATAGTTAAAACGCAGACTATGTGTGGCTCTCCATTCATCAAACCGATAGAAACTGAATGCCGGGTAAGGAGAAGCTGGTTTGACTGAGTTAATACGTCTCTCATAATATGCTTTTCTCAAGTGGTTTGTGGTATTTTGGCATGAGAAGATGTTAAAATATAAGCTTGAGCTGTTTCTAAAGAACTCAAATATTCATACTGTATTTTCAAAGAACGCTGAGCTACTGGTTTCCAAAGAAGCATATGCAAAGCTTGCCAATATGCTGAAGGAAACAGTAATTACAAGCCAGTCACTATATGCATGTTTTTTGAGTTGTTTTATATTTTAGGAATAGGTCAGTTGCTTTAAACAAATTCTGCTAAATTGTGTAATGAGATGCAGCTCTGTCATTTGTGAGAAATAATATATTTGTAATCTTTTGGCATTACCATAAGATTTTCAAAGTTATTCTACCTGTTGGTCCACCACTCCCTACAGATATGATTTTATGGTAAGCTGATGAAACAAATCCCTCCTACAAGTAATTCATTGATGAAAAGAGGAGTTAAATATTATGATTTCCCTAAAGGAAGCTTCCACAGAAAACAGATTTTTCCCATCAATATTTGATGGTAATTTGAAGGCTGTTCTAACCTAATTCTCATGACTTGTCAACACTTCTAAACCCTTAATTCCATCCATTCCTTAGGACATTGGCCGTGATCCTAGCAAGAGCTGAGGGCAGAGGGAGCAAATGCTACTTTAATTTATAGCTACCTGTAACAGTCCCCAAGGGGCTGTATGGCAGCTGGAGATTGCTGAAACACAATACAATCTGGCCACACCTCTTCCATTAATACATTCCTGGCATACCCCTTACAAAGGGATCTGTTTGGCAAGGAAAGAGGGCCCAGTCCTCCTCTTCTTACTGAGGGCTTGTCTACACTTACATTTTATAAAGCTTTAACTTGCTGGCTCGGGGGGTGAATTTGAGCACTTTAAAGGAAATGTGAGTGCTTTAAAGCGCTAGTGTGGACAGACTCTGAGCGCTGGGAGACCTCTCTCCCAGCACTCACGTGTGACCACACTCACACTTCAAAGCACTGCTGCAGGAGCTCTCCCGCAGCAGCGCTTTGAAGTTTCTAGTGTGGACGTAGCCACAGGCAATGCACCCATTGACTTCAGTGAACAATTTGGCTGTCAGCAGTGTAATACTGGGTCAAAGTTAATGAATATTCAGATATTTATTGTGGGTGTGGAGCAAAATTCAGAAGATCTCTTTGTTTCTCCATTCTTTTTAAACTACGTCATTGGTTTTCATAAAGACTCATTTTGAGTGTGTAAAATAATCTGCTACTCTGCCCACATGGCTTGTGTCATTTCATTGTCAAAATTATTTCAGGGGGTTTTATCTGATGCAAGAGACTGATTATTTTTGCAGCAATCAAAGGGATATTAGTCCTTAAATTACAATTTCATTATAGTTTGCGATGTTATCATAGCCATGCTGGTCCCAGGGTATGAGAGAGACAAGTATGGGTGAAGTAGTATCTATTACTGGACCATCTTTTATTGGAAATACAGTATTCTAAAGATTGCCCTGGAAAACTCATACGCCTCCTTTGATGTGGCTGTTGAGTTCTTTTTGTAAATGTATGTATTTGTTACTTAAAGGAGTTGACTGAACTTTAACTTGGCTGCCTAGTAAGGGTAAAAATAGAGGTATGTTGTACAAATGAAAAAGAATCCATTTATAGAGAGTATCTCTGAGCACGTCTAGAGGCAGTCACTCATGACGAAGAACAATACTTTCATCCAGAGGTTTGAAACGGTGGTGTTTATCTCCTGAAATGAACTAACTTACAGTCAAACAGACAAAAAGTCCAATCTTGTGACCTTACTTACATGAGTAGTCCTTCTTCACACAAGTAGTGCCAATGGGACTGCTCATGTGAGTAAGGAATAAACACATGAGTGAAAGATGCATGATCAGCCAGCCCATGTTTTTTTTTGTAAGTAGTTCTTTCATGCAAGAGTATAATATTACAGGAAAAGTTCTTAAGTTGGTTTGTGTTCAATCTCATATATACTGATAATGAAGAACTGTAACAGAGAAAATATTGCATTAAAATAATCCGATATTTTACCCTCTGTTTATTCTGCTACTCAATGTACAATTTAAAACAATTGTTTGCAGACCATACATGTTAAATGTTCTGTTTACAGGCATGGGAAGAGAAGCTTGTTTCAATGCAAGATATTTTAGATAGCTGGTTAAAATGCCAGGCAACATGGCTTTACCTGGAACCAATTTTTAGTTCAGAAGACATTATAGCTCAAATGCCAGAAGAGGGCAGAAAGTTTGGAATAGTAGATGCTTGCTGGAAAGACATCATGACACAAACAGTAAGTATTTGCATTTAATAAAGTGCAAATTATGTTTGTTTATATTTCATCAAATTAGTTTTAAGTAAGATAATTTGTCTGCTTATCCAGAGTCAGAGATTCAGATTTCAGTCACTGGAACATGAAACACAGAGCCCAAAACACTGTTAATGCCTAGTCTTTTAGCAAAAATGGTAGGTAAGATTACCTACCCTTTTGAGATTTCTGTAGAATCTAGACACCACAGAATAAATTACCGCTGATCCTTTCACATTAAAAGGAGTGTAATAGCAGAGAGCAAACACAACTCTGAGGACAAGCACAGAAGAGGATAAACGTAGGGTGCTAAAGGTGCATTTCATAGGACTTGCACTCCTATTTGTGAATGAACAAATTACTATAAACTGGCCATCATTAGGCTTGAAATTAGACAAAGGTTTCTAACCATCAGAGGAGTGAAGTTCTGAAACAGCCTTCCAAGCTAAACAGTGCAGGCAAACAAACCTAACTGGCTTCAAGACTGATCTTGATAAGTTTATGGAGGGGATGGTATGATGGGACTGCCTATGATAGCATGTGGCCCATCAGCTGGGAATTTTTCGCCTTCCTCTGCAGCGTGGGGCACGTGTCACTTATACTGTAAATGGTAAATTTTCTGTAACTTTAAGTCTTTAATCCATGATTTGAGGACTTCAGTAACTCAGCTGGAGGTTAGGGGTCTATTTCAGGAGTGGGTGGGGTTCTGTGGCTTGCAATGGGCAGGAGGTCAGACTAGATGGTCATGATGGTCTCTTCTGAACTTAATGTCTATGAATCTGTGACTGCTGAAAGCCCAAGGCACAGCTGAATGTCCATACAAATAGTGATTTGTTCTCCAAATCAGTATACGTTTGAAAAGATAGTAATACCTGTGGATGTGATCCTATAAATTTTTCACAGGTTACAATATTGTTGGTATTGTTTAATCTCGACAAAGCAGTGGTCTTAAACAGCAATAACTGTCAAATACTGCATATATATTTTCCTCATTTGAAGACATTCAACAACCAAAGCAGTTTCCATGCTCTGTAACATATTCTGTAGCCTTCGTTGTCACCAAATAAAAATAAAATGAAACAAACTGACAAACCAAATGTGAACTTTTTAGCAGTTTCTACACTGTGTTTCTTTTTATAAAGGTGAAAGACACCAGGGTACTTGTAGCAACTGAGCAATCCAGGATGTTGGAGAGGCTTCAAGAAGCAAATGTTCTCTTAGATGATATCCAGAAGGGGCTGAATAGTTATTTGGAGAAGAAAAGATTATTTTTCTCACGGTAAATTGATTAACAGGTTCAACTTAGAGCAGCAAGAACCATCAAGAGATTCTAATGCTCTCTTTGTTTGAAATAATTTTTATTGAGTTGCGTGACTTGTAGTTGTCACAGAACACAGTTCTGTGCAGCAAAAAATGACAACCTATTTCCCTTTCTAGACATGTAGCCCAGATTCCCTGTTCCAACTGAGCTATGCTTGGCCCAAGATTTGAGTGGGTGGGGAGGCCAAGGTGTCTTAGTACAGCAGGAACCTGCAGTGGAAAATAGATCAATTACAGTGTATTTTCAGGGGAACATGCCATCTTCAGTAGTTGATTGCAACCCCCCCGCCATCATTCCATCGGGCATGCCCTACTCAGCTGCACAGAGGTGAAGTCCCATGTAATTGTCCCAGAGGGTCTAAAGATGACTAGGTGATGGTGGAGAACAGGCTGTGTGGCTAACTTTACAGTGTGCATGGCTGTCCCCCAAACCTGATTAGATTTCTTTCTCCCCTCTGTTTTGCATAAGGGGATGAATGTGACAACTGGCATGTAAAAAGGTGTAATAGTTTTATAACTTTTAAATCTGCTCCATAAGTCCAAATATCAAAGACTCACATGAACCCAGAAGTTCTTGAGAATAGTGCATTCCCCAAATCAGAGCAGGTAACTTCCCTTTTGTGATAAGTCTTTCTTACTTTAAGAGTTAGATCAAATCCAGCTTCTCAGATGATGGTTTCATGTCTGAAAAGTGAATGTGCATTTTCTTTTCAATAGGTTCTTTTTCCTGTCTAATGATGAGCTGCTTGAGATTTTATCAGAAACCAAAGATCCCCTTCGAGTACAGCCACATTTAAAGAAATGTTTTGAGGGAATCTCTACATTAGAGTTTACAGAAGATCTCGAAATCACAGGAATGATCAGTTCAGAGAAAGAAATGGTTCCTTTCATACAGAAAATCTACCCAGTGAAAGCAAAAGTAATTTTTTTCCTGTTATGACATTACATGAATAGTTGGCGGTAAAGGTTGTGCTTTTGGGGAAATGAGCTTTAAAATACCAAGACCCGATTTTTAAAGGCATTTAGTTGTCTAAAAATGCAGATAGGTGCCTGCTGGGAGTTTTAAAAAGGAGTTAGGCACTTGGGCGGAGTTGAAAATTCTGTAGGTGCCTATCTGCAACTTCAGGCATCTAAATACCTTTAAAAATTGGCACTTAGAACATAACTAAGATACCACATCACAATGGAAACAAGGAATGAATGAAAATATTAAAGGTACCAGTATAGGATTGCAGCCTAGCCTTATGGTCAAAAGGTGGCACAGTGGAGGTAGCAGCATGTAACAAGTTGAAGAAACACTCTGCCTTCCTCATGGCAAGAAGGCACACATGAGGCCAGAGTACAGAGAACACTGCTGCTGTGCTGCATTGTCCCTGGGGGGTTAGGGTGGCCAAAGGCTGTGTGACACAGGAGGGAGGCGTGGCCAGCGTGGAGAATGGCATGAAAACACAGGGAAGGCCTTGTGAATCTCAGACTATCCCTCATCATCGCTGTTCCTGCCCCACAACAATAGCAGCATGGCTCAAACAGCTGCCTTGTCATTAGCGGCTATCCTCAATCCCAGTGTGGCCACAGCCCCTTTGGGGATGCAGGGAGGTGACAGACTGAGAGGAGTTACTGTTGTTGCTAAGACCAACAGTAACTTGCACTATAAACTATGTAATAAGGCACGCTGTTATAATATGAATTAGATGGATGAAATTCCCTGACCTGTGTTATCCAGGAGGTAGGACTAGATGATCTAATGGTCTCTTCTGGCCTTACAATCTGTGAACCTGTAGGTTTTGTAGAAACTTGCCATAATGAGTGGCTGATTCCTCTGCCTCTCCTTGGCCATGCCCCACTAAATTGTATGGAGCTGAATTGCTATGTAGCAGTCATGAACAGGGGTAAAAAGTACAGGGTGAAAGATAGGGGATATTCTATTTAGCAACCTTTTAACCACATCTTTCAGGAGCAATGTGTTCACTGGTGTTATGGCCATGTTGCATTTACCTCCCAGAGCTGCATTTACACTACCTGGATGTATGGACACCACGCTGCCCCTTCAGATGCACGGCTCAGGCAGTTCACATGGCTTATTTTTCTGTATGCACTGTTTTGCTGCAGGCATGCCTTCATTGTGTACACCAGTGCTTGTGCCTCTATTTGGAGGCTGTCCACCCGTTTTCTTCCTTACCACCAGAGCAGAAAAAGGCATGAGTCAGCCTTTATGCTTTAAGCCTAATATATTCGAAGGTTTACTCCAGTCTGAAATTTGCTCTTTAAATGCCATTTAATCACAAATTTTATTTGGTGTATTTTCACTCTCCTCTCTTGTTCTTGTTTTAAGGGCATGGTAGAGAAATGGCTTTTGCAAGTAGAGGAAATGATGCTGGCCAGCATAAGACAAGTTATTCAAGATGGCATTGGAGGATATGTTCAAGTAATTATTCATCTCTTGCTTCTGTATCAATAAATTACAGCATAAAGTAATTAACATAAAGTAACCTGCACATGTACAGGGCTCAAACTCTCCTTTACCACCATGTTAGGTTTTAAACTAAGTAGAATCCTGTTGTGCCAATTCAGCAGCATCCATTAAAAGTCTCATATCTAATTTCCTTGAAGGAAAATTAATGAAGTTCTCAGTGTTGAGTGCCATTTATTTTATAAATCAGATTTAAAAGCATTAGGGAAAATAGATTTTGTTATTGACAAAGCCTAGTGCATACACATCATTTTCTCTATCTCAAGTGTGATTATTTTTTTTTAAAAGGTTCCCCGAAATAAGTGGGTACTTCAGTGGCCTGGACAGGTGGTTATTTGTGTTTCATCCATCTACTGGACAAAGGAAGTGTCTGAAGCCATGCGATCAGGAACTTTACTTGTAAGGTTTTCTTGTAAATTCTTTCAATTAACCAAAGATTAAATTATGATATTAAGAAGAACTCTAACAAAGTGACTGCATTTTTGAAAGCATAAATTCTGACTTTTCTACTTAAGTTAAATCGTGGCAGAATATCCTTTAACTCAGAGCGCTTTGCAATTTCCACTTTTCTTATTCACTTTTGTTGTTTGTCTGCTTTGTTTTCTCTTTTTACTTTGCATTCAGTCATGCTGTATATTTGTCTTATGTCTCAGCAGCAGCTATTTCTCTATCATTATGGACACTGATTTTGATTTCATTTACACTGGTGTAAATCAGAAGTAACTCCATTGAAGCAAGTTGCAGACTCTTATTCATAGAGCTTTGCAAGTGTGAACAGAAGAATCAAACAAAAGTTGCAAACTATGACCAGAACTTATAAATAGTTACTCCTCTATGTATGCTTATCCCCTAGTATGTTTACGTGCCTAGTCATGTGAGAACTACACACATGAGTAGCTGTTTGCAGGATCAGGTGATTACACAGCTTTTGTGGCTGCTAGCTTCTCAGTAGGATAAAGGTGCATCAGCTAGGTTTGGTAGTTGAATGTTATTCTTCCCATAAGTATTTTCAATTCATCCATCATCACCATGGTCTTATGTATTACCCCATTCGGGACTGACCCAAAGTACACTAAATAACGGAAAGACCTCCTGTTGACTTCAATGGACTTTTGATTGGACCCTAGTAGAGTTGGATGAATACTGCAACCTTTTTTTCCTGAAATGAAATTTTAAAGAAATTTGCTTCAACTGTGTGCCCCTTCTTTGATCACGTTCTGGAGCTACTCTAGCAAATGAGTCTACTGGTAGGGATTTTCGTGAAAACAGAAAATTTTTAAATAGTTACTGCAGCAGAGACCAGATTCTGATGCTTGTACTCATCCACTCAAGACACAGAAACTACCTTGGCTTCAATTAAGCTATGCTGATTTACTGCAGCTGAGGATCTGAACCCATATGCCCAGTCAAAACAGGCTGAATTTAAAATGCTTGCAAAAAAAATATCATCAGTGATCCATGGACCAAAATTATTAGTAGAAACTATTGGGCAAAATAATTTCAAATAAAGAGTAAATTCAGGAAAATATTACATTTGCTGAATAACTATTTATTACAAGTAAAAACAACGAGGAGTCCTTGAAGTGGGTTATAGCCCACGAAAGCTTATGCCCAAATAAATTTGTTAGGACTCCTTGTTGTTTTTACTGACACAGACTAACATGGCTAACCCTCTGAAACCTTTTTATTACAAGAAATTTCATCCAGCTTTAGACAATAGAGAGAGCATGTATATCTCCTGGTACAGAGACTTGGCATTTGATTTAGGGAGAAATAAATGGCTTCCATTTCAGACTACAAAACCCTTCTGAGTAGTTATGATGAAATAAAATGGCAGTATATGAAGGAGACTGTTAAATGTTTGCATAGTGCCATTACTGAACTGCCTCATTTGGTTGAAAGAGTTTGTTCTAATGACTGCTCTGGGAGTTTAGGAGCTATTTGCTATAGCTTACCATTAATACTCACATTTCTTTCCGTAACAGGAATTCTTGGAGAAGAGCAACCAACAAATTGGAGAAATTGTTCAGCTAGTGAGAGGAAAGCTGTCCAGCGGTGCCCGTCTGACTCTTGGGGCTCTCACTGTCATTGATGTGCATGGTAAATGCATGATTATTACTTCTCTCCTTACATTCCAGACAGAACTGCTACCGTTAACTGAAGCAAATTATCTGCAACAGGTAGCTGGGGTGCTTCCCGAAGCTAAAGTTACGTCCTGGAGAATTAGTTAAAGGATTATATTAATTATTTTCAGTTGCTAATTCACATGAGACAAAAGCTAGTTGTAAATGCCGGCTTTAGGCATGAGCAAGATAACTAATGATTTGAGCATGTAGCCTGAGCAATTCAGAGCAAACTTTGTGGGATGCCTAATTTCAATGCCTCTTAGCTGGGGCGCCATTTCAGATTTGGGGGGGAGGGCGCAACTTTAACCATGATTCCTGGGGCTACTTAGACACTTGAAAACTCTAGTTTTTTTGGCAGATAATTTAGCAATTAGCTGAGAGGAGCCCTGTATCTAATTCCTTTACAAGAGAAAGAAAATTAAATAAATATTAGACCCACTCAGCTCTAATAACATGTTCTGACATCTTGTGGCAAGTCACCTAAGGGACACTGGTTAGGTTTACAAAAAAAAGAAAAGGAGTACTTGTGGCACCTTAGAGACTAACCAGTTTATTTGAGCATGAGCTTTCGTGAGCTACAGCTCACTTCATCATCTGATGAAGTGAGCTGTAGCTCACGAAAGCTCATGCTCAAATAAACTGGTTAGTCTCTAAGGTGCCACAAGTACTCCTTTTCTTTTTGCGAATACAGACTAACACGGCTGTTACTCTGAAACCTGGTTAGGTTTAGAATGTTAATGTATATTCTTACTTTATTACTGCCACAAGTACTCCTTTTCTTTTTGCGAATACAGACTAACACGGCTGTTACTCTGAAACCTGTAGAGAGAGAGACCCCATCAGGACAGCTGGGTTCTATCCCAGTTCTGGGAGGAGAGCAAGGTCTAGTGGGAAACAGCAGTGAGCAGATACATCTGGGTTCTATATAAGAACATCAAAATGGTCATACTGGGTAAGACCAATGGTCCATCTAGCCCAGTATCCTGTCTTCCAACAGTGGTCAATGCCAGGTGCCCCGGGGGGAATGAACAGAACAGGTAATTATCTAGTTGCCCTGTTGCCCGCTCCCAGCTTCTGGAAAACAGAGGCGAGGGACATGCAGAACATGGTGTTGGATCCCTACCCACCCTGGCTAATAGTCATTGCTGGACCTATCCTCCATGAACTTATCTAGATCTTATTGGAACCCTGTTATAGTTTTGGCCTTCACAACATCCCTTGGCAAAGAGTTCCACATGTTGACTGTGAAGAAATACTTTTTTTTGCTTGTTTTAAATCTGCTGCCTATTAATTTTCTTTGGTGACCCCTAGTTCTTGCGTTATGTGAAGGAGTAAATAACATTTCCCTATTCAATTTTTCCACACCATTCATGATTTTATAGCAATCTATCACCCCTTAGTAGGGCTGGCTCCAGGCACCAGCGAACCAAGGAGGTGCCTAGGGCGACAAATGTGAAGGGCGGCAGGATGTCGGGCTCTGTGGCGGCAATAGGCCCTCGGCGGTGGTGGGAATTTGGCGGCCGCTCTGTCACAATGCGGCGATTCGGGGTTCTGGGGCGGCAATAGGGCCTCGCACTTGGCGGCAATTCAGCGGTGGGGACGCGACTCTTCTTCGGTCGCCGGCAGCAATTCGGCAGCTGCACCATCACTCCGCCTCCATGTTCGGCGGGCAGGATTCCATCTCCCTGTTCCGCAGCAAGTTTTGTGGGTTTTTTTTGCCGCTTGGGGCAGCAAAAACGCTGGAGCCGGCCCTGCCATTTAGTCATCTCTTTTCCAAGCTGAAAAGTCCCAGTCTTTTTAGTCTCTCCTCATACAGAAGGTGTTTCTATACCCCTAATCATTTATGTTGCCCTTCTCTGTACAGTTTCCAAATCCAATATATCTTTTTTGAGATGGGGTCACCAAATCTTCACACTCTATTCAATATGTTGGTGTACCGTGGATTTATATAGAGCTAACATGATATTTTTTTCTTACTATCTGTTCCTTTCCTAATGATTTCCAATATTTTGTTAGATTTTTTAAATTGCAATTGCACATTGAGCAGATGTTTTCAGAGAACTATCCACAATGACTCCAAGATCTCTTTACTGATGGATTCAGCTAATTTAGACCCCATCATTTATATGTGTAGTTGGGATTATATTTTGCCAAGTGCATTACTTTGCATTTATCAACATTAAATTTCTCCTGCCATTTTGTTGCCCACTCACCCAGTTTTGTGAGATCCCTTTGTAATTCTTCACAGTCTGCTTTGGACTTAACTAACTTGAGTAATTTTGTATTATCTGCAAATTTTACCACATCACTGAGTACCCCTTTTTCCAGATCATATATGAATATGTTGAATAGGACTGGTCCCAGTACAGACCTCTGAGGGAAACCACTATTTACCTCTCTCCATTCTCACCTTTTATTTCTACCCTTTGTGTCCTGTCTTTTAACTGAAGTGCCTGGCAGTGCTTTCAGGATCATCTAACGATCCTTAATTTACTTTAATGATAAGCCTTTTGTTATCTTAGTCACCTTGCCCAATAGTTCTCAAACTTTTGTACTGGTGACCCCTTTCACATAGCAAATTTCTGAGTGTGACCCCCCCCCATATAAATTAAAAACACATTTTTATATATTTAACACCATTATAAATGCTGGATGCAAAGTGGGCTTTAGGGTGAAGGCTGACACCTCACGACCCCCCATGTAATAACCTCGCGACCCCCTGTGGGGTCTCAACCACCAGTTTGAGAACCCCTGACCTTGTCTCTGTTTATAAACAAACTCCCTGCCCCAAAGGCTATGCTGCTCCCAGCTTCCGAACTCATCACATATCACACTCAAGCTGTTGCAGTTAAGAGCTCCGTCTGGGGCTAGGGTGAGTAGGCCTCCCCTACGAAACTTGGGGCGGGGGGCTAGAGCCCTTCCCTGCCCCCCCTAAATGGCGTCCCTGTCTCTTATACCAATCTCCCTTCCCCTTCCAACAGCAGAACTGATGGGGGAGGCAACTCAGCTTCAGGGGGAACAGTGGGCTGGATTTTCCAGTCCAGTGTGCTACCGTGCACTACTCAAGTGGGGCAGAGTGGTTGTATTCTGTCCGGAGGTGGCCCGTTGAGAATTCCCTTTGCATGTGGGAATTCTCCACGGGTGTCAAACTGGCAGGAGCAGCATAGCTGCCTTCTGTACTAGTTGCCCTCCTACCTCTGGTGTAGGGAAAAGGAGGTGGCACTGTGGGGACTGGGAGAGGGTATGCTGGAGTAGAACTCTGCTACACCCATCCTTCACCAGCATACGTCAGAGCATCTCCTTAGGTAGAGCAGAATAAGGGAGCTGCAACTGGCTCCCTGATGGCTCCTAGCCTCACTTCTGTACTAAGTGGAGCTCTGGCCCAGGGGACCCTGAAAGGGTAAGGCTGGTCCCAGTGAAATGTTACAGTTACAAATACATTGATAGATATGTATAAACAAGTATTATAGTGATGACCAGGGATCCTAGAAATCCATTTGCCATGGAAAAATGTGGATTTTGCATTTTTACAGAGAATCTTTAGTTTTATATTGTGGCTGCTAGGGAAACTAAAGTTCAGCGTTTCATTTTATTTATGGAAAAACTTGGATTTTTATGTTTTTTTATTGGAGAATTTTGGGTTTTTTAATCACAGAAGACTAGGATCCCTCGTGATGACATGCATGGTTCAACAGTAAGGTGTGGTTTGGGTTAGCTGTTAATCATCAGTTGCTATTTCACTGTTCAGTCAACCCTACAGTATGGCGCCTGTCCAGTTTTTTATGTTTTTTTTTTCCATTTTGAGATTCTGGCCTAAACACTGGTACTAATCCTTCTTTTTTCTGTTTAACCAAGCATAAATTTGAACTGGATTCCAAGAAAGAAATGCAGCACAGCTGTTGAGAAATATAGTATTGCTAAATGTGATATTACAACTGTAACTGAAAAAGGTTTCAGCCTAATTCTGTACTACATGTCTTTCCATAAAAATATTCTTTTAACCCCATTAAATTTCTATTTATGTTGCTAGACCATCTCCTTCAGGAAAATAGCAATCACTTCACTTTTTAAATTAACAAATAATGTTAAGACTACATTGTGTTGGAAAAAACTAAGCACCTTTGTTCTTGGATGCTTGCAACCTCTGCTGAAGTTCTCTTCAATTACTGAGCTCTATGTAACTTTGACCTACTAAACTTGTTTATTGTGTTATTACAACATACAAGGAAATGGAGAGCAACAAGAATCAGATTCTTTAAATTACTATTTAAACACCAAAGTTAATGGAACTCTGCCAGTTTATAACATCTCCATACTTTTAGGACAAAATTCCGGACTTGCCTGGCTTATAGGTCACAGCAGGAATCAGCCTTTAGTCAGGATTTTGACCCTACCATCTTGAATGTAACCTCGGCCACTGCTTTTGGTGAGGCTTTACAACACTCATGCCCACCTGATTTCATCACAGAATAACACAAGCATGTAGGGACAAAATCAGAAAGCTGAGGCACCAAATGAGTTACATCTAGCAAGGGACATAAAAGAAAATAAGAAGAGGTTCTATAAATACATTAGGATCAAGAGAAAGATGAGAGAAAGCATAGGTTCTCTACTTAGTGGAGGAAGGAGAACTAATAACAGACAACATCAAGAAGGGGGAGGCGTTTAATGCCTATTTTGCTTCAGTCTCACTAAAATGGTTAATTATGGCTAGATGCATAACAATTAATATAACAACAAGGGGGAAGGAACACAAGCCAAATTAGGGAAAATCCAGATTAAAGAGTATTTAGATAATTTAGATGTATTCAAGTTGACACGGCCTAATGAAATTCACACTTGGTCACATAAGAAACTAACTGAGGCAATCTTGGAACTGTGAGCAATTATTTTTGAGAACTCAGAGAATGAGTGAGGTCCCAGAGGACTAGCGAAGGGCACACATAGTACCTGTCTTTAAAAAGGGGAATAAAGAGGACCCAGGGAATTATAGACCCATCTATCTGTCAATATCTGGACAGATACTGGAACAAATTATTAAACAATCAATTTGCAAGCACCGAGAGGATTATAGGTTTAGAAGGAATAGCCAGCATGGATTTATCAAGAACAAATCATCCCAAAGCAACCTAATTTCCTTCTTTGACAGGGTTACTAGCCTACTGGATAGCAAGGAAAGCTGTAGATATAAAATATCTTGATTTTAGTAAGGCCTTTGACACAGGTCTACATGACATTTTCAGAAGCAAACTAGGGAAATGTGGTCTAGATGAAATTACTATAAAGTGAGTACACAACTGGTTGAAAGAGCGTATTCAAAGGGTAGTTATCAATGGTTTTCTGTCAACCTGGGGGGATGTATGGAGAGATGTATCTAATGGAGTTCCGCAGGGGTCAGTCCTGGGTCTGGTACTATTTAATATTTTTATTAATGACTTGGATAATGGAGAGGAGAGTATGCTTATAAAATTTGTGGATGACACCAATCTAGGAGGAGCTGCAATCCCTTTGGAAGACAGGATTAGACTTCAAAATGACCTTGGCAAATTGGAGAATTGATCCAAAATTAACAAGATGAAATTCAGAAAAAACACCTAGGAAGCAAAAATTAAATAAACAATTACAAAATAGGGGATAACTGGCTAGGCAGTAATACTGCAGTAAAGGATCAGGGTTATAGTGGATCACAAATTAAAGCTGAGTCAACAATGTGATGCAGTTGTAAAAACGGTGAGTGTCATTCTGGGGTGTATTAACAGGAGTGTAAAATGTAAGTCACAGGAGGTAATTGTCCTGCTTTGCTTGGCACTGGTAAGGCCTCAGCTGGAGTATTATGTCCAGTTTTGGGTGCCCCACTTTTAGAAAGTTATGGACAAATTGGAGAGAGTCTAGAGGAGATCAACAAAAATGAATAAAGGTTTAGAAAACCTGACTTATAAGGGAAGGTTAAAAAAAACTGGGTATCTTTAGTCTTGGGAAAAGAAGACTGAGGAGGGAACTCATAACAGTCTTCTAATATGTTAAGGGCTGTTATAAAGAGGATGGTGATCAATTTTTCTCCATTCCACTGAAGGTAGGACAGGAAGTAGTCAGAGTAATATGCAGCAAGGGAAATTTAGGTTAGGAAAAAATTTCTAACTATATGGATAATTAAGCAGTGGAATAGGCTTCCAAAGGAGGTTGTGGAATCCCTATCACTGGAGGTTTCTAAAAACAGATTAGACAAACACCTGTCAGGGATAGTCTAGGTTTATTCAGTCCAGCCTTAATGCAAGGGGCTGGACTAACTGACCTCTCAATGTCCCTTCCAGTTGTACATTTCTAAGATTCTGTCATTAAAAAATAGTGCTTCTGATTGTTAACCCTAGGCAAACCTAGATAAAAACCAGTTTACAGTTTCTGACATTGCTCTGCAAGTAGCCTGTGTGACACACAATTTTGCTTTTCAGCAGTATAGTTGCTAGCAGAGACCCAGAAATGTAAGGAAACCTAATGATAGTATATATGCAATAATATGTGATGCCAGTAGGAGTTCCAAGTGCAGATTGAGTGGTGTTTACAAGATCCTTTATTTTCAGATATAGTTGACTCTGAATTTGTGGATAACATGCCAACAAGTGAAGAGCTTTCTATCCAGGGGCAAATCTAGCCTCCTCCTTTGTGGCCCATAGAGGGCCACAGTGGCATTCTGTTGAGCAAAGAATGGGGGCTGGAGAATGGGGAGCTGTGGAGCAGGTGTACATCAGGTACAGGTACAGGTGTACATCAGCAGGTACAGAGCCCTGTGCTGTGAGCAAGCATTCTGATTTACAGGGGGCAGAAGGGCATGGGTGAACTGGGGGAGGGGTGAAAGAGACCTGTCACTGCACAGATCCTTGCATATTTTCTGGGTATGGAAGATGTAAGTGTCCTATATAGGTTTCTTCAGACACTGGTCTTAAATGGCCTTTGTAGAGTGATTGTACTCCTCCACCCCTGCACAGCTCCCCAGCACCTGGCCTGGCTACTCATGCTGGGCACTGGGGTCTAGAATTTTGCCCAATTGAATTAAGATGGTTCATTAAGCAAAATGGATGCAGTTTCCTTTCAAAAAATGAAAGCTGAGGTACAGCTGTAAATGTTAGCTTACTGTTTATTAGGTATTTTATGAGCTATTTCTGTTCCTGCAGCTCGTGATGTGGTTGCAAAATTGGTTGAGGACAAAATCACAGATCAGAATGATTTTCAGTGGATTTCTCAGTTGAGATACTACTGGGAAGAAGGAGATGTAATGGTGCGAATGATTACGACAGAAGCCAAATATGGCTATGAGTACCTTGGCAATTCTCTACGTCTGGTTATAACTCCACTGACTGATCGATGCTATAGGTAAAATTCATATTCTCTATGACTGTAGCATTCACTTTCCAGCTGGCTTGTATTTAATACATATTGTAACAGTGGCTAATGAAAAGAGCCTTAGTCATTAGTTTTCTTTCCCCCTCCCCGGTTTTTTATGTTTGGGTGTAGTGCCACAGTGTGGACATTTTCTGTAGTGTTGGAAGGGGTTTTCCCATTCGTGTAGTTAATCCACCGCTCTGAGAGGCCAGAGAGAGGTCGATGGAAGAATTCTTCCATCGACCTAGCCATATCTACACCAGGAGTTAGGTCGACCTTACTACAGAGCTCAGGGCATGTAATCTTCCACAGCCCTGAGTGATATAGCTAGATCCCTCTAATTTTTAAGTGTAGATCAGCTTAGGGGTAGAGGATATGAAGTCTGAAATTACCTCATCTGAAGTGGAAGTCAAACTCAAACATCTTAATGAGACTAAATCAGGGGGCCCAGATAATCTCCATCCAAGAGTATTAATGGAACTGGCACATGAAAATGCAAGCCCAATAGCAAGGATTTTTAATGAATCTGTAAACTCAGGGGTTGCTTATTTAGTTCCTGTTTAATTTAGTTCCTATTGCTAATGAGAAAACCTGGATTTGTGCTGGAAATGGCCCAACTTGATTATCATACACATTGTAAGGAGAGTGATCACTTTAGATAAGCTATTACCAGCAGGAGAGTGGGGTGGGAGGAGGTATTTTTTCATGCTTTGTGTGTATATAAAAAGATCTTCTACACTTTCCACAGTATGCATCCGATGAAGTGAGCTGTAGCTCATGAAAGCTTATGCTCAAATAAATTGGTTAGTCTCTAAGGTGCCACAAGTACTCCTTTTCTTTTTGCGAATACAGACTAACACGGCTGTTACTCTGAAACCTATTGCTAATATAGTTCCTATTTTTAAAAAAAGGGGAGGAAAGTGATCCAGGGAAGTACAGGCCTGTTAGTTTCACCTCAATTGTTTGCAAGGTCTTGGAACAAATTTTGAAAGAGACAGTAGTTAAGGACATAGAGGTGAATGGTAATTGGGATAAAATACCACATGGTTTTACAAAAGGTAGATCGTGCCAGACCAACCTGATCCCCTTCTTTGAGAAGCTAACTGATTTTTTAGACCAGTGGTTCCCAAACTTGTTCCGCCGCATGTGCAGGGAAAGCCCCTGGCGGGCCGGACCAGATTGTTTACCTGCCGCATCTTCAGGTTTGGCCGATCGCGGCTCTCACTGTCTGTGGTTCGCTGCTCCAGGCCAATGGGAGCTGCTGGAAGCGGTGGCCAGTATGTCCCTCGGCCTGCGCCGCTTCCAGCAGCTCCCATTGGCCTGGAGCAGCAAACTGGGGCCAGTAGGAGCCGCGATTGGCCAAACTTGCGGACGCGGCAGGCAAACAAACTGACCCAGCCTCACAACTGCCAGGGGCTTTCCCTGCACAAGTGGCTGAACAAGTTTGGGAACCACTGTATTAGACAAAGGAAATGCAGTAGATCTAATCTACCTGGATTTCAGTAAAGCATTTGATACAGTTCCACATGGGAAATTATTATTTAAATTGGAGAAAACGGGGATTAAGATGAGATTTGAAAGGTGGATAAGGATTTGGTTAAAGGGGAGACTACAATGGTTCATACTAAAAGGTGAACTGTCAGGCTGGAGGGGAGTTATTAATGGAGTTCCTCAGGGATTTAACATTTTTATTCATGACCTTGGCACAAAAAGTTGGAATGTGCTAATGAAACTTGCAAATGATATAAAGTTGTGAGGTATTGTCAATATGAAGGAGGACAGGAATATTGTACAAGGAAGATCTGGAGGACCTTGAAAACTGGAGTAATAGAAATAGGATGCAATTTAGTAGTGCAAAGTGCAAGGTCATGCATTTAGGGACTAACAACAAGAATTTTTGCTATAAAATGTGGATTTATCAGTTGGAAGAGATAGAGGAGGAGAAAGACCTGCATATATTGGTTGATCACAAGACTATGAGCCATCAGTGTCGTGCGGCTATGAAAAAGGCTAATGCAGACCTAGGATGCATCAGGTGAGGTATTTCCAGTAGGGACAGGGAAGTATTAGTACCATTATACAAGGCACGGGTGAAACCTCATCAGGCATACTGTGTGCAATTCTCATCTCCCATGTTTAAGAAAGTTGAATTCAAACTGGAACAGGTGCAGAGAAGGGCTAGTAGGATGATCCGAGGAATGGAAAACTTACCTTATGAGAAGAGACTCAAAGAGCTTGGCTTGTTTAGCCTAACCAAACAGAGGTTAAGGGGAGATATGATTGCTCTCTATAAATACATCAGAAGGATGAACACCAGGGAGAGAGAGGAGTTATTTAAGTTAAGTGCCAATGGGGACACAAGAACAAATGCTTATAAACTGGCCATCAACTAGTTTAGGCACGAAATTAGGTGAATGTTTCTAACGATCAGAAAGTTCTGGAACAGCCTTCCAAAGGGAGCAGTGGGGGCAAAAAACCTAACTAGCTTCAAGACTGAGCTTGATAAGTTGATGACATGATGGGAATGCCTACGATGGCATGTGGCCCATCTGTGACTGACAATAGCAAATATCCCCAACTGTTGGAGATGGGACACTAGATGGGGAGGGCTTTGAGTTACCACAGAGAATTCTTTCCCAGGTATCTGCCCGGTGGGTCTTGCCCACATGCTCTGGGTCTAACTGATCACCATATTTGGGGTCAGGAAGGAATTTTCCCCGGGTCAGATTGGCTGAGACCCTGGGGGTTTTTTGCCTTCCTCTGTAGTATAGGTCATGGGTCCCTTGCAGGTTTAAACTAGTGAAAATGGTGAATTCTCTGTAACTTGAAGTCTTTAAACCATGACTTGAGGACTTCAGTAACTCAGCCAGAGGTTAGGAGTCTATTTCAAGAGTGGGTGGGTGAGGTTGTGTGTCCTGTAAGTGCAGGAGGTCAGACTAGATGATCATGATGGTCCCTTCTGACCTTAAAGTCTATGGGTCTTGTGGCAGAGCAGAATAGACCCATGTGGCTGATGTAGTAGCTATAAACATGGCTGCATGTGTCACTCATAGGCCCGGCTGACATGAGGGAAATTACCCACGGCTGACTGGGTATGTCTGGACTGGTGCCGAACACTATTTAGTTGCAAGTATGGAACAGGACAAACCATGCTTAGCAACATTTAAAAAAACACAGTTCACAAAATGTTGTTTTGCTAGTGTAGAGAAGACTTCAGGGGGCCTTCATGGATTCATAACTTTTAAGATAAGGTGCTTGATGGACCTACTCTTTAAGGGGCAGCAACATGTTCGTATGAAGACTGCCAAGCTATTCCCCATAGAAGGAAGATAGGTGATTCTCAGGTTTTAAGGAACAATCTCCATCCTCTTTAAGCACTTCCAAGATTAATTTTCTTTATCAAGGTTCCCATCAAGCCAACTCCAGTTTTCTAGCTGCTGCACTTGACATCATGGCTCTGAATAGATATGGTTCCAGCCTATCTATCAAAAGGTGTAGCATCTACTAACTGTTCTGCCTTGGGCTTATGCTTATAACTGACCTGACTTGTTCATGACATTTGAACCCTGCACATGAGGACATAGGTGCTGAATGCATGTGCTCAGGTACAACAAGCACATATAGTAAACCAAGGTCAGACAATGAAGTAAATGATATTGCACCTACTTACACCATGTCTGGATTTGGGCCTTTATTCTGGATATTTGAAATGGCTTCCAACTCTAGGAGTCCATGCTGAGAAGATGCCAGTTTGATGGCTGGAGATGGCCAACCAATTAAAAAATGAATTCCTGATAACAACGCAGGGCCAGATCTCTTAGCAAGTGTAAATCATTGCTCTGCCTATGGGTCTGTGCTAACTTACAGCTGCTGAGGAGCTGGCCTATGATTCATATGTTATTTCTTTTTTGTTATGTAGAACATTAATGGGGGCTTTGAAACTAAATCTTGGTGGTGCTCCAGAAGGACCTGCGGGGACTGGCAAAACCGAAACAACAAAAGATCTAGCAAAAGCACTGGCTAAGCAGGTACCAAAATTAATGAAATGTTGCAGTGCATTGTTACATCACATTGTTTTGTGTTTGGAGATGCAGGTCTTCTCTGGAGTTCTTTCTCACAAAAGTGTTGGTGCCCTTCACCTATTATCCATTCATGGAGATTGCTAATGAAAAGCTCATAATTAGGACAAAATCCTGGCAAAAAGCACACAGCCTGAGTGAACAGGCTGTGCGCATTCCATGAAATGTTTCCAGTAGGTATGGGGATGAGTAATGGAATCCTCAGCTCCAGTCTGCAGTAGCCAGTATGTACCTAAACTGCAGCTGCTCCTTTAGGGTACCGGAGTAATTAATAGGCCTGCCCCACTGCTGACTGCCATGCTGCATTCTGGCCCACCTAAAATCCCCTTTCCATGTTCCTGTGTAGGAAGCTTTCACAGAGCTTGGTCAATGACTCAGTGTGGGGGCAGGTTCTCTTTGTATGGATCTCAACTGTATAGTAGAAACATGATATTTCAGTTGTGTTTGGAAACTTACACATCCAGAAGAAGGAAGCAGGATTTGCTTTTTAGGAACTATTCCTTTCCCAGAGATTTTCTTTTTTGACAAGCTGCTTAGAAAAATACTGAATTGTGATGTTTAATTTAAGTTAATATACTTTTTCACCTAAGCCAAGTGATAAACAAGTATTGTTTTGTATTTCCTAGGCTTGCAAAATCTTTGAGATGTCTCCAGACATCCAATATACAGTAATGTGTTATGTCACATAAAACTAATCTGAATCCTTGTAGTGAGTAAATACTCAACAGGTACTTCACTACCAACATGTTAAAATCATGACTAGATCCATTAACTAGATATTTAGGTATATATAGTCTTTTAAATTACCAGTTACCATGGCAATAATAATCCCCTTCTGTTTATAGATGCCAACATTTTTGTAACAAATTTTAACACTGAATGCTGTTGTGGGTTGTTGTTGGTTTTTTTTTTAATATAGTGTGTTGTCTTTAATTGCTCCGATGGTCTTGATTACAAAGCCATGGGTAAATTCTTTAAGGGACTGGCACAATCTGGAGCTTGGGCCTGCTTTGATGAGTTCAACAGAATTGAGGTAACTTTTTAATCAAAGTATTTAAAACAACAAAAATGTTGTTAAAATTTAAAGAATAGCTTTAAAAGTAGATATGAATATGTATTACCATTAATTTCTTACTTTTAGCACACCTTGTAACCTAGGCCCAGGTTTTCATAATTACATGCACAGCTGCCAAATACACAGCTGCCATAGTGCATGCACAAATTTTGACAGGGGCAGTGTGGTCTGGGTAGATAGAGCATTGGAGCTCTGGAATGGGTTCAAACCCTGGCTCTGCCACTAGCCTGTTGGGTGACCTTGGGCAAGTCACTTCATCTCTCTGTGCCTCAGTTTTCGCATCTGTAAAATGGGGATAACGATACTCCCCTCCTTGTAAAGCACTTTTACATCTACTGATACTGGATAAAACGAGGTATTATTAGCTGTGAAAATCTGGGTCCTACATTTTTAGTTTTAAGAGCTATTGACACATAGTCTCTCTGTAGCTTCTCTTCTTCCAATACATGGGATTTTTAAATGCACTTGCCATTGGCCTAACTCTCCTGTGACTTTCACCACTGACTTCACTGGAAGCAAAATTAGGCTAATGCTAAATACTTTTGAAAATTCCATCCATAATCTGTCTGTTCTGTATATTATAGTATTCTGTGTATTCTTTATAGTGTATTCTATCACATTCATTGTTCCATTACATTAGGTTTTGTTAGCCTGTACCCCAGCGAAGTTGAAAGCCAGCATTTTAATTTTCTAAAATTCTTTTATCCTGGTTCTTCAAGACAATTTCCATCTCTAGGACTTCAACATAAAGCCATTAAGCTATATTTTTAAAAAAACCTTCTTTCAGCCAGAAATGCTTCTTTTATATTGGCTCCATGTATGGGATGTTTTCTAATCTGTTTCTTTATTATTAGGTTGAAGTGTTGTCTGTAGTTGCACAACAGATACTCAGTATACAGCAGGCTGTTGTGCGAAATCTGAAAACATTCCTCTTTGAAGGCACAGAGATCTCTCTTAATCCAACCTGCGCTGTCTTCATCACTATGAATCCTGGGTATGCTGGACGGGCAGAACTTCCTGATAATCTAAAGGTAACTCTGGAGTTCTGATTTCTAGTAGGAATGAAACACAATTTACAGTTTTGATTCTAATGTAGTATGAATAGTACAAAAGCAGCCATGTAATATAAGGGCATAATTCCATTTAGGTGTTCTCGTTCTGGTTCATTAGTGATTAAGCTTTAATCATGTGTTTAGCACAAAATGAATAGACTATAGGCCTGAATTTGATTGTGTAAAAAACATTTACAGCAGTTTTACACTAGTCAATGCTATTGACGTCCATTAAGTTACTCCTGAATTACACTGGCATAAGTATTTTGCGAATACAGACTAACACGGCTGTTACTCTGAAAACTGGCATAAGTGAGCCTGGAATCAGGTCCTGTCCTTTAAATCCCTACTCTTGTGAGTAGTCTTGTGGTAGTCAATGGGAGTACTGATATGAGTAAGGAATGCTCACATTAATCAGCGTTTGCAAGATCAGGCTTTAGAGACTCACACTTAGTATAAACAGCTATTCTTGGGCAAACCAGGGGCATTGTTGCTGTTCTGATAATTTCTGTCGGCTCCAGTGACAATCCCCATTGTGTGTAAAGAGAATCTCTGTGAAACTGCTAGAATATATCAAAATGGAAAAAATATATTAAGTTCATCCACTGTATAGGTACTCCCACATGGAATCTAATTGACTTCAATAAATAACACTGTTTAAGATCCTTAATCATTAAAATAATATGGGCCTTATTCTGTGCTGATTTACTATTCCAGTAATCCTGTTGAAATCAATAGTATTGCACAGGGTGTAGGTCAGTGCAGAATTTGGTCCCACATCTATACACTTACACATTACAAATCATTGCATTTGTGTTTAAATTGAAGGTAATTTCCTTTTGCTTTTATCAGCCAAGACCAGAGTTTAGGGGTCTGTGCTTCTCTTGTAATATGTGATGGCATTGTCACAGTTTCGGGGTAACCACACCTTTAACCCCCGTCCATGGTCCACTTCAGGAATGCCTCTGAGGTTTAACGCCTCTGGTCTTCACCTCTCTCTGGGTAGGGACCTGTGTGCTACTCCCATCTCCTTTTAGGTTGTAGCTCCCTAGAATTCACTGTGATATCCCCAGCAAGCTAGTCTGTCTAAAGGCCAGCACCCGTGCTTTGCTTTCTCTCCAAGAGCTATGAACAATGTATGCCAGCAGTAACACGTCACCACACAGTTTTTTCTCAGCAGAGTGCATTATTCAGGATAAAGTGCATACAGAGGAAACATATAAAAAACAATAAAAGGTCCTACATGCTTGCTAAACACACCAAACATCGCCCACCAGTCCTATGGAGCGCTGCTAAGCCAAAAGCCTTCCAACACTTCAGCAAGTGTTGGGGGCTCCCTAGGATCCATGGTCCTGTCTGTTTGCTGAATCCAAAGAAAGACCCTGAGTCTTTAAACTCAGCCTTTTATATCCCAAGTTCTTTCTCAGTACCTTGCCTCTCCTCTGGGACTGCCTTAAACTAGGGACTATAGTAATCACCCCCTAGTAATTCTCCCTCCTTGGAGTTGCACACAGTCTCTGGCCTACAACGATACATAAAGCATTAATAAACTTAATACAATATAGACCCCAAAGATACTGCATATTGTTCCCAATATGTGTCGCAGGCATGGGTGGTGGGTGAACCCCAGCTTTGAGGAGGCTAGCCCACCGGCCCCACCCCTTCCACACGCCAGAGCCCCAAACCCCTCCCCCCGTAACAAGAGAAGCCTTGTGGGGCCCCCCTCGACCAGAGGAGGCCCAGCCCACCCACCCCAGCCACACCGGGCCAAGCTGCCGGCCCCCCCAAACCAAATGCCCCCTCCCCCGCAAGTGCCAGGCTGAGCTGCTAGCCCCCCCCGAGGGCTGGGCCGGCCCCAGCGCCAGGCTGAAACTCCAGCCCCCGCTTCCCCTGATGGGTCACCCAGCCGAGTCACCGCCCCCCACCCCGGCCAGTGCTGGTTCAAGCCACTGGCCCCCCCAGGCTCCGGGCCAGCCCTAGCGCCAGGCCGAGCCACCGCCCCCCGAACTACCCCCCCAGTCAAGCCGCCAGCCCCCGAACCTGTGAAGGCCCTCCTCTGGCTGAGCCACTGGCCCCCAAGTGCCGGACCCTCCCGCCCCTGAAGGTCCAGCCATTGGCCCCAGCGTCCAGCCGAGCCTCCTTGCTCCCTCACCTGCTGCTAGCTCTGCGCATCCCTCCTCACTCCCCCATCCCCGAGGAGGAGGGACACGGAAAGCAGCAGGGACCTTTGGAGGCAGGATGGGGTAGAGGAGATAGATAGGAAGGCAGCAGCAGCAGGCAGTGAGGGCCTCGCGGCCACCGCAGCCCAGGTGTCGAGCAGCGGGGCAGCGGCAGGGAAGGCCAAGCCTTCCCTGGGCTATTATACCCACAGCCTATTGTCACAGGCATCTCTAATACATGAACAGCAAAGGTCTGTTATAGGTGCAAATGATGGCAGAGGTTACAGGAGCTTTTGATTTGGGTTTTGGGAATAAAAAAGTTGTGAAGTTCATTTTAATATTTGAAATATTTAGTTAAAACTGGAGAATCCACTGAGGGTCAGATTCCACCTGTCACAGATAAACTGCCTGCTTAAAACCTTTTATTGTGGAGTACAATGACAATTCAGGTTGCAGTCTTCAGACTACCTGCGGGATTTGGATGCCCAATTCCCATTAAAATTAATTGTAATTAAAATCTCCTAAACAGCTTTGCAAATCTCAGCCTCAAAGTATAACAAATGTTCCTGTATCAGTAAGGAAAATAGTTGTGGCACTGGACTGGGACTCAGAGGATCTGAGTTCAATTCCCAGCTTTGCCATAGATGCCCTGTGTGACCTTGGTCAAGTAATATAATCTCACAATACAACTACACAGCATACAATCTCTCCATGTGTCAGTTTGCCCATATGTAAAATGGGGTAATAATACTTCCTTTGTCTTATCTATTTAGATCGTGAAATTTTCAGAGTAGTGAATGTCACTTGCTGTGTCTGTATGGTGCCTAGCAAAATGGAGACCTGATCTTGGTTGAAGCCTCTTGGCAATACCATAATACAAATAATCAAGAATAACGATAATAATGGACTCCCCCGACCTCAATTTGATTCCTAAAGCCATATGCATGGAAGACAAAAGTCTGTGAATTTACAGAGGAACACTACACCTGTAAAACTAATTCAAGTTATTGCTTTATTCTCTATTCTTGGGTCTGTGTTTTTTTAGCTGTTAATTTTTTCTTCCATAGGCATTATTCCGAACAGTGGCCATGATGGTTCCAGATTATGCTTTGATTGGTGAAATTTCACTTTATTCAATGGGATTTCTTGACTCTAGAAGGTGAGTCATACTCAATTTTCCACTTACAGCTGGCTCTGAAATTCCTCAGGAGGCTAACCACTCTGGATGTGGGATGGAGGATGGGGAGTATGTGTGTGTGATGTTGTTTCTGCTCATAATTTGGACTAAATTTTCCAAGTGTTGTGTAAATATTTATCCAGGCAACTGTTCTGCTCAATTAAAATCACGTGATTAAATCCGTATACATTGCTTTGAAAATGAACACCTTAATGGGTATTTCCTGATAATCCATCTCAAAGGACCTGCAGGATATTAACCATGCAACGTCGATTCAAGTTTGTAAAACAACAGAACCACACAAGAAGTTAACTATTACATGTTGCAAATCTTTGATATGTACCTTGGCTACCATAGGTGAAACGTACCCCTAGGTGGAGGGCCAGCACAAGGTGACACTATACTTAAGGCTTACTTAAGCCTCCATAAGTAGTGCATAGACCAGCGGGGGCAAACTACGGCCCTTGGCCATTCCCTCTGGCCCCTGAGCTCCTGCCAGGGAGTAGGGTCAGGACAGGCTTCTGGAGGAGCCCGCCCAACTCCCCAGCAGCAAGTGAGAGGGGTGGAGGCTAGCCTCTGCCCTGGCCCCTCCCCTTCTGTTGCCCTCCCTCCCTACTTCCCTCACAGTCACAGTTCCCCCGGTGCCTAGGCAGGGTGTCTACAGCTCCATAGCAGGTGCTCCAGGGCGGCATGGTCAGGGGGCAAGGAGCAGAGGGAGTTCTGGGGGGGGGGGTGTCAAGGAGCAGGGGGAGCTCTGGGGTGGCGGGTTGCAGGGGGGTGGTCAAGGGGCCTAGACCCTGCCGCCGGGGACAGGGGCAGAGCAAGCCAGGGCCCCGCTCCACCCCCAGCACGCTGGGCTCCTGTCCCCAGCAGCCAAGTCCAGATAGGGAGCAAGCCCTGCCCGACTGCCAGGGAGAGCAGCCAAACAAGCAGGGGAAATGCAAAGGGAAAGGACTGAGCCTCCCTTTCCCCCACCCCACACGTAACATAGGGCGGGAAGAGCAGGGAGGGTTGGATAGGGGGCCCCAGGGGGTTGGTCAGAGGGTGGGGAGCAGGGGAGATTGGATAGGGGCAGGGGTCCTGGGGGGCAGTCAGGGGTGGGGAGCCGGGGGGTTGGATGGGGGTGGGGATTCTGGGGGCCTAGATAGGGGGCCAGGTCATGCCTCGGTGTTTGGGGAGGTATAATCTCCCCCAGCCTTCTCTACCCGGCCCTCCATACAATTTCTGTATCCAATGTGGCCCCAGGGCCAAAAAGTTTGACCACCTCTGGCATAGACCTTCTTCTGGAACTTGGCACAGAGGTGAATTGTCACTCTGTGTGAATGAAGTTTTATGTATGTTTGAGGCACATGAACAGGGAAACAGCATTGTAGCTGTTACTGTTTTACAAAACCCAAAACAATGGAGAAATCTGTCATTTAGATTTCTATACATTTTGGGGCATGTCCTCAGGTGTAAACTGACATCACTCCATTTACTTCAAAGATCTGGGCAAATACTTGGCATTATATTTGCATTTCACACACCATATTTTAACATCCACAGTCTTGCCCAGAAAATTGTTGCCACGTACCGTCTTTGCTCTGAGCAGTTATCATCTCAGCATCACTATGACTATGGAATGCGTGCTGTTAAATCTGTCCTGACAGCAGCAGGGAACTTAAAACTAAAGTACCCAGAAGAAAATGAAAGTGTGTTGTTACTTCGAGCTTTGCTGGATGTTAACTTAGCCAAATTCTTGGCACAGGATGTTCCTCTCTTTCAGGTAAGATAACAGGTAGATGCATTCAAATACTAGGTTATAAGAATCTAGACAGATGGACAGACATATGGATTGGACTGCCATGATAAACTAAGAAAACAGATCATTGCTTTAATTTAAAACAGTTTTGCCCAAATTCTTTCATCATTACTACTGAAGTCAGCGGGGTTACACCAATTGAATTGTGGGCACAATTTGACTCTTAGTATTGTTTTGAAAAATGAACTTATAGCAATGATAGGAGTTACCTTTTGAGTTACCTTGTGATATGTTACATGCCATTGACATGATCTCTTGTAACTCCATTTACTCATGCCAATGAAAACCATTCTTTGCTAATTTTGTATATAAGGATGTGTCTACACTACGGAGACTATATTGGCATTGCTACATTTCTGTAGCTATGTCAGCATAACCCTATAGTGTAGACACAGTCTACACCAATGGAACGGTTTTTTTCATCCCTGTAGGAACACCACCTTCCTTAGGTACAGTAGCTATGTCGACGGAAGCATTCTTCCGTAGATATAGTTGCATCTACACTGGGGGTTAAGTGAGCATGGCTGTGGCAGTCAGGGGTATGGCTTTTTCACACCACTGACCAATGTAGCTACATCGACCTAACTTTTGAGTGTAGGCCAGGACTTAGCTTTGTAATGTGAAGGAGGTGGGGAAAGTTAAACTGCAAGCAATAGAAAATACTTTGTTTGGAAGTCAGAGTGAAAACCATGAAAACCATGATGTTATTGCTAATGTTATGCTTCCATAGAAGGAGGAAAATCAATGTATCAGGCTTTAAAGCCATCCGTATTAATTATAAAGACCTAAGATCTGGACTTTTGAAAAAAGTCACCGCTGTGAAATAAGAGAACACATATCTCCCCATTAGTCATTTAATCTCTCCCCTCCCCCAAGATATTTAAAGGCAGATTTTCAGCAGTTTCACCTTCATTTTGCAAGAGCAATTCATGCCTGTATCATTTGTGACATTCATTCATTTGTGAGTGCAAAACAGAGTGCTTTCACCTCTATCTGATTGTGAGTACAAGTGAGTCAATTAAAGGCACAACTACTGAGCTTTGCACCTGCAGTAAATTTTACAGGTCCAAAAATGGGGGCAGAATTAGTGCCTGTAAATTAGGACTCAGTCCAGCTGAATACATTCCCCCTTAAAGTCCTATTTCCTACCATTTTCTATGTATTTCTTAACATTTAGAAGTTCTGCTTTTGTTAGTCTGATTTTAATAGTATCCTGTTTTTTTCATTAACAGGGTATCATATCTGACCTGTTTCCTGGAGTGGTTCTTCCTAAACCAGACTATGAGCTGTTTGTGCAGGCACTGAGTGACAATATTACAAAAATGAATCTTCAACCAGTTCCTTGGTTTATTGGAAAAATTATTCAGGTATTTAAAAAAAATATTCATCACATCTGAAAAAAAGATAATTTATGTATAAACTATTAAAGTATCTGGCTGAATCAGGGCCTAAATTAGTAGCTAGCAGAGCATTACAGAAAGCTTACCTATACAAAGTGAAAACCACAAAAGGTACAGACATTCATATGCCAGAAAAAAATTCCACCCTCTATAAGAGTAAGTACAAGTTGGTCAGTAGATATTGTCCCCTTCCATGTGGCAAGAGTACTCATATTTGTACCCATGTCTCAGGTCATAGGACTGGAGTCAGCAAATGAAGTTCAGTCTTACTAAGGGAGGCAATGTGCCTTAGCACTGAGAGCAGGGGACTAAGACTCATAAGACCTATGTTCTGTTCCTGGCTGTACTACTGGCCTGTTGGGTGACCTTGAGCAAGTCAGTTTATCGCTCTATGCCTCAGTTTCCCCATCTGTAAAATGGTAATAATGATACTGACTGTCTTTGTAAAGTGTTTTGAGATCTCGGTATTGTTATTACCAGCACTCACATGTGTTGTGCCTTTATTTTTCCCACTGCTTTAACTTGCACCCTTTTATTAGTTGCTTTTCCTGCTTTGAAACCAAGTTAGTTAAACAGGTACAAACAGTTAAGAGGATGCTCTTGTTCTGGTTTAAACCAGACTTATTTTGGTGTAGGTTGGGTCAGTTCAGAATTGGATTAAGCTGAACTGAAAAAAGGTACTCTTAAACTGAAATAAGAATGTCTACAAGGGATTTGCACTAATTTAAATCAGTTTAAAAACAAATTTAATTAAACCAGTGCAAATTTCTAATGAAAACAAGGCCTGAGTTGGTGTAATTTACACTCTGAGGAGGCAGAAAGTGTAAATTATGCTGTCTTAGACTCACCTCTGAATTTGGCCTTGGGATTCTTAAGGGCAGTAATGTCAGTGTTTGTGTCTAGATTGGCTGATCTGCTCTTTCACACAATGTAGGAGTGCAAGAGAGACATGTAGTTTCACACATGTTACATTCAGTTCTTTAATATATTTAAGTATTAAACTCATGTCACCAATACAGATTTATGAAATGATGATTGTGCGCCATGGATATATGATTGTTGGAGATGCTTTGGGTGGAAAGACCTGTGCTTACAAAGTGCTAGCCGCAGCCCTTGGTGATTTGTACACAGGTAAAAATAAAAAGCCTGCCAAAGACTTCTCATAAAAAATTAATTCTATGACCAATGAACTTTCTGTACAAAGATAAATTCAGGTTGCTAGTTCTGCTGTTAATGGGTTGCAGAATAGAAGAGAATTTGGATATGCAGGACTAAGATTGGAAAACCTCTGTTGTCAGAAATATTCTTCTTTTAAACGGATCACATGAATATGCAAAAAAGTAAATTACACATTTTGTTAAGCAAGTATATTTGTGCACAGTAGTCATGCAAAAGTAGCATCAATAGTCACATCAAACAAATCTCTTCATGTATGGTACTTCTCTGGAAAGTGACTGAGCAAAAATGGCACCTCTTGGCTCAACAAATCTATTCCCTGGGAGAGATTCTGTGAAGCTCTCTCATGAATGCACAATCAGTTTCCATTGTGCTTCTGTCCTGTTCCTCATTTTTTACCTTGTGCTTTTGCACACAACTCTCTGGACCTGCCTTGTGCAGCAATAAACTCTATGTGTAAGTAAAGGAGGTCATTACTTACTGCTAGGTAGCTTCCACATGTAAGGTCTATTGGGTGGCTACACTGGGATTCTATCAGGAATGTTCCACCTCTAAACTTCATTAGTGAAAAATATTTTTAAAGAACTTTTGCCTTCTATCTAGCTCAGTGGTTCCCAAACTTGTTCCGCCGCTTGTTCAGGGAAAGCCCCTGGCGGGCTGGGCCAGTTTGTTTACCTGCCCCGTCCACAGGTTCGGCCGATCGCGGCTCTCAGTGGCCGCGGTTCGCTGCGCCAGGCCAATGGGTGCTGCTGGAAGTGGCGGTCAGTACGTCGCTCGGCCCGCGCTGCTTCCAGCAGCTCTCATTGGCCTGGAGCAGCAAACCGCGGCCACTGGGAGCCACGATTGGCCAGACCTGCAGACGCGGCAGGTAAACAAACTGGTCTGGCCCGCTGGGGGCTTTCCCTGAACAAGCGGCGAAACAAGTTTGGGAACCACTGATCTAGCTAATCAATATAATTTATTTTTAATTCCTACCTAGCAAATTCCATGGATGAGTTTGCTGTTGAGTACAGAATTATTAATCCCAAAGCTATTACAATGGGACAGCTGTATGGGTGTTTTGACCCTGTGAGCCATGAGTGGACAGATGGAGTCCTTGCAAACACCTTCAGACAACAAGCATCTTCAACCACAGATGACAGGAAGTGGATTATATTTGATGGACCAGTGGATGCAGTTTGGATAGAGAACATGAACACTGTGCTAGATGATAATAAAAAGGTAGCCATCATTTTTGCCTGTTACTTTAGCGTGTGAATGCACATAATTAATTGCGGTTGGTTGGTTATTGCAGTTAGTGATCTGACCCTTTTAAGTAAATTGAAATACATGAATTCATCTTTCTAACTGGAAATTTTAACTGGAGATTTGTGTATTCACAAAATAATAATTATCTTAAACTGCCAAAAGAAAAGGATTGCTTTTTATTGTGGAATATATAAAGAGCTGGCTAATGCTTCGTTTTCTCTTTTTTCTCCCAAGTCTGCAAGACTTGGCAATAACAAATGGAGAACTCTCTAAGACAGAATTCTATAAATATCACACACTATGGGAACATGAATGAATGAATGAATAAGAACTGACACTAAATGGGATGGCTGTTCAGTGATTTTATGACAAGCACTGCTATAAGTGAATGTTCAGCTATGATATGATTAAACCACGTTTATGCCATGTTTGCTTTCCAGCTGTGTTTAATGAGCGGGGAAATAATTCAGATGAGTTCCAAAATGAGTTTAATCTTCGAGCCAGCTGACTTGGAGGAGGCATCTCCAGCAACTGTCAGCAGGTAACAGTAACCCACCCAAAGTCTGAACTACCTCAGGCAATGTACCTGGTGCATTTCAGATACCTTACTGCACTATAACTACTTATTTTTCCAGGTGTGGTATGATCTATATGGATCCTAATCAGCTAGGTTGGAAGCCTCTGAAGGATTCCTACATGGACACACTGCCCCCAAATCTGCAACAGGAGCACAGAGAACTGGTGCGAGCCTTTTTTTTATGTATCACCCTTATAACTTTTACTTTAAAGGTAATCTGCCCACTACATCCTAGCATGTCCTATGGGCTTCCAGGTAGGCACATTGGGTAATCTTTTCAAAAGCGCCTCAGTGAATCAGGACACAAAGGGTAAGTCTACATTGCAATCAGACTGCAGCACATGTAGACATAACCACCCTAGCTTTGCTCTAGCTAGCTTGAATAACTATACCATGGTATAGTTAGCATGGGAGGCAGCACAGCCTAGCTGGCCAAGTACATGCCTAGCACCCCAGATGGGCGTGTACATTCTATGCTGCCACCTGTACCGCCATGGCTTCGCTGCCATAGAACAAAGCTAGTTCGGGTATGTCTACACGTGCTGCAGTCACACCTCTGATCGCAATGAAGACATACCCTGAATCTAAAGGGGCTCCTAAGTCTTTCAGGCACGTTTGAAAATTATATCCAGTATTACATGGGGTTTAGTGATGTGTGAGACTTGACTAACAGAATCCTAGTGCATGATAGGTGGAGATTATGTGAGCCAGGTCCAGGGGAAGAGGGGCGGGAAATATGCATTAAAAATGCACCTTCACCTGTTTGGGGCAATCAGATCCTAGCATGAGAAACGCATATATTAATAACATTCTTATCACTTTTAGGGTCTGCTTTTGCAAACCCTTTACTCACTAGAGTAGTTCTTACTGAGTAAGACAACTCAGATGAATCAGTGGTGCTCATGTTCATGTCGTGCACTTACAAATTAGACCGAGGGTTTGCAGGAATAGGTTCTGAAGGTTATCTATGCATTAAGTCTGAAGATTATCTAAGCATTAAACATAGAGTTCAGTGGGAGGAGGATCAGGCATTAAAAGGCCAAAACAAACTTTTCTGTGTTAGGCCTAGAGCTGGATGAAGCCATAGATTTCTGTGATCTGCCAGCCCCCTTCTTCACTGTTCATAGGAAGAACAAACAGGAGTTGGGACCAAATTCAGAAAAATGCTTAGGGATGGGGGAATGCTGCCTGCTGTTGGTTAAGAAGCAATCTCTCTCCCATTATGAACTATCTGAAATAAAGGCCAGGATAGAAGCAGAGGAGAGATTGGGCCATGACTTCCTGCACCCTGCATAAGTCAGCAGAACTGGCTTGCCGTAGAGGGAAAGCAATGATGCTTCACTTACGGCAGTGATCACACTCTCCCTACATACTGGGGAGCTCTTGTAGGCATTTCACAATGGAATGAGGTGGCTATGCACTAACCTCCGTGCCCTTAATGGTCTGATGGAACCCTGGTCTTTGTTCTTTCTGCTGTCTGCTTACTAGACCTTGGATTTACTCTCTCAGATTATCCTGTAAACCTCAGTGAAATGCAGTCTTCCCATATTTAGTCCCTGTGCCTGGGTGGAGTAACAGCTCCCCAAGATGTAAAGGTCCTTCTGCTGTCTGGATTAATAAGAGGAGAACTTCCTATTCCAAACCATTTATTTTCCTGTGGCAGAAGCAGCTTCTTTCCACTGTCAGGCAGGTTCCATGGCTCTGTGGCAACTCCCATAGTACCTTGTCAAGGCCACTCCCCAATCTCCCCCTCCACCAACCGAGGCAGAATTATTGGTGCCTTAAGGATCCACTTTTATTGAACAGCTAAGTCAAATAAACCTTTGATACAGGACTTTGTAAGTAAGGAAAATAATGCAACTCTTACACTGTTTTAAAACTGTTTCCTGTTCCGCTTGCAGATTGATGACATGTTTATGTGGCTAGTCCAGCCTTGCTTGGAATTTGTTCGCCTTCATTGCAAAATCATAGTACAGACATCTGCTATCCATCTGGCCTATAGCATGATGAAACTCTATACCTGTCTGCTCGGTCAGTATTTTTTAATGCTTCAGCCTCTTATTTTTCTTCTGATATGTCATAACAGTAGAAAATCCAGGCCACTAGAGACAAGTGAATGCTAGAAGACTTCATTTAGAATGAAGCAAGTGCTCTGGGGTTTGGATCATAGGCCATAGATCTTTTTCACTGACCTAGTAATAACAACAGTCCTTTGCGCCTTGTATAGCACCTCTCATCTCAGGATCTCAAAGTACTTTACAGGCCTGAGTGAGGCCCTGTGGGCATGGCCCCAGATGTTTAGCCTGCTGTTTACTAGCATCCTAATGAAATATTTAGAACTCCTTTAAATATTTCCCACTCATTCATTTTTAATTGAAAACAATATATTGCACCATCAAAACAAGGCCAGAGTCTCACCTGGTGAAAATTGACGTAGCTCCATTGAAGCCAGTGCTGAGGATCTGGCTTAGAATGATTTTTTTTTTTTTATGAAAGCAGATTTTGAATTGCAATTTTTGATAATTTAACCAAGATTTGAATGTATTTTTAGATGAAATAAGGAAATCGGGTGAAGAAGAAGGTGAAACCATGTCTAGTCAGCAGATCATCTTATGGCTACAAGGGCTTTTCCTTTTCGCATTGGTTTGGACAATTGGTGGGACCATCAGTGCAGACAGCAGAAAGAAATTTGATCTGTTTTTCCGCAACTTGCTAATGGGAATGGATGATGAGAACCCGCGCCCCAAAAGTGTGAAGCTCACCAAAAACAATATCTTTCCAGAAAAAGGTGTTTCTATGCAACTGTATTTGTATCCCTTAGTCTTGCTTTACAAACCCTGCCAAATCCTGTCTGGCACTACCGGGCAGACTGGGCTGTCTGGCACTTGTCCTTTGCTGCAGAGATCCTGCAGCCAGGCCTGAGGGATACACAGTGGGGAGCTCTTTTTTGTTGCTCTAAACAAGAGGAGCATGTGCCCAGATTGACCTAAATAGTGAAATCTGTTGCAGGTAGTAACTTCCTGACAGTGAGGTTCAATGGGAGAAAAGGATATTCAGTGTTATTTAGGAGGCATTCCTCGCCACACAGGCCATGTGAAGAACTGACAAATCAGGAAAATTCTTTCATTTGATCATTTCTACCCTTGTACTAGAAAAGACTAGGGGGAAATACTTTAGATGCTAAAGTGACATGACATTATTTTGATTGTCTATTCAGTCAGTTTTCCTATATTCTGTGTTTTGTTTAACAGGGAGTGTGTATGACTTCTATTTTCACAAGCAAGCCAGTGGGCAATGGAACATATGGACTGATTACATCACTAGGGAGGAGCAAAATATTCCTGCTGGTGCAAAGGTCAACATTAATTTTTTTTCATTATAGAAAAGAACTCAGTGATGAAAACAGTGTTGTGAAATGACAGAGCTACAAGTCAGTTACATTTGGTAGCTCTGATTAATTTATATGTGACTTCTTTCTGTTTACTGTGCAATGTCTTATGCTGTATGGGCTCTCCCCCGCTTAAACCGTGGTTCTGATGTCAGACCTATATTTAAATCTCAGTACAAAAGGTACATATGGAGCATAAGGATGATCTTGTGGTGAAAGATCTGGACTCAATTCCTGGCTTTGCTACAGAATCCTCATATGACCTTGGGCAAGTCACTTAGCCAGAACAGAGGCATCCCCATTTTGATGGCAAGCTTTGAACTTAATCTCTCTGTGCCTTGGTTTCCCCATCTGCAAAGTGGGGCTAATGATACTTCCCAATTATAACAGGGCTGGCTGCCTCCCACATCCCCCTCATGGCCTAAGGTCATACTACAGGCAGTCTGCCTCACTTTCCCCTCTTTCCATCCAAAAGCCCACACAAGGCAAAGGTTCTCTTCCTCCTCCTAGGCCTTCCTGCCCGGAATCTTTTCTGCTTTGGCAGGCCACTCCCAGGCCCTGCCTGGTTAGAGTCTCAGTCCTCTCTGCTAGAACCTGCTCACTCTCCTAGCAGTCTCTAATTCCTGGGCATTTCCTCTTTCACTGCAGCCTCCTGCTGCTCTTTATAGAGTGACTCGTATAATCAGGGTTGGCTAACCCCAGCCCTCCAGCCCTTATGGGGTGAGCCACACTGTTACACCTGCCTTGCAGGTGTGATGTGGGGTTAAATTCATTAACAGTTGTAGAGCACTTTAAGAAGTTCAAAATGTTGTTACCCATTGCCTCATTACCACTATTCCTCATTGACATGCTAGATATCAGTACAGCTAGCATCTACGTGACATAAGTGGAAAGACGAAGAACGAATCTTTATTTCATCATTTAAAAATAACATTTTAAGTACACAGTGCATAGCTGCCCCACTGATGTGGGAGGAGAAGAGACTCCCTGTGACATTTTACCCCTTCCCTTTGCACAGTGAAGGGCAGAATTGAGCCCCAAATTAGGAATTATCCAATGTTCCCATTTTTGCTTTGAATTGTCACAGTGCTTAGGAGTCCTAGTCATGGAGCAGGATCCATTGTGCTAGGTGCTGTACAAACACAGAACAAAAGCAGCTCCTTACTTACCATTTACACTCTCTACAAGAAACTTGTAATAACCTTTATTTACATGTAGAAGTAATTTTTAAAAACTCCTTTTTTGGGCAATAAACTCACTGCAGTAAGTTGATTTCAAACCTCAGTATTGATTACAGTGTTAGATATTTGTTTTCCACATGGTATTTTAATTTTCCATATAATAGGTGTCCGAGCTTATAATTCCAACAATGGAAACAGCCAGGCAAAATTTTTTTCTAAAAACATATGTGGAACATAACATCCCCTTGCTGTTTGTGGGCCCCACTGGCACAGGAAAATCCGCTATTACCAACAGCTTTCTGCTGCAACTTCCAAAGCTTAAATACATCCCTAACTGCATCAACTTCTCTGCAAGAACTTCAGCTAACCAAACCCAGGATATTATTATGTCAAAGCTGGACAGAAGAAGAAAAGGACTATTTGGACCTCCCGTGGGGAAAAAAAATGTAATATTTGTAGGTAAGATAACTTGTGTGTTCTTATTTCTTCATGTAAATTCAGACTTCAGGAGAACTAAGTGCTTCATTGATCTGATACTTACACAATTCCACACTACTTGCTGGTTTTTTTTGTTTTTTGTTTAAGGCATCTGTGAAAGGATTAGGACTGTCCCCTGCTGGAAAATTTATATACATTGAAGCACAGGAATGGGAACTAAGGGTGTGGGGGGTGCTGCAGCACCCCCACGTTTTGCATGAGGTCCCAGCCGCTGGCCCTGCACCCAGGGTCCCGATGCTGCTGGACCCGTGCCCAGGAATCCGCTCCTGGTCCCGCACCCGGGGTCCCAGATGCAGGTTCCGCGTCCAGGGCTCTGCTCCTGGCCTTGCATGCAGGGACCTGGCTGCTGGCCCCACACCCTGGACTCTGCTCCCTCCCACAGCTGTGGTTCCAGCCTTAGCCCCCTTACTCGTGTCCACGCCCCTCCCCCCACACACCTCCTGGAGCCATACCCCATTCCTGGCCCCAGCTCTGGGGAGAGGGAGCACAGACAGGGAGGGTGTGAGGTGAAAAGTTTGGGGACCTCTGGCTTTCAGCACCCCCCAGTGTAAAAACTAGTCCAGCGCCACTGCATTGAAGTGGTGCTTGTCTTTAAGATGGTTCACACACTTAATTTAGGTCTGTGTAGTTTGGTACCTTATGTTGCAATTTGTGAACTTAAATAAACACAAAACAAAAAACAAAAAAAACAGCCCATCAGCCAAACTAAATTAAAACAATATCTTTAACTTAAAAAAAATTATCCCTGCAGGTATAATTACATTAGATGCAGTTGTTGCATCAAAGAGAAATAATAGCAACGAAAGGTAACCTTTTCCTTGTTTAGAGAAACAATAGGTATCAGTGCTTTGATTTGTTTCTTAAGACATGAACGTTCTTTCTAGATGACCTAAACATGCCTGCGAAGGAGGTGTACGGAGCCCAGCCACCTATTGAGCTTCTTAGACAGTGGATTGATCATGGTCACTGGTATGACAAGAAGGATACATCCAGGCTTGATATCGTAGATGTCTTACTTGTTTCAGCAATGGGCCCTCCTGGTGGAGGAAGGAATGATATTACAGGTAGGAAATATAATATAATATAATATATAATATAAATAAATAAAAGACAGAAATACATCACTGTGACAGTGCATTGTCTAGTTGACTGAGGTTATAGAGGGAAGCCTGGCTTGCCTAATGTTATTCAAATAGAAGACTATGAGCCTGTCTACATGAATAATTAGTTTGTGGCAAACTGGGGTGTGAATCTACCCTGCACTGATGATGTACATTAACAGTTTGTCAATGTGCTTTGATCTAGTCCTCTTTGAAATGGGATTAGATCAAAGCATATTAATGAACTGTCTACATGGTTAGTCTGTGGCAGGCTAGCATGGCGTAGATTCACATTTTAGCTTTTCACAAACTAAATCTTTGTGTAGGCAAGTGCTGGGTTTGTATACAGATTGTAAGCCAGTGGGCAGATTCACCAGCTGGGTCATTCCAAATAAAGCCCACATACTCACATTTATTATTACATCTGAATATAAAGTATCTGTAAAAATGTGCCCAGGATAAGGATGATTGGCGTTGATTGACTTCTGCCTCACCTGATGGTATGGGAAGAGTGATGATGATGATGGTGGTGATGATTGATGATGACTCAAGTTTAAGTCCACGTCCGTTTCCTCAGGGTGGGTTTAATAATCAACAGAAGATGCAAAGGCTGAAAATAATACCAAACACTTAGGAACAGGTATGTTCTTATCACGTTAGATAACACATGCTGACTAACACAGTAAAATCCTAGTGTAGACAAGGCAGTATGTAACTTTTGCACGTTAGCAAGTCAAGGTAAAAACTGGGGTGAATCTAAGGTTTATCTTAACTTGCTAACTTGTGTGAAAACTACAGATTGTCTTGCATTCTCCAGAATTTTAGCTCATCTCAGAGTATGTCCACAGTTCAAGTTGGGGGTATGATTCCCAGCTCGGGTAGACATACTTGTGCTAGCCCCTCACTGAGCTAGTCCACTAGAAATAGAATGTAGCCGTGACAGTGCAAGCAGTGACAGGACTAACCGCTTTGAGTGTGTGCCCATTAGAGATGTTGGGTGTGTACTGAGGGAAGCTAGTCCTTACCGCCGCTCCTACTGCTATACTTCTATTATTAGCACACTAACTCTATCAGAGCTAGCGCAAGTATGTTTACTCGAGGTGGGAATCACGTCCCCAGATCAAAGTGTAGGTATACCCTTAGTTACCATGAGGTAAGAACATGCCTTTGTGATGTTTTGGGGTCCACCCAGACCAGCAAGGGGTTCTGTCACCATCTTCCCTGTAACCTTGCCTGGTCTTGGTTCTGTGCGGCTATGGTTCAGATCCCACAAGCACAAGGTCTCATCCCGGCTCTGACCAACCCAGTTACTCTTTATGGGTGACATCTTCCCTTCCAAGTCCTGAGTCTCCCCAGATACGTCCTCCCTGAGTTCTTAATTAGCAGACACTCTGACCATTCCCCTCTGGTTCCTCAACTCTGAACTTCAAGGCATGAAATTAGCCCTCCCCCCCCCCTCCAGTTATCAGCTCACTTTGGCATACACACTCCACAGAGTTTGTACACCAGAGAGCTGTTTGGGATTAAAATATACAAAAAGCGTATTTAATAGAAAAACCGCAGATTCCAAGATGGAATAGTAAGGGGAAAGCAAACATATACGAGTGACACAGAAACCAAACAGAGACACAGCCTCTGGCTTTGCACTTTCCTGTTAGATAAAATTCCTTTTCTAATAAGAGTCACCTATTCATAGAGGAACATGGCGTTTACAGGGTGCTTCCCCAAGGTATAGAATCATAGAATATCAGGATTGGAAGGGACCTCAGGAGGTCATCTAGTCCAACCCCTTGCTCAAAGCAGGACCAATCCCCAATTTTTGCCCCAGATCCCTAAATGGCCCCCTCAAGGATTGAACTCACAACCCTGGGTTTAGCAAGCCAATGCTCAGCCACTGAGCTATCCCTCCCCCAACAATGCCTTAAAACAATGTACCCCCTAGCCATAGGTGGGAGGAAATCCCTCAGTTCCAAGCCTGCTTTGAAAAGGGCTTTTTCCTCCTCCCCCCCTCAGTCCATGGTGAGTCATGGTAATTCGGAATGGGGATACGCCTTCCTGACTTGATGTTCGGAGCCGGAATGTTCTTTTTAATGTAGAGTTGCATCCATATCCTTCCATTAACCCCAACAGTCCACCATTGTCTTTTCCTGGACTGGACAATGGAGTTACTTGAAGCCAGTTTTGTGTAAGCCAGGAGGTGTCTCTACCTGCCTGACTGCTCCCTGCCCTACTGGGAGATAGAGCTGAAATTGCACCACAGTTTATGAGCACAGTTACATAAATTCATAAATTCATAACCATCATAGGTACTAACTTCCCCTCTACCTGGTGGGTGCTCGATTCCCGCCCCCCCCATCCGCCCCAGGCCCCGCCCCCACTCTACCCCTTCCCCAAGTCCCTGCCCTGCCTCTTCCCCGCCTCTTTCTGTCCCCTCCCCCGAGTGCGCCCCATCCCTGTTCCTCCTACTCCCTCCCGGAGCCGACCTGCACACCGCGAAACAGCTGTTTGTGTCAGGCAGGAGGCGCTGGGAGGGAAGGGGAGGAGTGATCAGCAGGGCCACCAGTGGGGGAGAGATACTGGGGGGCAAGGGAGAGAGGGTGGAGCTTTGCTGCTGGTGTGTGCTGAGCACCCACTAATTTTTCTCCGTGGTTGCTCCAGGGCTGGAGCACCCACGGAGTCGGCACCTATGATAACCATGGTCTGTATATGTATCTCATTTGGTGGGTTTAAGCCTTTTGGTCTCCCCTTGCGGTGTCTGGATCCTGATTGTCACAGCCTTTTTCTTAGAGAAGACAAGGCCTGAGAGTTTGAGGACTGGTCTACACGTGAAAAGTTTCACCAGTAGGAGTGTAATTTTTTGTTGACATTAGTATGCTGCTGAAAGCCCTAGTGAAGACGCAGTTATACTGGTATAAGGTACTCTATGCTGCTACAGTTTATTTCACTTTGCAGAACCGGAATAAGTTGTACTAATATAAGCACTTTTATACGGATATAACTGCGTCTACACTGGGGTGGATGGGCCTGCATTCATTGTACTGGTATACTTAAAAGCAGCAAAACTTTTAAGTGTAGGTAAGGCATTACTTTTTCGTATTGTTTTGTTTTTATGAAAGCTTTGATTCAGGAGACTAATATCGCTGCTTGAGAGATGTATCAGGACGCTGTGCTGCTACATGCAGTCTGATCTGAGCCCAGATTGACAGCAGTATAAAAGCAGCCTTAGTTTAAATGAGAAGCAGGTCCTTCATGTTAAACACTGACATTCTTTTAAGAGCTATGCACAGTACTGAAGCAAAATATAACCCAGTTTATAATCTCATATCAGTCTCATCTAGTGATAGTGTCATTTTATTAAGGTGTAGAAATGTGCCTGAAAGAAAACCCTGGAACCAGATCCAGATCCAAATTGTACAGCTTGATTGTATTGCTAATAAGATGGTCACTGCTAGACAAATGATAGGTTTAAGGTGGAAAGAGTGTTGTGCAGTGCTGGACGTGACTGTGTCATTCGCTGTGTATTACAGGGCGTTTCACACGACACTTGAATATTATTTCCATCAACGCTTTTGATGATGACATTTTAACCAAGATTTTCTCTTCAATTGTTGACTGGCATTTCAGCAAAGGATTTGAAGCTGTATTTACAAGGTAATGGTGATATGTTTCCCGAGACTATTTTACAGAGAACATATTGTCTCAAATCTTTCATTTGCGTGCCTCACAATTAAATTCACCTTTCTCTTCTTTTTATTTATTTATTTTTTAAGGCTTGGCAAGATGATGATCCAAGCTACAATGACTATTTATAAAATGGCTGTCGAGAATTTTCTTCCAACGCCTTCAAAATCCCATTACGTCTTTAATCTTCGTGATTTCTCCCGTGTTGTTAGAGGAGTGCTGCTGTGTCCACACACCCATTTACAAGTAGGCTGCTGTTTAACTGTGTTCATAAAAACGATACTTAAAAAAATAAAGTATTAAAGCTAAATTCTCTTCACTAACATGCACTGTAATTTTAATGGGTTCGCACGCATTTAACTGAGAGCAGGATTGGGCCTGAATATTTTGCTATGCATTTTCCTCCTCCCTCTTGATGAAGAAAAACATATTCAGATATTGTTATTATTATTATTTATTTATTTGCTTGTATTACAGTAACTGCTAGATCAGGGCCCTGAGGTGTTAGGCCCTGTAATATTCATAGTAGGAGACAGTTCCTGACCCTGAACTTGCTACCTAAATAGACAAGACAAAAGAAGAAGGGAGAAAAGGATTATTATTCCCATTTTACAGATGAGGGAACTGATGCCACAAAGGGGTTGAATGGCTTGGCCCCCAAAAATGTATCTTGCTATTAACTGATGATGGAAATTTCTATGTAATATAAAAAAGCCAAACAAAGCTATTAAGCAAGTTGGGGAACATTGTCATCCTTTTGCACTGGATAAAAGGGCTGGAGTGGCATAAAGTGGCCATAAAAACCCTTGATTTATCCAGGGGAGAATTCTTCTGGTGCAGAAAATGAGGAAGGCAGCTGCAGGCTGTCCTCTGAGGATCTCTGTGCCAGCTTTGATATAGTGGGCATGCAAGGGGCAAGCCTATTGGGGCAGGAGGGGTGTTTAAGGGGTGGGGACCTTTGTTAATGTTATTACAGGGGTGGGAGTTATGCATGTTAATCCTTATTCCTTGAGATGAGAGTGTACTCAGGATGAAGCTGCCTTCAGTGGGACCTGGATTTCACCCCCATTGTTTATCGCTGTATGGAAGGATTGCTCCTAAGCACCCATGTCATGAGTCACATGTCCTTTGTTCATTGCCACTGATATTATTCTAGAATATGAAAAATCATCATAAAGTGCCCTTGATGTAACAATAGTTAAGTGCTTTATGAGCAGAGGTCAAGACTGTATTGGCAGGAAAGATATGACACAGTCATCATGTATTGAGGAAGCCAGCTGACCCATTTGCTTGCACTCTCACAACTCAAAGATTCCCATTGACTTCAGTGAGAGGTGGATCAGGCCTCAAATGGAGATCTGACTCCTTTGTTATGAAACAAGTCCTGCCCTTTAAATATTGATCTGTTCATTTATATCTGCTTTTACAGGATGGGGATAAGCTGATCAGACTTTGGATCCATGAAGTTTATCGAGTTTTCTATGACCGCTTAATTGACAGTGACGACAGGGAGATGTTCTTTAATATGGTAAAAGAAACAACATCAAATAACTTCAAGCAGAGCGTTGATAAGGTACGCTGGCTTATACAGTGAGAATGGTTTGGACAGGTAGATGGGACTGACAGATTTACAAAACTAATTCAACATTTCAGATATACTGTAGCAATATTAGAAAAAAATTTGAACCGTCTCCATTGGTGCACCCACAATATTTGCGGGTGCATCTATTTGTATATTGTGCATTTGCAAATGCAAGTTAGGGGTCTCATCCTGCAAATTACTCTTTGCAGGTGGACTCCTGACTTCAGTGGGGCTCTCTCCAGGGGCAGGAGGTCACTTGGAATGAGTAACTGGCAGGATTGGGGCTGAGGTAGTTAGCCATGCTTTTATTTGATTTATGCGTATTTGGAAGGTTCCATACATGCTGTGGGTGTATTATTAGGCTTTTTGGAAACTTGGCCATATATTAGACAGTGAAATCAGAATACCCATATTTTGAGGTATGCATATCTGAAAAACACCATTTCAGCATACATTGTTTTGGTTTTTTTGGTCTAAAATAATACATTGGAACAGCTGGAAGATAGCAATTACACAGCAGTAGGACCTACTACTATGTGGATATGGATGAGTATTTCTTTAGAGAAAAAACAGAATCTGAATTATCAGCTGAATCTTGTCTTTTGCATAGGTACTGAGTCATCTGTCGCCTACTGGCAAGATCACCGATAATAATATCCGCAGCCTCTTCTTTGGAGACTACTTTAAACCAGACAGTGATGTAAAAACCTATGATGAAATCACAGACTTAAAGCAACTGACAACCGTGATGGAATATTACCTTGACGAGTACAACACTATCAGCAAGGCACCAATGTCCTTGGTCATGTTTAAGTTTGCCATTGAGCATATCTCAAGGATATGCAGAGTACTGAAACAGGACAATGGTCATTTGCTTTTGGTGGGAATTGGTGGGAGTGGGCGGCAAAGTGCTACCAAGCTGGCCACCTTCATGAATGCTTTTGAGCTTTCTCAGATTGAAATCACAAAGTCCTATGGCAACAATGAATGGAAGGAGGATGTGAAACGAATCATGATGCAGACTGGCGTCAGTAACAAAAATGTGTCTTTTTTGTTCTGTGACAATCAAATAAAGGACGAATCATTTGTGGAGGATGTTAACATGCTTTTAAATACAGGTGATGTGCCTAATATCTTCGCAGCAGATGAGAAGGCTGACATTGTTGAGAAAATGCAGGCTGCAGCGAGGACGGAAGGCAGGAAAATTGAGGCTACTCCACTTGCTATGTACAACTTCTTTATTGAAAGAGTGAAGAAAAATTTACACATTGTCTTAGGTCTGTATATAACACACAATGTCTTATTGTAAATCTTTCTGCCTCTTAACTGTTGGTGGACTTAAGAACAATATGAATTCTTTCCAGCAATGAGTCCAATTGGAGATGCATTCCGGAATCGACTACGAATGTTCCCTTCATTGATAAACTGCTGCACCATTGACTGGTTCCAGACCTGGCCCACTGATGCTTTGGAAATGGTTGCAAACAAGTTTTTGGAGGATGTAGAACTCGAAGATGAAATTCGAAAAGCGTATGTGTTTATTTGTCAAGAGAGTTCTGAAGCTGATAACCACATCTCCAGCTGAAGCATCGTATTAGGATAACATCACAGCTGTGTGATACTTCAGCTGAAGATGTGGTTATCAGCTTCAGCTCAAAGTGTCAACATACCCTTAGTTACAAGAGTGCAACTCCATTGATGTTTTCACAGGGTGACATTGGCCCTGTAAGACTGGTCAGCTCACCCCTAGATGGGGCTTAAAAGAGGACACCTGGGCTCAAGAGCCAAGGAGAGATAGACCTAGTGAGTCAGAACTGCCTTAGAGTGCAGATGGATTCAGTCAGGAAAAGGGCAGGTGAGAGCTGCCTGAGGGGTCCCAGGGCTGGAGCACCCATGGGAAAAAAATAGTGGGTGCTCAGCACCCACCCGTAGCCCCGCCGATCAGCTCCTCCCACTCCTCTCCCAGTACCTCCTGCCCGCCAGCGGGCCCCGCTCCCTCCCAGTGCCTCCTGCCCACTGCAGATCAGCTGTTCAGTGGCATGCAGGAGGAGCTGGGGGGAGGGGCGGAGCGAGGGCGGGCTGTGCTTGCGGGAGGGGGAAGAACAGGGTGGGAAGAGACAGTGGTGGGGCTTGGGGGAAAGGGTGGAGTGGGCGTGGGGCCTGGGACAAGCAGGGGTCGAGCACCCCTGGGAAAATTAGAAAATCTGCAGAGGGAGGAATTGCCTGGAAGCCAGCAGACATTGTTGAGCCAGACAGCTGGGGCCAGAGAGGGCTGAGATGATATGTGCTTAGAGATGCCAGAGCAATACCTGAGCAGTAAGCATGATGGGAGACACTGAGATGAGGTGGGACGCTGATAGACTGTTGGGGACTCGGTTTGTTATGGTTTATACACACAGGGGTTTATTTTGTAACAAATTAACCCTGCAAGTGCTATTTATATTCAGAAAGACTGTTTAGACTATTTCTGGGAACTACTGAAGGGGAAACTGAGGCAGGCACATCAATGATGCCACTGCCTGATGCTGGTGGGTACCCCAGTTGGGAGCCACCCTAGGACAATAGTCAGTTTGGGTCTGTGTGGGTTTATGGCCCAATTTTTATTGGTGCTCAATACCTGAAGCTCCCTTTGACTTTAGTGTGAACTATGTATATTCAGTACCTCTGAAAATCCTCTCTGAGAAGAGAATTTAGCTCCGTATATTTTAAATAATGTGCTAAATTTTGCTCTCAGTAACACCAATATAATTTCATTGACTTCTGTGTAGTTATTTTGGATTTACATTGGAGTAACCAAGAGCAGACTTTGACTCCATTGTTTTAGATGCTAATAGAAATAAACAAACAGTTGGTAGGACACAAAATTGCCAGGATTAATATAAAGAGACATTTTCATTCATATTAACATGTAAGATTTTCCATAGGGTTGTGTCAATGTGCAAATATTTCCAAGAAAGTGTGAGAGATCTCTCTGTCAGCTATTATAGCACACTGCGAAGACACAACTATGTAACACCAACATCTTATCTGGAACTGATTCTCACCTTTAAGGCTCTACTAAATAGCAAGAGGCAAGAAGTTGACATGATGAGAAATCGTTATCTTGTGGGTCTGCAAAAACTTGAATTTGCATCTTCACAAGTAAGTTTAGACTGAAAACTTGAAGAATACTTTTTAACATGACATATGGTCAATTTAGCACATAGCTTCTGCTAACGCTAATAAGAGTTGCAAGCTTAATTCTCTGTTCACTGTTGTGTTTATAATTTTCTTCTTAAAAGCCTCCAGCAAATCTGAGATTCTTGCTTAGCTATTTTAAGAAACTGTGGCATGTAACTTCAGAGTAGATCTCCTAATGTAAGATTGAATGGAGTCAATGCTACTTAGCAAAGTTTTTCTAACATGTTTGGTTAAGTTCAAGTAACATTATTAGGGTTACCATACATCCGTATTTTCCCAGACATGTCCGGCTTTTTGGTTCTTAAATCGCTGTCCAGGAGGAATTTTTAAACATCTAAAAACATCCAGGATTTTGCCATTATTATTTTTCCCCAAAGAAGAGTTGATCATTCAAGAAAGAGAGTGAATGTTGATCATTCGAGAAAGAAAGTGAATGTTGATCACTCGAGAGAGTGCCCGCTTTTTCCCCCTAGCTCCCAATGCTTGTGCTGCAAAACAGCTGTTTCGCGTGGCTGGGAGGGAGAGGAGAGGGGGGGAACACGGTGCACCCAGGGGAGGAGGCGGGGCCAGGGCAGGGATTTGGGGAAGGGGTCCAACGGGGCAGGGAGGGGGCGGAATTGGGGTGGGGACTTTGGGGAAGGGGTGGAGTTGGGCCGGGGCAGGAGGGGCGTGAGCAAATACCCTCCCCACCATGGAGCGTCCTCTTTTTTGAATGTTCAAATATGGTAACCCTAAACATTATAGTTTTCTCAGAGCCCCAGTTGAAGAATCTTTGGCAGCATAGTTTCTTCAAGAGCTTTCGTGACATTGGCTGTGCATGCCTGTGCCTATTCCTCCTTTCAAAAGGGGAAGAAGATGCAGGAAGGGAGTTACTGTTGCATGAATGAGCATTACCTTTTGAGGAGATTTGCACTAGGAAGTCCACCAAGCCCCCAACTCGACAGCTTCCCAGCTCCTGGAACAGACCCTGGCAAAACAAAGGGGCTTCCTACTTCTGTGCACTTCCCTAGTGGAGGAGAGCACCCCAAGAATCTGCTGCTATTCCAACTTCTGTATCCCTTGCCTGGTTTATGCTGGATTTCATTCTCATCCATGCATGTAAATGGAGGGGAGCATTGGGGTCCACTAGCTGACTATAAGGAAAGCAAAACTGATCAGTTTATTTTCAGTGTCCAGGCTGAGTGTATTGCAAAAAGTAAAGATATTACAAATATGAAAAACACATTAGATTTTAAAAATCTGCTTCAGTTTTAAAAGGAGGAGATCTCAGTAAAATAGGCAAGAAGGCTACTTTTTAAAATGTGATTTGTATGCTGAGAGTCCTTTTTTAAATTGCACTATGTGTCGTAACATCTTTACCATTTTCTACCTATCACACTGAGACAGGAAATACACATGCAAATTACCAGGATTTCTCTCACGGGATATCATCACTAGGTTGCAGAAATGCAGAAGGAGCTGACTGCCCTTCAGCCTGAACTAATTCAAACCTCTGCAGAAACAGAGAAAATGATGATCCAGATAGAAAAAGAAACGATCGAAGTAGATGCAAAGAAGGAGCTAGTATCTGCAGATGAAAAGGAGGCGAATGATGCTGCAGCTGTTTCCCAAGCTATTAAGGTAATTTACAAGGGCCTGTCCCTGTGAGATACTGCATCTGTCTCCAGTCAAAGTAAATGGGGGTTGAGGAGATAGATGCACAGTACTTTACAGGTGAGGCCCAAGTTCCTAACAATGCAATTAAAAAAACAAAACCACAAGAGATAATGATTGAGATGTTAATAATGTTAACAAATGTTATTCTGGCTGTATTTAGCGATGGCCAGATAATAATTCTACAGTGCTCCCAGAATTCCTTTTTCCAATCCTGACTTCAACGTGCATCTTGCACACGTAATGCAAGGTGCATCTCAGATCTTCCTGAAAGAGAAAGTTAGTCCCCTTATGCAGCTGAGTAAAGAAAGAGATGGACCTAATTACATGGGCGGGGAGGGGGTATCTTTCTGGGATTGTTATTTATGTGGAATAAGCCCCAGTAAACAGGTTTTATATAGAGGTTTGTGGGGGAGGAAGAAATCTCCTCCCCAGAGCTTATAGTGCAGTTACTCTGAGGCTGCTATCTGCAGACAGGAGCCATAGCCTCTAAGCTGGAGCAGCAGGTTATGGTATGCCAGGCCCACCACTTTATGTGGGGTTTATGGTCTTATGATGTTTGTAGTTTGTGGACACATTACTATGCCATGTCACTCTGTCAGCCAATCCATAGCCCCACTCCCCACTCTGTGCTAGTGTTCCTGAGTTCTACAGCATGCAGGAGTAGCTTCTCAGACCTCCATTTCCCAGGCACTGGGACTGCAGTAGCTCCAAAGCATTGGGGCCTTCTGCAGACCCTAGAATTTCACCCTTAGTCTCTTCACTATGTCTACACTGCAATTAGACACCTGCAGCTGGCCCATGCCCACTGACTCAGGCTCACATGGCTTGCGGTATGAGGCAGTTTAATTGTGGTGTAGATATTTGGGTTTGGGCTGCAACCTGAACTCTGGGACTTTCTGACCTCACAGGATCATAGAGCCCAGGCTCCAGCCTGAGCATGAACATCTACACTGCAATTAAACAGTCTCTTAGCTCAAGCGCAACAATCCCGAGTCAGCTTGGGCCAGACGTGGCTTTTTAATTGCGGTATAGACATACCCTTGGTGTAGCAGACAGGCCCACAAAAAATGTGGTCTTGTTACAGTGTTGCCCAGCAAGCCTAATGTTCTATTCACTCTAATGAATGTAGGAGAAAAGTGAGATGTGTGCTTTACAAGGTTAAGATTAAGTCTTGGATACTAGTCGATGAGGTGTCCCAACATAGTATCCCACCATGCTGTTGGAAACTGTTTGTCCTGCAGCGGTTTGTGTGTGACGTTCTTGTATATAGGCCAGGAGTTGCAAGTCATTAATCCAGAACCCTGTATACATACTAATGGAGAATGAAAATATTATTATTTATATTGTGATAGTAACCCAGGAGGCTCAGTCATGGGCCATGAGCAAACATCCTCAAAGGAAATATCTCCATGACCAGATGTCGGTGGCACAAAGACCTCCATGAGAGATTGTGAGAATCTCCAGCACTGTCTCAACTGTTGCAGAAACGCAAAACATATACAACTGCTGGTACCTGGGATTATCTCTGAAGTTATTGCTATATGCTGCATTCTGCTGCAATAGTAACATGCACATGGTAAAAGCAATGAACTGCTCAGCACTCTTCTGAAGTTCCATGGATCTGTTACTCTTACCCCCCGCCCTGCCCCCATTTCTCAGCACCTGCAACAAGTCAGCAGAAGTATTTTGAAGATGTTTAAATGGTGAAATGGAGATATCCCTTGGGCCTTCAACTGTAAAAAGGAATATGGTGGTGAGATGCAGTTAAAATGACTGTGTAGAGAGTAATACACTAAACTGTCGGGATAGATTATTAAAATAGTTATCTCTGCTTGAAATGTACTGCTATGTACATTGTTCCTAGTTAATTATAACTGCAAATGGTTCACTAATGCCACATTCGCATCTCTCAGCTCATGTCAGTCAGTTTACAGCAGACTGTGCAACTCAAAGGATTAAAGAATTCTTTCAATGTATTTGCAGGAAGAGTGTGAAGGGGATCTTGCAGAGGCCATGCCAGCTCTAGAGGCTGCACTCTCTGCTCTCGATACCCTGAACCCCTCAGACATCTCGCTTGTCAAAGCCATGCAGAATCCACCAGGCCCTGTCAAGCTCGTTATGGAGAGTATCTGTGTAATGAAAGGAATGAAACCAGAGAGAAAACCTGATCCAAGTGGCAGCGGTAATAATACCATTGTGAAAGCTTAGGGACTGTTTGTGTCATCTGTGTCCGAGCTAAGACACAGTCACCTATTCTGCTTTACATTCACACCGAGCTAAGATTTGCAGATGCAGGAGGGATGCCTCAGAGAGCTCTGGTGCAGCATGCTGCACTATTATACCTTACACCTGCATGCTCCCCTCCAGCACCACCTGCCAAACACTACCAAGCATGTTGGGGAGGTCAGAATCCAGACTGTGCTATACTCCTAGATAACCACTCCCCATGGACCTGTGGAGCATCACTAGCCATGCTAGTCAGCCTTTTGCACATGGGGATTAATAGGATTAGTATTGGGTCACACATAAATATACTGGATGGAAGAGGGGAAGAGATGCCTTTTACCAGCTTTTCGCCTACCTAGTGCACCCACAATTTATCCCTTAATAATTAGGAATTAATAGTTATAAAATGTTGCTTTTATTATGTAAATTAGGAAGGAAATCCTCAGAATAGGATGTATTTAATAAAAGTCAACCACAAAAAATGTTTATAACCATTTGTTTCTCTCTCCCCTTTGCTTTTGGCAGATTAAAATTAAAATTATTGTATCGTTAATGTACATGCATACTAAATTTCAGTTCGACACAGATTAATGATGCTGTGTCCTTGTTTGAATTTTTATATGTAAGCATTTTTCTAAAATTTGTTAACTGCAGCTGTATGGCTCAAACCTAAAGATAATTAGTATTAGTTTTTTCATATCTTTGTTTAAAGTATTTTAATTTTGAATACCTATGATTTAAGCCTGATTTGATTTATGTGCAATACAGGTAAAATGGTAGAAGACTATTGGGGAATCTCTAGAAAGCTTCTAGGAGATCTGAAATTCCTTGAAAGCTTAAAGACATACGACAAGGATAATATTCCTCCTGCTGTAATGAAGAGGATCAGAGAGAGGTTTACTCAGCATCCAGATTTTCAGCCAGCTGTCATAAAAAATGTGTCATCAGCCTGTGAAGGCTTATGCAAATGGGTTAGAGCCATGGAGGTGTATGACCGTGTAGCTAAAGTGGTTGCTCCAAAACGTGAGCGTCTTGAGGAGGCGGAAGGTTTACTTGAAATTCAAATGAAAAAGCTAAATACAAAGCGTGCAGAACTTAAGGATGTAATGGACCGTCTCCAAGCTTTGAATGATGAGTTTGAAACCATGAATAACCGGAAGAAAGAATTAGAAAACAACATTGAAATCTGTTCACAAAAGTTGGTAAGGGCTGAAAAGCTGATTAGTGGACTTGGAGGTGAGAAAGATAGGTGGACAGAAGCTGCACGATTGTTGGGAATCCGATACACAGATCTTACTGGTGATGTTTTGTTATCTTCAGGAACAGTGGCTTATTTGGGAGCCTTTACTGTAGACTATCGCCTTGAATGCCAAAAGCAATGGCAGGTTCTATGCAGGGAGAAGCACATACCATGCTCCAATGATTTTAGTCTCAGTAATACTTTAGGGGATCCTGTCAAAATCCGTGCCTGGCAGATTGCTGGATTGCCAGTTGATTCATTTTCGATTGATAATGGTGTAATTGTTTCTAACTCAAGAAGATGGGCTTTAATGATTGATCCTCAAAGGCAAGCCAACAAGTGGATAAAAAATATGGAGAAAGCTAACAAGCTTTCAGTTATGAAACTCTCTGATACGAACTATGTGAGGACACTGGAAAATGCTATCCAGTTTGGAACACCAGTCTTGCTTGAAAATATTGGTGAAGAACTAGATGCTTTCATAGAGCCTATATTGCTAAAGCTAACATTCAAGCAACAGGGTGTGGAATACATGAGGTTAGGTGAAAATATAATTGAATACTCAAGAGACTTCAAGTTTTATATGACAACTCGCTTAAGGAATCCTCATTATTTTCCTGAAGTGGCTGTGAAAGTTTGTCTACTCAACTTCATGATTACACCACTAGGTCTTCAGGACCAACTTCTTGGAATTGTAGCTGCAAAGGAAAAGCCTGAGCTGGAAGAAAAGAAAAATAAACTGATCATAGAAAGTGCAACCAATAAGAAACAGCTGAAGGAGATAGAAGATAAAATCCTTGAGGTTCTTTCCAAATCAGAAGGAAACATCTTAGAAGATGAAACAGCAATTAAGGTTTTGTCTTCATCCAAAGAGCTATCTGAAGAAATCTCAGAAAAGCAGGAAATTGCCTCTGTAACTGAAATGCAGATAGATGCTACTCGAATGGGTTACAAACCAGTAGCTGTTCATTCAGCAACTCTCTTCTTCTGCATTTCTGATCTGGCAAACATTGAACCTATGTACCAGTATTCATTAATTTGGTTCATTAACTTGTACATTCAATCCATTGCGAATAGCAAAAAGAGTGATGATCTAAAGGAGAGAATTGAGAATATAATTGAACATTTCACAGTAAGCATCTACAATAATGTCTGCCGTTCACTGTTTGAGAAGGATAAACTACTATTCTCCCTCCTCCTGACTATAGGAATAATGAAAGGAGAAGATAAAATAGATGATGAGGTTTGGCGGTTCCTATTGACAGGGGGTGTTGCTCTTGATAACCCTTACCTCAACCCAGCCCCAGAGTGGTTGACTGACAAATCATGGGCTGAGATAGTACGTGCATCTAGTCTAAAAAACCTTCATGGACTGATGGATCATGTAAGGGAGAATGTTTCAAAGTGGAAAATGATTTATGACTCTGCAAAGCCCCAGGAAGAGGTATTTCCCGATGTATGGAAGACTTTAGTAGGGCTAGATCGTATGATCATTCTAAGGTGTTTAAGACCTGATAAAATCATTCCAGCAATGCAGGATTTCATCACAGAAAATATGGGAAGAACCTATATAGAACCACCCACTTTTGACCTTGCGGGAAGTTACAATGATTCCAATTGCTGTGCACCTTTGATTTTTGTATTATCACCAGGTGCTGATCCTATGGCAGGTGAGGTTAAAAAAAAGATTTTAAATTGAAATCTTTGCATGATAAAATGTGGGCTCCTTCATTTAAACAGTCCTTTTATAGTACAATAGATTAATTGTAGTAGTAGTAGCTTCATATTTCAAACATTCTTACCCTTCCACACGTCCTTTATCTTGTAAAAACATACCAAAATAGGGGGAGAAACTGGGGGGGAAAATTATAATTATAATGGTGATGAAATGAATAAATTTCTGTTGGATCTTCAGGGGTTTAACAAGATTTAGATTCCAGGCCAGATTCTCATTTATGCTAAGGCCCTTTTACACCACTCTTTAAATTGAGAGTAATTTACATCTAAAAAACAGCAACTGCCTGGAGACTCAGTCTCATATACCACCTGAAACTACTTTTAGCTTTCTTTTTTTTTTAAATTTATTAGAATCAAGGCCGGCTCAAGGCACCAGCGAACCAAGCAGGTGCCTGGGGCTGCAAATGTAAAGGGGTGACAGGACATCAGGCTCTGGGGCAGCAATCTGCCCTTGGCGGCGGCGGCGGGAATTCGGCATCCGCTCCGTTACAACGCGTTTCACGCTCAGCGGCAATTTGGCGGCGAGGACGTGACTCTTCGGTCGCCGGTGGCAATTGGGCGGCTGCACCATCACTCCGCCTCCATGTTCGGCGGCAAGTTGGGGTTTTTTTTTTTGCTGCTTGGGGCGGCAAAAAGGCTGGAGCCGGCCCTGATTAGAATGCAGATTAACATTTGTACCTTTAATGGTGTTTCTCATTATAAAAATGACATACGCAACATGGATCTATTTGCTAAAAGATTTTGTGTGCATTATATTTTCTATAATAGGTTTGTTAAAGTTTGCTGATGATCTTGGCATGGGAGGTACAAGCATTCAGACTATTTCACTTGGCCAGGGCCAGGGTCCAATAGCAGCAAAAATGATATGTCAGGCTATCATTGATGGAACTTGGGTAGTGTTACAAAACTGCCATCTTGCAACCAGCTGGATGCCTGCTTTGGAGAAAATCTGTGAAGAAATGATAGTGCCTGAGAATACCCATGAAAAATTCAGGTAGAAGCTTTAATATTCTTCCATTTTCTGTGGGATTACTTCCAATATAAATTAGGACTGCTAGTAAAACGGAATAAAAAGGTTACATGAATAATTATCACATTGGAATATTTAAGTATCATTGAGAAAATAGCAATATGTAAATCGAGACACCATTTTCTATGTAGATATTCAATTTATCTAATCCACATCTGTTTCTAAAAATATATTTAGATTGCAACTGACTCTTATATTAATAAAGTTTAAAACTGATGCAGTTCAAGACTGAGGATATTTAATCAAATATGTTTCTGTCTTTACCCTGTTCAGATTATGGTTAACCAGTTATCCATCAGAAAAGTTTCCTGTCAGTATTCTCCAGAATGGCATCAAAATGACCAATGAACCTCCTAAAGGGGTTAGAGCAAATCTCCTACGATCGTACCTCAATGACCCAGTGTCTGATCCTGCATTCTTTACCAGTTGCCAAAAACAAGAAATGTGGCAAAAATTGCTTTTTGGACTTTGCTTTTTCCATGCCCTGGTTCAAGAAAGGAAAAATTTTGGCCCATTGGGTAAGATTTGGATCATTTGGCAGATCTCCTAAAAAGCATTAGCAGTTTTGCAATATGTTACTTCACTCTTGCCTCCAGAACGCCAGCCAGAAGCATTACCTCCAGCATTGTGAGAAGAGGGTGGTCATGTTATCTGATGATGGCTGTGAATTTTTGTGTGTGTCAGCATTGCACAGAATATAGTGAAGCAACATTGAAAAGCTATTTTGAGGTTTTGGGCTTTATAAATACACACAGGTTTGACTCCTGAGGTTCTTATTGAGACAAAACTGCTATTGAAGTCACTGGGAGCTTGCAAAGTAAACCTAGAATGTATTTATGTTGTCATAAATTGCTGTGTTGTTATTAATTATTATTTTATTACATTTCTGCATAAAACAGTTGTTTATCTGTTTGTCAAAAACAACTCCTATTCAAGTTTTTATTTTAAATTATTTACCTTTTTTATGAATAGAAATTGAATTTTACTCATTTTTTTTTATTGAGCAAAACTAGTGCACATGTTCATTTAGTGTAGCATTTGAATTTATTTAGCTGCAGCTAATTGGCCATACAAAGAAAATTCCCAAGCACATAACATATATAAGAATTTGATTTGTTTTTCATTTTTTTGTGAATAAGTCCTACATGACCAGCAAATATTGTGTGGAATTAAAAGTTGTTTTAAAAATATTTAGGGACAAACTCAGATGTCATATACTCCATTGACTTACATGGAGTTCTGCCCATTTACACCAAGTCTGAACTTGGCATGCACATTGTATGCTTAACACAGCATTGCTAACTTGTCATAAAAATTAATCATTCTATACATACAATCTACTCACCTACCTTATCATGCAGCTGATGATAAAAGACAAATATTTGACTTCTCTGTCAGAGAAAGATACCTATCCTAGATGACTAAGCGGGTACAGTTTTGCATGTTTGGTTTGATATATAGTAACATATGGACTATGTTTTATTCAGATCAGAATTATTCAAAATACATGACACAGTGATCACCATTAAAAAGACAACATCTGCCAAGAGTTAACCTTACATGTTACCATTTCCCTGTACTCAGGATATAAAATAACTTCCATATCTTTGATACCACTATGTGATAAGTAGTAATTCTTGTCAAACATTATCTTTTTAGTAGCAACCACTGTACCTATTTAAATGCACAGCAGTTAGATTGGTAGAAGGAGGCTATTTGTTTATTGATAAACAGTCTAAGTTCAGTCAGTCACAAAGGTTAAAACACTGAAATCAGTCAGAATTCCTATGGTCTTGCTATCTAACTGATTTCAGATCAGCTAAAGCACTGGACAGTTGTTTCCTACATCTATTAGAATACAGCTTTTCAGTTGTGAGCAGTGTCAAAAATGTCAGGACCTATAGGCACATCTTTAATTATTTGGAATGCAGTAAGTAAACATATAATGTTGCACTGGGATAGAATATTGTTAAGGATAGCTATCTCCAACTTGGGTAGTAAACACTCAGGCAAATGCCTAAACTTCACTGAGTAGTGATCTAGTGGCAGGAGGCTGTTACTCTGTAATAACAACTTCATACCAATGTCATTACTTTCTAAGCACAGTTATCAGGACAATATACCGCTGAATCAGATGTCTTTTTTTAATTGAACAGGTTGGAATATTCCATATGAATTCAATGAATCTGATCTTAGAATCAGTATGCGACAGATCCAGATGTTTCTGAATGAGTATGAAGAAATCCCATTTGAAGCTCTGACCTATCTAACAGGTATAGAAGTGGCACTCTGTAATATACTGGTGGGTATTTGATAAAAATAACTTCAGGTGATGAATGATAACATCATAAATACAATGACGGTCCATGATACATGGGATAGATTCCACGTAGTTATTCTTTCTTGCCCCCCTCCATCCCCAGGCAAGAGGTATATACCCCCAGGCATAAGATTTGAATAAACTAGATCATTGTTGTACTTTGCATAGCTAGAAAGGTTACTCGTGGTCCAGAAAAACTCCTGGGCTTTGTTTAATACTTGTCAAACAAAAGCATCAATGGCATCTCTATCACCTTGGCTGAGCAATACATCAGAGCATGACATATTCAGTGCTGGAGATTTGCCAGGGAGTGTGATAATCCACCTCACTTGTAAGGTATTGCGGATTGCCCTGTGCCTTGTAAATAGTTGATATATTTCCTGGTAGTCACAGTCACCTAGACATTGCTCATTCTTCAGCTAAAGGCCTGCTCATGGACACCTCCCCTCCCAACCTCCAAAACATGATTTCATGCTTCTTTGTAGTGAATAGAGAATTTAGTTACATGAAAAGTAATATTGGGATAGTATTATGGAGAGAAGATATGAAAATAAACTTGTTTAATGTAACATGTGTGACTGCTGGGCTATGTCCCCCCACTTTGTACCTAAGCTGTTATTTCCTCTTCCCTGGTATAAAAGTTTCTGTTCTCTTAGGACCAAATCTCTCTTCATTGCCTGCAGCTCCCACTGTTCTAATCTCTCCAGGTCCTTCTGCAGAGTGGTTCTTCTTCTTGCTTGTTTATGTCTCTACAGTTTTGTCATCGCGCAGACATATAGTCAGTGTTGAGTTTATACCAAAGACAGGAAGCAATTATACAGGTAGAGAAGTGCTTAGTTTTGGAGTTTAGCTGGACAGATAAAGCCTCTGGAAAATGGAAAGGCCAAACGAGCCCCAAAGACGGGGTTCAGTTAGCAGGAAGTATCACTGCTTGAAGCATGACATGATTCATCATTGTGAGAGAAGGAGTTTCCCAGACCAGCTGGAAGTGTCCCCCACACCATTTATGGTCAAGAGATCACAGCATGAGCAACACTGGGTTAGATAGTTCCTGTCATGGTTTTCAGCTTACCAGAGAAATTCTTTAATGTAAGCCATTTTTATTACATCTTTATAAATAACCATGCATTCTTTCAGCCCTGTTTTCTGTTTAATTTCCCAGGGGAATGTAACTATGGTGGGAGAGTAACAGATGACAAAGACAGGCGTCTTCTCCTGTCACTTCTTTCCATAGTCTATAATAAAGATATAGAACAGGAGAAGTATAAACTTTCACCTGAGGATGACTACTATATACCACCACATGGACCATACCAGGTAGGGAAATAAAGGACAGAAATTCCTTCTAATAAGTCTTTGAGTTTATATGTGAACTTTTAAGAATAAAAATCTCAGAGTACACTGCTGTGTATTATTGTGTACAGGAAACAAAAAAATGTTAGATCATAAAGAGTGTCAGAATGTATCTTTGTATGCACAGAATACAGACTCACCAGTTTTGAACTGGCACTTAATGTTCTGATGCAACTTGATGAGAGATGTGATGATCTTACAGTGTTCTGTTTCCTATAAATGAAAATGATGCCGCATCTGTGCAGGTTTTCTATTTCAGGGCCATTGTGGTGCTGCAAAGCTGGGAAGGGTCAGGCTGCAGAGACACTATGCAGGGGGACTCTACACCTTCTGCAGGCCCTTTTTATCACGACAGCATGGTTTGCCCAGGTCTAGCTCTTTCGACATTTTAAAATATTGCACTTGGCTCCTGATCTCAACAGCGTAATCTGAGTAAGGCTGGGGAGTTCATTAGCTAGTATAGAAAATTAGATAAACTCAATACTTACATGAGGACTGCAAGATCAGGTCCTAAATTAGTTTCTGAAATATTCAAAGCTTTTGTATTTGTCTGCTTGGATTATGCAAAGCAATGATTTTTTTTAGTTGGGAATTCATGTGTTTGAACATGACCGATTGTGTATTACATTCTCATTATGTTCCATTAAAGCTGGGCTGTACTTACTGATTGATAAAAAATGTTATTAAATACACATTTTTGGTAACTACATGTTTTCCTTGCAGTCTTACATTGACTACTTAAGAAGCTTACCAATTACAACACATCCAGAAGTGTTTGGGCTTCATGAGAATGCAGACATCACTAAAGATAATCAGGAGACCAACCAGCTTTTCAGTGGAGTGCTTTTGACTCTGCCTAGACAAGTGGGTGGAGGTGGCAAGTCCCCACAGGTAATGGGGATTGGCGATTGAAACAATCCCCTGTCAAGGAAGCATCTTAGGGAGGCATTCTTAGTGCATCATTCCTTATGGCTTAGAGGAGTCAGCCACTTCCACCTCTGACTACTGGGCCAGGAGTGGGTTTGAGTGACTCCTTGTGGATTCAATCACCTTTATGGGTAAAGGGCTCACTAAGAAAAGAAAGTGGTCTCCCTCTCAAAGAGACCAAATTGAAAGTATTTAATAATCAAGGTTGAGAGTGCACATAAAGCAATGCTGGAGATGTCCCAGTCTGATGGGTTAATTCTGTGCAGCCCCATTTGATTGAGTAGAACAAAGGAACTTACTCAGATAAATGGAGGCTTGGATAAATGGATTTTTTCCCTGTATTCCACATATTTTAATAGTGATTAGGCCTTTTTTATCATCACCACATTGCAACTGCGACAGTGATAACTGAAACATACAATTGATTATGCTCCTGGACTCAGATTCCAAGGCAGTTTCAAAATATGGAATTTAATTTCATTGAGCAAATCCTGATCCTGGAGGTTTGTGCTCTGACCTGGGCTCCTCACCCACACAGCACTAGTCAAATCTCCTTCAGCAGGATCTCTGCTCAGACTTGCCCTGGGCACAGAGTCCATGATTCTGGGAAGTGACCTCAAGGTCAGTCAGTCAGGCAACGTAGGCCCATTAGGGCCAAAGGTCTACTTCCCCCAGAAATCAAGGTGTTGTACCAGGCCTTTTCTCTCCTTGCATCCTCCTCTCAACACACACGCATATTGCTTCCCTCAAGGTGCTTAACTGCTAGGGCACAGATTGTCCGCTGTGCTTCCCTTAGGCTGCTCCATAGGCGTTGCCGCAGTCTCCGGGCTGCAGTTGCCTGGGTGACTCCTGTGGTGAAGATGCGGGGCCAGAATCCACAGAAGGCCAGCTTGGGGAAGATGAGTCATTTCATGCGCTCCCCACCCCCTTCTGCAGGTCCACAGGCCATGATCATGGAGGAGCTGGGGAGCCCCTTTCACACCCTCTTCTGCTCTGTGCCGATAGTCTCTCAAATCAGTCAGGCCTGCTCAGAGCTCCCCAATAAGGTGGGGAACAGGGCCTTTGTATATTATCTATAAATAGCTATACAAATATTCAGTGAAGCAAAAGCATATGAAACAGCAATATTTGAGGAAATCTGTTTTGTAAAAAGCAACAATAACAAAAAAAAAAGCCATTTGAAAAACTTCCTCATTCTCTGCACATTCTTGATTTCAGGAAACTGTTGAAGATTTGGCACGGGACATCCTGTCCAAATTACCAAATGACTTTAACCTGGAAGCAGTAATGAAGAAATACCCAGTGCTTTATGAGGAGTCCATGAATACAGTTCTTAGGCAAGAACTTATCAGATTCAACAGGTGGGGCCGCCTGTTTTCTTTGACTTTACAAAAGCTGAAAGGTGCTAAAATGTTTGTGTTCATGATCAGCACCAGGTCACAAGCTTTAGACAATTGCAAGCATTTTATAATAAACTTCTTTTACAAAAGCTGTTTGAGAGCAGATTCAAAATATTTGAAAGCTGCAGCAAACGACTTCCTGATGGTCAGTTATCTGATAGTAACAGTTACCTTTTAGTCACTGCTAACGTGGACCAGATGTGAACGAGTGATGATGAAGTGAAAGACTACATATCTTATTACGAATCCTCTGAGTCATTCAGTCCCCTATATTCCCAGCATATGACAATATTTTAACTCATATCTAAAGTTTAAAGCTATGGTTAATTAATTTCCCTGGTCTATTGTAAGTTTTTCCTAGAAGTTAATAGCCAAAGTATAGTTTTGGTATTTACATATTCAGTGAGAAATTTCTCAATACTCTCCAGCGCTTTCAGTCAATGGCAGTCAGTGCATAGAATTCAGTTGGCTTTGGACCAGAGGTTTAGTGAGTAATGAAATGGCAATCTCCCCTTTATCTGCAGGCTTACAGAAGTTGTTCGGAGCAGTCTTGTCAATTTAGGCAAAGCTATCAAAGGTCAAGTCTTGATGTCGTCTGAACTCGAGGATGTTTTCAACAGCATGCTCGGAGGCAAAGTACCACCAATGTGGGCAGCCAAATCCTATCCATCGCTGAAACCCCTGGGCAGCTACGTGTCTGATCTTCTTACACGTTTGGCCTTCTTCCAGGTATACTAAAACTGGTGTGGATCCATCTCAGGGACCAATGTGTGAAAGCTGAATGAGAGGATTTACTTCAGTTTGGGTTACTTAATAATTCCCAGATAGAGCCAGTTTGTGAACTTCTTACACACATTCACAAGCAGTTACTCATGAGCAATCCTCTTGAAATTATCCATGCGAGTAACTGCTCAAAAGTGTGAATAAGGACTTCACAATCTGGCCGTTACTCTGTAGTGACAATGTACAATTTTCAGCTTTTTACTTTAAACTTTTCAGTAGGGAGAAATGTTTTACATTGTTTTCAGCACCAAGATAGGGTTGAAAAGTTTTTACAATCTAAAGAAATAAATGTTTTGGGTTTTGCTAATAAATATATTTTCATATTTAGGAGTGGATCAGCGAAGGGCCTCCCAACGTATTTTGGATATCGGGATTCTACTTTACTCAGTCCTTCTTAACAGGTGTTTCACAGAACTATGCTAGAAAATATACCATCCCAATTGATCATATTGGATTTGAATTTGAGGTAAAAATGTGTGGAGGAATTTCATTTATACAAACCATTTACATGTGTTATGCGAAACGAACAAAAACAAGCTAACACTTTACAGACAAGACAATGGGGACATGTTAGGGTGTCAGTGTGAACCTAAGTCACTTTAGATTTACACCAGTGTAACAGAAATTGGAATCTCATAGACTCATAGACTTTAAGGCCAGAAGGGCCCATTGTGATCATCTAGTCTGACTGCCTGCACATTGCAGGTCACAACCTCACCCTCCCCATCCTGCATTAGACCGATAACCTCTGTCTGAGTTACTGAAGTCCTCAAATCATGATATAAAGACTTCAAGTTACAGAGAAACCACCATTTATTCTAGTTTAAACCAGCAAGTCACATGTAACTCATGCTTTAGAGGATGGCAAAAAAACCCTAGAGTCTCAGCCAATCTGACCTGGGGGAAAATTCCAACCCCAAGTATGGCGATCGGTTGAACCCTGAGAACGTCGGCAAGACCACCTAGGAAAGAATTCTCTGTTGTAATTCAGAGAACCCTCCCCATCTAGTGCTCCATCCCCAGCCGTTGGAGATTTTTGCTACTAGCAGTTGCAGATGGGCCACATATCATTGTGGCAATCTCATCATACCATCCCCTCCATAAATTTATCAAGCTCAGTCTTGAAGCCAGTTAGGTTTTTTGCTCCCCTTGAAAGACTGTTCCAGAACTTCATTCCTCTGATGGTTAGAAACCTTCGTCTAATTTCAAGCCTAAACTAGTTGATGGCCAGCTTATATCCATTTTTTTCTTGTGTCAACATTGACGCTTAAATAACTTGTCTGCGAGTCTTGAGTTTTCCCTTGAGCCTCTTCTCGCCTTCCCTCCATCATCTGCTCAAATCCCCCTTTTAAACTCAACCATAGTGTTTACCTGCATCTCCAAACCTTGGATTGTCTCTTCCATCAGCTTTGGCACTTCATTCAAACAAAACACTTTTCAGGTACCCACTCCAGGATAATGTACATCCTGCAGCTTCCACATCCAGTCACCTTCACTGTCCCTTCCATTCCTTGGGTCACTAATACTGCTGCCTCAGTAGCTGTCATAGCCTTCCTGCCTAAGCTCCTTTCAAGAAAAAAAAAAACACACAAAAAAACAACAGAACACAACACCCCTCCCTTCCCCAAACTCCTCTTACAAACACCTATTCAAACTCCCATTTCCAGTTCTGTTTGCTAGCTCCTGTGCCACTGCTCCTGGCCCAACATCTCAGCCCTGGTGAGCTTACAGCCTGAGGGTCCCATTCTTACTGCCGTCAGCGTCTACTCTGTGACCATACTGGCTGGAGTGGGAGACTGTTGTCTGGGGAGTCGGGAACTGATGTGGAATGCTACTGTGGAACTGGGTCCTTGTCAAAGAGGGAACGCTTTTCATGAACAATCAGAAATAGATTCTGAGGCTGCAGAGACCAGAGTGCCTATAGAGCTTACAGAGGCCAGAAGCACCAGAGGCTATTTTTCTACTTAATTGATCCCTTAGCTAGGAGACACTACTTTGAAAAATATTAGAGAACTAGTGAGAAGAATGAATGCTGAATGGAAAAAACAGGATCTTGGAGCGATAAACCGGTAATAGTTTAAGTCAGGGATTCAGGGCTATTGGGATTGCACAGAAAGAGGTGAAAATAATGAGTCCAAAGAACATTAAATACTTATCTACTATAATGAGCAGATTGTGAAATACTAAGGCCTGGAAAAATACATTATCTTTAGAAGTATTGTTGTGGATTCTCCATGATTTTGATCCTACTATGCACACTGAAGTCAGTTGGCAGAGCTCCCCTTGAGTGCAATGGTGCACGATCAAAGCCTGTGTTTGAGACTTGCCACATGCTAGAAAAATGGGCTTAAAAAACTATCTTGGTGAGTGCTCTGAAAACAAACCAAGGGAAGCACAAATGAGAAGATGTCTCGGTCATATATCTTGTGTACAAAAATGGGGATTTATTACAATCACTTCCCTCTGAGGAAAGTAGCCATCAGTGTTTGAAGGAACTCCCGTTAGTAGCAGAGGATGCACATGATTGAGCGTACTGTTTGGGTTTTTTTGCTGTTTGCCTCCCTGCTTTTGTTGCAGGAGTATTTAGCCTGGGCCCTGTTCGGGTTAAGTGCCATTAGTTTCTTCTTTTATATTTTGGCAGTTTTCCTTTGGTATCTTAATTGTGTGATCACCAAGGCATCTTTTTGTTTAATTCATTCATTCTTATCATAAGTTCTCCGAGTAAAATTCATGCCTCTGCAGAGAGCCAGCACAAGACCTATGCACAACTTAAGTCCTATTTCAAGGGCTTAAGTGGCATTTAATTAGTGCGCAGGCCTCATGCTGGTCCTCTATACAAAGGTGAAGTTCACCCCCTGTGCATACAACTATACAAATGCCACTAAAATGATGGAAAACTCGGTAATACATACGATTTTATTTAAGCATATTTGCCAGTAATATGAACAAAAGATTGGGTCTCCTTAAGAACTGCAGGACAGGGACACCAAAGAAGCACGTAGGGCTTGATCCAAAATCCATTGAAGTCAAAGAAAATGTCCCATTGACTTCATTGGGCTTTGGATCAGACCCTTAATCAGCTATCTGAGCACTGCAGATATTATGATTTCACTGAGTAAATATATTCTGGATATAAAAAGAGACCAAAGCCAATTATTTAATCATTCCAGGTGACAAGACAGGAACACAGCTTGGAGGAAATGCCAGAAGATGGGGCATATGTGAAAGGACTTTTTTTAGAAGGTGCCCGTTGGGACAGAGAAACCATGCAGATTGGGGAATCGCTTCCAAAAATCCTTTATGATTCTATGCCTGTAATTTGGCTGAAACCTGGAGAAAGTTCAGCATTTCTGCATGAGAACATTTACTCATGCCCTGTTTACAAGACAAGTGCAAGAAGAGGTACCTTGTCCACTACAGGGCATTCAACTAACTTTGTTCTCTCAATAGAGCTCCCTTCAGACCAGCCTCAGCAACACTGGATAAATCGTGGTGTGGCAGCACTATGCCAGTTAGATGATTAAATTTACGTACTTCAAGATACCTGAATTTTATAATTAAAAGACACACTTCACGCTCCTGTAGCTGCACTTCTTTTTTACATCAGCATTTATTGCTGATTTTTAAACACTTCTACTTCCTATTTCTTTTGCTTTTCAGCCAATTTGCATTGGTAGGGGGAGGACTGATTAAAACAAAACACTCCAAACAAAACCCTGTTACAAAGACTTGGGCCTTGCTGTGCTGTAGATCAAAGTGGGCAGAATTCCCAGAGAGAATACGCACTGTACAGTCCACATCATTCTGACCTTGTGTAATCCTGATAAACAGAAACCTTCATGCAGTTTGGTTAGCTTGCCCCCCACTAGGTTTGCTAACCCTCCAGGATTGTTCTGGAGTCTCCAGGAATTTAAAAATAATCTTTAATTAAAGACTGTCATGTGACAAAACCTCCAGGAATACATCCAACCAATATTGGCAACCCTATTCCCCACTTATGAACTACAGGCCCAGACCTGCCAAATGGGGTTTTGCCATTGATTTGAAAGGAGAGCAGGATGGGGCCTAGATGGCTGCTTAATCTAAAAGAGATATAGATGCTGTCCTCCTGCAACCATTACTCATAATGATAGGCCTTACTGGATCTGCCTACTGCTGTGTGGGCTCCCTATAGCCTGTCTTCCCTTTGCATGCATGGCCTTGTACACCCTAGGAACGTGGAGGTTGAGGAAGAGAAGAGACAGGGCTAGAGTCTTCCCCCAAACAAACAGAACAGGCCCTACAGTGGTATAAATTGTCAGAGTTGCATTGTGGAACTATGATAATTTACACCAGATGATGATAGGCCCTAGAATTTCAGCACAAGCCTCTGTGTCATGGTTTTCAGCATGCCCAAGGCATATGCTTGCTACAGCATGTTTAAATTTTCAGTTTCAATATAATTTAGAAGTATCATTCAGAGTGCTGTTCTATTTTCTCTTTGTCTTACCTGACCATACACGTTCTGTGTGCCTAAGAGAAAGGCAGTAGAGTGTCTCCCTGTACCTTACCTCCTCAGCCAACCCTCTCATATGATTAATTCATAACCTGATTATATATGGTGTTTGTTTAGAGCCTCTCATCAAAGGAGCTCAAAGTACTTTGCAAACTAATTAAAAATAAAATAGTGCTGTGCATCTTCATAGAGCTACACAGTCATTAACTAATTACTCCCCACAACACCCTGATAAGATAGACCTGGGATCTGTGATGGGTGTGTACCGACCCCACACTGGGTCAGAAGGGGTTAATGAGAGCATGTGGGCGCAATCAGCCTGCAGTAGGTGTTAAGCCTGGAGGAAGGAGTGAAAAGGCCTGAGCCTGGCTCAGTTAGGCCCTACTGCAGAAGGAGAGCAGATTGCTGGTTCTTGCTTAGTGAGAGAAGCCTGGGGGAGTCAGAGAGCTGGGCGAGCTAGCTGGGCGACGGAGCCTCTCTACAGGAAGGTATGTTTCAGAACTGACATGCTGGGAGCCCATGAAGAGACTGAGGCAAAGCCTAAGGTAGAGCAAGGAAGTAGTCTAAGGGGGCAGCCTTGGGCAGTTGGGCCTTGTCTGCCTATTCAAGGGTCTCTGGACTGAAACCCAATAGAGAGGGATGGCCTGAGTTCCTCTACCAGACTGCTGAGGAAGGAGGAGCAGAAACTCCTGCTGACAAGGAATAAGGACTACTGTAAACCCTCCCCCCCCCCCGTATTGTAGTGGTGGTGGGGAGGGGAAGAACTAATGAGTACAGACTTGGACTGAAGGTCCCATGTGAAGTTGACAGACTATTATTTGTAGGACTACTGGTACCCCAGTACGTGTGGGACTCTGTGACCTGGCTGGACAGCTGAATCATAACAAGAAACACCACTGGGCCAGAACAGCTGTTCAGCAGGGAATGCTAAGGTAGGCGCTCCAGATATGCCATGCCCAGCCCCCGGAGGGTGTGCCGGCTGGGGAGTTGTATGCTTTTTCAGGGAGTTTCTTGAGCAAATGCTGTAGTTTCTTTTGGTAACTCTCAGTGGGATCAGAGGGTAATGGCTTGTAGAAAGTGGTGTTGGAGAGCTGCCGAGCAGCCTCTTGTTCATATTCCGACCTATTCATGATGACAACAGCACCTCCTTTGTCAGCCTTTTTGATTATGATGTCAGAGTTGTTTCTGAGGCTGTGGATGGCATTGTGCTCTGCATGGCTGAGGTTGTGGGGCAAGTGATGCTGCTTTTCCACAATTTCAGCCCGTGCATGTCGGCGGAAGCACTCTATGTAGAAGTCCAGTCTGCTGTCCCGACCTTCAGGAGGAGTCCACCTAGAATCCTTCTTTTTGTAGTGTTGGTAGGGAGGTCTCTGTAGATTCGTATGTTGTTCAGAGGTGTGTTGGAAATATTTCTTGAGTCGGAGACATTGAAAATAGGATTCTAGGTCACCACAGAACTGTATCATGTTCGTGGGGGTGGAGGGGCAGAAGGAGAGGCTCTGAGATAGGACATTCATTTGCAAATTGGATACTATTAATTTAGGCTTGAATAGAGACTAGGAGTGGCTAAGTCATTATGCAAGGTAACCTATTTCCCCTCGTTTTTTCCTACCCCCCCAGACGTTCTTGTTAAACCCTGGATTTGTGCTGGAAATGGCCCAACTTGATTATCATACACATTGTAAGGAGCGTGATCACTTTAGATAAGCTATTACCAGCAGGAGAGTGGGGTGGGCGGAGAGAAAACATTTTGTAGTGGTAAACACCCATTTTTTCATGGTTTGTGTGTATAAAAAGATCTTTTGTACTTTCCACAGTATGCATCCGATGAAGTGAGCTGTAGCTCACGAAAGCTTATGCTCAAATACATTGGTTAGTCTCTAAGGTGCCACAAGTACTCCTTTTCTTTTTGCAAATACAGACTAACACAGCTGTTCTCTGAAACCAGGTTTATTTTATTAGGAAAGAGCCCGTTTGGAAATGTCTTTCCCCCCAAAATCCTCCCAACCCTTGCACCCCACTTCCTGGGGAAGGTTTGATAAAAATCCTCACCAATTTGCATAGGTGAGCACAGACCCAAACCCTTGGATCTTAAGAACAATGAAAAGAAGCATTCAGTTTCTTACAAGAAGAATTTTAATAGAAGAAAAGGTAAAAAAAATCACCTCTGTAAAATCAGGATGGCAAATACCTTACAGAGTAATTAGATTCAAAACATAGAGAATCCCTCTAGGCAAAACCTTAAGTTACAAAGAGACACAAAGACAGGAATATCCATTTCTATTCAGCACAGCTTATTTTCTCAGCCATTTAAAGAAATCATAATCTAACGCATATCTAGCTAGATTACTTACTAAGTTCTAAGACTCCATTCCTGTTCTGTCCCCGGCAAAAGCATCACACAGACAGACACCTTGTTTCTCCCCCCTCCAGCTTTGAAAGTATCTTGTCTCCTCATTGGTCATTTTGGTCAGGTGCCAGCGAGGTTATCCTAGCTTCTTACCCCTTTACAGGTGAAAGGGTTTTTCCTCTGGCCAGGAGGGATTTTAAAGGTGTTTACCCTTCCCTTTATATTTATGACAGTATGGTATTGCCGCCCTTAATTCTGCACTCCTGCCTGTAGAGCTGGGCCCTCAGCAGCTGCCACTTTCCGGCCGCCCAGCTCTGAAGGCAGGAGTGCAGAAGTAAGGGTGGCATGGTATGGTATTGCCACATTACTTCTATGCTGCTGCTAGGGGTGGGATGATGCCTTCAGAGTTGGGCACCGGGCCAACAGCTGTTGGTCGCTGGCCACCCAGCTCTGAAGGCAGCGCAGAAGTGAGGATGGCAATACTATGACCCCCCCCCAAAATAACCTTGTGACACCCCTGCAACTCCCTTTTGGGTCAGGACCCCCAATTTGAGAAACTCTGGTCTCCCACGTGAAATCTGTGTAGTAGGGGGTTAAAACACACAAGACTGGATTTCATGGGGCGAGACTGGATTTCATGGTCCATGACATTTTTTCATGGTCATGAATTTGGTAGGGCCCTAAACACGGGTATTTGATGCAAGTGCTTTTTATTCAGTATTACGGAGGCACTGGTCACGACTTCATAGTTAAGACTGAAGTTCAATTTTGCACTTGAAGCAGGGTGGGGAAGAGGCAGTATTTTTGAAACTTACACACACACGCTTTGTGTACAGAACTAAATTTCTGAGGATTACAAGTAAATTAATGAATTGATATGACTTTAACTAAAACTTGGGTCCTGAAATTTACTATGTATATCAGTCTTCTTTGTCCAAGATGACCTTAATAATGGAATAACAGACTCTTGGAACTGTTCATATAGTTAAAATTAACTGAAATTTTGTGCACGTACTATATTTGAATAAATTAGGTTGCAGTTAGACAAAAGAATTATGATGAATAACCTAATAGTTACGATTATATGCCACGAACACTATTAAGTCAACCGCTCAGGAAACACTTAGTGAGACATTGTGATATCAGAGGTAACATAACCAGTCTCCACCCTTCCTCTACAGTAATTTGCAAGCAACAATTCTATGGGTTGTAATAAGTCAGTAGCATGAGGGAAACTGGACCCATGTGTTGAGAATTCTTATTTATGGAGTATTAGTTTGCTCAGCTGCCTCTGCTCTTTGGATTCTGTAGTTGCAGGCTGCGCTGGGCTTGAAATGCTACCTGTGGCACAGCTGCAGTGACTCCAGTGCATAGCAAGGCAGCACTGCCAGGGGAAATGAGGCTGGATGGAGCACAGGAAGAACCCTTAAAACACAGACATTGGGTCCCAATGACTGGGCTTCCCCAGCCCCCTTTAGATAGGGCCAGTCTCATTAACACAACCCAAATCAGTAAGTCCATTGCAGACTAAGAGCCAGATTCACCAGTATGCTTCAGAGACTTTCTCCTTCTTTGGAGATGCAAAGTAACTAAACCCAGCTTAACTGGTCAGTAGGCTCTGCCTGTTTTTCAATGCTCGAGTTGAGTTGTGAATCTGTTCTTAAGGGTTAAAATTAAATGTGATTTAAGGCTGATACCACAAATCTTCAAATCATTATGCGCACTACAGGTAGCTTTCCTCCTTTCTTGTTTAGTGTTTATGTATCCAATTTTTTAATACACATCTCATTTAACTATAGTGTAATTATAGAGAGATCTCTTGCGAGCTATAACATTTCTTTGCTGATATTCCTTGTGAACAACTTCCTTGCTGTTGTTAATATTCTAAATAGATAGCGATCTTAGTTGATCTGTGAGAGGAGGCATCTCCTAGAAAAGATTAAACTTGGTTTTGAACAAGATGTATTTTAAAGTTTTCTGTAAGCTTTTATACAAGTGTGACCAAAATGTTTGGCTATGTAGTAATTCCCTAAAGGGGTGTGTGTGTGTGTGTGACTGTGTCCCTTGCAACATTCCCTTCACCAGAGATTGGGAATGGCTGAGTTAATTTTGTTGGGGATTACTAGGTTACTAAAAAAGCATGTGATGACTTTACACTGGGTTTCTCTTCCTGCTCTGGAGAAGGTGATGAAATTCTCCTTGTGGGTATATCTGCCTGTGAGGCATTTTCTATCGTATTCTGAAATTCTGCTTTGCATCCTTCTTTTGCGAGTTGTGACATAGATAAGTCAGCACTATCTAGAGCTGCATGGAGAATGACAATTTGGCATGGCATTAGTCCTAAAAACACTTCTTGGCAAATGTAAATAAAAAAGAGAACACCACAGTTAGCCGGGCAGGATTTACTTCTGTGGTTAAGCCAGGACAAGACAGATCTGCAGATATATCAAGTTCCTAGTAATATTAATGATTAATACTAATGTGTTTGGTGTTGGGACTACTCCTCAAACCATATCCAGATTTTCCATTTCTCAGTCAGACTCACATTAAACAAACCACAAAGAAATGCCTGTAATTACTGCAGAACACAGATGCCCAGCCCCAGTGATCGTTCTTGGATGCATTTCAAAGCAAATGAAAATTAAATGAGATGTACGCAATCGAAAACTCAAGGAGTAGCTATGCCTTCACCAGAAATGGCACAGATCATTTCCAAGCTAGTGTTCCTGAAAGCCAGGCATGGCCAGCAGCTGAAAACTGAACCTACCAGTTTCTAATCAGTACAAAAGGCCATTTCCGAAATGAAGTGCCATCGTTGTTGCTCGCCAAACTATTTATTGGGCTGCTAAAGGACAAAATTCCCATGCACAATAGTGAAAATGTAATGGAGGTTCTTTCTGAAGTAAAGTGCCTAATGTTAAATTGCATGGCGCTGGCTTTCCATGGTGCTCTTCTGTCTATGGATAATATGCTGGAGTCTTTGGCTAATGACTCCTGTCATTAACATTCTTGCAGGTGAAATCATAGGTATAGGGAAATAAAGTAAACTTTCCGTTTGTGCAGAGCAGCAGATTGACCCACTGGCATTTAGTTCAAGTCTTCATTAGTTTTATGCATGTGACAAAGCTGAGATGTGGTTTGAAATGACCCAGTCTCTGTATGCAGATCCAAGTTTTACAAAAATGTGTACAAAATTGTGTGCCTCAAAATTTGAGAGTACAAACTTAGAGTTTAGGTTGAGTTCAAGTTTAAAAATACATCCCAGAGAGGAGTGTTGAAATCACCTTTATTTCCCCTGATTCTACAAAGGTAGTTTGGGGAACAATCTTGCATTAGATCAGATGAACTAATAGTCATTTCCATCTCTTATTTCTATGGGCTTGTCTTCATTGTGGGCTATATTGGTGCTGCTGCGATCGATGCAGCAGGCATAGATTTAGTGGATCTGGTGAAGACGCGACAGGCTGATGGGAGAGCATCTCCCATGGTGTGGTGTGGACACTGCTGTAAGTCTGTCTAAGCTATGTTGTCTAAGTTACGTATCTTACATAACTTTACTAGCATAACTTAGATCGCCTTACCTCATTAGCGTAGACAAGGCCTATGACCCTCTCCCTGGAACAGATTAAGCTGTTGCTGAAGCTTAATAGGAGTTCTTCATTCATAAAAATGTAACTGGCCATATACTGTAAGTGGGTGCAAGACCATTTGCTTATATGATGTAGCACCCATTTACAAAAGGAATTAATTTGGTTTGATATGTCATTAGTTATAGCCTTAGGAGTGATGGAGTTAAAGGAATGACCAATGTAGAGGATGTTACTGGACATTCAAGGGCAAATGTCATGCAAACAAATTGCCACTGCAGTGCCCACAAGTTAGCTCATCAGAGTATTCCCACAGCTGACTCAGGTCCTTATTTGAAGGAATGTCAAATTACGCTGGCAGGGGCTTTTCTATTCCAATTCATCTCCTGAAGGTTGTGATCAACTGAAAAGCATCCGGCTTTACTTGAAGGAAGTCACAGAAAATTAAGGAAACGATGTGTGCTGACTGGCTGTGTCCCGTGCAGGGCAAACGTTACTGAAAAGTCAGGATGCTTTAATTAAATGTATGAAGAAGCTGTCCAAGGGAGACTGTATAGCAGTGATTTTTCAACCTTTTATTCATTTGTGGACCCTTAAAAATTTTCTAATGGAGATGCAGACCCATTGGGAAATGTTAGATATACTCTGCAGCCCCCCAAGGGTCCATGGACCAAAAGTTGAAAACTGCTGTTCTGTGGTAACAACCACCTTTCACAGACCCCCCTTAGACATAGTTTGTGCCCCCCCCCAAGAGGTCAGCAGACCACAGGTTGAAAACCACCCCTATATAGGAATAATATATTGTACCAGTCTGTACATGTCTTGTCAAAGAACTCTATGTTGCACTTTGGAAAGAAAACTGAGGGCTTTAGAACTCCATATTGGACACATTTTATAGAGGACAAAGGGCCTGATGGGAGCTGAGGTCATGCAACACCTTGCAAGACTGTTCTAGTAACAAAATCTGATCCTGGGAAAAGGGGGCTAATAAACTTCCACAGAGCGGGAAATGCGCCTGAAAAATGACACAAAGCAAACCCCCCAAAGTTTTGAAAAGCACTTTATTGAAAACATAAGTTCTCAGTAACTGGCAGTATTAATGTAACGTGGGTGGCTGGAGCTCTTTTAATGAGATCATATTCATGCTGTCTCAATATGCCAAATGAGAGAACTGGGTTAGGGATCACGGTGCTAGAAATACTGTGGCATCATTATGATACAGGGAAAAACTACAAACCTGGAGACTTGAGACCAATTTATCCCTGGTGTAAATCTACTTATGCTGCCTTTGAAGGAGTTGTGTCAGGTATGGATCTAGCTGTTGCTGTTCAAGAGTATAATCCAGCTACTGTAATGGGAATTGGATCAGACCTTGGTAGATACTGTTGAGACCAGAGTGAAGTGGGAAGAGCTAAAAACCTGAGGCTATAGGGAGCCTGCCTCTACACAAGGGAGAAAACCACAGTAAGGAAATTCTAGAATTTCCCAATCGGACTGAAGTTTGCTAGTTTCACTGCCCAACCAGCGTGATGCCATGTGGGTCAGGCTGACACCAGCCACAGTGCTGACTGTGAGAGGGGATTTAGCTTTCACTAGATGTCACAGGTATTTGGAAAGGAAACACCCAAATTCATAACCATTTATCATCTTAAAACACATCTGAATGACTTCATGATCATAATTCAGTTTGAGTTACGGGACTTTCAGTCAAATGAGTTGGATTTTCATCAGTATTACTTTGTTCCACATAACGACTGTTTTACATAATTGTTTTCTTCCTTGTAACAGAGTGTTCTACCCCTTTAAGTGCCAAAATCTGGCACTTAATTAGTCTGCTCTCACTATGCCTGTGCAGGGTTGATCTAAGAGGAGGGAAGTCCAGCAGGGAAGGGCTGACTGGAGATGAGAGCACAAGGTTTCATGGGGCCTTGGGCCATAGCAAGTGATGGGTCCCTTCCCCACCCCTTCTGCCTGTGGCCCAACTCCATTCTGCCCATTCCCCTGCGGCTCTGTTCTGTTTCGCCCCGCCCCCCCCCACTGCCACCCTGCAACTCATTTGCTTCTTTCTGCCCCCACCCACTGCAACCCCAAATCTGGAGAAGCTGTCTCCCCTCCACCCTGCCACCAGGGCAGGGAGTGAGAGCTCCCTCAGCCCTGAGACCATGGCAGGGAGCTAGAGCTCCTCCAGGCCCAGGGCCGTAGCTGGGGTCCAGGTGCTGGGACTTCCCCCTCCACCATGTGCTTCTGCCAGGACTGGGGTTCTTGACTCATACCGCGGTCCGTCTGACCCAGTGCTCCTGCTGGGGGTTGGGGCATAGGAGTGCCCATTTTTCCAGGGCCCCCCAATTGGCCTTGGCCCCTGGGCATGGGCCCCGTCGGCCCACTGGCTGATTGGTCACTGTTGAGGGGAGATATGAAAAGGAGCCTGGGATGGGCAAAAGCTGAGCCCACAGGGAGAGCAGAAGAGCACTTGAATCAGGAGGGAAGACAGGAGCAATACTGCCTCCAAAAGGGGTGGACTTAGGTATAGGACCAAGTCACTGCAGCAGCTTGTTAGGCATTGGTGGCTAGGTGGAGTTGTAGAAGACCAAGGGGAACTTGAGGCAGACCTGCTGCCACACCCCACTGCATCATGAAGGGGCACTTCAGGGCAGTGCATTTTGCTACTCATAGATGTGAATTTGACTTTGTTGGATGAAATTCAGAAACCCATCCCACAATGTTATTTCACAGTCTGGTCTCTGATTCATTTCTGTAATGTTCTGCCCCCATCCCTGTGTGTCATGGGTTTTCACCCCACACGTTCCCAGCAGCAGATGGCTTTTTACATACTTGGCACCAGCTGTGGGGCATTTCCCAGCTAATAATTACTGAGGAATAACTGTCCTTATGGACTAGAGCCAGAGAGGAGGAAGGAATCGGGCTATCCAAACCAGTTCGTTATCCTGAGAGGTGCCCTGTCTGTTGCTCCTATAGCAGCCCTTCAGGAACGGGGGAGGAAGGAAGGATAATGTGGGGAGCCAGAACAGGGAGAATGCAGGACTGATGAGGAGAACTTGGTTGGGCAAAGGGAGGATGAAGTGAGGTCTTGAGGGCTGAACCTTCTGTTAATCCTGCCTTTCCCCTGTTCCCTGGCCTCGGATTCCACTTATCTACCTCCATACCTCTGACTCTTCCGTCTTGCCAGGCTATTCAGAGGACTGAAGTTTGAAGAGCCAAGAAGACACACAGGGGGTGGGGGGAGGAGAAAGCATCCCAGGGAATGAAAAACTCCTTCCCTCCTGCGTGGGGTATAACTATTCCCAAGAGTCAAAAAACAAGCCAAAATTAAATTCCCAGATGAAAAGCTCTCAAGATAGTTACTGATCTGCACCGTCAGCTGTATGTTAAGAGTTAACTAAACTGCAGGAATGTAGTAATGATTGGGAAAACATGCATTAGCAGCCCAGGAAATGTAGAATTAAAGTAAATGGAAGAGACTCAAACGTTTGAAAGCATGAAAATACCCAATTAAATTAAAACCCAAACAACCTTCACTCTGCCCCTGTAGTGAGGCTCTGGGGAAAACTGATTTTGTTTTTTCCCCCTCTAAGCAACCATTTAATTTCAGCAGGAAGCAGAGACACTAGAATGTTTTCCATAATGAAGAGTAAACGCCAGCCATTGTACATCCCTGCACTCACTGCAGAAAAAGGATATATTGAACCAGGTGATGGGCCACATTGTGTTCAGCTACTGTGCATTCTGAAAAGGAAGGTGGGGAGAAGACAAAAGGTCTCTTCCCCTCCACACCTGTCCACCCCGGATGCAGCAACCCAGTGCAATCACAAGCCCTGGGCTGCTTGAGCATAAGGATGGCATGAGGCTTGCACCTACTGTGTCACTAGTCTCTCCAGAGGGGGTGGGGAGAGCAGGTCCAGGCCCTGCCTTACTTCCACACCATCCACCAGTCCTAGCCAGGGGCTGGAAATAGAGCATGCTGCATCCTAACACAGGATGGCGTGGTGGCCAAGCTCCCTCCGTATTCAAGAGACATTGTGCCTGCCTGATTCTCCTGGGATGACCCTGGTGCAGGGTAGTGCTTTAAAGGTCCAACTGAGCATTTATAATCCACCTGTGAATCTCCATTGTATCCTGTTATGAATCCACATACAATATAAGAATTGCCATGCTTTGTCCTGACTTCACAAATTAATCTTCATGTTGCATCTCACTCCTTAAAAGCTGTTACTTTTATTGATGTCAGTGGTTGAATCTTAAATACAAGAGTTTCCATACACTGAATCAGCTAGGCTTGTGGAGTCAGGAAGAGTGACTATCAAGCACACACTTTCATTCACAGTTGCACACACGAGCCATGTCTGCCTTGCAGTTCGTGATAATATGCACCACACTTTGACAGTGGGTTATGAAACTTCGTCGTAGGATCTCAAGTAGGCTGGCTTGGAAAGCTTCCTCAGCTTTTCTTGGTTTCGAAATGTACGACCACGTTGTGGGGCGAGACCCAGAGGAGGCAGATGAATCTACACACACAAAAATAAAGCTAAACGTTCTTGTGCAGGCTGATAAACTGAAACCCCACTCAGAGATCAGGAGACATTCTGATAGCGGGACTCTTGCAGTGTTTTCACTCACACTTGGAAACCATTTCCTCCCATGTTGGAGAGAACAGATACCTAACCACCAGGTTATTTACTTATATTTCTATCAGAGCCTATTTCCCAGTTGATTACTATTACATTTAACTTTCAAGCCCTATGTGTTTGTTGTATGCATAGAGCCTTACCAAATTCATGGTCCATTTTGGTCAATTTCATGATCATAGGATTTTTTTAAAATAACAAATTTCATGATTTCAGCTATTTAAATCTGAAATTTCAGTGTTGTAATTGTAGGAATCCTGACCCAAAAAGGAGTTGAGGGGGTCGCAAGGTCATTGTAGGGGGGTATGTGGTACTGCTACCCTTCTGCGTTGCTGCTGGCAGCTGCGCTGCCTTCAGAGCTGGGCAGCTGGAGAGCGGCAGCTGCTGGCCAGGAGCCCAGCTTTGAAGGCAGAGCCACCGCCAGCAGCAGCGCAGAAGTAAGGATGGCCTGGGAGGATATTGCCACCCTTACTTCTGCGTTGCTGCCTGCAGAGTTGGACCCTCAGTCAGTAGCTGCCACTCTCTGGCTGCCCGGCTCTGAAGACAGAGCTGCTGCCAGTAGCAGCGTAGAAGTAAGGATGGGATGGGATGGTATTGCCACCCTTAATTATGCATTGCTGTGGGCAGGGTGCTCAGTGCCCAGCCAACAGCTGCCGTTTGCTGGCTACCCAGCTCTGAAGGCAGTGCAGAAGTAAGGGTGGCAATACCATGACCCCCCAATATAACCTTGTGATCCCCCTGCAACTCCCTTTTGGGTCAGGATCCCCAATTGGAGAAGCACTGGTCTCCCCCATGAAATCTACATAGTATAGGGTAAAAACCCACACAAGACCAGATTTCACAGGGGGAGACTAGATTTCATGGTCCGTGATGCATTTTTCATGGCTGAGAATTTGGTAGGGCCCTATGTATACAATAGCTAGGTACCCAGTCTAGTCCTTTAAATTATAACCTTTTGTCGCATTGTGTTTTATAGTTTCACATCAAATGATGATACATCATTTGCTGAAATAGTACTGAATAGGATATTCCAGTAAAATGGTTTTATAGGATCCAGATTTACAGTTTTATCAGAAGAGTTGGGACCAAAGTATAGGATCACAAACCAATAGAGAAGGAAGTACGATATATACCATAAATTATAAAGGTGGTTAAGTGGTTGTGTTTTGTTACTAACCACGTAGCAAACAACAAAGCAACCCCAAGCTGTACGTACTCCATCTACTACCTTATTGCTGATTCGGGTTTATAGTGATAATATACACCATATGAAAAGCCCAATTAGTCACTGAGTCTACAAACAGAGAAATGGGTGACAGTCTTTTAGTTTTGAAAGTCTTTGTACCTCAGAGGTAAATATAAAATTGTTAGTGGGAACCATATAGCTAATCCCCTGCCCCCACAATGATTGAAAGAGGTAGATGTAAATAGCCAAACGTTCCTGTCTGAGGATGAAAGACTTAAAGATAGCTATTAAAATGAAAATATTAGTAAAATCACTTAGTGAAGCAGCAATATTCTTAAAATTTATACACTCTTTAAAGATCCTCTAATCTATATGTATCAGAGCTTTTCTAGGGCTTGATCCTGCAAGGTGTTTGATCCCCTAGAGAATATAAATTTCAAAGCCCTCCCCAGGTTCAGATAAAAAGGGATATATTAGGGGATTATTAAATTGGATTATGATTTTCTTGAAAGGAAAGAGACCTATGAAGGTGAAATGTAATGAATTGGAATGGAGGGGAAGTCTCTCTGGATGACAAAGGAAAGGATGAAATAAATGAATGATACACAGAAAACACCATTGCACAGTGAAACAAAACACAGGACCCTGCTACAACTCCTTGTTTAAACAAGTCAACAAGCAACCTCAACGTTTAAACAAGTCACTTCCATTAATGTATGATTTCCAGAACAGCAGGAGGAGGGGTGGAAAAGGACCCACAGATACACCAGCCCTGCCTCCCAACAACCAGACTTGATCTAATATAACCAGGATTCAGAGTAGGCTACCAAAAAAACCCCCAAAACAACCCTATGATATTTACGCATTTGCTCAAAAGTTGACAGGCCAACTATTTCTAATCTTTCATCTGGAAAGATTTTTAACCACTAGATTTGTTAGACAGACAAGATGGGTGAGGTAATATCTTTGACTGGACCAACTTCTGTTGGTGAGAGAGACAAGCTTTCGAACCACACACAGCTCTTCCACTGGTCTGGGAAACAATGAGGGTCACAAGGTGGTCACAGATTATTTAGCGCACATTCTAAGGGACCATTCAAGGCAGAATGGCCTGTTAACACCTCTGCATTCATAAGACAAAAGGAAGTTAGTGGGTTACTGATTGTTGTAATAAGCCATAAATGCAGTGTCTCTATTCAGTCCATGATTTTTAGTGTCTAGCAGAGTTATGAATGTAACCTCCCAGGCTTGTCTTTTCCTTGTATTTAGTGGTGACACTCAAAGTACCTTTCCCAGATATGTAGATGAGCCCTCCATGGTTCCAATAAAAGATATTACCTCACCCACCTTCTCTCTAATGTCCTGGGACCGACATGGCTACAACTACACTGCATACACTAGATTTGTTGTCATTACCAGTTTATGAACACTCATCCAGAAGTCAAAACTGCCTTAACTAAAATATCCACTGCTTGCTGAATAAGGGACTAAATACACACTGTTGTAGACGTTGTCTGGATTCACACTCACAGGTCTTGGGTAGGGAATGTGATAGTGAAGTCCGATTTCTACTCTTGCCTTGCATTCTTCTATACACTGTTTAATCAGCTCTGGATCTGTTAGCTAATCAAACAAATAAATGTAAAAAGGGAAAGTGTAGAAATTAGTACTTGTGAATTAGAATCATGCACATCTACATGATTTACTTTTTTGTTTTGTTTTGTTTTTATTTTTAAAAGTAGGACATTGATTTCCTTGTCCCTAGAAATATAGCTAGAATGATTCTCCAGTTCATTGCCATGTCATACTAGTCCCAGAGATCATGGGACAATCCCAACACTTTGGGAAAGCCTGTGCATGCATTTACTTATCTTTATGTCCAGAGAAGTCATTAAAGGTAAAATTCCCCTCAGATCCATCCAGCAGTTCTTGACTCATACGGCTGACAGCTAGGGGCCTCGAGGAGGAGCAGGATATCAGAGCTTAGATTTACTGTGAGGGTCTGAGGAGATTTTTACTCTAACATGTTAAGTATCATCTGTAAAAAGAAGATGCACGTGTACATCAATGCACTTATGGAAAGAACACTAGTGGTCAAAAATAAATTGAGCCATTTACATATCTCTATATAGGAGCTGGAGAAAAATATAAAACATTTAGGGCCATGGCCTGCCATCATTCCATGCGTACAACTCCTTCTGAAGCCAATAAAGGTGTGTGTAAAAAGTTCAGTGGTAAAATATAGTCCTAAACAAGATCTAGAAAGTGAATGCAAGTGGTATCAATTCCCATATAACAATGGGACTCTAATATGATGAAGGCGAAAAAGCATCAGTTCTAACCATTGAAGTCCACATGTTTGTGCTCTCTGTATAAGGAAGGAGAGGTTTTAAATTCCAAATACTGTATTACTTAAAAACTTTGTGCACACTTTCTATAGGAAAAAAAACCTTTTAAAGAAAGTGCCAATAATTACTGTATGATCAGCAAAATCAGCAGGTGAAGGCGCTACGGAATTCTGCCTGCCAGCAGTTCAGAAAGCTAGACAAAAGCATCAGGAAAGATCCAAAGCTGCTTCAGACAACAATTCCACAGGCAGTATACTTGCAGATAACTTTTTTCCTCCTCCTTGGCAATTTCTTGTAAGGTCTCTAGACCTTTCTAACCTCCTAAAGTAACTAATGAAGAAAACTAGAAGGATTCAAGATTTCTTCTTTGGGGAGGTTTGAATTAGATCTTGCATGATGAAATTCAACAAAGACGAGTGCAAAGTACTCCACTTAAGAAGGCAAAATCAAATGCACAGCTACAAAATGGAGAATACTGGCTAAGCAGCAGTACTGCAAAAGAGGATCTGGGGGTTATAGAAGATCACAAATTGCATATAAGCCAACAGTGCAAAAAAGGCTAATATCATTCTGGTTGTATTAACTGGAGTGCCATATGTAAGACATAGGAGGTAACTGTTCTGCTTGGCACTCGTGTGGCCTCAGATGGAGAACTGTGTTGAGTTTAGGGTACCACAGTTTAGGAAAGATGTGGACAAACTGGAGAGTGCAGAGGAGAGCTACAAAAAAGTTAAAAGGTTTAGAAAAACCTCATCTACAAGGAAAGGTTTAAAAAAAACCTGGGTATGTTTCGTCTTGATAGAAGATCAGGTTAGACAAACACCTGACAGGGATGGTCTAGGTGTGCATCAACTCCTGCTGGGGGCTCGACTCGATGACCTCTCAAGGCCCTTGTGATGGATATTGCCACTGCATGCAATATCGAAGGGAACATATTGTATTAAGTTGTTGGGGGGAAGGTTACCACAGCTCCTCCAAGAAATAAAAATGGGGGTGGGGGGATTAAGGTGCATCACTCAGGCTGTAAATATCTCCAGAGGTACCACCCTTGGGGAGGCTTGCACTTACTGGTTCAGACGGGGTTTTCAGAGACCAGCAGACAAAGGCCTTTTTGTATAAAAAGCCTGAGTATAAACGGACACTGGACCTTTTGATTCAGTAAGTGGACAGGACCCCGTGTCAAGGGGGGTTCCCAGCCCTTACAGAAGGGTTGGAAGGATTGACTGACTTACCAGGACCCCATAAGACTGATGGGTGAGCTCTGGTAAGCTTTTAGCATGTGTATAGGAACTAGGTTTTTATATGTTCTCTTTGCCTGATAGGTGACTGCTGGGAGCTTAGGTGGGTGTCCTTAAGGAGGACCAGGCCAGGGGTCAAAAGGTGCAGTTAACCCTGAATCTGCAACAGTCCTTCCAGCCCTACATTTCTATAAATTTCCAAACTGGAGACCGTTTTGGGAACTCAACTCTCTTGTAAACATTTTTCCAACCATTGAAACAAAACAGGGTGCAAAGAATGAATCACAGACTAACTCTGAAAGCCAGACAGAGATGCACTTACATCTTTGTTTTTTTGGAATAAGGTTTTGGCTTCATTTATAATGTACTGTTTCTCTTTAATACTGTCTTCCATCTGTCCTGATGCAGACTGCCATTTTTTGGCTATTCTGAATATCCTGCGGTAAAGGCCAAGAACTTCTTGTCGTGCAACTGATGTCATCTTAAGAAAAAAACAGAAAAGAAACATATGCATAAACATTTGGGTTTATAAAAGGCCACCAAACATATGTATATCTTTCACACAATCTTTAATTAGTTTTACAAATATTTCCTCTCTCTCTGAGATCTGCTGAGTAATGTGAAAGGAAGTGGAATAGCTGTAAACAATGGTTACCTGCCAACCCTTGGGAACATTCACACTCTATATAAGAAAGGAAAAATGCCTACTCTCTAATGTCCCAATCCAGCAGAGCATTGAAACGTACTTAAGCCTGTCCCTATTCAGCAAAGAGCTTAAGCACATGCTTAACTCCCACTGACATCAACAGGATTTATACATGTGCTTAAAGTTAAGCACTTGCCTATGTGCTTTGCTAAATCAGGGTTTTGGATCCAGGACACCTGGGTTCTATTCTTGGGTCTTACTTTGGACAAGTCACTTAAACAAGTCTCATCTAAGTCCTCTCTGTAAAATGGGTATAATAATGCTTACCCACCTTTGCAAAGCATTTTGAGACTACAAATGAAAAAGCACTGATGTTGTGGAAGGCAAGATGTTTCTCACGTGTTCATAACACCATTTCTGATGATGTATTCCAATGTGGCAATAATTAGATTAAAGATAACAGAGGTAGCATGGCGTGAGCACTGGACTAGAAGCTAGAAATTTCTGAGTTCTAATCCTGGCTCTGCCACGTCTGCCTCTGTGGACTCTGACAAGTCAATTATGACCTGATTGTCAAATGGCTAAGCAGCCATGCTGCCCATTGAACTGAACAGAATATGCAGCTACTCAGGACTTTTAGAAATCAGGGCTGAATTCCTAGCCCCGCTGAGGTCAATGGGAGTTTTGCCACTGACTTGAACAGAGCCAACATTTCACCCACGCCAATAACCTCCAAATCCACTGCTGATCAGATCTTCAGGAATAAGACTTCAGCTTCAGGAATTCCAAAACTCTGAGTTGCAAAACTGTCAAAGATACTTTAGTGTCCAAAAATGTAAAATGCTGCAACATGATGAAATGAGTATGTGAAAGCAAAGGCTTATGATGAATACATGGAAAAACCACTATCAGTGGGGAGACATTAACTGTCAGCATCTCGGGATACATTTGATGACCAGGTAGCTCTGTGACTGACTCTACCCTGAAGTTGGAGACCTACACTCTGGTGAGTATGTTCCCACCATGTGTGACAATGACTGGTATTTTGGAGAGCAGGAGGATATTCTGAATTACTTTAACTTGCCCATGAGATCTGAAGTGGTTGAGCTCCCCACATGAATATTAGCTACACTGTCAACTAGCTTTTATCAACAATTTTCCAGTGTAACCAAACTGTGCCCTCAAACATGCACTTACTGAGCTCTCTCTCACTGAAATCAATGGGTGCTACACACATTAATCTGAAAGCAGAATTTCACCCTCGGATACTGTTGCCCAGTGCCTTGTCTTTTTATGCTAACAATTTCTGTGAACTAAAGACTAACTTTTTTGTTTCATGACTTGTCGGGTATTCTCAGGAATACAGACATAATGGTGTCTTTCTATGTTCCTCCTCTTACTAGAGACTATTTTTTTTTGAAGGAATGGATGTAAAATGTTTAACTAGTCATTTTCTCTTTGATTAGAGAGAAAAATGATTCTTTTTGCACAACTAAGTTTTTCATAGAACGTCTCGCTAAATATGTTTATGCTAATGCTAGAAAACAAGAACACAGATAATATAGGCCTCAGTTCTGCAAACACTTGCATACATGCTTAGCTTTATGCACATAAATAGTTCCCTTTCAGTTAATGGAAGCACTGATGGTGTCCCTAGCCTCCGTTTGCCAGAAACTGGGAATGGGCAACAGGGAATGGAGCTCTGGATGATTACCTGTTCTGTTTGTTCCCTCTGGGGCACCTGGCATTGGCCACTGTTGGAAGACCGGACACTTGGGTAGATGGACCTTTGGGTCTGACCCAGTATGGCCATTCTTATACTGTAGTTTGTATTAGTTTACATAGGACATGAAAAGACCCGTTACCGTAGTGCATTAAGGCAATGCAGAGCCATAGGCTTATCCCAGCTGGGAGCCCCTGTGCTGTGGCCCCATGGCTTCATCTCTGCTTGTAGGTAGCTGAAGGGCCACCCATGCAAGAGCTATTGGCAGGCTGTGGAGGCCTATCATTGTATTGGATACACTCTGATCAGGTTGTCAGAGGTTATCTTTGTTAGCATGAGGGCTAGAAACATACTTGGGGGCAAAGGGAGGGCAGGAATGAGGAGGGAGAAGTTGTCTAATTTCATCATGTGACTCCAGAAGCTGGGACCCTAGGCATATACCTTTAATACATATGCTATAAGCTGGCCCTACCAGCTATTTTTTTGCACACTGTAGTTTTGGTTTTAGTGTACTCCCAAGTTTGGAAATCTCTTAGCTGTTTACAAACTAATTTCTCTTTCCACTGATTCTAACTTTTTTCATTTAACAAACAATGAATTTTTTCTCTTTTCTGTTTCACATGGAGTTGGAGTTAACACTATTCTACTTATTTCCTTGTTTATGCATTGTCGGAGTAGAAGTAGGCTGTCGTGTTAACATATGCAATGAAGAAGGCAGAGGAAGGTAGTAATATAAAAGTGTCCTGTAAAAGTCACTGGCCAGATTTGCAAAAATGGTCATTAACCAGCAGCTCCCACTGTTAATCTTAAGGAACAGTTTCTAACAGTTAACAGCCAGATTGTACCCAGCTCCTGCAGAGATACACAAAATAGGAAGTTGATACTGTACAAGGAAGCCCCTCCCACTTCCCAGAGCAGTTATAAGAACAAATACACCAAAATCCAAACTATGGCTGGATTCTGATTTGAGTAACACCAATGTAAATCTGAAGTAACTCAATGATGGCAAGGGTTAATCTCAATGTACACCACTGTAAATCATCCCAGAATCTAGCCTCAGGTGTAAGAGGGTCCAACCCTTATGAAAGTCTCATAATGATGGGTGTAATTTGGTCAAAAACTAAGAGCGAGTGGTCAAGTAATGTAACTTGCACAGATCTAGGATTCAGTGGATGTGCAAAGTGCATTTGTTATACACTGAGTGGATACAGAGAAACAGCAGGAAAACCACTAACAGGAGAATGTAAGATAATTGTTTGTAGTGTTATAACCATGTTGGTCCCAGGATATTAGAGAGGCAAGGGGGGTGAGGTAATATCTTTTATTGGACCAACTTCTATTGGTAAGAGACAAGCTTTCCAGCTACACATAGCTGAGGATGAGCCTGTCTCTTTTACCAACAGAAGTTGGTCCAATAAAAGGTCATGTAACCTCTTACTCTGACTAGGTGGGTGCAGTAAGGGGACCCTACCTTATTTTACACTTCCTGTTAGTTGCTACTTAACTTCTACTTGTCTCCTTGGTGTGTAAGTCAGAAGTGTTTTGCACACCCACTGTATGCCAAGTGGGAGGAGGTAACACCACTGTACCACTAACACACCTTTTGTGATAGTTACAACCACTTTTTAACTTACACACCATTTACTTCTTTGCAGAATGTAGCCCATAAAGGATAACTACAGGCATGTGTTTTCAAAGTTTATGGCCCCTTGTTGTTTTGGCTGAACTTTATAATAGCAATACAAATCTCAGGTGATGTTCACAAAAAAAGAACCAGGAAAAGTGAGTGAGTGTGTGTGTGTGTGTGTGTGTGTGTGTGTGTAAAAAGCACTAATAAAATGTTGAGTTGCAGGCCAGACCTGATCTGATTCTGTGTCTTTGGAGATGCACCAAATATGTCAGCATGCAGTTTCAAGAAAGAGTTTGTTGGGTGCTGTGACTAGCAGTTTTGAAAACAACCTTGTAAGACAGAGATATTGGGCCATATCATGCCTGTGATCAGTATGCAAACTCCCATTGTTATCAGCGGGCAGATCAGGCACATGAGATGGTCCATTGTATCCAAAACTGCAAAGAAACCTTGAGTAGTTAATGAATTACTGCATGCTGAAAATGTAAACTTTGTTGTTGACAATTAAAACAAAGAATCTTGTAGATCTTAAAACCTAAGAATAGATCTTTCAAAAACAAATACAGATTCCTTTGAGGGTTTAGTACAGTTGACCCTAAGTTACAAAATTAAATAATACAGTGAAATCTTCAAAGTTTTGCCATGTGTAGAATGCCATGGAATTTAGATGAAGTGTTGTATATAAATACATGTAAAAACCCTGTCCTTGAATTGCCCCTATTGCATAGAGCCTGAGCCACACTAGGGGCTAGGGAAGAGGTGCAGGGATGACTGAGGCCTCTCAGATGCAAGCAGCCAAATTACAACTGCCTCCTGGGTAACATGCTTGGAGGGAGAAGATACTCTGCATCTTCCTACTCCCCACAATGCACCTGTGTTAAGACAGCCATAATTTAGCTGTACATCTGTTTACTTCTGTCCATCCTTATTAAGTCAAAGATCATCTACTGACTTTAAGTATCAAATCTGTATCAAATCCAGCATGTACCTAGGATTTTAAGAAAGGAAGGGTGTTAAGTAGTATTTTAATAGGAGGAAATAGAAACTTTAACAATGGATCTCTTCTACATCCTTTTTAACCTGGATGCTCATTAATATTGCACAAACGCTTGATTTGGTGCTGACACTATATTTGTTTGGGGAAAAAGTATAACTCTATAGGGAACAGTTTAAAACAGCAGCTTTGATATTGTCAAATATAATGTTTACATTGAAGAGCAGCATAGCTTCTCTTTCACATCATCAGCTATTTGACTGTTTGCTACTGGCAAGGAGTTCTGAAATTATTTAAATAAATTATTCAAGTCAAATAAATTATTTGACAGTCTATTGGATCAAAACTGATCAGATGTCTATAATGGAAATAAATAATTTATTTCAACATCCTATACAACATTGTTTCTATCCAGGTTGAATGTGATGGCTTCTTGTACCACTGTATTTTTAATACCACTCTTGGGCTACTGTTCATTTTAAAAAATGCAAGAACTGTGTATCAAGCTTTTTATTTTAGAGCTCAGTGATAACACTTAGCTAAGTGGTAACCCACAATTTCTCTCCAGCTGGTAGATGTGACATGCAATCATTCACTCCATTTCACAGCTATCCATGGTAACAAAGTCACTAAAACAAATTCATCCCTGGTCTAAGTGTATTGAAGTAAAGCCCCTGGATTTACAAAAGTGTTGAATTGGCTCATAATTTCCATAAGGGACAACAGCTGTAACAGTTAGCTCCTGTAAGTCTGTGAGAAGAGGAGAAATCAAGGATTCTTGGGATGACTGAGAAGATGGCATTCCCCAATAATGTTAATCTCAGAATCCAGCATTCACGTCCTATCTTTCTTCTCCAAAAAAATCAAACTGATTTAAGATTCTCCCATCTAATCTTTTGCATTACAAACATTGTAGGATAGCCACACTGTAAATGGCTGCATCAGCTGGGTAAAAACAATGCATTCAGCTGGCAACTCAGATGGGTTTTCACTTTTGAAATGTCTCACTCCTTCAATTTTTTTTATTTTCATCCAATCTCCAAATTTACAGCAAAATTCAAAGCCACCAAGTTCTACCTAGTGCTGGGTGAAAGCCAAACAAAACCAGAGGCCTAAATCCACCCCTATTGTAACCCCATTTACTTTATCAATGGTATAACCCTGTTGACTTCAGTGGGGTTACTCTTGAATTTGACCCAAAAGTTTGTCATGGTTTCCATCTACAATAATACATTTGTGTATTTTTTTTGGTGTGAAAATAGCTTAAGTAACCAGTTTGTAATGAAAACTGGAACATGGGCAGTTTTGCCTGGTTTTGAATTCTGTTATAGAAGTTTCAGCTTTAAAACAGATGTGACCCAAGTATTACTCAACACTTCTGAGTCAGTCAGACTCTCTGCACTTGGAACTCCCATTGACTTTAGTGGTAATTCTAAAGGAGGAAGTGAAGGGGGCGGGGGCCACATGTACTATTGAGCCCTTCAAGATCAAACTTTGGTTGCTTTAAACTTTCACTAAGTATTGAATAATCCCTTGACCAGAAAGCATAAGGAACACTGAAAGCAAGAAGAATGCAACTCAAATAGTAAATCAATGGCCTAGATTTTATCACTGGCTTTCTACATAAATTCATCCAAATGGAAAGAACCAAGAATTGATTCTCCAAAACATGTAGCAGAAGCCACACTACAATAGAGCACTGATGTCTTCCTAGGAATTATGACGTGATTGGAATAACAAAGACTTGGTGGGATAACTCACATGACTGGAGTACTGTCATGGATGGATATAAACTGTTCAGGAAGGAGAGGCAGGGCAGAAAAGGTGGGGGAGTTGCACTGTATGTAAGGGAGCAGTATGACTGCTCAGAGCTCCGGTATGAAACTGCAGAAAAACCTGAGTCTCTGGATTAAGATTAGAAGCGTGAGCAACAAGGGTGATGTCATGGTGGGAGTCTACTATACACCACCGACCCAGGGGGATGAGGTGGACGAGGCTTTCTTCCTGCAACTCACGGAAGTTACTAGATCGCAGGCCCTGGTTCTCATGGGAGACTTCAATCACCCTGATATCTGCTGGGAGAGCAATAGAGCAGTGCACAGACAATCCAGGAAGTTTTTGGAAAGTGTAGGGGACAATTTCCTGGTGCAAGTGGTGGAGAAACCAAAAAGGGGCAGAGCTCTTCTTGACCTGCTGCTCACAAACCGTGAAGAATTAGTGGGGGAAGCAAATGTGGATGGGAACCTGGGAGGCAGTGACCATGAGATAGTCGAGTTCAGGATCCTGACACAGGGAAGAAAGGAGACCAGCAGAATACAGACCCTGGACTTCAGAAAAGCAGACTTTGACTCCCTCAGGGAACTGATGGGCAGGATCCCCTGGGAGAATAACATGAGGGGGAAAGGAGTCCAGGAGAGCTGGATGTATTTTAAAGAATCCTTATTGAGGTTACAGGGACAAACCATCCCAATGTGTAGAAAGAATAGTAAATATGGCAAGCAACCAGCTTGGCTTAACAGTGAAAACCTTGCTGATCTTAAACACAAAAAAGAAGCTTTCAAGAAGTGGAAGATTGGACAAATAACCAGGGAAAAGTATGAAAATATTGCTCGGGCATGCAGGAGTGAAATCAGGAAGGCCAAATCACACCTGGAGTTGCAGCTAGCAAGAGATGTTAAGAGTAACAAGAAGGGTTTCTTCAGGTATGTCAGCAACAAGAAGAAAGTCAAGGAAAGTGTGGGCCCCTTACTGAATGAGGGAGGCAACCTAGTGACAGAGGATGTGGAAAAAGCTAACGTACTCAATGCTTTTTTTGCCTCTGTCTTCACAAACAAGGTCAGCTCCCAGACTGCTGTGCTGGGCAGCACAGCATGGGGAAGAGGTGACCAGCCCTCTGTGGAGAAAGAAGTGGTTCGGGACCATTTAGAAAAGCTGGACGAGCACAAGCCCATGGGGCCGGATGCACTGCATCCGAGAGAGCTAAAGGAGTTGGCGGATGTGATTGCAGAGCCATTGGCCGTTATCTTTGAAAACTCATGGCGATCGGGGGAAGTCCCAGACGACTGGAAAAGGCTAATGTAGTGCCCATCTTTAAAAAGGGAAGAAGGAGGATCCAGGGAACTACAGACCAGTCAGCCTCACCTCAGTCCCTGGAAAAATCATGGAGCAAGTCCTCAAGGAATCAATCCTGAAGCACTGAGAGGAGAGGAAAGTGATCAGGAACAGTAAACAAGGATTCACCAAGGGCAAATCATGCCTGACTAATCTAATTACCTTCTATGACGAGATAACTGGCTCTGTGGATGAGGGGAAAGCAGTGGACGTGTTGTTCCTTGACTTTAGCAAAACTTTTGACACGGTCTCCCACAGTATTCTTGCCAGTAAGTTAAAGAAGTTCAATAAGGTGTTCAAAAAGAAGTTCAATAAGGACTATAAGGTGGCTAGAAAGTTGGCTAGACTGTCGGGCTCAACAGGTAGTGATCAATGGCTCCATGTCTAGTTGGCAGCTGGTATCAAGTGGAGTGCCCCAAGGGTCAGTTCTCAGGCTGGTTTTGTTCAATATCTTCATAAATGATCTGGAGGATGGTGTGGATTGCACCCTCAGCAAGTTTGCAGATGACACTAAACTGGGAGGAGAAGTAGATACGCTGGAGGGCAGGGATAGGATACAGAGGGCCCTAGACAAATTAGAGGATTGGGCCAAAAGTAATCTGATGAGGTTCAACAAGGACAAGTGCAGAGTCCTGCACTTAGGACAGAAGAATCCCATGCACCACTACAGCCTAGGGACCGAATGGCACGGCAGCAGTTCTGCAGAAAAGGACCTAGGGGTGACAGTGGACAAGAAGCTGGATATGAGTCAACAGTGTGCCCTTGTTGCCAAGAAGGCCAATGGCATTTTGGGATGTATAAGTAGGGGCATTGCCAGCAGATTGAGGGACGTGATCGTTCCCCTCTATTCGACATCGGTGAGGCCTCATCTGGAGTACTGTATCCAGTTTTGGGCCCCACACTATAAGAAAGGATGTAGAAAAATTGGAAAACGTCCAGCGGAGGGCAACAAAAATGATTAGGGGTCTGGAGCACATGCCTTATGAGGAGAGGCTGAGGGAACTGGGATTGTTTAGTCTGCGGAAGAGAAGAATGAGGGGGGGATTTGATAGCTGCTTTCAACTACCTGAAAGGGGGTTCCAAAGAGGATGGATCTAGACTGTTCTCAGTGGTAGCAGATGACAGAACGAGGAGTAATGGTCTAAAGTTGCAGTGGGGGAGGTTTAGATTGGATATTAGGAAAAACTTTTTCACTAGGAGGGTGGTGAAACACTGGAATGTGTTACATAGGGAGGTGGTGGAATCTCCTTCCTTAGAAGTTTTTAAGGTCAGACTTGACAAAGCTCTGGCTGGGATGATTTTATTGGGGATTGGTCCTGCTTTGAGCAGGGGGTTGGACTAGATGACCTCCTGAGGTCCCTTCCAACCCTGATATTCTATGATTCTATGCAGCACTACATGTGACTAAATGGAAAAGATCTAGTCCAGGACTAATCCTATAAAGTCAAATAGTTTTGAGTTTGCCAGTTCAGGATTGTTAATGGTTTGTCCAGTCTAACTAGCACATGTGGATCTTGCGTCCTACCTACCCTGTATTTTCTAATAAAAGTGAAACACTGAAGAGAGAAATCATTCAGGTTATTATAGGGGAAGGAATTTTATTGCTTCAAATATTTTTAAACCTCTCCTGACACTGAAAACACACAGTGGTCATAAGCAGTCAAGGGCAATACTGATTTTAACTTTGCTACCAATTCAAAAATGGCATGGGCTTGTTTTCCTGGCTTTTAATGTCTTTTTTCCCCCCTCCTACCTTGTTTGGTTCTTAATCGTTATCACAATCCGAGAAGAGAGCTTTAATGCTGTGTGGCAAATTTAGACCATGGAATAAAATCTCAAGTATCCTTGTACGACCTTACTTATATAATAGAGGCATATAAAATATGAGACTGTGAACATGAAGTAAAGTATAGATTTATGCACCTTATTTGCTTCTTGGCTCTAAGCTGAAGGCAACTGAATGCATGAAGAGAAATAAGTAGATTTCCTAAAACTGGAACAGTTCCCAAACACAAGAATAGGTATAAATAATAATGCCATAATGATTCTGACTTTTTTTAAATTCTGTGGCTCCTTTACAAGTGAGCTTCTTACATGCACTACCATCCCTTCCATCCTCCACTGCTTGGTTCTCAAAACGTTTCCAAGATGTGCTCTGCAGACTACTGTTGGCTCCTGGGCCACGATAAGAGAACCACAGCACTAGAGAATGTTTTAAAAGCTTAAATATATGCATTTAGTTTTAATGTTTAAAAAAAAATGTCCTCACTTTCATTTATACTGAACTCATCAGAGCTGGCCCAATAACTAGTTCTTGGGACCCTCAATAGAAGTAGGACTTCAAGTGGGTGTAGTTTCATCCACACGTGGAGGTTGCAACAACCTTTGTTTGCAGGGAATCTGCTAGCCTTATGGGCCCCAACCTGGAGAAAACAGGAAAAGGAGGCCCTGCACAGGGACACTCCACTGGTGCAAGCAGTGAGGTCCAAAGTGCAGAACCATGAGCCCTTGGGCTGGGGATGAGATGAGGAATCCCCATTGTGATGTTTGCAGGAAGCCAGCTCTTGGATGCAAGAGCCCCTGCTTCTCTATGATTGGAGTCTCTGTAGGCACCAGGGGTACCCATTACCCTGGCTGCACAGAGACCCGTAGGCAGGTGAAGGCCTACTTTGCTATGACAGGAGGTAATCTGAGTAGGGTTGCCAACTTTGGTTGGACAAATTCCTGGAGATTTCATCACATGACATAATCTTTCATTTAAAATTAATGTTTAATTGCTGGAGACTCCCGGACAATCCTGGGGGGTTGGCAACCCTACATTTGAGCGAGTGGCATTGGACCTGGTGCACCTGGGCACGGCAGTGCTCAGACCTGGCTGGGCTCCAGTTCTGCCAGGACTGAGGGGCAGTCGGGCCAAAGTGGCTGCCCTGGGCAGCTGCCCAGCTTGCCTGGAGCTAGAGAGGCCACTGGGTGCAGGAGAGCATGGGCGTCTTTACACCAGGGGTTCTCAACCTTTTTGTTTCTGAGTCCCACTCACCCCCAACATGCTATAAAAACTCCATGGCCCAGCTGTGCCCCAACAACTGGTTTTCTGCATTAGGGGGTAGCGATCAGGGCAGCTGCCTGGGGCCCCAGACCCAGGCTTTACCTTCAGCCCCGGGGGGAGGGCTCAGGGACCCGGGCTTCAGCTTTCTGCCCTGAGCCCCAGCGCGGCGAACACAGGCCCTGCTTGGCGGCCCCTCAGGGGGGCCCGGAGCCCTGGCTGAGACCCGCGGGGCCTTGCTGTGATACTAGCAGAGGCAGCGCCCCCAGCCCCCTTCTCCTGCTCTGGGCCAGTCCGCAGGGAGCCGTCCCAGGGGCCCCCTCAGCGCCCCCGGGCGGAGAGGACAGCACCCCACGCGTTACTCTCCCGGGCGCCTTCAAGGCTGGACTGTACCAATGTAACAGGCTGGGGGGAGGAGAGTTGGCAACACCAGTCCACAGAATACCAGTTTAGGCCTTCTCTTCATCCCCGCATCGATCTCTTTCCCCTCCAACTTCCCTTCATTCTTTACCTTCAGGACTAAGCACCCTCTCGCCCTCCTCCACACAATTCCCCCCTTCCTCACGCAGTGGTTCACTCCAGCCTAGAATCCCCACTCACCACGGCCGGGGTGGGGTAGGTTTCTTGCCCTCTCTTTCCCTCACTGTACGTGCAGCGTCGGGACGCTCTGCTGCGTACTGCCGCCACACGCAACCAGCTGACGCTTCACCCCCGGAAGTGATGCAGGGGCGGGAGGGGGTCGAAGCCGAGTCTGGCTGGGAGCTGCCGAGGGTGAGTGAATTGGACCCTATCTCTTCCCGTCCGTCTTAGGGAGGCTTTGCCTGTGCTGGGCTGTGGGGGCCGGGAGGGGTAGGTGGGCTGTATGGGGTCGGGGGAAGGAGATAATAGGGCTGGAAAGAAGTATCATCCACTGGAATCATCCTTAAGTGCCCCAGCTCAGGAACTAGGCTCTCCAGCCCCCTGCGTGTGGGAGGGTCTTTGCCCATTGCCCTGCCCCCCAACGGGGGGAGGCTGTGCGGTCTCTCCCCCCCGAGTGGGAGAGCGGGGGGAAGTTGTGGGATCTCTGTTCCTCTTACAGGGTTGTGTGTGGGGGGGTGTATCCGCAACTCTTAACGATGGACCGCGGGGGGGGGGGGATTGTGTACATCTCTTTGCCATCTGCATGGGGGCGGTTTCTAGGGTCGAGTATCCTAAAGCTCCTGCAACAATAACTAACGCCAGCGCTCTGATAACAAATAGTTCCTCTGCCTATCTCCTTCTCCCCACCACGTACCCCTCTTAGAGGTATAGGGTACAGCGGTTTCAGGGTTACACCTTAAACAGAAACAGACTCTTCCTCTGGAGCTATTGGAGGTTATCAGGACCGGGGTGATAGAGAAAACCCCACGGTATTAATGTATGTGAAGTAAAGGGTGGGAGGATTTAGTTTTGTTGCATGCTTAGAAAATGTGGTGCTGTAATCTAGCGTTCCAGTCCAGTGTGCTTTTTTTCACCTCTTTATATGATCTTCCTACTTGAAGGCTATTTAAGCAGCTTAAGAGAAGTATAGTTCCCTGGCCCCAAGGGGATTAGTGATTAACTCATAGTATCTGTTGAAGTGATGATCATATTTTGTTTGTGGTGCTATGTACAATGATGCTAAAATGTCTTTCTATAAATTATCAACATCGTTACTGAAATACAACCACCTTTAGGGTGAAGGGTGGCCACCAGCTGGCTCATAAACACACTCCACAAAGGTATTTTTTTACAAATATTTAGCAATAATCTAATGCTAAATTGTGTGTGTATATACACGTTCATAGTATGTTTCAGAAAGTATGTGTGGGTGAAGTTATTCTTGTTTCCAGAATTGTTTCCATTATTTGAAAATGCTGACCTCACCCAGCCAGGTTTTTAGTATACATCGTGTGTATTTATATAGAGCATGAAAGCTGCAAATGTTCCCTAATCACGCCTAATGCTTAGGTTATATAGACACTGTTATAAGTAAGTTGGGAGTAACTTATGTAAACAATGTTGAAACAAACATGAATGAAGTGAGCTGTAGCTCACGAAAGCTCATGCTCAAATAAATTGGTTAGTCTCTAAGGTGCCACAAGTACTCCTTTTCTTTTTGCGAATACAGACTAACACGGCTGTTACTCTGAAACCTGTCATGAATTGGAAAGACTTTATTTCGTACTATGATTATCAAAAGGAATATTTGGATTTCTTTATGCAGCGTAGCTAAAACGATTGATGCTATGTTTTATAAAAATGCATGGATACCTTTGATTTCTGTGGCAAGATGCCTGTTTTTCAGAACATTCTTCTAAATTAATTATTCCATCTTTAGGCTGTGGTATGGATTGTAACATTTTTTGTTTTTGTTTTTTTTAACCTCACAATTGCCATTGAGTACCACATTCCAATACTAGACATTTGGCTCTTAAGGAAGAACTTCAGGTTAAGCCAGTACTATATTTTCTGAAGGCTCCTAATACTCTTGTGATCAGCCTTTCAACTTCAGGATTGTTCCATTGTAAACTAATTATTCTGCCTCTAAATTTGGGGAAGTAGTTGACTAGAATGGTTAGAAGATATCTTTTTCTAAATACAGATTTCTAGTATCTAGTTTGGAATCTCCATGTTAAACATTTAATACATGGTTAGTAGTTGTTAATATTTGACTTGGGCTAACAGTGGAAAGAAGTAATGTTGAACACTTGTGCCTCTTGAGTGTGCCTCTAATAAAGGCTTTGCTGGGTCTCTGGTCACTCACTTTCCAGGTACTTATCAGGAGCAGAAGGATGGTCTCTTGGCTAAAACATAGGGCTCGTAGTCATGATATCTGTTCTTGGCTCTGTTTTCTTATTTTTTAAAAAAATTACCTCAAGTGTACTATAAGGCTTAATTAATAGTCTGTGAAGAGCTTTTATAGCTCCCTCAGATGAAAGGCAACATGCAGTATGCAACTAAGTATCAGTATTATCAGGGGTGGAAAGGAGCTGCAGCAGTAGAGTTCTTGATTTGTGTTGACAAACTAGATCTAAGTCCAGTGCAACTGGTGTTAGAAACTTGTTGGAAAGTTCAGGTTATACAGTAATTTTTTTATTCTGATTATTTCATAATAGCTAATGTTGAGCTCAACATTCATAAATTTGTTTAAAGATTGCTGAGATACTAAGGGTGTACTTGTACCAGTAATACTCTTTGACAGCTCAACTTGATGTTCTTGTGATTCCTTCAGTCTTGAGGCTGATAACCTGTATGATCTCTAATTTGCCACTAGATCCCAGAAATGGGGTTGGTGGCCTTCAGAATGCAGTGTTTTGCTTTAGCTCTTACTTAAGTGTTGTCTTGTTCCTGATAAACTTGGCTGATTTGTTCAGTCTCTGATTGTAGCAGTAGTTTTTATAACTCATTGGGTTTTATAAATTTTTGTAATACACTTTGGTGCTATGATCTTAAGCACTTAACATGAAGGAGGGCAACAATATCAATAACAGGACAAGAGCGTGATTTGGGCAACAAAATCTAGGGCAGTTACTTCTGTAAGTCTGGAAAAAAAGATTACTTAGAGGTGGAGCACTGTCCAAAGGATAGAGGCTGCCAGGCTATCTGACTGGCTTCAAATTCAAAGGACCACGTTCTGACCTCTCTTCTGTATATGTCAATGAGGGTAATGAAGAGAACTCTGCCGCCTTCTTCTTTGTAGCCGTATGTAGGAGATAGAATCCTGTACCTTGTGCTCCATGAGTATGTGTATGGAGTGGGAAGAGGGAGGATAGATGGGGAAAGTAATATTCTGAGCTATCATTTTAAAAAGAATCTTAGCCTCTATAGCTGTGACTATAACACTCTGAAAGTGAATCCACTGTAAACTGGCCCAGTGCTGTCTTCTGGACTCTGCAAACAATGTCACTGCCTCTGTTGCCCCATGCTCCAGCAGTCTTGGTGGTTTTTGCTGCTGTTGGTGTAGGAGGTATTGGTTAGTGTCACTACTATTATTGATATCCCTGTGGGTAGTGGTGAAACTGACACACTTTCATTCTGCTGTGTTTGTAAAAGGTACAAACAGCACAAACAATTGAGGTGTTCCATTAGGCATTTAGGTACTGTAGTAATGAGTATTCTAGAAATATTTTAAGTACATTTTTGTTGGCTGGGATGGAAGGACACCAAAAGTGGAGGCTGGGAATTGTTAGAGTAACAGAGATTCTTTCCACTCCCAACACTAAGGCTGAAGAAAGATCTTTCCTATCCTGGATCCTGAGGGGATGAAGGAATAAACTTGAGACATATTAGAGGCTTACTAGCCAGTGGATACAAAGGAGACCTATAGCAACCCTGCTAGGAATCCCAAATCCTGCCTTCTTCCATGCAGGTGGGGTTCACATTAAGGGGTTGCCTCTTATCTTTCGGTCGCCTTCATCTTTATTTGCCCCTTATTGGCAGGCTTTGTCCTCTGGCTTTTGGGTGTCTAGAAATTTTTTCAAACAATATCTTAAATGGTTTTAATGTTTTGTGGATTATCTGCACTGGTGACATGGATTAATTGTATACTTGACTGTAGGTTATTCTGCAGTAATGACATAGTAACTCAACTTGAAACAATGGTAATTGCATAGTAACTTACGTTAGCATGTGTTGTCTTCTGGTAAAGAGCCAACTGCAATTTACTCTCTTTAAACAGATCCTAGTAAACTGAAGCTCTCTTGAAGAGTGTACAAATGCTAGGCAGCCTTCTATACAACTGAGTTATCTTGGCAGACAACAGACTTCTTATCTTGTCTAGAAGTCTCATAAGAGTCAAATACTTAAAGTGCTGGAATGTTAAGTAGTTACAAATTAAGGTCAGAAAACCCAAGAGTCCTAACTATAATCCTTTATAGCTGACATCTACTGTAACTTCATGCTGCCATGACATAGCATCTTGGGAACTGCTTAGCAGTGGCAACTCTTGTTATTCAGAGAGTCTGAGAGCCCGACGGATGTTGATAGTTGGAAAACCAAATATGAATTTGCGGCTCTGATACCATGGCAAATATACCCACTATGTGGTGTTTATGCCTACATAAAGGGATCACCTGTAGAACAGGTGAGGTAGTTGTATAGCCTTATGTACCTCTCGCTTGACATTCTGTGTGAGGTTCTGCTTCACAGTTCAAACATGATAGAAAAATTACAAAGCAGGGCAATACAGGTGATCCAGGAATTGGAGGCTAAGACCTGAAGAGTCTGAGGGAGCTATGCTTCTGTAGAATGGAGAACCCAACATACTCATGTTGTCTATAAATGCCTTCAAGCTAGATATATGAATGGGAATTATTTAGAGACTCTTTTAATTATTTGTGTAAGCGATGGGAGAAGAACTGATATCTTGAAGGAAAATAATAGGGTAGGTATTAGAAAAGTGTTCTTTAATGGGAGCATTTGGGCAGTAGAAGAATGATGTTTGAGGCACTATTGCTCAGATATAGTCAAGAACTGTTTGTTGGTCATTTTAGGAATACTGAGCAAAATGTAGGAGGTCAGACTAGATTTAAGCATGAGCTATGATTAGGGCCCTACCAAATTCACAGCCATGAAAAACGCATCACGGACCGTGAAATCTGGTCTTCCCGCCATGAAATCTGTGTGCTTTTACCCTCTACTATACAGATTTCACGGGGGAACCAGCGTTTCTCAAATCGGGGGTCCTGACCCAAACGGGGGTCACAGTATTGCCACCCTTACTTCTGTGCTGCCTTCAGAGCTGGGTGGTCGTAAAGTGGCGGCTGTTGGCCGAGTGCCCAGCTCTGAAGGCAGCGCTTCGCCTGTAGCAGCACCATACCATGCCACCCTTACTTCTGCGCTGCTGCCTTCAGAGCTGGGGGGTCCTAGAGTGACGGCTGCTGACTGAGGGCCCAGCTCTGCAGGCAGCAGCCCAGAAGTAAGGGTGGCAATATCATAGCATGCCATCCTTACTTCTGTGCTGCTGCTAGGGGCAGTTCAATCTTCAGAGCTGGGCTCCCAGCCAGCAGCTGCTGCTTGCCAGCTGCCCAGCTCTGAAGGCAGCGCCGCTGCCAGCAGCAGGGCAGAAGTAAGGGTAGCAGTACCGCAACCTCCCTACAATAACCTTGTGACCCCCCCCTCACAACCCCTTTTTGGGTCAGCACCCCTACAATTACAACACTATGAAATTTCAGATTTAACTAGGTGAAATCATGAAATTTACAATTTTTAAAATCCTATGACCGTGAAATTGACCCAAGTGGACCCTAAATTTGGTAGGGCCCTAGCTATGATACTTTACCAACATTTCACAGAATAGTTCTAAATGCCACCATCACTTCTGTAATATGTGCTTTAGAGCAGGCAAACCTTTAATAACCAGTAGTGCTACTATTGAACTTCTGTCAGTTTTTTTCCATTATAACCAAAAAGTTAAGCTGAAAAAGTGAGCAAATTGATATCTAAGGCTGTCATGCTGCTGTTAATGTGTCATTGGGTATAAATATTAAACAGATCTCAACAGGAGTGTGTGATGCACAGATTCTGTTTTTTTATTTGTGCACAAAAGTGGATGAGCAGCAATTTTTACTCTGGATTTCCTAGCTTTTACAATCTAATTTCTTGTTACTTTCATGTATCTAAGCCTCAGTCTGACCCTTTGTTAGCCTTGTGGGGATGGGAAAAGGCCAATCTCTTCAGACAAACATTAGAGATTACTAAAAAAAATCAAGTGTGTGTTTGTCTTCTAGAGATGGGTTCAAGCAAACAAGTTTGAATCCAAATCTCCTATAGTTTGTGGGTATTTGTATATGGGGCAGTGGTACTATTCCCAAGCTAACTATTAAATGTTTGCATTACAGAATTTTCAATATAGGAGGGCCTCTCAGTACTCTTGTTCAGTATATAGACACTAATGTAATAGATGCTTTAGAAATGCTGAAGATAAAGTGCATAAAGTATCCAAGCTTCATGTATCTGAAATTGTATGTTATGCCTTCTGCGCAGTGAGTGTAGCTATTATGGTTGGTACATTTTAATTTTTCAAAAGTGAGCAATCATCTAATGAATTCAAAGGTGAAGTGAAAGCTGCCTTTATTTATTTATTTTTTTAAAGTGCCAAGCTATTATCAAAATGCGTGTCGGCTCAAGCTATTAAAAAACACATAAAAACCAACCAACCAAACAAAACCTTCTAAAGGAGAACCAAAAGGCTTTGTTATTGGTTATAACCTGAGTTCAGGCACTCAAAGGTTCTATATTTCTGGTGTAGCTATTGATGGTGATATTGCTAACTTCTAAACAGAGTCATAAGTTGCATTCCTTATGCTGCTAACAGTAATAAAGAAAGCAAAACTTGGGAAATGAGGCCTTTGCAGGTAATTTAATATTAGTTTCTCCTTTACTTACCAAAAAAGAACTAGATAATTCATGGAGGATAGGTCCATCAATGGCTATTAGCCAGGATGGGCAGGGAGGGTATCCCTAGCCTCTGATTGCCAGAAGCTGGGAATGGGTGAAAGGGGATGGATCACTTGATGATTGCCTGTTCTGTTCATCCCCTCTGGGGCACCTGGTATTGGCCACTGAAGGAAGACAGGATACTGGGCTAGATGGACCTTTGGTCTGACCCAGTATGGCCATTCTTAGGTTCTGTTTTAAAAATAAATAAACTGTATAGAAGTCAAAATATACTCTGTTAAATTTTTATTCTTAATCACTTCCATTTACCTTAAGATTTTATTTAAAACAATCCCGTATACATAATTTAAATACTGCCCCCATGCCAATGAAGGAATTTCCTTGGGAGTTGACTGTGCTCAGAACAAATAATTCCTGTGTGGTGCTAACATGTAAATTTAAATATAATAATGAAAATATTAAGGTGGACAGCAAAGTTTTTGTAAAATTTCTATGAGCATCTGAATTCTAAAACCTGACTTCATAAGGTATTTTGGCCTCTTCCTCTTTTTAGAATTTTACAACTTGTCCAACAAGTTGCCAAAGTTACTACCCTACAGGTTGGGGCTTTCCCACTCATGCCAAGATGTCCCACCATGCGCTGAACCTGTGTCATAACACCATTAATCAGCTGAAGCAGGGAATCTGCTTTTGGGGAGAAAAGTCCAATTTTTACATTATTCAGCAGTTGTTTGCTTTCATATTCTTATTTTCTACATACAGAATAAATTAAGTAAATTTACATTGACAGATCTACCAAAACTAGATTTAATTTTCTTAAAAAAATGGAAGCAGTCTCACAGCTTCCAAGAATTCTTAAGGAAAGTAAGACAGGTTAAGTCCCACAAACATGTTTAATTCACATTGCAGTCTAAAAAATTTGTCTTACAAGTAAATTTGCTTATTGCTGGGAAGGAGGGAGTTGTTGTCTCCTACTCAAGCTGATTTGACGATAGTCTGGGCAGAGTTTTCTACAGATTCTATTTTGTCCTGGGCAAATTGATAATGCTCAAAGAGATAAGTGCTTGCAGGCCAGCTACTTCCAAACCAGTCGGCTGGAAGTTGAAGCAGGACGAATTCAGACTGGAAATAGGCGTAAATTTTTTTTAAAGTGAGGGTAATTAACTGTTTGAACAATTTACCAAAATGTGTGGATCTTCCATCACTGGAGATTTTTAAATTACAATTACGTTTTTCTGAAATCTCCTGTAGGAATTTTTTGGGGGAAGTTCCCTGGCCTTTGTTATACAGGAGGTCAGACTAGATGATCAGAGGGGTACCTTCTGGCCTTAGAATCTAGGACTCTGCATATCAGTATCTTACCTTACATTTGTCATTTACCCTGCAGCCTTATTGCCTTTAGCTTGTGCAATATGATGGCATCACAGCTTAGCATATTTAAACTACTTGTTAATTTTGCTAGTGGCTATGCTGGTGTGCTACTTTGGTTATTCAACTTCTGTATTAGAAACCTCAAGTAACAATGAAGTTATGCTAAAGCCAATAATGAACTCTGGAAACAACATGCTTGGTTATTAGTATTTTAGCATTTAAAAAATCAGTAGGCTTACGGCTTGACTTTTCAGAGTGGCTAAGTATCCAGAGTTGCCAGTGAAGTCAATAAGGAATTATGAAAATTAGATGTTTAATCTTTAAATATCTGGAGATGACTAGTGTTATCAGTAAAAACATCTTTGCTTCTAAGCAAAGAGGAACAAATCTGAGTATCATGCAGTGAAACATTTATGTGTTAAAATGTTGTCATTTTAAAGTAGCTAGAGGATAGGAACTGGACTGGGAAGCAGGAGAGTTGGGTTGTGGTTCACGCTCTGCCACTAACTGACTCCATACATTTGAGTGGTCACTTCATCTGGCTGTGGCTTGGTTCTGCTCCACACACTGTCCACCTATTTTGGTTGTATAAACTCTTCAAAGCAAAGTCTGTTTCACACTATGTGATTGTACTGAGCCTAGCTCAGGCTTAGATGGGGAAACTGTAATATACATAATAAGAAAAGCTAGTGTGCTAAGCAGGTTTCTAGGTTTGCATGATGGGCTTCTTAGGATTGTAGCTTGTATGGAGAAGACCAAAGAAATCATCAGCTCACCACCTACAAGTACAGGATATACCCCATGATATTGTACCTGTGTCCTAAAGGATTTATAAACTTTTTAAAAATGATGTTCAATAGAAAATGAAAAGGAACAAACTCTGCGGTTACTTTGTGGTTCAGGTCATAAAAGATAGAGGTTTGGAAGAGGGAAAAGATCCAAGAAACAATGCAAGAGTAGTGTGACGGGCTGCCTTTGCTGAAAAAGCAAAGGGATCCAAAAGCAACTTCAAGCAATGGGTCTTCTTAAGAACAAAACTAGTTGTGAGTACCTGTGACAGGATCCCCGGGATGGAGTCTGGGACTGTGGGACCGCTGTGCCCCCTGGGCTGTCTCTCACAATGCCTTGCTAGTGGCCAGCAGCAAACCCCTCCAGGTGCTGTTATCGCTCAGCACGACTGCATATGGAGACCCCGCACCCAGCTACATTGCATGAATGCTCCCAGAGCCACTCATGAATCTCACAGAGACAGGCCCCAGAGCCCAAATTCCCCCAGCTTCCAGCATTACCAGCTTGCACTCTCAAGACGAGCAATGCAGATTTATTAATTGGTTCACCACTTCATCAGTGGAAAGTGGGCATATACCAGCCTTTACAAAACCTGAGCAGATTTACCACACATTTTAGGCAAACTCACTGGTAAAGATAAACAGTAAAAAAAAATCTACCTTTTGTAGTCAGTAGATTTGAAGTGATATCAAGGGCATGGCTACACTTGCAGATGTAGAGCACTTTGAGTTAAACCAGCCTTCGGAGAGCGCAGTAGGGAAAGCGCTGCAGTCTGTCCACACTGACAGCTTCAAGCGCACTGGCGTGGCCACATTTGCGGCACTTGCAGCAGCATTGGGTGCAGTGCATTATGGGCAGCTATCCCAGCATGCAAGTGGCTGCAACGTGCTTTCCAAATGGGGGGGTGGGGTGGAGTGTGACTCTCTCTCCAGTGTTGTGTGTATGTGGGGGGGAGAGAGAGTGGGTTTTTGGGGGACTGAGAGCATGTCAGCATGCTGTCTTGTAAGTTCAGACAGCAGCAGACCCCCGTCACCCCCCTTCACCTCTCTCCCACACACAGCATTCCACACTAGTGGCTTGCTTTGTCTCGGAGCAGATAAGCAGCCAGTTGTCAGAAACGGAGCTTTCAAAGGGCATTTCCGCATTCCTACAGCTGATTCCAAATAATGACAAGAGTGGCCACTTGACTTAAGGGGATTATGGGACCTTTCCAGAGGCTGGTCAGAGCGCAGTAATGTAACCCTCGTTCACACTGGCGCCGCGGTGCTCCAGCGAGGGCACAGCAAATGTTATTCCACTCGCCGAGGTGGAGTACCTGCAGCGCTGTAGCTGCGGACTCAGAGCGCTCTACGTGCCTTGCCAGTGTGGACGGGTAGTGAGCTAGTGCGCCCGGGGCTCCTTTATTGTGCTGTAACTCGCAAGTGTAGCCAAGCCCTAAGTGATAGGCAAAAAACTCTCTACCCTATTAGACTGGGCAACAACCCTTAGACTAAGTAGTTTTTCTGACCACTGGATATTGCAGTTCATAGTACACAGATTTCATCCTTGAAATCTGGGCCAGTCCCCTCAGTTGGAGTCTTCAGAGTGTCCTTGTTACTTGCAGCGTAGGTGGGTGAAGGAGAAAGGCCCAGCATGTGGCCACTGTGTTCTGTTTTATATCCTCAGTCCCATATGCTTGGGGAGCACAAGTCCAGGCATGTCTGGGGGGCATTGCTGAGTCTCCAGGCAAGGTCGAGCAATTCCCCTGGTGTGGTCTCATGCAGAGGAGTCATTGAATTGTAGCTCTCGTGCTGGACAATGGTTGTTGAGGGGTTGTTTGACACCCTGCCCGGGCGGGCGTTGGTTACTTTCCTTGCTGTTGCCTCTGGGGAGATAATAGCTGGCTGATTCCCCAACTTACAGCATGTTTAGTGACAACCATACAACACAATTCTCATAACTTCCTATGCATTAATGATATACATATATGGATAGAGAAATGACTTTCAGCAGATCCTAATCTTTCCCCTGTTACCTTATAAGGCATGCTTTATATGTAATATCATAATTATATACAGATGAGAAATATGGGGGTGGGGGTACAGGGTGTTCCCCCAGGGTATAGAATGTCTGTGTTTTTACTCCAATCTTTTAGATATGTCTTCCCCTATCATCTTTCACTTTGTTCTTCAGTCTATTTTCTTCAGTTAGCCTTGTTCTAAAATTAACACAGCATGATGGGCTGAAACACCTACTTGTAATTTTTTTAGACTGTATTTATTGCAATTTGGAAACGTTTGACATTTTATACTGTTGCTCTTTCCCTTTCATAGTATGCATTTGGATAAAGAACATAGCAGAACAGGTGTCTTCTGTGCGGAGTGCATGGAAGGAAAGAACTTTCTTTAATGGTACATTCCTAGACTACGTCTTTTGCTAACACAATGTCTAGACATGATCATTTAACAAATTCTTAACTACTTCCCAGCTATTATGGGACTTGCTGCAGGGTAGCTTTGGATGTTGGAAGACGGTCGCAGGTCATGCTACGACGAAGCGTCTGAAATTCTGATTCTTGGCACAGCTAATTGGCCCCAAACCATGAGCTGCAGTCATAGTGAGTTTCTGGACTTGCTGTAAACTGGCTTCTAGAATATAGGGTGACATTTCAAAGGTGGGGGTTTTGTCCTCTGATTCTACACTTCATTTCCCTGTCTAGCTCAACTTTAAACTGACTTTTCTTACTTAAATTGAGGATTCCCTTGAGAGAGAGCTTCACCTCGGGGGAGCCGAACAGTTTGTAGGCTTCAGAATTCTAACTCGCCTGCTGATTGAGCAATGTGATCATCAGCTCTTCCATCACTTGATTATGCTATAATTTCGCCCACGAGCAGCAGCAGCCAAAAGTGTACTCAGTCACTTCCATACAGAGCTGGCTGCAAAGACAAACTAGGGAGGTTTGTGTGATCCTAATCACTTTTCTGTTTTAATAGGCCTCATGCACAGGGTGTGTGTATGTGTGTGTTAATCCCACACCCCAAAATAAAATATTTCTGTTTGCAGAAGTTTGTGCAAACTTTTTCCAGTTTTGATTCATCTGGGTTCACATCCCCTGGGTTTGGACCCAAAACTCAAAGCAAAATTCATCTGACACTAGAATTTTGCTTCATTTTGTTTGTCTTGAATTTGTGCAAAACCAGAACTTCAGTGGTTTCACTCATGTTCATAACATTTCTCTGGTTCACTGAAAGATTCTTGAACCTCAGCATTCCTGATTAGAGCTCCTCAATTACCACAAAACCTGGAAAACCTTTCCTTTTTCTAGGCTTCCTTGTGAAATATTTCACACATATCTACTTCTGCCGTGGACGGGACTAAGGCCAGTTGTACACAACACATTTTTTTAGGCCTAGCTATGTCCGGCAGGGATGTGAAGATGTGTGATCCCGAACCATTATAGCTTAGCTAGCAAAAGCCCCTAGTGTAGATGCATTATACTGCCAGTTTAGCTTATTTCACTTGGTGGAAGGAGAGAGGAGGACTGGGGCTGGATAAGCTATGCTGACAAAAGTGCACTTTTGCATGTATAAGCTTTGTCCACAGTAGGAGTGCTTTGCTGGTATATCTGTACTGGCAAAGCCTTCCAAGTGGAAACGTGGCCCAAGTCCATTTCTATCCACCTCTATCTGTTCGTATATAAAGCCTGCTGAAGAGGGCAAAAAGAGTATGATCATACTACTGTTGTTTTCCTCACAAAGATAACTGTTTCCTCCTCAACTGCAGAAGCTCTTGCACCTGGAAGAAAAGTGACTAGAACACTAGTTATTCTGCTTCTGCAGCCTTTCCATATTAAAATGATGCCTTTCTTGCAGAGATCAAGAGTTCCAAAGCACTAAAATGGGGAAGTATAGGAAGCCAGAAGGAGATGCCAAAAAGTCTTAAAACCACTGCATGATATCCAGCAGAAGGGGAGGAAAAGTGAGGGAAGATATGGTGCTCTTGATGGCTTTTTGCATAATCTTTTTTTTCCACAGAGTATTAAACAACTAAAAAGTTAAGGGCCACCTTCTAAATTGCTTTGGTGTAAAATTTCTGTTGACACCAGTGAGGAAGACGCTATGAACTGACAATAGCACATGGCCACCATAACTTTGTAGCCATGACCCAGGGACCTAATTAAAGTGTACTTTGGCCCTCACCACAAAAACTCTGATCTTCTGGAGGACCTTTTAAAATATATACTTGAGTAGATACGACTTCCCTAACTGCTAGCTCAAGCTACTTCTTTATTTTGAATCCCACACGTTAGCGTTGTGAGGTGTGGTAAGTCTAACCTTACAAGTTTAGCAAACCAATGGTAAGAACTTCTGTTAAAATACCAGCTTTGAGTAGTTCTGAAACCAACTATCCCTTGCTGTTTGGAGCTATTTAGAGATTGATACAAGCATCAGGGTACTTACTATAGAGTCTGAACAGAGCAATGCGCAACACAACTGAATTAAAAATAACTAGGGAAAGGTTGGAGCTAACTGTTTTAACAGATGTTAAAATTGCTGGCATCTGGCCTTCAGCAGCATTTCACACTTTCCAGCTCTAGTCTAGACATACCCTACCTGGGTTTTATCTGGAAGTCCATGAGACACAATAAACGTGGAACCTTACAATGCTCTTTTTGGGGGCGGTCCCTTTTCAGAGTAGAGCTACACTCAAAATGGTATTTATTTGGTTCTCCTAGGGTAAGGGTGGGCAAACTTTTTGGCCCGGGGGTCACATCTGGGTATGGCAATTGTATGGTGGGCCATGAATGCTCATGAACTTGGGGGTTGGGGTATGGGAGGGGGTGCGGGCTCTGGGGTGGGGCTGAGGATAACGGGTTGGGAGTGCAGGAGGGTGCTCCAGGCTGGGACCAAGGGGTTTGGAGGGCAGGAGGTGGATCAGGGCTGGGGCAAGGGGTTGGGGTGCAGGAGTGGGGCAGGGGTGCAGGCTCCAGGCAGCACTTACCTCAAGCAGCTCCCAGAAGCAGCAGCATGTTCCCCCTCCACAGCCAGGTAGCTCGGCTTGCTGCCCTGTCCGCAGGCGCCACCCATGGTTCCTGGCCAATGGGAGCTGCAGGGGCGGCGCTTGGGGGTAGGGGCAGTGTGTGCAGCCTACCGGCTGCCCCTATGCACAGGAGCTAGAGGGGGGATATGCCGCTGCTTCCGGGAGCCACGCTGAGCCACAGCACATGTGGAGCAGGGCAAGCCCCGGACCCCGCTTCCCAGTGGGAGCTCGAGGGCCAGATTAAAGTGTCCAAAGGGCCAGATACAGCCCGCCGGCTGTAGTTTGCCCACCCCTGTCCTAGGGACTGGATGTCCCCTTACTCACTACTAGTTGCTGGTTAGTGCATATACTAGAGTACGCACTCTCACTTGTCTTGAATGCAAGAAATGAAGCACCTGGCTAAAAGTCATAAAAGCGCAGTCTACCGAAATGGCTGTAAGCTGAAACTTCCATTGAGATAAAATAGTGTTGCTGTTTCCGATACCTTATTTATCGTCTAGGTACAAATAACAATGTAGCAGCCTGATGCTAATTGTCTCTGAAACTGAGCTAGTGCTGGCTAATATCGCTCTAATCACTTACTAATGGAAAGGCTGCATAGTTTGTAGAAATGTTACTATTACAACACATAGATTTCAGTTGTGTAAAAAAAAAAAAATGTATTGCAAATTCCTTAGGTGTTCTCATGTATAGTGGTAGTTGGTTGTATTTTTAAAGGTGCATCTTACACTTATTGCAGTCTGCTTTTAAAGTGTAAAGATTTCTGAGTAGTCCTCTTGTTTTACAGCATTCCATGTGGAGACCTGGAAGTCTGCAGGAAACTTAAAAAAAAAAGAAATGATCCCCCGTGGATTTGAGATTATGTAAGTATTAAACTTTTTGTGATGCTTAATAGACATTTGAGAATGTAAAACTGCTATTAGAGCAGCCTGACCATTCCCTTCTGAGTAAAATAACTAGAGTCGACCTCTGTAAAGTTTCCAAGGTGGAAACCTTGGATGGGTAGGAAGAAAAGTGAAAGAGCCTGAAGAGGTCGCAGGGTAATACCCTCTTAGATGTATCCTAAGACATTCTACGCATTCCAGAGCATCTGCACAGAGCTGGAACATCCATGGTACTCCCAACAGCCTCTCCTCAGCCTCCAGCCTCTGGTCCTCTGGATACTATGTTGTCGTGCCATACAGCCAGGATTCTGTAGGAGTCTGGATTAATTTCTGTTGGAAACTTTCTAGAGATTTGCTGGGAGATGCTGAGACAGTGAGGATATCCTGCAGAACTTCAGCCATGCTGTCGCCATGGAGTATGCTCCCTGTGTTACGATGGAAGGGGATATACCAATTAGCATGGCTGAACTTCCATTTGCAGTGGGAATCCCTAAACTTTTCATTTCTTTCATGCAACGAAGGGAGATCTGTTTTGGGTTTCCTCTGACACCTACTGCCATTTTGTCCTATTACTCTCCTTTGAATTTTGTAAGTTCTAGTTTAAATTAAAAACATTCTGGTGCTGTTTATTGCTCCTGACTTCATTATTCTTCAGGTGTTAATGGATTCTTGTCTCACTCTTGGTTCCATTATATTAGTGGTTGCAGTTAAACTTACTGAGCAGTAAGGCATTGTCTAACTTAACCCTCCAACCCCCAACAAAACCCTCAAACCCGCTTGCTTTTTTCCATTCTTATGGAATATTCCTATTTCTTTGACTTCAAAAATAATTGCTATGGTGGAGTCAGTTCATCAGTATTATTCCCTTCAATTACTTTCTTACTTACTTTTTAAAATTAATGGCTGTATTAATAAGATCTTCCTAATGGTTTCTACCTCTTTAATTTTATTTCATGTATAATATGGAAGTCTGCAAATCTTATTCTTAGTGGTGGGCTTTTACTTATTGGTAGTGACTACTAGCTGCTGGGTTCTCAGTTGCTTCCTTCTGGTTGGAAAAAATAGTTTCACAATGGTGCTCTGGATTCTCCACTTTCTGGTTCATGAGCCTGTCTTTCTTATAACATAGACATCTCTAGATGATTCATGCTTAACTGTCAATTATTGCTCAACAGCTGTCTGAGTAGTCAAAATCCTTCAGGAGTACAGTATCCTGTGGCTTTGATTTCCTCAGATTTTGGTCCAGATTTTATTCTCTAGTAGTAGTCTATAACGAATGGTATCTGCAGCTTTTTCCTCTAGTTTTTATCATTATTCACTTGTCCTGATGTTTTGATCAAATTGCAACTCACATTTATAAATACGTTTAGTGTATATTTTTTTACTCTGTCCATACGGCTTATGGCAATTACACGGCCTTCTAATGCAAAGATCTTAATATTTGGATACATCTGAACTTAACCATTCATATTAACATTCTAAGTGAGAATCCTCTCCTTGAGTTTCAGTTATGCTTGCTTGGTCATACTAGATGATCTAAATCACTTCGAGATCATGTTACTTATTTCCTATACTCATTTTATAATCAGAAGCAATTTTCTTCTGATCCCCCACTAAACTCTGAACTCTCACCAGAGCTCCTGATGCTGCAATTGGATCTCTTCTCCCCCGTCTCTCCCAATAAGAAATATAATTCCCCATATGCACAATTGTTTCTTTTCTTCATCCCATTCTGTTGCATCTTCCACTTTTGAAACACGAGTGGAATGGGAAGCAAAAAAGACTAGCAAGCAAGTGAAGTGGATCCAGCAGTGTGAGAACAGCATTCCCACACTGAAGCAACACTGGAAAACAACCAGAAAGTTGCAGAACAAGATATGTGGAGAAATTGAGTGTGGAGGTAGCTGGACACGTTATTTAAAGCTGGTTTTGCTATTTTTGGAGCAAGAGTACTTCAAAAGAATTGGAATGTTGCCTCAAGTTTCCTGTACTACAAGAGAAGTGAGGAATTACAACAGTGGTACTTTAAATCTTTTCTGATGTCTGCTTGTAGTAGGTAGGATTACGTTTTGGAACAGCTACTCAGTAGAGAGAAGGGAGATGTTCCCCTTCTGGACAAATAGCTGACGCTGTCTGGGCTCTGCTGGTGTGGGTGTTGTGCTGTTATTAGTAAAGCACTGCTAACAGACAGCAAGTCTCATAATCAGACAGATGGTTTGGAATATAGGAAAATCCTTTCTGAAGGGGAGAGGTGCGTGGGCAGACGCTTATTTGAAACTTGGCTAATTTGCACAATATAGGCTAACCTAAAACTAATTTCTGAAACTACCATGAAGATAAGATCTTCTCACCTACAGCGTCTGTTGATAACACTGATGGATGGAGACCTTCATGCTATGTAATATATTCACTGTCATTAGGAAAAGTAGTAATGAGATCAACATTGTCATATTGTAAAAAGTGACTTAAAAATGACTTAAACCAGACTTAAAAATATCAGCAATCTTTTTCTGTGGTGAAACCAATCATTACTTAGGAAGCGTGAGAACAAAAATCACATAGGTAGAGAACATGTACAGCTTGATTATGTAAATCACAATCATGCAATGTGAACTTTCTTCTCTTGTTTCTAGATATACATGAACATAAGAATTGCCATATTGGATCAGATCAGTGACCCATGTAGTGATCCATCCAGTATCCTGCGTCTGGCTTGGGCCAGTACCTGCACTAAATCCTGCACTAGTAGGCAGTTATGGATATCCTGCCCAGAGGGAAATTTTTCCTAACCCCCAACAGCTAGAGGTTGTCTTACATCCATATGCATGATGGTTTATACCAGAGGTGGGCAAACTGCGGCCTGTGGGCCTATCCTGCCCAGCCCTTGAGCTCCCGGCTGGGGAGCCTAATCCCCGGCCTCTCCCCTGTTATGCCCCCTCCCCCGCAGCCTCAGCTTGCCGTGCCACCAGCACTCAGGGCTGCGAGCTCTTGCTGGGCAGTGTGACTGTGAGAGTCGCTGTCCTGCCCTGGTGCTCTAGACTGCGCGGCGGCATGGCTGGCTCCAGCCGGGCTACGCGGCTGCTGGTCCTGGTGCTCTGAGCGGCATGGTAAGGGGGGGGCGGGTTCTGGGGGCAGTCGGGACAGGACGCAGGGGGCGGTTGGATAGGTGTGGGAATCCTGGGGGGCCTGTCAGGGTGCAGGGGTGTGGATAGGGGTCGGGGCAGTCAGGGAGCAGGGTGGGTTGGATGACTCGGGTTCTGAGGGGGGCTGTCAGGGAGTGGGGAGGGGGCGGATAGGGGCAGGGGCCAGGGTGTTTGGGGAGGCACAGTCTTCCCTACCCGGCCCTCCATACAGTTTTGCAACCCCGATGTGGCTCTCAGGCCAAAAAGTTTGCCCACCCCTGGTTTATACCCTGCCAGAAGCCTACCTTTCTAAAAAAAATATTTGCTATAACACTGGATTTTCATTTTACTCAGTTTCTCTTGCATGCTTAGAAACAAAAACTTAATCTGTGGAGCTACATTATTCAGTTACCTAAGTATGGCATATTACTTCTGGAAGGAGCTATTAGCCATCCATTCACAAGTAAACTGGGATTCAGACTCAGATCAATTTAAGCAAATCCGGGAGAGAGTTAGTATTGTGGAATTTGCATTCAGTACAGCAGTGTTCTATTCACAATTGATTGACTTTCAGTAGAGTGAAATTACTGTGATGCAGACTGCAGGGGAAAGTGGCAAAGTGGACCTGCAGGCAAATGGGAGCAATGGCACCAGACAGATTGTATATTTAATTATCAAAGAGCTATAACAGTAATGTCAAGTAGCATTTGGCTTTTTAAACAAGCAGCCCTTTATAGTATTTGAGGGAAAAATAAACACAATTAAGCGAACCTTTAAAAAAATGAACTTGTGAAGAGAGCACTGTTAAATCAGAGCTGGTCTTGACAAACGTTAAATGGATACTTGCCCCCATATACAAATGGTATGTCAAACGATGCAGATTATCTAAAAGATGTTAAGGATTTGGAATGTTGGAAACCACAGGATGCCTGCTCCTTCTCATGTCCAGTATCTAAGAAGTCTCTTCCATCTCTAGATTCTAGCAAACTGAATGGGATAATGAGGGGAAAAAAATTTGGTTTTTTCCGAGGGGGAAAACCAGAGCCATAATGGCTGAGTTGCAGTATATCGTGTGAACTGTGAAACTAACCGCCTTCCCTACCACCATCGGAACAAATGGTCAAAGCAAGATAAACATATATGAGTTTATTGCATGTGGGATGAGAGAAAATATATTGATTAAATTGTTGTGGCTTAGCCCCAGCAGCACAGGCTTCGGTACTGGCTGTGCAAGCCTGCCTGCTACGCTGGGTACGTATTTGGGCGGCCAGCAAACACTGCAGTTTGTGCGTCACTGCTATTGGTACCTGTGATAGCTAGACTAAAGCTAGCTCCAGTATAACTAATGTGCTGCAGCTACACCTCTGATTGCAGTGTAAACATACCCTTCGTTTCTGAAGCAATCATTTGCCCTTGGTACCACTTCTGGTAGTGGTAACTGGCAATTGCCTTACAATTACAGGTCCAAGTCCTGAAGCACTTACAACCTGAACAGACAAGGAGCAGGAAGGAATAACACATTCTTCTCTATTTGCCTTTTTTGTATTTTACATTGGTTACTTACTCTTCCTTTTTTCATCTCTCAGTGGTTCCGGGTTGTGGAAGTAAAGTAACAGGGAAGCTGTAATGAAAAGGCACTAAAAGTCCAGTTTCTCATTGGAGGCTGTTGCTTAATTGGCAGAGGCAAGATACAAGCCAATAGTTGTGACTGGAGGAGCAGAAATAAGATATACAATTCTGTACTTTGAGTTACTCTGATTTTCTAAAATGTTTAAGCCCTAAAACTGCTGCCCTTTGGCATGATAGTTGTCAAAGGATTTCTTTTAGTTTTAATCTGAATCTTTTTGCATTGGTAAAATATGCTCTGTAAAAAAGTTGTAACTTTCATAATTTGATTAGAATGAAGTGGCTACAAAAGAAATTATGGTGTTTGGTTTAAATTTATAAACTGAAATTGGGAGTATTAACTCCTTAGTATGTGTGTGAAACTTTCTTGGAAAATCCCCCCCGCAGTCCCTCACACTCCTTCTCTCCCAAGGGACTGGGATAGGTACTTGAAACCATGAATAGCTCCTCTATTAAATACATATTATAATCTTCCAGGAAGGATGCATCTCCCGTTTTAACCACCTTCCCCCTCTGTAAACATGCATACATGCAAACATACATGGAAACAAAAAACTAGATTTTGAATGTTGGTCAGAAACTGACCAAAGCCAACAAAAAGCCAAAGTTAATGCTGGGGCTTCCGACAGAACATAGTGTCCTTGGCTGATGTTGCTTTGTTTCACAGTCTTGTATTCTGTATGTTAAGTGTATCATGGTTTTTTAAATGATTTCCTCTAAAATATTTCTCGGTTGGAGTAGTCTGTCTTGATGAATTCTGCACATGAATCAACCTCTTTGTAACCTATGTTACAGTAAGAATTTTAGGAATTTCCTTTATTAGGACGCGTTAGTGTACTGCAGCTGCTGAGTGAGCTGCATTGATTTCTAGGTAAAGCAACAGACCTTAGTTGAAATTGCCTGTATTTATGGCATACACTAGCTTTCTGTACATTATTCCTTTTCAGTAAGCAAAGCTTAAACTCCTGAAGTTAGTCTCTTGTTTATTCTTCTGTGAATGTTACTTAACTACTTAATATGGTCTCTGTGGGAAAACAGTGATTTGATTTTAAACCTTATTTCCAGGTTAGTCGACTCCCACTGATGGCATGTTGAAGTTCATTGAACAGCAGCTGAGAGGGCGTCTGATCAGAAGGGGACTGCTCTAAAAGCTGGGCTTGCAACAACATGGGCCAGTGTGTCACTAAGTGCAAGAATCCTTCTTCCACCCTTGGCAGCAAAAATGGAGATAGAGAATCTAGCAGCAAGTCTCATGGCAAAAGAAGTGCAGTTCACAAAGAAGAACATACCTCAGTATGTGTGAAATCCTCTGGCGACATACTTGTCAATGGGACAAAGAAAACGGATACTGCTTTAGACTCTAGTCAACCTTCAACTTTCTCTGGGGATGCAAAGAAAGAGCCTGTTTCCGGCACAGAAGAATCTTCAGCCCAAAGGATTGGGGAATTGTTTAGGAGATACAAGGACGAACGGGAAGATGCCATATTGGAAGAAGGCATGGAACGTTTTTGCAATGACCTCTGTGTTGACCCCACTGAATTTAAAGTGCTAGTCTTGGCTTGGAAATTCCAGGCAGCTACCATGTGCAAATTTACAAGGTTAGTTCCTACAGCACTTGTAAATAGAATATATTTGAACATATAAAATATCTTCTATATACTGGTGAGAAGCCCTGTTAACTCTGAATGCTCATTCCTTTTAAATATGTAATTTGATTGAACTTAAGCAAACAAAAAATTAGTTATGAAAGGAAATGCCATTCATTTTCTGCAACACGTCAGTCTTCTGTGCTTGAAGGCACACTTCAGAAATTTTACTGCCTATGGTGAAAAGTGCATTAGAAATCTCCGAACTTCAGTATAACGCTGACATATCACAATCAGTCTTATCCTCTTGAGTACCAACTTGATAGTAATGTTAGATACTGCTGAAACTGATCTCTACTTTAATGCAGATAAGAGAAATGTAATGTAAAGTTAGCTACTAACATCTGTGTAATCCACTGCACTTACTTGCTATTACCGTTCCGATAAAACAGCATGCTAAGTAAATTAATCTCCTGTACAAGGTTCCGAGACTGCCAGTGTTGTACGTGGCATTTGTGCATTCTAGGAGCTAGAGACCAAACCGTTTTTCCTTGTTTTTACATTTTTATATAGTGTCTTTCATGCTGGTCAGCAGCAATGCTTTTAAACACTATATATTTACAGCACCACTGAAATGTAGCTTTCTCTGAGGTGGAGGGTGGCAACCAGTTGCCTTTTAGCACATTTCACAGTATTGGGGAGAAGGGAAACTTCCTTCAAGGATACTGGGGCAATACTTATACTCCTGAGGGAATTCTGCACCCAAAAAAAAAATTCTGTGCACAATATTCTGCAAATGTTATTTGTCAATAAAGTGTGGAGGCTGGTTGCACAGAGGTGGGAGATCACCCTGCAGTCTCCTCCCCTACCTCCAGACACAGACTTGGCAGTGAGGTTGCACGCGAACCTGACACAGTGCAAGGGCTGGGCTTGTCCCAGAAACACCCTGGGGCCCTGCCCCTCTGCACCAGGTGTGGGCAGGCAGGCTCAGCTCAGCAGGATCCAAGTGTGGAGGGGCTTAGTGTGGGGGGGGCAGGTGTGGTGTGAGAGGGTTCTGTGTGGGGGGGATCTGGATGCACAGGAGCTCATGGGGTGGGAGAGACTTTGCAGGAGGGTCCAGGTGAAAGTGGTTGGGTGTCAGACGGGGAATCTGGGCGCTGGGAGAATGGGGTTTGGTGGGGTGGGGTTCCAGGTGCAGCTGGTTGGGGCTTGGTGGGGTGGGGATCCAGGTGTGGGGGGCTCAGTGGGGTGGTCAAGATGCATGGGGAGGGTTCGAGTGCGGGGTGGCTCTGTGGGTGGTGGTCTTAGTGCAGGAGTGGGGGTACAGATGTAGGAGGGAGGGGCTCAGCAGGGGTCCATAGTTAGGGGCTTGGTGGGATGGGAGTTTGCAGGGGTTCTGGATGCAGGATTGGGGGAGTTCAGCAGGGAGGTCTGGGTGAGGAGGAGTCCGGATGCATGGGGTTGGGCTGAGGGGCGACCTCTCCCCCCACGGCCAAGGAGCGATGGGGGCAGGAAGTGGGGCAGGGTGTGGAGCCGGGGAAGGTTTCTGGGGGTGGGTCTGACCCAGCCCCAGGGCCTTGGCCACTCTGTGCAGGGGAAGTTCACTCCTCCCCCCAACCCTCAGCCCAGCTGGGAGCAACAGGTGAGCCTGGTGCAGGGTAGGAGCCACAAGCTGGAAGCTTGTCAGGGGCAGTTTGGGTGCAAGAGGTGGGGGGATTCTGGGAGTGAGGGGGGTGAGGCTCAGTGTGGGGGTCTGGGTATGAGGGGTCTGGATGCATGGGGGTTGGGCAGATGTGGGGTGGGTCTGACCGGTGCAGGCTAAGGCATCCCCAGCTCCCTCCGCCCTGTGATTTACCTCTGTGCCCGCTGCTCTGGGTGCCCAAAACCACAGACTGGTGCTGCTGGGGAGGGCCACAAGACCGTTCTTGCGGCTTCCATTTGCTTCCCCATCAAAAAAGTCATTTTTTTATGGGGAAGCAAAGAAATCTGCAGATGACATGAATTCTGTGCCCACGCAGTGGTGCAGAATTTCCTTACAAGTATACTTAAAAACCCAACCAACCAAAATCCTGAGGTTTTTCAATGCCCAGTCAGAGAAGACAGATCCTCTCTTCCGAATATTTAGATATGTAGTCGCTTTAATGAAATAGTTAGTGGTCATAATTTCAAAAGATTTAAACTGTTTGCATAGCACACTAATGGGTAGCCTCACATTAGATGCTGGAGGTTGGGCTTTCCAGTACTACACTACCAACAAATAATCCCAGGATTATTGCACTTTGTCCTAGGAAGTTCCAGTGCCCAGTAACTTTGCTGTGTCTGTGCAATTCCCTCATGACTGCTAGCCATGGCCGCTGGGAAGTAAAGAAGTTGGTATATCAAGTCTTATGCATGGCACTGCGCAACTGACTATTAGGCTGGCTCCATTCAGCACCAATATAATGCTCTTCCTGCTGCAGACTCCCTGAGTGATATCCTTTCACCAGTAGAATAGCTACCATATGTAGCAGTAGGTTTCAGGCAGCCTGGCTTGCATTGGGTGGATTGTTTCTCAAAGTACAACTTCTAGTTTTTTCTCTAAACAGAGAAATCCAAGATCTCATTGCTGTCTTCCCCCTGCCCACAAAGAAAAGTCCACGATCCGCTCATTAGCGTATGAAAGCTAACCATACGAACTGGATGGGTCATGGAGCTAGTAGTAGAAAGATCCTTCGAACTGTAGATTGTCAGGTTAAAAATGGCCCTAGATTGTAGGAACTAAAGACCATTTGTATATAACTGTTCAGTAGCCTATGTAAATTGAGCTGGTGATCTCTGTTCAGTGCCTGGTGAGCAGGTGCCTGATCATTGACTCTCACAACCAGAACTCTCGTTTCACAGTCTTGGCAGAGGGACCGGAGACTGAAGGATCACTACATTTGAAGTTGCTCCTTGACAGTGATGTCTGCAAAGCATTATTTAGGACAGGCACCCAGGGTGGCTTGCATTGATGTTGCCTGTACTATGCTTTGGTGGAAAAAACAGACTGAACCTTCGCACCTGCCAATCTGGCATTTCTCCAGTGTTAAATTCCCGTAGAGGTAAAGATCAGAGGAAGGTGAAGCATTGCCCGTTCAGGCAGTAGTGAAGGCCACACAGAATAATCCCTTTCAAATGTTCATGGCACCCCAGTGGTGTAATTTACCAGTGCTGCAAACTTGGATTCAAAAGTAATTACAAACTTTTAAAATGCAAATTTCATCCTGAACAGGCTGCTTAGCAGCTCTCACTGCTGACATGCAAATACTTCAGATGAAAGGTGGGTGCGTGCTGAATTTGGCAGTACCTAGCCTTACTAGTCTTATCAAAGGAGGTACAGTTTTGGCTTTAACTAGCTATACTCAGATAGGGTTTTATAGTCTGTGTGTGAAGGTACTAACAGATGGTTTTTCTTTTGCTAATAGGAAGGAGTTCTTTGAGGGCTGCAAAGCAATAAATGCGGACAGCATTGATGGCATTTGTTCTAGGTTCCCCAGCCTCTTAAATGAAGCCAAACAAGAAGATAAATTCAAGGATCTGTATCGTTTCACCTTTCAATTTGGCCTGGACTCTGAAGAAGGACAGAGGTCTTTACATCGGGAAATAGCCATTGCCCTTTGGAAGTTAGTCTTCACCCAAAATAATCCCCCTATATTGGACCAGTGGTTAAACTTCCTAATTGAGAACCCCTCAGGAATCAAGGGAATCTCCCGGGACACATGGAACATGTTTCTAAATTTTACTCAGGTGATTGGACCAGACCTTAGCAACTACAGTGAAGATGAGGCCTGGCCTAGTCTCTTTGATACCTTTGTGGAATGGGAAATGGAACGAAGGAAAAAAGAAGAGGAAACCAAATGTATTACATGTTCAGACACAGAGGGTCCGTGTATAGAAGAACAGACTTAACAGCATTTAAGCAGCAGTGACAGAAAGAACCTGTTGCCCTTCATTAAATGTAAACTCTGGACCTTTCTGGAAATTACTGAGGCTCCAGATTTTTCTACTTTACACCTTTCTCTGCCTTGTATTTGAAAGGGCTCTAAAATGCTGTATCATGGTTTAGGCACTTTCTTAATTTTGGTTATACCTTGCCCTGAAATATTTGACCCTGGCTACAAGTTAAAAACAGTTGTCTTTTTTTAAAAAAGATTTCAGATTAGTATAAATCTGACATTTCTTGCACAATGTAGATCTTTTTGTTAGGTTTAAATTAACATTGCTAAATTATACAGTGCCAGATTCAAGTTTTGTATACTACATCTATCAGGGCAGGTCTGTACTGTGTGTAGTGCTGTTTACACTGTTTAAATTTTAGGTTATATTAATTTTAAGGTTTTATACCAACATGAATAGCAGTGTTAACTGCTAGCTACAAATGCATTAATTCCCAGATAAGGCTCTAAAAACAACGTAAGTGACTGCTTTTTGTAATATGGCTAAAACCCATTTTAAGCTAACTCTCAGAAAACATGAGTTCAGGTCATTCTATTTTTGGAGTATTGAACTAAATGTTGGATTTTATTTATGAAAACATACTGTACCTGTCAGTCAACTGAATTGTAGTTAACACTTTGTATCTAAATTACTTAAGCATCACATGCAAAAGAGCAGTGCTACCTCAGTTTTACTGGAAGGAGACTTCCTTTCTGCTGAAGAAGTCATTCATATTTTTATGGTTATGTGAAAATACTTTGGAGCCAAAGGTTCTGCTTCTTATGGCTGGTAAGCATTAACAGAAGCGCAAAAGCTGCTTTCAAGGAAAACTGTGGTATGTTAAATCTGCTTTAATTTACATTTGATCTGTATCTTAAGTATGATCAACTTACTTGTCTGGCAAGTGCAGTATATCTGTGTAGGGATGATCTCTTGTATTCATGTTGACAAACCAATTTTTTAACCGATACTTAATTGTTAAAGCATAGTTATACCCCTCCAAATTTTCTGGGGCAACAACAACATTGGCACTCAATGAAAGAGTTCTTTAATGTGTTCTTAATGACAACACTGTAGACAATTCATTTTTAGTCTGATTTAATAATGTTTAAATAGGACTCAATTTATTGTTTTAAATTACCTGTACTGGGATTATTTGCCTGTTGTGACCTAAAAAGGGAGTTTTATTAACACTGGTTGACATTTTTTTGGTTATTGATGCTACCTTTTTTAATTTTAATATATCAGCTTTTTTATACTTCTTGGTAAAAGGGATAACTGCTGAGGCTTTCTATTAAGCGAAGCATTGGCTCCATATATTTGATACATTTCTATTATACAACTTTATTTTCAGAGTTGTAATTCAGGATCATAAAATGGCTTAAATTAAAAAAAAAAAAAAAAAAAAAAAGGAACTGCTGAGCAATTAGTTCATATTGTCCAATGGTTTTTGTGCTGTAGGGCTCTTTAAAACAAATTGTAAATTGCTACCATGCATCCCAGTGCCCAGGAAGAGCCCCTGCGGACTCTCACAATGGTCACTGCATGCTAGCAAATCCAGTGGCAAGATCTGTTTTGAGATCCTGCATCATTAACAGTGCTTGTGTAATTAAACTAAAGTACATATCTGTTTAAGAAGATATGCTCAAATTACATCTTCTCACCATGATGAGAGGTCAATGTTCCATTTCTTTAGCAAGTGCTGAGTGCATTAGGGATGTGTAAAAATTATGGAAAACTAATGTTGCTCCCATTTCAAGTATAACAGAGGTTGTCAACTTGCAGGAGAAACACAAAATTTAGGACTTGGTTTCTGGTAATTAAATATATGGTGAAGCTTTGTGTACATTTTGTCTGTATACTGGCAAAATCGTCTTAGTGTAGACATTTATACCAGTAAACAGGTGCTTTTGCTGGTATAAGCATTCTGGTTTGGTAAGCAAATTAAGCAAGAGTACTTTTTTGACAGTAAAGCTGTATCTGTATTAGGCCCTTTGGTGACACAGCTATGGTTGAGGGTGGCGATGTGAGAAATCGCACCTCAAACCAACATTTCTATGCCAGCAAAACCTTTAAGTGTAGACTGGCCTGAGCATAAATGGAGAAACCCTTTATTTATAACTTTAAGGCTACACATGTATTATGTTAATGATCTAGTATCTTGTTTTTTGTTGTTGTTGTTTTTTTGGTTAAATCACTTCACTTCCTCTTAAAAAGAACTTAAAATGTCCAAAGTTTGAAAATTGGTTGCTCATTGTATACTTATTGCATGCACATAAGTACTGAATTGTGACAGTCATTACTTAATAGACTGTAATGGCTTCAAAGGATTATGGCCTAGAAACTGAAGAGTGGTTTTTAAGGTCTGATCTAAATATGGATTGGGGTACAGAGGAAAATTCTACAGCACACCAAGGGTTAGCCATTAGGTGTAATTCTGGGTGGTTTGCCAAGGCAGGATGGTGACGGTAGTTGTGTGAAAGAGGGGAAATTCCGGTTGAAAAAAAAATGCAAACCTGGGTGGCTTGGTGCCATGCTGTTGTAACAAAAGGAAAGCCCTGTTCTATAGTTATTTACTCTACCAGGAATCATTCCAGCCTATTGGATACCAAACACTTATAATGCTAGCCAAATCTATCTTGAAAAAAAGCCATTTATTTTTGTTCTATACTAAATTTCACTTTTGGATTACAAAAGAGAAACAATACAAAAAGTCAAGGTTGGGATTTTAAAACTGATACAAACCCAGGACTACAAAGTCTAACAATCTGTTCTTTGCTTGAGTTGTGCAACTTTACACGACAATGTGAGTGACAGTACTTGTTCTGGATTGCCTGACATTTTGATGATCCTAAACATCAAATATAGCTTGCTTTTTAATGCTCACTATATTAGATTGGAGTTTTGTACATGTTTCTGGGAAACCTTTATTAATCCTGGCGCCTCTGAGAGTGTCCTTATTGAATGGTTGAACTGTGAACTTCCACGGAATAGACCAAATATATTCATATTTTTCATAAATATATATAAAATCTTTAAAGTGTAGATTAAGGGTTATAAATGGGCATGATGCTGATGAGATTCTTGAAACCATTAGGATTTCTTTGTGTTGCTGATCTTTAAAAAAGTATAGCTACAACTTGATGATGTTGTGAAACTGCTATATCTTGGGGTAAGTAGCTGCAGAGATACGCATTGCAACTTTGTCATCAACTGGGAAAATGGTCTGATAGCCAAGCTTCGTGTCATTTTATTGCCTTCCTTTCTACACCTAAAGAATGTGACTCACGTAAAAACACTGAGTTTCAGACAGCTACATAGTATTGTGGCTCAGAACACATTTAAAATTTAGTATCCCAAATTAATTGACACTCCATCCTGCAAACTCCTTATTCATGTGAGTAATGCCATTGAGGTCAAATAGGACTAGTTTTGCAAGTAAAGGATCCTTTGCAGGATCATGCACATTGGGTGATGGTCATGAGCGTGACTGAGAATACATTAAATGAGACTAGATGTTGAATATGTGAATCCATTTGCTGCAAGTGCTATTCTAAATGGATTAATATTAGTGCAATTCTACTATACAAACCACAGGAAAATAAAACTAGAAACAATAACTCAGCTTATCACACGTTCTAGGAAATGGTTATAATCCAAGAGAATAGTTCTTGGTATTGACATGAGATGGTCTCAATATGAATATCCCTTTCATTATATTTATATAATGTAAATAAAACTAACCTCTTAGTTTATAAACCATTTATGAAACTGTGTTGAACAAGGAAACTCCATCTCTAGTCTCTGGTGATTAAAGTCACTTCAGCTCTGATATCATGGCAGCTGAAATTATATCCTTCTCATTCATGGCATAGCCTTGTAAGTTTCCAGGTCTTGCAGCTTTGTGTTCTACAGTATGATGTCACAGACAGCCTTAATTAATTGGGTACCAGACTCTACTCCTGGGCTGAATTTCATGGAAAGGTGTGCATGTCTGAGGGCAGAATTTAGCCCTTCATGTTTAAAAATGAATCTCAGACACTACCTAAAGTGTCTTTAAAAAAAATTCTTCAGTTTAGTATTTCATTAAAAGACCAAACACACACACACTGAAGAATATGTACCCTAAATTGCTGTATATGTTTAAAGTTAGGTGTCTGCTTAATTTTGTTGTAGTCAGGCGCACACACGTGCATGTATGTAACAATCTTTCTCTCTCCAAACTATTGACAATATGAATCCAGAGATTCAAATTTCACTCTATAACCGCAATAAAATACATCAGACTGTAAGACAGAAGGCTTTAATTCATTCACCATGTAATACCTGGTTGTTGATCTGTTCTTAGATTTACTGAGTGGTTAAGTGTCACCATTCTTTCCTTCCAAGATTTTATATCCGGATAACTAACCTACTTCATTATATTGACGTTAGGTATTATCTGTCTCCTTAAGTTCACTGCAGTCTTCAAAGTACTGCTAGTAATGTGCATGCAGCTTCATTGAATCTTATAAGGGACCATTCCCATGTATCTAAAAAACCCAGAACCATGTCAAACTGCTGAATGAGTTTAGGTCATTCAGGATGTTAGCTATTCTACAATGTTGGAGAAATACAGTGTAGTGCAATGCAGTGATCAAAGTCATGCTTGTGGAGCTGGGGTTCCCCTCCGCTCCCATTTGGGCTAGAGTATATCAGTAACAAACAGGCCTTCCCTGGGAGATCAAAAAGCCGTTCCTTAAGAGCGAACAGGGTGGCCTATTCAATTTGTTTCTTAGAATGTGTTAAGAACCCACCCAATGCAGTACCATGAGAAATGTTTGTATATTTCATTGCCCTCCTTCCATGTTAGGCTGTAACTCGGGTGGGCAAACTATGGCCTGGGGGCCACATCCAGCCCTTCAGACATTTTAATCCGGCCCTCAAGCTCCCGCCGGGGAGCAGGATCCGGGGCTTGCCCTGCTCTGCGCATGCTATGGCTCTTGGAAGCAGCAGCATGTCTTCCCCCCCTCCCCCCCCGGCTCCTACGGGTAGAGGCAGCCAGGGGGCTTCACATGCTGCCCCCGCCCCAAGCGCTGCCCCCACAGCTCCCTTTGGCCTGGAACCATGGCCAACAGGAGCTGCAGGGGTAGCATCTGAGGACGAGGCAGCACGCTGAGGTGCCTGGCTGCGCCTCTGCGTAGGAGCCAGTGTGGGGAACATGCTGCTGCTTCCAGGAACTGCTTGAGGTAAGTGCCACCTGGAGCCTGTGCCCCGACCCCTTGCCCCAGCCCTGATCCCTCCTGGCCTCTGAACCCCTTGACCCCACCCCTGAGCCCGTACCCCCAGTCCGGAGCCGCCTTCTGCACCCTGAATTCATTTCTGGCCCCATCCCAGAGCCTGCACCCCAACTCCCAATTTTGTGAGCATTCATGGCCCGCTATACAATTTCCATATGCAAATGTGGCCGTCAGGCCAAGAAGTTTGCCCATCCTTGCTGTAACTAGCATTTTAATCAGTTTTGCACCTTCCATTTGTTTGGACCAATTCAGCTTCAATAGCTGTGTCCATTCTCCTGCCTCTCAAGATCAACATGTAATTTTATGTTCAAAGAAAAGCTAAGAAGTTCTCAAATTGTTAGAGATGGTGGCATGCCAGTTTAACTCTTGCTTTGTTTTAATCTGTTTGGGTGTTGTCTTCATGAGCCACAGTTTATTCCCTCCCATTCAAAATGTACAGCAGAATTGCTGTCTGGGTAAGCCTGATGTAAACGTTACACAGCAGCTAGTGCAGCTATAAGACCATTCTTCCAAACTCAGAGCTGTTGTGGGTTTCCCCCTAGTGAGTATGTAATTCATTTGACCTCTTGCACTATCTGTGCAGAAGCAAAATAAAATAAAAAATGGGGAATTTGTGAAGCAACAGGCTTGAACAGACTAGTTCTGCAAACAGCTTGCCTTAAATGATCTATGGAATTCATAGCAATTCCTCTCTAGTATAGTAATCAACCTTTCTGTCTTCAGTTTTATGTAAGTATAACTGTTTTTTGCACAATTTTTAAGCTCTTACCTTTGCATAGTTGCACTCTTCAAATAAGCTCCCTCTGGATATTTGCAGATAGCTCTATACACAGGCAGAAAAGCATTTTGTCTTTGTTCATGCTAGAACTTTTCCTTAAATTTTATATTTTTGGAGCTGAAAGTTACCTGCTGTGGAATACATATTTACTTGAATATTGCCATTTATGCAGAACCAGCACTGAAACTTGTTTTGCTCTCTCTGGTTTACTAAACAGAACAAGTCCTGCATGACAGAAATGACAGATCTGCATGAAATTCCAGCAGAGCTCAAGGCTGGCTGCTGTTACACTTATGGGAATACAGTACTAGCAGTAGAGGACTTTACAGCATAGTGCTTAATATTTTAAGGCTACAATTTCTAGAGTACCTGTAAACAGTGATCTGAAAAGTGTTTACTCTTTAAAGGATATTTTAACTATCAGATGATGAATGAAAGGGAAAAAGGGAGGCAGGAGCAGATTAAGGACCTAATCCTGTTTGTTGCTGAGCATCTTCAGTTCCTGGAGAAATTGCTGCTTGAGCTTGCAGGACTGATGCCTAAAGCTGGATATTTGGGATCCATGATGGCTCGTGTGAGGGGCTGTAGCAGCAGTGAGTCAGTGTGTGTGAGGGCAAGGTCAAGGAATATTGTCTGGAAGTGGACTGCTGAGTAAAATAGTTTGTAGAGAGCAAGGTTTGTTCTTTTAATATTTGGATGGATCTGAGCCCAGCTAAATTTGCCTGTGACAGGAGGAATCATGTTTATATCGTTTATATACCCCCAGAGAAATAACCTAGATCTGTTCAGCTTTGGACAACTTCATTTGGCTTTCACTCAATCATATGTGAACACAATTGGCTTAATATTTGTTCTCCAGTATCTATGTAACAAGTCAGTGCACTTGATTCCCTTTAAGAGGCATTCCTGCTTAAAACCAGCAGGGAGAGATAAAAACCTTGTCAGAGGAGAACACTCCACCATAGTTACACAGATGGGAAGTCATAGGATTCATGTTATTGCCTTTGGATTTACCTAAGATACCCAATGCCCCATCCAATAGTCTTCTCAGTGTTCGAAAATACTAATATGTCATGTCTACAGGGCCATGCTTTCTCTCATATATGTATCAGATGTGCCATGCTTGAAATTGGTTGGGGTGCATCCTGTTTCATGCTGTTCCTTTTTTTTTTTTTTTTTTTTTTTTTTAAGGGATAGAGCCAATTTGAAACTTTTTATAACATTCGTTCCAGGTAATATACCTGCTGCTTTGAGTCCCCTTGCCGATATTTGTGGTTTTACAGTTACACTTTTTCTCACCAGTTGTTACTGTGTGAACGTCCCACAGAGTGGAAACAGTGAAAGTGCTCTACAAAGTGCTGTCAAATGCACAAAGCAAACAAACTAAGAGATTCTATTTGGTTATAGTAATCTTGGGTGTGATTTGTTTTTGTTTTTAAGCTGACTGTGTCCCTTATTAAATAAGAGCATTAAATGCAGTCTGGTTTTTCCTTTCTCTAAAAAGCAAGGTATTGGTTTGTCCATTACCAACTTCTTGTAGACCTTGTGCCAGATGTATATTAAATATTTTGGTCCTTTTTTTCTAAACTGATCTGCCGTTCATTTACCTGTGAGACTGTAAAAATATTTCTGTATTTAAATTATCCCTTTAAAAAAATCCTTTAGTCACAATGTATTTTGACTACTGTAGCTCTGTAAATGTTTCAAAGCTTCTGGATTTCCTGTATTCCAGTAAGATTTGTGTGTGGGGGGGAAATAGCTACAGAAATTCAATCCACTGGAAAGGGAATTTGCAGCATTGTTCTGTGCATTACTGAACAAATGAACATTTTGGTGTTTACATAATGCACCTTTTGGCTGGTGTTCACTGTTTTGTGTTCAAGCTTTGTACAAATGTCTTATTTAAAGCCGAAGTCCTTTTTACATAAATTTTCAATTAAAAGGGGAAACTTTAATTTTTTTTAATGATTACAAATAGAATTGTCGCCAGCATTATTTGTCATCTCCGTAACTTTTCAGACAGGATTCGGGATGTTTACCAACTAAATACTGTCTTCACTATTTGCAATGAAGTGACTGCTCCATTTAATTGCATGATGGAGAAACGAGCCTTTTACTTTGCAGTGCAGGAATCAAAGGCTATGTCCACACTGCAGCTGGGAGGGCACTTTCCAGTGCAAGTAGAAAGACCGTGCGTTAGCATGCTAGCTCGAGCAGAGCTAAAACTGCACTGTGGCCACAGTGGGACAGACAGTGGCTCAGGCTAGCTGCCGGAGTATGTACCCAATGGTTTGGGCCAATTGGTACTCGGGCAGCTAGTCTGAGCTGCTGCTCATGTCACTGTGGCCGCACTATTTTTAGTGCACTAGCTGGAGGAGAGCTAACGTGTATAGGTCTACCTGTGCTAGGAAGTGTTATCCTAGCTGCAGTGTCAACATACACCAAAGCATGGCTGGGTACAGCCAGCTATCAGTGGGGCCTCTATTTCCAAACAGTTCAGTCCAGCTCCCATTGGAGTCAGAATCTTGCTATTGATCTCAGTGGGAGCCAGATCAGTCTGCCATAGATTGGTCACCTGGCATCTTCTTCCCCTCCTATATTCCCTGGAGTGGGGGATGGGATCCCAGGCAGGGAGCCAGTTTCAGCCATCTGATTCTCATGCTGCCGCTGCCCTGGTTTGGCTCTGTGTGTTCATCTAGATGTGTAGTGTTGGCAGCCTGGGGCTCCAACTCATCTGGAGGGGAGGGCATTCCATGTTCAATAATGTCCTTAGGGATATACTTCAGGAGTTCATAGTTCCTTCAATCCACAGCAGATCTCCCATTGATGTTAGTGAGAGCTTTGCATAGAGACTGCCGACAGCAGAGTCCTTGTCGTAATTAAACTTGTTGCTGTTTATTTGGCACCTTTGTCACATTCAGTATTGCTTCCCCTTTAGGCCACTGCTCTTTCTTTCCTTCTTTCAACAAATCCTGTCTGTACGTCTGGCATCCCAGGTATCTTCACTGATAGTTCTATGGTATTAATGCTTTCAGCTGACCCACAGAGGAGAGTTCCACCAGTCAAAGCACTGCCAATTCAGGAGGTACAGAAGGGGACTGAACTGCTTAATGGACAGTGGGAATCTTGCTTTTTCTTTCCTCTTAGCACAGACAATGGCTCCATTAATTTTTTGTTGGCACTTCCTTGGATGTATCAAGGTAGAGTGTAACTCACCTGATGAGTAACTTGAATTCCTTTGTCCCTGTGGAAAAATGGTGAGTGGGATGTGGTGGGGGGTGTTCTTCTAGCTCCATTGATTATTTTGGCCGGTCCTTAATCATGGCTTTACAACTGAATGCCTCTTTTCAGGACTGTGAGATAGGAGAATTAATCAGACTGAACTCTTTCTAAAGCACTTTCTCCAAACCATGCACACTTAACTGCTTTCTCTTACTGGAAAAAATGTTCCTCTTTCTACTGGAGCATTACTGTCAAATGAGATCTTGTTTAGTTTTTTGGGGGTCCTGATTTACTAACAGTTAGCAGCAACTAGTTAACCTGTGAGGACATAAAGCAAGCCATGATGGGGCGGGGAAACTATTTGTATCCTGCTAAAGACAGACCAACATCCTCTGCTCTCAGATATGAAACTTCCTCCAAAGCTGGGCCTAACCCAAAAGGTTACAGTGCTGCTCCTCCTGCCTAGGGAAGTCTGCTGCTCTTTACCACTTTATGTAGGTGTGGGGTCCTGGTTTCCTATCTTCTGCCCAGTTTAACCTCATCATTATGCCTATGTGAATTTCACCCGTTAAGTACTTTTTCTTTGCTCCTGCTGCAGCCTGAGTTGTAATTTTTCCTCTTATGAGGAAAAAAGTGGAAATAGCCCAAGATGTGAATCATACTTTTATCTTCCCAAGGGCAAAGTAAAGTACTTTTCTATGCAGTACACAGCTACTTCATTGACACTGAAAAGCATAACACACCATCTATAATAGACTTAACATGAAATGTTAATTGAGGCCCAATTTCCAGAAGGCTCCACAACACCAGTGTAGAGCTTCTACAACCACAAAGAAGCTTTTTGGGGGACAGATGTACATTAATTTTACACAGTGCATCTGTCAAGAAGAGGCCAAGTTAAGTGGAAACAGCCCAGCTGACAAGTATCCTTACAAGCCCTTTACAGACTTAAGCCACCTCTAGATAGGGGCCATTCAGCTTCTAGAAAAATTGACCACCTTGGCTTACCACGTTTGCCTTGGCAGTATCCGTGCACACAGAGCTCACTAAGCTGGCTCCCAGCCAGCCAAAAGTACCAAAGATAGAAGCATTAATAGAAGAAAGGTTTTCTGCACTAACCGTTTTGAATTTTTATTTTTAAATGTTAAAAAAGTACATGGGCAGAGCCTATTGTTCTTGGGGGACAGAATTAATTTAAAAAAGCCTTAAAAGATGTTTGTAAAACCTGGCAGTCTAACAGGCACTGTTCCTGCTTTCTTCCTTTATTCCCATCAGACCAAGGCCAGAGAATGATCCATAAACACTGCAACATAAAGGAGAGAAATCTGTTACTTCTGTTCTTCAGAGCAAATGGTCAGTTGCAGTAAGCTCGCAGCTAATCAACATTCATCATGATGACCCCAGCTAGCTTCAAGAGGCTGAAAACTAGGCTGTGGTATTGTAGGGAGCTAGGCAGATTTACCCAAGAAAAGCTGTAGTGTATTCTTTATAACAATAAAATGTATTTGGGGCTAGATTCTCCCTTAGGTGGGAAAGGAGGGTCAACGCTCCTTGGTATGAGAGGAAACTTCTCCCAAGACTGGACAGTGACTCCATTCTCTGGAGCTAGGGGATACGCTGAGAGTCATGGTCTAAGGCTGCCATTCGGTCCTTGCTGGTGGAGCTACCTCCCACAGCCTGTTCTGCCAATGGGTCTGATCCTTGCAGCAGGCACCCTTGTTCGGGACCACTGGTTGCCTTCCCCCTTTGCTGTGCATGGGACCCAGCAGGAACTAATAGTTTGGAACTAGTGAGACTGTCATGTGCAGGGTTGAGACGGGAAACGTGACAGGGAGAGTGAATCCAACCTCGAGTCTGGACCCTGCAGTAGGTTTCTCAGGGGGGCCATGTACAAAGAGCCCTTTTCTACACTCCTCCACTTGAGCTCTGATGAGTAATTAGGGAAAAAGGATGAGGTCTTCATCAGCAAATCACATAGAGGAGAAAATACAGCCATTAATTCACAGCTGCCCACAAGCAAATGCTCTCTACAACCCCAGGCTTATCTGCAGCAAAATGACTGCTTATACCCATAAACCCGCCTTCAAACATGATTCTACACCCAGGGTTTATGATCAAAGGACAGAGAAGAGAATTCAAAAATAGAGACTACAGAGGCTTATCCCAAAGTTCAGGCTTCCCCAGGCCCAATTAGATAATATGGCATTCCATGTTGAGCTTAGCAAAAAATACACTTGCACTGGACTGCATATACCAACTGCTGGAGCAGGCTGAAAGAAAGACCGCACTGTGACTCCCTTGCTGGCACTCTGAACGGCCAAACCAGTCTATTTAGTACACAAAGGGGCTGATATGCAATTGAATAATAAATTGTGATATTACAGCAAGGTGATGCAGGATATCTTCACGCAATAAACAGAGCTACAAAACTAAAACAAGATATCATTGGAGCTAGCCAGTCTCCTTACTGTTACCATATAGCTGAATGAACAACCAATATATTATTAGCCCTGACTTGAGCAAAGTGGCTTACCCTGTCATATAAATTGACTATGTGAACATTAAGGCAAGGGCCATACCAAAACTGGACGGAATGAAGTAAATTGCATCTGTGCTCCTGGTTAAGGACCCGATTAGAGGCAACAGACTACCCAAGATAGAGCAGCAATGTCAACAGGACCCATGTGATCCATCCTAACTCAAGTAACCAGAGTCAACAGAAGCAAGAGTAACTTTTTGGTACTGTTGTAATATGTTCTATTTTACCCTGCATTAAGTGTTAACGGAGCGAGCAAACACCAGCAGAACTGCAATCCATGAGCTGCGTAAGATGCTCAGACAAGTGAGGATATTCAGGGGTTAGAGCACTATCCTAGAACTTGGGAGACAAGGGGTTCAATTCCTTGCTCCCCCCAGAGTTCCTGTGGGACGTCAGGCAAGTCACTTGGCCTCTCTAGACCTCTGCTCTCTATCTGTAAAATGGAGATAATCCTCCCAGTGGTGATATGAAGATAAAGATGGTCAGGTCAGCCGTGTAGCCAAGTGGAGGGAACAGGGGAGGCGATCCAAAAGAAAGGCGCCACCCGCTGCGGTGCTTTTACTCAGCCGGCGGCGCTACCTCACTCACACCGGGTGTCTTCAGCGGCACTGAAGGTCCCGCCGCCGAAGACCCGGAGCGAGTGACGGTCCCGCCGCCGAAGACCCGGAGCGAGTGACGGTCCCGCCGCCGAAGACCCGGAGCGCCACCGGGTGAGTAAAAGCACCACAGCAGGTGGTGCCCTTTTTTTTTTTTTTTTTTTGGATCGCTCCCCGTTCCCTCAACAGAGGAATATTGACAAGGTGCCACTTGTGCTCAGTGGGGGAGTGGCCGCTGCCCCGCACCCCCCAGCTACGCTACTGTGTCAGACACTCAGGTACTATGTTGATGGGGGCCATAAAAGTACTTTAGGCCGCAACTATGTGCAGCCCTGATCTAAATTCATTTTTCTGAAGTCCAAGTTAAACCCAAGTATGTATTTGTCCCAGTATCACTCTGGCAGAGAATAACCTTCAGGGACAGCTGTTTGGTACGGAAGATGGTGCAAACACATCATTGACAGCACACCGATCTCTTTACTTTCAAAACCTCTTTCACAGATGGTATAGAGCATTCATGGTCAGACAGGCAAGAGGTCATTCAGAGAAGTCTCTGACCCATTTACTTTCACTGTATGCCCTTTTTTCTTATATAAGAAAAAGTAAATATTAAATGTTCTCTGCATCTCCATGAAATAATCATGCCTTTTCTATTGAAGATGAATGAAAGCCAAGAACATAACTGAACAAAATGGTCCAATCTCTATCTGAATGGAATAGGGGGATGGTGAATTAGCTCTGGAGTGGAGGGAAGATTTAACTGAAATAAGTACATAGCCAAGGTCTCTGGCTAACAAAAGTGAAGTTTGAATGCACCTGAATTTTTCTAATTCATAATATCAAGTTACCATTCTAAGTAGTTTGAAATTCATTACATAGCCTGTTTAGACTGCTGAAAACCCATCATCTAACAGCACCCTAAAAACTGGCTTTGAGAACACATGGAGCCTTTCAAGTCCAGTATGTCCTGTTACCACTCGATAGGTATTCAATGGCTTAGGAAGAATACACTGGTTATAAAATCATAGAAATGTACTGGAAGGGACCTCATTATGTCATCTAGTCCAGTCCCCTTCTCTGAGGCAGGACTACATTTTATCTAAGCCATCCCTGACAGGAGTTTGTCTAACCTGTTCTTAAAAATCTCCAGTGATGGAGATTCCACAACCTCCGTCGGTAATTTGTTCCAGTGCTTAACTCGTATGTTTTTCCTAATGTCTACTCTAACCTAAATCTTCCTTGGTGCAATTTAAGCCTGTTGCTTCATGTCCTATCCATAGTGGTAAAGGAGGACAATTTATCTCCCTCCTCTACTCACTAGATGTGGTCCCAAGTCAAAGATGAAGCATATAAGTAAGGACGGTGTAAGGAAGTGCGCACACCTGCTGCCTGGGCTGTAGCTGTTATATGTATAAATGCAGGACTACAGTTTCCAGAGTTGCCAATCTGGCCCTTTACGGGAGTGCTTGAAACTCATTACTAGCAAGACTGGAGGGCATGAAACTACATTCATTTAAAATAGGACGGGGTGGGGGAAGAAACCCATAACAAAGACAGCAAGGCAAGTGAAGGATGACAACTGAAATGAGAAGAATTTCCTTGGCAGTTTAGCAAATTGAGGTATAGAGGCCTAATCTGAGCCTCCAACATATCACAATTGGTTTCAATGCTCTGGCTCAACTAGAAGTTATAGGCCTGATGCAGTATTTACTGAATAAAATTTTATCCAGTATGCATGTTATGCAAGAAGTCAAACTAGATGATCCTCATAATCCCTTCTGTCTTTACAAGCTATGATTCTATGAAGAATCCCCTCCGCCCCCCCTTGTCCAGTGTTAAATTTCATTGTAATGCAGGAAATACTAACTTGCTTGGCAATACGTTGTTCTCTGGCTACTTTGAAAACTATTTGTAAATATTACCTGTTCACACCTGGCAACAGAACGACACAAAGTGTATTATTCTCCAGACTTCTATAAAGCTTTTTGATACTGCGGTCTAACTTCTTCAGCTTTTTCCTTATGTCTTGCTCCTGTGTAGAATGGGAACAAAATGGTACTAGTATTAGATCCGATTGTCCTAGGTTTTATCAGCAATTCAAGTATGACTGCTGTCTTAAAAGCAGCTGGACTCAGTTTCTACTGGATGTGAATGTACAACATGCAAACCAGCAATCTTTTGTTGGCAGTCTCTGTGACCAGTGTCTGAATGGCCATGGATAGATAGTTGGTACCTTATCTTGTCATTCCTAGGTGGTCTCTCCAGGTTGGAGCTGAAGCATGGTGACTGGGAAGCTGCGGGGAATCATAGGACTGTTGCAAACTGATTTGCAATTTTATCAAGTAAAGATTATTTGTTCTTTTCTTCGAGGTACTCAACCATGGAGATCCCCATCAATCTATACTCTTTATTAACAGCCATTCCCATGGCATGTGACCCCCTCTTTTCCATGTTTCTCCCCATATATTTTATTTTAACACTGGGTCTTTTTGCTTTTGAAAAATGTAGGTCTCTGATTCCTGTGTAGCATTGCATTCTGCTGAAACGAATTGCACTGGTCTTTTGAATGTCTGTTTAACAGATTCTATACTAAAACATGTAACACATTCCATCTTCAAGCCACTTTACAAATATTAATTCATTCTTAACCACCCCTCTGCCCCAGAATAAGGTAAATCCATTCTATAGACAGGAATCTGAAGTTAAAAATTTTGTCCAAAGCCATAGAAGGTCAGTGTCTGACCTATGATTGGGAAGTCTGGTTTCCCAGCTCCCAGAGCTGTACTCATTCCACTCTACCTTGCCTTATGATTTATTGTGACAAAGGTATTTAACTCACAGAGGTAGATAGTTGTTCCTTTTTCATGTGTAGGATGTGATGTACCAGCTGAATAGGCTTCCCATCATTATAGTCCATGTGACAAATCCATCTGTGGAGGTGGCTAGAAGTGAGAGCTTTCCTACTTTGCAGTTGGCTGCCTTTAGCTCCTTGCCTGTTTATATCTTGAAGAGCCTCTTGGGCACTTTCTGAGGTTTGAAACTCTTTAAAGAAAAAAGAAAAACAAAACAAAACCAAGTACCCTAGGTCAGTAGTCATAGTTCAGAAAGCAAGTGCTACTCTGCTTTCTCAGCACCCATAGGGCAAAGCTATGGCATATGGGAGACTAGGTCTAGAGTCACTGTTGTAGCACAGTCTCACAAGGGGATTATTGTCTTCTGCTTCAATCTAAGCGTCGGACTCTACAGAGCCACAGGTTCAAATTCCAGTGGAGTTTGTTCAGCATTTCAGCCATCCCTGGGTTGGTCAGCTGAATTCAATACAGCTTACTGGCTGGATGTCTTTTTAGATGAGACCATAAACAGAGTTCCTGACAAACAAGCCATGGCACTTTGTCAGATTGCAGCCTGCATGGCAGCCATCTTCTACCCCCGAGGAATTTCAGTGCTGGAGTGGATATGTAGTTTGAGAAGCACTTCGGGACTCCCCTAGATGCAGGAGCTATTAATATCTAAAGTAGTATTAATTTTTTAAAAACTCCTGTAAGTTTAAAGCAAAATGTAGCTACATGGGTGATAGGGATTAGGCAGCTGGCTAGAAACCATCCAATGGCAACGCATAGTGTCACCTTACTCTGAGCTACAGGGAGTATAGTCCCACTAACTTCAACGGGAGGCCCAGGTGAGAAGTGTCTGCAAAATTAGGCCTATTGGGTGTCGTGTGCTACATTTACTTACTCAGGAAACAGTAATTTCTGTGCTTCCCACTTTTGAGATCCCTAGGCCAGAAAAGAGCTTGCAGGTCTTTCAAATGACTGAATTTCTCTTGCAAGTCTGTATCAGTTAGGGTTTTCTTCACCCCTGCCACATAAATCACACCTTCATTTTCAATATCCATTTCTAGCTCTTTTATCAGCATGTCACAGTCTAGCATCATCACAGTGACGGGTCTCTGAACCTGGGAGTATCAAATGGAAATATATGTAACGTTCCAGTCTAAGCTGTTTTAGGGACTATGGGTCTCATGAATTCTACCTTCTATTTACAAATTACATTTTTTTCCCCAGAAATCTGACAAACAAGTTTGTCTAAAGAAAACGAATGCAGCTGCACTTCTCTAAACATTCCTTGGGTTATGTACATCTACCTGGAGGGGTTAAGGTCACTAGCTGAGCCAATTAACTTCCCAGGCTGCACCTGGAGGAGGAGCCAGGGAGCAGGGATTAATTAGATGAGGCTCAGCTGGATGGGAACAGAAAGGGCCTGTACAAAGCCCAGGAGTTGAGAGTAACTAGGGGCTGCAGAGAAGCAGAATACCATCAATCCTGGGGGGAGTGTTTGGCACTATAGAGGGTAGTGCACAGTTACTCCCTGGGAGGAGGGTGTTTGGGCTGGAGAAGGGGAGAGAGCCAGAAAGGTAGGAAAGGCTATAGGATAGGGCAGACCTAGGCTGCTGATGAGAGGGCCCTGGGACTGGAATCCAGCGTAGATGGCGGGCCTAGGTTCCCCCTACCAGTCACTGGGGAAGTGGCACAGAGCAGGCAATGGAAGCAGACTGCCTGGGACAGTTTGTGCTAAAGATTTTGATACCCCAGAAGGGGGAAACATGCATGGTGACCTTGCTGGTGGGCCACATCATGAAGAAGGAGCACCTGCAGAGACAGGCTGAGCAACCACCAAAGCAGCCCGCAGCACCTGGAAGGCACTAATCCACCAGAACAGCCAGGAGGTGGCATCCCTAGCAGTGAGTGGACCCCATCATGGGCAGATAATCTTAAATGCATCGCTTATAATTAGATGGTAAGAATCTAGTACAAGGAATTACTGACTATATACCATTTTAATAGATAACCAGGTCTAAGACTGAGTAAGATTGAGACTAGGGTGCCACGGCAACCTTAACTAATACAGTCATTGAGGACATCTAGCAATCTGAACCCTAAGGAGGGTTTACATTCAGAACATAGGACTGGGTTCTTACACTGACGTGCTGTACAATCTAGGGGAAGTCACAACCTTTCTGTAACCAAAACTCTCCATCTGTAAAATGGTTTTAATTACTTCTGTAAACTTTACAGGTGTTGTGAGGTCTAGTTCATTAATGCTAGTAACATTCTTTGAGATCCTTTGATGAAAAAGGCTATAAAAGTACTTCATGTCCTATGCTGAACAAAATTCAGGCTTTTAGCACGTGCTTATATACCTTAATGTGGGACCCTGCAACATCAGCTCCATTTAGACTTTCCATAGCAAGTTGAGCAGCTTCTAATACTTCGTACTGGATACAGATGTGGGGCTTTTAAAAGGAAGAATATTACGCTGAGTCTTCTATTACAATTATAGCATCCCTCTCCTTTCACAAATAAGTATTTATCACGTTGTTGGAAAATATCCTAAGAAGCCTTTTATATTCTATATGTAATACTTTAAACACACAGCATTAAATAGGATGTTTCATTGCTTTAACTTAACTCACAACCCATGGTTTTGCCATTAAGGGCCTTAATGCTCTTCCCTCCACTAAGGAGAGAAAATCTCCATTGCCCCAGTATAAGGCTTCTTATCCTGGACTCTTATGCTACAGTTTCTTTGAAAGACCAGTCTTTGAGCTAGTAGCACAACAAAGGTGGAGTTAAACCATACTGGCTGTTTACAATAGCATTTCCACAATGAGTTCTTGGTGGTGCTGACTGCACTGCCAAACAAGCAGACCAATCCATGTTTTAAGTTGTCCTGTCTCCATCCCTCCACTGAGCCACATCTCCTAGTAAAACTAAACAATGACTTTGTATGTCAGCAAGTTAACACAGTTAAAAGGATTCTGTTATTCACCTGGTGTGTTTCAGTGAGCACAGTAAGTGATTGGATAGGACCACACTTCTTAAATTCTCTCCTTAAAGACTTCAGGCAAAAGTCTTTATCAAATGGACCCGCATAGACAGTCAGCATGTCAGCTAGCTGGATTCTCATCTACAGGAATACAAGTTAGTGCAGGGATTTTACAAAACAAAGAATCTGAAAAGTCCTGGGTCCCTCTCCAAGCTCAGCCTTAAAGAATGTTCTAAGATATAGCTTTACCTTTTCACAAACTTCAGCAACAAGGTCTGGTGCATCATGCGCTGAACGCAAAGTGAACTGAATGACGCTGAATGAGGACAGAGGAACTTCTTGTATAGCTCTTTTAAGTATCTACCCGGGGGAAAAAATTCACACAGTGAATTGGTCAAGGTGTGCAGTCAAGTGGTTAAAGCAGGGGACAGCAAATAAGAACTTTTTAGTTTCTAATTCCCAACTTTCCCTCTCGTTCTGTGGGTGACCTTGGGCAAGTCACTTCACCTATTTGTAGTTCCTGTTTACTTGCCCATAAAATGGGCATATTTCAGGACAATACAGGATCAAAATGTATTTCCAAAGATGACAAAACTGATTCATCCAAGGAAGCATTAAGACTGTTGCTGACATTTAGCATTTTAGGTTACTCAACTATTTTAAACGCAAAAAACCACTCAAGAATGTGTAGAACTTCTATTTCTTAGATACATATTTATTACAATCTGTTCTAAAAAGAAAAGGAGTACTTGTGGCACCTTAGAGACTAACCAATAGTACTCCTTTTCTTTTTGCGAATACAGACTAACACGGCTGTTACTCTGAAATCTGTTCTAAGTTCACTTACCTGTTTATTTGAAGTGCTCAGACTGTTCTGACACAAGCCAGAGGAGGCTAGTTCCTTTCTGCTCAAAAGGAGAGTTTTTTGGCCAGTAGCATTCAAATGGTCTAAAAAACTAAGAGAGTCATGGTAAATATCAACTCATCTTTAAAACTAACTCTTAGTTTACACTGAATTAGAAACCTTTGAGAAAATATTTGTTAAAGAAAAATGCTACAGTTCTCCTTGGAAGATAATTTTAAAAACTAAAACTTCCTATTGCCTGAAAATAATCATCTTGTGTCCTGAATATATTACAAAAATGACAATAACATAAAATTCACTGTTGTGAAGTAATCTAAGCCTTTTAATTTTTAAAAACTGTTAGATTAGGTGTGACTCAATAGCAAGTAATATATTTTGAGAGGAAGAGAAATATAATTTTGATATAAAACAATGTATTAATGATTTCACAAAGAACTGACACCAACATTATGGCTGTGTCTGCATTGGGAAGTCCTCCTACCATGGTTTGGGTATGCTTGGAGGTTCACTTGAATGCTTCTGGACTCCATTCTGTTGCAGTTGTAATGCAGATTTTTGCTGTGACGACTCAATCAGATTTGGGGCTGACAGCACCATCTCCAAATTTAGTTCTACTACCTAGAAAGACAAAAACACACTAATTCCTTTTCAAGCACACTGCATTCATGGGCATCAAACCAGCAATGTGTCTCCATAAAGTCCTCTCTGATTTAGAATTGGAAGCCAAGGTTTGGGGAGATAAAGTTGTGCATAAGAGCCAATCCACTGCAACTGTGAAAGTGTACACGTGCCTTAAATCAGCAAAAGGCATAAAAAAAGAACTGGAACCAAGATGGGTAATATTGAAAACAGGGAAAAGACCAGTAACATGAGCATAATGGAGAGACTGGAGGGATTAAAATAAAACAACCAGGATATATTTTGGAGCATTCCTGAAGATCAGCCAATTTCTACCAAGACTAATAAAGTGTCCAAATCCTTGTACACTCCACAAGTGGGGAATGCCACCCCCAGAGATGATGATAGCAGTCCTGATTCAGAAAAGCACTTTAACGTGTGCCTGACTCTAAGCACATCAATGGTCCCACTAAAGTCAATAGGATGCTTGCATGCTTAAAGTATAATTATCTTCCTGGGTCAGGGCCCAAGTGCACAATTATTCTAATAAAAAGAAACCATGAAACAATCAACTTATTTTTTTTTCTTTAGGAGGGCTACAAACTATATATATTGAGATTTTAAAGTTTTTTTTTTTTAATAAAAACTAATGAAAATACATTAATATCCTACAAAGTTACATACTTTTCTGGGTCCCTGGTCAATAAAGTACTGAAGCAATTCAAGTGCAGCTTCAGCATCTTCTGTTGGATCATGACCAACTTTATTTTCACTTTGAATTTCCTTCCTAAAATGTCAAAGTAAAACATACAGAAAGGTTATCAGTTTTCACACCCTAAATGATATAGTACCTCGTCTTTCAGAAGCCCCGTAGTTTGTTCTTTTCAGGTGGTATATTTATCCCTGTGCTCAAAGACTGCTGTATTTCAAGTATCTTTGAATCCGTGTTCTTCTGAAATGTTCCAAAAGCCATTGAAATAGATAAAGAATTTCTGCAATGTTCAATATTACTTACAACTTTTAAAAGATTTCATAGATGCCTTGGGCTATACTGTGCTTTGACACACCTTAGCTATCTTTATCTTCAACTCTGCTAGTTTCCCCATCTCATCATTTGCATGTAGTACAGCAGTCTCTCCTCCCATCTCACCAAACCATTACTAGTAAAGAATATATTATGTCTACAAAACATACTATAGAATGTTTGCTGGCACACTATGGAATATCATTAATAACTCAAAATAAACTTGTCAAAGCACTCTTTCTGAAACATTACCCTGACTTTCTGTGTTCACTTTCTTGCTAATTTGAAATAAGTCTCCTAGTCATTTGTGTGAATTAGACACGCTGAAGTGTTGAAAAAGGGTACCCTGGCCTCTTAGATGTAAGATTCAGCATCTCACAATTAACAGAATTAGAGGAAGCATAGTCTTGTAGTTGCGGCACTGGACTGGGAGATAGGAGATCTGGGTTCGATTCTAGCTGTGCTACATAGTCACTGTATGATTTAGGGAAGTCACTTAACCTCTCTGCCTCCATTTCCTACCTGTAACACGGAGATAGTAATCCTTTCTTTGTCATGCCCACTTCAACTGTTTAATTTTCAGGGCAGGACTCTTAAGGTAAGTCTACACTGCACGCTCACTGGGAGCAACATGGAGTCTTTCCCCACTGCCTCCTCCTGCTTGGGTCTTTCCCTGCTGCCTCCCCTCTGCCAGAGCCTTTCTCCACACCAAAGAGAGGCTCCAGCAGCAGAGAGGCAGTGGGTCACTACACTGCTAAAATAGCAGCAGGCACTGCTTGGGTGTGTAGAGAGCCATGTAGGGTACGGTATACTCAACTCAGCTAAGCAGTGCCTCACCATCTACACTGCTATCTATACCTGTGCTTGGGGGGCCTTGTAATGTCTGTACTCAGCACATCGCCATAAGGAGTATGCAATGTAGACATACCTTTACTGTGAATACATACATCACCTACTATTATTCTAATTCACATTACGTGTTATTTCGTGTACATTTATATAATCTGAGTTTCTAAACATATTAAGTTTTAGATAAAAACACTCATGCTCTTGGTGTAATAATTATGATTGGTAAAATATTACATAGTAGTACTGGTTATCCGTTGGCGTAAACTATGACAATACAGTTTAAAAAACAAAACAAAAACAAAACCTTACCCTAGAACAGCTTTTGCTAAGAATTTTAGCTTGAACCGTCGACCTTTGTGTCTGGCAAAAAGCAATGAGGTGTCAATAACGCTGGGATGTATCATCTGGAGAAGAGAGAACGTCATCAATAATATGAGTAAAGAACATCAGTATTATGGAATTGTGGTAGTAACTCCACAGTTAACACTGTGATGGGCTTTCCACTATTAGCCCATTCTCAACCCTGTGATAGCTTCTTATTTTCCCTGGGGGATAAGGAAGAATTGTGGTGAAATACAAGGAGAAGGGGTCGCAAATGCGGAGATAAATCCTCCTAGGGGCTGGGTTCCCCAATTGTTTCCCCACGGACTCTCTGACTATTGGCCCAGATTCCAGACATAAAAAGAGGTCAACTTTTTGCACGTTCATCATGTACATACAGGCCATAGGTGCTCAACAAAATACCCTACACATTACCACAAGACGGGTCTAAAATCCCCCTCTACTTAACAAAAACTGGAAAAATGGGCACAGATTATGCTCTTGAGTTGTAGGATGATAGGTTATGGTCGTTTAAATTTATCATATGAAAGATCTGTCTTTACCACAACACAATTAGGTGTACCCAGCAATGACTGAAGGGAAAGGAAGATATAGAGTTAAGGCTGCTGGTGAAGACTTTTACAGCTTTCTTACCTCTTGACTTTTGTGTTTTTTTAGAAGTCCTCATATTTTAAACATGTATTTTTACACCCTTATGCCATCTTAACAAAAGCCTGGTAAATAAGTGATTACAGCTCTAAACTAGAATTATTTTGTCTTCAAGTATGAAAAGCACCAGACAAAACAGGTCCAACATGGCTGGGGAAAATCCTCATAAGAGCATGCTCACTTGTAAAGCGTGGAGGTCAGCATTTAAAGAGTGACCCACTAATACCGCATCACAGGGAAGCAATTTCTTTAGTTTGTCCTGAACCTCTGGAAGTTTTGTTTTCACTGGAAGAAGAATCTTCCTTGTGATTCCTGAGTATCTTCAAAAGAAAAATGGCAAATATAAACCAACATATTAGCAATTTCATTTACTAGAGATCATTTCAAGCAAGACACATAAAATACATAGATTACAAATGTGACCATGTCAGAATTGTAACTGTGGCTTCCTGTGTATATTATTCTGGTGTAAAGAGGACATAGTACAGGTGATTTATTAAACTGGTAAGGGAACGTTCTGGGGCCTGTTGGGAGAAGGAAGGCTGCTGAAAGTAGCAGAAGGGATTTTCCAGATGTGCAAAAGCGTGAAATTGGGCCCAATCTTAAAATTTTGGGGAAGAAATGTAGCTTAAATTTTGCCTGGTTTCATTATGAAAGTTCCACACAACTCGGCTCTTGGTACCCCTGAAAGTCAGTGAAATGAAATACTTATTTTATAGAGCAGAGGCCTGGATTGCTATCTCATGCTCTTACTACACCATGTCTTCTATAACTAGCAGTAAAAGAGTAACCTGTACCGGACAGTAAAAGGGTAACCTGTGCTGGATCATTAATCTGTAATCCAGGCTTTTCTTGGAACAGTGCAGAAAGCTACGTGCAGCAGACATTCTTGAAAGGCCACATGGATCAGACTCAGTCTGAATGGCTCTCAGTTTTACAGGAGAAGCATGGAAGAAGTTTATATGCTGGATACCTGGTGAAGTAGTTCAGTATCTGGGTTTCAGGTTTTATAAGCTCATCCATGATACACTGACCCTCTGCATCCACCAATGAGACTCGAGTTACTTCATTCCCCTTCTCAGTGAGGCACTAGTAGACATAAAAATAAAAAGTCAGATCAGAAATCAGCACTGGGTTTATTGCCAATCAGTTGTCTCAAGAATACCAGTTAATTATTGCAATACAAATTTTAATTGCTATCACCGTTAAAAAAGTTACTAACCTGGAAGATTTACCATCTATTACTAGTTTTTAATAGTGCAGACAGTTCTGATTAATTTTTGACGCTCATTACAAATGTAGCAGGTGCACATGAAAGTGTAACACACAGTTAATCTTTAGGAGGAAGAACTGATCATACAGAATAACTTAGTACTTTACACCCAGATTGCCACAACTGACTGTATTTTGCAACTGCTCTGCCAAGTGCTAAAGCAAGAGATGGGCCCACCTATTTAAAAAGGGCGCAGGTAATGCCAAAACGAGGCTCTTCTTCAAGAACCAAAGTGCATGAAGGGACAATCCTCAGCGTGGCACAGAGCCTGAACAACTGTGTTGGCATTGGGGAGACGCATAGGGAGAAGGAATCCTCCCCCTTCCCTGTCTCTAGTGTGCAAAGGCTGCAGCAGCCCCCATGATCCTCCTCATGTCCACTCTGCAGGGAAAGGGACAGTCTGCTTAGCAGTGGATCCGTCTGTCCTGTCTGGTATGTGGGGAACCACTGTGGAGCTGAGTGCTGTGCTGGGGGCATTTAACGCATACGACTTGGCTATGCTGTATTTTTTTTGAGCTCTCTCTCACTGGGGAAGCCGCCCTCATGCAGAAGAATTGCTGATGTAGATGGGCAGCTGGTGTCTTTACAACTGTGTTTTTTGGATAGAAATGCTCTCGAACATGCAGAGGGTGGCTGGCTTTATTTTTGGAGCCAGTGGAGGTTGTACAACTCATTTCCTAGCCTTCTTTAAGACAAGAAATATTTTTATACCATTTCACAATCCAGCCCAAAGAGGGGACTGCTGTCTGTTCTCGGGCTCTCACATTGTGTGTGGACATAATTCCCACACCCAGGGGATCCTAGAAAGAAAAATAAAGAGATCTGAGAAGAAGAAGAAGAAATCTGTCTTATGTAACTCATCAGGTACAGATGAGGAGAATGAAAGTTTGAGATGACTTTGGTAAAGAGCCTCCACTCCTTGTGCAACTAAAACTCCCAGTGAAAACCAATGGGATTTATTGATTTATTTAAGTGTATTAGGCTGGGATTTTAACCAAAATGTATGTGGCCTGACCTTCTAAAGGATAATCATATTTTCTCATCTCTTCCAAGGTTAGAATATAGCTGGTCAGACCATGCTTTTCCTCGCCATATTTCTCAATGATAGGGTCTTTTTGCAGGTCTGAGTTCTTAGGAATGTGTCCACTATAGGCAGAAGCTGAACCTATAATAAGAAATTGCACTTTTAAAAGCTGCCAACAAGTTCATACAGTATTTCTTTATCACGTATAAACTACTGTAATTAACATGCACATTTCACTTTGAAGGGTGGCAGAGTTGACTAGCGGTCAGAGCACTGGCCTGGGACTCAGATGACCTGGGTTCTATTCATGGCTCTGACACTAACTTGCTAGGTAACCTTAGGCAAGTCGCTTCATCTATCTCTGCATCAGTTTATCATCTGTAACATAGTGATAATGATTCTGCCCTGCTTTGATACATGCTAAATATTATAATTATTTAAAATTTCATCTTATCTGTGAGAAATTGTTGCTATTAACTCCTCAAAGCAAGCAGAAAGAGATCTTTCCACTAAGTCAGTGGGGCTCAAACTGTTTCAGTGCCCCTCCCACCCTCTTAGTGCATAGCCAAGGCTTCCTCAGCAGCAGAGCTTGTGCTGAAGGTGAAGCTGGGGCTAGAGACAGAGAAGGAATGAGGGCGGGGCCAGGCAAGGGGTAGAGTGGAGCTGCAACTGGGGCTGGAGCTGGTCTGGGGTTGGAGAGGGAGTGAGGGCAGAGCAGGGCCTGGAGGCAGAACAGGACTGAGGGGATGAACAAGTTTTGGGGAGGAGTGAGGCTGGAAGCATGGTGGTCCCTTCCCAACCCCGGTGGGGGCTGGCCCCCGACAAGTTCCTCTACACCCCCATAAGGAGGTTCACCCCACAGTTTGGGGACCACTGTACTAGGTGATACTAAGGGTAAGTGTTACACTAGGAAAATACAAGTTCTAACAAAGGTGTTTGTTACAGTGTTTGTTGAACTATCCAAGTTATTTTTTATCTATCGTCATAGTACCTGAGCTCACAAACAGAATGGATTTTATCCACACAATGCCCCTGGAAAATAAGGCAGTATTTGCCCCCTTTTAAAGGAAATGGAGGCACAGGTTAGGGTAAACGACTTGCCTGACGTCACAGAGGAAGCCTGTAAATTAGGAACTGAACCTAGGTCTCCTGACGCCCCGTCCAGTTCCCAGATCACCAGACTAAACAAGCCTTTCTACCGTTATGTTTGAAGTCACATAAAGAAGCATAACTTCAGTAAAAACTTATCTGAAACCCCAATCTCTGACTGCAGCTTATTGTCCAAATTTTAGAAAACTTTACCTATTCATACATTATAAAGTAAAACTTGCTAATTCATCCATTAAGGGCCTGATTCAGTATTCTTTGCACTGAGAATTTCCACTGACTAAGTGGAGTTTTGAGTATGCAAGACTGATCCCTAAAATTACAATTAAGATCATAAGGGATGTAAATAATGAGAAGCCAGCTGTCAACACACTGTAGTTTATCTAGTTCACTGTTCAGCATAACAAAGAATTATTACTGAGACTAATGCGGAAGTCAAGAAATGAATACTTAACGAGCCTGAATCTATTTCAGAGATCTGTTTCTCTTATTAACTACATTTTAGAATGATAGTATAAATGCTTGCAACAGTTTCATAAGAGAAAAATTTGCATCTTTATTATCCCTTTTACAATTTTGTTGTTGTAAACTTCCTTCACATTTACTTTTGGTAATAAGCAAAACAGACTAATAGAAATTAGTTAGTCATTTATTTCAGAGTTAAACCAGTGATTCGTTGCATCTTGTAATCCTGCATAAATTATATTTAGTTTAAAATTGATTGCATGTGATACAAACAGACTCAAAACATCCTCTGAAATGGGTAAACAACTGTTGAAAATGACAGTGAAAAGTGAGGTACCTTGCATGCTGTTCTGATGTTTCATATTTATTCCTTCTCCACACACACTAGCTATAAAATTGGCTGAAGTAGGTGGTAAACTGAATCTCTGTTAACGAACAGAAAAGAAAACATGTTAAAGGACTTTGCTGCACAAACAAAAGTAAAATATTTCAAAATTAAATTCAGTACTCCTACTACTATGGAAATTCTGACACTTTATCTTCCCCCATGCCAAATTTGCCACTAGTGTAATTCCACTGAAGTCAAAGGAGGGTAAGTATACAAGACTAACTTAAGTTAGAGACAGCGGTGTCCTCAGGGGACATTGAAAAAATTCAATGCAATTTTTTGTGTTAAAGTGAGTATGATTTGCAACTAACTTCTTGAGAAACTGTTCATTACATGATGCTCCATAAATTCACAATCTGCAGACTATATTCTTAAGTAAAATGCTGTTAATTGTTACAGCAGTAAGAGTTAAGCCACAAGCAGCTGTGAAAACTAAAGTGACCTTTATTACAAAAATATTATCATGATTAGCTTTGCAGCTGCCTGATTGCACCCTATCTTCCTGTCACAAGCTTCCACCTCCGTTCCAGCTGGACCACCCCTTTCTCTCTACTGCCGAGGAATACTGCTTCTCATTATTCACTTATTACTTCTCCCATCATTTATAGAGAACAATACATTTTCAAGGGAAATGATTCACAATGATTTAGCTGAATAATACAGGACTCTCTTGTAGCTACTCAATTATCATATTATAGCCTTGACTTTCCAGAGGCAATCAGGCTCAATGCAGCATCTCATTGGCAGAAGCAGAACTGATAGTTCCTTGTTCCTGAAAAGTTAGGAAACTGCTCTAAATTAGAAACATATGTTTGCTGTAGCTAAGGGAGAATTTCCTAAGATTTTACTGATTCAAAGCACACTGTTAAAATAAATAAGATATATAAAGGGGATTAAATGTAGCTGGGCAAATTAAAAGAACTTTACTACATTCTGCCCCAGCAATAATCTCTTCAAGGAACAAGAGGAATTCTTACCATAAAACACAGCATGGTCTGCAAACACTAAGGACTAGATCATTAGCTGGTGAACCTCTGCCAACTGATACCCGCTGAGAACAAGTCCTAAGTCTATTGAGATATATTTATTTATAACATCCTCACCCTCTTGAAGATACAAAAATATTATACATGTAGTGTGGAACTGTTGAGGTATTTTATTTCACATTTTATTACTTCAAAAACTGGAAATCTTTAATCACTCTGCTTCTAACATCAGAGCTTGGTCCTTTATCCTGGGCTAACAGCAGGTAAGAAGGGAGGGATTCTCTCATATTGCCCCTTGGGATTCAGAGATGTCCACTTCCCATTGGGAGGAGAATAATTTCACTGTAGCAGTTAAACCACTGGGGTATTGTTGGCTGAAAAAGCTTACTTGGTAGAAACACAGTTTGTGGACTTACATGTTGAAATGCCCTTCTGAGATGTTTGAACTGCAAATAGAACTTGTAGAAATAGAGCTGGCTCACTTCCTGCAGAACAATAACCACAACCTTAGCCAGGTGTCTTTGGTGATAAATACGGCACCAGCTACATTAGAAAACAAAGCAATACAGTTATCAATACTTTAAAATTAAACAAACATAGGACCAGTTCTGTTCCCAAGTAAGTAAAGCTCCCACTGACTTCAGTAAGAACAGAATCTAGCCCTTTATCTTACATATTGGTCCATATAAGCACATCATCATGTAAACAATGTAAATGGGGAAGATAGAGCTCTGAGCTTTTGGGGCTGTCTGTTTGTTTGTTTGTTTGAGGGAAGCCTGGCTGTTTAAAAATACCCAGAGCTCCGCGAACCAGCTGAGCAGTGGGGAACAGCAGAGCAGCACACAGCAGGAGTTTGCCTGGGAGTTCGCTTGGAGTGAGCCCAGTGAGGCTTACATCTTGCCAACTTCTCTGAGGAAGCTCATAGTAGGAAGGTGATATGGAAGGGGGGGGTTCAGCTATTGTGACCTGCACTGCATGTGCCATGTTTGTCTTTCTTCCACAGGACAGAAGCGACTTTGTCTGTACAAAGCGCAAGCTAGTATCCATATTGGAAGAGAAGATCGAAGGTCTGGAGCTACAGATATCGACCCTGCATTGCATATGAGAATCTGAGGATTTTCTGGATAAAACTCAGGATATGCTTCTACGGGCACAAAGCTCTAAAGATTTAGAGCAGGTTGCACAGCGGAGCCAAGAGGCCAGTGAGCAAGCTCGGCAATATGTGACCTCCAGAAGAAGAAGGGGGAATGTCCGGGTACAGCAATGCGGACACAGGTAAGTAACCGTTTTCATGTTCTCTCCACAGGTACCATTGCGGAGAGTGGACCAGATGATACATCTGGGGGGAGAAAGCAGAAGGAGACTCCGCTGGTTGGAAGGCATGAGATGCGCTGTCCTGAAGTTGGGGGTTCCACGACCACCACTCCCAAGAGAAGGAGGCGGGTGGTGGTGGTTGGGAACTCTCTCCTCAGGGGGACTGAGTCATCTATCTGCCGCCCTGACCGGGAAAACACAGAAGTCTGCTGCTTGCCAGGGGCTAAGATTTGCGATGTGACTGAGAGACTGCCGAGACTCATCAAGCCCTCGGATCGCTACCCCTTCCTGCTTCTCCACGTGGGCACCAATGATACTGCCAAGAATGACCTTGAGCGGATCACTGCGGACTACGTGGCTCTGGGAAGAAGGATAAAGGAGTTTTGAGGCGCAAGTGGTGTTCTCATCCATCCTCCCCGTGGAAGGAAAAGGTTGGGGTAGGGATCGTCGAATCGTGGAAGTCAACGAATGGCTACGCAGGTGGTATCGCAGAGAAGGCTTTGGATTCTTTGACCATGGGATGGTGTTCCATGAAGGAGGAGTGCTGGGCAGAGACGGGCTCCACCTAACGAAGAGAGGGAAGAGCATCTTTGCGAGCAGGCTGGCTAACCTAGTGAAGAGGGCTTTAAACTAGGTTCACAGGGGGAAGGAGACCAAATCCCTGAGGTAAGTGGGAAAGCGGGATACCGGGAGGAAGCACAGGCAGGAACGTCTGTGAGGGGAGGGCTCCTACCTCATACTGAGAATGAGGGGCGATCAGCAGGTTATCTCAAGTGCCTATATACAAATGCACAAAGCCTTGGAAACAAGCAGGGAGAACTGGAGGTCCTGGTGATGTCAAGGAATTATGACGTGATTGGAATAACAGAGACTTGGTGGGATAACTCACATGACTGGAGTACTGTCATGGATGGTTATAAACTGTTCAGGAAGGACAGGCGGGGCAGAAAAGGTGGGGGAGTAGTACTGTATGTAAGGGAGCAGTATGATTGCTCAGAGCTCCGGTATGAAACTGCAGAAAAACCTGAGTGTCTCTGGATTGAGTTTAGAAGCGTGAGCAACAAGGGTGATGTAGTGGTGGGAGTCTGCTATAGACCACCGGATCAGGGGGATGAGGCTTTCTTCCGGCAACTTGCAGAAGCTACTAGATCACACGCCCTGGTTCTCATGGGCGACTTTAATCTTCCTGATATCTGCTGGGAGAGCACTACAGCGGTGCATAGACAATCCAGGAAGTTTTTGGAAAATGTAGGGGACAATTTCCTGGTGCAAATGCTAGAGGAGCCAACTGGGGGACAGCTTTTCTTGACCTGCTGCTCACAAACCGGGAAGAATTAATGGGGGAAGCAAAAGTGGATGGGAATCTGGGAGGCAGTGACCATGAGTTGGTTGAGTTCAGGATCCTGACACAGGGAAAAAAGGTAAGCAGCAGAATATGGACCCTGGACTTCAGGAAAGCAGACTTCGACTCCCTCAGGGAACTGATGGGTAGGATCCCCTGGGGGAATAACATGAAGGGGAAAGGAGTCCAGGAGAGCTGGCTGTATTTCAAGGAATCCCTATTGAGGTTACAAGGACAAACCATCCCCATGTGTCGAAAGAATAGTAAATATGGCAGGCGACCAGCTTGGCTTACCAGTGAAATCCTTGCGGATCTTAAATATAAAAAAGAAGCTTACAAGAAGTGGAAGATTGGACAAATGACCAGGGAAGAGTATAAAAATATTGCTCGGGCATGTAGGAATGAAATCAGGAGGGCCAAATCACACCTGGAGCTGCAGCTAGCAAGAGATGTTAAGAGTAACAAGAAGGGGTTCTTCAGATATGTTGGCAACAAGAAGAAAGCCAAGGAAAGTATGGGCCCCTTACTGAATGAGGGAGGCAACCTAGTGACAGAGGATGTGGAAAAAGCTAATGTACTCAATGCCTTTTTTGCCTCCGTCTTCACGAACAAGGTCAGCTCCCAGACTGCTGCGCTGGGCATCACAGCATGGGGAGTAGGTGGCCAGCCCTCTGTGGAAAAAGAAGTGGTTAGGGACTATTTAGAAAAGCTGGACGTGCACAAGTCCATGGGGCCGGACGCGTTGCATTGGAGAGTGCTAAAGGAATTGGCGGCTGTGATTGCAGAGCCATTGGCCATTATCTCTGAAAACTCATGGCGAACAGGGGAAGTCCCGGATGACTGGAAAAAGGCTAATGTAGTGCCAATCTTTAAAAAAGGGAAGAAGGAGGATCCTGGGAACTACAGGCCAGTCAGTCTCACCTCAGTGCCCGGAAAAATCATGGAGCAGGTCCTCAAGGAATCAATCCTGAAGCACTTACACGAGAGGAAAGTGATCAAGAACAGTCAGCATGGATTCACCAAGGGAAGGTCATGCCTGACTAATCTAATCGCCTTCTATGATGAGATTACTGGCTCTGTGGATGAAGGGAAAGCAGTGGATGTATTGTTTCTTGACTTTAGCAAAGCTATTGACATGGTCTCCAACAGTATTCTTGTGAGCAAGTTAAAGAAGTATGGGCTGGATGAATGCACTATAAGGTGGGTAGAAAGTTGGCTAGATTGTCGGGCTCAACGGGTAGTGATCAATGGCTCCATGTCTAGTTGGCAGCCGGTATCAAGTGGAGTGCCCCAAAGGTCAGTCCTGGGGCCGGTTTTGTTCAATATCTTCATAAATGATCTGGAGGATGGTGTGGATTGCACTCTCAGCAAATTTGCGGATGATACTAAACTAGGAGGAGTGGTAGATACGCTGGAGGGCAGGATAGGATACAGAGGGACCTAGACAAATTGGAGGATTGGGCCAAAAGAAATCTGATGAGGTTCAACAAGGATAAGTGCAGGGTCCTGCACTTAGGACAGAAGAACCCAATGCACCGCTACAGACTAGGGAACGAATGGCTAGGCAGCAGTTCTGTGGAAAAGGACCTAGGGGTGACAGTGGACGAGAAGCTGGATATGAGTCAACAGTGTGCCCTTGTTGCCAAGAAGGCCAATGGCATTTTGGGATGTATAAGTAGGGGTATAGCCAGCAGATCGAGGGACGTGATCGTTCCCCTCTATTCGACGTTGGTGAGGCCTCATCTGGAGTACTGTGTCTAGTTTTGGGCCCCACACTACAAGAAGGATGTGGATAAATTGGAGAGAGTCCAGCGAAGGGCAACAAAAATGATTAGGGGTCTGGAACACATGACTTATGAGAAGAGGCTGAGGGAACTGGGATTGTTTAGTCTGCAGAAGAGAAGAATGAGGGGGGATTTGATAGCTGCTTTCAACTACCTGAGAGGTGGTTCCAAAGAGGATGGTTCTAGACTATTCTCAGTGGTAGAAGAGGACAGGACAAGGAGTAATGGTCTCAAGTTGCAGTGTGGGAGGTTTAGGTTGGATATTAGGAAAACTTATTCTCTAGGAGGGTGGTGAAACACTGGAATGCGTTACCTAGGGAGGTGGTAGAATCTCCTTCCTTAGAGGTTTTTAAGGTCAGGCTTGACAGAGCCCTGGCTGGGATGATTTAGTTGGGGATTGGTCCTGCTTTGAGCAGGGGGTTGGATTAGATGACCTCCTGAGGTCCCTTCCAACCCTGATATTCTATGATTCTATGATAGTATTCATCTCCATAACCTGCCTCATTTACATGTTCATCAAAATGAGTACACAATCAAAATCTAGCTATGACTCATCTATATAACAGGTGGCTGATATGGTGACAATGTTGCAAAAATAATCAGAGGATATTTAAAAACAATACTTATGTGCCTTTAAGTAGGTTAGCATATGTACAGTAGCATGGGATGTGATTGTGTCCAGAATATAAACATATACTATACCTGGGTTGAGTTGCATTGTGACGTTTTCCCAAAGCTGCGTACTTTAGGAACTCATACACCTGTTCATGTCTGATTTCACAATCCTCACCAAACAACCCAGCTGACAAGCGGGATTTCTTCTCCTACAAAAAGTAAGTGCAAGCAAAGAACCATTTACATGCCCTACTAAGTAAATAATGTAGGGGTTCAGTAGCAAAATGAAGGGGATTGTATTGCAAAAGGGCATCTTAATGCTATTGGGGTGTTAGGACCAAGAACATTTAAAACATTATTTCCTATAGCTAGGTTTCCCTAAATCATTAGGCAACATTCTTCTTTCGGATCACATGATATTATTATTATTAATTACTAGTTACAGAAGCTTAGGTGCCCCAGTCAGAGACTCATCTGTCTAGCTCTGGACAAATATACAATAAAGAAACTTTCCTTGGTCAACAGAGCTCACAGTCTAAGTTAACTCAGCTATGGTATTCTGCCCTCCCTACACATCTCCCATTGCCATCAGTGGAGTTGTGCCCATGTAAACCAGGGCTAAATCTGGCCTTTCATGCAGCTTTACTTCTTTAAACCTTTCTATTCAGTTCACACTATCCTATCTGTTCTGGGCAGATGGGTTTGCTGTTTACTTGCAGAAAAAACAGCACAATCAAAGGAAAACAGCAGCAGGAAAAGTCACAGAGATCACTTTATTCGAGTCAGAATGAAGAACTCAACACACACAATTCAGTTTAGCAGTTTATGGAGCCTGCATATGTCTCCTACTTTGCTAGAAGGGAGCAAAATAAAAAAGTTTTGGCAACCTTCATAGGCAATACAACCAGTTGCAATGGAGATTGCATGATCCATTGCAATTTTATAAAATATTCTACATTATATGCTGGTAAGGGAAAGGTGCCATGGCTGCAATTGTTAAAACAAAAGGGGGCCATGGAACTATACTATATAGAGGAGAAAAGTAGCTATGGAATAGTGTGGTGAGCAATGATCATGCCTTGAATGCCTATTGAAAGTATGGAGAACTCTGCCACACACACTCACAGGACAAGGAAAATAGAAAGAGCATATAGATCCAAATATAGGAGGCACTGTGAGACTCCTGCAAGGAGCTGAGTCCCCTCAACTCACACTCACTTCAGTGGGAGTTGAGGGAGAGATCAGCACCTTGCAGGATGGGGCCTTTTTTCATCATATATAGCGTTATTCCACACACTGAAAATATTTCCCTTACCCTATATCGTGGATGCAATTCTGACACATTCTGATTGATAGTCATGACCTTATGAGTCATGACACAAAATGCCATGTGGCAAAATGTAGGTACCTTTAAGGCTTCTCTCATTACATTAACACGCCCTTTGTTAAATTGTATTTAATGATCTGCTAATATAAAATTGAGCTAGTGTACATATCGAAGTCATTTAAAATCAGATAAAAAAAGTCTAAAAGAAGGTCCCAATTTTTTTAGGTCCAAGTATTTTTACTAAGGTTATTCTTAAACACTACGACTCATAATAATAGTTTCTCATCTATCATGCGAGGTTGGACAAATATGTAATGACACTTTTAATGAACCCTAATGAAAGATCTACAAAATAGTCCAGCAGCAGTGTCCGTTAACAAAGTCTACCTGGCAACTAGCAGTATTTAGACACTTCAGTCTCTAATCAGGTGCAAATAAGAGTCAGCTCGCATGTTTGATATGCTTATAATTTCCCCAGAGTAGACATCAGACTAATTTTAACTCAGGTAGCTAATGTATTGTGCCATTATTGCTTTGGGCTGACTTGCGTCATATGACCTTGTGTTATGTTCCAGCAGATGTAAATTTACTAATGTAATCTGATGCAACGTTGCTCTAAGACGTACTTTTCTTTAGGAAGCATGTAGTTGTTCAGTGTGGATCATGTTTATTTTTATGAAACTTTCTTTAAAACATTAGTATTTTCTAGCAGAAGATTTTAAAGTGGAGATTCAAGGTTTCAGGTTTTTGCAGCAGGAACCAAATTTATTATTACAGCTACAACTAATATACAACATATACTTTATTATTATTATTATAGTTAATTCTTAGTACTGCTACTAATAAAATGCCTATACAAGGCTCTAGGTGCCCTAACAAGAAATTAGTAATACAATAAAATCTCATCAGCATTAAAATAATCATTTCAAATAGCCAGCCACCTACAGCTATCGTTTCATCATTCTACAAAACAAACCCTCAACCCTCTTCAAAAACTCATAGCTATTGAACAGCTGTGTTATTTCACAGCTGGCACAGATGTGAAAAATTACAAATCTCCCTGAAAAATGTGGAATTCAAACTTTCCACGAGTTTAGCATGTATTGTGCATGTGCTGAGAAAAGGTTGAGAGATGCAGATGTGAGTGACTAACACTGAGATGAGTTTTGGAGGCAGGCTGGGCTGAGACCTTGGCTAGAGCCACCTGGCCTACTTCTGGGTTCTCTCAAACTGAGCCTGCAGAACAGGCCATCTAAAGCAGCTAGGTGAGAAGGGAAAAGAACATGTAACATCTTAGGAGAAAAGGGATGTGACTCTTGAAAAGAAAACAGGATAGGTTTTTTTAAGGGATGAGGAGAGCTGGGTGCTTTTTTCTCCTAAATTCTTAAATCTTGTCCCTCCGCCCCCTGTGGAGGTCTCATCTGCAGGCTCATCCTGAGAGAAACCAGGCGTAGGAGACTAGAGAGGAATTATACACGCTGGACTAGTAATTGTAAAAAAGGTCTGTACAGCATCATATATAATAGCAGGGAGTTTGACTTTTGCCCCACCACTCGTGAGGAATAAAAGCAAAAATACCTCTCCAGAAGGAAGTGATCATGAATGGAATATGAGCTAATCAATATAACTATGATAAATCTCCACCTACATACATGTGTAATATAACAAATTATTGGTTACATTGATTACCTTACGTTTGTGCTGGTTTTGGCAAGTGTCTTCATCTACCTTCCTTTTCTTTTTAGTTTTCTGTGGTTCTTCCACTTCTTCATTACATTCATGGGGCCTTTTGTGTCCAATTACGCAGGCTGCCTCAGCCATTTCATTTGCAAACATTGCTTAGAACAGACTGTACCTACATTTAAAAAAATAGAAATCAGTCACACTCTTGGTAATGGGTTTTACATTTAAAAACAAATCCAGTCATAATTTCATTTGTAATATGATATGAATTTAACTGTGTGACCCAAGAACTTATTAATGCCAGCCGGAATGTCCTGATTCTGGTACGCACATTCTGGTTCACCAAAGAATATTGTGTGAAAAGCTGTAATATAGCTGTTCAATAGAGTTTTTAAATAAAAGCCAGGGTCACAATGGTCATTAAAATCATTGTGCAATGTACGTACAGCTACTAGGTAGGGAGTTATGTATATATACTGATAATATGTTCTTCGCGTCTGTATCAAGGTATGAGTCACCAGCAGAGGATTAAAAAACAGATTTATGTCAAACAAGAGACATTTATTCACTTTTCTCTCTGTCAGGATGTAAATTAAGCATTGTAAGCTAACACAATGGAAACCTATGTATATACAAAGTCAAAAAAGAGATGTGTAATCAATAGGGAAGCAGCATGCAGGAAAAATAAGCCACAGGTAGTTATCCTTTCTGCGAGTTCAGACAATGAAGTTTGGGGAGCATAAGTAAAAGGCAAAGAAGACACCCCCTTATTCTGCACCTAGGAATTAAACAGACAGTGAGTTTACATTCATGAATATGAGATCTCAGCCAATTTCTTGAAGTGCTGCCGAGGACTTTGGGGTGAGATAAACTTCTTCAGACAGGACATTAAACTGTTAGCTAAATTTAGCCTCTAGAAAGCATGTTATAATTTTGTTTGATATGTACCCATTTGTTTCCAAAATTCTCATTCACTACCCCTTGAATCTTTTGTAATAAACTTATCCTTGGTTTCACTTTATCTCAGTGCTGTAGTATTAAGTTAGGCACTGATCCTGAGCTGAATCATACAAGCTGGTGCATACACTGTTCCTTTGGGGACAGCAGACCTGGTATTTCTGTCAGTGTTCACTGGATAAGGGGCTGGGCACTACATGGGAAAGCTTCAAAGGGACTCAAGGACTGAGGAGTACTTACTATTAACCTGCTAAGCAAAATAAGGGCTAGCATGGCCCAGAGGAGAGTGCTTGGGTGGCTAACAGGCTGGTGGGTGCAGGGAGCAGACACTCAGCTAAGCACAAGCAAGTTCCCCTCACACTGAGGGTGGGGGGAAAACAAGGTAACTCACAGTCCTGGGTACCCCAAAAACCATCACAAAGTATAGCACTGTTTTAAGGATGTCTTGGTTCCCATTTAAACATTGATATTTCTTGGGTTAAGCACAACAATGGATTGGATCAGCAAGAAGCTAACTGTGCAACAGCATGATTTTCAAAACTCAATTTCATTGCACTGCTGTTACTAATGGAGAGGTTTTGTCCAGTCCATCATGACTCTTGCTTCTTCAACTTGAACAGGGTTTCTGCCGAGATTCAACCTCAGAAAGGCTGACTGGGAAAGTTTTCTCTCTGAATTGGATGAATCCATCTGTAATGTTACTCCAGCACACAAGCACCATGGAGAATTTGTCCCCCTGATGCGGAAGACTGCCCAAAAGAACACCCCAGTGGATGTTGGACATTATATGTACCTGGGCTTTCAGAAAAGACAAGTCAATAATATAAGAAATATTCAGAATGGTGAAGAAACCACTGGGCTTGGGAAAATGCTTACGAGAGAGATTAGAGAGAAGCGACACAACCGCTGGAGGGAACGGAGTGAAACAACAAACCTGTGCCATAATAGCTAAAAAGCATACGCCACCATTTGCTAGCTGAACCCTGATGGACAACAAGCAAAGCACATCGCCAGTCTCTCCCAACTAAGTGGCACACCAGCTCATCCTAAATGGGAAACCAGGCCACAAACCAAAGTGCGGAATGAAACAAGTCAAGCAGGAACTTTGCTTGCTAGGAGACAGCAAAGTCCACAATGAGCAGCTCAACTCTGAGAAGTTGACAATAGCCATGAAAACCCTGAAATGTAGAAAGAGAGTTGGACTCGATGGTATAGCTAATGAACCATTATTACTACATGCACCTCAGGACGAGAGTACAGAAATGGATGTTTGACTTTAACTCTTGGATGGAGATAATGCATATACCCAGGGTGTAGAGACAGGCCAAAGTGGTTGCAGTACTTAAACTACATAAAGACCCTCACTCTGCAAAGAGTTACCTCCCAATATCCTAACTCTGCTCAACCTACAAGCTATAGGAGCAGATGATAATGGGTAGAATAGCACCAATAGTGGACGGGTAACTGACTGAAGACTAAGCCAGTTTCTACCCATGATGTTCATGCTGCAGCCAAGTTGCAAACCTAATTCAATACATCTAAAATGGCTTCAAAATCTGCAAAATTACAAGGGCTGTGTTTGTTGAGCTATCAGCTTCTTATGACACTGGGAACTGCTATGCACTTCTACTGAATTGGCAAGAATTCTGAGAAATAACATGATAGTAGTCATCTCCTCCTTGTTCTCGAATTGATGTTCTTGTCAAGATAGATGGCAGAAAAGTCAATGGCGTACTCAACGGAGTGGATTGCCCCACGGTTCAGTGCTATCACCCTTGCTGTTAAATGTATACACAAATGACCAGCTAGAATTCCCCAACATGCAAAGATTTACTTATGCAGATGATCTTTGTATCGCCACCCAAATGGAAAGATTTGAGGATACTGAACGCATTCTAACTGTCCCCATTGAAAAATACTCTTTCACATGGTTCTTGAATGCCAACCCTAGCAAGACACAAGTGTGCACCTTTCACCCAAAACACCATCAAGCCAAACGAAAACCCCAGATATTGTGGGATGGTACAATCCTTGAGCACTATGAATATCCGGTGTATCTTGGGGTCACATCAGACCAGTTGTTCTCAACCTGTTTGCCACTGTGGACAGCATATGGAGCTCTCTGTGTTATGTGGGTAGTATTCACACAATATATATATATACTACCTATATGGCCCTGCGGTTGTCACATGGGCCGCAGTTGTGAGCTGATTGGGCTGCAAGCAGAACCACTGCATTAGGCCAAATGCTGACATTCAAAGAGCACACCAAGAAATTGAAAAAGAAAGTGAACTCTCAAAATTGTGTTCTCCAGAAACTGGCCAACATAAAATGGGGAGCTGATCCCAAAACTCTGAGCAATCTGTTTCACCCTCTATTACTCAAATGCAGAGTACTGTGCCCCAGTCTAGTTACACTCAAACCATACACACCAAATTGATACTCAACTCAATTAATCCTGTAGGATTACCACAGGAACTTTGAAACCAACTCCCAGACTGTCGCTATACTGCCTTGCAGGGACTGCACCACCATCAGTGAAGTGGGATGCCTTCAATAAAAGGGAACATGCACCTGGTTGTCTCCCCAAGACACATACTGCATGGACACATTCCACCCTGCAAGAGGCTGAAGTCCAGAAAGAGCTTTGCATCTGAAAGTCCCTTGCCCCAAAATACTACTGTGGAAGGCTACAGTGTAACAAAATGGCAGGAAATGCAGATGATCTTGGAGAATCCAGTTTCTTTAGAACAACTCCCACAGGCACTAGCCTCAAATGACAATACTGATATGCTCTAAATGGAGAGAAAGCTAGAATGGCAAAGACTGGTAACAATGTGACCAAGTGGAAGCTGAAGAATGAACCCAAATGTGATTGTTGAGAGCCTCGGCAAACACATCCTGTACTCCTGAGGAACTATTAGAGGTAAGTGACAATACCAGGTCTTGGCTGCAATTTCAGATGGAAAAGCTATGATGAGGAACTCAAACAGAAATGGTTTCTTATTCCACCTGTTTCTAAAAACCCTAACTTCTATTTAAACTCCTGTACTGACCTCTGTGACATTGGGGGAGTGATAGCTCAGTGGTTTGAGTAGTGGCCTGCTAAACCCAGGGTTGTGAGTTCAATCCTTGAGGGGGCCATTTAGGGATCTGGGGAAAAAATTGGGGATTGGTCCTGCTTTGAGCAGGGGGTTGGACTAGATGACCTCCTGAGGTCCCTTGCGATCCTGATATTCTATGATTCTATACCTTGGGGGAGCACCCTGTAAACCCCATGTTCCTCATTTATATATAACCGTGATATTGCATATAAAGCAGGACATGTGAGCTATCAGGAGAAAGGTTATGATCTGCTGAAAGTCACTGTTCTATCAAAATATGTACATCGTTAATGCATACGAAGTTATAAGAATCATGTAGTCTGGCTGTCACTAAAATATGCTGTGGATTTGGGAAGCGCCCAGATACTAGCTCTCCAGAGACAATGTCAAGGAAAGTAACCAATGTTAAACAACAGGTGTCAAACAACCATTAACAGGCATTGTCCAGCAAGGGAGCTACAATTCAATGACTCACCTGCATAAGGCCACACCAGGGGAATTGCTCAACCTTGCCTGGAGACTCAGTAATGTACACCAGACATACCTGGACTTGTGTTCTCCAAACACATGGACTAAGGCCCAAGGTATAAGACAGAACGCATTGGCCACATGCTGGGCCTTCCTTCTGCCCCCACCCATGCTGCAAGCAACAAAGACACTGAGAAGAAGACTGAAGACTCCAACAGAGGGGACTGGCCCAGGTTTAAGGAACAAACCTGTATATTAAGGACTGCAACATCCAGTGGGGTGAGAAAAGCTGCTTAATCTAGATCAGGGATCTCAAACTCAATTTATCTTAGCATCAGTCCTCAAATCCTCCCAGCAGGCCAATAATGTCACTGAAGATGGTGCGCAGAAAAGAAAGCATTTATATTGTATTTTCTATTTCGAATTTCTTATAAATAATAAAACTGTCATACAGCTTTACGCAATTCTTTGCCTGCCAGACAGTTTTTAGTGTTTGCCAGACACCTGGCAATGCATCAGTTTATTGATGTTTGGCCTCAGTGACTGAGCAGTTGAAACCTTCAGGATTGCAGCAAGGTGTGCGTCAGATAGTTGTGTTCGCTATTTTGACTTGTTTATATTCATTGTGGAAAAAAGCAACGTTGCCTCCATGACTGACTCTGCCCGGCAACTAATGATGGTATCTCTGTCCCTCTCCTCCAACCAATGGAAGCTAAGGGGGGGGCAGCACCTGCAGCGGACAGAGCAGGCAGCATGGCTGCATGCGTCTCTCCTCCGTGGGCCGCAGATGGCCTGTGGCCCGGGACTTTGAGACCCCTGATCTAGATGTTGCCCAGTGTAACAGGGTCCCAGGCTGCATCCCGGGATCCCGTCACAACCTCATACAGCATCTCAGGGTGCAGGAGCTTGTTCCTTACCTTTTAACTGGTGATGGTACTAAAATTTGCCTGTTGGGACTCCAGTCACATAACCCAGCTGCTCTTGTTTAATGACTTTCCTCCAGCTATTGCACAGAAGAGGTGAATTGCAGAAATTAGAATACATAAAAAACAATAACTCTGCTACACCATCTAGTCCAGTGGCTCTCAACCTTTCCAGACTACTGTACCCCTTTCAGGAGTCTGATTTGTCTTGTGTACCCCCATTTCACCTCATTTAAAAACTACTTGCTTACAAAATCAGACATGAACATACAAAAGTGTCACAGAACACTATTACTGAAAAATTGTTTACTTTCTCATTTTTACCAGGTAATTATAAATCAACTTGAATAGAAATACTGTACTTACATTTCAATGTATAGTATATAGAGCAGTATGAGCAAGTCATTGTCTGTATGAAATTTTAGTTTATACTTATTTCGCTAGTGCTTTTTATGTAAGCCTGTTGTAAAACTAAGCAAATATCTATATGAGTTGATGTACCCCCGGAAGACTTCTGCATACCCCCTGGGCTACATATACCCCTGGTTGAGAATCACTGATTTAGTCCACCCTCCTCCTCCTCCCAGTGCAGGACTATTTCCAGGCTTGGAAATTTTACCAGACTCCTACTGCCCAGAGGTCAAAAGATGAATGAGGTCAGAGGGCAACAGCCTGGTGAAATGCCAGCCCAATGGGTGGCAAGTTAACCTCCTGCTGGGGAAGGCTAGTGCTTTCCCTCCCCTATTCTGCCTGAGGCCCTGCCCCTCCTCCACCCTTTCCACCCCCTCTCCTCCGCTGGAGTACCAGGCAGGCGGCCCCAGCACCCACAGCGCCAGAATGCTGGGCAGAAGTGAGCACTGCCACAGCTGCCCCAAGTCCCGGCCGCAGGCCCGCCAGCCCCAGCCCGGGCCACAGGGGAATAGCAGGCACTGGAAACAGGCAGGAGGCAGTCTGGGGGTGGAGTAGGGGCAGGGCTACGCTGGGCTGTTTGGGGAGGCTCAGCCTTCTCTGGTCTGTGTGATACAGGCCACCCATACCAGCCTGCTTCAGTTTATGGGATTTCTTCTAGAGCTTTGTTCTTTGATGCCACTCAGAGGCTCCATCTTTTATATCGGCCAGTGAGTCAGAAAAACATGAAGCCTTCTCTCTCACCATCTGTATCTGGCTTCTTTCTTTGAAGCTTCCACAGCAAAGCCTCCTGGTTTCTGTGGGAAGGAAGGTTTCCATCACAGTCTCCTGGCTGCTGGGGGCACTGGGGTATTTCCACTACTCCGGCGTCATACTTTGTTTTGTTAAATTCCCTTCTCCCGTAATAGTTACAGCTGCTTCCCAAGCAGCAGCAGAATGAAACTGGGATTGTTTTAGGCAGGCTCAGGAAGAGCAGCCGTGAAACTGACTGAGGTTGTGTTAATTTTACTGAGGCACAGCGTGGCAGAGCCCTGGGCAGCAGCGGAGACACTGATACCGTCTGGCTGCAGACTCAGGAAAAGAGAACAGATTTACACCTTGGCAACAAGAATGGTTAAAACACGGCCTTTCTCCAGGGGGTGCCATGCTGGGGGGGGGTCCCCCACAATGCCCGCCCATGTGCCCCGCACGAGGAGGAGGGGATTCCCCGCGTGTCCCACTGGAGGGGGTTCCCCGGGATGCCCCCCTCCATGGCCACTGGGGAGGAAGAGGGCCTCCTACAGCTGCCCCAGGGTCTCACCCAGTTCAGCCGGTGTCGGCTGCTCGCTCAACCGCCTCCTCGGCTATCGACTCGTTCTTCCTGAGCCCCGAGCGGCGCGGCCCGGATCCCCAGGGGCGGGCAACTGCGACTTCGGAGCCAGACCGGAGCAGTGGATTCGCCGATAGCATCGATGGGGGCGCTGACGGCTCTTCTTGGGAGGCGGAGGGAGGTTTGAAATGGCCGGAAGCGCTCGTGCGGCTCCGCTCCCCTGAGCGGCCGGGGCGGGCGGCTCCTTCCCGTCGGGTGCTGAGGGCGGCGATGGCGACCAAGCAGCTGGCCCGGTGCGGACCATGCCCCAGGCTGCATTGCGGGAGGGGGGAGGTGTACAGAGAAAGGGGGGGCGAGGAAGGCGGGGGGCTGGGGGAGGAATGGAGCGTGTGTTGGAGGGGGCGGAGATGGGGGCAGGGCGGCTGGAACAATGTGTATGCTGGGGGAGCTGAGAGCCAAGCCCTGTATGTGATAGAAACCACTTCAAGCACCCCAAGCACCTGTGTGTGAAGGGAAATTAGGGGGCTGTGTGTGGAAGGGTGGGGACAGGTGAGGGGAAGGAGAGGGGTCCACTTAATTGAGCCTGATTTTTAAACACTTCTGTTTGAGAAACTTATTATGACTCGTGCCATGGGTTGAATGGGTCAAATTGTTCCCTAGGCCGATTAGACTGTAAATGGATACGGTACATTCATCACTATGACGGGCTGAGTGTGAAGAAATAAATGTAGAAACAATATACAATCAAGATTACAATGGAAGTGCATTCTCGAGACTGCCCCTAAAGATTCTTGAGATGCAGCCAACCTAGAGATGAATTGATGCTGCCATTATAGTCAGTTTTTGTGTTTGCAAATATACCCAGAAGCTTAAGTAAATGGGTGCACGTTTTTGTTTCTCAAACACATACGTTTTAGTGTACCTTGACGGAGAGAAACCCCAAGGAGATCAGCCCTTAAAAGAAAAACTCTGTACTCCAGTGTGATTAGAGATTCCATCCCCACCAACTGATGGATAGTTCATCAGTTGAAACAGTTCATCTTGTACATTATTGGGTTCAATTGTAATAGCTAATTTATTCATGATTCTCTTTCTTAAGGCAACTTGGATTAATTAGAAAAAGTTCCATAACTTCCTCAAATGGCAAGAATCACACTAGAATCAAGTCAAGTAAGTGGTATGTTTCCTTCTTAATGTAAATATTTTAATTTTATAAACAGTGATACAGATTTACAAGGTGCTTTTATGTGTTGCAGGGCAGCTGTTTGACTATTTAATTATTATTGACTTTGAGTCTACTTGTTGGAAAGATGGTAAATATCATTACAGCCAGGAAATAAGTAAGTGGAAATGTAGTAATGTCTGATAGCAGTTGCAACTAAAAAAAAGTTTGGCTTATTTAATTCAAAGTAAAATAGGAATAATTTAAGTGCAGAATTTTTCTTTTAAAAGGAAAACAGGAAAGAAGTGTCATTATTCACTTATTAAACTGTCAGAAACTGTATATCCAAACTATCAGTCTTTAGCAACTTGAAATATAGATTATTAAATGTCATGCTATGTCATGTAATACTATATATATAGCCAGTTTCATTAAAATTAGATCGGGCCATCAACTACACTGATATTAGTTTGCAAGTTAAATAATTTAATCTTGTGTTTCTATATGTAAGTGTTCTTTGATATAGTTTAATTTAACACTCTGCTAGAATGCACTTTGTTTGCTCTGAAATAACATTCATGCTCTGATATATTGAATTAAGTATTATTCAGAATTGTATATTTTATGACACATAGGAAATGGAGAAATTTTCCCTTAATATAAAATCTCTGTCTGGGCGCACATTTTGCCTTATGTATGGTATTTATGTTTGCTTAACAGTCATGTAATTTAAATCCTAATATAAACCAACTTGAATCATTTATACAAATAACTTTTTTTTAATCTAGTTGAATTTCCAGCAGTTTTGTTAAACACTTCAACTGGAGAGATTGAATCTGAATTCCACATGTACGTCCAGCCTCAGGAACATCCAATTCTTTCTGAATTTTGTACTGAACTAACTGGCATAAAGCAGGTAAAGTCTTTGTACGTACTGTACATTACAGGAGACTTATAATTTAGTTAAGAATTTTTAGGATCTTAATTTTGGAAACAGTTCTGTTTACAGCTGTTAAAAGATATTTTTTCTGACAGTCTAAAAGTGCATATATTGTTTAAACATGAGATGAGCACACTAACCGATGTTTATATGTGCCTTTTGTTCTATTCTATCAAGAATCAAGTTGATGAAGGGGTTTCTCTAAACATTTGCTTATCACAATTTTCTAAGTGGATTCAAAAGATACAAAAGGAGAAGAAAATTATTTTCAATTCAGATGTTTCAAGCCATTCTGTTTCTGAAGCAAAATCAAGTACCTTTGTTACTTGGTCAGGTAAAGAAAAGTTTTTATTTTTTTTAGTTTTTTGGGGGTTTTTTTGCTCGAATTTAGTGTTCATAAAAGTGAAACAGACTCTGGCATAGTATAGGCAGCTGTAAATGCAAACTTTGTATCACAGCTCCGCAGTGTGTCACAGTCTTAACTTCAGGCCTCAGTCCTACATCATCCCTGCTGTCTCTATGCAGAGTCTCTGGGAGCATATATTTCTGATCTGTACCCCGTTGTTGTGTGTTTATGATGATAGTATATATTGGTGGGACTAGACCAAAAAATCCATTTTATTTGTGATTATTTACCTTGAGATGCTCCCTGTGTCTTTGTTGCCAGGCTCTGAGGTTCATTCTACATTTCCTTTGCTTTATATTCACCATGGCATGTCACCATACTTCTAGGTTAAGACAATTAGCCGGGAGGTCCTTCAGAACCTATCCAAAATGATTCTTTAATCAGGTCATTGTCAAGTGACATACATCATTTGTTTTCTCTGATGCCAAATTGCAGTAATCCTAATACTTTGGACTAAAAACAAGATTAACCATTTAGTTTGTATTTCTTTCATGGGACTGCAGGACACTACTAACAGGCCAGTGTTCTGTCCTATTTATATATGATTTAAGCCAACTTTGAATCCAGTTCTTGACAGATATATTTAGTGCAGGGGTGGGCAAACTACAGCCCGGGAGCAGGGTCGGGGGCTGCTCCACACAGCTCCCGGAGGCAGTGGCATGGCCCCCCTCCGGCTCCTATGTGTAGGGGAGCCTGCACCCCAACCCCCTACCCCAACCCCCTGCTCCCACCCTCCGAACCCCTCGGTCCCAGCCCGGAGCACCCTCCTACACCCCAAATTCCTCATCCCCAGCCCCAACCCAGAGCCCGCACCCCCCAGCTGAAGCCCTAACACATACACCCTGCTCCCCAGACCGGGATACCCTGAACTCCTCAGACCCCACACCCTAAACTCCTCATTTCTGGACCTACCTCAGAGCTCTCACCCCCTCCCGCACCCCAACCCCAATTTTCTGAGCATTCATGGCCCGCCATACAATTTCTATTCCCAGATGTGGCCCTCGGGCCAAAAAATTTGCTTACCCCTGATTTAGTGCCTTCAATTACTTGGCCAATCAGTTCCCCATATAAGGAAAACAAAGCATTCTGCCTACAGTGGTTATTTTATAAACAATTGTGGTTAGTTTATCTTGCTGATCTATTAAGTGTTTTTATCAATTCTAGTTTATTCAGATTTGATCAATACACATACTCAGTAATCATGAAAATAAAGAGTGAAAAGTTTGTTGTTCTCTTGTGCAGACTGGGATCTGGGAGTTTGTTTGCAGTATGAGTGCAAAAGGAAGCAGCTGCGAAAACCTGATATTTTAAACTCCTGGATTGATCTCAGAGCAACATACAAGGTGAGAAAATCAATAGATAATATGGGTAAAAATGTTTCACCTACATCTCAAAGGATGTATCCTTCAGAACTATACACATTTTAATTCTAGAAGGCTTGATTTTACAGACAAAACCTGGTAATAATCTGTATCGCTTGTTATACTGTCAGTAGGCCTATGAGAAATTTTCCAGCTGTTTTGACTTTCCTGCTGTCTCTTGCTCTTCCTGCTTTCTTCCCTTCCTGGTCTGTCATGCTTCCATTACTGCTTTCCCTCCTTGGCTAAAACGCAGTAAGCTTCCTCTGCTTAGATAGCACTTCTGAATCTGGCACAAGAATTGGGGTTTTCCCAGTTAGTGCATTCTAAACAGCATGACTGGTATTGTAAAAATGAATGACGATAGGATACTCTTGACTGGTCTAAAATTATTTGAATAGAGTCACTTTTCATTTACCATAGCAAAATACATATTCTGTGTTTCTCAGCAAACAAGAAATATTAGGTGTTTTTTGGAATACTTTCTCTGTGTTCCATTTAAAAGGAATTTACACCACATACTACAATTTAAATGAACAGACTGATGCAATTTATAGTTGTATTCCCAATAGGCTATTCAGTTACTTCTGTCTTAGATGCAAACTGTACATATGTAACTGAAGAATTTGCCAGGGTAAGGCAGCAACAGGGAATTGGTTTATAAAGTATAACATTTTAGAATTTTTTTTTTTCTTAGCTCTTTTACACTAGAAAGCCAAAAGGGCTAAATGGTGCTTTACAGGATCTGGGGATAGAATTTGCTGGACGGGAACATTCTGGTGAGTACAACATGACAGTTCTTGTTAGAAAATTGCTTCATGAAGCTAATCAAAATACAGCAATTATAATGCTAATTATTTCCATGTTATATAATGTTCGGCATTACAAAAAAATTTGAATAAGAGGAACTGGATGATTCACGACACTGGGTTTTTCATTTCTAAGATCTGATTCTGCAAAGTCTCCAGGCACAGAACTCTCACTGAAGTCCATCACAGTGCTTTGTGTAGAGGACTTGCAAGATTGGGCTCTAAGTTACTAGTGCAAAAAAGGACCAAAAGTTGGTGCCATGTGGTAGCTGTTAATTCACATCACAAAAACTATTAGCATTGTTTGATGATCATGATAAATGGCTCAGTAGAGAGAGCCCCAGAGTTTTGAAGAATCATGGAAGTTTCCACCCACACAGATTGTAACTTTCATAGTGTGATGTAGAGGAGCTTGAACTGCCACAGCCCATCCTGTACCTGTACTGTGAATTAATATTTTTCAGTGTTGTATGTATCCCTTTTAAAAAGCACTAAATTCTCTTAACTCTCCCCTAAGTAAGTCATTAGGCCACTTATAATTACTATTGACAGTAGTATATTAAAATTACAAAGAGTTTATGATAATGTCTTCTGAAGGGTTGGATGATTCTCGGAATACTGCCCGTCTTGCTTGGAGAATGATCTGTGATGGATGTCTGATGAAAATTACTAAATCTTTGGATAAGGTTAGTGACTTCTTCATATCTTCCTTTCTTCTTGCCTCAAGTCCCAGAATGCAGACAAAAAGTGAATTCACTGAAAAAACAAAACAAACACTTTTAGACTTGAATTTGAGTTAAAGCATCTTTAGCAGACTCTCTCATTTGTCTCATACATTGATTTCTAAAACCTGTTGACACCCAATTTTCAAAATCTTGGATTTGCTTATGGAATCCCTAGGTACATCCAAAGAAGAATTCAGTGTCCAGATCTTTGAATGTGAACCCCATTGAAGAGAATCCATTGGGAAGTAATGATGGTGCTGAAACTTCAGATAAAGATAGAATTTGCAATAGCAGCTGTCTAGCTGAGACTGAACACAGTAAAATTGATAAAATGGTTATAAAGTCCAATGTAAAGGGAAAAGACCAGCAAGAGTCCAGTTCTACAAGTTCCTCTGCAAATGTCCATGTTGGGTCTAGAAGCAGTACAAAGATTGATGAATGTGGTCAAACCCAAAGCTGCTTACCTCCACATATTGGCAGACTTCCTGTTCCCTTTGGACAGCTACAGGCTTCTCATTGTAATTTACTGACGGGCATCCAGAATGGATTAAATAACGGACATCTTATTTCTACTTCCAAGTACAGCTCTTCAGTACTTGGTTCAGGGCTAGTGCTTGTCTCCACTACTATTTCCTCTGTTAATATCTCTAATGTAGATGTAAGTACTAGTTCTGACTGTTTATCTATGTTGGCTGATTGGGAAGATGTAGCTTTAATACCAGAATCACAGCATGAAGAAAATACAGACTCTGTGAAGCTTAAAGATGACCCAAATACAGAGATTTCATCAGTCCTTGGAGAAGTGATGGTTCTGAAAGAACCAGCTATGATGAATTCAGACTTTGAACGTTTGGGGCAATTGGAGGCTTCTAAGTCTATTGTGTACAAAAGTCCTAATACTACTATCTATGATGTAGGAATAGCCCAAAGGCAAGCTTTAAATTGTTCTGCTTTTAAGTTACCATCTGTGAAGGTAAATGCTACTTTATCAAGTACAGTGTTAACTGGAAATCATTCCACCCCTTTCCCTCAGACTCCTAAAAGGAAACCATCTAGTCCAAAAACTTTACCTCCATCAAAAAAACATTCATTCACTGTGCATGAAGATGAAGCTGCATCTTCTGATCAGCCCCTATCTTTGAGAAATTCAAGTTCATACAAAGTTCCTACTGTTCTCTTAAACTCCACAGTCAGCCTGAACCAATCTTTAAAAGCTGTGAAAAGTGACAAACTGACTCCACCCTTATGTAACTGTGGTCGAAGGGCTAAAAGACTAAATGTGTCCAGTGCTGGTCCAAATCATGGCAAAGTATTCTATAGCTGTCCTGCTGGAAAACATGAAAGGAAGAAGAGAGGCTGTGGATATTTCAAGTGGGAGCATGTACTTCTAAAGGAAAAATCCACAAACACTATTTCTACTCTTTCCACTACTGCAGCTGGTTTAACATCTCCTAGAATAAACTCAGATTTTTCAGGAAATTCTCACAGGAAATATCCGGGTCTCAGACCTACTATGAGAACTTGAATGTTAATTAATTTTTTGTCCAACTCTTAACATATGCTAAGTGGTCACTGATACTACGAAAAAAGATAAGTAAATGATGCCACAGATTTCAATTTTATGAGGATTGGGCATAAGTGACATTGCTGGGCTTACTTCAGATCAAAATAGAACTAGTGAAGCATAAGTGGAGACAGTCAGACATTAATAACTTGAGAAAATTTGAGGAGGTGAGCGTGACTAACATGGAAGTATAAGCAGCTGGTATCCCAAGTTTTAATATTTTTATTCTCTTATCAGGTATTTTAGATTTTTTTTTTACCAGCCCAATCCTTAAATATCAGTGTTAGTGATACAAATTTTGTTTGTGACTACCTTTTTCTAAAAATACACCTCTATATAACTAACTCTTTACAATGTATGCGTATGTCTTTAACACTTTCTGTCTAAGAAATGATACTTGAAGCAGTAATGATGCTTTTAAAATGATTTTATACAGTCTTTATTACTGAAATGAAATAAAGATAAATGTAAATTCCTGTGACATTTTGAGTATATAAACTTAAAAGTACCATAGCAAAAATGTTAACCCTTCAATTGATGTAACATTTATTTTTCTATCAGTCTATCTCTATTCTCACACCATGCTCATTACCACAGTATATGGGACAGTCAAATGTTGTGTCAAGGCAGATATTTATATACCTGTACTTCATTTAATAACAGAGACTACCTTGTAAATCCACCCACTTTCACTAAATGAATACTTATATTCCAGGATAATCATAAGTGAAAACTCAATTTTGGGAAAATTTTCCTACCCTAAAAGGGAATTTTAGGGAAAATATTTTTACATATCCATTCCAACCACTGCTTGCTGTGAACATAAATATGAATGCTGAGAAGCAAAAGCATAAGTCATTGACTTGAAAATGTATACGTAAGCCCTAGATTACCAATTTACCAGGGTTAGGGGTACATTAAAAATCTATGATAGAAAGAGAAATGGTTGTAGTAGAAAGGATTAACCAAAAATCATCCTAGAGCTGTGAACCAGGAGTATGCAAGCAGTGAGTAGAGATGCTCATTGAATGTGTATTATTTAAAACTAACAGATACAGAAAACTGCTTATGCAGGTTAATTTTCTTTACAACATTTTTCATTTATAAATATATTAACACTTAAACTGAGGAAAGCCTTGCACCACACTTGATTGCCCACAACACAGGAGGAACTGAAAGCAAGCAAGTACACTCCAATTTGTTTGCTCCAGGAGCTTGGACGTGAACGCTGTTGAATAACTAAGCTGGAAGAGCATCTTGGATATTGAAATGCACAAGAACACATGAACTTTGCTATTAAATTCTTATATCCAACCACTACTACAGTAGTAATTTTTAAACAGGAGTAGGGTTTATTTGGGCCAGGCATGCAGTCATGGATCCTGGTTCATCCTGTCAGAACTTAACAACATGTTTAGTGACCTGGTCTTGAAATGTGGACTATCTTGAATAGCAAGTTTCAGTGTTTAATAAACACTTTGAGTTGGACGATGCCATAGAAATAAAAAGTGGTGTTTTTGTTTTTGCATGTTTATTCCTCAGCGTGCTTTTCTAGTTAATAGCTAGTTCATAGTAGTGCTAAGGTTTGACTTTTGGAAACAGATGGGTTTGGGGCTTACTACTATGTAAACTGTTCTTTCCTGTGTGTTTTTATAACTAGACAATTAGAGTTAGTTAAAAAAACTTGTTTTGTTATTCTATGATGGGGTAGGCAACCTATGGCACACGTGCTGATTTTCAGTGGCACTCACACTGCCCATGTCCCAGCCATTGGTCCGGGGGGCTCCGCTGCCGGCCTGGGGTTCCATCCGCCGGCACCGCTCAGCCCTCTGCCAGTGCCGGCCACTGGTCTAGGGGGCTCTGCTGCTGGCCTGGGGCTCTGCAGCCGCCCCCAGCTGTGGCCCTATGTCCCTAGTCTGGGTCAGTGAGGGGTGCAGACAGGGCCAAGAAGGGACGCAGCTCAGCATGGATCTCATGGATTCTTATACTGGCACGTGAAACCTTAAATTAGAGTGAATAAATGAAGACTCGGCACACCACTTCTGAAAGGTTGCCGACCCCTTGTTCTATGACAAAGTGCTTTTAGACATTTTATGCCTAGAACAAATGGGAAAGGAAAGCTCACCTAGGATCTAACCCTGCATTGCTTGCATAGCCAAAATTTTCACTAAAGTCAGTAAAGTTTTAGTTGTGCATACAATGCACGATGATGCTCTCAATTTGTAACGTATATAATAGGTCAAGAGAACAAAAAATTGCACCATATATCAGCAATATATAATATTTTTGGAAGAACAAATTATGAAAAATAAACGCTAGATAATTCTAAGCTTTTCCCCACTCCTGCTTGTGCAATTCATTTCTTCTTATCTTCCCACTGACTGTCTTTGGCAGCTGTTGAACAAACTCCACCTATTGGAAAAGAGAAGAAATTACAACTAATATAATACAGTATATAGTAGATAATCTGCTCTATGTGTGTACAATATTTGCTGTCTTGTACAGACATGGAAGACATTAAATTGATCCAGTTATGGAAAAGGAAGATTTTTCCATGGGATCTATTGTAAGGCGTTTAAATGGATAAAAGTACCAGCAACGGAAAGTTTAGCAAAGGAAAAATAGATTCTTTTTGGATAAGCGATTCTTTTTGGATTATAAAAAATCTTTGACTTTATCTTTTAAAAATCTGTTGTAGGCCCATCACTATGAGAAATAAATTGATGTTCATGATGTACTGAAACTTTAGTGTCAAACTTAAAGATTCTGTTCCTCAGTTTCTCAAAGTCATATTCTTTACGCTGGAAATATGTTTCTGGATGGTTCTCCACCATAAGAAAATGTATAGTTTGCATAAAATTATTATTTTGAAGAAATTCCAAAACTGGATTAACAGTTGGTAGACTTTATAGTTATAAAACATCAACCAGTTATATTTCAATGCATCTTGAAATAATGAAATAATTAGTTTATCCATTTTTCTGAAACTCTTACTATAAATGTTCCTCATTTAGTAATTTGCTCTTTGAGGGGCAACTCTTGTTCCCTGTACCCAGCCAGAATAACTAAACTTTGTGTTGGGAAGCGCTTTAGGACAGGAGCTTCTTCTAGCCACTGCAAGTCACTGAGTGTCAGTGTGGCATTCTGTAGCTTGCTTTTCTGCCTCAGGTTTTCTGCCTCAGTAACCTCAGCAGCTTTTCTGCCCTCCTTATCCTGAGGGTGATCTGTGTTTGGGGAGTCCATATTACGACAAATCACTCAATGCCACCACCCAGGAGTCTTTGCAAATCTGTGTGGGCTTTTAGTGTTCTGCCCTTTCCATTGCAGCAGAAATGCTAAAGGATAAGCCTTCTGCACCCTGCAGGAAAAGTAAGATTCGTTCAGTGCAAACATCAAAATACATGCATGTGGGCTGAATGGATTAGAGGATTAATATGAATGGCAAATATTCCCCCAGAGCCTATTATAGACACTCTAGAGTCTGCAGCACAGGGTTTCTCTGCACTATTTCTATACCATAGAATCAAACTTAACATTGCTATAAATTCTTTAATATAAAGTGGAGACAGGTAGAGCTATGAAATTCAACAAACATATTTGCTATTGACCTACTATTAAATGTAGCGGAGAGGACAAAGAGTGAGGATTTCTATTTAAAATATCCATTGGCCCTTACAGTAGAGCAAAAATGAAACCCTGTGAGTCTGGAGAAGACAAAAGGATAATTTTAAGAGAACCTCTTTAAGATAGGAATGCTGTCATTTTGAGGCAACACTGGAACTACAGCTCCCAAGTGAGTGTGTATTTTTTCAGGGTTCTGTGTCCTACTGCTCTCCCTTCCCCTTGTCTCCTGTGCATTTTTCTTGGTTTCTATACTATCCTCGTCACTCTGGTATATGAACATCTACAAAGGGCATATCATATGTTTGCTAAAAATACACGCTGAAAATGTGAGCTGTTAGAATAATTCTGTTTACCCACGTGTCCTCTGTTAGAGTCTTATGATTAATCATGGCAGAATTTGATTTGTATTTTTTATAATTTTGATGGATCAATGCTTAGTTTTAAGCATTTTTTCAATGTTTATCAATTTCAGTTTTCACAGGGCACAAGTATTGGTTTTAAGCTTTTTATTTTTATTTTTACATTTTTCACAGCTGTGGGAAATTATGGGGGGATTGGACAATAATTATTCAATGATAGTAGATGTTGAGATTCAAAAAGTTAAAGCTTTATAACTGTTAAAAACAAACTGTCAATATCACATGTCGAAATATACAAAGTAAATATCCTTAAATCAAACTCATTCTCAAGCAGCATTTTTCTTTCTTTGCTTGTCTTTAAATTTAGATTGTTTTCAATGGAAATGTTTTTTGTTTGGTTTATGTGTATGGTGAAATCAATGTTTACTGACATTTATCCATAGAAATCTAAACCTCTCAAGCCTGCTTATGATTTGTATGGTGTGTGTGTGTGTGTTGGGGGGTATAATAAAGCTTTTATACATGGAAGTTCTCTTATGCCAATTGTTGACTAAATGTAATTTATCTAAAATACTTATGGTTAAGCACTTACCTTTCTAGGATACTTGTAAGGGGCAGTGACCTTCTTAACATGGTCCTGTAGCTCTTTAATCAGTTTTTCTGGATCATGTGAAACATAGTCAGATGCCAAAACAACAAAGGCTTTCACTACCTTAAAAGATTAAATGTTGATGAAACAAAATGCACATAATACAGTACAAGGTCTTAATGTTTAACAAAATTCACTTGCTGACAAATTACAAAGTAACTAATTTACGGTGCAGGTTCAAAAAACTTCACCAAGTTAAGTCCAGCAGCTGCTTATATGTGTAATATGCAGGAAGTGGGGTAAATTGCAGCTATCCTTCTCTTTAATTTGCAATTTCAACCTATAGGAGCTACCAGTCCCAGTATGAAAAACTACTTAAGCAGTATGGCTGCTCAAATGAAGATATGGCATGTTGAAATGTGGGGCCTCTGTGGGCTGCACTTCCATATTCATTGTAGCGAACATCGCAGTCACTTTGCAATGCAGCGGTGGCCCCACTTCAGCCACCCCTATGTTTAGATGAACATTAAGAATTTGCTGAGGGCTTTGCTGTGAATGGAATGTTTCAACAATTGTTTGGAGTAGCCAGCTGCCTTGGGATTCTGTTTAAGGCTTTTTTAAAATACATATTTCTATAAAAAATCCAAGCACATAAGATATCTTAAGTCCTTTACCTCTCCTCTGATGGGATCTGGGCTGCTGACAACAGCTGATTCTACTACTGCTGGGTGCTCTATCAGTGCACTTTCGACTTCAAATGGTCCAATACGATATCTTTGAAATGAAGAACAGTCTTTTATTGTTATACATTTATTAGTTAGTGAAGTGCCAACTGTGTGTTGGCATCATCTGCATTATTTGAGTCCTAACGTAATGAATGCACATGTAAATTGTTACCCAGCAGAATTGATGACATCATCAGCTCTTCCAACAAACCAGAAGTATCCATCTTCATCTACAATCCCCCTGTCCCCAGTGACATAGAAGTTCCCTTGTAACATTGAGTCAGTTCTCTCTGGATCATCCTAGTAAACATTAAATTGTATTTGACAGACATTAACCTTCCTGCAAATAAAAAATTATACTCTAATGTATGCAAGAAACTGATCTCATTTCATTCCAGCATTTAATTTATATTACAACATAATTTAGCATGCAAAAATTCAGCCTTGCTGAGTAGTCCATATCATAGTGATATGTATTAAAATACCAGCAGATATGAACAACGTGACTGGAAAACATTTTTTTCAAACATTGTTCATATTCATAATTGTGGATTGACTACAAAGCCCATAATGCATGAAATAAACACAGCAAAACTCAACAGATGTGGAGAATATATAATTGTTGGGGTTATGTCTTTAACTGGGTTTTAGACTTGTGTTTTTAATCATAATGAACTACTCAAAATGTGCATCTTGGCCCACCATATTAGGAACCTTTGAAGATTATGGGCTGAGATGTCTATGTTATGTAGTATTAAGTTTATTTGGGGGAAGATTTCCTAGCTCTTGTTTTCCTTTTTGTCTCTGCTCCTCCCTGCCTCCTCACCCCCCAGTTGTCAAAAAAAGATGTGTTTTGGGTTGACCAATCCTGACTAATAAAGGGGATGTATGTAGTTCCTTCTACAGCTAACTAAACTGACTCCTGGATTGGCTGGAGGGGATAATTAAACATTGATATTTCCTGCCCCTCCCTCATTGCACTGTTGGGATGGCCTGGTCACAGCTGGTTTTAATAAATGAAAAGACTTGTTAGCTTTAATTTAGTCTACAACAGTAGTAAAGAGGAAGTACATGTACATTGCTTCTTATCTAGTATTACTTTCCTTTCAACCATATAATGTATCATATTCATTTTTTCCAGAGAGCAGGCCCTGTTAGTGTGACAGCCTTCACCTTTGCAGCACCTGCCATCTGTAACAGCCTTTCCATAGCTTTTCACTTCAGTGAAAATCTGGTCTGAAAACAAATCTCCCTTGCCAATTCATCTTAGTTTCCCTCTTGTAGCCTGACCCAAAGTTGGGTATATATAATTGTAACTTGAGGATTAACAGGTTTTTGTCCCAAGATCAGGACCAGTAATTATTATATAATTTGGGAACCCCGATGTACACAGGTGCAACACTTACACCAAAGGAACTTTTTATATATATTTACAAATATATAGTTTATTAATAATTTAGCAAAGTTATATTCACACTTAAACTTAACAAGGCAAATAGAGATAATACAGAAAGTATATTTGGACGGCCACACTTATACCCTGGAATGTTAACCATTATTTTTTTATTACCGTTATTGTTTTTATTTTCCCCGGTGGTCATTATTTTGCCCCTCCCGCCCCCCGAGGTTTACATTTTTTCAGCCTATTTGCTGCCCCTGGGATGTTACTTTTATAGTAGGTTATGCTGACGCTGCCATGACCAATGCATAGTTAATAAAGGTTTTTATTTGTATTTTCTCCCCTTAAGGTGTCCGTTTTTTATAGGTTGGTATATGTATAATGTTCCCCTGTTAGCATGCACATCTATTTGCTGTCATGGCACCTTTGTGGTCGGAGGTTCTGTCTGGAACCTTTCGGATGCTGGTGTCAGCTATGTTCTGTGGGTGGCTAATGTCAGTATTTTGAACAAAATTCCCCCTCTGGCATACTACTTTCAGTTCCCTATAACTTATAAGTTACTTAAGTTTATTTATGCCAACGGTTACAGGTCTCAAGCCTCACACTATCTACTAAAGCCAAATCTTACAAAATAAAAGCCTGTAGGTTCCTTGCATTACTACTAAATATAATAAAGCAGAATAACAAAGCAATAAATATAATGCAGGTAGGCTGGCCCACTGGGCTATACTCTTTTGCTGCTACTTATCCCTGTAGTTGTAGTATTTAGCTTTATAAACTTGTGGGGTATAGTCTGTACTAAAGAGACTTTGCAGACACTTAGATTGTAAACTCCTTGAGGCGGGGATCAACATTCTGTTATGTGTTAGTACGGCACCTGTGCATAATGGGGATGGAATCTCTAGGTGTTACCACAATACAAATATTAATGTCTAGTTTCAGTTGCTGAATAGTAATTGAATTTTATAATTTTTGGTTTATATATATGTATATATAAGGAATTTAACACGTGTGCAATTTAAGTTTGTGTAGTTCCTTACTATATATCGAGTGAAAAGACAAAAAGGTCTTGTAGGTCTTGCTTTGATGGCGATATCTCCTTCTTCTCCAGGAGGCAGAACATTGCCGTGTTCATCTATAATCTAAACCCCAACAAAATACACAGTGGTGTTATCTTGGTGTTTAATTTAAGGCATAATTTTCATTAAACTAATAAAATCTGCATGTTTATTTTGACATACTGAATTTAAAAAGTCAATAATAGAAGTGACTATAACCAGCAAGAGAAGCTTCCCCTCTGAAATGAAACAGAAGAATAAATTTTCATCTGAAGATTCCAAAGCACTATGCAAACATTAATTAAGCTTAGTAACACCCAACTGAGCAAAAAGGAATATAGCAATTGATCAGATGGGAAAACTGAAGTGCAGAAAGTTGCCCAACGATTTGCCTGCATTAGCAAGTCAGGAATATTCCTTTCCAATATCCTCTAACTCTTCCACTCAGACTGGTGTAAGGCAGTGGCTTTCAACCTTTCCAGACTACTGTACCCCTTTCAGGAATCTGATTTGTCTTTTGTTTACTGAAAAATTCCTTACTTTCTCATTGCTACCATATAACTATAAAATAAATCAACCGGAATATAAATGTTGTACTTACATTTCAGTGTGTGGTATATAGAGCAGTATAAACAAGTCATATGAAATTTTAGTTTGTACTGACCTTGCTAGTGCTTTTATGTAGCCTGTTGTAAAACTAGGCAAATATCTAGATGAGTTGATGTATCCACCAGAAGACCTTTGCGTACCTCCAGGGGTGCATACCCCTAGTTGAGAACCACTGGTGTAGGGAATGTAGTGCAATCACTCAGATAACATATATATAGTTCAATGTATCATCATATGCATTTTTCTAGAGAGAGTTTCTCATTCATTGTCATATCGTCCTTCTCTATGGTGTAGCTATTCAATGCAGCCTGGGTTTGTTTTTGTTTCCCCTACTGATTGGCTTATCTCCACCTGGTACCCAGCAAGAAATTTCACAAACTATCTAATGAAAATTTGTATAATGTAAGAGGAATCTGACTTTCTGGAGAGCTAAACTGAAAACAATTCAGCGGGGGGGGGAATCCTCTCTTTGACTACCCTAAACTTGCTTTGAGCCTCTCTGAGGAGAAACCAAACCTTCTTACTTAGAGAAAAAGATCCCGAGGCTTACAGATATGATGCACAATACCTTGACGTCATATGCTGGAGACGGCATTCCCATTGAACCTGGTTTAATTTTCATTCCCTTGAAAGTTCCACAAACCAGCACCTACACCAAAAGGTTTTTAAAAGTAAACTGTACAATCTCATATATTCAGTTTTTAATTTATATTTAATATACTCAACTAGTCTGGCAAACAAAATTACAATATATAGCAACCTCTCTGAGAAACAACAGTGAATGCTTCATTATAATCATACATTCACCTAGTAAACTTCTAGAAACCAAATTCTGCCCTCAGAATTGTGCTTATAGCTCCAATTGAAGGGAATGTGAGTTGTAAATGTAAATCTTTTCCCATCCGAAGCCCACTGAAGTGGGAGTTCTTCTACTGACTTAAATGGGTTTCAGAGTAGCAGCCATGTTAGTCTGTATTCTCAAAAAGAAAAGGAGTACTTGTGGCACCTTAGAGACTAACAAAGTTATTTGAGCATAAGCTTTTGTGAACTACAGCTCACTTCATCGGATGCATTCAGTGGAAAATACAGTGGGGAGATTTATATACATAGAGAACATGAAACAATGGGTGTTACCATACACACTGTAACAAGAGTGATCACTTAAGGTTCAGTGTGTATGGTAACACCCATTGTTTCATGTTCTCTGTATCTAAATCTCCCCACTGTATTTTCCACTGAATGTATCCGATGAAGTGAGCTGTAGCTCTCGAAAGCTTATGCTCAAATAGATTTGTTAGTCTCTAAGTGCCACAAGTACTCCTTTTCTTTTTGACTTAAATGGGCTGATAAAGGCCTTAGTGTTCTGGGTGACTTATTAAAATTAGATTTTTCCATCATCATTTATTATTACAATTGATTTTTCCCTATGAAAGATGACATGACTATATTATTTTTTCAAACTTATTTTCTTAGCAGTCTGAATGGAATTTACATCTGTTTTTTAAAGCATCTGACTATACCGTTTCTGTCTGGCCATAACCTTCATAGATATCCAGGCCGGTTTGCTTTTTCCACTGCTCCATCACTTCTGGGTTGATTGGCTCCCCTGCACTCACACAGTGCTGCAGGCTCTTGAATTTATAGCTTTGTATGAAAGAGTAAAAGGCTGATCAGATTTTAAAAGGGGTTAAAACTGCCACAGTAAGGAAATACATATAAAAGGCAGATTAGATTCTCTCTCTCTTCTTTTAGTAGAAATGTGTCAAAAGGAGTTGATTCTGCAGAGGAATTGAGAGTGGGGTGAAAATAATCAGATCTTAAATGACATGAGTTGCTGAGTTGGCTTATGCCGTGAAGCGTGAAGGTTTATATCCTTCCAGAACTCTTCTTTTTTTTTCTGTGTGTGTGTGTTTTAAATCCTCACTACTGTAGCTGTGGAGCCTCTCATATCCATAGCAATATAAAGTCTTTTTTTCATCTCATGGCCTCAATGATATCTTGTGGCAATGAGTTCCACAGGCTAATTGTTCACTGCATGAAAAGTAGTTCCTGTTGTTAGTTTTAATGGTCTAGTCCTGCAAGTGACACCACATGAGCAGACTCCTGTATCTATGCAGAGCCACACTCACTTCACTGGAGCTCTGTGTACGCAGACCCCTGTATCCATACACAGTTCTTCTCAAGTCAGCAGGGCTCCACGTAGGTGCAGGATCTGGGTGGAATCACTTACATGATCAGAATCTCAGTTTGCTGCCGATGCATCCGATGAAGTGAGCTGTAGCTCATGAAAGCTTATGCTCAAATAAATTGGTTAGTCTCTAAGGTGCCACAAGTACTCCTTTTCTTTTTTAGAATTGGCTAATTTACCTTTTGTCCATTCACTATTGTATACTTTTATCATGTCTCCTTTCTACAGACTATACATAAAATATTTACTGAGCCCAGTTCATTTTAATGTAATTGCATGAAGTCAAACTGAAGGTAAATTTGGCACATTGTGAAAGAATGTATGTAAAACTGCATGTTCTGTATTTTACAAGATGTTAAAGGTAAAATAGTCTTTCCTAGTCTAAGCTTTCAATAGGATTTTAAAATACAGAAGAGTCTTGCCATTCAGCCCTAATGATATTATCAAAGGCTTATTCATGCCATAGTAGCATTATCATAATCACCAATTCTTATACATTTCAGTCAAACCGATTTGATACAAACATACCCTTGTAGTTATTGTATTCCAGGAACACCAGTAATGGGGGAAAATGTTTTGATTGCCCTACCAAAGTGGTCTTCCTGTAAACTCAGACTATAAGCTTAAGATCTGATTATAAAAGTATATTTCCAATACGAAAACTCAAAAGTACTGTCAGTGCTCCTAAACTGCTTTTCAAGGTCTTATTCCATTTCACTGTAACTTGCTAAATTTGTAGGAGTTATATTATCCCCATGGCTCATACCATGGTACTCTGACTTTATTTCTAATACGTAAAATACAAGACATCGAGAAATACACAGCAAAATTTCTTTTCTGTTGTACCATTGTAAACTTGAGTAACTTAACCAAACTAAAAGCAGAATTTGGCTACTGTTTTGGTAAAATATGATGATCTAATATGATAAAATATTTTGATCGTTGTTTACCTGGTCAGATTATGCTGCACAAGCATTCGATAAGCAGTTGGAGCAGAACAGAAGGTTGTGATGGGAAATTTGGATAGAGTCTAAAGAATGTAAAATAAAAACTGTCTAAATGTTGCAACCAAAAATAACAGTGCTTCCCACAGTTATTTGACTCCCAAGGAAACCTAACTGTAAGATATTTATGTATTTACTAATGTAATAGCTGCAACCAATTTATGAAACACATGAACATAATGTTGACAAACCTTGAAAACACAGCTAGTGTTGAAGTCATAAATACTTTTTCATCTTTAAATAGCTTTTTTGTAAAAATTGAAAATTATTTTATAGTTAGCGTCACATTCCAAGCGTCCTGTCACAGAAGGGTTTGCATTCTCAAAGCATTTCCTTACCGTTACAGCTCTTATTACTCAGAAAACAATTGGAACCAGAAGTATCATCTGTAAAACATTTCCCAAATATGGATACTAGCTAGTGTTTTCCAGCCATCAGAGTAACAAAAGGATATGCAATGTTAAGGACGCTACATTAGAAGTATAGCTTCAATAAGGAGACCATAGTAGTAGGGATGTGGAATATCCCACGTGAAGTGAATGATGCTTGGCTGTTTCTCATAGCATCTAAAGTTGTATGTGCAGGATATTATAAAATATAATACCAATGCCAATTTATAAGGTTAAAAAACTCAGTTTTGTATCATCTCCACTCTTCAGTGTTGAAATATTTACAGTTCATGATTGAAATGCCATACAAGATGCTCATGTATCCACTACTGTTGTTCACTGTGTAATAGTAAAACTGCAGAGGATCCAAAAGTGCTTTACAAACTATGGTTCCAGTCCTGCAAATGCTTGTGTGTGTAAGCTTCACTTTATGACGAACAGTAAATGTTTGCAGAATCTTGCACTGTAACTAGGGCTTTTGTTTTGGAGGATTATTTATTTCATTTTTCAGGGTTTATTTTTAGCAATTTTTGAGTTTTCTGTAGATATTCAAAAATCAGGGTTTTGGCGGCTTTCTCTTTGTATATATTGTAATGAGTAATGTATATTATATACATTACTCAGAGTTAGAGCCCCATATTTTTTCAAATGCAAAATAACAAAATTTAAAAAAACAGCATATTGTACTTACTCCTATGACTTCTGTCCATGGGGCTGGGCCTAGCTCCCTGCTTTGGGCATTGCAACCTGGAGCACAGGGTCACAGCACCACTCAGGTGCTACCCATTTGCCCTTCCAATATGACAGTGGGGAGACAGGCCAAATTTGAGTGAGTGGTATTCTGACCTGGCATGTGGGATTGCAGCACTCCTCTCTCAAATTTGGCTGGCAGTCTCCCTGTCATGACGGAGGGGTGTCTGAGCCAAACCTGAGTGGCGCTGTAACCCTCTGTGCACGAGTTTGCAATGCACAGAGCAGGGAGCTGGGCCCAGGCCTGTGGGAGAAAGGCTCCTACTGCAGGGTGAGTGCAGGGTGAGTTCTCTCTGCAACACCGCTCACGGCCTCCCACCCCCTCAGGGAAATATCTGAGACCCCCAGGACCTCTCATCCCAGAGGGAGGATCCAGCCCCCCACCCCTCCCAGGACTCCCACAATAAAACAAAAGAAAAGAAAATTCCCTCCCAAAAAAATAAAATGAAAAATTATAAAAATTAAAAAGAATGTCATGGGCTCTGCTCAGTATAGCGGTATAGACCGCAATGAGTAATCTGTTTGTAATGTTCCCTAATGCACTTTAACATAGTACTGTTTCAAACGGCACTACTTTAACATGCACTAAGAAACCTTTAGTGTGCACCGGCAGGGTCTATACAGACCAATTCATCATAGAATCATAGAACTGGAAGGGACCACGAGAGGTCATCTAGTCCGGTCCCCTGCACTCAAGGCATGACTAAGTATTATCTAGACAATCCCTAACAGGTGTTTGCACAATACATAAGCGTGCTTTAGAAATCACATCCCCATAGTCCACATGACTGTTCCATATAGACAAGCCCTTAGACACAAGTAAGCATTTCCAGGGTTTTTCTGGTGTTTACTGGATAAACACCGATATCTTCTTATTTTTTTGTTTTTTAAATCGGGGGTGTTTTATCTGTGTTTATTGGTGAAAACCTCAAATCAGAAGCTCTCACTATAATGTCTGCTCAGCAAAGCACTTACGCACATGCTGACATTTGATGCCAATGTGATTCAAGCTCCTAATTGAAGGTAAACAGGTGCTTAAGCAATTTGTTGAATCAGGACCTATATAAATATATATCACTACTAAAATGTGATTGGTGACCTCTTCGGTGAAGGGCTGTAGCCAAGGAGCATGCTGTCTGCTGTACAGTGGGAGAGGTGAACATCTGGGCAAGAGCAGCAAGGGAGGAAAACCATGCTATTACGAAAATGCATTGTTCTCGTAACTTACATCTAGGACAGTGGTTGGGTCAAAACGTGGCATGCTGTGTATAAACACACATGCCCCCTGAATCCATGGTGCAAAAATGCTACTCCAAGCTGACTTTGCCCAGCCTGTGTCTGATGTATTCCAGAGTACGTCGGAGGAGGTTAAATCCAGCCAGTACCTGGTAAAGAAAAATCTGTGAACAATTCTTTTAAACAGAATAAATATAAAAATATCAGCAAAAATATTACTGGGACAAACAGTGACTGTCTTGTCTTAATTGAGATTTGTGAACAGCTGAAACCCCAAGCAAGAGTTAGCCACCAAACATGGCCACTGTGTCATTATTATAGATCAGCTTTGCATTTTTTTCATTAAAATATTGTACCAGTACAAAGGCTTATGATGTCTCAAAACAGAGCATCTTGAATTCATATTTGTGAATTTGTAGGGGATTTTGTTTAGTTTGTTTTTCAGGGGGTAAGAGTTTCTCATTTTATTTCACATTTATTTGGTGTTCTCTTATCTATGATTACTTGCCAGTCATAGTGGAATGTACTACAGTATCAATGTTATTTTCCCAAGGTAAAATATTCCACGAATCAGTACAGGCTTTGCAAAGTTCTGAGCTTTCATAAAGTTATTTTGTTTTTGTGGGAGATATTCAGTGCATTTCTCATACGCGCTGATAAACCCATGCCTTTATAAACCTTATGAAACCACAAACTTTCTCTTTTTATAAAGGTCCTTACAGATGCTTTATAAATCACCTGATCTTCTTTGAAGATCCATTAGGAGAGGTTGGTTCCCTTCTTAATAGATAGTGTTGGATTTTTTTTTTTAAGATAAGAAAAGCAACTACATACCAGTGCTCTGATTCAATCTAGCATAACTGGCTAGTGGAATTACTCAAATTAATTCTTGTCTCCTGGAACAATAATCTTGTCATGAATTAAATGAAACTTTGATATTTTCTAAGCTATTGAAACAGAAAGATATTAGTGAAGTGCTATGCTTCCTTCACTTCTGCCGTGTGACCCTTTTGAAGAAATACCCACGTGGTTTAAAACAGTTATGATCCATACCTTCCATTTACAGTCTGTCCAATGCCATAACTACTGTGGGAATGTTCAGTCATTTTTGGGGACCCTGTTGTTCCACTGGTAAAAAAGATGGTCATTGGATCTTGATTCCTCGTGGTCACACAGTTGTGATCAGCATTAGCGTTCCTTTAAAAAATACAAGATGGTGAATAAAGTAAGCAAAAAAATATAACGTATGGATCCCAGATGATGTTCAAATAAAACAAAAACTGCAGAGTTACAAGAGATGGTGCTTATCTGCACTGAAGGAAGTAGCTTTTCCCCAGATTTATCTTTAGAGAAGTGGGACTACATATCAAGGAGAATGCACAGAACTTGACTGCATATTAACAGGTCAGATGGCATGAGATCTGGCATAAAAAAAACCAAACTGCAAACTTTACATTTCAGTTTTCCCCTTTTTTTCTTTCTCTCACCATCTGCATTTAAAAATTTTACATTAAAAGAAAATCTTGTGATAATAATCAACTGAAAGGGATGTCTACATTTGGAATTAGGGGTGCGATTCCCAGCGCTATGCACTAAAAATAGAATTTTAGGCTAGCTGCCCTGAGTATGTGCCTAAGGTTTCTGATAGGCACTTATTTGGGATAGCCAGTCCATTTTACCACTGGTGCCTCAGTGGCTATGTTCTATTTTTAGCACGCTAGCTTGATGAAAGCTAACGCGATTATGTGTCCTCAAACGGGATCACACCCCTACCCTCAGAGCTCAGCAGTGAACCCCTGCCGTATGCCAAGGAAATAAGTGGGAGAGTACTTGGCTCCACCCACCCACAATACCAGTAAGCACAGCTGAGCTGGGGCAGTGAGATATACCAGGGAAAGCGTTAGCCTAATTATGAAGAACTGAGTGTGAGCCTTTGATCAATTTGTCCACACCATTGTGAACTGGGACCATGGAATCAATGTTGTTATTTGAACACAGCATTTCCCAAGCTTTTAATAGCTGAGCCCCACCCTCTTAAGAAAATAGAACCAATCACGTCCCCATTTTAGCCCCACTATATTAGCAGGTCAGCATGGGGGAAACTAGGATTACCAATGTTCTGTGCCAACAATCCCCAGCTAATCCCTTGCATCTTCCATGGGGGGTGTTCCACCCCTGGGAAAATGCTGCCTGAACATGTATTTTATGGTTAAATACTAGTTCGTACACACTAAATACAAACAAAACGGGCACTGGCCTGTTTCTTGTTCCAGCCAGTCAATAGAATTACATGCTCATTGGTATTTTTTTCCAATGTTCATTTCTCCCCCTTCTAAAGAGATGAATATGTTTCACCATATTCAGTGTTAACACTTATTATTAACAAACTAGCCGCCAGGCTTTTCTTTCACGTTACTGCAGCACTTTCACAGTAGCAGCTACTCACGTAAATAGGTCTTTAAAGTTCAGCCATCCTTCCAAGTGGTCCTCTGACACAATTAGCTTGAATTTCAAAGACTGGCATTCGGACACAATGCAATCTATAGCTGGTGCCAAAACATGATCAGTGATAATACACTTTGCCTTTGATGTTTGTACTCTATGAAGAATATCTTTTGCTGTCAACTGTGTTGTCCCAGGAATAAGGACAGTTCCTAAAGGAAGAGCCAAGTTTAAAATTTAATAATAGGATTGTACAAATCTATGAACTAAATTCTTCCCACCTCACTCTTAATAATAGATCCACGAGCTTCAGAAGTTATGTCTGTGAGTAAGTGAATAGGATTTGGCCCTGTGTTTGTACATATATTGCTTTTACACAGACTGAATTATAAATTAGGATCAATATAAATTAGCAAGTACTATCACACAAAATGTCTTTAGCATGGTGGGATAAGAGAAGCCAGTAATAGAAAGATTTCCCTCATGTGGAAGTGATATACTTGTAGGAATGATGGGTTGAATATTTATTAATAAGAGTCGATGGGTTAATGTCTCTTAGGAGTTTGATAGCTTCACCTTCTTCCTTCAAATGGTCTCTTCCTTCCATTCCCACCCTTCATCATGTATCTCATGTGTTTTACTATGGGAGCCAATTAGCAACATAGAGAAAACTTCAAGCCCTATGTAAAAGACACTATTCTACAAGCAGCCTGTGTCTATATGCACATATATAGAGATACAGATTATTAGCTATATGATTGGTTGTACTAGAGAGGGAGGATGGACTTGTGGATAACGGTCTGGACTTGGACTCAGGAGATCCGAGTCTAAGGGCTTGTCTACACTTACCTGGGGATCGACGAATGGCTCCTGGACGCCACTGGATTGAGAAGATCCTGTCAACATCGCGTAGTAGATCTAAGCTACATCGATTTGAGTTACGCTATTCACGTAACTTATCTTAGATAAGCTTTTACCAGCAGGACAGTGGGGTGGGAGGAGGTATTGTTTCATATTCTCTGTGTGTATATAAAGTCTGCTGCAGTTTCCACGGTATGCATCCGATGAAGTGAGCTGTAGCTCACGAAAGCTCGTGCTCAAATAAATTGGTTAGTCTCTAAGGTGCCACAAGTACTCCTTTTCTTTTTGCGAATACAGATTAACACGGCTGTTACTCTGAAACCTAAATATTTAACAAATCCCGTTGGCAAAAACTTGGCCACACAAATATAAATGTGTGCTATTGCTCTTGCAAGCAGGTAATGGGCACGTTTGCAGTTTGTCATGAGCAGTGGAGGAGGACAGTGATAGTAGACACATGGGATAGTAGGTTTTGTTAATGGGAGAAATAAAGTATGCCTGAAAATCCAATAGTACAAATGAAGACAGATCTTGATGTTACAAGCATTTTTTTAGCTGTACAGCATTAGTGTTTCTCATCCTGGATGTGTTTGTAGTTTTGACCTCATTAATTACTGATTATTGATTATTTCATTCATAATTCCTATTATTTTTACTGACCTGTTCGCATACAAGCCACATTTATTAGCCACCATTCTGGTATCCGGGGTAGAATCAGCATAACTCTGTCTCCTTTCTGCAGACCACATACCTCAGAGAGTACATTGGCCACTTTTCTGGAGCGGAATCCAAGCTCCTCAAAGTTCCACCTCACCTCATCGCCTTTATCGTTTACCCACCACAGGGCTAGCCTTGTAGGCCTCTTTCCTTCCTAATGAACAACACGTCATGTTGTAAGTACTTAGCTTGATATGGATGTAACTGTCCCTCAAGTCAACTTTCCAAGACAGAGGAATGTTCATGACTTATACACAAAGGCGGAAGTCCTGGCCCCACTGAAATCTGTAGAGTTTTGCCATTAACTTCGATGGAGCTAAGATTTCACCCCAGATTTAGAATAGTCTATAGATGTCAAATTCCTTTCCTGAAGCTAACACATTAGATAATGAGCAAATGCTGCACAATGACTAGCGCAGAAAACCGACGGTCACTTTGGCTCTGGCCATGCCTACATTTTCCAAAGTGGCCTGTAATTTTAGATGCCTCAATGTTTGGGGGATTGTACCCAGATAGATACCTACAGCCTGGGTTTCAGATGGGTGGAATACCCACAGCTCAGACTGACTTCAACTGCAGTGGGGGGAGGGGAGGTGCTCAGCACTTCTTAAAATTAGCCCAAAGGTCCAAATATCTAAACACCCAAAATCAGAAACTCCTTTTGAAAATACAGATCTAAACCTCTCTGAGTCTGATTCACCATTTGTCAGCAGAGGTTACTGTGTGTGTCGGGGTGTCGTGTGGCTAAAGTAACTGATGCTTGTAAGGTGCATTGAAATCCTTGGCTAAAACTTGCTATTGAGGGACCAACTGTTATTTATGAATAGAGTGTAGGTAATGTGCTAGCTGAGATCTTCAATGGTGCGGCAGAGATCTGTACATACTAAGAACAAGTTCCATTTCAAAGTAATATAATGTGTAATTGTCAGGCATTGGTAACAAGGTGAGATTTTTATTTGTGCATTTTAAGGAGAAATCCTGCGCCTCCTTCCTTGGCCACAGACCTCTTCTTCAGATGTTGATTCTTGAAAAATGTTGCTTGCATCCTGCGAAAAGTTGTCTTTATTGCCTAGGAATGATAACCTCATATTATGTGATAGTGATGATTCATCCCCATACATTTTAGCACCCCCATTTTTCCGACAGAAAGACTGAGACACAGAGAATTTGTGATTTGTCTCCAGGTCTAATCCAGCATCTCTTCTACCTATTACTAGTATTTCTATTATAGTCATGTCCCCAATCCAGACTGAGGTCCTTCTGTGTTAAGTGTTGTACATACACATAGAGATAATTCCTGACTTGAAGAGTTTACATTCTAAGTAGACAAGACAGATGAAGGGTAGCAAGTGAAATTTGCAGATGGGAATTGAGGCACAGAGAGGTTAAGGTTTGGTCTACACTACCAACTTATGTTAGTATAACTATGTCGCTCAGGGGTGTGGATTCCTGAGTGATGCAGTTATACTGACCTATCCCATGGTGTGGACAGCACTATGCTGACAGGAGGTCTTCTCCTGTTGACATAGCTACCTCCTCTCAGGGAGGTGGAGTGCCTACGCCAACAGGAGAAGCAATCCCATCGGTAGGTAGCATCTTCACTAAGTACTATAGCGGTGCAGCTGCCCCGGCGCGGCTCTGTAAATGTTGACAAGCCCTCTGTGATTTACCCAAACTCACACAGGAAGACAGTGGCGGAGCTCAGATCTTCTGAGTCTCAGGGCATTGTCTCAGTCACAAGACCCTCTTTCCTCTGTTACTCATGCTCACAGTCTTGTTGCACTCAGGAAGGCTATTTAAGTAAGCAAGAGCTATCAGAGTGGGCCCAAAAGCAGTGGAGCATCTAGAACTTGGGAATTCCTGGCTGTTAGTCCTATACTCCAGCTGCATTGCCTCTCTGAACTGAGCGGGTTACCAATCTGTAGCCCGAAAGGAATAACACTTGCTTCTGCCAACTATGTTTTTCCTCTGATACCCAACATGAAAAATCTTAGGATAAGGAAGTTAAAGGACTGTTACCTTTTCCATTTCAGTCCATTTGTCCAGCACATCAGTTGCAAAATTGAAGTATTCTGGCACCTCTGGTTTGTACTGTTGTTTTAAGGATTCATAGTTTAAAAAATTCTGAGGGGCCAATACCCTGTAGTCTTTTTTAGAGAATCGGAAGGATGCAGTCAAGGGAGTCCACAGGAACCTAAAGCTTTGGGTTTTCAGTAAAAGCTGCACGACAGCACAAGCCATAATGGGTCCTTTCAGGTTATTCTGCATTCAGGATAGTCTTTGTGGACCATCTATCTGAAAAACTATACATCAAAATACACACACAAAGTAAAGAATTGCCATGTGGTTTCAAAATAGAATTAGAATGTCCTTATAGGTCAACTATGAAATAATTGAACATTATAATGCACTTTCTTAATACCCTCCCCCAGATTATCATGTGCCCCTCACTTTGAACTGTTAAAATATTGTTACAAATGTATAATCTGGATGTGCTATGAGGGTCTTTTACTGCAATTGTTCTGCTTCACACCAACCAGAAAACAAGTAGGGCTGAAGAGCCCCTATTACAGGCTCCAGCTGTCCCTGATAACTGCCACCCCCTACCTCACTGGTTTTGCTTAAAAAGTATGTCAGTGTTTAGGGGGAGAAGACTCATAAGATAGCATTCTGCATTAATCACCAAAGCAGGGATTAAACCATCGCCACCTAAATAAAACAACCCCATGTAGTCCCCTCAATGAACTATGTATTTATAGGTATTTCACAGTCAAGAAGAATATAAGATCATGGCAAAACCCCAGCTGTATAGGCAGCATCACTCAGCCTGTGTCTAGAGGTGGAATGACTCAAAGAGATCAGTGCATACTTGCTATAATGATTGTTCTTTTTAGTATTTCACAAGCTGAACTAGCTATTCACAGAAAGCAGAACTAAGTAACAAATCTTCTGTCCTAAACAGGTTCATATACTGCCCTCATCACTGTAGTAGCACAGTGAACCTCCCAGTAGTGCAGTAAGCAACATTACTAACATCTGTCACCTGTGAGCATTCTTTCTCTCTGCCCCAGGGAGTACATTCTGTTTGAGGTATAGTGTTTTGTTTTGGCAAGTTTCTTTCTTTCTTTCTTTCTTTCTTTCTTTCTTTCTTTCTTTCTTTCTTTCTTTCTTTCTTTCTTTCTAAACTGTGCTATGTGTCTATATATTTGAAGCCCTGCACTTGGAATGAAAAGTGGTGATAAGATAAGAATCTGGTTCTGCTTTAGAATTGAAAATCACAATAAAAATGCCTAGCAATAGATTAGGGGATGCAATGTGCACATGAAAACGATTCTACTTGCAGGTAGAAGGAAGGAATTAGAATAGGGAGAGGGGGCTAGCCACAGAGGATGCACTTTTTAATGCATTTATATCTGCAGGACAGCCTGGAGACAGTCATGCTCCTCCCTTGGCATTGCTACAGCAGTGCCGTGTAAATCCTGGAACCATGGGACACCATCACAGGGAGGCCAATAAAGACCAGTACACAGAGACAGAAGGAAAATATCAGCATGAAAAATCTGAAACAACCACGTGTTTAAACCTTGGATACAAAACAGTCTAGGAGTCATTTATATTCATTAGTGAATATGCAATTGGGACCTGATTCTGCATCCCTTGTGCACTGAAACTTTAATCTCCAGAGCTGTCAATGTGGCACTGTTCATGTGCATTAATATTCACATTTAAAAAAATACTCCAGCTGCTAAGTTGCAATGTATAATCGAGAGGCACTAGTATTGCTATACTCTTGCAAATGCATGAACATACTTTACAGTCCAGTCACATTAACCATGGCTTTTGGCTGAGTGGAATCTTAATAAACAATAGACAATGCAAAGCCAGAATGTAAGCGATTAAAAAATAGCAGGGAACACATTGTTCTGCAGAGTGCACCAACAGTCTTGTGTGAGTTACCGCCTAGCCAGAATGTTACCTGGTACAGCAATATGTTTAGTAACTCGACTATATTCTGCAAGGAGCAGCATTGCCAGGTGCAGCCTAATAACCTTTAGCCATACTTCTGATGGACACAACTCCTCAATGAGGCCAGCAGAGATGTCAAGCAACGAGATTTTAAATGTCTCCTTGAAACACATGCAGCAAAATTAATCCTCACAAGAGGGAGAAGATTTAAAAACTTCCTGATAATCGATTCAACGTGAAGGACTCGCCCACATCCAAAGAGCAAAACCTAGCAATAAATCTGTAAAGGTTGGAAGCTTCTAATTGGATAAATATTTACCCAACAGTTAAACACACTATGCAAAGCCGAGTTTGTTCAATGATATTTTTACTGAGTAAACAGGCACCAACTAAGGAAAAGGAGGTGGTTTGGGGACAAAACTGATCTGTGGCATTCAATCTCCACGTGAGCTATAAAGAGACCCAGGAGAGACTCACCTACATAAAAGAGGGAAAGCCGGAAAAGGACGACTGACATGAGCGAGGCAGAGAAACACAGATGAGAGGAAAACTAATATTGGCACTATACCAAAAATGTCCCTGGCAGCTGCCCAGGGGGTTCAGTCCCCCTTTGCCATCCCCAGCACCAAACCTGATCTGCACCTCTTTCAATCATCCTCCTTATAAAAGACACCTGTCATTTCAGACCCAAATGCCCCACTGCCTCGCACAGTTGGGGAGGGCCTCTCAGAGCTGTCCTAGCTGATCTCCATCAGAAACCTTAACTAGACCACATCAGCCCTTAACTAGATTTAATGTAATAGACCACACTGACTGTGCTAAAGTAATGACTCCCACAACATCACGCACAGTGTCCTACTGTCTGCACTGCGTTACTGTGCCTAGTGCACCAGTACTAGGGTCCCTGCTATGCACCATGTCCCTCAGAGACACGCGGGTAACAGCGCGCTGCTAACACTGAGCGTGGCAAGAATGCTCCAGACTCACACAAAGGGCTGCCAAATCCTGCACTCACAGGAAAGAAGCTGATGTTTTTCTGCACAACTCCGAAGCAAGGTGGAAAGTGCAGGATATCCTGTTCCCTCCCCCCCCTCTGCCCCAACTCCCGAGGCTGTGCACTGATAAAGCACAGCTAAGAGCCAAGGCACACCCTCTCTGATCTGCTTGGTGCACTCACAGCCTCTCACTCCAGCCCCAGGGAGTGCACAGGTTTCGTAAACTCCTCCTGCTGCTGGATGATCAACCCGCAACCCCCAAGCGGTGGCTCTGGGGCCTGGGACCAGCAGAAATTTGCAGAAACGCTCATCAGAAATATTTGGATCAACTGATTCTGTGGTTGCGGGATGCACAGAAAGAAAACCGATGTCGCTTGTATGCATTTTAGCATTTATGTCGTGTGCTTTCTCCACAAGAACTATCAGCTGCCCTGCTGTGAGCTTTTTGACCATGCCAGACTTGGGCAACCTGCACTGGGGAGAATAGATGTTAACTGTCACATGGAAACCTCCACAGAATCAAAAAGAAAAAATTGGGGATTGGTCCTGCTTTGAGCAGGGGGTTGGACTAGATGATCTCCTGAGGTCCCTTCTAACCCTGATATTCTATAATTAAGAAAGGGCTCTAGAAGGATTCCCCCAAAAAAGGTAGTTGCTCTCTCCCTAACAGTTAGTGAGACATGCAGCAGGTCTGCATGAGTGAGATTTTAAATGTCTCTGAAATATACACAGAAAAATCCTTCAACAGAGGAGGCAGAAAAGCTTTCTCCTAAGGAATCCTCGGATGAAAGATTAAATTGCCACAAAGGATGCATGAAAGTTAATAGAAAATGATGGAGAAACTTTTTGTTTTTTTGACAACATGACAACCTAATCTCTTTTAAATTGTTTTTGTGCATCATTCTTTTAGATGAGGCATAAAGCTGGTTTTCGGGGTACATATTGTCATTTAGAAATCTCATGGCACTTTTCACAAGAGTAGAGCCCTGAATCCCAGTGTCCTTATTAAAGTCTGCTACCTAAAACTCACCAAGCAGCAGCATCTGGAGAAATTATTCTTTGCTTCATGTTTTTCAACTGTTTTGTAATGTTACTATGTGCTCTAAGAAGACATCTATCACCATTCACTTCACAGGTAGCTGGCTGCTGCATTTCAATACAGACTGAAGTGGTTCCTTTATTAAAAACCCCTCCTGCAAACACTTATATATGCCTGCTTTACTTTATGCACTATGAGTAGTCTGGTTGCCTTCACGGGGATTACTCACATGCTTAAAATTAAGCACATTTGAAATCTTTGCAATAGCAGTATTTTGACAGCTGAATCATGTTAAGGCCTTGTTCCTGCAATCCTAACCGATCACAAATATCATACAGTTCATCTGGTTCTTCTGACAAGGGATGGCCTTTATTTTATACCCAAAAGTACCTGTACCATAGAGAAAGCCTATTTTTCCGCTCTGTAAATGTAAATTAGTAATGTTTTAAATGATTAATTAGGAAAATATGGATACATTCCAAACCAAGAGCCTGATTCTGCAATTTTTACACGGAGTAGTATGGGGCTACTTGTAAGTGCCTTTAAAATATGGATTGTACAATGGGGCACAATTGGGAATCTTTCCATTTACTTCAATGGGCTTTGGATCAGGCCCCAAGTTAGCATCTCTTTATATTCTGCAATTTATTAACTCCAATTCTGGACCTTTAATTCTGAGAGCCAAAGTTCTACAAAAGCATAAATCAACAAGATTCCAATCTATCAAAACTCCAATTCACTTTGTCTTCAGATCACTGTAGTGGGATAAAGTATTTTACATTCAGACCGAGCTATTAATAGTTCAGATCAATCAGTATTTTAAAGACCAGTTTCTCTCCTAATACTTTCCATATCAATAAGAGAAGGGTTCTTGGGGTTTTTTTACAACAGACTCTTGCTTGTGTATATAAGTTTAGCCTAAAGCCTAGAGAATCCAGGTCTATTATTATTATGATGATGATATTTACTACTTGTGCTGCTACAGTGTATACAGGCTCCAGTCAGGGAGCGTGGCTTCGTTGTGCTCGACACGCTACAGTTAGGCAGTATTGCCAACTGCCACAATTCTGTTTTGAGCATCTTGATATTTAATATTTTTCTGAAATCCCTAGCTCCTGGAGTCTAGTGATTACTTCAGAATCTCAGCTTTGTTGTTTTTTTTAACGTGAGTTTCTAGTCTCCATGGTGGCAGAGAAAAGCTTGAAAATGTGACATGCATGCACCCTAAAGGCTAAGAAATCAGAAGGCAAATTCTCTCTGTGACTTTAAGAACTCCTCAGTGCCAACTGCCAAAGGGTTCACTGTTCAGTAAGAGCAACTCCTGTTAGGCCTGACAAACTCACTACACCTAACACTTTGCTGTCATAGTATTTATCTATAAAGACTGTTACAAGGACAGTGCTTTCTGCACACATGAAAGTCGCTGGGACATGACTTTAGTTGAGAAGCTGTTTTAGACAAGGATTTTAGCCTGTTAAAGTAAGTTTAGACTCTCAGCGTGTTATACTTTTTGTTTAATAAATAACCTGTTGTTCTTACTATCCTTACTTGCTCCTAAAATCTTAACCTTTGTTAAGAAACATACTTGTTTTCACTATAAATAGATTACAGGGTTGTGTCCTTATAAAGGATTGGATCCTGAGCTGTGCCAGTCAAGCTGTGTGTACTCTGTCCCTTCGGAGACAGCTTACCTGGTTATTTCTACGTGTCCAGTGACACGGGTGGGATACGACTGAGGGAGACTCTGGCAAAGGGGCTGGAGGTTGATGTGTGTTTATCACTAGCCTGTATCGCAAAGATGAGGTCTACAGAAACCAGGAAGTTAAGTCAGTGTTTATCTGTGGCCAGAGGCTGTTGGTTTCAGGGAGCTGAGGTGCAGCAGATATGAGGCAAAACTGCTTCATGCTGCAGGCAGATGGTGATGAGGTTCTTCACAAGCTTGTGTACCTCTGGGGAGTATTGCATCCTTTCCCCCAAAAATACTATTTTGAGGGGGAAACTCAGGATTTTTGAGACCTGACGCAATTTCTGAGTGTGGGAGTTGGCAATTTCCCCTCTATAGAATAATGAAACACACGGTCCCTGACCCAAAGTCACCTAAAGTTGTAGGATAAACCAAACCGACAGTCTCGTCCACGTGCTTTGCTTGGGTGGGGGTAATGCTTTAGGACAACAGATAAATAAGGGCTGGTAAAGGCACCAGAGTCAGAAACGGGGTGAGCACAGCCAGCGCCGGCTCACCTTTGTGCGGCTGTGGCTACCTACACCGCTCTCCCTTTTCCCCCATGGCCGCTCTCTGCCAAACGTCACAACACACTGCAGCGTCGGCTACAAACTGGGGTCTCGCCCCAGTCCCACGCACGCGGGGCCCGGCCCGCGAGAGCCAAGGCGGTGGCACAGCCAGCTCCTGGGGCGCGCCTCTCCCCAAGCTGGCAGGCTCCTTTCCAGGCCTCGCTTCCCTGCACGGGCTCGCGAGCAGCACGGTGACTTTAGGACCCGGCAGAGCCCCTGTACCCGGCGGGCTTTAGGACCCGGAAAGCCCTTGGGACCGACTGGGAAGAGCCGCCTTTCCGTCGCGCGGCTGTGACGTCATCGCCCCGCGGCGCGCGTCGGCGAAGTAACGCGTCGGTTTGGCGCCCGCGTGGAGTCCGGGCTCGCGGCTCAGCTGCCCCCATGGCCGCCTCGGAGCAGCCGGCTGCGGCGATGAAGCGGCGGCACAAGGCGCAGTACGTGTCGGGGCAGCAGGCCAAGCGGCCCCGGGGCGGCGGCGGCGGGGGGCAGCGGCAGCTGGAGCTCGGCATGCAGGGCATCCTCATCACCTGCAACATGAACGAGCGCAAGTGCGTGGGGGAGGCCTACAGCCTGCTCAACGAGTATGGGGACCTGCTCTACGGGCCCGAGAAGGTGCGTGCGGCCAGCAGCGGCCCCGCCGGCCGGGCTCTGTGCCCTGGGCGTTCTGCAGGGGGCCTCGCATGGTCCCCTCTAGGGGGGTCGCGGTTTTGTGCTGCTGCACCAGGGGGCTAGAGGTACCTGTGAGGGAGCCAGATTAGGAGCGTGGCACTTAGGGACCCCCCACTAGATACTTGGGCACCAAGCGGGCAAACACCAAAAAAAGGTAGTCCATGCCCCGAGGAGCTCACAGTCTCCTGTGGCGACGGAGTCATCTGTAAGCAGCTTATTTGTGGCAGGCACCAAAGCGAACCCCATACCAGCAGAGGCCTGGGATTGGCTGTGGTTCCTGCGCTCTGCTGTCATCTCGGCCACTGCCAAGATCTGGGGTCCTTAGAGGATGCCCTAGAATGGCAGTTCTGGATAATTTGGGCATCTCTCCTGTCCAAAATAATAATAATATTAAGCCTCAAAAAAGGCAGCATGTTAATGTTCTGGTTTGTGGATATTTTAGCTCAAGAAGTGAACTAATGTTAAATAGGCCATCTAAATGTTTTGTTGTTGTTCAAGTACCACAGGAGAACACTCTCTTTAAAAGCACTTTAAAAATCAGTATAAGTGCTCCTTGCAGTGGATGGATACACACTTGGTTTAATAACTCCTTCTGGTTAATTGGAGTTAACTGGCCTGTCTGTCTTTCTAAGTTTTTGCTTACAGACTTAAGGGCTTATCCACACTTAATGCTTCGCTGAAGATGCTACCTGTGCCAACAGGAGAGCTTCTCCTGTTGGCGTAGGTACTTCACCTCCCTGTGAAGTGGTAGTGGGGTTGATGGGAGAATTCTCCCATTGACCTAGTGCTGTCTACACTGGGGGCTAGGTCAGTTTCACCCCTGAGCGATGTAGTTATACCAACCTAATTTCCTGGTATAGACCAGGTTTAAGATTTGCCTATTACTTGCTGCTCCCATTTATAAATTGCTGTGGGTAATAATGTTGAAAAGTTTGCTTTCTAAACTGGTGATGAGGCTTTTTTGTTTTGTTTTTGTTTTAAAGATGATTGATCATCCAGCAGATGAATATCTGTTACCTACTGGTGCAAGAGACATTTTATATAACATGCTTTAAAATTAAATCACTACAGAGATTGAGAAAATGAAATGCTGATTCCCACTGCAATAACTTCTGGTGCTTGTCTTAACCCAGTGTGCCTGACCTAAAATGTCTCACTGCTTATTAATTGTCTGCAGTGTCACTGCTTGAATTCTGGCTTTTTTATGCCATGGGTATAGTGGTTGTTGTGGCTTTCATTTATTAAGCATTAGATGTGATTTCTTAACCCTTCACCAACATCTCATTTAAGATGCAGCCTCTTGTTTCAACAGTTTACAAATCAAGATGACAGGTTGTCAGGAAGTGAAGAGGAGGAAGATGATGTTGAAGCTGCCTTAAAGAAAGAAGTTGATCAGATTCGCACTTCGAATGAACAGAAGCTGAGAAGATTCCAGTCAGTGGAGAGTGGAGCTAACAATGTGGTTTTTATTAGAACGCTGGGTGTAGGTGTGTAATGAAATAATTGCTGTATAACGCAACACAAACAGCTGCTTTGCAGTTTGTTAGACTGTGTCATGGTTTGACTGCCAAAGAAATGAAGCATGCTGAATGTTCATGCAGCCTTCCTCTTTCGCATTTGCTTTCCCACTGAACACTCTAGTGACTACAGCCAGATAGTTATTTTGTCCAAGCAGAATCTATCTGACCCTTCTAAACGTAAAAGGGCTTGGTATTTTGCTGACCTTGGAAAGCATGCAAAAAGGCTGATGTTCCTAGATCCCCAGCCTTGTTTGTGAAATAACAAATGCGAGCTGGAAGAACATCCAGTGTATTGACAATCCAGTAGACCTGAGTAGGGTCTGATCTTTTAATCCTTGCTCAGGCAAAACTCCTCTTGCCTGAGTAAAAAACTGCAGAAGTAGACCTCCAGTGTTGCACCTTGTGGGTACTCTCTCGTGTGCTTTACAAGCCAGAATTGTGGAAATAATCTGCTCTCTATACTTTCAAACTCCATACCCTTTTGTAAGAACTCCATAGCATTTAGTAGGGTGCTGCAGAATTTGATGATTCAATTTCTTTGTACTTGTAAGCAAATAAAATTGGATTCTGTATTGCTTTTTTAAAAGGAAATTCTTTCCATTTGTTGCTCTTACTCTGTTGTCTTGTCTTGTAGAACCTGAGAAGCTCGTGCATCATATATTAATGGACTTGCACACTACTAAAAAGAAGAAAACAAGAGTTATTCTGCGCATGTTGCCCATTTCTGGAACCTGCAAGGCTTTTATGGAAGATATGAAAAAGTATTCAGAGACCTTCTTTGAGCCTTGGTTTAAAGCCCCTAATAAGGGTACTTTTCAGATTGTTTACAAAGCTCGCAATAACAGTCACATGAGTAGGGAAGAAGTAATCAAAGAATTGGCAGGTATGTACTTATCTGACATAGCATGATTGTAGACAAGTGTATAAACTACTTAAGACTGCATGTGTAACATAGGTCAAATTATTCAAGCAAAATATTTTTAGTAGACATAAATGTTGCGTTATAGCAAACTCAAGCATATTGAATTATGAAAGTCTTTCAAGTTTTTTTTTTTCCTTAAGCTTTGTGAAAATAACCTGGCATTAACAACACTCTTTTCTGATATCATAGGTTTTCATTTTAACAAATCATAAACCAGAAGAGTGTGCGGTCCAACTTTGTTGGCTATAACTCACTGTGACAATACCATTCCTGCAAACTTCCAGGATTGTACTAAAAATTCTTTGAATACTGAACATTATAGGGAAACACCATCGAGCCATTTCCCAATAGACTGTGACTTAGATCTGGTCTGCACGACAGAGTTAGGTCAACGCAAGACTGCTTACATCTACCTAACTATAGAAATGCCTACACTTGAATTTCACTCCCATTAACATAACTGCACCACTATGCTGACTTAATAACTGCACCTCCATAAGCAGTGCAGAGTCAAGACTGATGTAGTTAGGTGGATGCAGTGTCAGTGTAGACACTGCTTTGCTTATGTCGACTGTTACTGGCTTTCAGGAGCTGTCCCACAATGCCTCACACTGACAGAACAATCGATACGACCACTCCTGGTAAGGACATGTGCCACCAAAACAAGGAGCAAAGTGCAGACATGCACAAGCAATGTAATTACAGTGGCAGCTGTATGCTGGCATAAACCAGGTCAACTTCTTAATTTTGTAGTGTAGATGTGGCCTTAATGAAATAACTCTAAGTTCACTTGGCAGTTTTCTCCTTGAGAGTTACTGTGGAATAGTCCTTTGGTTCGAGAGAGTGTTTCTAAGAGTCCCAGTCTGTCCTGCCTATTTGACCAATTCAGTGACTGAAAATTCTTGATTGCAGCTGCCATAGCTAAAGGAAGGTGCTTTGTTTCCCCCTGCCTTGTGGTGCAGCTTGTGCTCTGAGATTTTAGTTCCTGAACCAAGTATTCGGAATATTTTTTGAAACCGTGTTTTTGTGACATTGGTGCTTATTTTGGCTTGTTGCTACAATAGCTGGTTTCTCTCATTGTTTGGTAGTAAGTTTATCCCCTCTCTCTGATTTGTGGTATTTTTTTAGAACTTGTCTGATTAAAAGTCCTTGCACTTTAAGTGAGTGCTCAACTGATGAACGTAACACCACATTTACACTCTTCTCTATGAAAAACATTCCTCCAGTTTCCCTACTGATTCTAAGACCGTTTCCTTTTATTTTGTAGGAATAGTGGGCAGCCTAAATCCAGAAAACAAAGTGGATCTTAATAACCCCCAGTATACCATTGTGGTAGAAATAATAAAAAATGTCTGTTGCTTGAGCGTGGTGAAAGACTATGTTTTGTTCAGAAAATATAATCTACAAGAGGTGGTGAAGAGCAACAAGGAGGAGCTGGGGCAGCAAAACCTGTTGAGTGCTTCCCAAGGGGAGAAGTTGGAAGAAATAAAACTGGCAGAAGAGGACACTAAAGAAGTGAAACCAGAAGACAAAAATCAGGGTGAAGAGGAAGCTAAGCCCAATGAGAGCAATAATCAGCAGGCATAGAGAATGTGATGGAAGGGGAAGACACACACTAAAGATCACTGTAAAATAGACTGGCTTAAAGTTTTGAAATGGTCGTTTAAAGAGGAGCTTAATTTTTTTATTTTAAATTTGCTTTTTAAATATCCTATTTAAAAAAAAAATGTAATGTTCCATCCTGTCTTTGCTATTGGAGTCAATGTTGCAGCACGCAGTGTCCAAGAGAATAAGTGACCAAACTCTTCAGCCTGATTCTCCAGTGCTTTCCATCTTGTGTGGTCAGATATCTGCAGAGTGTGTGTAAATTGTTACCAGTCTGATCTGGTAGCATTTTACTCCCACTTACCACATGTAAATAACTACCATAGGGTGCCTGGCTGACTCAACCCCTTTGCCTCCAGACATTGGCAGAGGCAGGATTGAGAGGTCTGGAAAAGGACAGGATCTTGCAAGGGGATTTATTTGAAAATACAGTGCCATTTTGTTTTGGTGACATGACTTTGCATACTATATAAACCTTGTTGTCTTATTAAATACAGAATGAGCCATAAGCACCTGACTTTCTGTATGATGTTCAGATGTCTGCAAAGACTAGTGTACAACATATTAACATGTCTTTGAAATATGTTGGGTGGAAAAGAGGAATTGCCACCATCAAAATAGCTCAGTATTATGAGCAAACCTCTCCCTCACCCTTCTCCCTCAAATTCCTGTAATTTTCGAGGACAGATGCAAGGTGGAAGTCATGTATATTCATGGCAAAAGCACCCTGTGGCATGTCTGCCAAGAACAGCAATGTACATAATGGATAGGAGCATATATGGTTATCCATTAACAATCTGTGAAGAACCCATGTCTAAGGATGCTTATTCCAAGGGCACTCTTTCATTTATGTTTGATGTTTTTATTAAAGTCTCATTGGTTTTATTTTTTTTATTAGCTGTGCTCATATTTGAGTTAAACCTCCTTTTTAAACTTCTTGATGTGAAAGCAGCTCTCTCTGTATTACACAACATCTAGTAGAAAACGTTTAACTTTTTGTATGGTTTAAATTTTACAAAATGAGTGTTTTGTCCCAGTTTGAAAATAGCATCTGAGTTTTTCCTCTTCATAGAACGTTTAAAGAGTAGGTCTCATTGATAAGTTACACTATCATGTTTACAAAGACCAGAAACCCAGATTTTAAAAAAAAACCCTATTTTAATATAGTGCGGCTATAGCTTGTTTTTCGAATAGTATTGTTGCCTTACAGTTTTTGTACAAGTGTATGGCTTAGGTGTTTCATGATACACTTACAACTTAAACCTATAGGTGTCACTAATGGAAAAGCACTTGCTCCAAATAACACCAGCTGGCTTGACTGTGATTTAATGAAAAGGACAGGGTTGAGCCTCTTAAGGGTTTTGTTTTATGATCTCTAGTGTTTGTAAAACTGTTTTAAGTGTGAAAATTAAAAAAAAAATGCTTCCGTACTCCTGTGTTCCCCCCCCGCCCACTGACTTAAGTTCTGCTTTCTCACAACCAGTGCTGTTCTTTTGATATGCGAATATAGATTCCGAGGCCTGAAGGAACCGTTGTGATCATCCAGTCTGATCTCCTGTATACCAGGTCATAGAACTTCTCCAAAATAATTCCTAGAGCAGATCTTTTAGAAAAACATCCAATCTTGATTTAAAAATTTAATGGAGAACCTACCATAACCCTTGGTAAATTGTTCCAGGGGTTAGTTGCTCTCACTTTGCAAACTGTATGCCTTATTTCCAGTCTGAACCTGTCTAGCTTCAACTTCTAGCTATTGGATTGTGTTATACCTTTATCTGATAAATTGAATGGGGATTGTTTTACTGTGGGAGGCCCATTACTAAATATTTGTTCCCAATTTAGATACTTAGAGACTTCAGTCAAGTCACCCCTTAATCTTTTGTTTGCTACATAGAGTGAGCTCCTTGAGTCTGTCACTACAAGGCATGTTTTCTAAATCTTTAATCATTTTTGTGGCACAATTTTCTCCAGTTTATCAAAATCCTTCTTGAATTGTGGACACTGGAACGGGATACAGTACTCCAGGAGCAGTTACAGTAGTGCCAAATATAGAGGTAAAATAACCTCTCCACTCCTACTTAAGATTGCCCAATTTGTGCATCTATGGATCACATTAGTCCTTTTGACTAATCTGCCCACCTGGGCATTCCAGGCCACAGAACCTCCCCACCCACTTCTGTAATAGATCCATAACCTCTCACAGAGTTACTGAAGTCCTCAAATCATGATTTAAAGACTTCAGATTACAGAGAAACCACCCTTTACTCTAGTTTAAGCCAGCAAATGATCCATGCAGACTGTGACGGGTTGTCACCCCCGGAGTGAAGCATGGAAGCTATTGGAACTGCTGTGCCCCCAAACCATTCAGCTAGGCTGTCCTCTCACACACGGCTCTGCTGGTGATTCAGAGCCAGCCTTCTCCGGGCCCTGTTATCACCCAACACAACAGCAGGTGCTGCCACACACCCAACTGAGTGCTTTACCTAAGTCACTCATGGACCAACAATAGAGGCACCAGCCAATTTCCCAGCTCCTCAGCCTTGCACCCCTACTGAAGTATAAACCCAGAATTATACCATCGTACACTGCATAGGGGTCTGTATGCTGCAAGCTCATTCAATAGTCTGCTTCCCCGTCGATGTGGGGAAGATATACAACAGCCTTTGTTACCAGAGCTAAGATTCTCTAACGCTTCATTCAATAACATGCTAGTTAAGATAAAACAAGTTTATTAACTACTTAGCAGTGGTCTACACTGTGGGGGGGAATCAATCTAAGTTATGCAACTTCAGCTACGTGAATAACGTAGCTGAAGTTGACGTACTTGGATTGACTTACTGTGGTGTCTCCACCATGATGAGTCGACTGCTGCTGCTCCCCCATCGACTCCGCCTGTGCCTCTCGTGGCACTGGAGTACAGGAGTTGATGGGAGAGTGCTTGGGGGTCGATTTATCGCGTCTAGACTAGATGCAATAAATCAATCCCCGCTGGATCAATAGCTGCCTGCCAATCTGGTGGGTAGTGAAGACATACCCAGACATATATTTTAAGCGATAAGTGATAGCAAACAGATCAAAGCAGGTTATCTAGGAAATTAAACAAAATTGCAATCCCAGATAGGATTTGAATCAGCAGTAGCTCATCCTGACTGATGAGATAAGCAAGTTTTAGCTTCCTTACACAGGCAGGGCTTCTTTCCCACCTGGGACCCTCTCCCCAGTTCAGTCTTTGTTCCTCTGGTGTTGTTTCCAGTCATGAAGTCACTTCCCCCTTACATAGTTTTTCCATATGGCAAGAACCCCTTTGTTCCAAGCCAGGCATCCAGCCCAGTTCATGGAAAAGTACAGGTACCAAAATGGAGTTCGGTATCGCTGAGTCACAGCAGCCATTATTCATAGGCTGGCTGAAATATTCCCAGGTGAGGCCAAACCTTTTCCATGGTCCATTGTCCTTATTGATGGGCCATTAGCACTGTCTAGCTTCTTCATTGTTGTACCTGAAAGGCTAGTTGTGGGTGTTTCCAACTTCACAGCATCTTTCAGTGACATATACATAGCAAAACTTCATGACTTCACATACAATGACAGCACACACAATCCAACAAGCTATTAATGTTTAGCAGCTCAGGACTTTTAGAATGATACCTCACAAGGCATACTTTGTACCAAACATATAATATTACAGTGGTGAATATGGGGATGCCAAGCTGTCACAGAGGAAGGTGAAAATCCCCACATAGGCTCTGCCAATCTGACTCATGGAAAAATTCCTTCTTGACCCCAAATATGGGGATCAGTTATACCCGGAGCATGTGGGCAAGACCCACCAACCAAACACCTGGGAAAGAATTCTCTGTAGTAACTCAGACCCTTCCTGATCTAGCATCTCACCACCAGCCATTGGTGATATTCACTATTAGTAGCTGTAGATGGGACACATGCCATTGTCTCATTGTACCATTCCCTCTGTACATTTACCAAGCTCAGTCTTGAAGCCAATTAGGTTTTTGTTGGTTTTTTTTTTTTTTTTTTGCCCCCCGCTGCTCCCCTTGGAAGGTGTTATAAACATACAGCTAAGGGTAGCATAAAATCCCTCCTTTACCTGTAAAGCGTTAATCAGTTCCATTAACCTAGTTGGCACCTGACCAGACAGACCAATGGGGAAAGAAGATATTTTCAAATCTGGTGTGGGGGGGAAGGTTTTTGTTTGGGCTTTTGTTGCTCTCTCCGGAGACAGAGAGAGCAAGCAAGTAATCCAGCTTCTACTGAATGATACATCTAAAATTACAGAAATAGTAAGTAATAGCAAGGAAATGTATTAGAGTATGTTTTGATTTAGCTTGTGAATTCGCCCTATGCTAAGAGGAAGGTTTATTCCTGTTTCTTTGTAACTTTAAAGTTTTGCTTAGAGGGGAATCCTCTGTTTTTAAATCTTATTACCCTGTAAAATTATCTTCCATCCTGATTTTACAGAGGTGTTTCTTTTACTTTTTTTTATTTATAATAGAAGTTATGTTTTTAAGACTCTGATTGGGGTTTTTAGTGTCCTAAAAACCCAAGGGTCTGGTCTGTGCTCACCTTGTTTACTCTCAAGCCTTGCCAGGAAAGGGGGTGAAGGAGCTTGGGGGGATATTTTGGGGAAACAGGAACTCCAAGTGGTCCTTTTCCTAAATCTTTGTCTAACTCATTTGGTGGTGGCAGCGATACCGTTCCAAGGACAAGGAAGAATTTGTGCCTTGGGGAAGTTTTTAACCTAAGCTGGTAGAAATAAGCTTCTTCTACCTGTTCTGTATTATTGTTGATAATTCTACCATTGCCATCTCATAAAGAATCCATTGTCAGGATTCTTTTTGTTTACTTAAAAAAAACCACCTCCTCCTTATTGTTGTTAACGTTGCTAGCCCTAGATTTCTCCTTGAGTTCCTTTGCTTTCCTTATCAATTTTCTATAATTCCTAGCTTTTGATTTATATTACCAAGTTCCCCTTTTGTGTTTATATTATAGCTGCCTCTACTTCCCCTCTAAACCCAGGTTGTTGTAGGGTTTTTTTTAACCAATCCAGCCTTCCTTGGGGATTGTGGCTTTTTGAACATCTAGTAAAGTGTTCTTAAACAATTCCCAATTGCATTTACATGTGTCTGATTAAAGTTGTCCTCCCAACTGATTTAGCTCATAATTGTTTTCAGCTTTGTGAAACTGGCCCTTGTCAAGCACGCTGTGTATACACTACTGGTCTGGACTTGATTCTGTTTGTACATTGTAAATGTGTTCAAGTCATGATCACTTGTACCTAACATTAGTTCTGTGATCAGTTCCTGTTAATCTGTCAGGACTAAGTCTAATATAGAATTCCCCTGTGTTGGTTGCAATGCTTTGTGAGTTAGGAAATTGTCAACTACAATATTTAGAAATTCTAAGGATGTTTTAGTACTGGCAGGATGAACCTTCCAGCATATGAGCACATCCATAGTTTTGTGCATTTGGACCAGAACCAGTAGTGTCAGCATGATCCAAGTCTCATGTGTAAGGGAAAGAGCCATGAGTGTGGCTGGAGACTAAAGTACCAATTGGCTGGTGTCTGTTGGTGGTATGGAGATTGATATGGCTGCCTGAAGTGAGCCCACCTACTCATTTCCCACTAACGTTTTCAGAATGCTTACATCTAAACCCCCTATAGCTTGGTTAGATGTATCTTAGGGGAAACAAAATGTAAGCTTTTCAAAAAGAAACTTGCATAATAAGTTATCCATATGTTGAGTCAACCAGTCTCTTACTCGAGCTATTGTCTGCACTGTTTTCTTAAGATAAATGCATTTTTTCAATTTTTCTAAAGCACTCTTGCCTTCTCACAATTCCCATCTCTTCCCTAAAATGCTTATTTTTCTTAACTAGTTATAAACGTGTATTAGAATTTGAAAATAAGATGAGTTTTTAAGTTGCTAGCACACACTGAACTTTGTGCAGTATAACAAATATTCACTATCTAATTAGCGAGTATATTGATATCGATAAGCATCATGATAGTATTTATCAAGACATAACAGCAAGATGTTACCTATGGGAATATGGGGGGAAAGAAAAAAAAGAAATTATGTTTCCATACTCCCAAACAACATTACATTTGTCCCCACTCTTTGTTTTTTAGTTCATTCCTTCTGATTTACCCAGTGATTGTCTTTGGCAGTTGTTGGACAAATTCCATCCAATAAAAACAAAACACAACACCAAGTAAAATGACCAGATGTAATATATTAGCATATTTTTGACATGAAGCAGCAGTTACTGTGACACTGTTTATTTTAAATTATTTAAAATGCGGTGATCATTTTATTCATATGCAATATTTTCCAAACATTAAATATGTTATAATTTAAAATATATAATGGGAAATATTCAGTATATTTGTTATATTTACTATGTCATATATACTACTAGGCTTTCTTTTGGTCATAAAATATTTCTGTGGTACTGATCTAGAGCTAATTTTTGTAGCTTCAGCCCTTCCTTGGTTAGAACAGGGTTTCTCAATCCACTTTTCATTACTTGCCTTTCTGGAATACTTGTATGGAGCAGTAACATTCTTGACATGAACTTGCAGCTCAGAAGTTAATGTGACGTAAAGGCAGGAGACAAGACCACAAAAGCTTTCACCACCTACGAAGTAAAATCAATTAAAATTGCAACATTAATTAAAATATAAACCAGCAAACAACAGAGTTAATTGGGAACAAGTTAATTTAATCGCACAACAAGAAATATGGGATAACAAAAACCTTGAGTGTAATCATATTTAAAACTAGGACCACATTCTTTATATACTTAGACCGTTACTGCAGGAGTAGTCAGGTTACAAGCAACCTGAGCAAGGGTTTCAAAATCTGGTCCTGAGTTTGTAGAAATGCTGTAGTGTGGGGTTTTTTTTAAAGTGGTAGATTCCAGGATGTCTTCTTATTATTAAATTCAAGGGGAAGAGCTGCAGCAAGTGTATCAAAGTGTAGCTTCACAATGGTCCAAGATATCCTTTTACTTAATGGGATGTGCTTTCTTACTTAGCCTGTATTATTCCACTTGTTAAAGTGAACATACTTGGGGTGGGAGTCACAAAGATATTTATATGCCTAATTCCCATTGAAATCAGTGAGTTAGGTGCTTAAATTCCTTTGTGAATTCCACCCTTGATGTTTAACCTTTCCAGACCTTTCCACAGGTGTAGGATATATAGCATATTTTCATAGCCAGATTCTGCTCCCAGTTACATCTGAGTAATTCTGTGAATTCCATGAAGTTATTCTGGATTCATGCAGTCAGAAGCAGGCTGTACATCCATATTCCTGCCCTAAAATGTTTTGCATGGTATTGCTGTGCCCTGTTCCAACAACTGCTGTTTATTATTCTAGAGGTCGCTGCATTTTAGTGGTAGGAGAAAAAGGAGTATAGTAAATTACTCAACCTACCCTAGGGTCAAAGGAGACAAGGAGGAAATCCTTAGTTAGTGAACCTAAGGACCAGCCCATATTCAAGGCTGAACCTAAAGGTGTACCCATCTAATGGCCTGGCCCTGCAGCCTCAGTGCAGGCAAAACTATTGAAGTCAGTTAGAGTTTTGCATATGAACTAGAGAATCAGATCCTAAGTTTGGTATCCTTTAAGCTGAAAGGTGGTTTATAAATGCAAGATATAATTATTATTGACTATAATATTACCTCTCCTCTGAGTGGGTCTGGGCTGTTGACAACAGCTGCTTCTGCTACTGCCAGGTGCTCGATCAAGGCACTTTCTACTTCAAACAGTCCAATACGATACCTAGGAGAGGAAAAATGAGGTGTTTAGTAGATTAAATATGTGCAGCTCTTTCATTAACAAACTCTCCCCTAGTTTGTATTTTCTTGAAATACAAGAAGAAAGTTTTAACTTACAAACCCAGCGGAGACGATATCTTCCACTCTTCCTACAAACCACAAGTATCCATCTTCATCCACAGTCCCTCTGTCCCCAGCGATATAAAAAATCCCACGTAATATTGCAGCAGTTTTTCCTGGATCATCCTAACAACCATGAAATAATGAAAATTTTGCAATTGCTGATGAATTAAGCTCCTGCTCTAGTTGAAATTCACCTCTGTGGCTACCGGCCCCTGGGTTCTTCGGGTGCATCCGCAGCTCATCAAACAACACCACTTGCACTTAGAAATAAGCACTTTCAGGTCTTCAGATTTGAGCTGATGGCTATTTTTTCAGGGAGGGAAAATGAATAATAGAGCCAGGAATAGAATCCAAAGTCACACAGCCGGTCAGTGACAGAGACAGGGAGAGAACCCAAGTTTCCCAACTCCTGGTTCTCCCATTTCTACAGCTATACTGTCCCCAATGTAAGGGTTGGATTTGAATGGGCAATTTAGACTTCAAAGAGTCATTATTCAGTTACCAGGCACCTGAGTCAGCCACTCCTCTTGTCTTGCATATTGTGGTATTTGTGAATACACCCTCTTTCAGTGTCTGAGGAATAGTTCAAGTTACAGAAATATGAATTAGGTTATAGCTGTCTCCTACCCATTTCACCCTTCTTTGCATGCTAAACACTTTTAATTCAATATTTCAAGACCGGGATTTTCATTGTTAGTGATGGGCATAGACAAGAACCCAGATCTGAATGATCCACAAACTTGGGGGAAATTTAGATATGAACTTTGTCATTTAGTTTAGTTCATCAGCCATTATTTAATATGTCATTTACTCTTTGCTGGTAGAATATGGACACATAAGGCTGTGCTGCAGGAGATATGCTTTGTATTTCTCATTACGTTCAATATGTATCAAAGTTTTTGGGCTAGATTTTGACTAGCCCTGATGCAGCTCCTGCCACCTCCTGTCATGGCTGTATTAGGGTTACCTGAATCATGGCTGGGGCATAGTGGGAAAGTAAGAACTGTTTACTCAATACTCCCACCCACAAGCAAGTGAATGAGCAAGGGCAAGGAACGTCTGGAGTCATGGTTCTGTGCACCAGCCAGTGAGCTGCACCCTGAAAAGAGGTTTTGCAACTTACTTGCAAAGGGGTGTTGTTCATAATCCCACTGTGACACCACACCCCATATTCATCATAGTGGTACGATTATGACATGATCATGATGCATCTTGCACAAGATATGTCATGTGAGGTGTCTATGAAAAAGTTATGATTTGCTGAATATGAGTATCCTATTTCTATGCATGTATCATTTTTGTATCTGAAGTTATGAATATTGACTACCTGTATTTCAAATGTGGCTACACCTGCTATGACTCATTGGGAGCATGCAAGGGCATGTGACCAGATCACATGATACTAAATTCCATTTTGGTGCCTGTATTTTTCCACAAACTGGGCTGGGAACCTGGCTAGGGATGTGGGCTTATTTAGTCTGCAGAAGAGAAGAGTGAGGGGGGATTTGATAGCAGCCTTCAACTACCTGAAGGGGGGGGGGGGTTCCAAAGAGGATGGAGCTCAGCTGTTCTCAGTGGTGGCAGATGACAGAACAAGGAGCAATGGTCTGAAGTTGCAGTGGGGGGGTGGGTCTAGGTTGGATATTAGGAAAAACTGTTTCACTAGGAGGGTGGTAAAGCAGTGGAATGGGTTGCCTAGGGAGGTGGTGGAATCTCCATACTTATAGGTTTTTAAGGCCTCGCTTGACAAAGAATTAGTTGGGGTTGGTCCTGCTTTGAGCAGGGGGTTGGACTAGATGACCTCCTGAGGTCCCTTCCAACCCTGATATTCTATGATTCTATTATATGGTTCTATGATTCTATGAAACAAAGGGGTTCCCGCCATATAGAGAGACTATAAAAGATGTGGAGTGACATAATCTCTTGGCCTCATTTCCCACACAAGAGAACACCTGAGGAACAAAGACTTAACTGGGGGAAGTGCTGGTCCCAGCCTAAAGGGATTCCTAGCCTACGTATGGAAACTTGGTGGACTGCTTGTATCATCAGTCAGGGTGAGATATTGCCGATTCAAATTCTGTCTAGTATATTAGGCTTTGTTTGCGTTTTTGTTTAATTTCCTAGGTAATCTGCTTTGATCTGTTTGCTATCACTTATAATCACTGAAATCTATATTTCCATAGTTAATAAACTTGTTTTATGTTTTCTCTTAACCAGTGGATTTTTGAGTGAAGTGTCTGGGAAAATCTCAGCTCAGTTAATAAGGGCTGGTGTGCATTGTCCTCTCCACATTGAGGGAAGGGCGAACTGGGTAATAAATTGAAACTGGTCAGGTTTTTGACCAGGGCAGGACGGTACAGCTCTGGGGTCCTAGGCTGGGGACCTGGGGATATTTTGGCTGTAGCCTCTCTAGTGTTGTTTCATGCAGTGGCTGGCCAGAGCTTGCATGCAACTGCAACTGGGGTGCGTCCCTGCCTGTGTGAATGCTGGTGGGAATGTAGGACCGGGAGCGGTCTGCAGCTTGTCACAGCAGCACAGTGTGAGAAGGAACCCAGGCTGGTGAGTCAAACGGCTCGGTGGTACCCCAGTTCCAGGTTGCATGCCTGGGGTACAACCTGTCACACCCACCCCAGAGCAAAAAGACAGCAGAGTAGTCACATTTCCTTGCTGATGCTTCTCCTGGGATGGTGCAGCTACATGCTGTCCTGTGGGCAGGGTAAGCCTACAGGCTTCATCCAGTCTTTTGTAAATTTACAACACTTTGCTTACCACGTATTGAGAGAAAAAACAAAACGGCTGCGTGGTATTTATTCTGATGGCAATGTCACCCTCTTTCCCAGGAGGCAGAACTTTGCAGTTTTTATCTATAATCTACAAGAACAGCCTGTTGTTTAGTATATTTTCTTTTCTAAACAAAGAGCTGTGATTAAAAAACAAAACAAAACAACCCAACCCACAGCTCTAAATACCATTCTTTTGTAGCAAAACTTGCACCGTCCCACATTTTCCCACACCGTCCCCATATTTTCATTCGCTCTAAAACCAATCAGAAAGGTGCCCACCATACCTGCACATCATAAGCGGGAGCGGGGGGCTTGTCCCATGGACCCCGGTTTAATTTTCATCCTTTTCATATTTGTACATATCATCCCCTGTTACAAAAATAAACAAACAGCCCAGATGTTTTAATTGGCAGTCTCTATTCTATTTTGGTTCTTATACCAAGTTCCTCACCATGACATCAAAAGGTCCAAATATCACATTTTGTGCTACCCGAAACTCCCATTGACTTCATTGGGAGTTTTGGCTCAACAAAGAATGCAAGACCAGTCACAGTGAAATCTTATGTTATGAGGTTACATTACAACCAATGAAAAGCTGCATTTAATGTCTCCATTGTAATTTAAAGCAAAATAATGAAGCCTTTCACAGTCAATTACTATTTGCTCTGTAGTGATTATGGTGGGTTTCTGCATGATGAATTTAAATTAGGGGTAAGTATTTAACAAGAGGCTAGCGTGGCTTGCCCCTTAAGGGCTGGTGGACTGGGGCCAGCCAACCCTGATTATGGAAGGAACTGCTCCAGTCCACCTGTGCCAGGTTAACAGCCTCGATGGCACCTGGAAGGACAAACTCCGGCTTGGAGCCTGAGAGAAACTTTGTATTGGGAAGAAGGGCTGGAGAGAGACAGAGAGACTGAATTGGACTTGGGCCTGGAGCACCAGTGTGTACCTAGAGAACTGAATAACCTGGACTCCCAGAAGGGTATTATTTTAACTACCACTGGGTTGTTGTTTTGAGTTTATGGAGGAACCAAGAGGGGAAACAGACGCAGGGTGCCTTAGAGTGACCTCTGACCATAAGAGGGTACTTGGGAAGCAGCCAACCCTGTAAGAAAGTCTCTTGTTAATTTTAAATGCAACATCCATGAGCTAATGTGAATGTAGGACTTCTGTCTGTCCGTTGCCTTCATAAATATCCAGTCCTGTCTGGCTTTTCCACAAAGCCATCACTTCAGGGTTCTGTGACTCCCCTCCAGTCTCACAGTACTACAGGATCTTCAAATTGTACCTTCACAGACACAAAGAAAATCAGTGAGGATCATCCCAGGTTCTCTGGGGCACAAACCCTGCTTTCACTTGCTCCCTTGCAACCCCATTGACTTCAATGCACATTGGGCACAATTCTGTCCCTCACTTATACACATGCAGTTCTCAGTAAAGTCAATGAGAGTTGCACTTGTATAGCAAACGCATTGACTTCACGGGGGGAATGTGCAGAATTTGGCCCCTGCAGTCTCATATTACATCCACACCAAGGAAGAAGAGCGGAGCTGCTTTTTGGAAGACATCTCCGAGGAGCCAACAAAAGCAGGGGTGGTGAGTGCAGAGTTTTTTTTCTTCTCACATTTACTAAAGACGGATGGACCCAAACAGCTCAGTTCAGATATGCACCTAACAGTGTGGACAGAGTCATCCCATGGGTATGGCGAATTGGGGTGACTGCTTTAGGCCCCGTGCTTTGGGGGGGCCCCGGGCTTCAGTACGTATGTGTCATGCGGGGGGGCACCAGACCGGCCTGGGGGGTTGGGAGGTGGGGTTAGGGGTGCCTGGGGGGCCAGCCCAGACCAGGATGGAGTTAGCAGTTTGGAGGGCCAGGCGCTGGCAGCAGGGGTCAGGCCCGCTCTCAGCGGCAGGAAGCGCATGTTGTATTTATTTTTCTTGCTCGCCCACCACCACACCGTCTGCAAGTGTCCTAGCACTGCTGGAAAACGCCAGTGCCAGGCTGACCCTATCCATTGCCCTTCCTCCCTGAACCCTTCCCTTTTCTGGGACCGCCCCCAGCACGGTGTGACTCTCCATCATCCCTCACCCCGCCCCAGCACTGGTGTGACTCTCCATCATCCCTCTCAACACCAGATTTCACTTGTATAAAGAATGTTGAGGGCCCCATACAGGCTGATTTGTCCTGGGCCCTGCACCATCACTAGGGACGGCCCTGAGTCTGGAGGAGTTTTTTGATCTGTGCAAATTTCCTAGTTCTGCGAAACAGTTGAAATCTTTTGAGATCTGGCTTTTTCCCTAGAGCCTCATTTGCAGTTACACTAAGAGCCCTTTATATTGCCAGCATGCTGTAAAGGGACATTAGTATAATGAACCCACATCCTCAGTGCTTCCTGCTTGTGTTCGGCCGGTAATACTACAAGAACTGCCTTCTCTGCTATGTCTCAGCACATCCAAGGCTACAGCCAGGATGTGCAGCCAATTGCTAAAGTGAAAATGACCTTAAAATGTTAACTAAACAGTTTGATACTTTACCAAGGGTATGTTTCAGGTCCTGATTGAATTTTTCAGCAGGGATTTCGATCAGTTCCTATTTTATCAGAACCAACTGGCCACTTACATCAATGGGAGCCCTGCAAAGCTAAGAGAATTTTTCCCTCTTTGTTTACTGTCCTTTTTAATGTTTCAGGTCAAAATTCACTCTCAGCTGCAGGCAGTAACTGGGGGGGAATTGGTACTTGTTTTGTTACACCCTGCTGACTATTAACTGAATGTGCTGTGCTTCTTCATGGTTCACTTCTTCCAGCGCATTGTTTCCCACTGCAGTGGTTTTAACTTGCAATATGGTGTCACTGGTAGAGCTCATTACTAATGAGCAAAATATCTGGCTGGGCACTTTTATGGAAACAGAATGATGTTAATGCCGTCAATAGGGTTGAGGTACCTGGTAAGATCATGCCGCACATGCATGCAGTAGGCTGTGGGGGCACTGCAGATAGTGATTATTGGATACCTAGTCAGGGGCTAACAAATTGAAGGGAAAAGAAAAATGGAAAGTTTGTAAATCAAGTTAGAAAAATTGGCCTGGGATATTTTGAGCATCTCTAAGTATCCTTTTCAGCAGTGTAATAATGCACAGCTATCAGCCACTCTCTGATCTCAGTTACACCAGTGCAGAGCTGGAGTACCTGTAGTGAAGTAATTCTAGTTATGTTAAATTTTCAATGGCGTACCAGAGATCATTGAATTGCTGGGCACATTAAGCCCAAGAAGTAATATATTGGCTCGTGAAATGTCAGTCAGACAAGAGTCAATGTGTTGTGACATTCACTGAAACATGAAGGCAGTCTCCAGAGATGAAATCCTGGCCCTATTTAAGTCAATTGGAGTTTTGTTATTGACTTTTGTGGGGCCAGAATTTCACCATAGGAAACTAAAACTGGGCACCCAAAAATGGAGGTACCCAAAATTAGAGGCTGCTTTTGAAAATTTATGCTGTAATAACTTCATGTGAATTGAAAGTGGAGCTTTATTGTCATTGACTGGCTAACACCTTGCTTAAGTCAATATTTTCTTTGGTCCTATTTGGACTGTTATTACATATATTCTGAATGCCTCCACAGAAATACCTGGAATTCTCTCAGTTATATCTATTAAGGGCTTGCTACTGCACCAGGAGAGCAGAGTGTTGGGTGTACGTGAGCATGGGGTGATGAGCAGAACAGTGAGTGTAAGGAACCTGAACCTATATTACTGAGAGTGCTGCTCTGTAGCTGCCTAGTAAAGCTACAGAAGGGAGTGCACAGCTCAGTTCCTCATAAGCAAAATAAGGATCTCAGCCGAGCCTGTGTTTTCTCATGTGTGCCCATTCTCCAGCCCTTCCTCATGCATCTTTTACCCAGTCCACTAGCAAATTAGGAAGGGAGGGATTTCCTTCCAGGTAGCGTGGAGAAGAACTATGGCTCTCTCTTCACCCTGCTTATATCAATGGGTAATATCCACTCACTCTGGTGCTCGAGTACAAAACCCTAGTGCGCCCTGCTGTGTTCCATCTACATGCTTGCAAGGTCAAGCACTTAGGGCTAGTTCCACACAGGGCCTTAGGTGCCTAGCTGCCAATTTAGGCACGAGTCCAACATGCCACTGAGAAGCTCACCCCACTCCCCTACTCTGCTCAGCTGAATCTAACGTTGTAGGTGCTAAATTCCTTAGGCGCCTACGTTTCTGCCAGTGGACATGCACAAAACTGCCCTAGTCTTGATGATGCTGAGCTGCGCAGTGCCCTGGCCTAGATCACACCTAAGCCCTGGCAGGATTGACCAACTGGGCATTCCCCACCTCCCTCATGCCTGTTCCAGTAGGCATGCACACAGAAGTCACAGAAAAGACAGCAGGGGGTGAGCTTTTGGGGGGCGATGTCCCCCAGTAGTCCAGTAGTTATGGCACTCACCTGGGAGTTAGGAGACCTGGCTTTAAGTCCCGGCTCCAAAGCAGGCAGAGCAGGGATTTGAAAACTGGCATCCCACATCCCAGGTGATAAGTTTCCTAACCGCTGAGTTATTGGCTATAATGGAGTTAGTGGGCTTTCTCTCTCTGGTTTTTCATGACAGAGGGCTGATCTGGTTAAGGCCCTGCCCCTCTCCCTTTCCTACTGGCCAGTGTAGGCAACTCTCTGCTCAGCTTGTTGTTTTTTGAGAATCTCATTCTTAGGGATCTAACTCTCCCCATTGTATAGGAACGTTTGGACTGTGAATTCCAATAGGCATCAGGGTGACTAAGAGCTAAGCATTGCTATGCCTAAATCCCTTTATGGACTTAGCCCTTGGAGTACCAATTAAAAACAACCCAACAATTAAAACTCTAAAGGGGAGGTGAAATTAGAGATCTGGCAAAATTATGTAATAGAAACTTAGTGACTCATCACAGAGCTGCTTTCAGCCATTCATAAAGTAGGCTTTTTCCTCTTGCATGGCATAGTAGGATTTATCTTGGGTGTGGAGTGGGAGGTTTAGATATCATCAGTTGCTGAAGTAAGCTGATCTCTCCTCCTCAATGTATTGCTTTTCCAATGATCACAGCAACTTAATGAAAGTATTTATTTAAACCAGCTAATATATAATTTCATACAGTAGACACTCATTAGTAGCAACATGGTGGTGCCCTTTTGCTATGTTGCTTCTAAGCAGCTGTTGCTGTTATGGGGAATATCGACAATTCACAGTAGGGAAAGTGTTTTCGGGAAATGTTGCTCTTATAAGGTGTTTCTGTAAACAAGTGTCTACAGTAGAGAAGCTCAGGAGGGGAGAGATTATAGTGAAACATTTACATGCCATGTGATTGGAAGCAGCTGGCTGAATTCTATACCTCAAAAGTCATGCTGCAAAATACCTACAGTAGTTACATCTTTTCAAAAGACAAATCCCTTGTGGTTATACCATTCTAAAACACTAATCCCATAAATCTCTATGTTTGTGGTCTGCTTGGCAAACAGGATGAAATGTAAATAAATCCTCATTGTGAGCTTTGTACTCTTACCTTTAGGATCTCTGTTGGCTCAAACTGGGGCATGATGTGTACAAAAAATACATGTACCCCGAAGCCAGGGGGCAAAGACATGCCCCAGGGCTGCCTTTATCCAGCCAGTGTCTGACATATTGCATATGATGTCTGAGGGCGTCAAATCCAGACAATACCTGTAGAATACAGAGGTGAAAAATACAAGTGAATGTACAATTGAACTAAGAAATGTCAGTGTTAGCTTAATATAGGCCTTATAAAACTGAGGTGAAAATTTAACAGCTTAAACAAACCCTCCTTCCCTGTCCTTTCATGATATTGATGATAACATCAAACTAATGATATTTTACACATCCATTAAAAATATTATTGGTCATGGGTTAGTTGGCAAGTAGGATTTCTGGCACAGTTTAACTAAGGATTTCAAAGAAATTACATATACAATAGAGTGACAACCCAGCAGTTTGGCTCATGATTGTATCCCACATGTGAAGTCCTTTTGTTTCTTTCACATTTCAGAGCTTTAACATTTAGCGACACAGTGGAATTAAATGCCAGACCTTCCACATAGAGCAAACCCCAGACCGAAACTACTGTGGGAGTGTTCAGCCATTTTTGGAGACCCTGTGGTTCCGCTGGTGAAGTAGATAGCCACTGGGTCTTGGCTCTTTGTCTTGACACAGTTGTGGTCACCAGGTGCAGCTCTTCAAAAAACATAGTATGTCGACATTATTCAGTAAACTGAACGCTGATTCCTTCTGTTATCAAATCCACAGAATTGTCTGGACAATCAAGATTAGCCCTGGTTATTGGTCTTGCTGTACTCCCTTCCAACTGAGACTCCCTCGGGACTTCCTTACTTTTGCAGCCAGTAGGCACATGTTGCTCTTGTTCTCAAACCTAGGAGTGACTGTTTTCTCCAGCATAAAACCTCATTTTATTATATTTTTTTTCTCCCATAATGTCCACAATGAGGACACTTCACTTCGGAAGGGGAACAGGGACATGTGATTAAGGAATAAGAGCACATGAGGCAATAAACTGGGTGATTAAACAAGGACACCTGATAATTCAAACTCAGGCATCTAAATTCAATTCTGAGGCACTGGGTGATTTATGCCATACTTTAAAGGGCCACTGTCCAAGGGCCCAGTATTTAACATATCCCAAAAGGTCCTCGCCCTTTGACCTCAGGGCCCTGTTATAGCTGAAAAATAGAATCTACTTGTTCATCTGAACTAGGGCTGCTCAAAGCCCAGTTTGTCATCAGAACTTGGGGGACAGGGGGCCATATCCCCCTCCCACACAAACTTTTACCCACCATAAGGGCAAGTGACAGAGGGAGGGGCAGAGAGGAGTGAGCGTAGGGCAGGGGCTTGTGGGGGAGAGGCTGCATGGGAGCGGGGCCTTGGGGGAATGGGCAGTGTGAGAGCGGGGTCTCGGGGGGAAGAGGTGGGTGGGGCCTCAAGGGGAAGGGGGTGGTGTGAGGGGGCAGGGTCACAGTTTAGTGCCAGTGACTCCCCCACTTTTGAACCTTCTGCCGCTCCTGCTCATTCATGCCACCTCCATCAATTTCTCCTTTAAAAAGGCTGAACCAGCTCCTGCCACATCCCCTCCGTCTTTTGTAACCACCATCTTTCTAATTAGGCCATGTGTATATGTACAGCGTTGCAGCAGAGCTGCTCCCTCCGACATAGCTTATACTGCTCACAGTGGTGATTTTTTTATGCCAGTGGGAGAGCTCTCTTCCGTCAGCATAGAGTGTCTTCATCGCACACCTGGCGTGGCACAGCTGTCCCAGTAGCCTGCCACCGACATTGCACTGTGCACACGAACCCTGATGTCGGTGTAATGTATGTCGTCCAGGAGGGTGGAATATTCACACCTCTGAGCGACATAAGTTTTGCTGACACAGGCTGTAGTGTAGACATAGCCTTAGTGTTCCTTTCCCTTGTCCTGTCATGTTCTAAAATCCCAGAACCAGCTGCACATTCTCAAAGTTTTCCTTATCTCACTAAGGCTTGAGGCCAGTTTTGCTTTCATCTAATGAGATTGGAATGAGTTAATGATTTGCTCATGCCTAAATCTAAAGGTTTCACTTTTATTCTTGTCTTGCAAGGGCTCTTGACAGACACTGTAGATCATGCTTCTTTTCCTCATTACTTTGGTACAGAGACAAGGGATTCCAGTGGATTTCTTCCTATTTCTCTGACTCATCTGGTATCCTGCCTGTATCATAATCTTTCTTCCTTGCTTGGTGGTGTGACGTTCCCCTTTGGTGTTATCTGGACCGGTGATCTTCTAGGTCACTCCAATCCTTGACTCTGGGAGCCAGCCTTACTCTGCTCTGCAGTGAGAACCTCCACTTCTGGCCTGTTCACGCACAGCCTCTGGCATGTAAGTTGCTCCTTGGATTGTGCAACCGAATGACACTAGCCAATATCTCTGGTCCCAGACACAACCCTAGGAACCTCCGTCATGCAGTGCCCAGTTATGCCCGCTGGATGCTGCAAGCTTATATGAGTTGTCAATTTAACAAAGAAATTGATACGCACCCCTTGTTATTCCCAGGGGAGTCTCTGACACACTGTTTATTCTACCTGAAGCAGTGCGTTTGGTTTGCAAACAGATTTATTAACTACAAAGATAAAATTTAAGTGATTATAAGTCAAAGCATAACAAGACAGAGTGGTTACCAAAATAAAATAAAATATAAGCACGCAGTCTAAACTCTCAACCCTATTAGACTGGGCAGCAACTAGATTAAGCAGTTTTTCTCACCCCACTGGATATTGCAGTCCTTAATATACAGGTTTGCTCCTTAAAACTGGGCCAGTCTCCTGTGCTGCAGTCTTGTCTTCATCTCAGTGTCTTGGTTGCTTGCAGCATAGGTGGGGGAAGGAGAAGGGCCCAGTATGTGTCCACTCTGTCTGTTTTATACTCTTGGGGAGCACAAGTTCAGGCATGTCTGGGGGGCACTGCTGAGTCTCCAGGCAAGGTTGAGCAGTTCCCCTGGTGTGGCCTCTTGCAGGTGAGTCATTGCCTTGTAGCTCCCTTGCTGGACAATGGCTGTTGATGAGTTTGACACTCGGGCATTGGTTACTTTTCTTGCTGTTGCCTCTTGGGCGCTAATGTCTGGCTGATTTCCCCAACCTTACAGCATGCTTTAGTGACCACCATACAAAACAAGTCTCATAATGTCATATGTATTAATGATACACATATATGGATAGAGAAATGACTTTCAGCACATCATAACCTTACAAGGCATCCTTTATATGTGAGATCACGATTATATGAAAATGAGGACTATGGGGATTACAGTACGCTCCTCCAAGGTATAAAATGTCACAGGTGGTCATCCACTCCTGCTCCATTTTCTGTCTCCTACTCTTTTCTCTTTACACTCTGGCACTGCTATCTTTGCTTGTGGCCTACAATTTCATCCAAACATTGGTAACATTCAGTAACTTGGCTGTTTTTCACCCATCATTCAGTGGCTAGATGGGTCCCTACAGGAGTTATTCTTATAGGGCTCCACTAAGTCTAGGACTGTCCCTGGCCATATCTTTCAGTGTTTACACCCCTTGATCCAACAGTGGGTCCTGTGTATCCTTCCTGCACAAATGACTCTCAGCCCTGGCTGGAATAATCAGCCTGGGGAAGATATAGGTGACAGCAGGTTTCTAGCATGTGGGCCACTTTTCCAGAGTCAATGTGTGCTTGTTTGGAGGAAATTTGGATCAGTATCAGAATTAGCCTCTCAATGGGAACTGCACCAACTCAGCTCAACACCCCTAGCCCCTTCCAAATTGAACACAACAAGTGTCTCTATTTAAACCATACAGGTAGGTACTAAAGTAATGCCTGAAAATCTGGGCGGTTACAGCTGCTGCTAAGGAGAGTTGAAGAATTGAGAGAGATCTTTTGACTCAGGAAGAAGCAGTTCTCAAGAGACATTGATTTTCTAACACACACTGAGGAATCTGGACAAAAGTCCCCTGATAAATAAATAACAAAGGCATTTCCCCTCCATTGTATGCTTTACTTTTGATTTGTCCCCACCCATTGTTTGTAACACAGAAATAGCAACTAAACTATTAAGGAGAGAAGCTCACTCTGCCTTAGTTTCTGACTCCCTTCTTCCTTTTCGACTCTGTGTTTAAATAAAGGTCCACATTTTGCTCACAGTCCCAGACTCTCTGCAGTATCAAATTTCTGCTTGGCATGGCAGAGAGGGAGTGCTGGCAAGGAGCTGGTGTGGATCCGTGCCATGGCATAGGTAAGAGCACCCTAGCAGTTCTTGTAAATCCAACACCTAGCAACGGCCCCTAAGAACCTGTGTGCCAGATGGAGATAGCTGGAGCACAACACTCTTTAACCATGATCCCTCCCCGCTCTCTGTAGCAGGGCTGGGAGAGGAGTGCAGCAGGTGCTGTGTATGCTGGCTACATGCCATCTGAGTGCTCCTCCATGGTGGGTGGGATTTTCACCAGGCCAGATCCAGCAGGCCAAAGGGGATGGAACACACCAAAGAATTGGGCCCAATGAGCTGTGCTCTTGAGGACACATTTGTCTGCTTCCCCCACAAATGTTCCAGTGCTTCCTCTCATGCTGCCCCTTAGGCATGAATGCCTTCTCTGAGCTCATCTGTAATAGATACTGCCCTCTCCTGCTTCAAATGTCTCCACCTAGCCCACTGCTTTTGTAATGGCTGCAAAAAAGTAGCCAGCTGACTGCAGCTAGATTGAGCATCAGTGGGAAGAGCTGGTATTGTTTAGTTATTAATTTATTATTATTTGTATTGTGGTAGAACCTAGGAACCCCAGTCACGGACTGGCCCTCCGTGTGCTAAGTGCTGTACCAAGATAGAACAAAAATTGGTCGCAGCCCCCGAACTATTTGTTTATTCATAAGAGAAAAAGAAATGTTCAGTTGATCTGGAAGCATCTAGTTGTGAACTTAGGGTCTGTCTACATTACAGCAGATGCAGTGGCATGGCTACAACACTGCAGCTGTGCCACTATAGCACTGTAATGTAGACACATCCCACGCTGAGGGAAGGCGTTTTCCCATTGACGTAGGTAATCCACCTCTCCGAGAGGCCATAGCTGGGTCGAGGCAAGATTTCTTCGATTGACCAAGCTGTGTCTACAGTGGTGGTTCGATCGATCTAACTGTGTCGCACAAGGTGCAAAATTATTGACAGCCCTGGGCAACGTAGCTAGGTCAGCCTAAGTTTTAGGTGTAGACCAGGCCTTAGCGAGCCTGAGAAACCACATAGTCTTGTTACTGTTCCCACACCTCCCAGACCCCGTCTCCTCCCGCTTTTTGTTACACTTACTTTATTGTCTCTTGTCTTTAATTAGATGGCAAACTCTTCAGGGCAGGGAGTGGATCTTATGTGGTGGTACAGTGTTTTGTACAATGGAGCCCTGATCCTGACTGGGGCCTTTGGGCACTACAGCAATAGAAATAATAAATATAATTTAAATGAATCTCATTATAATTATTCTTACTGGCATCATTTATAAAGCTGAATTATGTTATAACTGGGAATGCATTTAGAAGTTCATGTTTTCCCTTGGCACTGTTTTTGTATGGCCTGAAGAAAAGGCTGTGACCGTTGAATGCTTGCCTTATTTTATTTGTCCAATGACAAGGTATCATGAATAACTCTCGGGTGTTTTTCCATTTCTTATCTTTGTTTACTGAATTAGCGCTTTTGCCACATCTGCACTTAGCACTAAATACGCAGGTGAATTTGATTACATAAGTCATCTTTCATATGCAAGTTCTCCCCAAAGCCGTTTGCAAAGAATGAATTGAATTAGAGCAGTGACTATGGATGAAAGCATGGGAGATATTATGCATTCAGCCTTAGATGTTAAAGAAGGATAGATTTTTTTTTTTTTGTAATCGTGTGATCATCTTAACATATTGCTTCTTATTTCAGCTCCACACAAGTCAGGGAGCAAAACTCACTTCCAGACCACATCATAAATTCTCATTAAAAATTGATTTTGTTAACTTCATCTATTGATCTGAGCATCACATCATAGAATAGATTAATCTGTAGAGAAGCCATTTGTGTTCTATTGTCCATCAAACATATAACTATAGCATCTCCCCAGTATCCCCAAATCCTTCATAAATGTGCCAAGTCACCATAAGGAAGGGGGACTTTAGGGATAGTTTCTATTGGGTAATTTTTTGTATGTTACCAGAAGGCAAGACGTGCTCTTTCACTCCAGAAAAAGCTTAAATAGTCTAACAATTATACCAAAAGCAGTCATTTCTCCAGATGTTTTAAGTATATCATAAAAGAGGGTGCCCTTACCTGCAGATGATATTTTATTGTCAGTTAAGACTTCTTTTATCCACATATATCTAGCATGATCATTATTAATAACATCCTCTTCTTCGCTATCCCTTCTCACTTGTCTTTTTAAGCAGCTGTAGCCCTTTATTAGTAATGTGCATTGTGTTCAGTGGTAAGGATTATTCCTCTGATGGGAAGGCAGTTTTCATTTCTCCAATTATTCTCCGATTAAAGGTGTGGTGACTTAAGAAGGGTGAGAGAAGATGGAAAGAGAACGCTGTCTGAACTATCTAGTTTCTGGTTCACTACTTCAAGACTAGATAATCCACAATGCCTTAATCTATAATTTCATCCTGTAGTACCACAAGAGTGGAGTTGAAGGAGTTTATCAGATCTTCAAGGCAAACACTCTGTTAGCCACAGCATGATAAATGTAATTAAAAGTGTTAGGAATCACAGTGCAAATAAATCTCACCTATTCTAGTTGGAGGAGAAAATGTAAACAGTTCAGACAAGACCAAACCTGACTCCCCAGCCCTGAGGAGAGTAATGAAAACTCAAGCTAGAGAACCACTGCTGTTGACATAATTGGTATGCCATTTTACATGCACAGGGGCCTAGTAGTGCATCTCATCCCAAAAGATGTACGTGGTCTGGAAGATGGCAACATGAAGACGACCAGCAATTTAAACAATACAAGAAACAAAATTATTAAATCACCCAAGTTTTGTAGAATAATGTAAATGAGTAATTTAATGTAGATGAATCCATAAATCCACTCAGTATAGTAAGTGAGAAAGGCATGATTGTGCAATGATCCTGGGGGGGAGAGGTTGGAGGAAAAGAAATTTGCAGACCAGTGTTAAGAATCAGCTGGATATGAATTTAGAGGACATAGGTACAGCAACACAAGATATCAATGGCCTATATTCATAGAGAGGCCCTGAATGTTGGGCCCTAAATGTTCAGTTGGATGTGCCAAATGATGCGTGGAATTTCTGTAGGTAGCATATGCCTCAGCAGCATGAGATTTACACTGGTGGAAGTGAGATCAGAACCTGGCCCATTGTTTGTATATTAGCCTTAAAAATTCCGCTCCCTTATTTAATACTCTTTCTTCCCTGTGGTCATGAGTCAGCAATCCATCTTACCTCAACATAGCACTTACGCAGATGTTTAATTCAAGAACATGCTTAAATGATTTGCTGAGCTGGAGCCTGTTTGCATTCAGTTTACTTTGCAAGAGATGCATTCAGATTCTGAGGCTTATGCAAATGGATTACCAAACTGATGCCTGTCTTTTCTAGTACAGATATACCATGATGGGTGCCAGTGTACTGTAGGTTGCTATTTGTCAGGGACATCTTACTTTAGAACAACAATTTAATAATATGCCACTGATCAAGACAACTAAGGTACATTTTTAAGATACCAAAAGCCTTTCAGTGACTAATCTGGTGAGCTTGGGGAGGCCTCATTATAATGTAATTCTAAGGGAGTTTGTAAATATGAGGCACAAGCTTTGGTTAATTCTTAAGGGGATCTGTCTCACCTGAAAAGCAGGCACCAGGATAATTATGATCCTTCCACTAGTAGCAGTAAATGTCTGAGATTTACAGAGTAATGTGATTATTCTTATCCAAGAACCAGCCCCTTAAGTTTGATCAGTTTTGCTTTTCAGACCTATTAACATGAGCTGAGAACGTAAGACTCACGACATGAGATTGGCTTTCTTACAGCCACTGTCTATCTTGCACTGTCTATCTTGCTCTGTAAACTATGTGAGTAAAGATAATGTTTCTCTAGCCACTCAGTATGACTGGCACGTAGCTGCAGTTTTGCTCACAATAAGATTAGCAGTCATTGAAATCGCTTGATATTTGCTGTTAGTGCTGTATTTCCCTAGGAAAACCAAATATATTAACTAGTTCTTGAGAGAACCAGCATCTAGACACTCAATAGTGAGTTGAAAGGATCCTAGGTAAAAATTCTGAAAAGCTCCTAAGGAGCCTAAGTCTCATTTTCAAACATGATGTAGGCACTTAGGAGCCTCAGGTTCATTGTAAGTCAAGCGCTTAAGTCACTTGAAAATGTGACTTAGGCATCAAAGCTTTTGACAATCTTACCTGAAAAATGTCAGGAGGTTAGTGACTTGGACCAGCGCAAGTAAGGCGTGACTCCTCGAAGCCTGGACACTTTCTACGCTCTTTAACTCATCACAAAGCTAGTACCAATGAGACATACCTATTCCCTTTTTCTGAGAACTCGGTACATCCAATATTACAGTAAACTATAGACTCATCATATCTAAAGATATCAGATCTGACTCTTTGCTCACTTAAACTGGTGCAAATCACAATCACCTCTGCTGCGTCTCTGTCGTTACACTGGTGTTAAACTGGCATAAGGGAAAGGTGAATTATCCCATTGGTTGGCTTGACTGGTATATTTTATTGGTTCTGCTTCCACTCTTGACATTATTTGGGTAAGATGCCTAGGTAGGTTAATTATGTTTTAGCACTTTGGTTAAGGTGCTTAGAGGCCCTTGGGCATTGACATCAAAGAAATTAAAATATATTAGACAATGGTCTTGTGATTCAATTAAAGCCTGGCAGAATATATTGTATGATCATCAGCTCTTTAAACTCAAAGATTGTTTCCTGCCTGGATTAGGCGAGGGTGCTCTGAGATCCAGATGGAGCTGATCTCAAGGGGCTAGCGCAATACAATAAAGCAGGGATTTGTGGCATAGAAACAATTGCATGCCCGCATAAAGGGGTAAACATATCTTCTTGCTCTTCTATCCCCTACTTGCTTCAGACCACACTCTGTGTGTTGCAGCTGGTCTTTCCAGTGCTTGCTTTAAGTGGAGTCTGAGCTGTGTAACACTAATAGTCACATGCCACTTGAAATACCTGACATATAAAAATAGTGTGGAAATCAGGAATCAAAACCAGCTTGGAGTGATTGAAAATCATGAGCGAGTATGGATTTAGGCAGCTACGTCTTTGCCCTGCCTCTGTCCCCGGAGTGGCACAGGTTAGATTTGTAATAATTTTCAGGGGGTTGTATGAAGGCCCATTGACCAGACCTTGTGTGACCCTCACTTCACTAGGCAAGTAAATTTTGAGACACACACCATGACTGTGACATTTTGGAAATATTATTAATGCTTATTCACTGACTAGCACAATGGTGCAAAATGTGCTATGTGCTGCAGACACATGTAGGAAGACACAGTCACTGTTCCAAAGAGTTAAAACCAAAAACGTGATCCTGGTGTTGGACGGAGCGTTCTACATCAGCTTTGTAAAACGGCCATCAGTTTTTGCTGGCACACGCACCCTCTGTTGACATGATTGTGATAATTGCCAGAAATGCTTCACCCCCATTTCTGTAACAGATGTCGTGATCCACAGCAGGTAAATATTTTGCAGGTCTCGTCTTCATTTGCTGTCTGAGTCTGCTCTCATTGAAGTTAATATTAAAACTCCCATTAGCCTCAATTATGCAGCTTCAGGCCCTTCATTAGCGTGTATATCTACTGCAGAATAGTCCTTTGTATTCTACCAGTGGTAATTAAGTACTTAGGAGTTGTAAAGCAAAGCAATATACATTTGAAAGCCTGAGGATTTTTAAGTGGTTAGAGCCACCTGCAGAAAACCTCTTGGCACAGACTCTGCTGGGACCTGTGTTTGTTTGCTAATTAGTAACTGAATTAATTCTACTGAAAGATAATCAACAGCTTTACATAAAACATTTGCTATTTTCCCAGGCCCTCAACACTACAACAGATGTGCCCATGAGTGCCATATTACAGCTAAGGCTACGTTTTAGTCACGTGTATTTTTAGTAAAAGTCATGGACAGGTCAGGGCGGGGCAGTAAACAAAAATTCATGGCCCGTGACCTGTCCATGACTTGTACTATATACCCCTGACTAAAACTTGGGCCAAGCCACGGGTGCTGTGGGGGGCCGGTTCAAGGGTGCTGTGGCGGGGGGGGTGTGGCCCAGGACTCCGGCTGATGCTGGGGGAGGACCAGGCGGTGGCAAGCGGCCCAGGACCCCAACTGGTGCTGTGGGGGAGGAGGGAGGTGGCAGTGTGCGGCCCAGAACTTCTGATGGCGCTGGGGGTGGGGAAGTTTGGCGCGGCTGGCAGGCTCCCTATTGGGCTGTGCGCAGCTCCCTGGAAGCAGTCAGCATGTCCCTGAAGCTCCTAGGGGGAGGAAAGTCCAGGGGGAACTCCACGTGCTGCCCCCACCACGAGCTCAAGCTCTGGCTCCGCAGATCCGAGAACCACAGCCAAAGGGAGCTGCGGTGGCAGGGCCTCCAGGCAGGGGCAGTGCGCAGAGCCCCCTGACTTCTCTGCCTAGGAGCTGCAGGGACGTGCCGGCCACTTTCAGGGAGACCGTCCCCTCCAAGGTAAGCGCCACCCCGCACCCCAACTCCTAGCCCCCTCCCACACCCAAACTTCCCCAAAAGCAGCCAGTGCGACTGGCCCAGCGGCTGCGGATCAGGCAGCCCCAGAGCCAGCGCACTGGCCGCTGCAGAAGTCACAGAGGTCACGGAAAGTCACGGAATCCATGACTTCTGTGACCTCCGTGACAGACACAGAGCCTTAATTAGAGCAAGTTCACAGCAGAACCAGAGATTCTGAGATAAAATAACACTTTTCTCCTAATTGCCGGTTTATCAGTGTTTTTATTTTACCTTTAAATGTAACTTGCTTTAGTCACAAAGCTCGGTTGTCTTTCATGTTTTTTTAAAAGAGTAATAAAAAGCATATCACAGTGTCTTCAGCGTGTGGGTTTACTCTTAATATACAGTACAGTGCAATCCGGGAGTCAGAGTATCCCCCCACAGAGCACAGGTAACACTGACCTCAAAGGGAGTTATTTGTACCATGTCAGGGAAGCAGCTTCAGACCTGATGCTGCTAACAAGAATAGTGCCTACTATCGTGGAACTCAGTAGGATAGTATTAATGGCTGCAAGCACTAGGCCCAGACTCCTAATAATGCCCAATGCAGATACTGACGTAGATCATTGCTTGAATACTGGAGAGGAAAATCTGGTTGTTACAGCAACATTTTGTGACCTAATACAATTTCACAACTCAGGAAATCTTTTATTTTTTTAAACTAACATGCACAAAAAGATGGTGGCTGACAGAAGACCATTTAGCAATAATTACCACCTCAAAAAGTTATCCAGTATTCTATAAAGCTAATCAGAGCATTAAAAATAATTACACAATATTTTCACAAAACAACATTTGACACATACTTGCCATTCAGTATTGAATGATAAGGCATAGATGGAAAATAATCAAACAGAAAGATAAAGAGGAGTTTAGGGTCTGATTCTCCTGGCACAGTATTGCCTTCAATGAAGTTTCTCTTGAGAATCAAGTCCACTGAATTTCATAACCATCCCAAGACCCCAGAACATTGCAAGTTACAGCAAACAGTGACAATGTCTATTCCTCATCTCAAATACTATCTAGCTCCTTCTGATGTCAACAGAGAACAGGTCAATAAATGATTATAGCAGAAATGAAAATGTATGTTCTTAACTCCACACAAAGCTAAGTTCTCCCCCACTCTTTATTCCTTAATTCCTTCCTTCGGATTTTCCCAGAGATTGTCCTTGGTAGCTGTTGAACAAATTCCACCTAATTTATAAAAAATACAAATAATAATGAAAAATAGCAAATTAAATGTGATTTGGTGCTGTCTTGCTTTCTAGAACAAAACATCTATTATAAAGGTTAGGGATTCCTTCAAGATAAACCATGGAGAAAGTCCACCAGAATTCATAAAAGAACAAGCTCCTTGCTAGGGTAATGGAACCAGCCAGTTGCTCACACAGTAATTCCTCAACTTTTCCAGGAACAGTCCTGCTCCACTGAAACCTAGAGGAATTTTGCCATTAACTTCAATGGGAGCAGGACTGGACCTGTAATCCACTGATGTGAGGTTTCTTTTTCAGAGCACAAACTAATAGAATATATGAGAGAGAGATGTTTCACAGTTACAGCCCTGATCCTGCAATGGGATTTGACAGTACAGACTTTTCCGTCCACTAGGACTTCAATCAAGTACTCCTTTTCTTTTTGCGAATACAGACTAACACGGCTGCTACTCTGAAATAGGACTTCAATGAGACTCTGCCCTGCCTTCAGTGGGTGTCAATACGGCTATAATAGCTAAACAAAGTGTTACTGACAAACCACACAATATTGGAGTACCCACTCAAACACCAAATGGAAATGTAAAGCCCTTCAGTTATAAACTATGAGTTTGATGCACTGCTGTTCAGTTTTATGCAGGTCTAGCAGCTGATATCAATGTAATGATACCAGTGTAAACTGAAGTAATGCAGTAGTGAATCAGGCCCAGTGTTTGGACTAAGAGCCCTCTGAACAGTGGGTGGAAGCAATTTATACATACCAAGTTTAGTATTAAAGTTTTTATAGGTAAACTAGAGATAAGAACCAAATTCCACTGACACCAGCCTAGAGACACTGATGGTAGATTCTGGTTCTTATCTTTAGCTTACCTATAAAAACCTTAATACTAAGCTTGATGTGTATAAATTCTGCATACATCAATAATGATCAATATGATACAATCCCTTTGTGACTCTCCACCACCCACCCAGCATAATCCCTAAGCCTGATCCTCAGCTGGTGGGCCTGGCCCATTATGTACAGTATTAGAGCCATTTTGTTCTTCTACCACACGGAGCATCTTCTTTTCTCTATTATATTACTGAAAATTCCTGAAAATGGTATTTTAAATTTCATTATATATTGTGAAATTATATTTAATCTGTAAAATCTGATTAATTTTAGTTTCATATATAAAATTTGATTAAATGATGAATGCAGCTCATCTTTCTCCCATGAATAGTTCCACTGAAATCTGAGAAAGATTTGTCTCTACTATTCCAAAATAAAACACCTAACAGGCCAGATCCCCACCTGGTGTAAATAGCATAATTCCATAGTCTTCAACAGAGCTACACTGATTTACGTCAGCTGAAGAGCTGGTTGTATGTTTCAAAATTACATTGAAGGCCTGACTAAAAGGTGGTGGGGGTAACAGAAGAAAAACAGAGGAAAATATTTGTTTACTAAGGAGTAAAATCTGTTTATATTTCTAATCTGATCTCTAGTTTTGATCAGAACAGTTTTAATTTTGGGGTGCATTGTCAGGAGTTACCCTTACATTCAGCACTTGGAGGTACTTGCCTTTCTGGGATACTTGTATGGTGCAGTAACTTTTTTGACATGCTCTTGCAGCTCCTTAGTTAATTTTTCTGGATCATGTGATACAAAGTCAGGAGACAGAATAACAAAGGCTTTCACCACCTACAAGACACAGTGAGATGTAGGCATCTTCTAATATTCAATCACATTTACAATGATCAAACTGAAAAATACAATTTGCAACATTAAAATTGCTTTCAAGAGAGGAGAGTAAGATTATGGGCCAGATGCTGGCATACACTAAGGCTCTTTTTGCCATTCAGGGCCTTAAAACGGCCCCAAGTAGGCATCTGAGGACTCACCCAGTGTGTGGGAATCCTCAAACAGCATACAGTCAGCTATGCCAGCTCTTCACCACCTCCTCTTAACACACAGCACAGGAGTTGGAGGTGGAGGTAGGAGGGATGTGGCTTGAGCACACTGCTCTTCAATGCTTCCTGGCTAGCACAACAGCTTTAGGGCACTGTTTCAAGTTAGTGGAACTTAGAGCAGCCCTGTGGTTGCTTTTAGTTGTGCTGCAGACAAAGCAGCCTGCTGCATACCTGAGGATTGAGCCGTATCTGTATATAAGTATATGCCTAAGGGCCTGTTTTGCAAAATATCCCATTCAAGTCAGTGGGTCTGCTCTCAGTTGCACCTGTGGAACCCAGGGGATTCACTGAAGTCACTGTGATTGCTTGGTTGTATGTGGGAGTAGAATTAATCAATTTATTTTTAAACAGCAAAACAAATAAAATAACAGTAGTCAGTTTGCCCTACTACCAAGAGTCAGATTTTCAAAGCACCTAACCTGTGTAGGTACCTGACTCCCTTTGAAATCAATGGGAGTTAGGTACCTAGCTTGTTTAGGCACTTTGAAAATTCCACTAGGCATCTCTCTGCATTTTTAAGTGGTTAAATACATTTGAAAATCTGGCCTTTAGCATTCCTAAATTTCCTTGACAGCTATAGTTTATTTCTAAACAAGTATATACAGTAGTGTTTTTGCATACCCACTAATATCAGCCTCATTACCTCTCCTCTGATGGGATCTGGGCTGCTGACAACAGCTGCTTCTGTTACTGCCGGGTGCTCTATCAAGGCATTTTCTACTTCAAATGGTCCAATACGATACCTAGGAGAGGAAATAAGAGCTTGGTATTTACAAACTGTATCAATGTATGGCAACTTAGTATGGAAATCCCATAAAAACAAACTTACCCAGAAGATAAAATGATGTCATCAGCTCTTCCAACAAACCAGAAGTATCCATCTTCATCCACAATGCCCCTGTCTCCTGTGATATAAAAATCCCCACGTTCTGATGCAGCAGTTTTCTCTGGATCACCCTGACAACAACAAAGGAACATCTCACAAATGGTAATGAACCCTTAGGAGCCAATCCAACTCCCACTGAAGTCAATGGAAAAAATCCCAATGGACTTCAGTGGGAGATAGATCAGGACCTCAGTGGTGTTCAACCACAAATTGTTACTTAACAGAAGAAGGCCATAGTTACTCAGTCAGGAAAATTTTCATGAGAACTCACTTATCTTTATACAAGATGATTTTTTAAAACTTTCAAAACTTTTCATAACTGTTCTTATTTTGAACTCTTTCAGCCTTGCTGTAGTCCATACAAGTCTAGCATGATCTGATCTACTATGAATACATTCTGTGTTTCTGAGGTCAAGTGACTTTGTATTAGAGCTGTGCGAATGATTACACCTGAGCTGCAGGAGTACTGGCACTCAGCCCTAACATGTGTTTAAACTGGCTGTGAACCAGCAGTGATTTGTCTTTGCCATATGCCAACAGAAGCATTTTGCAAACTTCTTTTTGTTCCAGCTAGGTGTCCACAGGCTTTTCCAGGCTCTTGTTTGTAGTCTCTTTCCATTTCAAGCCTGGTTCACTGGGACAGGCTACATGAGGCAAGTCAGAAGGCAGAAGTCATGCATGCAAGAAAGTCAGTTAAATACAACTGGCATATATCTTTACATATTACCTACCCTTTTAGCCAGCTTTTGCAGGTGCAAAAGGGCCATGTATATTTTTGTGGGCACTCCCACCATCTGCTCCTTTGAAAAGTTAGCCCTTAAATCCACCTTAATTAATAGCATGATTAGAAAATCAAGTTGGAAGACTGGGGTGGCGGAGGAGACAAAAAAAGAGAGAACTGAGTTCTTCATTAAATCTACCTCCTTGCAACGAACCATTAAAAACATTGAACTCTGGGCCACACTCGGTTTTACTGACACTTTCAAGGGCTAGCCTGCCCTCCCACCCAAGGATATGCACCGGAGGAAGGGCAGACAGTAGTCCTACTGTGTGACCTCCCCTAGGATATCTCATGGGGGGAGGGAGTATTTAAAATCTGCCAGGTTTTCCATAGGAGCCCGATCAGCTGAAGTGGATCAATGCATCCCTGACCATAGTCACTTGCTTCTTAGGGTATGGCTAGAATGCAGTCACTGAATTTGACTACAGCTTGAGCCAACATACCAAAGCTAGCTTTAATCTAGTTAGCTCAGGTGGAAGAGTGAAGCTGTGGCAGGGCATCAGGGCACCAGGCTAGACTCTCAAGTACTTACTGAGGGTTTCAGACAGGTTTGTACAACCTGTGCTGAAGCTCATGCTGCCCTGACTTCACTGCTCTGGGACCCAAGATAGCTATATTAAAGCTAGCTCAGGTATGAATACTTGGGCTACAATCACACTGTATGATTGCTGTGTAGACATATCCTTAGTCCCCCAGTGGAGGGAATATTGCAGGTGCTTTCTGTCTCAACCTCCCCCACCAGTACACTTTCTGCCTCTGGTTGCACCAGTGGAAGTCCTGTTTATGAGACACATGAACTATTGTCTTTGGAAGTATACAGACACCCACAACAAGATACTTTAAAAAGTTATCAGTATATTTAAGATGTGGCCTCAAAATCTGATTAATTTCATACAAAGTTTCCTTACCATGTAGCCAGAGAAAAGACAAAATGGCCTTGTTGGTTTGATTCTGATAGCAATATCTCCTTCTTTCCCAGGAGGCAGAATATTAGCATTTTCATCTATTATCTAGAATGAGAGAAAACCCCTCCTGGATGATTTAATGTCTTTCTGTTAAACAGAGAGTTGTACTGAATTAAATGTTCAGAGAGAATCTTGTGTTGTGTGGGAACATTATCTTACTTCAGATTGAAAGTGACCAGGAGTGTCAAAATACCTGCACATCATAAGGTGGAGCTGCCTTTCCCATAGCACCAGGTTTAATTTTCATCCCTTTGAAAACTGCACATATCAAAACCTGTAAAATAAAATTGTATTTGTGCAACAAAATACAGTACTTGATGTTTTATTTAGATATGAATATTTGTAACTGAAAACGTTTTGCATTATCTATTTTACTAGTAACATTTTTGTAAAAATGTTCATTTGAAAAGTGACTCAATTGTGATTTTAAACACAATAGGCCTGATCTTCAGTTGGTGTAAATCAACATTGCTCCAAAGAAGTCGATGGAGTTACCCTGACTTATATCAACTGAAGATCTGGCTCAGTGGGATAAAGTCCGCTCTCAACTATACTCGTGAAAATATCCAGATTAAATTCCTTGGAACTCAACCGCCTCTCATTTGCATTTGTTTTACACCAGTTTAACTCCATTTATTACAAAGAAGTATGTCTGTGTGAGAGAAGCAGAGGTGAAAGTAAGCCGGTCCGGTCCGGCGTACAGGCAAGAGCCAGAACACCGTGCAGGACCGGACCGGATCGGACCAGCTTCCCCAGGCTGGCGATTTAAAGAGCCAGGGGCTCCCTGGAGTAGCCGGCTCCCTGCAGCAGCAGCGGTAGCGACGGCAGGGCTCCAGCGGTGATTTAAAGGGCCCAGGTATTTAAAGGCCCCGCCTCTTCTGGTTGAGGCCACACCTCTTCCAGTTGAGACCACGCCTCCTGCTCAGGACTCCGGCGTACCGGTAAGTCCTTTAAGTTACTTTCACCCCTGGAGAGAAGTATACATTAACTTCAAAGAAATATCAGCCTGAGAGAAGAATTTGGCCCAGCAGCTGATATTTACTATTGGCTACATTATAATGATTGTCAGCATGTACAGTTGGAGACTTTATTCCTGTATGTCCAAATTACCTAGAACAGATTTTTCCTACAAGCGTGCTGGTGATTCTACAAGTTTGGACACATGGGGCTTAGGCGTTCTCTTGCTTAAACCTGTGTAGATCTGAAGTGACTCCACTGACATCAACAAAAAAACCTGCTATGAGGTCAGAATTAGGTCCTTGGAATTTCCCGCTGGTTGTTCCATTAGGAAGATAGGGTTGTCTGCCACAGAGAACTGACTGGGGCTCATCCTTAGAAACTCATGGATCTCTGAATACACACCTAAAGCCAGGACTATCAGTGCAGAGGCTATGTGCCTCTGGCTCATTGCATCCCCACCTGTGGAGTGGGATTCACTGTGAGGTGAGGGAAGAAGCATAACACTGTCAGGATCAGCATTTATTTACACCTGAAACCCCCCAGAGTTGAGAGGGAAAGATGTCACACAAAATGATTATCTCCCAGACCTGACCTGGCTTGTTCCCTCCCAGCTGAGTTTGCACAGAGTTGGAGGAAGAAGGGAATGTTGCTGTGTAGCAAGTATGCCCTCCTTACTGCCCCCTCCCTCCAGCCAGGTTGGCCCCTTTGGGTCCCCTGCGCACATATTTAATGAGTTAATTGCATAGCTAATGGCCCCTTTTAAAATCTGCCGCTGAGATGCTTGGCTGAAGGAATGCATGCTGCCTAATTAAATTTCTAGGTCAAAATGTTCAAACTTAGATACCTAAATTTAATCTATGTTTAGGCTCCTGAATAAACAAAGCCTGATTTTCAGAGATGCTGAGAACCCAAAACTCCAAATGAAGCCACTGGGGCTGCAGGTGCTCAGCACCTTTGAAAATCAGACACTTTTATTCAGGGGCCTACATATGGATTTGGTAGCCTGATGTTAGTTACCTATATTTGAAAATGTGGGGCCTGTTTTCCTGGATAAAGCAAGAAACGTACCATATGAATTTGACAGTTTTCCTCATTAGCTTGAGTTAGAATTAGGCTTATTAGGTGTGTGATTGAATGCAAACGTACTGTTTCAGTTTGGCCATATCCTTCATAGATATCGATCCCTGTTTTGCTTTTCCATCTCTCCATCACTTCAGGGTTGAGTGGCTCACCCCCACTTAGGCAGTGCTTCAGGCTCTTGAACTTGTAGCTTAATAAGTGTTTAAAACAATGGTTAGGAGCATTACTAGAGAGACTTTGATATGGTTCAGTTCTGGGCTTCATTTGCTGTAGCTGTAACTGGTAAAGAACTTACAGAGTGAGTTCACCTAGAATTTCATCCTCTGAAATGGTTACGTTGTTAGACTAAAACCTGGCAAAGCAAAAATCTAGGGCTGTGATTCTGCTAGAACACAGTTCAGTTGGGATGGTTAGTAAGCAATCTAGATGTACCTGGTAAGATCATGCTGCACCAGCATGCGATAAGCAGTTGGTGTACCACAGAAAGAAGTTATAGGAAATCTGGATAGACACTATGAATGAAAGAAAAGAAAAGTTATTTACACTGTTCGTTCCTTGGGGGCAGGCACTGTCTTTTGGTTGTTTGTACAGTGCCAAACACATTTGGGCTCTGGTCTATGATTTGGGCCCTAGGCACCATCACAATATGAACAAATAAATAATAAAGTGAATGCACTATACTAAAAAGGCAGAGGGCTAGAATGTTGTGTTGGGCTAGGTCTGGCATGGCTATTAAGAGTTCTTGTTCCTTTCTTTTTTATATTTATTTGAAAGTTAACTTGCTTATGTTTTGGAGTTTAGCATTTTCCTCCAACAGTGACACAAATTCGACCCCACAGTGATAGGCACAAGTGAAGAGAAAGTAATAATAATACTTAACACTTCTATAGCACTTTCTACTCAGAGATCTCAATACACTTTACAAAAGAGGGTAAGATTTTATTATCGTCACTTTGCAGATGGGGAAACTATGGGATAGGAAGACGATGTGACTTGCCTGAGGTCACCTAGAAGCTCAGTAATAGTGCTGAAAGCAGAACTATGTTTCCTGACTGTCAGTGTAGAGAACTGGGAAACAGTTGTATTACTTTTTGTGAATATGGTGTATGCTTTTGTGTGTTTGTTTATGATGGGTGACTTGCTACTGAGTTGTATCAAAAGGGCTTGTTAGAAGGACCAAGCAGTGAATGCAAAACAAATGGCACAGATCAGAGCCCTTAAGAAAACATCAGAAAAGCTTTAGTTAGAGAATACCCCAATACCCAGCTCCACCCAGACTAGAATGGTTTACTATTCCCAAGGCTAAGCCTAGGATCAAAGGAGGAAAAAGGAGTGGGTTTGAGTGAGTTGAGAGAGTCTGCCCAGGGCTGTCAGTGAAAGATGACAGGCAAGTAAAGAAAGAGAGAGAGAGAGACTATGTGTCATGGTTTGCAGCAAGCAGGCTGTAACTTGGTCCCACAGAGAACTGGGGTCACCAACATAAGTCATGTCTACTAGGAGTTTGATGGGAATGCCAAGTGTAGGTAAGACAGTACCTACTGTTGTTTTAAATCAATTTTGCTGAGTGCTGTGCACCTTTTGATAGATACGTTATACTATGTATTGAAGAAGCTGCTTCTTCATACTATTACCACCCCAGGCTCCTGAAGAGAAACTTGTGCAGGTGCCAAGTCTGTTGGGCCTGCTAGGTATCACTATTGACAACCAGGGGGGATGTAACCCAGAGACCAAGTGGGGACTAGTTGGATTGTGGGGTCCCACCACAAAGAGAAGTGGAGGCACAGGCCTGTCACTTGAAAGGGGTGCACTTGGGCAAAACAAAGTCTCAAAAGAGGCAGCCTACCGGGGGATGACACTTACTACTAGACAACATTATCATAGTCTCATGATTTTTATGATATTTTAAAGTTACTCCTGATACTATCCTTTTTCACCATCTGCTTTGCATATATCAGTTATGGCTGAAACCACATCATGATGTTTTTATTCTTACATTCAGGACAGTTGTTGCCTCAAACTGCAGCATGCTGTGTGTAAAGATACACGCTCCATGAATCCATGTAGAAAAGAGACTGCCATAGGCAAATTTTACCCAACCTGGGTCAGACAGGCCCCACAGTATGTCAGAGGGATTCAAATCAAACCAAAACCTGGTAAAAATGCCAAAAAAAAAATCGTAATGAAAAACACTGAATAGAAAAATAAAGTGAATGTACAAATGGAGAGCGGATGGAATTATTTGTTGTGAATGAACATGGCTCTTTTTTCTGTTCATGAACTAATCCTGATGCCTATGAGTGGATTCATTAGTCACAGTTGAACTGTGAGTAGTTGAATGCTAACATCCCTGTGAGATGTTTGCCGACTGTTCATATAATCTCTTCATTATTCTTTATACTTGTGTGATTGCTCACCTAAGTCACATGGTTTTGTTTCAGCTTCTTGATGGGAGAACAGATATTTCTTATTTTCCTGTTTAAAAGGTAACTAGACATATTAAATAGTGAATAACTAGGGCTAGTCAAAATTTTTTGAATGAAATATTTCCCATGAGAAGAAGGAGTTTCATCAAAATAAAAATTTTCTGTAGGGATAGATTTTGGCAGAATTTATTTGGCTGAATTTTTCATCAGGAAAACAAAATTAAATATTTTTATTTAGGAGTCCCATGATACGTTGCAGCATGTCAACTACAGGAAGGGGCTGTGGTGCATCATGGAAGATGTAGTCCATCCATCCAGGGAAGAATGGGGACATGAGAGACCTGAAACTACAATTCCCATGTGGCACTCTGGTGTTGAAGGCAGATGGAGAGATTAATGTAATCCAAGATTAAATATGTTGATTTGGGAATGCTGAAACATTTTTTTCAATTGAAAATGTGAAAAAATGAAACATTGAGAAATTGCCAAATCAAATTATTTTGGAACTTTGTCCCACAAAAAGTTTAGATATTTTGACTGTTCATCCAGTTCAGGAGGAAAACAAATGTCAAGATATCAGAATTTCCCACAGGACAGAAATTCTGTGGTTTGATCATCTGTACACATAACCCATTCCTGGTATGAATTTTCAGACAAATAATCATATATTCAGTATTTTTTACATATTCATTTTGTGACCATGGTTTATCAGAGCAATGAAGTATTTTCAGTACATACCTTCCAGTCGAGGTCATTCCAATACCAAAACTACTGTGAGAATGTTCCACCATTTTGGGGTAACCTGTGGTTCCACTGGTAAAGTAGATAGTCATTGCTTCTTGACTCTTTGTCTTAACAGTGTCATGATCACCACGTGCAGCTCTTCAAAATAAAGACAAGAGTACATCAGAATGGATAAGCTATTCAACAAAGGAAACTTCAATCGCTATCTAGTTTACAACTTTAGTGAGGGATTTCTTTTGTCTTCCCAAATTAAACTGCCTATGATCTCATTCTTAATGGTCATTGGCCAGTAAGATTTATTAGGCCAAATTCTGGCCTTGGAAACGCACACAAAACTCTCTTTGCATTCAATGGGCGCTAAGGGCCTGATCCAGTGCTCACTGAAATCAATGGAAAGACTTCTGTTGACTTCAGTGGCCCTATGTGTGTATCTGAAGCTAGAGTTCAGCACACTTTTTCAGCAGAATGACCCTATTCTGTTGTTATTAAGGCTTCTCCCTCACCCTCTATATATTTAAAGCCATATGTATTTGCAGATCTCCGCTCCCATCCCTGTTAGTTTTTTATACTTGTAATTAATTTAGTGTTGGAATGCAGACTTGTTAGGTAAATGAGGGAAGAGCTTGCTCCCAAAAAACACATAGAATGTACGAGTTATCTGAGTTCTGAAACTGCTTTTTAAACAAGGAGGGGTACAATACAAAGCTGGAAACACCTGAATTTCCATTTGGATGATTAGCTCACTGAGGCAAGACACACTCACTTGAGTAGTTCCTTGAAGTCCAGCCATCCATCCCTGCTGCCTTCGGATACCATTAGCCTGGTTTTTAGAAACTGGCACTTGGACACAACTGAGTCCACTGCAGGTGCCAGTATATCATTGGTAATGATGCATTTGGCCTTAGAAGCCTGGAGTCTATAGAGAATGTCATTAGCTGTCAGCTGGATTGTTGCTGGAATATAGATAATTCCTAGAGGTGCAACAAATGGAAGTTTAAAGGTAGATGAACGTTTTAAACTACTTGGGCAAGATTCTAGTCAGTGTAAGTTCATTGGATTCAACAGAACTGTGTCAATTTACATTAGCTGGACATCTGGCCCCTTGTACTTATCTTTCTGTGCTATGCCTTGTGATGCTGTTATCTACCTTAGCCTTTGAGAATTAATTCCCACGCAACTGCCTCTTCAGACTTCAGACACAGTGGTTGCCTGTGACCAGGAGTATAGTTAGGCTACATGAGACTGAAGTAGAGCATTATTGTGAATCAGAAACCCCAACCCAACACTTCACCCTAAGTTCTTCCTTTAGTATATTTGCAGAAGAATCTTCTGGGAGATAACATTATTTTGCTGCCAATACTAAGGCCACACTGTCTGGGGGATGCCCCCTCCTCTGGCTCACAAGTCACTTAAACTATGTGCCTCAGCTTTCTTCTTTGTAAAATGGGCTCTTTTATACTAATAGTTTGTCATGAATTTCTTTAAAAAATATACAATCAAGACAATATTTAAATGTCAAAACATATTTTATGCAAAATGGCTAAATATACTACTTCTCTGAAATATTATTTCCTGATAAAAATACTGAGTTTGGAAATTGTTTGAATGCTTTAACTGATGTCCGTTATTGACCCTGATCCTGAAAGCACTTAAACCGTGCTTATCTTTAAGCACACGAGTAGTCCCATTGATTTCACTGAGACTGACTAAGAAAGTGTGTAAATGTTTGCAGGATTAGTCAGGGGCTAAGGCAGAGATTCAGGAAAGCTCTTAAGCAGAGCTGTGTGAGTAATGGATTTTTCAGTTTGCTGGGAATTTGAAAAACTGAAAAAAAAATTATTTAGGATCAAACTAAAACCAAACATTTTCAAAGGTTTCAGTAAATCATAAAGATGAGAAAAAATTACTTCACGTCAAATGAAACATTTAAATCAATTCAAAACAAAACTCTTGTTTTGATTTGAAGCATTTTTTGTTTTTAATTTAAAAAAATTGAAGGAAATTTCTAAACAAAGAGTCATTTCAAAAAGAAAAGTCAAGGAGATGATCTAGGTTCAATTCCCAGCTCTTCCAGAAACTCCTAGTGTGACCCTGGACAAGTAACTTAATCTCTTTGTGCCTTAGATCCCTATCTGTAAAATGGAAATAACAACACTTCCTTTAGAGTGACAAGGTGGGTGAGATAGTATCTTGTATTGGACCAACTTCTGTTAGAAAAAGGGACAAGCTTTTGAGCTTACAGAGAGCTCTTCTTCAGCTACAGGTAAACTTGAAAGCTTGTCTCTCTCACCAGCAGAAGATGGTTCAATAAAATATATTATTTCACTGCGATGGTCTATACTATTATGTTCATCACTTTTACAAGACTGTGATAAATTTTGTACAAAGTATGCCTTGTGAGGTATAGTTTGAAATGTCATAATCTGCTGAACATTATTGTCCTGGTAAAATATGTATATCAACATTGTATATAAAGTTATTAGGGTATGTATACGCTACGGAATAAGGTCGAATTTATAGAAGTCGTTTTTTTAGAAATCGGTTTTATATATTCGAGTGTGTGTGTCCCCACAGAAAATGCTCTAAGTGCATTAAGTGCATTAACTCGGCGGAGTGCTTCCACAGTACCGAGGCTAGAGTCGACTTCCGGAGCATTGCACTGTGGGTAGCTATCCCACAGTTCCCGCAGTTTCCACTGCCCATTGGAATTCTGGGTTGAGATCCCAATGCCTGATGGGGCTAAAACATTGTCGCAGGTGGTTCTGGATACATATTGTCAGGCCCCCGTTCCCTCCCTCCCTCCGTGAAAGCAAGGGCAGACAATCGTTTTGCACCTTTTTTCCTGAGTTACCTGTGCAGACGCCATACCACGGCAAGCATGGAGCCCGCTCAGGTAACCATCACCGTATGTCTCCTGGGTGCTGGCAGACGCGGTACGGCATTGCTACACAGTAGCAGCAACCCATTGCCTTCTGGCAGCAGACGGTGCAGTACGACTGGTAGCCGTCCTCGTCATGTCCGAGGTGCTCCTGGCCACGTCTGCTGGGAGCGCCTGGGTAGAGATGGGCGCAGGGACTAAATTTGGAGTGACTTGACCTCGTCATTCTCTTTAGTCCTGCAGTCAGTCCTATTGAACCTATGGTGAGCAGGCAGGCGATACGGATTGCTAGCAGTCGTACTGTACCATCTACTGCCGGGCAGGCAAGAGATGAGGATTGCTAGCAGTCGTATTGTACCATCTTCTGCCAGGCAGGCAAGAGATGAGGATGGCTAGCAGTCGTACTGTACCATCTTCTGCCGAGCAGCCATGAGATGTGGATGGCATGCAGTCCTTCTGCACCGTCTGCTGCCAGCCAAAGATGTAAAAGATAGATGGAATGGATCAAAACAAGAAATAGACCAGATTGGTTTTGTACTCATTTGCCTCCTCCCCTGTCTAGGGGACTCATTCCTCTAGGTCACACTGCAGTCACTCACAGAGAAGGTGCAGAGAGGTAAATCTAGCCATGTATCAATCAGAGGCCAGGCTAACCTCCTTGTTCCAATAAGAACAATAACTTAGGTGCACCATTTCTTATTGGAACCCTCCGTGAAGTCCTGCCTGAAATACTCCTTGATGTAAAGCCACCCCCTTTGTTGATTTTAGCTCCCTGAAGCCAACCCTGTAAGCCGTGTCGTCAGTTGCCCCTCCCTCCGTCAGAGCAACGGCAGACAATCATTCCGCTCCTTTTTTTCTGTGTGGACGCCATACCAAGGCAAGCATGGAGGCCGCTCAGCTCACTTTGGCAATTAGGAGCACATTAAACACCACACGCATTATCCAGCAGTATATGCAGCACCAGAGCAAAGCGATACCGGGCGAGGAGGCGACGTCAGCGCGGTCACGTGAGTGATCAGGACATGGACACAGATTTCTCTGAAAGCCTGGGCCCTGCCAATGCATGCATCATGGTGCTAATGGGGCAGATTCATGCTGTGGAACGCCGATTCTGGGCTCGGGAAACAAGCACAGACTGGTGGGACCGCATAATGTTGCAGGTCTGGGACGATTCCCAGTGGCGGTAAAACTTTTGCATGCGTAAGGGCACTTTCATGGAACTTTGTGACTTGCTTTCCCCTGCCCTGAAGCGCATGAATACCAAGATGAGAGCAGCCCTCACAGTTGAGAAGCGAGTGGCGATAGCCCTGTGGAAGCTTGCAACGCCAGACAGCTACTGGTCAGTTGGGAATCAATTTGGAGTGGGCAAATCTACTGTTGGGGCTGCTGTGATGCAAGTAGCCCACGCAATCAAAGATCTGCTGATATCAAGGGTGGTGACCCTGGGAAATGTGCAGGTCATAGTGGATGGCTTTGCTGCAATAGGATTCCCTAACTGTGGTGGGGCCATAGACGGAACCCATATCCCTATCTTGGCACCGGAGCACCAAGCCGGCGAGTACATAAACCGCAAGGGGTACTTTTCGATAGTGCTGCAAGCTCCGGTGGATCACAAGGGACGTTTCACCAACATCAACGTGGGATGGCCGGGAAAGGTACATGACGCTCGCATCTTCAGGAACTCTGGTCTGTTTCAAAAGCTGCAGGAAGGGACTTTATTCCCAGACCAGAAAATAACTGTTGGGGATGTTGAAATGCCTATATGTATCCTTGGGGACCCAGCCTACCCCTTAATGCCATGGCTCGTGAAGCCGTACACAGGCAGCCTGGACAGTAGTCAGGAGCTGTTCGACTACAGGCTGAGCAAGTGCAGAATGGTGGTAGAATGTGCATTTGGATGTTTAAAGGCGCGCTGGAGCAGTTTACTGACTCACTTAGACCTCAGCGAAACCAATATTCCCACTGTTACTACTGCTTGCTGTGTGCTCCACAATATCTGTGAGAGTAAGGGGGAGACGTTTATGGCGGGGTGGGAGGTTGAGGCAAATCACCTGGCTGCTGGTTATGCGCAGCCAGACACCAGGGCGGTTAGAAGAGCACAGGAGGGCGCGGTACGCATCAGAGAAGCTTTGAAAACCAGTTTCATGACTGGCCAGGCTACGGTGTGAAAGTTCTGTTTGTTTCTCCTTGAAACCCCCCGCCCCTTGATTCACTCTACTTCCCTGTAAGCTAACCACCCTCCCCTCCTCCCTTCAGTCACCGCTTGCAGAGGCAATAAAGTCATTGTTGCTTCACATTCATGCATTCTTTATTCATTCATCACACAAATAGGGGGATGACTACCAAGGTAGCCCAGGAAGGGTGGTGGAGGAGGGAAGGAAAACGCCACACAGCACTTTAAAAGTTTACAACTTTAAAATTTATTGAATGACAGCCTTCTTTTTTTTGGGCAATCCTCTGTGGTGGAGTGGTTGGTTGGCCGGAGGCCCCCCCACCGCGTTCTTGGGCGTCTGGGTGTGGAGGCTATGGAACTTGGGGAGGAGGGCAACTGGTTACACAGGGGCTGTAGTGGCAGTCTGTGCTCCAGCTGCCTTTGCTGCAGCTCAACCACACACTGGAGCATACTGGTTTGATCCTCCAGCAGCCTCAGCATTGAATCCTGCCTCCTCTCATCACGCTGACGCCACATTTGAGCTTCAGCCCTGTCTTCAGCCCACCACTTACTTACTCTCTTCAGCCCGCCACCTCTCCTCCCGGTCATTTTGTGCTTTCCTGCACTCTGACATTATTTGCCTCCACGCATTCGTCTGTGCTCTGTCAGTGTGGGAGGACAGCATGAGCTCGGAGAACATTTCATCGCAAGTGCGTTTTTTTTTTTCTTTCTAAGCTTCACTAGCCTCTGGGAAGGAGAAGATCCTGTGATCACTGAAACACATGCAGCTGGTGGAGAAAAAAAAAGGGACAGCGGTATTTAAAAAGAAGCATTTTATAAAACAGTGGCTACACTCTTTCAGGGTAAACCTTGCTGTTAACATTACATACATAGCACATGTGCTTTCGTTACAAGGTCGCATTTTGCCTCCCCCCACCGCGTGGCTACCCCTTCAACCTTCCCCCCTCCCTGTGGCTAACAGCGGGGAACATTTCTGTTTAGCCACAGGCAAACAGCCCAGCAGGGATGGGCTCCTCTGAGTGTCCCCTGAAGAAAAGCACCCTATTTCAACCAGGTGACCATGAATTATATCTCACTCTCCTGAGGATAACACAGAGAGATAAAGAACGGATGTTGTTTGAACGCCAGCAAACATACACTGCAATGCTTTGTTGTACAATGATTCCCGAGTACGTGTTACTGGCCTGGAGTGGTAAAGTGTCCTACCATGAAGGACGCAATAAGGCTGCCCTCCCCAGAAACCTTTTGCAAAGGCTTTGGGAGTACATCCAGGAGAACCGCGAATGCCAGGGCAAAGTAATCCTTTCACATGCTTGCTTTTAAACCATGTATAGTATTTTAAAAGGTACACTCACCAGAGGTCCCTTCTCCGCCTGCTGGGTCCAGGAGGCAGCCTTGGGTGGGTTCGGGGGGTACTGGCTCCAGGTCCAGGGTGAGAAACAGTTCCTGGCTGTCGGGAAAACCGGTTTCTCCGCTTGCTTGCTGTGAGCTATCTTCTTCATCCCCAAAACCTGCTTCTGTATTGCCTCCATCTCCATTGAAGGAGTCAAACAACACGGCTGGGGTAGTGGTGGCTGAACCCCCTAAAATGGCATGCAGCTCATCATAGAAGTGGCATGTTTGGGGCTCTGACCCGGAGCGGCCGTTCGCCTCTCTGGTTTTCTGGTAGGCTTGCCTCAGCTCCTTCAGTTTCACGCGGCACTGCTTCGGGTCCCTGTTATGGCCTCTGTCCTTCATGCCCTGGGAGATTTTGACAAAGGTTTTGGCATTTCGAAAACTGGAACGGAGTTCTGATAGCACAGATTCCTCTCCCCAAACAGCGATCGGATCCCGTACCTCCCGTTCGGTCCATGCTGGAGCTCTTTTGTGATTCTGGGACTCCATCATGGTCACCTCTGCTGATGAGCTCTGCATGGTCACCTGCAGCTTGCCACGCTGGCCAAACAGGAAATGAGATTCAAAAGTTCGCGGTTCTTTTCCTGTCTACCTGGCCAGTGCATCTGAGTTGAGAGTGCTGTCCAGAGTGGTCACAATGGAGCACTCTGGGATAGCTCCCAGAGGCCAATACCATCGAATTGTGTCCACAGTACCCCAAATTCGAGCCAGCAAGGCCGATTTAAGCGCTAATCCACTTGTCGGGGTGGAGTAAGGACATCGATTTTAAAAGCCCTTTAAGTCGAAATAAAGGGCTTCATCGTATGGACGGGTGCAGGTTTACATTGATTTAATGCTGCTAAATTCGACCTAAAGTCCTAGTGTAGACCAGGGCTAAGGGTATACCATATAGCATTGCTGTAACATGCTCCAGAGTCAGAAAAGCAGGCTGAAACCAGTTTTTCAGAGACAGAGACAGACCAGCACCTAAGCCAGGTATCAAGAAAGTCAGGGCTTGTCTATACTACCCGCCGGATCAGCGGGCAGCGATCGATCTAGTGGGGGGTCAATTTATCGTGTCTAGTCTAGACACAATAAATCGACCGCCAAGCACTCTCCCATCAACTCCGGTACTTCACCGGAGCGAGAGGTATAGGCAGAGTCGACGGCGGAGCGTCAACTGTCGACTCACCGCAGTGAAGACACCACGGTGAGTAGATCTAAGTAAGTCGACTTCAGCTATGTTATTTACGTAGCTGAAGTTGAATAACTTAGATCGATCCCCCCCAGTGTAGAACTGGCATGAGTTAAGTGATTATTCTTTGACAGGAACAAGGGTGTGAGTGAGAACTTTACATATTGGCAATCAAAACGGCTGGAGTTTCCATGTAAACAGACTGGCTGTTGCCTGAACCCCCGCTGGAGATAATCCTCAAAGAGGGGAGAAAGGTATAAGAATGGAGGACACCCACAATACAAATCACCTCTCTCTACCCCCATCTCTACTCACAGCAGCTACAATGCTCAAAAGACAAAGAAAGCATTATTGACCTGGGGGAAGGGTGGAAGGGGGCTTATCAGCCAGTAAAGACTGCTGTAAACATATGGTGAGACAAAACCTTTTTGCTTTTAAGTTCACTTAGCTTGTTAAGTGAGGTATTAGCTTGTGTTTTACTCCTTTATTTCTTTTGTAACCAATCCTGACTTTTATGCATCATCATTTGTAATCACTTAAAATCTATCTTTCTGTAGTTAATGAACTTATCTTCTTGTTTTATTTTAACTGTGTGCTTGGATTAAAGTGTGTGGGAAACTCCATTTGGGATAACAAAGATGGTGCATATTATTTTCCATTGATGAAATGACAGACTTCATATGAGCTTGCATTGTTCAGTTTGGTACTGAGCAGTACAAGACGCACATTTCTGGGGGACAAGGCTGGGACTGGGAATTTGTGGATGTTTTCTGTATTTAATTCATGAGTGGCTGGCCAGAGCATTCATGTAACTTAGCTGGGAGTGATTTTACATGAACATGAACAGGCCAGAAAAAAGCAAAGCAGTGTAAAAAAAACCCCAGGCTAGAGAATTTAGGGGGCACAGTGGTTCAACAGTCCAGACTGTACCCTGTCACATTCACCCACCTTGTCCCTCTAATATCCTGGGACCAACCTGGCTACAACACTGCAATATTTCCTTTGTCCATCTTTTCTACTCAGACACTGATCCATCAAAAACTTACTCACATGCTCAACTTTACACACTCTAAGCATTCCCTTTGGCTTCAATGGGACAGGTCACAGTGTGCAAAGTTAAGCGCATAAATCTTTAAAGTACTGGGGCCTTAGACTAATCTCCTCAGGACAGGGACTGTTTCTTGCTCTGTTGGTACAGTGCCTAGTTTAATGGGGCCTGCAGTTCAGTTGGGGTCTATAAGTATTACTGAAATACAAATAAATTCAGTCATTTATTATTCTTGGTACTGACCTGTTCTCATGCAGCCCACTGTTATCAACCACCATTCTGGTATCCGGGGTAGCATCACTATAACTCTGTCTTCCTTTTTCAGACCACATGCATCAGAGAGTACATTGGCTGCTTTCCTGGATAGAAATCCCAGCTCCTCAAAACCCCACCTTACCTCGTTGCCTTGATCACCTACCCACCAGAGGGCTGGGATGGAGGAGGCTCTCTCTCCATTCTGGCAAAGACAAGAAAGTAGGAAAATGTATAAATAATGCTACAATCAGGAGGAGACCCAATGCTTCAAACACACAATTGTTAACTTCAAGCAGAAGTGCAGTCTCTTTGACTTCAGCAGGACTAACCCTTTGGTTAAAGGTAAGCATGTGTGTAAGTATTTATAGACTTGTGGGCTTATATCCGAAATCTAATATGTGCTTGTTAATCAAGTACATTGGAGAATTTGCATCTCTTCTTCTGAGTTGCCCAAGCTATGCATAACAATGCCTTGTTACCGTATGAAATGTACAGGTTTAGGCCAGCCTCTGGGAAGGTTTATCTCTGGACATGTTTTGCCATAGATTACAATCATCGTTATGGGAAAAGAACTGTTGAGCTCTTTCTGTTATTAGTATAACTCCAAGTGTACAAGGTCCTTATTCTGCTTCCTTTAAACATGGCCCAGAACACATAATGAAGATGAAGATGATTGTTATTTCTATTACAGTAGTGCTTAGAACTACTGTACTCAGCATAGCAGTGGGATGAGCCCATAGTTCTCTTACCGGTAAACAAGAAATGATCATCATATAAAATTGCATGTCATACACTGAGAAGTTAATGAGGAATATAACCATTCTTTAAACAGACCATTACAAGTAACATACATAGGTGAAAATGTACAGCAGGCACAATCACGGACTCCCTGGGAAGATAAGACTGTCAATGACTGCAGGATTAGGCTTAGTGAGAGCACAAAAAAAGTTTCTAACATAAATTCTGATGGCTTTAGCCCCTCTTATTGAAAACATACAATTATTTATTCCTTTAACATTTTTAAACCTAAGTTCTCTGTGTATCAATTTTTATGTAAAATAGCTAAATATATTACTGCTCTTAAATATTATCCCCTGATAAAAATACTGAATTCAGATATTTTCTGAATGCTTTAATTGATTTCAGTTATTGACTGTGATCCTGAAAAGCACTTAGGCACGTGCATAACTTTAAGAACATGATGGTCCCACTGATTTCACTACCTCCCATGTGAAAAGTTAAGCATGTGTGTCAATGTTTGCAGAATCTGGGGGTAAAGCACGAATCCAGGAAAGCTCTTAAATACATGCTTAATTTTCAGCCATTTGACTTAAATGGGATGTAAGTGCTTTCCTGAGTAGAGATGCTTTCCTGAAGCAGGGCCCAGGAGCAGAAGGCTGGCCTTGTGTTTAAATCAGAGGATTGGGATGAAGAAGATAATGTAGGTTTATTTCCCAGCTCTGCAACAAACTTCTGTTGTGACCTTGGGCAAGTCATTTAATCTCTCTGTGTTTTAATTCTCTATCAATAAAATGGGACTAAAAATATTTCCCTTCTTAGTCTTTTCTACTTATGCCCTGATCCTAAATATGATCACATGTTGCATGTGAAGCAGCAAATACTCTTAATGGTATTTTGACTATTCACTAGAGCTGGTTGAAATTTGGAATTTCCATTTCATAGCACATTTCAACATTTTGTAATTTGTTTTCATTCTGAATGACAGCATGTGAGCAGTAGTAGTGCATAATATAAGATACTGTGTATTAATGTAAAATTAATAGATGTAATATAAAATGACAAAATCAAAAAAGAGAGACTCGGTGGGTGAGATAAGATCTTTTATTGGACCAACTTCTGTTTTTGAGAGAGACAAGCTTTCTCTATCACAAACAGAAGCTGGTCCAATAAAAGATCTTATCTCACCCACCTTGTTTCTCTAATGTCGTGGGACTGATACAGCTAAAACTAGACTGCATAAAATCAAAATAAAAATTAAATTTAGAAATTAAATTTCAATTTTTTTCAAAATGAAATTTTCCAAAATGAAACTTTTTATTTTAATTTTAATGGGAATTTTATCAAAATTGATATGATTTTGTGAAAATTTTTGGTTTAATCAAAACAACATTTTTCAGATGGAAAACTTGGGACAAAAGTTTTCCCAAACAGCTCAGTTATTTACCTGACACCCTTGAAAGTATCTTATAGCAGCAAAATAGTTAACATCTACTATGAAAGGATCATCACAGAGATCATATGTTTTGGAACAAGTATCTATAAGATGATATAACACCAGACAGAAATGAAAGAAAATGTTGGAACTAAGGAGACAAAACATGTTACCTTTTCCATTTGACTCCATTTGTCCAAAATGTCACTTGCAAAATTAAAGTGCTCTGGCAACTCTTTATAGAGGCTCGGTGATTCATTGCCAGAGATATTTTGAGGGGCAAATCCTCGGCAATGTTTGCTGAAGAATCTACAAGGTGACTTTGGGGTCCAAATAGAGTTAAAAATCTGGAGTTTAAGTAAAAACTTCATGGCACAAAAACCTTGTCACAGTTCTTGGTTTAGATTATATAAACATCTCAGTAGAATATTCTTTGAAGGGCTTTTGACCTGCAATGAAATTATTTACACAAACTTTATATTGAGAGTTGCCAGAAAAAAACAAATATTAATGGACCAAAGTACTACAAATCAGTTACAAGATCTACGCCAAGGGTCTGATCCTTGTCTCACTGGAGTACATGGCAAACGTAGGAGAAGGAAGGACTGTGCTTAACATCATTATGTTTCTCATAGACCCAAATCCTGGCCCCAGAGGAAAGCCTGGGCAGCCAGGCTGGGCATTGGGGAACTTCCTCAGGGTGTTGGAGGAAGGTATCCACCCCCACGTGGTGGAGTGGCGGGAAAACCCTTTGTCACTGCTCCAGACTCAGGGGTGGTCTATCCTCTATGATGTCAATGCCAAGCCAGTACGAGTATTTACAAATTCATAAAAGGGCAGATCCTCAGCCCCACCTATAAAGCCACTTTGCAGCATCAGTGCACAATGAGACCGTGCAAAACGGGAAACCACAGTGCATGGAGGCTAAGTACCCCTTTGTGGGCTCTCCAAATACCCCATTCCTCACCCAATACCTTGGAACTGCACAAGTTCCTCTAGAGAATACCTATAAGGCAGGGGAATGATTTGCCCCAAAGAAACTTTTTGATAACACAAGTATTGTGGATAAACAATTCTCCTTGCTCATATGGGACATTTAGATTTCAAAGACATGGCTTTCTAACAAAGAGGATGTCTGTGATATATAATCAGTTACTCTTCTTCTTTGAAGGTTATTCTTTCTCTTCATCTAGGACAGGGGTGGGCAAACCACGGCCCGCGGGCCGCATGTGGCCCGCCAGCTGTTTTAATCCGGCCCTCAAGCTCTTGCTTGGGAGCAGGATCTGGGGCTTGCCCTGCTCCGGCGCTCCAGCCAGGGAGCAGGGTCAAGGGTCGCGCTGCGCGGCTTCCAGAAGCAGCAGCGTGTCTCCCCTCCTGCTCCTACACATAGGGCAGGGGTGAGCAAACTTTTTGGCCAGAGGGCCACATCTGGGTATGACGGGCCATGAATGCTCACAAAATTGGGGTTGGGGTGTGGGAGGGGGTGAGAGCTCTGGCTCGGGGTGCGGGCTCCAGGGTGCGGCCATAAATGAGGAGTTCAGGGTGTGGGAGGGGGCTCCGGGCTGGGGTGGGAGTGGGGGGCATGAGGGCTCTGGCTGGGGGTGCAGGCTCTGGGGTGGGGCTGAGGATGAGGGGTTTGGGGTGCAGGAGGGTGCTCTGGGCTGGGACCGAGGGCTTCGGCAGGCGGGAGGGGGATCAGGGCTGGGGTAGGGGATTGGGGCGCCGAGGAGCGGCTCAGGGGTGCAGGCTCCAGGTGGGACTTACCTCAAGCAGCTCCCAGAAGCAGCAGCATGTCTCCTCTCTGGCTCCTAAGCGGAGGTGCGGCCAGGCGGCTCTACTGCGTGCTGCCCCGCCCACAGGCACTGCCCCTGCAGCTCCAATTGGCCTTGGTTCTTGGTCAATAGGAGCTGTGGGGGTTGCGCTTGGGGGGCGGGGGATACAAGTATTGTGGAGAATTGTGTTATCAAAAAGTTTCTTTGGGGCAAATCATTCCCCTGCCTTATAGGTATTCTCCAGAGGAACGTGTGCAGTTCCAAGGTATATGGTGAGGAATGGGGGATTTGGAGAGCCCCAAAAGGCTCACCCCGATTTAGGACAACAGCAGAATCAAAGAGAAAATGTTCTGCAGCTTGGAATTTGTTCTGCTGGTGCCAAAAGAAACTCAGATGCTAGAGTTTCAACTTTTGTTCTAAATCTAGGACTCCCAAGTTACAAGTGAGGTCTACATTTGGCAAACCACATTCTCCCATCCCCATCTGTCTCTTCTCTAATTGATCATCTCAATAATGAAATCCTTCTAACATGGGTTTACTTATAGATTTCCCATTTTGTAAGACTGAATTGTCTTTTTTAAAAACTTATTTTATAGGTGAACTAATTAGGCTTCAATTAGATATCAGTATAATAGTCTCTCTATGCTTACAGACAGCCCCACAACCTGAAGCAAATACTCACCAGCAACCACACACCACATAACAGAACCACTAACCCAGGAACCTATCCTTGCAACAAAGCCCGTTGCCAACTGTGTCCACATATCTATTCAGGGGACACCATCATAGGGCCTAATCACATCAGCCACACTATCAGAGGCTCGTTCACCTGCACATCTACCAATGTGATATATGCCATCATGTGCCAGCAATGCCCCTCTGCCATGTACATTGGTCAAACTGGACAGTCTCTACGTAAAAGAATAAATGGACACAAATCAGACGTCAAGAATTATAACATTCAAAAACCAGTTGGAGAACACTTCAATCTCTCTGGTCACTCGATTACAGACCTAAAAGTTGCAATTCTTCAACAAAAAAACTTCAAAAACAGACTCCAACGAGAGACTGCTGAATTGGAATTAATTTGCAAACTGGATACAATTAACTTAGGCTTGCATAGAGACTGGGAGTGGATGGGTCATTACACAAAGTAAAACTATTTCCCCATGTTTATTCCCCCCCCTCCCCCGCGCCTGTTCCTCAGACGTTCTTGTCAACTGCTGGAAATGGCCCACCTTGATTATCACTACAAAAGGTTCCCCCCCGCCCCCCCGCCCCACTGTCCTGCTAGTAATAGCTCACCTTAAGTGATCACTCTCGTTATAGTGTGTATGGTAACACCCACTGTTTCATGTTCTCTATGTATATAAATCTCCCCACTGTACTTTCCACTGAATGCATCCGATGAAGTGAGCTGTAGCTCACGAAAGCTTATGCTCAAATAAACTTGTTAGTCTCTAAGGTGCCACAAGTACTCCTCTATTTTATATGTCCCGTGTTTAGGTTCAATGATTTTAAAAGTTTTATAAACAAAAAAAAAAAATGCAACCAACCGAGCAAGCAACCAAAAACTCACCTAATGGCGACTCCAGTTTAGTAATATCTTTTTTCTGATTTTCTGGAATTTAGGAAAGATGTTGAACTTGCTGGTCACTTGCCAGCTACTCACATTCCACAGGATGAACTGTAACACACTGGGGAGAACAGAAAGTCTCTGAGAGCTCCTTGCAGATCTGCAAGACAAAGTGAATACTTTACCTATTAAGGATTTCAGAACATAGAAGTAAACATTAACTTTCAATATGAAACACAAATTCTTTATTTGCTAAAATAAAGTTTGTTCTAAATGCTGTTTTTAAATAGGTAAACAGGGCATTTCTCAGTGTTCTAAAGCAGATAAAAAAGTTCTTAACATATATTTTCTCTCTCTCACCTTATGTAGGTATCAGACAGAGGAAATATTGCTGATAATACAGATTAGGATCTTGAATATAATTTTGTGTTTAGATCTCATTTAGAGCTTTTTTGAGCCAAATTCACTCCATTCACTTTAACTGGATTGCACCAACAGAAAACCTGGTCCTGTGTGTTTATCTATATTGCTGAATAGTGTTTAATAAATATGAATGTTATGAGTTTGACTTAATCCTCTGGATTTTATCTGACAAATACCAGTAGGTAAATATTTTGTTTGTGTACTTTCCTTTCCTTTATAATGTACAAAAACTGCCTCATAATTTAAAAAAAATGTTTTTCTTCTTGACTTTAGTTTGGGAATTTCCCTGTTTGGGACTCCTTGGAGGATTAACAACATGCATTCAAAACAGTGAAATGTGGGTGCTGAGGAAGGCTGAAAGGTGGTGGATTGATGTTTTTGATTCTCGTTGTCTTGGTCAGCTGCACCTACTATGGGCACAACAAGATTAAAGCAATGCCGATATTTGTAGCCAAACCCAGCAACTGCCTCCATCAATACTGGTTTGGTTTTCGTGGCTTTCTTGGTCTATGTGAGACAAACTGCCTCCAAACCAGGACTACTCTCTCAGCTGCCCCTCTTACAGAGCCACTGTGAATCACCCCTCAGGCTTGCAGCAACAGCTCACTGCACTTATTTACCCTTTTCGCAGAGGCTACAATGACTCAGCCTTCAGGCATGCGGCAGTACCCTATCCCTGGGTTAGATGACCACCAGGATCAGGTATTTTCCCCCACCCCACCATAGCTGTAGATCAGTCTGTGCAACAGCATTACCCAACCAGGAAACCTCCTGCTGTCTTGCAGTGTATCAGACTTTATAGACTCCCAAGCTGCTCCTGATCTAGTGCCTGTTCCTTCCCCAGCCTTGCCTGAGACCTGTTCCAGTCTTGTCCTTGCCCTAGTCTGACCTTGCTCCAGTTCTGTTAATGAACCACACATCAGCCTTGCCTCTGCCTCCTGCCCCCCTCAGACTCTGACCATGAAGATTTGACCTTTGGCTTGCACTTGGACTCTAGCTACAGTACTGCTTTTGGCTTGTTTACAGACTACGATCTCAGTTCTGACCCCAGCCTGTCCCTGAATCTTGGTTCCAGCATCACCCTCAGCCCAATCCTGTTCCTATATCTGACTTTGATCTCCACTCCAACCACCAGGCTTGACTATTGGGAGTCAGCGCCTGATAGTTTGCATAGACTCCACTGTACTGTACCGCAGGGCCTTGATGGAGCATTTGAGTCCCTGTTCTAGACCCTCCAGAACCAAATTGTCCAGCTGCAGTTAGAGAGTGCCTTCCTCCAATAGCAGGATTGTGGTCCAGAAATCCCCTTGCCAGAATTGTTTGATGCAGACTGCCACAAGTTCTGAGGGTTTATCAATCAGTGCTGCTTGCTATTCCTGATGAGGCCATCTTTGTACCCAGATGACCAGATGAAGGTGGTTATTAGTCTACTGTCTGAAGAAGCCCTACAGGGGTCTGACTCATCCTGGAATGGGCAGACCCAATGCTGGGCCACTTTGAGGAATTCATTCACTCCTCATTAGTATTCAGTGACCCCAACTGAGCCCATACTGCTGAAGCAACCATACAGTTCCTCACCCAGGGCTCATGACCCGTCTCCACCTATGTAGCCCTCTTATGGCACTTGGCGGCCAATTCAGCCTGGAACAAGTGGTTCAAGTCTAACATTTTTGTCAAGGATTGACTGACGCTATAAAGGATGAGCTAGCTCAGGCTGACTCCTATACAGAGTTACTACTCTACATCAAACTCTGCATTAGAATTGAGAACAGGCTGCTCAAGTGTCCCCTGGAAAGGAAATAGGCTACTACCCTTTCCTAGCCTAGTGTCAAGAGCTTCCATATATACCCTTTGCCTAGTTTTGGACCTGACTCCATGCAGATTGACAGCCCCAGGAAGCACCTCACGGCCAAAGAGAAGGAATATTGGCATTGAAATGGCTTTTGCCTGCATTTCAGAGGAGGTAGTTGCTTTGTGTCAGGGTGGCCCCACAAATCCAGACCTACTACAGTGCCAGGAAGCTACCCTATCCAATCCCAGTAGAGGGGTCATGGCTGGACATGACCTGGAAGGCAAGCTCTTTGCATGACTGGATCCCCTCTTCTGCCTGACTGTGTCCTGGCAGTGGCAGAGCCCACCAACCACTCCTCCAGCTGAGAGCCCCTGCCATGCCCAAAGTAAGCTGTACTTCATTTGCATTAATCAACTCTGGGACGTCCAGCAACTTTGTGGACTTGGCCTTCGACTAGGCCAACCACTTGCCCATCCAGAGGAAGTTGTTCCAGAGCATGTAGAAACTATTGATGGCAGTACGCTGATTTCCAGGCCAGTTGCCTATGCGACAACCCCTCCCCAGGTTAGGATTGGGGATCACCAACTATGCAATTCGACCTAATCCTTGCACCGCACTGTCCGGCTATATTGGGCCTCCCGGGCTCTCCCTTTACAAAATGAACATTTTGTGGGTGGCACGGGAGATATGGTTTAACTCCAGGTTTTGCTGGCTGCAGCGTCTATGAAAACCCAGCAGGGAAGACGCTGGGACCTCCCTCTTGGAAGGCATCCTCCCTGCTCTGTACTACCTGTTTCCGAAGATACTGGTTCATCAATCCCAGTCAAGTATAGCGATCTTGTGGATGTGTTCAACTAACAGAAGGCTAACGTTCTACCGCCCACACTGAACCTATGACTGTCCTATAGACCTCCAGGCAGGGGCAAAGATCCCCTTTGAACACATTTACCCATTATCAGAACCCAAACTCAAGGCCCTATGGGATTATCTGGATGAAAATCTGGCTAAGAACTTGATTTGGACCTCCAAATCCTCTGCTGGCGCCCCCATCCTGTTTGTTAGAAAGAAGGACAGGACACTGCACCTCTGTATTGATTACTGTGCCCTGAATGGTATTACCATCAAGAACAAATACCCTCTTGCGCTGATCAACAAGCTCCTAGAACAGGTTGGTGTGGCAAAGGTCTTCACCAAGCTCAACCTGCACAGTGTGTACAACCCCTTCTACATACAGGAGGGTGATGAGCAGAAGACAGCCTTCCAAACCTGGTATGGCTACAGTGAAAACCCGGTTATGTTCTTTGGCCTCGCCAACGCCCCAGCCACATTTCAGTGTTTAGCGAATGGTATCTTCAAGGATGTCCTAGACCAGTTCACTGTGATTTACTTAGAAAACATCCTTGTCTTCTCAGAGAACCAGACTGTGCATGTAGCTGATTTTGTGTCATCAAAGAGGATCACCATGGATCTATGAAAAACTGCCAGCATTATGGACTGGGCCCCACCAAGGACCATCCATGACATCCAGTGCTTCCTGGGATTTGCAAACTTCTACTGGAGGTTTATCAAGGAATTCTCTTGAGTACTTGCCCCAATTACCCAACTCCTCTACGAGAACTCCACCTGCATCAGGACATCAGAGGGCCAATGGGCTTTTGAGCAACTGAAGGACTTCACCTCTGCACCCATATTGAGGCACCCGGATCAATCCAAGCCCTTTGTTGTCAAGGATGCTTCCAATTATGCCATTGGGGCAGTACTGTCACAGCTTCAGGGGTCATCTAGCATTCTCCATCCATGCGCATTCTACTCCAGAAAGGTAAGTCCTATGGAGCAGAACTATAAAATCTATGACAAAGAGCTGCTAGTCATCAAGACTGCCTTGAGGAGTGGTGTGACCACTTGGAGGGTGCATGTTTTTCCATCCACATATTCACCAACCACAAAAACTTAGAACATCTGCAATCTGAGAAAGCCCTCAACCAGTGCCAGATCCAATGGTTCCTGTTTTTTCATGCTTTGAGTTCACTACATTATTGACCTGGAGGCCAGAATGGCAAACCCAATGCACTCTCCCGCAAGGGGGAGTGCCTTTCTGGCAAAGAAGGACCACCAGAACCTTCCGCCATACTGAAGTCCCAGAATTTCGCCAATGTATTAATGAACATGGACCTATTATCTCTTACAAAATCCTCCTTATCGAGCAACCAATTGGCGACTAAACAGATGTTTCCCAATGCTGAGCCCAACCCAGGTTTTTCTGTCAAGAATGGGATACTTCTGTTCCAAGGCTGTGTTTATGCACCTGAAGGCTCACTCTGTCTTGCAATTCTCTGACTATGACTCACCTTCTGGACAGCCATTATGGACATCGGAAGACCATGAAACTGATCACATGACATTTCTGGTGGCTCCAATTGCATGCCTCTGTGAGGTTGTACATTGACTCATGCAAAGTATGTTGCTACATGAAGATCCTCCCATGCTAAGCCCCTCGGTCCCCTGACCTACTCCTTCACAACCCTAGGAATCTATATCTATGGATTTTATTGTACAGTTCCCTAATTTCCAGAACCACACCATCATATTAGTAGTAGAAGACCTCCTCTCCAAGATATCCTACTTAGTGCCCTGCTGCAAGATCCCCACCACAGAGGTGACAACCCATCTATTTTTTGACCATGTTTTAAGGCTTATGGGTTACCTTCCAATACCATGTCACACCACAGACCCCAGTTCATCTCCCACTTTTGGCAGGAATTTTTCCACCTCTTAGTTATTGACCTATGTCTCTTCGCCATCTATCATTGCCAAATGGATGGGCAGTTGGAATGAGTAAATCAAGTTTTAGAGCAGTGCTTGTCGTGTTTTATCAAATTCCACCAGGATGACTGGGTCCACCTTCTACCCTTCGCAGAGTTCACCTACAACTCTGACCATAAGTCCACCCAATAGACCCCCTTTTTTTCCAGCTACAGTTTCCATCCCCAGTTCCACCCATCACTCCCCTCGACTTCCCACATTCCTGCCACTCCTGACTTGGTCAAACACCTCCATCATATCCAGGAGGAACTAAGAGCCTATCTGGACACCACCAATGCAGACTACAAGTGATTTGCTGATTGCCACCACCTGCTAACCCTCCCATCACCATTGAGGACAACGTATGACTGTCAATGAAGCACGTGGATACCTCCTGTTCCTTCCGCAAACTTGACTACCGATACCTGGGACCCTTCCTTGTCACCCAGCAAATGAACCTGGTCACTTTCTCCCTCCAACTACCCCCTCCCCCGCACAATGTGAGTACACCCTTTATTCCATGTCTCTCTACTAAAAAAGCACACACCCCAACTCCCTGACGGGATGAATGCAGATGCCTCCTCCTCCAGTCATGGTGCAAGATCAGGAAGAATACCTGGTGAACCAAATCCTTGATTCCAAGATCCTCCAAGGGAAGTTCCTGTACCTCAAAGATTAGGAAGTTTATGGTCTAGAGGAGAGCTCATGGGAGTCATCAAGCAACATCCATGCCTCTGACCTAGTCCGTGAGTTCTACCAATCCCAGTTCAGTCCAGGAATGCCAAGATGCCCTCAGGGGTAGGGAGGTGTGATGTGAGGCAAACTCGCAGCCAAACCAGGGCTGCTCGCTCAGCTGCCCCTCTTACAGAGCTGAAGTGAGGTATACAGCAACAACTCATTACACTAACTTGCCCTTTTCTCAGTGCCTGCAGTGACTTAGCCTTCAGGCTTGTGGCAGCAGCCTAAGCCTGGATAGAGCCTGGGTCAGATGACCCCCGGCTCAGGTATTTCCCCTACCCCTCCAGAGATGCAGATCAGTCTGTGTAGCAGCACTACCCAACCAGGAATCCTCCTGCTGCCTTGCAGTGTATCAGACTCTCTAGACTCCCAGCCTGCTCCTAATCTAGTTCCTGTTCCTTCCCCAGCCTTGTTGGAACCCTGTTCCAGCCTTGCCCTAGTCTGGCCTTGCTCCAGGCCTGTAACTGACCCTCTCCAGCCTTGCCTCAGTCTCCTGACTGCCTCGGACTCTGACCATCTGGCTTGTACCTGGACTCCGGTTACAGTACTGCTTTTGGCTTGTCTACAAACTCTTATCTTGTTTCCGACTCCAGCCTGTCCCCGGATCTCAATTCCAGATCTACCCTTGACCCAGTCCCAACCCTATGTCTGACTTCGACCTCCACTTCAACCATTAGGCCTGACTATCGCTAGGCAGCACCTGAAAGTATGGACATACTATTAGGATGGAAGACCAACACATTACGTAGCATGTTTACCAAGGAATGCCACTTCCCAGCTGGCAATGGCAGTGTTTGTCCCATCTAATCTATCTAATCTTTACTTTAGCGTCTTTTTTCTGATATATGGGAATATGGTCTCTTAAAGTTTAAGAAAACAGCAATTGTAAAATGCAAGTTAAAGTTAAAACGTAAGAATTTTTTGTTCCTTTTATGTTTCTTCTCACTTTGTAATGCCTCTGTATGTGGGGAAATGGTCCCGCAATTGTGAGACATTTTCCTGGTTTCTATCCTACCCTGGTGGAATTGGATGGTGAAAGGATCTAAGTCCCTGCCCCAACTCCTTTTACCCAGATGCCTGCCTGACCTTGAGGACTTCGCTTCCACTCTCCCCTGCAGCAGAGTCCTAGTAATCCCGACAAGATTGGGCCCAGGATCCCTGGGGGCTTAACCCCCAGTCTTATTGTGGGTAACGGGGACAGGGGCTAGGATGTCCCTACTCCGACATACTCTCTTCTCACCAGCCACCTCCCTGTCCTGGTGATCGCTACATTGAGTTTAAACCAGATGCCATTTATTAAGCGACAACTGTATACAAATAAGGGGAAAATGGAAAAAGTTGGAGGAGTCAGGAATCCCACCCGATGGGCACAGGATCACCACAAACATCAGTTTCTGGGACTCGAGAAAATTCACAGTTTATTCCTTATACAGCCCAGGCCTCCTTCCCAGGCCCTGGCTGTGCTGCAGTGATACTGCAGGAAAGACACTCACTCTCGTGGTGGCTTCTTGCCCTCAGGCTGTAGCTGGCAGGACCCTTCTCCCCAGCATCAGGCTTCCCGTTGGGGTCATTTCCCCCCTCTCAGAGTCCAGCCTATGAGGCCCTCTTGTCTGGCAATGGCACCCTCTGCTGGGCGCTCTCTCCCCAGGCCCCTTGCTCTCCCCTGCCTCTCTTGGTTCCAGTACTACTTGGCTAGCATTCACTCTCCTGGCTCTGCCCCTGCAGCACCCCCAGTAGCTCAGCCCTGGATCACCGTCGGCATGGCTGGTCTCCGCTGCTCCAGCTCCGGGCTCCTGCTCTGGTTCTGGCCTGCTGCCCTGGCAGCCCCAGCTCACACAGAGGACGAGCCCTGGGCTCTTGACTCTCTCATTGGTCTGCCTGCCCTGTCAATCTGGCTGAATGGCGTGCTGGCCTCTCCCCATTGGCCCTGGGGACCTCTCACTCTCAGGATCATTTGTGACCCATCTCCTGTTTTCCTGGTACTGAGAGAGGGTCAACCAATCCTCACCCCACTAACCTTCAGTAAGGGGCCAACAGCCCCCACACCTCTAAATATAAATGGTCTTTTCTAATGATTAACTCTGATATTAGGGTTTACTTCTTAGTACATGCAAATACCCCACAAGCGCACCGCAGCCATTGAAACTGTCCAATTTCCTCAGGCAAGTTCCTTGAGGGAAAAGTTGGTTTCTGGCCAAAATGTTCAGGGCAGCTGCCACCTGTTTTAAACTGGTTTTTATACAACACGGAGCCAATGAGCTAATTACTTGCTGATGCCCAGGTAGCAAGGCTATAGACAGGACCAGATTAATTTTTTGTGGGTCCCCCTGGGGACAACGGGGAATGGTGCGGGGGGAGAGGGGCGATTCCCAGAGTGAGGGGCTGGCCATGGGCAATGGAGCACTGCAGCAGGGGCAGCCCCGCTCCACTTAGCCTAGTGCGAGGGCACTGTTTACAAACTGGCAGCCACCAGATGCGCACTGGCCTGCCTGGCCCTGTGCGTCCCTTCCCCTCATGGTGGGACTATGCCACACACCACACTGCCCCACCCCCGCCCAACGCCCCCCCGACCCGCTATACCCAGTGCCCCCAGGTTCTGCTATACACATGCCTCCCCACCCAGAGACCTCCTGTCAAGGGCCCTCCACCACAACTGCACAGCACCGTGCACACCATCCCCCAGCCCAGTGCCTCCCCCCACCACAGACCCACCCCATGCCTAGCACCCCCCAGCCCCACCATCACAACTGCACAATGCCCCACACAGAACCCCCAGTGCCTAGCACCCCAACCCACACAAACCTCTCCCATCCGCCACTGCCAAGCACCCCCCCCCCGCCCCATAGACCCACTGCCCCGTACCCTACCCCCCAGCCACACTCACTGGCCTCGCTGGGAAGTGACCGTGTTTGCCAGGTTGAGCCAGCACGACTGGGGGTGGTCCCAGGGCAGGGATCACTCCAGTGCCTCGGAAGCAGTGTGATCAGCCAGGCCAGAGCGGAAGTGGGGCCTGCCCAGGCCAGGCTCCCTCAGGACCCACTTGCTTGGCGGTGCCCGGCCAAGCCCCCCCTCCCCCCGGGTGCCTCCCCCTGGCCAAGACAAGCCCAGCCTCTGCACCAGTCCCAGGTGGCTTAGCTCTGGGAAGGCAGGTGGGGCCCCACAGGTGGCGGGCAGCAGAGACTGCTTAGAGCCAGAGATTAAAGAGTGGGGCAGATGCCTGGGACGCAACCCCGACATCCTGCCTGTCCTGGCCGTGCCCAGGGGCCCCATGGCCAGCAATCCTGCTCAGCTCACATGGCGGAGCCCAGCTGCTGGTCAGCGAGCCTCCTACAGGCGAGCTGGACCTGCTGGCTGGGAACCACACATACAGCAAGGCCTGGGTGCTGGACTGCCCTGAACAAGGGGCCAGACCTGGCTATGTGGATGGGTTAGCTGGGTCCCTAATGAACCCCTTCCCAGTGTGGGTACAGAACCACACCCGCACTGGTGCCACTGTAAACCCAGTACTGGCTATAGAGGTCTATAAGGACCATCTTCCTCCACCCAGCCTCCTCTCCATTTATACAAAGCCCTGCTAGCATTAATGCCTCACAAATATGGGGAGGGCAGAATGCAGTTTTTGTAGAAAGGTTAGTGCAGCTACATGTTTTCCTTAACACAATTGACATCTTCAAGGTTTTACTAATTTTGTAATGCCTAACGTAATAATGGTCCATTATTTTAGAAAAATCTCTCTCTGTGTCTCACACACACAGGAGACCAGCAAATGAAACTACACGGGCTTCAGGTCAAACCTTACGTTCACAGGAAACAAATATTTTTAAAGAAAAATTACATTTGATATAAACATTTCTATCTATTACCTTAATTGATTTCCTGTTGCCTCTGAGAATAATATCAAGATGGGGGGAAAGTGGAACTGAAGGACATTGTATTCAAAATGATGCTCTTTGTTTTTTTATGATAGAGTTACATTTAACCAAGTTTCATCTATATCGCTCAAAAAGAAAGTTGAGCTTGAGGACCATATTTTGCTTCCAAATACTTGTAGGTGCTACTGTGTATTTCAGGAATTATTCCAAATGGAGCAGACAGCAGTCATCGTCAATACTTTGAAGTTGGGGAGAGGGAAAGAATTTACAGTTTTGAATTAAAGAGTCACCATCTTGAACATTAGGCACAAGTTTGTTATAAACAATAACACAAAGGAGATGGTATAGTCTAATGCAGTATTCCACACAAGGACAGTGAGCAAGGAGAATGATCCTGTGTTCTGATGTAGAATGAATCACGCGGACAGGTCTCTTGACTTTTACCCACTTTTTCAGCTGAAGGTACAAAGAGCAGGAGCTAAAGGTGAAATCATGTGATGCATCTTCTGTGGCCAGTTTGACAAGGGGTAATAGTTGGGGGGAAGTTCCATAGTTCAAGCTTGCAGAAAATAAAATTATAGCTCTTTATATTTAACAGACTGGATTAGAGTCTGCAAAATCAGCAAACTAAATTAATCCTGGCTCCACTGAAGTTGACTGCAAAACTCCCATTGATGTCAGTGGGGCAGAATTTCACCCTAACTCTTTTTAAAGTTCCTGATCTTAACCTTACTTAGGAGCCCAAATCTGGATGCAGGTGCTGAATTTTGTACCAAATTTTGAAAATGTGGCTTGAGTTACTTTGCCATATAACAGCTGAATGGCAGAGCCGTGACTAGAACTCAAGTGTTCAGAATTCCTGCCCTTGATATTGGAGAGGGTAGTAGCCCATCTCAGCATGCGCCCTGACAGAACAAAATGAAGGAGAACAGCCAGCTGGTGCCCCCAGAAGACCCACAGGATGCAGAGTGGTGGGGTGTGGGGGAGCGCTGGTGCCCCCAGAAGACCCATGGGATGTGGGGGGGGGGGGGAGGGAAGAGAAACCATTGTGCAGTCAGCAGGCATGTTGACAGGGCTACTACCCTCTCCAATCCCAAGGTTTTCCTGGGGGACCTAGGAATTAGGGGTTTCCACTTCCTAATGCAGTTAAGGCTTCCCTAGCTATTGTGCTAGGCCTCATGGGGTGTTCCCCTGCAGCTTACTGCAGAGCCACTGCAGTGAGAAAGAGAGTGTTTCCTACTCCTACTGCTCTGTTTGCATGTGTGCACATGTGCACATATTGTGGGGTACAAGAGGCTGGCTCCTAGGATAGCCCTGGAACTGAGAGAGAAAGACCCTTCCTGACTGCAGCACCAAAGATAAAAGCTGAGGGGAAGACCAGTGGAGTTTGTTGTGGTAATGGGGATTGGAAGGAGAGCAGCCAGTTTGAAGGGGGAGATGGGGAGATTGATTTTGGCAGGTAGAGGGTATATCTACATACCAGCTGGGAGGATGCGTCCCAGCACTGGTAGACAGACATCTGATAGTGCTGACTGAGTTAGTGCACTAAAAATAGCATTGGCCACAGTGGCACGGGCTGTGGTTTGAGCTAGCCTCCCTCAAGTACAATCCTGCCTGACCCCATAGGTACCTACTAGGGCAGCTAGCCTGAGCTGCTGCCACTGCCACGCTGCTATTTTTAGCATTCTAGCTCGAGCAGAGCTAGAGCATGTCTTTGTCTACATGTTCTGGGAAGCACTCTCTCAGCTGCTATGTAGATATAGCTTTAGTTTGAACTGCAACTACGACAGCCAGGCTGGAAAGTCAAATGGAGATGTGAGATTGCACAGAGGAGGAAAGGATGAGTATTGAGAGGTAGGTTTGGGAGTCATCAGCCATGAGTGCAGATGATGTCACCCAGAGATAAAGTGTCAGGGAAAAGGAGAAGAGAATTGAGAGGAGAGATTTGCAGGATGCCAAACAGAGGGAAGGAGATGGAACCACTGAAAATGTGAAGGAGGCTTTCATCAATAAGAAGAGAAAGGGAAGTTAGAATTGAGGAGGGAGTGAATTGATGAGTGTGTTGAAAGTGGCGGACAGATCAAGAAGGAGTCAGGAGACTTGGCCCGGAGAAAGTGACCTCGGTTAAAGATGTTATGGGAGTACGCAAGCCTCAGAAAGTAGATTCAAGGGGATTCAGCTGTGAGTAGAGAAGGGAGTTGGTGACATTCAAGGCACCTGGAGAAAAAGGAAAAGGAAGAAGATTGGGTAGTTGAGCAGAATGATTAGTTTGACTGAATGGCTCTAACATATGTATTGGAAATGCTATCAGAGCAAGCTAGCTAAACAGTATTTTAAAATCTTTGTGACACACTGATGCACAGTTAAAAATAAACCATTACCAAAAACAGGGTGCAAAGTAAATATTGTGTTTATTGAACTTCTTTTACATTCATTGCAGCAGTCTTTAGCACAGAAATGATTTAATTGGCATAGACAAGTGTTTATTCATAGCAAATAAATGTTGTTTCATTGCTCAAAATAGTCACATTCCAAATCTTGTTTTATAATCACAATTAAAACCCAGCTGCAGGGAGGTGCGACACACACTTCTAGGGATGCTGAGTGTAAAACCTTTTCTCTCAGCCCCAAAGAAGGTGCCGCTCTCTAAAAATGTCTTGCTGTTTAGTGAATGGATGAGGACAGCTGATTGTCAAAGACATTTTGTGAGCTAGTGAAAGATCACATGCCAGAAAATTAAGCTTTCTTGAGTGGGCAAAGTGCAACACTTGGTGATGAAGAGTTAAGAATTGGTACATCCTTAGAACTCAGCACTCTACAGCACATGCTACTGTAACAAACTGTGGCCATATGCCCAGACACAACGTTATAGGAGCATGGGGCCAGCTGTTAACGGAGACATAATCCCACACAGTAAGCCATGTGTGCCATTCACAGAGTCTGTTCATTGACCCGTAATACAATCTAGATGACTATTACATTAAAGGAGCTCACAGGTGGGCTTGTCCTGCCACATGTGGGTAAAATGGCAGAGAACCTAGGTTTGTTCTACCTGACTGGGTTTCACCTGTCCAACAGCAAGCAGTTCAGACCTCTTTCTCAGTGACTTGCAGAGGTGATGCAAGTATTTTCTCTACTCCTGGCCAAGATTAGAAGTGAGGCTGGGGAGCCAAACCTAGGTTGATTGCCTCTGTATTGGGTAGTGCTTGTTGATAAAGCATGGCCATGGTATCAGCTGGATCAGAGGGACCACATTGTCAGCTGCGCGTATATTAAAGTGTGGTCTCTGGAGGTGTTATCAGTAGAGAAGGCCTTTTCATTTTCACATGGCTGGATGTATTGGTCTATAGTTTGGATAAGGTAAATCATTTTAACTTCTAAAGCACATCTCTGTATTTTCCTGCAGCTTGCAACTGGGCAACAAGTACTAACAACACTGTCTCACTGATCTCAAATACTTTCTAGAACATAGATGCGACACAGTGAAATCCTGGATCTGAACATCATGGATTTTGGGAAAGTTCAGGTTTAGATCAGAACTCTGCTGCTGGCCCCTATCAATAAGATGCTTGAAACTAACACCACATTTGGGAAAGTTTGGTTTTGCAACCAGATCTGAACTTTGCAGCTTGGGTTCATCATAGGATTCAATTTTTCAGTGTGGGTTCTGCTGTTCAATTTTCCAGGTAATCTAGGTGCTCATGATATTGGAAAAATCCAATAGAAAAAAGGCAATTATAACAAAGACAGTTTTGTGACACCCTAAGAACCTCTCACTGCCAACTAGCAAATGGTTCACTATTTCTGTAACAGCAGCTTAGAATCATAGAATCATAAGACTAGAGGTCATCTAGTCCAGTCCCCTGCTCTCGTGGCAGCACTAAGTATTATCTAGACACCATCCCTGGTCAGGATGGCTATCACAGGGGAACACTTGAAAAGGGGTTTGGGGACTTGGATGCACCTATTGTTAATCTGCAAAGCAAAATGAGGGTTTGCATTGCCCGGAGGAGATTGTTTGGGTGACTAACAGACTGGTTAAGCACCAGCAAGTCTTTCTCTCTCGCTGGCAGTATGAGGGGGAGTGGTGTGCAGGGAGAACAAGGTAACACAGTTCGGGGCACCCTGAGAACTGTTACAGCTTGCATGGCATCATCGGAGTGAAAGAAACTATGTTAAACTCCTGACAATGTTACATTCGCCCCCATTCTTTGTTCCTTAACTCATTCCTCTTGATTTTCCCAGTGATTGTCTTCGGTAGCTGATGGACAAATTCCATCTAATAAAAAACACAAAACAACTTAGTATGCTTCCTCGTGATGTTTTGGGATTTTTTTTTGCAATAGTGGCTCTGACCCCATGTGGAAGAATGGGAGGACTCCCATGAGTAAGGGCTACTTGCCTGACAGTTTCTAGAATCAGGCACTAACTAGCCTATGTCTACACTACAGCTCCTCCCACTGACATAGCTTTTGCCTTTCACGGAGATGTTTTTATTATGCTGACGGGAGAGCGCTCTCCTGTCAGCATAGAGCGTCTTCACCTAATGCGCTGCAGCGGCATAGCTGCCTGCATCGGTACAGCTGCGCTGCTGCAGTTCTGTACCTGTAGACATGCCCTAACTGATTGCACATACTGCTTCCCAAGATGCACTGGATTTCGTAAGAAACTTAACCTAACCTAACCTGGATACTTCTGGGGCTGCCTCTAATATGTTTACTCCAAAGCCAAAGGGACAAATCATTCATCAGTTTTCAATCAGAGAAATTTCCACTGACATCACTGGAGTGTTCCAGAGTAAGGAGTGGGTAAAAGCTAAGTAAGAAATGGGTGATTTTACCCCTGATTTGGAACATGGGGAGTATCTAATTAGGACATTATACCTGGCCCAGGAATATGTTTAAAGGCACATGGGTACATTTATTAACAAACAATTTTATTAAAAGCTTATGAAAGAGAAAAATAAATGAGATTTAGGAAAGTTTCCCTGAAGCAAAGGGTCTCCCTAAATCTTGATCTCTCTCTTTTAGATGAGTGAAGGAATCTTTGTAGTTCTAAGTAAACCCAGAATGGTTCATTCTGGAGAGATTTAAGAAGGAGACATGTCCCATGTTAAAAATCACCCCTTTTGGGTACTTGCCTTTCTGGGATATTTGTATGGAGCAGTAACTTTCTTGACATGCGCCTGCAACTCAAGCGTTAATTTTTCCAGGTCACACGAGGAAAAGGCAGGTGACAAGACCACAAAAGCTTTCACCACCTACAAGGTAAAATCAATAGTACCAAACTGACATCAGCAATTTATAAATAGTGTTAGATTTAGTTCCCAGTTAGCAATATCACTTCCAGACCACGACATAGTTAAGAGATGTGTGAAGAAGCCAATCTGTCTCTAAAACTGAGCACCAGATTGTAACTAGCCTGTGTGTAAGCAGGTAAGTCAGAAAAGGGGTGCAAGGACTGTCCCCTCTGCCCTTCACAGCAGTGCAAGGCTCACGTGCAATTGCAATTCTCACAATGGTTGCTCCTGGCTCGTGCTTCCACAGTCTCCAAAGCGGGTCACGCTGGGTAGGAAGCATGGCCGTGGCCTCGCTTCCCCCATCACACATGCTAAGCAGCAGAGCTGGTCAGGCTTGGGAAGGAGCACATGGAAGGGGGATTGCAGTGACTGTGCTCTGTGGGAGCTTCAGGAAGCTTTGATTTCTCTGAAGCACTGAGCATACACTGGTCACACAGCTCACACTGAGGCCGTACAGTTCCACTCCACAATAGCAGGACTGTGCTTTCAAAGCTCTCTTACACCTAGTCTGCGCACAGTTTTTGTCCTGGTATAACTATGCTGATGAGGGGTGTGATTTTTTTTTCCAATGTAACCGCTAGTATGGATACAATTATACCAGTATAAAGTTGCCCTGTCCCAGTAGAGCTTATTCCCTCTCCAGGATGGGAATAGCTGTACCGATATCAGCACATTTCTACCAGTAACTGCATCCAAACAAAGGGTGCTGTACTGCTCTAACTATACCGGTACTGTAAAAAGTGTTACAACTTGTGTGTGTTGACAAGCCCTTAATAGCAGGAAGGTCTATTGGTGGGAAATCATAATTATCTCGTGGGGAGAGACTGTGGAGATGAATAAATAGAGCAAAGGGATGTACATAGGTTTCTGTTTATCACCCTGGTAAAGGACTATTCATACTGACGTGATGCTGTGCAACAGCTGCACTTTGTACAGTGAATCACAAACTGTTTTGCCTCTATGAAATATTTTCCTCATCACTCTCAACCTCATTACCTCGCCTCTGAGGGGATCTGGGCTGCTGACAGCAGCAGACTCTACTACAGCCGGGTGCTCTATCAAGGCACTTTCTACTTCAAATGGTCCAATACGATACCTAGGAGAGGAAAACGAGGTATTTAATTATCCTGATCTGGTGTAAATATGTCTTTTAACCAGTACTGGGGTAAGAAAGAACTGATTATTGCCTAAGGCTCCAACCAAAATCAGATCCACGTTGTGCTATGCATGCTGCAAAAACTCCCTGCCTCCAAGAGCTTACAATCTAAATAGACAAAGGGTGGCAGGAGAAACAGAGGCAGGAACTGACTTGACCAAGGTTACACAGCATGGCAGTGGAAGAGCCAAGGATAGAATCCAGCTATCCTGAGTCCTAGTCCAATGCACTAGTCACTGAACCATGCTGCCAGAAGAAGACTATGTCTGATTCTTTTGAATTCTTGTAAGCCCCCTTTCCTTCTTGCCAAGAAACTCATCACCAGTTCCTCTCTTATAAATGTTATGTTATATTATGTTAGAACTATACAGAAAGCTTGCAAAACCAGTAAAACAAAAAGAACAGGAGTATTTGTGGCACCTTAGAGACTAACAAATTTGTTAAATTTGTTAGTCTCTAAGGTGCCACAAATACTCCTGTTCTTTTTGCGGATACAGACTAACACAGCTGCTACTCTGAAACCTGTCAGTAAAACAAACTAACCCTGAAGAATTGATGATATCATCAGATCTTCCAAGAAACCAGAAATATCCATCTTCATCCATAGTCCCTCTGTCTCCCAGGACAAAAAAATTCCCACGTTCTGATGCAGCGGTTTTCTCAGGGTTATCCTGATAACATTTCACAAATGACAATTAAAATCTTTAGTGTAGCTTAATCATAAATTCTGCTGTTTTACACACAACTGTAAAGTGATCAGAACTGTATAGCATACTCATGTATACCAATGAAAGACAAATAATAATCCTTTGTCTTTAAATAGCACTTTTGGTGACAGAATCTCAAAGAGTTGTACAAAGGTGGGTATTGTAAACTCCACCTCATTGACAGGGCAAGGTTCAGACAGAGGTTCAGAATTAGATATAGTAAAGGAGGACACCCCGGGGGCATTATGCTTCAAAATTCCTCCTTGAATTCTCCAGGACACATAGGGAGGCATGCTCTGCACACCCTTTATTTACGTATTTCTATTTATCTAGGTCACACAGCAAGGTGGTGGCACAGTCAGGAAAGGAAGTCCAGGTTTCTAGACGTCCTCATCACCTGCTCAAAAGTTTAGATTTATATCCACATGGAGATGCATTATAGATGCATAAATAATGCACACTACACATATAATACTCAGTGCAGTCAGGGTCATTGATGAGGATGAGCTAAATGGAACTTCAGCTTGACTTTCAGAGCCCAGTTTTAAAAGGTGCTGAACCAAAATCCTGAATCCAAACACTTCCAAATGTTGAGATGATTGAAATCTGGATCTAGATTCTTTTAACCTGGTCCCATCTCTACTTTGAAGAGAGTTCCTTCAGATCCTCCTTAGTTGGGAGGACTGTTAGTACAGTGCATGACCTTGAGATTGATGAGTTGGCATAAAATCTGATGAAAATCTGGGTCTTTGTATCTAGTATGGAATTATAGGGATTTCCTATGGGGGTAAAACAAGTTCCTTACTATGTATTTAGAGAAAAGACCAAGTGGCCTTTTAGGTTTGATTCTGATGGCAATTTCCCCTTCTTGACCAGGAGGCAGAACATTAGCATTCTCATCTATGATCTAGAAGAAGAAAAACATACTTCAGTAATGCAAATAACTTAAACTGATATAAGACAGGACGTTGTATTAACAAACCTGAACATCATAAAGGGGAACTGCCTTTCCCATTGATCCGGGTTTAATCTTCATCCCTTTGAAAACAGAACAAACTATTGCCTGTAAAAAGAGAGAATTATTTCTGCAGAAATATTACATATATTCAGTCAGATTCTACATTCATTAATTTTCCACTTCAATTCCAAACTGCTATGAATTAAGGGTTACAAAATCCCTGTGAGCTAAGCAAGTATTTTAAAGATTGGGACGGTGGAGTAACTTGCATGAGGTCACACAGCAAGTCTGTGAAACAACCTGTAAAAGAGTCCAGGTATCTTGACCCCCAGTCATATATCTTAGCAACATCCTCCTCCTTCTTCCCTAACACTTCACTCAGGATTTTCTCAGAAATCTTCATAGAAAAATGACAGCACAAAAGACTCCACCTTTTCCCTGAGCTCTACAAGAAAGCCATATTTTCAAATCAACATAAATGTATAAGTTACTGTATTTTAATGGACTCTTCCTCGACATTTCAAGTAAGTAACAAATTGTTTCCTTTTGGCTTTTTTAACCATAAAACTCAAAAAAGCAAAAGAAATTAAAACTAATTAATACATTATTAACCCATTTGAACGTACTGTTTCTGTTTGTCCATATATTTCACAGATAGTCAGGCCAGTCTTCCTTTTCCACTGCTCCATCACTTCTGGGTTGAGTGGCTCCCCTCCACTCACACAGTGCTGCAGACTCATGAACTTGTAACTTAATAAGGATTTAAAAAATCATGAGAGAGTCACTGAAAGGCCATTGAAGGCAAAGGGGCCTGTCGCTGGCTTCCAGTGGCTGTTGGTGATAAGCACAGCAGCTAAAGGGCTTGCAAATGTCAACAAACAATAATGGAAAGCTCTTGGTTGAAAGAGTTATCTTCACTCAAGTACAGAAATCAGAGGAAGAAATTTCAGCTCCTTTAGCTCCTGGTCCTGCAAGGACATATATGCCTGTGCTAAGGTTTGTACAGTAGTCCCACTGAAATCAATGGGATTTAAGCGCATGCTTAAAATGAAGTAAGGGCTTTGTGCTGAAGCGCCGAATTTGTACTGTGCCAGGGGTGGGGGAGGAGGGCTCGAAGTCTCCTCTGCCCCAGGCCCCATCCCCACTCCATCCCTTCCCCAAGGCCCTGCCCCTGCCCTGCCTTTTCCCACCCCTGCTCTGTCCCCAACCCGTCTCTTCCTGCTCCTGCTCCACCCTCACTCCACCCCAGCACTGCCTCTTCCAGCCCCATTCTGCTCCCACCCCCGAGCGCATCCTGCCCTCACTCCTCCCCCTTCCCTCCAGCGCCTCCTGCACACCATGGACCAGTGGATCTGCAGTAGGCGGGAGGCACTGGGGGGAGGGGGATGCGGTGATCGGGGATGGGGAGGGCTGCTGGTGGGTGCTAAGCACCCACCATTTTTCCCCTGTGGGTGCTCCAGTTCTGGAGCACCCCCAGAATTAGTGCCTATGGCTTTGTGGACTAGAGATGGGATGATTTGCACATTTACAATTAACAATTCAGGCCCAGATCCTCAAAGGTATTAAGGTGCCTAAATCTTGACTCTCTCAATGGGACTTAAGCCTGGTCTACACTATAGACCTATATTAGTATAATTACATTGCTCAGGGATGTGAAAAATCAACACCCCTGAGCAACATAGTTATCCCAACCTCACCCCCTGTATAGACAGCGCTATGTCGATGGGAAAACTTCTCCTCAGTGCCTCTTGGAGAAAAGTTCTCCTGTCGGCATAGTAATATCTTCACTAAAGCACTACAGCGGCATAGCGAGCACTAATCCAGCTGCTTAGGTGTGCACCTAAATGCCTTTGAGGGTCTGGACCACAGTGCTTTGCCCAACTGGGCCCTTGGCCCATTGAGACTCAGCAACAGCCACATTCAGAAGAGATGTAAACTACACGTAGGTCAGACAGTGTGAGTGTCAGCTGGTGTAATTTGCAAGGCAAGGGAGTGGAAGGAATGGGCTGTGGGCCAGATTTTTAAAGGCACTTCAGCAACTAAAGAGGCAGATAGGTGCCCAAGTCCACCAGTTAGTCACCACTGTGGTTTTAAAACCACTGCTCAGTTGCTGCCTACCCCCTTAGGCACCTAAATCCCCCTAAGCACCTGCTTTCCTGCTCATTGGCACCTAAGAGTCAGCATCCTAAGTACTGCTGCTATCCCATGGCAAGTGGCCATAGCCTAGAGAACTGGGGCTCGTACCTAGGACCACTCAGACTGACCTAGAAGTATATCTGCATAGCTGCATCCACCACCTCCCAGGTCCTGTGCTGACATGGAATTCCCGACAGTGCCTAGGAGGCATTTTTAAACTGGGCCGGGACACACCTATAGTGCTGCTGGGTCCATTCACCTAGCATAGGATGTAATCTGTAGAACATATATTTTAGATGTTGGGACATGTGAAGAGATGCCTGCTTGTCTGGCAAGGAAATAGAACAGCCAGGAAAAAAGCTGAGCCAACAATCTGATCAGGTAAACAACTGGATCAGCAAATTAATCTTAGTGCTAGGCAGAAAAAGCGATTATAAATATATAATAAATAACTTTGTAACAATGTAGTTAAGGCGAGGACCTGAATGTGTGCATGTTTGCATTTAATCTTGTGCTGTGCCCTATTTTGGTGGACAGATCACTCACTGAAGCAGCAAATAAACAACATACTTCTTCAGCTCAACAGTCTGTCTGTAAAGCTGAGTGTTCTGGGTAGTGGGGAAAAGAAGCAGTCAATACCTAGGCATTCTTGGATCAAACTTAACCTGGCACCTGCCTCTGACCATGTCTGACAGATAGACAAGGAGGTTTGAAGTGGACATACAAGAGTATGTACAGGCAGGAATGAACTTACCAGGCTAGCAGTATGAGATGAAAGGACGGAAGACAGAGGATTGGTTACTCGGGAAAGAACTGACATGCATAGATACCTGGGGGATTAGGAAAATCACGTGAGATGTAACAACACTCTGTGGGTTATGGAATCTTGTGGAAAGGTAGGAGGATGAGTGGTTGGTTGTGGAGGGATGTACAACTTTGTGGCTGGTGTTGTATGAATAATTTCAGTGGCAGCCCATGGGGAATAGTGGGGAAATGGGCAAAAGTATGGTTTGTGTCCATGCATGGATGGATGGTGCCCCTCTGGGAAGAACACAGAATGACTGGCACTGGGTCGCCATTAACATGACTGCCTCTGCTATTGTACTCAGAGCTGCAGTCTGGCTGTCCTGCCTTTCATGCATGGCAGAAATGGACTCTTTTACCCCAGTTTCTAAACATGCAACTGTAGTTTTTATCCTGATATCCCAGCATATCCTTGAGCCCTTGTGCATGCTCCTATCCTCACCCTAAAGTTTCCCAAACCGCTGCATCGTTCTGGTTAACCAGGACTTCCATGAATTCTTTTGCTCTTGATGGAGGGGGTCAAGTACACCTTTCTGATGCTGTGATGCAGGAACCACTGGGTCACCAGACCTCTCTGGCATGTGCTGTGGGACAGGCGAGCTTTTGAGTCTATTAAGAGGTCTCTCAGGGACTGGCAGATTTTCTGTGGGTGGAATGACAAGGTTATTTTCTTGGTTCCCATCTGTGGCCACAGGAGTTACAGGACTATGGTGGCTGCTCTCAGAGCATTGCCCCGACAGTTGAGTTGGTGCTTAGGATAGATCATGTCATGCTCATGATGCTTGTGCTGGAGTCAAATGGGGCTGGTGGTGACAGGTCACATGGTGCTAGTGGCTTGTGCTGTGGCATTCTTTTTTTCAGAAGGGTACCCCTGGAATGGCGGTCTTTGCAGGGATCTGGCCTCACTGTCTATGGCCCTTCAGTGGCTGGTCAGAGTTGCTGCCTTCTGAGGGGGGGTCCTTAATATTTCAGTCTCCTCCCCATCCTCGTCTTCTCACTTGTTGGAATGGGAGCATGGGGGGTTCTGCCCAGGACTTGGTGGTGCTGTGGAGATGGATTAATATGTCCGTGCTCCATATCACGGCATGGTGGGAGATTTGACTCACCATTCTCTCCATCTGTTGCCTTGTCCTCTGGTCTGGAACCAGTGGAGCAGAGTGCATCCTATTCAGCAGCCTATGGTCTTGAGAGCACTGAGGAAGAGGAGTACAACTTTTTCCTCTTACCCAGCATTGCACTAGATAGTGGAAATGCCCTTGTAAAATGTAATGGCTGCAAGAGTCAAAGGTGGCGACTGATGGTTGTACAGTGATTATTTTAGACAGAGGGACTGGCCAGTCTCTCATCACTTTCAAGGTCACCTTGCATGCTCAAAATGCCTAGTTAGGCAGGGCATCATCCCATTATCCTGGCTTTCTAAACATCCCATTTATAGGTGCTTACATTGCCCCCATGCAGTGAACAGGGAGATGGGCACATACTTGCCACCCACCCCAGTTCTGAAAATTCTGAGAGGTGGCAGGAGAGAGTTCGGAGATGCGGTGGTGAGTGGGATAGCTCCTAAGTACCTTTACAAATCTGGCCTTGTAGAGGAAAGGCAAATCAGTGGGGTATAAGAAAGTGTAAGATAAAATTGGTGTGGGAGGTAGGGCTCCTGTTACACGAGCTCACATTCATATTCAGGTACAGTCACATGAATGGGCCATTGTGAAAAACACATCGCTAAGGTATCAAAAACAAAACCCTTTGGTAACTGACATTTATGGTCGAGAATTTTGCTAGTACTCAGCAGGTCACTACAAAAAGACTACTCGTGGGTCCTGCCACCTCATGATTAAATAAAGTCATGTGCGGAAGGACCATCTTTGGAGGGTTGTATTCCTAGCACTGAAGTCATGGCATTAACTAGTGTTTCTGACCCTGCTGCTTGACACACCAGCTCAGTCTGCTTAAGTTTTCAGAAGCTCACCCATCACCATGGAATCTGAGCCCCTCTAAATGAGTTCATGAGAACTTTGTTTCTGGGTTTGATCCACTTGGCTTCACCCCCTTTGAGCTTTGCTAAGAATGTCAGCTTTGAGTGACCCCCCACATTTTGGAGAGAAACAGTTGAAAATCCTGTGTTTCCTCCATCTTTCATAATGAAACTATGCAAAACCCATGCATTTCTCATAACTATCTTTTCAGAAGATGCTGGTTATACTGATGAAACTCAATATATTGTGCCAAGCACCTAGAGCTGTGATTTCATTAAAATTTATTCAGGTGAGTATTGTTAGTAAGTCATCTCTCTCCTGAGGTACCTGGTAAGATCATGCTGTACCAGCATGCGGAACGAAGTCGGAGTACCAAAGAGAGTGGTGATGGGAAATCTGGAGAGAGTCTAGTGAAATAAAACAACAAGATGAACAAAGTTTATCTGTGAACTGCAGCAAAGATTACATTAGCTAGGGGAGCACAGGAGAGTGCGTGAGGGAGAGAGTTCCCCCTTCTCTGCTAAAAACAGAGGGGAAGTCCACTCCTCCAATCTCATCCTTCGGCTTAGTCAGTGTAGAGAGAGCTCCTTCTCCAGTTTCTATCTTCTGTAATCATGGATATTGTCAAATATTATCTCTACATCAACTGTGCCAACATTCTGGCTCTCTTTTGGGTTTCCCCCTTGAAATGCCACTAGTTACTAAAGCTTTTGAGTGTTACTTTACATTCATGTTCTGGAATGCTATGAATAAAGAGTAAATAATGACCTCAGGATTATAGGTCTATTTTTTTCAACTAATCATTATTTTGTCGAAAATACTGGTTTGTCTAAACTGAACCTGTGTCGCATTCGATGAATTTCCTGACTTAAAAAAGAAGTTGAGAAAAGGTCAACATTTAAACAAAACATTTTGATTGACCTGAAGTGAAAAAAAATATTCAACAAATATAACCAATTGCATAACCTAATTGGAGCTGCTCAGTTAATTCAAGATCTGTTTTGAGGTCTACCTTGTGCATGGGGAAACTTCAACAAATCTACAGGATGACTTTTTTCTTACATTTAGGATAGTTGTTGATTCAACCAGTGGAAAGCTGTGGACAAAGACACATGATCCGAAAACCCATGGATCAAGAACAGACCCTAGCGAAGCGATAATCCAGCCTGTATCTGATAAGCACCACATTATGTCTTCAGGAGTCAAATCCAGCCAGTATCTGTTAGGAAGAGAAAACAGTGGTTATGGAAAAGTTTTTTGTTTTTTTTTAAATAGACAATGGAACTAGAAATCAAGAACTTTAACTAGGTGTATACACACTAAGCATTAACAAGCGTATTGCCTCATAATGAGCTTGTGGGCCCCATTCTCTTTGCAGGAATAACCCACATGGGAGAGCAGGGGAAGTGGAGACTCTGAAATTAATCAGGGTGAATTTACTTTGCGTTCTTCCATTGTTGCATGGGGGGCGGAAGCGGGAGAAGCGGGATGGTAGAGGAAGAAGCTAAGGATTCTGTGGAGGAGGCTGGGGATTCCAGTCTTTAAATTCATGGATCTCAGTGGTTATGCTGGGGGCAAAGATTATCTGTGTCATGGAGTTTGTTTGCCTTTGCACAGCTGTCCAATCCCAAGATGCTCTGCAGCCCCAAGCACATGGTTTCTAGAGCTGTGCTTCTAGAGTTATCTCCAGTTGTAGGTTGTCACCTGAATCCCTCTCAAGAAATGCTGGGAGTCATTTCTTAATTCAAAATGGAAAGATGAGGTCTGATCCCACTTCCCCTGCAGACAGGGGGAGTTTTTCCAGTGACATCAATAGGGAGCAGGATTGAAGCCACACATTGTATATTTCTTACCCAATGCTTCTTAATCAGACCTTTGGTGTATCTCAGTTATCTTGGTCAACCAGACTCATGCTTTCCACTTCACATTCAGTTTAGCCCCATGTTATAAAACTACCAGAGCCACAGTCCTTACCTTTCACTTATGACAGGTCTGAAACCAAGACTGCCCTGGGTGTGTTCAGCCATCTTTGGAGAACCTGTGGTTCCACTGGTAAAGTAGACAACCATTGTGTCTTGAATCTTTGTTTTAACGCAGATGTGATCAGCAGATTGCGCTCTTTAAAATATAGAATATAATGGTGGCTAAAGTGGATATAGGTGCAATCTACTGAGATTTTGACATGCAAATGTGGATTAGGTGTTGCAACTGCCCTCTTTCCCATCCCAGATGAAGCTCCTCCTGTGTCCTTTGGATATTACTACACCCTGGATGAGAGCACTGACTTTATTTCAGATAGCCTGCCTTACTCTAGCCTCATTTCTCATCCAGCATTAAATCCTATCCAGCTAATATAATTAAACAATGGAAAAGTTAGTGAGACATCAGCATGGTAGATTTCTCTTAAAGGAGAAAGAGAAGGAAGACACCAGGAAGACACCAGGGAAGCTTCATGTCGGAAGCAAAAATTGATATGTTGATGGGACAATCAAGAAGGAAGATGTGGATACCACATCATCACTTGCACTTCAGTGGATCTCAGAAAGCTAACAAGGAGGTGAGGAATTGGGGTTTAAATCAGGTAGTTACCTATGGGAGAAAAACACATTCAGAAAAAAAAAGTTTAAAATGTGATCTAAACTGAATCCAAACATGTCGAGATTTAAAAAAATGGATGAACTTTAAAGAAAATATCACTCTGTATGTACTTTCTGGGTCAACATAGGAGCAGAAATTCCAAACAACGATTAGAAATGTTACTCTTGTGATCTAGCTGACCCGGCTAGATTTGGAAGCACAGAAATACTGCAGGAAATTCTGCAGTGAGACTTTCAGTCTAGTTTTCAAAAGGAAGAGATTTGGAGATGTCTACATGAGCACCAAGGGTCAATTATTCCACAGACACATTTGACCAAATTAGACAAAACCAACTTAGGACTAGTTCCTGCCCTTATTTCATGTACAGAACACCCATTAAGTAAGGATAGGATTGGACCCACCTGGAAAGAGACTGCTGTTAGAAAACCAACTCTGATTTGGAAATATCAGCAAGGCAGTTGCAAAATACTCCATTAATTGCCTGCCTCTGTGTCTAATGGATACAATGGACTATTTGAGAAAGCCTCATTTTCTATCCTATTATTGTAGCACTGCTAATGCCTACTTACTTGTATAGTTCATTAAAGTTCAGCCACCCATCTCTTCTGCCTTCGGATACAATTAACTTGGTTTTCAGAAACTGGCAATCAGCTGCAACTGCGTCCACTGCAGATGCCACCATATCATTGGTAATGATACACTTGGCCTTAGACGCCTGAAGTCTATACAAAATGTCTTTAGCTGTTAATTGGGATGTCCCTAGAATAAGGACGATTCCTGGAAGAGCAATAAGGTTATTTTTTAAGAGGACATTTTTAATTTGATCATTTTCTGTGTGGGAACATACCCAAAAATATTCCTCAATTTATACCAAAAATGAATTTGGATCAATATTGGTAGGCAAAAACTGTATTGTAGTTCATTCATATATATATAGTTTCCTTCTTTATGAAAAAGAACTAATAAACTCCTGTTTTTAACATATTTCAGCTATCTATCAAGTTCAGCAATCTGAAACTGACCTGTTCTCATACAAGCCACATTCACCAGCCACCATTCCGGTAACCGGGGCAGAATCAGCATAACTCTGTCTCCCTTCTGCAGACCACATATATCAGAGAGGACATTGGCCACTTTTCTGGAGTGGAATCCCAGCTCCTCAAAGCTCCACCTCACTTCATTTCCTCTTCCATTTATCCACCAGAAGGCTGGCTTTGATAGTCTCTTTCCATCCTACAAAACAGCACAAGGGGTTAAAAGAAAAAGGATCATTCATGATGGTCTGTGCAGTATTAGAATGTATTCTGGAGAGAGAGAGCTGTGCATTGGTTGGGGAAAGATTTCCCCCTCAGTGACATGAGGTCACTTTGTATGGCACCTTTGACCTTATTATTTCACTTTATGGAAATAAAGGGTTTAACCTTCTTGCCATACCCATGCAAGGAGTCCCAATAGGAGTTTGATGGGAGAAAAGTGAACTAGATTTAGCACAGGGAACCAAGCCCTTCTAATGATAAAGCACGAGAAGCATGATAATTTCAAATGCAAATTATCTTCAGAATCTGATTTTGCTTTTTAAATAAATGACAAAAATAGTTATTCAAAAAAGTAATAAAATCTTTAATCTGCCCAATGACAGAGATTTTACCTTTTCCATCTGAGACCATTTGTCCAGCACATCATTTGCAAAGTTAAAGTATTCAGGCACTTGCTGTTCACCCTGCCTGATAGACTTGCCATGTGAAAATAGCTCTGGGGCAAGAATCCTGGGCTGTTTATGGAAAAGCCTGCAACTTGATTTGGGAATCCACAATGATTTGAGAATCTGTAATTTAAGCAAAGTCTTCATGGTAGCAGAGGATTTATCAGGTTGTTTTAAACCATTTAAGAAAATAAATAAAATAGTTGTCGTGGATCCTGAAATAAAATAAAAGACAAAGACAACAGTTATCATCATCATGAAAGTTGCCTGACAAACAAGCAAAGATAGAGGGTCTAATTCTGGTTTGGTGAATTAATCATTACAAATCACCTATAATAAGCATGGTCAATCTGTGGTTTTTACTAGAATGTCAGTAAAATGGATCACACTATTTGGAAAAAACATCCATTTATTTGGCTTATTTATATCTTGCACCATCAAGTCTATAAGGACTTAGCTGTCTGCAGCATTAATCTTGGATCTCATTTGCAGCTTCATGGCTGACTAGCGTTCTGCTCCTTAGAGGTGCTAATCACTCACAATTCTTACTGAAGTCAGTGTCATTTAACACACACTGATGTCCGTATCCAAGAATGGTGACACTTTGTATTCTTCATCTGCTAAAACTACCTTGATTTCCCTCACTTTCCTGGGTGTAGCATGTACTTAGCTGATGTTTTCCGAGAGGTTTCCACAACAATCCTCACATACTTTCCCTGATCAATGTGCTAGAAGACTACCTCATTCATCACACAGATCCCAAACCAGCAAAGCCCATAAGCATGTACATAACATTAAGCGTGCGTATTATGACTTCAATGGGACTACTCAGGTTCTTAAAGTAAACACATGCTTAAACACTTTGCTAGATTAGGGCCACATTCCCCAATTTGGTTCTTTGCTACAAGATAGGACTATGTTTGTCTTACATTGTACTACATCTCCCATCTGAACTCACGATAATGATCCCAAACGCTTCGGAATCCGTTTACACTCTTCCTTGATGTATGTGCCTTCTCTCTTTCTTGATCTTTAGTATTATCACAAACGTGGAGATCTCGGCTTCAGTGCTTTTGCCAAATTGTATTCACATAGTGAACATTCAGGGTACAGTTACATGCTCCTAGCTCGGGTAGATGGACACATACCAGCTCTGCTCAAGTTAGCACACTAAAAATAGCAGTGTAGGTTGGGGGAGTACAGGCACCAGCTTGGGCTAGCCACCTGAGTACAAACCTCACAAACCAGACACTCTGAGTACATACTTGGGTAGCTAGCCAGAGCTATCACCTGTGTCATCCCCGGCTACACTGCTCCTACCTGCAGTGCAGATATACTCTTAGTGCTGTGAGTGTACCTGGAGCATTATGTGTCATGGAATAAAACAACAGTCCCGGCCCTGCAGAACTTGCAATCAGAACATTTACCAGTGGCGACCTCAAGGCCTACCAAGGTATGAAAATTGTTTTCTGTCTCCTCACCCCTTCTATTCATTAACCCTTTTCAAGTTTCTGGAAGATATGCTTTAATCAAACATACGTTATTAGACTCAGTACAAAAATAACTGGGTGAAATCCTATGGCCTGTGTTACTCAGAAGATCAGACAAGATGAGCTAATGGTCCCTTATGGCCTTAAAAATCTACTAATTAAATAGAAAAAAAATAATTTATAGCTATGCTCTGGATCAAGTTAATTCCATGTGTAACTATATGAAGTCACATTGAGTGAGTTTTGCCCTTTGTCCTGGTTTTCTATTCAGCACCATTCTTACTCCATCTCCTGTCTCTAACCTTAGCTTAACTCCTTCTCTAATCTGACGTGGAACTTTCTCAAAAACTCATAGATTATCCTAGTACTATTTATCCTCAGACTATCTCCTACTATAGCAGTGGTATTGTCAAAGTACATCAGCAAGTTAGGTGAGTTTGGCCCCCTTCCTGCATGACTCCATGTCAGCTACTGTTCAGCAAAACAAGGTCTTCTCCAACCACATCCCTCAAGATACTTTCCAAGGGTTCCCTCCATTAATGCAGTTTAATTCACTGCTTTGTAGTTTCTAGTTTGTCCCTTGAGTCCTTCAGCACTTTATTTCCAACCTTGCAGTCTTTAGGAATCTCACCCTAATGAAACTGTTAGTGAGGGTTCACTGATTTCCTTCATCAAGTCTTTTAAAATTCACGGATGTGTGTTTCCTAGACCCTATGCTTTGTCTCCTTTTCACAGCATCTATTCTTTTTAGAACCAGTTTTGCTTCTTGCACACTATTTGCTGTAGCTCCCCCTGAAAAATCGATCTCGGGCTTGTTCAGACCTTTATTCCCAAGGCAAAATAACTATTTAACAGCTGGACTCTTTCCTTGTTCCTCAACAGGAGCTGTTTCACCAGTATTTAACCTGGTGTATCAAGAGAAGTTACTCAATGAATCTCTAACACACTGATCTTTCCAGTGATGGGTGACTGCATTGAAGGAAATTTTGTGGGCCTGACACTGGATTGACATTCATCCTGTGAGATTTAATGACCCCTGTGGAGGCAGTGAAGCCTAGTAAGAGGTATTTGTATCATTCACAATAAAAAAATGCTAGTTATTGGGCATTCTTCATGGAGGGGATCATTTTTTACTTTGTATTTGCACAAAACCTAGCACAGTGGGGCTCCAGTCCTGATTGTATTACAGTAACGCTGGGAGGCCCCAGACGAATACAATAATCATCATCATCATCAGGAAGTATTAGTGCAGGAAATACCCAGAAAAAAATATAGATACATTTTCCTTGTGTGATGGTTAATTGGCCTAGAGATATTTTTGCTGTGTTTATTCCTGACACTTTTTGCTTTATGAATAATGCTTAGCACTAGGATTACTAAATTTTAGATCTCTTGGTACACTGAAAGTTGTATTTTTACCTTACTCTTCTCAAGTTGGAAACATTCCTGAGACTACAGACAGCTATAGTAGATTCTGCATTACGTCTAGATAAAGCTACCTTACTAGTAAGTTTTATGCTGTTCTTGTATCTTGATGGCATATAAAGTTAAATAAAAACCCAAAGCAAAATTTGTTACCATGTTACAAATATTTCACTGCTTAAGTTAAATCGTTCACTAATTACTATTTAAGAGTATTAAGTTAGACCTTATTTTTTGTTAAACTAACTTAAAATTAATAGAGTCAGTCATATTGTTTACCGAGTCTAATTCCTGCTAATTAAAAGTATGACATGATCAATCTGGTTTATATACCTGACCCAGTGACCGGATAATGATGCTATTAGGGTCATAGAATCATAGAATATCAGGGTTGGAAGGGACCTCAGGAGGTCATCTAGTCTAATCCCCTGCTCAAAGCAGGACCAATCCCCAACTAAATCATCCCAGCCAGGGCTTTGTCAAGCCTGACCTTCAAAACCTCTAAGGAAGAAGATTCCACCACCTCCCTAGGTACCCCATTCCAGTGCTTCACCACCCTCCTAGTGAAAAAGTTTTTCCTAACATCCAACCTAAACCTCCCCCACTGCAACTTGAGACCATTACTCCTTGTTCTGTCATCTGCTACCACTGAGAACAGTCTAGATCCATCCTCTTTGGAGCCCTCCTTCAGGTAGTTGAAAGCAGCTATCAAATCCCCCCTCATTCTTCTTTTCTGCAGACTAAACAATCCCAGTTCCCTCAGCCTCTCCTCATAAGTCATGTGCTCCAGCCCCGTAATCATTTTTGTTGCCCTCTGCTGGACTCTTTCCAATTTTTCCACATCTTTCTTGAACTGTGGGGCCCAAAACTGGACACAGTACTCCGGATGAGGCCTCACCAATGTCGAATAGAGGGGAATGATCACGTCCCTCAATCTGCTGGCAATGCCCCTACTTATACAGCCCAAAATGCCGTTAGCCTTCTTGGCAACAAGGGCACACTGTTGACTCATATCCAGCTTCTCATCCACTGTAACCCCTAAGTCCTTTTCTGCAGAACTGCTACCTAGCCATTCGGTCCTTAGTCTGTAGCAGTGCATGGGATTCTTCCGTCCTAAGTGCAGGACTCTGCACTTATCCTGTTTGAACCTCATCAGATTTCTTTTGGCCCAATCCTCTAATTTGTCTAGGTCCCTCTCGATCCTATCTCTACCCTCCAGTGTATCTACCACTCCTCCCAGTTTGGTGTCATCTGCAAACTTGCTGAGGGTGCAATCCACACCATTCTCCAGATCATTAATGAAGATATTGAACAAAACCGGCCCCAGGACTGATCCTTGGGGCACTCCGCTTGATACTGTCTGCCAACTAGACATGGAGCCATTGATCACTACCCATTGAGCCCGACGATATAGCCAGCTTTCTATCCACCTTATAGTCCATTCACCAAGCCCATATTTCTTTAACTTGCTGGCAAGAATACTGTGGGAGACCGTATCAAAAGCTTTGCTAAAGTCAAGGAATAACACATCCACTGCTTTCCTCTCATCCACAGAGCCAGTTATCTCATCATAGAAGGGCAATTAGGTTAGTCAGTCCATGACTTGCCCTTGGTGAATCCATGCTGACTGTTCCTGATCACTTTCCTCTCCTCTAAGTGCTTCAGTGATTCCATGATTTTTCCAGGGACTAAGGTGAGGCTGACTGGCCTATAGTTCCCCGGATCCTCCTTCCTCCCTTTTTTAAAGATGGGCACTACATAGTTAAGGTGGTACCTAGCTTCTCATTATTATAAACTTGGATTTTGACTTTCCCCAGTTGTTTGACCCTCCCCCGCGAATCCCACTTTTCAGACCCAATTGATTTGAAGAGCTGTCAATAGACAAACTGTTACTAACTGTGTTTAAAATGATATTGCTGAAGAGACCCTGAGGCCCTGATTCTTTACTTGGGCAATACTCCCACTGAGACCAGTGAGCAAGAACGATAGCACTGAGCTCTAAAAAGTGAGCAATTGTTTTGATTTGTTTCCTTTTTCTATAATGAAATAGGATTAAATCATACCTCATTTGTGAGAACAGTTCCATTGAAATCAATAGAACTACACTCAGAAAGGAGCAGGATTTGTTTCTTTGAGAAAGAGGATTGGGCCCTTTAGCAACCATTGATAAGGACAGTCTTGCTCAGAAATGATTGAACCACCAAATATCAATTCAGATTGCAGCAGGGCCTGCTTTGGAGGGAACAGGATAATGCAGAGAGATCAGAAATCACTACAGTCCACTTCAGCATTTGGATGTATACGTTATAAGATGAAGGATTTAAATTGAACCCAACATTTGCAATTGTAAGTATCCCTTATCCACAGATCTGGTTGAAATTTTTCAAACTAAGTTTTACTGATGAAAGTGGACTCACTCCCTTCTCCCCAACCCCCCCCCCGCAATTTCTACCCATAATGGAATTATTGAAATTTTCTATTTAAGAAAAATTAATTTAATGAAGACCCAGTTTGCAGTAAAAAATTGACGGTTTTGAATAAATGAAAAATTTCTTCAACAGTTTCAGTGATGATTTCAATCAAAAATATCATGGAAAATTTCACAGAAGATGAAAAATGGGTTCATTTTTACCCCTAAAAAACAGAACCAATTTCAAAATTTTGAATGTTTTCCTAGTTATTTTTCTGGTTTTTGACTGGTTCTCACTCCATATATTGATTTTTAAATTTTCTTCAACAGTGTGTTGTGATGGTGAAAACTACACACAAACTACTAAAGAAAACAGAAGATCCTAAGAAGCACTTGTCTTATTCTTTTAAAAATGTTAGGGGAAAACTTTTCCAAATTGGGATTTCCCAAGTAAGCAAAAATCTCAGACACTTTCTCCATAAGAGAAATTACAGCAGATTCTGACACTTTCTCCAGTCAGTTACAGCAGAAAATGAATTCAAGAAATTAAATATGAGAAAAAGAAAAATCTCACCCAGTAGTGTTGGGTCCTTTGAAGTATTGTATAAATCAGTTCATTTTTTTCTAATGAAGTTGAGGACACAGGCAAACCAACACATTCTACTGACCTGTTCGCTGTGGTAAAGTGACAGGCTGGACACGGGAACACTCAGAAAGCTGCAAGAGGGAAACCTTCTCCACTGGTTCTTTCAGCTGTCTGGGTATGTGTCCCCCCCAGAAGCAGCACTGTACATATTAGCTTTTATTTGGATACACGTACCCTGGACACAAACCCTCTTAATCAACAGTGTTTAGTCCGAGGCCATCTTTATTTTTACAGTTCTCGTTTACTGAAGAGATGCAAACAGTGCATAATGTATAACAGAGAAGGCAATTTGATATTTATCTCCTGTGCAGTAATAGTTATCTTGTAATCATTTACATTGCGTAAAGTAGGTGTGATTTGTCCCCTAACCCAGAGCACTTTGTCTCTTCCCTTCTTTCCCCATTTTAAAGAGTTAATTATCTAATGAGCTCAACAAGACAAATAAAAACAGCAGGGATAGAAAGCTTCCAAAATCTAATTCTTCCAGCTGATAATACACCCACAAGTAGTGCTAGTCATTGGAAAATGCTGATTCACCAAAACTGTTAGTTCTGACAAATTTCTTGTTTAGGAAAAAAAAATATTGGGGAAAAAAAGGTTTTGAAATGGTAAAAATGGGACATTTTTGAAATAAAAAATTCAATTTTTTGATTCTAAATGACTTTTAATTTTGAAATTTAAATTAATTATGGTAAAAAAAAGTCAAAATTAAAATGAAACATTTCAAAAATGTTGAAACAAAATGTTTCCACTGACCTCGACAAAAAAAAATTAGGATTGTCTGTGAACATTTTTGATATTTTGAATTTTTGTCTTGATTTGGGATGGGGAAATTTTTTGAAATCTTGAAAATTTTCCTGGGATAAGAAAATTGTTTCCCATCCCATCCTCCCCTATAGATTCCCAAATTCTCATATCTTCCCTTTGCATTCCAGCATCCTCCTTCTCTTTTGTTAGTCATATCCACTCTTTTCCTAAATGGCCTGATTCAAAGCCTTTTAAACCAATGAGAGCTCCTGGTCCTAATAAATTATCTCTATTTTAAAATTCTGTGGGAATGATTATGCACTCTATAAGCAAGTTTATCTTGTCTTCTTTTTGTAGTTAATAGTCCCATCCATGCTGCTAATGCTCTTTGTTCACAATATTAGACCACCAGACCAATAGAGAAAAGTGAAAACATGAGACATATGACGGTGGAAGTGAAAGAAACTTTGCTCTCGACTGTCCACATGACGCTACGCTCTTCCCCACTCTTTGTTCCTTAATACCTTCCTTTGGATTTTCCCAGCAACTGTTTTTGGCAGCTCTTGAACAAATTCCACCTGTGTGGGAAAAAATTAGCACATTTAGGGCAGGTCCTTTCTGATTTGGGAACGTAACTCCTTGTGAGTCCCTGGGAAGAACAAAAAACCCCAAATATGTGCAAAATAAACTGCTGCTTAGTGGTTCGGACAGGGGACTGGGAGTCAGTACTCTTGGTACAGCTTTGAGCTTGACTGTGAACCCCTTACTCACCCTTGTGCGTGGGGCAGTGCAGAAGAGGTTTTTACTATGATCCTGAACAGGTTGGTGTTTAGTGGGCTAAAGCTGTGGGTAGGGAGCAGGCTGCGGGAGGGAGTTACCAGATCATGTTTTGGTAGTGAGTGATGGGTTCCATTTCTTCTCAATCCTTACAGCATTGCCCGGTTCAGGACGTGAGTGAGTGTGTGTGTGCACACCACTTCTATTGAGTGACTCCATCATAATGAACTGCATTCAGAGCATGATACAGACAATGCTTTTCATAGACTGTAAAGGAATTGGTGTACTTTGTCATAAACATGGCTTGATTTCCAAAACACTTAGGAAAGCCGTGCTTAGAATATGCCCCTTTTATTTAGCGGGGGGTAGTTACTTGCCTTTCTGGGATACTTGTAGGGAGCAGTAACCTTTTTCACATGCTCCTGCAGCTCCAGAGCTAATTTTTCTGGGTCATGTGACAGAAAATCAGGAGCCAGGACAACAAAAGCTTTCACCACCTGTGCAATAACAGTTACAATGAAAATAAATGGGTGTGTTTAGTCTTCAACAAGCAATCAAGGCTGAAAAATGCGAGCATGAAAAAGCCCAAAACCAAAAGACTGTAATTTGGGTACGAAATTAGACACCTTATTCCATACTAAAGCACTTAAATAAGTGCCCTGATTTTCCAAGGTTCGGTGTTCCCAGTGGCTTCGATTGATTCAAATTTTGAGTGCCCAATTTTGAAAATCTCTGCCTAAGTTGTGAGTCTGAATAGCTATTGGTGGAATAATAATCTTACTTTTACATAGTGTCTTTCATTCCAAAGTGTCCAAAAATGCTTTACAAACTGCACCTCAGTGTGAAGTGCAGCCACTTCTGGAGTGGAGGATGACAGCTATGTAGCTGACTGGAGCACCAAAAAATAAGCGTGATTTAAGCAGATCTATGTGGCAGAGAGGTGCAGGGATAAATTCTCAACCAAAGGGCAAAGTGTGGCTCGCCTGCATAGCTACAATGGCAGCTTCTGGGCTCCATCAGTGACTATAATGGCCCCCAGTGCACCTGCTTTGCGTGGCTGGGCCTGTGGATCCGCATAGAAATGGACTTACTGGCCATGCTTCCACTAGAGCGGCCACTCATGCGTTCCTGGAACACCGGATCTTCCAGTACTTCTGAGAACGGTGTGGGTCCACCCCGCACTCCATGACCCTGTCCCTGCCAGTGGTGCCTGCGAGGTCACGGCAGCAGGGGTGGAGCAGCACACTCTGGTGTCCCCCATCCCATACTGGACAAAAGCATGTCCAGTTTTCTCTCAGTACTGGGTGGGGGACAAACCTCAGAAAAGCCTGCCTGTTTGGGTAATACTGAATGAATGGCTTTCCAAGCTCCCACCGCGCCCCCACGCTGCCCCTTCTAATGCTGCAGAGAATGCAGCTCTGGAACAGTACAGCTCTCCAGGGCCTGCCAGAATCCCTACTGGACAATAAAACTATGGTTTCACTTTCTTTGAGGCCTTTTGGGGCCCTTCTAATGTCAGATAATCTAGTTCCATTAAACTAAAAAAGCCTGGTGTAATTTAGCAATCATACTGAGACGTTAAAATCCCTGGGCCAGATCTTGATTTGATATAATGTAGTATAGCTACACTGAAATCAACAGATTATGATTTCAGGAGTGCCATGCCAGTTTGCAACAGCTAAGGATCTGATCCTTACCTATAGTGTCTCTTTATTAGTCGATATGTTATATCTTGTTTGCAGTGTTGTTGTAGCCGTGTTGGTCCCAGGATATTAGAGACACAAGGTGGGGGAGGTAATACCTTTTATTGGACCAATTTCTGTTGGTGAGAGAGACAAGCTTTCAAGCTACACAGACCTGAAGAAGAGCTCTGTGTAGCTCGAAAGCTTGTCTCTTTCATCAACAGAAGCTCGTCCAATTAAAGATATTACCTCACCTACCTTGTCTCTCGAAATACTACATTGGAAGAGGTACCATTTCTACAATGCTTTTTCACATGCTCATTCACTTAAAAAAAGAAAACTAGATAACGTCTAGAGCTGGTCAAAAATTTTCATCTGAAACTTTAAGATGAAAAGTGATATATTTTTCAACTGAAAAACATCAGTTTTTTAAAAATCCAGTGTTTCATCAAAATGGTGAATTTCAAATTTAGAATTTTATTTTTCCTTTTTCTCCCTCCCTTTTCCTGTTTGCCTCTGAATGCAACAGAATTAATCATGTCCAGGATGGTTCTTTATTTTACTTTTTCTTTCTTTTTTTTTCCACTCTAACTTTTCCAAAGTGGAGGAAGTTTTGAAAAGTAACAGCTGCAAAAAGATAAAAGAAACTGTAACTCTGACACTCTCCTAAAGCTGGGGAAATTTTGAAAAGTTACAGAGCAGGAAAAAGAAAAAAAAGAAAGCCATTGGATTTAATTAATTTTACTGTCCTCTGTGAGAAAAAAGGGAGAAAAGGATAAACACAGATGATTAAAAAAATCAATTTTTGTTGAAAAAATATTTCAGAATTTTTTTGACAAAACAAAAAATTGTTCCATGTCAAATTCTGTAATATGGAAACAAAGTTGAAATTTCAAATTTCTTCATAAAATTGGTTTTTTTTCCATGTTTGATCTTTTGTAATAATGACACCTAAAACTATATTCCAAGTTTTTTTCCCAGCATCTGCAACTCATTCCAAGCAAGTATACTGTGTAGAGCAGGAACTCTACATTTCACTGAAAGAGTACGTCTTTCTATATCAGCCCTTTTACCTCTCCTCTGATAGGGTCTGGGCTGCTGGCAACAGCTGATTCTGCGACTGCTGGGTGCTGTATCAAGGCACTTTCTACTTCAAATGGTCCGATACGATATCTAAGAGAGAGCGTTGGCATGAAACTATTGATCTTTTCATGAAAAAGGGTTTTTTTAATTGTATTTTGTGATACTACAGAGCAACATTGTAAGACAAACCTGCAAACCCAACAGTAATGGACCTACCCTGAAGAATTAATGATATCGTCAGACCTTCCAACAAACCAAAAGTATCCTTCTTCATCCATAATCCCTCTGTCCCCAGTGATATAAAAATTCCCATGCTCTGTGGAGGCAGTTTTCTCTGGGTTATCCTGACAACAATCAAACAACATTTCACACACCTTAACTGATCTTTAGTGCAGTGTAATCCATCCATCTTGCTATAGTGCACAGAAATAAAACTTGATCAGTACAGTATCATCATATATTTCCAAGACTAGTGTATTCTGCGTAATATTATGATTTGAATTTAAAAATATAGCCACACTGATTAGCACTGTGTGTTAGAGGGAGACGGGAAAGATGTGTTCCGTCAGAAATTCCCCTCAGCAGAACTAATTATTCAAATATACAACCTTCCTTCTCAAGAGAGAAATTATTATTTACTAGTGCAATGACAGGGGAGGTTTTGAGCTTAGAGTTTCAGTAGCAAAACACAGTTCTCTACCACTTTATCTCAAGGAGTACGTCCATAAGCTACAGGAGTAGTTACCCTCCATGAGGACAATCCACTGAGGAAGACAACAGGATACACACTTTACAAGCCTGTTACACTAGCACTAACCTATGAAACATTCCCATTTGTGTCGTCATGTTAGGGAGTATATACCATCACCATTTAAAAGACAAAATGATCACCCATGCATTGAAATTTCAGTACTGTGGTTTGTATACTAATATTTAGCTAAGATCAATCACACTTCATCAGGTGTGATGATGTCTCCAACAGAGGGCAGGACAAAAAGACCACACATGCAGGATATAGCCGGAACACATGCTCTATATTCTTCAGCAGAACGCAGACTCAAAGGGCCAAAATCTTGGATGGCTTGCATAGGTGCAGGGGAATATGACATCTCTTAATGTCCCTGGGTAGCTGTAGGGGGGGCAGAGCAGCTTCTGCAGAGCTGCTACATCATTCTCCACCCCTGCAGGTGAATGGAAGGAGTGGGAATTGGTGGAGCACTGAGCATACAGACCAACAAAGCTGTGTTGGGATGTCAGGGGATGTATGCTGTGCCAGATAGAGATCTGGAATAATGTGCTGCCTGCCCCACCTCATAGCAAGGAGGAAACCGTGAAGCAGAGTGGGACTCTTGGGGTATGTCTACACTGCAGTAAAACACCTGCAACTGGCTCATGTCAGCTACTCAGGCTGTGGGGCTCAGACTATGGGGCTAGAACATTACAGTGTAGATATTTGGGGTAAGGTTGGAGCCTGGGCTCTAGGACCCTTCCCCCTTGCAGGGTCCCAGAGCCTAAGCATCTACACCACAATTAAACAGCCCTGTAGCCTGAGCTCAGGGAACCTGAATCAGCTGACAAGGGCCAGCTGTGGGTGTTTAACTGCAGCATAGACTTACCCTAAGAGACCTTGTGGACATGTTGGGTGACATCCTGGCCCCATTCAAGTCAAAGGAAATTTTGCCATTGATTTCAATAGAGCCAGGATTTTACCTATGGACTTCTCAATACGTCTGAGAAGTGGCATGAAACTTTCTGAATATAATAAGAAGTCTCCTTACTAAATACTGAGAGAAAAGACAAAATGGCCTTGTAGGTTTGATTCGGATGGCAATGTTTCCTTCTTCTCCTCGAGGCAAAATATCACCCTGGTCACCTACAACCTGCGGGAAGAAAAACATGATTGTTTTGACTGGTCCAATGTAATTTCTTTTACAGTTCACAACTATAATATGAGGAGAAGAGGATGAGAACTATCTTTTAGATAGAGCTCAGCCAGGAAAATGTATCAACATACCTGAACATCATAAGGTGGAGATGCCTTTCCCATAGAGCCTGGTTTAATTTTCATTCCTTTCACGTTGGCACATATTGTTACCTGTATAATACATGGGTTTTTATTTGGTTCTTAGTGATTTTAATCTAGCTGACAATGTTCACATGTGATAACTTTTGAGGGCCAACTCCATGTCACCTCTTCTGAGTATTGTATGAAGAGAAAACAAAATTGTCAAGTGGCACACAACTTTTCTCTTCCCACAAACCCACTCCCAGCAAGAGAGACCAGTTGATGGTTCAGCGTCGCTGCCAAGAGGCACTGTCCACACATTTCAGTGCACGTTTCCCACCTCCACTATGCACCTCCCCTGCTGAGATTGCTTGTGTACCTGGCTGGCTGTGTGGGTGGCTCTGTGGACACACCTCAGCTTTCCAGAAAAGGGATGTAAAGGGACCCTGGTCTTGCAGCATTACTGTGTGTCCACTTTGAAGATAAAATTAAAGAAGGGCTGAATTTGGCCCTAAGTATTTTTGTTATGTTCAGACCCTAAATTTCTATATACACAGATCTTGCTATGAAGCTGGTTTTCTGTTGCAATTCAAAGCATGGCACATGGGTTTTTGTAGCTAATTACTTCTAGTTTCTCTTTCTCAAAATGTTGCTCCAGTTCAGCCACAAGTTACTGGGCTTGCAGAAAAAATCATTAGGTGAAATTCTGTGGCCTGTGTTATGCAGGAGGTCAGATTTGATAATCATAATGGATCATTCAGGCTTTAAAATCTATAAGTCTAGTTGTTATGTTGATTATATAAAACTCAATACCTAATTCACCTATAGCTTCCTTAACAACTTTGAACTAAGTAAATTCCTGCCCTTTCCCATGGTTTGACAGATGCATCGTGGCCCTGTAAGATTACATTGTTAGAGGTTACCATGTGATAATTAGTGCAGACGTACTGTTTCCGTCTGGCCATAGCCTTCATAGATATCCAGACCTGTTTGGGTTTTCCATTGCTCCATCACTTCTGGATTGAGTGGCTCCCCTCCAGTCACACAGTGACGCAGACTCATGAACTTGTAACTCGAGAGGAACAGAAAACAATAAGAATCAATAACCCTACAGTTTTCAAATGGTTTTAGCTGGCCAACCTCCCTCAACTTTAAACTGTTGACACATGCCTCCAACCTCAAGTGCCATTGTGGAAAACTTAAATAATCATCATGCTGTAGAAGGTTGTACTTTGACTCTTAGATCATCTTAGGTCCTGATCCAGTTTCCAGTGAAGTCAATGCAAAGCTTCCATTTGCTTCAGTGGTACCAGGATGGGAATCCCTTGCAAATGAAACGTTTATGGAGGTCAACAGAAAAGAAAGAACAGCTGTTTCTTGGAAGAGCTAACTCAAGAAAACACAGGAGATCTCAGCTAACTTATGCCAGTGAACAAGCATACTATGACAGTGGAGAAGAGCAGAGGGTTTGTATAGCTGTGCTCGGAAAAGTAACCCACTGGTACCAAGATCTCTCACACCATTGCTGTTGGCAGCGCAGAACTTTGATTCACTTCCAAGACAGGAGTCAACTGTGGCAGGATTAAAACATATATGCGAGACCTGCTCTTCTGGCTACAAGACCCCAGAAGGCCAGGATCAGATCTGAATAAACTGCATATGTTATCCAGTGTGTAACAACTGCTAGGAACACATATATACCACATCCATTTGAGCTGAATATTTCCAGAGAATAGCATATAATTGGATACAACTTCCAAATAAATATCAATTTGTGAGCGGCCAATTTAACTGCTCATTTTACTTTCAAATGTATGGGACAAATTCTGCCTTACACAGGTATAACTCTTATCCAGTCTTGCCTAAAAGTTGGCCATATCTTGCCTCAAGCTACCTCTGGGCCTTAAAACAATCTCATGTTTGAAGGTAGCTGCATTTGCCCAAACTGGCTTGGTTCATCCTTATTGTCTTTCCAAAGATTTGCTCCCATATTGCACAGGAACTGAATTCGTGGGGTTTTTGTTGGCTCTAGGATTCCAGCACAACATTTTCTCTTGTTAGAATGACCCCTTAACAAGGTGCCATTTAAAGCAGAAAATAAAATGAAAACAATGTAGTGAACCAAACAACGAGACCTGTCCTATCACTAAGAATGTGTCTCTATTTACCATTACCAATAAGCAGATGTATGGTACCTGGTAACACCGTGCTGCACAAGCATGCAGTAGGCAGTTGGTGCTGTGCAGAAAGTGGTTATGGGATACCTTGAGAGAGTCTGGAAAAATTAAAAATTGGAAAGTTACCAGATTGAACAGAAAGGATGGATTGGGGCCTGATCCTGCAAATGTGTGAGTGGCTAATGGGGCTATGGGTGCCATAGAAAACACCATCCTGGTGAACCATTCAGGTTCCTGTACCGTACCTACCACTGTGGAACTGGAGTGCCTACAATTTTAAATGTAGTGGTCAAATTCACAATGGGGAATGCCATGGACTTCAACAAAGGGGAAGAATTTGGCCCTCAACTTCAGTAAGGAAAGCCAGTGATGTCTCAGGATCTGTATCATTCAGTCCTATTGCCATAGCCGTTAAAAGTATTCACCCTCCGACAGTCATGAAGAGGTTAATGATCAGACTGAATATCTGGTGTTTCTAATGTCAGGGCTGCTAATTACTACCCAAGGCTACTATGTTCCAGATTGAAGAAAAAGCCCTGATCACTGGCAGCAGGGGGACTGGATGAGCCTTTCCCAGCCGTGTACTTAGGAAAACAGGCTGTCCTGTGTTCAGAAGATGTTGATGTGAAGGGGAGTGGGCTCTGTGGCTGGATCCTTGACACACAACAGGGAGAAGTGGGCCCGTCAGCCACTGTTTGAAAATCCAGGGTGAGAGAGGGTGCATATAGGACATTGCCTGCCCCTTTCCTCAGAAGGCACTAAAAATAAGGGAGCCTGGTGCTGCTGGGGGGGAGAAGGGGGCGAGTGGTGTGTATTGGGGGGAGGGATAGCTCAGTGGTTTGAGCTTTGGCCTGCTAAACCCAGGGTTGTGAGTTCAATCCTTGAAGGGGCCATTTAGGGATATGGGGCAAAAATTGGGGATTGGTCCTGCTTTGAGCAGGGGGTTGGATTAGATGACCTCCTGAGGTCCCTTCCAATCCTGATATTCTATGATTCTATGAGGGTCAGTGTGTATTTGATTCTGAATTGTCGGGGTCTGCTTCACTTATGCAAAATAGAAATAAAACCTGCAGTGTGAATTGTTATTCTTACATTTGCGACAGTTGTTGGTTCAAACTGTGGCATGTTGTGTACAAAGACACACGATCCGCTACTCCAGGGAGAAAAAAAGCTGCTCCAGGCTGACTTGACCCATCCTGTGTCTGACGTATTCCAGAATATATCTGAGGGAGTCAGATTCAGCCAGTACCTGATAATTCAGAGGGAAAGAATTTATCTACTGTCAGAGGCTGTCGCATGCAGCATGAGAGAGTGGAATGCAGGTTACTAGATAATAAGGAAAAGGGGCTGGAGGCCTCATTTAGAAGATGTGGTTTCAGCAAGCCACATTCACTGAACGGCACAAAGTTCATAAGAAATTAAATTTAATCATAAAGATCCTTCCCCTCTCCTCTCTTGGGCCCCTCCTCTTTTCTTTCTCTCTCTCTTTTCATGTTTCAAATTTACTATTTTCTTCTAGAATGTGTTATTTACAGCAGTGGGCTAGAGCCACAAAGCCTGCATCCAGCTCCAGAGCTGAATGCAGCATTTGGAGATTCTCCCCCCCACACCCAGATCAGAGAGAGCAGCTAAACCACAGGCTCTTTCTCTAGGAACCTGAAGGAAATTACTTTTATTGACTCTCTCAGTCATATGGTTATCAATAAAGTTGAAACTCAAAATACAACGGGAAGCCTCAGAATGATAGATAACCAGACAAGGCTGCTTCAAAGCTCACTGAAGTCCACAGGAGTGTTTCTATTACAATCACCTTTAGATCAGAACCAGGGAGTACAAGAAGTTTTCATTCAAGCTTCACAAGTTCAGGTTACACTCCAAACACGGCTGATCCTAAGTGCATTTGAGATTCAACCCCAGTGTTTTGCACAGTGACTCTAGTATTCCCCATACTTGACGCTCAGCACCAATGTTCTTTTGGGTAACAGATATAGCCTGATTTCCAGAGGTGCTCTCAATGACATCATTAGGACCTGAGCATGCCGCACTTTTGAAGACCTCTGCACATGACTATGTTTTCTTCTTGTATTGTCTGACATGTGTGTCACCTCTTACTTCAATTAAAAGATTATTCCAATATTGCACAGTAGCTGGAAATAAAGGTAATGCAGATATAAACAGAAGAAAGAAAGAAATTGGCCACTCTCTCTTCTTCACTCAAGAGGTGGTCATTTGGGGTAACATTTTGCACCATGATTTGTTAGATTTTTTTAAATTTTCATGAAATTTCACCCTCCCCATGAAGCAAAAATCAAGAGGCAAGATCCTTATCTGGTGTAAATCTGCACATTGCCATTGGTTTCAACCAAGCTATGACAATTTATACCAGTTTTCAGGAAATGCCCATGTGCTATTAAAAATTGAGCTTTATCCTGTTTTTCTGCAAATGGAATAGTCCACTTACCCTGTCCCTTGGGTGACAAATCATTATTGCTGATGATCTGAATTGCAATTTCTTGCTGTAAAAAGCTTTTCATCATGGTTTTAAGTGGGAAGGAAAAGCAGGTTTCTTTGCTATTGAAATATCTAATTTTATAAGGCTTTTACTGTCACTGCCTCCTTTACCTTCAACAAGGGATCTTGTCACTAGGTCAGACTCTTAGGATCAATTAGGGGTTATACCTGCCACTGACTGTAAATCCTATGCCATAACTACTGTGGGAATGTTCAACCATTTTTGGAGGTCCTGTGCTTCCACTGGTAAAATAGATGAGCATTGGGTCTCGACTCTTGGTCTCGATGCAGTTATGGTCAGCCGGTGCCACCCTGTGGAACACATAATTCCTAACAGTGACTCTATGTACTCTTTTCAAAAGAGCCCACAATATTTGCTACAGTTCACAAAAAGAAAAGGAGTACTTGTGGCACCTTAGAGACTAACCAATTTATTTGAGCATAGCTTTCGTGAGCTACAGCTCACTTCATCGAATGCATACCGTGGAAACTGCAGAAGACATTATATACACAGAGACCATGAAACAATACCTCCTCCCACCCCACTCTCCTGCTGGTAATAGCTTATCTACAGTGATCATCAAGTTGGGCCATTTCCAGCACAAATCCAGGTTTTCTCACCCTCTGCCCCCTCCCACCCCCCAAACTCACTCTCCTGCTGGTAATAGCCCATCCAAAGTGACCACTCTCTTTAAAATGTGTATGATAATCAAGGTGGCCCATTTCCAGCACAAATCCTGGTTTTCTCACCCCCCCACCCCCCTCCAAAAACCACACACACAAACTCACTCTCCTGCTGGTAATAGCTTATCCAAAGTGACCACTCTCCTCACAATGTGTATGAAAATCAAGGTGGGCCATTTCCAGCACAAATACAGGTTTTCTCACCCCCCCCCCTTTTTTCAAAAACACACACACACAAAAACTTGCTCTCCTGCTGGTAATAGCTTACCCAAAGCGACCACTCTCCCTGCAATGTGCATGATAATCAAGGTGGGCCATTTCCAGCACAAATACAGGTTCTCTCACCCCCCCACCCCCCATACACACACAAATTCACTCTCCTGCTGGTAATAGCTCATCCAAAGTGACCACTCTCCCTACAATGTGCACGATAATCAATGATAACCACCTTGATTATCATGCACATTGTAGGAGAGTGGTCACTTTGGATAAGCTATTACCAGCAGGAGAGTGAGTTTGTGTGTGTGGTTTTTGGAGGGGGGTGGGGGGGTGAGAAAACTTGGATTTGTGCTGGAAATGGGCCACCTTGATTATCATACACATTTTAAAGAGAGTGGTCACTTTGGATGGGCTATTACCAGCAGGAGAGTGAGTTTGTGGGGGGGGGGGGGGGGGCAGAGGGTGAGAAAACCTGGATTTGTGCTGGAAATCGCCCAACTTGCTGATCACTGTAGATAAGCTATTACCAGCAGGAGAGTGGGGTGGGAGGAGGTATTGTTTCATGGTCTTTCTGTATATAATGTCTTCTGCAGTTTCCACGGTATGCATCCGATGAAGTGAGCTGTAGCTCACGAAAGCTCATGCTCAAATAAATTGGTTAGTCTCTAAGGTGCCACAAGTACTCCTTTTCTTTTTGCGAATACAGACTAACACGGCTGTTACTCTTAAACCTGCTACAGTTCAGACATTAACAGAGCAATGCTGGGCTCGGTTACTAGTCTTACAAAATAAACAGCTGCACTAGTTATGACTCTGTAGAATACAGCAATACAGACTAACTCCAGGGATTCTGCTATTGACAGACTGTGCCTCCATGTGGGAGCTCATGCAATCTAAGATATGAGAACCAACAGCATATTCTAGAGGTTTTTTCTATAATTATTTACTCAGAGATGTCCAGAGGCTCAAAGCTGAACAGCATTCACAAGCAAAACCAGTCACAGCCCCGCAGAACTCACAGTCTAAGGCTCTGGTTCAAAATCCAGTGAAGTCAAGGGGATCTTTCTGCTGACTTCAGTGGGCTTTGGATTGGGCTCTAAAAACAGGCACAGATAAGATAAATTGCAAAGGGAGGCTTTGGGGTTGTAAATTGCTCTTTTGTGGGCATTGTAGAAACAGCAGCAAGCCGTGAGAAGGCGTGATCTAACAAGAAGGTGGGTAAGTTACTGCACACAAATGAGGCAAACAGGACAAAGGTGTGGAATGGGAGAGGGAAATGAATGACGCTTTGTGGCTGGTGTTGTTGACAGAATGGAGTCTGGGGGAACGTGCAAAGACAGAAGGTCTAAGGCACAGGCCAGGAGAGAGCTCTTCAGGGCCCTGAAGGCAAGGAAGAGAAATTAAAGTTAATGCAGTAACTAGAGTGAGTGAGTGGAAGGATGGCAAAGCTTTTCATTCAAATCTTCCAAGGGGAGCATCAGGGGAAAAAAACCTAACTCAAGACTGAGCTTGATAAGCTTATGGAGGGGATGGTCTGATGAGACTGCCTACAATGGCACGTAGCTGATCTGTGACTGCTGGAAGCAATATCCCCAATGGCTTGTGATGGGATGCCAGATGCAGTAGGGCTCTGAATTACTACAGAGAATTCTTTCCCAGGTGTTGGCTCAGGGTTTAACTGATCGCCATATTTGGGGTTGGGAGGGAATTTTCCCCCGAGATCAGATTGGCAGAGACCCTGGAGGTTTTTCGTCTTCCTCTGCAGCATGGGGCATGGGTGACTTGCAGGTTTAAACTAGTGTAGATGGTGGATTCTCTGTAACTTGAAGTCTTTAAATCATGATTTGAGGGCTTCAGCCAGGTGTTAGGGGGTCTATTACAGGAGGCGGTGGGTGAGCTTCTGTGGCCTGCAATGTGCAGGAGGTCAGACTAGATCAGGGGGTCTCAAACTTCATTGCACCACAACCCCCTTCTGACAACAAAGTTACTACATGACATGGAGTGGGGAGGCAGCTCAAGCCCTGCCGCCCCAGGGCGGGGTGGTGGGGGAAGAGGAGGCTGCAGCCCAAGCAGTGAGGGTGGAACTCGGGCTTCAGCTTCTGCCCCGAGTCCCAGCAAGTCTAATGCTGGCCTTGGTGACCCCATTAAAATGGGGTCGGGACCCACTTTGGGGTCCCGACCCACAGTTCGAGAACCGCTGGACTAGATGATCATGATAGTCCCTTCTGACCTTAAAGTCTATGAGTCTATGCTAGAAATGGATTCTAAAGTGAAGGATTCCTCATCAGTTTATCTAACTGATACACCTGGCTTTTGTTTAATCTCATAGTGACATTGCTAAAACAGCTGATACCTACTTTAGTAGCTCTTGGAAGTTTAGCCACCCATCCCTGCTGCCTTCAGAAACAATTAGCTTGGTTTTCAGAAACTGGCAATCAGGCATGACAGAATCCACTGCAGGTGCCAGTGTGTCATTGGTAATGATGCACTTGGCCTTCGAAGCCTGGAGTCGATAGAAAATGTCTTTGGCCGTTAATTGGGATGTCCCTGGAATAAAGACAATTCCTAGAAAAGAGCAACAATGTTATTTTTCTAAATTGGGGATGAATTTTTAAAATGTTTTTAGTTAGATGACAGTAGGCACACCAGCCACAGAGAAATGGAGTCACTTATAAAGAGCCCACCCCTTAGAGAACACACATGAAGCCATATCAATGATATGATGGCAAAGTCCATGTTAAGAATGAACAAGCAATTATTTCAGATCATGAGTAAAGACGGGCCCAAGTTACCAACTGTCAGTCAAGATCCTGAATACGCCAAAGTTGAAGATGTTTAGTGCTGGGGTTTGATTCAGCCCATTTAAGAACATAAGAATGGCCATATTGGGTCAGACCAAAAGCCCATCTAGCCCAGTATCCTGTCATCCGCCAATGTCAGGTGCCCCAGAGGGAATGAATAGGTAATCATCAAATGACCCATTCCCTGTTGCGCATTCCCAGCTTCTGGCAAAGATTTAAACATACAACAGTCCTGTTCATACACCCCAGAATGATACCAGCCTTTGTTGCAACTGCATCACATTGTTGATTTATTTGTGATCCACCAAAATGCCAGATCTTTTTCAGCAGTACTAGTGCCTGGCCAGTGATTCCCCATTTTGTATACATTCGGTTTTTCCTACCTTTGCACTTGTCTTTGCTGAATTTCATCTTGTTGATTCAAACCCATTCTCAATTTATCAAGGTCCTTTTGAATTCTAATCTTGTCATCCAAAGTGCTTGCAGCCTCTCTCAGCTAGGTGTCATCCACAAATTTGATAAGCATACTGTCCACTCCATTATCCAAATCATTAACGAAACTATTGACGAGTACTGGACCCAGGACAGACCAGTACTATTCAATACATTCATTAATGAATCGGATGATAGAGTGGACAGAGTGCTTATAAAATTTGCAGATGACACAAAATTTGCAAAATTATAACAGCAACTTGTTAGCCCAAATTGTTTAACTGTTTGGTTATATCAAATTAATATATTCTGCCTTCAATTATAATATAATTGGCCAAATCTGGCCTGTAATTGAAGCCACTGGGGTGGCATGGTTGTAACAGAGGGCTCCATATTTGTACAGAACATATCACAGTGGGGGCTTGGTCTATGACTGGGGTTCTGAGACACTACTGCAGTACAAAGGAACAATACTACTACAGCTACTAATTAGGCACATTGGCCTAGCAATTCATTAACTTACATACTCTTTTCAAATTAATTTGGTGATTTTCAGATTTCTTTATTTTATTTTCTTTCTCCACCACATTCAGTAATATCCAAATATTTTTACTAACCTGTTCGGATACAAGCCACATTCAGTATCCACCACTCTGGTATCCGAGGTAGAATCACTATTACTCGGTCTTCTCTTTGCAATCCACATGGGTCAGAGAGCACATTGGCTGCTTTTCTAGACAAAAATCCCAGCTCCTCAAAGCTCCACTTCACCTCATCTCCCTTATCATTTATCCACCAGAAAGCTGCAATTGCAGGTCTCTTCCCAGCCTAGCAGAAAACTCAAGAAGTTAAAATAAGCAAGGAGATATGAAATTGTTTAAGAGCAAGAACAAGGACCACACTTCACTAGTGGGCTGATCCCTTATTGTTACAGAGAGATTAAGGTGTCTCTAACATTAAAAGGCAAATTATCTTTTGCAGCTGATGCCTTAAAGATACAAAGATTTCTGAGACAGAAAAGAAAATAAAGGATCAGTTCTTCAGCAGGTGTAAATCAGCATATCTCTTCTATAGTTGATTTACACCACCTGAAGATCTGGCCCAATATCTGTGATGTAAAATAATTGCTACCTTTTCCAGCTGAGACCATTTGTCTAGGACATCACTTGCAAAGTTGAAGTGTTCTGGCAGTTCCTGTTCACACCGGTTTATAGATTCATAGTGTGAAACAATGTGAGCCACAAGATGCCCGTTATCTTTGTGGAATAATCTAGAAGGTGATGGGGGAGTCCACAAGGACTGGAGAATTCGTAATTTAAATAAAGTCTTCATGATACTGACTTATCCAACTGTATGAAAAAGTCATTGAATATTCGTGGTGGATCATTCATCTGCAATGGCAAAAACAAATAACAAAAACCAACAGTCACATCCTGAAAGCTGTCTAATAAGCACAGTTGGATAAGTTAATGCAAACAGAATACAAACTATCGACAATCTGTGCCCCAAATGGACTTTGTTATTTTAAACTGAAATTTTCTACCTTAATTATTATTGTGAACTTGTAAATAATTACAGTAGCTGTCAGGGTTCCTTCCCCACTCTGAACTCTAGGGTACACGTGTAGGGACCCGCATGAAAGACCCCCTAAGCTTATTTCTACCAGCTTAGGTTAAAAATTCCCCAAGGCACAAAGTCTTTGCCCTTGGATTAGGTAAAACACTGCCACCACTAAGTGTTTTAAACAAAGAACAGGGAAAGGACCACTTGGAGTTCCTATTTCCCAAAAATATCCCCCCAAGCCCTTACATCCCCTTTCCTGGGGAGGCTTGAGAATAAACAAGATGAGCACAAATCCCTTGGATTTTTAAGACCCAAAAAGCCCAATCAGATTCTTAAAAATCAGAACTTTATTAGAACAAAAAAAGATAAGAGAACAACTCCGTAAGATCAGAATGGAAGATAATCTTACAGGCAGTCAGATTCAAAACATAGAGAATCCCTCTAGGCAAAACCTTCAGTTACAAAAAGACACAAAAACAGGAATACACATTTCCTCCAGCACAGCGAATTTACATGCCAAAAAACAAAGAAAACCTAATGTATTTTCTAGCTAGATTACTTACTAACTTTACAGGAGTTGGAGAGCTTTCATTCTTGATCTGTTCCCGGCAAAGGTATCACACAGACGGACAAAAGCCTTTCCCCCCCCTCCCTTCAGATTTGAAAGTATCTTGTCCCCTAACTGGTCATTTTGGGTCAGGTGCCAGTGAGGTTACCGTAGCTTCTTAACCCTTTACAGGTGAAAGGATTTTGCCTCTGGCCAGGAGGGATTTTATAGCACTGTATACAGAAAGGTAGTTACCCTTCCCTTTATATTTATGACAGTAGCATTTTCATTAGCATATTTATCTTCAGCATTATCAAGTGGTGAGTACACCAAACACTTCACTTTCTAGTCCATTTCTTCTGGCCGGATTCAGTTTCATACCAGTGTAATTCCATTGACTTCAGTGGACTTACTCCTGATTTACACTAGTGAAAGAGACAAAAGAGACCTAATCTTGTTAATTTTGGATGAGATTTAGCTTCTTATGGAAAAGTGCTAACAAAACTGTACAGTGTTGTCAGTTGGAATGTGTGTTGAGCTCATAGCACTTGGACAGAGACATTGTGGAAGCCACAAGTCCTTACCATAGCTGTACATTCTAATTACAGGAGAGTGGGTTTGTGTGTGTGGTGGTGGGGGGGTGGGGGTTGAGAAAACCTGGATTTGTGCTGGAAATGGCCCAACTTGATTATCATACACATTGTAAGGAGAGTGATCACTTTAGATAAGCTATTAGCAGCAGGAGAGTGGGGTGGGAGGAGGTATTTTTTCATGCTTTGTGTGTATATAAAAAGATCTTCTACACTTTCCACAGTATGCATCCGATGAAGTGAGCTGTAGCTCACGAAAGCTCATGCTCAAATAAATTGGTTAGTCTCTAAGGTGCCACATGTACTCCTTTTCTCATCACACTAAAAGTAGCCTATATGACTTTGCTATTCCCTCAACATACCACTAGATGGCAATTCGCCACACTGAACACCATGCACTTACAAAAATGCTGACAAACCTTTTTGTATTTGTATATTGCTCTTTCTTTCCAGTTCTATTTTCTTAGAGGGTGGGAAATTAATACATCTTTCCATTTTAGAGATGACTGCACGATACATTTAAAAAGGCTTTATAATGCTCTTTTAAAGTTTATCCAGTATTTCTTTGAACAACTTCTACAGATACCTTTATTTTTCCCACGATTAAGAGACACAATGAATCCACGCTGTGTCCATCTCTGCTGAAGTAACAGAAGGAGGCTGAAGATGGGATTCTAAAGACATATACACTCCTTTCAGTTCAGATCGAGTGGATAACTTTGCAGAGATACAAGTTGTAAGGTGTCTTTTATATTTAAACAAAACAATTTTTTAAAAAGAAAAGGAGTACTTGTGACACCTTAGAGACTAACCAATTTATTTGAGCATAAGCTTTCGTGAGCTACATCCGATGAAGTGAGCTGTAGCTCACGAAAGCTTATGCTCAAATAAATTGGTTAGTCTCTAAGGTGCCACAAGTACTCCCGTTCTTTTTGCGAATACAGACTAACACGGCTGTTACTCTGAAACCTGTCAATTTTTTAAAAGACACTCTAGATCACCCTCTCTGTCTTCTGATCTGAGCTGAATAATGCATAAGAACATACAGTACAGAGAGCAGGATGATGTTGTGGTTATTAAAACCCAGCTTCAGATGTCAAGAAACCCAGGTTCTAGTCACGGCTTTGCCTCAGACTTCTTTTGTGACTGTAGGCAAATCACTTAGGGACTGACCCAACTCCACTGAAGTCAGTGGGAACCTTTCCATTGATTTTAATGGAGTTGGACTTGGTAAAATGAGCAATAATACTTATCTACCTCACAAAACTACCGTGAGGCTAAATAAACTGATGTTTGTAAGTGTGTTGCAAGCCTTAGATGGACGGTGATAACTCAGAGCAAAGTGTTTACCAAAGCTATCAATAAGAGTAATAATAATAAAATACATTAAAAAAAGGAGTACCTGTGGCACCTTAGAGACTCTAAGGTGCCACAAGTACTCCTTTTCTTTTTGCGGATACAGACTAACACGGCTGTTACTCTGAAAATACATTAAATCACTTTAAAACTTCTTTATTTGCATTTTGTTTCAAAGGAATTTTTAAAATATCAAAATATACAGATGCGGCCCAAATGTCCGTATGTTGCATTTGACTCATATCCCAATAAGGGTATCACATTTTAATGTGAACGGCCATTTAAAAAGAACGCTTACCAAGAAGTATATTTATATAACATTCACTTTTTATTTTACCTCACCCAACTGACACCGCTACAACAACATTGCATATAATATTAATTGACAGCTAACATTCCAGTTCTGCAGCATTTAGCATTTCCACAGTTCTCTAAAGATATAAAGCACTATTTCCTATACCCAGGGCTGTGCAAAAGTACTGACTATTTTGGGTATTTTGTTGTGAATGATTTTTACACCCTTGAATTTTCAATTTTCTGCACAATTCAGCAAACAGATTCTCTTTCCCTCTGCCACCTGGCCCCAACAGGCCTGTTTCCTAAACTACCCTGACAGGTTTCAGAGTAGCAGCCGTGTTAGTCTGTATCAGCAAAAAGAATGAGGAGTACTTGTGACACCGTAGAGACTAACAAATTTATTTGGGCATAAGCTTCGAAAGCTTATGCCAAATAAATTTGTTAGTCTCTAAGGTGCCACAAGTACTCTTCATTCTTTAAACTACTCTGCTTTACTCTAACCTCTTTCCATAACTTTGAGGTCAACAACCTTTCCCAATATACTGCGGTATTCACTGATAAGGGTTCTTCATAAAGGATTTAGGTTACTTATCACTTGTTTCAGTGGCAGACAGTGAAGAGTAACTACTTGAACAAATGACCTTGTCATTGTAGGTTTATTACTTAGGCGGCTTAGGCTGTGATCTGAGATAACTACTGAAAGGATGTTCGTCTCAGATAGCCCATGCAGGCCTCTTCACATTCTTAGATACTTTTTCATTCCCTGGATGTCACTTATAAAAGAACTTTGAAAAGAGCAGATTATAGAAAAAATACAACCAAAGTCAAACCAACCTCTTTCTAGTTTTTGTCAGTCATTCTTACAAAATCCTTTTGCATTTGTTGATTTAGCAACAGTGTTTATACAGGGTCATATCTTTCCCTCAAGTTGTACACACAGCTCTCAGTTACTTCATTAAGAGTTCTATGTGCATGATAAGAGAATATGGTTCCAGTCACATTATGAGCCTGATCCGAAGCCCACTGCAGTCAATGGAATTTCTCCACAGACTTCAGTGCCTTCCAATCAGGCCCTACTACAACAATGCCTGAAAGAGAAAATACAGCTACAGAATAATCTATCATTTCTACTTTATCATTTGCTAAAATGGCGCATATAATACCAGGCATATTTTTAAAAAATTTGGACTAGTTTCTAAAGAACTTTTATTTTATATTTTTATTGATCTGAATAAGTTACTAACATCTGTATCCCTATTTACAGGCACACTATCGACTTTCTTTGTAGACTGGTAATTAACAGCTTGTAATTAACAGTTTTGGTTTGTGCTTTGAACAAGTAACACCCCTTTATACAGTGTTTTTCATCTCTATATCTCCAGGTGTTCCACAAAGGAAGATAGTAGTATGACCGCCATTCTACAGATGGAGAAGCTAAGGTACAGAGGTGCAAAGTGTCTTGTTCAAGGTCACAGATCAGAACAATGGCAGAGCGGAGACTGGAAACAAGGCCTAGCCACCGGACCTAGCCACTAGACCACATCTTCCTTCCCCAACACCCTATCAAATATTTTCATGTTCTCCCTTTCTTCTTCTCAAAAACCAGATGTCTCTATAGCCATGAGTAAGTGGACCTCCTAGAACAGGTTTCCTGACTTTCTCAGAAATGGTATCATCCTGACCCTTTGCATGACTACTTTATGAAAAAAAAATTATAATGGTGAAGACACCATTCAATACTTGTCCCAGGAAAGAAATGGCCATCTACACCCTGGAAATGTCAGTAAAGAAGAGGTTCAGTGAGATGTCACGAAAGATTATTCCCAAATAAATTTGTTAGTCTCTAAGGTGCCACAAGGACTCCTCGTTGTTTTAACAGACCATTTGGTCTCCACTGCAGAAGCTGTAACTTTGGCCTGTATGCTACATTGCATTCCAGTCAATAATCTAAGAAAAGGGCATTAGGAATGTACAAGGCTGTTTCTTTTTTAGTTACCATGTGGCAAATATTTTGGGAAATAAGCCATCTGTTATTCCTGTAATGCACCATCTCTCTGTAAGGATATTCTTCAACATGCTCTGACAAGGGTACCCACATATGCACCGTATAGAATTCTAACAGTTTATTGTAATACTGCTTTGAATTTACAGAGTGCTTTGCACCTTCAGAGGTCTATGGAGACATTAGCTAATTACTATGGGCCAGATGCTGCTACCACTTCTCAAAGTAGGTGAAATCCTGCCTCCAATGAAGCCAATGACAAAACTCTCACTGATTTCAGCAGAGCCAAGATTTCACCCACTGACTTGTAGCTTATTTGGGATATGATCCAACACCCTCGTAAATCAATGGGAGTCTTTCTACTAATGTCAATGGGATTTGGATCAGACCTTCAGTAAGCAGTCCCATTAGTATAACAGATGACCAAATATTATCCTTAAGAGCAGTTATCAAGGCCCCCTTACGTTCATAGGCACCTAAGTTCCAATGGGGACATCCGTGTCATCTCTACATCAACTCTGGGTAAAGTTAATAACATAGCTGATGTTCTTAATTATAGGTACATTATTAACCCAACTCTCATTTCTATAGCCAAGCTTTATTCAGTATTTCCCCTCTCCCTCGCCAGATATTGTTCTCATTGATGAGAACCTTTCCCCCTTAACTGCCCAGGAATTGGTTTTCCAAGCATTGCTAAAAAGTGATCATATCATTTAACAGCTCTGACTTTCCTGGGGAGGAGCAAGGTTGGCTCCACTCATGGCAGACTTTGTTGTCAATTATCAGAGTGGCAGCCATGTTAGTCTGTATCAGCAAAAAGAACAGGAGGACTTGTGGCACCTTAGAGCCTAACAAATTTATTTGAGCATAAGCTTTTGTGGGCTAAAACCCACTTCATCGGATGCATGCAGTGGAAAATACAGTGAAGTGAGCTGTAGCTCATGAAAGCTTATGCTCAAATAAATTGGTTAGGCTCTAAGGTGCCACAAGTACTCCTTTTCTTTTTGCAGATACAGACTAACACAGCTGTTACTCTGAAACATGTCAGTAGGAAGATAGATAGATAGATAGATAGATAGATAGACACACACACACAGAATATGAAAAAATGGGTGTTGCCATACACACTATAAGGAGAGCGATCAATTAAGGTGAGCTATTATCAGCAGGAGAAAAAAAAACAAAAAACCTTTTGTAGTGATAATCAGGATGGCCCATTTCCAAGAGTTGACAAGAAGGTGTTCTTTTGGTTATCAATGTTATCATGTGGGAATTAGCCACTTGGTCTGCTGATAAGGTAATGGCCATTTTAACAGCAAACATTCAGCTCTTAGTCCCTTTTTCTCACTCTGTGCCTGAGAAGTGCAGTAGGTGCAGGATGAAGACACTGTGGCTTTCATTCCTCATGTTACCGTTTCTCCCAAGTCTTGCAGCAGAGGATGGAATAGGCCCAAAGGAAACAAAGCCAAAGAAAGCCAGACTCCCCAAAATCAAAGAGGAGAACAACATTCTGGTGCTGAAAAAGAGCAACTTTGACAGAGCACTGAAGGAAACTAAGTATCTGCTGGTGGAGTTCTGTGAGTATGAATGAAGGCTGCGTACTATACTGATGGCTCTGCAACTAATAGTCATGGCATTTAAGAGGTTTTCTTTGTTGTTACCTTGTCCTCCACCAGCTCCCTTTTGTTTTGTCCACGTGCATTTTTTGTGGTAACTTAGATTGTAACCTCATAGCTAGAGTGGCTGTATTTTAACATGTGTTAGTACACTGCCTATCTATTGGGGCCCTGATGCCTTACATGCTAGAATAGTATAACAATAGGGACAGTGATACTGAGGTGGGACTGTGAGGGCTTCAGGCTGCATCCTGCACAATGTTGACTGAATGTCCTCAGCATCCATTGTCTCGGTCTAATTTTCCAAGGACATATTTTGCAGCAATTGTGTATGCAAACCTTGTGTGTGCACAAAATGAGAGGCCACTTGTATGACCCTGAATGATTTTATCTGCTGTGCTCTTAATCACTCTTACATTCCCTTCACTGCTTTAGTTTCTTGTGCAAGGTTCACGGCAAGTGGTAGCTCCTCTTTTATAAGTCTTTGGGCTTCTGGGAATGGCTCTTTGCAACAGTTGGGAGTGAGATTCTGTTTATCTTAGGTTGCAAGAGCTGACATTAATATTCGCTTAGATGGGGATCATTGTTGCGGGTATGCCTGTGGCTTTCCTTTTTGTATCATATGTGCTGCAGTCTCATAGGGGAAAATAAGAGACATATAGTGAATGGCTTACAGTATTAGTCAGTGTGTCTGGTTGGGTGATGCCTTTCGGTAGCTGAGAAGATAAAAAACAAAACCATCACAACTACATATAAGTTAAAATAGAAATAAAATCTAAACAGAGTGGACCTAACTCTACTCCCTGTATTTTGGAGGCAGTGTTCAATGACACAGTTGGCCATTGCTTTAGGATTACTGTGATACACTAGGAAGTCATAGCAGGCTCCTATTGCTAAAGTAAACTTTTCCCATGGTGCCTGCGTGCAGCCACAATTAACTCTTACTCAGTGCCTCAGTCTAAGGCTTTTCGCTGCTTTTTTTCTTTAAAAACTGAACTGCTGTAGATGACTTGGACTGTATCCAAGTGTTAACAAAGTCCCTCAATCTCCGTTTGTGGAATCTCAGAGAATCAGTCCAGGATGTTTCAGAAAATAAGGGCCAATTTCTGGGAGAGAGCAGAAAAGCCAGATGAATAAACCCCAGACACAGAAAAATATGCCCTAGTGTCATACGACTGTGGGAGCAAATCTTCAGCCCCAATATACGGCACCACATGTGTACCCCAGTCACATCCACTTCTGCAAGATATAGAGGGCAGTATGGGAAACAACCTCGTTACCCTGCAGGGGAGGACTTGGCCATAGAGGTTTGACCCTGCTGCTGTTCACTGAGTCCCCCACTGGCTGCTCAGCACTGGCTATAGACAGGACACAACAGAGTTTAGGATGATTTTTGTGCCAAAATACCTGGGCTGAGCAGGGGTTGATGCTGGGTAAAGTAGCTGGCCATATGTTTGATGCCCTCCTGCCCTTGATTCCTCTTGAACCCCGCAACACTGACTTCCACAGAGGCATCCTGGCAGAGTGGGGTTTTGGTGAGGGCAGGTGCTGCGGAGGTGACACCCCCCACTTTCCATATAGCCAGGGGAAGCTGTAGCTGCTTTAGGTCCCTTCCGCTCACCGAAGCAGAGGTGGTCAGCATTGCAGAATCCAATATTTTACAGCCAGAAGTGTTTTCACAGTTTTACCCATATACAGATATATGTTTAAGCAAATGAAAGTCATAGAACTTGTTTGAATGAATTAACTCTTCCAGCACGGACCTTTGGCTGTAACTGCTGAGAAGCATCCCAACAGAAAAGCTGCACACAAATAAAAACACAGCCAGCCTGATCAGGGATGGGGAAGGCCTCTGGGCACGATATTGCCAGCACAATCTGATCCAAGGTCAGATAAATTCAGAGAGCAGATCTAATCCTCTAAACCATTTGAGATCCATCTCCTGTAGCACAGATAGTAATAAGCCCCATGTGGTCTTTTTAGTGTAGCTCATTTGTGAGCAAGTGTTACTTCAGAACCATTTGTACCGTAACCCCTGCAAACACAGAAAAATTAGAATTCTGAAAAAAGAAAATGAGTACTTGTGGCACCTTAGAGACTAACCAATTTATTTGAGCATAAGCTTTCGTGAGCTATAGCTCACGTCATCAAATGCATCCGATGAAGTGAGCTGTAGCTCACGAAAGCTTATGCTCAAATAAATTGGTTAGTCTCTAAGGTGCCACAAGTACTCCTTTTCTTTTTGCGAATACAGACTAACACGGCTGCTACTCTGAAACCTTAGAATTCTGAGTTACTGACACCAATCTGTCATTCTCTAATCCAGAGACGATGTGTTATCTCTGCTCGAATCACCAACAGAAGTTGGCTCTTCAACAGAAGTTGGTCCAATAAAAGAGATTACCTTGTCTCTCCAATCTCTAATTCAGGCAGACATTTTACTGCAGAACATTTTCTTCCTAAAAGGTCCTGGCAAATAGCGATCATAAAACAATGCTCATGTTGGTTTTGTTTTGAAATACCCTCAAAGCAATTGTTTTCAGCCTTTTTTTCACATGCCATCTTCTCTAAGAGCTCAGTCTTTCACCTGCTCACTCTGTTCTGATCCAGCAAATCATCTGAGACACACTGAACTTCTAAGTACGGACTAGCTCCATTGACTTCAGGCACTTTAAGCCCACACCTAGTGCGTTGGTGGATCAGGACAGATTGCTCAGCATGTTACAGGATTGAGCTCCAAGTGCATAGAGACTTAACACTGCACAGTAGCTCAATAGACTATATGGAAAAGAGGTAGGTGTAACTATAGAGATGAGGGAATCCTATATATGTCTTATATAGATATGAGAGCGCACTATAGCCAGAAGATGATGCAAGCTTCCAGGCAGAGCCAGATCTGCCAAACAAGCAGAAAGGGAGGTTGCTTGAGGCAGGAAGATGTTTTGTGACAGGTTTATTATGTGAGTGACTAAGCACTATGGGTGACAGAGCTTTTAGTCTGCCTAGGACAGCGAAAGCCCCAAAGCTGGCTCCGTTCCTAGGGCTTAACCTTGGGCTGCTGCACCATTGACTGTACCATACTCGCAGTGCTCAGTAAACAGATAGTTTGCAGAATAGGCTCAGCCAGTCGGAGTTTTTGAATCTAATTCAGCCTTAATTTGGGGGTGTCATTAGAGAGGGGCCCCAATTAAAAGCCCAGAATGCAACATTCTGAACATGGCAATGGGATGTTTGAAATCAAGCCAGAATCCAAATTTCACAGAAGGCTCCCAGCTTTACAATGAGCTGAACTAATGCACCAGATCCAAGTGCCTGTGGACTTTGGAGCGTTTGTAGCCAAACTTTCGTTATTATTTGTATTACAGTAGCATGTAGGGGCCTCAGCTGAACCCAGGGCTCAATTCAACTAGGCACTGCGCACCCACACACATACTAAGAAACATTCTCTGCTCTGAGGAGATTTCAATCTAAATAGAGAAGTCAGACAAGGGGTGGGAGGAAGGAAGATATTAATAGAGCTGAGTGAAATTTTTCATCTGAAACCTTTGTCTGGCAAAAAAAATGAGGATCTGGTGACATTGAAACATTTCGATAATTTGTGTCACTTTTGCCAAATTGTTTTGGTTGAAAAAAACAAACAAAAGCAAAAATCTGAAAAAATCATAATGTTTTGTTTTAAACATTTTTGAAGCAAAACATTTCGCTTTTTGTGTTTGAAATGACTTTTCATTTAAAAGAAATCCTTTAATGTTATTAAACAACGTATTAGAAAGATTCAAAAGGGTCAGTATCAAAATGAAATTTTTAGTTCAACCAGAAACAATTTTTTTTCCAAATTTTTGATTCACCAAACATTCTGAAAAATTTCATTGTCAGTTTGACCCAAAACGAGGGTTTTTAAAAATTTTCACACAGCTCTAATTGTTATCACCATTACACAGATGGGAAACAGACAGAGATGAAGTGACTTGCCCCGGTCACACAGGAAGCTTGTAGGACAGCCAGGAGTTAATCTTAGACCTCCTGAGTCAGCATAGGAACATCCTTCTTGGGCCCATCTCTGATTGTGGAAGGATGGAGAGAGAATGAAATGGAACAAAAAATTCTGCAAAGTTTGGGTTCTTTGGCTTTGGTCCATTACAGATTGGGGTTTGAGCTGCAAACTCTGCTCCAAACCTAGCTGTGAATACAAGGTCCACATCTGGGGTTAATTCAGGCCTGTCCCTTATTAATCCTCCCCAACCCTTTCCCCATTGCATCTCATTACATACTTACCAACCCCACAGTATTCAGCGGGACAGTCCTGTTTTAGTATTTCCTCTCCAGATACTGCCCAAACCTTCCGGTGTCAGTCAGCTCAGCACAATGTCCAAGGCCCATTTTCTCTCAAAGTTTGCAAAAAAGAAAAGTCACTGACTTCTGTCTGGCAGCACTGGGCCAGTCAAATGCGCAGTGCAAAGCAAACAGGGCAAAGTCCCAGAATCACATGAAGCGAGGACCCAGAAATCTATCTCCTTTCTGTACTCTTCACTAGCTCATTCTCGGTAATAGGTTGTACTCTGCAGTAAGAACATGAGGAGAGGCAATACTGAGAGGATGCAGGGAGCAGAAATTCGAATTTCTTTTTCATTTTTGCAAAAGAGCGGCGTTAATCATAACTAGGGAATGCAGTTTGGAAATAATGCCATGGCACTCAAATTTACCACCACCTTCTTTCCGGTATTTCGGGGAGACTAGTGGACATGACATGGCTATCTTAGCCACATACCATGTGTGCGCTGTGCGCGTGATCTCAGGTGGCACTGACTGATCCCACCAGGACGGTCTGACTGCTATGTGTGCTCTGGTGTGTCAACCAACAGTAGCCAGCTGGAAATATTATTGTCCCTTTTAGCCTAAGTGGTTAGCCAATATTCAAGGCCTTTCTGGGTTGTTTCTGTTATGAGCAGAAATTGATGATACAAGTCTGGTATTTCTTTGGTGCAATCCTGTTTATTTACCAAGCATGTATACAAATTCCTCTTTCCCATGCACAGTAGGAACAACACGAGGCAATTTCCTTGTTCACAATTCCCAGCCTGCTGCGGCCAGCATTCTGCCCCAAAGAAGTACTCTCTCTTGGCTTCCTGTTCCTCTCATCACCATGCTGCCAATGCTTCTCTGCCCCTCTCTTGGCTTTCCTAGCTGATTTCCTGATGTCCTTCTGCTTCTCCCTCTCACAGACACACATACTACTGCAATCCAACCCATTTCAGCTCCTGCATTTGCAATGGAAACTTCTCAGCACTCACAGGCGCAGCTTCTATTCCAGCCTTGTTATGCTGGTCCATGTTTGGGCAGTAGTTTCTATTGTTTCAGCTATCAGAAAACAAAGGAGCATTTATTTGCTCCCTCGTTCAGGCAGAGGGAAAGGGTTTGGTGTTGGCTTCAGTGAAGTCTGTGATTGCTCACAGCTCAAAGACACACTGGTTGGTGGCTACCAACACTCTCCAGTATAACAATATTCTTTTGAATTTCCATTAGGATGGAGGAAATGGAATACTTACTACAGGCAGGAGGAACCCCCTGCTTAGGGATGGTCTACATGGGAAAATTTTACCAGTTGTAGTTGTATAATTATACTGATATAGTTAAAATGGTGTAACTCCTTGTGCAGACAGTTTTATTCCAAAGAGAAATAAGGCCCTGGTGCCCTGGAATAAGAGTGCCCATGTGGAGAGTTATTCTGGTATTATCACACTGGTTTAAATTCACACCTTTGCTTGTACTGACAATCTTCCTGTGTGAAGAAGCCTATACAGTCTGCCATTGATGTTTCTCCTTGCTGTCCTCAGAGGAACCACCCCAAGGTGTCCATAAGTCTTCAGCCCACAGCTGCTCAGATCAGCGGCTGTAATATTTATATTCTGATGACATTTGGGGGGTGGGTTTGGCCATACTTTGGAAATATTCTGCAGTACAGTATATGTTTGTGGATTTGGGAAAATGAGAGAAATACAGTAACAAGGGGGGAAGGTTTACGGGAGTCAAGGCAATATGGACTTTGTAGAATGGCAGCAATTTTTGTATTATGAACATAGCCCCCTTCAGGTTTCATATACCTTGAAAATAAAAGATGGGCATGCCTTCAAGGGTGGCAGCAGCCCCACTCATGCCTGTTTCCAGCCAGGATTGTCAGTCATTTCAGCAGACTGCAGGATTCCCACAGGCTGCCCCTGGATCTTACCTGGTTTATACCCAAACCTTGCACTAGCTCAGATAATCATTGTTTTTTATGACAAGGGAAGCTCTCTGAATACAAAACAGCAGCTCAGGCTCAAAATACCTGCCCAGCTTGTGTATGTTCTGGTGGTGGTTCCCTGTATTTACCAAGGGATTTAAACCTAGCACAGAAAAGGGCTATAGCTGGTATTCTTAAAGCTTTGGAGAGTTAAATAATTATGAACGGTTTTGTCCTTTCCTGTAAAGCTCTAACCTGGAGAGGACAGTGACATTAGCATGGGGTCAGCAGCAATTTTAATATTACCTAGTTCTTATGCAGTGTTTTTCATCAGTAGATCTTCAAGTACTTTACAAAGGAGGTCAGGATAATTATCCCCACTTTGCAGACAGGAAAACTGAAGCAGAGAGAGGTGAAAAGCTTGTTCAGGTTACCCAGCAGGCCAGTAGCCAAGCTGGGAATAGAACCCAAGAGTTCTGAGGCCCAGTCAGTGCTCCATCCACTAGGCCATACAGCCTCCCTTTTGGGTTTTCCTGAATATGTAACTTGCAGAGTTAAACAGTTCTGCCAATGACAGATGTTGGCTGAGGGATTATATGTTAGACTTCTGGCACAGGTGTGTTATATCTGAATCTACATATAGGGTGACCAGATGTCCAGATTTTATAGGAACAGTCCTGATATTTGGTTTCTTTTCCTTATATAGGCTCCTATCCCCACCCCCCACCCCCATCCCGATTTTTCACACTTGCTATCAGGTCACCCTATCTATATAGTACTGTGTGCCAGGGCGGGCTATAGGCATGCGTGGAATTCACAGCATATTCTGGGGGAAACTGATGCTTCAAGAGCCTGTCTCCATGGATACCCTAGCCTGGAGACACCGGCAGGCCGTGGAGAGGCAGGAGTCCTTTGGCTGGCCTAGAGGAGAACTATTCTTTTATTAGGAAGTTTGTGGGGTACGTGAATAGCTGCTCTCTTGCCTCTAAGACAAGCCAGTTGGTAGTTTTGTTTCCATTGCATTTTGGCAGAGCTCCGGAAACAGTAGCTGCCCCACTTAGACTATATAGCAGGAGTGGGCAAACTTTTTGGGCCAAGGGCCACAACTGGGTGGGGAAATTGTATGCAGGGCTGGGGCAGGGGGTTGGGGTGCAGGAGGGAGTGCAGGGTGTGGGAGGGGGTGCAGTGTGCAGAAACGGGCTCAGGTCAAGTGATTGGGGCAGAGGAGGGGTGTGGGGTGATGAGGAGGCTCAGGGCAGGGGGTTGGGGTGCAGGAGGGATGCGGCAGGGGGCTCAGGGAAGGGGGTTGTGGTGCAGAAAGGGTGCGAGGTGCAGGCAGGGCGCTCAGGGCAGGGGGTTGGGGTGCAGGAGGGGTGCAAGGTGCAGGCAGGGGGCTTAGGGCAGGTGGTTGGGGTGCAGGAGGGGTGCGAGGTGCAGGCATGGGGCTTAGAGCAGGGAGTTGGGGGGCAGGGTGCAGAAGGGGTTCGGGCTCTGGCCCGGTGCCGCTTACCTAAAGCAGCTTGAGGGTGGCAGCAGCGCACACCGGGGCCAGGGCAGGCTCCCTGCCTGCCTGCCCTGGCCCCACACTGCGCCGCTCCAGGAAGTGGCTGGCACCACATACCTGCACGGCCCCTGGAGGAGCGGGGGGCACAGGGCTCCGCGCGCTGCCCTTGCCATGCCTCCAGGTACCTCCTCCGAAGCTCCCATTGGCTGCAGTTCCCCATTCCCGGCCACTAGGAGCTGCGGGGGGCAGTGCCTGGAGGCAAGGACAACGCACGGAGCCCTCTGCCCCCCCTCCCCAGGGGCCGCAGGGACATGGTGCCGGCCGCTTCTGAGAGTGGTGCGGGGCCTGTGGCACCATGGGGGGCAATCCCACGGGCCGGATCCAAAGCCCTGATGGGCCAGATCCAGCCCACGGGCCGTAGTTTGCCCACCCCTGCTATATAGGCTTCTTTACACAGGACGGTTATATCAGTCAAGCAAAGGTGTGAATTTAAACCAGTGTGATAATACCAGTATAATTCCCCACATGGACACTCTTATTCCAGGGTACCTGTTCAGTGGATAAATAGAAATTGTTTCCAAGTACTTTCAGTCTAGCACATTATAAGGGTTCTACATTCAGTTGGCAGGAAAGAAACGTAACAAGTTAATGGCATTCCTTAGGCTCTGGGAACAGATGAACAACAAATACAATGATTGCCATTAAAAAAAAGTCAACTAATACCGTACAGTTGCCAGATTATTTTTCCTTTGATTATTTATTTTTCCTACGATTTAGTCATAGAGGTCATGGCAGTCACGGATTCCGAAACTTTACCAGACCTCCATGACTTCTACGCTTCAGGAGGTGGAGGTGGGACCGTGCACCCCTGCCCTGCAACTGGTGCTGGCTAGAACCAGGACCCTGCAACCCTAGCCCCACGGCTTCTGCCAGGGGCTTCAGCTGAGGACATGCACCCCTGCCTGGTGGCTTCCACCAGGAGCTTCAGCCGGGGCTGTGATCCCTAGCTCTATGGTGTCCTGGGCTTGGTGGGGGTTGCAGCCACAGCTATGCATCTCAGCCCTGCAGCTTCTGCCAGGGGCTGCAGCCAGAGCTGTGCGTCCTAGCCCTGCAGCATTCTGGGCTTGGCAGGAGCTGCAGCCTAGGCCGCACACCCCTCTTGCAGCTTCCCAGGACCACGCACCCTCCCCCTGTGGCTGTGGCTTGGTAGGGGCTGCAGTGGAGGCTGTACACCCTTGTCCTGCAGCTGTGGCCAGCTCCAGAGTGGGGGCTGTGTGTCCACTGTGGCTGCACCCCCGCTGCAGCTGCTGGAGCTGGGGCTGTGCCCCCTGCCATGGTGGGGAGCTCGACCTGTCAGTTCCCCGCCTCCCCCATGGGACTCATTCCACCCCCTTATGTAGCCCTACCCGCCCCCGGTTAGTTTTAGTAAAGTCATGGACAGTTCACGGGCTCCATGAATTTTTGTTCATTGCCCATGATCTGTTTATGACTTTTACTAAAAATAACTGTGACAGAATCTTAGCCTTAACAATGACCTACGTGGTAATATTTTAATCATATAACATCACAGTTGTATTATCCCAATTTAGTACAGAAACTGACCCAAGAGATTATGGGCCACATTTTGCATCACTGAAGTCAGGGGGAGTTTTCCCATTGATCTCAATGTTAGTAGGATCAGGCTTTAAATGACTTGCTCAAGTTCACAAGAAAGTTTGCAGCAGAGACAGGATTAAAACAAAGCCCTTCTGACTTCCAGGCCCCCTCAAGAGTTTTCTACAGGGAAAATTATATGTCTGCGGAGAAACTGAGTAAGCAGCCTACACACTGAAAGATGAAGCGTGGGCCTGCTGAGATTCTGGCACGGTCAGCTAGGAAATCAGTACTTAGCCTAACAGCAAGCAGGCTCACGGCTACTACAGTAATCACCAGGATCATCAATAAAGACTGCAGAATGAAACTAGAGGCAGATGACAATTAGGTAAAGATGGAGACAACTGCTGTGCTTCCATGTAGACTCATTTGAAGGATGCTGTAGGGCCATTAAATACACTATTTTTGTATTGGCTAATCTCATCCCTAATGATCACATTTCAATAGATCTTAGTCTAATAAGGTGCATTCTTTAAAAAAAATCAGTGGCTCATTCGTAATGTCTCTGTGTTTAAGAAGGCTGGCTTGATGAGCCTCAAGAGCTCTCGGTTCAACTCCCAATTCCATCGTAAGCTTTCTGTGTGACTTTGGGCATGGTATTTTCTGTGCTTCAGAGCCCCATCTATAAAATGGGGACAATAGTATTTCTCCCTCTTACTGTTTGTCCATCTTATTTATTCAGGATATAAAGTCTTCAGGGCAGGGCCTATGTCTCACTAAGTGTTTGTACAGCACTTAGCACAATAGGGCCTTCATAACAGTTGGGCCCTTTAGGTGCTCCTGGAATACAAATCTATAAATCATAGGGGCAAGCAAAAATCCAACTTTTAAACAGTTTGATTCAAAATCAGTTTCCCTCTCAGTTAATCAGAGTTTACTTTCATGACATCTGCAGTGTCATAAGCATACTAGTTCTCCAGTTGAGTTTGCCCAGGAAAACAACATTTACAAGACTTGAATTGATAATGTAGAAAAGCAGGAATTAAATACTTATTTTTTTAACAAACAATAACCAAAAATGTTCAGGTCTTTTCTGTACATTGGAAAGAAGCAAAAACCAGGCAAAACACAACAAACAAACAACCGCCCCCCAAACCGCCATGTGTGTGTATGATTTGCTCTAAAGATGGAGATACTGCAGAAATCTCCATGTTCTTACCCTCGCTCCTAAAGCAACAGAAGCTTTGGAAATCAGCTGAACCAGTAAGAAGAGTTCAGAGTAACGGCCGTGTTAGTCTGTATTCGCAAAAAGAAAAGGAGTACTTGTGGCACCTTAGAGACTAACCAATTTATTTGAGCATAAGCTTTCGTGAGCTACAGCTCACTTCATCGGATGACCACTGTCCTTCTTTGCAAGCACTTTCCTCACACAAAGAAATGATTCATAACATTGCATAAGCATGTGAATAGTTCCCCTTGGTAAAAATAAACAATTTAAAAGTCACTCATTGCTGCTTGATTTTCAGTGAAAGTCAGAAAGAATGAGACTAGCAACATGAAAAGAGAACAGCAGGACAATAAAGGGAATAGCAAGAGGAAAAGAGATTCTTTTAACAACTGTATCTTTATGTCCTATTGTTTCCTCTTCCTGTACCTGAACTAAGCAACCTGAATTGTCTTCAGCTTCAGATGCTGGATATTTTATTTCTGCTGTCTGCTGTGCCCATGCTCAGTTTGTCACAATCCACTTGCACTAATAAGATTCAGGTCCATTTTAAAAAGATCATCAGAAGAACTCCTCACAAACCAGTGAGTGGAAATTTAGTGATGATTGAAGGAGACAAGTCAGTAAAAGTCAGTCCTTTAAAATCCCCAAATACTGATTTTTAAAATAAAGTATTGACATTTAGCTGAAGACCACCCTCTACCAAATAAAATCTAATTATTGGTCTGATGACATTTTAAAGATCATTCATTTTCTGACAGCTGTGTTTGATTCAATAAGTTGATAAACAATAGAGATGGTATCTGTAGTGTAGTTACCAGTCTTGTCACCCCAAACAGAAGTTTTTCAATTGTGACCTTTGCCAACCCTGTCTTAAGCTCCATTCCAACAGACTGGCTGTCCAACTGCATCTACCCCTGTGTTCTGCACATGTCCTAATCCCATTGACTTTGGAATCGGTGTAGTTGTTCTAGCCTCAGGCTATGTCTACGCTACATCTTATGTCGGCAGAATTTATGTTGCTCAGGGGTGTAAGTAATCCACACCGTGAGCGACATAGTTACACTGATATAAGCGCCGGTGTGCACAGCACTATGTCGGTGGGAGAGTATCAAAAATTTGGTTAAAAGTTAAATTTAAAAGCATTTTCTTCCTTAATTTAAGCATTAAAGCCTCAATTCAGCAAAGAACTTAAGCATGTGCTTTTCTTGAGGTCAGAGGGACTACTCGCATGCTTAATACTTATAACTGTATTGCTTTTCTGTTTCTTTTTCCAATAGTGCCCTATTAAGCTAGACCGATACATTCATACAGGAAATTCTAACAACCCAGTAAAAAAAAAACGAGGAGTACTTGTGGCACCTTAGAGACTAGCAAATTTATTTGGGCATAAGCTTTTGTGGGCTAAAACCCACTTCATTGGATACGTGCAGTGGAAAATACAGTAGGAAGATATATGTACACAGAGAACATGAAACAATGGGTGTTGCCATACCAGCTGTAAAGAGACTAATCAATTAAGGTGGGCTGTTATTAGCAGGAGAAAAAACTTTTGTAGTGATAATCAGGGTGGCCCATTTCAAACAGTTGACAAGAAGGTGTGAGTAACAGCAGGGGAAAATTAGCATGGGGAAATAGTTTTTACTTTGTGTAATGACCCATCCACTCCTAGTCTTTATTCAAGCCTAATTTAATGGTGTCCAACTGGCTCCATGTCTACCACAGTTTGTGTTACTAAAAATGCAGTAATTTTCTCTGTGCCTATTTTAAAGCATAACCTACCTGTGCTTGGCAAACATTGCCTCATAGGTTCTAAAGTTTTTTATACTTTGGATTTGCCATTTATGTACATGGTAGGTCAGATTTGCTATCAAATACTTTTCTTTACAGTAGTTTACAACTAGAATATAACAAATGTGCTTGGATTGGCACTCTACATACAAAGTTTAATCTGGAGGGCAAATACTTTACAACGTTTGTGTGCGTGGGGGGGGGGGAATTGGTAGGACCATTTTTATAGTTAGCAAAGAGAGAGCAACTAAAGTTAGAATTTTCTTATAGATTTTATCCTCCTATAAAGCCAAAATTACTTTATTTGATGAAACTGTAACTTTATAGGTAATTAAATCACAGTTTGATCCACTGATGCTTTCAGCCTGATTTATTTTATGTAGAGAAGTCCCTTCCATCGAAAAAGTTCTGTGGCATTCACCACCATGGTATTCTAGGTCCCACTAACTTTTTTTTTCCTAACAAGAATTTCAGTTAGCATATTAGCACCTGGAGCAGCTGCTCTGATGCATGGGCTTGTAACAGCTTCTGAATCTCTGAGCTAACAATAGTTTACATGAGAAACAAGCTAGTAGAATCTAACAGGTTAATGTTTTGAGAAAATAAAATTGTAAGTCAGCATTTTTAACAAAACCCATAAACCAGGGGAGGGCAAACTACGGCCTGCAGGCCAGATCAGGCCTGCCAGCTGTTTTAATCCGCCTTCCAATTCCCCGTGGGGAGCGGGGTCTGGGGCTTGCACCACTCCGGCACTCCAGCCAGGGAGCAGGGTCGGGTGCTGCTGCACACAGCTCGCGGAAGCAGCAGCATGGCCCCCTTCCAGCTCCTATGCGTAGGGGAAGCCAGGGGGCTCTGCTCTGCATGCTGCCCCCACCCCAAGTGCTGCCCCCAGAGTTCCCATTGGCTGGGAACTGCAGCCAATGGGAGCTGCAGGGGTGGTGCCTGCAGACAGGGCAGCACGCAGAGCCACCTGGCCACGCTTCCATGTAGGAGCCAGAGAAAGGACATGCCGCTGCTTCTGGAGCTACTTGAGGTAAGTGCCACCTGGAGCCTGCACCCCTGACCCCCTCCCACACCCCAACCCCCAGCCCTGATTCCCCTCCCACCCTCCAAACCCCTCGATCCCAGCCCAGAGCACCCTCCTGCACCCCAAACCCCTCACCCCAACCCCACCCCAGAGCCCACACCCCCAGCCAGAGCCCTCACCCCCTCCAGCACCCCAAGCCCTAGCCCTGATCCCCCTCCCACCCTCCGAACCCCTCAATCCCAGCCTGGGGCACCCTCCTATACCCCAAACTCCTCATCCCCAGCCCCACCCTAGAGCCCACACCCCCAGCCAGTGCCCTCACCCCCTCCGGCACCCCAACCCCCATTTTGTGAACATTCATGGCCCACCATACAATTTCTATTCCCAGATATGGCCCTCGGGCCAAAAAGTTTGCCCAACCTTGCCATAAACTCACTGGGTGAAAATCTGACCCTATTGAAGTCAATGGCAAAGTTTTAATTGATTTTGGTGGATGTCACCCAATATTTTCTGTTACAACTCAGAAGGAGCCAGCACTGTTGACCTGTCTGATTCTTACACTTCTAGGAGGTCTTATAAACTCACTTAGAAAACTATTGTTAAAAAGAAGAATGAAATCAGCACATGCACACCCCCAACAAAGCCAATTCCAGACTGACCCTGGGAGGAAGGTAGGTGGTATCACACTCATTTTACATTTGGGAGAACCAAGATACACAGAAATTAATGGCCTGATGCATCTCCCATTTGCACCAACAGAAATGCCAACTTACTTCGGTGAGACTTAAGCATATGTTTAAAGTTAAGCACATACTTTAATATTTTGCTGAATGACATGACTAAGGTAACACAGCATGTAAGTAGGATTAAAATCCAGGAGTACTAGCTTTGCCTTTCCTGAGCTCCATTAGATCACATAAAACCAAGTAACCAGACCCTCAGCTGATAAACTGCTTTGTTGCCATTGATTCCAAAGCTTTCCTATCTGAGTCCTTACTGCACTGAATCCACGTACAGCTCAAATAACTAATAATAAAAAGAGGCTGCTGGGTATTACTATTCATGATCCTGATTGCACTGGTTAGATCGAGGAATGATTTATGGTGGGGACTCAGAATGATGACGATGATGATGAATCATGCAGGGAAATGTAACTGATCACTGAGCTAGATTAAATGTTTTATCGGCCATTCATTTATGAGAGCTCTAATGAAAATGATCACTCACTTTTTGGTACTATTATATAAGGTAGTGTCTTGATTAGGAAAATTGTAGACACTTATTTGTTTCCAGTACTATGGTAGTACAAAAGACGTTAGATTAAAAAAACAGTCGTGCCGTTGGACTTACAGTTTGTCTTATAAATAACCAAGACTATTTGGATTTTTTTCATCTGTCCCTGTTTGAAAGGTATATTGATAAAACTAAAATGTTTCTGTCAGGGATTGAAAGGAAATCAGTATTTCAAGTTTTCACTCCCCTCTTTAGGTTAAATAGTAAAGCAAACCAAATGAGGTGATAACATATCTCAGTTTTATCAGGAGAAAGTTAAACTAACTTGCTTTTAAAAGTGCTTTCCACAAGTTGCAAAACTGGAGAACTCTTAGCATTTATCCAATACATACCTTTGAGTTCAAAGCAACTAGATACAGGCAATTCATTTCTTGTCCCTTCTCCATAATAACACAACATACACCTGCAGAGTGCTGACTAGAACCTGCTTCCCACAGCTCCAACACACACAAAGTGTGTTATAAGAACCTGTGTTGGTGCGAGCTGATGGGTACTCAGCAGCTTTGAAAATCAGTTGACTTAAGTGACTTTATATGAATGAAATGACCCTACCCGTAGGCTCCCATTTTTAAAAATCTGGCCAGAATATTCAATCACAGCTGACTCCATTTTGTCGTCCCCCCCACATAATTAGCCCCCCATCATAGCTTTTAAATGACATTTCTTGCTACACATGCACAGGTACAAACAAAAAAATACATATAAACATGAAGAGATTGATCATTCGTAACGAACAAAATAGATCAAAAAGGTCTCTCCTGTTTTAGGCTCATTGGATGGGATAGGTTCCCGTTGACTTGTGTCTCATCAACAGCCCTGTTTATCCCTTTAAAATATTGCCCTACTTAATGGCTTTGAGTTTGAGACTTAACACTCATGACTACGTGATTGTTTTTCTCTTTGTTGATCCCTTTCAGACATTTCTTTATCTGGACCATCTCAGACTCTGGCTGAAGAATTTGCGAAAGCTGCAGGACAGCTTAAAAAAGAAGCTCCTGATATCAGATTTGGCAAAGTTGATGTCACAGAGCAAAAAGATATGAAAAAAGAATTTAACATTCAAGAGTTTCCTACTGTGAAATTCTTTGTGGATGGTGATAGGAAAAATCCTATAGATTGCAAAGGTAAACTGTTGTTTGGATTGATTGAAGTGCATAATATCCATTGTATTACAGATGGAAAAGACTTATTACATTATTGACCGGACAGAATATCATGCTTAGACAGAGAATGTATTAGATAGTAAAGGGATTCTGCCCCTGACATTATATGTATATTTAGCTAGATATGCAGAGATATCTGTGTGTAGTTGTGTGCATTTAATTAAGACAAACTAGGATTTGAACTTGCCTTCCAAAGTTAGGATTTAAATGCTCTTCTCTGACCAGCAATGCAGATAGCAGTCAAATTCTCTGCTGGCATAACTCCCTTGACTACAGTGAACTACCATGCATGCCCACTGACTACAATAAGCCTGAATACAATGGAGTTACACCTGCACAGAATTTGGCCCAATTGCTTCTTCTTCTGTACCACCCACAGGATTCCCAGTACAAATTCCATGCACAGTATGAGGACAGCATAAATAGCAGAGGTCTGCACTGTGGTTTGGAGAGGATTGTTTTAACAACAACCGTGTGTGTGTGTGTGTGTGTGTGTGTGTGTATTGTTCTCTGATTCTATAACCTAAGAAGGAATTTTGAAGCTGGCAAATTACCCACCTGTGGTTTGGAGAGGATTGTTTTAACAACAACTGTGTGTGTGTGTGTGTGTGTGTGTGTGTATTGTTCTCTGATTCTATAACCTAAGAAGGAATTTTGAAGCTGGCAAATTACCCACCAGAGGGAGCTCACATAAGGCCTAGTAATGCAATGGAATCATTTTAAAGATTGCATGGAAAGTACATTAAGACATAGTAAACAGACGATAGCATTTGGCCTGTGCATTCCCTAGTTCAGAATATGCACAATCCCTGGAAATCCAGACTTGATTAGAGCTTTTGCTTCATTAAAAATAGATACAAATAATATTCTCTCTTTCTGCCTACATCTCTTTCTAATTGTGCACACTGGTTAAAATGTTTTCTTGAAGCTCAGAAGTAAGTAGCCTGGGCAGGGGCATAGTTTTTGGAGTCTGAAGAGAAGTAGAGGGGCCAAGATTTTTTAAAAACAGGAGCCTAAACTTTGGCTCCTAAACCCACTTTTAGGCACATGAATAAGTGGCCCAATTTTCAGAGCTGCTGAGCCCCCTCTCACTCTCAAAGACTTCAGTGGAGCTGCTGTGTTCTCAGTACTTATATTCCTTCTTGTGTAACAGAATTTTTTTACTGAGTTCCAGTCGTTATACCTGTGTAAACAGGAGGGCCTGCACAGGTGTCACTGAAGGCATGATTTGCCCACTGAACTTTTATTAGTGGTAATGATGCATGAGAATGAAAGAATCCAGCCTAGGTCTTTGGTCAAGTCTGTAGGGCTGGCAAGAAGCCACGGGTTAGCTTGCAAACTCATTTGATGGGTATGGTACTGAGAGACAGTGAACAAGGAGCTGATAATGCCAGAACAGAGCTGCCCTTTCAGCGTTACCTATAAATGAGCTGCAAAGAGTTAATATATTTAGACTCTTGTGAAAGTGGGCAGTAATGTAAAAATACCTGATAAAGAATTCACAAATTATCTACAGCACACAACGCCAATAATTACTAATTGGTAGATTGGCAAGTCATTTATTTACAACGATGAGCGAGTATAGTACTGAAAAAAACAAGTGCTCTCACTGATAGGTTATAGCTGTTTGAATGTACTATAGCTATCCAATGAGTTATTTACCAGAGGAAATGTTTAACCCTTAAATACAAAACAAATGCCTTTGGGTTGGCACTGACAGACAAAGTTTAAAACAAGAAAGTTCATTGAAATATTTGGTGAAAGGAGGGATTTTTTTTAAATGGTCATCACGACAGCTGATAAACAGAGCCAAATCCAAGTCTTAATGAAATCAATGAGCTATTTACTTCAGTGAGACCAGGATTTGGCCCAAATATACTAAGTACAAGGCCATTTCGGGCAAACCAAGACAATGATTAATCCGATGACAGATTTGCTGAGGTTTGTATGGCTGACTTAACAACAGATTAGCTGTAAGAGCTTGGATCTGCATGTAGACAAGTGTTCGAATGCCATGCAGCCACTAGGTACTGTTCTGCCACTTTTTCATTTCAGGCCTGTGTTCTTCAGGACAAAGTTAAGCCTGCCATGCTTTTAAAAAATATTTTTTGGAATCAGATGCAGTGAGTGATGCAGGAAAATGTCTTTGTGGCAATCAACTGAATAGGCCTGCCTGGAATATTAATCTTGTTAAATTAACAAGACGCACAGTTTCAGGGTCTGAATATTTGATCAGCTGTTTGTAATATGTAGGATGACTACACCATAGCACAGTACATACAGGCTGACACGATATCAGTGCTCTTTTACATATATGATTCTAATTCACTCCTTGCTGGACCCCTCTGCGCCTCTTCTTAAATAAGGTTATACTGAAAAAGATAAAGGGGCATTGTTCTCGGCTGGGATCTTCAGCTCCCTAATTTCCTTTGAGCCTTTAGCAGTCATGTTTCTAAACTTTTTTTTGCAAACATGAGGGATAAAAACTTTCTTTTTAAATGAAAGTTGAGATTCTTGACCAAAGGAGCTGGGGATTTAAGGGGAAAAAATAATCAAATATCATAATATTTGTGACAAAATTGTGAGAGCTGGCAACACGTAGTTCTGTAGCTAAAAGCTAGGAGCACCCAGAATTAAAGGACTTGACCATTTGGATCTTAATTCTTACCTGTAAACCAAAAAAGCTGAGCTCTAATACTGAAGAAGCATTTTATTATGCCTCAGCACCTATCACATCTCTTCTGCTGTGCAAGAGGTACAAATCTAACACCTACTTTAACTCAATAGATAGCTCAATAAACTGTGGAATTGGTTTGAAGTGTTGTCGGATTACACCACAGGTTGATATTTCTGTATAGCTCATGGGTGCCTTGCAGTCACATACCTGCCACATGAATCTTTGTGCTCTGTGCTTTCCGACTTGTTTGAGAGCCCTGGCCTCAAAACACCCATAAAATCTGTGATTGAACAGTTAATTGGCAACATGCCCAATTGTTGTTTGTAGAGAACCCAGAAAGTACAATGACGACTCACAAACATTGCACTGTGATACCCTGAACCTGTTCAGGGGATTGGAATCTGGATTTGAATTTCAGTGCTTAAGTCCACCTTTAATTATCCAATAGCTGAGGGTTCAGGGGTGCATGGAGTTCAAATGAACTTAGACTCAACAACCTTGTGCACTTCTTGTCATCTTGGTTGTTCAGAAAACTGATGCCTTTTTGTAATTCTCTTTGACAGTCCTTTTAATTCTTTCCTTGTTCCAAAGGAGTCAGAGAGGCCTCTGCATTTATTACCTGGCTGAGAAGACGAATAGGACCCAGCACTGTAGTTATCAACAGCACTGACCAAGCTGAAGCTATCATCAACTGTGAAGATTTGGCAGTAATTGGCTTTTTTAAGGTAATTCAATGGAAAGTCAAAGGCCATTTTGCCTGTGACCTGGACTCACATTTTTTGCCATTGTCACCAAGGACCATATTTCCAAAGATGCCTAAAGTTGGCCTCAGAAACTGGGCCTACTGTTTTGCTAGGGTTTTTGTTTGTTTGTTTTTTGCCATGCACTTATTCCTGTATACATTTTTACACTTGCAAATACTTGGGTTTATGTAGGGCCAGGCTGTAGCTGTAAAGCCTCACTCCCATGGTATTTTCTCTGTATGTATATGCATAGAGGTCTTCAGTCTCAGTAGGAGTGCCTAACGGTAATCCAGGAGCTGTGCAGCCCACGCTAAAGTAGGTCTTGCTATGTCCTGGGAGAGTGCTCCCTGCTGAACATCCCAGCACTACTGGCTGATGTAGAACAGGGCAATAGACTTGCCATCATTCCACCCCCTTCTCTTTCCCCTTTGGAGAGGCTTATAGCATTGTTGGTGCTACCCATGAACAGGCCTGGTGCTCCTCTTGGGCCAGGCTTGTGACTGCACCAGGGGCTCAAGCAGGGCTAGGCACATTCTAATCTCAGGTAGAGAACCAGCCGTCTAATTAACTGATATTCATGCAAAGATCTGAGTTCTTGCACTTGTAAAACCATAGACATGAACAATTATGAGCCCAATTTTTGAGGCATTAGTGAAAAATTGACTCTTATCATTTAGTTTTGCTGAAAACCAGCAAATATAATCTATTGCACTGGGATACATTTTCGGTTGAACAACTTCATTTAAAGGAAGGGAATGTCTCAGTGTGCTTGGAATCAGATTACTGTAAAGTTCTCACAAACTGCAGATTTTAGCTGCTGACCGCTGGAAAATCTGCTACCGTGATTTCCTAGTTCAGAATTAATAAAATATTATACCGCACATGGGCCAAATACTGCACTCTTTACTCAGGCAAACTGCCACTGGTTTCAAGGACTGAAGAAAGACTGAAGGACTTAGGGATAAAAAATATTAAGCACCATGCACCATTACAAAGTAAATCTTCAGCGTGACGCTGTAAAAGTTGCAGTGTTATGCAATGTAAAGTCAGTAGAACAGTATTGAATTTTCTTACTTTTTCATGGTTCCCTCTGTACCTTTAATATAATTAAATCTGTATTCATATTTCTTCTAACTAAGCTGGTATTTATTCTTCTGTCTGTCCAGGTATTTTGAACTCACCTATCACCATGGTGTCTGAGCACATTCTTAATCTTATCAAGCCTAAAATGCTATTACTATAATGTGCTCTAATGTATACGCCAACTTTTATTGATGGGGCAACTTGTTAGGGCAAGAGAAATATGCTGCTGCCATAGGGGGAGAGGCAGGGTATTCATTGAAAGCAATGGGCCAGAAGTGAAAATGCTCACCCTAACTAGAGTTTTGCTCCACAAGTAACCCCTCTGAAATCATTCATGAACTAAGGTGCAACTCACAAAAGGACTCACAATTCGGCCCAGTATAATAGTGTTACTGGACTGAGCTGATATATAGTGCCTGCAGACTTCTTTGATTGGAATTTGTGAATCCATTTGGAGAATGAAATGGCTATAGATTATCATCAGCATGCACTAGGGCATGTCAGAAATACAGCAGGTGGAAGCCAATAGAATAAAGCACTGCCAAAAGAAATAAAGAGCCGGATTTGGCCTTCTATTAGTCACAGATCGCTCACCGAATGCAACTGCCAGAATGTGTCGGAAGGTCTCAGAATATAAATTACTATTCATTTAGCATGAGATAATTGTCTAATTAAATGGAAGCTGCAGGAACTGTTGCCTTTCATCATTGTTATTTACTATTAATTGGGGGCTGACAGCATGCTGACTATCCTACAGACTTAGGAGACAAGGTTTCTGCCTTGAAAAGCCTCCTATCTAAGCATCAGACATAGGCAAAACAATTCAGACATGTCAATAGGTAGGTCCTCAATCAAGTAGAGACCTTCCTTTCTGATCTCTGGCACAGAAGGGATTCTCTTTGTGAGACTCTCACTGTTCCTGTGTGGAAGGGGTGAAGAAGTGGTGTCTGGGGCTGCCATGACACCTTTCCCACTTGGACAGTCCCTCCCAAGGCCAGGACTTGCCTGGAGCAATGGTGGACCAGAGGAATAGGCAGGTCCATGTTGAATGGGGCAGGATAGGAGTTGAGATCAGGGAATTAGGGAGATCAGGGGGGAGGGATAGCTCAGTGGGGGGAGGGATAGCTCAGTGGTTTGAGCATTGGCCTGCTAAACCCAGGGTTGTGAGTTCAATCGTGAGGGGACCATTTAGGGATCTGGGGCAAAAATTGGGGATTGGTCCTGCTTTGAGCAGGGGGTTGGACTACATGACCTCCTGAGGTCCCTTCCAACTCTGATATTCTGTGTGATTCTGTGTGAATGCCACATCAGCCCAGCAGACACTATCTGGAAAAGGTCATGCAGCCAGCCCTGCTAGTGTGGGTGTTTACTCCCTTCCGTGCACCTCAGAGGTCTGCTCCTAACTCCCATCCATTCCAGCACCGTACAGGATGCCGGTGATTATAAATCACGGCTTTTGTTCTACAGGAACGTCACGGCGGAGCAGTGGAAGTTTTCTATGAGACTGCCAGAGACGTGCCAGAGCTGCCTTTCGGGGTGACAGTCAGTGAGGAGGTTTTTGTGAGCTATGGCATCCGAGAGAACACCATTGCTGTGTTCAAGAAGGTGGGAATGGGTGCACGATGGAAACCTGGTGCCTGCATTCTGGCTTCTGAAGCCATATTTAGCCACCTAAAGAGAAGTGGCTCAATTTTCAAATTCACTAAGCACTGACAACTTCTGCCGGACTGACGGACTGTTGTGGATGCTCAGTGCTTCTGTAGCACATCACTTTTGGCAAGGGATCTTTTTCCTTTTCCCCAAATTGCACTTGGAAGAAGTGCTCTACAAACAAAATGACAACTACAAAACTATACAGAAATAACATTGACAATTAGGCTACAAAACAAACCAGACCAAGAAATTGTCAAAGCGAAGGTTCGCTTGCTATTTCATGAGGCTTAGGCACTGAAAGGGTCTTGTATTATAATGTAGAGTGCATACACAGTGTATTAGGATTATTGGCATGGAGTAAATTAAAAATGTCAGCTTTATCTTGACACTTAGCTGCAACCATGTTACTAACCTCGCGGTGCCATTTATTATAGAAGAGTTATGAAATGTTAGTTGCTACTGACAAGAAAAAGTAAATTTGAAAACAACATGTTTAATTAATGACAGCATTCTTGCTACAGTCGAGGATAAAGATGGCTGCTCTAAAAACTTTGCTTTATTATTACTCAAGGGAAAACCTGTACATAATGAAGTGTCTGAAGATGGCAAGCAGAACAAAGTGGATCTTACCAGATTAATTAAAACTTTTACCATGGATTTGGTCACCGAGTATAATCTTGAGGTATGTTCACTTTATGGAATTAAATAGAGCTAAAGCAGAGGGAATTCCTGTGAAAAATCATCATCTCTTTAATACATTGCTCTTAGGCTATTGGAATTCCAGGACCAGCATGGGGCTATGTTGAGCTGGTCAAAGAAGCTCGTCAGAATTTAGAGTGGGAATCCAGTTTACTTAGCTGTTCTGTTTACCATACATGTTTCCAGTACACTATATGGTTCCACACCAAGTGACTTCTATGTTAGATTAATAAAAGCAGCAAAGGAAGAACAAATGTAAAATCTCGTTGAGAGAACCCTGTGTGTGTCACACCTAACAGCTGATCTCAAACTGGCTTGCAGCACTGACCGCTCCAGCAGATGCACAGAGGGACTCATGCAGAAAACTGTCATAACAGTTATACAGCCTCCTACACCAGAACAGCACGTGTTTTATAGAGCTATAATCCCACTGTAAGACATTTTCGTCCAGTTTTGAGAGCACAGTAAAAACATCCCTCAATATTCCCCTATTGACTTCTTTTCTGGAGAACTCAGACTATGAAACTCCATCATGGTGCAGTTCTATCGTCTGTTAAACCACACAGGAAAACCTTATTTGAAATTGCAGCCTCGTTCAACAAAGCGGATCTATTCTGAATTGATGGCCAATCTTTTATTCATTCCTGCTGACCATCACTACTGACCAGACAAACACATCTACTAGCTCTAAGGACTCACCCTACCAGTTTTGTAAATAGCTGAAAACAGGATCAGACAGTTGTAAAGGTCAATATCATATTTCAAGTCTCAGGCTAAGAATGGCTATGCAGCTGCCAAGTGTTTGGTTGCTTTTCAGTGAGCTGATCCTAATAGTCTTTATCGACGACACTATATTTTACTTAGAGAACTACAGTCAGCATTAATTCTGTGCCTGGTGTTATACAGGAGGTCATACTAGAGGACCATAATGGTCCATTCTGGTCTTAATCTATGAATAATGCTGAGGTTTTCCTTGAGCAGGAAACCCACTTAGCAGCTGCTGATCTTCTCTCACTTTATGTTCTTTAAAACAATGCAAAATCCCAGGGTTATGGAAATGATGGGGAACTATATGAGTCTTGCAAAGTAAAATATGCAAACCCAGTTAACTGAATGGCAATGATACTTTGAACATGTGATTCACTGTTCTGCTTCCAGAGAGTGGAGCAGATGTTGAGCCTTTTGTTTTGCAGACATCTGTGAAGATTTTTGATGTCCCTGTTGAAACTCACATCCTGCTGTTCACCCCTAAGAACTCAGAGACATTCAACAAGACTTATGAAGATTATGAGTCTGCTGCTGTGGAATTTAGAGGAAAGGTTTGTGATGCATTTTACTTTAGAGTCCTGCTTTGCAAATGTCAGATGTCAAAGATCAGTTGAAAAACACCCTCCAATGTTTCTGATTGGAATATATTGCTGTCAGTTTGCCTGCTATCAAACCGCTTCCAATAGTTCTCAGAACCATTTTTCTGGCATAGGTCCTTAAGCAATATGGTCTGGGGAAATAAAATTAGAAGTAAACCCAAAGGGAAAGTGATGCTTTAAAAATATGATTCTAACTGTGTCATGCACAACAAACCTATTTCTGACCATTCCTATCAAGCCTATTTCTGATCTTACATATGCCCCTTACTAAGCCCTGGTCTACACTAGGACTTTAGGTCGAATTTAGCAGCGTTAAATCGATGTAAACCTGCACCTGTCCACACGATGAAGCCCTTTATTTCGACTTAAAGGGCTCTTAAAATCAATTTCCTAACTCCACCCCTGACAAGTGGATTAGCGCTTAAATCGGCCTTGCTGGGTCGAATTTGGGGTACTGTGGACACAATTCGACGGTATTGGCCTCCGGGAGCTATCCCAGAGTGCTCCATTGTGACTGCTCTGGACAGCACTCTCAACTCAGATGCACGATTGTCTGCCATTGCTCTGACGCAGGGAGGGGCGACTGACGACATGGCTTACAGGGTTGGCTTACAGGGAGTTAAAATCAACGAAGGGGGTGGCTTTACATCAAGGAGTATTTCAGGCAGGACTTCACGGAGGGTTCCAATAAGAAATGGTGCACCTAAGTTATTGTTCTTATTGGAACAAGCAGGTTGGTCCGGCCTCTGATTGATACATGGCTAGATTTACCTCGCTGCACCTTCTCTGTGAGTGACTGCAGTGTGACCTAGAGGAATGAGTCCCCTAGATGGGGGGCGGGGGTGGGAGGTTGCAAATGAGTACAAAACAAATCTGGTCTATTTCTTTTTTTGATACACTCCATCTATCTTTTACATCTTTGGCTGGCAGCAGACGGTGCAGAAGGACTGCATGCCATCCACATCTCATGGCTGCTCGGCAGAAGATGGTACAAGAGGACTGCTAGCAATCCGTATCGCCTGCCTGCTCACCATAAGATGGTTCAACAGGACTGACTGCAGGACTAAAGAGAATGACCTGATCAAGTCACTCCAAATTTAGTCCCTGCGCCCATGTCTGCCCAGGTGCTCCTGATCGACCTCACAGAGGCGACCAGGAGCACCTCGGACATGATGATGACGGCTACCAGTCCTACTGTACCGTCTGCTGCCATAAGGCAATGGGTTGCTGCTGCTGTGTAGCAATGCAGTACCACGTCTGCCAGCACCCAGGAGACATAGGGTGACGGTGAGCTGAGCGGGCTCCATGCTTGCCATGGTATGGCGTCTGCACAGGTAACCCAGGAAAAAAAGGCGCAAAACGATTGTCTACCCTTTCTTTCACGGAGGGAGGGAGGGAAGGGGGGCCTGACGACATGTACCCAGAACCACCCGCGACAATGTTTTAGCCCCATCAGGCATTGGGATCTCAACCCAGAACTCCAATGGGCAGTGGAGACTGCGGGAACTGTGGGATAGCTACCCACAGTGCAACACTCCGGAAGTCGACGCTAGCCTCGGTACTGTGGAAGCACTCCACCGAGTTAATGCACTTAATGCACTTAGAGCATTTTCTGTGGGGGGACACACACTCGAATATATAAAACCGATTTCTAAAAAACCGACTTCTATAAATTCGACCTAATTTTGTAGTGTAGACATACCCTAAGAGGAACTTCCAGCCATGAAACATTTAGCAGTGCTTGTGTAGGCTCAACTTCCAGTCTATTATGTCATCTGGAAATGCCATTCTGGGAATTTCAACAAGTTGCTGTTGGCCACAGTTGAAACCAGCAGTTCTACCTTACCTGGTTTTGCAAAGAATCTGTAGGACACTGTTTCATGCAGCAAAGTGTGTGTGTGTGTGTGTGTGGGTAGCAAAGGAGAGGGAATAAATGAAAAACAGCACTTTCTAGTAGTCTCCACTGTCAGTTATTCAATTTTGCTGCTATTGCTCCAAACACACTAAGTGCTACAGAATGAGAATTCATCCGGTAGTAAAACCACCAACAATCATTTTACTTTATTATTGGTAAAGACACCTGGATTATAAATATTTCAGATTTTTGTACTATTAAGTTTTGTCATGTAATGCAGGGCTATGAGAACTTACCAGGGCAAGGAGCATAGCTTTGATTGTGTGGGAGAGAGCAATATAATTTACCAGACTGAGAAATAAATCTAAATATTAGTGTCCTGCAGCTCTGTGTAGTTTAGCAGTATCAAGTAGGTTCAGTAAAAGCCGAAACATACTTGGTTTAGAACGTTGTTACTATCTCAGAGCTGGGGCACAGAAAAGTTTACAAAACTGCTGGGTGAATCACACTCAGTATATGGTTTTTCAGAGTTCCAGTGGCGATAGGCCTGGATCCTAACAATGCCAAGTTTTGGGAGGTTCATTTCTGGATCTAAACTTCAAATCTGGCCTGTATTCCTATGGATTAAGCCAAAGCCCTTGGACTGAATTCCCAAACATAGGGTGAAATTTCATATCCAAACTCATCTTCAGATTCAGTAGCTTTTAACTGAGTTTCATGTCCAGACTCTAATTTCTTTTAACCTGAAATTCAAAGTGAAAGATGGAGCTGGTTGATGCAGGTCCTTGTGGACAAATCCAAAAGATGTTGATTTGTGTGAACAACTGCACAGCTATTTCTAAGGTAATAGACCTTCTGCTTTTAGGGTATAATGCAATGCTATGCAGCTGGATATCCGTCCAGCATGCTGCTGTTTTCCTTTCCAGATAATGTTCATCTTGGTGGACACGAATGAAACCAGAAATGGGCGCGTTTTTGAGTATTTTCGCATCACTGAGGTCGACGTCCCTGCGGTGCGAATCTTAAACCTGACAAGTGACGCAAAGTACAAAATGCCTGCAGATGAGGTGACCGTGGAGAATCTAAGGAGCTTCTGTCACAGCTACCTAGATGGGAAAGCAAAGGTATGCCTCTCTGAAGAGACAGAATCAGACGTCCATTTGACGCCAGTTGAAGATTCTAGCACATTTGCAAAAATAAAGTGAAAATGTCATTTAAATTCATAATCTACCACCTGTACTAGCCTGGTTCTGATTTTACAAGCTTGTTCTTGTTGCTGTCGTGTGCTCCATTTTCAGCGCATACTGGTCTATTCCCTTATTTTGGATAACTGAGACGGACCACAGGATTTTGCCAATGACTCTCTGTGTGAATTTAGGCAAGTCGCTTATGGCCTGAATTTTAAAGGTGATGAAAACCTCTAAATTTCATTAATTTCAACTGGCATTTAGGGTGAACAACTCTGAAAATAAGGCCATGAAACCTCTCTGAGCTTTATTTTCCCCATCTGTATAGTAGGGATAATAATATTTGCCTGCACCATTGGCGTGATATGAGGCTTCATTAATACTTGAGAGCTTTGAGATTGCATGAAGATGCTACAGAAGATCCTGATAGTTTCTATAAAAGTGCAATGAATTATACGATCTTGCAATTGTCGTGAGTGAACGTGGGTTTCCTTATTTTTGTGACTCCTTATAATCCTTTTCACTACAATTATTTCCTGCTGGATCACTCCCTATTCTCATTAGAATATCTTGTCATCACAATGAGGTATCAGAACATTCATGCCACATACGTTCCAAGACAGATACACTGTAAATTGTATTGCGTTTTCAATGTTCTGAAGCTTGATTTACCTTCATATTTAACAGCTTCCATCAAGAGGAAGGAAGGAACCATGTGGAGGGGATGGAGAAATCTAGGCAGTGGCATTCACCCCTGTTATACAGCCACTTCACTCCTCTTCCACAATAAACAAGCTCTATAGTTCTCTAGCTTTTGACTGTTATTCAGCCAGGTTTTGTAGGACAACTGGATCGTGTAGGTTCAAGTAACCTATTTATGGTTTGACGTGACTCACAATATTTTAAAAAGCTAGGTATAGTAAGTAAGGGCATTGGGTGAGTATTGTCCAGTTGGACTCACTTTAACCTGAACCAGAATACGGCTTCCTGATATCCCCTTCACTTTCATATTCCTGTTTCTCTTTCTGATTAGCCACATGTACCTAGTGAAGAAATTCCAGAGGACTGGGACAAGAATCCTGTTAAGATGCTTGTTGGAAAGAACTTCAACAGGGTCGCCTTTAATAAGACCAAGAATGTGTTTGTAATGTTCTGTGAGTATCATTTTAGATTGTTTTAACATGATCACTTTGATGTGAAAATGCAAATGCATTTGTTCTGTATCAAACAAAGCACTATACATTACATAATTAATATACTGTTGCTGTCTGCTCAAAGCATTATAGGAAGATTTGTGCCATATCATAAGGAAACAGTGTGGTTCATGCACTGACTTAAGATTGCTCTGTATAGGAATCCCTAAAGCGAGTGGTGAGCTGGAGCCGGTTTGCACCGGTTCGCTAGAACCGGTTGTTAAATTTAGAAGCCCTTTTAGAATCGGTTGTCCCGTGAGGACATAATCTACCCCACCCCCACCCCCGTGTGGGACAACAGGTTCTAAAAGGGCTTCTAAATTTAACAACCAGCCAAAAGTGGCACCTTAGGCGCTGACTCCATGGGTGCTCTGGGGCTGGAGCACCCAGGGGGAAAATTTGATGGGTGCAGAGCACCTACCGGCAGCTTCACGCCCAGCCCCACCACACCCCGTGCTTGGCCCCAGCTCACCTCACCTCCGCTCCGCCTCTGCCTCCTCCCCTGAACGCACCGCCCTGCTCTGCTTCTCTGCCCCCCACCCCTGGCTTCCCGACAATCAGCTGTTCGCGCGGGAAGCCTGGGAGGACTGAGAAGCAGGCGGCGGCTTCGCGCTAAGGCCCAGGGAGGTGGAGGCGGAGTGGAGGGGAGCTCAGGTGGGGGGGGGCAAGGAGGGCCACCTGCGCCGCATCAGGTAACCCAGGGGGCACGCAGGGGAACCGCCCCCTGCCCCAGCTCACCTCTGTCTCCCTCGGCCTGAGTGCGAAGCCGCCACTCGCTTCTCAGCCCTCCCAGGCTGCCCACGCGAACAGCTGATTCGCAGGAAGCCAAGGGAGGGGGCGGAGCATTCAGGGGAGGGGGAGGTGGCGGAGCGGAGGTGAGGTGAGCTGGGGCTGGGCGCGGGGCGGGGCAGGGAGCTGTGGGTGGGTGCTCTGCACCCACCAAATTTTCCCTGTGGGGGCTCTGGCCCCGGAGCACCCACGGAGTTGGCGCCTAAGACACTTCCGATGTGATCAGTGGGGGCAGCAGCCGCTCCCCCTGCCCCCCCCAGCTATGCTATCCCGCCTCTAGGAGCCAGAGGGACCGGCTGGATGCTTCCTGGGAGCTGCCCCAGGTAAGCACCGCTGGGTCTGCCCACCTCACCCCCCTGCAGGTCCCTCTAGCTCTTACGGGCGGGGTGGCCCCCCACTACGGTGGCCCATGAGACCCTCCTGCCCAGTTCTGGGGGCAGTGAGGGAACAGGGGAGGGGGGTGGATGGGGGCGGGGGTCCAGGCAGGGGCGTCAAGGAACGCGGGGGGTTGGATGGGGCAGGAGTTCCCAGGGTGCGGGGGTGGGCCACGACCCCCTCGTGGGGTGAGGAGGGAACTGGTTGTTAAGATTTTGGCAGCTCATCACTGCCTAAAGCCAATACTTTCCAAGGTGGTGTGAAATCTTGATGATGAAAGACAAAGCTATCTTGGCATTTTATTGCACAATGTAACATTCAAATGTGCCATAGTATAGGAACTAGACTGTGTCCCATAGACACATCCCATGGCAAGTGGAGGACATCTTACTGTGATGTTCTAGGGGTGCCCCAGAAAAGGAGCCACAATTCCTTTGCTGCTCCCCTTACCTCTGAGAGGAAGTCATTTCCTGCTGACCTAAATAGCAGGAGATCACTCTCCCTTCCACAACCAGCAGAGCAGCTCTGCCTATTTCCCACCTCCCCATCCCCCTGCTCCAGGGTGGAAATAGCAGGTGCAGAGTCACTCTGTGCACCCAGATCCACAATCCAAGTAACCCATGAGCTCTTACTCCCCCTTGTGCCTCTGCACGAGTGCATAACCCAAAACCAAACCTAGCCCTATAATGCCAATGTTAGGCTTTCCTAAAATGTAGGCAAGTTTCCAAGCTTGCTGGTATTCTGATGAACACCATGGGAACAAGGTGGGCCTCAGGGAAACAAATACCACAGAAAATGCCAGGTAACAATGAACATGAAGAAAGATGTGCATGTACTCAGGTTATCACCACACTTTTGAAGTACAGTTTGTAAGAAGGATGGTGGAGAAACCTGCATTGTTTGAGCCTCGTTTTCCTTTTAGTTGCCTCCACATGAAACAAGATACCCGATCCAGTCCCCTAACAGGCTTGCTCCTGCTGCTGACCCTCTCTGAACCTTGGACCTTTTGACCTAATCTGAGCCATAGAACTATTTTTCACAATTATTTTTATTTTTCCAAGGTGACAGGGAGGGGAAGGGCAGTAACTGGACTTCTAAGCGATCAAATCATCTCCCACAGAAAAATTCCCCTGGACATACTAATAACTGAATCTTGATAATAATCTTCTTACACGGTTAGGATCCCAAAGCTGGCTGCAAACTATCTGTAGGGTCCCCTTCATCCGTTGCTGAATTACAGCAGCACCAGAGAGGAAGGTGGAAAGTGTTTAAGGGCCCTAGACTGCACCACTTATGTTTAGGAAAGAAAAGTGATGAATACCTTTCTGGGTTGAAAATGCATGGGAATTTAGGGGGGCAGAATTGCATGAGCAAATTGGAACTTGACCAGGACAACCATATCTGCACAAAATGTTCAGGACCCCAGTTTTACATTTCAACTGAGATATGTTTGCTTATTTCATTAAAGAAACCACATGCAAGGAACTACAGTTCCAACACTACTGAAGTTCCAACACTCTACCAGAGACTAGTCCTATCCTGGAACTGCATAATCCATCACCTCTGATGCACTGGCTTTCCTTATCATTTTTGTGTGTACTTGACATTTTGCTGTTTCAAGAGATACTTTGTAACAAGGACTGCATTGTTGAACTGATGAAAGATTTATTTGGGTTGACGGTCTTGGTCAACCATGGAATCCTCTCTAGTGAAGTCATGTGATGATTTGCTAGGACTTTGTGTGTTTATTTTTATTATGAAGGATTTAATTCTATACTATTATGATCAGCAGTTTTGCTATATGCAAATGTATTCAAGAGATGTTTGGCAATTGCTGTTAGTGTAGCACATGAAATGAGGGAGAGGTGAATGGTTTTCAAATAAAAATAGAGATAAGCCAAAAAATGGAGCCTTGAATCCAAACCCCTGTGAGTTTCATGGTTTCACAGTCAACACTTGGAACTAGATAATTTAGATTCTGTTTTGGATCTGAAGCTGAAAGGGCCCTTCAGATTCCATTTCTAATGCAAGCAAAGTCAACCCTTGCTGATGACAGGTTTCAGAGTAGCAGCCGTGTTAGTCTGTATCCGCAAAAGTGAGCTGTAGCTCACGAAAGCTTATGCTCAAATAAATTTGTTAGTCTGTAAGGTGCCTTGCTGATGGAAATTTTACACAATCAGCACGGTTTCTTGCAAGGTTTCTGCCATTCTAGATGGAGGTTCAGAAGAGTTAAGATAACTTCCCTCCTTTCTATTTCTGTAACATTTTAGCTTGCTTATTCCCTTCTTGGTTGCACCCAAGATCTGAAATGGAAGTGCCAAAATGATGATGTTTCTGGCCTGACTGATGCAGAAACAACAGGAAGTTCATGAGAAAGCCATTTCTCCGAAGATTTAATACCGGATTCTGCAGGCTCAGAGATGCCTCTGCCATTCTGAGTGCTTATTCTGATCCCTCTCCCTCTCTCTCCCCAAACCTTAAGAAGAGAGGGGCCCAACCTGAAAATCTTGATCTGGAATTTGAATCTTTCACCCCCAAAATGTGGGGTATTCAAATCTGGGGTGAAATCCTAGGCACACTAAAGTCAATAATAAAACTACAATTGATCTCAGTGGGGCCAGGTATTCACTTCTGGAGTTTTGGTTTAGTATAGTCTAGAGAAAAGGGTCAGTCACACAAAGCAGATCCATATTTGGATTATGGCCATAACCAGTCTCCCTTCTAAATTCAGGATAGTAAAGCATTGCTATGTAACACGGATGGAGATGCTGGGACCTACTGGAGCCACAAGGCTTTCTGCCACCCAAAAGTAGTACCAGAAGAGAAGGTATTTGTTAGGCAACAACTTCTGGTTTTTACTCAGATTTTGCTCAGTTGTTACTCTGACAAATTCCTACTGACTTTGTTGTGCTTTTTGATTTGCCCCATTGTTTCTATAAGTGGGTAATGCCCATTTCAGCTCTGGCACCTATCCATTTTCTATATTTCTGTGAAAGCAGTGGAGTAAGTTCATAGGTTTGATTTGTGAACATCTATTCTTGTTTTTCAAATTACAGATGCACCTTGGTCCCATGATTGTAGGAAACTCTTACCAATTTGGGATGAGCTGGGCAAGAAATATGAAAATCATGAAAATATAGTAATTGCCAAAATAGACTTCACAGCAAATGACATCCAGTTAGTTATGCTAGACCGCTATCCATTCTTTAGATTCTTTCCTGTTGGATCCAATAACCAGGTGAGACACATTCAATGTGTGTGTGTGCACATCAGAATGAGTGAGCATGTGAGAAGGGTGCCATGAAAGCGAGAATAAAACATTGGTCCTCGTCTATTCACACATTTCTTACGGAGCAAGATGTACTCACTTCTGCCAGGAATCTGAGTTTAAACTAACTAAAGGGCAAAATATTTGCCTACAGCCCTCACAAATATCAGGTTCTAGTATGAGACCATATTAGACTTTTAACAGACCTGGACTGATGAAGTTGATACAGCCATAGTCTCTGGTGACTTGAGTCAATCCCTGTGCTGTCCTAGGTTCCAGGGGTCATAGAATATCAGGGTTGGAAGGGACCTCAGGAGGTCATCTAGTCCAACCCCCTGCTCAAAGCAGGACCAATCCCCAACTAAATCATCCCAGCCAGGGCTTTGTCAAGCCTGACCTTAAAAACTTCTAAGGAAGGAGATTCTACCACCTCCCTAGGTAACGCATTCCAGTGTTTCACCACTCCCCTAGTGAAAAAGTTTTTCCTAATATCCAACCTAAACCTCCCCCACTGCAACTTAAGACCATTACTCCTTGTCCTGTCAACTTCTACCACTGAGAATAGTCTAGAACCATCCTCTTTGGAACCACCTCTCAGGTAGTTGAAAGCAGCTATCAAATCCCCCCTCATTCTTCTCTTCTGCAGACTAAACAATCCCAGTTCCCTCAGCCTCTCCTCATAAGTCATGTGTTCCAGACCCCTAATCATTTTTGTAGCCCTTCGCTAGACTCTCTCCAATTTTTCCACATCCTTCTTGTAGTGTGGGGCCCAAAAGTGGACACAGTACTCCAGATGAGGCCTCACCAATGTTGAATAGAGGGGAACGATCACATCCTTCGATCTGCTGGCTATGCCCCTACTTATACATCCCAAAATGCCATTGGCCTTCTTGGCAACAAGGGCACACTGTTGACTCATATCCAGCTTCTCGTCCACTGTCAACCCTAGGTCCTTTTCCGCAGAACTGCTGCCTAGCCATTCGGTCCCTAGTCTGTAGCGGTGCATTGGGTTCTTCTGTCCTAAGTGCAGGACCCTGCACTTATCCTTGTTGAACCTCATCAGATTTCTTTTGGCCCAATCCTCCAATTTGTCTAGGTCCCTCTGTATCCTATCCGTACCTGCCACTGTATCTACCACTCCTCCTAGTTTAGTATCATCCGCAAATTTGCTGAGAGTGCAATCCACACCATCCTCCAGATCATTTATGAAGATATTGAACAAAACCGGCCCCAGGACCGACCCTTGGGGCACTCCACTTGATATCGGCTGCCATCTAGACATGGAGCCATTGATCACGACCCGTTGAGCCCGATAATCTAGCCAACTTTCTACCCACCTTATAGTGCATTCATCCAGCCCATACTTCTTTAACTTGCTGACAAGAATACTGTGGGAGACTGTGTCAAAAGCTTTGCTAAAGTCAAGAAACAATACATCCACTGCTTTCCCTTCATCCACAGAACCAGTAATCTCATCATAGAAGGCGATTAGTCAGGCATGACCTTCCCTTGGTGAATCCATGCTGACTGTTCCTGATCACTTTCCTCTCGTGTAAGTGCTTCCGGATTGATTCCTTGAGGACCTGCTCCATGATTTTTCCGGGCACTGAGGTGAGGCTGACTGGCCTGTAGTTCCCAGGATCCTCCTTCTTCCCTTTTTTAAAGATGGGCACTACATTAGCCTTTTTCCAGTCATCCGGGACTTCCCCCGATCGCCATGAGTTTTCAAAGATAATGGCCAATGGCTCTGCAATCACAGCCGCCAACTCCTTTAGCACTCTCGGATGCAATGCATCCGGCCCCATGGACTTGTGCACATCCAGCTTTTCTAAATAGTCCCTAACCACTTCTTTCTCCACAGAGGGCTGGCCACCTACTCCCCATGCTGTGTTGCCCACCGCAGCAGTCTGGGAGCTGACCTTGTTCGTGAAGACAGAGGCAAAAAAAGCATTGAGTACATTAGCTTTTTCCACATCCTCTGTCACTAGGTTGCCTCCCTCATTCAGTAAGGGGCCCACACTTTCCTTGGCTTTCTTCTTGTTGCCAACATACCTGAAGAACCCCTTCTTGTTACTCTTAACATCTCTTGCTAGCTGCAGCTCCAGGTGCGATTTGACCCTCCTGATTTCATTCCTACATTCCCAAGCAACATTTTTATATTCTTCCCTGGTCATTTGTCCAATCTTCCACTTCTTGAAAGCTTCTTTTTTATGTTTAAGATCCGCAAGGATTTCACTGGTAAGCCAAGCTGGTCACCTGCCATATTTACTATTCTTTTGACACATATTTACTATTCTTTCTTGTTCCTGGACTCTCAGGGGTGTTTGCAGATCCCTAACCTCTAAAAAACCTACAGCCATGATCCTGTGCTAGCCTCTGAGAATGGATTCTGCAGGGGCTTCTTGGTGTAACTCTCATTTTAAAAAAACCCCAAATTCAGGACTTATGCTCCTCAGTGCTTTGTTCATGTTACCTGTTTGAATTGTTTCTGTAGCAGTTTGGCTTATGAAAACACGTTTACATTGTCTTAGAGGCCATGTCCTCTGAGCTTTTCAGAAACTCTTTGCCAGAAATGCTTTGCCAATATCACACACCATAGTAGCAGCAAATTCAAGTGCCTCTTAATAAAAAAAACAAAGAGCTGTTGCTATTGCTGCTTATCTCTAGAATATGCTATGTAATGTACCATCATGTTGCATAATGTTCTGAAAGTATTACTGCAAGAAAGGACAGAAGAAATAGAAATGTATTAACCACATAGTCATAATCCTCCATCCACATGGATAATTTAATTGAAGAGAAAACGCCAGCTCTGGATCCAAGAAATTCAATTTTAGGATACTGTTATAATTAAAACATTACTCAGCTTTTCATTTTTCTCCTCATACCCCACACGTAAATTAAATTCTAAGACATTTGTACTTGCCCTCATTTAATCTCTCAGGGAGAGAGATATTTTTCCCTTGGACATGTATGCAGAACTTCTAATGAACTGAACAGCAGCCCCGCAGATCCCTAATGGGTCTGGCCTTAATGTATACATTCTCATCCCTCTCACTTTGCAGTTTTCCACTCAATATTCTTTTTTAAAACATATTAATGACCTTTTATTTTCTAAAAAAATTAATGAAGAGTTGGCACACGAGGCTGTTTCCGATTTCTATTACTAATTATCTATATTCTGTGGATGTGTTCTGAGGCCCCAGTCGGGGATTAGGGTTTCATTGTGCTAGGCACTGTACATGCCTAATACAAAGATAGGGCCTTCCCCCAAAGAGCTTACAATCTCTCCTACCACATTCTTGCCTTAGACTGGAATTTGGTGCCCAGATGCTAAGCAGATGGTCAGAGAGAAAGAGGAGCAGGAAATACACAGCACAATTACAAATATTTGCTCCTTGTAATACTTCTGTGGTGTTTATCCCTCTCTCATGTTAGGGATGGGAACTAAATGCTAGTATGACAAAGGTCAATGAAAATTGTGAGTTTCCCTTCTCTGTAAGCCTCTCTCTCATAAATGGTCCCTTTGTAGCCTTCTCCCATTCTCATCTTTGCATCTTCTTCCAGTCTGACTCTTCTGCATCGGTTAGTCTCTGTCTTCTCATGCACCAAATGATCTCCTGCCAATCTCTTCCCAGAACGTATTTCTCCCTCATAGCTTTTCAGACATGACCCCGTATGATTCTAACAGACCAGGTGAAAATCATGCCAGCACATAGGGAACACTGTATGTCTGAACTGTTGTCTCTGTGTCCCGTCTTGAGCATAAATTCCTTGAGGCAGCAGCCACATCTCTGTATATTTGTACAGCACCAAGATGATTGTCAGCTTTCAACAAATAGTAATTACAATGCTCCATGCAATGCCCAACTCCCAAGACAGGAATTTTGTTGGTGTAGGAGGGCTGGTGGTTCTGTATTAGTGTCTACTCTACCCAACACCTTTCACTGTTAAAGAATTACAGATAGGAAGAGCTCTATGCTGGATGAAGATAGTGGTAACTTTCTGGATGGCACTTTAATCTCACATTGTCAGAAAAGCCTGGAGAGTAAAACCCTTGAGATAAGATTCCCCCACCCTCACAGGGAAATACCACCCCCCCTTACATCTGGGTGATAGATCCTGCTCTCACTAAATCAATGGGAGTTTTGCCACTGACATCAATAGGAGCAAGATCAGGTCCTTGTTTTCTAGGACTAAGGTAAGGAGGATGTCATGACTTCCAAGAACTATAATCTCCCTCAGGCTGTCCTGAAAGGACTGTGATAAAGCCACGAGGAAAATAACATTACTGCATGCTCCGCCCCAGGCCTATTCAGTTGACCAGTGTGCAATCAGACACTTTCTCACAATACGAAGATGGTTTTATGGAATACCCATTTTTTCTCAGGGGTGTCAGCCGTCCCTCATTCAAACCATGCCTTTAGATTTTGGCCATTTAAGACTGGATTCTGCTTTCACTGATAGCACTGGCAAAACTCCCACTGATGTCAATGGGAGCAGGATTCGGCCCATGAACAAGATTTTCAAAACTAGGAGCCTCGCTAGGGTTCTAAATGAGTAACTAGAAAGCTGATGGGGGCTCAGCTCTGAAGTCCACATTTGGATACCTCTGTAAACAGCCGGATTTTCAGAAGTGCTTACTCAGGGGTCTGGTTTTTGAAGTCTTGGCCTTAATAAAGATTTGTTTATTCTAACAAGTGAATAGTGACCATTGACATGAAGAGGACACTTTGTTGTCAAAAGCAATCAGCCACCGTACTGAATCAGAAAACTCTTAAATCCCCTAGGTAAACGTGGAGAGTTGAAAAAATATAGTCGGCATTTAACTATTTGATGGGGACAGTTACCATCAGCGCTGAAGGAACATGGAGATATTTCATCTGCTTACACCTCAGAAAGAGTGGCTGGGTCTGCCAGACACTAGTTGAGATATTTTGATGAAACAGACTGACTCCCTGTTTGCTGTGTGCAAATAAAATATAAATTAGCATTTTTTCAGATGGTGTTTAAGGCTGACATTCGTTTTTGCTTCTTGGGACTGAGACATACACATTTATATCCTCTTAAGAACTGAATGCTCTGAGAGATGTTGAAAATTCTCCCTGAGTGCAAACCCCAAGGACAGCTTAAGAGGGTGGTTTATCTCACTTTGAAAACCTTCAGGCTCTGAGACCCTGCTGCTTTAGCTATCATTGATTACCTCATCAGAGGGCAGACAGGCTCAAGATTTTTTGGAGAACATGTATCTTCTCTGAAGGAGTCAAAACAATTGTTTTGTTCAAGAAACTTAAAAAGCCATGAGCACTTTTAAGGAAACATCACATAAGGCAGCTGTATATTTTCTTGTCATATTCAAACTATTTTAATGCATGGACAAAATGAATACCTGGTGGAAGTCAACTGAAATCACAAGGGAATGGAGGAATTTTGCACACAGTATTTTGAATTCAAACAGGGCAGATCCTCCTTTGGGATAAATCAGCATAGTCTCATTTATTTCAGTGCAGGTAGATCAGTTTACACTGCCTGAGGATGTTTAAAGTTGCTGAGATCACAAGTGGACACTTTTGTGTTACGCAGATACAACCTTACACTACATTATGGCTAAACACAATTACAATCTTCCTTAAGCTCCCACACAGCAAGTTTTGAAAAATCCTCTGAAACGGTGCTGTATTCAGCGATTGTTGGAGAATTCTAAAGCTCTCAGTGTGAAATGATCTTTCTTCCAAACTCCCTAAACAAACATTCAGCATTGCCATTCTGTCTCAACACATGAAGTATTCTCCACAGCCATTAAGTATAGGCAAATTTACTTTAGTTCATCTTCCTCTTGTTCTAGTTTAATCATCCTAGGTGGAGGATTTCAAAGCCATCTAACAGCTTTCAATGTCCAATTCCAATTAAAATGTTTTAGGCAGCTTTGAAAAGCTCACCCATACTCTGTATGGTCTCTATTCTGTAAAAAAAATGCATGCATCTGCTTAATTATATGCATGAGATATCAATAGTTAGTTGGCAGGATCCAGGCCTAGTATAATAAGTTAAGGTACTTTGTGTGGTTTGTGCAGGATTCTCTCCTTTCTTCTCACAGGTATTTATATCTATCTCCTTCCCCATTCTAGATATCCAATTAACTTTCGAATTTGTTGAGTCTCCTCCATGGCTTTTTAAACTAAATGCAAGAGTCCAGAGTCTGATAAGCCTGCATAACTCAGAAATCCCTGTGTGCTGTGGTCCGATTTCAGGCATTTTATGCATAGAATAATTCTTTACCCTTCTATTCTTTTCAGGTTGTGGTATATGATGGGGAATACACCCTTGAGGCTTTTGCTGAATTCTTAGAAAAACAAAGCAAGCCAAAAGTAGAAGCAGCAGAAAAGGTAAAGGATTTGACCTTCCACTCTGCCACACCCGGGTTTACAACACATGATCCTTCTTTTCTTGACGCTAATGTTACAGGTCTCTGAGCCAAGAAGCTCGCGTAGCCACCTACTGGGCAGCAGGAAGCAATTGCTATCTGGGCAAGAGAGAACTGAACTTTGACTGGGTTTTGATTTTACAAATCAAAGCCTCAGCCGAAGTTGGTTGGGATGAAAATTGGAAAGGTTCACATCTAGCTCCCATTTTATCCACTTCCTTTAAGTTCAGAGGGGCTTCTCTCCTTTCTAAACACTGTGGCAGAAGTAACTGCAATGTTTTCCTTTCCTTTTTGTGATCCGGATTGGACTATAGCCTGGATCACCAACCACAAGTTTTGGTGCCCTTGACTCAACCTGTCTCCAGGAGGCTGGGCTTCATCTGCTGCTGAGCACACGATGTATGCACGAGATGCTCCATATTGACTCAGTTGCATATTTACACGTATTTCATTATGAAAGAGTTAATGACAAATAATATAGTTTAACAACCTGAGACTCAAGATACATGTAGAAAACACAGAAAAGGAATGATAGAGTCCTCACACCTAACTTCTGCTGAGAAAGGATATGCAAGGACAACTTGGCGCATAGTCTGCCTTTCACTGGAATCCAGGGCCTATGCTGCCAAAAGGAGTGAGAAGGAAGGTGCCCAGGATGCACTGAGGATGCCACTGAAATTGCCCTGTAAAGGTACAGGGAAGCAATGAGATGGTGGATGGAGAAATACTGAGGAATGTGATTCACCCTTCAATCAGGGCTTAGAGATGGTTCAATGACTAAGCAGCTAGTTTTGGGAAGCAGAGCTTCTTCTCCTGCTGTACATATGAAGGGGCTGCAGCTGTGGTGAAGGTTCTCCAGTCATGTGTTTGAAGGAGGGGTAGGAGTCACATTCACTCACTTTCCTCTGTGCTTACTATAGTGCTGTGTGTACTCTGCTATTTCTCTCTTGGTGCCTTATTCCACTTTAAAGTATAAGGGCTGCAGGGTAATTCTACAGCCAGTCTGAAACCCTATCTAAGATTTGCTTTGCACTGCTCAAGGGAGAGCATTTGGCATTAGCCCACCTGCTTATATTTGCTGTCCTTATCGAATGACACCCAAAGTTGTCCAGCACAGTACTGCAGGAGACACTGGGGTTTTTTGCACAGTGCACTGCTTGAAGTGCAAATCCCCTGTTGGACGAATACTTTTTGTTCCATTACTGGGGAAGATACAAATAGCAAACTCAAAGGGCTGCTCTTCTGAGGTTGCACTAGAAAAGACAAAGCATTATCTCTACAGGATTTTTAGATCTGCCCATGCATTACATAGTGCGAGTGACTGGTTTTTCAAGAGTTTATCAGAATTTCACACAAAGGGCATCTCATCTAAGCTTTGCCCAGGGGCTGAGGTGTGGGTGTGAGATCGCATTTTTTGGCAACAGCAGCACTAGCTTTGATCTCATTAAGATGTAAAAGAGAAATCTAAAGTTCTTATAATATTTTTAAAACTCATTTTACGGAGAACAAATACTCACTGAAGTGATTCTTTTCTCATGAGAGGCTATAACACAGAACTTCATTGGTGTATTTTATTTTTTAAAGACTCCTTCTGGAGAAAGCAAAGAGGATCTCACTGAGGAACAGACTGTCATAAAACAGAAAGAAGAACTTTAACTCCACAGTGAAGGGGAAAGATTCCATAGGAGGATATCCTGAAGATGAGGATGCTCCACACTATGAGAACTTTGATCGCATCATGAGAATATAAGGATGCATCAAAAAACAAAAGAAAATAAAGAGAGATTATAATATCACTGTCTGGCTGTGCATCACTGTGCATTACTCTTTGGAATGTGACTTTACTGGTGTTTTCCTCTAACCTGGAATCAATGTCTCAGTTCTAAAAGTAATCTTCCATTTTGCCTTAAATGTTTTTATTGTCAGGGTGCACTCTCCACTCCTGTCTTTTCCAGTGCACACAGCCTGCTCAGAGACACTCTGATTGTGAGCACCATGTGTAGTTTATTTACGTTTCCCCTGTCACCTTTACAGTGATGCACAGTACCTTATCTACAACAGCACATAATCCTCAGCCCCTTAGATCAAGGATAGGAGAGGTGGGAGATCTCTCCTGGGACTAACTGAGAGTTTGTCTCTCTCATCCCCTCTTCCCCAGGCACTTCTTTCCTGTGCCTTTTCTAATTTCTGGGTGAATGAGTTAATTAGTAAATAGTGTCACAAGAGAAAGGATTAAGGCCCTACAGAAAACAGGACAAAGTTCATTCAGCATCCTAGCCTTTGTGAATGAAACCTGCTGAATGCACATTCACAGTAGTTCCCTGTTGCACCAATGCAACCCTCATGTCTTCAAGAGAAGGGGGAATTCATGCCATGGGAATTGAGCCAAAATTAGAACAAATATCTGGATTATTTTAAAAATAAGCATGTGCAGCTAAAGATTGAGGACCAGATTTTTAAAGTCCATAGGGGTTAGGCACTTTTGAAATTTCCATTAGGTAGCTGTGTACACCCTTAGGCATCTAGAGACCTCTACAGATTTGACCCTGTGCCCTGAATGAGAACAAATATTTGTGGGATTTTGGCATTTTTGCTTCCTGCCCTGACTGGAAGCAGGAAATGTAGAGGAGCACAGCAGTTAAAAATAAATCAGCCGGGGTTCAAAAACATGAAATGCACTTTATTGTACATCTACAAAGGTTCAGGGATGATTCCAGTTTTGGTCAAGAAGTTGGTTATTTTATATTATTTTAGCCAAACACGATCACCTGTTCCTAACTCTAAGGCTGAATCTGATTGCTGTGTTCTACTGAAATACAAAGATTTGCCTAAAGAGTTAGCCAAAGTTCACACACAGACAGTACAACACAGAGGTGGTTTAAAGCAACAACTATGATTTTAAAGGATAATTATTTGCTCACTTGTATGCTCAAAGAAATAAACCTATTAACTCCTGTGAAATGTGTTCTTTTAAAATGTGGTTCAAACAACTTTCAACCTGACATTTTGTACAACCATTTACCTATTGAATGGGAAAGGAATTGGACATTCAGGAAAAAGTTTCCTTTCTTCATGAAAACTGAGCTCTGTACTTGATTTCTCAGCTCTCCAAATAAAGCTAGTGGCCCTTATTGCTGGAAACTCTTAAAGCATATGGATGGTGGATTAAAGAACCCAGATCCAGCCTGCTCCTTTGCAGTCCAGACCTAAAATCAAACCATTGGTATTTGCTGCCAAGCACTGCCTAACTCTCCTAATATGTTTTAAGATATTGGCAGGATATTTGCCTCGTTTTTCCATCCCAGTGCCTATGTTTTCTGTCCCATTGACTGTCTTGTCTATTTAGATTGTAAATTCTTTGGGACAGGGCCAATCTCTAGGTGCACGTATAGTGTCTAGCACAAAGGGGCTCTCATCTAGATTGGAGATTCTGAACACTCAATAATAAAATATATTTATTACAAACAGAGAACCTATCATTTGAGGTTCTGAGAGAATAGATTCAAACAGAAGAATGAGCAGATAAGATTGTTTGATTGCCTCATACCGAGAGGGGAAAAAAACCCAGGCAGGCAATTCATAATACTTGCAACAAGATGAAATTTGAATGGCACTACGTGCAGATACTGTACCATATAAATCTACCAAATCCAGAAGCTATAATGGTTTAATTGTTTTCCCCAAAGAAAAATGAAAGACATGCCCCCTATAGCAATACTCTTTATTGGAAGATGGGATTATCATTCAAGATAAAATAAAAATTAATTTTTACTGCTCCTTCCCACTGGATATGAAATTCAGTCTTGAAACAGTCATCGAGCCCATTATAAAGGTATGGGATTAATGAAAAAATGATTCATCTCGATAAATGACATGTTAGTGCCTATTAGAAGCTAATATCTTGGGTGCCAAGGCAAGGGTCCAAGTCCAGGCTCCCACTCTGTACCCTCTGCACTGCTCTGGTGACACAAAGAGGGTGGAAAGCTTCTTTAAAGAGCCAGCTGAGGATTCTTTGCCTGGGGAAACGTCTGCTAGTGAAAAGCCACCCTAAATAATGCTGCATCACCTGCTCCTGCCCTTCCCCTCTCCTGGTGGAAGGGTGTTGCAATAGTGGGAGCGGGTGTGGCCAGAATGCACTACCATTCAGGAATTCAGGACCAGCAAAACAGCCCAGGAGGCCACTTCAGCTGAGCCCTGTAGCTGCTCTAACTTGTGCCTGGGGCCAAACTGGTTGCTGGTAGTCGGGTGACCAGATAGAAAGTGTGAAAAATCGGGATGGGGGTTTGGGGTAATAGGCACCCATATAAGAAAAAAGCCCCAAATATTGGGACTGTCCCTATAAAATCGGGACATCTGGTCACCCTAGCTGGTAGCCCCTTGATTGGCAACTCTAAGTTCTATGGCAGTACATAACAAGAATTGATTGAGCTTGCATAGTGAAACTCCAAGCTTTACTTAGCGCTAAAAGAAAGATTACACATTATGAGTTTGAATAATAAAATGCACATCTGTAAATTGTATGTTTCCTTAGATATAGGATGTACTTTCTTGCCCCAAAAGTTGACATATCAATATAATCTAAATATAATTGTTACTTTAGTTCACTAAATGTCTTTGTGGGCGGTATCAGGATGCTCACAGTTAAAATGGTTGTCTACAGTGACCAAAATTACACTTCACCTTATAAGAGATCAACAGCAGTATTAGCAACAGAGGCCATGTTCTGGATTGGTATAACATTTGATGGTGGGGATACATCCCAGTTTGTCTTGCTGATGAAGAGCTGCTATGCCTACCACAAATGCTACCAATCCAAAAAAATATTTGATAATTCAAGATGGGTATGGATCAGAGAATTACTTGCAAAGAATCTTATCTTTCATCTGCAGCACATAATCATGTTACCAAGGGTAAGGAGGGTAGTTAGATTCCAACCCAGGTCAGGGCAAAGTTCTATGTTAGGCATTTCTACTACGCCCATTTCTATTGTGTCAAATACACCCTTAAAACACAAATGATGTTGCATTGCAGTACCAGAGATAGCTACCTCACCTTTGCTCTCCCATGCTACAGGAATCTCACTTCTTTCTTTGAATAGGCTCCAAGGTGGCTTTAAGAGACTAGTGGTAAATTTTTTTAAAGTGCCTAAGTGACTCAGTAGCGTAAGGCCCATTTCCAAAAGTCAATTAGGTGCCTATGTCTGATTGAAAGTCAGTCAGTCTCTTCTACCACTCTTGCCTTTCCTCATCTCCAAGCACCTGAGAGCCCTGGTCAGTTGATGGTCACCTGATTCTGCTTGGTTGCAGAATGCATTGAACCACTGTAGGATTTATATTGGTCCCTTCCCATCTCTGGCTTGGCATGGGGAGAAAGGAGTCAGTGACCAACAACAGGGTCACATCAGTAGAACAGGACAGGGAAAGAGACGGCATGGAACAGGACTTGCTGCATCCTATGAATCCGTAGCTAGCTCCATTTCCCAACCACCAGACAGCTGCCTTCTCTCTGCATGACACCCTCCAGTAATAGCATGGTACACGTAAGAAATTAACTAGCTCCCAGATGACCTGCCCTTGGAAACGGTCTACTTCCCTAAGGGTTGAAACCAGTACTGAAATGTTTTAACTTAAACACAGTTTAAGTTCCTTAATTATGTTAAAGTAACCCATTTTCCAAACTATGCCAACATCTACTGAATTTAGCAAACAAGTCTCATTACATGCTATATGTATGGTAGTGTCCCAACAGCCATAATCAAAATTCAGCCCTTAATAGTTTGACATCTGAATTGTAGAACAGTATATTAATCAATCAATGTGGCTTTTACAGCTGTAAAGCTGTAAGCTGTTTAAGCACACAAGAGTCTACTGTAACCCTGTTAGAAAATGGTGTCTCAGCTCAAGGACAATTTTCCCTTCAAATGGTCTGTTGGAAGCCACAATCTTGTTCATCTACACTGCAAAATTAGTCTCTCATGCTAGCACTGAAGCATGCAAGCCATTACGTGTATTTATGACAATTAGAAATTGTAGCTCACTGATGCAGAGACATTTTTACATTGTTATAATAAATATTGCATTGTAATCCTGCTAAAGAAGCAGATTTGCTCTCAATAGTCTTGTTTTGGAATTGGAAGTCATCAATGATGTAGACAACCCCAGCCTATATGAATAAAGTCTAACTCCTGCTAGTCTTACCCACTTGGCTACACATGCCAATAAGATGAGAGGATTTGGCCCGTAAGTTGTAAGTATTGTGACAAAGCTCTGTCCTTGCATCCGTGGGTCCCGCGTTTCCTGGAGGATTTCACTAGCCTCAGAGGCTCACTGTGACCCTCCACGTAACCCTTCTTTCTCTAGAGACAAGGGTCACAGTCTACTGAGCCATTTTCATCATAAGCCAGCAAGGGAGGTGAGGAGAAGTTATCCTTCCTTGCACAGTCTCTGTTGTCTCCCAGTCTCAGTGATTAATCAGGGGGCAAAGGTTGGGGGGGAGCCCAGGCCCACCCTCTACTCCGGGCTCCAGCTCAGGGACCCTAATAGTATCAGCTATGGTAGCTGACCTTTTAGAAACATGACGTACAATTCCCTGGGCTGCTTCCCCCACAGCAGCCCTCACTTCCTCAAGGTCCACTTCACCCTTACCTCAGGGTCTCCTTCCTTGTGCCTGATAAGGTGTGTACTACTCAGCCTCTCCAACAGCACAACTTCCTCCCACAGCTCCTGACATGCACACCCACCTGACTGACTGGGAGGCTTTTAACTAGTTTTAGTGAGCCCCTGATTGGCTTCAGATGTCCCAATCAACCTAGCATTCTCCCTGCCTTCTGGAAAGTTCTTAATTGGCCCCAGGTGTCTTAATTAACCTGGAGCAGCTTCCATTTCACTTAACCTGGTACCAGGGATTTGTTTAGCCTGGAGCTAATATATCTATCTATCTCCCACTACTTTTCTATAGCCATCTGGCCTTGCCCCGTCACAGTATGTAGTTTAGGAAGTTTGATAAAAGAGACCAGATCCTTCTTTCTGTTACAACTGTGCAACCGTGAAGTCAATGGGGTTGTGCAGTGTAACGTGGAGTGGAATTTGGCCCAAAGCACATATTGTTTTAAAAGCTAATAAAGTATGAAGACCACAATTGATTATAACAGTTTGCTGATAGGATGGGGAGAAGTTCATAATTTTAAATTCTGTTTTATGGCAATGCAATACATTATAAATGAATCTATTCACTGAACTTGTGGCCATGTTATTAGTGTGTCAAAATTATGCACAGGCGATTAGTAGTTTTCATACATAATTTTTTTTACTGACTGAAAGATGTCTAGATGGATTTAGATGGCTCATGCGTCATACCTACATCTAATATGTTCAGGATGTAATACTCTGTCTTTTCCAATGGCCTCATAGAAGACATTTCTTCTGCACAGACAAGGTGGGTCTCTCTCACCAACAGCACTTGGTCCAATAAAAAAGGTATTACCTCACCCACCCTGCCACAGAAATAAAGTGTCATACCCTCAGTGTAACCATAGTTGACATTTTCCCCCGAAGTGAATGATGAGCATAACAGTTTCAGCTAGTATACTTATAAGAGTATAGCAAGTCTCTTCAGATTTCCAGTTCCTTTCAGGAATTTGGCCTTGATCCAGCAGCAGAGACGTCGACTTTCTGAGTTCCTGGGGGGTGCTCGACCCCACTCAACCCCTTCCCTTCCCCCCAAGCTCCTCCCCAGTGCCTCCTGCATGCTGCTGAACAGCTGATCACTGGCGGGCAGGAGGCGCTGTGGGGGAAAGGGAGGAGCTGATCGGCAGGGCTTGCTGGTGGATGGGAGGTCTGGGGGGGAAGGGGGGGGAGCTGATCAGCGAGGCTGCCAGTGGATGCTGAGCACCCACTACTTTTTTTCCCCCATGGGTGCTCTAGCCATGGCGTTGGCACCTCTACACAGCACAGTACATGGGACTTCTCATGCAACAAACGTTAAGTGTGTGAATCAGAGCTTTGCTGAATCAGGGCCTTAGTTGTCTGTGCATGGTTATAATTTGCATCAGAACTTGGTACTTATACTAAAAGTGGGGAAAGTCAGTCTGGTGTATAACTGAGATCTAGCTAACATGCCCTGAACAACTGCATAATAAGCACAATCTACAGTCAGCCATTTCTTTTTTCTTTTCTACTGAAAACCTTTTGCTGCATTTTGTTCAAGCTCTCCAAGGCAAATAGATAGATGTACAACTGCATCCAGTAAGCAATAAGTATTAATAAAGCATAAAAAGTGGAGCCTTATTGGAAAGCATTTTCCAAAGCATAGCTGGCAAAAATACCTGTGAATAAATTCTGATTGCTTGCCAAAGAACAACACAGGTAGCATCATAATTAGTCAGCAGAGACAATAGAATTTGTATGTTCAAACATCATTGCTGAAGCGTAAGGCTATATTAAGGGGCTGCTTTGAAAACTGGCACAATTTGGGAATTACGTCTAGAATTTAATCGTCCTTTCATGTCATGTTCTAAACCGGTATTGGTTGGTTGTTCTAAGAAACAAAATATACCACTGGAATTATAGACTGGACGCACACACTGGTACTGTGTAGAATGAGGGCCTCTGTGAAAGCAATTTTCCCCATGATCATATTATATGGGTCTCCAGCACTAGTAATATAAGGGACATATACAAACCATTATCTCTTTTATTATGGCTTCAAGAAACACATCTTGGGTGTTCTTGTTCCTTAAATTGTTTAGAAATCAGTTACCCTTACTTGGTTTGAAAATGAGGAGCTTCCTTACTCAGAGCTACCCTGTTTTCTTTTGTGCTACTTATACTGCCACTGCCAGCATTTGACACACATTCTTTACACTTCCTGCATCCTACACTGAACTCGTATCTGTCAACAAATTATGGAGATTATAGCAATAAGTTGGCATTCTAATCACTACGAGACAGTAAGCCAAAGATTTCAAACATTTTCATGGTGTGTACATATACCAAGACTGATTTTATATATATTTCCCTTGCAGCAACAGAAACTTGTTCATACAAATACATGGGGTGAAACCCTGGCTCTGCTGAAGTCAATGGGAGTTTTGCTGTTGACTTCAATGGAGCCAGGAATTCACCCATGAATTTTCTGTTTCCAGTAGTGGTGGGGTCCTCTTAGCAAAGTCCATCATATCATACAGTTTTACAGTAGGTTGTACAGCAGTACTGGCTATCTCTGGGAAAGCTTGAGATTTATGGGTGGCAATTATAGCCTTTATGACAGCAAAAGTGTCAGGTAGCTACCTTCCCACTCACTTTAAACAAATATTACTGGTCCAGAACATACACTTTAATCCACTCCCTCCATTCTCCTGGGGAATCCTTTACTAAAACAATTTGTTTGACAGTAAAGACCTCCAAAGGACCGTCATTAATTTGATTTGCATCATCCTCCCTGCCTGTCCTCAGTTTCACTGGTGAATTGTGACCTTTGGAAATAAGGCTTTAGTTTACAGGCCCGTTTACAAACAGACAAACGGATCACAAGTCATCTAAAAATTTCAGAGACAGAAGAGTGGATCTATCTGGATGGATGTGCTCCTTTGGAGAAAGCACTTGATAAATAACAAGGAAGCCAGTTTATACTGAAACTGCTATAAGCAAGAGTGAGTGGCAGTTAGAGATGAGCAAATGCTTAAAACAACAACAAAAATAATAAGAATAATAAAAACAAAATTCATTTGAATAAAAAATAAAGTAAATTTGCTTTGACAGCTTTTGTGACCTTCATCTATCTGCTTGCTGCAAACATTCACAGGAGAGGTTTGTTTACAAGAGTGCTTTTGGAATGAGTATCCAAACCATGATGAAAATAGGATTTATTCTGGAAGTGTTGCAGATATTCACAAGATCTTTGTGCAAATAGTCACAACTTTAGTGATTTTTTCAAGCCCCTCATCCTTTTTATAAATATTTCAGTCATCCAGTCAAGGAGCAGAAACAATACCCAGTTTCTTAGGTAACCAATCACATAGCATAAATAGTAGAACTATAAATAACAGACTCGAGGCAACCATCTCAGTGAATGGTTTGCAAGTGATGGAAAGGCACAAAATTGTTTGCCTAACACATTTGTCAGATAATTTCAAACAAAGATCAGATTTGTAAAAACTGAAACACGTTGGCAGATAACGTTAACAGAAATAAATTTACTAAAAATGTTCATTGCAACCTATTCAACTAGTTCCAATGGTAATGGTCTAAAATTTCTTTCACTGCTCTGTTAATGCCACCTGCTGGTAAACTGATGAAAGATCTAGTTTTGTATGTTTAATTCCTTGCAAGCTTTGCATAAGCTTTGGAATAGCACATTGTAACCAGGGATCTACAGTCAATTTATAGGTACCAGTAAAGTGAACATGTTATCTGTTTGGGAAATGTGTGGTATCCTTTAGAAATGTTGATTCAAAATGAAATCGTTGCTTTAATTGTCCCAAGCAGAAAAAGATCAAAAGGTTTTGTTGACATTGGTATTTACCCACAGAAAATTTCTGTTCTGATGAAACTACCATTTTTTGTTGTGCAAAAAAATGTTCAACCAGCAGTAAGATTAGTTATTAAACTCACATGAACACCCACCCATCCACCCACCTTTCAATGTGCATTGGACCAAGCAGCTCTAATTTTTGCAGGCAAAAACCTCATACACAGCAAGTACTATGTACTATGTAGACAAAGAGAGATGCCAACCTCAGCACAGATCCGAGCATGGATATGACATAACACTTCAATTCAACGTTGGGCATTTAAGTCTGCCTAGGCCTGTCAACAATCTCTTTTCAGAGTAAACTCAGGACTAAGGTAACCTGAGATGGCTTCTAGCTATGAAGGAACCTACAAAGAGACACTGAAAGGTATGTACAGATCCTTCCTTCATGTTCAGCTTCAGCTTCCATTTGAGGCTAGAGATCCAGCCATTCAGCATTGTAATTCTGACTCTTTAGCATTCCCCTTGTTTGCTGGATCCCCCCACATGTGCCCTTCTCAGATGCTTCCCAGACTCCACCGATTGCTACCTCTCCTTTCCTTGTCTGCCATCATCTCTTACAACACTTCCCTGGCTCTTCTTGATGCCTCGTTATCCCTCCCAACTCTCTCTTATAGATTCAGAAATTGCAAGATCAGAAGGGAACCGTTGTGATAATCTAGTCTGACTTCCAGTCTAATACAGGCCAGAGAATGAATCATGCTCAGCTTCATCCTCTCCCCCCACCCTGAAGTTTATTCAGAGATTTCTGAAAGACTATGGGTTTGGGCCTACAAGAAAGCGATTTCAGAGAAAGTAAGGCCATGTCTACACTTACAAGCTTACAGTAGCGATACAGCTGTGCCACTGTAAGAGCGTTCGTGTAACCACGTTATGCTGATGGGAGAGAGCTTTCCCATCGACATAATAAAACCAGCTCAAAGAGCTGTGGTAGCTATGTTGGCGGGAGAGCGTCTCCCACCAACACAGAGCTGTGCACATGAGCCCTTATGCTGGCAAAACTTATATTGCTATGGGGGTGGGGGGGGGGGTTTCACACCCTTGCATGACAAAAGTTTTGCTGACATAAAGTGCTAATGTAGACATGACCTAAGACTATCACACTGGCTAGCGCTAGAGGTAAATTAAGGTACTTTGAGACGTAGAACTTTAATTACCAATGATTACTACTCTGTAGGAGAACTTTGTCTATATGGGGATTATTGAGTCCAAACAGTGAAATAACTAATTATTGATTTCAGTGTATCTGCAATTTTCAGAGGCAGGTTGACATTGTAAATGTGAATTTGTTCTCAGTTGACTATTTATTGATTGAGAGTGTTACATCTACTTGCATGGTCAGTGTGAAGGGTGGGACTTCCCTTCCCTTCAAAAACTTGTCATTTTAGAGTGACACTCAAGAACAGTTTGATATGATGGTCTGTCAAGGAAAAAGATTTACAGCCATTCTATGCTCAGCATAATTCAGCAAAAAATATTCAGAAGAACAGCCTCTGCTTAATCATCATCTATTTAAAATAGAAAATTTTAATGAATTTTAAAAATATAATTTACTTAGCACTATCTACAGTTGTTTCCTTTTTAGGTTTTGCTTTGCTTGGAGTCAGGACAATTAAAATAGAAGAGTTAGGTTTTTTTTAGTTTGTTTCTCAATCATTTCACTTTCTGGATGCCAGGCACTAGCATTGTGTGGTAATGTTTGGGTTGCAAATGTGTAGAGAAAAATTTGAATTCAACCACACACACACACCCCCACACACCCACCCACCTTTGTTTCCCTTCTCTTCAACCCCCAATTGCACTGGAATTTAAAAATATGGAAACATTGCTCTCAGTCTTGGATTTTGTAAAATTTGCAACTGGAGACTGAAAAGACAGTTTCTTTTTAAATGGTAATTCTGAAACGTCCTCAAAAATAACACTTCAGAAAAACATAAAAGTTACAGCTGGTATAACATTGTGACATATGAACTTATGAAGTATCTTTGCTTAAACCAAGAAGAAAATGCCAGATAGCCAAGAGTGCTCGCTGGCTCTGCAAAGCTCCTTGTAAAAAAAAAAAAAAAAATAAAATAATAATAATCTATATTTCTGGTGAAATGTCATTTCCAGACTCCCGTATGTGAAAGGAAGTAGCTCCCCATCAAACAAGCACCACGGAGAGCTCACAAGAAGAATTTTCATTACTAGAAGGGTTTGTCTCAAGACTTTACTTTCTGACTAATACTGTTTAAAAACCACAGCACCTCACAAATAATAGGCCAAACTTACTGACCCTCCGAGCCACATGCAATAATCTTCAGAAGTTTGAGAGCCGCAAGACACACACCATGGGATGGCGCCTACGGGTGCAGGGCTTCTGCCCCAAGAGCCCCACCTCCACCCCCGTGAAGCTAAAGCCCTCCTCCATGCAGGACATAAGCCCCTAGTCCTGCTCCCCGCCCAGTCTGGTAGGCAGAGAATAAGGGTACATAGGGGGCTCTGTGACCCACACTTTAACTGTAAAAGAACTGCATGTGGGCCTGTGTCTGACATAGAACTCTCATCGCTATATATTTTCTTTTAGTCATCATCTAGGAGAAATGGTGACGTTTCTAGGCAAATTCTTTAAGGGCAACATTCACTTCTGTGTAGAAGGTCAGCACAAAGGCTTATGCCCCTATTTAAATCTCACTAAATGCCTTGTTTTGACAGCTTAAGTGGCACGTAGGCTTTTGTGCTGGTTCTCTGCTCAGGGGTAAACTGACTAACTGCTTAGACAGGAGTGACTAGTAAAAACGTGATTTGCTATTGCTAAAGACAGCCTTGTTCGTACAATGAAATTCTTGAGTCATTTCACCATTGCATTTATTTCTGGTTTTGATCACTCCTTACAAATCCTCAATGCACACATGTTTTCATTACAAAATAAACAGGAATCAACTGACTGTGAAACTGTTTGGAAAACAATGGGATAGTTCTGTCACTCTTTCCCCCTGCACTTAGAGTTCGAATCCATTTTTTACGCTGTTCTTTCTTGTACATTCAACCGTGGACTCATAAGTGTTTGTTAACCCATTCTAGGCCACTTCTTAGCTCCGTGTTTGTGTTTTATCTTTTTATTTGGATATGGATGCTCTACTGTTTAACTATCTCAAAACTATGCTAATTAAAAAAACCTAATTACAGTTTACAGGAATCGCACCCTTGGATGAGTACAATATGGACACAATATCAGCATCTTCAGATCCCTCACAGTCAGAGCCAAACTTTGCATTATCTGGCAGGCTTGCAATCTCATTTTTGTGTTATCCCCCCCCCCCCCCCTTCACTCTAACAGATTTCTCTCAACCAATCTCACACCACTGTACAGTTGGCAGTTCTAAGGATTTGGGGAGTTCAGGACATTGAAAGAGAAATCTTGGGATACACCTTTCAAATTAATAGACTCATTTTACATAAGAAGCATGTTATTTCGTCAGGTTGCTCTGAGCTTCCAGCAGCAGAAGTGGTGCCCAGCTTTTTGTTCTTTCCAGCCTATTGATTTCTTTACTCTCATTTTATTTGTTTATTTATATCTTCTAGGCTCCTCACAAGTGAAAGGACCAGAAATTCATGTCCAGAGACTCTGCTGACTTGTTGAAAATGCACTTAAAGTTGCTTGCAATATTGTTTCAGAGTAACGGCCGTGTTAGTCTGTATTCGCAAAAAGAAAAGGAGTACTTGTGGCACCTTAGAGACTAACCAATTTATTTGAGCATAAGCTTTCATGAGCTACAGCTCACTTCATCAGATTGTATGCATCCGATGAAGTGAGCTGTAGCTCATGAAAGCTTATGCTCAAATAAATTGGTTAGTCTCTAAGGTGCCACAAGTACTCCTTTTCTTTTTGCAATATCATGTTGCCTCAACCTTTCCCAACTCCTGTGGACACAGGTTTTGGCCAAAGTGGTCGGTTTTCTGGTCCTTCCTTCCTCTACATGGAGAGGTGGATACAGCTCTTCATGTGGGGTCTGCCATATAAAGGTCTTTGTACGAGTCAGAGTTCATGTTTTCCTGCAAGAATCAGCTTTTTCCAAATACACGAACACCACTAATTACCCTTTCTTCAGTTCTGAATATCAAAGAAATTAGCTATATTTTAGCTGACTGTGAATGTAATGTTAGGAGTAGGATAAGGCTTCAGAATAAACCAGTCAGCATCTTGTTCAGGAGAATCCATCATTCCCCAAAGCTTAACACTAACAATTATTTGTTTATAGTGACGAGAGAATGAGTTTGATTAAAATCTCCAACACACTTGAGGTTTATGGGTTTCCAGCAGGAGTCAGAGGATAGGACAATTTGAAAGGCTCAAGTTCTAAGGCTCAAGTTCTTTTGCTGATGCCTCTTTTCTGAATCACTCCCAAGCACTGCTGTTCAAAAAAAAAAAAAAAAAATTATTGTGTCATCATCATGCATCTTACTCACCCTCAGCACCATGGAAAAGCAGGGCCTGCCTCAGAGGGGATGGCAAAGAAGAACATCAGGAAGATGTGATGGCGATTTGTGAAGGGAAGACACCAGGGTGCTGTTGGCAGAGAAAAGCAAGCCACTGGGCACAGAAGAGACCCTAGAAGGCTTTGGAGCCCTGAAATAGATAGAAGGGAGCAGCAGAAGGATCATGGGAAGAACATGAACCACAATAGGGCTGGAGATTGAAGTGTAGAGAAAGAGCCTGTGAACTTTGGTGCACAGAGAAAAAGGAGCCTAGGGTGCGAACTCCTGGTCGCTAATCCTTGGGTCTTGCCAAGCTCCACCCAGAACAGGACCAGGGTTGAGGAAGAAGGGCAGTCTGAGGCTAAATCCTGTGCCCATCTGGGGGCCAGGTTGACCATATGCATAATTAAGAGCAGCTTGGGGGGGTGGGGGTTACTCTGAATTATGCCATCTGGGGATTGCCAGGGAGAAGTATCACTCCAGCTAGCCCTGGTCATCCTAGGAATTGGAGGATCCTCATCTCCACAAATAATGCAGCTTTAACACAGAAGAATCATGCAGAAATCAGGAATTTTGCCTGCTTATCCTGCCTGTCAATGGCTGAGCCCCACTTCATGTCAAATTATAGTTCTCTTGAACAGGTTTCAGAGTAGCAGCCATGTTAGTCTGTATCCACGAAAAGAAAAGAAGTTTATTTGAGCATAAGTTTTCGTGAGCTACAGCTCACTTCATCAGATGCATGCAGTGGAAAATACAGTGGAGAGATTTATATACAGAGAACATGAAACAATGGGTGTTACCATACACACTGTAACAAGAGTGATCAGGTAAGGTGAGCTATTACCAGCAGGAGAGCGGGGAGGGGGGGAACCTTTTGTAGTGATAATCAAGGTGGGCCATTTCCAGCAGTTGACAACATGTGAGGAACAGTGTGTGTGTGTGGGGGGGGGGGAATAAACAAGGGGAAATAGTTTTACTTTGTGTAATGACACATCCACTCCCAGTCTTTATTCAAGCCTAAGTTAATTGTATCCAGTTTGCAAATTAATTCCAACTCAGCAGTCTCTCTTTGGAGTCTGTTTTTGAAGTTTTTTTGTTGAAGAATTGCCACTTTCAGGTCTGTAATTGAGTGACCAAAGAGATTGAAGTGTTCTCCGACTGGTTTTTGAATGTTATAATTCTTTATAATAAATCTCCCCACTGTATTTTCCACTGCATGCATCCAATGAAGTGAGCTGTAGCTCACAAAAGCTAATGCTCAGATAAACTTGTTAGTCTCTAAGGTGCCACTAGTCCTTTTCTTTTTGCAGTTCTCTTGAAGAAAGCTCCCCAAACAAGTGATGCCATACACAGGGACTTCCTAGAAACATGCATATCTGGGTAGATTGGCCATTGGGATGGCATACTCAGAGACTCAGATCATCACTCACCCAACATAGGAAGCCCCTGCAGTACTAAATATAGGGCAGGTTATAGACGGAGAATCAGCTTTCATCACAAATCTCCTGCTTTGTTATGGTTTGAAAAAAGCCCCACACCTCCAAAGGTAGATCTCTGTTTGGGAGTTCAATATGGAATTATTTGCCTTTGATTTATGAATTCTGGGCTTTAGCAAAACAATTTTAGTGTGATTTTATTGTAATACATAAGATTGCTGGAAAGGGAACAATAACCCAGCTAATCAAAAAAAATGCAAACTGCCAAGAAAGCAAAAAACCCACGTGCCTAAAATCCTCCTGATTTAGGGGTTCCATTAAGAAGAGACTGCAGTGTGCATAGTGGATGTACTACACCATTTTATGAGCGGGTATTTTTTCCCAAATGTGTCATTTTCAGTATTGCCAAGAAACAGATCAGCTGTAGCTAAGAGATTAGTAAATCTCATTACTGCATTTCCCTTGTTTCAGGCTATGACAGGTAGGGTATATGTTCGAGTCATCTGTTGCACCATTCCTCATTTATATCCAGGAGTGGGAGCATATTTCTCATTCACATTCTAAAAGTCACCAGTGTATGAGTTCAAGCAAGTAAGTGTAATTATCCACTTTGCACTGGGTAATTATCCACTTTGCACTGGGTAATTATCAGTGTTTCCAGTTATATATAGGAAACAATACAGGATCTTTCAATTACGTGTGACAATCCCTGTGCATAAACATAAAAACATACCCCTCATTAAAGATTCTTCTAGAATAAGATTTCTGCCTTGCCTTGTGCTGCTGTGATCGGGGGAATGAGGATGTAGGGAGTGCAGGAACAAAGACAAGGCTGGGAGCCCTAAACACACTGCTGGTCTTCCACAGTCCCACATTCCAATTTCCTACACATATGTTGCCATCCAGCAACCTCTGCTGGGAGAGTTCACGCCACTCCTTTCTGGAGAAGCAGTAAGGAGCTTTACCTAATACAATTCTGCATTGCAGTATACCTCAGCAACCAGCTGCAACCTCTCTGCCTCTCCCCTACTACTTACCCTTCTCACATCATGTATGAGAGCAATGAAAATTTCAGTTCCATGCTAGGTTACTAGGTGGCAGATAATTAACACACCTGAACCTGGGGGAGCAGCAATTGAAGCAAATGTGTAATAGCTTCACAGCCATGAAGATCAGTTTGAACTGTCTACTGATGACATTTCCTGTTTCTAGCTTTGATTTACTCTAACAATTTAGATCTTCTAATGCTCCCTTTCCTGACCATTGAGACACCATTTCAGCAAGCACCAACTCTGACAATGTCTGAGTGACGTCAACTCCAGCTTCTGAATAGAACATTACACCTCCAGGCAAGGGAACCCATGTAACCAAAAGGGAGTTAGATCTTTAAGTAACATGTCCAAGGAAGTGGTGTTTCTAGAAACAGCAATTGTTACTTTAATGTGTAAAGGATGTGCCTAACCTTGTATTAGCGAGTGTGTTTATTACTCTACTGAGCAACATGAACTAGGTTTTGGACAGGCAAACCTGAGAACAAAGAGCCTGAGTTTTTCCACTTATGCCTGTGAAAATCGGAAGTAGCTACACCATCAATTGAGTTGCACCATTGTAAAAGCTGGAGGAGGATCAGGACCAAGATCTCTGCACCAAAGATCTTACGAGCTACTTAACTGAAGCTTTAGCTTCATGGGCCAGATCCTCAATGGAGCTATGTCAGTTCACACCAGATCTCTTTTTCTTCACAGCTACTTCAATGAGTTGCTGATCAGAGCTTCTAGGAACATGAAATATCTGGTAACTGTGGGGGAACAGGCCTCTCTCCTCATGAAAGTCTAGGCCTCTAGTCAACCCTCCTCATGACAATACAGTTCCGCAGATCTATAGCCAATGTGCTTTCTGAAACAAATTCTTCACCAGCAGGGCCCTTAATTGGGCTATTTGGCTAACCAAATATGTGTCAGAGAGGACCCAAGCTAAGCCACTTGGCTAAACAAATTGACTGTTCAGAGGTGAAAAAGCAAGCAACTATGTCAGTGAATTATCAACACGAAATCAGCACCCAAAAAAATCTCCCCCAAGCCACTCACCCAGCTAAAGCAGCAAGTTAGTTTCCCCAGCCCAGTGGGCCCTGAAATGATAGTGAGTTTATAATGTAGAAATGGAGCGGTTACTATAACGACTTACGATGAGAACGGCTTTCAAGAGGACAGAGAAGTGAAAAGAACTGTGGGATTTATTACATGTCAGAGCACTGAGCACAGAGCAAGCTGCAGCACTGAAGTCAGCATGAGTGTAGTGACTCCGTAGGTTACTTGATCAGAACAAGACCCTATACTTTCAAATAAGCAATTCTGTTTTCATTCTCTCTCTAGTTAGTCTCCAGAGCCAAGGACTTCAGCGGCACTATACCTGGAATGAGCCCACTCCCATGTACTTACGGCTGTTTTTTGTCTCAGTGAAGCAGCACAAGACGACAGTGGCTGGTCCAAGGCACTGCAGTAGGAAGGAAGAGCAAAGCAAATGGGCTGTGATTGGGGGCGGTGGAATGAAGAGGTTTCCATAGCAACAGGGAGAGCGCTTTCCTGGTTTAGGTGAGCAAGTTAAATTTTCATTACACTTTGCTCAAAACAGTGGCTAAATTCTCTCCTAGACTCTGTGCAACCCCAACGACTGGGTGGGGTGGGAGTCAGAGCATCATTTGGCCTTAGGGAAACAGGCTAGAGTGGAAGGCAAAATATTTCCCCCCAGAGGGCAGCTGGGTAAATTATGGAGGTATTCAAACCAGTGTGTAGAAAGGTCAGCAACAGCATTAGCATAAATTCATGCTACTGAAATCTAGTCTGGCTCCATACAACCATCAGGGTTCGCAAGAAGCCATATAAAAATCTTTGGGAATCCTTAAGCAGATGCCCATTCTTGAAAGCATGTGTGTGTTTAGTATACCTAGGTAGAAAGTTATTTGCATTATATATGTTACACGTGTGGACCACAGGGTCCAGTTACCCATATATAGGTCAATATCTGACCTCCAATACTGTCAAAAAAGCAAGGATCATGATGCAAGCTATAAAAGGACCATTTATTCAATATTTAAAGTGAGGAAAAAGCCAGGATTGTAAATAGTTGAGGACATCTATGAATGATCCTTGCATGCACAAACCTTGCCCTTTTTCTTAGTATAGGCTTTCATAAATCCAATACATTAAGCGAAAAAATGCTACTTATCTAGCATTCACACACAAGTTATGCCAGTTTTTGGTCCACGCAGGCTGTACAATAGTGACTGCAATTCATTCCCCTCTGCGTTAGAGAGAGAAAACAGGATAATTACATTTCAGTTACTCACATGGGTTATCACTTATAGTTTCTGTTATTTCTTAAGGAAACAACTCCTTGTGGTTACCAAGCACCAATGTGAGATGGAGGGCAAAAGTCACAGGACCTAGTGCAGGGGCTGATTAGATAACATGTGTCACTGCTGTCCATAATGTAATCTATAATGGAGCCCCAGTTTTCATTTTAATGTAGAAGGTAACAGCAAGGAAAACGGCAGTGCTTTTATGAGTTAGGATAAAAACCTCACTTGGAGGATGGAGCTGTTGTACATGTGTGTGTTTAAATTTAAAGAGGCTGTTAGTATAAAGAATGAACCGCATGAACTCCACAAGTTGGCAGAAGATTTACTGAGAGACAACACTGCCAGTTTAGAGAAATTGCCTCCTGGGGCATGCAGGCTACAGCAGTTATAATTTCCGAAGAGTCTGTGGATGTGATATTACCTTGATATACAAGGGAAATGTTATTTTTGATCAAAGGAATAAAATGCAAGAAGTTATGTTTGAGTGTCTAAGCGCTTTGATGGAGAACGCCACTGGTATTTAATACAAATAAGTTTCGGGAAAAAACACTCATAGCTCTAATATTAAAGGACTGATGCTAAACAGCAGGAAAACCCACCATTAGAGGAGCCACATTAGCCATTCAGGAAAGATGGACATGGCAGATAACATGGCACTGTTTATTGGAGCAGTCAATATATCTTAAGCTTATGGGTCAGAAAGGCCTTTGTTTAGGTTTTGGTAGTTTTTATAACATCACCACACAGCCCTCAGTAGGTAGGAGTGGGAGGTGATTAGAAAGATACTAGAACCACCCAATCCTTGAACCAAGTATAAAATGTTTGGATAGAGATTTGGGCAAATATCGCAAGTGTGCTCTTGTTCTACTAGACTCCTCAGACATTCCTGCTATGCTACAAAGCCCATTGTGGAGTCTCTACAGATCTGTGTGGCAATCTCTATCAAGCCAAGTGCCATGTTAACAGGAATGCTTCTGTGAGTACCAGATTTTATCAGATGCACAGCATATTCTGGGGCACCTCGCATCCAGCACTAGAAATAGAGAAAGGAAAAAACTAGCCAGATTAGAAAGTAAATAAGCAGTAAAAAAGAAAGTGGAGATCAGGGAGAGGCTTAGAGAAGGAAAAAGGTTCACAGAGAGATGGACAAGAGATATCACTGAATCAAGGCTGGGGAGATCAGTCAAACCTGATTGTTGCGGGGCAAAAGAGGGAATCATGCTGAAGGAACTGGAGGCAAGATTAAGGAGAAGCTTCAGCTTAAGAAAGGAACAATTGTCTTGTTAAAGGCACTCGCCTCAGTTCCCAACAGTAAAATGCACATAACTTTTCCTTTCTCCCAATCTCTGTCTGTCTTGGCTAGATTGTAAGCTCTTCTGGGTAGGGACTCTCTTACGATATGTTTGTAGTGCCTAGCGCAATGGGGCTGTAATCTTGATTGAGGGCTAGAAGTGATGAAAGTAGAGAAACTGAGGATGAAAAAGGGACTCCTCAACCAAAGCAACCCAAGCCTTGGAGAAAAGCTGGGGTTCAGTTAAGGGAAGGGTTGATGGTTCAGGGCTCTTATTGTGTCCTAAAATTACTTCGTTGTTCAGAGCTTTGGTTATCAGCTAATTTTTTAACATTTGTCTGTAACACCAAAACTCAAATGCTCTGAGTCATCTCTCAGTGTCCTTTTTAAGAGTCCAGATCTCACAATCTAGTGCAGATGTGCAGTTTTAACTTTTGACAACACAGACGTTTTTGTCCATTTTGAAATACATTTTTTGCAAGATATATCCTTCCCTTGATTTCGGTGTCATATCTTCCAGCTGATGTTATTAGGACTCCCTAAGCAGGGAAAACTATTCACTTGTTCCACCACTTGACCATTGAGGTATAAGTGTTGCCTTCTTTGTGAATTACTGTGTTCACTTATTATCATAATTTGTGCCTCCCTAATGTTGATAGTCATTTAGTATTTTTGTTGGCCTTGTTCATAGCAGTAAGTATGTCAGGAGCTCTTCCCTAGTTGAAGTAATGCAAACTAGGTCATCGGCATATCTTATGCTGTTCATGCATATGCTACTGAGTGTACACCATGGTTGGTGTCTTCTAAACTTTCCTTCATTCTACCTTCTATATATATATGTTGAATAGTTGTGGAGATGTGTACACCAAGGTGCATCCTCTTTCTTGATGCTGCAATACTCAGATATTTCATAATTTATTCTGTCTTCAGTACAAGCTTTTTATTAATTGTAGATCTTGAGAGTGAATATGACATTCTTCAAGAATATGTATCATCTTGTCATGTTGGATTTTATTTCTCACATGGCTTCTCAAAAACCACAAAGCACATATAAATTTCCCTTTGCATGTACGCAAGATCCTCAAGGTGAAAATTGCCTTCCCTGTGCCTTCCCTTGAGAGGAAACTAACTTGTCTTCTGCTAATTCTTGGCTCAAGATATTGATGTATACATGTGCTGACGATTTCCAACGAAATAATGTGTGTGTAGCTTAATCAGACTTATAGGTGTATGTTGTTCACATTCTTTAGCATTATTAACCTTTGCTAGAGCAATGAAGACTGAGCTCTTGAAGTCCTCTGGAAGTTCTATATCTGATTCAAAAACTTACCTACTAAAACTTTTCCATCTTCTTTTAGGGATGGTAGCATTTCAACCAGAATACTATCCTCTTCAAATGCTTTTCCTCACTTTTTAGTGCTCTTTCTAGTTCCCACACTGCGATATGTGGTGCTTTTTCTTGACTTCTTTCAATGTCTAGATCTTCCAGTTTTTCAGGATCGTCAAAAAGTTCCTTCACATATTCTGTCTCTCTTTCCAGGATATTATTGGTTTTGTAGCATGCTCTGCCATCTTTAGCTTTCAATGCAGCAAATTCCTTTTTTTTTTTTTTTTGACTTTGTCTCATGTTTCATTTTACAATGCAATGAATCTCTTTGTGGTTGTGTCTGATTTCATATTCTTTTATTTCCTCACATCTTTGTTCTAGTCATTTTTCTTCTGCCTCTTTGCATGCCTTTTGAATTTTTGTACGTAACTTTCAGTATTCCTTATTTCTATCTTTGCATTCTCTTCTTGCATTTATTAGGTTTACAGTTTTGTCAGTCATCCATGGTTGCTTAGCATCACATCCTCTCTTAGTCCAGTGTAGTGGCTGTAGGTACTATTGTCTTAAATTTTTTCCAGTTTTCCTCTACAGTGTCATTGTTGTATTTGTGGGAGACATCAACACTTTGGTTGACTTTGGGATGTATTCCATGCATTTTTTTCTTGTTGTTTCACTCTGTCCACAACAATCTCTAGTTTTGCATCTTTTATGTAGTTTAGGTAGTTTGTCTCAGCTTCACAGCAAGCAGATTTTGATGACTATTGAAGTTTGCTGATGGGAATGTTCTAGCATCTAAAAGTGCATTACATTTTAATATAAAAAAGATTTTTGTAATCTATTTGATTCCTTATAGAGAGCCCCAGTTTGTCCTCACAGCTTCACTATGTATATAATTTTCTTGAGTGAGAAGGATGAATTCAGAAAAGACTACAATTACTGGAGACCTTGAGTAAAAGAAGATCACCTTTCTGCAGCAACATTGCTCACCAATCGCAGAGCAACTAATTCCAGTACTCATACTATCAAGCAAGGTCGCAGACAAATCAGAAAGAGGAAGAAAAAGAGCCAGCTACATTGGAAACATTGCCAAATGGCTTGGTATCGAAAGGAGAGTCAATGCTTTAGAACTCTGCCACGACAGCAAAAAATGGAAGGCGGTGTTTGACAACCTCCATATTGGAGACATCACTTGAAGAGTGAGCGATTGTGTCCTAAATATCTCATATCTCCCTCATTTGAGGTAAATGACCCACCACTACATAGCTACAAAGTCCTCATCACAGTCTTATTTACTACTTCAGCCTCATATTTCAAAAAAGATGGCCAGAGGAGTTTCCTTTATGCTGCTGTTTCTGCTTATGGGAGACAAACTAACCAGAGAAGAATCACCCTTGAGACAGAGTGAAGTTTACAAATTATGCTAAGCATACCACACAAACTGAAGATTAGTGACCTTGTGGAGGGGAGCAATCAATGTTAGAAGAGGATTTAGAAATAAAGGGTACTGAGCAATTTCTTTAAACCATGCAGATTAATTGAAAAGTACTTGACACACTGCAGCAGGCTGCATATTGGCAGGTTAACACATTAATAACAGACCCCTTGCTAAGCAAACAGATAAAGGAAAACAGAGTGGTGTGGGATCCAGGGGCACATTAAAGCCTAGGCTGGCAAATTTGCAGGGGCAGCAAATTTATAATAGCAGCCAGAGGCTGCTTCCCCCGGCACCAGTTCAGGCCCTCCGCCCCCGGCCCCGCCCCAACTCTACCACTTCCCCGCCCCCATTCCCCATCCCCTCCCTGCCCCTATTAGTCCCGTTCCCCAAATCCCTGCCCCAGTCCCACCTCCTCTCCTGAGCATGCCGCGTTCCCCCTTCTTTCCCCCTCCTTCACGAAGCTGTTTCACGCACAAGCACTGGCAGGGAGCAGGGAGCAGCAGGACCCTTTGGAGGTGGTGGAATCTCCTTCCTTAGAAGTTTTTAAGGTCAGGCTTGACAAAGCCCTGGTTGGGATGATTTAGTTGGGGATTGGTCCTGCTTTGAGCAGGAGGTTGGACTAGATGACCTCCTGAGGTCCCTTCCAACCCTGATATTCTAGGATTCTATGACGCGGCGGCGTGCTCAGGGGAGGAGGCAGAGGCGGAGTCGGAGCGGAGGTGAACTGCGGTGGGGGGGGCCGGGAGCTGCTGGGGGCAGCAATTATTTCAGGGCCTAGGGGTGGCAAAATCATTAATCCGCCACTGGTGGGATCAGAGATAATGCTGTCTGTAAGCAATGCCCCTTGAATCTTTGTGGTGTAAAGCAAATCACTTCACATCCTTGCCTCAGTTTCTTCACCTGTGAAATCAGGATGCTGATTCTTACACAACTGTCTTGTTGGGAGTATTAGTGAGTTAATGCTTGTTAAGTGATGCTCTGTTCTACGCTGGAGAGCTGGTCTGACAAACAAATGACCCTAGCTTTTGGGGAGTGCAGAGGTCACCTTCATACCCTCACTCCTGCCCTGTGCTGTTTGCTCCTTGGCGACAGCTGAGGATCTCTCTCTCATGCTCTCAGAACTAAGCTTATAGAACAGCTTCATCAGACCTTTGCAGGAGCGAGAGAACAGAAATTAATGCTTAACCTATTATTTCCCTGTAGGTTGTCTCTGGTGTAGCCCACATGTTAGGGGAAACACCAAGTGTCAGCTTCAGTTAAGGTATTTGGGAAGATATGGCCTGATGCTTCAAGAGAGGATGTTATCCCATCCTCTGATTTGCAGTGAGTAAAAATACTGTGGGACAGTTTTGTCCCAGTCATTTGATAAGAAGACAGCTATGCAGAATCTTCTGCCTTAGACACTCCTCCGGGAACCTGAGGGGACATGAGTGAAATAGCCGTACACAAATATAGACCACCACCAATAGCTTTGTATCTCATTTACAACCCAGATAGCTCTTTTCTGACAATAAACACACACCCAGGAGACCATACATGATACAGATTAAGCTGTAACAAACAAATAACCCCTTTATTCCCCAAATTATGACATTCCTAGACAGAGGACTCTGGTTTTCCCTGCTGTGTCACCTCAGATGTTAATCCTACAATTTAATAAATAATTAATGCTTGGGAAGAATCACTTTTTATTTATAAATGGGTCTCAACAGGTCCTATGCGCTCATTAAGAGCATTTTTATATTCACAGTGGGATGGGGACCTCCAACTGGCAGGTTAATACACCATCAGACCTTTCTAAATCAAGATTTCACTTTCCCTTATTGAAATCTCATTCCCTCAGGGGATTTTCCGTTACCAGCCTGTTAACAGTGGTCTGAATCAAAATAATGTGTTATCTACAGCCAGATGGGCTGGCAGGAGGATTTCTATTAACATGCCTAGCAGCTTCTGTGGGGAAAGGATTTCAATTCCATGTGATAGCTATGGGAGAGAGATTCACAGTACTGGCTGGGCCACGCATTTATAGGTAGGATGTTGGTCAAGTAATGATGAGGTCATGTAAAAAATAGATCTATGCATTTCCATATTATGCCCAACAAATCAATGCTTCTACTGACCTCCTCCGGGCCAGACTGCTCTGGTACAACGTGTGTGCAAGGCTGGGAGAGGGGTCATGGATTCACCCACACCTTGCACCTCGGGGCACAAATTCAGCACAATTACAGTGCTGGTCTTCCCTGGACCACAAGGGATGGTCCCTCGATGCTTCCCTTTGAGTGCAAGATGCCCCAAATTGAGCAGGGGCAAGGAAAGACCATGGTTAGCATTAACTCCCACTGGAATTTTCCTGCATCTTAGAGAACAATGCTGCATAGAGCTAATGCCTCCCCAGCCATGACTCCAAATCCTCAGCCTCGGTTAGATGCTATTTGGATGAGGGGCTTCTTCAAGTTTGGGGGATGGGGTATTGCTGCTACTTTGGGCTGCCTCCTTGCATTCACCTGATAGATTTAGGATAACTGGAACAGATTGATACCCCTATTATCCCTGCTGTACAAAGGGGGAGGGAGGAAGATAGGACCCCTACAGCATACTGCCAATAAGCATGAGCCCAGCAGGTGGCTGTATGCAGTGACATCCCTGTAGAGGGAACCGATTCAAATGATGTGTTCCCGAACAAATTCCCTAATCAAACCATTATATAAAGAGACTTCACATCCAAACTATCTTGGGCAAAGGCTTGAACTGATGCTCCATTATTCTTCTCCTGCTGATTAAGTGTCTCTTTGGTTGGAATGGTTAGAGACAGCCTGTCAGGGTTCCTTCCCCACTCTGAACTCAGGGGTATAGATGTGGGGACCCGCATGCAAGACCCCCTAAGCTTATTCTTACCAGCTTAGGTTAAAAACTTTCCCAAGGCACAAATTTCACCTTGTCCTTGAACAGTATACTGCCACCACCAAGTGATTTAGACAGAGAATCAGGGAAAGGACCACTTGGTGTTCCTGTTCCCCCAAAATATCCCCCCAAGCCCTTACACCCCCTTTCCTGGGGAGGCTGGAGAAGAATATCCTAACCAATTGGTTACAAAGTGAACACAGACCCAAATCCCTGGATCTTTAGACACTGAAAAAAAATATCAATCAGTTCTTAAAAGAAGAATTGTATTTAAAAAAAAAGAAAAGGTAAAAATTCCCTCGATAAAATCAGGTTGGAAGATAACTTTACAGGGTAACAAAACATGCACAAAACACAGAGGAACCCCCTCTAGCCTTTGTTTCAAAGTTACAACAAAATAGGGATAAACCTCCCTCCAGCAAAGGGAAAATTCACAAGTTGAGAAGACAAACTAATACGCCTTGCCTGGCTGTAGTTACAATTTCTGTAATATGAGAGACTGGTTCAGAATGGCTTGGAGGACGTGGATTGATGTCTGGTCCCTCTTAGTCCCAAGAGCTAACGAACACAGAAACAAAGAACCCAAAACAAAGCCTCTTCCCCACCCCAGATTTGAAAGTATCTTTTGTCCCCGTTGATTCCTTTGGTCAGGTGCCAACCAGGTTATTTGAGCTTCTCAACCCCTTACAGGTAAGGAGGAATTTTAGGCTACCCTTATGGTTATGACACAGCCCTTTTGCTGCTTTCCAGATCCAGCCAGGCTGCTGCTGTTAAATCACATTTCCAAACAAAATAACTTGGTGGTATTATAGATTTTTCATAACTGTCTTGCTAGCTGTTCCAAATGATGGAATATCAGCTATTAAAAATAAGACATACCTGCAGGGCTTTATCATGAAACTATTACCATTTGTATCTAGTTAATTGGTTATTTACAAAAGCAAAGTTAACACCAAGATATATACTAGGGAGAAACAAAGTGTGGTGAACATAAATAAGGCAGAACAAACCCAGGCCCCAATTTAGGAAAACTGCCCTATTCTGGAAGGTCACTTAAGCATGTGCTTAAAACTAAGCATGTGTTTAAGCCCTATTGAAATCAATGGGATTTAAACAGGCTTAAGTGCTTTGCTGAATCAAGTCCTCAAGTTGCAAAAGAATGCCAAAAATACTACAATAAACAGATTAATTATTTATACCGTATGGGGGAATATGCACATGTATGGTAGCCGCACATCCTGCAATGGACCATACTTTCTAAAGACATGTATCCTTGGCCTAGCAAAAGCAGAGCCAGGGAGAGCTCCCTGGAGAGCAAATGCTTTGCCTTAACAATGCACCAAAAAGCTAGTGATTTTTTAGGTTTCCTGGGTGAGGAATTTCCCCAGTTTTGTGAACTGGGCAAAAGATTGGCCTAGGCCAATGGCATCTGCCAGTCTGCACTAAGTAGGAGGGCAAAACTGTGTGATAGGGTTGAAAATGTTGGCAGAGTTACTTCCAAGGCCCAGGTTCAGGCTGCTGTAACGAATGCTGGCAGACAGGACCAGGATTTGGTGAGCGTAAATGTAACCCACACACAGAGGTGAAAGTGGGCCAGTACGATGTACCGGTAAGAAGTGGCCACTGGTACAGGCCCGTGAACAGCCGACGTTAAAGCACTTTAACATCGCTGCCCCTTTTGTCCCCCCAGGGCTGCCAAGACAGAGGGCAAAAGGAGCAGCTGCCCCGGGGCCCGGCTATTTAAAAGGGCCCGGGGCTCTCAGCTGTTGCTACAACGGCAGCAGCTGGAGCCCCGAGCCCTTTAAATAGCCGCCGGAGCCCCGGGTGGTGCAGGCCAGGCAGCGCTGAAGAAGGCTGACCCCAAGCCCCACATCTTCCACCTGAGGCCCTGCTCCTTCCAGGGGCCCAGAGCTAGGCCCCTGTACTGGTAAGACTTTTAGTTACTTTCAGCCCTGCTCACACACCTTCTGGCTGTAGTGTCCTGTCCCATCTAGTGGCACTGAGACCACTTACAGGGAGATTAATGAGTCTGCTCTACAGCCTTAGCTAACAGCCATGTGCCTTTTAGCTCATGCAGCAGAGGCCCCAGGTTTAATCCCACCCACCAGTGATGACCAGGGTCTGTCAGTGGTACAAGTCAGCAGGTGGGATCGAACCTGGGATCTCTGGAGCTAAATGGCTAAGCCTCTACTGCATGAGCTAAAAGCCATATGGCTGTAGATAAGGCTGTAGAGCAGAATCATTAATCACTCTCTCTAAGTGGTCTTGGTGCCACGAGATGGGACAGAGCACCACACCCAGGAGGTGTGGGGGTTACAGAAAGATGAGCTTTCCACCACCACTGCATTTTCCCTGCTATAATGTGCTGTAGCTAGGGATCTCACCCTCAGTAAGGACAATATGATTTGGTCTAACGGTGATTTGAACTGAAAGGAACATTGAAGCTATGGCTGCAAACCTAGTAACTTGTGTTCTCCAGCCCCAAAAGAAAACCAAAAAACCCTGCACATTTAAATCTTCAGTTTCGTACAATGTATCATGATAGTGTATCAGCAAAATCTGCTTTGCCACGCAATGAATTCAAAAGCCAGACAGACAATCTACACCGGGGAGTCAAGGAGATGAAAGTACAAATTTATATTAGGACTACAGGATCCATTGATCTTGTTCTCCATTAGGAACACGTTCCTGTAGGAAAGCTCATCTAGAGAGCAGCAGCAACATGAATGTCACATTGCTGTAGCTCTTTTTTACACCACTGTAAGTTAATGCGAGGAGCATTAGCTGTGAAAGAGTCAGATGGGGACAGAGTATTTTTCATACAGTGGTTATAAAAATTCACAAACTTGGAAAAATCCTGTAGAAACATGGAACTATACTGCATTTCTTACTACCATTTCCTTCTCTCGGTTACCAGTGCACATTAACTTGGTGCCATAAGGTTACTCACAAGTGCTGGTCTTTTACCAGTTCTTTCTCCACTCCACCCAACAAATATGGAATTGTTTTGGAAAAAAGCAAACACATATAATTAAAAAACAGCGAGAAAAAGGAGTGGGGAGCACTTGGCCAAAGCCGAGTCCATCCAATACTTCTCTTGTCCTTATGACATTGGTATTTTAGGCTATTGACAGGATTTCTCACAATGCTAACAATTGTGTGTATTCCCTTTTGATTTAAACACTCTCAGTTGACTCCCTTTTAATGGTAAATTCAGAATATGCAAGGGAGAAAATAAATCTTCAATACACTGTTTTCCTTATGTAGAAGATCACATTTGTAGGAGAGACAAGCTTGTAAATTACTGACAATTTCCTGTCTTCACTTTTATTTTCCATAGGGAAATACTTTTAAAATGTCCTGTGTTTCAGACAAGGGCAGCAGTTCATTTTTCCAAATGAATATTATGTTACAATGATCAGATGTGATCTGGGAAGGTGGTCTTTAGTTCTGCCATTGATTGCTGTGAAATGATGCTACAGGAGACTTGATTCTTTGGCGGTTAAGAAGAGATTGACTCTGAGTGTTTTTGGAACCATTGAGACTGGATTTTTGCCCCTACTTTTTGTTTAATAATCACAGAACAGAGACCATTTTGTGCAACTTTTTCCAAATCTGGAAATAAAGAGTAAGAAGAACTGAATCAGTTAAACTATAATCACCGTTATTTCTGCTGCTGTCAAACAGGTTCAAAGAAAAGGAAGCTTCAGCTCCAGATAAATCTACTGCTTCGTTAGACCACAATTCCAGAAAGAGGCATTTACTCTGATCTCACTCACTCCAGCTATTCACTAGTGTAACTCCCCTGAGGAGAATATTTTTGCTTTGGGATTTTACTGCTGTAAGAACAGAATCTGGACTAGTCCCCGAGCCCATGTTCCAATCTGACTGCATGACTCTAGAGTACGGTTGCAAACTTAGGCTTTAATTTTACAACTTAATATCTTCAAAAAGCAATTACTCCTCAATAAAGCATTTTGCTGATGTCTTTCATCTCTTAACTTCAGATATCAATTCCGCTTTCATTTGCTGTGATTTCAAAGGCTTCTGGCTTGTCAATGACCTTCAGGAGAATGGCAGGCATTCTGACTAGAGCTCGTTTGGAACATTTTTTGCTCAATAAAATTTTGCCAAAGCCAAAACAGCTTGATGAATATTTCGGGAGGACACAATCTATAGCAGGATGTCTAGGGCATTGCCCTGCGATGTGGGAGACCCAAATGCAAGACTCTGCTTTCAGTGATCCGGCATGAAAAACAATGCTCTGAATCAGTCAAAGTAGGAACTTGAACTGGGCTCTCTCAGGTTAGTGGCCTAACCACCAGGTTAGGCACACACACACACACCCCTCAGGTTTTGTTAACAGGCAGTTTGACTAAACAAAATTGTGCTGAAATGCTCAAAAGGTTTAGGTTTTGTTAAAAAAAAACTTCGAAACAACTTTGAAACCTTGAAAGTTGCCAGGAAACAGAACTGTCGTTCTCCAGGCAGCTCTAATTCTGACACCACATAGTAGGGAAATACACCACATCTCTTTGTTTTCTGTGGGTTTCCTTAGAGAGGTCTTATACCATGGACATGTAATTGGTGCTAGGAGACGATTGTGTTTTAAAAGTCAATCCTTCACATTTTCCAACAATGGCCAATGCCAAAACCACTAGGAAACTGAATTTACTGGGCTTCAGGTAAATAACTTTTAGGTTCTGCAGACACTTCCAAGATAGGTGATTTAAAAATAAAATTCTGAACAACATTAGCCAATGTTGTGTTAAAACAGCCCAACTTCATACCGTAGTATTAAAATGAAGTTTAATCCAAACTCATACACTCGTCTCCCTAGGAAGGATGGCCTTATAGTTCTAGGTGTGTGTCCAATGCCTTGAGATCTGTGTTCAGTTTCTGACTACTATAGGCTTCCTGCGTGACCTTGGAGTCACGTAGTTATTCAGTGCCTTAGTTTCTCATCTGTATACTGGAATAATACTTCCTTTCTTACACCCTTTATCTGTTCTATGTAGATACAATGCACACTGGGACAGGGACTGCTTTCCTTTGTGTGAATACAGCACCTAGCACAACTGGGCCCCACAGACCTATTGCAATAACAATGTTCCAAACTACTTCCTTTCCCATCTCCCACCTTGTACATCTGGATCACCTGAATGTCCCCTGTCCCCCACTGTGTCAATGACACTTACTGGTAGAGTGTCTAATGTAATCTCTGCACTCAAAAACAGGCTATCAAATACCAGTGACTCATTTGCTACCTGGCCCTTGCAAATCTTCTGAACTCTCCCTTTTCACAGGAAGCTGCACAAGGAAGAAGTCAATTTTTGGAAGAGTTGATGGAACCCATCACTTGTCAGACTCCCTCTCCTGTCTCCATCTTGTATTCAGTTTCAGAATTATCCTCCAGGATAAACAATGGCTCAAAATGTTGATTAAGTGCTTTCCAAGCTTTTCAACTCCCTAGCAAGACTGATAGTCTGTCCTGCGATACTGCATTATACAGCACAATGACTGATTGAAATGAACCTTTCCCCCTTTTACTCTGCAGCTATTTCCTCAAGTATTTTGATCCTGGCAAGAAGTATGACATTATTGATTTGCTCTGCACTGCTCAGTCTGGAGCCTCATCTGCAAAAACATTATTCTTTATTGCTTCAATAATTTCACTGAGTGCAGAGAACTCTCTCTTTTTTTCTTTTTTGCTTAGTGTTTAGTGATTCTTTAAATTTTTTATGTGCTTTGAAGCTAAATATCAGCCATTTGCAAAAATGCACTGGAAGGTCACCGGGAATTCAAATTTCTCTGTAGGTACATGATTATTTTCCTTCACAACCCAGTAGTTCCCCATTAAGGGTTTGAACTTGCACAGCACAGATGGAGAGCATCACACCTATAAGTGCAAGGTTTAAGGTGATGGACAGGACTGGGAGCACAGGGAAACCAATCTTGCATTAGTGAGAGGTTCTATTCCATGGGACCAAAGGACTCTTGTCTAGTTGAGTCACTTCAAGATAACTAAGCATTTTTATTAGCATGCTCAATATTATGTTTAATCCCCAGGCCAGCTCCTCAGATGAAATTGCATTGATTTGCACCAGCTGAGGATTTGTCTTCTTAGCTATATTCATTTTCCACCTATGCCCACCCTTTCCCCCTGCATATTTGCAATTAAGATGTTGGGTGCCCAAAGGACTCAAATGATCAGTGACTGATCAATAAGAGAACTATACCTGGTACTTAATCTTCCTTTCATTCATACATAGTTTCTGCTTGTACTTCCAGAGCTGGACAGTAACCTTGGACATCCAGCTGCACCCCACATAAGGGCTTGCATTCTGAAGGCCAAAAGAATTAAGGGCAAGATTCAAACCATCGGAATCTTGTTGGAGATGGGAAACAAGCTGTGACATTCCCATTACGTTATATTTCTGGATTTCCAGGATGCTGAAACATGCAGTGTTGTTAGCAGCCTGAAAAGGTCAAGCCCACTGTGTGTCCCATCACCATTTACAGAAAGTGGCAGGCATTAAAAATAATGGCTTGTTTATTTTCATGCAATAGTTTTAAGAACAAAGCTTGTTTTTTTTTTAAAAAAACCAAAACACAGCTGCAAATGGGACAATATGATAGCCAATACCTCTGCACTGTGGTTTGAAAGTCCCTTTCACTGATCTTGAGAACAGTGTGCATTTTCTCCATCTGAGGAATTATACTCAAGCCTCAAATGTTCAACAAAGAATGAATCCCTATACTAAAATTTCATGCATACACAACATCTGCCCAGAAGCCATTCTGTACCTCTAAATCTTTACTTGGTTTATGACTAGAGGGACTACAGACTCCATCGAGGCCTCAGACAAGTAGGCATGTCAATAAAATGAAAAATTAGGGTGGTTGTTGTTTTAAATATTTACTGTCTGTCTAAGGACATACTTTAGAGGTTTCCTGAGGTAAAGAAACAGTAGCATAATTTAGAGTATTGTCATATGGAGATTTGCAGGCCTGTAACAGATTGTGTGTAGTAACTTTCCTATACAGGAGATGAGACATCCACACTAGAGCTGGGAGAGCTTTGTAAATTGTACAACACTGTGCAAATGTCTTAGAGACTGAAATATAAATATATTAGCTACTCACATACTTTTCTTATTTTTTCCTCATCAGTTACCCAAGCTATCCATGCAGGTATTCAGACCATCTAATGCAGGGTTGGAATGATCTCAATTACCCAGAACTGCTCTCCTGCCTAGGAACTAGGCAGTTTCTAGCCCTAAGATGCTCATTCAAGGCAGACCTAATATCGATCTCTGTAGTGCTCCAGTAGCCATCTCCTCCCCCAGCCCAAAAGTAAATCTGAAGGTTCCTTTCGCAAAGCAATACGAATTCCATCCATCTTACAGTTTTCAGACAAGCAAGTCTCCCATTATTGTGAATGGGAGTTCTGGGCAGAGTAGATTCCAGAGGTAGAATCGCCAATATAAAGTTTTTATGAACAGCACTGCATTTATCTACAACCTGGCTAGCTCATGTAGCCAGTTACAACACAACAGAATATTGAAAAACGAGTGAAAATTAAAAGTGAATAGTATTATTATAGTCCCAACTGTCTACTGATGTTAATTATCACAGCTCCATTGGAACTGGAGTTTTGCCATTTCACATCCACTGAGAATTTGGTCCACAATTAACCAAAAGTCACAATATTTTTTAAAAGAAAAGGAGTACTTGTGGCACCTTAGAGACTAACCAGTTTATTTGAGCATGAGCTTGAGCTACAGCTCACTTCTGATGAAGTGAGCTGTAGCTCACGATAGCTCATGCTCAAATAAACTGGTTAGTCTCTAAGGTGCCACAAGTACTCCTTTTCTTTTTGCGAATACAGACTAACACGGCTGTTACTCTGAAACCTGTCAATATTTTTTAAAATATTCATTGTGGCTCTGAGTCTATTTCTTTGGTTGTGATTTTCCTGACCTTATTTTAAAAAGGCTTTCAGATAGTTCTAAACTGCACATCTGCTAGTGTAACGACAGGGCAATTACAAAAGCAATTGCTAAGAATACTTTTAGCATTTAAGACGGACATGTTTCTGCAGGTGACAGCTGTTAAACCACAGTGCCAAGTCTGGCAGGAAGCCTCCTGCCTTACAAAAAGCAGTTCCAGGAAATGCAGTAAACAGCAATTGCACCACGAGTGATTATGGCCAACTGGAGAGTTCTTCAATGGATCAACAAAATATCATAACATTAGGGAAAGTGCAGCTATGTGTCATCTTCATAATTACACTCTTAGGCTACATCTGCACTACAAGCTAGGGGTTCGAGTCCCTCCTTGTCTATACATACTTGCACTAGCTAGTATCTCATACATGAGAGGGTATGTACCTACCAGTTTCAGCCAGGTTTGCACTTGGCACGGCTAAGCCCTACCTCTGCTACTGCTGCCCGTGCTACTGTGGCTACACTGCTATTTATACTTGTGCTAGCTCAATGAGTAGGGCCCTACCAAATTCATGGTCCATTTTGGTTAATTTCTCGGTCATAGGATTTTAAAAATCGTAAATTTCATGATTTCAGCTATTTAAATCTAAAATTTCATGGTGTTGTAACTGTAGGAGTCCTGACTCAAAGGGGGGTTGTGGGGGAGTCGCAAGGTTATTGTAGGAAGATCGCAGCATTGCCACCCTTACTTCTGCACTCCTGTTCTGTGCTGCCTTCAAAGCTGGGCCCTCAGCCAGCAACTGCCACCCTCCAGCCGCCCAGCTCTGCAGGCAGCTGCACAGAAGTAAGGGTGGCAATACCATACCCTGTCCTCCTTACTTCTGCGCTGCTGCTGCCTTCAGAGCTGGGATCCTGGTCAGCAGCCGCTGCTCTTCGGCGGTCCAGCTCTGAAGGCACCGGAGAAGTAAGGGTGGCAATACTGTGACCCCCGCCCACATAACCTTGTGACTCCCCCACCTCCCCTTTTTGGGTCAGGACTCCCAGTGTGAGAAATGCTGCTCTCCCCCATGAAATATGTATAGTATAGGGTAAAAGTACACAAAAGACCAGATTTCATGGGGCGGGGAGAGAGAGAGAGAGAGACCAGATTTCACGGTCTGTGACACGTTTTTCACAGCATTAATTTGGTAGGGCCCTATCTCAGAATTAATTCAAGTATGTGTATGTGAACAGGGGAATCACACCTCTAGTTTATAGAGCAGACATAGCCTTAGTGATATTTTTTGTAGCATAAAGAAAAGTGGTGCAAGAACCAATACTTTCACATTTCCTAACCATCCTAGGAAATACCTTATTCTGCAGGCACCTGATACATATTGCATGGAAGATCAGAAGGGTTTTAGGGCTTGAGCCAAACCCATTAAAGTAATGGAAAGACTCCCAATGACTTCAGTGGGCACAGGATTGGGTCTTAAATACCAAGCCCTTTTTGTTTTTTAAGCAATACTTACATTTTTATTTTGGGATTTAATGCAGGTCTAGTTGAAAACAGGATACAAGCTAATAAGGGATATAAACCCTTAAACTTCAGGAAATAAGCTAACCAGTAACTGAGGGAGCGAGGAAGAAATTTTCCCTATGGGCAAGCTGCATTTCTGTCTGTTTTGGGGATTCTTGTGCCAAATGCATTGGATCTGGTCCTCACCACTGTGAGGACAATATTCTACACTAGACTGGTCTGACCTGGTATGGTCATATGCTCCTAAAATTGTTTTCTTCCATGTGCATCCATAGGTTCCTTACACTGGCTATTCTTGAGACGTGTGCACAAGATCAGACAGTATAGTCTTGACTAAGGCAGTGCTCCTGGCAGCCAGGTCCTCTGCTGAACCCTGTGCTAGTTTCTCCCAGCTGAGGATCCACCTCCCAGCTGAGGATCATTGGCTTTGCAATGTACCCAAATGCTATCAGCAGAGAGGTTGAGTGACTAAGGTCACACAAGTGAGTGATAGAACCAGTGGTGGCTAGTGCCCATAATTTGGTGAGGTTGCAGGTCCCAAGCTGCCCCCCCTTCCTGCTAAGCTCCTACAAGACAATTATACTTGGAGTAGAATGGCTGTGAACACTGTGGTTAGGGGTGTGCCTGGGAAGCATTTTGCTGGAGGAAAACAGGAGGCTTGTTGGGAAGTGAGAAGAAAGAAGGATGTTCTCTCCTCATCCCTCCCCTGTTCTAAATTAATAACTGGGACACTTTAAAGTAAGTAGCAGCATTGGAACAAAAAAGTCCTGTATTTATCCCTCTTCAAGCTCCTCACTGCTCCCCCAGGTCCCAACCCTTGTCCCCTAAATCTAGCTCGTCTCCCTTCCTTCCACACACACCGCACTAATTCATCCACACCCTCATTTCCAGCTGAATTATTTCTCCCCAGCACTCAATCTTGCCAATCCAACTCATCCCACTCCTCGCTCAGAGCAGAGCCCATCAGTCAAGGCTCCCAGTTCCTTGTTTTAACCACTTAGTGACTTGAGCGGGGTGCACACGCCTGTATTTCATAGTGAACAGGTGAGAATACGCAGAGCTAGGGGGAACTATTCTTTCAAATCGTTTTGGATTTAAACCTGTGGCTGAGCCTGTGTCCGTGCTGGCTTTATTGCATGGGACTGCCACGTCTTTGCAAAAAGCCGACCCCAACCCCACATTACCTTTCCATTGTGCCAAATATGATCTCTTCCGCAGACAGACTGAACCATTCACTGCAGCGTGAATTCAGGACTAAGAAGTAGTATCAATCACAAGCGGAACCATGCATTTGTAGTGAGCCACCAAAGCTAGCTACGTTATTTCAAGAGGTTTTCTCCTGAGAAATCGTTAATACAGGTCAGCTTTCTAAGTGACTAAAGTGGTGTATTTCCAGTGATATACTGGGAACTGTGGTTTAACTGTTTTAAAATGTAGCAATACTGATTGAGAGCAAACTTTGTAAACTATTAGGTCAACTGGGGCGAGGGAGGGGGAAGAAGAGACAGGAAGTTCAGATTTTTTTTTTAATATGCTCCAATGAGCCATTTAGTTCAATTTTTAGAATATGGCAGAGTTTGATCACATAGCCTTATGAAAGTGAATATGTGGAGGTCAATGGAACGTCTCATGTGTATAAAGTTTATCAAGTTCACAAGTGTTTGCTTAATCCAGAAAGCCCCAAACCTGAAATGAGACATCAATAAGGACTGATTTGCAGAGGTGCTGTGGATTCATAATGTCAATCAACTTCAGCTGGAGTTGTGGACGCTTAGTACCTCTGAAAAATCAGACCCTAGAACTCTGGTGCACAAACTCTTCTAAGCATGCTTGTGAAAGCTTGCACAGTGCACCTGTTTCATTTGTTAGTCCAAAACAGAGCAAACCATGTCTGAAAGCTGTAAAGTCCATGTGGCTGGACTTTAAGAAAATGAGACAAGACATTTACAATGCACACTTTACTTCTCTACAGAGGAAAAAGGACAGTAAACTATCTAAACTACTACATGCCACAGGGGGCTACAACAGTGGTACCCTTAACTCACCCAACAATATTGTTAATTTATCCAACAACACACTTAGCCCAGCAGAAGAGTCTGTCCTATTTCGTGGACTCTCTTTCTGCCCCCCACCCCCACGCACGTGATACAGTTCTGTGGTGATCTGGAAGCCTACTTTTGCCATCTCTGACTCAAGGAATATTTTCAGCACAGCACAGAACAATGCACTGACCCACAGGAAACCTCCTACCAACACTACAAGAAGTGTAGACAGGACTTCTACACAGAGTGCTTCCGCAGACGTGTACAGGCTGAAATTGTGAACAAACAGCATCACTTGCCCCATAACCTCAGCTGTACAGAACGCAACGCCATCCACAGCCTCAGAAATAACTCTGACATTATAACCAAAGGGGCTGACAAAGGAGGTGCTGTAGTCATCATGAACAGGTCAGATTATGAACAGGAGGTTGCCAGGCAACTCTCCAACACCACATTCTACAGGCTATTATCTTCTGATCCCTCTGAGGAGTACCAAAAGAAACTACACCATCTGCTCAAGAAACTCCCTGCTATAGCACGGGAAAAAATCTACACAGACACACTCCTAGAGTCCTGACCAAGGGTATCGTATCTGCTACTCAAGATCCATAAACCTGGAAATCCTGGATGCCCCATCATCTCAGGCATTGGCACAGTGCTATTGCAGCAGGATTATCTCTCCTCAGACCCTACGCTACCAGCACTCCTAGCTATCGTCAAGACACCACCGACTTCCTGAGGAAACTACAAGGCATTGATGATCTTCCTGAAAACACCATCCTGGCCACCATGGATGTAGAAAATCTTTACACCAATATTCCATACGAGGATGGACAACAAGCTGTCAGGAACAGTATCCATGTGGAGGACACGGCACACCTGGTGGCTGAGCTTTGTGACTTTGTCCTCACTCACAACCATTTCAGATTTGGGGACAATTTATACCTTCAAGTCAGCGGCACTGCAATGGGTACCCGCATGGCCCCACAGTATGCCAACATTTTTATGGCTGGCTTAGAACAACGCTTCCTCAGCTCTCGTGCCCTAGCGCCCCTCCTCTACTTGCGCTACATTCATGACATCATCATATGGACCTATGGGAAAGAGGCCCTTGAAGAATTCCACCGGGATTTCAACAATTTCCACCCCACCATCAACCTCAGCCTGGACCAGTCCACACAAGAGATCCACTTCCTGGACACTACAGTGCTAATAAGAAGTGATGGTCACATAAATACCAACTTATACCGGAAACCTACTGACTGCTCTACTTACCTACATGCCTGCAGCTTCCATCCAGGACACACCACACAATCCATTGTCTACAGCCAAGCTCTAGATACAACCGCATTTGCTCCAACCCCTCAGAGAGGGACAAACACCTACAAGATCTTTATCAAGCATTCTTAAAAACTACAATACCCACCTGGGGAAGTGAGGAAACAGACTGACAGAGCGAGACAGGTACCCAGAAGTCACCTACTACAGGACAAGCCCAACAAGGAAAATAGAACACTACTGGCCATCACGTACAGCCCCCAGCTAAAACCTCTCCAGCACATCATTAAAGGTCTACAACCTATCCTGGAAAATGATCTCTCACTCTCACAGACATTGGGGGGCTGTCTGTAAGCAAGGATTGGCCTGCCTCCCAAGCTGAAGCAAATACTCACCTGCAACTACACACCACACAACAGAAACACTAACCCAGGAACCAATCCCTATAACAAACCCCGTTGCCTACTCTGTCCCCAGATCTACTCTAGCGACATCAGAGGACACAACCACATCAGCCACACCATCAGGGGCTCATTCACCTGCACATCTATTAATGTGATATATGCCACCATGTGCCAGCAATGCCCCTCTGCCATGTACATTGGCCAAACCAGCCAGTCTCTACGTAAAAGAATAAATGGACACAAATCAGACATCAGAAATGGTAACATACAAAAGCCAGGAGAACACTTCAATCTCCCTGGACATTCAACAACAGATTTAAAGGTAGTCATCCTTCAACAACAAAAAAAGCTACAGAGCTACAATTCATTTGCAAACTTAACACCATTAATTTGGGCTTGAATAGGGACTGGGAGTGGCTAGCTCAGTACAAAAGCAATTCTCCCTCTCTTGGTATTGACACCTCATCAATTATTGGGAGTGGACCACATCCACCCTGATTGAACTGGCCTTGTCAACACTGGTTCTCCATTTGTAAGGTAACTCCCTTCTCTTCATGTGCCAAGTATATTTATGCCTGTATCTGTAATTTTCACTCCATGCATCTGAAGAAGTAGGTTTTTTACCCACAAAAGCTTATGCCCAAATAAATCTGTTAGTTTTTAAGGTGCCACTGGACTCATTTTTGAAAGCTGTTTGATTCACTTATTCCATCCTGCAGTCAGACCAGTCCATTCTGGAGAAACATGCTAAGCTTGGATCAAAAATAGCACTTCTGAGTGCTTAATTAACTTTTTGCATGCATGGTGATTTCTCCATTGACATTAGATAAACGCTTCATAGAAGCTTGCACAGCTTTAAATTTAAAAACTAGGTAGCTGGCTTGCCAGGCGGGATTTTCAAGGTCCTCACCTAAATAAGTATCCGAGGCAATTATGAATATGCATAAGGACTTATTCTCAGACACCTGCAAAAATGTCTTGTGCATTCAATTCCTACTGCAGATAGCAGGCCTGGATGGAGGTAACGCCCAATGCCTGTAATAAGGGTTTCCCAATGCATATACCCTGTGCATCCGTTATTCCCATGATTAATTTTTGCTAAGCACAAGCAATTTTCCCAGTGCTGTAGAAGAGACAGAAATGAAGGCAGTGTCTGCCATGAAGAGTTTACGGGCCATGCCACTCATACTTCAGGCATTCCATACATGCTGACCCTTGCACCCATGTATAGCCCCACTGACTTCAGAAGTCAGCATGGGTGCAGGGGTCCACCTGCATGGAGCAGTTTGCAGAATCAGGGCTATGAAATATACTCAGGAAGACATGATGTACTAGGAAACCCAAAGGGGGAAGTTCAGGAGAGAAACATTCCCAACTGTTTATCAGTTAACTTCTTGAGGGCATCTTCTGGGTACCTAACAATATAGATAAAGGCATCTTAACTACACGTGCATGGAAAGTTTTTCACACCATGTGATATTTTTCTTGGTGCAGAGCTGCTGCCCACAGGATATATTGATGCAAGGAAACACTGACAGGGAACCAGTCTGACTTGTGTATTGCACATATTGTAAAGAGAACTGCTCTGCAACTAACAACTAAAATTGGACTGCCTATGTATCAATTTAAACAATTTATAAGACTGATTTTTTCTCACTGTTCTTAATCTTATGCGCTCCATATGACAGTTTTTCTTGTTAACCGAATCCGCTTTGGAAACAAAGAAACAAATCACATAGGAACAGGGCTACAAACCCCTTTCCTATGGGATTCTGAAAACTGCTGCAAAGCATTTGAGGAGACAGTATATTCCTCTTTCATGCCAGCACATCAGTCAACTGAGTCCACCATTTCTTATTCCATTTGCATCTGCTGAAACGAAGCAGCATATTGATGTGCTCGGTCAAATGAGAAATGCAGGAAAGCTATTTTGCACTTCAATAAAAAAAACAAAAAACAAAAAACCAACCACGCAGGTGTTGATTTTATAATCTGAATATGTAGATGGTACCTTCCTTCTGTTTTGTGGCAGAAGGACCAGCTGTGGGCTCCCCTCTCTACTCCTTCCTGAACATTTATGCCCATGAGCAGCTCATTTCTCATACACACTCATTACCTTTCATAAAGAATTATAAACAACCATTATCAGACCTCAGTGAGCAAAACTGTCACCGTCCATGCCAGCCTTTTTCCCAACCTGTCCTCTCTGCAAGGAACAATGGCAAATCTAAACCTTCAGGAAAAAAAACAGCAGCTCTGTCAGCTGAGGACAGTCCTATTTTCCAAGCGATGGCCTACCTTATCGAGGATCAATTTGTGCCCCATTTCAACTGGAAACACAAGCCCAAGTACTTGAGCCTGGCTTTGTGTGCAAGTCCCATAGGAAGAGATGGCAAGTACTCAGCATTGCACCTACCATTCATTTTATGAAGTACAAATTTGCAGAGGCAAAGTGCATCCACAAAAGGGAGGCTGAACCCCCACCCTTTTGACATTCCTATGTAGGCTATATGATTGGGGGGAGGGGCTGCTCTCTCTTTTTTTAATAGTTGACAAAACTCTGCTCTCAATGATGCAGTTGTCAATTTTTGTTCTGTGTCTATGCAGCACCTAGCACAATGAGATCCTGGCTCATGACTGGGGCTCCTGGAAATTAACTCCATTTTCATCACTGGAGAGCAGAATTTTGCCCCAGAGAGTGCAATGGGAATGGAGAATCATTCTCTTAGACAATCTTTGTATTCATTTTGACAAACAATAATATTTTTTAATGTGTGGGCTAATTTTTTTTTATTTAGCTCAAAAACAAAAATCCTTCATTCTGTAACTGCTTAAGTGCATTTGTTGTATTTCTGATTATTGAAATAAACTTGGATAACATTACATCAGGCCCAGTAAAGGCTAGCTTTCTACCTGGATTTTTGAATGATAATTCACCAGATATGTTTTTTTGTAGACAGTCTAATTTTATTTTGGGGATGAGTACTGATTGATACAGCAGTTACATTTTAAAGTGCATTTTCAGATGGGTTACAAAGTGGGATTTTTTTTTTTTTTAATGCAACAGCCAAAGTGTATGGGAAATAATCTAAACCAGAAAAATTTCACAGGCTAATTGAAATATGATATTCTGCATTAAATGTTAGAAGTCAAATCCTGACAGGTGCCATAAACCTGCTGAGCACACAACTCCAAGGGTTGGATACAATTCCCACTGAAGTCAAGGGGAGCCTTTCTTCTGACTTCAAGGAGAATTAGGTCAACCCCATAAGGGATATTGATAGAGGTTACAGGCACTCAGCACATTTCAGGATTTTCTCCTAGTGGGCTCAGTGAAATGTAAAAACCATCAAGACATTCAGAGTTAACTCTGTAGTGTTGAGTGGATTTTTCCATGAGCATCCTAGTGCCAATACAGCATTAGCACTCACGAGTTTTGCCATTACTTAAATGAGAGCAGGAGCACGCCCTCTAGTAGGATCTCATCACATTGTGCCTAGTTATCGCAGGGGGACTTAGGGTATCACATAACATATGTGCTGGAAAACCTAAGAGTGTAATAAAGTTAATTAAGAACAAATGTAGCAGCTTCATCACAGAATTCATTTTTTCATGAAGATACAAATTTAATCCCTGAAATAAATTTGCAGCATGTTTATCAGGGATTTAGCTGTGCAACTCATTAGCATTATTAGAAATCACTTGGTTGAACCCTGCATGCATCACGTTTAATGGAAAATTTTCCAACAGCACTTGATTGTGTTTTCCCATCATCTCTAACCTTCACTGGCTTCATAACTCCAAAACCATTCAAAATGGTCCTTGTAGCTTTCAAACTGTTCCAGGGATTTGCTCCACCTTAACACACACAGTCACAGTTATTTACATCCATTCCACCTGTATGTCTCTTCCCTTACTCCCCACTCCAACTCTTAGGCCTGGTCTATGCTACACAGTTAGGCACGTATTTCCTTGTGGTAAGTATCTTAAAGCTGCTCTCTTTGAGTAAAATTATTGAAAAGTGGGGGGTGAGGAGGCAGGGACTTTGAAAGTCGCTCTAGGAAATATAGCATTTTCATTTGGATATGTGACAGATAACTATAACTGGTTGGGTGTGTCTGCATTCTTTCAGTTCTGGTGACCCCTCGGTGATTTTTCAGGTGGTTTTTTAAAAATTATTTATTTATTTATTATAAATAGCTCAGCCCTGTGGCCGAGTCACACACACTATCTGCACGTGAACCAGAACAGACCCTTTCTGGGGTATACAATCCCTCAGGGGCTTTCTTGTGGTGTCTCTCTAGCCCTCCCTGGACTCAGTCTTTAAGCAGTCCCGGCCCTGGTATGGGGCTGTATCCCCAGGGCTTCCTCCCTACAGACACTATCTTCCTGCAGCTTTCCCCAGACTCAATCCCTACTCAGTCCCAGCAGCCGGTCAGGATGTAACAATGGTGGTTCTGGTGGGACCCAACTGAGAGTACCAATTCAGGACAAATTGCTTAAAGCAGGGCAGTTACAGCCCAAGGCTGGGGTTTTTATGCATACCAAGGCAAACCAAACCAGCCAGACAGAGAGGACTTTGGTTTTACCCCACTGGCTAACCATAAGTCACACAAGCAATTCCCTTAGACACTCCAGTTTCCCAGTATCACCACCAGTGCCACTCGTTATGGGGACAATACCCCAATAAAAGAAGAAAGGTTCTCTCAATCCCAAAGGACAAAGCCCCAGACCTAGGTCAATATAAAAATTAGATATTACCAACATGCTGTTGCCAGTCCTTTAGAATCTAAAATCTAGAGGTTTATTCATAAAAGGAAAAAGATATAGATGAGAGCAAGAATTGGTTAAATGGAATCAATTACATACAGTTATGGCAAAGTTCTTGGTTCATGCTTGTGGTGATGAAATAAACTGCAGATTCAAATCAAGTCTCTGGAGTATATCCACAGCTGGGATGGGTCATTCAGTCCTATGTTCAAAGCTTCAGTTTGTAGCAGAGTCCCTCCAGAGGTCTGAAGCAGGATTGAAGACAAGATGGAAGAGTTGCAACAGCTTTTTATATAGTCTCTTGCCATGTGGTCTCTGCTTTCTTTGTCCCAAAGACAAGCTATCCATCACGTGTCATGGAAAAACCTCCAAGTTCTGTCTATAGGCATGTCCCTGCACACCTTGCTGAGGCACAAGATGTATCTGCCTTCTCTCAATGGGTCGATTGTATAGCTCATGGTCCTTAATGGGCCATCAACCAGGCTAGGCAGAGCTGACACCAACTTGTCTGGGGTGTCACCCAGAAGCATAGTTCAAGTTTGAACTACAGACAGTATAGAGCCAATACTTATAACTTTAAATACAAAACAATACATGCATACAGACAGCATAATCACAACCAGCAAACCATAACCTTGTCTTAGATACCTTATTTGACCCCCTTTATACAAGATTTGGTGCCACTATAGGACCTTGGTTGCAACAATGATCTATACAATCCCAGTTCATGTCAATAATGTCACACAGAAGCGCCTTCATTTCTTCCCCAGTCCCTACTAGCAAATTGTCTTTGGCTCAGTCCTAGCAGCCAGCCAAGAACCTTTTGCTCCCACATTCCCTGCCAGTGAGTCTTCCTACCAGGGACACAGTCCTTTCTTCTCCAGCTCCAAGCAGCAACTAACTGCTGCTCTGTTCTGCAGCTCCTTTTATACGGCCCTCCTGGTCCCTGATTGGCCGTTCCAGCAGTCTCTCTGATTGGTTGCTTCCCCGCAACCACTCTAGGCCAATTGGAGGATCTCACCACTGCTCCTTTCCTGGGATGGGTGTGGCAGAACTCTGAGGCCTCCAGCAGGGGGCCTTTGGGCCTAGTCCACCCCATCACAATAATGTACTGAAATATCCTAATCAATACAAGAATTGCATTATCAGCATTTGACACATTCAGGGATTGAATTGAGCTGGTTCACAATAGTTTAGTAAATGTGTGCTCCAAAAGCTAAGCTTTTGTTTAAAGAGTCTCTAGCCTTGATGGTTGTGAAGAAAATCTTCAAAATGTGAACCCAGTGTAACCATGATGGCACTGATGTATTCCTGAGCCTGCAGACAGCCTGGAACAACATGCAAACAGAACCATTTATTTGAACAAGTTAACCCTGAGGTCTAATGATGATGTTTACAAACATCAGTGTCGTTCACTATCTCACTGCTGATCAAAGCAAGCAAGAAAGGATCATATGAACAGCCACAGTGACTGGAGTCTTGTTTTGATGTTCCATTTGGGACAGTTTTGGTTTGTCGGTTGAGCTTAGGAAAGCATCACTACTCTTTTTTCCTAATTCATCTCCTGGAGAGACCGTCTTTAATTATGACCCAGCATCCATGACTCACGAGGCAGAAAGCTGAAAAGAATAAAATACGTAATTGTCAATAAAGAGTCACTCTGTGTTTGGATTCTCTTGTAAGCCACTGGTGCTCATTCATTCTCCCACCTTCTCTCTCTTGGTTTCAAGGCTAAATCTATTACTAAAATAGCCTGCTGATAAGCACTTGGCATACACCAATAATGATCAGAAAACAAAATCAACAGGGAACCATACATCAGTGGTAATTGATAATTAAGAGAGAAGAGCAACTAAGTCTAACGTTCAGTCAGGGTCACATGACTGAAGAGGTATGACATTGTAATTAATAGCCAACTACAATGTTATTCTAATAGTCACAAGGGAACTTCAAAATCCCTGTAATGTGTGAGTAGAATTTAAATTCCAGCTGATACGGATGTTGGGGGATCACAACATCTACAGCAGCACTGGGCATGTGGGACTGGGGCTATAAATTGTGTTGAGATGCACAGCTGAGATATTGGACAGTAGCAGAAAAAACTAAAACATCAACACCCACAAGCCCTCTAAGCCTACTTCATGTTTTGGTTAAAAGTCAGATGTCTATTAGCCTCAGTTCTACATGTTTCAACTCAGTCTAGCTCTTTGGTTAGAGACCCATTTCTACTCTTCGCTGATTTTAATACTAAATAAAAGCAGAGGTGAGAATAATTTATAACTGCTATAAAGTGATGTCGTAGTGAGAGCCAGCCTGCCAGCCAGCCAGACTCTGGCAGGCAACAGAACAATAGTGAAGATTACTACAATCAAAACAATGCAGCCCGTGTTTGGTGTGTGATTTAGATCAACTTTAATTAGCCTTGCCATATCTTATGTCAGACTCACAGATGCCAACTCATTACTACATGTGCCAAAAAACATTAGCTCTACAAAGATACAGTACTGTGTTTTGCACTTGATCAGTAGCAAGAACACTAACTAAAGAGTCACTTTAGCCATTTTATCAAGGTTAGAAAAATCCCAATTGAGTCACAAGAGGAAGATAACTTGCTAAAATGTCAGACGAATTGGAAGGTTTTGTACCATTGCAAATCAAATTATCATAGGCTTGAATGAATACTAGAATGAGTGAACTGGACATGCTTAAATATATAAGTATGGAAGAGAAAGACAGATTTGTACTGACCTCCACTCACTTTTTTGGTTATGTTTTATTGTCTGTTTGAAATAGGGAGTTAGTGCTCATGGTAAGTCTTTTAAGTGTGGCTCTGCTCTAAAAAGAGAGACATTACATATATATAAAAATAAAAAGCTTCTTACTCAACATATCTGCTCCTACTGTGTATTTAGAGTCAGATCAGCACACTTTAAAAACTATATGTTAATTTTATTATTTTTGTTACACTGCAAAGGTTACACACCTAACAGACAGTGAGTAAGCTGGATTCTCTTCTGGCTTTTGTAGCATGATGAACTGTTAAACAATTTCTGATAGCAGAATCTTTATTGTTAATGAAGAATGAGCCAGAAATAGCTTGACTCTCAGATCCCAGGTTGAGTTTTCCAAAAGAAAGTGGGGGGCGTCCCCTGAATAGATATCTATTATATAGATATCACAGGGCCTAATAACATCAGCCACACTATCAGAGGCTCGTTCACCTGCACATCCACCAATGTGATTTATGCCATCATGTGCCAGCAATGCCCCTCTGCCATGTACATTGGTCAAACTGGACAGTCTCTATGTAAAAGAATAAATGGACACAAATCAGATGTCAAGAATTATAACATTCATAAACCAGTCGGAGAACACTTCAATCTCTCTCGTCACGCGGTTACAGACATGAAAGTTGCTATATTACAACAAAAAAACTTCAAATCCAGACTCCAGCGAGAAACTGTTGAATTGGAATTCATTTGCAAATTGGATACAATTAACTTAGGCTTGAATAGAGACTGGGAGTGGCTAAGTCATTATGCAAGGTAACTTATTTCCCCTTGTTTTTTCCTACCCCCACCCCTCCTCAGACGTTCTTGTTAAACCCTGGATTTGTGCTGGAAATGGCCCACCTTGATTATCATACACATTTGTAAGGAGAGTGATCACTTTAGATAAGCTATTACCAGCAGGAGAGTGGGGTGGGAGGAGGTATTTTTTCATGCTTTGTGTGTATATAAAAAGATCTTCTACACTTTCCACAGTATGCATCCGATGAAGTGAGCTGTAGCTCACGAAAGCTTATGCTCAAATAAATTGGTTAGTCTCTAAGGTGCCACAAGTAATCTTACCATAGGTATGCCATAAGCATACCACAATAATATCTCTATGAAGAATATCAGGCATAGTGTCAAAAAATGATTACCGCATTCTTTAGGGGTCTGATTCAAAACTCACTGATGTCAATGTGAATCCTGACTTTAATGGGTTTTGGATCAGGTTCCCTTGTCCCTAAAATGAGATGTAAAAGATGCATCCGATGAAGTGAGCTGTAGCTCACGAAAGCTCATGCTCAAATAAATTGGTTAGTCTCTAAGGTGCCACAAGTACTCCTTTTCTTTTTGTAAAATATAGGATATGGCAATTTACACTTGGGTTACTAGGTGTTACGTAATGATCCCTATGTCACCCACTCCCATCCCTCTATGAAAGGTCAGTTCATCTGACACCATGGAGGAAGGGAAAACCCATATGAACCAATCTTTGCAGTCTTGTGCTGCCCATGCTGGGCCAGTATTTCACTAAATTACACAATTTGTGACAAAGGCACATAGACAGCAGGGGAGGGGGAAAAAACAATCACACTCACATCAAACCACTTAGCTATTCTTGTCCATAGGCAATACGATAGCTTCGAAGTACAGGTATTGCAGAAAACAAAGGGAGTCCTCGTCAGTACGTTAAAACTGACAATGTGTCAAATTCATCCATGCTGTAACATGATAAAATCAGTGGAGTCACACCAGGGATGAGTTTGGCTCACTGTATCGCCAGTGTCTGAGTTCATACCTGTATTTGCAGCAGCACTTGTCTATTCAGACCCACCTGATAGAAGTCAATCTACGTGGATACTCCTTGGTTAGTTCATGGTAATACTCAGCCACTTGGAGAACATTATCTGGAATAAATGCTTGAAGCAGGAGAGCTTTATACCTGACAGCAGTCATATTCCATGGGAGCCAAGCATTTCATTTCAGCAAGCAATGCACAAGGGAATCCTGCCATCCTCCCAGTGGGAAGAGACAGGTCTGGTGGTGTTCTAGCACAGAGTGGGCCTTTCCATAAAGGAATACAGTCATGCCATAGATCAAGTAGCTCTAGGCCCACTCCAGCAGCCGAGTGGAAAAGGGGACAGTTTGTCTCCCCATCTCATCATCACTCGCCTGCACATGTTGGGGCCTCACTCCGGCAACCTCCAAGGACTGCTCTAGATACACGGGACTTTACTGAATCAGAGCTGAAATCCACCTGGTCCCATATTCTGCCCCAACTGCGGTCATCAGCAGACACTTCAGAGGAAGGTACCAGAAACCCTGCAGTTGGCAGAGACTCTATGCTCACTTTCTAAAGAAGTGACAGTGGAACAGGCTTCAGTGTTATTTGTGACGCTGGTATGAAGGGAGAGGACAGAATAATGGCAGAAACTTCTGGGTATTGTAAATTCTTCATCTTTTGTAAAATGTAGGGCTCTCACTACATTTAGAGCCAGATTCTGGCATTCTTGCTCATGCTGAGCAATACCTTTCATTTCAACAGGACTAGTTACAGCTTAAGGTACAACTCGACAGGGAATAAGACCCTGTCTCAGCCACTGGTGGCTAGGTACTGGTATATCTGCACCAGTGCTAACTCCTAGTGTAAACAAGGACAACAGTTGTAAACAGCAATTTTCACCAGATAAACTGTACTGGTATGATTTAGGGTGGCTGTTTCTGTCTGCACTAAGGGCTTACACCAGTTCTGCTGTACTGATGCCCGACCTTCAATGGCTATAATCAGGGTAAAGCCCCCTTGTAGATAACAGCCCAAGGTAGTAGAATCAGGCCCTTATTAAGAAATTAATAGACATAGCTCATCTCTACTTTTCTCATTTATTCTGCATTTCTGCTCCCCTTCCCAACCCTTTTGCTGAACCTCTCATTTTCCACCTCTATAACTGCACAAATTTTCACAATATTTTTTAAAAATCACAACATAGAAATGGCTATAATCATTTATTAGATAAAAAACAAAACAATAAAATACAGATGAGTTAAGAAAACCTGGATAACGTTTGGCAGTTTCAACAGACTGAGTTTTGAGGGTACCACAAAATGACAAATGAGGGAATGGGGCAGGCGATCTGCTAAAAAGAAAAGAAAAAAAGAAAAAAAAAATCAATCCCCTAAGAATGGTTCATACAAATCCCAGCAACCAAAAGGGTTCAGTGCCTTTCTTTGCAGGAGAAGGAGGTTAGATCTTTGTACCCACATGTACCCCTATGCATTGATATACTGTAGTTTGCATGCTCAAACTGCTGCCTTTCCATACCTGAGAGCTAACTCTTCCCATTTTAAATTTATTCACAGCTTGATTGAATTTTATCCTGCGGGTCTCCAAAAAGTCTTTCACCTAAATGGGGACAGATTTTGTGAGCCTCTGTCGGAAGATGAATACTGTAACTCTTACAGTATTCATATATATATATATATATATATATATATATATATGAATACTGTAACTCTTACAGAAACTCTTGAAGTAGCAGGCTTGGGTATGGTGTTACGCACGGCATGGGCGTGTGCCTTGCTTAGCTTGTGCTGCTCTTACTTATGAGACGGACTCCACTGTGAGCTGGAATGAAATAAAAGGGAAAGGCTTGGGAATTCAGGGTTTTGATTCAGTAAGTTTTGATAACTCATTGATAGCCAGGTGCAGCCTGCTACTAAATATGACTGTCACTAGTTAAAGAAGCGTTGTTAAAACAAACCAATTAATTAAAATCCCCTACAGTGTCCCATTCAACTAGTCAAGTGTTTATTCAAGACCTGCCTATATCTGTTATATCGTTTTGCACTCCAAGAATGTTTAATGAAATGTTTATAACACTGCTGGACCATTACAGTTCTTGCAAGCTAGACAATATCTTGGAGATGGTATTTAGACTTGACATCCACAATGACCATGTTTGCTCAAAACCTCAACTGTCTCCAAGGTGACTGCAAGCCACAGTGTTAGCTAATGCGGTGATAATCTTTTGAAAGAGAGTGAATGACTCAGGCCAATCTTTGATCTCCATTCCGCTGTCTCTCTTCCTTTCCAAAAAACAAAACAAGATGGGTGAGGTAATATCTTTGGTTGGATCAACTTTTGTTGGTGAGAGAGAGGTTTTCGAGCTTACACAGAACTCTTCTTCAGGTCTGTGTAAGCTTGTCTCTCTCACCAACAGAACTTGATTCCCATCAAAGATATTACCTCACCCACCTTGTCGCTAATATCTTGGAACCAACGTGGCTATAACATTGCATACAAAAACAAAAATAAAAATAATAATAATTTCAGGCAGAATTCTCCACTTTGCTACAATTGGCAGACTCACGGTGGAGTTCCTTACATGGAGAAGAGCACCAGAGAAGAGAATTTTCTCCTTTAGTAGTTCCAGGTAGTGTAGATAATGAGGACAGGGGGACAATCTACCCTCTTAGAAGGAAAAATTCATGGAACACTTTTTCCTGACCCCAAGCCATAGCTGTGTTATCCATGGTTAAGGCTAAGATTTAGTCACGGGTATTTTTGGTAAAAGTCATGGACCGGTCACTGGTAATAAATAAAAATTCACAGCCAGTGACCTGTCCATAAATTTTACCAAAAATACCTGTGACTAAATCTCTACTTCAGGGGTCCTGCTTCAGTGCTGGGAATTGACTGCCCCCTGTCCACTGCTCCTGGGGATCGCTCTCCAGATGGCCTCCGGGCATCCTTCAGCCATCATGGGACCACTGCAGCTTGGGCGGTCCCCAGGGCACCCCCAAGACCGCTGCTCAGGCATACCCTGGAGCCAGCCACACCAGCCACTGTTCTGGCGGTCTCTGGAGCCAGCTGCCCAGTACCGACGAAGCAGCGGCCAGTGCGGCTGGTCCGGGGGCAGCCGCCAGGACTGCTGCTCAGATGCTCCTCAGGGCTGCCCCCAAGACCACTGCTTGGGCGGTCCCCGGGATCAGCCACACCAGCTGCTGCTTGGGTGGTCCCCAGAGCCACCTGCCTGGGGCCTCTCGAGTAGCAGCTGGTGCGGCTGGCCCCGGGTCATTCCAGCGGGCCCCGGGTCCCTGAAGTCAGCTGCACCAGCCACTGCGGAAGTCACAGAGATCGCAGAAAGTCACGGAATCTGTGACTTCCGTGACCCCCGTGAAAGAACTACATCCTTATCCATGGTCACAAAGCACTCACCCAAGGGGGTTAAAGGTCACAGTCTGGAAGTTAAAGAGCAGCATTAACTTTCAGAAATTGTGCTGTTTAGCACAGGAACAGAAGAGTTTCCCCCTGTTCTGTTCACCACCAACTCAGAGAACAAGCGTGGGCATGCCATGCGTCCAATGCCCCCTCCTTACAAAGATTGAGGGCTTATGTGGGACTTCAGCCATACTCATAGGTCTTGTACTAGCCCTTTGCACAAAGGCATCACCAATCTGTGAATGACATTATGCAAATGTTTAAGTATTTTGCAGGATCACGGCCTAAATAACTTATAGGTTAAAACATTCACCAGACTATTTATGTATTTCACGATGATGTTAACATTTTAAGTTGGTCTTATTTTCTTCCAGGATTTTATGAAACTATACAAACAATAATGGAATAAAAAGCACAGCAGTCACTGGTTTCTGTGGAAACTGAGTGGCATTGCAGTATATTGCCAAATCTATACTCCTACTAAATCAAACATACCACAATTTATATTGACATTTAATATAGATATTGTAGCCTGCAGGAATAAGAAATGAAACTAATTAAGTTTAATAATTCAAGAGGACCTGGTATGCCCTCTTGCTACACAGAAGCTAGTTATCTTTCGCCTCCCCCAAACACAGACATAATAAATAAAGTTTATTCAGAAAACACCAAATGTAAAATACATTAAGAAATAGTTGAAATTACAGCCCCTTTCTAAGGCATAGAAAAATATACGGGTGCCAGATCCTCAGCTGGCATAAACTAATGGAGCTTCAGTAGCTTTAGTCGAGCTTTGCCAGTTTATACCAGCTGAGGATCGGACCTGTTGAATCATAAAAAAGGGATTCATCCCATAATCCATTTTTTACCATAGTGATAGACACCTTACAAATATCCGAGATACACACTGGTAGATACAAATGGATAGCTAGACGTACAAAACTCCCGTTGACTTCCCACGGGAGTTATGCATAGGTAAGGGCTGGAGAAGCAGGTCCTTGCACTCACTTGTTACCTGCTCTTTACATTCAAGAGAGGTACAAATACATATTTATTTATTTACAGACTGTCATTTGATTCCAGTGGGAGAACGGCACTCTCAGAATCTTCATCAGTCCCTGCAATCGACTTCTGCCACTCCTTGGTTCTTACTCACCTCCTAGTCCAAAGCGTGATTGTTGAGCTCAGAATACCATCAGTATTAGTGATTGAGATACTCATGGCAAAATGCACATAAGATGCTGCACACCACTAGAGCTCAGTGGGGTGGGGGCTCCACGGGGGCGCATCTGCTTCCACAGTTTGCTGTGGATGGGCATCACAGGGCGCACCACTCACTGCTTGCCTGGTGCCTGCTCCTGGACACGCTGGGAATTAGCTTGTGAGACCAACGCTCCTTCCCATGGCCACGCACTGTCACTCCGTCACTCTCTCTGGTCTGCAGTCCCTCTCTCACTCCAGGAACTGCCGCATCCTCTCCCTGACTCAGCCCTCCAGGCAGGTCGCTCAGCATTCCCCGCTTCTGGAGTAGATCAAAGTCTTTCCTTCAGCAGTCCTAGGCAGTCTTCCCAGTCACTGCCTCAGATGTCACTCCTTCAGTGGCTAGTAGGAGAACCCTGACTCACCCTCTACTCTGGGTTCCAGTCCAGGAACCCTCAACCCAGCAGTTCTGGGCTTTACTCTCCCAGCCCTCGTTACTTCTTCTCTGGACTGCTTCCTACCACTCCTAATTCCCTTCCAAACACTCCTCCCTCTCCCCAGGGAGTGACTGCTCTTTCCCAGCAACAGCCTTTGTCTATTGTCACCTTTCTGGCTTTACAGGCCCCGCCTCTTCCTACCCAGCTGAGCCTGCTTGCAATCACTTCCCTGCTCCCTGGCTCTTCCTCCAGGTGCAGCCTGTGGAGTTAATAGGCCTACCTGGCCATTTTAACCCCTTTCAGTCTGTGTGGGGTGGACACCCCACCACAATGGGGCTCAACACCCAACGTGAACAGGACATCACAGACAAAGGACTTGAGACGGCTCAGTGGAGGGGCCACCAGATCCAAATCTAAAACCACTACATAGCACATGCAAAGGAATAGGGGCCAATACTCCAGGCATGGAAAAGTGGCCAAGGAGAGGCTTTGTGAAGCCTGACCATAGCAGGGCTTTGGAGCGGAGCCCGGAGCTGTAGTGCGGAGCAGCTCCGGAGCAGTGGAGCTGCAGGTTTTTGCCTGGAGCTGGAGCGGAGCCGGAACACATCTCCAAAGCCCTGGCCCACAGGGTTGAATTTAGTCTCCCCAACACTTATATACTGTAGTTTCCCATACAAGTGCAGATACTCAAGCTTTGTACATGAGGGGGTTAGGGTGTTTGTGAATTTCACCTTTAATGAAAATTACTAAGCTGTTCATTCAGTCACAGCTACTAAAACCCATATTACTGCCACAAACTCATAAGGATCTTTTAATGCCAGCTGACAAAATTAGCCTGGTGGTCAGAAAAGGCTAATGCTCATTATACGAGAATATAGTTTTACTGTTACCTTGTCTGCCACCTCCCTCTCCATGTATTTTGTTTCATCCTCCCAACGTAACCTCGATTATAAGATCTTTAGAGAAGGGACTATCATTCGTGCAGATCCCAGCACAATAGGGCCCCAATTTTGGATTGGAGCTATTAGATACTGTCATAACACAAATAATAAAAGAACAATAATTTAAAATCTATTTTTGTGAGTCTTAGAAAGGTTATGAGATGGCCAAGCATCTGATATAGATGGAAAACAAAGATGAAATTACAAGTAGGTTTTATCTAAAGGGATCAGTATATTTAGAAATTTTGTACTGAGAGTAGAATTCAAAAGGAAAACATATACATGAATATTTTGCACTTATAAGCTGCACAGTGTGAATCACTCAGATTTAACACTCACAAGGTATATAAACAAAACTTAAATTTTTGCCATATGAATTTAAGAAAGAAAAACCCAGTGTGCCACCAAATTAAAATGAAAAAAAAAATTATAATAATTGCAGCCAAGCTACATCTACTGATTTTACTTCCAAAGACTCAGATGGATTAACTTTGCTTGATGTACTACGCAACTGATTAAATAAAACATCAATAAGCTCTAACCTTAATTAAGGGTCTGTTCAAAGCCAACATTTGTAATCTTTTGTGAAGAAAGTGAAGAATTAGAAGATATGCCCTTTTTAAAATGATCATTGTAAAAAATTTTGCCTTTTATTTTCATTAACAGTACAGCACTTAATCTTTAAAGATCCAAATGTTGCATTAGATTATCTTGCCAACTAATAAAAGCAATTTTGTACAGGTTTTTAATTGGGTTACCTACAGCTAATTCTTCCTTCATTATTTATTAAGTTCCTTTTTTCCCCTTTCCTTTGTATAACTACCACTGATAATATTCTACATATATACGTGCATGTATGCCCATACAGAATGGCATGTAATCATATGACTGTCCCTTATTCTTTCTCCCACATCCCAGCATGCAATACAAAAATCCCAAATGAGATCGGAACATTCACACATGAAGACGTGTGCATATATGCACACACTCCTCTCATAGCCAGAGTATATATGACTCAGAAATTATCAATAAATATGTACAAAACATTAAATCATGTTAGAACATACAGAGGTATTGTGTGCTAAGTAAATGAAAATACTGAACAACCTGATTGTCATATTTATCTACACAATCACAGTAATGTAAGGCTGGAAGGGACCTCAAGAAGTTATCTAGCCATCTGCCGCTCCCCGCCCCTCCTGCACTGAGGCAGCATTAAGTATACCTATATATAAGTTATTGCTGAAGTTAGCTTTTAAATGTATGTGTAATACAGTGTATGTGCAGCGTGGAATCCATCCTCCTGCTAGAAGTTATGAGAGTTATATAGGGAGCTGAGTGAATAAGGCAGAATATTTGTGTGAATATTCACATTTTAAATAAATTACCATTGACTATGTCTGTGCGCTCTTTCTGTTCACTTACTGTGAACATCTGGGAGAGCATGTTTTGCTGGCAAAAATGTCAGCAGAAAGTGAATCTCAGTGTTACATGTGGAAGTATTCTAGCAGCAGACATGACTGGGCATTCTTTCAAACAGTACACTAGGATTTACCTGAGCAATCACAATTCAGCAGCATGGCCTGAATTTTAAATAGCTGTGATCACTCCATATCAATCACAAATTCAAAGAGATAGTCACTGGCTAAAGTCAAGTAGTGTGTAAATGGGGAAATCTTGATCACCTAATGGGCTGAAAGAGGCTAAATACATTATTTGTTGCCCATTATTCCCTTGCGTGTAGGTCCCAAGATTCATCTATACCAGGCTGCTCAGGGGCTGTAAAGAACACTCACATCAGTAAGAGTTTGCAGGACTGGGACTATAATTCTGTGTATTTCTTTCCCACACATAATATTCCCTTAATGTAGTTTTGTTGTGTGTGTTTCCTTGTTTTTCTTAGCTATGCTTACTCATTTAGATTGTACTCAAGTAAAGAACTTCCTCTAATTATATAATAAGCGTAAATACCAATAATTGCCTATTCATAGCACATCATCTTTTCATTATGTGTTATGCTTTCACAAAGTTTTATAAAATTTGTGAAAAAAATTAATGACTATGTCTGTGCGTTTCTATAAGTTGTATTTTAGCATGCACTGGAAATATGTAATTGTATAATGAAAATTAATTCATTCTGGTTATGTGCCTGCATCCAGATACGGCACTGGCTCTATCTACGTGTCGCTGAAAAGAGACATAAGTGTTGATAGTATTATTATTATTTATTTGTACCGTGGTAGTGCTTAGGAGCCTCAATGATGGACCAGGACCTAGCGTGCTGTGCATTGTACAAAGGAGAAAGAGAGGGGCTCTGCCCTAAAGAGTTCACAATCTATTAGGAAGTCCCTTTTAAAAAATATGCTTGAAAAATACATCTTGAACTAGGAAGGACTCTTCCACATGATCTACGTTTACATAGCCCAGAAAAATCTAGAAAGATGGTGTCAATCCAGAGAAATGGCACTAATTCTTGCTTTTGAAAGTCTGGGACAAGGGTGTCCCAGTTTCCTAGTTTTCCTTGCCTAGTTTCCAAGTTATATGGTATGCTGTTTTTCCAGTAGCAGCTTGCACTCTCATTTTTTCAGTCTACATACAGATTGTGGCAACTGAGGCAACTGCCATCTTCACAGGCTGCAGAAGGGCACTGAAGAAGGGGCAGAGAACACAGCCAGGCAAAGCGTCTCTGTAGGTGCTTGGGGAAAACACAAAGCGGGCAACTACTACAACCTACAAAAGCTGCAGTCCTGCTCTCTCCAGAAATCAGAATGTGCAAAGTAGTAATAGAGGAGAGAGGGGCAGGTCATGGTCCACCCCCTTTTGGGTACCTACTGCCTCTATCACTCCGCCAGCCACCTACCTTGCACTCAGAAGGCCCAGCTCTGTTATGATATGGCATTGCTGCACTGCTCTGCCAGCACAAAGGGGCTGTAAAGCCAGTTTAACCAGCTACCAAGAACTCCCCTAGTGTAGGGGATCTCCCTATGTGGCACAGAGCTGATACAGTGGTTCTATCTTTCACATACCCCTCATGGCCCCAGTTAGGGGTGTGCACAGAACCTCTCTGCATGCCAATAGTTGAGGATAGTCAGAACAGCCCCTTGGCCGTACACAGCCATGAATAAGTAGCCTCAGGGCTCTTATCCTAAAGACATGATGGCCCCCCTTTTGGGTCCTGAGCCATGCACAGTTCAGCAGCACTTGAAAACTGGGATATTAGCAAGTCCAAGGAGTAGGATGGTGGATGGCAGGCCAGGCTCCCTGTACTGGAGACGCCAGACTATTGCCCTACATCTCTCTCTGGTAAATGTATTAGAATTATTTGTTTTTCTCCCCCCTGGAATTGTAGATTTAAATTCATATTTACCTCCCAGTATAATTGCTGGTGCCACACTGTGTTACACTCCAGATAAATCCCATCATGAAATATTGATGTCAGGCTTTTGCAGCTAGAAGTGGGCCAGGTATCTCGAAGCAAAGCCTTTTATTTCTATGGGGAATTTCTCAGCAGGTGCTTGAATTCACAATAGGATTGTGTTACCATAGAATCAGCTAGGGCAAATCTATCTGGATAACAGAAACCCTTGCTTTTGCGTCTAGCTACTGACATTTGCATTTGGAACATCAGTTTTGCAGAAACAAATCTTCAAAATAGGCTTCTCTCCTAAAACATGGAGTCCAATTGTAAAAAACAACAACAAAAGACCCTTCCACTTAAAAAATAAAAAGCCTCAGTGGGTGTGGTACAATGTGACTTGTTGCCATGAACGACATTATAGCATTTTCGTGACTAATGCTCACAGCCATATGTTACAGGTATTTCCCAAGGGAGCAAGAATGAGAAAAATCAAAAGAGTTCTGATGCTTCTCTGTTTCCTTTTGTTCATTAGGGCCCTGATCCAGGATGCAGTGAAATCAATGCAAGTCTTTTCATTGAGTTCCACCAGTTCTGAATCAGGTCAAATGTCACTGAATGCAGATAGCCACTAATGCAACAATCTTTATAAATATAAGCTAAGTCTCTCTTTTCACTCTTTGTTCAGCTTTTAAGAAATGCACACACAGTATAGAAATCAAAGTAGATTTAAGTACATCTAGAAGCATTTAGTCATGTGTACATTCTACTTCAGGGTAATTATTACAATTAATTGCCCTTTGTTGATTTGCATACAGTATTTTAACCAATATGATTACAGTAGAGGTTGCCTTTATAAACATTGTACATCACGGCAGTGAGTGTAGATGAAATACATCTTCTGATGGCATAACAGCAGTGAGATAGGAGAGTTCCCCTCAGTAGTGATGCAGTTTCTGTTGCATACGTTACAGTGGTTCAAACTCATCTCTTTGATGTATCCTCCACCTAAGCCAATAGTAACACCAGCGAAGAATTTGGACTATTATGTTTATGCAAAGGAATACTTGTTACTGGTTTTTATTACATGATCTATTTATATACATTTCAAATGCTGCATTGTGTTGTCTGATATTTCTTTGCAGTACTCTGGCCTTGAATGCAGAGGCATAGATATGTGAAGATTTTAGGTAAACCATAAGGCAACCAAGAAACTGTCACTTGCTGTAATTGCTTGAGGTTTTAGGAGCTGGTAGAAAAATGTAATCATATGATGAATTTCCAGAGATAGCAGAAGTTCGCATAGCTACAGTAACATCTTTTAAAAACCAAATGGAAAGAGTATAAAAGCTGTGGATCTAGGCACAACAAAATAATATTTTGGGAATCTCCGTATATGCGAGTCTCATTCTGGCTAGACACACTTTAGGAGGAAGAAATCCATGAGTGGGAGACAGAGATTTGGCAACAGTTAACAAAATATAGCAGGAATTCAATAAAGTCAATGTGAGATCTGCCTCGGCACCTGCAGGAAGAATTTGGACATATCTCAAGCACCCGTGAATGACTTGTTTCTCCACTCAGTCTAGTCTGGTCTGCTATAAGTCATCATATCTCCCCAATCCTGACCACCAATAAGCCCTATCCAGCTTGTTGCAAAACTAGTATATTTTTAACCGGTAGCAGTGAATGGTGGTTAGACATTCAGAAATCCCATTGGTTGTGAAAGACTTTTAATAACGGGCCACATTCTGGCATGCTCAGTCACTTAGCGAAGGACCATGCACCACAAGTACCTCCACTGATTTCACTGGGACTATATGAGTAATAACGAACTACTCAATGTGAACAAGGTTATTGGAATCTGGACCAATAATATTAGTTAGCTGTTCAAATAATTTGAAGAATAGGAGTTCAGACTGCTAAAAAAATATAAAGAATACAAAATATAGGGCCGGATTCTTATAAATATTATTGGTCTTGGATCCTGATTCAGCAACGTGTTTAAACAAATGCTTTAAGTTTAGTCCATCGCTATTCAGAGCGCAGCACTTAGGTATATGCTTAAAGCTCAGCACGCACAAGAGTCCCATTGAAGGCAATAGGTTTTAGGTGCTGTCCTTTGACAAGGGGCTTATGTTTAGTAGGGTTTGCAAGATAAGGGTCTTAGTATTTACTTGGACTACAGGCAATACATTGTGTCTTCATGAAAAGACTCTTCTTCTCTGATGCTTCTGCACTCAAATTTTTTCCACTTTTTCCACTGCCAAGTCTTAACTAACGGAGCTCCCTTTCGAAGACAAAGGTGGGAGAAGTCATTAGTAATGCAGTCATTTCCCCAGTAGAGTTTTAGTTCTTCGACAAGAAAGCTGGGCTATAGACTACTGTAACAAATTGGACTTTAATATTCTAGGTGAAAGCAAAAAATTACTGCAGCAGTGTGGATATTTGTGAGCCTGTAAATGTTTGCCAGCGCTGTAATTTATGTATATAATGCCTGATACAATATGATTTTACACTAATATACAGTAGCAAGTCTGCTTACTCTGCTGCCAAGAAGGGACATAACGCTATTTCATTTTTCTACAATAATGGGATTTAGCTAAACAAAATGCATTCACTTCATTTGCATCTAGTGCAGGAAAACAATGACACTTTTCATTTTTATTTAAAATGATACTGAAGAAACTTGTAAAACAATGAACTTGTGGTACGAAAATACTGAGCAAGCAGATGAACTATGAGAAACTGCTTGACGGGAATAAAGCTGAAGTAGTTCAATAGATACACAATTCCATAGTACCTCGCAATAAATCCACCAAAGCTATAAATAAGGCTGTTGCCCTCCTACATCTTTTCTCAGACATAGTGTTGAGGACTACAGTGTACAAATTGGACTGCAGAGAACATGTAAGAAAGATGTCAAGCAAGGAAAGTGATGATAGAAAGAAAAAATGCTGTTGCATTCAAGTTATCAAAAGAAAGTTTGAACAATAAATGAAAAGAGCAACAATAAAGTTAGAAATACAGCTAGAAAGAGAATTCAGGAGAAAGACAGACCTGTGTAACATTGAAGAAAAGAGAATATACTTGAAGAGATAAAGCTGAACACTAAAGATTTGTTTCCACTAGTAAGGATGCAATCTGCAAACATCAAGGCCAAAAATGGAGGGGGGAGAGAGAATCACATCAGAACTGAAGCACCAAAAAATGTTGAAAAGTTTGTGCTCAGTCTTAAAGGCACAGGCTTTACCTATTTGAGGAGTTTAGTATATACAGAATTATTTTCGGAACTGTAGAGAATATGGTCACTGAAGGAGCTGATGTATGGAAATACTGACAGGAGAACAATGGAGACATGTTTTTCTCCCCAGAGTCTGGGTGGGGCAGTGGGGAGGCGAGGGCAGGTGGAAGAGATGCAACAGGCTATTCAGAAGAACATTGGGTCATAATAAGCCATCAAGTTCTAAGACGCCTCAGTCAGAGTCCATGTGGTGGTCTGCTTTAAAAAAAAAAAAAAAACAAACCAATCAATCGATGGAACAAAATGGCTCAGTCGATGGAACAAAATGGCTCATTGGTATGAAAAGCGGCTGCAGAAAATAAGATTTTTTTCCCCAGTCTGTAAAGTTAAGGCATGATATGCATTTAATACATCAGCAGAATTATAGCTCAGATTCTGCTGTCTTACACCGGTATAGATCTGCAGTAATTCCAGTACCTTCAATCAAATTACACAGGTACAAGAGCAGAGTTTAGCCCTGCCCTCCTAGATTTTGCTTCTTTTCATTTAGAGAGAATGAATGTTCTCATCAGTTTGGAAATTGCCCATTTCAGTTAGTTACAAATACAACAGTACTGCAGTAGGTGTTGGACGAGAGAACTGCCAAGACATTACAACACACTACCCTGTTCATTTGAATGTCGGGGGGACAGTGATTTTCACCATTTTTTGGAGTATTAAACATCACAGACATGTTGGTCTTACTGTGACTTTGTGACTAGCTGGGAACAACGAACCAACCCTTAAAAAGGAAAATAGTAAAGAAAGTGAGCACAAGTTCCTTGCCCCTGTTTATACACTCCAGGACAACAAATGATCATAGTATTCTAACTAGACCATAGGCAGAGTGGTCCTCTGGTTTGCAATCACTCTCCCTAAGGGAATGCTTAGAGCTGAGTTTGATGCATTTATCTACTTCTCTGTAGCATCACTTTGAATATTTGCCAGAATTTGATTAGCTCATGATCTCCATTGTATTTAATAGTTAAGTCATAGCGAGGGTCTTTTACTTTTTCAGCGATCTCATGCTGTTCCTTAAAGGACATCATTGCCTGTATGTTAAAGTGAACCCCATTCCCCTAATAAACCTAAAACTCTATCAAAACAAGACACTCCAATGCGGAGTGTATGAGAGAACAAACGTGACAGATGTGTAGTCACACTGTTTTATGTGCTACTGGATAGTGCTCAGATACTATGTGATGAGCGAAGTCCAAGAACCTACATAGAATACCCATTCACATAATTAAAAGATACTCTGAAGCAGGAATTTACACAAATACAAAGTTAAAGTCAACATTTTGAATTTTAGCCCAACTAGCTGCTTGAAATAAAATGGCAGCTACATAGCAGTGCTATCAAATTCCAAACATAAATTGAAAACTTCTATATAAAAAAGTTAAACCAACTAAAGGGTTCAGAGCTCCCTTTTCTATTTGGGGTGATGAAAGCATAAAAATACCATTGGACATAGTGATGCTCTATAGCACAGAACAGCTGAGCGTTGCACACATTTTTAATACTTGAGGGATAGCTATATTCCCTCTCCTGAGAATGGATAACCATCTGTGACCTTTTTTTTAAGATGTAAAACAAAGAAAAGCTACAATTAGGGAGCTGTCACCAGAAACTGCCTCTCTGCCGTGTGTCAGCAGTACATCATCCGCCCATTTCATGATAGGGATCTGACTGCAGATAACAATCCTCTGGAGAACATATGTCACAAGGAAAGCTATTCATTTGTTGAACAAGTTTTACTGTGGTTTTCCCCTAAAGTACATAAAATAGGAAGACAGAAAACACTGTATATAGAATACTAGTTACCAGGCTTTCCAGTCATTGACAAGTGTTTTAGAATTTAGTAAGAGACAGTGAACTGAGCATATATGAAGATTAATTTAAATTGATTAAACATAATTTTGTGTCATCTAAGACCATGAATAGGACCCTCTGTGGGAGGGTTGGGGGAGTCTTACCTTCTCTGCCATCTGAATGTAGCCATGCCTCAGTTTCCCCATTCTCCAAGTAGTAGGTTTAGCCACCTGGCTAGATCAAAGAGTCCTCCCTTCCCAAGTCCCAAACAAATGTCCAGATGAAATGAAGATCCAAGAATTCATCCAGTATCTTTACTGGGTGACAATCTTCTCTGCTCTCCAGGCATAACAGTGCTTCACTAAGTCTTTCCTTTGCTTCCTTCCCCTTGGTTGCAGAGGAATACTCAGACTATCTGTAGGCAGCACCCCAGTAAACCCTATGCTCTCTTGCTACCTAAACAGTGAAGCAGCTGCCTGCTCAAAAAAAAAAAAAAGTCAACTATCCTCACTTCCCTTTCCACACAGGGCCACTTCCTAGCTTTGCCTGTCTAGGTTTGCCCCTTAGCTTTTTTCCCTGGCACCCTGCTGAGTCCTCTTCAGCACAGCCCCTCCTGGGCTCCTTTCCTAGCTTCCTCTCTGCTAGGACTTGGAGCCTAAGGCCCAATCTTGGCCTGGAACTCAGTCACCAGCACACCCAAACAGCAACTTTCCCCTAAGCTTCTCCCTCTGCACTGAGCAGAAAGGAGCTCATTTATATCTCTGCCCCCTTCCCCATCGTGCACTGCTTCGAACCTATAGTTCTCATCTATCCTCTGGGAACAGCAGCCACCAGAATAGCTGGCCTCAAAGGGCTGAGACAGGAACAGAAGTGCTGGGCCTGTTGTTAAAGGGCCAGCACACCTTTTCACAGCACCAAACACAGATAATTGGGAAACGTAAAAAACAAAATAGCCTGTAGGGTTTGCATATTGATGATTCCTCATGTCCAGGGGCCATGTTGGCAAATAAAATAATGTTACTCATTCTGAACCAAGAGGCCCAGAGTAATTGGATGTTTCTGTTAATATGATTGTCAGAGTAATTAAAAACAATGCTGGTCCTTAATCTTCCTGCATTAGGCTCCAGAGTCAACACTTAATTTAAAATGAATAGGGCAGATAACACCTTTCAGAGCTATTGGGCCAAATATAGCTCTCCCATAAGAGCCTTACAAAATATCAAATTATTCTACATTAATAATCAAACCAAGATGCAGCAGTAATGCTATTGTAAGATATAGTAGTTTTGATCCATTACTCTGGAGTCTGATAGAATTACACCATAACTGCTATCTAGTACAGAGATTTATATACCCCTAGCCCTTCCTAGTTGCTGTTTAGCCAAGTTTAATTCTCTGAATATTTCCTCAAATCTCCCCTTTTAGCTCCTGAATCTCTTTTGTCTCCCAAAGAATTCCTTTCAACCTGTTGATATCATTCTGGTTTTCAGGAGCCCAGAAATGTCTCTAAGCTGCAAGGAGTTCAGAAAAGAGCAACAAAAAAATTAACAAGGGGCCAAGGGGTCTGGGTTATGGAGAAAAGACAAAAAGAGCTAAATTACATGTATAGAAAATTTCTGCTTCCAGGACCTTGTCTTCGTTTTTCTCCCTCTTCCGGTTTCTCCCTGTGGCTCTCTCATTTTCATAAGCACCACTCCTCTCTCTCACACACACTTTTTATTTTGCTCTGAATTCCTGAAGCCCCCCTGCCATTACATTTGAACGGAATGAGCAGCCACATCCCAAAACCAGTAAGGAAAGAGGGAAACCCCCTAACTCCAACCACCAATCCCAAGTCTCCGCACACTGCAGCTCCCTCCAAAACGTGGAAAAAAAGAGATTGGCTCAACAACACTACGCTGCTTAGGACTGTCCTATTAAGACTCAATCTATTTATATGCTACCTATAGACCCATGGGCTGCCAAGGTTTTGCTGGCCACTACTGCTAATGGAGGGGTCATCTTCTTATCACTGCCTTTCCTGATACAATTATTCTATAATGTCTGTTCTGTCCTTGAAAATTGTGCTCACAAAAGCACATTTGTCTCATTTGTCTCATACTGCACAACACTGACGTACATTATAGTACTCAGCAGCTAAAGATACTGAAGCTGGTGTAACTACTGAGGTCTATAGAGTTACACCAATGTTTGATTTGATCCAATGAATCAGAAATACGGTGAGTCAAATTGTGAAACTCCTTACTCACATTGGTGAGCAGTTACTCACCTGAGTAATCCCATTAACTTCAATAGGCCTACTTATATGAGTAACTGCTCATCAGGGTGAGTAGGCAGCTCACAGTCTGGCCCAGGGATAATTATCTGCATAATTAAAAATGATTATTTGGCTCTATGGACCAAATCCGACTTTCCACAAGCCATTTTCTCTTAGTTCTCATGTTCCTCTTAGTTCTTGCCCTTCACTCCTGCCAGCGGTGGGACAGTCAGCAGTAAGCAATTTCCTTGATTTCCATCAATATTTTCAAGAGCAGGAAAGAACTTCACTCCTTTTTGAGTGCCACTCAGACAAAGATAAAAAGTTTGTGAGAGTGCCAATTATATTACCTGATTGAGCTGCCTTCTGAGTGGAGAGTTTGGTGGTGTACATGCTGTCCATGCAAGATGGAGATTTTGCTTTTATGCAAATGATTTGATTTGGTGAGATCATTGTTCTATGCATGTAGCTATCGTGATCATTCTGATATAAGAAGCAAAAAGGAGATTACCCAAGTCACTCCTTACAACAGGATTTCACCTTTCTGAAAACCCACATCCCCTATGTAGTGTGGAATCAGACAGGTTAGGCCACTAGAAGGCCACAACTGCTGCTTACTGTGGCAAACAAATCTCTCACTGGTACCTTATGCTCCCCCTTTTTGTTAGTTGTATCCACGGAGGTGGCTGACATTTTGGTCACGCACAGACAGTGCCCGCCCCAAAGAATTTACACTGCAAATAGACAAGACAGAAAGAAAGTATTAACTCCATTTTGTGGATGAGAAACTGAGGCACAGAGAGATAAAGTAAAACTTCACACAGGAACTTGGTGGCAGCTGTGGTAATTAAACCCAGACCTTTGTGCATTAACCACACTTCCTCTCTATACAACTTTAGGGCACACTCCACATTTATATTAAAATATTCCCCAAATACCTGTTACTCTCCCCAGTCTGCTGAGCAGAAGGGAACTCTTCTCTATCCCTGAGTATTCAGAATATTACTACCCACATTTTGGCCTGGGCAGTTCACCAAAGTTCAGGGGTCTGAAAGTTGTATCTATTAGGAGGAGAATCTGATAGAGTCAGGGGTCTTTGATATGATCCAGTTTATTTACAAAGACTGTACAAAGTTGTGTTTCCCTAAGCAGAGGAATAATCAAACAGCAGGAGACAGTTTCTTTTAACACAGCTCCAGGCCTCTTTCAGACACACTCATCCCCAAAACTCTCTCTGTAGACTTTTCTCAGGGCCACATTCCCAATGCATCTTCAAGCTGTGACTGGTGGTTCCATCTTCTCTGTTGTTTCTCTCCTTCTCTCTAACAGTATGAACATCAAATTGGGTCCTCTGGCAACACTACCATTAAAGGGATATTTTGCACCTCTTGATGGTGAGATCTGTTATTACATGGCTAATAGAAACTGGCATTCCCATTCTTTCTGCCAATTCAATTTCATCCATAATATTGATTATATTTTATATTACCTAGAAAAGTATACATGGAGTTGCAGTAGCTAACAGCACATTGTCAAAATAGATCCATTAGTATACAGAACAAAACCATAAAGAAAATAATAAAGTCAGAGACCCAATTCTCCTTGCACATGCGTAACGACAAATCTAGTGTGAAATAGCATGAAATTTCCTTCAGACATTCATTTTTCAAGTAAAATGTCTTGAATAGATATCTGTTGAAAATGAAATTAATATTCAGAGAAAGAACTGGGAAATTAACTAGAGCAGTGGGAAAACATCTTTCTCTGGGGGGGGGGGGGGTGGGGGGTGTGTGTGTGTGTGTGTGTGTGTGTGTGTGTGTGTGTGTGTGTGTGTGTGTGTGTGTGTGCGCGCGCGCGCGCTGGGTTTTGCATTTTTTGTGCCTATCTTGGCTAAGAAAAAGAGTAAGAAAAAATAATTAAAATAAAACAACCAACCAATAACAGCAAGTAGAGACACCCTGGCCCCACTGAAGTCAATGACAAAATCCCCATTGACTTCAATAGGGTCAGAATTTCACCTCAGACATTTTGGCCAAGTACACGAATGCAACATCAATAGTATATTTTGGTCTCTCATCTGCCCTTTGCTTATTTGTATTTAATGTGTAATATAAAATCAAGTGGGTGAACACTAAATTCACCTTTCTTTGTGCTCTTACTCACTGTCCTGTAAATTGTTCATTTTACCTTTGAAGGGTCTTGTTACTTATTCCTGTATGTCTTAGAGTTCATGAAGGTCAAGTCCCTGACCGCAACCACACTACATCTCCTCCTCTTGGGTGTGACAGCCATGAGTTCCCAGCCTTGGGTGCAAGTGGCTCCTCTTCCTCAGGTATTGGGGTCTACTCCTCTCTTCCTGTTACAGATTCTTGACGTCGATGGACGGGGGATCCAGGTGGAAGGGAGAGCACAGTCTACTGGGTGGCCAGCAGCTAGTCTCCTCCTCACAGAGCAGCTAGTTCTCCTTTCTTCTCTGGTGCTGCTGTAGTTGGCTAGCATCCTCCTTCCTGGAGATGCCCTAGGCTACAGCTAAAACGATATATGAAGTGGTCAATTCCCACTGTAATTTTTTGGTTAAGTTTCATTAGCAAGTGGTTCAGAATAGTTTTAGGAGTAAATCCCCTCAGGATAAGTCCAAGGTCACTTCCATAGCAGCAAGGCTGTGAAATCCACTGAAGCCAAGCTACTGGGTAATCTTGTTCCTTGTTAGCGCCAATCAAATCCTATTTTCTTTTGGAGGAATCTTATGCTAGAGTTAGTTATGCTGCCGGCTCCTTGTTAAATAATGATGATGATGTTCTTTTGCTCATCATGAAAGACGAATGATGTCCCCTCATGCAGAACTCATTTCAAAACTGTGAGCTTCTGTAATTGAAAGTGGCTGAAGCTAATTTGGTAACCCAGTTCTGAGCACAGTCAACTAACTACCCTCCTTTTGTCCTTTAAGCAGTAATGGCTTTATCGGGAAACTCTCCTCTGCTACTTCTAAGAGAGCAATTATGATGGAGTTTGAAAGCTACTGTTCTATGACAGGCCATAATTTCAAGCATTACCTTCAGGGCTTTAGCTAAAGCAACTGCATAACAATAAGCTGAAAGATCTGGTCAAATTCTGGCCTCAGCAATGTCTGCCCAGCTCTTCTTGATTTTAGTGGTAGCTGGGTGAGCATATATAAAGGCAGAATTCTGCAGTCCATTAATGTCAGTGTAAAAATAATTTGAAGTCTATTTATCTAACAAACACTGTTATTTGCATGGTAACACAACAAATAGACAGAAGGGAGAAGAGTGATCTACCAAAGCCCACATTCTCATAAATGCCATCCTTCATCATCAGAAGTGACTCACTATTGAACCTTGCCAACCTAAAAACAATGTTGCTGTATTCAGGGAATATCAATAGCCTGTCATCCATTGCTCTTCCCCATCACTGTGATACCCACATCAACTCAGTCTAATGGGAGGGAAAGCTGAGGGACAGAGCTATCATAGAAGTGTTATAATAATTGCTAGACCTCATGGGAAACCCATCTTTCTTAGTGTGTATCTGAAAGACTTATGTAGTTCATACTGATACTAATAGTCACATGGGCACAATCAAACACTGATGCTCACCTCAAGACGGCCGTCTAGATTGAAATCCACAGCTGAAGCATCTGTGCAACTTTTCAGGGCTGGATAGATATGTGTCACTAATGATCCCTCTGAAAAATACACCATATGTAACTGTTGGGACTGCTCAGTACACCAAACTTCTAGGGTGCCAGTGGCATGCCAGGTGTCCTGTGACTTAGAGTCAAGCAGGTGCTTCAGCAGCTATACCTTGTAGACGCTACCCTGGTGGGATCCAATAACCACTCAGACACATGGTTAAGGGAAAGGTTACTTTATTAGGGCTAGCTGGAAAGGGAAAGTTGCAAATACCCTGCTACAGAAGCTTAACAGTTACCATGCAAGTGAACAGCAGTTCTTGTTTGCACCCCTGCAACAGTCCAGCTGAGTCAGGCCTAGTGGCGGGGGGTAGGGGCGGCTCTCCAGTCCAATTTCTATTTGATACAAATCGCTACTTGCAGGTTTCCAGTCCAAGCTCAGTTAATGTCTCTCATTGGCCCCTCTGAACTGCCTCTCTGCCCAGCCACTGCTGCTCCCCCATAAATCCCACACAGACCTGCACCCAGCTGTAATGTCCAGCAGCCACACCCTGGTCCACACACCGCTCTGCATATGGTTCTGGAGAATCTTTTGTGCTTCTCCAGCTTCCGCACAGCTCCCAGCTTACCAAGCAGCCACCTCTGGTTCAAGACATTTCCCCTTGCCTGGCCAGGAGAAAAGGGATGTGCTGTGGGAAAGAGGCTGATGTGAGTTGTAGTACCTTGCTTAGAAGATCCATCACATGTATGACATTAGCTTGACTAGGATGGGCTGAAGGTGTGATCCATACTCATTAAACAAAATCCAAATCTCAGTTAGGAAGCTTTGGATTTTTCAAAACTGTTACTTCATCTCCCTTCTTTGATGTTCCTGCGTCATAGAATCCAGAATGCACTTGTAGCACTCCTGGCCCTGAAGAGTTTACAGTCTACACAGACATAAGGTAGGAGAGGAAAATGGAGCCACAGAGCATGTCAGTGACTTGTGCAGTGTCACACAGCAGGCCATTCGCAGAGCTGAAAATAAAACTTTGGTGTCCGAATACTCAGTCTAGTCCCCTATCCTCTAGACTACACTGCCTCTCACAGACCACATGCCCTCTTATATTGCTTTGTGCACACAAGTAACTATGCAGTGAGTAATCATTCAGTGTTCAGCAGAGATCCAGTCCTCCTTACATCCATATGCACAATGCTACAAAAATCTGTGCAAAAGTGTCTGTTCACACCTCTAATACCTTATATTTTTCACTTTATTTGCCCATGACTAGGAGAAGATGGAATTTAAAGATGAGAAAACCCTTGTCTTGTAAAGCATTGTTATATACAGGATCACCCTTGAGAACTTGCCAATTGAAAATAATATCTTGGAGGTCTAATTAATTTTACCTCCATATTTGTAATTCTCATGGCATCCTTATGGTAAGCATAGACAAATTTAGGTAATATGGCAAATATTCAGATAACTATATCTATTCTTAGGTAAAACAGACATATTTTAAGGGTAACCACTGTATTTCAGGGTTTCCCTCAATAATCCAGCATCTCTTTTAGATCTGTGAATAATCCTAGAAGTGTGCTTGGAATTGTTCTGGGTCTTGTCATAGTTAGCATGAGCAAATTGCTAAACTGCGTACTGCACTAAAATGATGGATTACAGCACGGGAGAAATCATTATTTCATTGATTAGCAGAAGACCACTTCATAATCACTACCTAAGCAAATTCTGAGGGCTGTGTATACTTTACAAATAATTTTACAATTCCTGCCTTCCATACATGGGGATCTGCGGCTATAATGTTAACCCCTGAATTATCACAACCGAATTTTAGCAATGTGACTTACCATTCAAATCAATTCTCAAATGCTTTTGAAAATGTACCCCAGCAGCCCGCCTGGATCCCCCATCTACCTCTCCTTGGCACTCAAATAGGGCTGACTGCAGCTGTGAGTGCTTGATGCAGGTTCTGTCCTCAGTGAACTGAGTAAATCTGCCTGCCTTCAGGTTTCTGGGTTACCTCGTCTACTGACATCCTTTTATGCTTCTATCCCTGCTACTATGTATTTCAATCATTACACAACAATTGTTATGTGCTATTCTGGTATAAAAACCACTTTACATAGTCAGAGCTCAAATGTTAATCTTCAGTTTCCTAGATCATTTTTTGCTTCAAATTTAGATATATATTTTTCTCCTTTTTATTGAAAGATTTCCCCTCCTCACATATATACAACAAAAGGGTCACTTTCCCTTCTGCATTGCTTTCAAGCAGCATTTTAATGCTAGGTGTATTGTTTCACAGTGACTTGAATAATCAAAGTTAAACTAGCTCTGATATAGCCACAGTTAATAGCATGAAGATTCATTTCATATTCAGCACGAGTGCTTGGTAGTTTTAGAAAATCACTCATTTGAATGGGTTTTCTTTTATGGGGATTACCAGGCCAATCTGCTCTCTTTCTCTTTCTGCTTTGTTTTAAATAAGACGAGACACATGTATTGAATTTTAATGCAGCATCGTAACAATGTGCTAGTCAATAGTGGCTGACAGCTGTGAGGAAGAAATATAGGAGCCTATCCCATAGCTCTGTGTCAGCAAGTTTATCTAATCCCAAAGGAACCCCAAACGGATCATGAATAGAACCTAAAATCAATATGACGCTGGGATTTCACTCATTGGCTTTGACTATTGCCTCAGCAGAAAAGATATAATTTTAATTTTGTTTATAAATATTTCTGTGATGCTCATCACCATAATCTGAGTGCCTCACAAACATTACAGCACAAAGTACCATCTTCATTTTACAGATGGAAAAACTGAGGCACAGAAAGATTAAAGGTACATTTATACTGCAATTAAAAGCCTGCAGCTGGCCCATGCAAGCTGACTCGGACTCACAGGGTTATGGTTAAGGAGCTATTTAATTGTGGTGTAGATGTTTGGGTCAGGCTGCAGCCTGGACTCTAGGTTCCTGCAAGGTGAGAGGATCCCAGAGCTCCAGAACGTCTGCACCTAACTAAACAGTCCCTGAGCCTGAGCCCCATGAGCCCGAGTCAGCTGGCAAGGGCCAGCCGCAGGTGTCTAACTGCAGTGCAGACATACCCTAAGACCTGCCACAGGTCACCCAGGAAGTCTGGGAAACAACAGAGGAGAAACAACACAGCTTTGTTTAATATTATGGGTGGGGCTGGTAGCACCATCTATTATTAAGGTTGTGCAACACTTCCCAGCATAAGACTTTGTTCTCAGTTGCTTATAACTTTGCCAAACTTTTAACCGTTTGGGTTTAAATTTTGTCTGCCTCAGGCTGAATTTTATTTTTGGAAAATTTTAGTCAAAGGAGTCAAGCTATTTCCAAGAATGAGGTTAGAGAAAAATACAGTTTTGTCCATGTTAAAAAAAATATGGTGACTTTATTAATTTTTTTAACAGCTTTAGCACCACCATACTCTATATAGCCCATTTTATGCAGATTGGAAAGTGGCATTTTCAAAAAATAAACATTTTTACATTCTCATCTGCTTCATACAACATTTGATCAATTCCCTAGTTCCATTCAAATACTCATATTTTTTCATTCTGTTGTTCTGTTTTGACAGCCATCAGCAGTCGAAAACACAGGACATGCCTAAAAAAGCACAGAGATTTAATTCTATCTTCCTCTGCCAATGTTTGTGTTTAGAAGAACCTTCAACACACTAGCAATCAAGCAAATGTACCAGGGTAGTTGCTTCAGCTTTGATCAAAGGAAAGCCCAGGGCATTGTTGCGAAAAAACCTGACAAATGGAAAGATTTGAAAAATAGCAGACTTGCTCAGAGAGCTACTGATCTTTGTGCACCTACTTTTTGTATTTACAATGCTTTTATAATACGATTGCAGACAGTAGCCATAAACACCTGCCCAGGCTTAAATGTCTTACTTTCCGAAGGAGAAAGAAAACAAATCAATTCCAGTTCAGACGCTGCTGTTCCCTGAGAACCGTTTGAACTACCCTACCTATAATCTGAAAACTGACAACTTGCTGACCAGATAATTTAGCTCAGAAATTTTACTTCTGGCAAGTATGTGACCACTGCACTCAAACAGCAAAGTGAGACCACCCTCCCAAACTGCATTAAACATTCCTCAGAACCCCTAGGTGTTCTAGTAGATTTAAAACCATTAGTCTGTGCCATAATACAAAGGCTGAGATTCTGGCTCTCATTTACACTGGTGTAAATCCATGGAAGTCAAGAGAGTTACTCTAATCTTACACCAGCAAAAGTCAGAGCAGGCTTTGGCCCAGAGGTGGCTTGAAATCAAATATTTAACATCATCCCTCAACAGGACTGCTAAGAAATAGTCTAAACAATTAAGAAACCTTCCTCTAGGTGGTGAATGTCTCTGTATAGCAAATGTGTTGCCATAAATTTAGAAACAAAGTCAATATCCCAATAACACTACATCTTTCCAATGAAGAACAAATAGGTCCTAAACTGATTAACTCAAGGGATAAGGTCCAGAAGATTCATCTTCCTCAATGAATCTAGATTCTTGAGGTGATGTTTTCACTTATTTTTTCATGCAACACAACTAATGACACCCACAGTCAAAAGAAATGCACCTACTTTTGGGGCTTTTTACAACATGAAACTCAGAGTGGACTTCCTAAAAAAAGTGCAAATGTTTTAAGTGAACCAGAGCCCAGGTTTGAGAAAATATGGAGCCATTTTCCAGTGAACATGGGGCCAATTATTGTTTTGCATAGAGAATTTGCATGGCTTTGACAAGAAAAATGGCCAGAATGAGTCACTTCTATTGGATTTTACTTTAAATTTTGGCATTTGTTCTAACCTAAGACTCTTTCAGGCTACACATAGTCTGAAATCAATAGAAAATTTTGCACAAACACATCCATGTGAAGCAAAGTGGCCCATCTGCATTTAGTCCTGGTATTTATTAATGAAAATACTATAACAAATCCATGTCTGTCTGGGACTTCATCACCACCGTGAAGCGTAGTGGCAACTGCGAAGACAGAACTCAGATCAATTTGTTCCAAAAGCACAGTCAGTCCCTTCCCACTTCAGTTAGCTGGTAGTAATCAAGGGCCTACAACACACAGCTGAGAAGTTCTGATTCTGTTAGGGATAGCTGACATGCAGTGTACGGTGTACGTCATTAAAATATACTTTCTGATCTTTAGCTCCCACAGAAGATTTAGGGATTGCATTAATAAATAAATAAATAAATAAATAAAGGAAACACTGAATTTTAAACAGAAACACACGTATCTCACGTTGTTAAAAGGAAACACATTTAGTCATGGTACAAAACTACTCACTAAAGTATTTTTTTTAAAAAAACACGACTAAAAAGAATAAATTATAGGGCTGTCAAGTGATTAAAAAATTAATCACGATTAATCGCGCTGTTAAGCAATAATAGAATACCATTTATATAAATATTTTTGGATGTTTTCCACATTTTCAAATATATTGATTTCAATTACAACACAGAATACAAAGTGTACAGTGCTCACTTTATATTTATATTATATAATTTTTGCACTGTAAAATAGTATTTTTCAATTCACTTAATACAAGTACTGTAATGCAATCTCTTTATCATGAAAATTGAACTTACAAATGTAGAGTTATGTACAAAAAATAACTGCATTCAAATATAAAACAATGTAAAACTTTAGAGCCTAGAAGTTCACTCAGTCCTACTTCTTGTTCAGTCAATTGCTCAGACAAACAAGTTTGTTTACATTTGCAGAAGATAATGCTGCCCGCTTCTTGTTTACAATGTCACCTAAAAGTGAGAACAGATGTTGTCATGGCACTGTTGTAACTGGCGCTGCAAGATATTTACATGCCAGATGTGCCAAAGCTGTCCCTTTCATGCTTCAACAACCATTCCAGAGGACATGCATCCATGCTGATGACGGGTTCTGCTCGATAACAATCCAAAGCTGTGCAGACCAAAGCATGTTCATTTTCATCATCTGAGTCAGATGTCACCAGCAGACAGTTGATTTCCCTTTTTGGTGATTTGGGTTCTGTAGTTTCCACATCGTAGTGCTGCTCTTTTAAGACCCCTAAAAGCATGCTCCACCCCTCAGCCCTCTCAGATTTTGGAAGGCACTTCAGATTCTTAAATCTTGGGTCGAGTGCTGTAGCTATCTTTAGAAATCTCACATTGGTACCTTCTTTTCATTTTGTCAGATCTGCTGTGAAAGTATTCTTAAAATGAACAACATGCTGGGTCATCATCCGAGACCTGAAACATGAAATATATGGCAGAATGCAGGTAAAACATGAAATATATGGCAGAATGCAGGTAAAACAGCAGGGACATACAATTCTCCCACAAGGAGTTCTGTCACAATTTTAATTAACACATTATTCATTTAATGAGCTTCATCAGCATGGAAGCATGTACCCTGGAATGGTGTCCAAAGCATGAAGGAGCATATGAATGTTTAGCATATCTGGCACATAAATACCTTGCAATGCTGGCTACAAAATTGTCACGCCTGTTCTCACTTTCAGGTGGCATTGTAAATAAGAAGCGGGCAGCATTATCTCCCGCAAGTTTAAATGTAAACAAACTTGTTCGTCTTAGCAATTGGCTGAACAAGAAGTAGGACTGAGTGGACTTGTAGGCTCTAAAGTTTTACATTGTTTTTGAATGCAGTTATGTAACAACAACAAAAATCTACATTTGTAAGTTATGCTTTCACGATAAAGAGTTTGCACTATGGGAGTTGTATGAGGTGAATTGAAAAATACTATATCTTTTGTCATTTTTGCAGTGCAAATATTTGTAATAAAAATAATATAAAGTGTACACTTTGTATTCTGTGTTATAATTGAAATCAATATATTTGAAAATGTAGAAAAACATCCAAAATATTTAATAAATTTCAATTGGTATTCTATTGTTTAACAGTGTAATTAAAACTGCAATTAATTGCGATTAATTTTTTTGAGTTAACTGCATGAGTTAACTGCGATTAATCGACAGCCCTAATGAATTAGAATTATGAAAAAGTTCCAAAGAATGATCTTCACCTTGGGTTCTTGAAATGAATTCTTCTACAATATCTGGAAAATGTAAGTCATCAGTTTTGTCCTTGCATATATGAAAAATCATATACCAGTTAAAAAATGATTGTCCTACTGTGGATCAAAGCAATGTTTTAATAAAATGTAGAGCACTGAAACTATGATTGCTTACAGCATTAGCTGCAAGTACCACCAGAATAATTTGTATAAACAACTGACACTTGGTTTGGCTAAGCAAACAAACAGATTTCTGAATTGATTTCAATGATCTTTCTGTAAAGCGTGCAGATGGCTTGCAACAGATGAAGCTGAACAATCAGTCAATCATGGCTGAAATCAGAACCATACACATGAAGCATGAATTTAACTTGTGCTTGGAGTTGTAATGAGAATTGCAAGATTTTGAATAATTTTGTAGCATTTATGTTCAAATCTTGATTGAATACTGAATATGGCAAAATCAATTACTTTGAAATAGATGTATCTATACAATTCCCTTGCTGAATTTGGGTAGATGGGTTCACCTGTCCCTGTTTGCATTTTCTTGGGAACTTTTCTCTCCTTTGGAAGCTCAGGTATTCAGACTATTTCCAGCTTTAAACACTTCTGGTAGATTTGCTCTCAGAACAAATTGGAGCTTTCATCTGATCAAATGGACAGAAGTGATTTAAGTGTCGTTTTCATAAGAGACTGGCCTTATGTTGCTGAAATATTGAGCCTTTGAAGAGTTTTAGACATATTGTCTACCATGTTTAGGTCTTACTGACCCAGCTCAATACCAGAGAGACATGGCGTTTTCCATTTGGGGGGCTATGCCATCATTCGAGCTCTAATTTCAGGATCTTTTGTTACATCCATTTCAACCTCTTAAATCGCACACAATGCAATGTAGTTCTCAGACACTAAAGTTAATGCTTCTTCACGGAGAGACCATCTTTTGGACAGAGGACTGGGATGCCTGGTGATATACTTAACACTTCATAATTTATGTTCTGAAACATAGTATCTCATGTAGGTTGATTTTTTAATTAATTTTGTGATGTTGGAAAGAGGTTCAAGAATATGTCTTATGATGGTATTGTTTGTAACAGTATCCTGGCATGCCAAATTCAATGCATACCCTCAGCAATGAGTAGATGTAGCTTGTGGTTCCTCCTGTTACAATCTGGTTGCTATACCTGATACTAAACGAGCCATATTAGTGTCTGCGGATATTGATCCTCAGAATAAGGCACAACAATTTCTCTTTACTTGCTGATTTGATTACCTTTGTCCATATACTGGCTATATAGTACAATCCAAGGAACTCTTCATGAACATTTATGTCCTCATCCAAATATCGCAGGCATAAAACCACTTGATCTTTGTTGGAGAAGTCTATTGTTTCATTTGCCATAATTGTATACCACTTTCCCAAAATCTTTTCAGAAATATCCCTAATTATTTTAAGAGGTATGATTTCCATCATCTCATTTTAAAATTACTGAACTAGTGAGTTTGCCTTGACTATTTTTCAGCCACTTTGGAATATCAAGATCATATTCTGCCTGCTAAGGGTGTATTCTCAGCTTGTTCAGAACAATGGCCTCAAAGTGCAAGATAACATACGCTACTTTGTATTTTCTTTCTTCTGTGAGTACTGAAAACTTAGCATGTCACCAGCATTCTTACTGATCTTCCAAAGAATATTAACGGTTTAGTGGTGACATAGAGAAGCTTGTTTCCTCTCAAATTTGTCTCAAGCTTTTTCCCAATTCCCTGCCCCACATCAGTGTCCCATTGTAAGATGCGACTAGCGTGGTTGAGGAGGGGGTCCTCAGTCATTTCAGGCTCAGCACTCACGTCCCTGGAGAGCACCTGGTCCAGTTCATTGCAGCATGGACATGTGCAAGGTTCCCTCCTGGCATGACTATTTGAGTCCTTCACCCTCTTGTACAGGAGCTACGGGAGCCTCACGTGTTCATGCACTCTGATGAATGCCTGCCTCCTCCAGCCTCCTTGAAATCTCCCAGTAGAGGTGTGTGTTCCTCCCTCTCAGGGCAAAGTCATGGAGGACGGCATACTCTGACCACATATTGATCAGCACCTGGCTGTGCTCCAGAGATGAAGCGGCAGCTCTTGGAACATGATCCATGGTCACCATTACTGATCAGAACCGGAAAACTGTTCTGAAGTGCTCAGCGCAGGCTGCTATTACCACTGGCAATGTGTGTGTGGGGTGGGGGGGGGGAGGGCAGAGAAGGGTCAGGCAGCAAAGTTCAATGCATTGTGGGAATGGCCCTGGGGGACTATCAATACTCATGATCTGGTACACACCCCTTACTCCTGTCTGCACCGCACTGTAGAATGGGTATGGGGCAATATCACAGTGGAGGCATGTAAGTACCTGCATTCCTCATGCATACTAGCACTCTCGCTGGGCAATCCCCTTCAGGAATGTGCTTCAGATGTGGACAACGGGGGAGTTATGGCACAACAATGCACATGTAACAACGTACAGTCACAAATGTAGATGTAAACTAAGATGGTAGCTGGAGGCTCTTTGACCCACCCAGGCGTGATGGGACTGGGGTCAGAGGCTGCAAAATGACAGCCAAAGAAGGGGCTTCATGATGTCTGGCAATCCCACTCCTTTTGTGAAAAGAGCACACGGACTCATGGGCGTGGGGAGGAGGGAAGAAGAAAAGAGCCTATCAGGATGCTCTGGGTGTCAGCCCCAGTGGAATAGCAACTGGCTGGACATATCCCAGGTTTTCCTAGCGAGAGGGGATCAAAAGTCTGCATGCACAGAGAGAAAGAGGTAAACAGATAGTCTGGCTGCTTAAAGCGGGAGAAGCACAGAGAGGTGAGCCTCAACCAGGTTCACTAAATTCCCCTTTACAAGACCCTGTGGAGCCATTTCCTAGCCAGGGAAAAAAGGAGCCAGAGCCAGCTGCAGGAGAGACCTTCAGCTTAGCCCCAGCTACCAGGACAGATAGACAGTCACTGTCTCAGCAAACATTTTGCATCTCAACACCAAAAATTAAAAAACAAAAACAAAACAAAAAAACAATGACTTCTTAAGGCTTGTCTTAAGGCATGGCCCCCACAGTGCGACTTACGGGGGTGTGAACTGCTGTATGCACTCAAGTGTTGTGCCGTAACTGCCCTGCATAGTCCCCGCAAGCGTGAAGTAAGAGGTACCTAGTTCACAATGATGCAGTCCTGTTTCAAACAGGGATAAGCTAACATGAACTAGCTACCTTTTAGTTCATGCTAGCAGGGTCTACAAGGAGCTGTCAGAGTCCAACAGTTTAGTGCGTTCTGCAAGTCACGACCCTGTAGTTTGCACTGTGGGGCAACATAGACAAGTCCTTAGATGATGTAAAGCTTAGTTCCTACAAGCTAAGAGTGCCTCAGTGAATCACTTTATTAAATCTCACAATTAACATTGGGCATAAGGATAATGGAGCCATATGAAAGACTGCTAGAATATGTCTATTTAACAAAAACTGGGTGAAATCCTGACCTCGCTGAAGTCAATGGCCAAATTTCCATTGACTTCAATGGAGTAAGGATTTCATCCATTCCTTATAATTGACTTTATGCTTCTGTTTCCAGTTATTGCATTATCTCCGAGGGTCTCCTAAGTATTTTCAAGGGAACTGAACTGTTTCTTCTGTTCCTCTAGTTTTAACAGTTTTGTAATACTCTTTTATTAATCTGACTGTCTACAAAAGGAACTCTATCAACATTTGCTTTAATTTTTCTGTCTTGCATAATGTTTCCATATTTTTAATGAGCAAAGATCAAGTTATTTAAAAATCCACCACCTGATAATAGTGCAAACGACCACAGCATTGTTAACTATTTCCTCAGTGACAAATGAATTTTTTCATCAGCAGATGGTACAGCTGACATCTGAAAAAGCATTAGGTATAGTTGGATTATATTTCAGGTTACCGAAAGCAACCACAATCAGTATGTGTCACCTGTTTTGACTACATAATGCACCCTTCTCTAAGAACAAGACGCTTTCCCTGTCCATACAAAATGACCATATAATTCCTATTTATAACAAAAAAAATACATAAGACCCCAATGAAAAAGGACCCCTAACTTACCTATGCAGTATAAAGAGGGGAGTGAAATATACATAGCAAAATGAAAAAATACCAGCATTAAAGGGTTTTTGCATTATGTTGCTAACTTGAAATTAGACCCACTTTCATGGAAAATTTTGTTAATCTGAAAATAATGCATAATATTTTGACAAAAACACCCACTGGTTTTTCAGCTGAAATGGGCCAGTTACCAGTCAAGAATGGGTTCGTTTTTATGCAATGATAGCGTTTGCATTTTACCCAAACTGTGATAAAACAACATTTGGGGGGTGGCGGGCTACACAGAGTGAAAAGACAAAGGAACAAAACACCAAAAACCAACGAGCAAAGACCTTGAAACAAAAAATGGTGAAATATACACAGCCCTAACTGGATTCTTTCTAACATCGCTCTCCAAAATTGCTGAAAACGTCTTTTTATAGCTCTATTCTCATTCAGACTATGCTGAGCAGTGCACTGTATGGATCTCACCCAAGATATTTGACCTCCATGGCATTATTTGAATGTGTTGATCAAATAGACAATACTACAGATAAGGGACATCTGTGGAGAATAACATTTTTGAACGTAGAACAAACATTTGATGCGATCAGATGTTTGCCCATTATTTGCGTTCAGAAAGGCTGAAAACGTAATTCAATGTTTTCCTGAAAACACACTCCAAATAATGCTTTGTTTTTTGAAAGCATCAGGATAGGCACTATTAGAAAAATATGTAGCATGCCTACTGGAGCACCCCAAGTTCAATTTCACCTCTTTATTTGTATTATATCAAGACATGCTGAATGTGTGCCCTCAGTCAGGGACGTTTCTGCATGCTGATGATAATGCTTTCTGGCTCATAGGGGTCAGCTACGGTGGTACAAAGTGCTTTCTGATAAATTGGTCAGTTACTTAGCACAGTCTCTTTATCAAAAGCCAGCTCTCTTTAAAACTAGGGAATGCAAACTCTGTTTGGTTTGATTCAGGCTAGAAACTGCGGAGAAAAAGGTCACATGTGTTAATGGCATCCTGTCCTTTGAATGGAAAATAATATCTGAGGTGAAAATGTCTTTCTCCCACCTACAAAATAAATCTCCAGTTTAACTCTTGAAATTGAAGTCCAGCACTGAAATAGTCACGCTTGCAGCACATTCTGCTTTGGTAATACCTTCTTTTGTAGTCTCCCTAATGTGGCCCTTTAACTCCTTAAAAGCACTGTGGTACTGTAGCATTATTGACAATATTCAGGTGGGTTCGGGGATCCTAAGAAATGTCAATGAAGTTAACATTAGCAAGAAAATCTGCTCCTTCTTTCTGCATATGGATAGTCCAAACTGAATAAATCCCATCCATATCTTATCATCATCATATGTGGTTATAAATAGTATTAACTCTTCAGAGGGTAATACTGTACCATTAAAAAGATGATTCACTGCACTGGAGGGAGAAGGGCTCACCTTGCTCACACAGGCTGCAGGTTAGGACAGAATGACAGAGAGTGAGTATTAAACAAAATGTTTAATGAATGACATATAGAAATATTTCGATAAGGCCTCTATGGAAAAATGCCAAGGCCAAGATTTTAAAAAGTAATTAGCGATTTTGGGTGCATCCTTTCCCCCTAAAAAATCAGACCCCTTTCAGGTGATTTAAATTAGGCACCCAAAATCATTAGTCATTTTGGAAAATCACGACCCCAGTGCTTCTTCTCCATTTTTACTGGTTATCAGAACAAGACCTCTGTGGTCAGAGCTTTGGGGAAACAGGATAAGAGCACAGTGGATCTTCACATGGTAAAATAAGAAGAAACCAGCCCAGTGTCCTCTATCCCGAAAAGAACTACCAAGGAGGTCTCAAAACAATTATGAACCTAATTCGGGAAGCCACACTTATTCAAACATCCCCAGGAACTTCTTCATTAGTCTGGGACTCAGTGCTGCAGTGAATGGGGTTTTGAACATGAGCAAGAAAAGAAGGACGGGTTCCAGGATCAGGCCCTGTATGATTATAGGAGAAGAGCCTGTATTTCTAGCTATCACAAGAACAGTTAAAGGACTGAACGTATATGGAGTCTGTGGCACTCTGTGCAGCAGAGAGTATGTTTCCGCTGCAATCAGAGGTGTGATGGCAGCATGTGTAGACATACTCAAGATGGCTTTGATATGGCTAGCTGGAATAACAGCAGCAGTGAAGCCGAAGCAGCATGGGAGGCAGCATGAGCATATAGCTGCTCAAATATAGACGCAGGGTCCCAGGAGGGATTATACAACCCGTCCTGCTCCTCATGCTGTCATGGCTTCACTGCCATTGCTTGTTAAGCTAGCCGGATCAAAGTAGTTTGGATATGCCTACGCATGCTGCAGTCACACCTCTGATTGCAGTGGAGGCACACCTTGAGTGGTGTCTAGTTGTACTATTTGACTGCTTGCTTGGTTAGGGAACATTTTAAACCATCGGGCTGTCTGGCCCTTTTACAGAAGGATTGCCTTTTTATGAAGATAATGGACTATTGTCACCTGTTAGCTCCCAGATGTGTCAGATGGGTGTCAGAGCAGGAAGCAATAAACATGCAGATTAATAAGATCACTATTAATACCATGGTTTAGTCTCTCTTTTAGCAGCCTTCAGGTCCCCTTTCCTGTCCTTGCATTATACTCTCTTCTTACAGCAAGCCCGTACCTTGTGCTAGGGAGTATGTTGTTTTAAAAGACTGCCGTCTCTCTTGTTTGGGGAAGAGGATTAATGGTCAGAGTAACCAGCTAGGGCAATGCTACCAGACCTAGAGTCGGTTTAGCAATAAACATTATGTATCGTCTGTGTTTGTGCTGTTTAAAAGAAAGTCTCTTTCATGTCTATCTTTTTATTTGCTTGCTTTAGCAACAACACAGCAAGTAGGACTGGTCAAAAATTTTCCATAACATTTTTGATGGAAAACAGCTTTTTGACAAAAATATGGAAAATTTCAAAGAAAAATTTAGTATTTGTCAAACAATTTTACTTGAAACGAATAATATCCTGCTAAAGGAGGAGCGGCTGCTGCTCATTAAAAGGTGTCTTCCTTGCAGCCGGAGTTTTCTGTATTGGGGTGAAAGGCATTGAGGGAAGGTACATACGAAGTACCCTCAAACTTAATTGAAGTCAATGGCAGCTGTGGATGCTCAGCACCTTCGAAAAGAGAGAGGGGTCAGGGTCCCCTACAGCCCTCCATGAAATAGCCAATGGAGCTCTGCCTTGTAAGAGGAAGTGCAAATTGTATCATCATATACTTCTACTATACCTCCAGACAAATTCTGACTGAGTCATGCAGAATTCCCCAGAGCACCCCTGCGATACTTCCCCTACTCCCTCCTCACTCCCCTACAGTGTGGCCATGGCAAAAATACCACACTGTAGACCACTGTAAGAGGCGCATTATCTGAGAGTAGGATATTCATAATAAATGCTTCTGTTGGAAGAAAAAACATAGGTGTCGACCAAAGCCAGGTATGGCTTTTGATAAAGGACAACAGTGGAGATTATATGCCTGGCAGAGCTTTTCATTATGAAAATTGAGACCTGCTTAATGCCGTCAAAATTAGAGACCCCCAAGTTGACCTGCTAAGTGCTGGTTACAAAAGTTAATGTTGTTTTGTGGAAATTTTAATGAAGGCAGCCAATTATATATATATATTTTTTAAAAAAACAATTTGGACCTGCCCCTGCTTCTGCTGAAGTCAATGGCAAGATCCCATTGATGTCAATGGTAGCAAGAGCAGGACCTTTGAAGAAAATGGGCCATATTCATCCCTGATGCAAGTCTCCTGACTTCAGTGGAGTTACGCTACAAATCTGTTTGGTCCTATATGGCTAATCTGCTTCTTTCCCAGACAGAGACAAGGTCCACTGGATAGATCATGGGACTGTGACTTCAGGATTCTGGACCAGCTTTGTCATTGACCAGCTATGTGACTTTGGCACTTAGATCTGTCTTCTTGCGTCTTCAATTGTAAAATGAGGATAATGGTACTTATCTACCTTTACAAAATGCTTTAACGTCAACAGATGGAAAATGCTGTCAGAGCTAAGAAGTATTATTTGGAAATGTGTAGCTCACTTGATGCACCTGGAAAGTTCCTCCTAGGCTGTTATTGTTATATTATCTGATTTGAGATACAGTATATCCTATAATGCTACAAGGATAAATGAGCCCTTAAATTCAATCCTGGATCACTTAACAGAGTATATACCATGTCTGTTCAATGAGGCCTACTGTGACCAGCATTAAGTAAGATGTGGAGGTGTTTTGCTGACAGCTTTCCTTTTTGTGAGATTTTATTGCTATTCAGAAGTTCTGGGTTGATAAATAAAGCCATTCATCTGTGGCAGATTTGTCAAAATGTAAAAATATTGATTTTGGAAGATACTTAACTGTAATGTTAAAAGTAAGGCAAAGTTAAAATCAGTAGGTATAAATTAGAACTTCTCTATGCTATATAAGTGCTACAATCACAGAGCTTTTAAGGACATAAAAATTCTGCAAAGCAGATAACAAAAAATAGTTTAAATTTACTTTTTATTGCAATTTCGAAAGACAGTGTAAAACATCAATTAAATGTCATCCTAAACTTTGAAAAGCACAAGATATTATTCTCCCAGAAACTGAGTACAATATCAGAATTCATTATTCTCATGTTCACTGTCAGTTTCTGCTTGATCAGTCTATTCCTGCACAACTCCTTCCCCAAGTCCTGGGTTGTCTGCGTCCAAGCTAGTCCCAGGAATTTAGAATCACCACCCAAAATAGTCGTTTGGTCTGTCAAAATTAGAATCCACTTTATGACAACTTATAAACCCCATCAACCTGCCTGTTAGTCATTAAGCCAAATTCTGCCCTCACATTCAGCACACATTAGTCCCACCAGTTGTAGTGGGAGTTTTTAGTGCACAGAATCCAGCTCTTATACTGAGCTGTTTAGTTTCCTATCTACAGTGATTTCCATTGTAACTTTTTTTTTTTTTTTGGCTGCTTTAGTGATGTGGTAATTCTATTCCATGCCTTCTCACTGAATTATATATGCCATTGTTTCTCCCCTCTCTCCAGGCCTCGTGGAGTGTTGTTCTTCAGTTACTCCTTTCTGATCCTTTGCCTTATATTATGCTTAGCTCCTATTTTAATTTCTTCCATCTGATTTTTCTGTGACTTTAGAAGCTGCCCAGCAAAGATATTTTCTTCTCCTCCTTGTTCAGTCATGTTGTTTCTCTGTTTTTCTCCCAAATACGTAAGCTTACTCTCATTATTTCACCATTGGAAACTGGTTAAGGTTGTCATTTTTTTTCTGCCATGCTGAATCCTTGTCTATGTTAGGTGGAGAAGGCAGTTGTCCTAAAATTCACTCCGTGTTTCTAAAATTCATTCAGTCCAAATGGCTGTGATGAACAACACACTTCCCCAGTATTCTGGGACCAGCTCACTCTCTTTGTGTGCTTCAAGACTTATTATAGTCTATGACAAAAAGCAGGAATGAGGAAATGGGTATGCACTGGTGGGCTGCACATATTGTGGGTTCTTTATTACCAAGTTAACTACAACAGCTGACTATAGATCCAACTGTTTAAAGGGATTATGTATGGTGAGCTGAAGCTAGGTGGGATAAAAGCAAAATAATGCCTTAGAGAATAGTGAGACCAGGGGATTGGGAGTCAAGAGACCTGAGCTATTTTTCTGACCTTACCACTGGCTTCCTGTGTGACCTTGGGAAATCACCCAACCTCTCTGTGCCTCTGGTCCTCAAAGTGAGGCTAAATAGTACTTATCCACTTTTGAAAAGTGCTCTTAGTTCCTACATAGGTTTATATTATTATTAGTGAAATGGAAGAGATTTTGTTGGACATAACATTCTGATAATGAATTTGGCAAATACTACATGCAATCATGAAACATATTTCATGAGGTTGCCAAAACTGAACAAGTACCTGATAAACATGATAGATGCTTGAGAGTTTTAGAGTGACTAATATGGGTGTAGTTTGCATGCCAGGGAAAAGAGGGAACAAATCTAGAACGTTCATTTTCCGAGCAGCTGGAGGACTTAGTGGCAACTACACGTGTTGCCAGATCTTGTTCTCTTCTCTGCTGCTGGGAGATCAGTAACTGCTACCTCTAGGACTTTGCAGAGTGGAAGGGTTGGTTTTAAATACTTGTGACAATATATCAGTCTACACATTTTTAAGAGCAGCCATACAGCCAAATACATTGGAAAATGGAGAGGTTCATACATGTTTGCCTAGATTATACTTTCAGCTGTAGAAGAGGAGGAAGGGGTTTTCCAACTGTAGAGAGAAGAAAGATTTCCATGAGGGGAGTCCAAATGTTGAGGTACTTTATTCATGACTACGGTACAATCCTAGTCACACATTTCTTTCACACTCCAGAAGGTTTTGGCCATCAAAACTGCTTGCAGGAAATGTGGCCTTCAATACAGTTGTTATATAGACTGAATGGGCCAGATCCTTAGCTAGTGTAAATGAGCAAAGCTCCTTTGACTTCAATAGAGCAAGATGAATTTACACCTGCAGAGAATCAGGCCCAATATGTTTTAAACTCGGAGTCTGCAATTATAGTTTTGAATACAGCTTAATGGCTCATGCCTTATTCTATTTAAATATTGTATACGATCCTATCTCCATGAGCTGTGATAATGGGATATTATACCATTATAATAGCTTTGGCTCATTTGTGTTTTCTCTTCTGGAAGTGGAAGTGGAAGTGTTCAGGCACTAGCATGCAAATAGAATATTTTTATAGCTTATGATTCAACGAGATTTTTATAATAGCTTTGCTGCCTCAGCGCCTGCGGGTTCTTAGGGTCTAGAATATGAAACCCCCTCTGGTACACTCTCCTGGCTCCTGGCCATTAATGGTTCTCCTGCTCAAAGGAGTGAAGGCCTGACTACAGGAGATTTGTAAAAAATTGGTCTATTGGCCTGAGCTGTGTAACCCGCAAATGGATAATCATGGATTGTGGCAGGGCATTGTCTGCTCCTGCCTCTTTCCAAACAAACATACTATTTGCAGACCTTCTTCAGGTAAAACAGCCAATGATTTATTTATAACGTTAATTCCCACTACCTTTACAGATTGCACAGCAGCGTTAAAGGCATCCTAGCACTCTAAATTTCCTAAACCCTGCAGGGGAAAGACCTCCTGTGGCCTTGGCTCTAAAGCTCTTACAGCTCTTTCACTTGCTCTTCCTTTCACCCTTCCTTTGTACCTTCTGAGTTAATGAGGTGTAGCGGAGTGGCTACCCGTTCCAGCCCTGGGAGACGGCTGGGGCTGTGGGGAAAAGCCTTGGCTGATTAAGGGAGCAGCCGCAGCTGTGGCCAGCTCAGTCAGGCCCAGCTGGCCCCATAAGAGGCTGTCAGCCAGGAGCCCACTCAGTCTCCCTCTGCCTGTAGAGGGGGAAGGGCCTGGCTGCAAGGTGCCAAGCAGGACAGCCAGGTTAGAGCAGGGCTAGGGAAGGGCCAGAGGAGCTGGGAGCACCAGTACCAGCCTGGAAAGCCTCAGGCTGAAGGCCTGACTACAGGCCGAATAGATGCAGGATTGCAGAGGGGCAGCCCACAGGTAGGTGGAGGCAGCAGGTCCAAAACCTCCTTGCTGGTGATGAGTGGCATATACACTGCAGTCTTCCCCCGATACAAGGGGCTAAGTAGGGACTGGCAATAGCCCAAATGGAGATGAGATTAGAGGGTGGGGGTTCCCCTGTGTGGGGAGACCCAGAACCTGAGAGTGTGGGGGTACTACCTGGGGGCAGCACCCCAGAGAAAGGGGCACTGGGTCCTGGGAGGGACATGGGGGCTGGCGGTAAGGCAGATCACTGGCCTGCAGAGGGTGCTCTGGTAGCTGAATGAGCTAATTCCTGATGACTAGCAGGAAGTGCCACTGGGTGAGTCTGAATGCTTACATGAGGTAATTAGCTTTTAACTCTCTCCAGACGATCTTCAATTTATCATTTTGGCACTGTTCCTATATTCAGGTGTGCATAGGGCAGCCATTGGAAGTTTCAAGTGTCCAGAATTCTGGATCAACTGCTGTTCTCCAGCACTATGTCGCATGGATGCAAAACATGTGATCTCAGTCATGTATGCAATTTGCAAACAGCCTTCTCTTATGTAGCGGAGAAGAACAATTAGTTCCCTTGCAGGAATTGCTTGATATTCTATGGCCTGTGTTATATAGTAGGTGAAATCACAGGAGCATAGTGGTCCCTTCTGACCTTAAAGACTAGGAATCTTTACATTTGCTGTAACAGTGCCTGGTACTTGCCCAGCTCTGAATGCATATATGGCATTTGCACATGAAATATCCACTTGCACAGATTACATGCTCAGTTGTGTGCTCATTTTGCAGTTGAAATTGTGCACATACAGCTGTAAATATCAGGCCAACAATGACCTGGTTTGCATGAACAATGAACCTGAAGTGCATGTGCAAACATCACTGATAGCACAAATGAGAGATTTGGGGAGTTACAATAGGTGTATATTCATTTTCTGCAGCTCTTCGGTAATACAGATTTTGGAAAAGTTGGCCCTCGAGGGCTAATCCTGCACTCCTTAAGGAAAGTCTCCCATTATCATGGCTTTGCCTGCATGATCTTGGACAAGGCAATTAAAATCTCTGTCTCAAGTTCCCAAAATGAGGATAATGCTATTTACCCATTTTTGAAAAGTGCTCTTAGTACCTAAATAAATCCAAGCAGGGATCAGATCCTAAGTGATAAATGGAAATTTAATAATTTGCTAAAATTAATCAAAATCCAGCAGTCTGTAGAATACCTGAACTAAGACTAAATGGTATTCTCATTGCCTTTGCAAACAGAATCCTTCATACAGAGTCTCTCAAAATGCTTTACAGTTCACTAAAACATTACCAGTTTTTTTAGTTGTTTGATTATGAACATTTTGTTTCTCACCCCTACTAAATGACAATATAACTCTAGCCATAAACTTTGGCCATTATTTTTTCTTGCCTTAACTCCTTTCTAGAGGTTCAATAGGACAAAAAAGGATAATTGCTCTAATATTTCCTGCACAGAAGGAAATGGTCATTTTTTCTTCAAGATGACCTATTGTACATTCACTATTTTTTAAAAGTGAATTCAGTTTATAGAAAATTGACCTTTCATTAGAGGGTAGTTCATTGGAGATGAGAAACATTCATTAATATTTGATTACTGTGGGTGATGGGCTAGATGCTCAGCTGATGTGAACAGGTACAGCTCTAGGGAGCCAGTCCTTTATGTAAAAAAAGCTGTTATGAAATTTCATTTTTTCAAGCTTGTCGTTTCCTTTGCTTACGTGTGCTAGCCAGATCTAATTAATTAATGCCTTATTTGTGGTTGCAATTGCATATAAAAATCCTCCTGATTTGATGCAGAAGTGACCTACATGTCCATATAAGTAAAAAGAATAGATGTAGGACTTGTCAAGCAAGGAATATATATTCTTAAAGGCCAAAAGGCAAGTAACGTGCCCAACTCACATTACAAGTCAATGGAATTTAGGTGCCTCTCCATTGGTGCCTTTGGCAATTTCTCCCTAAAAACATGTTACTAATCTTGCATTAACACACTTAAAAACCCAAATGGGAGAAGAAAGTAGGGAAATTTATATTTCGTGGGAAAAAGTTGAGGGCGAAATCGTGGCCTTACTGAAGTCAATGGCAAAACTCCTACTGGCTTAAATGGAGCTGTGATTTCCCCTCCTGTTTCTAAACTGTGAAGATACATGGGGCATTTTTTTTTTAAAACAGTTTAAAAATTTTACCTATTCATACAGAAGGCCAGGAAAAAAAATGGACAGATTAGGTAACAGAAGAATATAAGAATAGCCATACCGGGTCAGACCAAAGGTATCCTGTCTTCCAACAGTGGCCAATGTCAGGTGCCCCAGAGGGAATGAACAGAACAGGTAATCATCAAGTGATCCATTCCCTGTCATTCATTCCCAGTTTCTGGCAAACAAAAGCTAGGGACACCATCCCTGCCCATCCTGGCTAATAGCCATTGATGGACATATCCTCCATGAATTTATTGAGGGGTTTTTTTAACCCTGTTATAGTCTTGGCCTTCATAACATCCTCTGGCAAAGAGTTCCACAGGTTGTCTGCATTGTAGGAAGAAATATTTCCTTTTGTTTGTTTTAAACTTGCTGCCTATTAATTTCATTTGGTGACCCCTAGCTCTTGTTTTATGAGAGAGTAAACAACACTTCCTTTTTTACTTTCTCCACATCAGTCATGATTTTATAGACCTCAATCATATCCCCCCTTAGTCATCTCTTTTCCGAACTGAAAAGTCCCAGTCTTAGTAATTTTTCATCATACTGAAGCCATTCCATACCCCTAATCATTTTTGTTACCCTTTTCTGAACCTTTTCCAGTTTCAATATATCTTTTTTGAGATGGGGCAACCTCATCTCCAAGCAGTATTCAAGATGTGGGTGAACCATGGATTTATACAGAGGCAATATGATATTTTCTGTCTTGTTTATCCCTTTCTTAATGATGCCCAACATTCTGTTTGCTTTTTTTGTCGGCCGCTGCACATTGAGTGGATGTTTTCAGAGAACTATCCACAATGACTTCAAGATCTTTCTTGACTGGTAACAGCTAATTTAGACCCCATCATTTTATGCGTATAGTTGGGATTAGGTTTTCCAATGTGCATTACTTTGCATCTATCAACATTGAATTTCATCTGCCATTTTGTTGCCCAATCACCCAGTTTTGAGAGATCCTTTTGTAGCTCTTTGCCATCTGCCTGGGACTTAACTATCTTGAGTAGTTTTGTATCATCTGCAAATGTTGTCACCTCAGTGTTTACCCCTTTTTCCAGATCATTTATGAATATGTTGAATAGGTCCCCCCCAGTACAGACCCCTGGGGGACACCACTATTTACCTCTCTGTTCTGAAAGAGTAGGAATAAATGGTCAGTTTCCTATCTTTTATCCAGTTATCAATTCATGAGAGGACCTTCCCTCCTATCCCATGACAGCTTACTTTGCTTAAGAGTCTTTGACGGACCTTGTCAAAGGCTTTCTGAAAATCTAAGTACACTATATCCACTGGATCCCCCTTGTCCACATGCTTGTTGCCTCAATCAACTAGAATTCTTTGAGGGGGTCATGATTTCCATTTACAATAACCATGTTGACTCTTCCCCCAACAAATTATGTTCATCTATGTCTGACAATTTTGTTCTTTACTATAGTTCAATTAAACTCCTCAGACTTACTGACATCCATGCTGGTGGTGTGAAAAAATATCTACGTTGGTGTATCACACAACCCGAGCAGAAAGAGGAACATTTATGAAGGGGTTAGATAAAGTCTCCATTTTGTAAACTTATGAATAAGGGATTCTGAGTATAACAAGGGCTAATTTGCGCTAGCTCACCTTCAGAATTTGAGCCACTGACTGCCACACACACACATGGCCCTGTAGCATTTAAAGTCCATAAATGTGTCAATGTGCTGCCCACATTTCTGCCTATTAATTCATATCACCACAAAGTTGTTTAAGCTCTAGCTGCATTTGTTAATTCATTCATTTTGAACCGTCACTAATGTGTTAGCTTTTGAGTCATTACAGTTTTAAGACCCAGATTATATGAGCTGGAAATATATTTGATGGCAGCTTGCCCTTTATTGAATATAAAACTAGCAGTTTGAAAATGGGGAAACATTAAGCACAAGCACATGATGTACAAATAGCATCATCATATACTGTTGTAACTTTTTTAAAATGAAACATTCAACATCCAAAGTCAATGGGTTTCAAAGCACGCCTACCAATACATGTGATGTAAAACCATTTCTTCAGTACGGTTAGTGAATATCTGAGGTAATGTCAGTTGAACTACATAGAGTCAGAGTTACTTCTATGTGCTTTATGCCTTGATTCATACCCAATTCAATTAATTTACATTATCTTGCAATGGAAAGGCCTACTCCAAGGTTTGAGAAGCATGCTCATCTCAAGCAGGAAGAAACTCCTCATCTAGACTCCTGGACTGACAGCAGATTGCATCAGCCTTTGTACAGACTCATGCATGCCTGTAAAATGGTCTGGAGAGCACAAGAATAATACAAAACCAGTACCTGACCCACATGCTGATTCAGTTTTACCTTCTAACACATTTTACAGCTTAGTAAGTGTTGCATAAACCCAAAGGAAGGTTGACAAGATAATTTCTCAGAAAAGCCACTGACTAATCAAACTAGTGATAGGCAAACCTCAAAGGGTTGGTTTTTTCTACATCTACACCAAGCCCCTGGAGGCTTCAAAGATCAGAATAAGGCCCAAAAGTTGAAAAAGTCCAATTGGAGCATTTAATCCCTGTCACTGCTCGTGCAGGTTTGTTCTCCTACTTCTAAGTTTAGCCAGCCACTGAAGTTTGCATGCTTATCCAAATCACCAACACCTCTGGCCAGCAAAACAGCCAGAATTCACTGTATTGTAGAGCTTCCACAACCAAGAACTTCTGAGACATATAAATATTAAAACAAGTTATGTTATCCATAAGATAGTAAGAATTATTTTACTCATTTCTCACATTGTTGAACTGACATATAGAGAGGTTAAATAACTTGCCTATGATAGAATGACCAGATGTCCTGATTTTGGGGGTTTTTTCTTATAGGCACCTATTACCCCCCACCCCCGTCCTGATTTTTCACACTTGCTGCCTGGTCACCCTAGCCTATGGTCATACAGTGAGTCAGTAATAGATTTGTCACCTGAAACCAAGAATGCCAGGTTCTAGTCTGCTGTGAAACACTAACACTGCTGCCTCCGTCATAGTGGCTGTTATAAAACAAATGCTTTCAGACCTTTCTTGCTCTCTGTAGTGAAATTCTAGTGAGACCTCCGCCATCATGACCCTTTATTGTCACCAAATAATTGAAATGTTCCTGCTGAGTTAAAGTTGATAACCTGTGCCCAGGGCTGTAGGATTTTATCAGTGAGACTAATGCTCTATATCATTCTGGCCTCCCCTTCAGCATTGCAAGAGTTTTCCAGCCCCATGGTTAGTAGATGCAGGTTGCAAATGTACATCCCAAAACATCTGTCAAATAAAAACAACACAAATCAGGGAAATCTCATCTGCCCACAAATGAAATGACTGGGTGGAAGCATAGTAAATAACATGCTACTGAGTGAGACTGCAGGAGACATTAGGCTTTTGCAAGATAAGTGGATGAAAACTCTCTAGGCTTGACACACATGACAAAGCATGCTTTTCACTAGCTAGTTAGAACTTAGGAAGATCAATGTTCACTAATGACAAACATTAGGAGCCAAACACTGAACCGTTTGAAATCCATAGCAAAATTCCCCTTGACCTCAGTGGGCCCCAAACTTAGCCATAAGCCTCTGAGAAGTTTAAGTGTCATTATTATTATTACAGATATAGAGCTTTCTGCATCTAGCCCTCAAAGTACTCTATCCCCATTCTACTGATGGAGAAACTGAGGCACAGAAAAGCTAGGCAGCTTCCTCAAGGCCAGAGAGTAAATAAGTAGCAAAGCTATGACCAGTGGCTTGTCTATATGGTCCCACAGTCCAGACTATGGGGCTGTGAATTGTGGAGTACTCTAATGGTTGAACTCTGACTGCCCAGTGTAGACCCTGCTGGTGCAAACTAAAAGGTACCCAGTTCACATTAATGTAGTCCCATTTCAAACAGCACACATTATTGCACCAAAATGTTAGTCACAAATTTGAAATAAAGTCTGAAATTTGCCTCAGAAAAGCTACCAGGGAGGCTGTGGCTGTTTGGGAGACAGAAAAAACTGCAGGGAACTTCACAAGGTCAGGCATTGCCCAGCTAACAGTGACTGAGCTGGTCTGGTTCTGCCCCCAAACTGCAAGCAGGCTGAAGCACTCATTGTAACCAAGCTGTGGACCTTAGCGCTATGAAGAGCAGATTTTTTTTTCTTTTCCCAGACATAACAGTTTGTCAATAAATTGAAGCCAAGCTTGATTTTTTGTTTAGCCATTGCCTTTCAAGAAAGTCGAGGCTATTAGACATTACTAGGGCACAAGATGGGAGGACTCCTTTTCAGTGATGTGCTGTAGTCCTGGAACTGATATAACAGATTATTTGTCACTCTCAGTGGCAGAGCAGCTATATCAGCCTGGATAGCTTCAACAAAACCTCTGCCTTCTGAATGAAATATCCCCATGTTTACCTCTAAAAGTAGTCGCTGGCATTCTCATAATTCAAAATCAATTGTCAGTCAGACTTGCTATATAATTTGATTATAATTCTAATACACATGTCAACACCATCAATGAATACCATGGTCACATGACCAATTGGCCAACAAGTTAGATTCTACATAAAGGACTTGTTTGCATGCCTCAGTATCTGGTATATTCTCAGCTGTACTGAAAGTGGGTTCTGAATAAATGCTGGAAGGCGATAGCAAGAACACCAGCTACTGAGTCATACAAACAGTTATTTTGTTTGCATAAAATTTACCTGGTGGGCTCGCTAATGATGTATGCACAGAGTGTCCACTGATGGTGTCTGCTTCTGCATTAGAATCAGAATACATAACCAGTCTCTTTAAGGACTTATATAGAATCTTGGCCTATACGTAAAGAACTTTGAGATGTATTGATGAAAAGTGCTATATACAAGCTAGGTGTCATTATTAGATTACCCTAAGCTACCTCAGGACTTGAGTTACATATACTTTAAATAAGTAAGTGTGTATGTTTCATATTGTACTGACATTTTTTGCTAAATCAGTATTCTGTTCCTGCCCTTTCTTTTTCCATCACCCTGATCAACCTTTTCTCTCCTTCCTTCCAAAAAATCTCATTTTTCAACATGGTCAATTAGGATGATTTTTGTAGATCTGTTGCTTGTTACACATGTCTAGACCAAGACTCCCTGTGCTGCAGACATGACACCTCTCCAGAGCCAAGACATGTTTGTGAAAAGGTCATATATTCATTACACTGAATATCCCTACGATTTACAATATCTGCAAGAACAGCTGTGCCCTTTGCTTCTATGTCAGTATTGATCTTTAAGGAGCGCTGGTGAAAAAAGGAGAGCAAAATTCTCCTCTCAGCTCCATATGGTGAACCTGAACTCTGCTATTCTGCTTTCGCAATGGAAGTTTAGACAGCACAGAAAAGAAGTATGTGAGAGCGAAGAGCTACCTGGTAGATCAGAGAGAAGAATGTCAACCTTCCAACTGTGAGGTAAAATAACTGTAAAGAAATAAAAAATATGGGGTGGAATTAACTGAAGCCAATGGAGTTGCTCCTGCTTTAGTCAGGGCTGCGCTTGACCTGTTGCTTTTTTAACAGATTGCTGTATTTTTGCTTTTCTCTAATTTCCCTAAGTTTCTGTGTAGCCTGTTCCACCCTCATTAGTTATAAATTACAGCAGGCAAAGACTGGAACAAACTCTTCCAAGTAGGGTTGCCAATTTTGGTTGGACATATTCCTGGAGGATTCACCACATGACAATCTTTAATTAAAGATTAATCTTTAATTCCTGGGCACTCCAGGACAATCCTGGAGGCAACCCTACTTTCAAACTGATTTCTGACAATAGGAAGTTAAAGAAATGAATGCTACAGAGTATTATGAAGGGTACTTGCCTTTCAGTTTTGGACACAGCAGTATATCTTTATACTGGTAACTACGGGTACTGTCATGTTGTGAGGAAGAGGTGCGGATAAACATTCCAATGACAATATCCCAATAATTTGGTTTTTCTTTGGTCACAGTGGTGAAACTACCTACTTCCTCCATCTCTGATCTCATTTTTGAGAACAAAGTTCACCCATGAATAGAACAGCAAAGGTGTCATAAATGGCCAGCACTATTATTTTTAATTAATTAGGTGCACCAAGGACTGGAGGTAATACCAAAAATATGGCACCACAATATTGTACTGTATTTCTGCAAATAAGATCAAACAGCTATGACATCCTAAAGTATAGGGGGCCAGACTTTCAGTAGGTGTAGCTCCAGTGGAACTGTACTGATTTACACCATCTGAGGATTTGGCCCTAGGTATTTAGGCAACTGACTCACTGCAGTTTGTGCATTATATTCCAATGATGTTTGGCCTAGATACACTGACACTTCTACAGGAAAGGTTTCTGCTAACCTAATATTTCCATATTTCTTGCTTCTCAGCTTTGCTCTTATTTACAAAATCTCCATTGTTTTTAACTATGTGACTACGCAGGCTACAAAACATCTTTCAAAACAAGAATTATTCTTGCTCACTAAATGGGTTTCCGTCAGCTCAATTTATCTTTAATTTACAAAACATTATAGAACAAAGATTGGATAATATTCATACATCTTGAAAGTCCTACCCTCACTATTGGCTTCAGAACTTTACTCTAAATCTGATATAAGAACATGGATGATCACTAATCAGGTAACATTGTTTTTCAAACTACCCCAAGTATGGGATGTACAGATAAAAGATATGCAGAGCATCATTTCTCATCTTCAGTAATACTATTTAATAATCCATTATGCCAACAAAATAACATCCAGATGTGATTGCAACCCTTTCAGATCTTTACAAATACATTTCAATGCAGTGAAATTCCAGCAGAATACATAGCAGGAAGATAATTACAAGTCACATCTGCAGCGCTGCTCTTTCAGTTTGAAAATTCTTTAGCCTCACTAGTTTTATTTTGTTTTTAAAACTATGATTTGGCAGACTAAATACAATCACTGAGCAGATTAGTACCCTGTGTGAAATGCAGTCTTTTATTTAGGTGACACTTCATAAAGGCAATTGTTCTCAGCTTCCAATGCCATCATATTTCATTTTAGCTTCAGTGAGTATTTATATTAGGCATGCACTTCACATCATGAGTATTAATCTCTCTTTCTCAGTTTCATTCTTCCTCATGACCAACAATAAAACAGTTAAAATACTAGAAGATTGTCCTTGATACCAAAGGCAGAGTCCTCTTATTCTTGGGCTGTGTGCTAGATTGATATATAGGAATGGAACAATATAGCATGCTCTTCCACAGAAGATGGCTGACGTTTAAACTACTTCTCCCTTCTTCTCCTGAGGAGAGAGTTTTCTAACAGGTTCCCATCCGCCCAGCTTCCCTGCCGGGAGATTAACCTCCTATTGCAAAGATTCAACCACTTTGTAGTCTTGTACCTGTAATAATTTACCTACACTCGCACCATATATAGAAGATTAGGTTATTAAAAAGCCATCCTTTGGGTCAAAATACAATGTGATACTCTCTCTGGCATAGTCCATCTTGTGGGCCCTACAGATACTTAACAGGAAGTATAGTGTACTCCTATAGGACAATGTCCCATTAAATCAGTGGTTTTCAAACTGGGGTACGCATGCCCATAGGGGTAGGTGAGTTCTCATCAGGGAGTATGTGAGAGAAATCCTGTAATGGCAGACAACACATTTTTATTTAGTAAGACTTTGTAATCTAATCATAGGTATATTATGACCCTATCTCAGATGGGGGTATGTGGTAGACTACATTATTTGGAAAGGGGTATACAGCCTAAGGAAAATCACTTCTTTAAATAATTTGAGCCCTCTCGTGGCACTTGTGTCCTGTGCTTTTAGAAGCCACCAGAAACCAGTCAGAGCAGCGTATAGGTAGCTTGCTCTTGCATGTTTTATATATTTAGCAAACATGGTTCTTTGGACCCCGCAAAGCCTGTGAAGTTCCTCAATATTATGTTTGTTGTATAATGAGCAAAAGACTCAACAGTAGGCTAGAGAGATATGGCAAGAGACAGAGTTCAGGAGTTCTCCAAGTATGACACTGAATCTGGTCTCATTCACTGAGTAGTTGATTCATCAGTTAAATAAGTGTCAGATTCCAGATTCCTCTAATCACTATACTCCCTATTATAACCAAAATATGCTACTGACTTTTAGTTATGTTTAAGGTTTAGTGATGAACTTAAAATCTCCATGAAATTCAGTTTGACCTCTCTCGAAGAAGGAGCTAAACTATGACCAGCCTTCTCTACGTGAACACTGGGGAGTGTACAATCTCCAAGAAAAATGATAGTAGCAATGGGAAGTCATGTGATATAGAACTTTTTCAGCTAAGTGTAACCTGACTAGAACACAGATTTCTGAGAATGAGGGAGCAATAAAAAGGGGGAGAAATCAGTTGGAATTCAACGTCTGTCTCCAAGATTTAGAACCCTGAATGAGTTAGGCTGCTTTGAGTTAGTCGTCTGGTAGTTTTAATGTGGTCCAACCTAATCTTGACTGTATTGTAATGTGGTCCTTTACTTGCATACATAGGTATTTATTAGGTACATAGCTGTATAAGGGTATGATCCAAAGTCTATTAAAGTCAATGGACAGAGTCCCTGACTAGATCAGGCCCTAAATGTTCTTAAAACATACACCCATATGTCATGATTCAGGGCTAGTTGCACCTTTGACCCCACTCTGGTCTCTCCGACTGCACCTACACAGGTGACAAGCTCTGTGCCTTCAGCTTTCTCTGGGTGGAATCCCATGGTTCCCCCACTCTTCAGCTGACCTCCCGGGCTACAACGTCCTGTGCACCAACTGTGATTGCTCTGAAGGCCTGACTGGGTTTAGTGCCTGCAAGTTTTCCCTTTGGGAGCTGGGACCAGTGGTGAATACAGTGAACCAAAACTGCCTTTTCAAAACAAAGTATTGCTTAATAACAACAGTAGGAACATAGCATAACAAGACAGAGGCTTTTTTAAACACAATCAAAGGTCTGTCCGCACACCCATTTTACCTGTATGCTTAAGTAGGCCCAGTTTATCCTAGACACCCAAACCTCTGCATGCTGGGGGTTAGTCTGCTCCCCAGCAGTCTCTGACTCTCACTCTTTGTCCTTTCCTCCACGAACTGTCTTTTAGCCACTACAAAGTTCTTTGTTCCAGTTTCTCCTGCCTGGATCCCCCTTCCTGTAGTTACAAGCCAGACTACACAACTCCACACAGTTGGAGGTAAAATTGTGCATGTAAATAATCACTGCCTGAATCAACCCTTTTTAATCAAAATAACCCTCCAGGATTGGCCTGGAGTCTCCCGGAATCGGCATTAATCTCCCGGTGACTATTGAAAGCAATCCAGGAGATTTTAGTAGGATATTTTAAGAAAATGACATTGTCATGTTTGGGGGGAGGGGGGAAATCTCCTGGAATATCTTCAGTCAGAGTTGGCAGCCCTAATCAAACCTACACATGGAACACATACTATTCAGAAAATAATACAGGCATTCCCCTGTCCTTCACACCATATATGGTCTAAAAGAGCTCAACAGTCTAACTCAAATACAATACATGGGCATTAACTTGGCATTAATCATTAATGGCCAGTTAATCAGATTATGGTCTTTGGGGAAACTGGTCACAGTTTGACTGTGATTCAAGGTGTGTGAGGTAGAAAAGGATGAAAGGAAGTCCCCACAAACGGTACCACTGTCAGCCTATTTGTACGTTTGTCAGATGTGACTGTGTGTACTTTCAAGTGTTGTATTGTGTAGCGCAAGTGGAGTGCTATAGTCTGTGCATTTTAAATCAAAGAAGAAAATAAGCTAACATGTATTCTCTACAAGCACAGAGTCATGGAATCCTGCAGTCCCTCAGTGGTCCAAAGTCATGCATAGCCTATTTTGAAATAAATACATCCTTTAGGGAGTTGCTTCTCTAAAACCATATAGAATAATTGTTTTTTAGCCAGGTTTCAGAGTAACAGCCGTGTTAGTCTGTATTCGCAAAAAGAAAAGGAGTACTTGTGGCGAAAGCTCATGCTCAAATAAATTGGTTAGTCTCTAAGGTGCCACAAGTACTCCTTTTCTTTTTGTTTTTTAGCCAGAAATTCTTCAATTTGAAAACAAGTTTCTCCTCTTGTCATCTTTTTCTTTATTAGCAAACATGCTAATGCTCAGCCATAGCAAGCATAGCCTGACATGGCCTTACCAGCGTGACCTCATATGCTTATCTGTTTATTGTGCAGGACTTGAGAGTAAAGTAGTGACTGCATGCCACTTACAATTCTGGCTCTCCAGTGAATAACATGCATCATCCAAAAACCGCTGTCATCCCACTCACATGTAAATAGCACTCAGTCTTGGGGACCAGCAGGAACATATAGTATCCTCAGATGTAAGCTCAGGGATATCTCATTTCCCAGTCAACAGTATCTACTCATATGTAAAGTGTCGCTTTATCATTGGACCATGAAGGTTGACTGACCAGGTTCTCAGAAAAAAACAACAACCTATCTTTATGCTGTCTAGTCATTCTGATCACAATGACATTTTCTGGTGATGATCACACTCTCTCATAGACAAATCTGAACACGTGAATGAACCCTAAAGCAATCTGATACACATTGGTTGAGCATAAGGCTAGAAACCAAGTCATCTAGTTTCTGTGGGCTTCAGCTTCCCCGGGGGTAAAATGGTTATGATACTACTTCACGGGATGATCCCACCAAGTTGCAGTCTTGCATCACTTGAGAACATGACAACAGCAATGATGAGGTTATAGCCAATGTGCAGAAGAAGATACACTTTTACAGATGGTTTACAGAGCTGAGGTTGAAGGAAGTACAGCATCAGGCCAACCATGAATGAGGTTGAAAGATGTAATTTTGAGGGATTTAAGAATCCTAAATCCTCCTATACTGACTCTTGCCAAAGGAAGACTACTTCCAAGGGACTGTTCAAGAGGAAGTTCGTTCTATGTACCAACATGGCTACGTCGCAGCCATGTGAATCTGGTGCTGGTGATCCTCCTCACAGGGTGATGGGAGGATAAATTAATGTTTGTAACAAAGTGGTAAGCATTCTTGTTTATAAGTGTCTGGTTCATATTTTTTCACTCTTTAACTGATTGACCTTCACAATGCAACAATACACAAAAGCATACACAATAAACACTGCCATGTTTGTAGTACAACATGCCCGGATTCTGACTGCAGTTTCTTGGTACTACCACAATATAATCACCATCATAATAAACAACCACCATCTTTAGTAGGGGCAGGCAAACTTTTTGGCCTGAGGGCCACATCGGGTTTCTGAAATTGTATGGAGGGCCGGTTAAGGGAGGCTGTACCTCCCTAAACAGCCAGGCATGGCCCGCCCCCTGTCCCCTATCCAAACCCCCCCCCTGCTTCTCACCCCCTGATGACCCCCTGGATTCCTGCCCCATCCAACCCCCCCTGTTCCCTGACAGCCCCTCAGGAACCCCTGCCCCATCCACCCCCCCTGCTCTGTCCCCCAACTGCCCCCGGACCCACCGCCCCTACCTTCTCCCCGCTGCCCCAACATCCCCTATCCTTCCTGACTGCCCCCCTGGAACCCCTGCCCCATCCACCTCCCCATCCCCTAACCCCCTGCCCATGACTGCCCCCTGCCATGCCGTCCAACCCCTCCTCCTTCCTGACTGCCCACCTGGGACCCCTGCTCCCATTCAACTCCCCTGTTCCCCACCCCCAGCCCCTGACCACTCCCCCGAACTCCCCTGCCCTCTATCTAACCGCCCCGCTCCCTGCCCCCTTACCGTGCTGCCTGGAGCACCAGTGGTGGGCGGCATGGCTGCACCTGGGCAGGCAGCTGCACCGCGCAGCACAGAGCACTGGGTCAGGCCGGGCTCTGCAGCTGCGCTGTCCCAGGAGCTCACTGCTCCGCAGCCCAGAGCATTGCACTAGCGGTGCAGTGAGCTGAGGCTGCAGGGGAGGGGGAACAGCAGGGGAGGGGCTAGCCTCCCGGGCCAGGAGCTCAGGGGCCAGACAGGATGGTCCCATGGGCCGGAGTTTGCCCACCTCGGATCTTTAGGGTTCTTTATTTACATCTGCTTTTCAGTCAGTTTAAATTTAGTGCTTTGTTAAGGGTAGGAGAATCTCTCCATTTCAACAACTTGATTTATTAAATTTTTGGTTTATGCAAATTTGATGAAAAAAATATGGCTTGTTATATCATATTTGCAGCTATAGAACACCCCTCATCCAAGGATTCAAAGTGCATTCAAAGGTGAAAATATTAATATATCAGAACATTATAAAGATGTAAATAAGAACCTCTGCTAAGGTTTCAGAGTAGCAGCTGTGTTAGTCTGTATCCGCAAAAAGAACAGGAGTACTTGTGGCACCTTAGAGACTAACAAATTTATTTGAGCATAAGCTTTCGTGGGCTACAGCCCACTTCATCAGATGTATGCAGTGGAAAATACAGTAGGACGATTTCATATACACAGAGAACATGAAACAATGGGTGTTACCATGCACACTATAATGAGAGTGATCAGTTAAGGTGAGCTATTACCAGCAGGAGAGGAGAAAAAAAAAAAAAAAACCTTTTGTAGTGATAATCAAGATGGGCCATTTCCAGCAGTTGACAAGAACGTGTGAGGGGGGAAACATAAACATGGGGAAATAGTTTTACTTTGTGTAATGACACATCCACTCCCAGTCTTTATTCAAGCCTAATTTAATGGTGTCCAGTTTGCAAATTAATTCCAATTCAGCAGTCTCTCGTTGGAGTCTGTTTTTGAAGTTCTTTTGTTGTAACATTGCAACTTTTAGGTCCGTAATCGAGTGACCAGAGAGATTGAACCTCTGCTAAGTTACTCATTAAAAGATTAATATATAAGGAGTTACTCACAAATCTACAAGCAGCAGGTCAAGAACACATCTCTACAAATAATTGGGCCTCAGCATTAGCTGGTATAAAATTGAAAAGTTTAACTGAAGTCAATGGAGCCATGCCATTCTACAGCAGCTGAAGATGCAACCCATTGTTGATGCATATGGATGTAAAAATCCTGGTTAAAAGATTCTGGAGAAAGAGTTCCCATATATTCTCAAATATTTCTAATGGTTCCAATGTAAATTAGCAAGATTATGTGGGATGAATTTTAGAGCAATTAGATTTTTAGTAATACTAAAATATTTATAGCACCATATTATGTTCTTGATAACACAGAATTTTTGGAATATGACTGTTCTATTTACTATGTTTGAAAAAGCACCTCACATGCTGTAGATAGTGTTGCTCTGTAGCTAGGCTTTCCCGTTAAGCATTTTCACCTTGCAAAGATTTATAAGAGCCATAAACAATCAAAACACTTGCAGGTTCATCTTTCATTATTTTTCCCTCATAGCAAAAGCAAACTCAAGCATATGACTCCATACAAGAAGCAATAAAAATGGGTGTTGGAGTAAAGATGATATAAATCAAGTTAATGTATTCATCTAAATTTATGTCTACAATATGCTGGTACTATGTAGATTTCCTTTGTTCGTTTGTGATACCCCAGGCTCCTGATTTTTATCTAGATGAGGCCATTGTCCCCTACTGGATAGTAGTGATTTCTTCAGTGAGTGTTGCATTCCAAGCACATGGAATTGCACCTATTTCTATATCTATTTACTCTAGAAAACCCAATTCATTTAAAACTATGATTCTGAGTAATGTCATAGGATTCCATTAGTCATCATAGAGTGCAAATTCCCAATCCGCTACCAAAATATTGCATTAGCATTCTCATAACTGCATTCATTTCTAATTCAGTTTACTCTCATTACTGCAACAAAGTAATTAAACATTTTAAAAAGCATATTATTGTTCTTCCTAATCCAACAGATGTATAAAATCTTACCTTGGGAAGAAAAGGGAGACAATGGAGCATTTCTAGACATAGGTTTTGATTTTGAAGGCAGCTTAAAAAAACCCTAACAATTGGATCTTGTGACTATGTAGGTGCATATGCTGTATTTGTCATCTCTAACAAAATGGTTGAATCCCCCTTTGAAAGCAGAGTCAATTAAAAATGATTATTTCAGCTTTTTTTAGTTCCAACTACATCTTGCAGACAAACTCATTAGTGCCAATTACCCACATATTATTTAAAGCACAAAGTGCTGGTTAGCTCAGGACATACTTAGAAGAAATGAGCTCAATTGGTTCTAGTAAATTCCTTGTATATTAGGATAGAGTATTCATTCATCCTGGCCACAAGAATCATACCACACCTGGTATAACGAGAATCCATGTGCTGCAGCCCAAATGGTTTGCAACCTATATATCTGAGATACCACCTCTCTCCCAGGGCCATGAAGACCTTATCTAAAGCCCATTGCAGTCAACAGAAAGACTCCGATTTTAGTAGGCTTTAGACCATGCTCATAATGCTGCAATTGAGATCAGTGGTTAAGCTCATGTTGGAGTGATCTCAATGTAACCAAGAGGGTGTGAGGACTCTTCATCTTTGAAAAGCACTTCCTTCCTTGGACTGCCAGAGCCTAGATTTTTTAACTTTCTGGGCATATTCCAACGGCTACCTTTTCTCTCAGGTGTTTTGAATAATAGGTGACATGGTTGTGATTCAGGAGGGTTCTTAAGCATGTGCTACTCTTGAAGTAGCAGAGTAGATTTTCTAAAGTGCTGTCTGAGAGGCAATTTGCTGGTTTAAAGTGACACATACAGGCAATAAATAAATATTATTATAATGAATTATATTTTAAACACCATAATGCTAGTTTCCTTGCCTGTGTTATTTTAGAAGAACTGCTTCTGATACCATGCTTAACGTTGAGCTGAGTTTTTGCATTTAAAGTAGGATTTAACCACTTTGTTACATATGAAGCGTACAGCACATCTGCCTACAAATTCCAGTACTTGCTCTTTGAAAACAGAATGAATTTTCTGAGAATACACAAGTAAATCCATTTATTACTTTATAAGTTTAAATTGGGCCCTTTAAGAAATCTGGCAGCTTGTAACACACCCTTTTGTCCCAAATTATCTCAGTCATGGAGTAATGCACACTTTTAAAACTTCCTATTCAGTTAAACCTCACTGAAATTTCATGCTCAGGCTATATTTGAAGGATTATTTTAGGAAAAATGGTAATTTTCCTTCTGTTCTCCATAACTGAAAGTTCCTTCTTCAGCAGGGACTGATGAATAAGGTTCTGCAGACAACAATTCCATGAAGAACTGCCTTCTTTCAAAATGGCTGCCATCTCCTGTTGTTGTCAATGAGAGTGAGGTTAATGCAGCCCATAAGCAAAGATGCCCTCTTTCAAAACTGCTCCCAGCAATCATTTCATTATTACTCTGTGTGACAGGGTACGGGGCATGAAGCGCTTAATCAGCCCTCTGCCATGCCAGCCCCAATCAAGGGGAATGGATTGGGGCTGGCTGAATAGCCCTGCTTGCTTGGCAACTAGAAACACCTGCCAGCCTAATTACCAGGGGCTTTAAAGGCTGGAAGGAAGCAGGGTAGGGGGAAGAGAAAGGCCTGAGTTCTGAGAGGGACTGGTGGCTCTGGTCAGTTGCTGGTGAAGTCTGGCTGTAAAGCCCTATAGATAGATAGATAATAAACTGGTGGTGGGAAAGAACTATAAATAAAATACATGGTTGATTGTATCAACCTGAGGTGTCCCTGCTTGGTTTTGTGAGGGCAGTAGGGACAGAAGCAAGAGGGGTCCAGCTGTGCCTCGCTACACTCTACCTGTAGTAATGCAATGCACCGCTACAGACTAGGGACCGAATGGCTAGGCAGCAGTTCTGCGGAAAAGGACCTAGGGGTGACAGTGGACGAGAAGCTGGATATGAGTCAGCAGTGTGCCCTTGTTGCCAAGAAGGCCAATGGCATTTTGGGATGTATAAGTAGGGGCATAGCGAGCAGATCGAGGGACGTGATCGTCCCCCTCTATTCGACATTGGTGAGGCCTCATCTGGAGTACTGTGTCCAGTTTTGGGCCCCACACTACAAGAAGGATGTGGATAAATGGGAGAGAGTCCAGCGAAGGGCAACAAAAATGATTAGGGGTCTAGAACACATGACTTATGAGGAGAGGCTGAGGGAGCTGGGATTGTTTAGCCTGCAGAAGAGAAGAATGAGGGGGGATTTGATAGCTGCTTTCAACTACCTGAAAGGGGGTTCCAAAGAGGATGGCTCTAGACTGTTCTCAATGGTAGCAGATGACAGAACGAGGAGTAATGGCCTCAAGTTGCAGTGGGGGAGGTTTAGATTGGATATTAGGAAAAACTTTTTCACTAAGAGGGTGGTGAAACACTGGAATGCGTTGCCTAGGGAGGTGGTGGAATCTCCTTCCTTGGAAGTTTTTAAGGTCAGGCTTGACAAAGCCCTGGCTGGGATGATTTAACTGGGAATTGGTCCTGCTTCGAGCAGGGGGTTGGACTAGATGACCTTCAGGGGTCCCTTCCAACCCTGATATTCTATGATTCTATGAGGGGAAAAATCTAATATGTCTTCAAAAATCAGTTTAAATTAATCTAGGATTATAAATATATCTATATGTGAAGTACTTCAGTGGTCTCCATCATCATAGTACCTGAGCACCTCACATTCTTCCATGTATTTTTCCTCCCAACACCCCTGTGAGGTAGGGAAAGTGATATTATCTCCTTTTTACAGATACGCACCAGAGGATAACTAACTCACCCAAGGCCACACAGAAAGGAATTGAACCCAGATCTCCTAAATCCTAGGTTAGTTCCCCAAGCACTGGGCCAGCCTTTCTATCAACACAGTGCTGTGTGCCTTACATGCATTAACTGTGCATTTCCATACCTTAATATTCTTTTACTTTCTTTTAAGTTTAACCTTAACTCTGAATTTCCTAAGTTTCAAATGTTTGTTTTGGGGGTAACTACAACATCACTGTAAAGCTTTTCCTCTTAAATTGCTGATATGCACTTAACCTTAACTTTAGTTTAATGAAGTTTTTGTCTGGGTAAACAAGATCTTGAATTATTAAAATGGAACGAATGTTAAAAAAAAATCTATTTTAGTGTTTGCTGTTTATGCTGTTTGTTTACTTTTTACATTTCCCTCAACCTGAACAATGAAAATTCACTGATTGTTTTCACTTTTGTTTCTAGTCTCTTATATTTCATGAGTCGAGTACACAAGCACAAGGCTATCATGCTGGTTGCAAACACTACTGATTAATGATATTTAAAAAAAAGTTTTCATATGACTTTTTTTTTTTTTTTAGAAACTCACGAAAAATTTCTACTGCTGTTAGGTGTGTAAAAGCTTATTTTTAGAAAATCTATATTGGATTTTACCTGATGGCATTCCTTTATTTCCCCATATAATTTAGATCAGCTATTTTGCCTTTAATATCTTTTTTTATAAGTAGCATGGAAATATGCTTTATGCTCATGAAAAGAGTTATAAAATCTTGTCACTTTTTCCATTCTGGATAAAGAAAAATCGCTCCTATCAGTAATAGTCACAATAGCATAGCTGTTAACTTGGATTCCCTTCCTGTATTTCTACTCCAAGACCACTAGCATTTGTATAAAGATTGGACAGGGAAAATATGCCATTACCAGTTGGGTATCACATCTAAATGTGAACAAAATAATTGGATTTGTGTACAATACACCTTTACCTCTTCTTCCCCTTTTTGTTTACTGCTTTGCAAATGGGGAACTACTGAAAATCCCAAACCTAATAGAAACTAGCAGCCTGCCAAAACCATGGACTCTTTTGTGCTTCAGCATTTCCCACTATTTCATATCTTCCTCTTCAGGGCAACCTGATGTAAAATTGACAATGATATCATTTTGATCCTCTACAGAGATAGGAAAAGATGAATAATCAGACATGTCGTTCCAAACAAAGTTGTCATAACATGGCTTAATTTTCCTCCCCTCTGCATTTCATGCAGACCAGAATAGAATGTCTCACATAGTTTTAAAAAAATGTTTCTTTATGTCACCACTACAACCCCAGTGAGCTCAAATTCGTTGCACTGGGCATAGGTCAGGGGAGAATTTGGCACACATTTTTATCACTGATGTACAAGTAGAGTCACACCCCAACCCTTTTTACAATAAGCCAAATTCATGTCAGGTGTAACTCCATTGAAACCATTGGGCTTGAAGTAGAAACGCAAAACTGACACCTCTTCTCCAAAATTTTCCAGGGATACAGGCATTGGGCTCAAAGTCCTGGATTCAAATCTATTCCTACAACTCTGGGTCTGGTCCAAGACCATGGGGACCTGTTCTTCAGGTCTGATTCAGATAAGGCCCCAGATAAAATTTCATGAGAGGTTGGCACTGTCAAAACTGAACCTTTTGACTTAGTACGCATCAGGTCCACACCCAGGACCCTAGCCTAAACCTAATACAGATTTTTAAATTTACCCTCCGCTATCCAGTCTGGTTTATTTTCATTTAGTTTTACCCTATTTCATACAGACACATGGTGTAATTGGCTGCTCTATAATTTATGCTGTTATTCATAGAAGCATAAATAGTTTACTTCAATTCTTCAAAAGTACAGCATGTCCAAATGACATTAATGTTTTATTTATCTCTGTTTACCTAAGTATTTGGTTATCTAGTTCCATATTAAGAATGGATTTGACTATTACAATAACATGAACGTTTTCAGTCCTGCAACAGGAGCCTACTTGAAACACGAACCTCAGTCTCTCTCTCTCCATGGATGAGCCCACTGGGGAGGTACGAAGGAGGGGGCTTTTTTCCAGACAGTTTCCAAAGAGCACCAACCAATCCTCCTAACCAGAATACCAATATGAGACCTGTTGCATGGGGCAGGAAAGGGGTTTAGAACATAATAGTTCTTTCCTGAAGGCACATTAGCATTTTTCAGGCCTCTTGTTGCCTAGGCTATTAATATCAATCTCCCAATGGGTTTACACCTACCTAACAAGGACTCCATTGTATGCACATTTAAGTTGGCAATAAATCCAAATACTAGTTGTGCAGGGCCATGAAGAGCTTACACTGATTAGTGGTGCCCTATAACTTTTCCAGAAGTCATAACTTTATCTTCATCACCAAATCTAAACAAAGCCTCTTACATTTTCGGAGTTCTTGAAAGCAAATGAGATCCTGGGTTTGTTTGTTCTTTTCATCATCACTTTAAATTCCATCATCTTTATGGTAATGCAAAATGACATTGAAAACTTAAACAAGAAAGATGGTTTGAAAAGCAGCGTAATGCAAATTAACATATTTAAAAAATCAAAACAACTTCCTCATTTGTTACAAAGTGACTTGGATAATTAAACAAAACTTGGAAATTTCTGGGTTGATTCAATTTTATCATGACATAGCAAAAGCATGAAGGAAATCCAGTCTTCTGACACATTATATAGTGCTGGTAGCTCACAAAGAATATAGAGACTTTCAAGCACCAAATCAAAGTCAATTGGATTAAATATATAAGAAACATATGAAAAACAGCACTGTTTCAGAAGGTTTCTGGACCTGATCCTGAATTCCTTATGTGCCCAATAGACTCAAGTGAATGTGTGATTATCCTGTATCCACTTCTCACCAAATCATATTCAAATTGACTATATGGACCAAATTAACCTTGGATGCAACTCTACTGACTTAAATGTAGTCACACCAATGATGACTTTGAGTCCTGCTATGTACAGCACTGTGGATGGATATCTTTGGGATGAGCACAAGGAAGAAAGTATAATCAATGTTGATAGATATCCATCCAATAACATCATTTATGTCAACATTGATACATATTTATTAAAGAACCTGAGAAATTTTCCTTACCAGGCCGTAGTTGCTTAGCTTAAAGTTAATGTTGCTCAAATTAATATTGTATCAATACAAAAAAATAAAAACAATGGGAATCACAGCACAGATATGGCACACACTATGCTTATACACCTTATCTCCCAACAACCACTCAGACTTCCTCCATTCCACTCAAAACCAAACATGCTATCTTAATCCCAATCACTGAACACTTTCAACAAATATTCTATTAGGGCCAGTCAAATTTTCCCAAATCTTGATGACATTTATCATTGGAAACTTGATTTTTGATGGGGAAGAAAAAACATGAAAACCTTTTCAATGAAAATTTTCATTGAACATTTTGGGGTTATTGCCCAGCCACAGAGCTGGTTGAAAATTTTCAGCAACCGAAACATTTTGATGAAATTTTGAAAAGCAAGTAAAGAAATGTAAAAACAAATCCTGATTTTTTTTAACTAGATTTTCAGCTGCTTCTGTTCTCTACCATGGCATTTGTACATGCATTATAAAACCAAGTCCCCTTTCCTTGCTCTCTAACTACTGCAACACATTGTCACAATCTTCTGTAATAAAATATCATCTGTCATTCCCACATCTACCACCATCATAAATTTATAGTAATCCTTACAGGTACTCCTGGGCACTACTCAATCAATCAATCAATCAATCAATCAATTAATTAAAAGAAATGAGTGAGAAAGAGAATCCCAAGACTCAGCATCACACTCTCTTCATGAAAATAATTGTATTTTTAAACTCTGAAATACTACCGCACCACATTGTGATTACCATGCACGTATATTATGCCTTTCAACAGACTTCTTTGTGCACCTTCTCCTTTGTTTTCCTAATACACTGTGATACTTCTTGTTACAGAAGTCTTCACGGTATAAGGTTCATAGTGAACAAATGAATACCAAAGAGAGCTGTTTACCAAGAAATATGCAGCACCTTGTACAAGTACTCCATAATTATCGCAGTTAATATTACACATTCCCTTTCCCAGTAGAATATTCAAGTACAAAGAACTGTGGGTAGCAAGATAATCACCCTGCCAGCAAGTGATTAGTTATCTCTTGTTTGACACGACATAAATTATTTGTGGCAGGTCTCTACTTCAAGAATAATGATAAAAAGATTTGTCATAAGAAGAAGCCTAAAATGGGACATCACCAGTAACAGCAAGAAATTTGAAAATACTTTAGTTAGCCTGACATGCCAGATTAAATCCCATTCCAAATACTAGTTGTGCAGGGCCATGGAGAGTTTACACAGATTAGTGGTACCTATAACATTTCCAGAAGTCATAACCACTTTATACCAAATACCAATACCAAAATCTGAGGTAGAGCCATATGATTTATCAAAAGGATGAAATCTTCAATTTCCCAGCCATCAAAAGACCTCAGTGTGGTCAGCCAGCTCGGACCAATTTCTGATACCCTTCATCACACTGAGTTGCACCTTACTCCATGAGTGGTCCCACTGAAATCAATCCACCTGCTGATGTAGTAAGGCACTACTCAAAGAAAGGGTATCACACTCTGATCTTTACCATTTGTATTGCGGTAGCCTAGGATATCCAGTCATGGACCCGGGCTCCATTGTGCTAGGTGCTGTACAAACACATAGGATGCACATGGAGCATGTTTCAATACTGAGTTATTCCATTGTTGCAACTCCATTGATTTCAATATAAAACTGGAGTGACGCAGGACACTGTGTGTGTGTGTGTGTGCACGCACGCAAACTCTTACAGTGTGCATTAACACACACATATGTAGATATGTTTTGCAAATCAAAAATTAAAATAGTTGAGCTTGAAAGTGTGTGTGTGGGGGGAGGGGGGGATTAAAACTTCATGAAATCATTAATTACGGGAAAATGCTCTTCTATAGAAACCTGACCGTGTCTAGAAAAACAAAATGTGAGCGTCACATTTAAAGGCCCTTCCCTTTTGCAAAAATATAGCTCACTCTGTATGCAAAACAATGGAGTGTTATCTATAGCAGCAACTCCTAAACAATTTATGGGTTAGAGAATAACAGGCTGCCAAGTGGCTCTGGAGCTGTTGCAGCAGGAGCCCAGTGATTTATGGTGTTGGAAGGGGGCTCATCCTTTTTCTTTACCGTTAGAGTCCCACAGGAGGCTGATATATGATGACCTAAATTGCAAATGAACAAAGGCATCTTTGTACAGAACATATACGCTTAAGGACTGGGCAGCACCTTGCAGTCCAGTCTAAGTAAGGGGTGGTCAATAGCTGAGTTATCTCAGGAGCAGAGACCAGACAGATTCTGGGAGTCACAATCCAGTCCCTGTATCCCACCTTCTCCGATAGTAAATAAGCTACATAAGGCCTTTTGCTGAAGTTACTTCTTCCTCTGCCCAGATCTAGCTGTGCAGCTAGCCCACTCCTTCCCATCAATGCAGGACGGGGACGAGTGGCCCAGCAGCAGTTTCTCTCCACCTGATGCATGATCTGGCAATGTGAGTAACCTGTGTAGGGAAGTCAGGTGACGCCTTATACCCTATTGTTCCCTTGCATAGGGACACAGCTGGACTCTCCGCTGAGCCCTAAGGGACATTCCAGGCTGTATGCCAGCTGTTCCCAAGGAGTCCATCAACTCCTCTTTTACAGCTCAGCCACATCATCATTAAATATACCCAGCCCCCACTTCTTGTGACGCCCCCCAATATAATTTTTTCTCCTTCTTTCAGCTCTGTAACAGCAGAGAGAGTTTCCGCTTTTAATTCTCTCTAAAGGGAATTCTGGTTTAAGAAAAGAGAAGAAGAAAGCTTTTCACTCTTCTTTAGAAGAGAATAACACTGTTACCCCTTTCCAACCAGGCGACTAGCCAAAAATTCAGGATCCTATAGGTTGTCCCAGTTAGGAGGAGAAATTGGTGAGAGTCAGGTGGTTCTATGATGCAGTCTTCTTTATTTGCAATGGATGTACAAAGCCCTGTTTTCCTGAACACAGGACAAACCAAACAAAAGGAAACACTGTCCTTGCTCACAGGTCCAATCCTCTTTCAGCCAGCAGCACAAGCCGAAACCTATCTTCAGGCTTCTCCAAGGGCCACATTCCATGTTTCCAGGCTGTCTCTGCTTCGCTTGCTTTCTGCTTCTCTCTAGGCTTGTCTACATGGTGGGGTAAAACGCCCTATGGGCATGTGATTTCTAAAGCACACCAACATGTTGCTCATTAACTGGTCCATGTAGACCCCAGTGGCGTACTTGAACGCAGTGCTGGTTCAAACAGCACCACATTGAAGTGCCCAAGGGAACCTTTAGTGCGCACCAACAGGGTCTACACGGACCAACTAATGCACAGCATGTCCATGTGTTTTAGAAATCACACCCCTGTGGTGCTCACTGCACCTCTGCATAGACAAGCCCTTAGTCCCTCTCTCTGTGCCATGTCTCCTGCTTCTCAAACACACACACACCCTCTGATCAAACAATACCCAGCAAAGCCCTCCACCCACACAGTACTAATTTTGGGGTTGGCTGGTGGGAGCTACTGTAAAGAAGCCTGACTCCCAGGCAGTGGTGCTCACCCACCAGCCTCAACAATGCTTCATCCAACCACAACAATACAGAGCGTGTGACTTAGCCTGGTTTCCTTCTAGTCATCTGAGCCATGTCCCTGTGCATTATAGGAGGGCAGCAACTGCAATATCTAATACTGTATGATATATTTCAGTGCAGGATAAAGTAGCTACCGCAGGCAGCCAATTGGTCTGTCAACAATACTAATAGCCTCCTGGTGTCAACATTACAGTTGCCAAAGCACAGTTGTAGAGCACTTGCCATTCTCATTGATTCCTGTGAGCGTTTTCAGCAGATATTCAGCACCTGTCAGGGTTCAGCTGGATATTACTTTGTACTGAAATTTACCACAGAGCTAATGATGTTGGTTTCTTGTTGTTTTTTTTTAAATCCAGTTACCATTGATCACTTTTTACCTATACACCTGTGCTGGGCTACAGCTGTATTTGTGGTTTTATATACAGCCTAAGGTAGTGCTGTGACTGTGAACTTTGAATTGCTATGTCATTCATTGGTTTCAATGGCTCTTCTTTATCATTTCTATCCTTTTCCCCCCTCTAGTACTACTGCTCGGACACCATGCATCTCAAAGCTCAGCTGCAGGGTTAGTCTTCTGGGTCATTTGCTAAATCTACAACTACAGAGTGTGATAAACAAGACCATAAAACAGAACACTTTATACTTTGAGAGTCAGAATAAATAACCAGTAAATTATTATCTTCTTGCTGCATTCAACTGGCGGGAGTTGGCCTTGTTTGATTGTACCTTGAACACCACTGGTTTGATCGGGAATATGGAATCTCCTGCAACAAAAGAAAGTTTCAGGCTTAGACAAATGTTTTCTGAAAGGTTCTGAATTGCAGACTGCACTGTACATTTTGATTTAATCCTATTCTGAATTACAGAACAGGCCTCTCCCTAGAGGCCCTCATGAACAAGAGGCATGAGCAACGACCAACAACCGCGAGGCTTTGAGTTCTAGTCTCAATATTTTCACTGACATATTTTAATAATACTCTGAGGGTAGGGCTTTCCAAAGTACACAGCACTGACCTAATTCTGCTCCCATTGAAGTCAATTGACATTTTAGCCTTCAGGAGGAGCCAGGTTAGGCCAGCCCTGGGCACTCCTGAAAATCCCACCCTGCATTTGAAAGTCGTGATTCAGGATAGCCCCTAAACACATGCATAACTCTAAGTCAGTGGGACTGAAGCATGTGCTTAAGTGCTTTCTTAAGTGCTTAAGACACTATCCCTGATAATGTCACGGCTAACCTGGTGGCTGAACTTTGTGACTTTGTCCTCACCCATAACTATTTCACATTTGGGGACAATGTATACCTTCAGATCAGTGGCACTGCTATGGGTATCCGCATGGCCCCACAGAATGCCAACATTTTTATGGCTGACTTAGAACAACGCTTCCTCAGCTCTCGTCCCCTAATGCCCCTACTCTACTTGCGCTATATTGATGACATCTTCATCATCTGGACCCATGGAAAAGAAGCCCTTGAGGAATTCCACCATGATTTCAACAATTTCCATCCCACCAGCCTGGTCCAGTCCATACAAGAGATCCACTTCCTGGACACTACAGTGCTAATAAACGATGGTCACATAAACACCACCCTATTCCGGAAACCTACGGACCGCTATTCCTACCTACATGCCTCCAGCTTTCACCCTGACCACACCACACGATCCATTGTCTACAGCCAAGCTCTGTGATACAACCGTATTTGCTCCAACCCCTCAGACAGAGACAAACACCTACAAGATCTCTATCAAGCATTCTTACAACTACAATACCCACCTGCGGAAGTGAAGAAACAGATTGATAGAGCCAGAAGAGTTCCCAGAAGTCACCTACTACAGGACAGGCCTAACAAAGAAAATAACAGAACGCCACTAGCCGTCACCTTCAGCCCCCAACTAAAACCCCTTCAACGCATTATTAAGGATCTACAACCTATTCTGAAGGATGACCCAACGCTCTCACAAATCTTGGGAGACAGGCCAGTCCTTGCCTACAGACAGCCCCCCAACCTGAAGCAAATACTCACCAGCAACCACATACCACACAACAGAACCACTAACCCAGGAACCTATCCTTGCAACAAAGCCCATTGCCAACTGTGCCCACATATCTATTCAGGGGACACCATCACAGGGCCTAATAACATCAGCCACACTATCAGAGGCTCGTTCACCTGCACATCCACCAATGTGATATATGCCATCATATGCCAGCAATGCCCCTCTGCCATGTACATTGGTCAAACTGGACAGTCTCTATGTAAAAGAATAAATGGACACAAATCAGATGTCAAGAATTATAACATTCATAAACCAGTCGGAGAACACTTCAATCTCTCTGGTCACGCGATTACAGACATGAAAGTTGTGATATTACAACAAAAAAACTTCAAATCCAGACTCCAGTGAGAAACTGTTGAATTGGAATTCATTTGCAAATTGGATACAATTAACTTAGGCTTGAATAGAGACTGGGAGTGGCTGGGTCATTATGCAAGGTAACCTATTTCCCCTTGTTTTTTCCTAAGCCCCCGCGCCCCACCCCCCCGCTCTCCCAGACGTTCTTGTTAAACCCTGGATTTGTGCTGGAAATGGCCCACCTTGATTATCATACACATTGTAAGGAGAGTGGTCACTTTAGATAAGCTATTACCAGCAGGAGAGTGGGTTTGTGTGTGCGGGGGTGAGGGGGGTGAGAAAACCTGGATTTGTGCTGGAAATGGCCCAACTTGATTATCATACACATTGTAAGGAGAGTGATCACTTTAGATAAGCTATTACCAGCAGGAGAGTGGGGTGGGGGGAGGTATTTTTTCATGCTTTGTGTATATATAATAAGATCTTCTACACTTTCCACAGTATGCATCCGATGAAGTGAGCTGTAGCTCACGAAAGCTTATGCTCAAATAAATTGGTGAGTCTCTAAGGTGCCACAAGTACTCCTTTTCTTTCTTCAAGAATGATGCTTTCCTCCACGCTACCCTAGTGTGACTGGTAAAACCACTCGGGGAAAGGAATTCAAATGAACTGAAAGTAATTTTATTAAAAAGAAAATCTTGTCAATCCTCCCTCAGATCTTGTGGGGTTTTTGTTGTACCCATTAACTTTTTCATGTTTAATAAATAAGCCTGATTTTAAAAAACGTATTCTCCCAGCCGTGGAAATTGGATTTTCCCTCTAGCTCAGACATGGCAGCCTTTTTTAACTCCTCTGCAAGAGAATGTAACTTTTTGGGGATGATTGCAAGCATGTTGCGTTATTTCACTATGGGGGATACCTAGATGCTAAATTTGGAGGATGACCACTAAATTAAGTGTGTTTATTAGTGCATAAAATAAAAATAAAATTAGAGTCAAAGCAACATTACCTACATGATGGTGTCTTAAAACCTTTATTTATTATTTGTATTACTGTAGGGTCTAGGAGCCCTACTCATAGACCATTGTGCTAGGCACTGTACAAACACAAATCTAAAACATGGTCCCTGTCCCATATATAGGTCATGATGGGCTGCATTCTCTGGAACATTAAACCTGTTTTGTGATGTTTCCCCTGGTGCAAGGCAGACTTAAAAATGGCAGGGTGGATCTTACCATTCAAGGCGTCTCTCTTCTTGGCTATAAGATCATTGGGTAGTATGTGGTGACCACACCATCAGTGTAATGCTCTTGACTGCCAACGTGGGGGAGTGGCCAAGGAAAAGGGTTAAGGCCAAGTTGTTCTTATAGGACTAATCTAGAGACCACAAGCCCTAGAACTAGGAGAGCGTAATGGTAGTTCAAACCAACTCTGCTAAACCTGCTGGGCTTCCACAAATGTTCTTCCTGCAGTGCTGCCAGGATCTGGGCCAATGTCTGGCTAAACTGCGGTTGGTAAGTACCCTTCAGAAAACCTGAAAGGTGGAATTCCAAATTCCCATAAAGAACACAGGTCTCAAAGGGTTTCATCTGATTATAATTTAGAACAAACAAAACCCTGATAGCTTAAAGATTTCTGATCTCACTGAGATATGAGCAGTAATACAAATGTGAACAGAGTTCTAGGAGGAGAGGTCCAACGTTGGGTGTTTCATAGTTAATCACAGTGGCCAAATGCAGACAGGGTGTAAGTGAGTGTAACTCCATTGACTTAAAATATGTCCAGTACCCGTATTGGTGATGACTAAGTCTAATACATCCCCCTGAAAAAAAAAATTCTCTTGAAAATACAATATGTATTTCAATGTCTCTTTCAAATAACCCCCAAAGTATCATTTTATTTTGTCAAGCCCAGACCAAGACAAAACCAATCCATTCACAGCCACTGGCAGCCCTAAGAAAAACAACAGCAAAATCTTTGTTAAAGATTGAGCTATCAACCATATAATCCCCATGCTGTTCCACTGGACTAGGTTCCAATGAGACATGCTCGGTAAGATGAGGACTTTTCAAATTATTAAGAAGAACATTCTCAAGCAAAAACATATTTATTTGTTCCAGCCCTAGGCAAAATGCCATTTTGGTGTTTAAATAATGACAACCAATTTACAGGATACTTGTAATCTCAAACCAGTTGCCCACAAGCTATTTTTAAAATATTGCACACTACTCAGCAGAATGTGAGCGGCATGCAGAAGCAGTAAGACAACAGCAGAGTGGAGAGAAAATGGAGAATTGGACCAACAGACTTTAGGATATAAATCGACAAGTAGCTGTAAATCAAGACAAAAGGGATTTAAAAGTACATTTCAAATTAAAACATTTCTCCTCAGTCCTGCTGTCTTCAGACCTGAAAGCTTTAATCCATGGCTTCCTGATACTATCTTCTTGATCCAATTTTTTTCCTTTGGAGCTGAAACTTGCAGATTGTAGCTGTTTGAGCAAACTTGTCTCTTTTGAAATGCATTTCTTCTTCCTGAGGCTTGGTCGACACTACAGACTTATGTCGGTATAACTCTCCCGCTCAGGGGTGTGGAAAATCCACACACTGAGCAATGCAGTTATATCCACCTAGCCCCAGGTGTAGACAGTGCTATGTCGACAGGAGGGCTTCTTCCATCGACATAGCTAGCGCATCTCAGGGAGGTGGAGTGCCTACGCTGATGGGAGAAACTCTTCATCAGCGTAGGCAGCGTCTTCACTAAGTGCTACAGCGGCGCTGCTGCTACACTGTATGTGTAGACCAGCCCTGAGGAATACGGGGTGTATGTTTAAGAAAGAGATGGGCCTGAAATGGAACAAGACATCTAATCATCTTTGAATTTTGGAGCAGCTTGGATCTGAAGTGTGCAGCTCAGCTCCATTCTGCTTTATATTTATTGTTACAGATTGCATTACAGTAGTGCCTAGGTGCCAACCATTAATGAGGCCCCATTGTGCTAGCTATTGTACAAACACAAATCAGTAGACACTCTCTGGCCTAAAGAGTTTACGATCTAAACAGAGAAGGCAGATACGGGGTATCCTTTAAATTGTCGTAGAGGATGTTAAGGCCTCTAATCTTTTGACCCCGCCCGCCCTCCACATGCCTAGGTATACTTAATCCTGCTTCAGTTTGCGAGGGCAGGACTAGATGACCTCTTGAGATGCCTTCCAGCCCAAGATTTCTGTGATTGTATGAAACTCACCTTGGCACCAGTGGGAGTTATGCACTTGTTCTGTCTCTTATGAAAAGTTAGAGAGGATTTAATGAAGAGTGGTCACCTCTCTATAGAATTTTAAAACCAACTAATAGAATTCTATAGCTAGGATATAATTCTCTACTAAATTCTTTAGGTTTCTGAGTCATTTCTGTAGAACCTTCTTGCTTTCATGCCAACTACATTATATAGGACTTTTACATAAAGGGTGAGAAAGAGAGAATAAGTGTTTTGTGTTGCCTTTTGTGACAATTTGGAGAATCTGATTATGTACAACTTATGAGTTCTGCCTGATGTTATGAAGGTATGACATTATTGTCCCATGGAATGCCTTCATATGGATGTGGAATTACTGCCAAATGAGGGACAACAGTCAGTTGTTAAACCTCTAGCTGACATAGAGAGGCTCCATGATTCTGAAAAGATGTCATGAGCAGCAGGGGAAGGACCCTGGGCACCCAAGGGGACTCTGCCCAGGCCCACAGAACTCTCCAGAGTGGTGAGGAAACTGAGGCAGGGAACTACATAGAGGGGTGTTTACTGTTTTGTCTAGAGCTGCGGACCTCTCATCCTAAGTAAAGCGCTATTGAGTTTAGAACCCTGCGCAAAGTCTATTGGTGGGTCTGTTTGCTTTCACTGTCATGTGCCCCTGAAGAGCTGAACTAAAAACCCAGAGTGCCCACATGGCTGGAGTTCTGGCAGAGAGTGTGCTTGAGCTACAGGGGAGCTTGAGGGTTCAGCACTAGTTCCAGAAGCTGGCAGTTTGACTGTGGGGTCCCAGCTTTCAGAAGGAGATGCCAGACAGAGGCTCAGCACCCCTGAGTGTGCACCTAAAGACCCTAGCCAGCAACACTGCCTGGACTGTGCTCAGACTCTGGAGGCTTAAAGAACAGCCTGGTGAATGTCCAGGCAGAGGGGACCTCTAACAGGACTGTGTGCAAGACACCTCTAAAAACAAGTTCTAGTGAAAAAAATACTTAGGGATCAGGTAAATTGTTACCTTATTATACATAAAATCTTATTTTTACTAACTTCCGTTTCTCACCAATGCTTAGATCAATTCTGTCCCTTACTCTTGCTGTACATTTAATCTTTAACCAGTTTGCAATTTCTTAATTTCTTTGAAACCAGATACTTGGTTTTCTTCTTTTCTGGTTGCAATTGGTCAGTCTGAGGTTTTCAATTTCAAAAAATACACTGGTAGTGTGTATATCAATCCATTTCCCCAATATGTCATACAACAGTGACATGGTACATCTGACATTTTATCGACCTACCTACCCACCTGATTCTGACCTCACTTATCCTTCTGAAAATTAGGAGTAACAACTGAATTCAGGGGAGTTATAACATATACTCAGTGAAAACAAGGGGAGAATCAAGACTACTGATTCTTTGCGGGTGTACAGCTTCCAAATAACACTGGCGGATAGTGCATTGAACAAATAGAGCTAGTTAGTCCAAGTTAATTTGTTCTATATACTCCAGAGGTAACATGTAAAATATTATCCTCAACTTTCATTCTTGGGATTTAAAAATGAACCAAAAGACTCAATTATAGGGTCCCTTTCAGTGATAAATTAGCACAGCTGTAGACAATCAGTTTAATGCAATTTTAATGTGATAAATTGCTAAAGTGATTGGATTCAATGAGATGTAAACGATTAGACTCAATAAGAACACAGAGACCATTTCACCTTGCACTTGTGCTCACCAGAATTAAGTGTAATGTCTCTTTGTTACTCCAGTTAACTAGAGAAGACATATAATTAATCATAGAGCTAGAGGTGAGAAAGATTTGGAATCTTGCTCTGATCTAACTGAACAAGCTACTAGAATATTTCCTCCTTCTTTGGTAGCTCATATTCTTAGCTTTCTTTTAAGAAATCCCTTTCCAATCAACTCGCAGCATCTAGAGAACTTTAGCACTGGTAGGTCCACCATTTTCAAATGAATATTGATTTTCCTTCTTTTAACAAACAAAGACGTAGGGTCAAGGAAGTCTGTGTAAATGTAACATATGCCATCTGACTCTTCTGCCTGTGATGACACTAACTTAGACTCCCTTTTACCCAGTTACTGACAGGTAAATTATCCCAGCCCTTTACATGTCACTTCTGAATTTGACCATTAGAATATGTCCATTGCTCTGTCATTCATGCTTTTGCAGGTGCATCGAAAAGCCGAGGATGTGGAATGTCTAAGGCACCACAAGTGGCAATATCCAGACTAGACCGTGTTCTTTCTAAGTTGGTATCCTTTGCTCAATATCATGGTATCTAACTTGTCATGCCACAAAAGCGTTGAGGCATTTCTTTTGCAGTAAGCCATTTGGAACTCTTGAGCTCGATCCTCAGCCAGTGCAAATTGCTGTAGCTCCACTGAGCTTGGTTTACACCAGCTGAACATCTAGTCCCTTGGGCTTGATTCTGCTTCCACAGAAATCAATGGAAAAACTCCCATTGACTTAAGCAGGATAAGCCCTTTTGACATTGACCCCTTTTTTAGCTATGGAAATTGCTTCTATGCTTCTCCAAGAATAAGCGTCTGACCATTCCTTCATTTTTAAAGGATTTTGTAGAATTTATTCTATGTTGAACATGGAAATTAGAACTAAAATTCCAGTAAGTGGAATGTTAGTATGATTCACCACCAAAATATTACATTTAAAGGCACACTTTACAATCCAATGCCCCTGTGCTTGGAAGTCAGGTCTTAGCTTTAAGTCCACCCTGGGGTTTATAATCATTTGATAATAATTCAGCTTTTACCCTCTTCAGAGTCTACTCTTTCATCATCTGATAGCTGATCATTTCTTATGGTTATTTAACTAGAACGTATGTACTTGTGAAACAATTTGGCTTACATTTTGTGCACTCTGGGATGCTGACTTTATTTGCCTTAACTTTTCATCGTCTGTCATTTGCCAATTTTCTTATTACCCAAATATTCTTTTATAGCGTACCTTGTAAAAGCTTCCTATTTATCTTTGATACCGTTCATGACATCTCTTACTTACTGGTTGCTGGTTTGTTGTTATTGTTTCTACAGTTAAGTTTTGTTGGTATGAAGGCAAAGTAAATTGCCCCCTCTCTTATTGTATCTTAAATTTGCTCATTTTTCCTGGTACATTTTCTTCAAAATAAATTCAGCAAATCTTCTTCAACTTAATATACAGCTCTTCAAATTTGAAAACCCTAGAGAAAATATCTTGAACTATATTTTTTAAAAGCTTTTACTAACCTATAAAATTGGAGGCACTGATATATAACCTCTTAATTCTGTCAGGTTTGCAAGATTTGAATCAGACTATTCCATCTAGTCGAGATTATGATGTTGTAGGCTGCTCAGAAAGAATCTACTCCTAGAAGCATCCCTACTACAGCTTGTCAAAAACTTTTCAACAGAACCGGTTTCCACTGAAAAATGATATTTGGTCAAAATAAATATGCTTCACAAGAACGTGTTGATTTTGATGAAATTATCAATGGAAACATTTTGGAACAATTTGAAATTGAAATAGGGTATTTCATTTCAACTTTCTCATTTGAGTTTTCACTTTTTTATACATTATATTATGTTTTTACATTATCTGAATGAAACATTTCATTCTGGGTCCATTAATGTTTCTGAATCAAGGTTTTGTTCACAATTTCCATTCCACTCAAAATTTCAACTTTTTGTCCCAGTTGAGGACTAAAACAAATTTTGAAATGTCAGAATTTCCCCTGGGATGGAAATTCCATTTTCTGGCCTGCAGTAAATCTGTAACGTGATAAGCATCCTCTGTTCCCATTGACTTCACCTTAGAGCAGATGCTCAGCTCCTTGGAGGATCAGCCCTAGCTGGCATAAAGAAATTTTCCATAGGATTCCTCAAACATACATCCTCAGGGCTCCATTCAATACAGGTTTACTTGGTCTCTTCTGCAGGGTCTTGTATTATTTTTAAAGCTGTTTGTATGAGAAAGGTTAACAAAAGAATTATGTGTGTGCACAGGTCTCCTGGGAGTGTAGCCTAGTGGTTAAAGCAGGGGACTGGTCATCAGAACTAAGTTCCTTACTCAGTCACCATGCCAGGCTTTGGCTTAACTTATCTGTGTGTATAATTGCAGACCATACAGGAGTTTTGTGAGGGTTAATTAATCTTTGCAGAGTAAATTGAGGGTGACATTCTCCTTTGTACAAAAATTAGCATTAGGCCTGTGCACTACTTCAGTCCCACGTAAGCCCATGGATCCTAATTTTCTCCTGTGTTGAGATCTGGTTATGGCTCCCTGATTCTCTGGGCTGATTTGCACCACCCCTGTCATAGCTTAGAGAGGCGTAGGGGCTGCTGGAACCTAAGCCATCTGGTAACAGTCCCCAAGAGACCATATACCAGTTAGGAATTACCAAGGGCTACAGCCTCCGTGTACTAGCTCTGCAATTGTTCCGTAGCCCAAGGGGTGAGAGGACTCCCCTCTTCCATCTTCATGCAGCTGCCAAGCACTTAGCTTAGCTCCTAGAGCTGGCTGCCTGGCTAATAGTTTGGCCTTTGATGACTAGAGTACTGCACATGAGCCTCGCTGTAGGATTTTGGAGTTGGCACTGGTGTTTCTTGTTGCAAACTCTTCTCTCTGACGGCTTCTCCTCTTTCTAGCTAAAACCGAGTTTTTGAACTAACTTTCTAGCTAACACTGAGTTTTTGAACATTGTAATGTGCAGTTGCTAAGCAGTGCCGTAGCTACAGAAGTCAGATCAGCAGTAGCTTTAAAAATGACACTTTTGGGAATGCAAGAGCTTCTCAAGCTGCTCTTTGATTGCTACACATTTGCTCTGACTAGAGCTCAGCTCAATCTGCCAAAAAGTATTCACTGGTATTCTCACAAAAATAAGCAGCTGATTGGAATTGCTAGTATTCACAACCCCTTTTGTTCACTTATACTTGGACAGACTGGTGAGTTATCGCTAGTGTTACCATTGCTGCATAATGAACAAATGTTTCCCAGTTCATAGCATCCCTTTACGTCCTCAGATAAGTGGTGGGTTCCAAATCCACAAACCCTGTCCCTTAGAATCAAAGTAGTGTAGTCACTTAGGCTATGTCTACACTACCGTCAGATCAACGCTCCGGCGATCAGTGCAGTGGGAGTCAATTTAGTAGGTCTAGTGAAGACCCGCTAAATGGATGGCAGAGCACTCTCCCATCAACCCTGGTACTGCACTGAGAACTGGAAGAGTAAGGTAAGTCAATGGAAGAATGTCTCCCGTTGACCCAGTGTGGTCTAGACACCACAGTACGCCAACCTAAGCTACATCAACTCCAGCTACGTGAATAACGTAGCTGGAGTTGCATAACTTAGGTCAACTTACCACAGTAGTGTAGACATAGCCTCATAGATAGTTAAAGACTTGGCTGGTCTTCACTATGGGGAGATCAACACTTTTGCAATCGATACAGCAGGGATTGGTTTAGTGGGTCTAGTGAAGATCCGCTAAATCGATGGCAGAGCACTCTCCGATTGCCCCCGGAACTCCAGCTCCCCAAGAAGATTAAAGTAAGTCAACCGGAGAGTGTCTCCCATCGACACAGTGCAGTGAAGACACTGGGATAAGTCGACCTAAGCTACGTCGACTCCAGCTACGTTATTCGTGTAGCTGGAGTAGTGTAATTTAGGTCGACTTACGCCCATAGTGAAGACAAGCTCTTGGTCAAAGACTGGTATAGGTAGGTGCAACTCCACTCAAACCTATGCAGTCATTCACCCTTCAAGGGTGAATCTGGCTCTTTACCATATGTCTGCAACCTGACAAACCCTCTCTTTTCGATTCACTCCCAAATACATTTTGTCTCACTCTAATCTCTAGCTCCTTACTACCTGTCCCTCTCATTTTATTTCCCACCAGGTCACCAGTGTGTAGACATTTAGTCAGAGCTGAGACACAAACCTGCTACACTTGCTGTTCTCAGTCTAGGATCTTTTAGATCTTTTGTGATCAAGACAACAAAATCTTGCATTTGATACTCTTCCTTTTCCCCAGATATAGCACCTTGAGCACAAGGTAAATATAAGGACTGGGCTGCAACATGAACTGTATCTGAGTAGATAACAGCAATAAAGTAGTGTGTAAATTCTGGAGGCCACTTGTGTACCCATCCCTTCTGCATGAAAGTGCCTCCCTTTTACACCTTCCTTCCCATCCCTTTCACATTTGCTCAGATATTGAGGGCAGAGAGGGAAAAACTAGGGCAAAGATGCAGAGGAGAAAGACTGAAGCAAGGTGTAATGCAGGACGTTTCTTCCTAGAACAGAGCTACATCTTGAGTGGGGACTTCATTGAAGCATCACTGTGAGTGTATTGGGCCTGGGAAAAGAAAGTGTGGCGAAAAGGAGGAGATTTTGGAGTCTCTTCTGTCCTCAATATGCACCTGTACAGTAACTCTCTTCCATGATAATGAGAATCAAGTATGCAATAATCAAGGAGAGAACAGGGCCCCAGAAATAACTTAGTTCAGCAAAAAAGTCTAGCCTATTTTTAATGGGATAGCATAAGACAGAAGCAAAGACAGAATTTCTCTTCTGTAGGCAATAGGTTCACAGATTATGTCACTAGAAGACTAAAGGCTTGTCCAGAATTGTGTCTCCTTCCTAACTTCACACCACTGTGCACCAGCATTAAAGTTTAGGTCCATTAGAAAAACCTACATCTGGCCCTTAGTAAAAACTGTGAACGAACCTCAATATTTGGCCCAATTTATTATGAATAAATAATAATCAGTTTCTGAAGGGGTCTCTTTTTTGGAAAATTTCTCACTACTGCAAACATTTATATCTTTAAAAAAAAAACACCTCTGCAATAAAAAGGATATTACTGAAAGAGTCATGAAATAAAGAATGATCAAATAATTCCACGCCTCATCTTCAATTAAACTGTAAAGTTACCACACTGGTTCATTTCAGGACACCTGCATGCATTTAATTGAGTGACGGTTTTAATTTTTTATTGTTTAAAACCACTTAGCCACTTATCAAAAGTGCTATGCTTGCTTTGTAGCTTGTGTATAAATCTCCTCACTGACCTGCACTGTAAGTTGCATATTTCTTCAAGATACACAGACTCTGTAAGAGTAGAAATCCCAAGTATTAAGCTACCAAGTTGCCCTTATGTTTTCAACAGAATTGCACTCAAGGACTGAGGATTCAGCTCCATAGCTATTCACCTTCAGGAGAAAAGCTCTGTTTCTACAGTACAACTCTGACTAGAATGCCTTTCAGAAAAGCAATAGAGGCCTCCGATCCTGCATTCTCTGCACATCCATGGAAGTCAAGGGTGCTTTGGATGCAGGATCAGGCCCTAAATTTTCCAGTAAAGAATTTTTTAATTGTGTATTCCTGAAGAAAGTGCACTGCTCTGTTTCACACTACTTTAATGACCTTGTTTTTCTTTAAGGCATTTCTATGCTTTAATGCATCTCATAAATACAGCTTCACATGAAATAATGCAGTTAGAGATCAGGATCATTTTCAAACTAAGCTGAGCATGGGTAGAGCCTCCTCTTGCATTAAACTTTTCCTGAAAGCCTGGACTACTGAGTAAAACAATACATACTGGTACTGTTGGCTTACCTATTTATTTATCATTATTGATAATAAGCAAGTTTATTATAGTAATGCCAGGGATCCATCAAGATCAGGTCCTGCCCCAAAGAGTTTACAATCAAATTAGGCAAGACAGACAAAGGGTAGGGAGAAGGGTTATATGGAATTGTTTGTATGTTGGACCATTAATGGTCTATCTTCAGTTATTATTGCTATTATCCGAATATAGATATAGTTATATTTCAGTCTGAGACGGCTGAAAACTGGGAAATCCAGAGAAGAACACTGGGAAGAGAAGCTCTCAATAAGACCCAGTTTCAGCAACACACTTAAGTACATGCTTAAGTGCCTTGCTGAACTGAAGCCTATGTCTAGATTCCTGTGTAATGCTGACCATATATAACAGAGTTAAATGCAAGGTCAGAATAAGCTACTGCTTGTGCCAAGACATGATATGGGAAAGCTAAAGCAAAGTGAGATGTATGCAAAGCTCATTTGCACACTTATATCACGAATACTCTTCTACCTCATAGCAACCTCCTCAATTTTAAGTAGGGAGAGTGGGCCAGATTCTGACATCATTTACACTAGGGTAAAACTGAAATAACTTTACTGGCTTCAGCGGAGAAACTTCAGATTTATACAAGTGTAAATGACGTCAATATTTAGCTCTGCGTTTTGACCGCCCAGTCTGATTTAACTCCCTCAGAGGCAGTACTGCCAAGCCCAACTATTCAAAAATCATGAGTCAGAGTCCAAAATGTCATGAAATTGTTAAAAATAATAAATGTTGGAATCTTTTCCTTTGCCTTCTGATTTCTGAGATTTTAGGGTGAACTCGGGTCATGTTTTCTAATCAATAGCAGCAACCATAAGAGCTAGAAACAGTTTTTTAAAGCCAAAGCTGAGAATCTCCTGTAATTTTGGGACTCCAGCACTGAGACTTTAAGAAAAACACCAAATATCGTGAAACTGACGATGAAATCACAAGAGTTAGCTAACCACCCTGCAATTGCACATCCTGTAGGGTTAAACTCCAAAATCTAACTCAATTCCATATGCTTTCCAACAACTGACTCTCCTGGGAAGCAAATATCACCCCTTGTTGGCCATGGGATCCCTGTAATGTTTTGCCACTCCAACAAGCAGCAGAGCTGTGGAACGTTCCTTTACCCACTTCTATCCCGGCCCCCACAACTAAACAGCATACCACTAATTAAATAACTGCTGGGATCCGTTCCTTAAAGGGGCAGGCGAATAAAGCATTAGTTCACAAACAGCTGAGGGCCTAGATCTCTGGACTTTCTGTTGGAAAAAATCCCACTGGATTTCAATGACTATTTTGCCTGTGTAAGGACTATATTCAGAACTAATTATGGGGCTTTTCTCGGCACACAAGAGGGTGTGGTGTGCCAAGAAGCCAATTCCATCTGCCTGATCCTCAGTCTTAACGATGCTTAGAGCTGTCAATTGATGTCCTTAATGGATAGTTATAGTGGAACAGATCTCATGTTTGAAGGTAGCTGCATTTGCCCAAACTGGCTTGGTTCATCCTTATTGTCTTTCCAAAGATTTGCTCCCATATTGCACAGGAACTGAATTCGTGGGGTTTTTGTTGGCTCTAGGATTCCAGCACAACATTTTCTCTTGTTAGAATGACCCCTTAACAAGGTGCCATTTAAAGCAGAAAATAAAATGAAAACAATGTAGTGAACCAAACAACGAGACCTGTCCTATCACTAAGAATGTGTCTCTATTTACCATTACCAATAAGCAGATGTATGGTACCTGGTAACACCGTGCTGCACAAGCATGCAGTAGGCAGTTGGTGCTGTGCAGAAAGTGGTTATGGGATACCTTGAGAGAGTCTGGAAAAATTAAAAATTGGAAAGTTACCAGATTGAACAGAAAGGATGGATTGGGGCCTGATCCTGCAAATGTGTGAGTGGCTAATGGGGCTATGGGTGCCATAGAAAACACCATCCTGGTGAACCATTCAGGTTCCTGTACCGTACCTACCACTGTGGAACTGGAGTGCCTACAATTTTAAATGTAGTGGTCAAATTCACAATGGGGAATGCCATGGACTTCAACAAAGGGGAAGAATTTGGCCCTCAACTTCAGTAAGGAAAGCCAGTGATGTCTCAGGATCTGTATCATTCAGTCCTATTGCCATAGCCGTTAAAAGTATTCACCCTCCGACAGTCATGAAGAGGTTAATGATCAGACTGAATATCTGGTGTTTCTAATGTCAGGGCTGCTAATTACTACCCAAGGCTACTATGTTCCAGATTGAAGAAAAAGCCCTGATCACTGGCAGCAGGGGGACTGGATGAGCCTTTCCCAGCCGTGTACTTAGGAAAACAGGCTGTCCTGTGTTCAGAAGATGTTGATGTGAAGGGGAGTGGGCTCTGTGGCTGGATCCTTGACACACAACAGGGAGAAGTGGGCCCGTCAGCCACTGTTTGAAAATCCAGGGTGAGAGAGGGTGCATATAGGACATTGCCTGCCCCTTTCCTCAGAAGGCACTAAAAATAAGGGAGCCTGGTGCTGCTGGGGGGGAGAAGGGGGCGAGTGGTGTGTATTGGGGGGAGGGATAGCTCAGTGGTTTGAGCTTTGGCCTGCTAAACCCAGGGTTGTGAGTTCAATCCTTGAAGGGGCCATTTAGGGATATGGGGCAAAAATTGGGGATTGGTCCTGCTTTGAGCAGGGGGTTGGATTAGATGACCTCCTGAGGTCCCTTCCAATCCTGATATTCTATGATTCTATGATTCTGTTACACCCCATATTTCATATGATATGCGCTGTATACTTGGAAAGAGGCAGGCATAGTTGCAGGGGCTGAACCCAGCTCAGATTCACCAACAGGGAGTTCCCCTAGGCCAGGGAAATTCTCTGCTGCCAATTTTCAGCCGAATCCAGTCCTTTTATGCCACTTGAGTGGTGCAATTGGACCGGATCTCAGAAAAGAATCTGGACGCACAGCTGATGACTATAGTGAAAGAGACACAATCAAATTATAATAAAATGATGGCAAAAGTAGGTTGAAATGCTAATCCCTAACGTTATGAAATCCCCACTAGAGTCAAAGCAAATCCCTGGTGTTTGATACAAGCCTAACTGTCAGCATTAGACCTTTTCAATGCAATTACCATAGTTAGTGTTTACTGAGACAGTTTTCAGAAGGATGCTATTTAAAATTTTCTGAACTGAAGAGTTTGGGTGCAATACAAAGGCTAAGCAGAAAATCTTTAGCACAGAAGAAAATACAATTTCAACTACAACTGAGACATGCTCATTGGATATTTTAAAGTCCATTCACGCTATATACAAGAAACCAGACCTTAGAAAAGAACAATCTGGATTTTGCAGGTGCAGGTGGTGGTTGATTTCCAACTGCTATTCATTAGATCTTGTTTTATTAGAGCCATAAAAGAAATGAGTCAACAGCTTAGTCACATCAGACAGGATATGCTTCAAGCACAGCTTGAATTAAAGAATAAAGTTAAACACAGAAAAATGAAAAGTAACTGAGAAAAATCTTAATAATTTATTCTCTTAAAATATTGAGGGACAACAATGGGCCAGTCTAACAATAGCACTGCATGCTACTATTCAGCGGGGGAGGGGGAATAGAGTCTGAGATTAAATTAATAAAATTGGACACATTTATGATAAAGCAAAGATATCAAACTATCCTGATGTGAAGGAAAGATACAAATAAAAGTAAGAGGGCAATATGGCTCCATCAAGAGTTCTTTAATGATCTGAAAAATCAAAAGGGAATCCTAAAAAAGTGGAAACATGAACAAATTGCTAAGGAGGAGTACAAACAAATAGCACAAGCATGTAGGGACAAAATCAGATAGGCTAAGGCACAATATGAGTAAAACCTAGCAAAGGACATAAAACGGAATAAGAAGAGGTTCTATAAATACATTAGAAGCAAGAGAAAGATGAAGGAAAATGTATTTCTTCTACTTAGCAGATGAGGAAAGCTAGTAATGGACAACATCAAGAAGACTGAAGAGTTTAATGCCTCTTTTACTTCAGTTTTCACTAAAGAGGTAAATTGTGATTATATACTCAACACTATTAATATTAACAACAAGGGGAAAGGAACACAAGCCCAAATAGGGAAAGAACAGGTTAAAGAATATTTTGATAAGTTAGATGTATTCAAGTCAGCAAGGCCTGATGAAATTCATCCTAAGGTATTTAGCTGACGCAATCTTGGAACCATTAATAATTATCTTTGAGAACTCCAGGAGGAAGGGTAAAGTCCCAGAGGACTGGAGAAGAGCAAACATAGTACCCATCTTTACAAAAGGGACTAAGGGGACCTGGGAGATTATAAACCTGGCAGCCTAACTTCAATACCTGGAAAGATAATGGAACAAATGATTAAACAATGAATTTGTAAGCATCTGGAGGATAACGAGGTTATAAGTAATATACAGCATTAATTTGTCAAGAACAAATCATGCCAAACCAACCTAATTTCCTTCTTTGACAGGGTTGCTGGCCTAATCGATAGGGGGAAGCTGTAGACATGATGTGCCTTGATTTTGCTGAGGCTTTTGACACAATCCTATGTGACAGGTTTCAGAGTAACAGCCGTGTTAGTCTGTATTCGCAAAAAGAAAAGGAGTACTTGTGGCACCTTAGAGACTCAAATAAATTGGTTAGTCTCTAAGGTGCCACAAGTACTCCTTTTCTTTTTGCGAATCCTATGTGACATTCTCATAAGAAAAACTAGGGAAATGTGGTCTAGATGAATTTACTATAAGGGGGGTGCCCAACTTGTTGAAAGACCGTACTCAAAGACAGTTATCAATGGGTTAGTGTCAAACTGGGGGGACAGTATCTAGTGGGCTCCTTCAAGGATCTGTCCTGGGTCTGGTACTATTCCATATCTTCATCAGTGACAATGGAGCAGAAAATGTGCTTATAAGATTTGCGTATGACTCCAAGCTAGGAGGCGTCGCTACTAACACTTGGGAGCACAGGATTAGAATTCAAAATGACCTTAACAAATTGGATAATTGGACTAAAATGAACAAGATGAAATTCAATACCAACAAGTCCAAAGTGCTATCCTCATGAATTAAAAATCAAATGCTTGACTACAAAATGCGGAATAACTGGCTAGGCAGGAGTACTGCTGAAAAAGATCTGGAGGTTATAGTGGATCACAAACTGAATATGAGGCAATAATGTGATGCAGTTGCAAAAAAGGCTAGTATCATTCAGGGGCGTATTAACAGAACTGTCATCTGTAAGACATAGGAGGTAACTGTCCCACTCTACTCAGCACTGGTGAGGCCTCAGCTGAATAGTGTGTCCAGTTCTGGGCAGCACTTTTTAAGAAGGATGTGGGGAAATTGGATAAAGTCCAGAGGAGAACCAAAAAAATGACATAAAGTTTAGAAAACATGACCTATGAAGAAAGGCTAAAAAAACCTGGGCATGTTTACTTTGGAGAAAAGAAGACTGAGTGGGGACCTGTTAACAGTCTTCAAATATGTTAAGGGTTGTTACAAAGAGGGTGATGATTGACTGCTCTCCATGCCCACTGAAGGACAAGAAGTAATTGGGTCACTCTGCAACAAGGGAGATTTAGATTGGATATTAGGAAAAATTTTCTGAACTGTAAAGATAGTTAAATACTGGATTAGGCTTCCTATGGAGATTGTAGAATCCCCATCACTGGATGCTTTTAAGAACAGGTTAGACAAACACCTGTCTGGGATGGTGAAGGTATCCTTGCCCTGGCTCAGTGCAGGAGAGTGAACTAGAGACCTACTGAGGTCCGTTCCAGCCCTACATTTCTATGATTCTATATTATTCTGGGCATTTTTAGAGTATCACCATCAACATGTCTTTTAGATTAGAAAAGTACTAACCATCATCTTTCTGCAAAAGAGGGACAAATCACAGACTCACAAATCACAGGTTCTCTTCTTACACCAGTGTAAAAGCTGGTATAAATAAATCCATTGGACCAGATCTTCAGCTGTTGTAAATAGGCATTGCTTTATTGATGACACTGGAGTGATGCCAGTTTATAGCAGCTGAGGATCTGGCCCATTGATTTCAATGGAGCTACTCCTGATTTACACCAGTGTAAAATGAGAGAGAACCAGGCCCATAAATTCCCTGTGATTAATATTCCTAGATGTATGTAGAGGGACCACTAAAACTCACAGTGGTCTGTGGGAGAGATTATTGGGCACATCAAGAACAGACCCTTTTTTATTTGTTGAGATCAACCCAATAAGTATAAATTATCTCCTCAGCACAAAAATATATAAAAATGAAACACTATGATGGGAAGACAGCAAGGCAGGAAATCCTTGTGAATCAGGAGTCATGGGAAGTTAAGAAACTACCAAGCTAGAAATAAGGCTTTTACAAAGAAGACTTCAGATTTACCCCACTCTACCTCTGGCTCTTTAGAGAGTTAGAGTGAGCTTTTAGAAAGTAATTTCATTTCCATGTGTGCATGTTTAAGCCTGAATACCAAAGAAGTTAAACAACATGACATTCTCTAGTGAAATAGTGAAACACAGACATGATCACACGTGCCCTTATATTTGATGACACAATTTTCTATTGTGAAAAATATGGGAATTGGATCACCTGAATTATCTCAAAAATAAAATATTTAAAAGCATCTTTAAATTGTAGACTAACAAATTTTCAACCTCATGGCATCTGTGATCTATCAGCCTGGCTTCCATTAGGCTGGAGATTGATATGCCAAGACTGTCCATTTTGTGTGAGACAGCGACCTGATTATCACATCTGTAAAGAGTTGCAACATTCCAGGATGCAATTTTGATGGATTGGCAGAGATCCCAGCTATGATTGAATACATTGTCACGATATACTGCAGACGCACCAGCCAACATCAGGGGACGCCTGTCCCCAGGGGGGCTTTGGTATGAACCCATCACATTTGTGCCTGGGGAAGACGGCACTGGCAGGGCATCTGCAGCTGAGAGTAGGGCAGGGGCTTTAACTCCTGTAGCTGAGTTGATCAAAAGCCAGAACGAATGGTTGTCCCAAAGATACCTCGTCCCACTGACATGAGATAGAGGTGCAGTAATGCGAACCTTTTCCTGGTCTACCAGTGCTGTGCGACCCAAGCTATTGAGTCTTTCTTGGCAACTTCCTTCACCTCCAGTAGCTAGGCACAGTTGCTGCCTTGTGTCTTTGTCGTTTGTGTTAGCCATCATTTTCAGATTCTCGTTGGACCTGTCCACCTCGCATAATGACCAACGCACTATTTCGGACCAGCCTGCCATAGCTCCAACGAGCAATCCCCTACTTCAGATGTTACACCACTCCATCACAATGAGGTACAGGTCAGACTCTGGGGGGACAGTTCTTCTAGTACAGAGCTCTGACAAGTTTTGCGAGGCACTCCAGCAAATGGAGTCATGGGCCAAGGTCAGCCTCCATATTTTGTGGTCAGAGACAAAGCTGCAAAACCTAGGATCCGGTCCACCCGCGACTCCAATCTCTTTGAATAATGAAACCGTTGAAGCAGTCTCCAGCTTTTGCTATTTGGGTTCTATACTCACCAATTCCTCCAACTCTCATATGGAGGTTCTTCGCCAGATTGGTTTTGCAGCGTCTGCCATGGGTCATTTACAATGAATATGGAATCAACATCGTCTGCGTGGCCACCAAGTTCAGACTCTATTCGAGCAGTATCCTCTCTGTACTTCTGTATGGTTGCAAAATGTGGACACTATTCTGCTCAGACTAGGCAAAGCTGGAGACTTTCCACACAAAATGCCAATGTCATATATTAGGCATAAAGTGGAACGATTTCATTCATAATGCAGATGTTTACGGTTGCTCCAGTCTACAGACTACTAGGGCCACTGTCCGCAGCCGGCATCTTACGTTCTTTGGACATGTCACTAGAATGCCACAAGACATACCTATGAATGCTATTCTCCAGGTGACTTGTAACATCCAGAATAAAATCCCACCAACCGAGGGTTGGAGGCGGCCCAGAGGCAGACCCCCTATTACATGGTGCAGCGGTTCCCAAACTTGTTCTGCCGCTTGTGCAGGGAAAGCCACTGGTGGGCTGGGGCTGTTTGTTTACCTGTCGCGTCCGCAGGTTCGGCCGATCACGGCTCCCAGTGGCCGCGGTTCGCTGCGCCAGGCCAATGGGAGCTGCTGGAAGTGGCGCGGGCCGAGGGACGTACTGGCCTGACTCAGACACGGAGACATGTCTACATTGCAATCAGGGGGTAGGATTGCAGCTAGCTAGATTAACGCGAGCTTGGGTACCAGAGTAGTGATGCTTCGTTGGCATGGGCTTCAGCGCAGGCTGCACAAGGCCACCTAGAACCCTGGGTAATTGCTCACGTGGCCCCCACTGCAGCCAATGCTGCCAATGCTTCCCTGCTTGAGGCAGCCAGATTAAAGCCAGCTCAGTACATCTACAAGAGCTGTACTCACACCCCAGGATTGCAGTATAGACATACCCTGACTCACTAGGGGAAATTCACTTCTCTGCAGAGGGCCAGCACCAGACCTATATGTCACTTGACAGACTGTGGGCAAGTAAGAGGTCTCTGTCTCCCCAAATAACGATACTTATCTCTCCTTTGGGATCTCTGGATGAAATGCACTAGGTACAGTATATGCAAACTATTATTATCTGTGAAAGTGAATCTGCCACCAGAAGGCAGTATGAAACAGGGTTGTTTTTTTTAAAGAAATGAATTACATGGATGACACAACAAAACCATTTGAATTAAAAAACAAATATTCACCATGGGCATGGGTCAAACACTGCCAGTTTGACACCAGTGAGAGTCCATGGAAGTCCATGAAGTTGCACTGGTGTCAAACTGGAATAATTCAGTGTTGAGTCAACCCCTTACGCTGGGAATCCAGCAATGCATCCTAGAATCATAGAATATCAGGGTTGGAAGGGACCTCAGGAGGTCATCTAGTCCAACCCCCTGCTCAAATATATTTATCAGGCAGATAAACAAGGATTTAGGAGGGAAATCATAGTTTTAATATAAGTACAATAACAACAAAAAAGAGGAGGTTCAACCAAGATGTCTGGGAACATGAGACCCCCACCATCCCTCCAACAGAAACAATACCCTCCTGGGATACCCATCACGTGTATCTAACTGCTGCATCCATCACATCATTCATCTCTTTTGTGGTATGGCAGCCTCCCTGAAAAAAGCCAGAGATCCAGAAGAAGCACAGTTTAAAGGCTCACTCCAGTCACAAGGTCGGAGGAAACGACCCTCCCGACCCAACAAAATGACTTTGGAGCAGCAAAGCTACCACTGAGTCTCCTATTGTGGCTGTACATTTCAGCCTCCTCCCTGAGGAGCACCACAATCAACCTGAATGTCTTTTTGTGTTTGAATTTTGCTCTGTGTCCTAAGAGGAAATGTTGCCCATAGACACTGCTTAACTTCTCCAGTCCCTCCCTGCCACCAGTGTGACTCCTCCGAATATACTGCCCCATCACCCCCTGGAGAAGGTCTTCAGTGGGCTCAGAGGAGATGGGGGATCATGCAACGGAAAAACATAGTAGAGCTGCATTGTCAGCCTTACAGTACAGTTACAGGAAGAGCAGAGACATAAGATTCATTTTAGAACCTCCGCAGCTTTTAGCATGCCCTGGTTTATCTGTTCACAGCTCAAATTTGTAGTAGAATATGGCTGGCAGACAGAACACACTAATTACAGATTTACATGAAGAGGAAGATTTAAAAGCTAATAGGACATTATTAGAATAATGATTCTTAAGATGTTCTTCCAGCTGAACATCTGCCATTGCTAATTAAAAACAAGTTAGAGTCAACCTCTTCAAAGAGGAAATCAATATTTACAGAAACTGGATACTGATATGGTGTTAGGTGTGGTGCCGACCCACATGAACCATTCCACAGGCCCTCCCAAATCAAATAAAGAGTTTTCAAAAAGCAAGTATAATACACCACCATTAAACTGATGCTAATCAATGCAAAAATTGCATTTGTAAAACGAGATAGGTGACTTGACTCATGAACAGCTCATATCATTAGTCAGATGCCTAGCAGTTTCAAATGATCAGCTACATAAAAGGATACATTCTACCAGCTTTTTTGAGATTGGGGTGTGATTTTTCCAAAGCAGGTTGAAAGCTACATTTTAAGTGGAACACACTGATGAAAATAACCTTCCCCTAGTCTCTCTCTTTTTCTGACTGCTTCCCTGAAGACTTGATTGCAATTTACCAGAAAGTCACTCTCAGAGTGCACAGAATCTGCAGTGACCTAACTGCCAGTGAATGCCTAAGTTAGATTAAATCCTAAAAACTGACAATACACAATTACAGCGATAAAACAATTAGGCACAAAATTACAAAAGCAAATGGCTTTGAAATCCATCAACTAGTGGCTCCCTCAAACCTAAAAAAAAAGCCAAGTGCTCAATTCCATCTACCATCACATATACCCATTGTCACAAACAAAATAGAATCCTGCAGATGGTGACATATTTCAGCATCTAATACAAGGCTCACTTTCATATTCACCATCAAAATCATACAAGAGAAGAAGAGCCCCCAAAACATTTCCACTCACTCTTTTAAAAGCTGGAAGATGCTATAGCTTAACAGATCCTTCTCTCCTCAGTATTTGCCCATATTCCGTGAGCCCCTGATGCAATGCCCACGGAAGTCAATGTAAAGCCTCCCAATAACTTTAAGCTTTAGATCTGGCCTTTCGTAATTTTAAAATTTCTATAGTGTCACACTTGTTATTCAATATTTATGTGAGGCAGCTGGGAGAGACAGGGAGATATTGTTTGGTCTGCAGCATCATCAATAGGTAGAAGCTGCTCACCACTATGACTTCTTTTCCTCAGACCTGAACCATGTTGTACCTCTGTTTTCCCATTGCCACGCCAATGGCTTGGATGAGGAAAATTTGCAGAAGCTCAATCTGAGTAAAATGCTGGCAACTTCAGGGAAACACCTAGGGAAAACACCTGCTTCCCCCTGTTTGAAAGAGGTACATTGCCATATAAAAATTAGAACCTGGGGGAACTTTTGTATTCCTGGCTGCCTTAAGAACCACCCATCCCCACCTCAAATTGTCATCAGCTGGTACTTTCCGAACAATATTCCCTTAATTAGGTAGCTGAGTGTGCTTGGACATAGCCTCTGGGATTTAGTTCCACCATTGGTCCAAAAGGCTTGTTAACCTTCAGGACTCAGAGCAAGGCTCTCTATTAATTTCAGGCCTGATGTTAGACCAGCTGATCACCTGTAGCAGCTACTGATTTCTCCTGGATTTGTGGGTGCTCATTACTCAGGTACAATATGCTGAAATTGAAGCACCCAAAACCAGTGGCCACTCTTGAAAATGTTGGCCTCTTTGTCGGGTATCTGGAAGAAAAGCTCTGTATCAGTAGAAGTGTTTTAGTGCCCTAGGCCAAAAACAGCTAAATGTGAGTTAAGGTTAAGAATATGGATCAGTAACTTGAATGCTAAATCTTTTTACTATTTGTTAGGTAGTGAAAAGCAGTAGTGGAGGAGAGAAGAGTCAGTAGCAGTCCCCAACTTTTAAAGCAGTGCTGAAGATGGACTACAGGGACCACTACTGAACACGGTATGACCTTGCATCTGGAATATCCACAGACTGTATTACTGAAGGCTGCAGTTAGTGTATGTTTTTACCATGGTGTTGTGGGAGCAATAAAGAGCAAAAGCAAGAAATAAAGAGCCTCCAGGTGCTGACGTAAAATTAAATCATGACTTTTTCTTTCAAGTTCAAGGTAGGAAAATCACAGCCATATGTCCTTCTCTACACTGTGCCCAATGCACCAATATTATCAAGGGCAACCAATTTTGTCACGTAATCTTACCACACTCCATATATCAGCAAGTGCCCTTGTGGACTTATACAAGTCAGACAAACCGTGAGACCCTTTTAAAAAGAATGTTGGCACCAAATTCTGCCTAAGATATATGTATCCCTAGACAATGACAGCATGACCAATAGGGAAACCAAATCCCTCCTGTAGGGCAATAGCTGACTATAGAAGGAACAGTTGTCAGCCTCTAGGAAAGAGTAAATAATTCTTCATTCAAAACTGCAGGGATTTTACAGACTTGACTGAAGTAATTGGGTGAAAATAAAATGTGAGATGCCTGCAACAAAATTATCTGCAGTTGCTTAAGTGGCAAATCCTGCTGACCTCACTCATCCATTGAAGCCAATGAGATTGCTACCATGAGTAAGACAGGCAGAATGCAGCTCTACTATTCTCTGGAGACATGGGTCATTGTTTGACTGTTGTATATGGTCAGCTACTCTGACATTGCACCATTTCCCTGGGATATTGACAAATTCAGTTTTTACTTTTTTTTTTTACCCTCTCCTTCTGATTTCCAACTTGGTCTATCCTTTCCTCTTGCTGAAGACAGATAGATGACCTCTGGAATAAACATAAGGAGATCAGACCATAGCTGTCTGTAAAGTGACCTGAAATCAATCAAAAATATTTCTGGTCTCATGGCTTATATACATTACTGGTCTTGCTGCACTTCCCCTAGGGAACCGCTTGTTCTGCCTGCGGTGGAAGCTTAGACAGATGTTTAGTACTACCTGAAAATGACTAGCTGGGGATACACAGAGTCTGCATTATTTGGTTTCTGATTGCACCAGAATTACCCTGTTGTTGGTTTCCTGTTGTACTCCTTGTATAATACAGAGAAATTGTGGCTAAATTGGGCCTGAGTCTGTTCTTCCGTGTAAATCAGGAATAATATCAGCAAACTCAGTGGAACTGCACTAATGTGAAACAGTTTCAAATGAAAGCAGAATCACCCCCATCATGTTTCGAGCAAGCACCATTTTTTCTGTCAACATCTACCAAAAAAAAAATGGTGGATCCATATTGGGAATGTGCTTCAGTACCAAGAGTCAGACTTTTCTTTCATAAAACTGCAGAAAATACTTTTTTACAATCGGGGATGGGGAGGGGGGAGAGCCAGATTGACTCTGTATTTTTATTAGGTTAAAGGACCCATCCTCTAAAAGATTTCTTGATTGTGTATGCTGAGAAGTGAGGAGCGAGAGAAAGAATGCATAGGTATTTTGCTCCAGACTTTTGTTTTATTATGATAGCACCATTTAATTCTAGCTAAGTGTATTAAAGACCACAAAAGGGAATTGGGCGGTCAGGGCCTTTTATTAAGTTGATTAACTTGGAGTATAACACCTTATTTTAAATGGAAAAAGGATCTGATTCTCTCTAGGCCAGATCCTCAGCTGGTATAAGGGTCTGATTCTGTGCCCATTTAAGTCAATCGGGACTTTAGTATTGATTTAAATGTGTGCAAGATCAAACCCAAAATCAGCATAGTCCATTGATTTCAATAGAGCGATGTCATTTTAAACCAGCAGAGAATCTGGCCCTGCATACTGAAAATTAAAGTATTACTGGAATACATACTTTCAGTTCCAGTATGCCCCCAGAACTAAATGATTCACACTCTTGGTGGAAAAGCTGCCTACAGCACTCAAGCTTTTGCAGCTGCTAAGATCATATCTGTGCATGTCAGTGACAAACACCCAAATGACAGAGTCACAGCTGCTGACAATAACCTCTCTGTAGAAGTGTCATTGCCAGTCGATGACCAATACCTTCATACGGAAACCGTTCCCAGGGCAGATTGATTTCACTTACTTCTTTACTGATCACTTCCCAGTAATGCAAAGAAATCAACAAGTAGAGAAAGGGCAGGATTTTACATCTTCCTAGAGTGAAGAGGAGAACTAACCCCCCCCCCCCCGCCAATTATTTATATTCATCCTATTTTCTGGCACACAAACAGGACTTTAAATAAAAAGACTGATCATTTTATTTGCATGAAAAACCCTACACCAAAAATAAAGTATGTAACTTTGTAAATTCGTGCTGAGGTGGGGATTGAAATGGTTGGTTAGCATGAAGGTACATGTACATTTTGTTATGTTGTTAATTGCTGGCTTTTGATTTGAAACTTCTTTTACATTATAGACAAGAGATTCAAGGTTTTAACTTCTCAGATTGCATTCCACTGCCTTCTCTGGAGAAAGTTAGCCTATGAAACTACTTCATTTAAAAGGCAGGTTATTAAAAATAACTTATTAACCTGTGAGCAATATCAAGGTTTTGCGCTGTAGCCCTCAAAGAATATTGTCAAGTTAAAAATCAAATATTTCTTAAGAACAAATATCCTTATTGATGTTTATAATAAATTACTACATTTATTAGAAGAGAAAAAATCTCTATGTTCACTGGTTGAATTTCACTTATCTCAGACAATGAAATTAAATTTTTCACAGTTTCATTATTATTTAGAGAAGTAGAGTTGGTCATAAATTTTTCACTGGAAAATGCTGATTCATCAAAACCAAAACTTTCCATGGAAACATATTTGTTTCAACAAAACTCTCTCTCTGTCCTAAATAATATTTAATTAGTCCTACAAAGTGGAACAGCTCCAGTAGGAGAGTTGAGAAAGAGAAAGACTGCTTCTATAGCCTGCTAGTTAAGGCACTCACCTGGGATGTAGATTCAAGTATGCACTATCAACTAGGCAGAGCAGGGACTTGCATTTGGGTCTCCCACATTACAGATGAGTGCCCTAACCACTAGACATGCTCTTCCTCTCCCCATAGAAACTAATTTTGCAATCTCAATTTTTTGCAAAACAGAACTCTTGTTTTCCAGTCAATCATAGTTTCTAGGTGTCAGAGTAGCAGCCGTGTTAGTCTGTATCCGCAAAAAGAACTGGAGTACTTGTGGCACCTTAGAGACTAACAAATTTATTAGCACATAAGCTTTCGTGGGCTACAGCCCACTTCATTGGATGCATAGAATGGAACATATAGTAAGAAGATATATTATATATATATATATATACACATACAGAGAAGGTGGAAGTTGCCATACAAAGGTAAGAGGCTAATTAATTAAGATGAACTATTATCAGCAGGAGAAAAAAACTTTTGTAGTGATAATCATGATGGCCCATTTAGACAGTTGACAAGAAGGTGTGAGGATACTTCACTAAGGGAAATAGATTCAATATGTGTAATGACCCAGCCACTCCCAGTCTCTATTCAAACCCAAGTTAATGCTATCTAGTTTGCATAGGTTTCAGAGTAACAGCCGTGTTAGTCTGTCTTTGCAAAAAGAAAAAGTGAGCTGTAGCTCACGAAAGCTCATGCTCAAATAAATTGGTTAGTCTCTAAGGTGCCACAAGTACTCCTTTTCTTTTTGCTAGTTTGCATAGTAATTCAAGCTCAGCAGTTTCTCATTGGAGTCTGTTTTTGAAGCTTTTCTGTTGCAAAATTGCCACCCTTAAATCTTTTACTGAGTGGCCAGAGAGGCTGAAGTGTTCTCCTACCGGTTTTTGAATGTTAGGATTCCTGATGTCAGATTTATGTCCATTTATTCTTTTGCGTAGAGACTGTCCGGTTTGGCCAATGTACATGGCAGAGGGGCATTGCTGGCACACGATGGCATATATTGCATTGGTAGATTCTTGGTGGTTTCACATTTTGGTTGTATTGTACAAAACATATCCTCTTTTAATTTTTTTTTAAATCACATAAATATTTTATTATTAGATAAAAAATCCTGATAGAAGAATTATAAAATATCTCTGTGAATGGAAACTGATGGTGTTTCCATTCATCTTGGTGTGAATGAAACATACACAGGGAAGAATTTAATCCAGATCATTTGAAATATTTGGTGTACAGTTTCATTTTAACCCTAATAATTTATGTAGGCCGAAGTCCAGCAAAGCAATTAAATCTGCTTAGTTTTAAGCATATGAGCAGTCTCATTTACTCTGGTAGGGCAATTCATGTGCTTAAAGTTAAGCAGTATGCTTAAGTGTTTTGCTGGATCAGGACCTTACACTACAGTATTCCCTTCATAATTGCATCTCTTCCCCTCTCTCCCCCAGAAATCTCTCACTTCTGTTGTAAATTACAATCCCATTACACAGAGTACCCAGATGTGCTGACATGTTGCAAGAACCTCACAAACCTACTCCCAGTGCTAACTGGCAGGGTCAGGTTTGTTTATCCCAACACGCATTTTTACTGCACGTTTTCAGTGTCTCCTGAAAAATAATATTCAGAAAGTCAGGTGTGTCACCTTTCAGATAACACAGGCAAAACAGGATTACACTCCCACACACACACACACACACACACACACTTGTTTTGTAACATTTCATTAAACAACAGATGTTAGGCTAAATCTCATGTTTGGAGGTTTATCACATCTGTTTTCGGTTCCCATGGAAAGTGTTCTTGAAATGCTTCTCAAATGAAGTACAAGCCATTTTTTCAATTGGAACCAAGAGAATAGGTCAGAAATAAGGAATCAAAAAGAATCAGGCATTTAATTTTAACCCAAAAAATGCATTTACAAGCTTTGAGCTAGATCTTCAGTAAGTGTAATTTGCAATGTTATAATCTTCATAATGTTTCCAAAGAGAAGGCAACAACAACAACAAAACCCCCAAAATCCATTTTGAGCCACATGAATCATTCCTGGTCCAATTGTGAACACGCACTGCACAAGCTGGGAGAGCTATGACAAACAGGCTTCCATGTCTGCAGCCTTCCCTCATAGCCAGCTAGTAGCATGGCCCCAATTCCACATGTTAAAAAGAGCCAAATCTTTCCTCTGCCCTCTTTAAACATGGAACTTGTCCATACTTGTCCATACAGGAGCTGCAGTAAACAACTTTTAAAACCCTGTCTTCTTGTGAATGATTTTTACAAGAACACAAGGAAAGCCCCTTTTTTCTAGTTGGTAAAACCTGCTTTAAGGGACCAAGAGAAATCTGTGTGACATAGGTGGCCTTTTCATACAGGTGAAGTAGAAATGCACTCTCATGGTTTGGGGATAACTGAGGGGGAAGGCCTCTTCAGACGAGAGACTGCCTAACAAGAGTGTACAGGTTTCACTGCAGAGAGACGATATCCAGCAGTCTGATAAAAGGAAGGAAAATATAATCTAAAAAAGGTCAGATTTGCAGCTGTCATCTTCTGTGCAGCTCATCTGAGCTGGATCCCTCTGGCTGCTCTTGTATGTTGGTAGGCAGTTGTTTTTCCATCAGACGGTATCCCTGTTCTCCTACTTGCAGGCCACTTGCCCTCTCAGAATTGCTAGCCTCCTTTTCTCTTTGCCACAAGATCTGTCTTCATCTGTCAGACTCTTCCTCCTGCTCTCAATATTCTCTCTGCCTCTCACATCTATCCAGAGGATTAGTCTTCTAGTCACACCCCCTCTGTCACAATCTCCTTACTCATGCCGGTGCCTGTTTAGCTCTTGCTAGCTTCAAAGACTCAGTTGCTCTTTCCTCTTGATGTCTATGTTGCTTTCACTCTACATCCTGATTGGCTGAAGGAACGTGTGACTAAATTGTTATTGAAACCACCACTCCAACCAAGACTGGTGGTTGTCAACTGAAGGGTAAGGCTCAGTTCTTTTGAAAAACTGAAACCTCACAAATCTCCAGTGGCTTTGGAATTTTAAAAGCTAAGTCCATCCATCTCTTATTTAACGTGTCAAATAAAGAACAAACGGTCCTTTGTGAAAGATCAATAAATGTCATTCGATGTCTGCGCATGTGGCTGTTTATAAGCAATAATTGTATGATTCTAGATGCAAAAAGCACCATGCCATCAACTCCAAAGGCATTGGAATATAGCCTAAAGTGAAGGGATGCAATATCGATAAAGGCTCCTCTGATTGTAGGCTTTCTGATCCACTCAGATGGTGTCCCTTTGGAAACAGACTGTGAACTTGTAAGGGAATAAATAAACATCCTGCATTACAGAGAGACACATGGTTGTTTTCGAGTATTGCCAATGTGTATCATGATGACATATGTTCATCTCCAGATTGGGCTATGAGACATCTGTAAGACTAAGACAAATAAAGCAGTGTCAAGGTGAGGTAACAACCCTCCTTTAGTTTGTGCCAAAAAGTAGGTCTGAAAACAAAAATCTCAGATTTCTCTTGTACACAGTGAAGGGAAGAATACACTTTACACTTAGGCAGGTCCTTTCATCCTGATATATCCCAAAGCATTTAATGTTCTGTACTTGACCTCAGTGGAGCTGTCTCAATTTATACCATTGGAGAGCCTGTCCCATTATATCTAGGGTGCTCTTTGACTACCATAAAACACAGCTGCCTCTGTGGTGAAATGAGGCAATGAGCAGTGCACAGCAACAGTGGCCAAGCACTGAGTCAGAGGGAACAATTCTGTACGCAAATTCAGGCTGTTGATGGACCTGATGGCTGCTTCACTGCTATGAGCTGGTGAGGAATTCCATATAGATTTTATACCATAGTCAACACTGTAGCATCTGAGCACCTCTCTGAGGAAGGGGCAGGATTCTGGGAACCCACTCAGGGCACCATGTGAACTGTTCAGGGACTTCCTGTCCCATAGCACTTGGAGCACATTTGTTGATGGGGAAGGGGAGGCCAGGGGAAAGGCCAATGGAACTGTGCTATGCAGATATTCTGATTACTCCGCCCATACAGATTCTAGTACAGCTTTAAAGTGCAGGGATAGCATACGATTATTTCCTCTTCTGTCCTCCCACAGCTCTCCCTAGAACTTAGCCATCTATTAGGCTTCTGTACTGGGGATAACTGTATTAGTTCCAAAGAAACTAATGCAAGCATCAGTATAGTCTCTCAAGGGAAGCCCCATTATTTGGAACATTTAAAAGTAGGCTAGGTAAAACAGTGGAAAATTAGCAATAGGAAACAGAAGGACAAACAAATTTTCTCAGCCTCTTGATTCTATGGATCTCACACTTGTAAATTAAAAGTCAATGGAGTCAGGTAAGTAAACACAGTGTGTCAAGCTCTATGACTCTACCACTGCAGCTTTGCCAAGACATCGCGCCTTTGTCATCTCCTTTTGTATGTTTCTTTGCTGATAAACCTAGATTATGTCTGAAATGGTGAGTCATACTTTTCAGTCCCTTTTGATGTATTATTCCTACAGGGAAGATTTCAGGAACAACCTCTTCTCTTTCTGCACCTAATGAGAGATATGTCTCCTCATTAGTCCTATTGCTGTAGCACAAGAAGAAAATTACACTATAAACAAAGTCAAATGCAAAATGTGGAAAAACAAGGCAGAGATGTATCAACAAGGCTGTGGATTTTATGTCCTCATACATTACACTATTTTTTGTGTGTACTTTTGATGGCATTTGGGCAAGCCATTTCCAAAGGTCCCTTTTTAAAGGGACACAATTTAAAAATCATACTGGAAAATGTTACCCTGCTTTCATTTAACATTACATTTCGGATGACAGTACCTGAAAGAGTATATTGGGTGAAAGAGTCCCTCTATTTTTTCCAGTTTTTTTAATTTGTGGCACTTAACAGAACTGTGTGGGTGTGTAGTCAGCTGGGTCCCAGTCCATGAAAAACTTAAGCACATGAGTATTTATACACACACGTGAGCAATCCCGTTGAAATTACTAAAACTAGTCACAGCTGTAAAGTAACTGGTGTAAAAACAACAAGGAGTCCGGTGGCACCTTAAAGACTAACAGATTTATTTGGTTTCAGAGTAACAGCCGTGTTAGTCTATATTCGCAAAAAGAAAAGGAGTACTTGTGGCACCTTAGAGACTAACCAATTTATTTGGGCATAAGCTTTCGTGGGTAAAAAAACACTTCTTCAGATGCTGAACATCACATGTGTTCGTTTCTGCATGACCAGGGCAATTGCCCCTTGCTGTTTGTGCTATCAAGCTGAAGTAAATTAAAGCACATTTTTAAAAAACTGATGGAACCATCATGATATGCATGTCTTTATTGAATAACCACAAGATCTTACTATTGCTCTATCCCTCCTCTCCCCAACTATAGTTTATTTCTTTCTTATATCTAACTCTACATTACTCACTATCTTATATCTAAATCTACATTATCAGGTCTTTTGGGCAGACTGTATCTTTGGCTCTGTAAACTACTCAGCACACTTCTGTGCACCTACTAATAAAAATGCTATTTCATTCATTTAGCCATGGTATAAGCCTACATTAGGTATGCTTTAGAATTCATTGTGAAAATGTTAGCTTCCACATTGGGGCAATCTCCAAAACACAGCTTTTGTTTGCTGAGTTACAATCTGATCCTGTGAGATGCTCAGCATGTAGGACAAGCAATGCTTCTGAATGGCCTTTCAGGCCCAGAACCCTCAAAGTACAGGCTTAATTTTATCCATCTGAGTAGTCCTATCAATTTCAGTGGGAATATTCACATGCTTAATATTGAGCATGTTCTTGCCTGATCCAGTGCCCATTGAAATCTAAGGAATTCCATTGACTTTGATGGGCAGTAGATTGGACCCTAAATGCTTTGGTGGATCAAGACCTCAATCTCTGGATGAAGAAAGAATGCCCCAATACAATCAGGTAACTTAAGCTCTATCTCCAAAATGCCCCAGTATACCATCATCTGACCTACTCACATACCATACCTAGCTTTTCCACAACGCATTGAACTCCACCTAGCTTATCTATTAAAAATATGGCTAAATGCTTTCCTAATTAAACATACCATGTACTATTCATTGTCCTGTATATAGAGAAAGGCAAGTGTGGTATCAACTGGGAGTATAACACAAGGGGATTGGTACAGTTAATTTTTCAAGTGCTTGGGATGAGCTCCACTTTGCTCTTCCACATATGTTATGTGGCACATCCCTAATGCATAGGAGTAAATTACTTATTCCATCCCTGCCGACCTACGTAGCCCATATTTCAGCAGTGTGGAGACAGTGCCAATACTATAATTAATATTGAGTTGGTGTTTCCATTTTACAGGTGTAAACCCTGATTTTTGCATTTATCACCTCATCCAGGGCCTTTTCAATTCATAACTCAGAGTTGGGACTTAACAGACAGGCAGAGCAGTAGTAAATCCTGTTTGCCTCCCCCCCCCCCCCCCCCCCACTTCTTTAAATGTAATTGACTTGTTTGGCAAGTTTGAAAACAAAATCCTCCCCCTTTCATGCCCCCTGCTATGACAATCTGTTCCCCTTTCACTAGGAAGGCCAAGCCAGGTCTCTTTCGCATACTGTTGGCTTTTGGAGAAGAGCTCTCCAGGATGAGTGGCAGAATTTTCTCACTCTAGGACCCTGCTTCTGGGTCCAACAACTGATCCAATCTGGTGGCCTGCAAGGTCATAGTGCAAATAATCGCGTCAGTTTAATCAAGCTTTTGGAGGTCCGATCCTGCTCCCACTGACTTCAGTGGCTGCTGGATCAGGTCGTCGGGCTCAGCCCCTCCAAGTAGTCAGGCGACTAACTCCCGTAAGAGAGCGGGTCCTTGGTCACGGGGACGCTCCGCTACACTGGGAGGACACAACGCCTTTGTGGTGGTTTAACGTAACCCCACCAGGACGCTGCCTGATGCCAGAAAATCTTATTACCCCGCAGCAGAGCTCAGCAGCAGGGCCGGTGTCTGGAGCGGGTCTCCCCGCCAGTGGAAGGGGGGCTCCCTGCGGGAAAGCCTGCCCAGCCTGCCCTGCCGGGGAAAAGCAGCGGTCGGGCACCGCAGCGACGCCCACCCTCCCTGCAGGCTGAGCCATGCCTCCCGCTGCACGCCCGGGGCTCGCCGCCAGCCCCCTGCCGGCCACTCGCGGCCCGCTGCCGCGCTGCAGGCACGCGGCTCCCGGGGCGAGAGCAACGAGCGGGGGCTATTGTTCGCTTTTGTGTGAAGGGCGGGGGGAGGCTGGTGCACGCCCAGCCCCGGCCCTAGGAAGGCGGGGTGGCGGCCGGGGGGACGCACAGTCAGGGGAGGGGGAGGCAGGCGCCCAGCGGCACTTGCCAGGCACCCCCGGCGCTGGGCACGTGAACCCCGCGGTGAGCCCAGGCCGGCGAGCAGCAGCCTTGCAGCAGGGCCGCCGCGCCCCCGCCTCTCGCTGCATTGCTGGGAGCAGCCATGTGTGCGCGCCATGTGCTGCGGGCGGCCGGGCGGGCGCGCTTGCTGCCGGTGACAATCCCGGGCGCAGCAGGTGCGGGAGGGCGGGGGGAGCCCGCGGGGGCGCGGAAGACACACGGCCGCTGATGCTGGGCGAGAGGAGGCTGAGCATCTCTGCCCCTCCATGTGCTGACGGAACAGCAGCAGGAGAAGGACAACCCAATGGAGTACAATCACATCTACGTCCACAACGGCTCCCTCCTGGCTCACCACAAGTATGGCTGTGGCTTGGGATATGTACCTGTCATATACTACAGCTTGCTGCTCTGCCTCGGGCTGCCAGGTGAGTGCCACCCTCTGCCCGGCTCTCCGGCGGCACCCCAAAGGCTCTGCCCGGCCCCAGAGGATCGCCCTTAAGAGACGAGGTTTGCCTCAGTCGGTGCATTTTAAAAGCAGAGCCGTGACCTTTTGTTTAGGAGCAACCGACTTATCCTGACATCTGAACTCAGCCAGCAAGTGGAGAAAGTTTTTAGTCTTTAAGGAAAGACTCCGAGGGATGGAGCGGAATTATTCTGTCTCCAAATCATTTTAGAATAAAAAGCAAACAGTCTTGGAGCCACTTACGCTGGAAGACAGTTGGGGGGGGGGGGGGTGTTGCACGTGTATATAGTTATAGGTCAACGGTTAGAAAAAGACTCATTCAAAATCAAGTCCTGTTTGCAGTATATGTTCACTGAGACCCGTTTTTTTAAATGACATGTCCAAGGTCCCCACTGCACAGAGCTCCAAGAAAATTCTGATTTTAAGAGACTTTGGCTGTTTGCAATACAGGAGTACTTTCTTATTGGCTCACTTTCGTTGGTACAGTAAAACGGTACATATTCTTACGGATAAATGTGTGTGTGTAGAGGAGCAAGGCATTGTTCTACTGTTAATACCTTTATATTAAGGACAGGAATCTTTACAGATCCAAATATACAAGACAATAATTCTGCTTTTGGATGGGATTTCGGGTTAGGTGCTTGTTTTACATTATTGGGCAAACCTTCTCTCTGTCTAGACAAATAACAACAGTCTCTTCCTAACATTGTTGCTAAAACTTTAGAAAAACTCCAGGCATTATCTTTAAAAAAAGAGGTGGTAAAATTCTAATTAAAGTTAAATATTGTAGTGTGTGATGGGTGTGGAACTTTTAATTTTTAAATACACTGGAAGCTTGTTTTATTAACCTATGTGGATTAACACAAGACATTTCTTAGATGATATACTTATTAGGATATGTATTTTACATGTATACTTCTAGGTAATGTTTTTTATCTGCTCTTTAATGAGAGGTCTGTCTTCTTCTCTTTAATGAGGGGGGAGAGGGATTAGCAAACAGTTCCACTGCTTATAATGCACCTGTACAAGTGCTCTCTGGTTCAGAACCTGACATACATTGTCTCAGTTCTTAATCAAGTTTCCAAAATAATTAATTTGGCCATTTCAAGTAGAATGGTATTGAGGACTGGAGGGTTCAGGGGATTGGCATTGGGACATGAAGTCATGTACCTGTACGCTGCCTGCCCATGTGAGGAGTAGTCAAAAATTGTTACTGTCAGATTGCTGCTGGCTCATCTCAGACCAGCTCCCAGTGGACAAGGGTAGCTTTAGGAACAAGGTATCTCAGATTCCACACATGAGCAAGGAACTGTGACTCCACAGGATTCCACTGAAGAAAGTAGCTGGTCAGCTAGAAAACCAGCATGCTCCAGGAGCCCATCCCTATAGCCTGGGCAGCAAGTTAAAGAGTCTAGTCAGGCCCACATGACCCACTGCTCCAGGGGTCTGATCCCTCACTCACTGAAGTCAATGGCAGTACTCCACTCATTTCCTATGAGTGCAGGTGTGAGCATCAAAAGCTCATCCCAAGAATATAGACCAGAGGCCAGCTAGCCAGAAAACAAGTTCTCCCGCAGAGAAGGGGAAAAGATGAGACAAGTGACACCAGGAGACGGGAAAGAGAGGAGGGGCTTCTTGTTTAACCATGAAAGGTTAACCAGTCTGCCTCTAGAATATCAGTATACCTGGAGCCTGCACTGCCATTAGACAGCGCAAAACCCACCGCTGCCACAACTGATTCGGATTGGTATGTTTGTCCCAGCACAGGGCAAGCACTGAGTAAGCTGTGGAGACTGCACTTTCTCACTCCTAGAAGTGGTCATGTCAGGTCATCACTCAGACATTTTGGTAGGGAAGACAGTCTGTGCTATACCAGTTCTATGGCTAAACAAAGGGCTTCGGTATCCAAGACTCCCAGCACTACATGCAGAGAAAACCCATGGTTTAAAAACTACTATTTAAAAATATCTTTAATAAGGATTCCTCTTGACAAGCAAGAATAGAGGGAAATGTTAGAACATTTTTATTTGTCAAGATGAATCAATATTTTTGATAATGCAATATATAGTTATATACATACAAAGGTGCATTTAAAACATCTTGTAAATGGCAAGCAGCACTGATAAGATGTTAACAGATTTCTAAATGCTTTTTTTCACCTTAGCTGCTCTTGTTTAGAAAATTATATTCTTCAAGCCATTAGTTCATAAAAATGTTCGAATCAGACAGTGAGAGCCCTGTGTCTGAACAGTGGCTACAATACATATACAATTGGTACCCAGCACATGAATTTAATTCACTGTGCCTTTTTTTCTTCTCTATAAGTAAATTCTGATGCATGGCAAATCATTAAGAGAACTGCACAGTTAAGTCCTGTATTTAGCCACAAAACATGTAAAGCACAGGCAAGCCTCTCCACTCTGTAGCCACGCTGTGCCTTAAAGGGACCCCACCAGCCAGGGAGAAAAGGTACCGTTTCCATGCTCATTCATTCCTTGGCCTCTGTGCCATGGCAGTCAACAATGATGCCATTGTGGACTCTGATACTGATAGGATACTGATTGGTCCAATAGGAAGTGACCTATACCACCTTAAGAGTATACGAGTAGGAGGTTATTAGGAAGCAATGAGGTGCTACATCTACCTAAAATTGTGAAGATCCTTCATGCAGACACTAGGAAATCAGTTAATGAATGTTCTGCCTATACTTAAACAACTGCAGATGTAGAATACATTCTAATTACGAACCTACTGTGATCCACCTGGGAATGTACGGTTAGAGTTAGTGCAAGGGTGATGAGCAAGGGTGATGTGAATTTTTCCTGGAACATACATCCATTTGATTAGGAAAAATGGCACTGACAATAGTAAAACAAAACAAAATAAAAAAACCAACAGAACAACTTAGAATCATAGAATAACAGAGTTGGAAGGGACCTCTGGAGGCCATCTAGTCCAACCCCCTGCCCAGAGCAGGACCAATCCCAACTAAATCATCCCAGCCAGGGCTTTGTCAAGCCTGACCTTAAAAACTTCTGAGGAAGGGGATTCCACCACCTCCCTAGGTAACGCATTCCAGTGTTTCACCACCCTCCTAGTGAAAAAGTTTTTCCTAATATCCAACCTAAACCTCCCCCACTGCAACTTGAGACCTAGGTGACCTCTTGATACTGATACCTAGAAACTTGATACTACAAGCCAAAATGGTGCCTGATGTAACTCCAGTGAGTTCAGAGGAGTTGTATCATGGATACATTTGGCTTACCTTATTCAGTGTATGTTATCTGAGGATAACACTGACATTAACATCCAAGAGAACTGTACATATATGGCATGCTGAGTGCATAAGAAATTCATGGATTTCATTCTGGTATTACACTGGTGCTTTTAAAAAATACTGTAGGGGTATCTGAGTCTCCTTGTCTAAATGATAAAGACCCCGAGGTTCCCTGGATTGAGCTAGTTTTTTGTAATTCTGAGAACTTGAAAGAGAGGAGGATCTAGGTTCTGGCCTCACACACAGATATAGTGTCTGTGCAATACCTTGTTGAAATGCAAAAGGTTAACTGTTTGCCACTATTTTTAAAGGTGTGATAAAATCATCTTATTATTGTTTGGATTTTTTGTCCTACTGTAAAAAGGAAATGTCTTCAGCTCAACAGCTTTGCATGGAGACTGCATTGTACAACATGGATGCACACAGCATGCAGAGGGAGTAAAAGAAGCTATATCCTCTCACTTGTATGGCCCAGGCATAATTGCTGCCCCTGCTTTCAGGACAGCTCAAGGATTGCTTCCTCCCTATCCTCCTAGGGGTTCGGAGAGTGCTGAAGAGGGAGGGAGAACAGGGACATGACCTCATCATACCACCCCTCCCCCCGATTGGCCTGTGGAGAGTAACTGGCACACTAGGAGGAATGAGCTATGCTGCACCCCCATAAAGAGGTATGGCACCAGATGTGCTGCTCCTGTATGCCAGAGAGCCATCCCTCCTGGAGGTACCCCAACGCAGGGTGGCTGCACACCACCCAAATGCAGATTTGTTCCTTAGAGGCACAGATGAGCCCTGAGGGAAGAGGAAACCTGGTTAAACATGGATGGCCGAAGGTTAAGTTATGCTTCCTGCAATGTACTTTTGCAGGCTATTCTAACTTGGGGATAGATGCTACAGACCCTCATTCTCACTAGGTAACATCTTATCACATGAGTAATTAGGCCCAGTAACAGGAGCAAGGCTTACAGAAGCAGGCCCTTGATCTGCAGAATCCAGCCTCTCAATGCAGAAAGCAAGAAAATGTGTGTCTGGCAGGAGCAGAGTGCATAAAGGCTGCTGGAAATGTAGGTACAGTAACTCCTCGCTTAACGTTGTAGTTATGTTCCTGAAAAATTCGACTTTAAGCAAAACAATGTTAAGCGAATCCAATTTCCCCATAAGAATTAATGTAAATGGGGGGGTTAGGTTCCAGGGAAATTTTTTTCACCAGACAGAAGACTATATTACATATATATATAAAATATGTGTGTGTGTGTGTGTTTTAAACAATTTAATACTGTACACAGCAATGATGATTGTAAAGCTTGGTTGAGGTGGTGGAGTCAGAGGGTGGAAGAGGGTGGGATATTTCCTGGGGAATGCCTTAGTGCTAAATGATGAACTAGCACTCGGCTGAGCCCCCAAGGGTTAACACATTGTTGTTAATGTAGCCTCACACTCTACAATGCAGCACAAATGGAGGGAGGGGTGACAGCATGGCAGACAGAGACAGAGACACATACCCTGCGTGTGGGAGAGAGAGAGAGACGCACATTGCCCCTTTAAGTATGCTGACCGCACTCTAAGTAAAGTTGCCTTTTTAAGTAGATCAGGAAGTTGAGACAGCAGCTGCTACCAGCAAGCTCCCTCCGTCCTGAGCCCTGTCGTGTCCGCCCCTGCTCTATGGAGAAGGGGTAAGCGGGGGAACAGGAGCAGGGGAGAGGGGGACACCCTGACATTAGTCCCCCTCATCCCCCCAGCCCGCACAGCAAGCAGGAGGCTCCCAGGAGCAGCTCCAAGGCAGAGGGCAGGAGCAGCACATGGCAGTGGGGGGAGGGACAGCTGAACTACCAGCAATTGATAGCCTGCTGGGTGTCTGCTGCACAGGGAACTTAGGGGAGCGGGGAGCTGATAGGGGGTTGCCGGTCCACCCTGGTTCCAAGCCCCCACCAGCTAGCTCCAACGGGCTGCTTTTTCTGTAAGCAGTGGTCAAAGCAGGCGGCTGCCAAAAAACTTTATAAAGGAGCATTTATAACTTTATAAACGAGCATGTTCTCCAATTGATCAGCAGCGTAACAACAAAACAATGTTAAGCGGGACGACTTTAAGTGAGCAGTTACTGTATGAGGGACATGCAAACTCCATTGCATGTTATTCAGCAATCACCACATAGTATTCCTGTTTCCAAGCACCTGAGTAAAGTGCATTGGATCCTTTTGTATCTTATAGACTCATAGACTTTAAGGCGAGAAAGGATCATTGTGATCATCTATTCTAGGGGTTCTCAAACTTCATTGCACCGCAACCCCCTTCTGACAACAAAAATTACTACACGACCCTGGGAGAGGGGACCAAAGCCTGAGCCCACCCAAGACCCGCTGCCACTCTGGGGGTGGGGAGGCAAAGCCAAAGTCTGAGCCCCACCACCCCAAGCAGGGGGGCCAAAGCACAAGGGCTTCATCCCTGGGCAGGGAGCTATAACCTGAGCCCTGGTGCCCGGGGCTGAAGTCGAAGCCTGAGCCCCAGCCCTAGGTGGTGGGGCTCAGGCTTTTGGCCTGGGCAGCGAGGCTCGGGCTTCAGCTTTGGCCCTGACCTCAAGCCAGTCTAACGCCAGCCCTGGTGGCTCCATTAAAACGGGGTCACGACCCACAGTTTGAGAACCGCTGATCTAGTCTGAACTCCTGCACATTGCAAGCCAAAGAACCTCAGCAGTGTTTTTACAATGTACCCCTGAAATAGGCCCCTAACCTCTGGCTGAGTTACTGAAGTCCTCAAATCCTGGTTTAAAGATTGCAAGTTACAGAGAATTCACCATTTACACTAGTTTAAATCTGCAAGTGACCCATGCCCCATGCTGCAGAGGAAGGCAAAAAAAACCCAGGGTCTCTGCCAATCTGACCCTGTGGAAAATACCTTCCCAATCCCAAATATGGTGATCAGTTAGACCCTCTGTATGTGGGCAAGACAGAAATCATATCAACATAACTGCAAGACAGAAATATTACAGGAGGATTTGCAAATGGGAAAATGGATATATGCTGTGTTCCAAACTAGAAGAAAGAACTCAGTTCAACCATTGTTCATTAAATGGAGTTCACACAATAAATGGGCACTAAACTCTCCAGCACCAATTTTAGTCAAGGGGAATCTTTCCATTGACTTCAATGAGCAGTGGATGGGACCCAAAGTGTGTGGATGGTACCCTGTTTGAGCAGAAGCAGGGAGCTGATTTGGCAGCACTTGTGACTGGTATGAGACTAAGACAGTAAGAATAAGTGACTGATCCAGTAGCTTAACTAACAAAGAGATGCTGAGAGATGTTATACTACATTAGGTTGGGCTAGTGCATAGAGATGGACAGAACTGCTGCATAAGCGCTTGAAATGAGTTACTTTAAATGGCAAAATGATTGTCTGTTTTTTAAAGAATGATGGATGCTGAGAAAAAAAACAGATCCATAGCAATCATGCTGCACAAAAAAGGGTGACAGGAAGGAGTGTGTATTAGAGACCTTTAGTCTGGTCAATATGTCTGGGGAAGTGTCTGCTAAACTGTCCCCAGTTGGAATACAAGGTCACTGGAATGAAAGGCAGCATCCATATAATTTCAGAAGGGGACATCGTTGTGCATCAGATATAGTACAGTACTATAGTGCAGAACACAACTGCAAATTTCTGGACAGATGAAAAGGAAGGGGTATTGTGTGTTGTTTTGCCAGGTCAAGGACTGAGTGGGAAGCAATGGTGTTCATGCTGAGACAATGTGCAATACATGGAAAGCTTAGCAGGCTGCAAAATACAAAGATATGTGGAGGGAAAATTACTAAAATTCGTTTATCTGGGAAGAAACACTCAAGCAGAGGTTTTTCCTGGAAATGACAGTGGTACAAAATATAGAGCAGAGTCAATTTTCATGTTGAGCAGGCAAATATTTGCAGAGCCCCCAGGAGCTGTTCTAGGAGCCTAGGATCTTTGAAAAACATTAGGTATCCTTATCACACAGTCCTGCTATCCTCTCCTCCTTCCCCCACCCATCTACCGCTCAGCCTTTTAATGCTCCCTCTCCTCTTTTTTTTTCTGCTCGCCTCAAAATAGGGGGCATGACTCAGCAGAACTAAGTCAGCAGGAGCATGTCCTTCACAACATAAATCAAAACAACTTACCCTATGCAAAAGAAACAGAACAGGAAGATTCCCCAACCTGGAGTTCATCCTGCATTCAGCACCTGGTACAAAGCCCCTCCCTACACACAGTCATTTCACCCGTCTCCCCCACTGCCTTTCCTAGAGCTCTGCCCCTGACTGCCCCTACAAGAGAAGGGGAAAGTGAAGCTGGAGTTAACCCCTTGTCTACTGGGGACCCTGCAGTGCCCCTGCACTCTACCACAGTCTCCTTCCCCTGAATCAGTACATGAATAAAACAGTCAAATGTCCAAATTCAGAACGTGCTGCATCTGCCTCTCTAACGGTGACCTGGATGGAGGGGACTGTAGATAGAGCATCCTTAGGACAACACCATATCATTTTCATTAATCCCATCTGGCTACGTTCTACTCTGCTTATAGGGCAGGTGGGACTGTTCAGAGGAGACAGTAGAGAACAAAGCAGAAGCCATGCTGCAAGCCTGGGACTAGGAATATTTAGGGAGACCCAAAGGAGTCACACATCTATGTTAGCATCAAGCAGGGGCCTCTAAAATAAAGTGTTATTTACAGTTTGCTTCACCAGAATTGTTCAGCACTGCATGGGGCCCTCCTAACACATGAGCCCTTCCGATAACACCTGTTTAACTTCTTCTCCCTCCTTGGTAAAAGACAACTCAGTCTAGTTACTAAGGGTGTGTTTCCTTTAAATGGGTGGGGATTTTTAAAAAACTTGAGTTCCACTCAAATTAATTAATTGATTACAATTAATTTGAGTGAGCTAACATATTTCTACTTGCAAGTGGTGAGACTCCACAAACGTTTGTTTTGGTACAAATGATTGTGAAGTATCCAGACTAGCACATCCAAATGTGTTAGCGATCGCAAGCCAGAAATCTCTAGTGTTGATATACCCTCCGTTGCTAAAACACAGCCAAATTCTGAGGGCCTTACTAAGGGCTTGTCTACATTGTGGGGTAATGAACTCCATGGGAGTCTGATTTCTGAAGTGCACTATTGTGGTGTGCAATAATTGGTACGTGTGGACACTAAAGGTTCCCTAGTTTACTTTAACACAATGCTACATTAAAATGCACTAGAGAACTATTAATGTCCAATAGGTTTGTGCACTGTAGCAATGATACTCCCATACAGCGCATTCCCCCCCCCCACCATGTAGACAAGCTTTTAACTCACTCCTTCTTCAGGCAGAAGTCCCATTATAGTGTGAGCAAAGCGGGCCATGAGACCTGAAAGCGTGGACTCCCACTGAATTGGGTGACAAGTCAGGAAGCCCTAAAGGCCTGTAGTTGTAGATCTCTGTACAGGAACAGAACTTAAGTTAATACAGAGCTAAATCCTCTCTGTTATTACTTAGTAAGGACTTCAGGATATGGCCCACAATTAAATTCTGCACCATCTCCACCCTTAATTTCCATCTTGTACTGTTCATACTTGTATAAATATTGTGGCCCAATTTTTCAAAAGAGACTAATGATTTTGTCTCAGTTTTGACTGGTTAGCTTGAGACACCTTAAGGGCAGCTTGATATTCAGAGTAACACTGAGAACCCACCTTTGAAACCAGGCCCCTTTAAGTCACCTCAAATTGGGAAGCCAAAATTTGAGGCATCTAGAATCACTTTTGAAAATTTAGGTCTGCCTTTGCCCAAAGTGACTTGTCCAAATATTTTTAACCAAAAACTAAAACCCTTGCATATTCTTGGCACTATTTTGTTAAGCATTCTGTGTCTTCATTTAATACAGGTTTCCATTAGGGAACCATGACACTCTGATAGGAAGACAGCAGTCCAGATCTTGAGAAGATGAGTTTTGGAATTTTTTATCCCCTCCACACTGATTTACATGCCTTAAAGCACTCCCTGCCATTCTTCCCCAAAGCACTTCTGCATTGCAGTTATAATTGAAGAAGTGGAGTATCACCATCCATTCTATTTCAGTTTTGATCAGGAGACCATAAAAATGCTTGAGGACAGTACACCTATGAGGCTAATTTCCTTCCACTTTTGTGTGCTTGCTTTTAAGATACATTAAAACCCAGCTCATTAAAATAATGGACACAAATATAATTTGCAGAGTATTGAGGTGCATAACGAGGAAGGTGCTTATTGTTACAGGTTTAAAAATAAATATTCTTAACCTCTGCCCTCCCCCAATACCCAAGACTGTTTCTGAAACCTGCTTTGAGCTTTTTCAGTGTGGTCAACTGTAATAATGGGCCTGATCCTCTGAGGTGCTGAGCGCCTCCCTGAGTACTAATGTGCCCTCAATTGCTACTGAAGTCATTGGGCCTGATTCTCCTGTCACTTACTCCAGTGTAAATCAGGAGTAACTCTGTTGAAGTCAATGAAGCTGCAGTAGCATAAAACTGATGTAAGTAAGAAGCGAATCAGGCTCCAGTGGCTTCAGTGGGAGCAGAGGGCACATAGGATCTTGTAGGACCAGCACCCGTGTTGTTACAGTGCAGCCTTCTTCACAATACTGCCAGTAGGTGGGGGAAGGAGAGGGAGACTTAAGTATAGTGTTTTATTTCCCTGTCTTTCATGGGCAGTGGGTGAAACTTCCCATGGGGGAGGCAAGCAGCTTGTCCTGCCTCTTCCGCCCACAGCCCCACCCACACTCCACCCCTGCTCTGCCCCAGGCCCTGCCCCCACCCACCGCTGACTCGCCACTCACCTCTTCACACACACACACCCCCTCCCCCCGAGATCCTCCCTCCACTCACCTCCTCCCTCACCCACCTGCTGCTTGCCTCCTCATCCCCCCCGGTCCCCCCGCAAGACCCTTTCCCCTCCTGCCACAAGAACCCCACCACCACCTACAGTGCAGCTGGCTCGCCTCCTCACCCTGCTGCTGCCCCCGCCCCGTGACACCCTCTCCCCTTTTCACCTTAAAGCACTGATAACATTCCCCAAGGGAACTGAACTGGCTCAATTGCCAGATAGATTCTCCTCTGCTTGGAAGGGAGTTCGGTGTATGCAGTATAGAGAGAGACGAAAACCGAGGCTACCTGCGCCAACCTGAAGCCTAATCTCTCCTTTTGAAAAAGTGCTTGTCTGTGACAGACTGCATTCAGGCAATAGTTTAATCACTTTTCTTACACAGAATTCCCTGCCAGACTTGTTTACTTAAACTGGGTTTGAATATAACATCTAGATCAAGAAATAAACTCACTGGCTACATCAGCTCCTCCTTGAGCCAGGTGAGCAGTTACTTCTGGGTACAGAGAATAACAGAAGGATCCTCATTTGGAAACTGTTTTTAACCCCAATAACACATTTTCCTACAATATAAAAGTCAGCTGAATGTGGCCAAAGGCTTCCTGGGTGTTGGTGAATGCCTGTTAAATGGCTTCATTACCACTTCAATGGCTCTTTAACAGTTTCAGTGATCTCTGCTACTAGGTCTCTGGAAGGCTTTTTCACTGTGTAAAATTAGGCTGTGTCTACACTACATGAATAACGTAGCTGGAGTCGAGGTACCTTAGGTCGAGTTACCGCAGGGGGTCGACGGCAGAAACTCTCCCGTCGACTTACCTTACTCTTCTCATCGATCTGCAGTCAATTTGGCGGGTCTTCACTAAACCCGCTAAATCAACCACCGGTGGATCGGTCTCAGAGCGTTGATCCCGGCTGGAGTGTAGACCTGCCCTTACTCATGGATCCCCTCCGCTTGCCTCCTCACGTCTGCCACTGACTCCCCGCTCGCATTCTCACATGCGCACCCCCCGTGGGGGGTGAGGAGAGACGTGGCCGGCAGCTGCGGGGACCTCCAAGGGGGCCAGTGAATGGGGTGGAGGAGAAGAGAGGAGGAAGATTCACCCCAGGCAGCAGCAGCAGCAAGCTGTGGGAGCCTTGGGTCAGGGTCAGAGCAGGAAGGGGAAGAGGCGGGAGTGCAGGGGGAGCACCATGGTCCAGGTGGCAGGGACAGCTGTGCTAGGGAAGGCAACGCTTCCCCTTGCCTATTATATCTGCTGCCCATGCTGTCTATTATAACATACATATAGAAAGATGCACTCACACTGTATATACGTACACATCTGTAGCTGTACGGATGTACACACACGGGCCTAGATTCTGAGGGGCTCCTGTGCTCTGTGGATTCCATGGACAGGGAGGAGGCAAGGATGGAGCAGAACGTTCACCCTGCATGCACAAAGAGCAGCCTTGGAGAGATTGTGCGTGCCAGAATACAGGCTTACGATGCTGCTCCTCACTGGGCCCCTCTACTTAGGTCATGGCATAAAAAGCCCCAATCTAGCCCACAACAGAGCAGGTGTGTGAACACAGGGGCCTAAAATGCCTTACACTGTGAGAATAAGGATGTGGTAAGTGCGAGGAAAATGAGGCCTGTATTATATCAAACACAGCTTCCTTCAGTATAGTGCATTAGTCCTAGAGTTGTACCACTAGGTCTGCTGCATCAGGCAGGCTACCAAAATCCTAGTCCAGCAGCCTAGGAAAATCCAAAGGCCCATGCTGTGCAAGTGAAATGCATTACTCACTGTCTGCCAGACAAGTTACTGTATAGACCTGCACTTAAAAACCCTGGGTGCGCTGACTGGCTGAAAATGAATATTGGCCAGTGGCCCTCAACACAGGTACCTTGTAAATGCCCTTGAAGACCTGAAGAAATGGATCATTTGCTCACAAAATCTTCTATTTTGTTAAAATCTCTCTCTGGCTGTGACCAGCCTCCTGGGTACAACCAGTACAACACTTTGGGAAGGGTACAGAATACATAGTGCTCTTCACCAGAGTAAGGTGCAATGGCTAATCAGTACCATGTGCAAGGAAAAGGAGGTGGAAGGCCAGTTTTCATTGTCAGATTCAAGTCTGAGGCATTGATCAATCAGCGCACCCAGGATTTTTAAGTGATTGTCTGCAAAGTAGTTCATGGCAGGCAGTCACTAATTCAGTTTCACCTACATAGAGTGGAGTTTTGAGTGACCTGACCAGCTGAATAATAGGGTAGTATTTTTCCCAGGCAGCCTAGTAAGTCTTTTCTATTTCCAGTTTCATTTTCACCTTCCAATCTGAGGGGATGGTCAGTCAACGAACCCAGGATTTCTAAGGATGAGTCACATTAGAGCTTTTTCTTGAGGAGCCCTACCACATACAATTATACCATAGCCTTTGTGCTGCCCTGCTTCTCCTTCAGCATGGACCCTCTTCACACCCTCCCTGCAGTTCTGCTCTGGACTTTGCCATTTCCCACTGCTGCTTGCACTGCAGAATGACACTCTTTGCCATTGTGCCTAGTGAGAGATGAGAGACACAGAAATGGTTTCACTTGACTCATCTTTCCCCGCGGGAATGCGTGTATGAGTGCGTCCCATTCTTTGGTTCCCAAACAATATGACAATAAATAATCAGCCTTTTAAATCACTTCTCACAGGTATCCTCTGAGGAAAAGGAAGGAAGATGTGCTGTATCAGTTGCAGCCTTAAAGTATCACATGAGTGGGTCACCTGGCAAGCCCTGCACTGTTTAACAAAGCTCTTGACCACAAGCCACCATATTGAGAGACAAGGGCAAAGTTTGCTCCCCTAAGCAGGCATAAGTTCACTGAAGTTGCCCCCACTTATATTTGGTTTGAATTTGGCCCATAGTGCTTTAGGACAGATCATCATTTACATTGTAGCACTGAATTTATAGAAAATATTGGGGTCACCTTATCTTTTTCTCTGATAAATTCGATCTAAGTTATTCTTGGACATGTAAATTAAACAAAAATTCTAGCCTGCTACAGCAGGCACTATTAATAAATGAATGTTGAGTAGCAAAAGTCACCCGCTGGCAATGGTTATGATACAGTCACCACCGAGATCTCCATACCAGTGGTTTTCAACATTTTTTCATTTGCAGACTTCAAAGGATTTAGTGCAGATCCCTTTGGAATTCTTAGACATAGTCTGTAGACCCCCAGGGGGTCTGCAGACCACAGGTTGAAAACCACGCCCTTACAAAAAGAAAAGGAGTACTTGTGGCACCTTAGAGACTAACAAATTTATTTGAGCATAAGCTTTCGTGAGCTACAGCTCACTTCATTGGATGCATTCACTAAAGCTTATGCTCAAATAAATTTGTTAGTCTCTAAGGTGCCACAAGTACTCCTTTTCTTTTTGTAAATACAGACTAACACGGCTGCTACTCTGAAACCAGTCCTTACAAAGTAGAAGATAAAAGCCATGGTAATCTCAAATGTGGTAAATGTTGCCATTTGATTCTGTACTGGCAATCACACTAACATTAACTATTGAGAATAGTAAATGTCTAATTTTTAATGTTGTCTACTGTTTTATAATACATCATCTAGTCCTATCAAGCATCTTTGTTCCTCATTGTATATTTTCTAGTATTTTGAATTTAAATATTCAGGATTTTTTTTCATATATAAAGGGCCTGTCAATATAGTGAAAGGAAATCATTATTTGAAAAGTTAAAAAAATGAGATTACATTTAAAATTGCATAACAGTATCTTTATGTGAAATGCAGGAAGTTGTAATATTTGACCTAAAGAATAATTTTACACACACTCTCTCTCTTTCTCTCTTTAGCGACAATCTTATTCAGTAAAAGGCGTCCCTTATATAGGGTTGCCAACTTTCTACTTGCACAATACTGAACACCCTTGTCCCACCCCTTCTCCAAGACCCCGCCCCCTGCTCACTCCATCCCCCCTCCCTCTGTTGCTTGCTCTCCCCACCCTCACTCATTTGCTCATTTTCACCAGGTTGGCTCAGGGGATTGGGGTTGGTAAGGGAGGGGGTGAGGGCTCCAGCTGGGGATGCAGGCTCTGGGGTGGGGCCAGAAATGAGGAGTTCAGGTTTTGGGAGGAGGCTCTGGGCTGAAGCAGTGGGTTGGGATGCGAGAGGGGTGAGGGCTCTGGGCTGGGGGTGTGGATTCCGGGGTGGGGCCAGAAATGTGGGGTTCGGAGTGCGGGGGTGGTCTGTGGGCTGAGGCAAGGGGTTGGGGTGCGAGGGCTCCGGCTGGGTGCAGACTCTGGAATGGGGCTGGGGATGAGGGGGTTGAGGTGTAGGAAGGTGCTCTGGGCTGGGACCAAGGGGTTGGAGCATGGGAGGGGTCACGGGTCTGGACAGCACTTACCTCAAGCAGTTCCCAGAAGCAGCGGCATGTCCCCCCTCCGGTTCCTACGTGGAGGTGCGGCCAGGCGGGTCTGTGCGCTGCCCCTTCCACAGGTGCCGACCCCGCAGCTCCCGCTGGCTGTGCTTCCTGGCCAGTGGGAGCTGTAGAGCCAGCGCTTGGGGCTGGGGCAACATGCGGAGCCCCCTGGGTGCCCCTACAACTAGGAGCTGGAGAGGGGACATGCCACTGCTTCTGGGAGCCGCACGGAGCCAAGGCAAGCAGGAAGCCTGCCTTACCCCTGCTGTGTTGCCGACCGGACTTTTAACGACCCAGTCAGCAGTGCTGACTGAAGCCACCAGGGTCCCTTTTTGGCCGGGTGTTCCAGTCAAAAACCAGACACCTGGCAACCCTACCCTTATATGACCTTATGGATTGTTTGTCACCCAGTAAGCAACAGCCATAGTAACTTTATTTAGCTACCTTAGAGACTAACAAATTTATTTGAGCGTAAGCTTTCGTGAGCTATAGCTCACTTCATCGGATGCATTCAGTGAAAAATACAGTGGGAAGATTTATATACATAGAGGACATGAAACAAGGGGTGTTACCATACACACTGTAAGGAGAGTGATCACTTAAGGTGAGCTATTACCATCAGGAGAGCGGGGGACGGGGTGGGGGACCTTTTGTAGTGATAATCAAGGTGGGCCATTTCCAGCAGTTGACAAGAACGTCTGAGGAACAGTGGAGGGTGCAGGGGGGAATAAACATGGAAGTGAGCTGTAGCTCACGAAAGCTTATGCTCAAATAAATTTGTTAGTCTCTAAGGTGCCACAAGTCCTCCTTTTCTTTTTGCGAATACAGACTAACATGGCTGCTACTCTGAAACCTTTATTTAGCTAGTTTATGATACTGAACTACCAAACCACACAGTGGCATAACCCTGCTATCCACTTAACTTATAAAGGAGATTTCACTGCATGCAGAGTCTGTTTGTTACGCGCAGAATATATTCCTCAAAAGTAACAAGTGTTTCTGTTTCCTGCTTAGAAACACTCAACTGCTATTCTTTAAGCTCACAAGCTGTGATAATAGGCAATTGAAGTATTTCTATAATTCCCCCATAAAACAGATAATATTTGAGGTATGACTATAATCCATAAAAGCAAGGAAACTAAAGGATATATTGTGCCTTTCAGGCACAGACAACACTTGGGGAAGGTACAGAAAGCGCTCCAGGAGGCCAGAACCCTGGGGGAGTGGGAGAGATGATGAGCACTGCACAGTCTTCTCCAAGAGTACAGAATCTAACTGCTTCTGCACCTGGCCAGATGTGCACCCCTTTACTCCCTCCACACCTGTCAAGGTCCCAATGGTGCTAGCTTTGCATTGCACAGTCCTTGTGCCCTGAACTCCTTGCGCCCAGACCCTGCCCCCTTTTGTACCCCCACAGGGGCTGAACACAATGTTTGTTGCTGAAATTCTCTCCTAAACCTGTGATGCTCTGGCTTTATAGGAAACACTGTAAGAAAGGATCACCTCTGACACGGTAAGCAGACCTTGGAGGAGTTTCTACTTGGAACTTGTTTACACTAATATTAAGTTGACAGCAAGCTGGGGTGTGGAACGGGAGTAGATCAAAGTGCATCAGGGACCTGTTAGTGTGCAGCAGCAGGGTCCTCACAGACATTTAGTGATCAGCAGGCTAGTGTGGGGTAGATTTACACCCTGTTTGCAGACATGTAGACAATCCTTTGCTGTAAAGTCCACATGGGATTCAACATCAGAAGTAAAGGCAACCGAGGACCATCTCTCACTTCAGGCTTTTCCCTGACAGATGATCTCTCTTAGATGCCTAGAACCCCAAAGACATAGGGCTGTACAGGCCAATGCCAATGCTCTGAATTGCGCATTGAAACACACAAAGTCAAGCAGACTTTGGAGGACAGATGAAATTCTCTCCTTGCATACAGCTTGGCTGAGTAAGCAGGCAGCCAAGTGCTGCCCTAGCTGAGGTTTCTGAATGATGTTTGGGTGCAGCTCCCTATTGACTGCACTGCATTATTCCAGTCTGGATAACTGCAGTGGAAGGAACAGCCATGCAAGAAGGAACAAAGCTCTCCTGGACACTATTGCTACCTGGATACTAGAAACCCCCAGATAATATATCGTTAGGGCGAGAGGCAGATAGATCCCCTCTATTGAAGGGGATAAATTGAACAGTTGCTCTGCCCCAACCCACTAGTCTCATCTCTTGCAGCCTCCATCCTTGGCTCTCTGATAGATGTTAGGAAAGCCAAAGTCCTGTACTGCAGTGAGTAATGCAGCCTAAACTTATATTTGTCACCCCCTAATCAGCTCCCACAGCAGTGACCAATCCATTCCAAATCTGAATGATCTTATCCACGAAGTAGCCAGAAAATGTCCAGAAAGAAACATGCACCAGTGTGTCCAAGTCAAGCCAAACTGAATTCACCCATGTGCCCTCCACCCCAATAGACCCAGCAATCGGGTCTCTGCATATGCTATGGTGGACAAGGACATTTTTTATCTTTACCACCATTAGAATGCATAAAAGTGACCTGTCAGGATAGGGCAAAGAGAGCAGATATCTGGGAATCACCATGACAATTGCAGAGGGCAATATATTATTGTCATTATGGTATGGTCCACTGGCTGAACAGCATTCTCCCCAGTTTCACCAGGCACTAGCCCTGGAGAGGGCTCAAGAATACCACAGAGAAGAATTCTACATTGCCAGGGAGATGGACAAAGTGAGTAAGTCTCCTATGCCTCTCTCCATACTGTACAGAGCAATGAAGGCTATTCCTGAACTCTCTGCTGAGGCATTATCATGCTGGCAGTTTTCTGCTGAACCTCAGTAATGGCGTTTATATCTGTTCTCACTAAGTAAATGATATTATTGTATTTCATATCACCCAGCCAGCAAAATCACTAATGTGATTCCAAGGAAAGTTTTTCCAATACAAGATACTGTAGCCCTTGCAGAAAAATTGGATAGTGCTTCCCTGTACTTTGGCAGATCAATTTTCTAATCCAGCTCACAGGGGCAAAGCTAGCTGGCATCTTGGTATACACTGTTACTGCTGGCCTTGGTAATGGAGGAGCACAGAGGCAGAAGCTGCCCATAAATCCACTCAACTGTGGGGGCCTAGAACTAATCAACACATCCCACAAAGCAGGCAGGAGGAAGCAAGGCCAGGGTGCCTGGAAGATGTGCATATCCAGCTTCATTGTTGAAATTCCAACCAGAACCTCTGACAAGGGCAAATTGCCTCACAGACACAGCCTTCCTCACTGCAGCAGTCTATGGGTGACTCAAGTTTACAGTATTCTCAAAGGAGATGCATACACTGGGTATATTCAGGTTACAAGGTGCCAGGCCATGAAACATGGCTGGCCAAATCCTATAGTAATTTCTCAGTCACATTAAGTTTTCTGAGTCCAGGATTTTCGTGATTATATATTGTTCATTCTATCTCTGATTGCCAGATAGCAGATCCTATTGAGAGATTAAGGTTTTCTTGAAAAACAAGGAAATGGAGCACTCTGCCTACCACAGCCCCCTGATGCTGCTCTAAATTGAAATCAATGGAGTTACACCGATGTAAGATTGGTGTAACAGAGAAGGAGGGTCAGCCTGGTATAATCCCTAATGCCAGAAAAACTAATTTGAAAGAAAGTCTTAAAATAATATTCTGGGCAAGGTTCTACTTTACATTTCATATATATGGTTCTGACACCTTGATCACGTACTGTTTGGCTTAGCTATTCTACAAGAGTTTGCTTTGTTTCAGGGTGTGATTTTAATCATTCTCTTGAATTTTGATTGATCCCAGAACTGGAATGTCGATGGTGGTTACTCCTGTCATTCATTTTGTGTGACCCTTTTCTCCAGTAGCTAAAAACCTGCTTTGAGAAAGCAGGCTCGGGAGGCCTTCCTAAGTCAAGAGTTGTCGTAATTGCCAAGTGATAGTTAAATAATATGCATTCTCATTTCAGTTTTAGGACACATTTAGGGCATCATTACTTTTACTTACATAATTTCTGCTCTTTCTGATTTCAAGAAGTCCTCATAATTTTTCTTGATTCGCCTTGGGAGAGCAATCTGTAGAAGAGGGAGAGGTAATTACAGCACTTACGAAAATGTCAAACACAAATATTTGGCAAGCCATGCTGTCAGTAAACCAAATCTCCATCTTTGTTTAAACACTACTGTGGCCACTGTAGCCACTTTGATCAATCTTTGGATGGGACTAATCTACCATACCTTACTCTGATGAAACTGCCAATGGTAGCAATAGGAGTTTTGCCTAAGACAAGACTGCATGATTGGACCTAATGTAATGTAAGCCCTTTGATATGTTGGCAACTTATTGTTGTGCTATTTAAGCAACACGTAACCCTTCTTTTAGGCATAGGTTGTGTGATGGGCATACTGGACAGTGGCCACGGGGCTGCAGGCAAAATCCTGTCTGAGCCAAAGAGGCAGTGTATGGGATTTCTTCAGTGGTGTTGAGTCAAATCATACATAATTCAAAGAGTTTTACTCAAGTATAAAAGTTTAATTTGAACTGCATTTTTCCCCTTAATGGCTCAGGAATACTCCAGTAGCAGCAACAGATACAAGGCCTCACTGTCAGAGATGTATCCTTAAGGAGTATCTCTGGCTAAGCAAGGAACTGTTTGGGGAGTAGATGGATCTGGTGGCAATAAGGTCGATATGGATCCTGAATGAAGAGCCAGCAAAACTGTCATGATAGAAAAGGCCTGTGAAGTGCTGAGAGCCTCAGGCATGGTTCTGAGTGCCTCACCCTGCTCAAGTGAGATTTGAGGAATTCTTCACAGGATTGGGCCACAAAATGATCAAGTTAAGATGACCTATCAAGGCTAGTTTGATTTCCAATCCTTTGCCATAGGGTTCAAACACACAAACACATGCACGCGAATGAGCAGGGGAATCAAGTGAGCTGTAACAAAGTCCCTTTTATACCTTCTTTTTTCCCTTTCTGTCATGGAAAAGGGAGAGGAAAAGGCTGGGGAAAAGAAGAGGAAAACAAAAGGGGGAAGGGGAACTAACTGGAAGCCAAAACAAAAAACGGTTTTTTAGTAAAAAGAAAAACACACAACAAATTTTTGAAAAAACGAGTATTTTCCACACCAAAACAAGTTTTTGTAAAAAAAAAAAAAGGGGGGGGGGGCATTTTTCATCAAAAAAAAAATTTGACAGACTATTTTGACCAACTCCAAACAGTTCCTGTCTCTTCTATACAGAGCAACTAAACCCTGGCTAAACACAGTGGTACAGAGCTGGACTGAGTTGACAGGCTGACTAGATTGAATTAGGCACAGACAACATAGGAGTTCACTCTTTGGTTTCTTGAACTTTAATGAAGATAGTTCTACAGCACGCCTGAAATGTAGCTACAGCTCAATCAAACATTCAAATAAGGCTAACTCTACCTCCCGTTTCAGAGTAGCAGCCGTGTTAGTCTGTATCTGCAAAAAGAAAAGGAGTACTTGTGGCACCTTAGAGACTAACCAATGTATTTGAGCATAAGCTTTCGTGAGCTAGAGCTTGATGAAGTGAGCTGTAGCTCACAAAAGCTTATGCTCAAATAAATTGGTTAGTCTCTAAGGTGCCCCAAGTCTTCCTTTCTACCTCCTGTGAAACTAACTGAACTTTTCTGTCTCCACAGCAAACATCCTGACAGTCATCATCCTATCGCAGCTGGTGGTTCGCAGGCAGAAGTCGTCCTACAACTATCTTTTAGCACTAGCTGCTGCTGACATACTGGTACTTTTTTTCATTGTCTTTGTTGACTTTTTGCTGGAGGACTTCATCTTGAATAAGCAGATGCCTCAGATATTGGACAAAATAATTGAGGTATTGGAATTTTCTTCCATACATACGTCCATTTGGATTACCGTGCCGTTAACAATTGATAGATACATAGCAGTATGTCATCCGCTTAAATATCACACTGTCTCCTACCCAGCTCGTACTCGAAAAGTCATTGTGTGTGTGTACATCACCTGCTTTTTGACCAGCATTCCCTACTACTGGTGGCCCAATATTTGGATTGAAGACTACATAAGCACATCTATACATCATGTCCTTATCTGGATCCACTGTTTTACTGTTTACTTGGTACCGTGTTCCATTTTCTTCATTCTGAATTCAATCATTGTGTACAAGCTCAGACGAAAATGCAATTTCCGACTGAGAGGATATTCCACAGGGAAAACAACAGCCATTTTGTTTACTATAACTTCTATTTTTGCCATACTTTGGGCACCAAGAATAATCATGATACTGTATCACCTCTATGTATCACCTTTAAACAACACTTGGTTGGTACATATTGTCTCAGATATTGCCAATATGCTAGCACTGTTGAACACTGCAATTAATTTCTTCCTCTACTGTTTCATTAGCAAGAGATTTCGCACAATGGCAGCTGCGACACTAAAGGCTTTCTTTAGGTGTCAGAAACAACCAGTTCAGTTCTATACAAACCATAACTTTTCAATAACTAGCAGCCCTTGGATTTCCCCTGCCAATTCTCACTGCATCAAAATGCTTGTTTACCAGTATGATAAAAATGGAAAACCTATAAAAATATCACCATGAAAAGAAGGATTGTTGGTGTCTCTGGATGCATCTTCTTTTCAAGCCGTTACAACACCAGGATGTAAACTGCTGACATGGCTATTTTTAAAAGTGGTCAGTTGATTTCATTTCCCTGACAGACTAAAGGCAGATCAGACTGTTGGCAGAGAATGGGAGTACTTCATCTGGGGAGTCGGAATGAGAAGGCAAAATGCCTCTTTCCTGTTACATAGCATTTTGAATATGCTTTGGAGTACAAGTCTTTATGTTAATTTGCTATCAAGTGTCCATGTGCAAGCATTGGTGCAGTACAGTTGTTGGGGGAAAAGCCACACCGAAGTTGTTTAATTGCAACCATAAAAAAACTTCTGTGACCATGTAGTTGTCTTCACTATTGACAAAGTGAATGCTTTACGTACTGTGGAAGGTATCATTTGCACTGCGTGCACTTGCCTAAAACGATGTGTCATTTCTAATATGAAATATCGCTACACGCAGTCCCTGCTATTGAGGACTTTCTGCAGTGAGCAATCTGGAAGACATTTGAACTGTGACAAGCCCTTCCAAGCTCACTTGAACTCCAGGCTTGAACTCAAGGCTCAAGGATGGATATTTCACCTGTTATAGCCTTGGCATGAAAAGCAATCCTGCAAGCTGCCAATATTTATATGCTTTAAGTTGTTTTATCTAAGATAGCGGCCAGAGGAGAGGAGTCTGAAAGGAGGGGGAAGGAGGTTTCTTCAGCCAAGAACAAAAGTAGAATATTTCTCCAGTGACTTTAATTGGACTCTCCAAAAGCCCCATAAATTCGGGGCCCAGTCCTGCAAGGTACAGCGGTCCCATGGGGCCCGATTCTGTGAGGTGCTGCATGTACACTGAGCAACATTTTGTAATTAATTTCAGGGAGATTTGGGTTGGGAGGCCCCTGGGTGTGTGAGCCCTCTCTGCAGTTACCCCAGAGTGTCAGCTCCTGTCTCTTGGGGCTGACCTGGTTCCTGGAGTCCCAGTTCCTGCCCGTTGGCTCTCTAGCCACAACATGTAGATGGGGTCCTCCCCTTGTGATGTTGCTCCCCTTCCCTGGCCCTTGCACTGTTGGATTGCCAGCCTCAAGGTCCCGCTCCCACACTGCAGGAGATAACATCATTAAATCAGGAGTCGGAAATTTTTTGGTTATAAACAGGAGTCTCCCTGACATGCTAGGAGACTTGGTGAGCCTAGCTATGTGTTTAATGAGAAATATGGACACCACAACTCCCATTGGAGCCAATGAAAATACTCAGCACCCCCCTTGACTGGGCCTTTAGAAATTATACATACAAAAATTAAATATTAGAACTTGTTTGGGCTATGCTATCACAGATTTACCATTTAGTTGTTTAGTTTAATAGTCAAAAATCTGTGTGTGGATTCAACATATTAAAGACTCCACAACAGTAAAAACAAAGACTACCAAAAATGCAGGGCAGTGAATTTTAAGGTACTTTAACTAGGATAAATATTTAAATTCTCTTCCTCCACACTCATAAGAAGCATTTCAGGAACTCTGGTAGAAGACACAGGAAGAAGATATCTACATCAGGCTACTGAGAGGCATTTCATTTGCTATTATCCCTCTTTGTTGTTGGTATGTGGTCTCACAAAGCATGAATCATAACACGTGAATTACTTGTGGAGCACTTAACACAGGCCTTAACAAAGAGTGTAAGATTATGTTTCCTTGCCTGGTAAACACAGTCACAGCTTTGTCTGTGAGCATAGGGGCTTCTCAACTGATACCTGCAAAAAAGAGGGAAGCTCAGGGTTTGCAAAATGTCACTATATGTGCCTCATTGTGAGCAGGAAGCTCACAAAAGACCCAATGCTGTGACATCCTGAGATCCTCCTAGAGGGGGAATAGAGGGCACTCAGCACCTCCTAGAACTAGGCTCAATAAAACCTGTAGGTATTGAACAGTCTGCCATACTTTGAAGTCTTACTACGTTTTAAGAAATGCTGAGTACCCACGAGTCCCAACAGCCTGATTCCCCACTGCCTTGCTGCTCATGTAACCATTTACTCCTGTGTAAAGTGAGTGCAAAGTGGATGTATACAGCCACCAAATAAGAATGCACCGTGCACAGACATAAATGACAACACAAGGCACAGGAAAGATCAGGTGATTGAGGTGATATACTTTATTGGATCAACATCTGTTGGTGAGCGAGACAAGTTTTCGAGCATACAAGTAGAAAGCAGTAAAGTATGAAGTCCAATTTATCTGGTCCGACAGATCTTTACCTACATGAGAGTAGGGCTTATTTGGGAAAGAATGAAACTACTCAAGCAGTAAGGATTTGTAAAATTGGGTCCATTATGCTCAGATCCTCAGCTCCACTGACTTCAGTGTGAGTCCAGGGTGCTCAGTATTTCCCTGCAAGGTGCTAAGCACCTCCTCTATCAGGCTGCTGAATTATATAGTCTAATGATTTTTCAGTTCAATCAGAAAGGGGTGGGGGATGGGGGGGAATGTGCCTGAGAACAGAATTTGACCCTTTCCCCCAAAGCAGCATGGCAAGAATTAAATCTTTTGAAATAAGAAGAGAGGAAAAAAACAAGCAAACAAAAACCCACCCTGTGATCTTTTCACACTAATCTTGACAAAACGTGATGTATGCAAAACAGTAATTGCAATAATAAAGCATAAGGAAACGCTAGGTCTCTGAATGTGTCATTACCGACAACTAAATAAGGGTAAAATTATTAGCTTCTTTACTACTGATTTACTTATTTATTTGTCTTTGTCCTTTTCCCCGCCATTCCTCAAGCTCTCTCTTTATTGTCCTTCTGTGTAAATTGATATTAACCAAAGTTTACCTTTTTAAAAAAGGTACTAGCTATTTAATTTTGGGGAAGACAGTGTATTGATCTCTTTTTTATTTTAAATTTGTTATGAAGAATGCTAGTCTGAGTTACATGTGAATATGTCAAAGTGCAATATACCTATATAGAGTAAGTTATTCATTTTTGAGAACGTTATCTAATATTGAAAACAAAATGTATTTATATGAACATTTCACTATTCTACTTAATATATTAGTAACCTTACATAAGTAATTGAATGTTTAAGTTTTTTTAAAAGATGCATATATTTCAGTTCAGTATATGGAATAATTTGCCATATACATTGTGTGATTTATTACTTTTCTTACCATGATGTTGGTCCTGAAAACTAGCAGTGTAATCTCTCTTTTGTTTCCTACTTATATTTTTTATTTTAATAAATGGCCATATTTAAAATTTTAAAACTCTTAGTGTGAGGATTTGATTTCTGAACTAAAGATCTTGTTTTTTTAAAAAAACCTCACTACCATTTTCATATCAGTCTTTGAAATACCATGGTATTACTTTCATAGGTATTTAATCAACCAGTTCATTTCCAATAATTTTGGGGCTTTAAGGGCTCGATTCAAAGCCTCATTGAAGTCAACAAAAAACCTCCCACTGGTTTCAATGGGGTTTTGATTAGGCCATAACTTATTAACAATAAACATTCTGAAGACTTTTTTGTGAGGGGGCAGTTTGGGAAATAAAGCCTTGACTTTTTAGTCCACTATATGAGAGCTGCTGTTGATGATCCTTGCCTTTTTTAGTTTTGTGAAGCATCTTGCAATGACTGTTGTTAACTAGCCAATGTCTTGCTGTATTCTTTGTACCACTTAATTTTCCTATAGTAAAAACTTAACCAAGCACTCGCTGTCTCACTATTTAGGAAAATAAAATATTCTGGAGACAGAAGTATCTTGGTTGCAGAGAGGGGATTTTGTACTTGTTTTATTGTTTTAACTTATATTTCAAATACCTACAATTAGGGGGGAAAAAAAAGCTGTGAACAGAGAGTCTAACAATTACTTGCAGGCATATGTCCTTGAAAAATCACAGCTATGAACAAAGTCATTTTTAAACACAATGCTGAGTATATAATATTATAATAATGAGATGTATTATCTATTTGAATTGTAAACATTGATATTTTCATAACTAGAGAATATATTGTGTTTGACAAACTTGTTTGTATTATAATAAATTCTGAGCTGGTGCATAAAAACTCTTTTATTGTAATGTTTGGAGTCATGATGTTTATTTTGTAGATGTTTATGACAGTTAGTGTGTAGGGCCCATGCTTTCAACCCGTGTTCAAGTGACTGCTCATTGAGTATAAGTGGTGGAATCAGCCCCGTTCCATAAATAATGTATCTTCAAAACATCCATCATGTACGTATGTAATTATTGGGCCCGATTCTCCACTACTTTATGGACCAAATTCTCAGCTGCTTTAAATGTGCAAAACTTCATTGAAGGTAAGGGTCTGTGTCCATTTATGCTAGCAGAGGGTTTGGCCCATTTACATCTGCGCACAGTGGGCATGAAACCCTACCAACTCTGAGTGATGTAAACAACAATAAAAGATGCAAAGCAGCAGAGAATCAGGCCCACTGCTCCCACTGACTTCAGAAAAGTCCAGTAGGCTTAAAACTGGTGCAGTGAGATGGAAAGTCTGGCCTGACGTTGGCTAGTTTTTACCAAGGCCACAAAGTAGGTCAGTCGCAGAATTAGCAGCATTAATTTTCTTCTGAAGGGGAGTGGGTAATGTTCAGTCATCATGGGGGAAGTTGCCAGGGACAACGTGGCTCAAATAGGAGCACATGGAGGTGGGGAGTGGGAAGGGGAGGCCATCCTTGGGAATTGCCCACAATGTGCTTTACCCTTGGAAGCTTCGGATCTGCATGTTTTGGAAGCCATGTCCCTTTCTCTGCTTGGCTGCATGCCCCATGCCATTTGAGATGAACATATGGCACCACCTCCATGAGCTGAATGTCAACATTTTCTAAATAGGTTTTCCCCTTCAGCTCAGCTGCTTCAGCCCAGACTCAGATCTGGGGTCAATGCTTGAGTGTGTTTGATCTGTGGGGGATTGGTTGGGGCTCATGTCTAGCCATTATGTTAAACATGCTTATTTCCATAAATTCTTCATGGCCACATGTGGGATACGGTTTCATATTTCTGACAGGTACTGTCGCATAAATGCAAAGAAAGGAACCTGATGGGGAAATAATAAAAAAAGGAAAATGGGCCAGGCATTTACTCATAATGGTGAGGCTCAATGACACGGTCTGTGCTGTCTTGAATCTGTAGCACTGTAAAGCCCCTGCTGGCATAGGAGACTCAACAATAGTCATCCAATGACCCATTTATAGCTTGCTTCCACCAGTGTGTAGCCTAGACAGGAATTGAGCTAGACTATGCAGCGCTTTTTCCTAGTTACAGAATACGGGTTACGGTTCCATCTAGACCACACCGTGCAACAGTGCTGTAGCCAGGTCACAAATCAGCTATACTAGGTGGGTTCCAATTTTGATCACCAGTCTTGGACTGGCATCAGGCAAGATACCACAAAGAGTTTATAAATCCATTAGCTGTTTACTTGTCAAAATGATTCATGCATTCAGCATCCTCCACTATTAATTTGGAAACAATTATTTCAAATTGCAAATGGGGGTGGGGTGGAAGAGTGCACCTCTAATGCATTCTGTGTTGAACTCACAATGACTTTTGTTTTAGGTGTTGAATTCTTAAAAACACTTTAAACCCACCAAGTGAAGCAGAATAAAACGCGACCTCACAGAGACTGATCCGTTAAATAATAATCCTGCTATTAGCACTCAGGCTGAATTTGACAGCTCTGCCATTATGACAACATGCAATTAATCCCCTGTAGTTGCCAGACACAACAAGGAGGTTGAAAAGTTCCAGTCCATTGTATATTGCAAATGAATTTACAATTAGACTGTCATTATTGATCAAGTAAATAGTTATTATAATCAGAAAAAATTATGGTGCAAAATTAAAGGTGCAAGCTTTTGAGTTCCTGCCTTGTAGACAGGAGAATCCACTGTGTATATTTGTACCAGACAACTTAATTTGCTTTCTGACACCTGAAGTTCTTCCTTTTCATTTACTCAGCTAGACCCTCTCCACAGCGTTCAGAAAAGCATGTTATTGATTATAATAGTCACAAGATTAATTCAGTGTGGCACAGTAGCACCTAAAAGCCCTAACCGAGGTTGGAGCCTATGGTTCCAGACACTATACAAACACATAGTAAGACACAGTCTCTGTCCTGAGGGCTTTACAGTCCAAGCAGCCAAGACAGACAGAGGATGGCAGAAAGGAAGTATTATTTCCATTTTACATAAGGGAAATGAAGGCACAGGGCGATTAACAGATTCACCCAATGACTCCGGAGATCACAACACCCAAAGCAGGGAGCTGAGCCCAGACACCCCTATGGGACTGGAGTTGCAGGAGCTGCCACTGTGGGGTGAGTGCAGGGAGTGGACTCTGCAATCACCCCAGGACCTCCCACCCCTATCCCCGGGGAAAGAAACCACCCCTGGGGCAGTCCTGTGTGGATTGTGCAATGGGAGAGGCAACTCTTTCTACAGACCAATCAGGAAGGAAGGAACTCAGTGACGGAAGCCTTGGGGGAGATTTGCTTCCTCAGTGTCCACCCTAAAAATTTCACGATCCTGCTGTATGCTCATTGTTAAAAGGGCAATTAGGACTCACCTTTGGGACAAGGACTGTTCCTACCAGACACTAGGCTTAGAGGACTGGTGATACAAACTCGTAGCACAATGGGGCCCTGGTCCTGCGTGGTGATTCTGGGACCTATCACAATACAAATAATAATACAATCTATGGTACATGCTTGTACTCCAGAGGGAGGCTGTCACCACAGCATCACCAAAACAAGTTGTCAAGTGCCAGGGGACCGCAAGATTTTAATCCTGTTACAGTCATGGGAGTGGATTATTGTGTGCTGCTTCCCCTTTCTTATTTCATTCCGGGTTTTGTTTACTAAATTCAAAGGACTGATAACTTGACACCTGTATGTTGTGTTCATTCCACTGATAAAGACCAAATTAATCCCTTTCAGGAAGGGCCTTAGATTCTGCAGAGATATAAAACAAAAACAAAACAACCCACAGATTCCTTTTTCCTCACCTGTTACAACATGGTAACGGGTTTGCAGAGTCCAGCTATTCTGATGTTGCGGCCTGTTCTTGGGCTGGTTGAAAGTCCTGAATTCCCAGTGATTCCACTGGGAATTAAGGGCACTCCGGCACTAGAATGTTAAAGGTAGCTGCATGGGAGTGTGTGCAAATAGATCATGTAGCTAGTAGATTTCAGCAGCACTTAGCCCACCATTAAGTTCAATCTTTTTTTTTTTAATTAATGCAACTGAACTAGGTAATCATGACTTTATAATATCTCAGTGGTCTTACTCTTCGGCAGTGCTGTTCTGTTTCTAGGATAGAAAATAAATGAAATGCAAGCCAAGGTGCTGAGTGTATAGGGATCTAGCCGAAGCTTTGACTGATTGCCACCAATTTACCTGAAAATCAAAAACAGTTACAGATATTTAGGAACATAAATGACCCCAAAGCCCAAGGACAATTTAGCCAAAGCAATTACACATGTCAGTGAATATTGTTTAAAATGGCCTTTAATAAAGGGCACCTTCCTCCACTTTGTACAGCTAGATAAAAAAAAGGTAAAAACCAAATTGTCTGATGTCTTTTTTCTTCCCCAGTTTTTTTAGTACAGAGCATTTCAACAAAAGTCTTCCTCTAATTGAATTGCAGGCTGTTTCTGGAGACAGACAATTATGCTGAACAATGTAGCATTAGCCAAAGAAAGAAAGAGTGCTCAGATCTCCCCCATTTTGGATTATATCATTAGGTGGCTCAGCTGAAATATATTCCTGTCCCTTCTGCTGGGGATCTTAGGACGGCTGTTTCCCCATAGGAAGAGAAACAAGTGGTGCAGAGAAGCAGGCTATTCTGGGCTTTGTTCTCCATTGCCCTGCCTCTTGTGCATTCACCTACCCCAATGCACAATAAGCACAAGTGCCACCATTCTGATTGGGCGGCATTTCAAAGCCACTTTGCACTGGTGTAAATGCCTGCATGAGGTGCAGCTGGCTAGAGAATTAGGTCCAGAGGGAGTAAGTCCTGTTCACCGGGGACAGGGATGACAAATGCAGCTTTCCACTTTCCAGTCCAGCTGGAACATTTGCATTGCTTCCGTTTCACCAGCAACTTCTCCACTGGAATCTCTTTCCTAGCTGCAGCACACTAGCCCCTCCACCCCGGCCGAGAAACCTTAGCCCAAGTGTCCCAGCCGCAGCACATGGCCGCTGGTGTTTTCACTACTAATCATGGCACAGGTGAAGCTGAGGATTAACCCCACATTGTGCTTTTGTTCTGTAACACAAAGAACATGAAAGGCTTCAGTAGCCCCAGGTGTAGGGGAGGAGCCACCTCCTGACACCACAATGACCATCTACCCTGGGATTTCTTTGAACTACAAACTCTGTTCCAACCACATGCCTGACCCTTGTGCCCAGCCCTCCACTTCCTCCTCCTAATGCCTACTCTCCTATCTCCCCACTGTACCTCATCAACCTCATCCCCTTTCTACCCCACTTTTCAACTACCCTGTTCCCCCCTCCCCCACGAACACACACACACAAAGTCCCGTGGAATGAACAATATATCTGCCACTCCTCGTCCTGACCTCTTGGTCATAAGCTGTATCCTTCCCACCCTCCACCCCCTTTGTTTGTTTGTTGCCTTTTTAGACAGTGGGGTGGGAGGAGGTATTGTTTCATATTCTCTGTGTATATATAAAGTCTGCTGCAGTTTCCACGGTATGCATCTGATGAAGTGAGCTGTAGCTCACGAAAGCTCATGCTCAAATAAATTGGTTAGTCTCTAAGGTGCCACAAGTACTCCTTTTCTTTTTGCGAATACAGACTAACACGGCTGTTACTCTGAAACCTTTTTAGACTGTGAGCAATTTGGGGGAGAGACTGTCCCTTCCTGTGTGTTTGTACAGTACCTAGCCTGGGGCTTCTGAGCGCTTCAGTTACAAATAGTACATCATCATCATCATCATAATGTCCACTTCAGCTGACCTGTCTGGGATTCCCATCTCATCAATGAGAGTTAAGGATGCTCAGCAGCTCACAGGAGGGAGCTTATGTTTTTCTAAATGCATCCTTTTCAAAATGTTGAGGAATCCTAACAGACTCGTGGATGCTGGGGGAGGAGGGTTCCTTGAAATTATAAACTGCAAAACCCAAACAAAAATCCCAGAGGCATTGCTGACTCCACAGAAACTAACCAAAACAGGAAATACTAACTTTTTATGGGAGTTATGCTGCAGTGAAATGTCATCTCACTGGATCTTCTATTGCCAGAAAAATCCTCCCATCTGCATCTTTCCAATCAAATAGTCTCTCAAGTGGTATTCATTATTATTTATTACATGTATCAATTTATATAAAATGGTGGTCACTGGAAAAAAAGTAATGTCACTTTTTGGTAGCAGAACAAGCTGCTTTATAGCGCAAACTTTGATCCATTAACAATAGACTTGATAAAAATCAAGTAAAGTAGAATCAAAGTAGGTCGAGCGACTCATACACAGTAGGATCTTGTTGCTGACATATACACAGAAGGAAAGATACAAATCTATCAAAAGACACCATTTCTTGAGCATTTCCCACAGCCATACACTGTGGCACTCAGACAAATGAAACACAGAGGTAGTTTCTTTCCATTTGGTGCTCAACCAGATAAGGTCTGAATGACAAGCATTCATTCTAGTGGCGTTATTGATAAATGCTCCCTATCAGTGCATTAAAAAGTAATCCAAGTCAAACTGAACCAATAAACAAGCACAGCTAAAGTTCATCCAAAAATCTTTTAAAGGTGCATTTGTCAGTCAGGATCTGCAAAAGATATCTGGCCACAGCTGGCTGGCTAATCAGCTGGCTGCAGTTACAGACACATGCATAATAAAGCAATTCTCATTTAAGCCATTACCATACTGATGTGACCTTTTCTAAAAGTGTGTGTGTGTAAACTATGGCAATCAAAAGCATTAAAGCTCAACAACCACATGTGGGAAGTCTGACCTTTATCTCAGACTAAAGCAGTCTCTTAATAGGTCGTGTCATTCTCCAGCTGATGGGCCTGGGGCTCTGTGTTTGAAGGAGTGGGTATAAAGATGACAGCAATATCAGAGGGTAAGGATATGGAGTTCCATTGAGGAAGAAAGGACATGCTTAACATGGGAGAACAACATGCTACATGTGAACAATTTCACCAGTGATCTAGAGAGGGGCGTAAATAGTATATGGATGAAACTTGCAGATATCACTAAATGAGCAGGTTTCAGAGTAGCAGCTGCATTAATCTGTATCTGCAAAAAGAACAGGAGGACTTGTGGCACCTTAGAGACTAACAAATTTATTTGAACATAAGCTTTCGTAAGCTAAACCCCACTTCATCGGATGCATGCAGTGGAAAATACAGTGGGGAGATTTATAGACACAGAGAACATGAAACAATGGGTGTTACCGTACACACTGTAACGAGAGGGATCAGGTAAGGTGAGCTATTAGCAGCAGGACAGAAAAAAAACCTTTTGTAGTGATAATCAAGGTGGGCCATTTCCAGCAGTTGACAAGAACATGTGAGGAACAATTAGGGGGGAAAAATAAACATGGGGAAATAGTTTTACTTTGTGTAATGACACATCCACTCCCAGTCTCTATTCAAGCCTAATTTAATGGTGTCCAGTTTGCAAATTAATTCCAATTCAGCAGTCTCTTGTTGGAGTCTGGTTTTGAAGATTTTTTGTTGAAGAATTGCCACTTTTAGGTCTGTAATCGAGTGACCAAAGAGATTGAAGTGTTCTCCAACTGGTTTTTGAATGTTATAGTTCTTGACATCTGATTTGTGTCCATTTATTCTTTTACGTAGAGACTGTCCAGTTTGACCAATGTACATGGCAGAGGGGCATTGCTGGCACATGATGGCATATATCACATTGGTGGATGTGCAGGTGAACGAGCCTCTGATAGTGTGGCTGGTGTGATTAGGCCCTATGATGGTGTCCCCTGAATAGATGAGCAGGAGCTGTAAACAGTGGAGCAGACACAGAGGTCGCATAAGTGAACCTATGGCAGAAAACAGCAGCCTGCTCTGGTAAGATGCAAGCTCATACATTAGGGAAAACAATCGGGAACACAGATGTTCAATTCAGTGTGAGGGAGAAACCCAGGAAGCATTAATGGAAGAGAGGCCTAGTGATAATAGCAAATGAGACGTAAGTTTGCAATGAGGTATAGCAACAAAATGTGTTCCTTGTGGGGGGAGGAACTGGATGAATGTGCGGGGGCTGTCTGGCCAGGGGAAAGAAAAGGGGTCATTAAATATGCCCTCTTTCTTTCAGTAAAGAGGGATGGGCATTGGGGTAGGGGAAATATCACCTGACCTGGTGTGGACCAGAAGTGGGTCAGGTTGACCACTCGCACCTGGGGAAGGGAGAGTTTTATACCCCATTCTCACCAGACAGTGCCCTTTCACCTTGGAGCAGCAGCACCCACTCTCCCACACTTGGGGTCAGAGTAGGACCAAGTTTTATGGTCTGCTATGGGCACTGCACTAGTCATATGGTGAGAGGGGGCTGGGAATATTGTTTCCCTCATCACCAGATTGGGAGCGGGGTTGCCTTCCCCACGGCAGGTCAGGAACTTTGTGGGGCAGGTCAGGCGATAAGGTTCAAGATGTCACAACTTAGCAGGTGGCAGGTGTTCAGAGCAAGTCCACTGTCTACAGATGGCCCAGTTCCCTGGAGTTGGACGTGGACTTGGCAGAAAGCATGCCTAAGGAAGCTGCGGTTCCTAACATATGGTACATCAGGGACACAACCCCCTTTTCCCCAGGCTCTCCTTAATCAACATACAGAGGGCAGTGGACCGCAACAATGGGTGGGGGTCAGCATTACAGAGTGCAGGACTGATTCAGCTCTCCCCAAATAGGGTTAAACCAAGGGTAGTCAATAGGTGGATTGCAGGCCAAATCAAGACCTCCAGACACTTTTGAACAGACCCAAAAATCTTCTTATTTACTTATTATTGTCATTATTGTTTTTATTATTATTATTATTATTATTTTCTCTGGAGTCTGAACCTTCACTATACCTTGACCAAGAAATTTGGATCTTGACAAAAAAAAATTCTACACCTGTGTTAAATGAAACTCTTTTGATTCAACTGAGCTTTGCCTTGAGATTCTGGGTTTTGTTACACTTCAGTCATATTTTAAAAAATTCACAGACCTAACTATGAAGGTAAATTGCTTCTCCAGAACCCCTTATGCTGAAATGCCTGCAAGAAATCAGCCAGCACAGAATGGCTAGGGGGAGTTGGGGAATTTTAATACTGATTTTTTATTATGAGAGAGAGAGAACGAACTGCATATAATGGATTGTCTCTCCTACCAGCCTACTTTGCTTATCTCCGATTTTAAGATCCTCATAGCAGGGATAGTCTCTACCCCTGTGAATCGATTCAATAGGGCTACGTGCTGGTGCAGAAGTCTGCTCACATGCTGTCAGTTGCAGAATTTGGGGCCTGTGTTGTGCAGCCTCTAACATGACAGATCCCAGTCCTGATCATTGCCCCACAGCGCATAAATATGTATATATATTATGGTTCTAGTGCAGGAGTGGGCAAACTACGACCCGAGGGCCAGATCCGGTGCATCAGAGCTTTGGATCTGGCACGCATGAGTGCCAACCCCGTGGCACAGCAGGCCCTGCGCCACTCCCGGAACTGGCCAGCACTACGTCCCTGCAGCCCCTGCGGAAGGGGGGCCGCTGGGGAAGATGGGGCAGAGGGCTCCATGCGCTGCTATCGCCTGCAGGCACCACCCCCTGCAGCTCCCATTGGCCAGGAATGGGGAACAGTGGCCAATGGGATCTTTGGGGGAGGTACCCGCAGGCAAGGGCAGCACGCGGAGCCCTCTGCTCCCTCCTACCCCAGGGGCCGCAGGGATACGGTACTGGAGCAGCATGGGGCCAGGGCAGGCAGGCAGCCTGCCCTGGGCCCTGGTGCATGCCACTGCTACCCAGGAGCCGCTCCAGGTAAGTGGTGCCGGGCTGGAGCCTGCACTCCAAACCCCTCCTGCACCCAACCCCCTGCCCTGAGCCCCCTGCCACACCCCAAACCCCTCCTGCACCCCAACCCCCTTCCCTGAGCCCCCTGCCTCACTCTGCACCCCAACCCCCTGCCCTGAGCCCCTTCCTGTACACCACACCCCCTCCCACACCCCAACCCCTGCCCCAGCCCTACATTCATGGCTCTACATGCAATTTCCCCACGCAGATATGGCCCTCGGTCCAAATAGTTTGCCCACCCCTGTTCTAGTGGATAGTTTGATAGGCATTCAGCACCACGGACAGAGACCTATTTGAAAAAATCCTCCGGTTTGAAGAATGTAATGAAGGGAGCAACTGAACATAACGGGAGACAAGACAAAGCCATGCAGATAGAAGTTTAGACAATTCATCCATTACAATAAGTTAAGGAGGCCCAGTAAAATGCTTTGTGCAATGTTTTCACCACCGCCTTTTTTAATGATGCTGCTGAGGTGCTGGGTTCAAACTTACAAGGTGCGGAGAGCCTCCTGGATGAAACGCCCATTAGGAAAAATCCTTCCCCACTTCTATGTTGAATATAGTCCATGTGACTAAGTTTTTTTTAAAAAGATGTAATTACATTCTGGTCTCACAATGAAGCACATAGATTAAAGCATTTTTGGGTCTTTTTTTTAGCCCTTACAATGCATTATAATACATGCTGTGTAGCTTTAAATGTTTCAGGTGATAAAAATGTTAACTCCTGAATGAATGCAGTAAAACTCTTCATTAGCATTTTGCACGTTCTTTATATGGTCATGAGCAGCTAACATGTAAAACTTAAAGCACACATTTATATCTTTGTGATTTTCTGGAAAATAAGCTCATGCAAATTCCTTCTATTTTATATTCAAAAAGCTTCCAGCATACCATGCATCCCTTTCTCTACTGTGCTTAATGAATGTCTTAGTTTCCATCATGCATTCCTTGTACACACATGTATGTCCTGCCAGGCATCCCTCCACAATTAGCTAGCCTTATCCGCAACTGCTTATCTCAGAGAAAATTAAATTAATGTCCTAATATTTCTTCTGAAGGGTTATCTGACCAGCTTCTATTTGCCAAAAATTTCAAGAAAACTTTAATGATTCTTTTAAGAAACAGTGAAGGGTTTTCAAGACCTTATTTTGAGAAGTGCTGTGTAGTCAGAAGTCCCATGAGCAACAATCATTCTGTCCTGGCTACAAGATCATTTAGGAAACGGTTACACTGTCATGATGTAAGCTGCTTGGAAACTTATAGGGAAATTTGATGTCAAAATGTTGAACTCCCAAGCTTGGTGCTTGCGCTCTGACTTTCAAAAGTGACAGTATTTTGGGTGCCCAATTTCAGACATCTAAAGGCACTGATATTTAGAGGGTGGGTGTTCAGCTCTTTCCACAACCATTAGGCTCCTTTAAGAAAGGTGTCTCAAAAAATGTAGCTGAATCAATATGGCAGTCTCTAGTTACTTTTACTCATGGGGCTTTGCTCTGAGGCTTTTGGGTAGGATGAGTCGTTGCTCCCCACGCAACTAGCTACTCACTAAGTGCACTGCCTTGACTTTTTAGGGGTACTACCCTTTGAAAGTTACATAGACACTGAAGCCTGTAGTAAGGATCACTGCAAAGAGGTGATCCATGACCACTTTAAAGTAACCACAGTTTCCAGTACAATTTCATTTGCCTTTTAGTTAAAGACCATGGGAAAATTCACCCTGCCACTGTAAATAGATGCAACTGCACTGACGTCAAAGTCAGAACACACTGAAGTTGTGCAAGCATTGAATTTGGTCCCAACTCTCCTAGGCAACCAGTTTTTGCTCGCCCTACAGTTGGTCTTTTATCCTGTGTCTCATACATTTTATAGGGTTTGATTATAGATGAAAGAAGCTGTTTTTTCAATGCTCTAGGAAAACAGGAGCAAACAGATCTGCATACTCTCAGTGAAATGCACATGTTGACATCCAGGTCACTAATTCAGGTCATGTTGCCCTTGGGAACATGAAACACCACATACAGGTTTTTTGTTCCATAATGAAAATGCAGCTCTAGAGCACTTGGGACCACAAACACATAACAAACCAGGCATTTTAAATAATACAAAGGTGATATAGGCTGATGCAGGTGCTAATTATGATGTGATAAAGCACAAAGGAAAATGAAAATCAATCATCAATAGAGCAAATGTCTGTCAACACTGTTTGAGAAATAATGAACTATGTAGCCTTATTGATGAATGGATGCATTGATTACTACTAATTCCTTAGACTGCACTGGTTCAAGATTTGGTCCCCCAAGGACTGCAGCATCAGGAATATTATTAGTATTAAGAAACCCTAGGAACACATGAGAAACAATTCCAGTTTTTTTACAAGTTCTTGTATTAACAAATTCATTAACCAAATAAACATCCCACAAATACTAAAAGACAATAGCAGATAAAGAGATAGTGAAAAGTAGGGCTTAAATTCAGCCAGAGCTGTCCAGAGCAGAGCTCCAGTAAATATTTTCAAACCTGCGGGACAGAAACCCCAGGCCTTGGTACCACCCTGGCAGTTACGAAGTTTTTCCTCATCTCCAACCTAAACCGCCCTTGCTACAATTTAAGCCCATTGCTTCTTGTCCTATCCTCAGAGTTTAAGGAGAACAATTTTTCTCCCTCCTCCTTGAAACAATCTTTTATGTACTTGAAAACTGTTATCATGTCTCCCCTCAGTCTTCTCTTCTCTGGACTAAAAATACTCAATTTTTTCAATCTTCCCTTATAGATCATGTTTTCTAGACCTTTGTCATTTTTGTTGCTCTCCTCTGGACTAGGGCTGTCAACTAATCGCAGTTAACTCATGCAATTAACTAAAAAAAATTAATCACGATAAAAAAATTAATTGCCAGTCATCACAGTTTTAATCAGACTGTTAAACAATAGAATACCAATTGAAATTCATTCAATATTTTTGGATGTTTTTCTGCATTTTCAAATATATTGATTTCGATTACAACACAGAATACAAAGTGTACAGTGCTCACTTTATTGTTTTTACAGTACAAATATTTGTAATAAAATAATAATATAAACAAAAAAATAGTATTTTTAAATTCACCTCATACAAGTACCATAGTGCAATCTCTTTATCGTGAAAGTGCAATTTACAAATGTAGATTTTATTTGTTACTTAACTGTACTCAAAAACAATGTAAAACTTTAGAGCCTACAAGTCCACTTAGTCCTACTTGTTGTTCAGCCAATCACTAAGACAAACAAGGCTGTTTACATTTATGGAAAATAATGCGGCCTACTTCTTATTTAGAATGTCACCAGAAAGTGAGAACAAGCATTCGCATGGCACTTTTGTAGCTGGTATGGCAAGGTATTTAAGTGCCAGATATGCTAAACATTCGTATGCCCCTTCATGCTTTGGCCACCATTCCAGAGGACATGCTTCCATGCTGATGATGCTCGTTAAAGAAATAATGTGTTAATTAAATTTTTGACTGAACTCCTTGGGGGAAAATGGTATGACTTTACCTGCAATCTGCCATATATTTCACATTATAGTAGTCTCGGATGATGACCCAGCACATATTCATTTTAAGAACACTTTCACTGCAGATTTCACAAAACTGAAAGAAGATACCAATGTGAGATTTCTAAAGATAGCTACAGCACTTGACCCAAGGTTTAAGAATCTGAAGTGCCTTCCAAAATCTGAGAGGGATGAGGTGTGGAGCATACTTTCAGAAGTCTTAAAAGAGCAACACTCCGATGTGGAAACTACAGAACCTGAACCACCAAAAAAGAAAATCAACCTTCTGCTGATGGCATCTGACTCAGATGATGAAAGTGAACATGCATTGGTACGAACTGCTTTGGATCATTACCAAGCAGAACCCGTCATCAGCATGGACGCATGTCCTCTGAAATGGTGGTTGAAGCATTAAGGGACATACAAATCTTAGCGCATCTGCACGTATATATCTTACGATGTCGGCTACAACAGTGCCATGTGAATGCCTATTCTCACTTTCAGGTAACATCATAAACAAGAAGTGAGCAGTATTATCTCCTGCAAATATAAACAAACTTGTTTGTCTGAGCAATTGGCTGAACAAGAAGTAGGAAGAGTGGACTCGTAGGCTCTAAAGTTCTACATTGTTTTATTTTTGAATGCCGTTATTTTTGTACCTAATTCTACATTTGTAAGTTCAACTTCAATGATAAAGAGATTGCACTACAGTACTTGTATTAGGTGAATTGAAAAATGCTATTTCTTTTGTTTTTTACAGAGCAAATATTTGTAATCAAAAATAAATAACTAAGTGAGCACTGTATAGTTTATATTCTGTGCTGTAATTGAAATTATTATATTTCAAAATGTAGAAAACATCAAAAAATATTTAAATAAATGGTATTCTATTATTAACAGTGCAATTAATCGCAATTAATTTTTTTAATTGCTTGACAGCCTTACTCTGGACTTTCTTGAATTTGTCCATATCTTTCCTGAAATGTGTCCAGAACTGGACACAATACTCCAGTTGAGGCCTAATCAGTATGGAGTAGAGCAGAAGAATTACTTCTTGTGTCTTGCTTACAGTGCTCCTGCTAATACATGCCAGAATGATGACTGCTTTTTTTGCAACAGTGTTACACTGTTGACTCATATTTAGCTTGTGATCCACTATAATCTCCGGTTTCAGAGTAGCAGCCGTGTTAATCTGTATTCGCAAAAAGAAAAGGAGTCCTTGTGGCACCTTAGAGACTAACAAATTTATTTGAGCATAAGCTTTCGTGAGCTACAGCTTACTTCATCGGATGCATTCAGTGGAAAATATCTCCCCACTGTATTTTCCACTGAATGCATCCAATGATTTTCCACTGAATGCATCCGATGAAGTGAGCTGTAGCTCACGAAAGCTTATGCTCAAATAAATTTGTTAGTCTCTAAGGTGCCACAAGGACTCCTTTTCTTTTTACTATAATCTCCAGATCCCTTTCTACAGTACTCCTTCCTAGGCAATCATTTCCCATTTTGTATGTGTGCCACTGATTGTTCCTTCCTAAGTGGAGTACTTTGCATTTGACCTTGTTGAATTTCATCCTATTTACTTCAGACCATTTCTCCTGTTTGTCCAGATCATTTTGAATTTTAATCCTATTCTCTGAAGCACTTGCAACCCACTCCCAGCTTGGTATCTTCCTCAATGCCATTGTACTCTCTATGCCATTATCTAAATCATTGATGAAGATATTGAACAGAACCGGACCCAGAACTGATTGCTACAGGACCCCACTTGATATGCCCTTCCAGCTTGACTGTGAACCACTGGGAATGGTTTTTCAACCAGTTATGCACCCACCTTATAGTAGCCTAATCTAGGTTGGATTTCCAGAATGTAAGCCCTGGCTAAACTGAAATTTTACAGGCCGGTAGGCCTTGCATTACAGCCTTACTTTGCTTACATACCTAATACACAGTTATCACTCATAAATGCTTGTCAACCTTATACTCCTCTGATCTTATCCTACTTAAACCTATCCATCGCGCATTAATTAATTGTACTTCACCACCACAATAAATCCTCGATTAAATGACATAATTGGCTACAGCAAAGATTCTAAAAATCAAGAAAGGCTGGGATGTGGCATACTGCACCAAAAAGGGTTTTGGAACTGGCATGCATGAGTCAATCTCTTGGCTGTCTTGCATGGCTTTCCTTGGGGATCCCAAGTTGCTACAATAGATGAAACAAAAATCGTTTCTATGAAGCTTGGTGTTTTAGACAATGAAAACTAGAGTGTCTGAATGCAGCTTCAACAAATATTCATTCTTTTACATTTTAAATCAAAACTGTAAAAAAAATAGTGATCAAACACAAAAGTAGATGTGGTTATACAGGGGCTGCATCTACACTAACACATCACAGCTGTAATTCACCACTAGTGGCAACAATGGTGGAAACTACTGAAACTGGGGAAACATAAGAATGGCCATACTGGGTCAAACCAATGGTCCATTTAGCCCAGTATACTGTCTTCCAACAGTGGCCAGTGCAGATGCTTCAAAGGGAATGAACATAACAAGGCAACCAACAAGTGATCCATCCCCTGTCGTCCAGTCCAAGCATCCAGCAGTTAGAGGCTTAGGGTCACCCAGAGCATAGGGTGGCATCCCTGACCATCTTGGCTAATAGCCATTGATGGACCTATCCTCCATGAAATTATCTAATTCTTTTCTGAATCCAATTATAGCTTTGACCTTCACAACATCCCCTGGCAACACTTTCCATAGATTGACTGTGCATTGTATGAAGAAGTATTTCCTTTCTTTTGTTTTAAACCTGCTGCCTATTAATTTCATTGGATGACCCCTGGTTCTTGTGTTACATGAAAGGGTAAATAACATTTCCTTATTCACTTTCTTCACATCATTCATGTAGACCTTTGTCATATCCCCCGAGTCGTCTCTTTTCCAAGATGAATATTCCTAGTCTGTTTAATCTCTCTTCATATGGAAGCTGTTCCACATCTTTAATAATTTTTTTTTGGTCCTTCTCTGTTCCTTTCCTGTTTTCAATATATCTTTTTGTGAGATGGGGTGACCAGAACTGGACGCAATATTCAAGGTGTGGGGATACCATGGATTTACCATTGACTGCCACCGCACATTGAGCAGATGTTTTCAGAGAACTATCCACAATGACTCCAAGATGTTTCTTGAGTGCTAGCAGCTAATTTAGAACTCATCATTTTGTATGTAGATTTGGCATTATGTTTTCCCAATGTGCATTACTTTCCATTTATCAACACTGAATTTCATCTGCAATTTTGTTGCCCAATCATCCAGTTCTGTGAGATTCCATTGTAACTTTTTACAGTCTGCTTTGGATTTAACTATCTTGAGTAATTTTGTATCATTTGACAGCTTTGCCACCTCACAGTTTATCCCTTTTTCCAGATCATTTATTAATGTGTTGAATGGCAGTGGTCCCAGTACAGATTCCCACGGGACATCGCAATTTACCTCTCCCATTCTGAAAACTGATCATTTATTCCTACCCTTTGTTTCCTGTCTTCTAACCAGTTAATTATCCAGGAGAGGACCTTCCCTCTTATCTCATGACTGCTTACTTTGCTTAAGAGCCTTTGGTGAGAGGCCCTGTTAAGGGCTTTCTGAAAGTCCAAGTACGCTATATCAACTGGATCACCCTTGTCTGGATGTTTGTTAACCCCCTCAAAGAATTCTCTTAGAGGAGATTTTCAAATGTTCAATGGGAAGTTATATGCCCAGCTCCCATTAACAATCAATGGCAATTGGACACCTAGCTCCCATTTTTATCTTTGGATAATCTCTATCTTTGTATGCAGTGGGAATTTCATTCCTGCAGTTGATGGTCAGGCAGCATTTGGCTGCACTAGTGTAAACATCTAGTGTTGACAAAGAAAGTCATGATTCACAGGGTTGATTTTACTGGCCATCAATTGCTGGAATTGGGGCAAATTCCCTATACAGATGAGGCCATATGAGAGAGGATGAATGGTCAAGTGGTTAGGGTACCAGGCTGGGCCTCTGGAGATCCAAGTTCCCTGCTTTCCTACAGACTTTCTGGGTGACCGTGGGCAAATCACTTAGTCCCTCTGTTCCTTAGTTCCCCATCTGTAAAATGGGGATAATAATATGGCCTTTCCTCACAGGGGTAGCGTGAGGATAAATACATGAAAGATTGTGAGGTATTCAGATATTATCATAGTGAGGGCCATGAATGCCTTTGACAGACAGTGTAGGTAGGACTTGAGCATTATTACCATTGTGTTGTCAAAGCCTGCCCTACATCCTATTCTGTATACACTACCTCCTCCACCAGAACTGTACCGATGGTGAATTGCAGCTACAAAGTTTGCTAGTGTAACAAACTCATGGATCTGGGTGAAAGCAGGCTCAAACGCTTCCATTTCGGAAGCATCTGGCAGCATCACACACACTTTTCAAACTCACTAAACTGAATTTGAAAATTTTCCATTCCCTCTGTGGTTCAACAATACCACATAATCTCTTAAACCTCTTCTCCCCTTAATTGTTTTTAATTAGATCCACCTAATAGAGATTTGCAAACACATTGGCCATTAATTTGAATGAATAATTTGAATGCAAATAGCTTAGCTGTACTCCTTCTCAGTGTTCCTTTTGGAACTCTTGTGTCACTCCTCATCACAATCATTCCCGTCTGTGCTTTCTCACATCCGAATTCCTCACAAGGGTAATGTTTAGATCAACCACAGCTACACAGAGAGCAGATATCTGACTCCAAACCGGGGTAATCAGATGATGGAAAGCATGGTAGGTATTTTTAAATATTGATTTGTTTTTACAGATGTTTCTACATCTAGAACATTCTTCTCCTGTTAACCCCCAATCCTATTTTTAACTACGTATCTGTTGCCTAAATGAAGTTATCAGATTATTATCTAGTAGAACTAGAGCCTGATTCAAAGTCCATTGAACTCAATGGGAATCTTTCCACAGACTATACCAGGCATCGGTTTAGGCCCACCGAATAAATCCACAGAATAAATTAGAATAATTTATCGTAAAACATTCTGCAGAGTCAAATAATGGAGATATAACTAAAGCATACAGAGATCAAACAAACAGTAAAAGAGTCATATCAACTCAGAAGCTAAAGCTGGGGCAATTAACTTGTGTATTTCACTGGGAGCCTATGACACCAATGCTCTGGAATCTGCACTGGCTACCTGTTAGTATCTGGGCAGAATTTAATTCATAAAATCCCAAATGTCTTGAGATGTACCTACCCAAGAGATCCTTCTTTCGCAAACATTTCTGTTTTGACGAAAAGCCATTTTCAACAGAAAATTTTTGACCATCTCTAGTACTGATGTCTCTCAGGATACAGTGGAAAATGGTCTTGAGCTTGGTAAGAAATCAATTCAATTTTATAGGGCAAGAGCCAGAGACAAGGACCACTTTCCATGGGTGTATGTGACTGTCAGCCACATGTAAATGTTGGCTTTGTCAGGCTTGGTCGATGAGGAGGCTTGCAGGGCATAAGCAGCCTGGTGATTGCCTAATAACTACACATATACAGATGCAAAAAGAGCACAATTAACTGCAGCTAACATTGATGTTTGCTTCTACCCACAGTATTTGCTAACCATCTGTCCATTTGTATATATGGCATAATACCGCTTACTGTAGGTTTCAACTAATACCACCCACTTTTGACTTTCCCCACTGGTTTCTGCCCCCATTACATGCACGCGTGTACACACACACACACCTGAATTTGGGAAGGCTCTAGGGCAATCTACACAGATGGCATGTGGCTCTGGAGATCTGCTCTTTTCAGTGGAATGCCACTGTTCAGTTCAGATTTGCTCGTATCATACAGCCATTAGAGCTTAATTCTCTAGAGAATGGACCCAGATAGTATTCTGGCACTGGTCAGTAAGATAAGACATGGCCTTGTTGTAAAATAGCACGCAGCTTTAAGCTAATAAAACTAGCTGCTGATCCTGAAGGGTTGGTGGCTAATCTAGTAAAATTAATTTTATCCTCAGATCCCTTTCTGTTGTCACTTATCAAGAAAAAATAAAGTTAAGCTCTGTAAAATGGGCAGCAATAATTGCATTTCCTTAAGGATGTGTCTGGCATGAGGTCCCTATCTGTTCTATGAAGTACGTGACCACGATACTGTCATTTTGACAGCAACAATGTATGTAGCACATTAATCTTAGAAGTTAAAAAGCATAAATCTCTGTTACCCACACTGCCATTGATTGGGAATTGCATCACCACAGTGCACAGAAGCCTTTTAATATTTTTCCCTGCAAAGTGAATAAATGGGGTCTGTTGAGCTGAATTTCTTCCAGGCTGCCGTGAGAAAGGGCAAAACAGTTTCATGGCTGTGCATCATTTTCAAATAAACTCCTTTCTAGCAAGTCTCTGGCAGGCGGAGGCCGGGCGGAGGGGAAATTGAGTCCAACTGTTTAAAATCTTTTTTCAGAAATATCAAGTGATTGATGGCTCCTTTCTACTCAGGCAGGTACAAGCCAAAGTCCTGATCCTATAACCACTGAGCCACGTGCTTGACTTTACTTAAAACTGCATCAACTGGGAGCATTCACATGAGGAAGTTAAGCATGTTCACAGCTTCAGATCTTAATTTACTTAGCTACACAGTTTCAATGCTTCCAACTATTGAACAGCTAATATTTAAGATGAATCAGTTTCCCTCTCCAATTAATCAACTTTTTAACACAATGTAGATAATTACATCTCTTTACAGTAGCATCATATTAATGATTGGGAGACCCACCTGCTAACTACTGAATTTTGCCATTTAAGTCTTGCTCGAGCAAAACACGTAAACATATGCTGAATTTTAAGGGCGTGAGCAGCCCCGCTGAAGTCAATGGAACAACTGACTTGCTTACAGTTTAATGCATGCTTAAGGGTTTTGCCAAATTGAGGCTTTAGTGAGTGAACAAACAGTAAAGCAAGGATAATGTCTCAAGCAGGGCCCAACCCAATTCCTACTGAAAAGGCTCCCATTGATTTCAGCGGGATTTGGATCAGGGCCCAAATCCACATTGTTTGTTAATTTGGCAAGCACTGTTTAGTTTTAATTATTTGTTATAAAATTTGACTAAATAGTATTCAGCTATTTAACCTTTGCTGGGAAGTAGAGAGACACAGCTGGATTTTGAATACAAATATGAGGTGTGAGAGTTGGCAGGGTTCTACTGTAGAGAATAAAGAGCATGTTAGCATGTATTTCCTACTTAGACTTCTAAGAGCACATCAGAAATCAGAGTAAATCAGAATAGGCTAAATACCAAATGACCTATTAATGATACAGGGCAAAGTGGTCATTACACTTGCATTCAGATATTTTCGGTGATGTATATGTTTTTTATTTTAATGAGTTTCCATGGACTCTGCCACTTTCATCATTGATCTTATTTTATGCATGTCTACAGACTTTTCCCTCCCCAACCTTTCCCTGTTTTAAACTATAGATAGTTAAAATCAACCAGCTCATCAGAGTTTAGATATGAGTGCTTCATCCAGTAATAATTAAATATCACAAATGTTCTCTTTTATTACTTGTTTAGAACTAGAAGATCAAACGGTTTTCTGGGACTTTGATCTTGACACTTCTCATGGAAAAATACAGATAGAGCAGTTCAGGGGATCTTAGTCACAACTTCTTAGGGATGATGTTGATCGGATGCAGTTTCCATTTAATATGCTCAAGACACAGAAACAAAGTTATTTTTTACAGTAACTAAATCCCAAGTGGGACACGCACTGAAATCAGAATATATTGTTATTTAATCTACAGTAAGTGGAAATCCTGGCTGCTGAAAAGTCAAGGACTCCCTGGAAGTCAAAAAAATTAGAATTGGAAAAGACCTAAAAGGACATCCAAAGCCATCTCCTTGCCAATGCAGGATTCTTCCCAATTGTATATAGACTAATATTTTGTCCAAACTCATTTTAAAAGTGCAAAATGATCGAGGGAAGGACCCAGTGGTAACACAATGACTAGCAGCCAGATGTGTGGTAGCTCGTTTCTGGATAAGAATGGATCCCCGGGCATGGAGAAATAAGTATGGCAAATCTTTTCAATGGAAAAAATGACAACCTTATATCAGGATCAAGTTGATTTTATGATACGAGTACCATTATTGGAATTAGAACCAAATAATTATACAGAGCATGATCGTTATTGGGCCAAGCCCAAATGTAGTTTTAAAAATATAGATTATGAATAAGATTTGTTAATACTTGTACGGAAAGTTCATGCACATTACTAATGATCTAATAAATATAAGTGCCACGTGATAAGGTTTCCACCATTTCCCTTGAGAGAATATTTCACAACTCACTGCAAGGAAGATTTTGCTGATATTTAGCCTAAACTCTTAATTTCAGTGATACGTCCCCCCTTCACCCCCACCCTCCCTCCACATTGTGTATTATCCTAAATAATTCCTTCATCTAGGTTAGGTTGTAGAAGCCCTTGTGTGTGAAATTAAGCAATGCCTAGAAAGCCAGAGAGAACAACAAGGTCCTGTGCATGTCATGTACAGTGGCCTCATTAAACAATCCCCTTTATTTTCATTACAGCCAAATCCTGTCTTTTGTCTACCATGAGGGACTTTACGTAGACATCAGGAGCTACATATGGGCTATGTCAGTTCTCAAATTAGGCAGCAAACCAAAATGAATCCAAGAGGAACTGGAATACAAATGTTTGGCAGAGTGAAGCAGATCATATAAGATCAATACTATAGATTCCCACACAAGGGGAAATTACTGTCTGAAGATGGAAACAATTAGAAATTATTGTGAGAAAGGAAAAAAACCCTTAAACCAACCACTGCAGGATGCCATAACCTGAAGAAATTGCTCTTAAAAATAACAGAAAAATAGGAAAAACTGGGTGTGGGGCAAAAGGATACAGGGAAAAGAACAAAACAAACACTAAAAACCCAGATGTTCTTTGTATTAGGAAGATTAGGACCCATAATTCACCACAGGTCAGCTCTATCTGAGATAACAAGTGGTGGAAGCTATAGCATAAAAAGAGCTCAGGCATTCTTCTCTCCAGGTCATCTAACCCTACTTCAACAAAGTACTTAAGCACATTCTTAGTTTTAAACATGAATGGTCCTGCTTTGAGCTGGGGGTTGGACTAGATGACCTCCTGAGGTCCCTTCCAACCCTGATATTCTATGATTCTACGAATAGTCCTGTTGATTTCCATGAGGCTTAGAGTTGTTAAGCATGTGCTTAAGTGCTTTAATAAGAGCCAGAGTGCCCGGCACCTTGTACCTAATATATATGGGCCTGGTCCAAAGCCCATTTAAGTCAATGAAAAGGCTCACATTGACTTGAGTGAGCTTTGGATCAGAGTATAAGGCCCCAATTCAGCAAGATTCCCAAGCACATGCTTTACTTTCAGCATGCCAGTAATCCTATTGAAGTAGGACTACCGGTATGCTTAAAGCACATACTTGGGGACTTTGCTGTATCAAGGCCCAAGTCAATGTGCCTAATCTAACTCTTGTCACATGTACAGGTGTCAAAGGCAGAAAAAAAACGTGATAAAGTTCTCACCACCCTTAAAATATACTTTCAGTAAAGTGCACAGAATGAGTCATGAATAAGCATAAGGCTTTTGGGGGATGGGGGGGAAGCCTCCATTTTAATACAGCATTTCTCTCAATAGAACATGATATTTTAAATATACTTTAATAACCTAATCCCTGCAAAAAGATATTGGTGATAGGTTGTAAAAACAGAAGACAGCTAAAGTTTTTGCTGGGATTCTGAAGCCTGGATATACACTTTTTCCAAAAGCAAAATCTTCATATGAACTTATTAATTGTTTAGATAAAGAGGTAGGTATTTTATATCAATGTTTCTTGAACTTGCTGTACTTTAGAATGGGCTTGGTGATATTACATCAAGAAATCAGGTAGCACTTGTTTGAAAGATAAAACTTTCTTGGAAAACAAAGTCTCTTCTAGAAATACTCTGAGCCTTTGTGAAGTTGGATGGAAAAATTAAAATGACCTGAAGGCAACTTTTGGAGAGGAATAGGCCTTCTTTCTGTTGGCAGGCGAATTGCCTTTCAGTGGTTATCATAGCCAGCCAGCACAGAGCCATTCCCAGTCTCTGCAAGGACACTTTCCAGTGATTTGGACCTTGGCATATCCAGCTTCAATCTGTGAATATGTATATCATTTCTCCATGGCAGTTCTCTATAAAATTTACAGCTCTTTGGAGACAGGATGAAACAGCCTTAGGATTTGTAAGCGTCTGTTGGCATATTTGATGTGTTTAATTCTTTTTAAAACTGGCATGCTAGCTAGAGTCACTAATGCAGGAAATGGCCTTGACAGCAGCTGCTTCATTTTGGGTGGATAATAAGACTATGGGAAAGACTATACATGTAAGCCAAACACACTTGTTGTGAAAGCTATTCACACCTGGACCAAACTAGAACATATGGAGAATTATTTGCTGCCACTGAAAAAGAAAGACAAAGGGCCTGATCCAGATCCCATTGAAGTCAATGGCATAACTCCTGTATTGACGAGTAGCTCCGGATATTATCCAGCAACGTGCAGTCAGGTGCTGTGCAAGCTTCTCCACCCACAGCTCCATCTTACTCCCTGTCTCCAGCAGTTCTGCTATTCCAGTGCAGGACCCATTTAGAACTGAGACTACCATTCCAAACTCGGGAAGGAGTTTAATGTTAGCAAATTAAAGGGCTGCTCCAGACAAAGCTAAAACAACTGAACCTATTTTACTGTTGACCGACAGCATGGAAAGATTTGAACCTAGGTCTCTGAAGTTTAAATGACCACTATGTCACTTAGACTCTTTGCCAGCCATCTTGGATGAACCTTTCAGTTCCATTTTGGAGAGCCTTCTTGAGCTTAGAAATAAAAGCTGAAATCAAATGCAATCGATACACTCAAATATGAATACACTAGGGGTGCCAGCAAAAATGTGTGTAGGATTTCAGAAATTCAGTACAAGAGGAACAGGTTGACTCATAGGATTGATAGTGGGATATGGAACCTTTCCCCTCTAGGTCACTAGTTTGAATGTGGTCCACGTTGATAATGACCAATGGTCTTATAATGACATGTCAGTTCTGGACCCTGTGCAAAATAAACTGGTGGATTAAATCCAGCTCCCAAATAGCCTGGCATCCACTTCTTCACAAAAGTTATCATTATAATAGGTTCTGACTGACAGCCTTGTTGACATTCTCAGTAGAGAGGCCAACAAATGCATTCACATTTCTAGAGGTGTTCCCTCCAGGCCAGTGTTGAGATACTGTGGTGGAGCATTGTAGGGAAGCTGGCACTGGTGCTCTCCATGCTGTGCCTATTCTGGTATAAAAACATATTTGGCCTTCAGAAGAGTCAAGCTGGTACCTTTCTCAAGTGTCATATTCACTTACAAATCCATCTAGCTAAGGTAATATTCTTAAATTTGAGCGCTCATCATGGAGAACAACTCTCCATTTAAGAGAGGAGCTATATTCTCCAGCGTAGATTTGCATGCAGGCAGATTTTTAATTAAGTGAAAATAGCAGAATCCAAAAAATTATTAAACATCTGCCAGCTGTTTAACTATCTGCCAGCCATTAATTGAAGACACCCAGCTTTTCACTGTATCAGCCTTTGAAGATCAGGGGACTAGCTTGTCTTGAGCAATAGCTGTAACAAGCTGTATCCAAATGAGCCCATTCTTACTGCTTTTGTCTCTCCTACTATCCTGTTTTCTTATATGTCCATATTAAGAATCATAATTTTTAAGAGTAACTGGAAAAAAAAATTGATGAAATGCAGAAATTGGAGAAGAAGAGAAGTGGAGGCCGTGTGGTAGCAGAAGCCCATTTTGGCTTTGAACCAGAGATGCCCTGACCCAAGAAACAGACACAGTGCCCAGTCTTCAATTATGCCAACATAATTCTATACAACATAAATCTATAATATGAAATGAAAGAGGTTGCCTGGTTGTGCCTGAGGACAACATTTGTTCCTCTGTGGACTAAGGTCTTGATTAAGTCAATGGGACTATTCACTTGCTTAGAGTTAAGCACAATCTTAAGTGCTTTGCCGAGTCAGTGACTGGGTTCTGATTTATTGCATTAATTCAAGTAGAAGTGTGTGACAGTGCAGGATGCAAACACAGCCAGTATAAAACTTGAGTGTAGTAAATTCTCCCCAAACAAACCCATCTAACACCAATGAACTGTATTTTTATTCTCTATTTGTCTAAGTAATATCTGTTATTTCATACTGCATTGCCTCAAAAATATTAAGAGGTGTCACAGACCCTCTTTTGTATATTCTGCTATTGGTATGCATTTATTGTTCGACTCAGATTGTGCCAAAGTACTCAGTGTACTTATTTAGTGCTCTTGTCAAAATATTTGCCTTTAGCATCCTAGTCTGTCTTTGGTTTCACTGTTTGCTGCTCCTGTCTTTCTAGCTGTCTTGTTATGCATTAGTCTGTTTCAGCACAGTCTGTTAGTTCATCATGTTGTTCAGCACCATCTCTTTGCAGAGCTCAGCCTCCAGAGACTTATACAGATATTTTGTACTGTTGCCTTTGTTCATATTGCTTCTCTTTTTAGCGTTCAGTGGTGTTGTCCTTGTGACTGGCTGGGACTCATCAACAGCCAGATTCTCTTCTCACCTACACCTACTACTCCTGATTTGCACCAGTCAGAATCCAACCAAAGATTCTAACCCTGAACCAAGCAAAAAAAATGCATCTTCGAATCCTAGGACCTAGTAAAGATGCATTTCTAGTGGGAGGGAGAGGGTCTCTAAAACTATGTGGGGGACTGGAGTCTTGGAGATAATTTGGCTTGCCTCCTTTGTCAAGGATGGTAGACCTTCTATAGTAGATAAACACATGAATTTTATACAGCACCTGAACACCCCCAAAATAGGGCTCAAGTGGTGTACAGGCCTCATACTGACCTTCTACACGGGGTGAATTTCACCCTCAGTTTCCTGCTAGCATCTTATTCCTTAGGGCTGGGATTTTTGAGGGAGGTACCAAAATGCCTATTAAAATTCAGTGGGATTTGGACTCCTAACACCCCTAGACCTCTTCACAAGTCCCACCCAAGCATTTTTATGTTTTCATCTGAATGTTATTTTGTTTACATTTTCTGCAATCAGTACAAATGGAGCTTTATTTACAGTTCAAACTACCAGCTATGATCAAACACAGCAGGAGGGTTGTGGGGGCACATGGGGCCTGGTGTTTCCATTGTAACTATGTTATTTAGCATTGTTTCTCTCCCCTGCTTCCCAGAAATCAGAGGCAAGAAAGATTTAGCAGGTTATCTGAACTCGGTCCCCTTGCAGGATAGCTAGCTAAGGTAGACAGAGATGGACAGAATTTCTCCCTAGCTTTTGTGTTCTGTCTCTGCACATTTACCATCCAGAAAGGTGATAAAGATTCATGCACTCTTCCCCTTCACTGAGCAATGAGATAAGAGCGCTGGTCAGTGTCAAGTGCTCCTGAATAACAAACGCAGTTGGCATTGGTATTGCTGAGGCTGGTAAAGAAGAATTTGTTCACTCGGCAGATGTATTATCAATCAGCACAGGTCAAGCACTGAAAAGTACATTTTCAAAGGGGAATGCTTTTATTGTTCAAACCCTTATTATTTCTCCACACATAGAGCCAGCCGGAGGATCCCATCAAGAGTCTTCAAATGCTTCCAAGAGGTTCATCAGCAATGTTCTTTGCTATTTGCTTTTGAAAGGAGAGTAATAATTAAAGCTTTCCTCTCTGAGATGCACAGACCCTTGGGAGGACAGTGACAGCTGTAAAAGGCACCTTGTCAGAGATGGAAAGTCTGCTGAGTGCCAACATTCACACCCCCTCAAACACAGAGTTTCCTCCGGGCAACAGAAGTAGTAATCAGTTTGGCTTCTCACAGATCGGAGAGGAGTGTGATTCTGCTTCTCAATCCCTTTACTGACCTCAATGGCAGGAGTGAGGATTCGTGGAAGAGTTGCTGTAGGGAGTGTGAATGTGTGGGAGAATACAGCTGCCACAACAGGCTGAGTAAGAAAGTCAGACCATCCATATGAGCTGAACCGGCCACCTGAAGCATCCGTCAGGAGTAAAAACACCTCTGGGAATTCCCCTCTTCCACAGCTGTTCTAATTCAAATAAGCCAGATGTTCTGCCCCTCTCTGCCGCCTGGATGTTGGAGCATAGGCACAGAGGGGGCAAAACAGAATTATGTGAAGTGGACAGGATCCTAAAGCTAAAGAATGCAAGGAGCCCTGTCTCCATGACATGACCTGCCCCTCCCCGACCACTGCCACGACATAAGCTCCTGAAGCAAATTTGGAGGTAAGAGAAGATGGAAGAGTTTGGGAATAGCCACTCTATACGGTACATTCCTCTCAAGTCCTTGTAAATTTCCCAGTGGAACTACATGCCGGGGGACCTAAGTAACAGTCCTATTTAAAACCAAACCAGATGAGAAACAGGTTCCCGCTGATTTGCCTTGAGAGTCAGCATGACATTTGGTTTTCATCCAAACATTGTTCTAGGAGTTTGCTTTGTAATTCCACCCTGAACATCTTGCCTGGGAGAAGGTACAGTCAGTATAGTACACCAGGAGGTTTGCAACTTCTATTATCGGCCACAATTTGGCAAAATCATCCCTATTCAGCGAAGTGCTTAAACACACATTTCAGTGTTTTGCTGGTGTAAGGCCACTGTCAGGAGGAGATACAAACCTGAATTTTAACAAAGCACATTTGAGAATCTACCCCCAAATGACACATCTGAATGGTAACAAATTTTTAGTTTCTAATTTGCTGGATGGCCTAATTCCCTCAGCAAACTGAGCAGAAGATTTCTCCTGTCTTGTTTATATCCAGAGATTTACTAAAGCTTACACCAATTATGTGAAATTAATGAGAGCTATGTGAATACTCACAGCCAAGATTTTCAGTTGTCAAGCAAGCAATTTTGGGTGCCTTACATAAGACACTGTAAAAGAGCCCAATTTTCAGAAAGTGCTGAGCATCCACTCTCAGAAAATCAGGCCCCTTTAAAAAATATTTCTAATTGGCGGCCCCCAAAACTGAGAAATTCCAGAATTGCTAGTGACTTGAAAAATCAATTCGTTTGGCCAAACTAGTAAATCTGATAACTTAGGGTTGGATACAACCAATTAGAACGTCTGTATGTAGGCTGTAATCTACTCAAGCAGTCCTTCAAAGGATTTGACCTGTTAGCATTTCAAAAGCACAGGAGGATTGTGAATAATTCATTATATTTTCCTTTCAAGATCATCTTTGTTAATGCATTAAATTTAAAAATAAAGCAGATTTCTACATAAGGTTTGTGTCATATCTGTTTTAAATTCTATTAATTAGAATTTTCAAAGATCCCACCTTCGACTAACAGTTTACCTGAAAGCAACCAGTGCTGAAATAAATCTTTCTGGACAACTGAGGGGTCTGCCTTTAAAAAATTATTCTTGATTCAGACTTCACAAATGTAATGCCCTTTTTTTCTTTTTGAAAAGAGAATTCTGCTCACTAACTTCCTTCTAACTTCCTCCATTCCCTCCCTTCCACCCTCCACGAGTTTAGTTTTCTGTACATCCACGTTCCGTTCTGCCAAAAAGATCTGACACTATTATCTACAACAGAACCTTTAAAAACAAAAAATGTCAGTTTCATCAAATAAATTCAACACATTTGACTCAGGTATTTTATATGCTGCCTACTAATATTGTTAGCAAGTTGGAATTCACTAGCCCAATTTCATACCAAATGATCACTTCTCCTTTGGTAGAATTGTATTTGGGATCAGACTCCAGGCAGCTCATTATAAACCCGTGTCTCAAGAGGACATCCTCAGTTTTTTTGTTCTGATATTTTCCATGTTGTGTCTAGTGCTAAAGTGAGCTGTTCACCAGAGATATGAATTCCTGTGAACAAATTCTACCGAGTTCACTTTGAAAAAGGTCATACATTCATTACCTGTTCACTTCCTAAGAGCTCAAGATGGAACAACCACCCCAAGTGCTGCAATATATATTTCTGCTTGGAAGGTCAGTAGTTTTATTTGTATCTAATTCCACCAAGAGGAGACGTTGGGAACACAAAACCCAAAACAAATCTACAGCAAGCGCTTATTACCTCTCCCTCTTAAGTTTACACTCTCCAGATTTGGCAGAAAAGAGACTGATTGTGTACTTGTTCTTCAGGCAGGTTTTTAACAGTCTGTGAACTCTAGTAATTCTCTATTCAGGGCTCTTCTGTGCTGGGTTTGTCAGCGTTCTCCAGCTGAGTCAAGCGGAACTGCATCAGGACTTGGATAGGAGAGTTCAGGAAGTGGCGTTGGCAGTCTTTCCTCCAAATCTGAATTGAACTACAGCCCCAATATGGTGGTACTCTGTTGCCAGAGGTGTCATCTTTTAAGCAAGGTCTCAGTTGACTTGAAGATCCTGTGGTGCTTTTCATAAAGAGTAGAGGTATTGACCCTAGTGTCCTGCACAAATTCAACACTGGCTGGCAGTCTAACCTGAATTCCCTCTGCAGTTTAAATTGGATACACAAATTTTCTTCACTTCTTTTCCCAAATTGTTGTGTTGTTGCTGAGTGCTTTTAAACAATTGTTATGTTCCACTTCAAATGTAACTGCATTGGGGTGGTAGGTGAAATATCTTTATTCGCAATTATCATTCTTCCAGAAGCCATCCTCATGTGACCATTGTATCTATATACATTCATTTTATCTCTAGCTATACCTCAAACAGTGGTATGCTGATTTTACTCAAAATAAAGAATTACCTCAGCATCTACAGTATTTCATGGTATTTCCTTATACTTATTATAGGCTATGCTTTGAATAATGCAAATATTGAGGTCAGCACCAAGAAATATTTAGTTATCCAAGACAATCAGCAAATTAAGACTCATTACCCAATGTCTATGGGGAAGGCACTGTTGATTATGTAGTCTATTTTAAATAGTTTGCTGCCATAAAAGTGGAGGAACCAGTAGAACAAGCTAAAGCCAGGAAGTATGTACAAGCATACATAATAGATATGGGTAACAGATTGTTCTACCAGGAGAAAAACTGACCTGCCAACCAGAGCTGCACAGGATAAGACTCAGAGTTTGCTAAGAGCAACCTAAGTCCTAGGACTACTGACTGCTGAGTGACTACTCAGAAAGATCATGAGTTACACAGGCTTTGAGCTACACAGCCACTTAACCATTATGAATATACTGTCCACAGAAGATCTAGCAAGCTACTTGTTAAATTAAATTGTAATGAGCAATAAAGCAGCAAGAAGAGTATTTGAAAAGCGCCCTCTGTCAATAAATTATTTGTGTTTTCTTACTGCTGATACGTTACAAGGAAAGTAGTATTATAAGCCACTTTGGCTATTGCCAACAATGTCCCTCGAGTGCATTTGGAGAGATCCTGTTGCCAAGTAACAAACACGCCACTGGAAAGGCATAATTCTGCAAACACTAATGTTCTTCAACTTCTGTGTTGACAATTGAGGCGCATTATGTATGATTTGTTTCATCCAATCCAACCTTTAAATGGGGTCTCAGAGTGCAGCACAGAATAATTAATGATATCCAAAAAGCAAAGAGAGGCTATAAACTGAACTCAAAGTTTATGAGGTAAGAAGGTTGTCACATGTCTCCTAGTAAAGAAGTTGAAAACTATCTGTGCAGCCTCTTAACAACAACAGAAGTCTGAGAACTTTGAAAATCTACTCCCTCAGACGTTCTGATTCATTCTGAATTTAGGACATCTTAGGTAGCATATTTTAGAGTCTAGATTATCAGCAAGCATTACAGATGGCTAAGAGCCAGATATGGTTAATTATAAATCTAATAACCAAATTCTGCTCTCGTTTACGCTGGAATAATCCTGACATAATTCCATTGATACACGCAATTAAAATCATAGTCTAGCCCAAAGCATTAGCAATGGGGAAAACCTTTCTGAAAATTTTTCTACAGGGTAGAGTATATTCTGCAGCTAAGGAAAGTTATCCTTGTCTAATTCTGCCCCAGGGAGAAGACAAGCAACAGAAATTAGACACATCCTGATGTTGGATTTCTTGAGGCTGAAAACAAATTTGAGGGGCAGAGTTACATTAGTATATGCCCCCCATCAAAGGCTGGTCTGTTCTTACTAAGACTCAGACAGATCCTGCAACCCTTAAGAACAGATCCACTGAATTGATGTGAATATAAATTACTGGTCTTAAGTAAAGTTTGACCCTAACTTGGGAAAATGCTGTTGATTTCCAACTTGCTACAAGATTATAGAGCTGTATATGCCTCTGATGGGAAAATGGCTATTCAAGAACCATTGATAGGTGGGGCTGATGGTGCCACTGCCTGTTATTAAGGTTGCTTGGTTCTTCCCATTCTAAGACCCTGTTTATCTTTGCCTCACTGTAACTGTTTAGGCTGTAACTGTTTATGCTGAAATTTTATGTCAGGTGTCTGCCTGAGGCTAAATTTTGTTTTAGCCTGTGACCATGTAATTAAAAACCGTATCATAATACATACATACCCATGGGGATGAATTATGGATACACAGGCAACATTTAATTCTGTCATTTCCTAACTTCTGGGTGCTTGACTTTGCAATTTTAATGTTCTTTTAACATAGTTTTGTGTGTGCCATACTGATATAAATCACAGATTATAGAATCATAGAATATCAGGGTTGGAAGGGACCTCAGGAGATCATCTAGTCCAACCCCCTGCTCAAAGCAGGACCAATCCCCAATTTTTGCCCCAGATCCCTAAATGGTCCCCTCAGGGATTGAACTCACCACGCTGGGTTTAGCAAGATGACAAAGTTGGAATGACCACCCCAAGGTTTAGCATAACTACCTTGATATTCTGGATACTTGATTTTTACAATGATGAGCTTTGATTATTGATTTTACTGAGTAATTAGAAAGCAAGTTCTGATCCAGAAGAACTATAGTTTATCTGTATTCAGTTTTCAAAACCATCTGGTGGTAGATCACACAAACAAACTGAAGTTGTCGATTTCCAATTATAGAGACAAGGTGGATGAGGTAATATATTTTAATGGACCAACTTCTGTTGGTGAGAAAGACAAGCTTATGAGCTTACACAGAGCCAGACCTTAAGAAGAGCTCTGTGTAAGCTCAAAAGCTTGTCTCTCTCATCAACACAGTTGGTCCATTAAAAGATATTACCTCACCCACCCCTTCTCTCTAATATCCTGCGACCAACATGGCTTCAGCACCACTGCATATTTCCAATTATGGAATGTCTCACTATTCCCAACCACCTGCTAGAATAACAACAGTCCTCAAGAATAAAGCTTGGGGAATAAGTCTAAATATTTAGACTAATTTTTCTGCTTGCAAATTATCCGAGCAGATCATAATTTTTTCCCAGAATTTACTTGTTGTTTGAAATCATTCACAATGTTTTTGGTGACTAATTCTTTATTTGTAATTTGTTTATAAGCTGTTCATTGCAGATTCAAATCTGTACTGTTTCGTTTGGATTTGACACTTATCTCACACAATATGTTTGTTCCCTGACTGGATGTGCATAAACACTAAGATTCCGTTGAATGTTTGCATTTACAAACTCTAAATTCACTGTCTGCTAATATTCTTCAGTTATCATTTGCAGTTTGCTGCCTTCACAGACCATGAAAAGAAGAAATGCAGAAATGGTAACATAGTCAAACTAAATTCATTTAAAAATTCAAATTAATATTTGCAGTAATTGTGGGGGCAGAGATGAGTTGTTGCTCAGAACTACTGAATGTTGCTTTTGGAGAGGAGTCTCCAAAGCTGGATTCAGTTATTCCCAGCTGTGCTTCTTTCTGAACTGCGTACAGTTCTTCCTAACCAATGCTTCCACACACTGGCCCAATGTAACCTAAACGTTTGGAGTGCACCTGTAGGTTGAAGCAGGGACTATATAAAATAACCATGCAGTGTATCTCCAAGGCACTGCTCCTGCAAAGACATATGAATGGTCCCATCAACTGTGAGGGCATTACTCACGGGAGTAAAGTTACTCACACGCATAACTCCATGATAGCTCAAAGACCCAATTCCTTGTATTTACCGAAGGTGTTTTTATTTCAATAAAGGTACAGAGATTTCATAATTACAGCAGATATATTTGAGAGTATAATTACACGTACATGTACTACTATAAACAGGAGATAGGACCTGATCCAGTGCCCACTGAAGTCAATGGAAAGATTTCTACGGATTCCAAAGGATGATGGGAATCAAGCCCATATTTTGGAACCAGCAGGGTATTTCTCACTTCTCAAAGGGATTCGGTGCCAGAACTTCTAATGCTTGTCTTGAAGATTTAGTTTGTTTCCTCCTTGGTTAAACTTTGTTAAATGACTTTTGCTGCTTCTTGGTTAGGTTTCTATTGCCAAGTTTCACATTAATAGCTGCTGACTGAGACAGAGAGCATTAAGATTTGTGTTCAAACTTTCAGAATTTCCACTCACTGTTCAAACAACTACAGTTTAAGCACATCTAATATTCTGCATAGGAATATGGACTGATTTTGGCAATGAAAGCAATAGTTTTTTTTGTTTGTGTTTGGTGTTTTCTTCCAGACTACTAAGAGCATGATCTTACCCATCCGTTTGGAAATATGTCTAAGTTTATGGTACTCAGCAATAACAATCACATAACTAGCACCTTGATGTTTGCGTTGCTTTCTAACTGCAGAACGCAGGTTTTATGGCTTACGAGTTGGTTCATGACAACAGTCTCATCTGAATCACATATGTTCTGCTATACACTGAGCAGATGTGGATACATTGACTGTGACCACTGTTGTCAATTTATCTGGAACTTCATTTTGCAATAATGCAGAGTGACTTTCAAAGAACTTCACTCCATGATTTACTGTTCATCACCAGTTAATGTGATTGGCAGCTATGGATTCAATATTCTCCGTTTTGATATTATATAAATGCAACCATGACCACGTTTGGGTCCATTGGTGGATCTCTCAGTTTTGTTCCTAGTTACTTTCAGGTGGCGAGGCCAACTCCTGACTCAGGTCTCTCTTCAGATGCTCATCCTTTCCAAGGGGAAGAGTACATATTGAAAACCTTGGTGAATTGGACCATGTCTGCAGAACCTGAATCTTAACAGCCAATTACAACACTCTGTATTCAAGTATTTCTACAAGATATACTGCAGCTGAAACAGAAGTTATGGGCCTGATGCAGGAATTACTGGATGAAATTCTCTTGCCTGTGTTATAAAGGAGGTCCAACTAGATGATCATAATGATCCCTTTTGACATTAAAACTCTGATTCTATTAATTTTTCATTTCAAAAGTTATGGAAAGGGTTACACTCCCAAACCCACCTTGCATGCATATACCATCTGGCATGTCCACATATACCACAATGAATATCAAATCAAGCTTTTACTTCCTGAGTATAATTAAAACTTCAGAACAGATACAAAGGGTTATTAAAATGATTTTAATGATCGACCATGAATTATTATTAAAGAACTTTTTAAAAAACTTGCTGGAAGTATTTTCTTTATTAATGCAGCAATTTTACTCTTAGATTCAGTCTGGGAGCCAGTCTAGTTTACACCAAAATTCTAGCTTACTGTAAAAAGCATCTTAGGATGAAAACAAATCTAGTTGATTTTGCTCAGGAAGCTTATTCAGTCATATGCTCCCAATTTATAATTTGCGTGGACTTCTATCAGACTTCTAGGAAGATTAAATGCATGGGTCAAATTGGATTACAAATATAATTGAATAAGACAGGACCAGACAGTTTGATGGAAGAGTTTTATCTGATAAGGAGTGAGAAAAAAAATGATAACTTAATGCATGAGTGTGTGCTTCAGGTTTAGTGGAGCCGTCTGCCTACTTATTTCTATATTATACAAAACATTTACTGCAATCACTTGTCTGACTACCTCTGCAAGTTCCTTGAAAAACTCTGCCCTGGTGTTGCTAAGGTGAAGTACTTTGAGGTTTTCAAGTACAATGTTAAAACTTCCCCTTCTACAGTGCACATGGTCCTGAGCAAATCCATCAGCTCTATATGTGTCCTTAGACAACTGAAGCTCATGCTGTAGCCTTTCCGACAGGCCAGCAGGAGTGCCTCTTTCCTACATGCTACCCCTTTCTTGCAAGCAGGGCTGTGCAATGTGGAAAATTGGCTGCATTTTTTTAAAGAGGGAGTTTTAACGTTCTCCAGGCTCATCTCATTCAACGCAAAAATCTAACGGAAAAAATACTAGATCAATGGAAACTAGCCTGAGAGAAGACTTATTGATTTGCTATATCTAGGCTAGGGAATGAGGTAACACAGGGAGAGCTGAGACTTACAGCTAGTCTTGTACCAGTACAGCAGAGAGATTATAGCAAGTGTGATTATTTACTGCTTGATATTACTGCAGTTTCCAACTTTCTAATCCCACAAAACTGAACACACTTGCTCGCCCCCTGCCCCGCCCCTTTGCTGAGGCCCTGCCCCCCGCTCACTCCATCCCCCCACCTCTGTCGCTCGCTCTCCCCCACCCTCACTCATTTTCACCTGGGCCAGGGGTGTGGGAGGGGGTGAAGGCTCTGGCTGGGTGTTCAGGCTCTGGGGTTAGGCCAGGGATGAGGGGTTTGGGGTGCAGGAGGGGGCTCCGGGCTGGGGCAGGAGGTTGGAGTTTACAAAGGGTTGTGGGCTCTGGGAGGGAGTTAGGGTGTTGGAGGGGGTTCCAACCTGGGGCAGGGGGTTGGGTTGCAGGAGGGGGCCTGGTCTCTAGCCAGGCAGCGCTTACCTCAGGCAGCTCCCAGTCCATGGCACAGCGGGCCTAAGGCAGGCTCCTGCCTGTCCTGGCTCCACGCGGCTCCTGGAAGTGGCCAGCACATCCAGCTCCTAGACAGAGGGGCCAGGGGGCTCTGAGTGCTGCCCGCGTCCGCAGCCACTGCCCCCGCAGCAACCACTGTCCACAGTTCCTAGCTAATGGGAGCTGTGGAGCCCCAAGCCCTTTAAATCTCCGCCGGAGCCCCATGGTAGTGGCAGCAACAGTAGCAGCTGGGAACCCTGGGCTCTGGTGGCAATTTAAAGGGCCAGGATCTCTGGCCACTGCCGGGAGCCCAGGACCCTTTTAAATTGCCGGCCTGGGAAGCTGCCCTCTGCCAGTACGGTCAACAGTGTACCAGCTCTTAGCGGTACGCTGGACCGGACCAGCTTTCTTTCACCTCTGACTAGATCCCACAACCTCACTCTCACACACAAAACTCACTGTATCTCCCTTGCTCCTATCACATCGCTGGAGCCTCTTGCCTGTGCCAATGGACTTCACTGTTGTAAAGCTAACTGGCATTTGTAGGCAAGACTGAGTTGTTTGTAACCAGGCGCTCAGGAGCCCTGTCTGTCACATATCATGTGTGGGGAGTTTGCATTGATGCAAAGCGGATCTATTCATTGGAAAGCAGGCTGTACTGCAAAGTTTTACATTAGCTTCTTTGTGACAGGGTTATTTAATCAGTCTTTTTGTAGAGTTTTCTTATCCTTCAATACACATAAGATGTACTGATCAGCTATGTATAGTACATACATACAACCAATACACCACGTAAAATTACATGTGTGGCATGCACAAGTAAAATACAGACATCTTAATTTGACAAATTATATTAGAAAAATTAATCTGCATGTGTAGAATAGACTAATCTTAATTGTCTTTATTATGCATAATATAAGAGGCAGACTGCTTCCAGATGAGGTTCATGTGTGTTTTCTCTCTCTCTCTCACACACACACACAGAGTAGGAAGCAGATCTCTATGAAAATGCAATGGAGAGCCTTTTAAAAAAAATTCAAGTAACTGGATTCACAGGAACCCCTTGTATTAGAAGTCTGGATTTTTCTGGATTTTTCCATAGTGCTACTTATGCAGAGTTTTTATAAAGTCAGAAGGCCAGCAGAGCAGTTTGTCCCCAATTATACCAGTCCTCATGCTTGAGGTACACACAGATTTCATCATCTCAAGGCCCAGGGTGAGTTAAAAGCAGCATTGAATGCTGATCTATAAATCACATCTTCATGCCCTAAAGACAGTAACAAAACGCATAGAGCTTACAAACCGCAAACATTACATTGCATGCATTGTTTATTTAAAAGCATCATGAGGTTCTCATTTCCGTGGTTAACAACCTGTCCAATGTTCTAATCAAATGAAAAGCCCGGATCTCTACAAACCCTTAAACACTTAAGAGAATCAGTAACAGCTAGATAACAACCATCCTGCACTGCGCTTTCCATTTCACCTTTTCACACAGGTTCCCCCCTTCCACCCAATGCCCAAACAACATGATGTAAGTCTTTTTAGGACCTTAAAGGCATTTTCAAATGATCTATTTCTGAAATCTACTACTAAAGTCACCTTGTTAATTATTGTCTTCTGAACTTCCTCATATGACCACTGTTAAGAATGACTTCACTATGGGGATGGGATTTGGGGTGTTGTGGCAAAATTCATGCAGTGCAGATGCAACAGTGAAGCTTATAGTTATGTATTTCAGTACTGAGTTTCCCTGCCTGATTTAAGAAGCTCCCAGTCACTCAAGACACTGACCTCTAGTTTTTATTACAAGTCAGCAACCACCTATGTTGATAACAGAGGACCAATGCAAATGCAAAATCCTTGAGATAACAATATACTTGACATTTTAACCTCTTCAACATCTCCCGCCCCCCCGCACCCTGGGCTCCTGCCACACACCCTTCCTTGACAATACCTTTTCTTGATTGCCTTTCACTATTTAGACTCATTGTTCTGGTTCATATTGTCAATCCTTCATTTGGCACAAAGCACTAGGACAGGGAAGAATCTTTATCCCGTTTGTTCACTTTAATTTTATGTACTGCCTTGGGGAGACCACATTGCTTTGGACTTCCTGTCTCTTTGTTGGCTGTCAAAGTAACTAGAGTTATAGATCTCCTTTTAAAAAGAGCATTGACGGACATTGTTCTAAGCTGGAGAGTCATGGTCCTGTGGCAGAATTAGACAAGCACGCTCCAGCAGCTATAGACTGGAGACAGGTAGATAAGTCAGAAAGTTTTTCTTTAGCATCACAGTTTTTGTGATTTTTTTTTTAAATAAGAGATAAAGTTATCAAATTGCAATCATTGGGATTGTTTTGTTTTTTGTTTGTTTGTTTTGTTTTTGGTATTACTTCCCATTACATCTAGGAAGGAAAAGCAATTTAGGAAGGTGTGGACTATTTATTGGTTGTCCTGGTGGGATAAGGAAGTCATTACATTTAACAAGCCTTTACTTGAAGAAATGGTCTCAGGTTCCAGTATTGGAGCGTGCTGTTCTATCTGCAAGATCATTGTGTCTCACCCTGAGAGAAAGACAGGCTGTAAGTACAGACACGTATGATTTCAAACTATCTTGACGTAGGTCAGTGCTCTGATTTCATGCTGCTCTGTCCTCTATGCTCCTTCCATCCTTTAATGCTTCTTATCTATGTGCACCTGCCTGCGAGGCAACATCTTATTTTGGCACATGCCTGCACTGCAGCAATTAATACAGTATAATATGAATTGCTACATAGTGACATAGAACAAGGAGCCTGGTTAGGTCAGGGTGCAAGAAAGTCAAAACATGCTTCTTCAGCTAGAAGAATAATAGAATAAGAATAGCTCATTTAGAACGATAAGCGTGGCATTTTCCATAGCTAAAAAAACATTTAAGATGGTACTACATGTGCTCGACTGACCCATGTTCATTATGGGGCCTTCCTTGATTTTACCATAATCCCTAGTTCTTTTTCCTCCATGTAATGGGGTTAGTATACTTTTCACTCATGATTTCTAAAACAATTCAGCCTGAGACAGGCTGAGCATGGAAATTATCAGCAGAATAGTTAACATTTGGCAAAGTTACAGGCTACTTAAAGCCATAGAGTTATAACAGCAAACATTAGGCAGCCCTTGCTGGCAGCTCTGCCTATGATGATGGATACGGATATCTCTTGAGGAGCATGGTCTGATCACAGGGAGCAGAGTGAGCAACTTCTGGCTCTGACAATACCACCTCTGCCACTGGGCAAGTCACCAAGTTTCTGCCTCCAGCTGCAGCATGGGGATAACACATAGCATCTGACCAGTTCAGATGGAGGAGTACAATCCAGAACCAATCTCTGTTTATAACCTTGATCTGGACACTACACATCCATCTGGTCTAGCTGCTATGATGGGTGTATTCCTAGGATCCTGAGGTTTTATAAACATATTCAAGTGTTTGCCATATTTTGTTGTCATTTTAGAAGCTCAATGAACAAAAGAGATGTATGTTCAATGGATATTTAATGTTTAGCAAGAGAAATAATTGTCTGCTCTGTGTTGTGCAGATTAGAGAGTCTTCAAAGGGGTTTAAATTGAAGTTGGCACAAATCCAAAGACAATGCTGTTAGTAAAAAGGCAAGTAGTATGAAGAATACATAACAGCGATGATCTAGTTCCTTCCTAATTAATGAGAGGAATGGGGTTTCTATTAAAGAAGGGTGATTTAGTGGGAAGAGACTCTTCTAGTGAATAACGATGAGTTTTTGTTTTAAATTTCAGCATTTGCCATGTTCAGTCCAAGCAAAATAAACCCACCACAGAATACAAGTGAAGAGCTTCTATTAATTCTTCATGGAGTTTTGGGGCTCTCAATTCTCTCTTCCCCAGCCCATCAGGCTACATTCAACAAAGTAACAAGCCCTGTTTAGAATACTATCCTCCATAACACAGAGAAATCAGACTCCTCCTAAAGTTCTCCTATGTTTCATCAGCATCCCTGATTCATGGATCTGAGTGTCTTGCTAGCATAATTGTTACAGGAGGGTCGGGGAGGTACCTTTTTCCAGTGATTCTAATGTGAGAGCGAGCATTCAGTCCTGCTAAACAATTTCCTTGAACTCTGTGACAGTCTGTACCCGTACGTTCACCCTTTTTACAAGGCTATGATAAATTTTATACAAGGTATGCCTTGTGTGGTATCATTTGAAACATCAGAATCTGCTGAACATTATTGTCCTGTTAAAATATGTATGGCAACATCGTATGTAAAGTTATGAAATTCTACTGTATAAGACATGTTCCAAGTTTAGAAAAGCAGGCACAAACCAGTTCCTCAGAGACAAAAGGCAAACTGACACCTCAGCCAGGTGTCAACATACTCAAATGGACTATCACCTGGTTAAGCGGCCATGCTTTGGCAGAAAGAAGGGTGTGAGAAATTTACACAAATTTACATTGCCTTCTTGCCCCCCACTTGGGAGATGAACTCATGTGAAAGCACCTCCGAACTCTGCGTCTCCACTGACCAAGGACAGCACCGGTGAGTGTTAATGAGGCTGTTAAGAATGCTGGAGACACAACACAGTTCATGCGAACAAACATGGCCGTGGCATCACACTTTCTATTTAAGCAAGAGATACCACACACTGCAAACTGGAGGCCAATGTTAAGTGCATTGTCACTTTTTCATCCTGAAGTTGAACACTGGTTCCGAACAAGACCAACAAATGCTCACTATCTTTCTGCAAGAAACTCAACTGACTGGCTAGATGCATATGGTTCAACAGTGAAAGACTCAACAGTTGAAAAAGTGAAGAACTCTCTCACCACATTCAAAAAATTTGCATACATGGCTGATGAATGCACCAATGCAAATGGTCATCAAGTACTAAGTCATTGTATATGTTATCTTGATGTCAGTGGTAGGCCAGTAGATGCATTTCTAGATATTCAAGTTATAGAAGACAGATTGGCTGTATCTGTGACAACCCACATCTTAGAAGAGTTAAATGCTTGTCAATGGGACCCCAAATAGATGGCTGCTTGTGCATTTGATGGAGCTGCAAACTTCTCTGGAAGACATGGTGGAGCACAAGCTTTGCTCAGAGAAAAGCGTAACCCTAGTCTCTCCTATACACACTGCAGAGGCCATCTACTCTAACTAGTGCTAGTATGAGAATTTAGAATTTTTTAAAAATCTATAAATTTAATGTCTTAATTATATTCTTTTTCAGCAAGAGTCCAAAAAGACTGAATATCTTGGAAAATATAGAAGATACACTGGGACTGAAGTTCAAATTAGTCCAGCCTGGGAAAACTCTCTGGCTTTCTCATGAGCGATCCTTGGCTGTTGTCTTAAAATTACTCCAGCCATTATTACTGGCTTTGGAAAGTATCTACCAAGATGGGATGGATCTAAGTAGTGAGGCTGGTGGATTATTTTTGCTACTACATTCAGAGAAGACTATTGCCATTCTCTCTCTTGTAAGTCTACTGCTGAAACCACTTGGATCATTAAACAATGCCATCCAGGCATCTGCTACAACAGTAGTAGATCTTTGTCCAGCAATAGAAGCTACATTTGGATCAATCAGAGAGCTATCCATTGAAAAAGTACTGGAAGAAGCAAAGACTTCAGTCCAGAAGTTGACTAAGGAAGGCATTTATATTGAATCCTTAAGTGAAGAGGACAAGAAGTGTTTGTTAAGACAACTGAAAAAGTACACAGACTTGATTCTTAAAAATCTACAACAGCGACTTCTAGATTCTACTCAGCCTCTATGTAGCTTTTACAGATCCCTGTCCTATAAAACACCAACAGTTGAGTGGAGTGAGGCACTACCAGCAATGGGGCTGCCATGTGCTCAGGACAGAATAGAGAATTTGAACACAGAGTGGAATATCATACGATGAATTAATGAAGATTTGGCTTCAACTTCTTTTTTTTATCATCACTAGTGGCTCGACCCGATATTTATGCTATGTTTCCTGGGCTGAAAGAAGTAGGAATTCATCTCTTGCTACTCCCAGTCACAACAGCTACAGTTGAGCGTTCTTTTTCATCATTGAATAGAATTTTGTATTTTGAAAGAAGTCGCCTTCTGCCTGATCATGTGAATGAACTAATGAGCATATCAATTGAAGGAATGGAAGTACTGGACACATGAGAAGCCACCAAAGATGAATGCATTGCTCTCAAGAAGTTCATTAACAGAGTTGTGCAAAATTATAACAAGAAACCAAGAAGGATGTAGGTGTAGTGCTTCAGAGAAGGCTTGACTCCAGTGTTCAACTTCAGGATGAACAAGTGACAATGCACACAACTTTAATGTGTGTGATGATTTTAAAATCTAATAAAATGGTCATGAAACATTTTTCAGTTTTTACTATGGTGCCATACAGCCCACCTTCACCCTCACGGTCTCACTCCTCAATGGCCCTGACAGCCCCCTGTAAATGTGAACACCTCCCCTGTTATAAATATAAAGGGCAGGGTAACCACCTTTCTGTATACAGTGCTATCAAATCCCTCGTGGCCATAGGCAAAATCCTTTCACCTGTAAAGGGTTAAGAAGCTAAGGTAACCCCGCTGGAACCTGACCCAAAATGGCCAATGAGGGAACAAGATTCTTTTAAATCACTAGCGGGGGAACAAAGGGTTTGGGTTTTTTGTGTAATGCCTTTGCCGGGAACAGATTAGAAATGCAGCCTTACAACTCCTGTTAAGTTAGTAAGTAATCTAGCTCAAAATGCGTTAGATTTTTTTTTGTTTAATGGCGGGTAAAATAAGCTGTGCTGGAGGGAATGTATATTCCTGTTTTTGTGTCTTTTTGTAACTTAAGGTTTTGCCTAGAGGGATTCTCTATGTTTTAATTTTGATTATCCTGTAAGGTATTTACCATTCTAATTTTACAAAGGTAATTTTTTTACCTATTTTTTTTTAATTTTTTTTAAAAACCTAATTCATTTTTTATTGTTCTTAAGATCCAATGATTTGGGTCTGTGTTTACCTGTACAAATTGGTGAGGATTCTTATCAAGCCTTCCCCAGGAAAGGGGGTGTAGGGCTTGAGGGGATATTTTGGGGGCAAACATCTTCTAGCAGGCTCTTTTCCTGTTTTTTGTTTAAAACGCTTGGTGGTGGCAACATACGGTTTAAGGACAAGGCAAAGTTTGTACGCTGGGGAAGTTTTTAACCTAAGCTGGTAAAAATAAGCTTAGGGGGTCTTGTATGCAGGTCCCCACATCTGTACCCTAGAGTTCAGAGTGGGGAAGAAACCTTGACATGGTGGCACAGCTTTCCCTTTATATTTATTTATAACACCCCCTAATTTCAATTCCTGGGGAAAACACTGGAGTAGTGGTCACTCTCACAGCAAAGCAGTGTAAAGGCACCCCAGGTTGGAGAACCAAGGGGACACAGCTGTCCAGCATTCCAGACTGAACCCTGCAGAATGTCACAAACTCCTCTTTTCTACAACAAAAACCAAACCACAATCTATCCACTAGAATCAATGGCTGTCTGACTCTGTCTGCTCAGCAAGGAGAATATGAAGCCATAAACATTCTGGTTAATTGTGTCTCTGTGCTGCTGGTGGCCTGCAATGCTCTGCCCGTTGTTGAAGGCAGTGGGGTGGCTTGATCCCTTAAAAGATATTGGTTCTTGCTGCAAGACGAGCATCTGCAATTAGCAGCACATATTGGTTTAATCTGTCTCCAGTGCCCAGGGGAGTCAGCTGTCAGAACAGCTCCAGCTGTTTTAATAAAGCTCTACCCTGCTATCTAAAGGTTAGACCCCTTATCAACTGCACTTAGACACCTCAGGTGGCCTGGCCTTGTGGGCCTTGTGGCTCTGCTTTCCTGTTGCCTTTGTGATTCAGCTCCACAAAGTGAATAGAGAAATAGGCAGAGCTAGCAGGGGAGCTCACTGCAGCTTTTGGGGGCAGGGGGCAGAGCTTCAAGATATCTTTACGCTGCTCACTTTGGCAATGCAAGCTGCTTCCAAGGGCCAGGTGGTTTCAACATGGCTCCTGTCAGAGCATAAACTGACAGCAATTCCACTGCCACCAAAACCATTTTAAAGACCTGGTAATCTGTGTTAACCATGCTGTAAAGCTGTGATGTGGAATTCAAAGAGCTGAGGCAGACAGAGCTAAACTTTGACGAAAATAGACCCCACAGGAAGGAGAGGGTCTCAAAGACACTGCATTCACATTAGACAGCAGCTAGAGGCAGGAGGGGGAGGGGGCTAGAAGTGGGGCGGGAGTGTGTAGTTTATTCTCCACACTGAAATAACCAGGTCAATAGCAGAGATGGGCTCAGACTAGAATCCCATGCATGAGCTCTGGGGCTGTTTGGATTAATAAAGAGACAAATAGCTGGAAAAAGGGGCAGCTTAGTGGCTGCTAGAATGTAATACATGAAGAAACGGACCAGTATTTAGTTGTGAATGGGATTGGCTGGACTGTTCTGGAGATGGAAGCCCTCCATGTATCCATAGGACAGGTACTGTTGTGCAAGTATCCTTCACCCTACCTCATCCATGTGCCTCTGACCTGGAGGGACCAACCCCAGTAGAGAGAGGGTAATAGAATTTCCATGGCCCATTCAGTCTTCAGGCTCTCTGCTGCCAAGTGTGCCAACACGGATGACAGTGAGTTACAGTGGTGGTGATTTTGTAATGGGAGCATCTCCCCATTGTCCATCTGTCTGATTTAACCCTCTCTCCCTTTCAACCCTGATTGCTGAGCAGTTGTCAGATGCTAACAGCTTTACATTGCAAGCGACTGACTTGCGCTGGATTGGAACTGGTGACTTTGGAGTAAAGGGCTCTCAGACTCTATTACTAGTCCTGAGTCACTCACTTCCCTTCATCTACCTGTGGGTGAGCCCAGCTCACAGCCCCAGGCCATGCAATGGGAACTGGCATGGACAATTAATCCTTCATATTCACAGGGTACTGACACAAGCTTGATTCAGAGCTCCTGATAAAACTCTCTCAGCAGAAGGATGGGCCTGACAGGCTATGTTACCCAGCATTCATTCTCTGAAAGCCTTTGGCACAGCAGTTGTGACAGCACACTGGGTTGCTCCAGAGGGCAATGGAAATAGACCAGAACCTTTGATGGTAAAAAAATCGGCACACTTCTACTGAAGTCTAAATGTCTATGCCAATTTACACAAGCTAAAAATCTGGCCCAGAGTCATCATAGAAAAATGTATAGAGGTTTGGGGAGGGGAGTTGTCATCTCTGCCAGAATCAAATCCCAGTAGTATCAATAATAGCCTGCAGCTAGACTATTTCGGGGAAATTAACTAGCTTGCGGCAATGGTAAAACTCCCACTGACTTCAATGGGAGCAGAGCTTAGGCTAACATGAAGCTTTTCTGAAAATCCCTCCCTAGTTGCGATGTGCTATGAAGAATATGATCAAGAAAATCAGAGGAAAGATGCCATAACAGTAGATGAATAATACAGGGACAGATTGCTAACTAGCTAGCTATCAGCTAGCACAATTGTGAGAATGTCTAACCTAGTGAGAGGAAAAAGGATCATTCTGGGAACTACAAGAAATAAAACTGAAATAGGTGCTCTCTCTCTCTAGCTGAACTGGATTCCTCAAGACTTATGGCCTGGTTTTCATGTCAACTGCACCTGGATCATTCTAGATTAGACTCTATGCCTGAAGGCTCTTATCCAAAGTTTTAGACATCTTGTGACCATTGGATTGTTTCTCATCCTTCTACTGTGGCAACAGACACTATTCAAAAATGAAGAAAAAATGGGAGAGCTCCTGCAATACATCTCTGAGGAGGAGAACACAGAACATTTGCTTATTAAGAGATCTGATGGGCTTTCAGTGGCACAGATTGTTTCTGGGCAGATCAAGGTGCCGGCTGAACTATCTATCACACTGCATCAAAGAGCCTAAGTGAAAGATTGGATAGTTCAGATCCAATAGCCTTGACAGACCATTAATTCTTGCTTCTTAACCCTGGATTATTAGAACATGCATGCTCTGTAACATCCTGATGAGATTAGCTTAACTGGCAATTCGTGACTCAGATGCTCCACTTAGAAGCTGATCAATTCATGGCATCCTAGGAACTCTTCATTGCCACATTGTGAAAAGCTCTGGACACTTTGCAGTAGTGGAAGGGGATGCTATGCTGTTCCTTGGATATGCTCACCAAAACCTTTCACTTTTCAAATAGTACAGTTTGTAACAAGAAAACATTCCTAGGTGACAGCTTTGTTCCCACGAGTGGTTGCATCTCTTGTGAAAATATGGTTATCTGGATGCAATGAGACTCAACCGTCTAAAGGACGTTCAGCCTTGTACCCAATAGAACATTTGCAAAGAAAAGAGAAACTAAACAGAACAGCTCAGTCAACCTCAGAAATGGAGGCAACTGGCCAAGCTCAAATTCACCTTGAAGTCTGGATCATATCATCCTAACTAGATACATAGAGCTTGCATAAACTAGATACATAGGGCTTGACATCCCATTGCCTTGCACCTGGCCATTCACACCAGCTCAAAGGGAGTGTTCAACACTGCTCCTGGCATGAGTGAGCAAGCAGAGAGTTTGGATTTGGGACTACTGTGCACATACATTCCAGGAGAATAAATGATTACACAAGGTGCAAAGAAGTGAGGGCAGGGAATCAGGCCCATGTATAGTTTGCATTTGGCATTTTCATTATTTGCCTTTTGGTACCAAGATGGGCAGCAGTGTCAGTACATTATGCTGTAGGGCAGGAGTAGAACAGGAAGAGAAGAGAAACGTAGGTTCCCATTTCTTTTTTAAAAATCCTGTTTTCGTTCTCTTTTCTTTAAATCTGGCCCTTGCAGATTCCCCCCTCTCCCCCCAGAAAGCATCACTTTCTACCTCTCCTGGTGCTTGGTTTCTCTAATCCCCTCTCCTTTAATTAGCAAAAGCTTCATCTGCCTCTCGCCTAAATGAAAGATGTCAGTGCACTATCTAGAAATAGATGCTGAGAGCATTTCTTTTCTGCTGACTGGTGTGGGCTGGGAAACTGCTTAATAATGGTTCTGATACCCTATATGACAATCTACTGGATGCATTAAGTTACGTTTTATAGCATTAGAGAGAATATAAAAAAGCTCCCGATGTTAAATCTCATCAGTCAGCATCTTTAATTACAGCTAACAAAAAATTATGCCTACTCATCTATTAATATTCTCAGCTGGACATTTTCAGAGAGTCAAAATATTAAACGCACTTTAATAGAATTAGTCAGACAGACATCAACGACAGCAAAAACAACTAGTGTAAATCATCAACAGTGTATTTCTGTTGGTGGAAGTGGGACAGTAAATTTGATTTTATGCACCTATGTTTCCTAATGGAAATAGGATTTCAAGATAGGATTCATTCAAGGCACGTGTCATGGGCAGGGCAGGTCTGAGGACGGTGCTACAACAGATCAGAGTAGACAAATAGGACAGACAGAGTTGTGAAGGACTTTCAGGAGGAGGACAGAGCTTGAATCTGATGCACGTAGGAAAACCCTGTATTTTGAATAACATAGTACTGACAGCTCTATGATCTTGGATACCACTGTCTGTTATTGGGGGTAAGCAATGGCTCTTTACTAGTGACCTTCATACCAGACACACGGAGAAGCAACTGGAGTGTCATTATAATTTTGACTCCTTCAGTATCTATCCTCTTCCCCATCTACAGCACAATATTTCCACTTACCCTATTCAGAGGCCTGTCCTCTACTACTCTCTATAAACCCTGGCCTTTATGAATATTCAGGCCAGCACTCTGCTTGTATCAGTATTCAATATGCACCTTATTCCCAGCCGTTGTTGCCATTAATCACCAAGTTTTGACTGAAGGAATGAATGTTGCCTTTACGGTTGTGACAAAGTTCCTGCTCTACCTTGGTGGGTCTTGCGCTTATTGGCAGATTTGCTCGCCTTGGAGCTTCACGGCAGCCCTCAGCTTGGCTGTTTTTCTGAACCCACAGTCCAGGTCAACTCCTCCTGTGTCTGACCAGGAGTTGGGAGGATTTAGGGGAAACCCGGGCTCGCCCTCTACTCCGGGTTCCAGCCCAGGGCCCTGTGGAATGCAGCTGTCTAGAGTGCCTCCTGGAACAGCTGTGCGACAGCTACAACTCCCTAGGCTACGTCCCCATGGCCTCCTCCCAACACCTTCTTTATCCTCACCATAGGACCTTCCTCCTGGTGTCTGATAATGCTCGTACATCTCAGTCCTCCAACAGTCCGCGTTCTCATTCTCAGTTCCTAGTGCCTCTTGCTCCCAGCTCCTCACACGCACACCACAAACTGAAGTGAGCTCCTTTTTAAAACCCAGGTGTCCTGATTAGCCTGCCTTAATTGATTCTAGCAGCTTCTTGATTGGCTACAGGTGTTCTAATCAGCCTGTCTGTCTTAATTGTCTCCAGAAGGTTCCTGATTGTTCTGGAACCTTCTCTGTTACCTTACCCAGGGAAAAGGGACCTACTTAGCTTGGGGCTAATATATCTGCCTTCTATTACTCTTCCTCTGGGCGGTGTCCACTGACTCCCTTGACGCCTTTGAGGAGCAGTGGGCGCTGTCCGGGGTTCTCTGCTCGGTGTCCCCGTCCGGTTCCCTTCGTTTGACCCTTTGACCACACTCCTGTCTCTGTTATTTCATTAGTTGTCCCCCGGATTTATTTGGTGTCCAGGTCCTGTGGATTCCCCATCTTAGGCTGTGGGGGGATCCTTTAGGAAAAAAAAATTACTCTCCTGTAGCCACCTGGCCCTACCCTGTCACACGGTATATTCATGTAGGATGATTCTGAAAATTGAGGTTTCTGTTTGTGAATAAGTTTTTTTTTTTAAATGCACCAACCCCTGCATAGTCCCTATCCCAAAGATTTTACAATCTGGCACACAGTTCTCTGAAATGAGTCTCCTGACATTTGTGAATTTAACATAACCTGCCTCAAATCTCACATCTATAAAGGCTGCTATGGATATATATTATATTACAGTGGACAAACCTGTGAGTCTGCCTCATATATGTTCAGATAAACACAGTCATCACCCTAAAAAACCCCTCAAACGATTAGCAGGGGTAACCACCTAACATGTCTGAGATGCTACATTTATTTAGGGAGATATAGTGTATAATATCAGATACCACATTCTGGTAGGGGGCCAGTGAAGGTAAAGAGCGATCCACAGAAATCTATTCAAAATAGTCACTGGAACAGAGTACCTCATATTAAATTCAGATTTGGGGCTCCACCAGAAGTCTGAGTTCGTACACCCCAGATCTTCAGATAAGTTCAGATGCAAAGTTTGCAGCTTATTCCTGTATCTGCTACAATTTCACAGTTCCCACCTTGTTCCAGGAGTCTGAATTTTCTATTTCTCACTTCCAAGAAGGCTAGCAATGTCTGACTAAACTCAGTGGGGTGGATTTTCCTTTTGCTTACACCAGTGAAAAATTTCAGTAGAGTTACTCCTGATTGATACCAATGTGAGTCAGAGGAGAAAGGGGCCCACTGACTGACTGACAGGTGCAAAGATCCATGCGGATAGATCCCTTGCAGGATCAGGGGCAAAGTAAACATTTCATTTTAAAATGCCAGATGTTGAGTCTTTTGCTCTTTACACAACATGAAAAACATGAAGAAACCACAGCTGGGTCCCAAATAACCATGTTTACTAATGATACACAAAAATGCAAGGCCTAGTTATATACACACTGCTTCTCTGACTAGTTTCTGGCAGCTTCTAGAACATAACACGGCGGGTGCCACAAGAGGGCTCACAAAGGTGGGGCCACTGTCATAGACAGGATACTTGGCAAGATGATCCATGGTCAGACCCAATAAGGCAGTTCTTGTGTAACTACTTAAAAGACTACCACCTAATTCCTGTACCAAAGTCCACTGGAAATGAGAGCCTGATTCTTCTCTCATGCCAGTTTTGCTTGGGTGCAATTCTATTCATCTCAGTTACATTACTCCTGACGATCTGCACAAGGGTGAGTTAGAGGCGAATGAAGAGCCTCAGATCTCAGACCTTGCGCCAGTGGAAGACGTACTCTAGTGACTCACTCAAAGAGCTCAGTTAGAATACAGACTATCAGGGCTGGAAGGGACCTCAGGAGGCCATCTAGTCCAGCCCCCTGCCCAGAGCAGGACCAATCCCCAACTAAATCATCCCAGCCAGGGCTTTGTCAAGCCTGACCTTGAAAACCTTTAAGGAAGGAGATTCCACCACCTCCTAGGCAACCCATTCCACTGCTTTACCACCCTCCTAGTGAAAAGGTTTTTCCTAATATCCAACCTAAACCTCCCCCACTGCAACTTGAGACCATTACTCCTTGTTCCGCCATCTGGTACCACTGAGAACAGCCTAGATCCATCCTCTTTGGAACCACCTCTCAGGTAGTTGAAAGCAGCTATCAAATCCTCCCTCATTCTTCTCTTTTGCAGACTAAACAATCCCAGTTCCCTCAGCCTCTCCTCATAAGTCATGTGCTCCAGCCCCCTAATCATTTTTGTTGCCCTTCGCTGGGCTCTTTTTTCAATTTTTCCACATCCTTCTTGTAGTGTGGGGCCCAAAACTAGACACAGTACTCCAGATGAGACTTCACCAATGTCAAATAGAGGGGAATGATCACATCCCTTGATCTGCTGGCAATGCCCCTACTTATACAGCCCAAAATGCCGTTAGCCTTCTTGGCAACAAGGGCACACTGTTGACTCATATCCAGCTTCTCATCCACTGTAACCCCTAGGTCCTTTTCTGCAGAACTGCTGCCGAGCCATTCGGTCCCTAGTCTGTAGCGGTTCATGGGATTCTTCCGTCCTAAGTGCAGGACTCTGCACTTGTCCTTGTTGAACCTCATCAGATTTCTTTTGGCCCAATCCTCTAATTTGTCTAGGTCCCTCTGTATCTTATCCCTACCCTTCAGTGTATCTACCGCTCCTCCCAGTTTAGTGTCATCTGCAAACCTGCTGAGGGTGCAATCCATGCCATCCTCCAGATCATTAATGAAGATATTGAACAAAACCGGCCCCAGGACCGACCCTTGGGACACTCTGCTTGATACCGGCTGCCAACCAGACATGGAGCCATTGATCACTACTTGTTGAGCCCGACGATCTAGCCAGCTTTCTATCCACCTTATAGTCCATTCATCCAGCCCATACTTCTTTAACTTGCTGGCAAGAATGCTGTGGGAGACTGTCAAAAGCTTTGCTAAAGTCAAGGAATAACACATCCACTGCTTTCCCCTCATCCACAGAGCCAGTTATCTCGTCATAGAAGGCAATTAGGTTAGTCAGGTATGTCTTGCCCTTGGTGAATCCATGCTGACTGTTCACTTTCCTCTCCTCTCAGTGCTTCAGGATTGATTCCTTGAGGACCTGCTCCATGATTTTTCCAGGGACTGAGGTGAGGCTTACTGACTTGTAGTTCCCCAGATCCTCCTTCTTCCCTTTTTTAAAGATGGGCACTACATTAGCCTTTTTCCAGTCTACCGGGACCTCCCCGGATAGCCATGAGTTTTCAAACATAATGGCCAATGGTTCTGCAATCACATCTGCTAATTCCTTTAGCACCCTCGGATGCAACGCATCCGGCCCCATGGACTTGTGCTCACCAGCTTTTCTAAATAGTCCCGAACCACTTCTTTCTCCACAGAGGGCTGGTCACCTCCTCCCCATGCTGTGCTGTCCAGTGTAGCAGTCTGGGAGCTGACCTTGTTCATGAAGACACAGGCAAAAAGAGCACTGAGTGCATTAGCTTTTTCCACATCCTCTGTCACTAGGTTGGCCTCCCTCATTCAGTAAGGGGCCCACACTTTCCTTGGCTTTCTTCTTGTTGCTAACATACCTGAAGAAACCCTTCTTGTTACTCTTAACATCTCTTGCTAGCTGCAACTCCAAGTGGGATTTGACCTTCCTGATTTCACTCCTGCATGCCTGAGCAATAATTTTATACTCCTCCCTGGTCATTTATTCAATCTTCCACTACTCTTAAGCCAAGCTGGTCGCCTGCCATATTTACTATTCTTTCTACACATTGGGATGGTTTGTTCCTGCAACCTCAATAAGGGTTCTTTAAAATACAGCCAGCTCTCCTGGACTCCTTTCCCCCTCATGTTATTCTCCCAAGGGATCCTGCCCATCAGTTCCCTAAGGGTGTCAAAGTCTGCTGTTCTGAAGTCCAGTTAATTATCCTATGCGGGCCTACACCGCAGGCTGGCAAGAGAACAGCTTCGGATAGGAAATGGTTCAAAGAAAAACATTAAAAGTGATGGGTGGGGAATTAAACTTTAAAAAACACACAAAAGCTTATTTCTGCTTCCCTAATAGGGTCATTCTCAGGAAGCTTGACAGGAGTGGTGGAGGGGAGTCCCTTCAGAATCGGCCCAGCAGGGCTGGATGCTCTTTCTCCTCTGTGCATGCGCACTTGCTCAGCTCCCTTTATTCCCACAGGGCAGAGGCACATCTGGGATGAGGTGCTCTCTCTTCTAAAACTGCCCAGCAAAGACACATTTATAGTCATAGCCACCTGCAAGCAGATCCTGCAACACGAGATGAATCAGCAGAGGGAGATCTGAAGCACCTGCTGTTACTCATGCACGAGCCTTGCATCCTTCTCTCTCATTAGTACAACAATGTGGCACAATTCTTTTTAGTGTAGGTGCCTAATCAGAGCATGCAGTTAAAGCTACATACAAAACAGGAGCCTTATTGACATTGGTGTATTTCAGTGCATATTCCTAACAATCACAGAGTATCCTTGTCAGCTGGAGGGTAATGTATGTTATTGTATGATCGCAAGAAAAATAATTTACCATGATCTATTACGTACATTTGTCCTCATGAGTAAAATATGACTGGAAAATAACAGTAAGTAAATTTTAATCTATTACAATTATAAATTCCCATTTTAGTTAACAAATAGCCTAGTTTGTTCCATCACCTTAGAAATGTCTACTTTAGGTTATATTTAACTCTCAGACTTATGCATTGAATTTGCTAACATTGGCCACAGGGAAAAACTTAACTTCCCGTCTTTATTAATAGGGCTGGTCAAATATTTTCCCTCAAAAAAAAAAACTGTTTTCTGATGGAAAATTGGGGTTTCTTTTTGCAAAAGAAGGTTTTCCATGAGAAATGTCTGCTTTGTGTGGAAATGTTCATATTTTTATCAAGAAACTTGCCAGCCAAAAAACCAAAATCTTTTGGTTTCTGTCTGAACTTTTTCAGTTGTTGGTTTTTGATAAAAGTTGAAATTTTCCAATGAAAAGTTCAACAAAATCTTTGCTATTTTCATCAAAATTTCCCGTGGGGAATAAAACCATTTTCCAACTAGCTCTAATTATTAGTATTTGAGCTATTGTATTGTCCAGAGGCCCCAGCAAAGATCACGGACACATTGTGCTAAACGCTGCACAAACAAGAACAAAGAGCATCCCTGTCATGAAGAGTTTACAATCTGAACAGATAAGAGAGACAAATGGTGGAGGGGGGAAAGTGGCAGAGAGAGAGCAAGTGACTTGCCCAGATTCGTGCAGCAGGTCAGTGGCAGAGCTGGGAATAGCGGTTCCTGACTCTGGTTACATTTCTTCACAAACTAAAGTTGAAGTGTAAATATGCTGTAATAAGTTTTCTGGGTATAGGTGGATTTTTAGGAAAGCCATAATTTTATAGCAAAAGGCCTGTAACACTAAAAGTATGACACAAGCTCAGGAGTGAAAGAAGAATGAATGCAAATGGTTTCTCCTCCTGTCACAGACAGCCATCAACAGCAGTGATAAAGTGCCAAACAAGGGAGGAGGGGAGGCAAAAGGACAAGGAGATACTAATATTTGGCACTTATCTTGCACCTTTAATCAGAGCATCTCAAATCTCTTTGCAAAGGTGGGTCTTAGGTCCAACACAGAGATGAGTAAAGAGAGGAAAAGTCATTTGTCAAGGGAGGGAGCTGGAGATGGAACCCAGGTCTCCTAACCCCCAGTCACCTGCTCTAATCAGGAGATGGAGCCGCCTCAAAATGATGGTTTGTCATTGAGCAAGAAATAACAGAATTGGCTGAACCTACTGAGGGATTATAGTGACAGCTGGCATAAGGGTAGACAACCTCGCTCTGTTTTTATGTGCCCTAGAAGCATAAACAAGCTTGCTTGATAGGGGGGCACCTTGCTAGAGTCCAGCCTCTAATACTCTTAGATCAATAGTGCCATCTAGTGCCCAGTAGGCTCTGGTGTATTACAGAACAATATTTGTAAGTACAGGACAGCATTTTGCCTACATACAGAAAGTCAACTTCTTTTTTTATTTGCACGCTGGTACAAAACTGAGACATCTATTCTCACAACAAAGACACAGAGGAAACGATTCCTAATGCCCCCTTTCCAACAGTGATTTATCAGACAGCACCATTTTGCTGAATAAAAAGCTGCAGTCAAATAATAACGCACAGACGTAAGCAAAGAAATAATCACAGGCAAAAGTCCCATTACACTTCAGTGGCCCATTTTTAAGTGGCTGCTTGCACTTGAAAGGTGTGGTGAAGGCCTGCATTTCTGTTTAACATGAGGATACTCTAGGTTAGAGATGACTCAGCTTTTCACCTGCATAGACTGTTTGGCATTTAGTTTGATGATATTTCCTCATCCCTGGCGTGCGCAAGCCACAGTGTTTTCATGTAAGTGAAATCACTTCTTTGCTCCCCCAGAGTAAAATAGTCTTTGCTTGTCGGAGTAGGATGTTTCTCCTTGGAGCGAAGGACTGGCTCTCTTTATACATTATGCTCTCTGGATTGCTTGACGTCTGCACAAAAGCAATGGCCACAGGCAGAAGGGATGTATTTGTGTTCTGTAACAGGAGGTATGCTCTGAACACCCCTGGGGTGAGGACCAGGCTGAGGGAGGAAGAGAGACATAAAAATAGCACATGAGCGGAGTAACTCCCAGTTCTTTCTGGGCCCTTGTAGAAAGTAGGAATCAATCCTGAACCCTATCTTTTTCCCTGTATGGCCTTCGCTCTCTCCCCCTTCATTGTTTTAGTTCCCTATTAGGTAATATTTGTAAATGATTGTTTTGAAGACAGGATGTGTGAATGTTTTGTCCCTGAATGGATGAGGGCAGGTGCCTGGCACAGGGCTGTGAAAAGGCAAAGGACAGAGTGCAGAACTGTATCAGCAAGCCACGCACACAAATGTACACTCCAGGTGACAAATGGCTCCTCTTAGCCATCACCAGCATCCAAATACCCCCATCATGTGGGAGGCTAACGCAAGAGAACACATTTTAAGGAGGCCAAAAGTCATAAGTTTAGAGCCTCTTTGGCTATGTCTACACAGCAATTAGACACCCGTGGTTTGCCCATGCCAGCTGACTCAGGCTTGCGGGGCTCAGGCTGTGGGACTATTTCATTGCTGTGCAGATGTCGGGGCCCAGACTGGAGCCTGAGCTCTAGGACCCTGCGAGGTGGGAGGTTCCCAGAGTTCAGGCTCCAGGCCAAGCCCGGAAGTCTACACAGCAATGAAACAGCCTGAGCCCCACAAGCCCGAGTCAGCTGGCACAGGCCAGCTGTAGGTTTTTCTTTGCTGTGTAGACATAGCCTTGGGGTCCACCAGTCCAACCATCTATTGTTAGGTGGCATTTCTTCCAGCTGCATGGGATTTCTTTTAGTTACAAACATACCTAGCGGGCCCTCTGCACAGGGGCCAATCTCATCCTCTGAAATCAGTGGAGAAGCAGACCTTCACTAGCCCTTACCCCAACTCCCTCTTTGGCCTTGGACAAGTCAGTGTCATTGCTTCAATGTCTCTATCAAATGGGATAAAATGTGTCTACTTATCAGTGCTATCCTGAGAATTAACTAGTTAGTCTGTGAAGCACTTTGAAGTTAAGTACAGCTCATATGTGTGTGTGTCTATTCTCTCATTTTAAACACTCAGGCAAGTAAGATGCAAAGAAGGCAAGAGGAAGAGAGCTTGGATCTCTTGGTCCCAGTAGATGCTAAATAATTGATATTGCATCATGTATCTGCACAAGCTTGGCCTCCGACTCCTTCCTATTTTAGTACAAATGGGTTTTGATCCTGAGCTAAAGTCATGCCTCCATTTGGATTCTAAAAGTTATAGATCCCACCCCAGTCCAATAGTTGCTAGTGGCCTTTCTAAGCAAGTCCAAGATTCTTGTATTGGAACTCTGAAAATGACAGACAAATATCTTCTACCAGTGCCACTATGGAAGTGCAGGTGTGATCATAACCAGGGGCAGAGTAATCCACCCCTCAAGCAACTGGAACAATCAGAGCCCATGTACTGGTGGCTAACAGGCAGAAAAGTAAGGTCCCAAACCAACTCCCAGTGCAGTCTAACAATAACAGACGCGGGTGGGTTTGTTGAGCTGCAGATTAGTGATTTCTGTTTTAAACATCAGGTGATGAGAAAAAACACCAACAGCAGCAAACAGGTACAGGAGACAAGGGCAATCAGCAGCAAATGACTGATAACAAGAGGTGCTAAAGCATTCAAAATACAGCAGATAGAATGATCATAAATTACTAAACAGACTTCGTTCCTGGTTGGCTTTCAGCGCAGACCAGCCCCAAAGAAGGGTGCACCATATAATATTGAGGTGATTGCTCTCAGGATTCACAGTGATGTTCTCATTGTCAAACTACCTGAGTATTAGGCAAGTCAAATAACCTTCTCCTGATATAAATGGGTTCCACCCTGCAGAGGATCTCATTGGAATGTCTGCAGAGGCCAAGGCCCCAAAGTACTTGAGCAAAGCCAGGCAGTGGGAAAGAGAGAGAGACTAAGGACAACAGTCAAGAGAATATGAACAGTTTGTGTGACTCCTAGCTGCTCTCCAGCATGCAGAGATTTGGAGGGAAAGGTCTGTGGGGGAGGACTGATTGATAGTGTAGACAGGCAGAGATGACTGAGAGGCTAAGTTGGTGGGGAAATGGGGCTATGAAAGGCAGGTCTCCAGGTCTCTGCGCATCTAAGCACGGATAACCCACGTAATGTGAACGTTTTCATCACAGCTTCTATTCTCTAATGGCAGTTTGGGTTGACATATCCATAGCCTCCTTGAATATTTTTAAACTTCCACCACAACTCAAAGGAAGAGAGGAATCTAATAATGAGACTGAAGTGTTAGCACAGGGCAATGGCTGCATCGAAGGCATCCACAGCCAATGAGAATGGTGCAACATAAATTTCCTTGGTGTATGTTTAACTGGACAAAAACTAGAGGGAGTACTGCAGAGAACAATCCTGAACTGCCAGAAGGTCACCTTGGGCTCTTCCATCTTTACCATCTATAGAATATCAGGGTTGAAAGGGACCTCAGGAGGTCATCTAGTCCAACCCCCTGCTCAAAAGCAGGACCCATACCCAATTAAATCATCCCAGCCAGGGCTTTGTCAAGCCTGACCTTAAAAACTTCTAAGGAAGGAGATTCCACCACCTCCCTAGGCAACGCATTCCAGTGTTTCACCACCCTCCTAGTGAAAAAGTTTTTCCTAATATCCAACCTAAACCTCCCCCACTGCAACTTGAGACCACTACTCCTTGTCCTGTCCTCTTCCACCACTGAGAATAGTCTAGAACCATCCTCTCTGGAACTACCTCTCAGGTAGTTGAAAGCAGCTATCAAATCCCCCCTCATTCTTCTCTTCTGCAGACTAAACAATCCCAGTTCCCTCAGCCTTTCCTCATAACTCATGTGTTCCAGACCCCTAATCATTTTTGTTGCCCTTCGCTGGACTCTCTCCAATTTATCCACATCCTTCTTGTAGTGTGGGGCCCAAAACTGGACACAATACTCCAGATGAGGCCTCACCAATGTCGAATAGAGGGGGACGATCACGTCCCTCGATCTGCTCGCTATGCCCTTACTTATACATCCCAAAATGCCATTGGCCTTCTTGGCAACAAGGGCACACTGCTGGCTCATATCCAGCTTCTCGTCCACTGTCACCCCAGGTCCTTTTCCGCAGAACTGCTGCCTAGCCATTCGGTCCCTAGTCTGTAGCTGTGCATTGGGTTCTTCCGTCCTAAGTGCAGGACCCTGCACTTATCCTTATTGAACCTCATCAGATTTCTTTTGGCCCAATCCTCTAATTTGTCTAGGTCCCTCTGTATCCTATCCCTGCCTTCCAGCGTATCTACCACTCCTCCCAGTTTAGTATCATTCGCAAATTTGCTGAGAGTGCAATCCACACCATCCTCCAGATCATTTATGAAGATATTGAACAAAACCGGCCCCAGGACCGACCCCTGGGGCACTCCACTTGACACTGGCTGCCAACTAGACATGGAGCCATTGATCACTACCCGTTGAGCCCGACAATCTAGCCAACTCTCTACCCACCTTATAGTGCATTCATCCAGCCCATACTTCTTTAACTTGCTGACAAGAATACTGTGGGAGACCGTGTCAAAAGCTTTGCTAAAGTCAAGATACAATACATCCATCTATGATCCTACAATCCACATAGCACAGCCGATGAATGGACAGAGGGTCAAATTCACATGCTGAACAACCAAACCACCACTCATGAAGGCCTTTCCTTCACACTCATATCAGCAACAGTGGCAGTCACCTGCAGGCCTAGTCTGGGCAAGGAGGAACACTTGGGAATCAAGATAGCCCCTTCGGTGCGTACAGGTGGGGCTATTTAAGAGATAAACATGAGAGTACAGATAGGCCCAGAGCCAAACTTCCCCCAAGTCTGGGATTGGTCACATCTAGGTCACAAGTTAATTCGGCAAAGTTGTTGCACAAGTGTCAACAGAGGCAGCCCTTTGTACGCAGTTTCTGTGCTGCACTACATCTACCTTCGGGACTTGGTTTTGGCTAATAGATCTCATGTAATGGCACCCAAATGCTTGCTGACACATTAAACGCTAAAGTAAGGGGAAGTGTGCAGGTAGCTGGTTATTCTGAGGAAGATTTAAAAAAATATATATATACCAAGAGTACAACTAACGACCTTCACACAAAGAACGTATTTATTTACTTGCTTTTGGCTGCATTATAGCACCATCTATTGGAAGAAACTTAGAACTAGCAAATGTGCCCACAGGACGGCAGTTTATTGTTAGTTTGTGTTTTGCTACAACAGTCCAATTCCCTGTGATGGTCAGGATTGATACTGAGGCATGAATTCAGCAAAAAGCTGATTCACTGGCACAAGAACTTTCCCTTGTGCTGTTTAGAGCAGAAGCCTCTCACCAACCTGCCTAGAATGGTAGCAATCAAAAGCTGCCATCAGCCAGCAGGTCGCTGGCCTACATGAAGGGAGGTGGTAAACTCATGCTAGGTTCTGTGGATCCACTGAAATCCCTTTCACGTCTGCTACTGATTGACACCCTGATTGGTTCTCTAGGCTGTGGGAGGTCAAGGCCTGCATGGATGTGGAGCCAGACACACACGCAATGATGATCCTACAAAGCAAGGATTGCAATACACAAGCGGAGCTATGAAAGGACTCCATAGGACCATGAGGACACTAGGCCAGTCTGCATGCTGAACATGGCTGTGAAGGTGCAGCCCGCTCGACATTCTAGAGCAAATGTGACAGACGGTTTCCTTCAGGATGTTGCTGCCTTGGGTTAAATGTTTGCATCCTGTCTACACCAGAATTTTCAACTGTGTTAGCTAAAGGGTTTAAAACACATCAAGTGTCGATATATTCAGTCTGCTGCCATCCAAATGGGGATCCTCTGGCCTATTGTCTCAGGCCCTATCCACACACAAAAGTTGTACTGCTCTAACTAAACTGGTACTGGGAAAGCAGTATAACTCCCCCCTCCCAATGTGAATGCAGTTATACCACTGTAAAAATGTTTATACCAGAGACAGCTCCCACCAGGGAGCAGGGTCTGGCACTTACCCCGCTCCAGCGCTCCAGGAGAGGGTGGCGCACAGGAAACTCCATGAAAGCCTGGGACTGAGCATCAGGCTGTTTCCCCCTCTGGATTCCTGGGCTCAGAGATGGGGGAAAAGGGAGGGTGCGGGTATCTGGGCAAGGCAGAGCCCCACGACTGGGCTCTGGAAGGGAGGGGAGGGGGTGCCAGTATCGGGGCAAGGGGAGCCCTGCAGCTGGGCTCTGGAGGGGAGGAGGTATGGGTATCTGGGCAAGGGGGGCCCTGCAGCTGGGCTCTGGAGGGGAGGACATCTGGGCTGAGGGGGGCCCCACGGCTGGGCTCTGGAGGGGAGGAGGTGTGGGTATCTGGGCAAGGGGGGCCCTGCAGCTGGGCTCTGGAGGGGAGGGGGTGTGGGTATCTGGGCCAGAGGAACCCCGTGGCTCAGCTCTGGAGGGGAGAGGAGGGGGTGTAGGTAACTGGGCTGGGGGAGCCATGGCTGGGCTCTGGACAGGGATGGGGTACAGGTATCTGGGCTCTGGGGGGGAAGGGGTTGTGGGTGTCTGGCCCCCCCGGCTGGGCTCTGTAGCGGGGAAGGAGGCAGAGAAACAGGAACTGGGTTGTCATAGGGGTTTCTTTAACTCTGTACTCCTGGGGGAATTTTTGTGAGTGTTTGTATTTTTACAGACATACTTGCTGACAGGTATTTTGAAAAAAAATTACCAAAAATAATTGAAACTGGCGTGATTATGTAGTGTTATTTTGACAAATACAATTTGCAGAATTTTAAAATATTGTGTGCAGAATGTTTTGGCACAGAATGCCCCCAGGATTATCTTTTATATTGATCTAACGGTGTCCATGGTTGGGATTGTACCAATAGTACTATAACGGTTAAAAAAGAAGTCACACCTCTAACCAAAATAGTTATACCAATTCAAAACAGCATGTAGCCTTTTAGGCTTTCTTGCCCGGTTCTAATGGATAATCTCATTTCACAGCCTTCACTGAATAAAGCCCACAGAAATGGATGGCGTATATTTAAGTGGGAATTTCCATGTAAGCAGGTACTGTCTGCGTCACGGCCTTGCGCACATTGTTAAGCGGCACAGGGGAATGATTATTTCATGGCCGATCACTTTGGTGGTAACGTGGGTGATGCCAGGCCCCCGCAAGTTCATTGGACATGGTTACATTTGAGGAATTTCATCACCGTGGACGGGTACTGAAAACTCAGCATTGAGAGGAACAACTCATCCTGTGTTGCACACGCATTCGTGGAAACATTACGAATCCCGTATATTTCCTCCTCACACACGTTGAGTCACTTGCCTTATTAACTGTCATTCCCGTGTCCATTCCATTTAGGTGAAACAAGCTCAGTGCTCACTCTGAGGTCACATCTGAACAACCACCAGCACGTGATTTATACCGGTGTTCTTGAAATAAGAAAAAAGCTACTTCCATGTGCCCTTCTGAGCACTCGGTGTCAAACTCTGTGCTGTGCTTCAAGCATGGGCAGCCCAAGGGAAAGGCTCAGCCACCTTTGCACCCTCCTGATTTTGAGCTACTCAAAGGATTGAAACAATCCACAGTGTAACTTAGGCAGCCCTGGTCCCTGCTCTTATAGCAGAATCCTTGGCAAGGCCTATTGTTTGAGGCATAAGCCAGATGGGCTGTTGCAGAATGCACTATAGCCCCACCTCTCTGCAAGTACTTGGATGGGTGGGAGTCAGCATAGGGCTGCCTATGGCAGTCCAACCCAGTGCCTGCCCCAGGGAAATTCTCACATACCCCCTCCAGGGTTGTTAATGGCTCCTATGCGCTATCATTGTAGCATATAGGGGGCCAGAGCAGCAGACAGACACCCTCTGTGTTTCAGTCTCCTTTCATTGCCTGTACTTCAAAGTCATTCCCAGTACCTGGTTTGCACAGGACACATTTCTCCAGACACATTTCCTTTTGTCTCTCCCCATAGTCCCTTGCAGTCTAAGTATTATTATTTTATGTAATTGGCTGTATCAAAAGAACCCTTACATAACCACAGCCACCTCAGGCACACATCTTCAAACACATGGATGCCTCAGCTGTCTGTCAGTTGCAATATTTTGCACATGACTGGGCTCAACCCTTATCCAGATATATTAAAAATAAGGAAAATACTTTCCATATCATAAATTCTCCAAGCTCTGCACCAAAGCAGATCTCTTCTGCCAGTCTGTTATTTGCACATTGACTTTTGTTTTGATTTTTTCTGTGAGCTCATGATCATTCTCTTTATATTTACAAAACAAATGTATGAAAAATAGGAAAGCTACAATATTCCATTGAAAAATAAATTCAGTGGCTCTGCCCATGTTCGCTGCCTTCTGCATTTGTCTTTTGCAAGTATTCTCGTGAGTAAGTTTATTGAATTGAATTTCTGGGTGCTCTCATCTGCAAACACAAATTCAATGGCCCCCTCTGTGCTGATGACTCACAGATGTATATCTCTGCTCCAGACCAGTCTCCTTCTGTTCAAACTACAATCTCAGCCTGTCTCTCTGACATGTCCTTGTGGATCTCTAGCTGTCAGCTCAAACTCAGCATGGTTAAAGCAAAGCTCTTAATCCCCTTCCCCCGCACCCGCACCACCGCCAACTTTCCCTTGCTACCTCCTTTCTTGATCTATGGAGACACAACCACCATCCTGCCTTCACTTCCTAGGTGCAGGATGAGGGGGGTGTCTTCTATGCCTCCTACATATACCCCCAAAGTTCATTGTCTGTCCTCAGAGACAAGATAACCACCTTGTGGCTTGTTTTCCCTGTGTGCTGCTTCCCTGTTCACATCTCTTCATTAACATCTGATTTCATATGTAAATGGCCATCCATTGCATTAGCTTACAATGTTGAATTTACATCCTGACAGAGAGAGATTTATTTATTACCTCCTGGAGGGAGGAAAAGCTTGTTTTTCACCTCCGCTAGTGACTAATGCCTGAATATGGACATTAAAAACATATTTTCAGTACAGATACTTAACTCCCTACCTCGTATGTTTATATACATTTCACAATGATATTAGAACAGGAGTACTTGTGGCACCTTAAAGACTAACAAATTTATTAGCGCATAAGCTTTCGTGAGCTACAGCTCACTTCATCGGATGCATAGAATGGAACATGTAATAAGAAGATATACACATATACATACAGAGAAGGTGGAAGCTGCCATACAAACGGTAAGAGGCTAATTAATTAGATGAGCTATTATCAGCAGGAGAAAAAAAACTTTTGTAGTTATAATCAAGATGGTCCATTTAGACAGCTGACAAGAAGGTGTGAGGATACTTAACATGGGGAAATAGATTCAATATGTGTAATGACCCAGCCACTCCCAGTGTCTTTCAAACCCAAGTTAATGGTATCTAGTTTGCATATTAACTCAAGCTAAGCAGTTTCTCGTTGGAGTCTGTTTTTGAAGCTTTTCTGTTGGAAAGTTGCCACTCTTAAGTCTTTTACTGACTGGCCAGAGAGGTTGACGTGTTCTCCTACCGATTTTTGAATGTTATGATTCCTGATGTCAGATTTGTGTCCATTTATTCTTTTGCATAAAGACTGTCCGATTATTTTCTTTGTTGGGCCTGTCCTGTAGTAGGTGACTTCTGGGTACTCTTCTGGCTCTGTCAATCTGTTCTTCACTTCAGCAGGTGGGTATTGTAGTTGTAAGAATGCTTGATAGAGATCCTGTAGGTGTTTGTCTCTGTCTGAGGGGTTGGAGCAAATGCGGTTGTATCGTACAGCTTGGCTGTAGACAATGGATCCTGTGGTGTAGTCCGGAGGAAAGTTGGAGGCATGTAGGTAGGAATAGCGGTCAGTAGGTTTCCGGTATAGGGTAGTGTTTATGTGACCATCGCTTATTAGCACTGTAGTGTCCAGGAAGCGCATCTCTTGTGTGGACTGGTCCAGGCTGAGGTTGATGGTGGGATGGAAATTGTTGAAATCATGGTGGAATTCCTCAAGGGCTTCTTTTCCATGGGTCCAGAAGAGGAAGATGCCATCAATGTAGCGCAAGTAGAGTAGGGGCATTAGGAAGCGTTGTTCTAAGTCAGCCATAAAAATGTTGGCATACTGTGGGGCCATGCGGGTACCCATAGCAGTGCCGCTGATCTGAAGGTATACATTGTCCCCAAATGTGAAATAGTTATGGGTAAGGACAAAGTCACAAAGTTCAGCCACCAGATTTGCCATGACATTATCGGGGATACTGCTCCTGATGGCTTGTAGTCCATCTTTGTGTGGAATGTTGGTGTAGAGGGCTTCTACATCCATAGTGGCTAGGATGGTGTTGTCATTACGCAAAGTAAAACTACTTCCCCATGTTTATTTCCTCTCCCCCCCCATTACTGTTCCTCACACATTCTTGTCAACTGCTGGAAATGGCCCACCTTGATTATCACTACAAAAGGTTGGGTTTTTTTCTCTCCTGCTGGTAATAGCTCACCTTACCTGATCACTCTCCTTACAGTGTGTATGGTAACACCCATTGTTTCATGTTCTCTGTGTATATAAAATCCCCCTACTGTATTTTCCACTGCATGAATCCGATGAAGCGAGCTGTAGCTCACAAAAGCTTCTGCTCAAATAAATTTGTTAGTCTAAGGTGCCACAAGTACTCCTGTTCTTTTTGCAGGTTCTTATAGTTATGTTCATCCAATTAACAAATGCAATTAGTACCACCTGACCTGTCCAATCAAAATTAACCAACACTTTTAAAATTGTGACTGATGAATATTTCCAACGAGCTGCTTGTAAACCATGTTCACAGAGCAAGGGCATGATCCTTTCAACACTTACAGATGAGAGTAATTTCTCTCATGTTTAAGTGGGCTACTTAACTGCCTAAGTAAATCTGAAAATTTGCAAGAGTGGGCCCCAAGACTTTATTCTCTTTGGGGAATAACTTCATATAGAGTGATACCCTCTGCGCAGAGAGCCAGCAGACATCCTTTCCACCACTTAAGCCTTATATTGAGGTCTGAAGCGGTGTATTGGCCTAGCACTGATCATCTTCCTCTGCACAGGGGTGAATTTCACCCAGAGAGAATAAGGGTTTGATCCTGTATCACTGAGGTCAATGGAAGCAAGATCAGGTCCTAAGTGAGGAAAATCGAGATCTGTTAGCAGAACAGAGGAAGCAAGAGAGACAGACAGATCATTCATAGACTAAATTATTCATTACAAATTAATAGCTCAAGTCTGACAGCACTGCCTTTCTCCTAGCTTCCCTCTCCCCTCAGCCTTCACCCTCAGTTATTTATATCTGTTTACCCGGTTTCTAGCCATGCTCCTCTTCCCACCCTCAGCACTGGTTACAATGGATCAAGCACCTGTAGCTATTTTGTTGTTTAAATAATAAGATGACTTGGGGGTTGAGGGTGTCCCCAAGTTAGCCTACTTTATCTAAAAGAGACCATCCAAGCCAGGGCACTCAGTCATGTTATGGGGAGCTGAAGCCAGACAGCTGTTTCCCCTTTTATAATCAGCATTTTTATTTTACAAGGGTCATCGCAGCAGCCATTTTTAATGTCCACGTTGACAGCTTAACTGTTTGCCTGGCTTGAAAATCCTCTTAATGTACGGGGTGCTGTCAAAGCCTGTGAATTGTGAGCCTCTGCTGCTATCAGCCAAGACAACAAGGGCGTTTTCGGTAGGAAATATCTTTACTTTACTCTTGGTCTATTGCCATCGACTGTATTAATTTTATTGGTGACCACCGAATCCTCAATTAAAAGAGGCCAATCAAAAACTAATCATTTAATTAAGCGAATGGCATCACAGGCTCAGGTGAGCTTACACTGAAAGCTGCTTGTGTACCTGCCCACTTGAAGCAAATATTTGTGCATTCCTCAGGCTCGGTTCTGTTGCTCGGTTGTTGGACGGGATAGGGGAGCAAAGTGACTTTCTGTTCCCCTTATCCTGGAACAGCTGTGGGCCTGCCCAGCCTCTGATGTAAATTAGCAGCAGTTCTCAAATTGTGGGTTGGGACCCCTTTCTAATGGGGTCACCAGGGCTGGCGCCCGGGGCCGAAGCCCGAGGCCTTCAGCCCTTGGCAGCGGAGCTCAGGCCTGGGCTTCCGCCCTGGGTGGTGAGGCTCAGGTTACAGCTCACCGCCCCTCCCTCCCCGCCCCTGGGCTGAATCAGTCATCTAGTCCAGTCCCCTGCACTCAAGCAGGATTAATATTATCTAGATCATCTCTGACAGGTGTTTGTCCAACCTGCTCTTAAAAATCCCCAATGATGGAGATTCCACAACCTCCCTAGGCAATTTATTCCAGTGCTTAACCACTCTGACAGGTAGAATTTTTTCCTAATGTCCAACCTAAACCGCCCTTACTGCAATTTAAGCCCATTGCTTCTTGTCCTGTCCTCAGAGGTCAAGAACAATTTTTCTCCTTCCTCTTTGTAACAACCATTTATGTACTTGAAAACTGTTATCATATCCCCTCTCAGTCTTCTCTTTGGCTTTTACCCCCTGCCTGGGGCGGCGGGGCTCAGGCTTCGGCCCGTTCACCCAGGGCGGCAGGGCTTGGATGGGGTCAGGTTTTCATCCCCCTCCTGGTGGTGTGTAGTAATTTTTGTTGTCAGAAGGACATCGCGGGGCAATGAAGCTTGAGAACAGCTGAGTTAGAGCAATCTCAGTCCCCTGATGTACCATAGCAGTTCAACCAATGGTGAGATTGCAGTGCATCATGGGAGAGACAGTCCAGCCAGGCTGCTGAAGCCAGCCCATACAACAGAATGGGGAATGAAGTACTTGAACAAATGTTATACCAATAAAATAAAAACCAGCAGGATCTTATTAAAGGGGAAAAGGCAAAATACCACATTTATTGTGAATACAGAAAGAATTATAACTAAGCAGTTAGTTATAGCTATAACATTCCATTCAATATCATATTTATTCACACATTCATTCATACAAACACACACACACAGGTTCTGCAAGGTTGTTATCATAGTTACCAGCCTTAGAGTTGCTCATGCCAAGCTATTGGCCAGGTGGCCTGGACATGAGGAGGGATGCTTGTCAGATGCTCATCTGATGCTCCTGGAAGTTGGTTTGCAGAATCAGACCCCAAAGTTCTCACTTTCTAGAGTCTATTTTTATAGGAATTTCTTCCTATGCCAGTCTATGGGAATTGCTTCATCATGCTGTTGCTGAATCAATCAGCAGATGTCACATTCCTGACAGCTCCATGCTGCCAGATGTTATCTTGTTCTTTGGTTCTCCCATTCTTGAGGCTGTTGGGTGGATTCCAGTCTGCCCTCCGGGGGTCCTCTGGTTATTTCCACTTGACGCCTTCTTCAGCCGACGGACACTGCATTTTTAGGCTGGCACCACCCTGATCATTCAGTTATTATCCACACCAAGCATCCATCCACATACATCCTCTATCTCTATTTTAATCACAATTGTTAACAAAGCGAGATGAATAAATCAAAAGGGCGGGGAGTCTCTGTGTGCTGTTTCTGTTGTTACAGAGTATTGCTTTGAGTCTCTCTCTGTGTGAGTAGTTGTTACAAAGAATTGCTTTGAGAACAGACTCTGTCTTAGAATGTACTAACACAATTAGCAGCTTGCAAGTTTCACACAGAGAGGGAGAGAAACAGTACCAAAAACCAAGAGACCTCTTAATTAGTAATACCCTGGAATTTAAACTATGGGGAATCAAACTCATTTGTGATTTTAATACAGATCTTCTTTAATATGATCCAACACTACAACTCCCACAAGACACTGTGGCAGCTCAGATGGGCACAGATTAATTCAAACTGTTCCAGAACAAAATGTTTCAATTTGGATCAACAAATTGAAGCGTTTTCATTTGGGTAGAACCAACACAAAATGTTTCCTTTTAATTTCCTCAACACAAAATCAAATTTTGGCAAAAATCAAAATTTTCCTGGAGAAAATTAGGGTTTTGCAGATATGTATTTTCTGTCAAAAACATTTTGATGGTAAATTCCCAGCCAGCTCTAATGAACAGAAGGAATACTTGAGATCTATTTTTTAATTCATTTTTAATCTGAAGACCTCAATAACCTTTGCAGGTATTAAATAATGAAGCCTCTACTGTGAGGTAAGAGTGTTGCATGGATCACTTCACTCCCCACTGAACTGCAGTCATTCCTAGGGTGGAACACAACAGCGGCTTAACAGCACACAGCAGCACAATACAATAGTTTATGGCAGGAAGTGTCAAAATATGCTGAGCTAGCTTCTGCTTCCAGTCCCCACTGGGTAAACCAGAAATAACTCACTGACGTCAGTGGAGTGACTCCGGATTTACTCCAGCGTAAACACGAGGAGAATCTGGCCCTTTGTATCCAATTGTAACTGCCGGGGAAATGTAGATAGCCAGAATGTAATGAATGGAGTTCGAAGGTGGCCAGGACACCAAGATTAACACCCTGTCTTGTGAAAAATATCAAGGGTTGTGATCCTGGGTTCAACATTTCATCAGAAAACAGCCCTCCAGTAGCACAATACCCCAACGCCATCAGCTCACTACTGCCCCTCACAGGGTACTCTACAATGCACACTCCTTATGGCTGCATGTAGAGTACATGCACTGCCTGCCCTCTTAGCTTAGGTATAGACAGCCGTGCGAGTGATGAGGCACGGCTTAGGCAAGTAAAGACATGCCAGAACCCTTGGGGTATGTGCCCTACATGGCTCGCTGCATGTCCAAGCAGTACCTCCTTCATCTACACTGCTATTTTTAGCTGTGTAGTGTCTCATTGCCTCCCACTGCTGGAGCCTTTCCTGTGTCAGGGGAAAGGCTCTGGCAGGGAAGAGGCAGTGGGAAAAGCCTCTGGCAGCTCCACACTGCTTCCCCCCTGCCAAAGCCTTTCACTGCCATGTGTAGCTACCCATCGCAGTGTGGACACAGCCTGCTCTCACTGTGGTGGGTAGCAACACGTACCCTACACACTCCTGCCAGTGCTGTGTACTGTAAACACAGCCACACCAATCCAATGAATCACCCAACTTTTGTACATCCTTTATCACAGGTGTCCCTACTGCCCTCCCAAAAAGCCCACTCTATCTGCTGTCAGCCTTACAACAGTTATACAGTGTTGTTTATCCATACCAAGGAGCCCTGAACCACAAACATTCAGATGCGTAGGCAGCCTTGCTCAGCATCACAGCTCTTCAGCAGCAGGCTTCCTGCTGGCGACTGACAAATGTGACAAAGATCAGGCTTGCAGTTTCTGACCCTGGCTGTGCCACAGATTTGCTGTGCAGCCTTCGACAAATCAATTAATCTAACCACATCCTTGTCTTCACTAGAAAAAAAAGGTGTGTTTCTGTTGTGTGCGCTAGTTAACCCATGTTAAAAATCTAATGTAGACAAGGCAAGCTGTACTTTTTACAAACGTTACCTGGTTGAGGCAAACCCTAGGCTTCCCCACAAGAGTTTACCGCAACCTGCTTATGCTTGTTAAAAGTACACCTTTTCCCCTAAGGTGGCCGTGGCCAGTGTCTCAGATTATCTATTGGGAAAAATGGAGAGACCATCCCTTATCTCACAGATGTGTCGTAAGGCTTAATTCAATTATATTTATAAACTTGGACACTCTCCAACAGAAGATCCTACACCAGTGAGAATGAATGATTATTCCTGTATTATAATCATTTAGGCTTTGTCTATACCAGAAAAGGTTGGGGTTTTTTTTATACAAGCAAAGGTGTGAATTTCAAGTGGTATAACCTCCCCTGAGTGCATTTTATTCCAATATAAAACAGCCCCCTCCCCTCCCAGTTTACCTTATGTCAGTTGGGAATGGATTTAAGCTAAACTGAAAAATGTCACTCCTATACCTGAAAACAAGTGTCTACAGGGAGTTATTCAGTACAACTGGCAAAATTTGTCTACTTTGTGTAATGAACATAGGCTTTGAACCAGATCCTGAAGTCCCTACTTGGACAAGAAACTTTTGTCTGAGTTACAAGGAACTGCACCATCAGGCCCTTTGTATTTATTTCTTTTAAACCAGCATCCCTAGTTCTCTTCCCAGGAGGACTCACGGCACCTTCCCTACCTTTTCAGTAAATTTGGGGTGGTGCTTACAATGCCAATATTGGCATTTTCTCTTTAATACAGATCCAGATTTATTACTCATCAAGCAAAATGGTAATCTATCCAGAGTACTTATATTACCACCATTACCATAGTCTCTCAACACCTCCCAGTCTTTAATGTATTTATCCTCATGCAAGGTAGGGCAGTTCTATTATCCCCATCTACAGACAGAGAACTGAGGCACAGAGAGACTAAGTGACTTACCCAAGGAAGTCAGTGAAGGAGCAGGGAATTGAATCTGAGTTTTCAGAGTCCCAGGCAAAGACACTAGCCACAGGACCATCCTTCAATACCAAAATCTGGAAGAAACAAAACACTTAGACGTTATTTATTTTTTTTAAGTACACACCTTATTGTGGAGCTTATATTCCAAACATTCCGGTAGGTGGTTATAGCTCTTATATTTTGTACACACATACACACTTTCTTTTTTATATATATTCTGTTTTATAACGACTTGGGGCCATTAGGGACTGTTGATTAATCAGATCATCCTATAGAAATGAATGGACAATTCTGCTGAAGAATCAGTGCTACAATACAGCCCATGGCCCAAGGTAGCCCCTCTCTGCAATCATTCTTAAGAATCCTTGAATGTTGGCTGTTGTCACTCACAACACCAGCTGGAGAGAATCAGTTGACTTCACTGTAAGATTGGTTTCCTTCCCTGAAACCCTTCTGACATTATGGACCCAATCCTGCTCCATTGACATCAATTCCAGTTTTGCATTGGCTGCAACGGGAGCATGGCCAAGCCCTAATGCTACTAGTTAGCCGCATTTTCCTGTCTGAGTGCTACTTAAAATAGGACACCAAAGTAGCAAACAAAACAAACTGCAACAAAATGCAATATTAATTGCTCCCCTTGCCTTCCTTTTTGGTTTCTTCTATAATCAATACCCTTCGATTAAGGCATTCTATTGCTTTATGTAACTGCTCTTTTGTAAAGCCAAAAGTGGGTTATTTTTGAAATCTTCCTCAGCATTGTTTGATTGTCCCCTTCCAGGCTTCCGGGAAAGTAAAACTATGGCAGGTCAACAGAACATCTTGTAGCAGGACACAGGAGCCATTGCTGCGGATAAACAAGATATTTACAGGTTTCAGAGTAGCAGCCATGTTAGTCTGTATCTGCAAAAAGAACAGGAGTACTTGTGGCACCTTAGAGACTAACAAATTTATTTCAGCATAAGCTTTCGTGGGCTATAGCCCACCTCATCAGATGCATGCAGTGGAAAATACAGTAGGACGATTTTATATACCCACAGAGAACAGGAAACAATGGGTGTTACCATGCACACTATAACAAGAGTGATCAGTTAAGGTGAGCTATTACCAGCAGGAGAGAAAAAAAAACCTTTTGTAGCGATAATCAAGATGGGCCGATTCCAGCAGTTAACAAGAACGTGTGAGGAACAGTAGGGGGGAAAAACAAACATGGGGAAATAGTTTTACTTTGTGTAATGGCTGACTTAGAACAACACTTCCTCAGCTCTCGTCCCCTAATGCCCCTACTTTACTTGCGCTATATTGATGACATCTTCATCATCTGGACCCATGGAAAAGAAGCCCTTGAGGAATTCCACCATGATTTCAACAATTTCCATCCCACCATCAACCTCAGCCTGGACCAGTCCACACAAGAGATCCACTTCCTGGACACTACAGTGCTAATAAGCAATGGTCACCTAAACACCATTCTATACCAGAAACCTCCTGACCGCTATTCCTACCTACATGCCTCCAGCTTTCACCCTGACCACACCACACGATCCACTGTCTACAGCCAAGCTGTACGATACAACCGCATTTGCTCCAACCCCTCAGACAGAGACAAACACTTACAAGATCTCTATCAAGCGTTCTTACAACTACAATACCCACCTGCTGAAGTGAAGAAACAGATGGACAGAGCCAGAAGAGTACCCAGAAGTCACCTACTACAGGACAGGCCCAACAAAGAAAATAACAGAACACCACTAGCTGTCACCTTCAGCCCCCAACTAAAACCGCTCCAGCGCATCATCAACCTATCCTGAAGGACAACCCATCACTCTCACTGATCTTGGGAGACAGGCCAGTCCTTGCTTACAGACAGCCCCCCAACCTGAAGCAAATACTCACCAGCAACCACACAACAAAAACACTAACCCAGGAACCTATCCTTGCAACAAAGCCCGTTGCCAGCTGTGTCCACATATCTATTCAGGGGACACCATCATAGGGCCTAATCACATCAGCCACACTATAAGGGGCTCGTTCACCTGCACATCTACCAATGTGATATATGCCATCATGTGTCAGCAATGCCCCTCTGCCATGTACATTGGCCAAACCAGACAGTCTCTACGTAAAAGAATAAATGGACACAAATCAGATGTCAAGAATTATAACATTCAAAAACCAGTCGGAGAATACTTCAATCTCTCTGGTCACTCGATTACAGACCTAAAAGTCTCAATTCTTCAACAAAAAAACTTCAAAAACAGACTCAAATGAGAGAGTACTGAATTGGAATTAATTTGGAAACTGGACACCATTAAATTAGGCTTGAATAAAGACTGGGAGTGGATGTGTCATTACACAAAGTAAAACTATTTCCCCATGTTTATTCCCCTCCCAACCCCCCCACTGTTCCTTACATGTTCTTGTCAACTGCTGGAAATGGCCCACCTTGATTATCACTACAAAAGGTGTTGTTTTTTTCTCTCGTGCTGGTAATAGCTCACCTTACCTGATCACTCTTGTTACAGTCTGTACGGTAACACCCACTATTTCATGTTCTCTGTGTATATAAAATCTCCCCACTGTATTTTCCACTGCATGCATCCGATGACGTGAGCTGTAGCTCACGAAAGCTTATGCTCAAATAAATTTGTTAGTCTCTAAGGTGCCACAAATCCTCCTTTTCTTTTTGCAGATACAGACTAACATGGCTGCTACTCTGAAACCGGAGTTAACAGGCAGGATGATTCTTATCCCACCCCAAACTCCTAGGCTGAACATACCATCTCCAAATAACAGTCAGCCAATAAGGAGGAGCTCCTTTTTACAGGGTTTTTTTTTGCAATTAATTTTTAAATAAATTAATGAACTCACCCTTATTGCCCTCTCTAGCGGCTGCACAAGTGACTGCTGGAGGAGTGGGAATGTACCTCAGCTGGTCTCCAGTTCATCTAGTTCCCTGCAGCCTGGACTTTTAGGCTTGGAACCTCCACACCACAAAATAGAGGTGGTGCATCCCAGGGGACGGGGTGCTCCTGAAGCCCAGGCAGCGAGGGCCCAATTCGCAGCATAGTGACTACAAAGCCTGGAATACCCCTGGTGCTCTGAGCCTCTGCATTTCTCCTGCCACAAACCCACACTGTGGGAAGTGTTCCAGGGCACAGGTGGGCCTTCTGGAGGTGGAAGGGGGTGTGAGCTGGGCAATCCTGCATTCCAGCTACTCTTCGGCAACCACAAAGCCCATAAGCACACTGTAGCAGCTTTTCGGGCTGACTAAACCAGCTCCTGGTAGCCAAGCTCAGGCGAGAACAAGCCATTTCCCATTCTCTGAATTGGGCTCTGCACTGATGAACAGACGAACTGGGGCCTTAGACTCCTCAGCTTCATTAACTATCTCTGCTGTGCACTGGCTAAACTCCCAAAGTCCTGTCCCAGCATTCACTGGGCTCAGGGTAAAACCTGGGAAGGAAACTCTGGCTTAGTCTCTGATTGCTTCAGAGTCCTGGTCAGGAACATGCAGGGAACATTCCCAGGATATTGCTGGGGACTTGAATGGCTATATCTTGTGGAGAGATTCTCCCAAACATGAGAGCCTGATGCTTGTGTGCTAGTTGTGAGTAGAGGCCAGCGGAATTAGTAAAAGGTCATTCAACTCTTCCTCGCTAACATATTTACTCTCCTCCTCCCACACTCTTAAGGACATCTGCAGAGGCTTTATCATCAAGTCCACTGCAGAGTAGTCATTAACATGCCACACAAAGCCAGACTTTCTTTCCCCCCCCGTAAGTCACCAATGACCAACCAAAAAGAAATAGAATTTTTTTTTTTTTTACTTCAAACATGTGACAACTCTGAATAAATCAACAAGGAGAGGCTGTTTGTGCAACTCTGGCAAATGATTATAGTAGCCCTGATGCCACAATTTGAAACACATGGATGGAGCAGAACTCCATTAACTAAGTGGGGGCTCCATGCCAGAGGGTGGAGCAGAGTGTAGGATCAGGGCCTGTGTTTCTCCAGGGCTGATCTGAAATGCCTGTGACCTTTCCTACCAACAATGTCCCTATCAGTATGAGCTCTGCTGATTCTAGAGGTAAGTTTCAGGTGACAAGAACATAACACAGCAAGTGGAATTTCTCTGTGACCTTCAATTCTCCCCTCTGCCGGATCACATCATTGCATTTTCACAACCGGAGCAAAGTCACCATTTGCTGGTTTCATTTGAGATGCCCATACTTCTGGCCAAACTCCATTTCCTTCCCTCCAAAGCTGTAAGAGTGGTCTATGACTCAGCCTTCAATCAAATACAGTGTGGACTATTAAAAAGGACATGGAACATAAAAATAAAGTTCCTAGAATACATTTTCTGGGCAGGAATCTTTACAGCTCCTGTATTTATCCTGTAAAACACAACATCCTGTTTCACCAATAGATTTACACCAATATACATAAGTGCTATTTTTAAAGTAAATTTTTCCCTGTGGTGAGAGCATCCAGCTGTTAAGGAACGCAATGGACTGGAAATAAATATTGTGCATTGAAAGATGCCCAAATCCCTTAAGGGTAAAATCCTACCAACTTTACACAGGACTCACTGAGACAACACTCCAAAAATCAATGAGAATTTTGCCTAAGAAAGGATCCCAGGTCGAGCCAAGCAAACTGTAGAGAAATGTGAGTTGGTGGGAGAGAAAGGGACTGGTGGGATTGTCCTGGGTTTGAATTCACAAATCTTCCCTGAAAATGGAGCATTTCTGATGAAGTTGGGCATGGTGCATTTTCCATTGTTTGGATGTTTGTGGAAATGTTAACAGATGTATGTCCCTGTGAGGCAACCTGGTTCATTTGACTGAACACAGGACTGGGAGGCTGGAACTCCTGAGTTCTCTCCCCACTCGTCCAACTGAGTGGCCTAAGAACTATTTTGTTTTGCTCTAACAATTCACAATAGCACGTTAGGCCTCACAACACCTCTGTGAGGTAGGTAAATATCCCCATTATACAGCTGGGGAAATCTGCCAGAACAGAGCATCTCTCATCCAAAGTTCTGCTCCAGATCTCATTGAAATCTACCTTTCCACTGATTTCAATGGGCTTTGGATCTGGCTGTCAACCCTCTGAAACACACACACCAGGAGTCTTTCTGATTTGACACACGCATCATTGAGAAAAATAACCAGTCTCCCAAGATTTTCCCCAAAATAGAAATTTTAGAGACATGAAATCACACAAGATTAAATGGGGGGAAATGCTGCATGAATCCCCACAAAAAAATAATAATGTGGCTAATTTTGTACAACTCCAATGTCAGGATTTGGCCCTAAATCTGATCCTAAAAATATTTCTAAAGTATGTGAAATATGCTTTTTAAAGGAGGTAAACCAAGAGGCACTTAAAAGATCTCCAGGGAAAAAAAGTCTTTACTCTTCAAAGGTTTCAGTACAACCTTCAGAGTAAGCTTGAAGGGTATTTTCGATGTGCTTTCAGGCAGCAAAAACCCTTGTGTAACATTGAATGAACTGAGGACAGTTGTCATGAAAATATCTTTCTGTGGTACTGGCTTTCCTTCCCCAGCTATAATTGTTCAGCATAAAGCATATCAGTGACAAATCTCAATTACACTTAAGAAAAATAGATAGATTCCAAAGAGAAATATACTGAGTGGCTGTCACTCGAAATACATGGTAATGGTGCAATTTTCCAATTCAGGGCTACTTATTCAATCATTTAGTAAAACAATTTATGTGTTTGAGAAACAGAGAAAAATACCATCCAAAGCTTGAAAGGTGGGTGTTCACCTTTGCTCAGGCCCTGAGAAGGGATGGAATAGCTCCATTGAAGTCAACAGGACTATCCTAATTTACTCCAGGTTAGGATCTGGCACAGAGACTGGTGGAAAATGGCATGTTGAAAGCTACCAACATGAATAACATGAGGAAAATTGCCAGAAAAAGAAGACTGAAAGACCATTTTTAGAGGCTTTTCTGATCCCTTCTTTGGAAAGGTAAGAACTATACTTCAGATCTTGAGCTGGAGTAAACTGGTGTAGTCCCATTGATTTCAGGGGGACTATACTGATTACATGGGTTGAAGCTCCAGCCCTTTGCCAGTTGAGTGATGCTCTGACACACTGAGAGTCCACCTAGGATACAACACATAGTCCTTTTGTTGTGGCCTGGTGTGTATGACCAGGCTTTGATTATGCTCACTTTAAAATCCAGAGTGAAAACCTGACCCCATTGAAATTAATGGTGAAAATCTCATTAACTTCAGTTTTCAGAGTAAAAAGAAAAGGAGTACTTGTGGCACCTTAGAGACTAACCAATTTATTTGAGCATGAGCTTTCGTGAGCTACAGCTCACTTCATCGGATGCATACCATGGAAACTGTGGAAGTTTTCAGAGTAGCAGCCCTGTTAGTCTGTATTCGCAAAAAGAAAAGGAGTACTTGTGGCACCTTAGAGACCAACAAATTTATTTGAGCATAAGCTTTCGTGAGCGACAGCTCACTTCATCGAATGCATTCAGTGGAAAATACAGTGGGGTGATTTATATACATAGAGAACATGAAACAATGGGTGTTACCATACACACTGTAACCAGAGTGATCACTTAAGGTGAGCTATTACCAGCAGGAGAGGAGTGTGGGGGGGAAACCTTTTGTAGTGATAATCAAGGTGAGCCATTTCCATAACTTCAGTGAGGCCAGGATTTCACCTCAGGCCTCCAAGGGCAGTAATCATGAGAGAGAGCTTGGTTTTCTAAGCTTTAAAGCCATGGCATTATGGTATTGTATGTTTGTAAGTACAGAACATTTTTGAATTCGTCATTTCCCTCTCTTTATAGAACAGTGACATAAAACTGTATCAAAAGGATTTTATTCTTTTTAAAAGCAAAGCTGGATGCTTAATTTATGAAAGTCTCTTTGATTTGGTTCACAATGAGATGATGAGCTGCTCCTTGACCAGTAGGTGTCATTGTAATCAATAGAAAACGTACCAGGCTCTTCGCTGGAAGAGAGTGATTTGTCCCAAGCAATCATAAAATATTCTGTTTGGATTTAAAGGATGACTATTTTGCTTCTAGACGTACACTCAGTTCACACCAAGGGGGCAACATTGTTCATCAGAAATGTCAGTGGAGAGGAAAGTGAGTGATATGCATGGGTATAATTTCCGGGACTCTACTTTACATTACAAATGTAGATATTATGCTCAAATGGGACTGACGTGTGTTTAGATGCATAAAAAGAAACTCTGTTTAAGGTCCCAGATGATGCACATAAGCTATATGTGGAGTTAAAATATATAAATAAAGGCATTTTAAAAGAAATATTTGAAAAATCAATCCAGCCCTAGCTAAACCTGAGTTCAGATGTCTGTGAGTAAATCTGAGTTCAGATGTCAGTGATCTGTTACCTCTGTTGATGTCCTTAACAGCTAGAGAATGACAAAGAGTGCTGGGAATCTAAGTAAGCATTTTAGGTAATAGCAGTGCCTACAACTGTTGAGTTAGAACTGCTGCACCCTCAGCTCAGTTCTTGGCAGGTAAAACGTCTCGCAGTTCCCACTGCACTGAAAGTGGAACATATGCATAATGAGCCTGCCTCTGCCTCACTGAAACCATTTGCAAAATTCCCATGGATTCAGTGGTGCACGGCTGGGGCCTACATGTCCACACTTGACCCTCAGATCTGCTGATATCGAACCATGTTACATACATCAGAGGCCTCTACTGTTGTATTTGAATTTGGTCCCATTTTGAAGATATCTGATCCTCAGATGGTGTAAAACATCCTAGCTCCATGGAAGTAAATTGAGTTACAGTAAATTAAACCATCTGATTTAAACTATTCCAGATATCTTTCCAGTGTGTAATAAAGTGCACAAAGCCCCACTCTGTGGGGAGTTTTAATCACATGCGCCTGGCGCTACAGAATTTCTTGATTCAGAATTCATGTATCTTAAATTTAACCCTATATTAATTGAGCACTAGCAACTGCATTAAATCTTAATCTGTCCATGGTTCTCTGCAGTGTAATGTGATGTGTTTGTGCATTGCTGATGGGCAGTAAATAAGAATGTTGAGAAAAGGAATTAATATAATCCTGACTGTGCAGTAAATCTCACCTGCATTCTGTTTCTCCCATTTATTGGTAATTAAATTGAAATGATTGGTCCAGGATTATTACTAGAGAATGCTCCCTGTTTATGAGACAATAGCAATTTCGTGCTAAGAAAATACAGAAGGCAATGGCTGTGGCGTTCATCAGCCCAAAATACAAGGATTACCAAACAATTAAAGAGGATTCTCAAGTTATAACCCCTCTGCTGATATGGGCTCTCCCTTCTCTAAATCCAGTCCTCCCCTGCTGCCCCCCATCCCTGTACTTCTCCACTCCCTTCTTCCCTTTGCCTTATATTGATTTTTTTAATACTCTATCTTTCCTACACTTCCTTCCTCCCACTGCCACTGAAAAAGAATATCCCACTCAGTTATTTAATAGCTGGAGGTGCAAGAAGCAGTGGGATGTGCATATTCTACACTTACTGTGAAAAATCCTTACAGCTGCTATGCATACCCATGCCCTCTCTTTGGGTACTAATGGCTCTCAGCCAATCAGAGCACAGGGATTTCCATTCTGTAGGGTTACTGAGTGCAATTGTTATGGAAATCAGTCCTCCCCCACCAATCAAGCTGCATGGATTTGCATAATGAAATATAACAGAGCAGTTGTGGGTCAGTAACTGCACAGCATGACTGCACTCTATTGTTTGAGGCAATTCCATATCTGTATAACAGGAAATTCTTGGAATACTATTGTCTGCCTAGCTAGCCTTTCATACTATGTCACCATCCTGGTTTCCGAGCAGCTGTGAAACAATGAGGTGAAATCAGAGCCTTGTAATCAGTCTGCAAATAAGCTGCAAACTTGCACAGCTGATAACAGGATATTCTCTTAACGATCCCTGATGATGAAGGGAGGTCTGGTGGTCAACGCCTCAGATTGGAACTCATCAGCAAAACTGGGTTCCCTCCTGGTTCTGCCATGACTCCCTGCGTCGCTTTGGGTAAATCATCTAAACTCTCTTGGCCTTAGTTCCCCAGCTGTAAAATGAGGATGGATGATAATACGCTCTTCCTCCAATACTTTGTGTGTCTTGTCTGTATAGACTGGAAGATCTATAGCGCTCACAGTCACAGATATGGGAAACAAATATTTGATAACAGGCTCTTCAGTCTAGCACACAAAGGTAACGATAAAATGGCAGAAGCTGAAGCTAAACAAATTCAGACTGGAAAAAGGACATACATTTTTAATAGGGAGGGCAGTTAGCCCCTGGGACAACCAAGGGTTGAGGTAGATTTTCCATCACTGGCTATTTTTAAATTGATTAGATTTTTGTTATGCTCTAGCTCAAACAGGAATTGTTTGGGGGATATTATATAGCCTGTGATATACAGGAAGTCAGACTGGACGATCACAGGGATCCCTTCTGGCCTTGGAATCTAAGAATCTTCAAGTAGGGGTGGTCTTTTACTGTCCCCCTAAATTCAGCTAGGGCCTCTAAGTGGTATCATAATACAAACAGTAACAATCATTAATACTGCAGCTGTAATTATTACAATCATTTTCATATGCTTTGTATTGATCTCTTTAAAACCACTAGTTTAAATAGAATTGGAGTAAACACAACACCACAGAGCCAGTAAACCCACATGATCAGTATAGCAAGAGTAAAGAGTTCTCCAGGAGCCACAGTCCAGTGTAAAATTCTATTTGTGATCTATTGTATGAAAGCTTTTCTTTCTGTCCCTGCAGAAGAGTGACACACTCAGGGCTATGGGAAAGAAAGCCAGGAGGATGGGGTGAGGTGGAGTGGGGTGAGGCGTGTGCACCAGGTAAGGAGGCAGAGGAAATTTTTAAATTAGTATGACATTTTGTGGCATTACAGAGTAGGCATTCGCGGATGGGTCAATGGTCTCCACTCCAGCACTGCTGTGCCATGGCACTCTCACTGCTGTGGAATTTTGCTCAGGGCATTGTTGCAGAAGAGACAAATTACAGATATGCTTCTAAATAACATCATATAGGCTCACTGCTTGCTGGGGATTCAGAAGGGGAGTCGTCGGAGACCAAGTAGTAAAGAGAGGCTTAGAAAAATGAACTGGCAGTGGGGATGTGTGTGGGGAAGGTCAACAGGAAGAGTAAGACAACTCAAAAGCAAAGGATAATCCATTTATCTAATTGCTTGGGGTCTTTTTCAGTAAAGCCCAACTTGAACCTATATTATATGCATAGATGGGTAGGTGTGTGATTTCTCCGTCCCACCCACTGTTGAGAAAGAATACTGAATGTGCACCTACCTACCAGAGATATGGTGTGAGCAGGGGCGGGTCCCCACCTAGTGTTAAGAGTCTGTGATGGTAGCACCATCTAGTGGTAAGCGGTAGGGGAACCTGGACCCTCCCACTCCATCAGGCCCTGACCCAAGAGCCTTACTTGCGTGTCTTATGGAAGACGTCTGCTACCTGTGGTCCAGATGCCATCTTCCCTGTGTCTCTTCCTACTGCTCTGTTTCTCCTTGGGGCATGTCGTGGCTTGTGGTTTTTCCTTGCAACATGGCCCACAGGCCTCTGCAAGCTGGGGAGCCCCAGTTTCATGCAGCAGTCTTCCTCCTGGGAATACTCTCCTAGCATAACCTCTCCATAGCAGTGCATGCTGGTCACTCTCTATTCCCCCACCACCTCTGCTGTTCTAAGGGGAATCCCTTCGAAGCCCCTCTCCAACAAGATCATGCCCAGCAAGCCTGTCAGGGTGGGGCTTCCCAGGCCCTGAGTTGTTACTGCATCTCATCTCTCCAGTGTTGGGGTTTGTCTACCCCAACACACACACACCCAGTTTGGTGTTGGCATTTCTGAGTCCAAGTCTTGCAGTACCCCATCCCAGGGAAATAAATCTGTATTCTGGTGTTTGTTCTCCAGCCTAGGGACCACATGGAAGGCATAGGTTTGTACAGCCAAATACTTCCTCATAATCCAGGGGTTGGTGTCTTTTATGGACTTTAGCCAGTGAGGGATGCATATGGTGTTCCCAGCAGGTAATACTGCAATGCTTATATGGCCCACTTCATCACCAAGGCCTCTTCTTCTATAGTCAAGTAGGTCTTCTCTAAGAGAAATAGTTTCCTGCTGATATTGGATGTTCTTCTCAATCAAAATCTTAGCCTGTGCATCACCTCATGTCCAAAACTTCTTTTCACCAGCCCTAGCCCCAAGCATTTTTGTCCAGGAATGCATCCATCAGATGTTGGAAGGTGGCTGTAGCCCTATGAAGGCCGAAGGACATGATCTTGAAATGGTACAGGCCGAAAGGAGTTGCAATGGTAATTTTCTCTCAAGATCCCTTTGTTAAGGGGATCTGCCAGTAGCCGTTGATCAGATCTACAGTCAAGATATACTTTGTGGCTTCCCAATCTCTCCAACAACTCATCAACTCGTGGCATGGGATATGCATCAAATGTAGATATAGCATTCACTTTTCTGAAGTTGATGCAAATCCAGGTTGTCGCATTCACCTTGTGCACCAAGACAACTGGTTTCCACCACCCACTGTGGGATTCTTCTATCACCCCGAGGTCCAACATCACCTACAGCTCCCAATATACAGTGTTCCACCTCTTCATGCACAGGTGACAGCTCTCACAGATTTTCCAGCTAGGCTGCGTTGTGATGAGGTGACAAATCAGCCAGGTTTGTCCAAGTCATGATGAGGATACAGAAAGGAAAGATCTGACCACCTGCAATATCTGCGCCCATTGAGATGGCTGGAGCCCTTCCCCCAAGGGAATCATGTCTGAATCCTGGATAAAGGAGGTTGTGGGCCCAGTTTTGGATCGGGAGCAGGGGGGAAAGGGCGGAGGGTGATATGAATAAGCTCTCTTGGTCTCACCATGTCTTCAGAAGGTTTATGCAGTAAATCTGTCTCTCTTTCTTCTCAGATCTGCTAATCCACTGCTCCTACCGGGCAAGCCACCTCAAAGGGCTCTTACTACCTAGCCATTAATTTTAACTCTGAGCTGGGTAACAACAGCAGTACCCTGTCACCAGGCTGGAATTCGTGTGGGTGGGTGCCCCTATTAAAGGCCCAAGAGTATCAAGAGCAAGCCTATAGGAGGTTTTCCTTTGTCTTCAGCTTCTTTTGTAGCTGGAGGACATACTACGCTGGGCTCTTGCTCCTCCCAGGTTTTACAAACGGATTCCAGGATCCCCCAGGGTTTGAGGGGTGAGAACACCATTGAGGCCTGGGGAACCTCACACACTGCAAATCAGAGGGGTGGTAACAAGCAGTCCTAGTTGCAAGGGTCTTCAGCCACACATTTTCTCAGCATCCCCTTCAGGGTCCTGTTGAAGCATTCAGCTAGCCCATAGTTTGGGTGTGGTGAACAGATGTTCTCAAAGATGTTATTTTCAGTAGCTCGCACAAGTTCTTCATCAGTCATGACATGAAGTTAGTTCATACCCTGGACCATTATTATTTCTTTGGGGATCCCCACCCTCACAAAGACCTGAGTTCTGTTGGTATGGTCACTGCATTGGTCATGTGAAGCAGAATGGTCTTAGGGTACTGGGTCACATCATCCACAATTATCAGTGTGCGTTGGTGTCCATTTGTGCTTGTCTCTAGCAGTCCTATAAAATCCATGCCAGTCCTCTCAAAGGGGGTGTCTACTACTGGCATCAGGATAAAGGGGGTTCTTGGCATGCTCTTGGTCCTGCCAACTGACACTTGGGGCAGAACATGCAGTAAGCCCTTACCTCTTTGTAGATGCCTAGCCAAGAGAATCTGATGGTGGTTCTCTCAAGGGTTTACTCCCTCCAGAGGTAACCAGAATATGGAACCCAGTGCACAAGACAAAGTAGCTCCCTCCCAAAGGGATGAGGTACCAGAAGTCGGTCTGGACCTTGTTGTCTGGTAGTCATGTACCAACCAGTAGAGTTGTTCCTCTTTCAACTCGAGGTGTGGCTATTTTTTTGTTTTCTTTGTCAGTCGATTACCCCCCATTGACAGTAGCCAGCTGTTCATGTGCCCAACACAAGGTGGGGTTTCCTTTCTGTTCCCCTATGAAAACCCTGTTTTGGGTCACCCACTCCATATTCAAGTGGTGTTGAGTTTGCTGGTCTTGCTGGTCCCGCAGGGACACTTTCTGAGGTTGTCAAGTTCCTTTCCCAGGTTTTCTCACACTCCTGCGTCAGCCAGATCTGCAGATCCAGCCTCTTTTTCAACCTCAGAGGTGTGGTCATTCCCCCTGACTGGCTTCCTCTCCAATACCTGCAAGACCTCACTGAAGTATTTCCAGTCACAGCCCAGGACCACCGGGGTAAGCGAGGGAGGCTGCTAACCCCACACAGAGAGTCTCAGTGTGGTTCCCCACTGTAAGCTGTATCACCTTAATGGAGGACAGGTGCACATCTCTGTGTATACATTGAAGGAAAATTATAGCAGTTGGTGTCCCATGGGCCTTAACCAGCTTTTCCTTACGAGGGTCTGGCTGCACTCTGAATCTATTAAACCCATCAATTTGGATCCATAGACCCTCACTGGGACTACCATCTTGGATAAACCCTGTGGGAAGCGGTGGCCCGCCCTTGCTGCTTCCCACAGCTCCCGTTGGCCAGGAACGGCAAACTGTGGCCACTGGGAGCTGCGACTGGCCGTACCTGAGGACGCTCCAGGTAAACAAAGTGTCTCATGGCCTGCCAGGGGCTTGCCCTGAACAAGCCGCAAACCATGTTTGGGAACCACTGTCTTACAGTAATCTAACACTGATCAAGGCAAATGGAGGTCAGTTCACTAACACCCTTACATGTGGTTAGTCATATTAGCTACAGATACACCAAAGAAGGGTTACCGAAAGAGGGGAACAATCAAAAAGATTTACATTTGCTGAAGAACTGAATTGTATTGCACTATTTGTGGGCCAAGTTTTCCAGCACATGAGTTCATCTGGTTGGTCCCTTTCTTTGGTTTACCACTCTGTCTGCAGTTTGTGTTTATCTATGAATGGACTTTTATGCCATGATCATCACTGTGGGTTCTGTGTGTCTTACTAGGATTTGGACGTGAGAAGTGGGGCAAGTATCGCCTAGCACTCGACTGGGACTCAGAAGACCTGGGTTTATTCCTAGCTCTGCAACTGGCCTTGCTGGGTGACCTTGCACAAGTCTCTGTACCTCAGTTTCCCCATTTGTAAAATGGGGATGATGATACTGAGCTCCTTTGTCAAGTGCTTTGTGATCTGCCAATGAAGCATGAAGAGGTAGGTATTAAGTATGCATCAATTTGGATAAAGAGGTTAAGTTCTAGAATCAGCTCGAGAGCAAGAGGCACTGTAACTACTCATTTTATCACGGCTGTCTTTCCTCCATAGCACTCAGGTTATTTGAAGAAATCACACCCCAGCCACACAATTGTGTTGATACTGTGTCAGCCAAGCTGAGCAGTTCAGCTACCCTAAAGGCAAAAGCAGCACCATGGAAGCAAGCCCACATATGCTGAGGTTAAAGGTTAAGGTTGATTCTGGATTGTTTGAGGTAGTAATGTTAGTGAAGAGAGTACATTTCAAAACAGAACTTTTTCTTTAACAAGATTCTGTGTGGAAAAATCAGGCGGGCGTGGGTGCTTCCCTACATCTAGGATGGGCACTGATGGGTCCATGCTGATGAGGTGACTTCTAATTGCATGAGGGTGGCTCCTTGCTAGCAACTGGAGTGAAACCATAAACAAGCAAAAATCCCCCCCACAATATAGTGTGGTTGCCATTTACAGGGGCTTTAGCGAATCATACTTTTCAACTAGTTTAAAGGGGAACATAGTTTCTGCTTAATATATTCTCCTGGAATACCATATTATCACTGGGGATGTCTGTGTTTCTCTGGAGGGCGCGATTCCTAGTGAAGCAGGTGCTCTGTCCCATTCCCACGCATATCAACATGCAGTGTGGCACTACTAATCAAATCCACCTTCAGATGGATTACTACTCTGTTAGAGTGTAAACCCAAGGAGAGTGGGAGAACATAGCTGATTAGGCTGCCTGTTCCAGAGGTAGGAGGCAAATTCTGAAGACTTCCTGAAAATCTCTTTTGACTGACTCTAGTGCATAAAGGCCTGGCTCTTGAGTTTTTGCTGCCCTGGGCAAACTAGTAAATATCACCCACGCAAAACAAGTCACTAAACATTTTTCTGCCCTTAATGTTTAGCTGCCTTCAAAGCTGGTGGCTGCTGTGTAGTTGCATTTGAGAAGACTCTATGCCACTAAGCATGTCACTGCCAGCCTGTGCTGTAAGAGAGTCTCGCCTCTAAATATTAGACTTTTTCAGCTGTGTGTATGTCTAGACTACATGTCTCCATTATGCATATGTACCAGTATGCATCGGGATGTGCATTTGTGTGTGTATATGTGTAGCTATTTTATTCTATCTGTGAATTTATACTGCACTCCTCAGTGTGGCATCTGCACGTGTGTATATTCTGTGGGATGTGCATGTGTGCATGGAGCTCCTCTGTTTGTCCCACATAGACCTGTGCCTGTGAATAAGTGTACGCCTATGAGTGCATGTGTTGTCCCTGTGTGTCCATCACCCTGCCTGTGTGTTGTGCATTTGTGTATGTTCATGCGTCTGTGTTGCCTTTCACGTGGGTACTGGGGGGGGAATGGGCACGCCTGGGTCACCCCTGTGTATTGGTGCACTAGGTGGGGGTAGGTGTGTCACTCCACAAATGCAAGTGTGCTACACGCGTGCAGCGTGTGTCCCGTCCCTCCTGCCCATGTGCCGAGCGGGAAGGCGACGGCTCCCCCGAGGCAGGCGCAGCGCGGCTCGGGCGGGCTGCGAGCAGGGCCGCGCTGGGAGGGGGCTCGGCCGGGGCGGGGCAGCCGAGGTGGGAGGGGAGCTGTCAGCCCCGGCGGTACCGCAGCGGAGCTGTCAGCGCAGCCCAGAGCGCGCCGAGCCTCGCACTGTGCGCACTGCCGGGGCGGGCGCTGCTGCGCCCTCTGCACGGCGGGTCGCGGCGCTGGGCTCCACACCCCGTCCCGGGGCCGCCGCGCAGCAATGGGGCTTGCCTGCGGGCTGTGAAGGAGACAGTCCCCCGCCGCCCCGTGCCACCGACCGCCGGCGCCGGCGCGCGAGTGAGTGCGGGCAGCTCCCCGCCACGGCCCGGCTGGGGCAAGGAGGGCGAGCCTTGCGCGGGGGTGGGGGGCCTGGGACCGGAGGTGAGCTGGGGCGGGGGGAGAGGGAACCGGGGGGGGGCGAGCCCTGGGATGGGGGGCGAGCCTTGCAACCGGGAGCGCGGGACGAGGGAAGCTAGCGCGGGGCGGGAGGGCGAGCCCTGGGGCGGGGGAACCGGGCGGGCCCCGGGGCGGGATAGCCGGGCAACGCTTCGAGCGAGCAGGGGGCCGAGGGGAAGGCGCACGGACTCGGGGGAGGACGGGACAGACGGGGGCTGAGCAGTGAGGCGTGTGGGGCAGCCAGAGGGACAGAGCAGCCCCTGCATGGTGGCGCATTCCCAATCCCATCCCTCCCTGGCCGGGCCAGCTCAGCTCCGATCAACCCTTCTGCGCCCTCCCTGCTGGGCTCCTGCTTTGTTTGGTGGTGTTTGTTTTTTTGGGGGGGGGCGGTTAGAATATTTCTAATCCTATTTGCAAAGGACACCCCCCCACACACACACTCCGCTTGCAGCTCATTTCGCCGGGAGCTGCTGATACATAACACCCAGGCTGCTTTCTGGGCTGTGCTTTATAGCCCCGCCGCCTTTGGCGCGGGACACAAGTTATCAGCGTGGGGGGAAAACAGGTTGGTGGAAGGCAAATCTCCTGCGCCGGCTGCCCAGCCTCCGGGTGCTCCCGCTCCCCACACGAACTGGGGGGGGGGCTCAATCGGGGCTTCTCGTCCCCGGGATTCCGCCTCCCGGCGTGGGTAGGGGCGGCCGCCGCTCCGTGCAAATAGCAGGGGACACACAAGGGAGCTATTCGGGGCTTGAGCAATGGAGGGCAAGAGCCTTGCTGGTGGGTTGCGGGAGCTGAGCCTCGGTAATGGGGGGAGGGGAACCACGATCCAGCGCCCTGCTGCAAGCGAGGGGGCCAAATGCACCTGAGTCAGGGGGAGAACAGCTGGATTAGTGGGTGGGTTAGGGGAGCCAGACAGTATTTCGGGGGGGGGGGGCAGGGAGGGAGGAGAGAATCTGTCTTGCGCTCTACCCAGGAGGGCTGGAACAAGGTGTATAGTGGGTGTGCGAAGAGCCATTGATCCAAACTGCAAACCTATGATGGAAACCACCCTGCTACCCCTAGTTCTAGCATGGCTAGAGGCATGGGTGCTGAAGGGCCAGGGGGTCCCAGGCTCGCTGGTGCTTGGTACGGTGGAGCCTTTGGAGGGGTACGCTCAGGCTCCCCGTGTTTGGAGGTGCCTGAACCTCAGGAAGACGTTGCTCACTGTGTGCTGATTTAGCGTTTATACGTGAAGATATTTCACAAGCGAGGGGCTCTCTCCACCCGCAGCCCGGGTAGACCCCAAACGCTAGAGATTGTAGAAGACAAACGTGACAGAACTGCAGCCCCGGCTTTCCTCTTCTGCGCCTCTGCAGCTCCAGCGGAATTAGCCTGCTGGCTGACAGCAGGCTGGCCATAGGACTGTGAGGGGGATTAGGTTGGATATAGGACAGGGAGGGGGGCTGTGTGCAGCTCTGGGGAAGGAGGCTGGAGCCTGAACTAGGGGGAAATAGTGCAAGAGTCTGGCACACTTGGGGCTGGGGGACAAAGGAAAAGAGGTTGGAGCTAGGACAGAAAGAGCAGGTGGCTGCAGACAGGGTTAAGGGGAAACTAGGGAGGAGGCAGCTGCATATAAGACTAGGAGGACAGGGCTGCTTGGCTCCTCTTTAGGGCTCCATTCCCCTTGTGACCTGAGCACTTTGGATGCTGCACCAGAGCCAGAAAATCTTCCTGCTGTTCTGCGGCTTGCTCCTGGTGGGAGCTAGAGGATAATTGTAAGGGATCTGGGTTGAATAGAGAAAAGCCCTTTGTTGGGTCATCCCCATCATTGCCTTTGTTGGGGCTGAGCAGTATTTGTTTGGACTGTGGGAGCCCTGCTCAACTGGTACAGCTAATTGTATGCGAGTTGGTACCTTGTGCATGTTACAGTTCAAGGCCGCGGTTCTCAACCTTTTCAGACCATTGTACTTCCTTCAGGAGTCTGACTTGTCTTGTGTAACACCCCCCAATTTCACCTCACTTCAAAAATCAGACATCAAAACACAAAAGGGTCACAGCAAATTACTGAAAAATTGCTTGCTTTCTTATTTTTACCATAGAAATTATAAAATAAATCAGTTGGAATATAAATACTGTACTTACATTTCAGTGTATAGAGCAGTATAAACAAGTCATTGTCTGAATGACATTTATAGTTTGTCCTGACTTTGCTAGTGCTTTTTAGGTAGCCTGTTGTAACACTAGGCAAATATCTAGATGAGTTGATGTACCCCCTTGAAGACCTCTGCGTACCTCCAAAGGTACACATACCCCTGGTTGAGAACCACTGGTCTAGGGCAGGGGTTGGGTGATTTGTTGTCTAGTTAACAGAAGATTCTTATAAATGTCATGCCCTTAAACAGCAAATAGGGACAGGGACTTAGTACTACTTTGAACCCTTTGTTTACACCTGATCTAATGTTTATCCCAAAGATAACAGGATTTCTTATGTCAAAGCACTTAGACTGGTAAATCATTTCTGCAGTCTCTATTCCTGTATGTATGGTGTTTTACATGTAAGTTGGCTGTGATGTACTGTATTTGCATGTAGTGGGGAGAATTTGTCAACATCAGTGAAATTGCAATTAATCTTTCTGTAACAGAGTGGAGAGAGAGAGTCCATGATTGAAGTTTTTACATTAATAGGGACATTCCTAGAAGTAAAAGCCAGTAAGAGAAGTGATCAAGTGCATAATCACTTCAGTGCAAAACCCAGTGCTCCTTAGACCTTGTAATTGCATGTATCTAGACATGGATGGATGATGTGAAGCACACAACTGAAAGGAATTCAGAATATCTAGAGTATTAGAAAGAATTTCAGTTATATTCAGCACTGCAAGGTATTTTTCAGATACAGCAATAGTTATTCTACATATTCCTTCTTGAATGGAGTCACAAATTCTATAGCAGCTGAGGTGCTGAGCTCTAAAAAGCATTGTGTTATTATGCAGAGTAAGACTAAATCACAGCCTCATTTTTGCACACATTGCAAAATCTTATTATTAATTATTATTCTGGAAATACATCTCTTCAGCGTCTGATCTCAGCTTAGCTGTTGCTGCACTGTTATAAGTCCTGAAGCTTATGCCGGAGATCTGATAAAAGGACTTGGTACAAATCTTATGTTATGATTAATTTCTAACTCATAAGCATCTCTACACAATGCTTCATGGTGGTGGCAGCCTTTTCTTTGTGGCAGTATCAGTGACTAAAACTAATAGTGAGGAAATCAATCAATGTGTCACTCACCACTTGCAGGACCGCCTACTGGCCATTCTGGGGATTAGCTCTGCCAGCTCATGGTCTCCCTCTGGTGATAACCTCTCAGTCTGCAGCCCTGCTCACTCCCAGATCTGCAGTCTCCCCTTCATGGCTTGGCCCTTCAGCCAGGTCACTAAAGTCCTCCCCTTCCAGGGAAATCACAATCCTTCCAGACCAGCTGTATGGCTGGCATCTCCAACATCCTGTGTCACTTCCCAGTGGTTGGTAGGGAAACCAAGGCCCACTCTCTATACTGGATTCCAGCCCAGGGATCCTATAACAAGCAGGTGCTGTCCCTGTGCAATCCTATCCCTTGCTGCTGTTTCCTTGGGCTTCTTCCTACATCACTGGTTCCTATCCTCTCTGGGTTTGCCAGCCTCAGAGTCCCTCCACTCAGGAGAGTCACTGCAGTCTACTTCCCTGCACACTCCTGTCCCCAGCCCCTTAACACTCCTCCCTCTTCCCAAGGCGTTAACTGCCCTATTTCAGCAGCAGCCTTTCCCAGCAACAGCCACCCTTCTCTGCAGGCTGCTACCTAGCTGTATACAGGCCCTGCCTGTTCCTGAACAGGTGAGCCTGTTCCTTTAGTTAGGGCTTTCTTCTCTACCACCATTCTACTAGGTTAATTGGCCCATCTGGCCTCCATTAACTCCGTCCACTCCTGTGTGAGGTGGACACCTCATCACGCCATGTAAGACAGAACAGGATTGGTAGCTTATTGGTAGATAACCCCATGCTTTTATATAGGACTCTTCTTCCTGTTCAAATTTAGACAAGTTGGATGTTTTTACAAGGGTATTCTCACATGTAAAATGCATTGATTTTTAGAAGTTTCAACAGTTTAATAATGGTACATTATATAAACTATTTAATGTAGCTGAAGAACTTTATTCGGGTTGGTGCAAGGGGTGTTTTTTTGTTTGTTTTTTAAGTGTAGAGCACTGTGGTATCTTTATGTGAGCTAGATTAGCCAGATGCTCAGCTGAAGTCAGCTAAGGATCAGCTCAACATCTGTAGTTGTGGAAGTTCAGCCTGACCAAAGCATTATTTAAGATTCTTAAATGTAACAACTTTTGGAAGATAGCTTTTAGCCCTTCAGTCTCCTTTTAGCTGTTTAGAATTATGCTTTGTAATTGCTGGAATGGCTTGGTGTCTACCATTCCTCCTGTGAATCATATACTGGGACCAGACTCTACTCTCAGTTAAAAACAATAGAGTTAGTTTTGGTGTAACTGAGATCAAAATTTGAGCCTGTGTTTCTGGATATTCAGGCCCTTCTGATTTTGTTTGTGTGGGGGTACAGTTACTCTCTCAGAGAGGTATTGGAAATATATTTACTGAAGAGTCTAAAATACAGTGTACGTATTTCTTTTTCAGGTGCCCAGGGTTCTACGCTGAGTTAGACTGATGGCATGAAATTTAATTTTGGGGAAGGGTCAGTTAAAAATAATTCTACAATAGGTTTGCTTCTGTGCTATAACTGCCCCATTGAAAGATGTTTTTCCTTAGGCTACTCCAACTGTGTTGGATACTCTGACACTACCTGTGTCTATAGTGGATGTGGTTTTGAAATCTCCCAATGTTGCATAATTACTGATGCAGTTTTCTCAGTGGTAGCAATGGTGGGAGCACTAATGTAGATAGTGCCCTGTTTTTATTTATTTATTGAATTTTAACCCTGAGCTCCTATAACCCTGCTCAGAGCAGGTCTACACGGGTGTTAGTGGAAGATTTCCCCCCAAAAGTCCAGTGTAGACAAGGCCTCTTTGAGTCTGCCCACTACCGCATGGTTGTAACACAGGTTGGTTTGGTTTATCCAGTGTGGGCACGGTTTTTGCTCCTTCCAAAACAACCCTCTTGCCAAAAACATGTTTTAGACTTCCCATTTGGACCCATCTAAACTACAAAAGAAAACAGGTAAGGACTCTGCCATGTCCCTATACTACAACATGAATTTTTCATGTCTGGTAGAGCTCTGTAACAGTGTCAGGGACAAAATTTTAGCTGAGGTTTTAGACTGATTATGAAATGCAGTTAAGGTCCATTCTACACTGCAAGTTGTAACCAAGTTAGGGGCCAACTGTGCTGTCTACCCTGTAAGCACAATCATGCAATTTAACCTGTTTACAAGTCCTTTGGCTTATAAGCATGTTTGGGACTGCTTTTAGACATTGTTACAAAGCCCAGTGTGGACAGGACTTCTGATAGGACTCAATAATACAATACACTAATGCACAGCTACAAAATGGGGAATAACTGGTTAGGCAGTAGTACTGCTGAAATGGATCTGGAGGTTATAGTGGATCACAAATTGAACATGAGCCAACAATGTGATGCATTTGCAAAACAGGCTAATATTCTGGGGTGTATTAATAAGTGTTATCTGTGAGACACAGGAGATAATTGTCCCATTCTGCTTTGCACTGGTGAGGCCTCAGCTGGAGTATTGTGCCCATTTTTGGGTGCCACACTTTAGGAAAGATGTGGACTAATTGCAAAGACTCCAGAGGAGAGCAACAAAAATAATATAATGTTTAGAAAACCTGACCTATGAGGAAAACTTCAAAAAACTGGGCATGTTTAGTCTTGAGAAAAGAAGACTGAATGGGGGATATGATAAGTCTTCAAATATGTTAAGGACTATTACAAAGGGACGGTGATCAACTTCTCCATATCCACTGAAGACGGGACAAGAAATAATCGACTTAATCTGCAGCAAGGGAGATTTAGGATAGATATTAGGAAATGCTTTCTAACTAGAAGGATAGCTAAAGCCTGGAATAGGCTTCCAAAGGAGGTTGTGGAATCCGTCATTGGAGGCTTTTGAGAAACAATTAGACAAACATCTGTTAGGAATACTTGGTCCTAGCTCAGCTCAGGGGGCTGGACTAGATGACCTCTCCAGATCCCTTCTACCCCTACATTTCTGTGATGCTACAATACTGAAACTTGACATGAAAAAAACTCCCAGCACCAATCCCAAACTTTTCCCTAGTTGCTGTTGTAGATATTGTGGAGCTTTCTAAAGAGAACAAATAAATATCTCCATATTATAGTACACAACTCTCCCAGAAGTCACTACTTAAAAAAACTCTCAATAGAGTTTGATGACTCTGGCTTTTTCTGAGTTTGATTTTGCTGGAGACTTCCTTCTCCAAAGAAACCTACCCCTTCCTGTATGGGAGATAAGAATATCCAAATAGGAACAGGAAATAAATGATTGGCTGACAATATGACTGATTACCCATGGAGTACAATCTCCATGGAAACAGACTGTCCTAGAATAGCTCAATCACATGAGGATTACATGACATGAATAAGGTAGCCAGAACTGGAAAATATCTCAGAATTGGACCTACTTGTATTTAATTCATTACCCTCAGGTCTTTGAAGAGCAACTAATCAACAAAGCTAGAATTTAAACCAATTTGGTATATGTGTATTCTAATTTGGATGCAATGGGATAATGCACATTTAAAGTGATCTTAATTTAAAGGGCAGTTTATCATATTCTTTCCAAACCCAGCAAACTTCAACCTAGAGTGAAATCTGAACAATGATCCACATGATCCATTGCTTGAATTTAGTTCCTGTGGTTTCCAATATTGCACAGACTCCTTTAAAAGTGGATTTGCTCACGTTGTTGGAAATGGGAGTTGAGGTGCTCAGCACTTCTTAGAATCGGGCCCTTTAAGAATTGTGTGTCTCAAAACATGTTAACCAAGTAACTATGACTTTTGGCTTCTGGCAAAGTTAATTACAATAGTATGTTTTCTGTGTTTCAGTTACACCCTGGATTGTATTAATGCCTCTGCAACTGTAGATATGGAAGCCTCTGATCTACTATTGATCTGTTTTCAAATCCTGATTGGTAACCCTGCCTTTGCTACTTATGCCTGCTGAATTTAAACATGTAATTAAGTGGGTTTTTTAGTTTTGTTTTTCAACCGAGTGCTATGAACCCCAAAATGTGTTTGTTCTTCACTCCTGTACCACTGAGGACATTACCCTTAAACACATGTACATTCTACACTGTGATTCAAGACTACTGAGCAACCTAGAGTAGTAGTCAGTGTGCTATCACAATTGTTCAGGAGCTGATCCTACGTCTCTCAAATTGAGTTGTATCTGGCCTAAATTTGTTAGTGCCAGCTATTCACCTTCCAGCATGGCTTGGTTCTAGAAGCATGGTTTGAGACTGATCTGAATTCTCAAAACCAACACTGGCGGCACTAATGGATTATAGGCATGAAATATCCCACGGTGTCTGTTAAGATTTCCTACCTGCCTCTGTATTTTATTCTCTGCAGTATGAATTTAGTAGCGTTCTTTGCCTGGTGCGTTTGGATATTTAGTAGCCCAACCAGATGCCTGATCCAGCAAACTTACTCCTGTGAGTAGTGCTTACTCGGGTGAATAGTCCCATTGAAGTCTATGAGACTTTATTGTATAGACTGCTCGTATGTGGAAGGGATTGTAAGATTGTATTCAGAATAGGCCCCCTTTTGATTAATTCCACTTTCATACTCCAGTGAATGTATCCAGTGTAACAACTGTTCAATTTAAAGGTAAACCTAGTTTATTGGATACTAAATTCCTCTTGATAGGGACTTCACCGATCAAGTGAATGGGTAGGGGACTCAAACATTATAAAAAAACAAATTCTTTCTACCAATCAATTAAAAAAAACCACAGTTTAGTTGAAAAATAATCATTAGCCCTGGTGGTGTTTCAATACATCATTACTCAAGTTAAGCCCATTTGTGTGATAACAGCATCTTAGGAACACGTCACAGAATGATGGAGGTAACCTGTTATTCCAGTGAGCATTTCAAGATAGTTGTACACTTTGTTTTGTTTGTCCAAACCATATTACTTAATTGTAACCACATTACTTTTTCATATTAATTTTTTACATTACGTATTTCTTCTTTATAGTACAGACGAATAGAAAAAGCATTGTGCTTCTGTATTAGTATATTTACTCTCCTGGTACATCAAATAGAAAAGTTGTTATTCAAAATCTTTGATCTTAGCAGGGACCTAAAATGGACATTGTTAATGACTCAGGGTAGTGGAATGAACATTAGTTTTTAAAACTGCTTGATATGTCCATGCTTACAGCTTTGATCATTACAGTAACATATAAACTAAGAAATCACAGCTCTTACGTTTAGTAATCACACGCTATTGTAGTCTGATAATAGTTATTGCAGTAGTAGAATTAAAAAAAATATAACTTTGATCATTATGTTCAATTTGATAACATTTTATAGTTACATTAGTCCTTTTCCAAGTCATGTCAACTTATTTTCAGGTCTTCAACTAGCTGTATTTCTGATCTGCAAAATATCTGTACAAATTTGCCAGTTTGGGGCTATTTGCCTGATTCTTAGGAAATCTGTCTTTATCAGTAGTTTGTTTTTTCCCTTGAGTTACATGTTCAATATGCCACATGGTGATATGCTGGTGCACAAGTAATGTAATAGCTTACATTTATATAGTGCTTTTATACCAAAGGATCTCAAAATACTGTGGGCTTATCCTTCAAATGCTTGGTCATGTGAATAGCCCTTATCACATTAATAATGCCACTGAAATCAACAGGGCTATTCCTGTTAGGGAATCAGGCTTCATATATGATCCATATTGGACACTTTTTACCCAGCCATTGAAGTATGGCCATCACTGGAATGGAATGCATGTTTTAAAAATGACAATTTTTTTTAAACAATTCTTTTGTTTTAAGAAGGCATGAAAATGAAGACCACTATTTCTCTAAAACTGCAGGGAGAATTTAGGTAGGCAGCATGTAACTAAAGGGAATTAGAAACTTTTGGTTCTGCTGGTGCATTTGTGTGTAATATGACTGGATATGTTGTCTTATAGAGAATTTAAAGTTGTTTACTTTGAGGATGCAGAGACCATGATGTGCCATTTCTGTTGTTTCTCTTGTTGGGTGGCTTTATATTTGTTAAGGAGAATGACTCATTCTTCTTTGTTCAGTTGATTAATAATGCTGCATGTGAGCAATGTACTTCTGCCATGGATAACTTTTGTAGTTAAGTATTCCCTGCAGTAAATGCAGAAGATCTCCATGTGGGAAGGAATATTGTGTGAGGAGATGCAAACTGAGCAGAATGAAATTTTAACCCAACACGTAGAAACATGAGGGGAAAAAAAAGCATTTAGTTTTAAATGCATACTTTATGTTCCTTGTATAAACAGTAACAATAGAGCAAAAGACTGGATCTGATTTACCTTAGACCCCCTCTGAAATGGGGGAAATTCCATGGAAGGTAATGGTCTTACACAGATGTAAAATCAGTGGCTTGATTCTGGTATCACTTATATTGATATTGAAATCAGGCCCTGTGTTTATATAACAGGCAGTGTAATTTATACACATTTCATTCTCATCTTCTCTAATACATTTGATTATTAAATAAACACAGATACTTTATCATTCATTGCTTCATAAATAATTCCTTTCAGCAATAATAAAGATTGTATTTGAAGCTGAATCCAAGTCCTGCATTTGGAAATATCTTCACATTATGTAAAAACAAAATGGAATTATTTTTAATCCAGCAGGACAACAATAGTTTTTATGTCTTAGGGAAGCAGTTGAGGCTGAAAATCCAGTGCAAATAAGAGTAAACATGTTCCTTGACATGAACAATTGAAACAAACTACTTCCCATGGTGTGCAAGCTGTGCTTCCAGTTAAAATGAGATCTCGAAGGGTACTGTGTAGTAAATGATGTTTTCTAAGGAAAAGCTTAAGCACAGTCAGCTAAAATAAACAATTATTTTGTCACTTTATCTTATCGTCTCAGACAGAAAAATGAAAACCCACCCAGCCATCGTTTTCCTCCTCCTCTTCGTCGTCAGTTATGGCTCTTCTGAAAACTCAAGTACGTCCAGAGGGTGTGGACTGGATCTCCTCCCCCAGTATATTTATCTGTGTGACTTGGATGCCATTTGGGGAATAGTAGTGGAGGCAGTTGCTGGAGCAGGAGTGCTGACGACATTGCTGTTGATGCTGATTTTGCTAGTGAGGTTGCCATTCATCAAGGACAAAGAGAAGAAGAGCCCATTGGGAATGCATTTCCTCTTTCTCTTTGGGACACTAGGACTGTTTGGACTGACTTTTGCATTCATCATACAGGAAGATGAAACAGTATGTTCCACTCGAAGGTTTCTGTGGGGAGTTATCTTTGCGTTGTGCTTTTCCTGTTTGCTAGCTCAAGCCTGGAGATTGCGTAAACTAGTTCGACATGGTAAAAGTCCATCTGGCTGGCATCTAGCTGGCATGGCAATCTGTCTTATGCTGGTTCAGGTCATTATTGCAACGGAGTGGCTAATACTAACCGTTGTGAGAGATAAGAAGCTGGCCTGCAATTACGAGCCAGTGGATTTTGTTATGGCTTTGATTTATGTTATGTTCTTGATGATGGTTACCATGGGAGTGTCTCTGTTCACCCTGTGTGGAAAGTTTAAGAAGTGGAAGAAAAATGGAGGATGTCTAATTATAACTATTTTTTTCTCGATTCTAATTTGGGTAGCTTGGATAACTATGTACCTGTTTGGCAATACTGAACTGAGGAAAAAAGACAAATGGAATGACCCCACTCTTGCCATTGCACTGGTGTCCAGTGGTTGGGTGTTTGTTATTTTTTATGCTATCCCAGAAGTTCATTGCACCATTCTTCCATCACAGCAAGAAAACACACCCAATTATTTTGATACTTCGCAACCAAGAATGCGTGAAACTGCTTTTGAGGAAGATATACAACTTCCTCGGAGCTACATGGAAAACAAAGCCTTTTCAATGGATGAACATAATGCAGGTAAGATTTTCCTGTATAAAGGACCCATACTGGTCTGTCTGTCTAATAAGAAAGAAAAGAAAATATATACATTTGCTCAAAGATATTTGTTTTAGAGGTTGTTCAAAATGCCAGTTTTTCCACCCACAGAGTTCTTGTTCTTTTCAAAATTTCCCATGAAATTTAAATATTTTTGCGATGTTTCAAAAACTGTAAACTGAAAAATTCCAGAAGTGTGTGTGTGTGTGTGTATGTATGTTTATTTCAACTGTGGGCTTTGTTTCAAACAAATTATTTTAGTTTTCAAGGAAGAGTCAAATGAATGGCAAATATTCAGTTTTCATTTGGAAAGAAAAAGGCCACTTTCCGCTGAAAAAAGTTTCAGTAGAAAATTTGTAATTCGCTCTAATTGTAAAGATTAAGCTACAAGTAAAATATTTCCCTAATAATAGGACCTGAAGTTCACCAGAGGAAATTGAATTTATTCATGCTTCTTGCTCACTCTGCCTGAATTTTTTCTCATTTATACAAGCGTAAATAGGTAATAACTCTATTGAGATCAGAAAAGGAGGACTTGTGGCACCTTAGAAAATAACCAATTTATTTGAGCATAAGCTTTCGTGAGCTACAGCTCACTTCATCGGATGCATACTGTGGAAAATACAGAAGATGTTCTTATACATACAAACCATGGAAAAAATGGGTGTTTACCACTAGAAAAGGTTTTCTCTCCCCCCACCCCACTCTCCTGTTGGTAATAGCTTATCTAAAGTGATCACTCTCCTTACAATGTGTATGATAATCAAGGTGGGCCATTTCCAGCACAAATCCAGGTTTTCTTCCCTCCCTCCCCTTTTTTTTTCCTACACACACAAACCCACTCTCCTGTTAAGGAGTACTTGTGGCACCTTAGAGACTAACCAATTTATTTGAGCATGAGCTTTCGTGAGCTACAGCTCACTTCATCGGATGCATACCGTGGAAACTGCAGAAGACATTATATACACACAGAGACCATGAAACAATCCCTCCTCCCACCCCACTGTCCTGCTGGTAATAGCTTATCTAAAGTGATCATCAAGTTGGGCCATTTCCAGCACAAATCCAGGTTTTCTCACCCTCCGCCCCCCCCCCCCCCCCCCCCCACACACACACAAACTCACTCTCCTGCTGGTAATAGCCCATCCAAAGTGACCACTCTCTTCACAATGTGTATGATAATCAAGGTGGGCCATTTCCTGCACAAATCCAGGTTCTCTCACTCCCTCATCCCCCTCCAAAAACCAGTGAGTTTGTGTGTGTGGTTCTGTTGTGTGGTATATGGTTGCTGGTGACTATTTGCTTCAGGTTGGGGGGCTGTCTGTAGGCAAGGACTGTCCTGTCTCCCAAGATTTGTGAGAGCATTGGGTCATCCTTCAGGATAGGTTGTAGATTCTTAATAATGCGTTGGAGGGGTTTTAGTTGGGGGCTGAAGGTGACGGCTAGTGGCGTTCTGTTATTTTCTTTGTTAGGCCTGTCCTCTAGTAGGTGACTTCTGGGAACTCTTCTGGCTCTATCAATCTGTTTCTTCACCTCTGCAGGTGGGTACTGTAGCTGTAAGAATGCTTGATAGAGATCTTGTAGGTGTTTGTCTCTGTCTGAGGAGTTGGAGCAAATGCGGTTGTATCGCAGAGCTTGGCTGTAGACAATGGATCGTGTGGTGTGGTCAGGGTGAAAGCTGGAGGCATGTAGGTAGGAATAGCGGTCAGTAGGTTTCCGGTATAGGTGGTGTTTATGTGACCATTGTTTATTAGCACTGTAGTGTCCAGGAAGTGGATCTCTTGTGTGGACTGGACCAGGCTGAGGTTGATGGTGGGATGGAAATTGTTGAAATCGTGGTGGAGTTCCTCAAGGGCTTCTTTTCCATGGGTCCAGATGATGAAGATGTCATCAGTATAGCGCAAGTAGAGTAGGGGCATTAGGGGGAGAGAACTGAGGAAGCGTTGTTCTAAGTCAGCCATAAAAATGTTGGCATACTGTGGGGCCATGCGGGTACCCATAGCAGTGCTGCTGATTTGAAGGTATACATTGTCCCCAAATATAAAATAGTTACGGGTAAGAACAAAAAACTTTGTTTGCTTGGTCAAAAACACTTGGTTAGCAAAGGCTGGTGCATGAAGTGCTCAGCATTCTTGGGCCACAAAATAACTTATCATACATTAAATACATGCCTTCTTTCACAGAAATGGGTATTAAAGTTCTTTTCTGATACTATATACATAATGTGCCTGGTGTTTTACAAACAAGTATAAAGACAAAGGCTCTGTCTTGCAGTGTTTACATTCTGGATTGAAAATGTGTAGACCAAGAATGAAAAGCAACTGAATGGATGCTCTACAAACTGTACAGGCCATGTAAGGAGGAGTAGCTTTGTTTGTCACAGAAGTGCAACTCGGGTGAAATATGGCAACTGTGTAATGGTGTACAACACCTGTATGCAACATTTTAGTTGACAGGAAATGAAGAATAATAGATCCAATTGAAATCACAGTGAAATTGGCCTTAAATGACTATTCAGGGGGACAGCAAAAGTTGATTGCCTAGCAGAGACAATCAATAGCTAAAACCTGAACAATATTCTAGAGGAAAGGACACAGGGATACTTATGTGGCTGCTTATGGCAGAGAGCTACCTGATGGAGACCCTTAGCGCAGTTTTAATTCTAGCTGGGTAAGAAGTAGGTTGTATATTTTTAAGGAACCAGTAGCAGATGGTGTCATCGCTGTTCTTTGGTTTCCTTATTGTTAAAGCCACTAAGCATTTTGGACCTGATTTTTTCCCTCCGACTCAGCCCATTTCATACTGGGGTAACTAGAATTACTTCACTGGAGTTCGCAAAAAGAAAAGGAGTACTTGTGGCACCTTAGAGACTAACCAATTTATTTGAGCATGAGCTTTCATGAGCTACAGCTCACTTCATCGGATATGAAGTGAGCTGTAGCTCACTAAAGCTCATGCTCAAATAAATTGGTTAGTCTCTAAGGTGCCACAAGTACTCCTTTTCTTTTTGCGAATACAGACTAACACGGCTGTTACTCTGAAACCGTTCACTGGAGTTGTTAGAGACTAATTCAGACATAAGAGAACACAGAATTGGGCTGTTTAAATAGAGAGGTGATGATATTACTGTACTGTATTATGTTTCTCTAAACAAAAGTCCACTGTTGTAATGATTGTTTTGTCTCTGATAATAGCTCATCTTAAGTGATCACTCGCCTTGCAGTGTGTATGATAACACCCATTTTTTCATGTTCTGAGTGTATATAAATCTCCTCACTGTATTTTCCACTGAATGCATCCAATGAAGTGAGCTGTAGCTCACGAAAGCTTATGCTCAAATAAATTTGTTAGTCTCTAAGGTGCCACTAGTACTCCTTTTCTTTTTGATATTTACATGGTGAGGATTTGTAAACTTGTTAAATCTTCCAAATATATATACTTTTAAAATGGGCCATTTATCTCTGTTTAGAGATTCTAACATAGCTCAGCCAAGCTGATCCCTATTGTTGCAATCTGCTCTGGACTGGGTGTTTCCTTAATAAAATAGTTATATGCGTATTTTTTTCCCTAGAATCATTAAATTGTATTATTTACTATAGCCTAAGCTGCATAGTGACATTTTAAAATTTGGCATTATATTTGCAATACAATCTTGTTAGGGAGGTAACTAGATTTTCCTATCTGATATCCCTGGTATTAGTTGTTATGATGAAAAACAAATGTTTGTTTGTGTCCTGTGGAGGTAAAGCTATGTCTTAATTAGAAACATAGTAGCTGCATTGCTTCAGTGTAGACACTCACTACAGTGAGGGGAGGGGTGACAGCTGGGTCAGCCTATCTTTTTAATGTATACCTGGCCTAAGGGTCACCTTGGAAGAGTATCTTGCATACATGTGTATTGTGAGAATGTTGATAAAATACTTAGAATTTACACAAAACAGACAATGGTGATTAACTCCCAGCACTTCCAGCAAGTGAAATGTGTGGGAACTGAGCTACTCCTATAAAGAACACGGGATTTGGTTCTTACCCAAGTTTCCCAGACAATTTTAGATTTTTAATCTACAACTTGCCTATTGTTTTTAAAGTTTCTCCTCTGTTGTGTTAAAGACATACAGACCGAATGATTAGACAAATGCACAATTTAGGAATTACTTGCAGTAATAGGTGTTTAAAAAAAACTCAGCCAGCAACATGAAATTTAATTTGACATTTTCCTGTTAAGATTTATTTGCAAATAGATATGTGAATTATATAGGCAGTAAAATAGATACGTAATACCTTAATTTCAAATGGTACACTGTAATAATCTGAAACTATTTCTTAGCACATAGTAAATGCCAGTGTAAACATTTATGCTAAAACATTGAGAGAAGGCCAATTTATATATTAAAAAATATATATATTACTGATTGTGAGATGGACATGTTTAAAGGGATGTCTTAAATATTGACCTGTGAATAACATAATAATATGTAGTATTTAAATATTGCTTTTCATCCATCCCTTTTAAAGTGCTTTCCAGAGGAGGTACTAAGCATCATTAAAAACTAAATTTCACATATGTGTGTTTGCAGGGCTAGGGCCTAAAAATTATGTGTAATAAACTATTGTATGGTAAAAGATCAATATTGATCTTCATCTCTGTGCACAACATCTCTGTGCACAACTCCTATTGATTTGAGTAGCAGTAGACTGACGGCAGTATTCAGCCCTATGAATTATGATCAGTTTTAAGTCTTGCTGTACACATGGGGTGAAATTCTAGCTCCAGCGAAGTCAATGGCAAAAATCCCGTTGACTTCACTGAGGCCAGGATCTTATCCATTGACTGTAGCATTGTAACTTGAGTTAAATGGAAGAGGGAAATTCTAGTTCATGAGTGGCTGAAACTGGCATGTTTTGATCTACAACCTCATACCTATCAATAATAATACTGAGGTGTAGAACAACTGTAATGACACAGTTTAAATATACAAATGAAGGCATATTATCTGACTGCAGCTGAGTTCAGTGAAGCCTATTGTTCACCTTTGAACTAATTTGATAATGTATGCAAATCTCTGCTGCCTGACTGTCTCAGAGGTAAATAACCACACCTCTTAACTTCATCTCTCATTTAACATGTAAATATTAGAAGAAGAAAAATGATGCATTAAAATTCATGACTATCATAATGGAGAGATTACCAGATATTTCTGATCTAAACAGCATTTTATCTTTTGCTTCAAGAAATCTTCATGATCAACCTATTCAAAAGCAATATTTGTGCAATATTTCTCAAAGTAACTATAGGAGATATTTGGAAAATCGTTATGCACTAGGCCCTCTGAAATAATGCTCAGGGGGTTGTGTTTACTGGCTCAAACAATAGTTTGCATGTCTTTTTTTCTGAATATGAGAAGATGTAGAAATGTTATTTTACTTTACCACTTAGTGTGTGGATACTTGATGGGAAACAGTAATGAAAAACACATCCGCAGTTATAACTGGGAGCTAAATTCTTTCTTCTTTTCTTGTGCCAAGCAGTTTTTCATTTTTTTTTAAAAAAAAAAGAGGAGTACCTTAGAGACTAACCACAAGTGCCACAAGTACTCTTTTCTTTTTGCGAATACAGACTAACACGGCTGTTACTCTGAAACCTTTCATTTAAAAGTAAACTCGAAGATGCAACCCAAAATGTATAACTATAACTACAGAGGCAGAGTAAAAATGAGGGATGAAATCATGGCTTTAAGTCAATGGCAAAATTACCTCTGACTTCAGTGGAATCCAGATTTCACCCTAGATCACTCTTGTAATTTTTAAAAATATGTATTATTCTGACACATGAAAACAAGGGTTTGATTTGTTTGCATGAGAATAAAACTGTCTCTTGTTCTAAACACAGCTTTAAGAACGGCAGGATTTCGCAATGGCAGCTTGGGAAGCCGACCTAGTGCTCCCTTTAGAAGCAATGTTTATCAGCCAACTGAGATGGCAGTTGTGCTAAATGGTGGGACTGTAAGTATAAAAATGTGATAATGTACAGAGTCTTGGTTATACAGTGGGGAATGTGCAACCGCTACTTATTGAATGAACTTCTGAGTTTAGACTGCTTGTTCATATGAAAGAAAACACACTATAAATGAAATGAAATCTCTAGTAGCAAGTATGCATGTAATGCTTCCATTCCCCTCTTGAGATTATTCAATTAAAAACATTTGGACTTCTTTACTTGGCCATTCAGTTTAGATTGAATGAACCAAGTTTTCTGCTGACTGTCCATATCCAGTGGCTCCTTTTGGATGAATGTAACGCAGTGACAGTTAATAACTGTCTGATTTCTGCAAGTTACACTTTTGGTTACAGTCCAGTATATTCTTTGGCATAAGAATCTTTGCAGCAAATAGCTGCTATCACATTTTCACTTCCCTTGTAAAATCTATAGTTTTCGCTATATGGTGAACACCAATTGAGGTGTACTACCCTTGGAAAGAAATACATAAGAGGGGCATGTAAAATATCTTTATGCTAATGTGAATTAATTTGCCTCAAACAATGGGTTGGCATGCTATTATTTGATAGATATACTGTTATTCAAGGTCATTGCAAGAATGGCTTAGAGATCTGATGCCAAACAGCCTCTTTAAATTTAATTCCCATTGTGTGTATAATTTGCACTTGAGGAATTGCATATAGCTCTCTCCTATTGTTAAGAAAAGGAGAATTTTCACTCCCACATTTTCATGCATACCTACATGCTTCTTAAAAATTTACTCATGAGCTGGTTTACACTCATTTTAAATCATGAGCTGATTCCATAACTCAACCTGCACATTTAAAAAAAACCCACAAGGAAGCTGGTCTGACTGAAGGTTTTTTGTTAAGTAAGTAGAGTTTGGATTTATTATAGGGAACAAGAATTATTAGATCTCAGGATTTTCCTTTCCTGCATAGTACAGTGAGTGATACATCATGCAAAAGTGATGTAAATAAGCTCATTCCTTGTTCTCAGAATAATTTACAAGGCCCATAATGATCACTATACTTTTGGGTGCCTGCATTAAACCATCCCTATATTCCCTTATACCAGAATAAGCAGCTCAGGGAAGAGGCAGTTTAAGGATGAAGGGTTAGAGAGATTTTTCTGGGGATAGGCACAGAACTTGTTCCTGGAGAATAAATTGCACAGTCAGTAAAAGATTATTACCTTAGACAGTAAAGCAAAAGACTAATATATACATATTCATCCCTTTTTCTTGTGGTGAGGTACATGTATTGTACACACTGAAGATATGCTTTGCTGTACCATTTTGTTGTAGAACTGATAATGCTTTTACTACTAGACATGTAACGTAGCAAATGTTAACACTGATTTCTGAATAGTCTGGAGCTCTTAGTTATGGGTTTATTATCCTTATTTCCAGATACCAACTGCTCCGCCAAGTTACACTGGAAGACACCTCTGGTGAAAGGCTATAGGTTCTAGAGATAAGAATCTTTGTTACAAATGTTATTCCCTGGCAGTGTGTCTTTCTAAGGGAGGAATCAATAATACCACAACAAAGCAGCCAGACATCCAGGAGCTTTGGAATCCTTGAGAGGATTTTATGTAAATGTGAATACTGTTGAACTGATGAGCTAATCACAAAAACAAAACTCTTCAAAATTCAAGATAAATTTAATTAAAAATAGAAATAGGCACACTTTGAAATGGAAGAGAGGACACTGCGCATTCTTAAATGTGACATATAACCTGCCTGTAACTAGTGTGCGAGGCAAGCCTGATTTTGGTTGGTTTCCAGCTGTTTGCAAAAAAACAACCCCCTCTCCCGCCCCAACTCTCCCATACCGACTTAATCCATGCTGCCATAAGAGATTGCCACAACAGTGTGAAAGTATGCAGGGTTTCTTCCTACTTTTTTTTTTTTTTTCCTCTTCAAGTGTCGTGAAGTGTCTTGGTTGCTTCATTATCCATCTCTGCTGTGAATGTCATCTAGGGTCATCCTCAGTCTCTGGCAACTAAATTACCATTAGTCAACAATGAGACATGATCCACTTAAGGGGGGTGGGGGAGGAGTATCAAGTTTGGTTGTGGTGAAAGGAAATGACTGTACCTGCTTCATGCAACTTTGTGAAGCATCTGTAGGACAAGAGTGAAGGTAGAGTCAGATCATCTCAGCAATGTAGAATCAGACACTGCAGTTCAAGATGCCCTGTTGATGCAGTCTTACTCCAGAGTAAAAGCAAAGAACCACGTGTTCTCAAACCCTCAAATTTTTTTACATATGTACTCTTGAGGGCACTAAGTCAAATTATGGAGGGCCAAGCTTCAGCAAAGACTCTTAGCTGAGGAGAGAATGTGGCTTGGGGTGCCAAAAGGAGTCCCATAGTATGATGGATTAAAGGAAACCTACTGTATTACACAGAACTTAGTTTGTGTTCTGATGGCTGATCCTGTAAGGTGCCAAGCAAAAACTCAAGGGGAGGGGAAGGTACTGATCACCTTTCAGGAGGAGCTTTGTAATTTGTGGGATTGGACCCTCTCTTCCTAAAGTTGGAACTGGTGCTGTAACCCCTGCTCATGGGAGTAGCCCCATTGACTGCAATTGTTTGTACATCTTAATGTATTTGTGTCTTTTAATGCATAGCTAGTAGAGTCTCCACTCCTAGAGGTTCAGGGTTTTTGTGTTTTGGAGTTGGGATAAGGTAGCTTTGGGCTAAGGGTTTTTTTACCAAGGCTTATCTAGGCTATGTAACAAGTTCTTACTGCCCATTATTCTTGCCATGGTTTTTGTTACTTTAAAGCGAATCATTCCTTTATTATTTAGCATTTAATACATATCAGACATTGAAAGCATCATTGTATCCTCATTGTTTGGTCAACATTACTCCTAGCTTTCCTAGATACTAAAAGCAATTGTTTTTACATGAGGGTGTGGGTTATGTATAAGGGTGAAATTTTGCATATGTTGTAATAAATATATATATATTCTATTTTCAAATGAAAAATAAAATTATAATATACAAAGAAAACTGAATAGCTCAGTAGCTTCACAGAGGGACACTATTTGTTGCATACCACAAAAAGAAAGATAAGCTGTTTATTTTTTTAAAAGGCTCCCTGTTTCTTCTTGTACATCATTTCTACACTAAACAGACCTAATCCTGTAGTCTTGTACTCACATGAGTAGGCCCTATTGACATCAAGAGGTCTAATCACTGGTGTAAGGGCTGCAGGATCAGGCCCTAAGCATTACACACAAGATATATTTTGTCATTCTTGCCATGATCACCTTATAGGGTTTTATTTCTAACAGCCCTTCTGGTTCAGGAACCATACTTTTCTGTCATGCATGATTAAAGGAACATGTTAGATTCATATCTGATGTTCCCAATAGAGGCAAAGTGGAAGCATGTGCTTGCTTTTAAGAAAAAAAAAAAAAAAAAAAGTTTTAGTCTCTTGTTTAGGTAACTAGATTGTCTAAGAAACTGAGTAGGCGGATATTGCATGCTATCCAGTAATCTAGAAGTACCTCTAGCTGTTAAAGTCGTGATCAGATAAAATATTTTTGATAATTAATGGTTACTATCCCAGAAACTGCATAATTTGGAGTAATATAAAACCTAGTGATGTATGTCTGCAAAAGTTTCATTTTAAAACATCAGTTTTAAAAATGTTAAATTCTCTGAAAAGGTCTTTACTGTAAAAATGTATAAGATGACCATGGCATAAATGGGAGGGCAGCTTTCTTTTAAAAGATTCATCATGCTACAGCTGAGAAGTATACATTCAGCACTATATACATTTTATAGACCTTAGATAAATTCTTTCCATGATAGTTATTTTGTAAACGTTTACGTGGTGTTCAGTTTTCTAGATGGGAATGGATTAACAAATTAAGGGTCTAGTCCTGCTCCTTAGGAAGTCAGTAGGAGTTTGAGGCCCTAAGCACAGACCGGGCCAGATCCTGCAAACCTTTGGTCACATAATCAGTCTAGGGTTGCCAACCCCCGAGGATTGGCCTGGAGTCTCCCGGAATCAGCACGACTCTCCAGGTGACTATTGAAAGCAACCCAGGAGATTTTAATAGGCTATTTTAAGAAAATTACATCACCTCATGTTGGGGGGGGGAGGGGGAATATCCCAGAATAGCTTCAGTCAGAGTTGGCAACCCTAAATTAGGCTTTGTCTACACTACCAAGTTTTGTTGACGAAATTTAAGTCGACACCCAAAAGTCGACAAAACAAAAATCACCAAAGGGTGTTCACACTTGCTCCCTCTGTCGACAGATCATGTCCACGTTCTGGGCACCATCATCGACAGCATAAGCAATGCACTGTGGGTATTTATCCCACAGTGTAGTGTTGTGGGAAGGTGGAGCTGATTACCACAGCCACCTCAGTGAACTCTGCATGCTGAGGCATGTCAAAGCAGAGCAGCAGTCTCTCCTCCCCCTCTCCCTGTGACAGCAGTCTGTCTGCTGCTGTGCTCCTAGTGCAGGGCAGAACAGGAGTATTCCAATGATTTGCTCTTTGTTCCCCACAGGGAACAGCACACTTCCTGCAGCTTTGAAAGGGGAGGGGCACGTGCCTGCAAGGCAGGAGATATCAAAACACTGAGCAGAGCAATCAGGGCAGGCATTGTGGGATACTGGCGGAAACCAGTTCTGCCGACAAAACAAACAGTAGTGTCTACACTGGCTCTTTGTCGACAATAAAAGGAGGGGAAAAGAAAAACGTCTCTTGTAGGGGTGGAAGCTTTTTGTCACCGAAACCGGGCGTTTTTTCCAACAAAAGTCTCATTGCAGCGTGTATGCTCTCACTGTTTTGTTGCCAAAGGCAGTTTTTGGTGACAAAACTTGGTAGTGTAGACAAAGCCTCAGTCCCATTGAGTGGTCATGTGAGTTAGGACTGTTCACATTAGTAATAGCATGCAGGATTGGGTCTTCAATTTGGAGTGGCAGAGGTGTGTTAACTGATTAGAAGAAGGAGTTTATTCATTTTCCAACTTCACACAACTAGAATAAGCAACTTATTTTTGCCATTTGATAGTCTAATGCCAAATGCTTCAAATAACGTGTGACTGAAGGCACCTTTGTGTTAATTTATTTTTATTAATGTAAACAAGTTGTTTACTTCTGCCTTTTAGAATGTAGAGCATCTGTGAGCAAAGTACTATGTAACTGTAAACACAAATCTTTCAGGATTGTTATAATTAGCTTTTATACTATAAAAGCTACTATGTTGTTCCTTTTAAAATTACTAATGGTTATTTTCTTCTGGCCTCTTACCTACACAGAAAAATGAAATCTGAAAACATTTTTAAAACTTTGTTACAGAAAACATTTCTGTAAGAAGTGGCTTCTATTCAATGACTAGAAAGCAGTTCACAGCCATACATTAAGACCCAGTCCCAACTGCAGTGGGAGTTGAGGGTGCTTAGCACCTCCCAGAAGATGTATAGCACCTGATAGGATGGAGCCCTAAGTGCACACAGTTGTTTCTATAAATAAGGTAGATGTCAACTGTTGCAGAGCTCACTAGTTTGTATTTAGTATCAGACAGGAATCATGGCTGGCTATGTTTGAGTCTAACTAAAGGCTGTGCAAAAGGGAGCGCTGTAACTTTTATAATTAAAAAATTGGACTATTCTACCAGCTTACAAGATTACCCAGCAGGTGCTTTTTATTAACTGAGGAGAGCTAAGGCTCATTTTTGATAGATAATATATATTTATTAAATGTATTAATGTGTGTTTTATAACGTACCTTTTTTTTCCGCTGGTTGTTGCATACTGATATCTTAAGTACACCTCTGAAGGATTTTCAAGACAATCAATGTGTACCATAATGACTGTATATAAGTATACAAAATTAAAAAGGTTGTAAAGCATGGGCAAATGTTTTATTTTCAAAATGCTGTTCTTAACAAAAAATAAAGGCATTACTATTTACTTACAAGATTTGTGATAACTTGGAGTTATAGTTTACCTTAATCTTTAAATACCCCGTAGCCTACTGATATTAGAGGTAGAATTAGTCTGTGGAGTATCCCACCAAGTTGGTGACATTAGGTGAAATGGTACCAGTATTAGTTTTGACTATACATCTTATCTGGCACCATTTAAGTCAATGAGATTTTTGTCAGACTTTAAATGTCACATATAGAAAAGCAATGCACAGAGTTGACAAATTTATCAGGTGCAAAAGGCCCACCGATGACATATCCACCAGGGAAATGAAATGGATAGTGGGGCAAACTGTGAGGCCCTTACTCAGAGCCTGCATGCCCATTGCCTTGCACCTTCTGTAGTTACCTATACCTATGCAAAAATGGGTCTAAACTGCTACCATTTTGCTCTAATCACGTATCGTCATACTCTCTTGGCACAGACAAATGACAACACGAGGCCATCAGACTGTTTTTAGGGCTGAGCAACCCTAGCTCTTGCTGACTTCCGCTGGAGTTGTGGATGCACAACATATCTGACAGTTTGGGCCCTTGGGGTAGATTCTTAGCTGGTGTAAATTATTATAGCTCCACTGAAGCCAAGGGAGCTATACCCATTTACAGCAGCTGAGAATCTGCCCTTTCATTTTACATCCAGATCTTGTATGGGCAGAACTGCCATTTATTTCAGTGGGAGTTTTCTATCTAGCTGGAAACTTTTGCCTGAGTGTTTAGGACTGGGCATGAAGCCTTTGGCCAAACTCAGCTCTTGTTTTAAGGGGGCACGGTTCCACTGACTTCATAGTGTTCACTTTTGCCAGGGCTGTATTTTTGTCCCTGATGTGCTGAATGATTACAGAACCAGGTCCTTATGTGGCCCTTCTTGATGTACAACACTTCACATATTAAAGCAAGCATGTAACTCTAGGAGAATTTCCAAATCAGATAACCATACAAGAAACTCAGTCCATGAGCTCTGTATTTTGTGGTGTTGATGAAACAAACAAAATCGAAACTCCAGAACGATTTGGTATTGGTTCTTCCGAGTTTAATTTGCTTCCCACTGCAACCATATAAAAACAAAAAATTAAATGTTTAACTTTCTGCAACACACACAGGAACTGAAGTCATTTCTACGTTTCTGTTGTAAGCACACTGCCTGCCTCAAACGAGTAACGAAACAATCATTTTTAGAAATGCATAGCATGTTTTTCCCTGAAAAAAGTTCTGTCCTCAGATCCTCGTACACAATCCTCACTGACATTCATGGGCACTGTGCCTATGTAACTGAAGGCAGAATTTGTCTTCTAATTAGAAGTCATCAGGATTGTTCACTGGGAGTCAAATAAAGGTGAAAGCAGTTGAGGGTATGTCTACACTGCAGTTAAAATAAAAACCTGTGGCTGTCCAGTGCCAGCTGACTCAAGCTTACAAGGCTTGGGCTAAGGGGCTGTTTAACCGTGGCATAGACATTTGGGCTCAGGTTGCAGCCTGGTCTCCAGGACCCTGCGAGTTGGGTGGGTGGGTCCCAACGCTGGCCTCAGCAAAAATGTCTGAATTAAACAGCCCCTTAGCCTGAACCCGGTAAGCCTGATTCAGCTGGCACGGGCCAGCCACAGGTTTTTAATTGCAGTGTAGACATACTCTTGAGTTTCTTGACTTTGACGAATTTTTAAATAAAAGCTAATGACAGATCAAGCCTTCCAGCTCACCAAATTTATCTGTTGTTTTCAGTCACTAGGGCCAACAGCAAGGTCAATAAAGAATAGTTTCCTCTGTGTCACAGTACAAACAAGAATGTGATCCATGTGATATAGAACCGCCTGCCAAATTGGAGGGGAAAAAAAATAAATCAGCCAAACAACGAGCACAGGGTTGCTTGCTGCAGTAAACAAACAACCCCTCCCCCCACACACATAATAGTAAGAAGCTCCACCCTCTAGTGAAAGCTCCTTTTCAAAGCTCTAAGCGGTATAATGCAGATTATTGTAATATTTTTCTCTGTTGAGACAAGCAATCAGCCAAGTTCTGTGATATCCAATGTTCTATATTGTGCTGTTCTTAAAGAAAACTTAACAGACTTATTATTTAACTTTTTATACTATCTATTGCCTGTACTTCAGAAGGGGGCTGCAGAGTTCAGCTCTTCCAGACAGAGGACAGTTATGTTGGGAAGCCAGTATGCATGAAAGGAAAGTTAACTAAGGTTCAGGTCCAGTATAGCTTAACTACTCCAGTGAGAGGTGCAAATAAAAAACCCAACCTCTTGCTTGTACAGATAGGTCTGGGCACAATGGGTCCATGTTCTAATTTAAACTTCCTGACTAAGTTTCCCCAGTCTGGAAGATCTCAGCTTGTGGGCAAACATAGCAGAAAACTTTTGGAGGTGAGGAAACTCAGCACTTGGTAGTGTTAAACTCAAAAATAAGTTTTCTAAGAAACCCAAATATGGCTGAGATTGCAAGGTATGCCACAGGACCCACAATGGAAAAGACAGTGTTGGTACATGTGCAATGCCTGGTTGGTACAAGACCTCCTTTTGATACTAAATCACTTGGCTTAGTGGATGCTAAGTAGAAAAATTAAACTACTTAAAAATGTATTCTAAGTTACTATGATGAATGTAACAGTTTTGCACCATGTATGGAATATTCACTAATGGACAGCTAGTTTGTTTAATATTCCCAGAATACTATGAGGTTACTTTTTACAAGAGTTTCCGAAGACTCTGAACCTTACACATATTGTTCAACATTAAAGTGAAACAGGCATTTTAGAGGTGCCCAGTGTTCTATCATAGACCATGTTGTTTAGGCATAACATTTTCAAAGCTCATCACACTAAAATACACAGCACAGGCTGTCAACCTGAATTTGGATTTCAAAGAGTTATTTCAATAGCTTCAGACATTCTCTTGCCTCTAAGATGGGCAAAAAAGGAAGCTTTCCTTGGGTTTCAGATGTATGGGAAGATCGGGAAAAATCTCTCTTCACTGGAAACTTAATTTGGAAAAATATATTTTTCAGGCAGTTAGTCCTCAAACTGCACTAACAGCAATTAATATTTTGAAAATACTAGGCCAGCTCCTTGGCTGGTGTAAATCACCATAGCGCTCTTGTAGAGCAAGCGGAGTGGAGCAACGACGATTCACACTAGCTGAGGATCCAGCCCATTGTGCCCAGACAACCAAGATATTTAAAGGGAATACATCATGTGAACATGAACTGCTTACAAGCATACTAATCATGTGCGGGATCCTGCTCCTACAGAAGTCAATGGGAGGCTTGCCATTCAGTGGGAGCATGTTTAGCCCCCTCATAGGTTTTCTAGCTTTTTTACAAATTGTTTTAAAAACAAATTGTACTTCAGTTGTACAGTCCATTTGGTCCATCTGCTTCACTCTGTAATGATGCTGGAAAGCATTCAAAGCAGGGTGACCAGATGGCCTATTTTAAAAGGGACAGTCCCGTATTTAAGCTCTCCTGCAGGTATCCCGACTTTTTCTTTAAAACATGCAAATTGTCCCGTATTTTCTATCTTATTGTCAGCACTATTGGTGGGTCCTGCTGCTGGCCAGATCCCTGCTCGCCAGCTGCCCTCCCCACAGCGGTGAGTAGTGGGGTCCAGTGGCTGACAATGGCGGGTGGATGTTCAAGGCCGGTGGCGGGGCAAAGATGCAGCATGCAGGGCTGGCCACTCCTACTGCTAGTCCATCAGTGCAGCCCCTGCTGCATGCCTGCTTTCAGCCAGCAGGGCCCCCCCATCTGATTTCCGGCCAGCACTGGCTGTGCGCTGCAAGCTGCAGTGGCTGGTGTGTGTGAGCAGGTCACACACACCATGCGTCGCATCTGTTGCTTACCCATCAGCCCTTTACGTGCTCCCAGGGCTGGCCGCTCCCCTCTCACTGTCCTCTCCCAGCTTTGCCCCTTTACTCCTCCCGCCCCATTGTGCCTCCATATCCCCCCCAACAGGGCGTGTCCCACTCCCAGAACTGTGTGGAGAACCAGCCCCCAGTTGGGGCACTCAGCTCACCAGCGGCCTGGCTAGCAAGCTTCTTCCTTCCCCCACTGCCTCTGGTTGGGCAGGCACCCTGGGAAAGCCCAAGACTCTGCAGCTCAGGGTGCTGGCCAGGAGGAGCTGAGACCTGCATGTGCCAAAGCCCTGCACTGGTGGGGGAGGAGGAAGCGATTTCCTGCCTGTGCATGCCCTGAATGTGCAGGCTCCACAGCAGCCCCCGGGGCATAGGCTTAGCACCATCTTCACCCTCCACCCTGGGTCCCGCCCCCAGGGAACGCAGGGCTGCTCTGTCCCCTAGGCACCCTCCCCTGCTGAGCCACCTCTTTGGCCAGGCTGCTGTTGAAGCCCCTGCAGTCAGGTTCCCTGGGCCCTGGTGTACAACACATCCTTAGGGCTTAACCCCTTCCTGCCCACACTTTAGTGGGCGGGGGGACAGGACAGAAGGCAGCTGGCAGGGCCGGCTCTACAGTTTTTGCTGCCCCAAGCAGTGAAAAAAACTGCCACCGCAGACGGCAAAAGGGAGAAGCTGCGGCCGGCGGGACAGAGGAGCCGCCGCCAAATTGCCGCCATGGCAGAAACTCTGCCGCCCCTTTCTAACTGTCGCCCCAAGCGCCAGCTTGGAACGCTGGTGCCTCAAGCCGGCCCTGGAAGCGGGGTTATGTCAGCAGCCAGCAATAGCCTAGAAGTGTTGACACGGGAGGCAGGAAAGAGCAAGCTGCTTACCTCGGTGGGGACGCGGACTCAAATAGGCCTGCAAAAAACAGCTTGGCCATCCGCAGGCAAAAACAGCTTGGCCATCCCTCCCCCTGCGGCTGGAAGCAGCTCCCATCCCTTCCCTCACGCCCAGTGTGTGTGTCAACGCTCCCGGTGTGAACCCTAAAGTCTTAAAGATAAGAAGGTAAATAAAAAGAATCCTGCTATGCAGTATTTCTTTTTAACAGAGGCTTAGTCAACTTGATGTTAATTTGAACGTTCGTACTGCATAGTTCTGATTGATTGCCATTGAACTCACTTGAAAACGTAATTTTATTAGGTGTCCTGTATTCAACATAGGAAAATATGGGCACCCTAGTTCACAGACATCACAGAACTGCAATTCTATTGTGTTGGAGAGACCAGGTTGCTCACTGGAGAGGTTTTTTTTGGGGAATTTCAGGGGAGGGAAGGGGGAAGTTCTGGACATATTTCCCCAGGGTAAATTGCAAGAGAATGCCAGTTCTGTAGTGGCTATGATGGCTGTGCACAGATGTCACTCATTATGTCTGGAAAAACAAAAGGAATGAGAAAATGGAGTTGCCCAGCTCTGGTTCAGACAGGCAATTAAAAAAATTAAATATATATTGCAAAAGTCTGAGGTACCACCCACAAAGCCGACCCTGCATGGAACGGGCAGATTCTGCTCCAACTAAAGGCAGTAACACAACTCCAAAAGGCTTATGTGCCACAGGTGGTGTGAAAGTCAGCCTCAGAAAGGAACAGCAGCTAGTTTAAGAAATGTAGTTACATCAACACTATTGAAATCTTACTTCTGTTACACAATGTTGCAACTTACGGTTTTTATCCTGAATCTCATGATATTTGGTGCTTTTCTTAAACATCAACTCCTAAAGACAGGGATCCTCTTTTTTGTTCTGTGTTTGTACATAATGGTTTCCTAGTCCCTGACTGGGGCTACCATAATACAAATAATAAAGAGAATCTTAGTTGTTTTTTTTTTAAAGTAAGTTTCTAGCCTTCATGGTTGAAAAGGAGAGCTTGAAAATGTGACATGAATGTAATCTAAAGGCTCAGACTCCAGAGGACAAATAAAATCTCAAATCTTAAAAATAAAATCTCATAATTAAGACAATCTCAATTTTTTAAGGCGTGACTCATGATTTTTGAGTGTTTGGGGTTGGTAGCACTGGTATAATACCTCTCAATATTACTCCCATTTTTTCAGGGTTTCATATCTTCCATATTTCAAAATCACATTTGTTACACAGTTTTAAATTGTTATGCCATTTTAGAGTTGTCAGTACTGGATTTCTATCCTTCTACTGATTAATAAAGGCCCATATTTTAAAATATACATCAGAACCTCTTTAATCCCCATGGTACTAAGGCATTTTGTAATTCATGCAATCCTGCTCCACCAGTAATGGAAGTCAATTAGGAATTCTGCAGTTGACTTGGATGGGAGCAGGAGCAGGCTTTGAATGAGCAGGTTTAGCACTACTTGGTACTGAGCTACATAAAAAACATGGTTATGTATAAGTGTGGCTACGGTTGTGTTCTTAGAACTGTGGGTCATTTTACATACTGTACCACCTATGTGCTGCAATACTTACACACAGATGGCAAGGGAAGGACTGACTTTGAATTTGTTAGGTGCCCACTGAAACATGCAAAGCCAAAGGGGAAAATTCAAAGCACTCAGTGGAGTTTTGTAGCTGCAAAACTCACAACTGCATGCTTACAACTTCAGGATAATAGTAACATTTGTGCCCTATTTAGTTATGCATTAAGTACATACATCTTTACCACTTATATGAGACAAAGGAGGTCATTTTTATGGGCAATCCTAGCACACAAATTCCGAGTCAAGACTGAAATGTTCTGATTGAAGATTTGGTTGTTTCAGCAAAACAACGAACAACTACTTCATACACTACTTCACAGTATAACTAGTGTTAGACAATATCCTAGGAATACAAAAGGTTTGTGCACCCATACCGTTGTGTTTTTTTTTAAAACCATAGGGAATAGGAGAATTACAGTTAGCAACTGAAACATTTGAAAGTGATAATGAAAAATGCCACAGATTTGACAGACTGTGGAACAATAAGACTATAAGGAAATTAAGTCCCATTAAAGAAAAGCTATTTTGTCTAGCTTATTAGCAGGGGCTTAGTATAAAATATATATAGAACGGAATATCATCCTAGCATGCCAGTGAAATGCCAAAGCAGCCTGAACATGAAATTGGAGTTGCTAGCAGTCATGCTGGAACAAGACTTGGTTTTTAAAGAGACAGTGACTTTTTAAATGTTTATTTTTTAGCTCCTTGATCTTAGAAGTCTCCAGCTAGACTACTACTGGTAAAACCTTTCACTTCAAGAGATTCTCAACCAACAGTGACAGGAAACTGATATTGTGAAGGAAACATTTTATAAGCCAGAAGTTGGGCCCACAGATATGCCACTTATTTATGAATCCAAAGCAGCACCTCCTGTTGAGCACTCCAAAGGTGATGATCCAACACAACATAAACACAACACAACATGTAAAAGGAGTAGCAGGATTGTAAAGTGCTTATACTTTGGCTTAAAGACTGTTTAGTCTTATATCTATGCATACAGAGCTCTCCCGTCTGCATAAAACCACCTCCACAAGTGGAAAAAGCTATGTCGGACGGAGATTTTCTCATGCCAACATAGCACTGTGCTGATGAGGGCTCATGTTGCTGAGGGGGGTGTTTTTTTCACACCCGAGCGACATAAATGATGCTGACACAGTCAGTAGTGTAGAGACATAGAAACTGGTTTAGGCTAACTGACCAACAATGCTAGATGCTGAGTACCCTCAGTGGCCAGTGACAGCAGTGGGAGTGGAGGGTACTTGGCACCTCACAGGACTCCACACACCATTTGCACTGACATTCTCAAGATAGAATCATTATTTAAAAGCAGTTTGCAGCCCTGTCTGCTTTAAGGCAACTAGATTTACTCATGATTTTTCTGGAATTCCATTCCATTCATATGCATCACACTTGCCCTGGGCCTTCATTCCTTTAAGCGACACAAACAATTCAAGGGAAATTGACTTCTCCACCTAGGATCAAGCCTACAACTATTTAAGGGACCCAGATCTGATACATAGATACAGAGACAAACACAGACACACCCTACTATAGAAACTAGCTGACAGTGGAGGTGGAATGGCTGAAAATTTTGAGATATATGAATTAGCTGGCTAGTGTTCTCCACTGATGTTGCCTGAAAAAAACCAGTAAAATATGAGGCATACAGCAGATTTTTTCAGGTTTTCTTAAGACAATTTCTCTAAACCATGCACCTTTCCCTCAATTCTCAGTAACTTTGGAGTCACTTTTCCATGTGGAGCACTGAGTTTCTCTTAATCTTTTTTAATGTGTGCATTTCAGAGATTATTTTAGGAGAGGGACCATTGATTTTAGATTTGGCATCTAACAAAAACAGCAGGAACATTCTTCCAACATACTTGCATTTTGGAGAGTATCTGTACAATTCAAAGTCTATAAGCAGCAACACATCCATAAAAATGTTGGAAGAAAAGGACCAGATGAACATCTTAAAGTGAGAGAGAATGGAACAAATCGAAGCATGCATAATGATGAGACTGTAACAAATCCTAATCACATCCCATTATCCTCTCACAGAGGAATCTGTGACCTGAGATCAGCACTCCATATTGCCCAGAAAGAAACCCACAGCAAGATAATAGATTTGTTTCTGGAAAACTAACATAAGCCTAAACAGGTAGGATGAAAATCTAGTCACTATGGCAAAGAAGAGTCTGGACAGAGGGAAGAAAAATCCAGAACAAAGACAGTCAGAGCAGCTGAGCAATACAGATGGGTTGTGTCTATATAATAGGGAAGGAAAAACAGGAGAGAGTCTGGAAATGGAGGGGAGGTGAAAAGGGAGGGATGCAGGCCAGCAAGGGAGAGCTGGACAGAATTGGAAAGGGCGAGGAGAGGTGCTACTACAATAAATGGTGCAGAGGGGTGAAGGGGAGACTTCTGCAACTGGAGAGAATGGAAGGGAGCGAACTTGGGCAGAAAACAGGAGTGTCCCTTTACCAAGTCTGCTGATGAGGTTTCACAGAAACTGCATTTACACCTATGAGACAACCATACTGCAGAAATTTCTACTACATAGAAAATATGCCAGACCCTCTCCAGTCCCTATTTATACTCTCAGGCACAAGACACATGAGCAGGCACAAGATACATGAGCAGGCAGAAGCATCACCCACTGCTCATTAACCATAGTGCAAAATGTGGGCCCTAGCACCAAGTGGAATTTAGCAGCTAACAATATGTATTCTCTGTAATGTACCATGCACATCACTGCTACTCTATAAATAACATGGCAAAGCTCTACAGTAGTTTGTAGCCTGTCGAAGCATGAGCAGTACCAAAGCTCTGCATTTGATAATCACTACATTACCCCTTCTTCCCACCCACATTTTACATCCTGCCAAACACATTAAGAAGAGTTCTGAAAATGCACATTGGAATATTCCAAATATTTACGGAATCAAAAGGAAATATTTGATTTTGTGGTTTTTTTTAATTGGTTTACATTTTGTAAAACACAATTCAGTGTTGTAAAACCATTTACTGTTTGTGGAGTCCAGGAAAGTATTGAAGGTTTTTTTTTTTTTAATTGATGATTTGCACTGTTTTGCTTCCTTATCATTTATGAAGGTGGCCATAAAGGGTGGTGCTGGTAGTTTTATTTTATTTTCCTGCTTGTTTTTTAACTGTTAAAATATCAAGTCTGGTTTTCTTGCAGGCTTTGTTGGAGGTATTAAATAGGTATTGTGAGCCCTCACACCTTAACCGCAGAGGCAGGGGTGTTCAGCCTTTTCCCCAAGCGTTTATACACGTTGGAGTGGGGTTAACAACCAAGAACTAAAACAAAAACTCAAAATGATCAAAAAAAATCTTTCCCTTTCAACTGTTCCGCTTGTAGCTTCATCATGTTGCAGTTTCACTAGTTCTCTGGTCACTGGTCTTCCAGAGAAAACAGATGTAAAAAACGAGAACACTCCCCCACCACTAGCACCCTCTCCCCACCTTTTTTTTTTTTTTTAATTGTATTTATTTCAGCCTTCTCTCTGCATCACAAAAAAGGCACAAGCTCTTTTTTCCCTTTTCAGGTCAACACTAAGAAGACATCAAGGAACACTGTCTTGCCAAGGTTGCAGAATGACACGTAGCCTCGAGCAAAGACATTGGGGGAAAAATAGAATGTTTGTATCTGAAAGCTACTTTGTGTATTTAGTAGTTGCAATATTACCCTGACTCTATACAACTCCGGGGATCACGTCTAGCTGTCATCTATCTAAACTATCACTTTTAATTTTTTCAGCCATGACTAATGTAAACTTGCAAGGGTTTTAGCTTTCCGAAGACATCTGACTCAGGGGTGTGGACCAACACAGCAGACTCCACGTCAGGAGTCTTATGACTTTTAACACATTCTCAGCTGTTACTGCCAAAATTAAACTTTCTAAGCATCTCAAGCATTTTGAATTAGCTTGATGTAAACACCACATACACAGCTATCAACACTGCTTTGTTCTTGGATTATTCTTTAGTGTCAAAAAGGTTTGTAAGGCTTTTTTGGTCTAATGTAAAAGCTTGCGAATTTTGCTTATTTTTTCATTGCAAACGATTGTTTTTATGAAGCCCATTTTAAACAATTATGAATATAGAGCTTTTGTTTTAGGAAAAGTTTAGAAATCAGATTATCCGTAAATACTGTATCTTAAAAATTAAGGGTCATCCAGGCTCTTTCTTTTGCCAATGCAGGACTGTTATCTACAGTACATTTTAATGTATTCAGTCTAGTTAAAAGTGTCCCAAACTCTGCCGCCCTTCCACTATTCCCCAGTGTAATGATCCAATCCTGCAAACATGGTGTAAATGGCTCCATTAATGCTGATCGATTTAGGCACATGTATAAGCTCATATTCCTACTTATAAAGAAAAGGAGTCCTTGTGGCACCTTAGAGACTAACCAATTTATTTGAGCATGAGCTTTCGTGAGCTACAGCTCACTTCATCAGATATCTGATGAAGTGAGCTGTAGCTCACGAAAGCTCATGCTCAAATAAATTGGTTAGTCTCTAAGGTGCCACAAGGACTCCTTTTCTTTTTGCAAATACAGACTAACACGGCTGTTACTCTGATTCCTACTTATGTGCAGCTTTTGGAGTCTGGAAGTTTTTTCAGCATACATTATTTTCCCTTTCCTAATTTCACTGATTTCTCTTACCTCCCCCGCCATATACCACACTCAACAAACCTTCTCTATCCTTTGTATTTACACCCTTCAAATATGTGCAGACGTATGTCCTCCTTACTTGTCTTAGCATCTGCAGATATATTTCATTTTGCAAATCTTTCCTCATGATTCAGTGCAGCTGCACTGCTGGTCTGTGACATAATGCAGATTCAAATTACGTTGATCTTTGCTGTTGCCACATCCTGGTGCAAACATCTAATTTGCTGCCTATCACCCCAAACTAGGGTTCATTCAGGTTAGCTACTTTCAATGTTTCTCCCTTTCCTGGAATATCTGTAGTCCTAGTCTCCCAACACCAGCAAATGGTGTAGCTTGCATTTTCCCAATAATTTCATTTTATTATTTTCTGCCCAAGTTTCTAACCTCCCTAGGGCCCTTTGTATTATTTGTCTGTTCCCATTGGTGTTTGCAGTTCATGCCAATTTAATATCACCTGTGCATTTCATTGCTGTGCAATTAACTACATCTTCCAGATCATTAATGAATTAAGATCACAATCACCCGTCCCTGAAGTACCATGAGAGAGATGGTAAACTGCAGCGTATCCTATTCTCTTTCCTGATAGTTGCCTTAAGACATTTCATTTAAAATATCTCAATACAGAAGAGTAACAAGGCAGAAGAAAGCAAGTATTTCTGGTGATATTAATGCAGCTGCACTCTCCAAAGAAATATACACATGAAACCAAATTGCACATAAAGGAACATTCTGTTCTGTGTCTTGAAAGCAGAAAGTTACCTGCTGTGCAGGTTGCTTTATCACACATTGAGAACCTTCATCATGTAAAGTTATCTCACACAGATAACATATTTGATTAATTTGTTTTAGCTGCTGGTTCAAAAATGTTCACAGATGAAATAAATATATAATTTCTTCTAACTTTTTTCCCCCAAGAAAAATGCTTTTTTGTGATACTTTACAAAACAAGGAGAGGAGGAAAGAAAGAGAGCGAGTGGAAAAACAAGAAAGATACAAACCTCTACACCTGGTACAGAGAACCAGTTGTTTTTCCAAAAGCACACCAGCACAAAGAGAACCAGCGTAACAGACAAGAATGTCAGCATGGAATATTGCATATGCCAGTGATGAATAAAGGCTTCAGACATTTCCAAAAATAAAGACCAAATGTCTTTAAAATCCTTACACTGCACAACACATACTTGTTTGTTTCCAATTTTGCTTACAGCTATGCTTACTGTCACAGCTATGCTTCTCCTTCTTAGTACATTGCTCAGGTTTTATGAGGCTCAGGATCAGCTTGTTCCTAGCTCTGGCATATATGTTCCCCTCTTGTACTCTTAAGGAACCTTAATCTCTTGGACCTTCCTGCATAGGTGCCAGCCCCAGCTGCTGTCACTGCGCTCCCAACCTCTTCCCCTGCACCAGCCAGTGGAACTCAAACGGGTACAGAGCACCACCGCAATGAAGATCTGTGCTTTAAAAATACAATCTGGTCTTCAACCCAATCTCAGGACCTGTATGAAAGAACATTATCCCTTGGGAATAAAAAACATGACAGGAGCTAAGAGCACTTACCAGGTAGAAAACAGGAAGATGCAGCAAACCATAACCAGTTCTAAAATGGCTATCTTATGGCTACAGCTTTTTAGCTCTGGCATAATGGAAAGGGCTAGCCCCATGAAGGCATGCTGGGAAAGAAAGGAAATCACAAAGGATGATGCTGTCTCTGTGTCACATCCTGCCAGTTTTAATCACTGATAACATGAAAGCAGCTATAGATTTAATACACTTGTTTAACGAGGCTCCAATTAAAAGAATTTTAGCTATCTGAGTAATGAAGTCAGTGGGGGACAATATTTTCAAATGAAGCAGAAGCCCAGCTGCTGCTGTCCCATCCTCTCAGGAGACTTTTATGTTCTGCTAAATAGAAAGTAAGCAAAAATCTCTCCAAAACACGTCTCCAAACTTCAGGGGTGTTGAAGCTAAACTAAAGTTGGTTAGTAAAGGGCTTTTTCCTTTGAAAATTTTCACCATTTTTTTTCATTTTATATTGAATCATTTCTTTGAAATTTTTGGGGTTGTCATTCCAAAATTTAAAAAAACTGAAATATTTTTGGGTTTTTGAGAAACCAAATTTTTTCACAAAAACAGATATGGAAAAATATTGACTAGTTCTAATCTAACTTCAAATCCTACCCCTGATTCACCCTCAAGACTCAAACTCATATCCTAGTCTACTCCTAATCCAGACCTGAATGCAACTCTGTGGCCCCCTCTAATTTGTTATTATTTGTATTACTGTAGGACCTAGAGACAGGGTGCTATTGGGCTAGGTGTTGTACAAAATTAAAGTATTTACAGTAATTTTAATTAACAAGATGACATTTTGTTCTCCAGAAGGAACTATCGGGTTGTCCTCTTGACCACTAGGGAAGTTCTCTATACCCAGCATTTTAGAAGGAAAATAGTGTCTCAAAATTAAAGACCAACTGAAGTTTATTCAAGTCCCTAGCTTGGATTGTGAGGGCACTCTAGCATGACAGTACAGCATACACCTGTCAGGATAATACTCAGTACAGAGAAACACCACTCTATTTTCTACAGTCACTTTCATGCCATGTTTTCATACTAACTGCATCCCAAAACACTTTGCAGAGTTAAACAACAGAAACAGAAAGAAAGTCAAAATAAAACCGAGAGAGAGAGAAATTAAAATGGTACAGACAAGGAAGAAAAGAAATGTTTTCTAATAAGATTTGAAATAGATGGAGAGTCAGTGGAGAAATATGGGATGATTGTTCCAGATGGTAGGAGCTGCAGAGAAAGCTTTTGGACTCAAAGCAAAGAGACTGTATGAAAGATCAGAAGCTGGCACTAGATCAGTAGAGCTGACAGGGAGCAGATCAGGCAGCAACAAGGAGCAAAATTCAGAGGTGACGTGTAAATTAAGTGAAAATTAGACTCACTCGCACCCATTTACCAATCTGTGAGTAAAAGTGTGAGAGTAAGGTATATGGACATATATGTTAAAGGACGCTTACTTTAACATTTGCATCCTTATGCCCTCCTGGTAACTGCCACATTCCTCTCTTTTGGCTCCTCAGCACGTGAGTTATATCCACATTGACTGCTTGAGACTTAGTGGGTCAATTTCAGAGGTCATTTGTAAGGGGATGTAAATTACCATTGGGAAGTGGGTGTGAGTGAAAGTAGATGTAACTAAAAAAGTAAGTCTGGGAGAGTCGAGGAATTCTATCCTGGTAAAACCATACATGAAAGAAGGGATGGCAGGGCTGGATTAACACATAAGCACTCTAGGAAGAACCATGGGGTGGGGAATTAAGGAACCAGCTAGCACCTACCCCGGGAACCAAGTGATTACATCAGAATCTAAGCTTTAATTACCCCCCCCCAAGTTTCTAGCCCTTGCGGTTGTGAAGTAAAGCTTGAAAACATTAACTGAGTATAACCGATGCAATGACAACTTCCTGAGTCTGCAGACAGCCTGAAACGATAGCTCAGATAGTCACTATATATGGAATGGGACATACCAGCTACAGTCCAAGTGTGGGTAGACAGTGTTGGGATGGAGCCCAAAAGGGGGAGGGCAGACTGCCTTAATCCAAGGCTGGGAATTGGTAAATTATACCAATTTAGTTTCCTCTAAATTTAGCCCAAAGGCATGAGATAGGCTGGAGCAAGCCCATTCAGAGGTTTTACAATAAAGAAGAAGAATTTGGAGGTGGAACTTGCAGTACATGAGGAGCCAGAAACAAACCTGAAATCCTTTCTCAGGGATTGATTCTGCTCCCTCTGGAGCCAATGAAAAAGCTACCATAGACTTCAGGGCAAGGGCTAGCACCTAAGCCCCAGATACAGATCCCTAAATTCAGGGGTGAAAGTAAGCTGGTATGGGCTGGTACTGGTCAAAAGCTGACTTTAAGTCGCTGCCCTTTTTGCGCCCCCAGTCGGCCCTGCTGGGTCCCTACCAGCAGGGCTGCCGACAGGGGGGAGCAAAAGGGGCAGCAACGTTAAAGAGCTGCCGCAGCAGCACTTTAATGTCATTGCCCCTTTTGCTGCCCCCCTCCTGGCTGCCGACCAAAAGGAGCAGCTGCCCATGGCCGGCAATTTAAAAGGGCTGGCTGGGGAATGCTGACCCCCAGCTCTGCCCCTTCTGCCTGAAGCCCCGCCCTTTCCAGGGGCCGGAGTCAGCCCCCGTACCGGTAAGTCTTTGGCTTTACTTTCACCCCTGCCTAAATTCCAGATTTAGGCATCGCTGTGGTCCACAAAACCTGCTCTCGGCTGCTGTCCAACTCCTTAGGTGCCGACATTTTTACTGTAAAAGTTCCTGCCTCTGGCCATGCACACCACTTCCTCACTCTAGGCAATCAGATGCCTATTTCATCTCTAAGACCCAGCGCACTCCTCAAACCAGGGGAAGATAGTGGGGGTCATGCCTATCTCGTCTGAGGGCCCAATCCCGTAGACATGCTCTGATCACCTACCAAACTGGGTCCCATTCAAAATCTACCCAGAGGAGGAGCCATGTCCCTTATAACTTTTAACCCAGTGGTTAGAGCACTCACCTGGGAGGTGGGAGAGCCAGGTCCAATTCCCTCTTCTGCTTGATGGGGAGAAAGGATTTGAACAGAGGGGGTTTCTCCCATCTCTCAGGGGAGTGACCTAATTACTTGGGCTATAAAATAGTCTCATTTGGGCTCCCTCAATCTCACCTATTGAAGCTGTTCCACTTTGGATAAATACTTAAATGTCACTGGGCCAGAGAGTGAGATGAACTCCCTAGCCGGGGGGTTAGGGTGCTCACTGGGGATGTGAGAGACCCAGGGTCCAGCCCCCTGATCCAATCACTCCTCGACTATTTATCCAAAGTGTGACAGTTTCAACAGGAGAGCCTGAAGGAGCCCCATATCAGACTATCCCATAGCCCAGTGGTTAGGGCACTCTCAAGAGGTGGGAGATCACTGTTCAAATCCTTCCCCCCCTCAGCAGAGGGGGAAATTGAGCCTGCTTCTTCCACATCCCAAGTAAGTATTCTAACCACTGGGCTAGAAGTTATAAGGGAGGTGTCACCTACTCCTCGTTTGCCAATGTTTCCTATAAGAACTATTTAGGTGCCTAAGCCACCTGATTCCAGGAATGGGGATTGCAAGAGGTCCAGCTGCGGAGTGTAAGTAGATAAGAACCTCCCTGCAGCCTGATCTACACTGGGTAATTAGGTCATCATAACTACATCGCTCAGGGGTGTGAAAAATCCATACCCCTGAAGAGCATAGTTAAGCTGACATAAGCCCCATGTAGAATTCTGTCAACCTAGCTACTACCTCTCGGGGAGGTGGATTACCAATACTGACAGGGGAATCCCTCCTGTTGGTGTAGGTCAGCGGTTCTCAAACTTTTGTACTGGTGACCCCTTTCACAAAGCAAGCCTCTAAGTGCGACCCCCCTTATAAATTAAAAACACTTTTTTATATACTTAACACCATTATAAATGCTGGAGGGAAAGCGGGGTTTGGGGTGGAGGCTGACAGCTTACGATCCCCCATGTAATAACCTCATGAACCCCTGAGGGGTCCCAATCCCCAGTTTGAGAACCCCTGGTGTAGGTAGTGTCCACACTCAAGTGCTACAGAGGCACAGCTGGGCCGATCTTGTAGACAAACCCTTAGGACCCGAACTCAGAGAGAGGGGTGAGGCTTAGGACACACCCCTCTCATTGGCATCTCTCATTGGCTAGCATGCTGGCTTTTGTGGATCCCATTGTTAGGTGCCTATCTCTCCTCATTCATTATATACAGAGCCTAGTGCTTAATCCAGGCTTTGTGGATCTCATTGTTGTTCCAGTGATTTTCTAGGGCCTAGAAGTACAACACCACTCAGTGTTGCAATGCCTAATTCCCTTTGTGGATCCAGGCCTCCTTCCTTATTCAGACAAACTCTCACTGGAGTTTTGCCCCAGTAAGAACTGAATAAAAAGAACTTCAGTGTTTGGCCAAATAATAATTAATGTGGTTTAAAAGATTTCCCTGAAATCTTGTTTTAATTTCCATAACTCTATTTCCTTTGAAAACAGAATAAATAAGAACACATTTTAAAATGTTAAATTATGTTAAATTATACAAATAGTTAAATTCATAACTCGTGCTTCCTTTTCTGATACATTCATTGGGACAGATGCCAAGAATATATAAATATAGCTTCATAAAAATGTAAATATTTGTCCAATGGGTACTCCTGAAATCAAGTTTATATTCCATGTACTGATAGATACTACACAACAAAACAGATTTTTAGCTCACACTACAGATTATTTGGCAGATATTTTGATGGAAGGTATGCTGATCATTCTAGTAGTGTCAACCGAATCACATTACTGCCTGAGTTAGCATTTTCTAAATGCTATTCTACAGCTTGCAGTTTTAAAAGCTATTTTCTTTATCATTAGTTTCAACACTGTTTGCAACACTAACTAAATAAGAAGGTGAAAAATACAATATTTCAATGAATATTTATTGTAATGTAGCAATAAACATTTATTATGAATTTAAATGTAGTTATAGCATACTAAAGTTAGGTTTTATTCTTATTGTGAAATGTAATCCTTTATTTGTGCTATCAAAGTTTTTGTTCCTACAAATGCTGTGTCCTGGTCTACACACAAAGCTCACTGGTTTAACTAAGTGGTGATGTTGCAATGATTTAGTTAAACTAGTGCACCTTTGTGCATGGACATGGATATATTAGTTTAATTGGCCCTATTAAGTACTTGGAGGTGCAATTAAGTAACCTGGACAAGCTAAACTGATGTAAGCCAGGTTTCAATCGATAAAAGACTGTTCACACACAAAGTTGCACCAGTTTAAGTAAATCAGTGCAAAATCACAGCTTTAGTTAAACCAGTGCAACTATTGTGCATAGACCTGGCCTGTGATTTCCTTAACCTAAATATAATGAATTCAATACGTGGACAGATGGGTGAAGGTAATAAAAGGATAAAGGAGAAAACTTTTCTTGCTGAAAAAATTGGCAGAGTACAAAGGAAATCTTCTCTCCATATCTACCGCAAATTAGTTTAAATATAGATAACGGAAATGTTTCCATTTCTTCAGTATGAAAGCAGCTCTTTGATTGAAACTAATTGCCACAACACGCAGTCCATTTCTCTTACTTTTCATTGTATACAACCCTTCAGGTCATAGGGTGCTGAAACTAGAGGTGCTGCTGTACCCCCTGGCTTGAAATGGTTTCCATTATATACAGGGTTTACAATTTGGTTCAATGGCTCTCACCACCCCACTATAAAAATTCTTCCAGTACCACTGCTTCAGGTCAATATTTTCAAAGGGTCCTATCTTGGCCTCTGAAATTTTCATCTCTACTTTTTCATCTCTAAGATTTTGCATGCCTGAAACTTTGACTTCTGCATGCATCCTATGGTTGTGCATATAAACTGGGTAGATACATAGCTATGCTATTTCCATGTGCAAACACAGGCTGCATTCACAACTCCATGTTTTTATATGCATGAAAATCAAAAGGTGACAAATAATGGGCACAATTTTATGTGTTGCTTTTGAAAATGTGGTCCTAACACAATGTTGTCATGATGTATTGCTAGGAAGGCAGAACTCCTAACTGACAGAGGGCTCACCTCTGGTTCCCAAGAGAACCATAAAGTATTTCCTCCCCAGGGGCTGATCACACTCTTTTTCTGTATTCTCAGTCCCCACTGGCCTAGGAAGCAAAGGAGTATGTTACAAGGTAGCATGCTGTGATACTGACATACCAGCCTTCTCTTTTGATCTTTACAGTATATTAACTTTGAAAGATTAAGGCTTTGTCTACACTACAGACTTATGTTGGTATAACTATGTCACTCAGGTGAGTGGAAAAGCCACACCCTGAGCAATGCAGTTATACAGACCACACCCCTGGCATAGACAGTGCTATGTGGGCGGGAGGGCTCCTCCTGTCTACCTAGCTACCACCTCTTGGGGAAGTGGAGTACCTAGGCTGACAGGAGAAGCTCTCCTGTCGGTGCAGGAAGGAAGTGTCTTCACTGAGCACTGTGGTGGCACAGCTGATTCGGGGAAGCTGTGCCATTGCAGTGCTGTGTGTTTTACTCCTGGGGGAATTCTGTGGGACTGCATTCAGAAAACACCCTCCCCGGGCAGAATTCCTGTGCTCCCCTGCTGGAAAAGGGCAGGGAAGTCGTGCTTGGGAGGGGGCGGTCCAGGGACAACCACGGGCAAAGTTTTTTGGTGGGATTTCCTCCCCAACAGAGGTGATGTATGGGGGGCACATGGGGTTATGTTCCACTATCCCCCTGCCCCCCTGTTTCTGCAAGTGCAGAATTGCCCAGCTGAAGGACGCTGCATCTCAGCTTCGCTGATTCTGCAACTGAATGCTGCCTCCTGGGTCCCATCATGCCCCCCCCTTCTGTGTGCTGGGAGCCTTCCTGTTTTCTGTGCAACAGTGAGTGCCCACGGTGGGGCTGGGTAAGGGGCAGCAGGGGAAATGAGAGAAAGGGGAGTGAGGTGGAGGGGGGATGAGGCAGTAGGGTAGGAAGGGGGTGGAATAGGGCAGGGGAGGGGAATGTGGGAGTGAGGCATAAGTGCTGGAACTAGGGATGCGGGGGGGGGGGGGGCGGTGTGAGCTTCCACACTCCCTGGCTTGAGGAGGTTTCCATTATATACAGGGTTTACCATTTGGTTCAATGGCTCTCAGCACCCCCACTATAAAAATTGTTCCAGAAGCCCTGGAGTGAGCGAACGGGGCATGGGGCAGTGAGGGAAGTGGATGAGACGGGGGAAAAAAGGGGATAGTGGAATCATGGGGGGGGAGGGGGAGCCTAGTATGCGGCGTCCCCATGGCAGCAGCTGGGGCTCCCCCATTAAGCAGGCCCATTGAACCCTCACACTGACATGCTCTACCCTCCAATACCTGAACCCCTCCACTAAACCTCCCACACCAAGACTCCCCCCGCCTGCCGAGCCCCATCTCCCTAGACCTCCTGCCCACTGAGCCCCAACCACCTTCACCTGGACCCCCTGCAGAGTCCCATTGCCCCTGCACCTCAAACCCCCAATGAGCCCCTGTGCATCCAGATCTCCCACTGAGCCTCTTGCACCCAGATTGCGCCACACAAAAACCTCTCACCCCACACCTGGATCCCCCCCACACTTAGCCCCTCCACACTTGGATCATGCAAGGCTGAGCCTGCTCACCCATACCTGGTGCACCGGGCGCAAAGGAGCAGGGTGTTTCTGGGGTAGTTTCTGGGACAGGCCCAGCCCTTGCACTGTGTCAGGGTTGAGACTGTGCAGCCTCACTGCCGAGTCCCTGTACCTGGGGAGGTGGGAGCTTAAGGGTGATCTCCCACCTCAATGCAGCCAGTGGCCTGTGCTCCCCACTGCCATGCTGGAGTCACATTTATTTATTGACAAATAAAATTTGCAGAATTTTAAAATATTGTGCACACAAATTTTTATTTTTTTTTTGGCACTGAATTTTTAATTTTTTGGCACAGAATTCCCTCAGGAGTAACAATGTGTAGACAAGCCCCTAAGTGTAGTATCAGTTTAATATCAAATATGTCCTGTTTCAGGGGATTATATCATAAATATGTAGTAGGATGGTCTTGATAAACTGAATAGCTGTTTTCTCTCTCTGACTAGTATGATCCTAATTTAGGGGCTTGTTTTTCCATCAATAAGCAGGAGACATATATGCATAACTCTCATTGATATCCATGGCAGTTAGCCATGTAAAAAGCTTCCATGCTTTGATGAGATAATATAAATGCTAACACACTGAAAAATGTGCCCAGAACACAAACACTCAGCTTAAGTCATTTAAAATGGATTAGCAAACATGCTGGATCAAATTCTAATGTTCCCTTCAGAAATGCAAATTCTGGGCAATTGACATAAATGGAATTACCCAGGTGTTATTGAGGGCAGAAGCTAGCCCTATATTTTGTTAATCTGTAATACAGGGGAATTTATTAAGGAGACAACATTTGAAATACATCACATTATGGAGGTTGCTAATAGATTCTAATGGCATTTTTGGAGCTGCAGTTCTCAGATATTCCAGAATGATCCATATTTGTGTTCTTCAAAAATACGGATGTGCAAAAAAAGCAGATAAAAACTGAACCATTTTAAAACCATGACTAATAGCCTACGGAATTCCACAGGTGCTAGAAGAAAATCGAAGCAGGTTTTGCCAAAGTTTTCCTTATATCCCAGCTAAGCCTGCTGGAAGAGAAGAATGTATCTGTGATGGATTTATTTTTTAGTTTTTACTGTATAAAGTTATTGAATGTTTCATCTAATCCCCTTCCCTTCAGCTATTAAAACAAGAACCTTACTGCACTATTGCACAGATAGACATGCATATTATATATACAAATGTAAATTTTCCTGATGCACTGTGTTATTTTACACTGCAAAATGAAGTGTGCGCACGCACAGCTATAAAATATCCTTGAGGCAGCTGTGTAGGCTGGCAAACAAAACCCTGACCTTTCTGTGTAAGACTGCAGTATAAATATTAATGCATATATGGTGAATCTGTACAGCCTTTATAATAAATTGGCATAATTTGACATGACTGAAGACTTCAACAAAAGAGATCACAGAACTACTCTGGACCCAGTAGTGATATTGAAATGTGTACTTCAATGATGCAAACTCCACTTCTGCTCTCAACATGTCCTAAATGTAAAGTACCTTGCCTGTTTCTAGTTGAATGTAGCAACTCATGATACCTCATATCCAATAACAACACAATAGTACGTATATATACCCCCACATACATAGTCATCTTTAGATCCAGAGCAGTCTTTGACATAACACAGGAAGGTTTGAAAGAATTCATTTCAAATATTTTGGAAAATTCCATTGAAAGAATGATTAGTTGTTATGATGGCTGTAATTTTCAAGGTTTTTTTTACTGAGTTGTATGCATCCAATTCATCCTTAATTGGTGCTTCACAGCCTCTGTGATTTCCATCATGGTGTTCTCAAAAAATTCTACTTATATTGTGGAAGAAAAAACAGTGAACTTCCATTGACTGACCTCAGACTCAAACCTGCCTTTCAGTGTCAAATGCAACCTACTGGTGTTGTTGTTTACAATCATGTAGATGTAGATGTCTAGAACTTCATGTAGATGTCTAGAACTGCTGCAGTGGCTGCCATTCATCATAGTTTTTGTTAATTATAGTCATGAGCCTGTCTCCTAAAGTATCCAGTTAAAAATTTACCCAACACTACCTGTTACTATTTGATGCACATAGTCAGTGAAAATTCTTGATGCAACACGTGCTGTGAATTTAGCTCTTCAAGTACTATAATGAAAATATATTCCAATATGAGTGTGATGGACAACTGGAGGAAGAGACACCAGCACCAAGTCCTGAAATATCCAGCTACATTATAATCATTATAATTACATTTTGCCTCAATGTTAAAAATAGAGCCTCATTCATAAAATCTGAAATTTGCCCCCTATACAGTGGGATGACAGAAAAGCTATGCATCATTTAAGTTGCAATGAAGTTCTGTCTTGAAGTCAATGGGACTTAACCACATGCTATATATATCCTGGGTGCATGTGTCCTGATAAAATCATACGATAGGATAATTATCACCAAATAAAAAATACAGCTTCTAGCTGCAAAGTGAGTTTACAAATTAGCACATTTTGTTGAAGTAAACAATATGCTACCAACCTTCTGCATGCTGGACTTTGTTCAATTTTTTTTTGAACAATTCTTACCACAAGGTTTTAAAATATATCATTCAGAGTGAATGAATCGACAAACAAAAAAATGGATGGATGGGTGCAATTTAACACTGTATCTATCCTAGAAGAGTTTGACTCCGTATAATGTGAGAAAGTCTGTTTTATGCCACAAATCCAATACAACAGCTGAAAATACCCTCACCCAGAACCCTTGGGTGGAGTTGGCTGCATGGTTGTTGCATAAAATGAGTTCATATGTTCCTGTTTCCACCAGGAATACTAAAGAGAGGAAGATGAAATCTAATTACAATGGCACTATTTAATAAGATATTAATACACACATCCATATTGTATGCATATAACTATGTATGTGTTAAAATAAATCTAGTGGAAAAAATCATTTGGTACCCTTTGATTGCCTTTTATTGGTAGTCTGCTCCAGTTCTGACTGCAGTTCTAGCAGGTGTTTAACATACATTATCAGAATGTTTCACTACAAAAATATAATTACAATGTCACCTTGACTGTATCTTTTCAAAACTACCATGCAATGCATGCACATATGTAGTTAAAAATAGGAAGCAATTCTATACATTCACACATTTTTAGAAAAACTAAGAAGCTCAATTACACACTTAATAGTCTTCTAAGTGTGGGGCATGTGGGGGGGGGTTAAGGAATCTAAGATACGGTTACATGAGGAACTCTTCAATATATGCAATCACTTTTTTTTATATTCAGCATCATTACAAAAATGGTAAAGGCATTAAGCCTGCAACAAATCCCATAGAGGAGCCCACATGGAGCCCAACTGAAATCAGTGGGGTTCTACCCAAGTGCAGAGGTCCAGCACATGGGAAAAGCCTGCATAATCACAGCCTGAATGCATAGTACACTATGGGCATTCTGCAAAGAAAATATAAGGAAAATAAACTGTGCAAAGTTGGAACCAAAGGGCTTATGACAATGATATTGTAACCACAATGGTCACAATGATAATCATTAAAAGAAAAGGAGTACTTGTGGCACCTTAGAGACTAACCAATTTATTTGAGCATAAGCTTTCGTGAGCTACAGCTCACTTCATCAGATGCATACTGTGGAAAATACAGAAGATGTTTTAATACACACAGACCATGAAAAAATGGGTGTTTTCTCTCCCCCCACCCCACTCTCCTGCTGGTAATAGCTTATCTAAAGTGATCACTCTCCTTACAATGTGTATGATAATCAAGGTGGGCCATTTCCAGCACAAATCCAGGTTTTCTCCCCGCTTTTCCCCCCCCCCAAAAAAACCCCACTCTCCTGTTGGTAATAGCTTATCTAAATGGCCCACCTTGATTATCATACACATTGTAAGGAGAGTGATCACTTTAGATAAGCTATTACCAGCAGGAGAGTGGGGTGGGGGGAGAGAAAACCTTTTGTTGTGATAAACACCCATTTTTTCATGGTCTGTGTGTATAAAAACATCTTCTGTATTTTCCACAGTATGCATCCAATGAAGTGAGCTGTAGCTCACGAAAGCTTATGCTCAAATAAATTGGTTAGTCTCTAAGGTGCCACAAGTACTCCTTTTCTTTTTGCGAATTCAGACTAACACGGCTGTTACTCTGAAACCAATGATAATCATTAGTAATGGACATTTACAGCTGAGGATGGAGCTGGCCTTCTTAGAAGACAATGTTCTGAGGAACATTTTCCTCTCACAAGTATTCATCCTCAAGCTAAAGTTCCCAGGGAAGGATTTTAAGATACAAACAGGTGAACATCTCAGGGCACAGGTTGCAAGCACAAGGAAGAAAATGCAAGGAATTTTCATGCTGTCCATCTAGGGTAGTAAGCTCATGACTAAGGGACAAAAATTGGATGCAGAATTAACATCAGTGAAAAAATAATTGCAGCACATTAAATTAATGACCTGGCTGTTATAAATTCCACTCACAATTACAAAGCACAGATTATTTTATAATTAAACAACTTCATAAAATAGCATGTGTTGTATTATGGAAAACAGAACAGTTTTGGAATTAGCAATAGCTATAGAAGGTCTTTGACAATATCAGTTATTGTAGGAACTGCATGTGGTTAATCATTTACAGCAGAATCAAAATTCTACGGGTAATAAAATTATTAAATGCTCTTTAAATTCAGATGGTTTTAAAATGTCATATCTAATGCAGGATACTGCTTGAGAATAACAAGCTTTTTATTCCAGAACTCATTATGTTTTCATATAAGCACATTAGTATGATCAACTCTACTTAATTAAAAAGAACAGTTAAATATAAAACAATTAAACTAACAGAACTTTTTTCCACATTATGAATTATGAAATGGTCAGATTATTCAAAAATTTCCATTTCAACATAGCTACCTGAATTTATCAGGGGAAACTTGAGTTCAGAATTTCTGGCTATTTCGTTCATGCCTTGTGTTAAAACGAACTCCATGTAAGGATGTTCCATGAATTGGAATGAGGAAAGTTAAATTAACCAACAAACTCAGGGCTCCCAACACATTTTTTCACTCTCACTTGTCTACATGTCACTGCAGTCCAGATTACAGAGGTGTGAATTTAGAGTGCTCTAACATGTTGCACTTTAACTGCCTCATGTACACCCTGTTGGGATGAATGAAAAGGTACCTTGTTCACACTGATGTAGTCCTGCTTCAAACAGAACTATATTAATGCGAACTAGGTCTTTTTCAGTTCACGCCAGCAGGGTCGATATGGGATAGTCATAGCACAACACATTAGAGCGCTCTACAATGGTGCTGTGTAGATGAATCCTAAATGAACAGTTCTAAAGTATCTATACTTTATACTAGATCACAGGGATCATGATCCAGCTAATCTCTCTCTAATTTCTATGAATGTGCTTGCACATATGAAGACAGATGGAGGGTAGACTTTGACCCTATCTGTAAAGTCTTGTCCACAGCGGGATCAAACAATTGGTTATACAGTTAGCAGCAGCAGCATTCTAACATGATTTCCCTGGAAATTTTTTTTCCCTGTTCTTGAGAACTGTGCCTGCCAATTCTACTACAAATAACTACACTGCACAAAGGGTAAAAATTGAATAACACCAATATAATGGTTCTCAGACAGAAAAGTCCTCAAGTTCAGGAAAACCATGTTAGAACCCCGCTAGCAATATCAGTATTTAAATGTGGTAGTATCTAGTAGAGAAGTCTGAGCCCAGTGGGCCCTATGAGATACTGGGTCATATCCTCAGCTAGTGTAACTTGTCATAGCTTCATTGAAGCCAATGGAACTATGACAAGTTACACCAGCTGAAGATCTAGCCCAGTACTGTATTTTGCGTTAGCATTTCAAGTTACAAACACAACTAGGAAATCTGAAGGAGCAGTGAAGTACTTCAGTAAAAACTATGCCCTGCCTGGATTGTCATTTGTGATCAGTGTATCATTGTGTTACATACATCTGAGTGCGTATAAAATGTTTATCATTTAAATTACGAAGTCTTTAATCCCTGGTTTGGGCAACCTACCTTTGGTTTCCTGTTTAGTCCAGAACTCTTGCACTCTTTTAATAATGTTCTTGTCCTCTCTCAATTGCTTTTGCCATTGCCGCAGTTCTTGTACCTCAGTGTCACAGCGGACCTAGGAAAGGAAAAACACGGTATTGTAAGAAATGTACCTGTGTCCTCCCTAAATGCATTATCAATGTTTTACTATAACAAATCTATGTAACTAAAGTAGAATGAAACTTATAAATGGAAATCAGGAGTAACTACAAAAGTCAATGGAATTACACAGCTGTAGAGTAAGTCACAATGACATATAGTTTCAAGAAAAGCGGATAAGAAAGACTGACTTTCTGAAGCACAATTCTTTCCCTGGGCTGCTCATTATACAGGACCAGATGTAAAAGCACAATCTAGCCCCAAGGGCTTAAAAAATTCAGTCTATACAGAAGCAAAATCTACATAATTGACATACCCTGTTGAAAACATATGCCAGTTATGGCTAGCAGGGACTCCTCTGAATGCTATGTGATGGCAGATAGTTACATATTTCCTGAATTGTTTAAAAAATTAAGCACTGTACTTAAAAGCATTAAGGCCTTTACCAACCCACTGAGCAGCCATAATAGCGCAGGAGAGGAACACGAAGCAAACAAAGAGCCATGCAGCAGGAAATTAATGCTAGCAAACCAATTCCCACCTACTAACGGTTGCAAATAGGCATGCAGACAACCCCAGTCCTACAATTTAAATAGACTTTTACAGAGAGGAATGCCATTAATCCATTATTTGAAGTAATTGAAATGCATTCATGACATCTATTCTTTGTCAATCATCCATATGAAGGGCCTGCTCCCATTGAAGATAATGACAACACTCCCAGGCCATGTCTACATTTAAACTTTTCTGAAATGCTCTAACCCTGGGTCTAGCAGTAGTGCTGCTCCCATTGGTCTGAACAACAGTTGGACCCACCTCAATTTTTTACCATTGTCTCATCTTGACCTGCAGAAAGCATGTTTCGTGGTAAACATGCCTTCAGCTGATCTAGCCTAGCATTCCCCACCGTTCCTAGCATCAATGCTAGAGAAACTCTGGGAGAACTTCAGAAAATCCAAAGTATTAGATACAGCCCCACTTACTTCAATGGGAGCAGAAACTGTTTATCAGGATGGCCAATGACAATTAAGCAGATTCTCCTGTGTAGCTGAACCTATACCATGTGGTACCTGAATTATGATAGTTATCAAAATGCATCTTCTGTTTTTTATTTATAAGCTCTAGGTACATAAAACTGCATTGTAATTTAGGGTCCTACAAAGATAATGGCTGTTAACAACAAATATTAACAAGCCTGTTTTCCCCTCTCAGTGGCGGTGTCCTCATGTTTCCAATGCACCCACGGATTCAGTTCCTGGGAAGCCTCCTCACATTTAATTTTAGATAATATTGTAATTAATATTAACTTATGTGGTGGTGGTCTGTTACATTTCAATCTTCTTCCTCTTTTATGACAGACTTTGAGAGCATGACTCTATCTCCATTAGTTTCAAAATTCTTAAGGGAGACCATGAATGTTATTTAGCAAAAGCATTCTTTCCACCAAAAATATATTCCCTGCGCCTTGAAACCAAGAAAGCTACCTACAATAGCTGGAACCCTGGAGTAGTTTTTAATCCATTTCAGAGGAGGGCACTTGTTACATTGTAGACAGAGCAGTAATGCAACGCAAGGTTACAAAATGAATGCGAACAGAGAAGAATTTTACTCAGTGACCTGACATCATACATCTCGTACAATACTACATTATCTTTTCTCCAATAAACTAGCTCTGCGTCATTTGTTACACTTTAACATGTTTAATATGAACACTTGAAATCAGAAAAATAGTATTAATGTTACTAGCCAAAACTGTATTTTCATGGTCACAGAAATCAAAACTCATTTCTATGAACCTCATCAGCTATTCCTCCCACAGGTAGGTTATACAGGACAAGTCCATGCACTGGATATTTTCCTAGACTCACAAGAGATATATGCATCTGATGAAGTGGTTCTAGCCCACAAAAACTTATGCCCAGATAAATTTGTTAGTCTCTAAGGTGCCACAAGGACTCCTCGTTATTTTTGCTGATACAGACTAACACAGCTACCATTCTGAGAAGAGATGTATTGTGTCTCTCTGATGCTCTCACATATAAGTTCTACTAAATGAGTATCAATTAATTAGTTGCATGGAATCAATCTTCCTATGTGTACAAGGGTTGGGGGGAAGGGCCTGCAGGAGGGTAAAGGAACAGGGCTTGTTCTATCCCAAAGAAATAACAGCACCTATTCCTTACTGAAAATTTGTTGAAAAAGTGAAGTGTGCGATTTGTAACTGAACCTATGTCAAAATGTGTTTAGGTGAATGCCAAGGGTGCACTACTGATCTTTACATATTAAGGAGAAAGAAAATGTTGCTAATGGAGAAAAATCCAACCATCGAGCAGGTCCTTACAGCTCCTAAGTGGGAGCACAGGAGGGGGGGGAGAGCCCAAGAAGATCCCTTCCTTTTGTGCCTCCTGTAAGCGACTGTCAGAAGTGCAATAACTACTCTCGCTGTTCGTCTCACTTGGCTCTGGAGTGAGACTGGCAAATGAGGTTGAAAAGGAGCAGGAGGACACTTTGCTGCATCACATCATCCTATGAAAGAGCGCGGCAATGGGGGCACTCTTCCGCAAGAATGCCTCTGAAATCATCCTGACATGATGTCACTCAACATGGGCTAGTGCCTGAGAGGCAGAGTAAGTCCGTAGGGCCTAACTCTGCAATAACTTACACTTTGTGCTATCCCACTGAAGGGGCACAGAATGTATGTTAGTGCAGAATTTGCCCCAAGGGGTAGCATATGGTGTAATTAAGTGCTGAATATGGTCAATAAAACTTAGAAAATAGTATTACTTGCTCTATAGCATTGCAGTTATCTCAGTTCTCATCACTTAGCAGCTATACAAGAGCTAATTTGCTATATGAGAGATGTCATGATTCATGAATGACTGTTGAGATTTCCAGTCTTTAGACTGATAGGATTTGGTCATCTTATGAAGAGGACACATTCAAATACCTAAGTAAAATGGAATATCTCTCACATTTAAGAATCCATTCCAATTACAGTATATCAACTTTTTAATAATTCAGCAAATTATTTTAATATATCTTTGGCAATACACCAGCAAATTAGTTCTGCTTTATAAACACAATATAATTCTAACAGACAATAACCTGCAAAACAGCCAACAGGCAAATATGTTTGCAAGTAATCAAGGCATGGGGATGAATCCATGTCTTTGTCTCACGGAAGACCACTACGATGTGAAGTACTGAACAAGTCCAGTTTTGAAGTCAGAGTGCAGCTTTTCTTTTAAAAAACCCAAACCTTTTAGAGTGAATCCACATTTGCTGTAAATGCAGCAAACATTCTATTGATTGCCTGGGTCACACTCATTTATTCTGAGCCTTTTGGTGGTGGCTCTATCTTGTGAAAAGGGGCATCACTGATGACAGCAGAAGTATAAGAACACCTTGTCAGAGATAAAGGTAAATCATTTCTATTCTGATTTAATTCTAGTTTAAACAATCAGAATACATACATAATAAATAATGACATTTGATATTTACATAATGCCTTTGATCCCAAGGAATCACAAAACACTTTACAAATTATAGACATGATACTACAATCCTGCCCCATCTAATACTCTCAATACAGTAACTTTTTGGTCATCTCTACACATAACAACAATGAAATGCATTCAGGTCTGGGTTAGAGGCCAACTGGGGCACACCACACTGCATAATGGGGAGAGATAAGACAATTTTTGATCAAAGACACTAAAGAAATATCTACTCATTAAAATATGTCCTGGGGTGAACAATGGCCAGGCAGCGTGGACAGGACCTGTTTTTCATGTCTCTTTCAGAAGACCAACATAAAATAAATTGTATAAAACTCAATTCTACATTAAAGGAATAATGGAATAGGTCTACCACCACTGGGTTTTGAATCTATGGTGCTACAGAGTCTAAGTATGTTAAACCTAAGGCTTAAGCTACTAAGCCAGCTGAATTTAAATTTACAGCATCACAGTAATTACACAGCAGAGATTGCTTTGCACTCTCTGATCAAGGTTCCAGTATTGTTGGTGCCACAAATGATGTCACTTTTCAGGAAAATGGTGGTCACCAGCTGGAGAGTCAGAAATGCCAATTTAAGCAAAAGCTGTTTCCAATACAATTCACACAGTTTATATTTTTATGAGAAGAGCTTTCATCCAGGTACATTTGCAGAATGCTACATCAAGCAAAACGTGCATAAGCTTTCTTTTTAAGGCCCAGGGCAAAGCCAAAAAATGAGTAGAGGAGTCAAGATCATTAACATTACTCTGTTAACAGTTTCCTCCTGTGTGCCATGCTCTCTGACTTCAGAGACCGATCTAATGCATGGTGCGTTATCAAATTTTTTTGAAATGCAGACAATGTGCATTCAGCCAATCACTTCAGACCACTTACTTGGAAGGATACACAAGAATTCCAGTACATACATCCAGCATGACCTTCCTAGCTCTAATGAATCTATACTATGTATTGTAAAATTATACATTGCTAAACATTTTGTGATCTTGTCTCTTATATAAGGCCCTGAGTGGTGATAAATTTAACTAATGTGCACATTTGGCAGAGGTAATGTTACTTAAACACCTCCCAGCAGTCACACTTGTCCCTGATGAAAATATCCTTACATACAAGCCTGTCATAACTGAAACACATTTTTAAATTAATCCTTTCTAACCTCCCAAAATAGATGTTAACAATTCAACCCAGGTTTGTGCCCAGGAAAATAAAGGGACAGGGCATTCTCTTATGAAAATATAGATTTACTGAATATAATTATTTTTAGTACAAGTCTCAAAAAGAAATATTTTAAATAAATTTTCTGGGTTTGGGGATTCTAAGTACCTACAGCAATGCAAACTACATTTGTTAAGCAGTATGTCGAAGAACCACTCATTGCTACCTTGTGTCTTCTTATTCATGAACTAAGCTTTATTTCACTTTTCATATGTATAATGCTTGCATCTTCTATGGCGTAAATAAGCTACCATGTTTGCTTGATCTTGCTTCATTGGTAAGAGCTTGATCTTTCAAGGTGAAGGGTGCCCTCTATTCCCACTGAAGTCAGCCCCACTCAGGATCAGGCTACAGGGTAGCAGCATACAAAGGTGTAGATCACTATATCTATCTTTTATGATGATTAATTATATATTTTAATTAACAATTTTGTATTTTATTTGGCTTCATTTTAACAAGCCACACAAGAAGTAGTAGAAAAATGGTAATAAAATGTTCATTGCTATATTTTGTGATATTACAGTTCTTAATACTTTGAATACTGTAGGTTTTCAAATGCTGTTTGATCCCACAGCTTCTTCTTTACCCATCTGTGATAAGGTTCAGACTTCTGAATTAGTTGTTGGCAGTATCTCAGATTCCCACTACTACTTCAACTCCCTTTGGAACCAGCCTTTAAACTTTTTCTCTCTGATCATGCTTTTCAGCACACAAAAGAAAAGAAGAAGAAAGCAAGATTGGGGGAGAGAGAAGGGGGGGTTGTTTTGTTTTTTTATTTCTCCCATCAGTTTGTGAATGTTTATCAAGAAGGTTAAACCAGAGAATATTAAAACAGTGGAATTCTTCTTTTAAAGAGGAAAATTGAGTCTTACCATTGTGCTGCGTGAGGCACAGTGCTCTTCCTTTTACTTTTGCTCATGGGGAGCATGTTCCAGTTGAGTACCATTAAGAATAGGATTCTCCAGCCAAAACTAGTGACTAAAACTCTGAAGATGCAGGATATCTGTGTCCAAGAATATTTCCATAAAAATGACACACCTCCTCCTAAAGTTAATCAACCCTGCTTCTGTAGGAGACTATCATCTCTTCTGTTTCAACACCCTCATGGTCTTTGAGGCTCTTGCTGATATTTTCACCAGAAAGTGAAAGTATGTTACTGGGAAGAACTAGAGAGAAAAACGGGGCACTGTTGTTTTTCCTTTTGGACTTCAAGCGTCAGTATATCCATTTGAACAGGCCTTACTCCAAAACTTTTCTCCTAACACCAGAGCAACCAGAACTGGCCATCTTACCCCAGCCTAGTATTTCTCCTCCTGTAACTTTGGAAAATACATTAATTTATCACATCTAATAGCTCCTTTCACTCCCCACAAGAATGTTCCATATACTTACCAACATAATCCCTAAAGACGTGGGAAAGATAAAGATGCTTCCAGACACTCACATTTTATACAGATCCTTTCAAAATGTAGGGAAAAGCTCAAAAAGAAAAGAGTGAGGCCCTAATTCCTTAGTTCTTCCACCCTGGATGTTTGACATGGATGACATTAACAATAAAATTCTCTTTCTTCCCATTTCTCTCTGACTCTCCTGTCTCTTCAAGGCCCATCTTCCTAGCATTGGACCAAAGATAAGATGAAGATAAATCTTACTCTTTTTTTCAGCCCTTTCTGGGCTTGATCCCACAGGGTGCTCAGTGCCCTCAATGTCCATTGACTTCAACAGGAGGGTGCTCAGAACCTACAAAAAGTTAAGCTTCCACTGACCTAGAGAGTGCTCAGCAGCTTGGTAGGTGGTGTGACATAGGGTGCCCAGGGTAGCCCTCAGTGGAAATGCCAAGGTCAGGGCAGGCTGCAAAAAGGAGAGCAGATACTCCCAAGACTGGTGGGTAACACTGAAGTTAAACTCCCAACAAGTCACAAACTGTGCTTTTGATCCCCACACTGGTTATCAAGCAGCAAAAAAAAAAAAAAGAAAAGAAAAGAAAAGAAAAAAAAAATCACACAGCCAGTTGCATTCCAGTTCTCTGGCTCCCAATCAGCACCTAGGTCCAGTACAGTAAGAAGTTATTTTAGAACTCTGCTCACAATACAAAATGTTCTTCTCAACCGCAAAGGGCCAGCCGCATTGCCAGGTCAATATTAGGCTGGATCTTACCCAAAATAGCACGCTTCCAGCCAATCCTTTAGTGTCTAAAACGAAAGGTTTATAATAAAGAAAAAAAGGAAGAACAAGGAGAGAGTTGTTAAATAATAAAGCAGTTACATTCACACAAAGACTTCAAAGTCCATATATCAGGTTCTTAGCAGTACTGGTGAGTTTGCTGGCTTGAAAGTCCCTCTGGAACACATCCACAGCTTCGATGAGTCATTGAGTCCTTTGTTCAGAGCTTCATTTGCAGAAAAGTTCCTCCAGAGGCAAGAAGACTGAAGACAAAATGGAGAGGATCCAGCTGCCTTTTATAGTCTTTTGCTATGCGGCCTGTGCTTCCTTTGTTCCAAACCAAAGCTGATAACAGAATATGACATGGAAGCTTTAGGCTTTGTCTATACTGGCAAGTGAAAGACAAAACTTTTGTCATTGAGGTGTTAAAAACACACACACACACACACACACACACACCCCCCGAAGACAAAAGTTTTGTCGACAACAAGCGCTGGTCTTGGCGTTCTCCTGCCAACAACACTAACGCCACTCATTGGGGATGTTTTTTGTTGGCAGGAGAGCTCTCTCCTGCTGACAAACAGTGGCTACGCTGCATGCATTTTAGCAGCATGCTCTGTCCATAGCCATACCAGATGCCTTGCTGACTAATAAGGTGTCTTCCCTGGCTCCTTTCAATGTGTTCATTGTACAGTTGATGACCCATGTACGGCCATCAAAGAGGCTAGGCAGTGCTGATGCCAATCTGTCTGGGGATGTGACCCAGATTCACAGCACAAGTTTGAAATACAGATATACCCTACATATCTATAACTCATAATACAAAGGTGATGCAAACATATAAACAAGATCATCATACTTGGCAAATTGTGACATTTTTGCAGATAGCTCACATGGCATATCTGCTATGATTCATTCCAATTTTATATTAGTGGTATTAATAAAATCAGTGGTCACCCATATTCCATACAGCATCACAGGAGGCACTCAGCAACTTTCAGGTTCAGACTCAAATGAGGGGCAACATAGATAACTAAGGTGCATGGAAATGGGGGAAGCTGGTGGGGCAAGAACCTGTGTGATGGCAAAGGGGCTCAGTGGAGGTGATCCTGGGGTTGGGGACAGGTCCCACAGGATTGTTCATAGGGAGGAATACCTGAGCTGTAGCTCACGAAAGCTTATGCTCAAATAAATTGGTTAGTCTCTAAGGTGCCACAAGTCCTCCTTTTCTTTTTGCGAATACAGACTAACACGGCTGTTACTCTGATATCTGCCTTATGGCACGAGAGTGCATGTGCTCATGTATGTGTGTATGTGAAAGAAGGGGAAAGGGGGAGAGAGAGACTATCCCCAGGAAGGAATCCACACACGGTTTTAGTTCAGGAGAGGATGATTTAAGCCAATGTATTTAAGCCTCAGATAAGACCAAATTCTACAGAAATTAAAATGGAAAGAGAAAGGAATTAAATTCTCTCAACTAAAGTAAGTGAAATTGACATTTGCCAAGCAACTTTTTTCAACATATCTCAGGATGCTCCTTTGGAACATGATGGGTTTGCATAAGTTCACTAAGGGAAGATGAATGTTGAAGGTAAAGGAAAGAATTCTTGTGCCAGATCTACCACAGACCTTGGGTGTTCCTGCTTCTCTCCTAGATACCACCTCAAAATTATGAAACATTTTTGCCCTCTTCATGGAAGGGGGTGAGATTTTATCTTTACATGTGTGTAAAGCACCAAGTACAGATAAATGATAATAATGTTGTCCCTTTAGCCTGAGTGGTTAGCCAATATTTGGGGACTTGCAGGGTTTTTTCTGTTAGGAGGAGAAACTGATGATATGAATCAGGTACTTTCTTTAGTGCAATTCTGTTTATTTACAAAGAATGCACAAAGTCTTGTTTCCCTGAACAGCGTAGCAACAACCAACCCCAGAAAGTTTCTTTCCTTAGAAATGCCCAAACCTACCTATCCAGTGATTTCTGTGCCCAAGAAGCTCTGTCTCTCTGCTTCCCCCCAGGATCATGCTCACAACTGCTTCTCTCACTTTCTTCTGGCTTTTTCTCCCTTTGACTCCCCAGCCTGCAAATCCAATACTTAGCCCCTGACTATCAGTCAGGAAAACCCCTTTAAATCTACCTGGATTAGTTTTTGCTGAGGTCTCACCAGACAGCCCTTTGCCTTGGGTAGTAGCTTCTTTTGCTTCCCACTCACGGCACACAGCTTCACCTTCCATTTAGCCTGAAAGCAGGGTGTTTATAACAACCAGAACTGAGAGTGTCTTTAGATCAAAGACTCACTTGATGGAAGCCATTAACAACTTCCAATATAACAACCGCATTCTTCTGAAATTGGCTCAAGGTGGAGCTGAACACACTGGTTCCTTATCTCTTATTGCTAGCCTGTGCTTCAATGTTAAAATTCTGCTCTGCAGCTTTTGGTGCAAAGACTTTTTTTTAATCGGATGACACGTTGCTGTTGATCTGTCTGAGTTTTTCACATTGTGTATATTCACTCAGGCATGGGTGATAAAAACAAGGGAAGCATCATGAATAGATTTGAAAAGCTCAGTTAATTTTACAAATGAGGTCATTTCACCCTCTAAATCGATATATGCCTCAGTATGTTCGACAATGAGTGTCCTGAAGAACAGTTGAAGAGGTACACAAAACATCTGTGTGAGGAAAATTTTTAAACAATATAACAGGGCTTGCTGTGGTTTCTTCCATCTGAGATGATGTAGCTTCAAAAATAAAGAAATACAAGGATTCAAATTTATATCCTCACATTCTGGAATGTTATTGTTACACACGAGCTATCTTTTATTTTATTAAATTTCTTAGTTATTTACTTCTTGAGAAATCAAACAGTGTGTCCAGAATATTTTCCCCTCTACACTTCAATGTGTGTGGTGTGTGATTTCATGTCCTTGAAAATGTAAATTGAGAAGTCCAGTGGAAGTAATGACCTTCCTTTTTCACAGTGCACTGTATGATCTATTAGGGCACACCTTTGTATTTATAGTCAATATTACCAGAAGGTGTGCAGTGTAATAATAGGGTGTTTTAGAATTACAGATTGTATGAATTATATAATTAAGTTCAGTGAACAATGTCTATATGAAAAGTTTAAAACCACTACTTGATAAAACCTTTTTGTATCTTGTTGAAATAAAAAATGAGTTTTCCAAACAATGTTCTAAAAATATCCTGGGGTGGGAGGAAGCCTTTACAAAGAAACTGTTATGGACAGACTAAATCAATGCTGACTTATATATCAACTAGTTTTAAAAGTTCCTGCCTTTTGAAATTTTAGATTAACCATCTCCCATGATATTTTGTATCCATTTTCCTTGTAGAGGATGAGTGATTCTCATTTAAGTTTAACATTCTCTTTATTTACCAGCATACATAAAAATACATCACCCTAGATTTACTGTATTATAGCTTGTTATTAACAGCTAGCTCTGTGTTAGCTTGGAAGCTTGTCTCCCTCACCAACAGAAAAGTTCGACCAATAAAAGATATTGCATAACCCATCTTGTCTCTTTAATTTCAGCTTATAACTCTTAAACAAAACTCTGCCCCCTGCACTCAACAAACAAACAAAAATATTTCACAGTTTGATAGTTAATCATTGCAATTGACTGTTCTTTAGGACTCTGCTTTTCTTTTCTAACAGATTTAAGTCTACAAACAATACTCTTTTAAATTAAATGTTAATGTAGAGGGCAAAGACATTGCCTTTCAGAACCTTTGCCCCCAAACACAAGGTATCTGAGCAACTTTGTAGTGTTAATCCAACATACAAATGTTATTGGATAATGATTGGCTTTGCAATATTTTATTGTGAGGATGCCTGCAGTGGTATTGTCAGTGCTAATTAATGTTATTGTGGGAATCAAAGTCAGATAGGTTAAAAAAGAAAATCAGGGAAAACAAATAAACACACAGCATAAAACATCACAGGACTCTATTAATCAAGAATAAATAGTCAGAGCATGCTCCCATGCTCATATTCATACAAGATTTTTCACATACTGAAGTCTGTTTATAAGCAGCACAGAGAGTTTCTATATTCATTGTTATTTAGAAAACACGCTATATTTACAGAAACAGAAGTCTAACTCCCTGTGCAGTGAAGCAAAGTAGGTTCAAAGTCTGGAGGTTATTCACACGTTCCAAAAAAACCCCTCACTCATGATAAATAAAATAATGTGTTATGTCATGGTTATATTGCTTTCTCATCCCTCATTTTATTTTTAAATTTAAATAAAGAAACTTCAGTATCACTTCCTTAAAGTACATTATCACATGGAATAGCTGTCAGGAGGAATGCTGGATGTAAACTGGAGTGACCTATGAAGCACTATCCAAAATATTTGGAAAATTCCACAGATTAATTTACATATTTGCTAACATTTGTGTTAATTCTTTTGATCAAAGTGGGCTGAACGTGTGATGCATTGATGAAACTACAAATGGCATAACAGGACATCTGGATTCCAGAGTCATTAGAGGTCTCTTCCCTATCCTGCCTGGCTGAGGTGCTTTACTTTGGGTCTAGCATAGTGTGCAGGTGGAAGAGGCCACTGATCGTGCCATGAGTATGAGGCCTTTTTTGCTGATCCATGAACCAATCTTGGTAGTTAGTCCGGAGGAAATTTTTCAGCTACTGAAAGGGCATCAAAACTCGTGGTGACAGACTAGCCCCACTGAAGTCAATGGGAGTTTTGCCTGCCATCATTGAAGTCAGTGGGAATTATAACGTGTTTTGGCAATGAATGAGGCAGGGGTCCTGTAGAAAAAATAGTATGCAATTAAAGATTGTAATGTAATACATATGTACAAAACGGTTGAACTAAGGTTGCACAGACAACATTAATTCCGGCATTTCCTAACTTTTGAGTGCTTGATTTTACAACCTTAACAACAACCTTTTAACATAGTTTTTTTGTGTGTGATTTCCTAGGTTTTTTAAAAAACAAATTGAAAAAACAGAAATTCCATCATGTAACATTATACTGACATCCACCTGGGTCATTAGCAAGGTTGGAGTCTTTAGATCCTTCATATTGACCTCTGCTACTTGAGCTAATGGAGTTAGTGATAGCAGATTGTCATCCTCAGTAGGGACCAGCAAGAGAGGGGGATGGGACATTTTGCCAATCTATTTCACAAATACTTATTGATAATAGACAAATGGTGAGACTCAGAAAGCATGGGCTCCATTCCAGGCTCTGGAGAGAAGAATGCTCTAGTAGGCATGGACTCTTCTGCCTATTCCCCCTTAAGTATGGCCTAGTCTGCCCCATTCCTTCCAACATGTGTCTGTCTCACTCCTGCCATTTTCTCACCTCTGGATCCTTATGCCAGTTCCATTCTCCTCACCCAGCTTGTCCCATTTTCCACTCCTCAGGCTTCTCACTCCATTTTCCATGTCCAGCAAGTCCTAGTCTGATCCCTCTGGACTCCCCATCCACATCTCACTCTCCCCCAGACTCCCAAGCCCAGCTTCATTGCCCAGACATTCACGGTTCTTTCCCAAAAAGAAAAGGAGTACTTGTGGCACCTTAGAGACTAGCCAATTTATTTGAGCATAAGCTTTCGTGAGCTACAGCTCACTTCATCGGATGCATACTGTGGAAAGTGTAGAAGATCTTTTTATATACACACAAAGCATGAAAAAATACCTCCTCCCACCCCACTCTCCTGCTGGCAATAGCTTAGCTAAAGTGATCACTCTCCTTACAATGTGTATGATAATCAAGTTCGGCCATTTCCAGCACAAATCCAGGTTCTCACCCACTCCCACTCCCAAACACAAACCCACTCTCCGGCTGGTAATAGCTTATCTAAAGTGACCACTCTCCTTACAAATGTGTATGATAATCAAGGTGGGCCATTTCCAGCACAAATCTAGGGTTTAACAAGAACATCTGGGGGGGGGGGGGGAGAGGTAGGAAAAAACAAGGGGAAATAGGTTACCTTGCATAATGACTTAGCCACTCCCAGTCTCTATTCAAGCCTAAGTTAATTGTATCCAATTTGCAAATGAATTCCAATTCAACAGTTTCTCGCTGGAGTCTGGATTTGAAGTTTTTTGTTGAAGAATTGCAACTTTCATGTCTGTAACCGCGTGACCAGAGAGATTGAAGTGTTCTCCGACTGGTTTATGAATGTTATAATTCTTGACATCTGATTTGTGTCCATTTATTCTTTTACGTAGAGACTGTCCAGTTTGACCAACGTACATGGCAGAGGGGCATTGCTGGCACATGATGGCATATATCACATTGGTGGATGTGCAGGTGAACGAGCCTCTGATAGTGTGGCTGATGTTATTAGGCCCTGTGATGGTGTCCCCTGAACAGATATGTGGGCACAGTTGGCAACGGGCTTTGTTGCAAGGATAGGTTCCTGGGTTAGTGGTTCTGTTGTGTGGTGTGTGGTTGCTGGTGAGTATTTGCTTCAGGTTGGGGGGCTATCTGTAGGCAAGGACTGGCTTGTCTCCCAGGATTTGTGAGAGTGTTGGGTCATCCTTCAGGATAGGTTGTAGATCCTTAATGCGTTGGAGAGGTTTTAGTTGGGGGCTGAAGGTGACGGCTAGTGGCGTTCTGTTATTTTCTTTGTTAGGCCTGTCCTGTAGTAGGTGACTTCTGGGTACTCTTCTGGCTCTATCAATCTGTTTCTTCACTTCCGCAGGTGGGTATTGTACTTGTAAGAATGCTTGACAGAGATCTTGTAGGTGTTTGTCTTTGTCTGAGGGATTGGAGCAAATGCGGTTGTATCGCAGAGCTTGGTTGTAGACGATGGATCGTGTGATGTGGTCAGGGTGAAAGCTGGAGGCATGTAGGTAGGAATAGCGGTCAGTAGGTTTCTGGTATAGGGTGGTGTTTATGTGACCATCGTTTATTAGCACTGTAGTGTCCAGGAAGTGGATCTCTTGTGTGGACTGGACCAGGCTGAGGTTGGTGGTGGGATGGAAATTGTTGAAATCATGGTGGAGTTCCTCAAGGGCTTCTTTTCCATGGGTCCAGATGATGAAGATGTCATCAATATAGCGCAAGTAGAGTAGGGGCGTTAGGGGACGAGAGCTGAGGAAGCGTTGTTCTAAGTCAGCCATAAAAATGTTGGCATACTGTGGGGCCATGCGGGTACCCATAGCAGTGCCGCTGATCTGAAGGTATACATTGTCCCCAAATGTGAAATAGTTATGGGTAAGGACAAAGTCACAAAGTTCAGCCACCAGGTTAGCCATGACATTATCGGGGATAGTGTTCTTGACGGCTTGTAGTCCATCTTTGTGTGGAATGTTGGTGTAGAGGGCTTCTACATCCATAGTGTTCAGGATGGTGTAATTAGGAAGATCACCAATGGATTGTAGTTTCCTCAGGAAGTCAGTGGTGTCTCAAAGGTAGCTGGGAGTGCTGGTAGCATAGGGCCTGAGGAGGGAGTCTACATAGCCAGACAATCCTGCTGTCAGGGTGCCAATGCCTGAGATGATGGGGCGCCCAGGATTTCCAGGTTTATGGATCTTGGGTAGTAGATAGAATATCCCAGGTCAGGGTTCCAGGGGTGTGTCTGTGCGGATTTGATCTTGTGCTTTTTCAGGGAGTTTCTTGAGCAAATGCTGTAGTTTCTTTTGGTAACTCCCAGTGGGATCAGAGGGTAATGGCTTGTAGTTCTTTCCCAGACTCTCTCCAAGCTCCCTGCCCAGCTCATGTACATTTCTGCCATCCCCTTCTGGCTCCTCATCTGATCCATCTCTCTCTCCTGCATCATAGCCTACAGCCACCCCACTGTCCAGCACATTCCCCAAGCCAACTGACTCCCAGTCCCAATCTCCTGGACCAGCCAGTCTCAGTCTCACCTACCCCAACTCCCAGTCCCAGTTTCCATATCTCCCTTCACTCCAGGCTCCTTGCCCTAGTCCACTCCCTCCCAGGCCCCACTGTAGGTCTAGCTCTTGTCCCCTCAGCTTTTGAATCAGGCAGCTTCCTCCTTCACGCTAACTGGGCCCAGCACGGGGGTCATTCAGAGCACAGGAGAGACAGGCTCCCTGTCTCAGGTCAGGTGCCTGGACCCAGACCTGACACAGCCTGCAGAGATGCAATTCCAGGTGCTGCTCAGTTCAGGGCTGGTACATGCCCTGTGCAGACAGAACCTTCAGGGACATTAGATGCTAAAATCTACAGAGTCTCTACTGATCATGTGCAAATTATGATTTTTCAAAGACTAAATTTGGCTTGGCCATATTTGGGCAGACTTTTATGAGGACAGCAAAGAGCACATTTTTGATACACAGGCCTCCACTCTGCCAAATTTCAAATGCTGCTTTAAAGCATAGACATGCTAGAGTTTTTCAAAGAAAAGGTTCAAAGAATTTTTAACATTGGCAAAACAATGTATTTTTCCCTAGCCTTGATCTTGGAAATGGCCAAACTGTTCGGAAGATTTTAGCTCAAATGGTAAAAGTTTAGCAAAGTCAGTAGCCACTGAAAAACCGATTCTTAAAATGGGAAGTATTGGGCACGCTACCAGTCCTGCCTATAAACACAATTAAATATTCTGCATATATATGCTCTCTGCCTCATTTTTTTCCCATCATGAAATGGAGATCATGTTATTTAACCTTCTTTCTAAAGCACTGAAAGAGCAATGGCTTTGAAAAATTGGTATGTTAATTAAGAGTCTAACTAGCCAGGATAGTGTACCACTACTCCTCACAAGTCATGCCCCTCCTCCCAAACCTATGCTCTCTTCAATTTAAAGGAATAAACCAGTTATGTACTATTCACTGTTTGGTGTATTTAACTGTAACACTGTCAATCAACTTTCTATTTAATACATTTTATATACATAAAAATTTACTAGTAGAGCTGGTGAATTACAGAAAAATATTCATCTTCTATTATTCAACAAATCATATGTAAGCCAACTATAGAGCAAACTCTGTTGAAAACTGTCAAATAAGAAATTCACCCAATACTACTTACTACACCCCTTATTGGTTTTACTTTCTTTTGCCCTTCCTGGCTTTGCTCTGTGTTTGTTTCCTATAAGAGATCATGGTATATCTTTTCCTAAGTTGTCTTCAATGTCTGTTTCCACTTTTTCCTGTTCTCTTTCTCTCTTTCCTTACATTGTGCCCTCTACCTTTCCTAAATATATTCTGTCTCCTTCCATATCTCATTTCTCTCTCCCGCTCTTTATACTACACTTTTTTCCCCCTTACTTTCCCCCTCAATCTCTCTCATGTCCACCTCCACACCCACACATAGAATTTGGAAATTTTATCCCACACCTACTAGTTAAAGGCTAAAATAAAACTTGGAGGGCTCCCAAGGGAAGACAATATTTCTAAAATAAAATTTTCTGTAAACTTTAGAGCTGTGGATTAATCGCAGTTAACTCACACGATTAACTCAAAAAAATTAATCACAATTTAAAAAAAATAATCGCAGTTTTAATCGCACTGTTAAACAGTAGAATACCAATTGAGATGTATTAAATATTTTTGGATATGTTTCCACATTTTCAAATACATTGATTTCAATTACAACGCAGAATACAAAGTGTACAGTGCTCACTTTATATTATTTTTATTACAAATATTTGCACTGTAAAAGCGATAAACAAAAGAAATAGTATTTTTCAATTCACCTCATACAAGTACTGTAGTATACTCTCTTTATCGTGAAAGTGCAACTTACAAATGTAGATTTTTTTGTTACTTAACTGCATTAAAAAAAAAACAATGTTAAACTTTAGCGCCTACAAGTCCACTCAGTCCTACTTCTTGTTCAGCCAATCACTAAGAGAAATAAGTGTGTTTACATTTACGGGAGATAATGCTGTTTGCTTCTTATTTACAATGTCACCTGAAAGTGAGAACAGGCATTCATATGCCACTTTTTGTAGCTGGCATTGCAAAGTATTTAAATGCCAGATATGCTAAACATTCGTATGCTTCTTCATGCTTTGGCCACCATTCCTGAGGACATGCTTTCATGCTGACGACGCCCGTTCAAAAAATAATGCATTAATTAAATTTATGACTGAACAACTTGGGGGAGAATTGTATGTTTCCTGCTGTTTTACTCGCATTCTGCCATATATTTCACGTTATAGCAGTCTCAGACGATGAACCACCACATGTTGTTCATTTTAAGAACACTTTCACTGCAGATTTGACAAAATGCAAAGAAGGTACCACTGTGAAATTTCTAAAGATCACTACAGCACTCGACCCAAGGTTTAAGAATCTGAAGTGCTGTCCAAAATCTGAGAGGGACAAAGTGTGGAGCATGCTTTCAGAAGTCTTAAAAGTGCAACACTCTGATGTGGAAACTACAGAACCCAAACCACCAAAAAGGAAAATCAATCTTCTGACTCAGATGATGAAAATGAACATGCGTCAGCCCGCACTGCTTTGGATTATTATCTAGCAAACCCGCCATCAGCATTATCTCCTGCAAATGTAAACAAACTTGTTTGTTTGAGCGATTGGCTGTACAAGAAATAGGACTGAGTGGACTTTCTAGGCTCTAAAGTTTTACATTGTATATTTTTGAATGCAGTTATTTGTTTGTACATAATTCTACATTTGTAAGTTCAACTTTCATGATAAAGAGATTGCACTACAGTACTTGTATGAGGTGAATTGAAAAATACTATTTCTTTTGTTTTTTTACAATACAAATATTTGTAATAAAATAAATATAAAGTGAGCACTGTACACTTTGTATTGTGTTGTAACTGAAATCAAAATATTTAAAAATGTAGAAAACATCCAAAAATATTTAAATAAATGGTTTTCTATTGTTGTTGTTGAACAGTGCGATTAATTGTGCGATTAATTTTTTTAATCGCTTGACAGCCTTAGTAAACTTCTTTGTGAAGAAAACAAAGCAGAGTGCATTGCATTAACTCTTGTGAAAAGATCTGAGTCACTAGACAACTTACATATAAGCATATCCAATGCCAGTGAACCATAGCAGTCTCAAAGTTATTTATAGTCTCTGCTACTTAAAATTTATGTAAGGGTTTTCCCCAGGGCCTTCACAGTCACACAGATCCAGCATCATACAAAATAATTATAGCTGACTCTTACCCGATAACCTCTCCAGAATGATTGAATTATTTTGCATGCTTCTTCTTCCGATAATAGGAGAGACAGTGGAATTGGTGGTCTAGGACTAAAAGAAAAAAAAATAAAAATTGTTCAGCCTTTAAAAATTTTTCTTCCTCCTTTACAATATATCACCCCCAAAAGAGAAAGATTGTTCTGTATCTCTAAGATACAATTTCTTAATACTCCAAAATAAAAAAGTATTACTTAAATAATGTGCCCTTTTAAAACACTAATACAGATACAGTATTATACAAATTGTTTCTTCTCCACAAACACCATAATGTCAATAATATATCAAGGACTGTATTGTTCTGAATTTCCTTCAAGTGTTTTTATTCCTGCATTTTTATTATTTGGTTATTTTTTTACTATTTATAAACACTGAAGGGCATGGCTGCAGTAATGGAGTGTACAACTCACAGAGGATCTTTATATGCAGTGTAGACATGCCACTCAAATACATTTTATTCCATAAAACCATTTGAATTACATTTTATGTTCTTTTTAGACTGAATTGTTTTGTTCTGAAAGGATTACTGTTACCATAACCATGTACAAGAAGTCGCAGAGACATGTCTTAACAAGGTCATAAAACAAATGTGGCAATTTTACCTTTGAAATAGTCAGACAAACCTGGCATTGTAAGGGGCCAGAGGAATACAAAGGAAAAGAATTCAACTATTAATTTTCAGCATAAATTGATGGTGATTTGAAAGCATTTACAGTAAATTCTGCTACCAGTCCTAATGAGAATCACTTTACAGTGTAATTAGGTTTCAGTGAATTCAGCTTTACAAAAGCCATTTCACCATGCTTGTTGATGTGTTTAGCTCTCATTTATACTGATCAACAAGCAGCCAGTTGAAAGGATCAGACTGAAAGTAATTTATTTGGTTTTCTTTGATTTTTTTTTCCAAAGGTAAGAAAATGTCACACCTCACACTTTAAAAAAATAAATAAATAAAAAAGTCACTGGGCTGCAGATAAATGTTACAACTCATAAGAGTGCCCATTATAAACAGCTGACTTCCCATGACACTAGAATACCTAGTAGAACTTGCTCTGTCCTAAAAAAAAAAAAAAAAAAAGAGTCACAGTTTGAGCTTCTGTGCACAAGTTTGATTTGAGAAGTTCAAAGTTTTTTGAATCTGGATGATGCAGGTGATCATTTGGACATAATCAAACAAGTGTTTGCCCAAATCAGTCCTTATAACAGAATCCTGTTGTTTCTTTTTTACAGAAATAAGAGATGGAAGTAACCGATAAGGCAATACTCTTTCCAGTGCGGGTTTGTTCCTTACAGTCTGTCCCCAAATGCTTTGTCTAGTCCAACTTTAATTGACCAAAAGACTGGTTCTTCCACCATGTCCTTTGGAAGACTATTCTACAACATAATAGATCTCATATTAGGAGGTTTTTCCATATATTCAGCTCCATTTTCCTTTGCTTAGTTTCATTTATATTCGTCCCTACCGTAGTAAGTTTTCTTTGCCTTTTGAGACCTTTGTCTTAGGGCTTGTCTTTTCTGGAGAATACTTCTCCAGTGAAGTACATCGAGTTAGAACATGGCCTCACGGGTGGTGGGTGAACTATGGGCTCAGGGAGACTAACCCCCAGCCTGGCCTGCCCCTTCTGCCTGAGGACCTGTCCCTCCCGCCCTCCTTCCCCCACTGAAACCCGAGTGCTCCTAGCCCCAGAGCGCTAGGTGAACAGCACGTGGCCCCCAGCATAGCCTGGCATAGACTTCCCCAGCCTATGATATGTGCGGTCCATGCATGACCTTAATTATTAACTAATACAAAGCTGACCTCAACTCTACAGTCAGTGTACACAGGAACAAATTGTGCTCAACATCCTGTTGACTGAGATTTTTGCCTTCATTTATTTTATATGAAAGAAAATCTCAATCTGTGTCTGGGACATGAGAAATGCAGACAATAGCAGGAAGAGACAAGCTTTTGAGTTGATGACACCGCCCACAATTTCAGTCCTCACCAGTCATAAGAAAAACGAACCATCTGAATGGACACTCCATGGCAGATGAAACCATGCTCTTGATCATTACATTGATTGCTTTCTGGAAAAAAATTGACTGTGAAATCCTTAACAAACATCAGATTCTCCACAATCTCGTCACTGCTGAGAGGACAGCTATACAGCCCCTGAAATCCAACCACTAGATAGTAATGAAACCAACAGACAAAAGAGGCGCCATCGTAGTCCTCAGCCATGATGACTATGTTAATGAGGCCAACCAACAACTCTTCAACACCATCTATTATAAAGAACTCAAAGAAGACACCACACTACAATTTAACTAGGAATTTAGAGATATCATCAAATCCTTCCAAAACAACTCCAAAAGAAACTCTACAATCTCATTCCCCATGAACCCACCCCAGGGAGCGTCTACATACTTCCCAAAATACACAAACAAGGGAATCCAGGCAGAATCTGGCCATGGCACTCTTCCGGAACATGGCACTCTGCCAGAACAACAGATGCAAAACCTTCAGACAAACCTCCACTGCTACCATTATCAACATCGCCCTCAACATAGCTTTCAAGATGCATGGGTCCTACCCATGCCTATCATGGCATGTCATGTACCTCATCCAGTGCACTAACTGCCCAAATAAAAACTATGTGGGTGAAACCAGACAATCATTACACTCTCAGATTAAAATGATAGAAGACAGAAACACCATATCATCTGTTGGTAAACACTTTGACCTCTCAGTCCTCATCCTCAAAGGAAACCTGCACAACACCTTCAAAAGATGAGCCTGGGAGCTTAAATTTGTAACTTTACTGGACACTAAAAATCATGGATTGAATAGCAACACTTGGTTTATGGTTTATTACAACAATGTATAATCCACTAACTCCGTTCCCCTCCCCCAAGCTTCCCTGCCCCTCCCCCCCTCCATGACTGCAGAGGTGTTAACAGGCCACTTCACCTTGAATGGTCCCTTGAAATATGTGTTAACTACTTATGCTAAACAGTCTGTTCCACCTTGTAGTCAGGTGTGACACTGAATACATTTCCCAGACCTGAAGAAGAGCTCTGTGTAAACTCGAAAGCAGGTCTCTCTCACCAACAGAAATTGGACCCATAAAAGATATTACCTCACCCACCTTGTCGCTCTCTTTTGTAATGTGACAGGTTTCAGAGTAACAGCCGTGTTAGTCTGTATTCGCAAAAAGAAAAGGAGTCCTTGTGGCACCTTAGAGACTAACCATTTTATTTGAGCATGAGCTTTCGTGAGCTACAGCTCACTTCATCAGATGCATACCGTGGAAACTGCAGCAGACTTTATATATACACAGAGAATATGAAACAATACCTCCTCCCACCCCACTGTCCTGCTGGTAATAGCTTATCTAAAGTGAGCATCAGGTTAGGCCATTTCCAGCACAAATCCAGGTTTTCTCACCCTCCACCCCCCCACACAAATTCACTCTCCTGCTGGTGATAGCCCATCCAAAGTGACAACTCTTTACACAATGTGCATGATAATGAAGTTAGGCCATTTCCTGCACAAATCCAGGTTCTCTCACTCCCTCACCCCCCTCCAAAAACCCACCCCCATACACACACAGACTCACTCTCCTGCTGGTAATAGCTCATCCAAACTGACCACTCTCCAAGTTTAAAACCAAGTTAAACCAGAACATCTGGGGGGGGGGGTAAGGAAAAAACAAGAGGAAATAGGCTACCTTGCATAATGACTTAGCCACTCCCAGTCTCTATTTAAGCCTAAATTAATAGTATCCAATTTGCAAATGAATTCCAATTCAGCAGTTTCTCGCTGGAGTCTGGATTTGAAGTTTCTTTGTTTTAAGATAGCAACCTTCATGTCTGTGATTGCGTGACCAGAGAGATTGAAGTGTTCTCCGACTGGTTTATGAATGTTATAATTCTTGACATCTGATTTGTGTCCATTTATTCTTTTACGTAGAGACTGTCCAGTTTGACCAATGTACATGGCAGAGGGGCATTGCTGGCACATGATGGCATAAATCACATTGGTGGATGTGCAGGTGAACGAGCCTCTGATAGTGTGGCTGATGTTATTAGGCCCTGTGATGGTGTCCCCTGAATAGATATGTGGGCACAATTGGCAACGGGCTTTGTTGCAAGGATAAGTTCCTGGGTTAGTGGTTCTGTTGTGTGGTATGTGGTTGTTGGTGAGTATTTGCTTCAGGTTGCGGGGCTGTCTGTAGGCAAGGACTGGCCTGTCTCCCAAGATTTGTGAGAGTGTTGGGTCATCCTTTAGGATAGGTTGTAGATCCTTAATAATGCGTTGGAGGGGTTTTAGTTGGGGGCTGAAGGTGACGGCTAGTGGAGTTCTGTTATTTTCTTTGTTAGGCCTGTCCTGTAGTAGGTAACTTCTGGGAACTCTTCTGGCTCTATCAATCTGTTTCTTTACTTCCGCAGGTGGGTATTGTAGTTGTAAGAAAGCTTGACAGAGATCTTGTAGGTGTTTGTCTCTGTCTGAGGGGTTGGAGCAAATGCGGTTGTATCGCAGAGCTTGGCTGTAGACGATGGATCGTGTGGTGTGGTCAGGGTGAAAGCTGGAGGCATGCAGGTAGGAATAGCGGTCAGTAGGTTTCCGGTATAGGGTGGTGTTTATGTGACCATTGTTTATTAGCACTGTAGTGTCCAGGAAGTGGCTCTCTTGTGTGGACTGGACCAGGCTGAGGTTGGTGGTGGGATGGAAATTGTTGAAATCATGGTGGAATTCTTCAAGGGCTTCTTTTCCATGGGTCCAGATGATGAAGATGTCATCAATATAGCGCAAGTAGAGTAGGGGCTTTAGGGGACGAGAGCTGAGGAAGCGTTGTTCTAAATCAGCCATAAAAATGTTGGCATACTGTGGGGCCATGCGGGTACCCATAGCAGTGCCGCTGATCTGAAGGTATACATTGTCCCCAAATGTGAAATAGTTATGGGTAAGGACAAAGTCACAAAGTTCAGCCACCAGGTTAGCCATGACATTATCGGGGATAGTGTTCCTGACGGCTTGTAGTCCCTCTTTGTGTGGAATGTTGGTGTAGAGGGCTTCTACATCCATAGTGGCCAGGATGGTGTTATCAGGAAGATCACCGATGGATTGAAGTTTCCTCAGGAAGTCAGTGGTGTCTCGAAGGTAGCTGGGAGTGCTGGTAGCATAGGGCCTGAGGAGGGAGTCTACATAGCCAAACAATCCTGCTGTCAGGGTGCCAATGCCTGAGATGATGGGGCGCCCAGGATTTCCAGGTTTATGGATCTTGGGTAGTAGATAGAATATCCCAGGTCGGGGTTCCAGGGGTGTGTCTGTGCGGATTTGATCTTGTGCTTTTTCAGGAAGTTTCTTGAGCATATGCTGTAGTTGCTTTTGGTAACTCTCAGTGGGATCATAGGGTAATGGCTTGTAGAAACTCGTGTTGGAGAGCTGCCGAGCAGCCTCTTGTTCATATTCCGACCTATTCATGATGACAACAGCACCTCCTTTGTCAGGGGTGGGTTTTTGGAGGGGGGTGAGGGAGTGAGAGAACCTGGATTTGTGCAGGAAATACAACCGCATTTGCTCCAACCCCTCAGACAGAGACAAACACCTACAAGATCTCTGTCAAGCTTTCTTACAACTACAATACCCACCTGCGGAAGTAAAGAAACAGATTGATAGAGCCAGAAGAGTTCCCAGAAGTTACCTACTACAGGACAGGCCTAACAAAGAAAATAACAGAACTCCACTAGCCGTCACCTTCAGCCCCCAACTAAAACCCCTCCAACGCATTATTAAGGATCTACAACCTATCCTAAAGGATGACCCAACACTCTCACAAATCTTGGGAGACAGGCCAGTCCTTGCCTACAGACAGCCCCGCAACCTGAAGCAAATACTCACCAACAACCACATACCACACAACAGAACCACTAACCCAGGAACTTATCCTTGCAACAAAGCCCGTTGCCAATTGTGCCCACATATCTATTCAGGGGACACCATCACAGGGCCTAATAACATCAGCCACACTATCAGAGGCTCGTTCACCTGCACATCCACCAATGTGATTTATGCCATCATGTGCCAGCAATGCCCCTCTGCCATGTACATTGGTCAAACTGGACAGTCTCTACGTAAAAGAATAAATGGACACAAATCAGATGTCAAGAATTATAACATTCATAAACCAGTCGGAGAACACTTCAATCTCTCTGGTCACGCAATCACAGACATGAAGGTTGCTATCTTAAAACAAAGAAACTTCAAATCCAGACTCCAGCGAGAAACTGCTGAATTGGAATTCATTTGCAAATTGGATACTATTAATTTAGGCTTAAATAGAGACTGGGAGTGGCTAAGTCATTATGCAAGGTAGCCTATTTCCTCTTGTTTTTTCCTTACCCCCCCCCCCCCCCAGATGTTCTGGTTTAACTTGGTTTTAAACTTGGAGAGTGGTCAGTTTGGATGAGCTATTACCAGCAGGAGAGTGAGTCTGTGTGTGTATGGGGGGTGGGTTTTTGGAGGGGGGTGAGGGAGTGAGAGAACCTGGATTTGTGCAGGAAATGGCCTAACTTCATTATCATGCACATTGTGTAAAGAGTTGTCACTTTGGATGGGCTATCACCAGCAGGAGAGTGAATTTGTGTGGGGGGGTGGAGGGTGAGAAAACCTGGATTTGTGCTGGAAATGGCCTAACCTGATGCTCACTTTAGATAAGCTATTACCAGCAGGACAGTGGGGTGGGAGGAGGTATTGTTTCATATTCTCTGTGTATATATAAAGTCTGCTGCAGTTTCCACGGTATGCATCTGATGAAGTGAGCTGTAGCTCACGAAAGCTCATGCTCAAATAAATTGGTTAGTCTCTAAGGTGCCACAAGGACTCCTTTTCTTTTTGTAATGTGTTCATCTATGAATTTAGAGACTGTGCTGTTTTTGCTGATGGACTCCTGCCTGTTGTTCTAAGATTTAGCTTTTTGAAAAGGTCTCTATTTTAAACAATGCAAATGAGGACACCAACCTATACATTTTAAAATACAGCAGGTATACAGAAAAACAATGAGCTTTCACTGGTAATGGAACATTAGACTCCTTTGCATCAGAATGGCATCTCCAAAAAGCAGAGTGTAGTCTTGCAACAGTACCTCTAGCCACTCCACTGCTTTTGTTATTAAATAATGGGGATCTATCTGGTTTGCCATCCAAGACCAAATCTGAGAAAGCCAGTGTAAATCAAGCAAAATGGAAAGGACTTAATCTTCAGCGTGGCAGTCACTAGGAAATATCAATCATTTCAGCAGACTAGCTTGAAGGAACAGGAATGAAAGTCATGCCAGGTCCATTTCTGTCCACTGGAATATATGCAATTGGCTTCAGGTCAAATAAAAATAGAATATGAGCAGAGGCAGCCACCCATCAACAGTGAATCGGGGAAGAGGGAATATGTCATTTGTGGCAGAAGACAGCTGTAACACTCCAAGAAGATTTGAATGATAACCAAATGTACGGTAAATGTATTCTGTTTATTTCAAAATAAAAGAGCTTCAAATCATGTAGAGTCTTAAAAGCCAATTCTTAATACACAATGTAGAATATGTTTTTCATTAAAAATGGCTACAATATAATAATCTTTCTGAATAACGTGTTGGTTATTATCACAGTTTTTCACACTTTACCAAATTTTACCAAAATAAAGCAGGAATTGACCAGAAGAATATTTAATGTCAGGAAGGATGTGCTTTGCTTTCTAAGGAATCAGGCTTGTAAGGATCCCAATAATGAGATATCTCTTATTTACATAACATTATGCAGATGTAATTCAGTATGCAGAAGAAATACTGCACACTTGTGTTAGAAAAGTGTATGAAATATTACAAAGGGTTCTTATCGAAGCTCCCAGTTTTATATCTGTGATTTCTATATTGAACTCAGAAGTTGGCTTTCATAATGTCAGTCCTGTTCTTAAAAAAGGGGTGGGGGGAAAAACATCCATGTCAGGGTAGGTTTCAGAGTAGCAGCCGTGTTAGTCTGCATCTGATGAAGTGAGCTGTAGCTCACGAATGCTTATGCTCAAATAAATTCGTTAGTCTCTAAGGTGCCACAAGTACTCCTTTTCTTCATGTCAGGATAGTGGGATGTGTGTGGTCGTTGGTAAGCACATTGACCTATACTATAGGTACCCAATATCTGTATTACTATAATGCGCAGAGGCCCCAATCAGGTTTAAGGCCCCATTTTGCTGTATAAACATCAGATCTGGTCCCTTCTTTGAGCTATTTACAATCTAACGGTCATTTTATTTTTCTCTCCTCTTTTATTTGCTTGTATTATCATGCAGAGTTTTCACCATGTATAATTCAACATTTGTTAATTGCTCTTTGCACTCAAATCCAATATATTACTTAACGGCAACTGAAAATCTCCAAATTTAGGCCCCAGTCTTACCTGCATACAATCAGTGTACACTGCAGCACGTGTGTGTAGGCCTGGCTAGACATGAGCAATTAGACATGGGTAAGGTCTCATTTCTTGGGAGACAGGATTAGGGATGTAAATGGATCAGTAGGCTGGAAACTAACTGATTGTGCTAAAATAGGTAAATGGCTCAGTAAGCTAAGAGACAGAACACCCAGGGAACCATTTACAATGGAACATAAGATGAGGCAAAGAGTAAGTCGTAGATGGACAGTGCATGGACAGAGACTGCTGTACAGGACTTGGTTCCTACAAAGTAACCAAGTCAATCCCGAAATGTGTAATGCAATGTACAGTAAGTGCAAGGAAATCTGGGAACGTATATAAAGGAAGAGGTTTTCTGTGTGATTTTGGATGTGGTATGCCCTATTATCCACCTCTGATCAATTCAGTGTAACTGCTGTATGCCAAATAAAAATACCTGAGTGACAAAATCCTGAGTCAAACTGATTGCTTGGGATACCGAGTGGAAAAAGGTCTTGGGAGGAAATCCCAGCTGTCTGCAGACTCCCATTGACGCTGTGTGCAGATATAGGGGAATTTCAATATACATTCAATTTCTGGATAAGGGCCTTATTGCCTCCATATAGCTACACTCTTGAAGCTTTAGGGATTGCCACACTAAAAAACAATTTGACCTGAACTAGGATTATGTGACTTAACACGGTATCCATAGCTATATAAAGGAGACCAACATATATTGTTATCAGATTGATTGTTATGGTTATTAATCTTGAATATTTATATTATAATAGTGCATAAAGCCCCAAATTGTGTGCTGAGCACTCTACAAACACATATAAAGAGAAAGTCCTTGCACTGGAAAGCACATGCTCTAAAAGTCACAGGAACTGACAAAAGGTTAACAGACACATAAATGAATCTGGGACAGACACAATTTTGCTTAAAAAAGTTTATAAGCACTCAAAAGTTCAGATCTGATCTGCTGATCTGAACTAGACAAACCTCCAGACTCTGAAATATTTTTTAAAAAAAATGTTCTCATGACATTTCTAGTATTTCCTGCTGCCAGTCAGTCTGGAAATACTGCAACAGCAGCTCCCTTTGTAGGTGCTTTGCTAATGTGCCTACCCCAGAATCCAGAAATGCAGAGGCATGGAAAATTAAAAAGTATTTTTTAATGAAATGTCTCCAGAAATCTCAGTTAATGGATTTTATTAAGTATTATTTATCCCAAAAGGAGAGAGAGGATCACTTAATCCAAAGGAGACTGCAGCACTGATTTATGTGACTAACTTTTAAATCCAGACAACACCACTAACTACATAATGCATTCAATACTACATGAAGACTCTATGGTTTTAGAGGAATGGATTTACACAGGGACTTGGTGAAATATCCCTTGGGCACTTCCACAGACCTGGTGGAATGGGCACAGAGACCTTGCAAGACAGTTTCTTTGTAACAGGTTGCAATACATTCATTCAACAGTTTGCAGAAACACAGAATATTAGTTGTCTTTTGGAGCAACACCAAAACACCAGATTGAGAAGAAATGATTTGAAAAATACCTCACAATATAAAAAGCTAAAGACCCATTCCTCATCCATTTTATGAAGGGTATTTCTCCTTTGAAAGACTCTGAATGTTGGAACAATCATGTTTGGCCTTCTGAAGAAGGAGAATACCAGCAGCCTTAGACAGTTGTCAGGAGTAAAGCTTCACAAAGTCTTCTCCTGTCTATCAGTTTTTCCTTCCTATAGCTGACAACCAGGACAGGAATGATCAAATACTGCAATCCCCTTTTTTTACATATTGCTTTTTTCAAGAATTCATTGACCTGAGCTTTTGTATCCATCTGAACACAGCCAAGTGCAAAGCTCCTAAGCCTTGAAGGAGGAGAGTGTTTCATTTTTTAAAATAACTCTCTGCTTTCTTTGCATTTTAGGTAGGAAATCTTTTAGGGGAAAGAATCAAAATGCAAATTTCAGTCTTAACTCATTCAGGGGTTTTCTAGATATACACTGAAGTACAGATATACACATGTAGAACACAGGCATTTATCTAGGCCAGATTTCTAGAGCATTTTTTGACATCTACAGTGTCTGACAACTTAACAGTTTAGCCCTGCAGTTATTGCAATTCCAATGTATTTGCCAAAATAGCATGCTTACTGCACGTAGTTTCATTCATGATATAGAAGAGACTTGTCTGGCTGTTCCCAAAGGGGGCAAGCTGAGGAAGAATTTCCCCCACTTTATTATTGTTATTTATACAGTGGTAGCAAAGAAAATATGCTAGGCATTGTACTGATATACAGGAAGACAAAATACTTGCCCACAAGAGCTTACAGTATAAAAAGACAAGAAACAGTTATTGGGTGGACGACAGGTATATAATGAATAAGCAAAGTGGCCTTAGGGGTGAGAAGGGAAGCGGAGTGAGTGTGGGACTAAATGTTAGAAAGTCAGGCAGTCTAGAGGTGGAGGGAGAGAAGCACAATGGGCAAGAGAGTGGGGCAGGGCAGTTGAATGGTAGCAAGGGTACGAGAGGGTTAGGATGAAGGGAGACCACCAACCAACAGTAATCGAAGAGCAAATGGGGAAAAACAAAATCCAGAGACCAACTTTCAGAACTGAGTGAATGATGTCAGGGTATGAAGGCTCCTCTCAGCTGCAGCTGATGCTCCCCAATTAGAGGGGGAGAAAGGGAATGTGACAGGTCCCTCTCAATCTTCCTGAGAATGGGGAGGCTGGATAGCCCTGATTTACACTAAAAAGAAAAGGAGTACTTGTGGCACCTTAGAGACTAACCAATTTATTTGAGCATGAGCTTTCGTGAGCTACAGCTCACTTCATCAGATACATACCGTGGAAACTGCAGCAGACTTTATATATACACAGAGAATATGAAACAATACCTCCTCCCACCCCACTGTCCTGCTGGTGATAGCTTATCTAAAGTAATCGTCAGGTTAGGCCATTTCCAGCACAAATCCAGGTTTTCTCACCCTCCACCCCCCCGCCACAAATTCACTCTCCTGCTGGTGATAGCCCATCCAAAGTGACAACTCTTTACACAATGTGCATGATAATGAAGTTAGGCCATTTCCTGCACAAATCCAGGTTCTCTCACTCCCTCACCCCCCTCCAAAAACCCACCCCCATACACACACAAACTCACTCTCCTGCTGGTAATAGCTCGTCCAAACTGACCACTCTCCAAGTTTAAATCCAAGTTAAACCAGAACATTAGTCTCTAACCCCCCCCCCCCCCCAGATGTTCTGGTTTAACTTGGATTTAAACTTGGAGAGTGGTCTATATATAAAGTCTGCTGCAGTTTCCACGGTATGTATCTGATGAAGTGAGCTGTAGCTCACGAAAGCTCATGCTCAAATAAATTGGTTAGTCTCTAAGGTGCCACAAGTACTCCTTTTCTTTTTGCGAATACAGACTAACACGGCTGTTACTCTGAAACCTGATTTACACTGTGTGCCTTCAGCTCATATGGTGGCATTGGATGCTCTGGGGAAGGAGTCATACAGATCTAGAAACAGATCTAGAAACAGATTCCATAATCAGGTCCATGCAAGTTCCTTCCAGCTACAGCTGTTCCCCCTGGGTGTCTCTAGGTCTAGTGTGGATGGGAGCTAAAATGCCCTGGTTTTATATTTATCTGTATGCATACCTATGTCATTACATAAAAAATAGTGTCATGTGCCTTTGTCCTAGGTCAGTTTTTTCAACCTGAAAACTATGAAATAGTGATTTTCCCCTTACAACACTGTGTCTGCTTCTGATGTAGAACTCTGAGTTTTTAATGGTGAATTTGTGGTTACAGCATGAGACTGGGAGTCAGGAGCCCTAAGCCCTATTACTGGATCCACAGATATGTTGTATGACATTGTGCAAGTTCCCATAGTTCTACACTTTAGTTTGCTCATTTGTACACAAATGAGGCTAATAACACTTCCCTACTTCACAGGGGTGTTTTCAGCCTTCGATGGAAAGAGACTCTTCAGTCAAAGGCACATGAATCTTATCCAAAGCCATTGAAGTCAGTGGGAATCTTTCCATTGACTTCAGTGTGCTTTGGATCAGACCCTATAGTCTGTAAGCATGAAGGATTAGCAGTAGTAATCTTTGATATAACCTGTTAGGAAGCCAAAGTACACTATTAATATTTTTCCATTTTCCCCACAGTAATTCTGACAATCTCTACTGTAGATCAAATTTCATTATTCTAAGAGAAAGTTCAGTCACAAAAAACTTAAATTACAGTGTAACTATTTTATATATAAACTAAATGCAAAAATACTATGTCAATGCAATGTTAATGTTGCACAGTTTAAAGTGAAAAAAGAAATCATGAAATAAAAAAATTAAGCTTCCTATAACAACATTAATCCTGCCACATTCCTGTAATCAGAACTGTGTGGCTGGACTAGTGTCCACATTGAACTGTTTGTTTGCTTTTTCTTAGTAAAGGTGTTGCTTATTCTATCAACATATTAAAGCACAAGCTATAAGAAAGACACATGTAGTCCAAATGAAATGTATACTGAAAGTTGCAGAGCGTGACTGATTTAGTGACAGAGCAATGAAATATTGCAGTGTGCACGAAGCAAAACCTGTGGGAACTGGGCATATTATGGAAAGAAAGAAGTCAGCCACCCATGCAAAATTACCCCTATTGGCCAGCTGAGAACTGACAATGAAGTCAACTGTAAAGGCAGCTGAGACCAGCAGACTTTGCCTAATTAGAATATTAAAAGGAGGAGAAGGGAAAAAACCTAATCTGTATATACAAACACAGATAGATATATATGCTCTACATAAAGCAACTAGCAATCATTTATTATTCAACTAGCAATGATTGCAATAGCAATCATTTATGTACCAGTATATCTTACTGAAATATTTAGCTATGATAAAGGCTATGATCATTTATTTCCCCCATATCTCTATATTTGTTTCAGTACACACAGATAGGTTCCAACAATGCCAACAGGGAATATGTTCTTCGGAATTCAATATTGAGTGGATACTACTATATACATTTTTTTTTTTAACAAAAGCAAAAATGCAGATAGTTTCAATGTTCTGCATATTACTGTTAATTCACAAAGAAACTGTATAGCTCTTTTCAGAGTAGCAGCCGTGGTAGTCTGTATTCACAAAAAGAAAAGGAGGACTTGTGGCACCTTAGAGACTAACCAATTTATTTGAGCATAAGCTTTCGTGAGCTACATCCGATGAAGTGAGCTGCAGCTCACGAAAGCTTATGCTCAAATAAATTGGTTAGTCTCTAAGGTGCCACAAGTACTCCTGTTCTTTTTGTACAGCTCTTGTAACCCCAGTCAGAAACCTATGCACGAGCTGACCTTGGGTAGAGGACAGAGGAAACTACACAGGTTTAGTTGCAAAACCTGCATGCTATTGCCTTTCATTCTCGGGCAATGTGGAAGGTAAACTAGAATGAAGCTGTAGTATTTCTAAATTAATATTACACGAGAATCTCATCATATTAGAATTTTTCACAGCACAACAACATGATAGATTTATCCTATTGCTTTTCCCCCACACATTTATCTAATCTGCTTTAGAGCATTGGAAAGCCCGACAAACAAATGATGAACAGGTATAACCCTAATTGCATCTCTACTAAAAATCAAAATGCCAATGGGTTCATGACATGACATGACCCCTGAATTTTATATAATTTGGTTACTTGTGCTTGGGTTTCAGGGTAGTTCAGCTGGAAATATTGCTGAGAAAATGCAAACGAAAGATAACTGCATTGCTCTTATTGCATATGTATGGAAAGAGTCCAAGGGTTTAATTGTAGCAATCTGTTAAGGGGAACCTTCTACATTTTTAAAATAATGTTTTTTGCTTGTTATAACTGAGGGAATGTTCCTCAGCCAGACAGTCATCAGGACAACATCTTTATTTTTTAAAACTGCTTTAGTAACCAAGGTCTTAATACATAATGATAAAATATTTCTCAGTTCGCTTGGTGCTTTACAAAATCCAGTTGGAGATACGGTAACTGCCCCAAAGAATTTACCTACAGATTCCTTAGCTGTTACTGGTTTCAGAGTAGCAGCTGTGTTAGTCTGCATTCGCAAAAAGAAAAAGGAGTACTTGTGGCACCTTAGAGACTAACAAATTTATTCACCCCCTTCTTCCCTGGGCCGCACTATGAATCCCAAGGAAGAGGGGCCTGGAGGGTCTCTACATCCACACCAGCAGAGTATCCGATGAAGTGAGCTGTAGCTCACAAAAGCTTATGCTCAAATAAATTTGTTAGTCTCTAAGGTGCCGCAAGTACTCCTTTTCTTTTTGCTGTTACTGTACATCTTACAGATGGAAACAATTGTGAAGCTTCATCTGTGGCAGGCTCTCTAGAATTAAAGCTAAAATGTATTCATCGAAACTTGTGAAACTGGACACAGCTTTTGGTTCTTATTCTGACAAAATTTAGGCAGACCAATTTAGAAACACATTATATCAAAAATAAGATTTATAAGCTTGGGCGTAGTTTGGGCAGGGAGGAGGGGCTTGGCCCCACAAACTGCAAGCCTCGAGCAGGCGTGGCATTTGCCTCCCCTCATTGGCCTGACTGTCTCCAGCATGTCTATTTGCTCCTTGAGAAGTACTAACATCTCTTGCTGCATGTCTGTCTCCTTTTCCTGTGCTTTTCTCCTCTCCTCTCCTCTCCGCTCTATCCCTGTCCATTCTGTCTGCAAGGGTGATCCTCCAAGCCATATGCTCAGTATCCAAAGCACCAGAGGCTTGCAGGATCTCTTGGAGCATGTCATCCTACATGCTCTTCCTTCTCCTCCTTATCTGGCTGATTTCAGAGTAGCAGCCGTGTTAGTCTGTATCCGTAAAAAGAAAAGGAGTACTTGTGGCACCTTAGAGACTAACAAATTTATTAGAGCATAAGCTTTTGTGAGCTACAGCTCACTTCATCGGACACTCTGCTGGTGTGGATGTAGAGACCCTCCAGGCCCCTCCTCCTTGGGATTCATAGTGCGACCCGGGGAAGAAGTGGGTGAATTGGGACAAAACCGGGGGTGGGGGGGAATCGCTCATGGGCATGAGTATATGCAAATAGGGCAATTGAACTGAATACTGGCACCGTTTTCCACAGGCAGTGGTGATTTTAGCTGATATCTCACTCCTGAGGGTAACGGAGGCTAAAAGGGAAAAGCTGCTGCATGTGTCCATATGCTGCTAGCTTGTGTGCTGCAATGGTGCCTGCTGAAGTAATTGCTGAATGGCATGGGAAAGTGTCCTACCACAGTGGATGAAATAAGGCAGCCCTCCCCAGAAACTTTTGTCAGAGAATTGCAGACTACCTTCAGGAAAGTTTCCTTGAGATCTCTATGGAGGATTCATGGCTATCCTGGTGCACAAACAGGTTCTGCAGGGCCCACTCTGTCTTACTGTATAGGGGAATGAGAAGCAGATAGCAACTCTACCTCTACTGGTTATTTCACTACCTCTTCTAGCATGGTTTAAAAAGAGTAAATGAACACGTGTCCCTGCAATATCAAAGCAAACTGCATACTTACCAGAGGTTACTTCCCCTGCATCAAGCTTGCCCGTACTGGACTGTAGGGATTGGCTCAACTGTTCTGGAGTCAAAAAGAGGTCCTGGCTCACTGAGCCACTGGATCCCCCAGTCACCTGTCCCCCATACTCCTCCTCCTCTTCCTCATCCAACACCTCCTCCTCACTGTTCACTCTGGGGGCCTGTGACTCCAGCTCCCCTAAAGTCGCAATGGGCTTAAATTGCCGCAAGGGAGGTTTAGGGTGGACATTAGGAAAAATTTCCTAACTGTCAGGGTGGTTAACCACTGGAATAAATTGCCTAGGGAGGTTGTGGAGTCTCCATCATTGGAGATTTTTAAAAGCAGGTTAGACAAACACGTGTCAGGGATGGGGTCTAGAGCTTAGTCCTGCTTTGAGTGCAGGGGACTGGACTAGATGACCTCTCGAGGTCCCTTCCAGTTCTATGAAGTATCCATGGGGCTCTTGAAGTGGTAGCGGGGTCTCCCCTGAGGATGGCATGCAGCTCTTTATAAAAGCAGCATGTCTGCACTCCGCACCAGAGCGACTGTTAACCTCCCTTGCGTTTTGGTATGCTTGCGGCAGCACATTGGCTTTCACGCGGCACTGCTGTGGTCCATCTTGTAGCCCTTCTTCCCCAGGCCCTGAGCAATCTGCTCATAGATAATGACGTTTCTACAGCTGGATTGGAGCTGTGCCTGCATAGCCTCTTCTTCCTACAGACCCAGGTGATCCACCACCTCCTGTGTACTCCAGGCAGCGTGGAGCCAGCATGGTCAGCTGGGTACTTGCTAGGTGAGCACTCCACACCAAGCAAACAGGAAATAGAATTTCAAAAATTCGCAGGGCTTTTAAAGGGGAGATATGTGTACCTGTCCACCTGGCCTCTGGGCAGCAGAGTTAAAAATGGTGACCAGAGCGGTCAGGTTGGGGCACTGTGGGGCACCTCCTGGAGGCCACTAAAGTCGACGTAAGTAAAACAGTGTATACACTGACACTGCGTTGATCTAACTACATCGACCTGAGCACTACACCTCTCGTGGAGATGGAGCTATTAAGTCAACATAGCAAACAAGTTACATTGGTGGGAGTGACATTTTAGCGTAGATGCTTACAGAGTTAGGTCAACGTAAGCTGCCTTGAGTCGACCTAACTCTATAGTGTAGACCAGACCTTAGTCACCTTCAAAAATTCCAACTCCCATGTCAGTTATAACAGAAATATGATACTATCTGATGGCTGTCCAGTAGCCTCTATGCAATTAGTATGACTGTCTCACTCCAGTTTAAAGCAAGCATCCAAATCTCAAAATTGCCGCTTGAAATGGCAATCTTGTTGGTTGAGATAGTAAGCAGCTAATGGGTATGGAGAATGAAATTTATTAGTCCCTAGAAGTTGTCCATCCAAGGTAGGTTTGAGCCACATTGGCAGGGAAGTGTGAAGAAACTTGTTATTTCTGTATTAGGTGTCTGAGGGCATGTCTACACTACAAACTTAAGTTGACCTATGTTAGGTCGACTTACAGCTACTACTCTCCTTCTGTTGGTGATGTGCATCCTCAACAGGAGCACCCCCAGTGGCTGTGTGGGGGGCTGAGAGCCAGAGTTCACAGCTCTGCGCAGCTCCACACCGGTAGCCTAGCTGCCCCCCAGGCTTTTGGCTCCTACCTCCCAACTGGAAGCAGGGATAGCCATCTGGGCTTCTCGCCTCCCTGTTCCCCGCCAGGAGCAAGGCAGGGGGCAGCCTCCTGAGCTACTTGCCTCCATTCCGGAAGCGGGGCAGCCAGGCTCTAGCTGCCCAGTTTTCTTGTCAATTTCAGGGCTCCAGCATGGAGCCCTGAAATTGACAAGATACTCAACAGCTGAGGTAAGTAACAGTGTCTACACAGACACCACATCCTAACTACATCAACATAAGCTCTACGCCTGCTGGAGTTATGATGTCGGTGTAGTACAGCACTTACATGGGTGGGACAAGGGCGTAGTGTGTACACAGGCAGCTTACGTCAACGTAATTATGTCATACATCAACCTAACAGTGTAGTATAGACCAGGCTTGAGTGTCCACTTCTCATTCACCCTGCTCTCTTCAAAGGCCTATGAACATCAAGGAGCTATTCTCTCTCTGAGGCAGTGACTCAGAGTTTTAGGTTTTTCCAAGTGGAACCCTATAGCAAGATTTTCAAGAAAGCTCAGCTCTCATTTTGGCATCTTAATGAAATGGACAGATTTTCAAAAAAGTCCTCAGCACCCAAAAGCTTCCACTGGCAACATATCTGGCCACATCATTAAAGGTGCTTAAAAGGGAATTCTCTTGAAAATCTGGGCCATAACATTTTCTTACTCCTTCATTGTGGGCTGTTATTTCCCCTCCCCACTCCCCCATTCTTTTCTCAAGCAACAGCTGCATTGCTGGACAAATCATGCAACCAAGAAGAAAAAGATTCCTCCAAAACTATGATACAGCCCTGTATTGGAGGAGTAATAGGGAAAGCTGTAGAGGGAGACAATTAACACTTTACTCCAGAAACAGAAAGTGTCATCTCTTAGATACAAAATCATGAATAATATGCAGAAGAAATGCATCTCGATGCCAAGTGTTACTACAGGGATTTTTAAACAAGCTGGTCACAGTATGGAGGAACAAATTTCTAAACCTCAAAGAGGTTCCTAATCATAGCATTAGCAAGCAATATTTAAAACCAGGGTTATTTGTTCATTAGTATAAGGATTTTCATAATACCATCAGGCAATTTGAAATTCCCTGCACTTTAGAATAATGAAATGTTTAGCACTCCCACAACACTTTCTGTGCAAATGATCCTGGCACAAAATATCTTATAACTACCAAATTAACAAGCACCACAAAGACCCTTTGTTATGCAAGAATAGTGAAGGACACTTCAAGGGGGACAATTTTAACACATTTAAGCTCTGTTATTTGGGGAGGAGGGAAATTAGGGGGAAGATGAGAAAAAAGAAAAAAAATACTGTTTGAATATTGCATAATACTTACTGGTCCTTTAGCCAGTCCTTCACAAAAGGGATGGAGAAGAATTCTGTGAATGGCTCATCTTTCCTCTTTGGATTCTGGCTGATAATTATATCATATATATTTTTTAAAATACAGTTAACAGGAAAACAACAACATTCATCTCAATTGTTGTTATTCTACTTATAAATTTATGTTGCTGAATCATTGGACAAAGTTAATATTTAGAAACAGAATTAACTTACTTGTATAACCACTCAGTCAGAAAATCACAGGAGATAAATTTGGTCCTTTTTCTCTAAAGATAGAAGATAAAGAATTTGAAACTATTACCTTTTGACTGGTCACACATTTTAACTAGTGCTGAGGAACTGCAGCTAAGCTGATTGCCATTGTTAAACAAAATATACAGTACATTACTGTGTCTATTTTAATTTTGCAACTGCCAAGCATCTGTGGTTTAGCCAAAGCTGTAGAAATGTCATTTGTGGAACCACTTTTCAAGCCAAGTCTAAAGATGAGTAAAGGAAATATGTCCATTTTGACATTTACACTAGGATTTTGATGCTTGTTTCACTGCAGTTATAACAAATTCCTTCCCAATATCATTCTTTCCAAATGGTGTCTTTTCAACTAAAGGAATTAATGGATTTGATGTAAGAAACTGTATATTACTATACATTGTGTTCAAAGGTGTTATCTCAGACTTACAATGTCTCCTTAACCTACTTATGACATATTTTTCATCCTCAAAGAATTTCACTTTGACATAAATACTTTCTCACTTTTGATTAACATGGCACATCAAAGTGTTCAAATGACTGCAACACACACAAAGAATAGATTCAGAAACACACTACACAATTCTGTAACAAAATGCTTTACCATTCACTTATAACAGGAGACAAGATACATATATTATAAACTTCAACGTGCTTGCTGTAATCTGACATTGTTGAGACAAGGGAAGACAGGAAGAATAGTAAGCAGAATGTGCTAGGTCCCAAGAAACAAGCTGGCAAGTATACCTGGCAGAATTCATGGCCTTGACTTAAAATAAAGAGGCCAAATTCAGCACAGTATAATCAAGCACAATTCAACAGAGGACACAAGGAGCTGCATTTATGTATCTGATGGCAGCATTCAGCCACATGAGCCTGTTCCTGCAATATACTGAGCACCCTCAATTTCCATTGAAATCAGTAAAAGTTGAGGACAACCAAAACATCCCATGATCTAGTCCACGCTTTTTTGTTGTTTTCCTTAATCTAAAATAAGGGTAATCTGATACATAAAGTAATGTTGGCTGTTGTGTATAGAAAACAATCTTTTCCATACAAAACCTTACCAGTGGATACACAAGACTCCAGTCTCTCTCTTTTTTTTTTTAATTGGGCCCCTATTATGGACAAGATAATAGCACTGAACGAGAGCTTTACATAGAAGATAGTGTGAAACTGCCCCAATCCAATGGAGATGAGGGAGGCAAGCTTCTTGCCCCAGTGCACCTGACCAATTCAGTAGGCAGGCAGGTGTGAAGGGGAGCAGGACCATACCCCACTTTGGGGAAATTTGTGCATCCATAGGAAAACAGGAGCAGCATAGAGACTGTGAATATCTCTAGCCCTTGTCTGTGGTGTCTGGAGAAAGAAGCAACAGCACTATGGCCAGGGACACTCTGGTCCTATAAGTTCAGTCCCTCAGGTAAAGTACCATTGAAATAGGATTTGCCAACTTTCATGGTTTTTTTGAGTCTCGCAAGAGTTGGTGCTTTTCTTAGAAGCCCCAACTCCTGGAGACAAGTGATCATGTGAGAATCACAACTTTCATTTAACAAATAAGTAAGTTTCTAGCCCTTACAGTTGGGAGAGGGGAAAAGCTTGAAAATGCTGAATCTTAAGTGCTTAAAATTAAAACAGAAGGTAAATAAAAAGAACTCAACATTTTTTTGAGTTTGAAAAACTCAATTTTTCAGCCAATCTTATGATTTCTGGGGGCCTGACTTATGTATGACTTTTGAATACTTGGGGTTGACATTACTGGAAGTTACCCTTTTAACTTTTGTAGTAATGTTAAAAAAAAAAACAACCAACCAAAATTGCATATATTTGGACATTCAATGTAGCATTAGAAAAACAAACATTAGTATAATCTGAAATCCAGGGACCTGGGTGACTCCATTAAAAATGTTTTTAGGCCAGGATAATTTTAGATTGGTTGGCAACATTAAAGATCATACCAAACCTGATATGCATGCACAAAGGTGACTTTTGTACTTATAAAAAGGATACATAATTGAAACTTTTGCTTTGATATGTTTAATGCAAGCAAATATTATGCAATTCACATGCCACTTTTCTACTCAAGATACTGGCTGGCTCTACTGCACTTGCACTAGACACTAATAAACAAGCTGTTCTGTTGTTGCCATACACAATAGTAAAATGAAAGTTTATTTTCTCTTAAATTATACATTACTATTCAATTCAGACACATTGTATCTTTCTAAAAGTCAGTATTAATGAGAACACTAAAATATAACTGTGGGGAAATGAAAGAAGGCATCTGAAGTAAATGCTCTGAAAATCATTTAAATTAGCTAGCCATAAATAAGCTGCATAATGACAACATTTCTTTTCTTTTCACAGCATTGTTTCTAATCGTATTTACAGCACTATTTAGTTTTGAAGTTTCATTCCATACAGTTAGCAAGTGCTGCCAGAGCTACTATTAAAATGGGCAAGCAACCTGATATGTAAGGGGCACGCTGAGAGACTGAATCACTTCTGAAGAAGAGAAAAAAAAAAAATGGAAGAAATGTTGTTGCTCTTTTGTTTGGTGCCAGCGTGGACGTGTTGTGCATACCCAGGCACACACAGAACAGTCAAAGTATTGTGCCATTGCTCAGCTAAAAGTATTATCCATAGGGTGGTCCAGAGAGAGAGAGAGAGAGAGAGGTGGAAACTTTGTGTGACCTTCACTTGAACATCCCGGTTCCACAAATACATTGTACATTACTAACATTCAAGGATAAAGCCCTATGTGCGGTGCAACCTCCCAAACTAAATGCACAGGATCAAGAGCAACATTTGGAGCTAGAGATCAAGTGAAACACAGCTAGGGTGAAGGACACAGAACCAGACGTAAAGCAAGATTAAGGTCTAAGGATCAAATAATGATCTAGCTGAAGTCAACCGCAAAACTCCCATGGTCTAGAAATGTACAGCAATTTGGCCCTAAGTGCACCACTAGACAGGAATAAGAACCTAGCTGTAGAAGAAGCAGGAATGATTCAAGAACCAAGATTACAAGCAGCAGCCAGCATTAGGATTTCATAGCTGGAACTGAGAACATAGGGCAGAATTAATGATTCGGGGCCAAATGTAGCATTCAGGACCAACTGGCAGGATTCCGTGCCAAGCCTTGGGAGCAGCAGACAGATGCACTGGACATAGGAAAAAGGACTAACGCACTTGCAGTTCCTAACGCATTTGCAGCTATTTCTGAAAAGACACCTTCTGTGAGCTCCCCCCTTCTCTTTCTCTGCCCTCAAAACAGCAAATTGCTGCAGACAGCTAATGTCATGACTTCCTCCTCTAATCAGTAATGTTATCATCAGCATTATCACGCTAGTCATGGACTAGGTCCCTATTGTGCTAGGCATCATACAAACACAGAACAAAAAATAGCCCCTGCCCCAAAGAGGTTACAATCTAAGTTATTCTTTGCTTGTGACCAAGAAAATTGACAGGTTGGTTTCCCTAGACATTCCTTTACAACACAGGGAGAATTTTAAAGGGCCAGGACTGTAAATCTTTTAGGGCAGAGGGATTTGAGTGTGCAGCCCCTTAACCTTACCTTGTAAACGTCATAGAAGCAATGGTGTACTATTGATCAAGTGTAGGACAGCTTTTAAAGTCCATCCCAGGACTACTAGGAACTTTGCCAATGAAGGCTGCCTGTTGAATTAGTCCACCTTTCAGCTGGCTTGGCATCCTGGGGAGCTCTTGGATTCAGAGGGAACAGAAGTTGTCAAGAGCACTATTTTTAATTTTTGCTTGGCAAAGAGGTGGTGACGTTTACTGTTGAATGCAGACCGCCTCAAAGTTATCCAAGCCTTTGTCACCAACAGACAGGATTTTGTAGAGTGCTCTGCCTGGGGCTAGCCTTAAAGATGTGTGCAGAGTGTGGCTGTTTACTTACGCTACACAATGCTGCACAGTGTATGTTTCCAAGTGAAATTCAAAGCATGGGTTTTAATTGGGATCCTCATTTTCCTAGAGATTGTCTCTCTGTGCTTCATCCTAACAGTTGAGAGAAGCAGAGGTGCTCTTTCTAAAAGTTCAGAAACCTGAATGTCCAAGGTCTGCAGACTGGGTGTTCTCAGTTGGGCAGTTCTCAGTTCTGGAATTTGAGGCCCTGTTGATCTGAGAAAGCTTGAGTTTGCTTACCTTCAAAACTGACCTCATTTTTGTCTAAGGGATGCTAGAGATGGGCTTTACATTTTCTTTTGCAGAGGGGGCATTTTGCGTTCCCCAGTTAGTATTGTGTTGGTATATTGCTTCAATTTATGCAATCTTATAATTTATGTAGATGAACTTACAGGTGGTAATAGGTAAATTTTATGAATTAGAAAAACATCTTTAAATAGAGGTAATTTTATAGTTATAATGATACCGTGTTTTTCACCTGAATCATTGATTCTAGGCACCCTAAACAATAATTATAAAACAGAGCACCTGTAGTCTAAAGCATAAATGAATGTTCATGGATGGTGGGTCATATTTGCTTTTAAAGCACAGACCTAGAGCCTGATGGTGTGAATTAGGCACTGGCCTGCATTAGGTGTGGTAAAGATCTGCAGTACCCAGCGGGAGTTTCAGAAGACTCTGAGGGACAGAGGCACTCAGTGCCCTATCAACGTAAAAAGCTGTTTCCTTGAGGTAAAGCCTACTCTTCAACTAAGGAGGAGCGCTTATCTGTTAAGCTGATTGAGGCCCTCCACTATGTCTTAGGGAACCACTTCACACTGGTCACAGACCCTGTCCCTCTGAAATTCCTATATGTCTGGTGCATGAAGTGGTATCTGTCCTTGCTACCTGAAGTCTTTCAAGATGCAAGAGAACAAGGGTGGTGCCACATTATGCCATTTCTGTCCTGCAAACGGATGTGCGTGTGTTGGGGGAGGGGGAAGGTATAGCTTTTGCTTGGTGCACTCAGGGGCTTGGGGTCTTTGGGAGAGGGGAGTAGGTGAAATCTATGATGTGTAAATAACCCACACTAAGACATCATACACAGTCAAGAAGGAAAGGGCTTACCTCCATTCAAAGGAAACTAGGCAGACAGCTTCCCCACCTTGGAAAAGCTACTCAGCATGCCAGCAGAAAAAGAGAATCTCCAGCTAAGCTCCACCCTAACCCTAAACAAAGAAAGGGTTCTCAGCAAAAAGAAGAAAGTGTTCTTTCAGAATCCTCCCAATCCAGGGATGCAGAGCCAGGAGGCTCCAGAGTTTGTTGCTTTTTCAAGTCTAGTTTTAAGTGAACCAAAAGAAGGTGCTTCTGCCTTCTGCTTGGGAAAATACAACAGATCTGTATCTGAAGATTTTATAGTTGAAAGAATGGAGCCTACTTGCCATATTATCCCTTTATCCTAAATCCATGGATTCCTTTCCTCTGCACGAATATGATGCAACTGAGCTGCCACAGGAGTTAGAGGGTGTGGACAGATGGAGAAAAAGCTGTTGTACATCATATGCTTCTCCTAAAGGGTAGGGGATTAGTGCACAGACATGAACTGGGGACCAGTGGAATGTTCCAATAGGAGGAGAGGGGATCAGGAGCAGCAGTGAAGGGCTAGTTCTCCAAAGTGAAAGACTCAGGGCATCCATATGGCTAAGTAGCCACAGATCTGAGGTTAAAAGCTAGAGCTGCAAGTGAAAGGGATGATACCTTGGAAATTCCACATAAGTTTTCCTGGTAAGTCTTTCCCTCCCGTAGGAAGGTGTGATGTGGCCCATGCCATGGTCTTTACCTGACACAGGAATCAGAGTATAAAAAGCATATATGCTGACATACATATATGGCCCTGGGACAGAGAAAAGTTTGAATAATATTTTAGAAAACAGGTGAGGGGAAAAGCATAATTGTAAAACGTTATCAGCCCAGAGCTGCTTCACAGCAAAATTCTCAGGGTTCACATACAGCTAATTTCCATTCCAGCATCTGGATGTGCAGAAACAAAGAAGTCTCCCAGAGGAATTTTCCTGGGCTTGCCATGACAATACCAGACGCTGTTCCTAGAACATCAGAACACCCTGTAGTTCTGAGCTCTAAAAGACCAGCTCCTTCACAAGAGAGCTTTCTGTTAGGTTATCAAGAATTAACATCTGAACTAGAGGGCCAAGTCCTGACCTTGATTATACCTAAAACCAACTGGCAGACTTTGGCCCGATCTCTTTATACTATGGTTTTTCTAAGTCATAGTATTAAACTAGACACTGTTTAATGGATCCACCATACAGTGAAGTGCTTTAGAAAGTAAAATCTATATTTCTTTGACAGGAAGGCATTAATTATCTAGCCTTCACTCTGTTTTAAGTAATTTACTCTTTCCTCTGCAATGAATAATATAAGAGTAACTAATCAAAACAGTGGTGCAGTCACCATTGAAAACAATCAGCCAAATCATCATTGGTGTATCTCTATTAAAGTTAGTGGAGTTATACTAGGGATGAATTTGGCCTTTTATGAGGTTTTTTTACGCTATGCCAGTGTTTTCCAACTGTGGGTTGCAACTACTACTGGGCCGTGGCATGTAAGGCTCTGGGTCACCTTGCTCTGGTCAGCACCGCCGACCGGGATGTCAGAAGTCCCATAGACGGTGCTGCCCAGCTAAGGCAGGCCAGTGCCTACCTTTTCCAACACTGTGCTGTGCCCTGGAAGCGGCCAGCAGTGGGTCTGGCTTCTAGGCAAAGGGGCCACGGGCCTCCACGTGCTGCTCCCACCCCAAGCACTGGCTCTGCACTCCCATTGGCTGGTAACCAGCCAATGGGAACTGGGGGCATGGTGCCTGAGGGCGAGAGTCGCACAGAGCCACTTGTGCACCTCCTCCTAGGAGCCAGACCTGCTGCTGGCCGCTTCCAGGGGACAGCGCAGTCCGTGGTGCACCCTGGCGGTGCTGCTGGCTGGGAGCTGCTGGATGCAAGTCTGCACCTCAACACTGAGCCCCAATCCCCTGCCCCAGCCCTGAGCACCCCCAAACCTGGAAACCCTGCACCCCAAACCCCTCATCCCTGGCCCCAGCCCAGACCCTGACCCCTCCCACACCCCAATCTCCTGCCCCAGCCCTGAGTACCCCCAAACCTGGAACCCCTTCCTGCACCCCAAACCCCTCATCCCCAGCCCAGAGCCTTAACCCTCTCCCACACCCCAACCCCCTGCCCCAGCCCTGAGGCCCCCCAAACCCAGAGCCCCTCCTACACCCCAAACCCCTCATCCCCAGCCCCAGTCCAGAGCCCTGACCCCTTCCCACACCCCAAACCCCTGCCCCAGCCCAGAGCCCCTTCCCATTCCCTGAAACCCTCATTCCCAGCCCCACCCCACAGCCCTCACCCCCGCAAGCCAACCCTTTGCCCCAGCCCTGAGCCCCTCCAACACCCCAAACCCCTCATCTTCAACTCCGTTGCGTTGCGGGCATCAACCATTTTCTTCTACTGGGTCCCCAGAAAAAAAGTTTGAAAACCACTGTGCTATGCAACTGTTATCAGTGTTAGTCGGTGAAATTTGTGGTTGTACAGCAGCCTGGCTTTAGAAGGAAAAAAGTGACATAAATTGACCTGCTCTTGGCACATTCCTCCTATGCTGTTCAGGACAAACACAGGAAACGTCTGCACATTGTGTATTGTTAACCTGCTGATGTGTTTATAAACTATTTATACACAGGAATCATTTTCCATTCTTTAGCCACATAATTATATGTTATGTGTTAAGTACAAAAATATTGCTAATGTCTAGATGAATTAATCGTGACCACAATTCCATTCACTTTCCTGTATATACTGTACTTTTTTAATGTAATATATTTTGTCATGAGCCCAGCCGCAACCTCCCTTTTCTGTGGCTATTTGTATATAACCTGAAAGGAATGTCAGAATAATGTAAGAAAAATGTTTAAATTTCGTTAAATTTTTATTCTGAAAAATGAATGCATCACTCAATTCTCAAGTGAGAAGAGGTGAAAAAGTCCCTCTACTGACAACAATAGAAAGCAGAGTGGACAAAGCATGAAAAAACATACCATAGGGAAAAATCCTGCTTCAGCAGGGCGAGACACTGGGTGACATGATGTTCTCTTTCATCTCTAATCTAAAAATGTAGTTTTTTGCACCCTATTTTTATATTCATATCAGCTTGAAGTCTGAGACTACAGACAGCAGTTGGTTATTCTTAATACTAACGCTGTTGAATTTCGTATTATTTATTTGGACTTTATAGTGCAACAGCCAATTTTAAACTCCTGTATCTACTTCTCTCTCTGCACTGGATCTCGCCAATTTCTTTCAAGAGAAAACTGACAAAATACAACATGACTTTCCCTTTCTCCTTCCCCCTTTCTGCCCTACAACTCTCTCCTCCCTTGTCACCGATGCAGAAGTTTCTCATTTACTTTCCTCTAATGCCACCACTTGCCCCAGTGATCCCCTTCCATCCCATATCCTGATCTCTCTCAAACCAATCCTCATCCTTCCCTTACCCTTCTCCTTCACCTTTCACTATCCTCTGGCTCTTTCCCGTTACAATACAAGCATGTGTTAGTCTCTCCCACTTAAAAAAAAAAAAAAAAATCATCCTTGACCCCACTTGCCCCTCCAGCTACTACCCCATCTCCTTGCTGTCTCTAAACCCATTGAACGAACGGTTTATAATCTCTGTCTGGAGTTCTGCTTCAGTTCCATCCTAGACTCTCTCTAGTGCTGCCTTCACCCCTTGCACTCCACTTTGTCAAACCACTATTGCCAAACTCTCTAATGACCTTGTCTTAACCAAAGCTGAGAACCAGCACTCCATCCTCATTCTCCTTGACTCTTGACAACAGATTGCACTACAAGGCTTACAGTGTCTAGAGGGTCGCCCAGAGCCAGGACATTTGAACAAACTGATTGCAGGACAGGGGAGCAACGTGGCTGGCAGGGGTGAGTGTAATCAACCCCAGAAGGAGGTTGCAGGAGCAGAGTGTGAAAGTGATTCCCTTCCCTCCAATGCAGCAATGTGTAACAGTAGCGGGGACCTCACTGGGGATTCAGGGAACTTGCACAATTATCCACATGGAGGACCTAAATGGGGAAGGGGAAGGTGGTCACTTCCCCCCTCTCCCTAGAGGGCAGGAGACATCAAAACTAGTGGGGTAACAGAACAAGCCAGTAGGTTATGGGAGGGAGCTGATGTCCTAGGAATTGTGTCGGGAATGTCTGAGTTATACACACCATCTACAGAGACTAATGGCATTACACAACTGTAACAAGCTAACCTTCAGTTATTACAGCAGCTGGGAGCTTCCATGGGTGGGGGAGGGGGTCTGGATGTGACAGTACTGGACACCCAACATGGGCTCAACTTTGGGGGACAGACAATAGTCAGGCAGGGCAGGACCCTCACCAACGGGTGGAAACCCTTAGCAGGGAGACGGAGGTTGTTGAGCACCCTACAACTCACCCACTGACAGGGAATGTGAATTTGAGAGACAGAACTGCTGACTGCGGGCAATAGGGCACTAAGAGTGCCCCAATGGTCAGCTGTGAGTATGGTTATGCTGGGGTGGCTCACCCAATAGGAGTTCACCTGCTTGGTACTACTAAAGATAACATTTTGAGAGCTGAATATATAAACATATTATCATTGTTGCACAGGGAGGTGCTGACACAGTAAGCCAGGGCAGAGCAAGCAGGGCCATGACATGGCCAAGAATGGCTAGAACATAGGAAAATTGGGGAAGCCACCTTCTTAATATATGCAGGCATTATTGCAGAGGCTTACCCAGACAGAAGCCCAGTATTATTCAAATATATGAATATAATCAGGTGGGCATATAATATGTTTAGGAGCATGGCTTGGTTTAACTATGACGAACAGTTTAGACTGAGGGCTGCAACACAAACAGGGATTCAGTGGCACACACTGCAACATATGCTGTGGTTAAAGAGGATGACACCATGTGGGCCTGATTTTCACACTGACAGTGGCCTGTTTGTTCCATAACAAGTCCACTGGATGCCCAAGGCTTGTAATGACATTTGCTAGGCATTTAATGAAAGCGGATGTTTTCGGAGCATCTGCAAATTTAGGCATGCTTGCAAAATGTACTTTGGGGCCCATGCAGCCCACAACTGCCACAGCAGTCAGGGAAGGCCACAGTATGGAAACAAAATGGGGGCTAAGTCAGGTGCCACCTGCAGACCCTTGGGTGCAAGATTTGAGAGCCAAGGTGCAACAACAGGTGGGGGGGGGTAAGCTGAAAATGGGGGCTGGACAAGGGCACTATCTCTTGTTAAGCTTGAGGTGTTAAGGGTTCTCCTTTGGGATTTCCCTAACAAGACAGCTGGGGCATATTTGTGGGATGTGTTTACTTCAGGATTTAGAGGGGAAAGAAGTCATGTAATGTCCAAAAACTAGTCCTTAGTGGAAAGGGGTCATATTATAAAGAAAAAGATTACTCCTGAAATTGAAGAAGAGGGTAGCAGGACATTTAAACACCTACCTATATAGAACTTGCAGGTTTCTCCCCTAGGCTTGATTCCTAAAAAGGCTCTGGGAAAGTATTGCTTAATTCTCCACCTGTCATACCCACGGAGTAGCTCAGTTAATGATGGACTAGACCCATCCTTGTTCACTGTTCCTCCACTGATGAGGCTGTGAACATGAGTAGGCCTTGTAGCCCAGGGATGGTAATGGCCAAGAGTGATCTCAAGTCTGCTTTTTGACGGCTGCCAGTTCATCCTTCTGACATTAACGTTTTGGGTTTCTCTTTCGAAGACGAGTTTTATTTTGATAAAGCTACGTCTGTGGGATGTGCAATATTCTGTTCTGCATTTGAGAAATTTAGTACAATGCTACATTGGGCAGTGGTGCAGGAAGCTGGTTTGCAGCAGGTAGTGCATTATTTAGATAATGTTTTGTTCATGGGCAAGGTGAATTCAGATAAGTGTGTAAGCCTGATGGATGCCTTTCAGGCTCTGTCTAAAAAAATGAGGGTACAACTGGTGGAGGATAAAATGGAGAGACTTTCTACTATGTTGAGCTATCTGGGGACACAGAGCAAGATACACTGGCGGGTATATTCTGACTCCTTCAGGATAAGCTTCAGGAAGTATTGGGCTTAATTAGCAAGGCTAGAGTGGCCAAGAAAGTTACACCCCTATGAGCTGCAAATTTATTATTGGACATCTTAACTTTGCTTGCTGAGTGGTAGCCCGGGGGCGGGCATTTGGTTTCCAGCTTGCAGATCCCACTGCAGGCATATCTAGACCTCACCATATTATAAGGGTAACTAAAGAAATGAAGGAGGATTTGGGGGGTATGGAGAAAGTTTCTGAGCCATTTTAATGGCGTGTAATTCTAGAGATAGGACTGGATACTCAAGGCTGATTTAAAGATCCACTCAGATGCTTCAGGAAGTACAGGTTTTGAGGTATTTTAGAAATGGCCCTCCACCTGGATTCCAAAAGGGATATTGCAGGATATAACGTTCCTGGAACTTTTTCCAATTTTGATGCAGTGATCGTTTGGGGAATGGAGCTTGCTAATAAAAGGATGTGTTTCCCGTGTGACAGCAAGGTGGTGGTACACGTTATCAATCACCAGTCCTCTAGATCACACAGAGTTATGAGGCTGGTGAGAGCTATTGTTGTACAATGTTTAAGCTTTAACATCTTTCTTTTCCAAACATGGGCCGGGGTTGATAAAGATGTAGCAGATGCATTGTCTCATTTTCAGATGGACAGATTTCAGAAGCTGGAACTAGAGCCAGCAAGGAACCCAAATGGATGCCACTGGGGAACCTTGGAATATGATGGCTTTCAGAGTAGCACAGAGATCGGTAGCTCCATGAACATTTTGGAGCTATGAGAAACATTGTAATGATTTTGTGCAATTTCAGGAGTTAGAGGGCTGGCCAACAATATGACCATTTATAGAGGACCTGGTGCTACAGTACATCGTGTTGTTAGCAACCTGGCAATTGAATCATGAAACATCTCCACTCACCTATTGGGCCTTATGTTTGTCAGTAGGCTGAATGGCGACCCAGATCCTTGTAGCAGGTTTTTAGTCCAGAGGTTTCTAGTGGGGCGGTCTCGAAGCACCAGCCCTTGGAAGGATCCACGTTGTCCAAGCACTGTTAATATGTTCAGGGATGTGGTGTGGATTCCATATGTCATTGTGGACAAGAGGTGGCCTTGTTCAGCGCTGCATTCCTGGTAGTGTTTTTGGGGTTTTTTTGGATCTTTTAGGATCAGCAAGCTAGTGCCTGAGTCCTGCAGGGATACTTCTGGAAGGGATTTGGAATTGATGGATATACATTCGGAGAGGTGATATTAACCTTGAGGAGGTCAAAGATGGATCAAGGAGGTATGAGAGAGTTCATTATTTCCCAGAAAGGGGGCAAGCCTGGGATCTGCCCTGTGGGTGCTGTGAGGGCACACATGGCAATAAGACCAGGGAGGGATAGGACTCTCTTTATTCACAGTAATGAGAGTCCCCACACAGCATACCAGTTTGTTACAGTTTTAAGACAGGGACTGATGAGGGGCTGTGATTTCCAGCACATGAATTTGGTTCCCACTCAGTCAGGATTGGGGCAGCAACAGCAGCAGCAGCCCAGCTCGTTCTGGGGAATGGGGCAATTCAGCATTGGCAGTCTGAAGCATACCATATGTATATGAGACCTCCACTGGTGGTAGGGAATCAGTGTTAATTTTCCTTTTTGTTTGCACTTGCAGATGGGCCAGCAGACCATGTGGATCTGTGGCATAGTATTGTTTACTGGGCACATAGGTGGACTTCCAGGTTGCCTGGAGATTCACAGCTGGTCCTTGGGGGCAGGGCTGGATTAACCTTTTGTGGGTCCAGTGCCAAACTTATTTGTGGGCCCTCATGGAGGCGATGGAGCATGGGGTGGGGAGGTCAGTCCCCAGAGAGAGGAGCCAGCCAGGGGCAATGGGGCCTGGCATAGCAGGGGCAGCCTAGCTCTGCCTAGCCCAGTGCAAGGACACTATTTGCAAACTGGAAGTTGCCAGACACACACAGTGGCCTGCCAGCCCTGTGCTGCCAGCATGCCCCTTCCCCTTGGGGGGCAGGCCCATGCCGTGCGACAAAGCCCCCCCACCCAACATCCTCCTGACTCCCTATGGCCAGAGCCCCCCCAGCCCCACTATGCCCAGTGCCCCCGCAATAAACCCACTCCGCCACACCCTGCCTCCCATCCGCACTCACTGGCCTTTTTGGGAGGCAACTGTGTCTGCCAGGCTGAACCGGCAGTGCAGCCAGAGCTGGTGCCAGGCCGGGGAATCGCTCTGGTCCCTCAGGAGTGGTGCGATCAGCCAGGCCAGGGACTGCCCCGGCCGGGCTCCCTCAAGACCCAGGCAAGCTCCCTACACTGTTCCCTTCCCCCCCCCCCCCCGCTGAGATGGGCCAGGCTTCTGCACCATTCCCAGGCAGCTCAGCTCTGGGGAGACAGGTGGGGCCCCACAGGTGGTGGGAAGCAAAGACTGCCCGGAGCCGGAGGTGCACTGGGGTTCGGCCAAGGGGCAGAGAGGAGCAGGGGGTGGTGCCGAGGACGCAGCAGGCGGGCAGGCCACGAGGAGCAAGTGGTGGGTGAGGGGAGCCAGAGGGGTCTCAGGGCGCAATGCAAGTGGAGCAGGCCAGGGCCCCTTCTGAGCATGGGCCTGGCTCCATGGAGCCACTGGAGCCATTGTAAACCCGGGAGTGCTTGGGGGTGAAGCAGTCCTGAGCTGGCATGGCATAAGGGACATGTTATGGGACCAGCTGATGCCCCTTCTGTACACCATGGTGGCCCGGGAGCAGACATCAGATATGATTGTGCTTCATCTTAGGGGAAATGGTTTGGGAATGTGTATAACGGTAGATTTAATGGTCAGAGCTAAGAGGGACTTGGGGCAGATCCTGGAACTTTTTCCCCCTGAGTAAAAATTATGTGGTCAGGCATGTTGCTATGAAGGGTGTGGTAGAGAACGGTGAAGGTCCCATGGGTCCAGAAGGCTAGGATATATGCGAACAGGGAGGTGGCTAAATTCACAAGTAGCCTAGGGGGGTTGCTAATTTTTCATCTGGACATAGCATACACATAGCATCAGAGTTATTCAGGCAGAATGGGGTCCACCTATCTGACTTGGGAGCATATACATTTTTGGCCAATGTTAAAGAGAGCACCAGATGTCTGGGAACCCATCTGGGTATGGGGCAGGGGGAGGGAGAGGGGGAGAAGACAGCCAAGCTAAATGCTGGTGTCTCCTTATGGCAGATGTGCAGGTACTCCATTGGGAGTGGCTACGGTGATCAGATAAAATGGATGTGGAAAAGATTTAGAGGTATTCTTTAAAGAAGAGGAAACAGGGTGGGTTTAGGGCTCCTGTGACTGATATGGCAGGGAGTCAATCCCCACCCCTTTGTAATCCTCCTTAAACATCATTTGGGGAATAGTGAGGACCCAGCAGTGCATTGGCTGGGGACCAGGATGGAAAAGCAGGAGGGCTCACAGCAGTCCCTGGGGTATTTGTAAATGATTATGTAATTACCTGTCCTGTACAATTTTATCTGCTGAGTATCCCCAGACTTTTAGGAATAAAGTTTCAGCCTAATTAAACCACATCCAGTAGCTCCCCGTCCTTTTTCCAGCATAGCCAGACAATTACTGTACATTGTGATAACAAGTGAATTGTAACCACATTTTCAGTGGGCCTCATGTTTGGTCACACACACAAGACCTCACTGCATATGCAAAGGTGAGTTACTATAAGCAAGAATGTCAATTTACAATTTAAATGTCAATTTAAATAGTTGTAGCTGCATATTTTTCAGGCACATTTGTGAAATGCTGAAAATTTGGTTCTTAATTGTTATATCAAGAATAATTTCATTCAACTTGTGCATGTTATATTTAAATCACAATACCACAAATGTATAAAAATCGACAAGGGGATCTATGTAATAAAGGTGAAGTAGAAGTAAAGCACTGAATTTGTTTCAAGAAAATGATTGCATAGATCTCTGAATATTAGAAAGGGGTTCTAGTTATCATCTAAAACATTTTTATGCAAGTTAGGCAGTAGACTTTGTTTGTAATTAACAAAGAATAATGCTTTGGTTATGTGAATGCTAGCTGAAGTAGGCAAGGTTCAGTTAGAATTCATGCATTCAAGTTGGACAGTCTATTTTCAAATCTAAGTATTAAGCACTTGGTCAGCAATGGAAAGTAACACTAGTATTCATGCATATGGTTACCAAGAGCTATTGTTTTGCTAACATTATTCCAAAAGAGCAAAAAAATGATGTCCCAGAGGACAACTGTCATATGACACACCCATGCTTTCCTACATTTCCCTCCCGGCCAACATGACATTACTCCCTTTTACAACCAAAATGACCTAGTTTATTTTTGATAGTGTGCTAATTTTCATGAGAAAGAAAGCAAAACAAAAAACTAAAACAACTCCTAATGTAGCAAGTAAAAAGGTGCACTACAGACAAATACAGTTTACAGTTTGTATTTGTATTTTTTGTTGCTTTCTTGAAAACGTTCCTATACAAACATAAACCAACTTTATGCATGTGATGGGGTTGGGACTCACCCCCGCAGGGCCTCCTGCTGACTCATCAGGGAATTAGCTCAGTCCAGTGTGGAGCACCCTCCACTGGTGGTGTCCCATCCGTCTCTCGCCCTCTCTTGGCGCCTGGACCCGTGTTGCTCCCTTCTTGCAGCGTCCTCTTCAAGACACTGCCCTCTGGCAGTGCCCCCTAGTCCTCGTTCACCCCCTTACTGGGGGGGGTTGGGGGGAGAGGGTTTATCAGCAGTCTTTCACATCGCCCAGCCACAGCGGCCAACCACACCCCAAAGTCTAACCCCTTTTGCCAGTGGTCCGGTGCAGTCCACTATCGCCACATCCAACGGCTGGGTGTATGTGCAAGGGGGAAGGGGGGGACCCAGGCCCACCCTCTACTCTGGGTCCCGACCCAGGGACCCTTTGGCGGCAGCCTTCCTGCCCTCCTTCTCTCCCCTTGTCTGCCTCTCTCCCTGGGTCGCTTCCTCGTCATCCCCTTTGCACCGGCCTGGCCCTTCCCTTTGGGCCTGCAGCCTGGCAGATACCGGGCTGGAGTTCCTTCTGCTCCCCTTGCCTGCGCTGTCCCTGGTGCTAGCCCCCTTGGACAGGAGACAGACCTTCACCCTCTGAAGGCCAGGGGGGGAGTGACTGTGCCCTTCCTGGGCAGCCTTTATATATGGCTGAGCCTGGCCCTGATTGGCTGTCTCTTACTCAGCCTCTGATTGGCTCCCTAGCAGGCCTTCTCTGATTGGCCGCCCACCTGCACAGCCTCTCTGGCCTGCTGAAGCCCCATCTAGTATAGGAGTGGGGCAGCCACCCCACTACAATGCACATGGATACTTTATTTTGCTTGTTATTAAAAAGCACATATGTAATCATTGGGATGAATTTTATATTTACTCAAAGGAGCTCATTATTACATACCTCATAATAACTGTATCTTTGTTATAGTGTGGGATTCTCTCAGTGCTTATACTAATCTATATGTGACTTCTATTTGCTCCTACTGTTATATTAACAATGTCTTTAAACTGTATTTAACCACATTTTAATAGAATAGCATAAATTGTTAAGAAAAAGCAACAGTGGATTTTAAAACTGCTAGTATTCCTACACTTTCTGTTACAGTCTGCTGCCCTCATACTAAAATTCATTAGTGGAAATATGGATTGGAGGACCATTCAACACTGAATCTTTCCAACAGGTCTCAACTGAAAAAAAAGCCAACCCAACCAACCAACCCCTCCTCCCAAATCCCAAACCTTCGTTACGCAACTGTGAAAATTAACTGCTCTAGTGGTCTAAAAGTATTTAATTCTTTCACATTATGAGGTGGTCTGCTCTCGATTGCCTTTCCGTAAAAAAACCTCGGCTTCGTATATGATGCGATGAATATTGTACATATCAATAGATTGCTAAGCTAAACACTATAAATATTATGGCATGAATGTATAGTGCTCACAAAGTATTTTGACATGCAGTAAAACAACTTTCCACTTCCATCAACAGCGTCAATCACAGGAGATATAAACCTGCTCACTTATAAAAAAATAATGATTGTAGAACTACGCTCAAACCTTGTGACGTTTACGTGAAAACTGAAGCAAGCTATTTACAAGGAAGAACAAGATCTGAACATGGAAGACAAATTTGGGAGGGGCAGCCAAGTGTGGTAGGTGTAATGTATTTTTGGCTGTATCAAAAGTGTACATATGTCAATGGTTAATTCTACATATGTAATTGCATGCCAAACATTTTTAAAGCTATTCCACTGTGTCTGTTATCTGGAACATATATATATTTAATACGAAGTCTGTGTCAGTAGCTTGGATAGCAAAACAGTCTGAACTGCATGCTTTGCTATCTAGGGTCTGAATATTTAACACTCCCCTGGTTTGTTTCCAGATTATTAATTTAAAACAGTGCTTCTCAGCCTTTTTGTGCTGGCTACCCTCTCTGGACTTAAAAAAATATCATGACCTCCGCCCCCACTAGAAAAAATTGTGATCCCTTGGGGCTCCAGGTTCAAGGCTTCATGTACATTAGCATTGCAAGCCCTGTGTGGCATGGGGCTGCAGGCAACTGCTCTGCTTCCTACCACCTAACACTGGCTCTGCTTGCTGCCCCCTCCCCCATCCATCCCATAACCCCCAGTTGAGAAACACTGATTTAACATATTTGGTATGCATCTTTCAACAGAAAATCTTAATGTATTTTTATATGATTTTGCCACCTTTGAACTTGTGTGCATAAATCAGACAAATCAGTTACACATAAGGAAGAAAAAGTTTGATGAAAGACACATTAACAGTTAATCAGACAGAAAAACTTAGCAAATATTACTTTTAGGGTGTAACTAAAGGCCGAATTTGAATTGCTATAACTAAATTGACTTGAATGAAGAACAACAATTTTACAAAAATGTATGGAAGCATTTATAAAACTGTGTGTGGCAAATCTTGCCACAATGCCCAGTCTTTATAAGATTGCTGTGAGAAACCAAATACTTAAATTGTATAGTATACATTATAAGTAGCATTTTTTCACAAAACTTCAAAAGGCCAACATACAAAAAAAAAGATCAAGACAATATTCCAACAGACAGTTACAATGATCGAGCAGTGTGTTGAATTTTCATAACTATTGTAGTAGATTAAATTTAAATTCCTGCAGCTGCTCTGGTCTATAATCTCCTCTCTTTCTTCAACTGAGTGCTCCTTGGTGTTAATTAGAAAGGTGACCCCTCCCCCTGAAGCTTGATAGCTAGCTGGGCTAGATACAATCGAAAATTTCAGAAAGGGTTTTATGTAAAAAGGCATAACGTAAGGCTTGTCATATTGATCGGATTTATGAAATACACTACTCAAAACTAACTGAGTTTAAAAATGACATATAATACATTATTTTATTTTATTACAGTCTGTCTGTAAAAGACAAAATAATGAAATGTAGATAGTGGATTAAAAAACTTTAGAATTCTAAAACAGCGTCTTGAAAACTAAGAACTGACCTCAAAACACTTTTCCTTCTTTGCTTGATGCAGAAGTTCAGCCATTCCCGGCAAAAGTACTGGAAATATGTAATATTCCAAGTATTCTCGAGGAGAACCTGGACAAAACAATATATTTTTTTCATTAACAGATTGAATTTAGTCTGGAGAAAGAACATTCATCTGAAATAAATCAAATAGCCTTAATTTTAATCGGTATCATCTCAGCTTGTTCTAAAACACAGATTCTTTCAGTTTAGATAGTCACAGATTTCACTCCTTTTAAGTCACAAAGAATACATCAACTTGAATAAATTTCAAACTGGGTACTTTCTCCTCCCCTCCCCATGAAGGATATCCACCCATTATTGGTTTGCTTTCCCTTAGAAATTGGAGTAACGTAGTCAGTCACAAAATTCAACTCCTAGGCATCAGGAGGAGGGCCAGGTTACCCACATCCTTTTCACAGGCTTTGTCATCATGAATAAACCCCTCCAGGAACAAGAAAAACAAACCAAATTGCGATCAGAGCCCCATCAATGTGACTCCTGATCTGCCAGCAGGCCTAACTGCTAGGTGTTCTGATGTTTTGCCTCTCACCTAGATTGCCAGTCCTGCGGCCTAAGAAGCGAGAGACTAAATTGGGATTTGGACTTTGATTTCCAGTTTGGTAGATTATAACACTTAGCCTTAGACAACAAAGCCAGTTCATGGCTGCGCTCCTTGAAACAGAAAACATGTGCATGTTCAAATATAGGAGAGAATTTTAAGAGTGAAATTTTCAAAAGCACTCAGGGTATGTCTTCACTACGAAATCAGGTCGAATTTATAGAAGTCGGTTTTTTAGAAATCGGTTTTATATATTCGAGTGTGTGTCCCCCCACAGAAAATGCTCTAAGTGCATTAAGTGCATTAACTTGGTGGAGTGCTTCCACACTACCGAGGCTAGCGTCGACTTCCGGAGTGTTGCACTGTGGGTAGCTATCCCACAGTTCCCGCAGTCTCCGCTGCCCATTGGAATTCTGGGTTGAGATCCCAATGCCTGATGGGGCTAAAACATTGTTACAGATGGTTCTGGGTACATATCGTCAGGCCCCCGTTCCCTCCCTCCCTCCGTGAAAGCAAGGGCAGACAATCGTTTCACGCCTTTTTTCCTGAGTTACCTGTGAAGACGCCATACCACGGCAAGGATGGAGCCCGCTCACGTAACCGTCACAGTATGTCTCCTGGGTGCTGGCAGACATGGTACTGCATTGCTACACAGTAGCAGCAACCCATTGCCTTCTGGCAGCAGACGGTGCAGTACGACTGGTAGCCGTCATCGTCATGTCCGAGGTGCTCCTGGCCGCAGGGACTAAGTTTGGAGTGACTTGACCAGGTCATTCTCTTTAGTCCTGCAGTCAGTCCTATTGAACCGTCTTATGGTGAGCAGGCAGGCGATATGGATTGCTAGCAGTCATACTGTACCATCTTCTGCCGGGCAGGCAAGAGATGGGGATGGATAGCAGTCATATTGCACCATCTTCTACTGGGCAGGCAAGAGATGAGGATGGCTAACAGTCGTATTGCACCGTCTTCTGCCGAGCAGCCATGAGATGTGGATGGCTTGCAGTCCTTCTGCACCATTTGCTGCTAGCCAAAGATGTAAAAGATAGATGGAATGGATCAAAACAAGAAATAGACCAGATTTGTTTTGTACTCATTTGCTTTCCCCTTCTCCCCCGTCTAGGGGACTCATTCCTCTAGGTCACACTGCAGTCACTCACAGAGAAGGTGCAGCGAGGTAAATCTAGCCATGTATCAATCAGAGGCCAGACTAACCTCATTGTTCCAATAAGAACAATAACTTAGGTGAACCATTTCTTATTGGAACCCTCCATGAAGTCCTGCCTGAAATACTCCTTGATGTAAAGCCACCCCCTTTGTTGATTTTAGCTCCCTGAAGCCAACCCTGTAAGCCATGTCGTCAGTTGCCCCTCCCTCCGTCAGAGCAACGGCAGACAATCGTTCCGCACCTTTTTTCTGTGCGGACGCCATACCAAGGCAAGCATGGAGGCCGCTCAGCTCACTTTGGCAATTAGGAGCACATTAAACACCACACGCATTATCCAGCAGTATATGCAGCACCAGAACCTGGCAAAGCAATACCGGGTGAGGAGGCGACGTCAGCGCGGTCACGTGAGTGATCAGGACATGGACACAGATTTCTCTGAAAGCATGGGCCCTGCCAGCGCATGCATCATGGTGCTAATGGGGCAGGTTCATGCTGTGGAACACCGATTCTGGGCTCGGGAAACAAGCACAGACTGGTGGGACCGCATAGTGTTGCAGGTCTGGGACAATTCCCAGTGGCTGCGAAACTTTCGCATACATAAGGGCACTTTCATGGAACTTTGTGACTTGCTTTCCCCTGCCCTGAAGCGCATGAATACCAAGATGAGAGCAGCCCTCACAGCTGAGAAGCGAGTGGCGATAGCCCTGTGGAAGCTTGCAACGCCAGACAGCTACCGGTCAGTTGGGAATCAATTTGGAGTGGGCAAATCTACTGTTGAGGCTGCTGTGATGCAAGTAGCCCACGCAATCAAAGATCTGCTGATATCAAGGGTACTGACCCTGGGAAATGTGCAGATCATAGTAGATGGCTTTGCTGCAATCGGATTCCCTAAATGTGGTGGGGCCATAGACGGAACCCATATCCCTATCTTGGCACCGGAGCACCAAGCCGGCGAGTACATAAACCGCAAGGGGTACTTTTCAATAGTGCTGCAAGCACTGGTGGATCACAAGGGATGTTTCACCAACATCAACATGGGATGGCCGGGAAAGGTACATGACGCTCACATCTTCAGGAACTCTCGTCTGTTTCAAAAGCTGCAGGAAGGGACTTTATTCCCAGACCAGAAAATAACTGTTGGGGACGTTGAAATGCCTATATGTATCCTTGGGGACCCAGCCTACCCCTTAATGCCATGGCTCATGAAGCCGTACACAGGCAGCCTGGACAGTAGTCAGGAGCTGTTCAGCTACAGGCTGAGCAAGTGCAGAATGGTGGTAGAATGTGCATTTGGACGTTTAAAGGCGCGCTGGCGCAGTTTACTGACTCGCTTAGACCTCAGCGAAACCAATATTCCCACTGTTATTACTGCTTGCTGTGTGCTCCACAATATCTGTGAGAGTAAGGGGGAGACGTTTATGGCAGGGTGGGAGGTTGAGGCAAATCGCCTGGCTGCTGGTTACGCGCAGCCAGACACCAGGGCGGTTAGAAGAGCACAGGAGGGCGCGGTACGCATCAGAGAAGCTTTGAAAACCAGTTTCATGACTGGCCAGGCTACGGTGTGAAAGTTCTCTTTGTTTCTCCTTGATGAAACCCCCCGCCCCTTGGTTCACTCTACTTCCCTGCAAGCTAACCACCTTCCCTCCTCCCTTTAATCATTGCTTGCAGAGGCAATAAAGTCATTGTTGCTTCACATTCATGCATTCTTTATTCATTCATCACACAAATAGGGGGATGACTACCAAGGTAGCCCAGGAGGGGTGGTGGAAGAGGGAAGGAAAATGCCACACAGCACTTTAAAAGTTTACAACTTTAAAATTTATTGAATGCCAGCCTTCTTTTTTTTGGGCAATCCTCTGTGGCAAAGTGGCTGGTTGGCCGGTGGCCCCCCCACCGCGTTCTTGGGCATCTGGGTGTGGAGGCTATGGAACTTGGGGAGGAGGGCGGTTGGTTACACAGGGGCTGTAGTGGCAGTCTGTGCTCCAGCTGCCTTTGCTGCAGCTCAACCATGCACTGGAGCATACTGGTTTGGTCCTCCAGCAGCCTCAGCATTGAATCCTGCCTCCTCTCATCACGCTGCCGCCACATTTGAGCTTCAGCCCTGTCTTCAGCCCGCCACTTACTCTCTTCAGCCCACCACCTCTCCTCCCGGTCATTTTGTGCTTTCCTGCACTCTGACATTATTTGCCTCCACGCATTCGTCTGTGCTCTGTCAGTGTGGGAGGACAGCATGAGTTCAGAGAACATTTCATCACGAGTGCGTTTTTTTTTCTTTCTAATCTTCACTAGCCTCTGGAAGGAGAAGATCCTGTGATCATTGAAACACATGCAGCTGGTGGAGAAAAAAAAAGGGACAGTGGTATTTAAAAAGACGCATTTTATAAAACAGTGGCTACACTCTTTCAGGGTAAACCTTGCTGTTAACATTACATACATAGCACATGTGCTTTCGTTACAAGGTCGCATTTTGCCTCCCCCTACCGCGTGGCTACCCCCTCAACCCTCCCCCCTCCCCGTGGCTAACAGCGGGGAACATTTCTGTTCAGCCACAGGTAAACAGCCCAGCAGGAACGGGCTCCTCTGAGTGTCCCCTTAAGAAAAGCACCCTATTTCAACGAGGTGACCATGAATGATATCTCACTCTCCTGAGGATAACACAGAGAGATAAAGAACGGATGTTGTTTGAACGCCAGCAAACATACACTGCAATGCTTTGTTGTACAATGATTCCTGAGTACGTGTTACTGGCCTGGAGTGGTAAAGTGTCCTACCATGGAGGACACAATAAGGCTGCCCTCCCCAGAAACCTTTTGCAAAGGCTTTGGGAGTACATCCAGGAGAGCCGCGAATGCCAGGGCAAAGTAATCCTTTCACATGCTTGCTTTTAAACCATGTACAGTATTTTAAAAGGTACACTCACCGGAGATCCCTTCTCCACCTGCTGGGTCCAGGAAGCAGCCTTGGGTGGGTTCGGGGGGTACTGGCTCCAGGTCCAGGGTGAGAAACAGTTCCTGGTTGTCGGGAAAACCGGTTTCTCCGCTTGCTTGCTGTGAGCTATCTACAACCTCATCATCATCATCATCATCTTTTTCATCCCCAAAACCGGCTTCTGTGTTGCCTCCATCTCCATTGAAGGAGTCAAACAACACGGCTGGGGTACTGGTGGCTGAACCCCCTAAAATGGCATGCAGCTCATCATAGAAGCGGCATGTTTGGGGCTCTGACCCGGAGCGGCCGTTCGCCTCTCTGGTTTTCTGGTAGGCTTGCCTCAGCTCCTTCAGTTTCACGCGGCACTGCTTCGGGTCCCTGTTGTGGCCTCTGTCCTTTATGCCCTGGGAGATTTTGACAAAGGTTTTGGCATTTCGAAAACTGGAACGGAGTTCTGATAGCACGGATTCCTCTCCCCATACAGCGATCAGATCCCGTACCTCCCGTTCGGTCCATGCTGGAGCTCTTTTGCGATTCTGGGACTCCATCATGGTCACCTCTGCTGATGAGCTCTGCATGGTCACCTGCAGCTTGCCACGCTGGCCAAACAGGAAATGAGATTCAAAAGTTCGCGGTTCTTTTCCTGTCTACCTGGCCAGTGCATCTGAGTTGAGAGTGCTGTCCAGAGTGGTCACAATGGAGCACTCTGGGATAGCTCCCGGAGGCCAATACCGTCGAATTGTGTCCACAGTACCCCAAATTCGACCCGGCAAGGCCGATTTAAGCGCTAATCCACTTGTCGGGGTGGAGTAAGGAAATCGATTTTAAGAGCCCTTTAAGTCGAAATAAAGGGCTTCATCGTGTGGACGGGTGCAGGTTTACATCGATTTAACGCTGCTAAATTCGACCTAAAGTCCTAGTGTAGACCAGGGCTCAGTGTTGATCTAACTCTGCTCTCAGTGAAGTCAATGGTAAAGATGCCATTAACTTCAATGAGCACAGAGTTAGGCCCATGACAACTACTTTTTAAAATACAAGCTTCAATCTTTAAGGTGAAAAAAATTAACTCAAAAGACAAAAATGACAACATGATTACCTTGCAGATTACATGGTCCAGTGTATATAAAAGCACAGGCATTTGTTTTAACCAGGTGAATTTCTGCCCTGGATTACTCTGGATTTATACCACTGTAATTCCATCACCTTCATTGGAGTTACACCAGATTTACACTGGTTTAGCCAAGAGTAGAATATGACCCACTTTTTATTCTGATTTTTATGATCTCAAAGTTAGATAAATTAAATCAAACAAGACAGCCATTTCTAAGAAGCATTTCAGTACAATGTATGTAACTAATTTCACACACAAAAACTCCTGATTAACTACATAACAACTAAACAAGTTTTAATCTTATCCCATGCCATGTTTGATAGTAATAATTATTTTAATAACTTAAGTGCGTCCTGTTTGTTTAGCCATGGTGGTGTTAATAGTCTTAATTGACTGCATATTTTATGGACAAACTAGACACAAAATGGAACCAAATACATTCCAAATTCCAAAGGCTGGAATTTTTAAATGCATCTAAGGCTTTGTGTGTCCAAATGACACTGAATTTCAATGAGATTTGGGCATTTAACTCTTTTGCTTCTTTCAAAATCGTAATCTAGACACTGAAATCACTGAGAAGAGTAAACCCTTTTTAAGATTCAAATTTGTCTGTACTGAAGACCTTAAGAAGAAATATTATGGAGCACTGTACATTATAAAATAAATTTACATCAGGTGTGGAACAATTTCTATTAGTCATCAGATTAGAGTGATTCAGAAATCCTAGGGAGCAAGCACGGAACTTTTTTTTTTTTTTGGGAGGGGGACAGAGGAGGTGCCATAACCAGCTGAAGTGCTGTCCTCAGTCAAGAGTCTCAGCTGCTGTTGCAGTAAATATTCCTGTCTTAATGTGGCAAATACAGATTAATTATTAAAAGGGTGGTCTCCTGGAAATGTGTATCTTTAGCAAAGGCTTTGTTCATTGCTTCACATCCTTAATCCAGTTCAGACATCTCTTCTAAATGTTCCTAATTGGAAGGGCAACCTATATAAAAGCCTATGATATTACTGCTTCTCACTGTCAGCAATGGAAAAAAATGAACAGAAGAAAGAGAAGAAACATAGAAAAGGAGGTGAAGAAAGGTGATGGGTTGAAAGACAATATGAAGGCTAAAGTGCAGAACATCTAAAGGAGAACATTGTTACAGGTTCTATGTGAATTTCAGAAAGTTGAAACCAGACTGATAAAAATGGAAGAAGAGAGATTCAGTGTCTGATCACAGATGGAAAGGAAACAGATGGGCAAAGGACTATATTTTGAAAGGAGTTTTCAGACTCAATTATATAGTTATCTTACTGAACCTAATTTGACCTTAAGATTAGAAGGGAAAAATACTTGCCTTTCTTCTGTTGTAATTAGAGCTGTCGATTAATTGTAGTTAACTCAAAAAAATTAATCTCAATTAATCACAGTTTTAATTGCACTGTTAAACAATAGAATACCAATTGAAATGTATTAAATATTTTTGGATATTTTTCTACATTTTCAAATATATTAATTTCAATTAACACAGTATACGAAGTCGAGAGTGCTCACTTTATAGTGTTATTTTTTATTACAAATATTTGCACTGTAAAAATGATAAAAGAAATAGTATTTTTCAGTTCACCTCATACAAGTACTGTAGTGCAAGCTCCTTATGGTAAAAGTGCAACTTACAAATGTCGATGTTTTTGTTACATAACTGCACTCAAAAACAGTATGTAAAACTTCAGAGCCTACAAATCCAGTCAGTCCTACTTTTTGTTCAGCCAAATCGCTAAGACAAACAAATTTGTTTACATTTACAGGAGATAATGCTGCCTGCTTCTTATTTACAATGTCACCTGAAAGTGAGAACAGGAGTTCTCATGACACTATTGTAGCCAGTATTGCAAAGTATTTACTTGCCAGATGTGCTAAACATTCGTATGTCCCTTCATGCTTCAGCCACACTTCCATGCTGATGATGCTCATTAAAAAAATAACGCGTTAATTAAATTTGTGACTGAACTCCTTGGGGGAAGAATTGTATGTCTCCTGTTCTGTTTTACCTGCATTCTGCCATATATTTCATGTTATAGCAGTCTCGGATGATGACCCAGCACTTTTATTTTAAGAACACTTTCACAGCAGATTTGATAAAACGCAAAGAAGGTACCAATGTGAGATTTCTAAAGATAGCTACATCACTAGACACAAGGTTTAAAAATCTGAAGTGCCATCCAAACAGCTGAGAAGAACGAGGTGTAGAGCATGCTTTCAGAAGTCTTAAAAGAGCAACATTCTGATGCGGAAACTACAGAACCCGAACCACCAAAAAAGAAAATCAACTTTCTGCTGATGGCATTTGATTCAAATGATGAAAATGAACATGTGTCGGTCTGCGTTGCTTTGGATTGCTTTGGTTATCAAGCAGAACCCGTTATCAGCATGGATGCATGTCCTCTGGAATGATGGTTGAAGCATGAAGGGACATATGAATCTTTAGTGCATCTGGCGCATAAATATTTTGCAATGCCAGCTACAACAATGCCATGAGAATGCCTGTTCTCACTTTCAGGTGATATTGTAAACAAGAAGCGGGCTGCATTATCTCCTACAAATGTAAACTTGTTCGTCTGAGCGATTGGCTGAACAAAAAGTAGGACTGAGTGGACTTGTAGGCTCTAAAGTTTTACATTGTTTTGTTTTTGAATGCAGTTATTTTTTGTACATAATTCTACATTTGTAACTTCAACTTTCATGATAAAGAGATTGCACTACAGTACTTGTATGAGGTGAACTGAAAAATACTATCATTTGTTTTTTACAGTGCAAATATTTGTAATCAAAAATATAAAGTGAGCACTACACACTTTGTAGTCTGTCTTGTAATTGAAATCAATATTTTTGAAAATATCCAAAACTATTTAAATAAATGGTATTCTATTATTGTTTAACAGTGCAATTAATCGCACGACTAAATAAAATTAACTGCGCGACAGCCCTAGTTGTAATATAAACAGCTGAGTAAAAAGTCTATTCAGGGTTGGAAAATTGTCCTCAGTAGATTTGTACAACTATATATTAAACCCTTAATCCTACAAACAAATGCATTGTTATAGATTTCTAATGCCTGCAGAGTGTATCAATATGACTCTGCAAGGACACATGGGCCCAAACTGGGGTATCTGTTTGAAGTACTGGGGACCAGTCATGAGAATCTCAAATAACAAACCATGTGGAATTTTTTAATTTATACTTTTAAATAATCACAGCAGGGTGTGCCCTAGTATGCTAGTATGTGCACTCTTTCAAAGGTAGGATAGCTTGTCAGGGTAGCCCAACATACTGTGGGGGCATGTCTTAATTCAGATCTTTTGTGCAGAAACTTGCTTAGAACATGCAAAGTGGTATGCAAGGCAGCATACATGCTAAATTATTTTTTGACCCAGCAGCACCCCTTTCATATAAATCCAGATATTCTTTTTCATGTCTTTGTCTGTGGTCAGTAATATTAGCCATATATAGCTCTGTGCCCACTCTGATACACTGTATCAAGAGACCTTGTCCTCTGTACCATGCACAGGTTGCCTGTACTCACGTGACCTTATTTACATCCTTTCTGTTCCTTACAAAGTAAATATATTCTTTCAGACCCTTACTTACATGTTTTTGGATTAGATGCTGCTGGAAGTGGTGCATGCGTGGGTAAGGAAGGTATTTTTTGGGCACCGGAACATTCAGTAAAAGCTGAGTATAATTGCTTTGTATGTAAAGGCTGCAAAATTCCTGTATCCAAAGAAACCTGTTAAAAATAAACATACTTGACAAGTATCTCATCCAGATTGGTTCCCCTTCATAAATATATTTCAAATAAATTTAGTGTGAGAGGAAATACAAGTTTTGGAATTTACAATAAATAAAATATTAACTGATTTCCATATTTGGGCTGGACAGTTTCTATCTTTATGAATACTTTAAACAGAGAGAGAATTCTGTTGAGGGGAAAAAAAAATCTAGGCTCCAGTGCACTAAAAATATCCAAATATAGGAAGCTATGCATATGAAAGGCTACGACAGTTGTCTTAAGAAGGGCACTGTCAAGGGATTTTCACAATTTAAAAATGTGCTTTACTCACTGTCAATATATAATACCGCTTTGGAAACTAAAATTGAAATATTTTTCATACTAACATTTTTTCCATTCAATTGCTTGCATACACTACTTGCCTTTGTATCCTGGAATTCTTTTTGTTGTTTAAGCAATAAAATACGATTGAAATGTGCGTATTTTTAAAGAAAATACAGAGCCAAATTCAAAGCTGATGCAAACCAAAGCCTGAATTTTTCTCCCATGAAAAAAATTGCAGTTACACAGCCTGTGAAAAATCATAATTGGAAAAAATAGTGAAACTAACAAGATTGAAGGCCCATAGTTTGATCTGTGTTTCTAGGAACACAGATACAGTTATAGTGGACAAGAATATTACTCTATCAGACAATGACCTATCCCTAATGTTTAGAAAGAGGAAGGCAAACACCTCATACCAGCACTATTGCATCACTGTCATAATTTTGCTATCAAAATTTGGCATAATAAACTGTTGCATATTTGAACTCAGATGGTTTTATGAACATGCTCCTACTCTACTGAACAAAATATTAGTAGGATCAGGCCCCTAATACATCTAATATGTTGCGTATCGATAAAACAGACATGAGCAGGCTTCTTTTTAATACACGCAAGGTTCATAAACAAATCCTATTAAGGAATTAACAGAACTTCATTAACATATAAATGCATGTCATTGCACTATGTTTTTGATTCAATTGCAGGGAAACTGAAATCGACAGATATATTACTCCCAAACTAATGACACAGTCATCAGAATTTGCTATTCTTTTTACATAAATTAATATACTATAATGGTGTTATTTTCACTTAGGGCAACAGGATATCCTAGCCAGCTTAGCACAGAGTTATAAAATGTTAATATTGTAAGCTAACTGATGCGTAGTAGGCTAAAATAGCTTTGAGATGCTTACTTTAAATGAAAACATCCAAAACAGGCTGATCAAACTTTGTTTTTTAGATAATTTTGTAGGGCTAATTTGGTGCTTTACACAACAAGCTTTGTATTTGAGTCTGTGATGATTTATCTCCCTGCTCAAGCAGTTCTCTTTGAGACAAGGGCTCAAAGTTTTTTTTGAAAAGTTTTATGAACACCCTTGATGTCAACAGGCCCAAAGTTTTCCTACAATAAAAATACCTAGCCAAATACAGATTAGGCAAAGTTGCCCACCTTATGCAGTAGAACCTCAGTTACGAACTTCAGAGTTACAAACTGACTGCTCAACCACACACCTCATTTGGAACTGGAAGTAAGCAATCAGGCAGCAGAAACAACAAAAAACTCAAATATTGTACAGTACTGTGTTAAACATAAACTACAAAAATAATAAAGGGAAAGTTTAAAAAAAGAGGATAAGTTAAGAAAACTTTCTGTGCTTGTTTCATTTAAATTTAGACAGTTAAAAGCACCATTTTTCTTCTACATAGTAAAGTTTCAAAGCTGTATTAAGTCAATGTTCAGTTGTAAACTTTTGAAAGAACAACCATAACACTTTGTTCAGAGTTACAAACATTGCAGACTTACGAACAACTTCTATTCCCAAGGTGTTCGTAACTCTGAGGTTCTATGGTAGTAGGCCTGAATCTGGTTCCCCTTTTTGTAATTTTTTTTTTTTTAAAAGATATGGAAGGGGAAAAAAAAAAAAAGCTTCCCAAACTGAGGGATTCAGCACAAAGTATATGAAATTCCAAACTTACCACCAGGGTGATATACCAACAATAAATGTGAGGACCTGTGTGTCTTTGCAATAGCAAGAGTTTGAGTAAGGCAACAATGGCACATGTGTGAAAACAGAGCATCAGTCTTCTACTCTGCTTACTTGCCTCATTCTTGCAATCAGGGAGAGTATGAAAATATGCAGGAATCCAGTGAACAAGATGCTTGCGTATTTCAATATCCTGCCTATTCATAAGAAGGAAGCAGACAGGCAGAGCAGAGGGACAGCACAATGTGCAAACCAAAACACAGCTGGTAATCTAATTTTAGGCATAGCAGCCTTACCAAAATATCTTTAAAGAACAGCAGTGATTTCTAGAATATTGCATTTGACACTTAAGAGAAATTTGAAATACATGGTCACACATTCATCGAATGAATTTGGAGATATTTTTGATACCTAATCTTCCCCTTTAGAAATAGATGCACCTTTTCAGACATACCATGTACAGATTTTTTGCTTGAATTGTACTCACAGAATCTTGTTTTGATTCAGGACTATACGGAAATGGAGGCTGCTCTGCTTCATAATCTAAAAGAAGACAAAACCCAGCACCACACCAAATGTCAAAAGGACTTTATAACTATTTTTCTGAAAACACACAAACAAATATTAGTTATTAAAAGCTACTTTCATTTGCAAAAATGATAAACCATGTACGATAAGCAAATACTTAACTCAAAATCTAATTTATTAAAATGAGACAGAACTTCTGAGTCACTTGTCCTGGAGAATCAAGGCCAATATTTTCAGATATACAGGAAGTCTTTCTTGAAAATGGGCTTTTTGTGCTAAGTAAGCAATTTAGCATAGTTTAAGACTATAAAATGTTTGTTAAATAAAATGAGGATGCTTGCATGAAATTAATAATCCTTTTCACTTATATGCAATAGTGCTTTTCAAATGAGGCTCTTTATACAGGGGGTCCCTGCTATATGTCTCCCCCTTATCAGTCGTTTCGCATAACTGTCGCTCATCAATAGGGGAACGTGTTCCAATTCACATCGGTCCCAATCCGCATATCCGTCGCTTCACCTTTTGCGTGGCTTTTCTTTGGGTGCTTTCCCTAGCGTTCAAGAGGTGCTGGGAGGGATGGGGTACACTCAGAGGAGGGGGTGGAACTGGGTGGGAACAGGCAGGGAGGGAGTAGTGGGGGGGCAGGAAGAGGCAGGGAAGGCCATTATTTCTTATGGGAAAAAATTGCCTGGTATCCATGTTTCAGTATCTGTTGCCCTTTTCAAGAATACAATCCCTACATATACCGGGGACCCCCTGTAAACTATTAAACTCCTGTGAGGTAGCTAGCTATTATCATCTACAATTTATAAAGGAAAAAATGGAAGTGCAGAGTGGTTATGTGATCTTTGCAAACTATTCAGTGAATCAGTAAAAAACAGAACCCAGGAGTCCTGAATCCTGGCCATATGTGCTGACCATTGAACAACAGTTCCACCTACCCCAAGTGCAAAATGTTCCTAATACATATCAAAGGCAGAAACCCACTCAGGTTTTCTGCTCTCACTATATGTACAGATCTCCTAGTGATATCAATGACAGATTTGCAAAGGTATGGGGCTGGATCCATCTCCCACTGAAATAAATTGGAATACTTCAATTAACTTCATTGGTCTTGGATCTGCCACATGGAGAACAAGAGAGTGTAGTTAAGATCCACCAAGAAGAAATTTTGCTCTTAATGAAATTAAATTTAAAAATAGAGAATAAAGGACAACAGTAAGGGATTTAAATGGTTCTCTAACTGGAAAGTTCTGACAAATTTCAGGATTTCTACACATGAACCATTCAAATCTTTCCACAAGTTTATTTTATCCATACAGTAGGAATATATCGATCTGCGAAGCAAAACTGAAATCTTACAGAATATTATCTTAATAAAATATTTGGCAATATATCTTCAGTTTACATTACAATTGTAAATACATGACTCAGGGTGGTATTTTGACATTAAAACTAAGTAGTTAGTCAACATCACCAGAAACCCAAAATGGAATTACAGACTTCAACCCTGATCCAGCATTCTTTAGGAACTAGGTGTCCCTGCAGAGCCCCACTAACTTTGAAGGTGATTATGGGAAGAAGCTAAAGTCTTCCCTCACACTACACAATTCAGGATGAGGGCCTTAGATGCAAAACATACCTGCTACTACCCAACCTACCATTTTTATAGTCATGTGCCTTAACTGGCATTATGGCCTCCATCCATGGTATGCACCTACTGATTCAGTCAAGTTAGGGTAGGTAACATTTTATTCTGGGATTAAAAATGGCCATTTAATATAAAGCACTTATCACACTGCAGAGCACTATAAATACTAAATAAATAAATAAATAGATAGATAACTTTAGTTACTGTACAATAAAATGACTGGTGGTGTGGGCTCCTCAACTTCCTGAATATTCCTAGTAGCAACAGCTGCCAGTGCAGATGCTGGGGAATGGCCAAGACAAAGGCTTCTATTTGTGAAAATGAAAACAAGGCTTATTAATTTTGTATTGATTAAACTTGCAATATCATTGCCTCTCTGCTTTTATGAGGCAATAAACTGATTCCCTTGAGATAAACCAGAAGGCTGGATTCAATTGGGAAGCAGATTACTCTCACACAAAAGGCAATGATATTATCACTTCATTAAGGGTGTAATAAATTGGATACCTTCACCAGCACATGATACAAGGCTATATTTCTAACTGGAGTGCCTGATGACAATTTAAATCACAAGAGCGACAGACAAATTTTATTAAATATATTTGAACCTTTTGTCCTGCATTTGTGAACAATGTACTTTCTTTTAGACTTCTGAACCAGTTGCAGTGTTTTGTCTGCAGAGCTGGGTCAGTCTAATGTTTATATTTCAAAGGGACACTCCAATATCCAGTTCTTTGCAACCCTGCTGAACCAGATTCTCCCCAGGAGAGGGATTTGAATGCAAAAAACCAGGAGTGAGACAGGGAAAGCCTTACTGAAATTGACAGACAAGACCGTCCAGCCCCAGAGGGAGAGAAACTGACTTACAGTGAACCCGCATCCCTAGGTCACTGATGGAGGCTCGGAGCAGCTCTGAAGGGGAGCATCCCCCAACCCCTATCTCAGTGAGGGAGGCCTGGAGGGCTCTGAAAGGGGGAACCCCCCCAAGTCCTACCCCAGTGCCGGAGGCCTTGGGGGAGGCTCCACTTATCCCCTGCCCCAGAGAGGGGGACTTGGGGGAGCCCCGCCCGAGCGGTGACGGGGGGCGGGGGCGTCTCTCTCACCAGCACAGATTTGCTCCCAGAGCGTCTTCGGTCCCTGAGCTCCAGCCATGGAGGAGCGCGGTTACCAAGCAACCCCCAAGCAGCCGGCGGAGATTACCCAGAGCAGCCCGCGCCAGGCACTGCCTTCCGCTTCCGGGTCAGCGCTACCCGGGCTCGACGAACACGCTGGGCGGGGGAGGAGGGGAGGAGTTGCACGTGGGGCCCACAGGTAAGAGGCCTCCCGGTGCTGGCGGTGGAGCGAGCGCGGGGCCGGAAGCTGGTGCGGACTCTGGGTTGGAGGCGGGGTAGAAGCGTGAGCGCGCGAGGGGCGCGGGAGGCGGTTGGCTGGTGGGGGCAGGGGACCGAATTTGCCGCTAATGCCAATAAACGTATAGTTACCATCCCCTTAAAGCCATGGAAATCTATCACGCGTGTCAGTAAAACCAGGGACGGATCCTGTGGAGCATGAAGGCCAAAATCGGGCCGGCTTCCCGGAACAAAACCACACCACAGCCTTCCAAGAACCGATCCCTCGCTGAGGCCGTGTCAGCCCTAGGATGAACTAGGGCCCACGACTGCTCCCCCAGTCGTCGCGCCGGCAGAGGCCGTAGCACGGAAGGTGGTGTAGCCCCTGTGCTGTCTAACCCTATGCTGCAGCCTCCTTCGGGGGAGCTGCGTCCGCTGGGGATTATAGTTCCTCGTTTTTCTAGCGTGAGTGCAGCCTGGGAGCGGTTTAGTACTAGAGGTTTGTGCAAGCAGTGCGTACATAGGTCGTTATTCTGAGCATGGACGTGCAGGTCACATCTCCACGGCAGCGTTCCCTCCAGTTCAGCCGAAGCGCTGCCCTGACTGGTAATTGGCTGGTCTCTAAGGTGCCCCAAGGACTCCTTTTCTTTTGACTGATATTGTTACATTAGTTTACCTACTCTTCTCTCTCTCGGCCGTGAAGCCCCCTCTGGGTGGGTCTCAGTTGCAGCAGCAGATGGGAGTTCTGGAGCTGCGCAGACAGGGAGAGCCGGCGGAAAACTGACAGGGCACAGGGCCTCTATGCAAATGGCTTCTGCACCTTGGGCTCTTGAGGGATTTTCTGGTTTGGGGGAGGACAACATTCCTGCTGGCTTTGATGAGGGTCCACATGAACTGTATGCCTCTGAGGGGATAATGTGTAGGAAAACTAGCAAATGCGGGTTTCCTGTCCCCTGCTTGTGAGATATCCTCCCCAAGGTGGGTATAGCCCAAAGTTTTATTTTTTTTATCCCACTCTGATAAATGGAGAACACGGTCAGAGCTGTCGGTTCTGCATTTCTGCCTAGATTTAGAGTATGACCTATTGTTACAGCTCAGAGCTGAGCTAACAAAGTCTTTAAAAAGTCACCTTGGCTGTATATTTTGGGGCCTGTTCAGGCAGGATAGCTGCCTGCAAGGAGAAAGGGAAAAAAACCTACTAGGAACTCATTTTTTGCTGCAGTCTGTGGGAGGCATCTGGACATACTAAATTCCATCACCTGAGTTGCCTCCTTAATACCTTGACTGGTGGCAGAATTCAGATCCACAAACATCTGTGCCACGGAAGCTCCAGTATAATATCTTTGAAAGAGGGACAGTTGGTGGGGTAATAAGATTCAACCATCTCACTTCATTCCTTTCTGAAAGGTTATTGTTCAGAACTGAAGCTGAAACAGTGTAATCTTCCAAGCCTTGTTTACACTGGAACAGCAAACACTACATTAAGCAGAGGGTGGGATAAATTAAATGTGATTATGGTCAACTAGCTCTTCCCCTGGCTATTCTGGTTCTGTCAGAGCCCTATATGATAGACAGCAAGTGGTGGGGAGGTAGCAAAGAAAGTGGTATTCCCACCCTGCTCCAATCAGAGTGTACAAATACTGTATGTAGTCCAAATTTACCGGTAAAACTCACCTCAGGAAGTGGGCAACTCAAATATAAAAGCCTAATCTTTTCCTCCAAGCGTGACTTTGCAAGGACTCAGCCTTCTGTCCCTTCTTATGTTTGAAGATAACTGAATCTATCTGTTAGTGATTGCCTGCACCTTCATGTTGGTTGTGAGCACCTGAAAACAGGATGAATCTGAAGGTTCTTGTTTGCCTATATAGGGCACGGAGTCTGCCCTCCTATTACAGAAAGTTGTCTATCATAGTAGGGTCAGTATAGCTCAGAAAAGAATCCCTACTGACAATGCTCAGGAAAATCATGCTATCCCGAGCAGGCTTTCAGTGTGTTTGTAGCTAGCATGGTTCTGATCTGAGTGGACAGAGCCTCCATCGAGAGAAATAGCTGATGGATTTAACCTTGTAAGAAATGTTTATAGTCTGATCTTCAGAGCTGTTCCTTGGACATTTAAATTAGGCTAAGGGAGCTGTGGGTTCTGAGCATGTCAGAAAATCAGACCAGTATTTTTTCCCCCCTCTCCATAGTTCAAGTAGAATTAACACTTTAAAAGAGTGGGAAGCGCTAAGCAGAAAGCTGTGCACTAACCTATAGTATGTTTTTCAGAATGATAATAAATGAAGAGGGAGAGAGTGTTTATGAGGAAACGACACAGAAAAAGAAAAAAGTGAAGAGCACTGGGAGCCAAACTGTCATCAAAATTGAAGAAGACCTCCAATCTGACACACAAGCAAAAACTAAGGTGAAGAAAAAGAAATGCTTAGCAGAAGAGGATTCAGATCAATTAAATCTTAGTAAAAAGAATAAAGTTGGCTCCAAATTAAATAAAAGAGCGTGTTCTGACAGCCCTGTGACAATAGAAAGCAATTCAGAGTCTGAGCTGGTAAAAGAAATAAAGAAGAAATCTAAAGTTTTCAAAAAGAAGTCAAAGAAAGGCCAAGGTCTTTCCTTGTTACCGTTGGAGAATAATCAGGACAGTGATCAATACCTTCCAAAGAAATACACAATTCATTCTCAGGAAAATACAGTCATTGGTAAAAATCACAGAGAGAATATCTCCCAGTACTCGGAAGGTCACAATGAAGTAACCAAGAAGAAGAAGAAAAAGAAAGAGAGAGACATTTCTTCCTTAACAGTGATAGAAATTCTAGACAGTGATCATGAAATTTCTAATAAAAACCTTAAAAAAATAAATAAAACCACTTTACGGGAAAAAGCACTAGCTGGTAAAAAACACAGAAAGGATATTGTCCAGAACTCTGCTGGAGAGAGTGATATAATGAAGAAGAAGAAAAAGAAAGACAAACGAGACTCCTTAACACTGGCAGGTGATCAGGACAACAATCCCGGTGTTTCTGAGAAGCTTTCAACACGAGACTTCAGAAAAAATCAAGAAACCAATTCCCAGGAAAACACATTAATAAGAAAAAAACAAAAAGAAAACATTGTCCAGAACTCAGAAAGTGACAGAGAAGTAACCAAGAGGAAGAAAAAAAGCAAAGATTTTTCTTCCTTAACATGTGAGGATAATCAGGACCAAAGTCATGGAGTTTCTAATAAACACCTTCCAAGAAAAGAAAAAGCCAAGTCCCAGGAAAAAGCACACAGTAAAAAACACAGAGAGTATTCTGAAGATGACAGTGAAGTAACCAAGAAGAAAAAGAAAAAGATTCAGAAGGAAGAGGAGAAAGTAACTGAGCCTGTAAACCTTATGGATGAAGATGGGGAAATATCTGAAGGTGAAAAGATGACGCCAATTAAAAGTAATAGAAAGAACAAGAAAAAGAAATCCAAACCAACGGAAGACCTTGCAGTGGATAATATAGATGAGGGACTTCGAGAAAATAATAATGTGCACTGTGACAATAAGGGTAAGAAAAGAAATAAACAGGGATCGCAGAACTGTGCTGAAGAGCCAAGATTGAAAAAGAAGAAGGTCACTGTAAAAACAGAAAATGAGGCAATGGTAAGCTCTAAATGTAATCGTCTTTCCATCTTGCCACTGAGGTGCTCAAAGCTTTTTATGTACACATGAAGAGTCCAGTCTTGCAAGCTATTCCACATGGATGGACTGTGCAGGGCCACATTTATATAATTGGGGCTGCAGTCAGGTGCAGGGTCAAAGTGAGGAACAGCCAGCAGGATCAGAGTTTAATGATCTAAGTCTGACACCAGTCCTGAGAGGCAGAGAAGCATTTTATTTTTTAATGCCTATTGCTATAGCCACTTAGTGTGCTCTAATTACAAAAATGTAAAATGCACAAATTACTTATGTAACTACCCGGAGGAGTTGACACAAAACCAGAGTCTGTGTCTATGCTCTGAACTTTCTCAGACCCATCCCACTGTTGATAGTAGCAGCACTAGTATAGAGTGGAGTACCAGTGTTTTTATCACCATGCCATCGAGACCTGTGTCTTCAAGACATGATGGTAAAATGCTAGTGTCCACCAACACCTTGTCTGTTATAGGCCTTTTTTCCCCCTAAAGGTTCTCCTATTGTTGACATTGCTGGAGGAGCTACCTATACTAGGGGTAGCAATTGTGGGAGAAGTTTAAAGGGAAAAAATGCCTTATGTGGACAAGGCCTTTCAGCAAATCCCAAATGTGTACAAGACCTCAAATATTGATCTGCAAACCCTGGTAGACCAAATGTTAGGATGAAACCTAAACCAAAACTCACTTGTTAATGAAACACAATAAACCCTAAATCAAAACAATCCACCAAAGGGTAAATAAAACAAACAGGCATTTAGGTGATGGGTAATCTAAAGCTCCAGAAGTCTGTGACTCAAGTTAATTGGAGCAGAACTCCAGCTGATTGACTATTTAATTCAGAAATCCCATTAGGAATTCTTAAATTGTGGTGTCAATTGAATAGCCAAATGAACTTGCTGTTGGGTGGAATGTACATGGAGAAATGGTCTTTTGACATAAGATAATGAGGGCTGGGATGAATAGAAACACTTACCTGGTGTACTTCTACAAACAATCCTCAAACTGAGCATTTTTAAATGAACATTTTTTCTCTGAAGTTTTTCAAAATGTTCAACTCTATTTAAGAGTAGTGATAGCAAGTTACTATTTATATGATCATTTTATCACTTTCTTTCCTGACCCCATATAAGCATAGGGGCCGAGAACCCATAACTGCCATTGAAGTCCATAGGAGCTGTATGTGCTCAGCACCTTTAAAACTCAGACCCTAGATGACAATATTACTGTATGATACTCTGCACTTCCACAGAGCCTCTTATCTAAGGCTCTACAAGAGCTTTACATACATTATGTCTCAACAACCCTTAGAAGTAATTACTACTCCAACTGCTTTACACCAGGGAAAGCTTAGGCACAGATAAGATAGGACATACCCAAAGTCACACTGTGAGTCAGCAGAGCAGGAAATATAACTCACTGCCTCCTTCGTTTGTGCTCTAACCACTAATTCTCATTCCACTACTTAAGTCTGTAAAATTAACATCCTTTCTGGCTCAGGCTTCACTCTGCCGCTGTGATAGTTAGCACTCAGCGTGCTCCAGCAGTCGTGTGGAGAGTATTAGAGTTACTCCCTCATATTTTTTTTAAACATTGTCCGTATGTTAGATTCATGATTGACTTTGGGGTTACTTTGGATACCGTCTCCATTTAACTCACTTCTGAGACAAAACACACAGTCCATCTGGTGTACTCTGTTTTGGTGTATCACCATACACAGTTATTTGTGTTCTGTGGAATCCTGCAGAGCTTTCCAACGTCCAACACTTTCAATCATCTGTAAGTTGCAGCGTACAAGTGGAGTCTTCAGCTTACACAGCAGCATGGAAATGGGCTTTGTTTAGTCACAAAGGTACGTGTGTGAGTGCATGTACATTTATCATTGTGAGTAGGCCAGTTGGGGCTGTAGCCTTCTTTATTAGATTTTTCCTTTTGACCTTTCGAAGGCCAAGATGGTTTTATTGCTGTGATAAATTTTCTAATTAAATTGGCATTGTCCTGATGAGACGATTAGACGTTATTTGGATTTATGCAGCTGCTCACACGTGTGCACAGGCAAGATAAGCTTTACAGTGACAAATGCAGTAGTATGATGGTACTGGACAATGAAGATGGAAAGCACAGCAAAGTGCCTTCCAAGCAACTGATTACTATTCTTACTATTTATGTTCAGTCCTCTGTAAATTAATAAAGAAATTACCCCAAATTTTTCCAAAAGTTTAGATGTCGGGGTAATTCTGGTTTAAAGAAATTTAATTATTGTTACACTGCTGTAATAGATGGTGGTGGTGCTGGTCCCCGGTTTAACTGCATTACAGTTCTGGACCAGTTTCTAATCTCTAATGCATGTCACACACCACTGCATCTCTCAGAATATCCACTGCTTTGCTTGTGCATGCAAGCCCGTAGCAAGTTTTTTGAAGACTATACAAAGCAGTACGTTGTAGCTGAGATTCACATTTGTCTCCCTGATTGTAGTTACTTATAACAAATTTGGATTGGTTGGCAACAAGTCTTTACTAATGTTAGCTTTTATACATAGTGTCTGTGAGCAATATGAACCACCACTTTGGATATGTAGAGGACATTCCAGCTCCCTCATTGTGGTCCAGAAATAGAAGCTGAAACTCAGAGCCTGTAAAATCTATATTTCAGGGAGTTGAGCTGTCCCTAGTATTCCCTTCTTTTGAGGGTCTGACTGTACTGACCTTTAAAACACTGGTATATTCCATGCTGCCGGCCAAATGAATGCATAAAGGGGCATGTGTGTAAGAGAGCACATGCCTGCAGTTACCAGGAGGCTCCAATCCTGTTCTGCTTGAATGAGTTTTGCTCTTGGTGTCAGTGAGAGTAAAATAGGGCTCTGAGGTACCAACAGTTTTCCTGTACACTTTCAACAGGAAATAACTATGGTAACAATAGTTACCATGAATGCCAAAGTGCTGGCCTTTTTATTGTATGCAGGGTAGTTGTAGCCTCGTTGGTTCCAAGATAAGCTTCTCTCTCACCAACAGAAGAAATTGGTCCAGTAAAAGATATTATCTCACCCACCTGGCCTTTTTAACGGCAGGCACTGTGCGTTATACATGGATAAACCTCACATACGCACATTCTCACGAAATCTCACAAAAACAGCCCTCTTTTCATTTTGCAGCAGAGTCTGCAGTGCCTTATGTGAATGAGACTTCATTACACTGATGGAGTCCAGTCACAATAGCCTTGAGCAAAATAAACCAAGACTATCCTGTGCTGAAGAACTGTATTTGCTTCTTTTAAATGATGTGAACTTGTGACCTAATTCTATGACGTGCTAACCGCGCTCAGCTTCCCTCATGTCCAGGAGAAACTTCAGATAGGTGCACCCTAAACAAAGCCCTGATCCTGCTAATTCTCAATGGTCAATAACCCACACTGGGTCACCCAGTCATTGTGAATTAGCAAGGGTAGATACACACAATTCTCCCTTTCTTGCCTGCCACCTACCCTTCAGACTAAAATCACTGCAGCTCTGTTTGCTGAACTTGGTTTGTTGCTGTCATCACTGTTTTCCCTTCTGTTTTAAAGAAATCTGAAGAGACAGGACTAGGCCACGTAGAAGTATACTGGATACTTCATTTTTGTTCAGAGAATGAGCTCTCCTTACTGTGGAAAGCATTTCTTTCTCCTGTTGGGGTTAGACGTATTTGTGTGTATGTGAATTCAGTGCATAAAAAAGTAGATATGGAAAATGAGTTAAATTATCCATGGGTTAGTTGGAAAAAAAAACCCTCAACAGAAATAGCAATCTCTGTGGACATAAGTCTCTTACAAATCTTCTCCTTGTCCTAGCATTCCTTCATTATTTCATGCTTGAATTATTGTTCTAGTTTTCTCAATGGATCTTTCCTCTGGCCACCTTCTCTCAGCTAGTCAAACCACTGTGGCTCAGTTAATTTTCTACTATCCTAGCCTCTCCATTACTTATCCAACACATTGGCTGCCAATTAATCTCATCTTTGTAACTGAGTTTTCAAAGTTGTCCTTACAGTGGGGCCTGCTTACCCTAGTGAGTGGGTTTCTGTGTGTTTTCAATGTGAATTATGTTTGTGGCACAGATTTGATGCTGGTAACCCACCCCTTTTATTTGCAGATTCAAAATAGGGTAACTCTGATTTTTTACCAGACTGTTTAATCTGAAATGCCTCTGTCTCCATCTTCTGTGCAACAGATTATTTATTGTATGTTCCCCATCTCTTTACAAGTCCCTCTTTTACAAGGGTCGCAGGTGTCCCTGATACTCTCTGAAAAAGCAGAGTTCTGTTGTGCAAAGCTTTGGCAGATGTATCTCCCCACTGATGGAAATCTCTCCTCAAGGAGATGCACAGGCCCAATTGTCACTTTCAGTTTAGAATTTGACTGTTTCCATTTACCTGATTTTGCAACACTGCACTGTGTCTATTAGACAATGTTCTCAAAGTTGTCACTGCCACTATGTAAATTGCAGTTACAATGAGTAGATATTCGTACTTATATTCAGGTTTATATCTTTGTTTTGCAGGAATGTAAGGATGATGTAACAGTGGTAGAGGAAAGGAAAGGAAACTGCGATGAAATAAATATAGACAAGGTATAGACTCATTTCTGTATACTGTGTAGCTCTGTGTTAAGTCAAATCCTAGTAGTAGGTATGTCTGGATCTAGCAAGCCATGTGAGTGTGCACATGCTGTGTGCAGATAAGAAATCACATTGATTGTTATTGTGCGCATACATGCTAAAGAGTGTACTACTTACCAGATGGAATATGTTGCATCTTCCATGAGCCCAGCACTAAAGCAGGGTAAAATCTGGGACCTGTTGCTGCAGTGGCTGCCAAAGGGTTTGAAGTAGCTGATCAGATTTAATGCTCACTTGTCCAAGCATCATCTGTGCTGGTAGTTTGTATATGTGTTACCTGCAGTGGAGTTTGTGTCAAGGAAATTCAGTAATCGCTGTCAAGCCATTAAAAGTGCTGTTAAACAACGATAGACCACCATTTATTTAAATAGTTTTGGATGTTTTATACATTTTCAAATATATTGATTTCAATGACAACACAAAATACAAAGTATAAGGTGCTCACTTTATATTATTTATGGTTACAAATACTTGCACTGTAAAACCAAAAGAAATAGTATTTTTCAATTCACGTCATAAGTACTGTAGTGCAAGCTCTTTAGTGTGAAAGTTGAACTTAAAAATGTAGAATTATGTACAAAAAAAAACTTTGTGTGTGTGTGAATGCAGTGTAAAACTTTAGAGCCTACAAGTCCACTCAATCCTACTTCAGCCAATCGCTCAGACAAGATTGGATACAAATTGTAGGAGATAATAGTGCCTGCTTCTTGTTTACAATGTCACCTAAAAGTGAGAACAGGTGTTCACATGGCACTGTTGTAGCTGGTGTCACAAGGTATATTTACGTGCCAAATGTGCTAAAGATTCATGTCCCTTCATGCTTCAACCATCATTCCAGAGGACATGCATCCATGCTGATGACGGCTTCTGCTTGATAACAATCCAAAACAGTGTGGACCGACACATGTTCATTTTCATCATCTGAGTCAGATGCCACCAGCAGAAAGTTGATTTTCTTTTTTGGTGGTTCGGGTTCTGTAGTTTCCACATCGGAGTGTTGCTCTTTTAAGACTTTTGAAAGCATGCTCCACACCTTGTCCCTCTCAGATTTTGACATCGCTTCAGATTCTTAAACCTTGGGTCGAGTACTGTAGCTATTTTTAGAAATCTCACAATGGTACCTTCTTTGTGTTTTGTCAAATCTGTTGTGAACGTGTTCTTAAACGAACATGTGCTAGATTATCATCTGAGACTGCTATAACATGAAATATATGGCAGAATGCGGGTAAAACAGAACAGGAGACATACAATTCTCCCCCAAAGAGTTCTGTCACAAATTTAATTAACACATTATTCATTTAATGAGCATCATCATGGAAGCATGTCCTCTGGAATGGTGGCCAAAGCATGAAGGGGCATATGAATGTTTAGCTTATCCAGCACATAAATACCTTGCAGTGCCGGAAACAAAAGTGCCATGCAAATGCCTGTTCTCATTTTCAGGTGACATTGTAAATAAGAAGAAGGCAGCAGTATCTCCCGTAAATGTAAACAAACTTGTTAGTCTTAGCAATTGGCTGAACAAGAAGTAGGACTGAGTGGATTTGTAAGCGCTAAAGTTTTACATTGTTTTGTTTTTGAGTGCAGTTATGTAACAAAAATCTACATTTGTAAGTTACACTTTCATGATAAGGAGATTGTACTACAGTACTTGTATGAGGTGAATTGAAAAATACTGTTTTGTATCATTTTTACAGTGCAAATATTTGTAATAAAAATAATAATGTAAACTGCACACTGTAAACTTTGTATTTTCTGTTGTAATAGAAATCTATATATTTGAAAATGTAGAAAAACATCCAAAATATTCAATAAATTTCAATTGGTATTCTATTGTTTAGCAGTGTGATTAAGTCAAAAAAATTAATCATGATTAATCACGTGAGTTAACTGCGATTAATCAACAGCTCTAATTAATATGTTTGATAAGTACCAGAGTTAATGTTTTGCAGTTATTTGTAAGAAATGCTAATATTGGAAATTAATAATGGCTTTATCTTCTGAAATCAAGTGTGCAAAAGGCTAGAATGCTAACCTGCCTTGTAACTTAATTAAACCAGTCACTTTTTCTTGTCATCTCATTCTTACATCATGAATTCAGTTAACCAAAATTTCACCACAAACCAGTATCTTGTGTGATTTATTTTTTTTCCTTTTAGGTTAGACGGCAAGCTCTGCAAGAAGAGATTGATAGAGAATCTGGCAAAACGAAGGTTTTCAGAAACAAAGTGGAATCTGTACGTATGAATCTAGAGCTTGGTCTGATGGGATAATGTGTCCACAGCAACGCTCTTGAAAATGCACTACATCCTTTTCTGTATGCTAGTCATGTACACCACTTGGCACACAGTCCTCTCTTCTGATTGCAGATTTGAGGTCATACTACGGACCAAATTAGTCCAATCCCAAGAGACGCTGGGAGCGGACTAGCCAACTCCAATAGCAGTGGGATTGTACAGACCTCTAATTCCCATCACTAGTCCTGAAAAGTAGCATTTTCCCTGCTCCCTCTGGGAAAATTAGCCAAGATGAATTTGCTGCAAAATCATTTTCTATTTATTGTGGAATATAAATAACACTAACCCATGCATATATTTGTCATTGGGACTAGAGTTAGCACATAGTTTGCTGAGAGAATTGGAGAGCAGGGAGCTAGTCCCAAATTACTGAGCAGCATCAAACCCAGCCAGCTTGTTTTAAAGTCTCCATGATGACTTGGTAGACACTTTGGTTATTCACAAGTCGGTGGCTTGCTGTGCACGTCAAGGGGCAGACGCACTTTTTCTGGGAAGAAAGTTCACTTGGGGCAAGGGAACGGAGAAACTGACAAATCCATTTCAAAAGCTTGCTGTCTCCTATAAACAAATAATGTAACCTGGTACTTCAGCTCAGGTGTGTGAGCGTGAGTGGGAAGGCCGAAAGAGGATGAAGAAAATATAGTGCATATGCCCCCTTCCCGTCAGTCAGGTTTTCACCTTCCGTAGCTCACACCTACATCTCTGTAGGGCTTGTCTTGGTTCTTTGTCTTTGCCTCTTCTGCTCCCTGACAGGTTTAGAGTGGAACATCTGTCAGCTGCTGTAATTGCTGGCCTTTAGCAGGGGTAGTGGGATTCAGAAAGGGGAGGGGGCCTTATTGGTATCCCAGATTATCTTCGCTGTCTGTGAACTGCACCAGAAGACTACCACAATTCTAGTAAAGTATGAACGTATATGAATCAAATGGCCAAAATCTATAAAATGTGTAACTTTTTGCATAGGGGAAGGGATTGGGAAGAGAACTCAGATAGTTTCAAGGCATATGTTGAAATAAAAGCAATCTAAATGGCTCTGAAGTCATTCAGAAAATGACATGTTGGCAGGGAATCCCAGTCCTTTGAGGCTGAACTATCAGTGGTTATTAGCACATGGCAGAACAGGAGCTATGAAGACTAATTAGTGAGCTTCACAAAGAGCAAGCTGGAAATGCTGCAGTAAAAGCAATGTGTAGTAATTGCCAGCAGTTAACTTAAAAAATTATAGGGTTTGAAAAGGTGTAATTATTTCTGCATCTGTGCTGATATGTATCCTCCACCTCCCAGAAAGAATGTTTGTGTCACAGACACGGACTTATTACAGCAGCTGTCTGACAAAATTATGAAAATTCTACAAAAGCTGAAATATCAATGAGGTGGTTTGTATCCTGTTCAAAGTGAAACACCTCAGTCATGTGGAAAGTCTGCTTTTAAAAGCAGACAGCCTAGTCTACGCTGAATGAAAAGACTCTACGCCCACTGGCTATGTATCATGTACAAAACCCCTTCCTAGCTTGCTGCCACTATTGCAGTTGTTGCAGCGTGTATGGTGTGCTGTGTATCATCTTGGCTGTTTGGTGAAGATGGTGGTTTCAGAAGAGCGGGCTACATACAACTTAACTATATATAAAGGAGACGACCCTGGCTGATGTGGAGCTCCATTGTTTGACACCTGTGAATCTCCTACCAGGGCAGCACAACTCCTTCCCTCCTGCTTTTGTTAGCAGCTGAAGCATGGAAGGCTAGAGCTAAAGAATGATGAACTACAGCAGTTGCCAATGGTCCCATGGGTTGTGTGTGTGTTTTTAATGTGCCCATAGAGGATAGTTAACTAGTGAGGGAAGAAATTAGTGCTTAGAACCCATGGGCCAGATTTGGTTGTGTCTTCATAGTTAACTTGTTATTAGAAAAAGTTGCTGAGGTTGTGAAAATGAAAACATAGAGGACAGGTCTGAAACCTTTTCTAGAAAATTATCTACACACAGCCAACTCATTAGAATAAGTAAAGTGTGGCTAGAGGCGGCTTTTTGTGTCTTTGGGAATTGATCAGCGAAGTGTCCAGCTGGCAGAGAAGTTGGATGCCTAAAGATAAAGAGGAAAGAGACACCGGAGACAAAACAGGAATGAACATGGTGCCGTGACCGCATATTCCGCTATATCGATGTCCTGGATGCAGTCTATTGTCACTGTGATCTTAAAATGGATCATGATGCACCTTTTGTTCCATTTGCAACCCATCTGACACAGCAACCCTCTCTTGATTGGTTACCATGGCTTTGAAAACAGTCATTGAACATTCTTTGGCTTATCTCTGGAGGTTCACTGGAGCATCAGTCCATAATCTGACAGACTACACACTGTCGCATTACATAATTGGGAAGTAAATGCTGTAATTGTACATGCGTGGCCTATCCTCTGTTTAGATTTACTGCATTGAGGCAAAGCAAGGGTGCAATATTCTGAAAGGAATATATGGTAAACTGTGCTGCATTAGTTCTAGATAGGAGCTGAAGCACTTATTTTAATACTGGACAAAGCCTAAGTAATTTAGGCTGTAGTTTTTATTCCAGCCTTCAGAAGTTCTGAAAATAGTGGGCAGTGATTGTAATTGTGCAAAACATGGTAGAGATCATTTTAGTAATCTGAGACAGACAATCTCAAACAGTAGGAAGTACTCGGGAGTCAGTCCTGGGCACCTATTAGTGCCCAGCTATTCTAATATGTAGTTGCACCTTCTGTTTCCTTCTCCTTTAGCTGATCATGGGCCAGATCATATAGAGTGCAGTGTGGGGTGGAGGCTGGTCAGCACCTTACAGATTGGGGGCCTACATTTGGACTCAGTATTGCTGAATGCTAAAGCAGCAGCAAAGCCCCTCTGTACTACTTCATTAGTGGAAGCAGTTATGATTGGCTTTGCCAGCAAGATGAAACCATGCAAGCCTGCCTCGAGGTTAGATGGAGAAGGGTTCAAAACTCACTGTCGCAAATACTGAACAGTTTTTAAAAAAAATATAGTAGGTAGATCTGTTCATGGGTGTCTTTCCATGCACTTCCTATCTCCTCTTTAGGCAGTGTACATGCCTTGTTCAAAGATGCTTAAAATGTCTCCCCTTTGGTTGCTTCAAGACTTGGAGATTTTAGTGGCTGCAAAAGCCAGGGGGACTGGGTTTCATGGTGGTGTTTCTGATGGTGGGTTGTGAACACGGCTTGGTGCGCTTGGATCCTGAGGGTTACCCCATTCAAACCTCCACCTCACTCTGCTCCAGAGAAGTTCCCCCCTCAGATGGCAATGAGACTTCTGAGCATCATATGATTATACAATTAATGCAGCCAGTTTCTTACCATGTGCTTCCCTGAAGTAGAGCATAGAGCAGGCAGAGAGGTGGGATGCAGAAGTAGGAAGAGAACAATTTCTCCTTCCCTTGCCTTAGCTCACTCCTAAGGTGTGCTAGGGCTCCATTATGGTTTTGGGTGTCTTTGTCACAATCTTTATGGGCCACTGGTGGTTGCAGCCCTAAAGCTGGTGTCATTTAATGTTGTGATCCTAGGAGTTTATGGATAATAGATATAGTTCAGGTAAAACTTCCTATTCATCTTGTTTTATTCAGCAGGATATAAAGTTTGGCCAGTGGAGCACGGCTACTTTTGAAAGTTCAGACCAAAAAACAAAATTCCTTAAACTGATGGGCGGTTTTAAAAAGAGTTCTGCATCAACCCAAGATCCACCAGGAACCACAGAAAAACTAAACATGGCTCTGAACAAGAAAGGTGAGGATACCTTAAAGCAGACCCTACAAATGGAGTTTGATAAAGCAATAAACTTAAAGCAACATAGAGGAATTGGCCTTGGATTCCAGCCTATTGCCAACAAAAAAGTGTACATAGATAAATATGTTTCTAAATCTATTAAATTTGAGGACTAAACTTTGTTGCAGCAATGTGAGAGGGATGAAAAAACCATTCTGACTTGCTTTCTACATTTTTTTCTTGGGATGAAACCAAGTTCAACAGCCAGTTTGCCACTTAAGAGCACCAAGCGATGATGTGACTAGAAATCTCAGTGCACATGGAACTAAGTTCTAACCTCAGCTGAATGACAAATTCCAGTGTTTCTTTACTAACAGGGAGAAACTCTCCTTCAGCAAAGGTTTGAGACTTGCAGCTGTAGCCTGTGGCCATTTAAATCTTGTAAATATTTATTTCAACTCTTAGAATGCAGAATGTATAAAACCCTTTTAAATACATTTTAGTGACTCAAGGGCAACATAATGGTTCCTTTGCTGTTTTGCAGTCAATCATGTAAAATCCTCACATATGTTTTTCTGCGAGTGTGGTGCCAAATTATGGTCTTTTGCACTGAAAGACACTATAGGGAAGGCTAGAATTTGATCAACAGGCTTTTTGTTTGCAAATCTCATGGTTTCTTTAATGGTCTCAGTAGCTTTTCCCTTTTCAAAAATGCCACAAGCTCTCACAAGCAACATTTTATTTCAACATCAAAAACCCAGTTAGTGACTGTATCTATAAGGTAGCTGTGCTGATGAATCTTGGTTATAATTTCTATGCACCAGTTAAGCATGTCTAGACATGGATAGTAACTTTCAGTGAGTCACTGAGCTACACTTGATTTCTACTTCTCCCTTGCTAACTAACATTGTTCACTATTTGTGTTAATCTGTTTTGGTAGCTTTGCTTTAAGGGCCAAATCCTGGTCCCAGTAAACTGGCAGAATTCCCATTGGCTAGTGGGACCAGGTGTGGCCAAGACTATTTCTCAGAACTGCACAACCCCCATGAAGGTCAATCATAGACCTGCATGAATGAAATCCCTGTTTCTTAACCTTTGGATTAACTCCTACACGTAATGTTACAGAGTCACATTTTCACTGGCTGTGTACAAAAGAGCATGAATTGTAAAAATGCAATTGTATATTTATTCAATCTATGCATATTTGGAACTCCAGAGAGCCCGAGTCAGTAGGGGTGGCATTGTCTCCTTGAAAGTCTGAAAAGCTGTGTGTATTAACTGATTTAATCCTTTCACTTAGTGTCGTGCCACTGGTAACTGGGAGATGGGGGCGGGGAGGAGATGGTCTTCACAAGTGTTAGCATAGCTGTGAAGTGACTGTAAAAATGGCAGCGTGGTTGCTTCCTGGGTCTAGCATTTCCACAGCAATATGGCTCAGTTTACAAGGTAAAAGGCAAATTATTTTACCCACTTACCACCTGATTTGTTTTGCGGATGCTCAGTTTCCATTGCTCTCCGACAGGCAGGATGATGTCCACCCATTTGCTAGGCCTCCCTCCTCTGCTTCTCCAGCCATTGCTCTGAAACAAATGTTGGCCTGTACCCCCTTGAGAGGGCAAGTCTCTTGGCAAAGTCTGGTCTGTGTGTACAAAAAACCCCAGGAGTCATCCAATGGCTTTTTAGGTAACTCCTATAAAGGGAGATTAAAGCCACCTGATGAGTAGGAAGCCCCCACTAATCCACTCCAGTACCTCAGACAAAGAAAAGGGGGCATAGTGACCTCCCTTCCCTCATTGAAATGTTGAATCCTTTCGTCTGCAGGGTCTGAGGCTGCCTCAGGTCAAACTCCTCCCCTTGCTGCGTGGGTTACAGCCCTTGACTACCTCAGGCAGAGCCTTTACCCTCCCACTGGAACTCTCCCCCCTCCAGCCAAGTGGCTGGCTCGTCTGTCACAGCCCTGCCATTGGCTTTCGTTCCTGCCTCCCTCTTCCCAGGCAGCAGAGGTTTCTCACTAAACAGAAAAGTCAAGGGCTGTAGAGTGCTACTGCTAGGGCCACATTCTAACTTTAACCTTCTCTGGCCAAGACATGAAGAGTGCCAGCTATGCTGCTGGAGACACCTTCCTTTGTTTTGCTCTGGGTAAGGCAAGAGTCAAACTGGAGATGCAGAGGAAGGAGTGGGAAAACCTTGGCTGGTGATTTGAGCAGCGTAGGAGGGAAACCACCATCTGCTCTGTGAGCCACAGCAAGGTTAGCCTGGGATCTGAAAGTCAAGCTGGCTTGACACAGGTAGCACACCTCTACACCAAAGATGCTGCAGGCTCTATTACTCAAACCCGTGTCATCAACAGAGGCCTTACTCTCAGACGTGTAACCAAGAGTATCAACTGAGGGGTTTCTCAGGGTGCTTTGCCATTGGAACATAATGCTGTGATGAGTCCAGTGCACTCTCCCCTACCTGGGCTGGTTCTGCAGAGCAGCACTACTGAGCACAGAGACCATTTTCAGTTACTTTCAAGATAGATTCACACGATGCACCTTCCTTTCTCGTTTACTCAGCCTTGTTTCAGCACGTGGGGTATGTAGAATTAATCTCCTCCATGCTTTTCAGACTTGTATATTAAAAAAGAGGGCAGGATCTGAACACTGATAGCCTTGTTCTGTGAGGAGCCCTACCTCGGCCTCTGTGCTCGCTACATGTAACATGCACATTTCTCAATCTTTGCTTTGCATTTAGCAGCTGTAATGTTTTAAAAGATTTGTATATATTTATAATGAAAGCATTTTATTCTTTGTACCTAAACTTCATTGTAATGTAGCTTTGAAAGTAAAACAATGGTTTTTAATGAGACTGGGTGTGTTCATTTATTTCCTAATTAGATCTTTGTACTTAGCAAAGGCATCTGGTCTGTCACTGTACAGCTACATGGGCATGGAAGAACACACGAGTAAAAAAAAAAAATGGAACAGTATGGTGAAAATCTTATATGGCCAGTGAGGAAACGTATGGGTTCATATAGTTTGATGTACTAATGCCATTGTTTTACCAGGCTTGTGTATTTGACATAATTCCTTACAGGCAAATTACAACCTGGTAACAGCAGTAGTGCACCCAGGGTTAGGATAACTGTATGACAAGCTGAGACACCAGCCTAACCTCATAAATGTTATGCAGTGTTCCTACAACTTTTTCTTTTCCCCTGTATACAGCCTGCACAGGGTCCTACTTCAATTCACTTAGCTACAACCTGATCACTAGTTATATTTCTTGGGTTTTTGCTCATTAACATCTAAGAGAAAATCAGGGCAAGGAGCAAGGAAAGAATAATAATTTTTGGTATACTGCATTGCTAGCCTCAGGGTATGTAATGGCAGGGTTTGTGGACCTGGCTTAAATCAACTGCAAAACTAAGTAACCTTGAAAATGCGATGGACAACTTAAAAACTATTGGTTAAGAAAAATTGAGGCTCACAGGCTCCAGACTTCTGTTTGATCATCAAATAGGTTGCAGAGCTGTTCAGTATCTCTATTCTTCTGAGACATTTGTATATTACCTTCTGTGAAAAGATCCTAGTATTCTGCACGTCCATGTAGCACAGAAAGCCACATTAGCTGTATAGCTAACAGGATCAGAGGCCTTGCATGCATGTTCTACACTGCAGATTTGTAGATCACCATTATCCCATACATGGGCAGACCAAACCAATCAACACTCCCACTAAAATAGAGCAGACATTTAGCTAGAGAACTCCCAGGCTTCCAAAGGAATTGAACCATGGGTGAAACACACCAAGACAAAGTGGCTGTAACGTGAGTAAACACACTCGTGGGGAGGGGGGACTGAGAATGGTTTAGCACTTGCACACCATCAGGTTAGTTTTTAAAAAACCCTTTATCTTCTAAATTAGCACCACTCCCCTCCCACTGACCACCTGTAATTCTGGTTCTCACCAGACTTTGCATTGATGAATTAACAGCATATGTGCAAAGAATGGAAACAGAGTCAAATATATGCCCCATTCCATATTGCATAGCTATGATACACTTGTTCTGATAGTTATATACCAGGGGCAGGCAAACTTTTTGGCCTGAGGGCCACATCGGGTTTCCAAAATTGTACAGAGGGCCAGTTAGGGGTGGCTGTGCCTCCCTAAACAGCCAGGCGTGGCCCGGCCCCCGCCCCCTATCTGACCCCCCCAGGACTCCTGCCCCATCCACCCCCAGACTACCTGCCCCTGACTGCTGCCCCATCCAACCTTCCCTCTCCTTCCTGATTTCCCTCCTGCCTGGACCCCCTGCCCCCATTCAACCCCCCTGTTCCCCAGCCTCGCCCCCTGACCACACCCCAAACTCCCCTGCCCTGTATCCAACCCCCCCCCCCCCCACACTGCTCCCTCCTCCCTTACCGCACTGCCTGGAGCACTGGGGGCTGGCGGTGTTACAGCTGCACTGCCCAGAGCACCAGGAGAGGCAGCTGCGCCACCTGGCTGGAGCCAGCCGTGCCGCCGTGCAGCACAGAGCACCGGGTCAGGCCGGGCTCTGCAGCCCCGCCACCCAGAGCACTGCGCCGGCGGCACACTGAGCTGAGGCTGCAGGGGAGGGGCCAGGGGCTCGCCTCCCAGGCCAGGAGCTCAGGGGCCAGGCAGGAGGGTCCCAAGGGCCGTAGTTTGCCCACCTGTTCTATACCCTACACGATTACTTTTGAAAAACCTTATTTCCAATCTAAAATTTTTAAAAAGTATTAACAAGCATCCAATATCATTCAACCCCTCTGAATGAAAACTAATTCCTAACCCTCTACTGCAAGCTGTGCATACCCCACTAAATTACAGACAGCAAACAATGTAGTGAATGTCCATTGACAAGTGGACCCTTTGATATAATTACCCTGGGCTCAAAATACGTTGCAGAAAAATCAGTTGTTGCCTGGCAACCAGAGCAGTTATTCACCTGAACTGGCCTATTACTAGTCAGCTTTTTTTTTAAATAGCAGTTAAGCTTCATCCACTTTAAACCCCGGCATGTGTGATGATGCACAAGTAATGGACACCTGCATTTCTTAACACACCACCTGCAAAAACACTAAAAAGCTCCAATCATCGACTGATTAACACTTCTGCTCTCCAGCTAAACTAGTTTTTGGGACATAACTCCTTGTTTTAATCAATGAGGCAGTCATCAGTCTCAGCACGATGGAGAATATTTTGACAGCACCATTCCACACGCATTACAAAGTACAGCTTCTACCACAGAGCAGAGCTATTTTATTAGAGAATTTCATTCACACAAAATGGAATTTTCACCCTCCACAAAAGACAACTTCTTGCTCAAAATTTGGCTAGAGTATTTTAGTCATCCTTGCTTATTGTAGAGAATAACTCAGTAAATTGCCTAAACTCAATCAAAACTAGGGCACTTATGGCAGTAGCAGCAACCTCACATCCTGGCTCCTTGCCACTGGCAGAGGGGAATTTGCTAAGCAGTAGAATAGCAAATGGAACTAATCATCACAGGATGTTCAGTCAGGTGATGACTGTGGATACATGTAATAAGGAACAAAGATGAACTAAACTGCACATTAACAGGTTTTATTTGATGATACTGTGCATTTGGACTGGAAACACAAGGGACTCTAAATACATTTGCATTTTCCTCTGAAGACTCCCCACTGATTGCCAGATTAAATTTAGAGGTTCCCTCCATTTTACAAAACATTTTTAGACTAAAAGGAAAAACATAAACATGTTGGCGAAAGTGTATTACAAAAATGGTTTTTCAAATCCAGAAAACAGTAACATCTCAGCCATATTCCTGTTATACTGAAACTGGCCACATGAATATTGGAAACAACTCTGTCTACAAAGAAGTCTGAGGCATAATTCTCATCTAGAACTACTGCTGATCATGAACTAGGATGTTACAGCAACATATTGCTCGCACGCAGGAGAAAATAATTTGTCCTAAATGGAATGAAGTTGGGGGGAAGGGGGAGCTCCTGAATATGCGTATTTGGACAATTTTCTTCCTATGTTGTTAAAGTTATGTCAAATTCAGGTCTAGAATGTTATTTGCCATCAGAAATTTTAAGATACACTTTACTGAATCTAAACATTTCAATCAGATTCTGTTTAATGACACCATTGGAACCAAACTTAGTTCAAATTATTGCACTTTGTCAGAACAATTTTACCTTGTCCAAATTAATCTGTCATACTTTTAAGTGAAACTTAAAAAATGAAAATACACTGAACTCTAACAAAAGCTCAGAATAAAGCTCCTATTTTATGGACTTGGCAACATGCCCTTCGTGACGGATGACTCTGGAAAGGGTAACATTCATCAGGTCCTGGACTGCAGAGGGAGCCTTAGTGCCAGCTCTGTAAAATGACTCATTTCAGGTTGTTTGCTTTGCCTCTTGATATATTCCAATGTTTTTACCTACAGAGGAAGGAGACAGACAAATCTTTGTACTTTTTCTTGAATCAGCTTACTTGACAGCCCTATGAAAAGTTTAGTGAAGAACTCCTCTGATTTTCACTGGGTTTCAATACTGCAGTCCAATCCAGGCATAACCACCACACACTCCTGACCCCAGAGCTGGCAGTCACAGGTGTTGCTCAACAAGTGTTATTTTTCAGGTCTGGACCATGCTGCTTCTCCACTAACCAGAAAGGCAGTTTCATTTGGAGTAAAGCTGTCTCCTGTACTCCTAGCCGCAGCAGTTTCAGTTCTTGTACATCCAACAAATGCATGACAGCCTTATTAAACGTGCTGGGAAAGTTACCAAGGCAGTCTAAATAGAAAAGGTCGGCTAGTTAGCATCCAGTAAGCCGATGCTGCCGACTGTTCCAGGCTGGATGCTAGTGTTGTAAAGTGGCCCACTGGTCATAGCAAAAGAGACTACAATCACACTCCAGTTTACTTATAACCCTGTCAGTCATGGGCCCAGGACACAAGTGAAAGGCTACCTCTGATTTCTGATTTGAGCAGATGCTGATTCAAAGTTGGAATTTATATTATGTGCTCGCATATAAAATCAACAGTAAGTTATTAGGATTCAGATACACAGGACATGTTATTTTTCAATTCAAAACAATTTTAAAAGATTTAAATGAACATATTTTTGTTGTAAGGAAATAAATCTAATAAGATCACTGTGAGGCATGGTTAGGAAGGGTTAAACATCCTGCAAAATAAATAACTCACAGAAGACATGTGGGGAGATAATGTTTGTGTTTTTGTGTATTTACATATGTATGAGTAGGGTCCACAAGGTAATCAACAGTCCCTGTCTATGCTGTATTCTGATATCATTTAAATGAATTGTAAACACGGGATATCTCGGTATTTCTCTCTCTTTGAAATGTACTGTGAATGGTGGAGGAAAACGCAAATGGCCTTATGTTAATTCGTATAGCTAAGTGATGGACCTCCTTCAAAGTCATCCTAATTACCTTTTGTTCCCCAAGGAACTCCCAACTTGTCAAAGAGGACATGAAATTGTATAAAAGATCCTTGGGTCCCAATTTTGTCATCTCAGATCTGCTTAAGCTTCGTCAGGGGAAGTTTGAGTCACAAGACTGAGGTTGCAGTTATGCGGGTACACCCTGAATATGATATCTGGACATTGGACTATGACCTATGAACTGAATTCTAAAGGAACTCTTTGCAACCACAAAGCTCACCACCTCTGCTATGAATCTGCACCTAAATGAACTGAAGTCATGTCTGTATGTATATTGATCTTTTAACCATACTCTCTCTCTCTTGTTTTTTAATAAATTTTAGTTTAGTTAATAAGAATTGACTATAGTGTGTATTTGGGTAAGATCTGAAACATTCATTAGCCTGGCAGGTAATGTGTCCAATCCTTTGGGATTGGTAGAACCTTTCCTTTTATATGATGAAATAAGATTTACCGAAATTTTCATCATATTTGACGTGGGTACGTGGATGGAGGTCTGAGGCTGGATCACATTAAGGGAACTGTGTTGTTTGGACTTCTGAGTAACCAGTAAGGTAATAAAGAAGCTGTGAATCTAAGTATTGGAATATCCACCAGCTTTTGGGGGTTTGGCTGCCCCATTCTTTGAAGTTCACCCTAATTGAGTGACCACAGATGGCTTCCACTGGGACCCAGGTCACACTGACCCTTTCCACCAGTAGAAGTAAAAGGAAGGGCACCTAGAACTAATGCCAAAAATGGCACACTCCATTTCAGTCCATGTTATTCTTACCATAGTCTTGGTGTCAGCAAAGCCATGCTTCTGTGCCAGGTTCCAGAGATTGACTGAAAGTTGGTTTAGTTTGTTGTTCCGTAGATCTCCATGAGCTAAAATACTATTAAAGAAGTAGAGAGCCAGCTGGCTTTGGCGCTTCAGAGTCTATCATTAAAAAAAAAAATAAAAAAAATATTATTCTACAGCCATCCTGGAGTTCTGATATATCAACAAAATATAGATATCCTGATAATTATACACAGTCCAGAGAATTTTACCAACAGCTAGACATATGCTCTGTAACAAACAGGCCTAGCATTATCAACATTAGCAAGGACTTTGGGGCTAGTCCTCCACGCATTTGTCCTCAAAATAGGACAAATAAAAAAACACCTATCTACTCATTCAGCCCCATTCCAAAGTAGTGTGAGTTACAACAGTTCCTACATCAGGTGTCAGTTTAGCTCAATGACTTGGTACATTTTTGTAATATTGTGCATTCTGGATACCTGAACGGTTGTAGCTGTAAACACCACCACTACTGCATACTCACAGTACTGAACGTGGGCACCTCTTCTGCCACCTCACTGACAGGGCTGTTTGAAAGGTTCTACAGGATGATTTAGTGGGGGATTGGTCCTGCTTTGAGCAGGGGGTTGGACTAGATGACCTCCTGAGGTCCCTTCCAACCCTGATATTCTATGATTCTATGATACAAGAACCCTGAACTTACCTGAGATCAGGGTGCCTTTAAGATCCTATTAGGACTGTGAATATTAGCCCAGATTCACAAGAGTCCAGCAGACTTGGGGTGATGTTCATATAGCCTGACCTCCCTTTTAGCCCCTCACACCTAACAGCAGCTTCCACAGGGATCTCAGCACTGTCTTCCCAGAGGTCCTCCCCACAGTTGCTTGCTGTCTCTTGAGGCCAGGAGGTTTCTCCCACTTTTTATAGTCAAGGAAATCCTACAAAGGATCTTTGGAACACAGGCAACCATGCACTAAACCTTATGGAGTGCTACTGGCCCTGCTGCTTAGCTTACTAGAGGTTGCAACAGCAGTCAAATTGTGTTTTAGGGAATGAAAGGCAGAGGCAAGTAAGACATATTACAGGACTGAGGCCCAACTGCCTCTGGCCCTCTCCTCCCAAAAGCTTTCAAAGTGGGACTCTGTATCAGTATCAGAAGACCAAGATCACGGAGACAGGAGAAAATGCTGTCAGCGCAGGCGGAGGTGAGATTGGTGGAGCAGAGTACAAGAGTTGGCAACTTTGTCTATCTTGGAAGTACAATATCCGCTAGTGGCCAGCTCACTAAGAAAGTCAAAGCAAGAATGGTAAAGGCAGTAGATCATTTTCCTGTCTGTCAAACATCTGGAGGAGTGAGAAGAATACAGTGCTATTGTCCTCCCAACATTATTGTTAGCCCTGGAAACATGACAGATTACTCCTCGGATTAAGTGAGGAGGCATGGGATATGGGGGTGGGGAAGAAAAGACAGATGGAGGAAGGGAGTTATTGCTGGGAGGGGGGGTCACATAGACTGGAGGTCAGAAGGGCTAGTGTGGGGACAAACTGGAGCAGGGGCTGAATGGGAGTGGGGGTGCAGGGACACATGGGAGTAGAGAGGGGTGGCTGAGTGCGGGTGCAGGGACACATGGGGATGGGGTGAGCAGGTGCAGGGACACATGAAGACAGGGCCTGATGTGTCTGATGGATTGGGAGAGGCTAGGGCTCAGCTCCCCAACTCCCTAACAATCCCTCCACACCCCAAAAAACCTGTTCCATACTTCTCCCACCCACACCCAAAAACCCACGTGGTTCACTCCCAGGCTCCTTCCGAACAATTACTTCCCTCTCCCTCAGCTCCTCCATTACCCCTGACTCCCCAAACCTTTGCACCGGTTCTGAGGCATGCAGGAAATACGTTTCTGTATTGTAGTTTAAGTGAATTACTCAACGTTCTGTATTAATATGCCTAGTAAGAAATCTATTTGTCAAAAAAACATTTCTTGAATCTTTTTTGTTGTCTGTATTGTTAGACATATTTAAAAATACCTGTCAGCAAGTAAGTTACCAAAAGAATTGAAACTGGCGTGATTATATTGTCTTATTTTGACAAATAAAATATGCAGAATTTTAAAATACTGTGCGCAGAATTTTCAGTGTTTTGGTGCAGCATTCCACCATGAGTAGCAGGTAGTGGAAATACATGATAGGAAACTGAATGCATTTCAGCACCATTGTTTAAGAAGAATCTTGAAAATTCATTGAAGAGATTGTGTAACCAATGAGAAAGTGTTGTGCTGCACAGGTCACCAGACTGTGGACTCAATAATTAGGGAGAGACTGCTTTGTCATCAGCCTTCCCATAGCAGAAGCTCAAGGTATTTCAGACTGGATTCCACGCGGAGAAAAAAGAAGTCATGGAAGACAAAGAATGACCTATCGCAGGATGATTGAAAAGGATATTACCATCGTGGAGACAACTTATGATGGAGTCGCATCTTGGTCTGGATAAACAGCAACAGAAAGAATGGGTTGTCTCATGCACCACTAGGTGCAGGAGATTCTAAGTCTAAGTCTCCTCCCAAGAGATACAGAAAAAAGGGAGAGGGCTTCCTTGCTCCAAAAGGCAGCGGGGAAGAACCCCTTGAGAATTTAAAAAAAAATTAATTGCAAAACTTTGCAAATCAGGTCTCTTATAGAGCAACTTTACACAGCTATACTACAGACCTCTTAGCATCACCACCAGCACGGGGCATGCATAATGGAAATGCTGACACCACTTCCACTGTTAGTTATGCCTGTGCTGCTAGGCACTGCTCTTATCAAAGGTCCTGGCTGAGAGGAGGTATTTATTTACCCTTGCTTTTCTAGAGCTGTGCTTTGTGTTCGGCTCACTTGGAAAAGAGACCGTTGATTAAAAGGCAGAGCCTCATCTACTACAGTAATTGAATCAATTGAAGAGCAGTTAGAAGCAAGTGCACAATCATAGTCAACCCCCCACATTAATTAACAAATTTCATACTTCACTTGAGCCTTCTCTAAATTCAGCCAGTAAATTCTATGGCCAGTATACAGTATTGTTGTAGCAGTTATGCCAGCAGAACTAATTGCATATGCACGCTATCAAAAAGGAGATGGCATGAACCAAGCAGCTAAATAAGGACAAGAGAAGATACCCACCCCCACTGGGGGCAGTAGCACTTGATCGTTAAGCATTTAGCGACCAACCTACAAACACGCCAACTCTTTCAAATCAGTGAGATTACTCATGGTAACAAGTTCTAGCAAACACGTTAATAAAATGTAGGCTCAAACCTTCACTATTTTATCTATTTTTCTCCCACTTGTGACTGTCTCTTTTATTCATGGTGCCCCTTAGTTTGGGAGGCTTTCCCAAACCTAACATATGCTAAACTACCTTAGAAAACTTTGGACAATGGGTCTGTCAGTGAAGCATCTAGCTATGAAGACAACAAGCCACTGTGTGGTTTGGGCCACTGTATTTTATTCATAAATGCCTTTAGAATGTAAGCTCTGCACATACCGATTCTGTTCTTTATTTAGCATGTTCAGCTGCTACATAGATAGGAAGATATTTTACAAAAAAAAAATACTGAATTGGCAAGGTCACATAGCACTGGAGTATTTGACTATCACCACTGTTGAATATTTAAAGTCATCACATAGTACAAGTGGCTACTTTTCAATAGATTACTACTTTTATTCTGAGGTGGTGCTTAGAATATTAGATTGAAACCCCCTTTCTTAAAAACTTTTATTACAAAAATTATGGGTCACTCAGTGAGTACATAAATCCCCACTAGTGTTAATGGGAGTAAAGTGCAGCAGTCACGGAGAAAATGCTTCCATTTACATTTATATATTGTAGCACCTTTCATCCCAGTGGCTCCCAAAGCTCTTTACAGCCTTAGATTCAAGCATCATTTCATCCACTATTGAAATGTAAAAAGAAAAGGAGTCCTTGTGGCACCTTAGAGACTAACCAATTTATTTGAGCATGAGCTTTCGTGAGCTACAGCTCACTTCATCAGATGCATACCGTGGAAACTGCAGCAGACTTTATATATACACAGAGAATATGAAACAATACCTCCTCTCACCCCACTGTCCTGCTGGTAATAGCTTATCTAAAGTGAGCAACAGGTTAGGCCATTTCCAGCACAAATCCAGGTTTTCTCACCCTCCACACAAATTCACTCTCCTGCTGGTGATAGCCCATCCAAAGGTGAGAGGAGGTATTGTTTCATATTCTCTGTGTATATATAAAGTCTGCTGCAGTTTCCACGGTATGCATCTGATGAAGTGAGCTGTAGCTCACGAAAGCTCATGCTCAAATAAATTGGTTAGTCTCTAAGGTGCCACAAGGACTCCTTTTCTTTTTGCGAATACAGACTAACACGGCTGTTACTCTGAAACCTATTGAAATGTATCCACTTCTGGACACAGACACGGTCCATCAGTCTGCCCCAGCAACACATCTAGCAAACTATCAGGAAACGATGAGTAGTTAGAAAGTAACTATCAGAGCTGAGAGAAAGCTTTGCACTAGGACCAACGTCTTTGAGCAAAAGGAAAATAAAAGAAAGAATACATGATGTGGCATCACAGCATGCATTTGAGATGGGAGAATTATGCGATGCAAAGCCTTTTTGCCACTCCACCATGTATTTTGTACTTGTACATTTTAGAGAAATACTTCAGAAATGTTTAGAGCATTTGAATTATTATCTGGACTATTTTCCCCCTCCACCTTAGGTTAACCACTTGTGCCTATATATTTTTGCTTGAATCCAAACATAAAAGAGAAACTGTTTGAAGCTGCCTGCAGGTTTACGATAGTAATAATCCTAGTGGAGCTAGATTATTGAGCAGAGTGCAGGAGAGGTGGTCAAAGGTCTCTTCCCTGGATATCCCCACCGCATTGTATTTCTATACAATATATATGCCTGCGTATGTGATCACACTCTGTTTAACATTTTGATAACATACAGAACACTTCAAAAAGGATACAGCACATTCAAGACAGAGTCAGAAGGAAGGGATGTACATTACAATTCACAGTATTTTGAGGTAAGCACACAGGCACAAGTAGGAGATGGGGATCCAATCATATGTTAGAAGTTGCAAAGTTAAGAGATGCACAGACTCCAGAGAAGATGGAGTAAAGTCCACTATATAAAAAGGAACAAAAGCAAGAAGGCGTGCAACACTCTACATTATGATCAACAAGAATATTTGTGTAACATGGCACTGACCTCAAATCTGAATGAGAAATCCATGTCAACAACCTGCCAACTCCACTGACATAACCAAGACGGAATTGTGGAGGGCGTTCCAACTCATGAGGATGTATTTATGGGCAGCAAACAGAGAGGAATAGATCAAGTTTCTGGCAGTCACATAAATCATGAGACTAATAGTTCCCACACCAAAGAGAGCAGAGAGTACCCACTTGGTAAGCATTTTTCATAATCTTTGAAACAGTGTGTAGATGACACTGGAATAAAGAAAGAACTACACAAGCCCAGAACATGTCGCCTGTTATGTCCCTCATGTCCTATCCCCTCCAGCAAAGAGTAGAGTAATATCTTAATTTAATATGGCATGATGGAGAAAAATGTGATCTTGCTGTTCTTATTATCCATTTTAGCACTGCTTACAATAGCAATCCTGCTTCCTAGCATTCACTCCAGCCTTCTGTTGAAATTTGCTCGCTTAGAGCTTCATGCTGTGAGGAACAAGGCATTTGGGAATTTAGATGTGCTCCTTCCTCTCAAGAGGTCACAGTGGGCAGCTTCTCCTCTCCTCAAGAGTCCTTCAGGGGCCTGTTCATACACATTAGTCAATTAGGGACGATCATAAGATGGTATAAGCAGACAATATCAAGCTCTCAGAACTTAATACACAGTGCCATTACACAGTTATCCTCCTCTCTGGGATAATAAAGCCCCTCGATATAAGACAACTGACTCAAGTTCAGCCTGAGTAAAAGGTGATGCTGACTGGAACAGAGGAAACACTAATAACCCAGCAGCAGCTCTGAACTCGCCAACTGTTGTAAGCGCAAGTCCCCTGTTTACTAAGGTAGTATGTACACAGTCTTAGGGTCCTCTTGGACTCATCATTGCTCCTGCATTCCTAAATAGTAGCAGCAAGCAGAAATTCCTTCTTCAGATGGCCAGGTGACTAAATCCTTTCTTGTGGATACAGACCTTGAAACAGCACTCTGTGATTTGTCAGTCTCACTCTAGGAGTACTCCAATACACTCTACATGGGAACTCCAGCTGGCTTGGTGTGCAGGAGCTTGCTTTCCTGGTTAGACCAATGAGAACACACTACTCCAGTGCTCCAAGCCCTATATTGGCTACCTATCAGATTCAGGATACACTTCAAGACCATGGCCCTAATTTTTAAAGACCTCATTAAAGTAGAGCTCAGCAACTCAGCTATTCGTTTCTCTATTGCCACATGGGGTTCATGGACGATGGAACCCATGGCAATACTCTCAGAAGCACTTTTGTTGAAGGCCCTAGGCCAGAGAAATCCCTGTCAGCAGAGATCAGGATGGTTCCCACTCTTGCCACTATTAAAGAGCAGTACGAGACACTTCCCACTGAGCAAGCCTTCCAAGATAACCGCAAGCTACAACAATGGCCTGTCTACATTTCTCAGACTGACAACTTAATAGAAAGTAGTTGCTTTTCTAGGAGGTATCACAAGTGTACTCAGGAGACCACTCAATACCTCTTTGTTATGGAAGTGAGATGAGATGTTGGAATGAAGAATCTTAACTGGCTGTAGACTAACCAAGTTGCTGGAAATTCTGAAAACACTGTAAGTTCACCTCGTCTTTGAGATGTATGATTTGAATGAGGAGCAGGGTGAAGTTTGGACTTCTGATAACTGGAACTGTGGGAGAATTGCAAATATTTGTTTCTGGCAACTCCTACAGCTTGCAGATACTTTCCCAACAGTGGAGGAAGCATGCTTCCTGCTCCAAGGAGCTAACAAAGCCATCACTGTTTGAAGGCTTTAGTAACAATACTGGAGTGACAATAATAGAGAATTGTTTCAGGAAGAACTTTAAATCTTTAGCATCTTTAAAATAAAAAACAGGTGAGCTAATTGGGTAAATAGGTGTGGTGGCTGAGAGATTAAGGAGCTTGACTACAATCCCGAAAGTTGAGAGTTCAGGTCTCACTTAATCTCACCCTGAAAGGCCACCACCAGTTATCACCCAGGTGCAAAACGCATATCTGATCCATCAGGTTAGGGTAGTCAAAAGTGGTCGGACATGACGCTGACCACCTCACTTCCTGGTGTAACATTGGCTACTGTAACACTTTGGTTTTGGATCCAAAGCAAATGGCTCTGCACGAAACATGCACACATTTGACTGTTCACGACTCAGTCCAACTGCAGCAGGCAGGATTTTAACATTTATAAGAATTCTGCATTAAAAACAAACAAACAAACAACCAACAAAAAACCTTCCAGCCCAAAATGCAATAAAAATGCAAAGCAGGGAACAGTATGGTGGCACACTCCCATGACCACAGATGGTTTGTATTTGTATAGGGTAGTTTGGGATTGTAAATTTCAGTTGAAACATTATCACACAAAAGAAGCAGAATTTTTGAAAGATATTTTAAAGTAATATAGGAAGAAAGGAGGAGCATACTGTGTTAACATCAGATTCACTTCTCTTCCTTCAAATTGCAGTTTGGCAAAGTCATTTAATTATATGAAAATCAATTCCCTTTTATGGGTTTCAAATGAAATGAACCAAGGAAAACCAATATCAGCAGAGGCTTGTTCATGTAAATGAGCAGCCAAATAATAAAAGGTCGCCAACACTGAAGTGATCAAAATAAAATTTGAAATGATTTTCTGCCAAGTACTGCTTTAGAGATGAAGGATGTGACTTTAATCAACATCATCAACCCCTACACTCCCCACCCCCTAAAAAAAAGGAAAAAAAGAGAGAAATACTTGGCTTCTGTATAGTGCTCTTCATCCACAGATCTGAAAGCACTTTGTAAAGGAAGGCAAATATCCCCCCACCTTACAACTGGGGAAACTGAGGCACAGAAGAGAAGTGACTTGCCCAAGATCACACAGCTTCCCAATAACAGAGCTAGGATCATAATGTGTGTCCCTTTACTCTCAATCCAGTGTCCCTCTATCTACTGGACCATAATACCTCCTGCTTCAGTGAATTAGCTAGATGGACTCTCTTAGTAGTCTAAGCATCAGGTTTGTAAAGCTAGACTTCCTGGAAACACAAGTCCCAATCCCAGCAGGACAGGCTCAGCCTGCGTGAGCTAAATACAGTGACAGTTTACTGTGTTTGGTATTTCACAGAGTATCTTAAAACCCGGTCCTGTGTGTTCTGTGAGCACGTTAAAAAGATCCCATGGCACTATTTCTAAGAGCAGAAGTTGCTTTGGTGTCCTTGCCATTGCACAGGGTGCTGGCTTGCCGTTGCATCCAAAGATAGCTGTATTTCACTGTGCTACTGTACATACATAGTTTATGCTGTACGTTGGAATGTGCCACCATAAAAATGTGGCATTTATTAATTTTGAATCTCTACAGTTGTTTTATGAGAAAGTATTTGATATCAAAGGCAGAGGAAATACTACTGTAACAGCAGTAGCTGGGCTCTCAAGTGCGTGTTGCTTAATGAATTCTTGGAGGCATACCTTACGGATCTCTCTTTAGAAGAATTTCTAAAATGTAATCCCAGCAGAAGGGGAAGAAAAAAAACCAACCACCTGAACTATTTGGTGAGTAGCCAAGTAAAATGACATAAGAGAAGGACTTCAGCTCTATTTTCTTTCCATCAAAGACTCACTTTGCCCTGTATTTCAGGCTATAAGACATGAAACCTAAGTCTAATAGAGATAGTTTAAAAAAAAAAAAAGAAAGAAGAAGCTGTTGCTGTGGGAACTGAAGCTCAGAAACAGACATGTTACCAGGGGCATAGTCTGTTCTCATGCAAAGGTGAGGAGTTCAGCAACATGGAGAATGCCAGTCATAAAAGATGAGCCCATAGAGCTGTTTTTGATCTCACATACTGTATAAACCCGAAATCAAGGAATCCAATAAGTCGACAAGGGTTTGTGCTTTGTTTTAACTAGTGTAACCATTATTCAAAATAGGGTAAAAGTGAAAGTACTCCCTACAACTAAGCAAATCATTCTTAATCACCCTCTGGGATGCAGAGCCTTTACCAATAAAGTAATTTCCACTGCATTTAGCTCAGAACAGACCAATGGGTTAATTCTCATTTTGTCCATTAGCCTATTCCAGAGGTCTGGTTAGGTTGGTGAGAAAAGTAGCAATTGGGACTAGGGAGAAAGTAGAGACTTTGGTTTAGGTCAGGAGTGAAGTGACAGCTGGGAGGGAATGGGAACAGAAGGGAGTTGTAGAGATTATTACACCTCAAGAAAAGCAGCAGGACCAAAGTTGGCACCAGAGCAGCATCCACTGCCTAGCAAAAAACAATTCTCTCTGGTACAACTGACTGTCCATGTCATGCACAGAATGCAGCTAAACAATCCATCTCTTAAAGAGTACAACAACAAATAGTGGGGCTATAAATATTACTGAATCTCTTCACCCCACTGTTGCCTATGTGATGTCTGTTTATTTTTTTTAACCAAAGTAACACCATACAATCCTCTCTAGCATTGTAAACATTCACAGGGCTTTCCAAAAGCAGCAACACACTAGATTGCACTGTCAATTATTTACTCCTGGGGGAATTCTGCATCACTGTGTGTGCGCAAAATTCATGTCCCCTACAGATTTCTTTGGTTCCCCGCAGAAAAATGGCTTCTGGCGGGGAAGCAAAGGGAAACCCCAAGAGCAGTCACGCACCTCTCCCCAGCAGTGCAGGCAGATTGGTTTGGGCGCCCGGAAAAGCCAGTAGAGACGTAAATCACTGCTGCAGGGAGTGGACTGAGTAGCTGTGCATGTGAGAAAGAGACACTCTGTCCCTCTGTCTCGCTATCGCAGCACCCTCGGCATGGAGGGGCAGGGCTTCAGGGTGTTTCTGAGGAGGTAAGCGTGGAAAGACCAGAATGTAGAAGCCTGCCTGTTTAGTGAATTGTTCCCATTGTCTTTGTGAATTCCCCCAGGAGTACAAAACAGGTATAAAAGTTTTAAGACTCCTTTACATTGCCAGTGAGGTGTAAAGGACAGTATGGCCTTATAAAATGCTTATGGTGCTTTAGCTATTAGAACTGGTCTAACTTTCTGGACTGAAAAAATTTCCTATCAAAATGTGCTACATGAACTGTTTGCTACTGATCTTTCTACCAACGGTCAGTAGCCAATATAAATTGTGAGTTTGACTCACCAGCCCTCAGTTGCTCTTCAGTTGTCTATGATGTAACACTGAGCATATGGCTGCATATATTTTTATGCTCCCCACTCCCATTCTCCATCCATTGTATTGTAGTTCAAATAAATTACCAAAATAATTGAAACCAGTGTGATTATATTGTGCTATTTTGACAAATAAAATATGCAGAACTTTGCAGAATTTTAAAATATTGTGCAAGGAATTTTTAAATTTTTGGCGTAAAATTTCCCCAGGAGTATCAATTGAAAAGGCTGATTTATTGAGCTCTGCAAGTGATCTGATGTTGCACTGTTCAGTAATAAGACAAGAAAAGGCATACCTCCTCCTGTCCAAGGGTCTTCAGATGGTCCAGGATCTGAGCTATCACTGTCTCACACAGCTTGTTAATTTCAATCAGGAACTTGGAGTCTCCACCATAGAGGGTGTCATTGGAATCAACTGCAGAAACAAGCATAAATAAATCTGAGTTTAATTTGGATAATTATGTAAGTGTGTTTGCTGCAAAACAATACTGGATATTTAAAACAGATAGTTTTTAAAGCTGTAAAATGACCCCACCCGCATATGAAATCCTTCATAAAGACCTGACACCTGTGTTTTTACCACCATTGACTGATCTTAATTGCACGCTGCAACACAAAGCAACATACAGCACAACATACGAATCTTCCATATGGCCAGATCCCTTGCTTTCACTGAAGCTAGGTAGGTTTTGCCACTGACTTTAATAAGAGCGGGATTGATTAAGTTGATGGACAATTTATGCTTTATCCAATACATGCACCAACATATAGTTTTTCAGAGTGTTCCAGCAACCACAAACTTGGAGCCCTCATATATTACCATACCACTTTACAACTGCAGAAACGCTGCTTGTCTCTGTCAAAGCAATAGTGTTCTTGGGAAGAGAACTTCAGAAAAATTGGTGAAGACTGAAAGGCTTGTGCCTATTTTGTAGCACATACCTTGTACACTGTACATGTAAATTTTTCACTTAGCTGTTCCATACCTTTTATTTGTAACTTACTATATGAATGCAAAGCTGACAATCTGGAGAAAAATTTGGCTTATTGACACTGTCACCCCAATTTTCCAGATCATTAACTATTATAAAATGTGTTAGTGGGACAAGTGACACCAGTTTCTCTTCAATGCTTAACCCCTCTAGCTGATTCTCCCTGTATACCTGGGAAACCTAGTCCCATAAGTATAAGGAAATCAGGCATGTGTGCAACTATCCAGGTGACTCCGGAATTATATACGCATGTTGCTTACACCAGGTTTATATTTATTTGTATACCTAAAAAATGGTAAGGCATTCTAAAGTAAAACTTGATTAACTGAAAATCATGGGCAATACTGACTAAATTCAGATAATAGCAGGAATTTTCAAAGTAGTCTGTATTGTTTTATACCAACTACATAGCCTTCTTTCACCTACTCACTTTAAGCAACACTTATTTTAAAGAGAATACATTACATGAAGAATTTTCAAATACAAGCATACTCTAGAGAAATCAGGGAGTGGGAGAGGAAGATCATCCCCAGCCCTCAGAGAACTTATTATTTAAAAGGTTTTGTTTTATTATTTTATTACTCTTTGGAAACTACTTTCCTTACATGCTGACAAAATAACATGAGAAATGAAAGCTTAGAATGAACAGTCAGTATGGTTATTACTGATGCACCACATTCAATTGGTGCTAGAGCAGCTTTTAACTGCTATTAATTGCAGTTTTAGTTTTATTTTTTAAATATTGCAGTAAAAAGTAAATACATGCTGAGCAAAAACACGAGTTATGTAATTTTAAAGCTCATAGGTTCAAACATTTTACACAGCCACAGACTTGATACAAAAAACGTAGCCCTTTTTTAAATACCTGTGGCTTCTGTTTCATGACAAACATCTATTTTATCAGTAATGCCAGTGGGCCTCATCTGAAATCAAGGATCCATTCTGCTAGGTGCAGTATGGACATACACACACAGCCACTGCACTACAGAGCGCACACTAGAAACCTACATAAGTGAAACAAAGCTGACTACAGAACAAGGAGATCTGATTCAGTCATTTCTCATACACAGAGTTGCCAACTTTCTAATCACACAAAATAGAATACCCTTGCCCCACCTGCTTCCCTGAGGCCCCGCCCCCAGCCCTTCTCCTAGGCTCCTCCCTCTGTTGCTTGCTCTCCCCCACCCTGTCTCACTTTCACCAGGCTGGGGCACAGAGTTGGGGTGCGGGAAAGGGTGAGGGCTTCGGGGTGGGCAAGAGATGAGGGGTTAGGGGTGCAGGAGGGGGCTCAGGACTGGGGCAGGGGTTTGGGGTGCAGGCTCTGGGAGGGAGTTATGGTGCGGGAGCGGGTTAGGTTTGCCAACTTTCTACTTGTGCAAAACTGAACACCCTTGCTCTGCCCCATCTCCGACGCCCCAGCCCTGCTCACTCCATCCCCACTCCCTCTGTCACTCACTCTCCCCATCCTCAAGGGACTGGATCAGGGGGTTGGGGTGCGGGGGGAAAGGGCTCCGGCTGGGGGTGCGGGCTCTGGGGTGGGGCTGGAGATAAGGGGTTTGGAGTGCAGAAGGGTATTCTGGGCTGTGACTGAGGGGTTTGGAGGGTGGGAGGGGGATCAGGGAGTAGGCTCTGGCTCGGGGTGCTGGCTCTGGGGATGAGGGTTTTGGAGTGTAGGATGGGGCTACAGGCTGGGATCAAGGGGTTCAGAGGGTGGGAGGGGGATCAGGGCTAGGGTCCGGGGTTGTGTCACTGGAGGGGGTCAGGGGTGCAGGTTCCGGGTGTCGCTAACCTTAGGCGGCTTTTGGAAGCAACGGCATGACCCCCTCCAGCTCCTAAGTGGAGGCACAGCCAGGTGGCTCTGCACACTGCCCCGTCCGCAGGCGCCACTCCTGCAGCTCCCATTGGCCCCGGTTCCCAGCCAATGGAAGGGACAGAGCCAGCGTTTGGGGCAGGGGCAGCGTGCAGAGCCCACTGGCTGCCCCTACGCATAGGAGTCAGAGTGGGGACATGCCACTGCTTCCTGGAGCCACGCAGAGCCACGGTAGGAAGGGAGCCTGCCTTAGCCACACTGCGCCACTGACCAGACTTTTAACGGCCTGGTCAGCAGTGCTGATCGGAGCCACCAGGGTCCCTTTTCGACCGGGCATTCCGGTTGAAAACTGGACACCTTGCAACTCTAGATTCCAACCTGGGGCAGGGGGTTGGGGAGCGGGAGGATGTTTGGGGTGTGGGCTCTGTCCAGGCAGCACTTACCTCCGGTGGCTCCTGGATACATCCAGTATGTCTGGCTCCTAGGTGGAGGGGCCTGGGGCTCTGCTTGCTGCCCACACCCACAGGCACTGCCTCCACAGCTCCCACTGGCCGCGTTTCTCAGCCTATGGGAGCTGCAGAGCCGGCGCTTGTGGCAGAGGCAGCACATGGAGCTCCCGTAGCCACCCTTGTGCCTAGGAACAAGGCATGCCAGCTGCTTCTGGGAACCACACAGAACCAGGGCAGGCAGGGAGCCTGCCTTAGCCCTGCTGCGCTGCTGACCAGACTTTTAATGGCCCAGTCAGCGGTGCTGACCAGAGCCACCAGGATCCCTTTTCAACCAGGGATTCCGGTCGAAAACCGGATGCCTGGCAACCCTAGTCATACAATCTATGCAATCAGTCAATATGGCGGAAACCACTTTATTTCACTTTGCTGACCAAAAGCAGTTTGTCTTGTATCTATAGATGTTTAATTTGTTGGGTTGTTTAGATTATGATCTAAGCCTTAACTCTGCAGCATCACCTCTGGATGTCTGCAAAAACTGGAAATTTAGCAGCAGCAGATAAATTCAACAAACTTGGTTATTTTAAATAAATCCAGATAGCAAGTTTTTAATGCTATGTATTTTGATATTACATACAATTTTTTAATATCACCAAAATTTACATCTTGAACGTGCCACAGATGATGAAAACTGCACTGTAGAAATTGCTAGGGATGAAAAAGGAACTTTGACAATCAGGAAAAGGACAGTTGTAGCTTTTGACACATGGGAATATACCAGAGGTGGGGGTTTTGTTTTAAATGCAAATAGGAAACCTCTCCTCTTTCTTCCTTTGTTGTGGGAAAGGTACAGGTGACTTGAAAAACAATACTTTTGGGAAGACTGGGAGACCTGGACTTCTAATTCCATACCTCAGCAATCTGTGACAAGTATGGCTAAGACTTTGGGGCTGAAGCAAAAAATATCATGGAGGTCTCTGGAAGTCATGGATTCTGTGATATAATCATAACCTTAGAGATAAGCAACTAGTGCCTCTAATTATCACCCACCAGTATTTACCAGTACATTCAATGATGGATACAGTTCATTAGCTGGATATTTCAGTTATAAGATGAAGTGAGCAGCAGCCAAATAGCTGATATTTTAAATTGCCATTACTAGGTTTCAGAGTTAACACATTTATACCCTTGTGAATTCACATCTCTTCAAGCTATTGTGTCAGGCTGCTTGTCTGCAAGCAGGAAAGCAATACTGCATTGATTTATGTTCAGTTATGTTTGGTACAAACTTTGCAAACATCAAGAAAACCTAGATTCTGCAGCACAATTCCTCAGTGGCATGAGGTGTATGCATGACAAATTCCACAGCCAAGAACAATGAGAATCACCGGGCTCAGATTCTGAAGCGGTGAATCGATAAAGTGCCAAAGAACTGTCTGTATTGGAAGAAGCATGCTGGGTAAATACTAGCATTAACAGGTTCTAATGTGTGATTATCTAAATCAGAATAAAGGTCTATTTGGTATAAACACATTTTAACACCTGGATACATTTTATGTTATGTGTTTCGTGCAGATGCCAGGAAAACTGTTCCATTACATGAAGTCAGTACTCCCCATTGACTTAATATTCAAGTGGACCACCATTTTGCATCACAGGCACCAAAAACTCTTAAATGCCAATGCACTAGGGCCCTGGATCCTATGACAATTGCATCTACAAGTAGACGAATGGCTGAAAAAAATCCACTAAATCCAGAGGAAAGATTCCATATTCATTGTACTTGGTACTGCTGCCATTTGAATGGTATTTGCACCTAGTCAGGCATGAAAGCTATTTCACTGCAAGCTGAACTCATTTCAGAAATCCACCAGCATCTTTAATGGAACAAACCAGCAGCTGCAAGAGGATAGTCCCATGTTTGTTGATGTAGAATGAGATTAAAGATTCTCAGCAAGTCATGGCCAGTCCTCTTCGGCTGTGTATATTTAGCATCATCCACTTTCGTGTCACAATTTTCTACTGACTACATAATAATCTGTATGCACTTATTTACGATCTGTTGGTTTTAATTTTCTTCCTCAGCAAAATCTAGGTATTTCTAATAAATCAAATCTCCAAGAGAATTAAAAAATCCAATGTCCCCCAGACATCCTTCACAATCATTCCCAGTTCTCTCTCTTTGTACAAGGCACTCCAAGAAATCCATATAACTATGGTGCTGCTGTCTAGAAACAGAAATGTTGCCCCAGGGGAAGAGGGAAAATAACTACTTCACATAGCTTTTTTCATTTGATGATATCATAGGACTTTACAAACATTTAAACTTCAGAACACCCCCAAGAAATGGGTAAGTGTTATTCTGACCCTTTTATAAATGGAAAAAGATAAGATCACATTCACTTTCTTAGAGATTCTGAAAGAGACTAGGAAGATCTCCACTACAGTCCGATGTTCCATATTGGCTCAATTGTAAACTTCCTCCTAGGCTGCTACATCTTGTCATGGATGGTGACTTTATCTTGGTAGCCCATCCACCAGAAGAACTCAAGTATTTATTTTAGATCTGCCTTTGTTTGAAAATCAGCATACCATCAGAAGGAAGCACAGTCTTAGAGCAGGGGACCAAAAGTCAAGATATCTGGGTTCTATTCCCAGTTCTGCTACTAACTCACCACCACACTTTCAAACATTTCAATCATTCTGAGCCCCACTTTCATGGTTCCAGCTATACAATGAAAATAAATAAATAAATATATAATTGCCAGAGTGAGATCTTAGCGTCTAGGTGTAAAAACCACAAGCAATTACAATCCACAAAGGACACTCTTCTCTGCCATATATTTTAGCCTTTTTCTGGAGCACACTAAATTTGCAGCATCTTTTTTATCACTGTCAGAATCAGATTTTTTGTAACTGATCACAACTTTTAAAATTTTAAATTTTCCTGCAGAGAAGCCAACCCTTCTTAAATGAGTATTTAGAAAGTAGGAAGCAGAAAACCAGTGCAGATATCGCTTAAAGGGGAAATTGGGCCTCTCTTTTCCTTTACAGGGATCCTGAAATAGGATTTAAACTTTGCTGTCACTAACTGCATCTCTCCTCTTTACTGAAAGTCTATTATGCCTCAGTGCTGTCCAAAGTGTCAGTGACCTGCAAGTCCAATGACTGGAACACATCCAATGCGTGGGAAGGTTTTTTTTGCTAGTTGTTTCACCTTCCCTGTTATGATTTAAGAAGACACAACTACCACATCCAAACACAGCTGCATTTACAAAAAAATATGTTTTGTTTTTAAATGCCTGGAAAATATGACTTTCTTCCCTTCTCCTCCAGCATTATGTCTCCACTATAATGATTCAGATTCTAGTAGGGAAATCTTTATTTCTATATCCCACAAAAATGACAATGAGCTTCTAAACCCATCATCTGTTTATGGTTAGACTGTCAGGTCCATATGAAAACAGGAAGCAGGTACATAAAGAATTGGGGGCCTCTCCGACAGAAGGATGGCCATAAAGGCCTGATCCTGCTTCCAGTGAGGTCAATGGTAAAATTCCATGCGTTCAACTGGAATAGAACTGGTCCCATCATGATCATGAAGAGCTAAAGCCTCAGTTAAAGATGGCTGTGATCATCCCCTCACACATTTTTCCCCACCTTAAAAAGAGAAACTTGGGATCTTTTGCAGATAACTTCTGCCAAACCAGCCTACTCCAAGCAACTGGGTGATGGGCAGCCTCCCTCAGTTTCTACATCTTGCAAGATTAGCATCATACAAGGAATTTAGCAGAATGAGACAAAAGTTGGAGTACATCTGAAAGAACTACTGGGTAGTAGATGCAACCACAAAATTTTAACTGTGTCAAAGTATGCAATGCAGACAGTCTTTGGTGCACTGCAGGGGCTAAAACACTTAGTGCTTAAAACTGAGTCAGAACAAAAACTTACTTCATTTCTAGGGTCTGGGGCAAGTATCTCCATTTGGGAAACCTTTTTCCTTAGTGCTGACAGTGGCACTACTTGATACATTCAACTTGTTGATAAATGTTAACAGGTCTGTTTTGGTCATTTGTTATAATTAGAATAATCTTAGGTTTGCCACTGTGAAATCTCAAGATACAGCCGTAGTTTTAAAATGGTGATTCCCATAACAGATACTAGCACTTGAACCTGCTTTCATATATATATATATATTTGGATTTGAGTCTATCTCCTGTAAAACTGGCAACAGTGTTTGCATAATAGATCATTTTATCACATGTGTCCCCACATTCTTGAATTTTAGAGCAGGACTGAGCTTTAAATTCTGAGGTTTAGAGCTGTTAAATAATATATGCATGCAAAGTGTTGACAAGCCTAAGCTTTGACGACAGTTCAAACAAAAAGAAAGACCCTCTAAACATATAAATGCAAATAGTTTTAACAAATTCTAGAAGTTTTGATAGAGATTCTTCTGAAAAGTTCTATTTACTTCTACTGGGAACTGCACTAACTAGTCAGTTGTATAATTATTCAGGCTGAGTCACCCATCTAAAAATTTTCTTTGAAAAGAAAAAAAATATTATTGCTGTTCTTATAAGCTTGTTCTTTGATCTTAAAAATATGGGCCAGTTGTCTCACTTTCTCCTTTTTGTCTCCTTCACTATATATCATAGAATTAATCAGGATGAACTGCAAGAAATATTTAATTTTTCTAATGAGTTGTAGTTTCTTAAAGTACAAAACCAAATAGAGTTCAGTCCTCAGGATGATCTTAAAAGAAAAAAAAAAAAAAAAAAGATGAAGCATTAAGGCTAAAAAACTAAAATCCAAAGCTAACAGAACCCAAAAGGCTATTCCAGTAGAGGGAAAGTGGGAAGTTTAACAGAAGCGACCAGCAGATGCTCCTATTGGGTGAAAAGAAAAGGAGTACTTGTGGCACCTTAGAGACTAACCAATTTATTTGAGCATGAGCTTTCGTGAGCTACAGCTCACTTCATCGGATGCATACTGTGGAAACTACAGAAGACATTATATACACAGAGACATGGACCATGTCACGAAAGCTCACGCTCAAATAAATTGGTTAGTCTCTAAGGTGCCACAAGTACTCCTTTTCTTTTTGCAAATACAGACTAACACGGCTGTTACTCTGAATCCTATTGGGTGGCTGATGCTGTGTCTTGTCAAACAATAAGTGGCATATTGGAAAAAGTGATTTTCTTCTTCCAGCTCCACATTGCCACAATGCAGTAATCCTGGAGGTATGAAATAGTCTGCAGAGAAAGCCTTCACAAAAGGCAGCTGGCAGGAAATCCCCAAGCTGTGGGAAAGTGTGTCCACAAAACAAAATTCTTCACCTATGCATACCCAGCTATGGTCAAGTTCACATCTGGATTTTAAACAAACAAGCTTATCTTAGTAACCTCTCTCTACTGCTTTTACTGCAGTAGCGTCTGGAATTCACACGACTACAGTAAGCTTACACCAGAACTGGCAGAGTTAAAAACAAGGCTCAGAATTGACTTTTATCCAGAAAGCAGCACACAGTCTTTCAGGCATAACATTAGGAAGTTATGGAGCCAACAGAACAAAGACAGGCCAACAAATGAGAGATAAAAGGGATCAGAATACAAGACCCAGGGATATGGAGTGGAGTTACAAAAGCACAGAGGTAACATCCAAGGTTGAAGCTAGCCAGGAGGTGTCTCAGAAAAATAAAAACAGGAGAGTAGAGGGTCAAAGATAAAGCCTTGAGGCTCCTCAGAGCAAAAGATGAGGGATAACATAAAGCCTCCCTCAGGAGATATAATTACAGAGAAGTGTGCTAGAGACACTTTTTTCATGCTGGCAGCTGAGAGCACCTCTTTTCACAATGATAAGGTGTGCTGGGTTGAGTTTATAGCTCAAAAGGTAAGTGACTATGATCTATATTTTTCCTGAGACAGGTCAGTTAGTTATAACACAGTCCTTTCACGTTGGAACAGACCCCAAAATTGGATTCTTGGCCCTTTTAGGTGCTATTTCAGCCTTTTTGTAAACACTGGAATCCACTTAATGTACCTGATGAACTTTAATAGAAAGCGAATTATTTTAACCTCTTTGATAAAGTATGTGAGGGTCATGCATGACAACATATCTATTGGGAAGCACAAATTCAACTGTTAAAGAATCTACTGGTGAAATAGATAGTGAGGATAAAAATAAACAACAATGATTAAGGCTGCGAGTCTGTCACTGAGGTCACAGATTCCGTGACTTTCCGGGACCTCCGTGATTTCTGCAGCTGCCTGTGTAGCTGACCCACAGGACAGCCACACCGGCTGCAGCTGGAGTGGTCCCAGGAGCCACCTGAGCAGCAGCCAGTATGGCTGGCCTCAGGGGCCACTGGAGGAGCAGCGGTCCCAGGGACCGCCCTGGAGACCTTCAGAGCATAGGTCCCTGGGGGCTTCAGAGCAGCGGGCGGCTGGGAGCAGTCAGCCCCTGCCACCAGTGCAGGGGCTAGCCATCAAAGCAGTGGTGTCCCGGGCCCCAGGAGCTGCTAAGTTTTAGTCAGGGTATTTATAGTAAAAGTTGTGGACAGGTCACAAGCTGTGAATTTTTGTTTATTGTCCATGACCGGTCCATGACTTTTACTAAAAACACCCGTGACTAAATCTTAGCTTAACTATGATCCTTTGGGGTGAGGGAAAAGAGGGAAGACAGTGAGAACATTTTGAAGAACTTCTGAACTGGTATGAGACCTTACAGAGTTGGATCATCCCTGTACTAAAGTAACAGCCACTGTCTTAGCAGACATTGGGGACTGAACCATGGACTTCTAGAGCTAAAAGGATGAGTCTCTACAGCTTGCATTAAAAATCCAGACTCTCCAACTGTGAGCTGAAACAGACTTGCATCATCTGTGGATTCTTATGTTCTCATGAGCACAGAGGAGGACATACCACTCTCTGACAAGTGCAAAATAAGATACTATTATTCAAAACAAATACATGGAGGACTCTTAACACAATGTTTGACGAGGCCCATTGAAAAAATCCAGTTTGGAGTCCTAGGATTTGCACAAACAAAGCTTTAAACAAGTAGATTAAGTATAAATGCTCTTTGTGGAACATTGTTTTATTATAAGTATGGCCTGGATACCTGCTTAGCAACCCAAATGATCTCTCATGGTCATTCTAGACTGTAGTACACAGATATGTGCAGGAGAATAATCCATTGTATAAGGTTATTGCTTCAATTTTAATCAGCTAGCATTTACACTGGCAAATCACTGATGCGATGCAATGCAATGGGGAACTGCATTGATGTAACGCTGTAGAACATAGAACCCACAATAACCCTCACAGTTTACCTTTGTCTATGTGGTAGATATAGGTCTCCTGAGTCATTGCAGAGAGTAGATGCAAAACATTGGCGTAAATCCGAACTTTGTCATCACTATTATCCTCCCACGTATAATCCTGGATCACATTGAGTAGTCCTCGCACGAGAAACAACACTCCCTGTTCTGGATGGTCCTACAGAACAACCAAGAGACAGACTAACAATCAGAGAGAGGTTTGAGTTTTTGGTTTTTAAAGTGCAGCAACATCTCTGTGACAGCAAAATACAATAGAATTAAAGCCGTCAGTGACTTTTCTGAAGTGTGCTTCCTAGCAAACCCATTTAAAAACACATTCAAAGAGAAAATTATAACATCTTTTTGACCCATAATAATCAACCTGGTCTAGGCAGCCACAGCAGACAAGCTTTGAAATCCTTTGCTTTCTAATCTGAGGGGGAGGCAAACAAAATTAGCTGTCAACTTCTTAACAGCTGAACTTCCAGAATTACACACTCTAGTTAGATATTTTTTTTTACTCTTATTATTTCAGTAAACTACAAAAACAAGTAAATTACTCACGTAATTATGAGTCTTGGAAGAAATATACAATTGGGAAGGCACCAAAGCTACAGAACGGCAATGGCCTTTTAATATTAAAAGAAATAATTATAAGCACACCAACTTTCAGAAACACTTCATTCTTCTTAACAGCAGTTTCAACACTGCACCAACCTCAAGATGAGCTGGGTGTGACATACCAGCACCTCTAGGACAGCCACATGGTAATAGGAGAGTTCCTCAATGTAGTGAGTGGGGAGGAGAGAACAGCAGGGACAGAATAGAGGCATTGGGGGATGGAAGCAGGGAAAATTATAATCCCTGAAATCCCTGCCTCTTACTGGAAATCTCTTTCAGCACGGGCAGATCTAAAGGTGGGGCCTGCCCTCCCTTTCATTGGCAATTACTGCCAGAGGCCAGGACACTTCATGCTCCTTCCTGACCATTTTCCCAAGTGTGAGTTTAATTCTGAAGTTACCTCTCTTCAGTGCCACACCTGCAAACGGAAGCACAACACACTGCTGGCTAGCCACTCCTCTCCCTCATTCCATATTCAATACAATGCACTCCCGCAAATGCATGGCTCGAGCAGGGGGACACCAAGGCTTCCAGCAGAGCACAAGGAGCAAACAAAGAAAGTAGCTTGGCCGACAGCACCATGTATATTGCTGCACATGTGGGTAGAGTGGGAAGGGGGAATGAGGGCAGCAGAAAAAGTGGGAGAAAAAAACCTGCTCCACTGTGGAGGGAAAGAAATTTTTTTTAAGACAATAAAAGGGAGAGAAGGGCCAAAAAAAACCAGTAAGACAAAAGTCATGACATGATACTAGATGGCCCACATTTAAGGTTATAACTTAGTTTCCATTCTGAGCCCAATTTTAACCCAAATGAAGGAATGTCAGCCTCAAAAGCGGTAAGTTAAGTATGGGCCCCAAGAGAGACTTGCTTATTAATAAATGGTTTTTTTATCCTGGTTATGGGTAAAAACCATGGGTGGTTTCTATCAGTGTTTAAAGTGCTATCATTCTCATAGTAAAAATGGAACTTCTGAATTTCTTCACTTACATAGGTTTCATCGTTAGGTCTTTATCATTAATTTAAGATTGTTTCTTATCTTTCAGTAATAATTGCTAATGTTTAGAAGGAACTTTCTTATATCTGCATGTAAAATACACCTCTGGGTTAAAACCTGGAAAGGAATGCAATTGTAATGTTTTGTAACAATCTGTCTACTTCTTCAAAAAAGGAAAATTATGACCACGGGCAGTTCCTAATTATTATTCCCACTTGAAAACACCACCAGTTAAAAAGGATACTGCCTCCAAGGTTGAAGTGACTCATAACAATGGACAATAACAGTCAGAGCTTTGCATTGTTTTCCTGTTGCTCTTGTACATCCAGATCCTACAAAAATGTTGATCTACATTACAGAGACAACATGAGTGAGGTAATATCTTTCATTGGACGAACTTCTGTTGCTGAAGGAGACAAGCTTTCGAGCTTAAACAGAGATTTTCAAGTCTACATTATGTTCAGTAGAGACAGCACTTTAGTGAAACAATCTTTTCTGGCAATCTACGAACCCTTGCACCCTTTCCAAGGTGACAGTGTCTTCAAAATGGATTTTATTTAGTTCTGTTGTGGGAGCAAAGATGATCTAATGGGGAGAGCACTAGCTTAGCCCTCAGGAGACCTAGGTTCAAGTCCCTGATGTGTGTCACCGATGTCCTGTGCAACCACAGCAAAGTCACTTTACGTCTGTACCTAAGACAGATGAGTATCTACACTAAGTTTAATATTAAAAACAAACAGTTAACTGAGAGAATATATTTGTGTTGTAATTTCATTCTATACCCTGTAAACCACAGAAGAAGGGAAGACAACTTACTATACCTACACAGGGTAATGGATGTGGAAAAAGCCTTTCTAAGGTTGAGCTGCCACATATGATTTTTGCATTACCAAAGAGAACATGTAGACAATTTCCAATCTGCTGTAGTATGAAAGCTTCCCTTTGCAATTCATACATTAACAGATTTAAAGTTAAAAAGTGAATCCTGTTTTTATCAAGTAATCCTGAATAGCTGAAGCCACATGGTAAATATGACACCTTTATGAGTTTACAAACTCATGAATGTTAAAAATTTGCTGAATTCCTGAATCATGAACGACTTAACTATGCACACATTTTCCACTAACCTCTTGGCACCAGGAGGCAAGAGTTTTTGAGGCAAAATTCATCAGCTTTTAGCATCAGGACCACTGAACTATCAGTGCCAAGGAATTAATGGCACAGACTCAATGTTTCACCTATAATGCCAACTATTAAGCAGCTGATTAGCCTTTAAAATGGTGGATGTAAAACAGAATGAAATTAATCTGGAGACAGTCATCTACATAAATCCTGCCCACTGTCTGTTAATTTAAGTGTGATGGTTCTGTAATACAGATGTTTAACCAACAGGATGGGCAAAATTAGGTATTAGTACTGCTTTCCAAGTTTCCCCTTTCTACTGTGCACTGGGGAAATAATCTAATATGCAGATATACCATATTAGTCTGCAGTTTCCCCAAATTGAATCTCATTTTATTTTCTGCTCATATTTCTAACTGTGCTACAGAAGGTCACTTTTACTTATTTCTTTATACTCACTGATGTTCGCAATATCTCAAGTCATTTTATTGCTTAATAAGGAATGTTCTGTAAATCCCTTAGGCTGAGATAAAGTGCCATGTCAGTACTGTGTGGAAACATGCACTAGGAGAGCACTGAGGATTCTCTTCAGAGATCTTTCAAATGTGATGGATATTCAGTTTTGAACCCATGAAGGACATTTAAACTCAAAGAGTCAATATGCTTCTCTGTAGCACCACCAATAACTATAAACAGCTTTTCTGCAGGCAAAACCTTTCATGTCCATCTTCCCCCACTCCAGCTTCATGAGTGAAGCCAGGACCATCTAACAAAGGTGGAAATTCAGACTGGATTGACACCCTATCAGTTCAGGATCAGTTTCACTCACTGAGGTCCTGGTTCCTCATTCTTCATAGCTGGCTTAAATCAAGCACATGGGTACTGTATCCATGAGTAATGAAGATCTTCATGGTTAAAGTGGCCCCAACCCTTCCTTTTAGAGAGACTGAAGAGAGTGTATTGGGCAGTTGCTTATCCACACAATGGGCTCTTTTAATGCAGGATGCAGCAGCACTCTTCTCATTCCTCCTGCTCAGCATGTACTGGATGTGACACCATCGGGGGGTGAGAGAAATGTAGTTTGGGAGGCAATACCATCTATATGCAGATGACACTCCGCTTAATGCACCCTTGACACTGCATCAAGAGAGAGTGTATTTTCCCAAGTACCTGGCTGGATGATGCTGAACAGGTTGAGACTTAGTTCAGATAAAGATTGTTTCAGCCAGCTGGGAGAAACAACCAGAGAGCATGGCGAAATTAGTATCTGACCCCTCCCTCATATTGATGAAGCCCACATACCTGTCCCAAAGAAGTTCACCATCTTAGGGTAAAAAGAAAAGGAGTACTAGTTGCACCTTAGAGACTAACCAATTTATTTGAGCATAAGCTTTCGTGAGCTACAGCTCACTTCATCGGATGCATAAAGTGGAAAATACAGTGAGGAGATTTATATACACAGAGAACATGAAACAATGGGTGTTATCGTACACACTGTAAGGAGAGTGATCACTCAAGATGAGCTATTACCAGCAGGAGAGCAGGGGGGGGAGGGGGCGAGAGAAAACCTTTTGTAGTGACAATCAAGGTGGGCCATTTCCAGCAGTTAACAGGAACGTCTGAGGAACAGTGGGAGGTGGGGGGGGGGGGGAATAAACATGGGGAAATAGTTTTACTTTGTGTAATGACACATCCACTCCCAGTCTCTATTCAAGCCTAAGTTAATTGTATCCAGTTTGCAAATTAATTCCAATTCAGCAGTCTCTTGTTGGAGTTTGTTTTTGAAGTCTTTTTGTTGTAATATTGCGACCTTTAGGTCTGTAATCGAGTGACCAGAGAGATTGAAGTGTTCTCCGACTGGTTTATGAATGTTATAATTCTTGACATCTGATTTGTGTCCATTTATTCTTTTACGTAGAGACTGTCCATTTTGACCAATGTACATGGCAGAGGGGCATTGCTGGCACATGTGGCATATATCATATTGGTAGATGTGCAGGTGAACGAGCCTCTGATAGTGTGGCTGATGAGATTAGGCCCTATGATGGTGTCCCTGAATAGATATGTGGACACAGTTGGCAATGGACTTTGTTGCAAGGATAGGTTCCTGGGTTAGTGGTTCTGTTGAGTGGTGTGTGGTTGCTGGTGAGTATTTGCTTCAGGTTGGGGGGCTGTCTGTAGGCAAGGACTGGCCTGTCTCTCAAGATTTGTAAGAGTGATGGGTCGTCCTTCAGGATAGGTTGTAGATCCTTGATGATGTGTTGGAGAGGTTTTAGTTGGGGGCTGAAGGTGATGGCTAGTAGCGTTCTGTTATTATCTTTGTTGGGCCTGTCCTGTAGTAGGTGACTTCTGGGTACTGTTCTGGCTCTGTCAATCTGTTTCTTCACTTCCGCAGGTGGGTATTGTACTTGTAAGAATGCTTGATAGAGACCTTGTAGGTGTTTGTCTCTGTCTGAAGGGTTGGAGCAAATGCAGTTGTATCGTAGAGCTTGGCTGTAGATGATGGATCGTGTGGTGTGGTCAGGGTGAAAGCTGGAGGCATGTAGGTAGGAATAGCAGTCAGTAGGTTTTCGGTATAGGGTGGTGTTTATGTGACCATCGCTTATTAGCACTGTAGTGTCCAGGAAGTGGATCTCTTGTGTGGACTGGTCCAGGCTGAGGTTGATGGTGGGATGGAAATTGTTGAAATCATGGTGGAATTCCTCAAGGGCTTCTTTTCCATGAGTCCAGATGATGAAGATGTCATCAATATAACGCAAGTAGAGTAGGGGCATTAGGGGGCGAGAGCTGAGGAAGCATTGTTCTAAGTCAGCCATAAAAATGTTGGCATACTGTGGGGCCATGCGGGTACCCACAGCAGTGCTGCTGATTTGAAGGTATACATTGTCCCCAAATGTGAAATAGTTAGGGTAAGGACAAAAAGTCACAAAGTTCAGCCACCAGGTTTGCCGTGATGTTATCGGGGATAGTGTTCCTGACGGCTTGTAGTCCATCTTTGTGTGGAATGTTGGTGTAGAGGGCTTCTGCATCTATAGTGGCCAGGATGGTGTTATCAGGAAGATCACCGATGGATTGTAGTTTCCTCAGGAAGTTAGTGGTGTCTTGAAGATAGCTGGGAGTGCTGGTAGTGTAGGGCCTGAGGAGAGAGTCTACATAACCAGACAATCCTGCTGTCAGGGTGCCAATGCCTGAGATGATGGGGCGCCCAGGATTTCCAGGTTTATGGATCTTGGGTAGTAGACAGAATGCCCCAGGTCGGGGTTCCAGGGGTGTGTCTGTGCGGATTTGTTCTTGTGCTTTTTCAGGGAGTTTCTTGAGCAAATGCTGTAGTTGCTTTTGGTAACCCTCAGTGGGATTAGAGGGTAATGGCTTGTAGAAAGTGGTGTCGGAGAGCTGCCTAGCAGCCTCTTCTTCATATTCCGACCTATTCATGACGACGACAGCACCTCCTTTGTCAGCCTTTTTGCTAATGATGTCAGAGTTGTTTCTGAGGCTGTGGATGGCATTGTGTTCTGCACGGCTGAGGTTATGGGGCAAGTGATGCTGCTTTTCCACAATTTCAGCCCGTGCACGTCGGCGGAAGCACTCTATGTAGAAGTCCAGTCTGTTGTTTCGACCTTCAGGAGGAGTCCACCTAGAACCCTTCTTTTTGTAGTGTTGGTAGGAAGGTCTCTGTGGATTAGTATGTTGTTCAGAGGTGTGTTGGAAATATTCCTTGAGTCGGAGACATCGAAAATAGGATTCTAGGTCACCACAGAACTGTATCATGTTCGTGGGGGTGGAGGGGCAGAAGGAGAGGCCCCGAGATAGCCCAGCAGAAGAATCTGTCCTAAGAGTTGGATAGATTGACAATATTGCTGGGTGGGTTAAGGGAACCATTGCTGTGGCCTCTTGTGGAATGTAGTAGTTTAGATAGTTTAGTGTCCTTTTTCTTCTGTAGAGAAGCAAAGTGTGTGTTGTAAATGGCTTGTCTAGTTTTTGTAAAGTCCAGGCACGAGGAAGTTTGTGTGGAAGGTTGGTTTTTTATGAGAGTATCCAGTTTTGAGAGCTCATTCTTAATCTTTCCCTGTTTGCTGTAGAGGATGTTGATCAGGTGGTTCCGCAGTTTCTTTGAGAGCATGTGGCACAAGCTGTCAGCATAGTCTGTATGGTATGTAGATTGTAATGGATTTTTTATCTTCAGTCCTTTTGGTACGATGTCCACCTGTTCGCATTTGGAAAGGAAGATGATGTCTGTCTGTATCTGTACGAGTTTTTGAAGTTGATAGACTTCCACTCCATACGGCTAAATGCAGTGCCTTGCATAATGACAGGTTTCAGAGTAGCAGCCATGTTAGTCTGATCCTTCCTTGTTTCAAGTGGCTCATGCGGTATGAAGTGCCTCCTGCCCTACCCCCCTACTTGCTCTGGGTAGGATGTTCACAGCTATTTTTCTCTGATTATACTGATTCAGACGTGGGCCATGACTCCATTACCCATGGCTTCGTCAGTTCCCGATTAGATCATTGTACCCACCCACCTCTGAAGTCCACTCAAACGACAGGCACAGAATGCAGCGGCGCATCTGCTTAGCAACTTTATCAACAGAGAGCATATTTCACCAGTGCACCAGACTCCAGTGGCTCATTGTTCAATTCCAGATACAATTCAAGGGGGTGATAGTGATCTGTACACACTTACACACACTGGATCTAGCGATCTGAAAAAACCTCTCCTCTTGCAGTTAAGATCAGCTGGGCATTCAAGCTAGCGGTCCCCACATCTGAATGTCTGGGGGTTTCAGTAGTCTCCAATTCAAATGCACTTCCACTGTCAATCTGATGGAGTCAGAGTCTGTTCACAGGCTTTTGCCTTTGAAGAATGGGGTGCAGTATGACGAAATTACAGGATTAGGGTTTTATGCTGAATGTGCTCAAGTAACTTTGGACACTGTGTTTCAACTACCTTTCATATGCTTTGATATATAAAAACAGAAGTATTTTTTATTGTAATTTAAAAATAAATAACGGACACAGCATTTATAATAAAACATGTAAGAAACATTCAGTTTAAAACAAGGTCTGGTCTATAAGCAGACAAGCTAAAATATCAATAGCCACCTTTAGCTTTAGGGATTAAATGCTTCACACTGCAATTCATGCTAAAGTTACTTACTGGCACAATTAATAAAGTGGAAAAGAAGTTACAGAAGAATTCCAGGAGGAAGGGTTCAGAGGGACGCATCTTCCCATCTATATTGATCATCTTTGGCACTTCAGGAACCAGGCTCACGGCAGCTTTGAAAAAAGCATCAGCTACGAAAAACAACATTAAAATAGTTACAATATCACCATAGCAGTTGAATTTACAAACATGCCTATGAGCTAAAGATTGTTTAGAGTGTCTGTTATAATTAAGTATCAGACGGGTAGCCGTGTTAGTCTGTATCTACAAAAACAATTGTAACTTTTTGTTATACTTAAATGTCACAAGGGGAGTGACCAACTTCTGCTGGGGAGACAGACAAGCTTTCGAGCTACAGAGAGCTCTTCCTGAGGTCCTCTTCCTCTGGATACCTTTTCCCAGTCCTGAGAAAGAGCTCTGTGTAGCTTGAAAGCTTCTCTCTCTCACAAATGGAAGCGGGTCCAATAAAAGATATTACTTCACTCATCTTGTCTCTCTAAAACCCTGGAACCAACACGGCTACAACAATACTGTATGTAATTAAATGTCTCAGTTGTTCTCAAGTAAAATTTTCAAAAACACCCAAGTGATTTTCCAAAAGAGCCTAAGAGGCTTTAAAATGTTATCCTTAGTTTCCACTTTACCTAAACTAGCAGAGTACCGGATTAAAAAGGATAGACTCTCCAGTTCAAATCCAGCCATAATATAGTACACAATTTATAAATATTTTCAGCCTTCTCTTATATTCAATGCTGTTTTAGCCTGGAGATAAGTGGACTGAATGATCTAATAAGAAGTTATTTCTATCTCTAACTTCTGTGATTTACAGAGGCCAATGAAAATCAGAGATGGTAAATGCAGTTGTTATAATATGCTTAAATGTTTACATTCTTTAATTAAAACAGGATTATGAAACAAAAAGTAGTACCAGAGGTGCTGCCAGTTACTAAGATCTGAGGACTCCTCTGAACAATCATACTACAGGAATTCTTTAGATTTGCTTCTACTTGTTTCCATGAGTTTGAAGATGGACCCATTAATGGTATAGTAAAGCACAGTTAGGAATAAACTGCACAGTAATCCCAAATAAAATGAACTAGAATTTCTACTCTTCAATTACATTTCTAAAAAGTACTGAAAAGACAGTATTCCTAACTTCCACTTCAAAGTTCTTTTGTAACAGTATTTGCTGGGGTGTTCTAGCAAGCAGTAATGACCTAACACCATCTTTTTGGCCCCAAAGTAGTTAAGCACATGTTTAAGTCCCATTGAAGTCAATTATCCAAGGACCTCAAAGCACTTTTCAAAATTGGTGCTATCCCCGTCTCGATTTTATAGATGGGGAAACTGAGGCTCCTAAGCGCCTAAATCCCTTCTGAAAATGAGATTTAGGCACAGCAATTCCTAAATATCTTTAAAAATCTGGGCCCTAGTGATTTGTGCTAGGCCAGAAAGACAGTCAACAGCAGAGTGAGAATCTGAACCCAGGTCTATTGATTCCTAGTGAAGGAGAAGAGCAGATACTCAGGGAGAAAGGATGGAAAAATTTCATAACCCAGAGATGCCACTGATATCATGTATTGTCGTTTCCAGGACAGAAACTTGCTCCGGAAAAATTAACTTGGACACATGAGGCTCTGAGCAAATTTGCTAAATATAGAACCATATGATATCAAAACTAAGTTTGTGAGAAATACCAATGAAACATTTGCTTTAGAAAAATTGCTGTTCTTATGACTCGTTTCTTTCCAGCATACACTTGTATGACCTTCCGAACTTTTCATTGTTCAGACCACATGCTTCCTTTTTAGCTTGCGTATTTATTTCAAGGGGATGTTTTTATTTGTTTTGAAGATCTATTAATTCACACAGTTGGCCCAATGGGAGATAAGTAATCTCTCTCAGAATGTTATTGAGAGACAGAAAGCAGGAGCAGATGTTCATTTTAGAACAAACAGATGAATTGCTATCATTTCCGCAGTTGTCCTGTCCCTAAAAAATGCACATACCCCACATTACCACATAATCAAATGGCGTTGTGAGAATCTGTGTAGTATTTCTCTAACTTCCACAAATAAAATAAGAAATCTTGCAGACCAAGTCTGCTTGGTTTACTCTCTCTCCTTTCCTTTAGAAAGAAAAAATGGTCTGGGAGCAAATCTTCCCAAACAATATTTGGACTAGCACCAAAATACACATCTCACCACTCTGACCCTGGATAGCTGCAGTTTGAGTGGATTTACTCTCAATGTTCTACTATTTCCGAGAACAAGAGCCTTCTCCCTATAGAATGGCCATAACAAGCAACTATCTCCTGGTTGAGTTTCCTAGATCGGGGTGGGAAACCTTTTGGCCCGAGGGCCAAATATGGATATGGAAATTTTATGGCGGGCCATGAATGCTCATGAAATTGGGGGTTGGGGTGCGGGAGAGGGTGAGGACTGTGGGGTGGGGCCAGAAATGAGGAGTTCAGGGTGTGGGAGGGGGCACTGGACTGGGGCAGGAGGTTGGGGTGCAGGAGGATGCTCTGGGCTAGGACCGAGGGGCTGAGAGGGCAGGAGGGGGATCAGGGCTAGGGCAGGGGGTTGGGGTGAAGGAGAGGGTTGGGGTGCAGTCTTCAGGCAGTGCTTACCTCAAGCAGCTCCTGGAAGCCAGGCGGTTCTGTGCGCTGCCCCGTCCGCAGGTGCTGCCCCTGCAGCTCCCATTGGCCTTGGTTCCCGGCCAATGGGAGCTGCGGGGGCAGTGCCTGGGGTGGGGACAGCTTGTGGAGCCCCCTGGCTGCCCCTATACTTAGGATTTGGAGGGGGAATATGCCGCTTCTTCTGGGAGCCACACGGAGCCACGGACCCCACTCCCCGGAGGGAGCTTGAGGGTCGGATTAAAACGTCTGAAGGACTGGATATGGCCCCCGGGCCGTAGTTTGCCCACCCCTGCTTTAGATACTGATTGTCTTATTGGAGTGTCTGGTAAGGACAGGAAGCCCATCTCCATTCTCAGAAAGATACTCCTTAGAGTGACAATATGCTATTTTATCCCTATCGCATTCGAGCTCTTCTTTGCAGAACTAACAGTCTTTGTTTAAAGACAAAAATGATAATGTTTCTAAAAATAGAAAACTGCTATGGAAGGGCTGAACTACGTGATTAATACAGAATACAGAGATGGCTTCCTTTTTTCTTGCCTAGTTTCTTGTGCAGTTTGCTTGGCCACTTTTTAAAACCCTATGTTCCTTACTGGCTCAACATTTTTAGGGAAATGCTCAAACAGTTGGGTTATTTGTTTGTTTTTTGTTGTGGGAGGAGGAAGAAGAGGAATGAGAAAGGGGGGAAAGCAATCAGTTTCCTCCATTTCCCATCTCCCACCCAGAAAGCTCCAACTATATTTAGACCTTCCATCATACCCCTATTTAAAAAGAAGCTTGTACAATCTTTTATTTCTGCTGCTCCCAGGCTCAGCACAGTGACAGGTGAGATAGCATCATTTGTAACCATCTGTTCCTAAACTGGTCTGTCCATATTACGGATTATAAAATGGTTGTTTAATTCGAACACTAAGTTTACACTTCTCCAAGGCAAATTTGCTTTACAGGGAGCAGGAGTTAAATCATTGTCCAGAACATCTTAAAAAGTTGCAATTTATGAAATCAATCAGCTGAGACACAGAATATTCCCATTATTGCAGGAAAAAATAAAAGTCCTCAGAAAATCAATTGTTCTTAAAACTACTCTGCTTTTTTTCCTTTATAGAGAGCTAGTTGAACTATATGAGTTTTAAGGAAGGAACACTGAGTGTTCAGTTTGGAGTAAGATTAGGGTAAACAGTATGAAATCATGGAAATGCTAATTATTCCCTTAAACATGAAATAAGTGTCAATATGTACATTTGAATATAAATTACCATAATTATGAAGCTATAGAATTGGACACGCCTCATCTTTACAGCTAATTTATAAAGCATCTTATTGTGCAATTGCTTCGAAGTAGAGTTTAAGGGATGCACCAACCCCTTTGACTTATCACAGATACGCAGGAAGGCATAAGAAGATGATGATGTGCTCCAGTTTAGAGGAAATGGGCTCCATACTGCTCTGTTCCATGCAAGATCAGTTTCTTAGCTTCTATTCTGATCCTGTTTGTTTTAACCCTGTTAATAAAAATATGCAGAAGCTCCTTCTGTTTGAAAAAGTTTCTCACATTAGCCAGGAGTTTAATTCTGCTCCTAAAGTGAGCCACTGCTAAGGGTAGATGAGGGTAGAGCAGAGTGCTCATTACAACAAATCATCATGATGAAGTCTTCCTAGGCTGTAGTTAATATCTTGTGCACTGCACTGAACACAACATATTTCATGCTTCGCTGAATTTGTCCTTCCATAGCAGCTCCTTCGTTCCGGTTGACCACAATCTATAAATCCTTCCCCCTGCACATATGTAGTGACCTTCAGGCTGAAGAGAACTAATGGCCTGCTCTAAGATTGAGTACTTTTGACAATATTTCACTGCAGAAAAGCAAGCGAAATTCCTTTGTGGATGTTTTCTTTTAACAATATCAGTGTGATGGTAAAAAAGCTTGTAATTTGTAAGGGTGTATAAAGTAATTGTGACAGTCTGAGTTTCCATCTATTTGCAATTCTATTTTTTGTGTCCATGATAGGCTGGATATAAAATCTCAGGCTGGCCAAAAACAGTCTGAGAATTGAGGCCACTGGAGATGAAAAAATAATTCACAACTCAAGTCTCATCTAAGGAGAGACGGAGAGTATGAGGTTTGCCTATCTAGTGATATATTAACAAATATAAACTATATTTGGTGATCATTAAGATTGCATCAGGACACACACGCGTCCACCCAAAATAATAAAAGCAGGGGAATCAGTAGTTAAAAGACTCCTCCATTTTTGCCACCTTAATTTTTCCTACAACACTGTCAATAACACACCAACACCTCAAAGGCTTTTGCTTTGATCTCCAATGGATATTGAAAAGCAATTCATTCCTCAAACTTTATCAACCTTGTGCACTAATGTAAAAGTTTAACAGCAACCTCACACGCTCTTGCATCAACATATTGGCACATCTGACTATCATATGCTTTAAGTATGCAGGAAGTTAAGCTCCTTTAACACAGCTCAGGAAATGAGGAAGGTTTTGTAACAGCCCTGAACATTACACCTCTGTAATGTGTTTTACCTTTATGTTACTCTTTCACACTCTGATCCTTAACTTCATCCTAATGTAGTTTTGTGTCTAAGAATTACAAAGAGCTCCTTTCAGACAGGGTGGAGGATGAAAAAACGGAATATTTGGTAAACTGGAACATATAATGGGAATTATTTTTAGGTAGAAATGTAATAAGGTGGATGAAGCCTGTTTCGATGCTAGTTGTACAAGGGATTTGATTATAAATATGGGTTTCTAACAAGGACTTGAAACGACAAAACAAAAAGCTCACACAGGTGTAAGTGGAAGACGCACTGAATCATGAGGAAGATCCTGGAACTTACTCCTACCAAGAACAATACAGGCCATTTCCAGGATGCCAGATTTTTAAACCTTTATAATTAGTTGAAAGTCACTCCAAGATTCAGCCTGACTAGCTGGATGTTGCATAGTCTCTAAACTGGTCGTGATATACAGTGAGGCAGAAATACCAGCTTCGGCATGCTTATAAAGGCACAGGCAGAGAGAGATCAATCGCTCAAGAGGTACTGAAAAACCACTAACTGATCCTTGAAAGAACAGGAAAAAAGTCCAATGATCAGAAGGAATACCCACCTCTAGAGACTTCAGTTAACTGTAATTCTCCACCACCATCACAACAGTAATTTTTCCCAAGTAAAGAGAGCCTTGTTTATCAGTAATCCTCTTCGTTCAGATTCTGTCACACATGCTTTGTCGCCCTATTGGGACAACAGTGCTTAGAAAGAGAAGAAGGGAATCAAAGGACAGGGAGCCCCAAGTTTTAATCCTAACCTTAACTTCCATGATGGCCTTACGCCCCCAACCTCTCTGCTTCAGCTTCTTCATATGTGAATTGGGGAGAATACATATTCATCCCACATCTCCGAAGGCCATGGAAGATCTAAAAACCTGTAAGTGCTAATTAATTATTACTCTTAATAAGAAAGCCTATTTTAATGCTACAGGGGAAAACACTTCAGGCCATAAAAGTCTTTTCAACAAAGCTACTTGTTATTAAAACAGTTTCACACCTTGGCACATTTACTGCTTGGCTTAGCTATAAAATATTGATGCAGAAGCAACTTTCTCTAAGGAAAAAAATGTTATCAGTTTAGGGCACTTCACAGCCTCCATTTATCTGAACTGCGGTGAGCTTGAAAACTTTGCAGTTCACTAGGGAAACTGCTTTTTCATGTTTCCATCTCAATTTAAACTGCAGAAAACCAGACCTTTTAGATCAACCTCAGTAATATGCGCTTTTGAACTCTTGATTTAGATGTGCCTAACAAAATTAAGAACTTGGAGTAAAATTGGAAGACCTCCCCACCACCACATGCAATAGCCCCTTTTCTCAATCCTAGTGAAATTAGTCAGACATAACAGCTTGAATTGGTTGGATTGCTCAATTCACACATATTATGCCTAAAGCTAAACAAGAATTTAGCAGCTTTAGGGATAAAAATCTCACTCAACCCTATACTGTCTGAAAGTTGTTTCATCATCACCCACTCACTGAATGGTAAGAGACCTATGGTTAAGAATCATGCTGTCCATTTTTCAGGAGGCTAGAGCATCATCTCCATGTGGGGGGAGAGGGAGAGAGAGTCTAGTTAATCTCAGTTTGGTCCAAAGCGCTACCCATGACAAGAAGCATGTCTGATAAGGATTTGTTATTCGGTTTTGGTAACGTGCCACTATAGAGAAGTGTTAGGTCAGTCAGTTAAGGTACCTGGGGTATGTACACCCCCTCCGAGTCAGCATTCTGCTTACTAAAGTGACATCTGGAGGCTCCACAGAAAACATACGATAGGTATTTAGATGATCATCTTCTTGGTGCAGAGTTTTAATTAAAGCATCCATTCCATTTGAGTACCCTCCACGGGGACACTGGGGTACTACCTACAAACTTGGTAGATTGCACAGGCCAAAGAAGGTTGGGAGGATTATAAGCTCTTAAATAGAATGAATGGTGTGCTCAGCCATACCCTGTTTGGCTGGACTTCTTGCGCTTCTCCTTCCACACAAACTGCTGTGTTCCTGGGGCCTAAGTCAGCAAGAAGTATAACTTTTTTAGCTCAGGCCTTTGTGAGTTTTGGAGGGAAATAGGCTAATCCATAGATCTCTTTCTCATCAACTCAAGAAGATCCATGTCAGGTCCTGAAAGCAGAAGACTTCTCCTTGAACTGTTGTACTGGTGGGAGTCTTTTCCCCCCCACCATATTGCCACTTGCTACACAGCCCCTTCTAGACTTTGGCTACAGATCTCCATGCTACAGGAAGCAGGAGGAGAGCAGTAAAAGTAAAGGCATAAAGAAAGCTCAATAGAAGGTAAAGAGCTGAGAGAAGAAATGCTGGAATTTCCTGAAAGAAATAGCTACTGATAACACTGGAGCTCAGAGGCTACCTCGTATTGCTACTATGAAGGCAGATACTTCTGCAGTTTCCATAGTATGCATCCGATGAAGTGAGCTGTAGCTCACGAAAGCTCATGCTCAAATAAACTGGTTAGTCTCTAAGGTGCCACAAGTACTCCTTTTCTTTTTGCAAAGGCAGACTAACATGGCTGTTACTCTGAAACTTCTAAGCACAGAATCAGTGGCCTTTGCCCAACCCGTCCCAATAACTCTAGCTGCCTCTATCAATGCAGGAAAAGGCCCACAAGAGCATTAATGGACATTGCAAAGGTAGTGATAATGCCTATTTGCTTACAGACTGCATGATTGTTTATATGTCTCCCTGTGCAGTCTGCAGTAGAAATGCTGCAGCACTTCCTCTGCATAACAGAAACTACTCTCCACCAAATGTGCTGCAAACTAAGCTTCCAACACACATTAAGATTTAATGACTCTCAAGCAGCTCTTACTTCCATTCTCCAAGGCACCCAAGGAATTTCATCACTCCAGATTCTCCACTGCTCTGAATCCAATGCGCAAAAAATTCTGACTAAAAATCTAAACACCCACATGGTATTTACTGAATTGGTTTCTGAAAACTGCCTTTTATAGCTTGGCCACAAGAATTCTTTGCGCCAATATGACCCATTAGCATTGTCCTGGAAAACACTAAGCAGTGTAACCTAGGGACAAGCAGGCCATATATATTCAAAAATAACCATTATAGCTCAGTGTGAATATGCCAAGAAACTACCACATGGGTGATCACATACATGGATGACGAAACTGCAGGCTTCATGTCAAATGCAGATGGAGTCCAACAATACAGGCCTTACTCACCTTCATTAGTGAGGCACTGGCTCATCAAGAGACTTCAGGTCCCAGCAGGCAATGCTCTATCTCAGGGGTGAGCAAACTACGACCTGCAGGCCGGATCCGGACCGCGAGCTGCACCACACAGCTCGGCACCGCTCCAGCCGGGACGCTGGGTCAGGACCACACCACGCGGCTTGGCCCCACTCCGGCTGGGGCACTGGGTCGGGGGCCGCACCACATGGCTCCTGGAAGCTCTGGCATGGCCCCGCTCCAGCTCAAATGGGAGCTGCAGGGGCAGTGCCTGCAGATGGGGCAGCATGCAGAGCTGCCTGGCTGTGCCTCCATGTAGGAGCTGGAGAAGGGACATGGCACAGCTTCCAGGAGCCACTTAAGGTAAGCGCCAGTTGGAGTCTGCACCCCCTGAACCTCTCCCCACGCTCCAACCCTCTGCCCCAGCCCTGATCCCCATCCCTCTCTTCAAACCCCTCGATCCCACTTCCTGCACACTCCTGCACCCCAAATCTCTCATCCCCAGCCCCACCCCAGAGCCTGCACCCCCTCCCACACCCCAATCCCAATTTTGTGAGCATTCATGGCTTGCCATACAATTTCTATTCCCCGATGTGGCCCTCAGGCCAAAAAGTTTGCCTGCTCCTGCTCTATCTTGATGCAAGCAGCAGTTATACAGATTAAAGTGGAGTAATTCCATGCTGGGACCAGTAGACTTTTTGGTTCTGAATCTCTGAGGATGAAGGCAGCTGCAAACTGCATATTCATAGGCAAAGTAGGTACAATTTGCCAGTTCTGAATAACTTAGCTAAGCAGTGAAGTGTTGCCAAGAGTATTGAAGGAGACTATCAAAAAGCAGATTAAGATAATTTTTACTCCTTTCTCCATATTTCATATTAATTCACAATTTACAGAAAGCAGATGCTTTCCAGCGACTGATAAAAATAAATCCAGCAACTATCAATTTGATTGTACAATTAAATGCAAGTGCCAGTCAGGTAACAGCTAAATTCTATTTGCAGAGACATTAACAAAAATCCTCAACCTTCAGAAAAACGCATGGAGTCTTCAAAATGCCTGCATCTGTAGCATCAACATGTAGTCTACCAGATCAATAACATGTTATCCTAGAGTTATGACTCTCCCTCCAATTTTGTGTCGAGCCAAACCAAATCAGCAAGAGCTAAATTGCAGATATACAGTGGTGCAAGATTTCACTTTGAGTTCAGAGCTACTACTAAGTGTATTTTATTAAACACATACAGTATTCCATACAGTGTCAGCTATTTGAGTGAATCAGCATCAATCTGGCATTGATTCAAGTAAGGAACTAGCTTTAAATTTGTTGCTACGCATTAATCAGTACTAGTTGTGTATATATTTGAGCTTGCTGTGTTTTCTCTTGAGATACATATCCTGCCCCAATCCTGTCCCTGTTGAAATCAGCATCACCAATATTTACTTCATGGGAAGCATTATCTGGCTTTAAGAGACAAAGTAGCTGGCTGAAATAGCATACAGAGGAAGCATAAAGCCTAAAAGTAATGGAAGACTGAAAGGATCAGTAAGGAAAGCTACCTCTTGCAGGTCAGAAACAGTAGGGAAAAAGTGAGAACTGCCAAAAGCCAAGGAGAGTTGGACATTGCAAAGAAAATTAAAACCAATAGTAAAAGGTTCTATAATCATATAAATAAAAAGAAAACAAGGAAAGAAAAGTGAAACCACTAAGCACGGAGTATGCGTTGGAGACTAAAGATAATCTAGGAATGGCCCAAAACCTAAATGAATACTTTGCCTCAGTCTTTAATAAAAGTAATGAGGAGCTTAGAGGTAGTGGCAGGGGAGCAAACAGAATCAAGGATAGGGAAATAGAAATTACCACATCCGAGGTGGAAGTCAAACTCAAATAGCTTAATGGGACCAAATCAGATGGCCTGGAAAATCTCCATCCAAGAATATTAAAGGAACTGGCACATGAAATTGCAAGCCCAACAACAAGGATTTTTAATGAATCCATAAACTTGGGGGTCATACCCTATGACTGGAAAATTGCCTAAATATAGTACCTATCTTTAAGAAAGGGGGAAAAAATGATCCTGGAAACTACCGGCCCGTTAGTTTGACCTCAATTGTATGCAAGGTCTTGGAACAAATTTTGAAAGAGAAAGAAGTTAAGGACATAGAGGTAAACAGTAACTGGATAAAATACAACAGTTTTACAAAAGGTAGATTGTGGCAAACCAACCTGATCTCTTTCTTTGAGAAGATTACCTTGTCTAAAAAATAGTTATGCAGTAGATCTATCTACCTGGATTTCAATAAGGCACTTGATATAGTTCCCACATGAGAAATTATTAGTTAAATTGGAGAAGGTGAGGATTAATATGAGAACTGAAAGGTGGATAAGGAACTGGTTAGAGAGGAGACTATAACAGGTCAGACTGAAAGGTGAACGGTCAGGCCTGGAGGAAGGTTACTAATGCAAAGGGACTGGTCTTGGGACCAGTCTTATTTAACATTTGCATTCATAAACTTGGCACAAAAAGTGGGAGTGTGCTAAAAATGTTTGCAGATGACACAAAATTGGGAGGTACTGCCAATACCAAGGAAGACCAGAATATCATACAAGAAGATCTGGAGGACCTTGAAAACTGGAGTAATAGAAATGAGATGAAATTTAATAGTGCAAAGTCATGCACTTAGGGACAAATAAGAATTTTTGCTATGAGATCAATTGGAAGTGACAGAGGAAGAGAAAGATCTGGGTGTACTGGTCAATCACAAGAAGATCATAAACCACCAATGTGATGCAGCTGTGAAAAAGTCTAATGTAATCCTAGGATGCATTTCCAGTAGGGATAGGGAAGTGTTATTGCCTTTATACAAGGTACTCGTAAAACCTCATTTGGAACACTGTGTCAAACCAAGTGGTCTGCGACACACATTTCCAATACTAGATATGTAAAGAAGGGAAGACACCACAGGAACAGAATTAAGGTAGTCCAACTATAATTCTACATTTTCTGGGTCTTAGATTCAAGGAGTTTTTGGTTTTAACATCTCAACAGTCATTAAAAAAGTAGCATGCATTCAAACACTGAGATGTGCCTACAACATTAACAAAGATTTCTGTGTGGGAATTCCTATCAATTGTCTAGCGATTGCACTATGTGTTTATACATGTGGGTCAAATGATAAGAGTACTCATTTACATAAGAACAGTCATACTGGGTCAAACCAAAGGTCCCATCTAGCCTAGTATCCTGTCTTCCAACAGTGGCCAATGCCAGATGCTTCAGAGGGAATAATAGAACAGGTAATCATCAAGCGATCCATCTCCTGTCGTCCAAGTTCTCACAACAGAAATTTGGACATTTGCTGGGGTACCGTGAGGAGGAAGGAGATGGATCATGAAGATGAAGTGAAAGAGTTAGGATTCTGTAATTCAGAGATGGAAAAGGCAATTAGATAAACGAGTCAGCCCCTGCTAGAGTAGAGTATACCCTTAGAGACAAGATAAACCAGGTATTGAACAGATTTTATTTCTAACAAAAGATCCACTAATAAGCAGCAACAAAGAGCATACAAAATAAGGGGACAGCTAATGAATTAACAGAAAAACATTAGCGGGAAAAAATTACTTCATTTTTGGGTCTGTGAATAGTTTGTCTACAAACAAGCTGCATAAACTCAATTGCACAACTGACTTTGCAAGTCTTTTGTTTTTACAACATACTTGGATATAACAGCCAGCTTTTCTCTAAATCCCTCTGCCCTGATTATACGTGCAACATCATGTTCAGACAAAGAAATCTAACAGTGGTCTTGTACTAAAAGCCTTAGTCAGCATCCTACGCAGCATGTTTGTGAGTGCAGCTGGAACTTACTAGTGAATGCACAGCTTTGGCAACATTATCAATTGAAACAGGAAGACAAGGTGTAAGTAGATGAAAAGTTATTCTTCCCTGCATTTATATGGAATCACAGCAATCAGAGATAGAACGCAACATATAGCCTATCTCCATGCAAGTGAAGGATTGTTCCCTACTGCAATTTTAAATCGCTGGTAATAAGGCTTCCACCACTTCCACTGGGAGACTATTTCACAGTCTAATATATCTCCTCATTGGACAGTTTTTCCCACCTGAAACTATTTCTTTTCCTCCTTGGTGTTAACACCTGAAATTTCTTGAAAGCTTTTATAGGAGACCCTTCCCTTAACAGACACACAAGCATATGACTTATTTGTGCTTGTTTTTTTAAAGTCAAGCTATAAGTTCAATTACAAAAGTTACAGTATACCTGTAAGGCTAAAGCTTTGCATTTGTTTAGCTACTGACATTTAAACACCCTCACTTCACCCTTATCTCCTACTGGCCTTCAAAATAAATATGCATGACAGCCCTTTCCTCCCACAGTATAACAGCCTGTTATTAGGTGGGAAGTCAGACATGGGCTGCAAAGTAACGTTCTGGCACAGACTGTTAGCAAGACAAGGAAGAGCTGTATGCAGCTCAGAAGCTTGTCTCTCTCATTACCAGAAGTTGGTCCAATAAAAGATATTTCACCCACCATGTTTCTCTAATATCATATACTCCTGGGGAATTCTGTGCCAAAAAATTAAAAATTCTGCGCACAATATTTTCAAATTCTGCAAAAATCTGCATATTTTATTTGTCAAAACAACACAATATAATCAAACCACTTTCAATTATTTTGGGTCATTTATTTCAAAATACCTGTCAGCAAGTATGTCTGTAACAATACACACAACAAAAAAGATTCAGGAAATGTTTTTTGACAAATAGATTCCTTACTAGGCATATTAATACAGAACTCTGAGTAATAATTAATTTAAACTACAATACAGAACCATATTTCCCGCTCCCCACAGAAGCAGTGCAAAGGCTTGAGGGAGTCAGGGGTACCAGAGGAGGAGCTGAGGCAGAGGGAAGTAAATTGCTGGGAAGGAGGTTGGGTGTGAACTTGGAGGGTTGTTGGGTACGGGTGGGAAAAGTATGGAACAGGGGTTTTTTTTGTTTGTTTGTTTTTGGGGTGGGAGGGTGGATTGTTAGGGAGCTTCCCCCATGCAGACCCTGGCTGACCCCTGGCCTCTCCCATTCAGTCAGGCACATCTGTCCCTGTCTCCATGTGTTCCTGCACCCCATGTGCCCTTGCACCCCCTGCCCACATGTCCCTCCACCTCCACATCCCCCATAGCCATGTGGCCCTGCACCCCTCCCCCTGTCCCCATGTGTGTCTGTGCCCTGACTCAACCACCCCCTGTCCCTATACGGCCCTTCACTTGCTCCCCCTGTCCCCATGTGGCCCTGCATGTCCACTTCCATTCAGCCCCTGTCCCAATCCATCCTCCCACACTAGACCTTATCAGCCCCTGTCTGTGACCCCCCAGCAGCTCCACGCTGTCTGTCTCCCCATAGCTCTTGTCTGCTGACCTGGCCCGACAGGCACTGTGAAGAAGGCAGGCTCTTTCTCTTCCCTAGCTGGCCAGGAGCTGCTTCTCTGTTCTATCACCACAGAGCCCTCTGGTAGGCAAAAGGCAGAACTACAGCAACTTTCCAGCCAACGTTATTTTCTGCTGAGGCTGCACTGTTCTAGCACCATAGTGCCCTCTGGTGGGCAAAAGGCAGAACTGCAGCAACTTACCAGCAGCAACTTTTTTCTGCATTAAAAATATGCGTGTCTCGTTAATTATGCATGCAGTGACACAGAATTCCCTCAGGAATAAATATCCTGGGACTGATACAGGCTAAACATCACAACAATTTAAGAGCGCATAGTAAAATTGCATAACAGCTTAAGACAGGGAATGAGGGACACTGTATCCAGGTGAAGGTAGAGGAAGCTGCTTTTAGGCAAGTATGTTCAAGCTGGAATTTGAACAGGACACCAGGACTAACACTCATAACTCTTGCCATGGGATTTTTTTTTTTTTTTAAACCACAAGCGATCAGGACTTTTGTTTTACATCTTATCTAAGACATCTAGTAAAACAGAGCCCCTGACTGAACACCACGTTCAGGCATTAGTTCGAAAAGGGACCCTGGTGGATCCGGCCAGCACAGCTGACTGAGCCAATAAAAATCCGGTTGGCCGCAGCACCAACGGGGCAAACAGGCTCCGTGCTGGGCTCTGCACAGCTCTCAGGATGCGGCTGACATGTCCCACTGGCTCCTAGGCGGAGGGACAGCCAGGGGGGCTCTGCACCCTGCCCCCACCCACAGGCACTGTCCCAAGCACCAGCTCTGCAGCTCCCATTGGCTAGGAACCGTGGCCAATGGGAGCTGTGGGGGCAGTGCCTGTGGGTGGGGGCAGCATTAGCATGCAGCCCCCTGGCTGCCCCTCTGCTTCGGAGCCAGAGGGACATGATTCTACTTCTCGGGAGCTGCCTGAGGTCAGCGCCACCTGGAGCCCACACCCCAAACCCCCTCTTGTGTCCCAACCCCAGCTCGGAACCCCCTCCCACACCCAAACTCCGTCCCAGAGCCCACACCCTGGACCCCCTCCTGCACCCCAACCCCCTGCCCCATCCCAGCGCCCCATACTGCACCCCAAATTCCTCATCTCTGGCCCCACCCCAGAGCCCACACCCCCAGCTGGAGCCCTCACCCCCCCGTACCCTCTCCCATACCCCAACTCTCCCCAGTCTGGAGCTCCCTCTCCCCTCTCCCACTCCCCCGTACCCTCGCCCCAGCCCATACCCTCTCCCACACCCCAACCCCTGCCCCAGTCTGGAGCTCCCTCCCACATGCCAAACCCCTCACCCTCAATCCCAGCCCAGAGTCCCCTCCTGCACCCCAAACTCCTCATCCCCGACCCCACCCCAGAACCTGCACTCCCAGCCAGAGCCATCCCCCCGTCCTGCACCCCAACCCCCTGCCCCAGCCCAGTGAAAATGAGCACTGAGTGAGGATAGAGGAGAGCAAATGACAGAGGGAGGTGGGATGGAGTGAGCGGGGTGAGACATTGGAGAAGGGGCAGGGTATGGGCAAGACAAGGGCGTTTGGTTTTCTGCATTTAGAAAATTGGCAACCCCACAGTCAACACTAGTTTCCCTGGAACACATGACACATTTTTATTAGCAAAGTATTTTTTTCATGGCATATTCCTTCTGTGCTTTGACATCTATCTTCCAGTACCACTACAAAATGCAGCACCACAATCAATATTAGGGCAACCTGACTGAAGCACTTAGACCTTTAATTCTTTCCCAACAGTTTTTACAGGAATATCAGTCTCCATGCATAATCATTTAGCTGGTCTAAGTTTCCTCCTCTCCTCAAGAAAAATTTATTTAAAGCACATTGTTTGCACACAAGTTCAAGTCCCTTATTTAAAACAGCATTGCTTTCTCTGAAGATATGCTATTTAAAAAATCATAGATGGAGGCTAAAATAAGGAATAATTGAATAAATATCTGAATATCAGACCTCTCTCTTCTACAATAATTCCTGTATTTTAAATATGCTATAATTTAGAAAAATACATTTTAGAATTATTTTACTTTGTGACTACAGAAACGTGTGCAAGAATAAGGAGTGAAAGAGTTAACTTCAGTTTCAAACTGAATCAATATTATCCACAACTAGTAATATTCTGTTTTCTGGCAAGAAAGAATTATTATTCAATTGAAACAAACACCTGTCTTACCTTGTGAAAGGCACTGATTTGCCAGGGCAACCTGTCCAGAGTTCAGGTACAAATTAAGACGGGCAAAGATACTAGTCAGAGATGGAATTGTAATGAAGCAGAAGGCAACACAAGCCTAAGTAAAGAAGAAAAGATATGAAACATAACTCAAATAATTTCTTAAATTAGAGGTATAGCAATTTTAGGGCTTTTTAATTAACTACTGTTGTATATGCTCAAGCAGAAGCTTAAAAATAGAACACAAGTAGGTATCTTTCCCACTTTCATCTACAAAACACGGCCCGCAAAGTTTGTGAAATTCAAACTGACCCAACTCTTGGGGTTTCCCTTTATTAACAGTGAAAACAATAAAATAAAGATTAGCTCAGAACTTCTTTGAAGGCTTTCTTGCTCCTAGGGTTCCTCCCTCAGGAGTGACTAACCCACACCCTAGAGCCTCTCTCTCTCCAGAAAGTCAATTCCACTTCCTATATATCCAGGTGCCATGAGTCGCTTGACTGTGAGTGAACACAAACCACTTAATCCTTCCCCAGAAAGATCTACACTTTCTAAGAGCGTGGGATGCTTCAGGGGAAAACTGGCACGCTGATACATATGAATCATATAGTTCTGGTGTAAAGACACACCTGCACTATGAGAATATATTATTTAATTTAAGTATCCACTTTAGATTTAAGTACCCACTTTGACTTTTTGATTATGAAACACATTGTCATGCCATTTATCTTGCAGCAGCTCTTTTCTCCCCTATACAATGACAATTAATTTGGAAAAATGAAATTTCCTTAAAGGAGGGCTTAAAAAAACCTCACTTAGGGACCAAATCCTATCACCCTTACTTAGGCAAACTCATGGGACTCTGCAGGAGTTTTGTCTAATGAGGATAGCAGCAGTTGGTTGTTAGTGAGTAAATATTAGTGCCCATAAGGGAAAGTGAGTTGATAAGCAATATGGAAACCACAAATGTATTTCTTCTGTATAAATGACAACCTTAGGCTCCAGCCTATCGTAACATCTGTGCACACGGGATGAAGAATCTAGAAATATATTTGACTTTTTCACTTACCCTGACAAATGCGGCTGTCTTTCTGGAATGATTTCCTTTCATCACTTTTCTCGTTTCCATTGCCAGTTGGTTCACAGACTATGTATAAAAAAGAAAAGTAAGGCACTAATAGAAATGAATAGATTTACCAGGTCTGCAAATAAACACCCAACTCTTATCATTCTGTCAAGTTAAACATATGGGAAACAAAAGTAGTCAAAGGGATAATGTGTTCACCACAACTATGTTTGCAGGGTCCTTGTCTGGCTGGCCAGAATGAAAGGAGTTGTGGTCCCTTTATGGGCTCCCCTCTGCAACTGGGGCAGAAGGGGAAAGTTGACATGGACAGACAGAACAGGGAAGAGCAGGAAGCAGCTAGGTCAGATCTGGAGGGGATACTGCCCTTCCTACTGACTGGTATTTAAACCCCTTGCAATCCAGGAGAAGCCCTCTTTTACCTGGATCAGGCTGGCAGCACCACACTCCCACCCATGAAATCCGAGAAAGAACCAGCTTCCTTCATGATCTGCTGTTGCCCGTTTTTTCTTGGGGACTGGGAAAGAATTTTTTCCTCACTGCAAGACTCGGCGAGATGGGGTGGATTTTTTCATCTTTCCCAAAGTAAATCTAGGACCCTCTAGGGTTGAGGAGGGGTGTTCAGTTATAATGCCACAACTTAGTAGGTAAAACTCATGGCAGATGTCCAGTGCAGATACTTGTTATGGAAGGGTATGGAAAAGGATGAGAGAGAAAACATCTTGAGAAAACTGAGGAGGGGGAGGTTTGGGGCTCCTACATCTGGAACAGTAAGCAGCTGACCCCCTCCTCCTTTTCTAGCCCCCCTTTTACCTCATACAAGAGGAGAGGGTATACGGTCCCAGCAACTGGATGGTCAGGACTAGTTGGGGATTATATGGAAATGATTAGGAAACTATGACGACCCACAGTGTACAATTTATTGCCATGTACTTCCAGATATTTTAAGTGATTTTGTTTTTATTGTAGCTTAACTAAACCACATCCATTGCCTCCTGTCTTTCTTCTGATTTGGCTGGACAATGTGTGCTATTACAAAAGATACTGATATGCCTTAGGTGCAGTATTTAGCCTAGGTCTAACCTCCAAGAAGTGAAGTATTTATCATACCTGCACTTTAAGTGTATTAGTGCTTTTGTAAAATTATTCGTTACATAAAAACAACAACAAAAATAAAAAAAGACAACTGGTTGAATTTCCACCCAAGGCTCTATCGGAGATTGACTCACTTACTGAATCTATCAGTATCTGTTTGTAACTCCCACTTTATAAACCAATCTAATTAGTAGCAATGGATTAATTCTCCCCATCCTATTACCACCAAACACCAAAACAGTCATGTGGATTATTATGTTGCTATTATTTTTCAGTTACCCAACAGTTTTAAATTTAAAAATATGAAATTATGCTTCCACAGTTTGTTTTGGGGATGCATTCAAAGGCTAACCAGCACTTGTAAACTATACAGTGAATTGCTGACCTGGCATTTCAATCTTTTCCATTTCTATTTTTTCTTGTTTGCTTGAAATAAGCAAGAATGGAAAAATTCCTATTTAATTATGAAAAAAATTCCCTACACTGATCTAGTCATATGAACTCGGCTTATCTCGATATCATTCTGTCAAACTGATTTCTGATCCTGGGCAGTCAGAACTAATACATAAGCCTGAAATGCAGACTCTTTTCATATACCTTACAGGGTGGGTTCTTATTTGTGCTCCTGGATTCCATAACTCCACCAAAGTCTTTGACTTTTAATTATTTATTTTTGTGAAATACTGTTTCTATCTTGTGTATAATAATCATTTAAAAATTAACACAAAAGAAAATAAACTTAACTATGAAAGATGTCCCATTTCTTCTAATACTCAATTCATAATCCAATTAGAACACCACTACATTTTTCAGAAAAAATGTGCAGCAGGTAGCTATGGAAGAAGTTTATACTGCCATCAATCACCGTGGTATTTCAGGTTTCAGAGTAACAGCCGTGTTAGTCTGTATTCACAAAAAGAAAAGGAGTACTTGTGGCACCTTAGAGACTAACCAATTTATTTGAGCATGAGCTTTCGTGAGCTACAGCTCACTTCATCGGATGCATAGGGTATGCATCCGATGAAGTGAGCTGTAGCTCACGAAAGCTCATGCTCAAATAAATTGGTTAGTCTCTAAGGTGCCACAAGTACTCCTTTTCTTTTCGTGGTATTTCAGCACCTTTCATATGCAAACAGCCAAGTCCCAGTGGAATTTATTAAGTCTCTGGTTCTTACCCTTTACACTGCTACAGAAAGCTCTGCTTTTGAGGGAGGTTGCAGGGGGAAGGTTGATGTTATGCATGTCCTTCTGCTTCCAGTGCAAAAACTTGATCAAATAGGAAAATTTTGCAGAGTTTGCCAAAGGTGGTCTGACTTTGGAATTTGTTTAATTTCATCTGGAAGTTTGTTCCAGAGACAGACTCTCTCCTGGAGAGCACTCACATGCTTCCTCCTGTGACTATCAGCCTCCAATTTCTGAATATATAGGAAGACCTTGTAGTATTGTTTGTTCCATAAGCTAATGAATGTAATGAAACAGCTAATTTGCATCATTAAATGGTACTGAGTATGGGGGTAAAGTACACAATTGAAGAAAAATTTAGTGAGAAAAGAAAGGCAAAAACAAAGTCTACTCCTGAATACCTAGCGAAATAAACCTTAACACAGTAAATATAAGGAATGGCAATCTGGGGGGTGGGGGAAGGGGGAGAGAGGGGGAGGAACCCACTGATTAAGACAACATCATCTGCAGTAAAATTTTTGCTTACATGAACCAGCTGGACAAGAACAGGCTCCAGATTGCAAAACATTGACCTAGCTTCAACATAAAAACTCAGCTGCTGCTCAAAGTCCCGGCCAAACGATACCTGGGATTAGGAAGATACAAAAAGCCACACTTATGACATGTCCGCAGCACACAGCTATTTGATCTTTCTATAATGTGTGTTGAATTAAGGTGCTCTCTCTCCCTCTCTTTTTTGTTTGTTCCAAAAGGGTTGGAATGAAGATCCTCAACTGCAATTAAGTTCAATAATTTCAAAGTAACTTGCTCACAGCTATATTAGGGATAGAAGAGATTCTCCTTCAACTATTCACCTTCCATAATTTAGCTTCTAGGGAAATCTGCAAGTGTTTTTATTATTATTATTAAAACAATATATAGTTTCTGATTTATGGTGTGAATATTTCTCAAGCATACAACACTTATCAGCTTCCAGACTTCTGGAAAGGGATCTGGCATCTCACAGAATTCCTAAAGTGAGGTTTATAGGAAGTGGGGGTTTGGTGTGGTTTGCATTTTAACAAAACAAAAACACAAAACAAAACAAAGCAGCTTAACAGAAAACCCACATAATCACTCTACAAACAGATTAATGAATCAACCTTTTTACTCACACTAGTTTATTATGCAGCCAATAAAAACTGTCTTTTGAAGAGTGGGCATTTGGGGTTTTTTTAAGTTATTTTTAAAGTCTGTCTCAATTTTCGAATACTGGAGGGCTCAAAAAACTGATTTTTTAAAAAACGTTTTTTGTTTTTAATTTTATGTTGATCCCTCTCAGGTGTGGGTGGTGGAATTACACCTGCTAATGTTACTTTTCACTTGCTAGTGACTTGTGAACTTTCAGACTGTCACGACATGCAAGACATTCATTAAATATTCAACTTTAAAACACGTATAGGTTTTACAGGATATTTAAAAACATTTAACAGAAGATTTTGATGCATGCTGTGATACACTTTAAACTAGGCCTGTGATACCAAGTAAGGATCAACAGTTGTATGACATTTCTTCAAAACATCTGCATATTTCCTTCACTAAATATACTGGGTGGGATTTTTAACATATCCTGAGCAAGTTGGATGCTCAAGTCCCTTTGAATTTCAGTGGTATTTAGGTGCCTACTTCCCACTCGGTAACTGCCACAAAAAGTTTTCCCAGGCAATCACGAATACTAAGTACTCACCATTTTTATAAATCCATTTATCAACGATGCTAACATTCTCTTTTCATCTTCAAGTGTTAGTGCACTACAACAGTAAGTTTATATAGTCAATATAATATAAGCCATCTTAAAAAAAAAAACAAAGAAGTTTCAACTATATACATATTTTACAAATTCTTTAAAAAAAATTATGCTCACAGTATCTAATTCACTCATTTTAAGGACACATTAATCTAATACTCATTTTATACTCATAATTTTTAAACTAACTTAAAATCACACTGTATTTATGATTGTCAGCCATTTTCAATAATACTCTTAAAGGGTTATTACCAGGACAAGTTTGGCCTAATATGTAAATTCTGTAAAATAAGATTTTATTAAATGTAGAGACCAACAGAAACGTTTCTATGAAATACTCTGAATCCCAGTGAAAAAAGATACAGCTTTTATCCAGACTAATATTCTCATAACAACAATTCAGTGGGTGCAGCACTGAACTACAGCATGAAAACATGAATGAGAAATTGACTATAAACTAATTATAAACAAGTTAGATTAGCTCATCTAGCTCTCATATTCCTACTTGAGAGAAATACAAACAATTTAAATAAAACCTTAAATGTGACATTTAACGTTCTTTCAGTTTTAATTCTCTAAGGTGTTATTTATAAGAAGGTTTTTGTTTTAAGCTATGATTACTCAACTGTCCTTTTAACTCTGTTACCATTACCACTGTGTCTCATTATAGTGTTCTCTAGAAGTTTTGCTGTCACAAATGGTACTAAAATGATACATTTACTTCCAACATTACCACAAATATATCTGATCTTTCAGAAGGCATAACCCAAATTCAGTATGAGACAAATTTACATCACATGGACATCCAATAAGCTAGATCTGTTTGGATGAAAATGGATAAATAGAATTTAAATTACAATTAAGTAATCCCATTTAATCCTTTTACTATTACGTACTTGTCTCCAGCTTTGACCTCCTGTGTATCATTTTACCATTTTCCTAGAGCAGACACCAGATGGAAACAGTTTTATCCAGTAGAGAAGGAAGGAAAACCTCAGCATGATTCGCTCATTAGTACATTACCAGTCAAAAGAAAGAACTGAGGGTGAGCTGTTGTTACCAGTCAACAGCTGTTCAAGTGGCCTAAGATCTAGACTGTGGGTTGAAACTTTGCTGAACCAAAGTTTGTAAAAAGTGGAAAGAGGTAGTTTCAAACTTATTAGAATGCTATGTAAAATGGCCATTGTAAGAGCTGACAGAACAGAATCAAAAGAATGATGTAAATTAATTTTGCCTGAAATAAAAGAATTGCTAATTAGGGGTTTACCAAGGTTCCCAGTGAAGGCTCAGAGCTGTTTTGGCAACAAGATGTGAAGAAGCGTCAACTATAGGCCACTGGCAACTGTTCTGATTCTTTAATAATTAATTTTATTTTTAATACATATTACTGTTTAAAGGTTGAAAAGGCATTAAAGTACATATGTAAGCCAAAAAGACCACATAACCTAGAATAAAGCATTTGGACTTGTCTTCATTTGAATTACATGCCAAAGCTGATTTCCTCTATTGCTAGTGTGTCTTGCATTCACTGGTACTCTATGATCTGAGGAAACTTACAATAATATACTATAAACATTGAAAGTATTGTAAATTACGTTTACAATATTGGCACTAAATTATAAATGGCTCTTGATTAAGAGCACCACAAAAATGTGCCCTTACAATTCTATTCAACCCACATAGAAAGAAGGAAGGAGAGTTTTGTGATTTACACACAAAAGTAGGCGCTTGGAAATCTTGGTTCTATTCCCAACTCTGCCAAAGATTTTCTGTGTGATTTTGGGTGTCACTTAATCACTGTGTCTCAGTTTCCTCACCCTCAGAATTGGGATAATATTTCCCTACCTCACAAAGGGTGTTAAATATTAGTACAGTATCATTTGTATCAGTACAGTTTAATTATTAATCTGTCCAGCGCTTTGAAACACTTGGATGGAAACTGCTACAGTAGTCCAGAGTACTATATCGAAGCAAAGTTGTTGGCACGCATGCAGCTCTTTTCTTCTATTTCTAAAAATAAATTGGCCTCTAATAACTGCTAAAAATTACGGGCCAGGCTCTGACGCATGGTTTATGAGGACTCAGCACAGTTGAAGGGGGTGCATAGAAAAAGGAAGTCTGTTCTTAACTGTTCCAACTGCCAACAGCCCCTGAGAGCCATTATGACAGCTGGGGATTACCAGGACATCCCAGTTTCATTTCCTGCACAGCCATAGAGTGTGGGTTTGATGAAGGAGTTTCTCTACCACCCAACAATCCCCCTACTCAAGAGAGATTTTCTTGTTATTTCTGCCAGATTAGGGCTGCTTTGTGCAGGTCAAATAACTAAAAGTGGCTGGAGTGCAACTCAATTTCGGGAGCTGTTTTTAATGGCAAAGTATGTATTGAAAACCTCTAAATACTGTATTGTTCACTGTAGTTCCTGGAAGATTCTAGCTGCTTTTTATCCTCACAAAAACTGAAAAGGGCCCAAACTGGCATCCTTTCTTTTAACAGCATCTGCTACTTTGTTTATGCTTTTTATTCTCAAAAAGTATCCTTGCTGCTTCCCTCTACGCTAGAAAAATCTATTAAGTTATTGCCATTTTCCAGTTCGAATGCTGAAACAAAGAATCTAACAAAGCAATGATTAAAGCGTAAATAATTTGTATTGTGATTTTACTGCACAGCTTCTATTAGTGCAAAACAGAGGGCCATGCATAAATTTACCGTGAAACATTAACCCCCCCTAAAAGTAAAACTATACATCACAACATCCACCATTTACACATATTCTGTATTATAGTACATGTAAATTTCATCTTACTTCACCGAATCATGCATGGTCTTGCACACGTGTAGAAGAGCATTAAGTATGACAGGGTCTTTAGTAGCATCTTGTTGATGTCTAAAAAACATTTTTGGAAAATACTGATAAAAATACTGCAGTTTCTCCAAGACACAAAATAGTGGAAAACTGAAAATTCATTTAATGCTAATTTTGCATAGGCAGCCTTTATATACTCTTATGAGCAGAGAATTGCAATGGTGAAAACATGATCTCTGTCTGTGAAATAACCTCCAAAGAACATCTTGCATTGTACAACATCTCAACGTATTTTTCTTTTTACAAAAATACATAGAGTATATTTATACCTTCACAGTTAATACACAGTTAAAAAAAACATGACAGTGGGACTTATATTTCATAACTATCTGGCAGTGTTATTACAAAGTCACAGACACCTTAAGTATTATGGATGGTGAGAGTGTAGACAGATTGCCCAGGAACGTCCAGCTAAGAACTTGAAAGCAAAACCAGTAAAGAAATCTCAGATAGGAATCTAGTTCCTTGGTTAATGTCAGATAGCACAGAATGGGCGACATGCCCTGTCTAGGCATGCAAGGACTAATTAGACAACCAAGTTTATATCCTGAAGTCACATCACCTTGAGGTATTAATCATGCCACAGATAAATACTGAAGCCAAAAAACAGACTTCCTGAGTTACCAGGGGAATGAGAAATGCCACTCTATTTCCTAGATAATATCTCCAATGCCATTTTCAACAGATATTTTGAAAGAAACCATTTGCTCTCCCATACTCTGAGCTCTGAAGAAGGAGGAGAACAAGTGCCTCAACTCTAGCACAGCCAACCAACTGCCAAGGACAAAGAAGTGTAACACTCACTATGCAATAAAATAAGGCCACCTGAAAGAGATAAATGGCAGAGACATCTAACCCTGATGAGCAATGCATGCTCTGTACTGTATTAACCTATAACCACTGTATCTTTTACTGTAACAGAGCATTCAGAACAGCCCCTGTGAACAGACCAAACCCCACTGTATCCTCAACACAGCAAAACCACCATGATTCAATTGCATCTCCTTCCTGAGGCATGGCTTCACTGGACAACTCAAAAACACTGAAGCATAAACTTCAGCCTAAGCTTCCTCTCCAGAGCCCCCCTCTCCCTCATTTCCTAATGGCCCAAAGAGACACTCCCATTCCCTCTATATGCTGGGAGGAGCCAACTAGAACCACCTGCCAATCTGTTTAGCAGTAATTACTCTAGATATTAATACAGAGATTAAGCACCTGGGCTTAGAGTGATACAGCTGAAGAGCCCTGCATTCCAGTACAGGATCTTATAGTCTACTAGTGCCTAACTAGGAAATATTAGTAGGGCAATTAATTGTTCATTCTATTTGTACTGAATATGGTTTTTTTTGCTGTACAAATGCCTAGTGATAAACTATACATTAATTTACTATATACTATTTAAGTGTTCTTTGCCTATGTAGTATTAAAAGCTCTCCACTTAATATATTGCCTAACAAAAGGGCATTACCAAAAGCATGCTCTACATATATCAGGAGCAGGTCCATCTCACTGTAAGTGGAATAGAGCAGGCAATATTTGTCACCCCAGAGCTCTGTTTTAAGTGGAAGTAAGCCTGGAAACTTCATTAATAAGTGTTCCATTCGCTTCAAGTGGCACCACTGGTAACCAGGGCAGCACACAGGAACACTCAGAAGTGGATGGAAGGGGTCAGTGACAGGCAATCTCTGTCCATATGGTAAGTACCATATCTAAAAGACAAAAGAATTTGGTGTTCTGTATTTACAACAATATTTTTAATGACTTCAAATAAAGTTTTCTGGGTTTTGGTTTGGTTTTTAAACGTATCCAAGCTGCATTTTTGTCACGGTCAAACACCATTCGCAGGATTCTGCCAACTACAAGGGACTACATTTTTGAAAAATTTAGAACTAGTAACAAAAGACTCCAAACCTGGCACCATCAACTGCACAATCTGTTATATACAGTCCCCTTGGGATATACAATTGACATAATGCAGTACAAACACATTAGGCAGAATCTGAATGGCTATCAATGTTTCTCAACTATGCAATCAAGAAATCATAACAGTCTGCTCTTTTTAACAAACCAGTGGAAGCTGCTCTAGCCAGCCACTCACTATTTATTTTTTCATGCCTGAATTATCAACACTTAATACTTCTGATTGGAAGAAATCTAACTGAAATTCAGATATCACTTTTAAATTATGTACTACTGCTCTCCAATTTGACAATTGAAAAGAAAAAGCTAAGAAAAGAAAGTAATATTTAAAAAAATATATTTTGTTTTAATGAAAATGACTATTCTGGACTTGGAAAAGTTTGAACATGAAATCTCATCTTCTGATATTGTTTTCCATTCAGGAAGCATTCATTTTACTGTAACAAACATGTCTATTTGTTCCCTTCCTCATTCATATGCCAAGATCATTATTGATGTCAGTCAAGGCTAGGAATACATTGCATTTATCATGTAACCAAGTCAAGTAATGGAAATTGAAGCAAGCACAAAGAACAATTAATCAGTGGTGAATCTGTAACAACAAATCTAACTGTTTATTATGGGGAAAGTCAAGTTATATTTCTGAGATAAGGTGGATGAGGCAATATCTTTCTTGGACCAACTTCTGTTTATGAAAGAGATGAGCTCTTACACAAAGCTCTTCTTCAGATCTTGTCTCTCTAATATCCTAAGACCAACATGGCTACAACACTGCATGCAATTTATATTTCTATCAGACACAGAGTTGACAAGACTATTCACTGATTTTCACTGAAAAACAATTAATAAGCAACTGATGAATAAAGAAGACTAATAAAAAATTGTATATTTATATTTTCTTCTTGGCGCCTCGAATATCTTATACATGCCGAATGGACTACAACAAGATTCACTCTATCTCCCCTAGCAACTTTTCAATAGATTGCCCAGATCCTCTAGTGTGCCCTTAATCAGAATATTTTCTACTTACTTAATAAAAGCTTCCATAATGCACTTGCAAACCTCCACTCGCACACTTTCTTTCTGGAACATATCCAGGAATGGTAAGAATTTCTCCTAAAAATACAAATTAAAACAAACAAACAAACAAAAAAAACAGATATTAAGGTATTTTATACACAAAAGCTTTTGATCTCTGTGCTGAAGATGAAAATCTGCTTAAAGAACCAATAAGTATAAATATTTTAGAAATATTTAAAATAATCTCAGCTATGAGTGTATGAGTATAATAGACCAGTTTTTACCTCTTTTGAAGAAAGTTATTTTTCCTGGAGGATCAGTGATTAGGTAGTGAGAGATTATAGCACGGTGGTATGAATGGAGAAATCCTATTGGCTGACAAAAGAGCTAGTTTATTGGCTCAGAGTATCCAGTATAAACATGCAACAGGTCAGAGCTCATTTAGACAAGTATCACCAAAAAATAAGAAAAACATGTTATAAAAGCAGTAATATGCTTGAAGCAGCACAGATACAGAAGTGATGATCACTGGAAAGTCTGAGGATTCCAGGAACAAGTCATAGGGTATTACAGTCCCAAAAAATCTGTCAAATTCCTGCCACCATTTTGGATTTTTCCAGGGCTACTTTTGAAGCTGTAGACCGTTCGGATGTCATTTAAAGATGCTGACTTTGAGAATCTAGAGAATTAGTTTCTGTACCATCCCCAAAATATGCGTACGGTAAAATTTTCTAAGTGCCCAAGTGACTTAGGAACTTAAACCCTATTGACTTTCAGTGAGCATTAGGTGCCCAAGTGGCTTGAAAAAAAATGGGATTTTGGCTCCTAAATCACTTAGGCATATTGGAAAAGTTTCCTCTGAATCAAATTTCAGTTGTTTAATCAGACTTTGTAACGCAAACGCACCCGTTGGCCTCCCTAAACTTTCCTTTGCACCTCAAAGGAGTGGGTGGGTGAGATTCTGTGGCCTGCGTTGTACAGGCCCTTAATCAGAACTAGATGATCATAGTGGTCCCTTCTGACCTTGGTATCTATGAATCTATGAATCAGTACCGGAACAGTTGACACTGAATTCTTTGCTATGACACAGTATATGTATGCATTATACTGAAACATTATGTAGTTATCAGCACAGCACACAAATAGGCTGTATTAGTTCATCTGAGCTCCCTTTGCTGGCTGGCTGTTACTGCTGCATTAAAACAAAGATATATTAGAGATTTAAATAATATTAGAGAATTCTATAACCTAAGAAGAAAACAGTGTGATAGGCTGGAATGTAAATAATGGATTTTTTAAGAAGTTAACAAGAGAAAACTTCCCCTGGTGTTTTAACAGTTTTATACTTGACAAAAAGTGCTTCTCACCATGTGAGCTTTCAGATGACTTAGATAAGTAAATTAGGTTAGCTTTCCTTATAAAAAACAGTCTACACTCAAGTTCTAGAAAACAATGCAAAGATATGACTTACCGCTGAAAAAAGTACAGAAAAGTCATGGAAATAGGTGATAATTTTCTGAATAATTGACTGAAGCTAGGAAAAGAAGAAAAACAACTAAATACATTACAAATTGCATGTTAAAGTACATAATGATGACAACGGTGCAGATCTATCTGCAAATCATCTAATTTATAGGTTATTTTTCTCCTGTTAATGCCTAGAAAACAATTTTTTTATATATATATATATATATATATATATATAATATAATATAATATAATATAATATAATATAATATAATATAATATATACACACACACACACACAAATTATTTTGTTGTAAATTATTCTAGATTTAAAAATTGACCTCCATGAATAAAACTGGAACACTATACCACGGCTTCACTTTAGAATAAAGAGCTTCCTGAATTACAAAAGGCCTTTTAAAATACACTGTAAGGTAAGAGACTTTAGAAGCCTCTGTGCATTTTCTTGGAACAAAATTAGTTATTTAAAGAGTTGGTAAATAAAACAGTCTCTTACTTGTGGATAGGCATCTTCAAATGCACGATCTGGAGTCATGTGTTTGATAACATCTGCCAAAACAGTATTGACCTCACGCTTCTATGTAGTGAAAATTAAATGTCACAACTCAGCATAAAAAATGGTGCAGACATCAAATGACTAAAATACTTTGTTAGTACTAAGTTAAGGTTGAGAATTTATTGCCATTTACAAAAGAATGAATTTTCTACACAGTTGTAGTTGAAACCAGATAATTCTTATTTAAGGTTCAATCAGGCACCTACTGTAACACTGCCTGTTTCCCCAATTATGTTCCAAATACAGGTTAGAAATATATTCATGAATGATCAAAAGGACTCCTTTTGAGCCTCTAATATGTATCTATTCAGCACTCACATTAGGAGATAATCTGGTTTATAGTTTTTCACATTGTAAACTGCTACTTACTGTCTCCATATAGTTAAAATTAGAAAAAAAAATCCTTGTAGAAATTCCTACATACCGTAAAGTGTCTGCAGGTATACTCCACCCACACTTCTGCACAGTTAATATAATCCTAGGGAAAAAAAAAAATATATATATATATATATATATATATAAAAAAAATGGTCAAAAGAATGCATCACCTTCAAAATCCATATCAAGTTTCAGAGTATATATTTCTCATCCCGCAGTCTGCTTAAGTAATTACTCAGGCACTTGGATCCAAGCAGGCACAAGGACCTACCTTCATGGTTACAAATTTCAAAACGGGGCCCTGCTGTACCCAAACCGAGTACAAAAGGGTGGGTTCATATGAAACATGTGCCCGGTATTCTTATTGACAAGGCAATTATTGAGTGTCTAGGAATGATGAACTAGGCAATGCTATGCTCAATGTGTATTAAAAGCTCATATGTAATTGTGGTATTTTTTTTAAAATAATTTTGAACAATTGGCTACCACTGTATCTGAAATAGGCAAGTCAGTTCCAACTTACCCCAGAACTCGTCTCCTGTCAATTACCCACCTGTGGGTTTTTCAATTTTGTGATAACCTTCCAGGCTTCATTTAATATCTGAAGGCGATCACATTCAGGAGGATCAGCCATGGCCAAGTTTAACCCCAAAGAGCGAAAGAGAAGATGCTGAGGAAAGATCAGACCATCCTATCAGTTAGAGATTCTCTATGAAACAGATCATACTTCAAAATACTACTGGTTACAAAATTATAAAGTTGGGTAAGTCACTCAAAGATCATATACTTTCTAGCCCAAAGACTGAACTGTAATGAACTTTTGTTGGAGAACTATAAGCAGTTACATTTAATTAGCAACTCATCAGAGCATATACATTGAAATGATATACAGCATTAAGACCATTTGCTTTTGATGGACCAACATGAAAGTACTATATTGTGTTCTGCTGTTTAACATGCATACAAAGGGTACGTCTACACAATGAAATTAGGTCGAATTTATAGAAGTCGGTTTTGTAGAAAGCGTTTTTATACAGCCGATTGTGTGTGTCCCCACACAAATGCTCTCAGTGCATGTAGTCGGCAGAGTGTGTCCACAGTACCGAGGCAACTGTCGACTTCCGGAGCATTGCACTGTGGGTAGCTATCCCACAGTTCCTGCAGTCTCCGCCGCCCATTTGAATTCTGGGTAGAAATCCCAGTGTCTGATGGGGCTAAAACATTGTCGTGGGTGGTTCTGGGTACATATCATCAGGCCCCCGTTCCCTCCCTCCTTCCGTGAAAGCAAGGGCAGACAATCGTTTTGCGCTTTTTTCTTGAGCTACCTGTGCAGACGCCATACCATGGCAAGCATGGAGCCCGCTCCTCTCACCGTATGTCTCCTGGGTGCTGGCAGACATGGTACTGCACTGCTACACAGCAGCAGTTTATTGCCTTTTGGCAGCAGACAGTACAGTATGACTGGTAGTCGTCGACGTAGTCCTGGGTGCTCTTTTAACCAACCTTGATGAGGTCAGGGGCACCTGGGCAAACATGGGAGTGACTTAGCCAGGTCATTTCCCTTTTAAGTTTCGTCTCATGGCGATTGAGTCCTACCGGCAGTGCACTGTCTTTTAATCAGCAGCCAGCAGAAGATGATGGCCAGTAGTCATACTGCACCGTCTTCTGCTGAGCACCCAGGAGAAGACGATGGCTAGCGCTCATACTAGATGAAGTGGCTCAAAACAAGAAATAGACCAGGTTTGTTCTGTATTCATTTTCTCCTCCCTCCCTCCGTGAAATCAACGGCCTGCTAAACCCAGTTTTGAGTTCTATCCTTGAGGGGGCCATTCAGTTTCTCGCAAAGCCACCCCCATTGTTGATTTTAATTCCCTGTAAGCCAACCCTGTAAGCCATGTTGTCAGTCGCCCCTCCCTCCACCAGGACAAAGGCAGAAAATCGTTCCACGCCCTTTTTTCTGTGCAGACGCCATACCATGGCAAGTATGGAGCCCGCTCAGATCACTCTGGCAAGTAGGAGCACATTAAACACCACACACATTATTCAGCAGTATATGCAGCACAAGAACCTGCCAAAGTGAAACCGGGCGAGTAGGCGACATTAGCGCGGTGACGAGAGTGATGAGGACATGGACACAGACTTCTCTCAAAACACGGGCCCTGGCAATGTGGGCATCATAGGGCTAATGGGGCAGGTTCATGTGGTGGAACGCTGATTCTGGGCTCGGGAAACAAGCACAGACTGGTGGGACCGCATAGTGTTGCGGGTCTGGGACGATTCCCAACGGCTGCGAAATTTTCGCATGCGTAAGGGCACTTTCATGGAACTTTGTGACTTGCTTTACCCTGTCCTGAGGCACAAGAATACCAAGATGAGAGCAGCCCTCACAGTTGAGAAGCGAGTGGCAATAGCCCTGTGGAAGCTTGCAATGCCAGACAGCTACCAGTCAGTCTGGAATCAATTTGGAGTGGGCAAATCTACTGTGGGGGCTGCTGTGATGCAAGTAGCCAACGCAATCAAAGATCTGCTGATATCAAGGGTAGTGAGTCTGGGAAATGTGCAGGTCATAGTGGATAGCTTTGCTGCAATGGGATTCCCTAACTGTGATGGGGCCATAGATGGAACCCATATCCCTATCTTGGCACCAGAGCACCAAGTCGGCGAGTACATAAACCGCAAGGGGTACTTTTCAATAGTGCTGCAAGCACTGGTGGATCACAAGGGACGTTTCACCAACATCAACATGGGATGGCCGGGAAAGGTACATGACGCTCGCACCTTCAGGAACTCTCGTCTGTTTCAAAAGCTGCAGGAAGGGACTTTATTCCCAGACCAGAAAATAACCGTTGGGGATGTTGAAATGCCTATAGTTATTCTTGGGAACCCAGCCTACCCCTTAATGCCATGGCTCATGAAGCCATACACAGGCAGCCTGGACAGTAGTCAGGAGCTGTTCAACTACAGGCTGAGCAAGTGCAGAATGGTGGTAGAATGTGCATTTGGATGTTTAAAGGTGTACTGGTGCAGTTTACTGACTCGGTTAGACCTCAGCAAAACCAATATTCCCACAGTTATTACTGCTTGCTGTGCGCGCCACAATATCTGTGAGAGTAAGGGGGAGATGTTTACGGCGGGGTGGGAGGTTGAGGCAAATCGCCTGGCTGCTGGTTATGCACAGTCAGACACGAGGGCAGTTAGAAGAGCACAGGAGGGCGCAGTGCACATCAGAGAAGCTTTGAAAACCAGTTTCATGACTGGCCAGGCTACGGTGTGAAAGTTCTGTTTGTTTCTCCTTGATGAAACCCCCCACCCCTTGGTTCACTCTACTTCCCGGAAAGCTATCCACCCTCCCCTCCTCCCTTCGATCACTGCTTGCAGAGGCAATAAAGTCATTGATGCTTCACATTCATGCATTCTTTATTAATTCATCACACAAATAGGGGGATAACTACCAAGGTAGCGCAGGAGGGGTGCTGGAGGAGAGAAGCACCAGGAGGGGTGGTGGAGGAGGGAAGGACAATGCCACACAGCACTTTAAAAGTTTAAAACTTTAAAACTTATTGAATGCCAGCCTTCTGTTGCTTGGGCAATCCTCTGGGGTGGAGTGGCTGGAGGCCCCCCACCGCGTTCTTGGGTGTCTGGGTGAGGAGGCTATGGAACTTGGGGAGGAGGGCGGTTGGTTACACAGGGGCTGTAGCGGCGGTCTGTGCTCCTGCTGCCTTTCCTGCAGCTCAACCATACACTGGAGCATATTACTTTGATCCTCCAGCAGCCTCAGCATAGAGTCCTGCCTCCTTTCATCACGCTGCCGCCACCTTTCAGCTTCAGCCCTCTCTTCAGCCTGCCACTTACTCTCTTCAGCCCGCCACCTCTCCTCCCAGTCATTTTGTGCTTTCCTGCACTCTGACATTGTCTGCCTCCACGCATTCGTCTGTGCTCTGTCAGTGTGGGAGGACAGCATGAGCTCAGAGAACATTTCATCGCAAGTGTGTTTTTTTCGCCTTCTGATCTTCGCTAGCCTCTGGGAAGGAGAAGATCCTGTGATCCTTGAAACACATGCAGCTGATGGAGAAAAAAAAAGGGACAGTGATATTTAAAAAGACACATTTTATAGAAGAATGGGTACACTCTTTCACGGTAAACCTTGCTGTTAACATTACATACATAGCATATGTGCTTTCGTTACAAGGTCGTATTTTGCCTCCCCCCAGCATGTGGCTAGCCCTTCCCTCCTCCCCGTGGCTAACAGTGAGGAACATTTCTGTTCAGCCACAGGTAAACAGCCCAGCAGAAACGGGCACCTCTGAATGTCCCCTTAAGAAAAGCACCCTATTTCAACCAGGTGACCATGAATGATATCACTCTCCTGAGGATAACACAGAGAGATAAAGAACGGATGTTGTTTGAACGCCAGCAAACATACACTGCAATGCTTTGTTCTACAATGATTTCCGAGTACATGCTACTGGCCTGGAGTGGTAAAGTGTCCTACCATGGTGGATGGAATAAGGTTGCCCTCCCCAGAAACCTTTTGCAAAGGCTTTGGGAGTACACCCAGGAGAGCCGCGAATGCCAGGGCAAAGTAATCATTAAACACACTTGCTTTTAAACCATGTATACTATTTAAAAAGATACACTCACCAGAGGTCCCTTCTCCACCTGGCGGATCTGGGAGGCAGCCTTGGGTGGGTTCAGGGGGTACTGGTTCCAGGTCCAGGGTGAGAAACAGTTCCTGGTTGTCGGGAAAACCGGTTTCTCCGCTTGCTTACTGTGAGCTATTTACAACCTCATCATCATCATCTTCCTCCTCGTCCCCAAAACCTGCTTCCGTGTTGCCTCCATCTCCATTGAAGGAGTCAAACAACACAGCTGGAGTACTGGTGGATGAACCCCCTAAAATGGAATGCAACTCATCATAGAAGCGGCATGTTTGGGGCTCTGACCCGGAGCGGCCGTTTGCCTCTCTGGTTTTCTGGTAGGCTTGCCTCAGCTCCTTAAGTTTCAGGCAGCACTGCTTCGGGTCCCTGTTATGGCCTCTGTCCTTCATGCCCTGGGAGACTTTGACAAATGTTTTGGCATTTCAAAAACTGGAACGGAGTTCTGATAGCATGGATTCCTCTCCCCATACAGCGATCAGATCCCGTACCTCCCGTTCGGTCCATGCTGGAGCTCTTTTGCGATTCTTGGACTCCATCATGGTCACCTCTGCTGATGAGCTCTGCATGGTCACCTGCAGCTTGCCACGCTGGCCAAACAGGAAATTGAAATTCAAAAGTTCGCGGCCTTTTCCTGTCTACGTGGCCAGCGCATCTGAGTTGAGAGTGCTGTCCAGAGCACTCTGGGATAGCTCATTGAGGCCAATACCGTCTAATTGTGTCCACAGTACCCCAAATTCAATCCAGCAAGGCTAATTTCAGCGCTAATCCCTTTGTCGGGGGTGGAGTAAGGAAATTGATTTTAAGAGCCCTTTAAGTCGAAAAAAAGGGCTTCATCGTGTAAATGGGTGCAGTGTGAAATCGATTTAACACTGCTAAATTCAACCTCAACTCCTAGGGTAGACCAGGGCTTATTTGGCAGATTCCTGAAGAAAGGCTCTAAACTAGCACACCCAGAAGTCAGATTTTGCTCCCATTGAAGTCAACAGCAAAACTCCCATTGGCTTCAGTGGAGCAGGATTAAGCCCCTTAAAACAGTACAAATAAGTGCCGGGAGTAGAGTCACATGCTGTGTGAAGGAAGCCACAATTAGTTAATTCCCAGCACTTCTTTCCAGCACTGGGATTGACTGGCTAATAACAGCCCCTTCCTTATAACAAATAAACTGCAACAGGCCTCTTTTTGATCCATTCACTGCTACTGCAGAAGACATAGTTCCTATCTCTATTCTCAGTCGACCCCTCCCACTCGTAAAGGATTCAGGACCCAAGAATGAAACAGGAATAGAAATCACTTTATGTTCTAGATCTTAAATCACCTTATTCTACACAGCAGAGAGTTCCCATTTTTTAATCCTGTGTGAACTATCTAGACAACTAGCTAAAAGTATAAAGCACTCAGCAAGATAATGAATAAGGATTGCTTTAAATTGCAAAAACTTACCTTGGGGAAACCAGATTCATCGCACTCTTTAATCATGCCAATAAAATCCATAGACCTTGCAGCAATAAACTCCGCTCTGAATGCTGACATCACTGAATTCAACAGCAGGGCACTAGAAGGAACAGGATACAAATCAGCACAGCTCACCATAAATTAAGCCCATTTTCATTGTCTAGTTTACATTAATCTGAACTTCAAAGAATAATTAAATACCACTCAGTTTCTACCTGTTTGGGTGATGGGTTGATCAAGGCTGTAATTTGTTGGGAAAACAAGAAAACATGAAGTTTGGCAAGTTGCACAGGATATGTAGAAAACCTCAACCTGTACTTTCTTTGCTTAACTCCAAGGAAAACATCATTTAATTGTCTTTAAAATAAATTTTACATTCGATTTCTTACACTAGGATCAACTTTCTTTCAAGCTATCACTAGCTGAGAGCAGATTTCCTTATAATACTGGCACATCACTCACCAAGCTGGAGACCATTGGCTATTCAGTAAAAAGAAACAGTAATATTGGGATAGTCTTTGCACATTTGCTGAACTATTCTATTTTCTTCTTCTGTCTGAAGTCCCTGCAATTGAAAGTATCTTTTGGTATGGCAACAGCCTCCATTGAAGCTTTGTTGCATTAACTAAAGCTGTTGCTGCGAGGCTGATTTCTACTAAATGAGCTGGTAGAACGGAAATAAATCCATATGATTATAGTAAAGGTGATTATTTTGTCTACAGATATAATAATTGAAACCTGAAATTTATATTGTAAGTTAGCTGTTGAAGAGGCAATCCAATGTACTACACTTCAGAAAAAGTAACTCAATTTGACAGCATTTTAAAACAAATATTCAGGGCCAAATTCTGCCCTGAGATGCATCTGCACAACTTCCATTTTGACTTGTAACCCCAGCAGAGTCGACACTCAGTCCTTCATTCTTTTGAAGTCAATAAAGTGAATGCTGTGCAATTTACTGTTTGTGGAGGTCTTTTGCAGAACAGAAGTGAATGGGATTACAGTGATCACATAGCACTTAGGAGGAATTTGCCCTTGGCCTTGTCCACACATTTCCATGCCACCAATTGTTGTCCACAGCATGTTGCACAAGTTGGCTGCTACCTTTCACCCAGAGATGGATGAATTATAGTGATATTGCATGTATGTAGTTAGTGAAGGGCTTGGGATTTAAAATTTAGCAATGAAAATCACCATATAAATCTAAAATATCATTCAATGAGGTGCACATAAGAGGGCAGAAATTTGCCTCTTGTTGTTAACCTACAAAACAATGGTCAGAGCTGGGTTATTCAATTTCCAATTAGCTACATTGTGTAAGCATTTAAAAGGTCAAAAATAGACTGAAATTAACACTCCATTAAAACACATAGGAAATTTCTCAGCTCTCTTGGTGCTACATTGTGAAATTTGCCTTGCTGCAAAGCAAACAAGAGAGCTGTGCACAGACTAAGCAGAAAATCTGTCTTCACAACCCAAAAGACTAGAAACTATTTAATTTAAAGACAAATGCTGTAGAATAAACCAAAAATCTATAGACAGAACCTAATACAGTGAGTCTAAAAGCATGACTTTTGCCTCCTCACCCCTGATTTTGAGTCAAACTTCTCCACTCCTTAACTCAGTCACATGTTTGGTGTTACAATATCTTTCTTTTGGATAAAAGGGTAATGCATTTCCGGCTCTTCACTCAAAGCAGATTACACTAGCTCACTGTTTAGTAAAAAAATTAATCATGTTTGCAAACAATTTTCAAAGACCTCCTCCCTGCCCACTTAATAAACCAAACTGAAACCAGCCAATATAACTTGGGCTAAAACATGCTCACACAATTCAGAAAGAGGATTCAAGACTAGCAATTAACCTTTCTGAATCAGTCACGAAATACAGGTAAACCTGTGCAGACCAGGCCAAACCACATTCCAGTTCAGGTTAATGTACGGAGATGGGATGAATTGTATTTGAAAACCATTTTCTGCTCATTTTTCTAGTTCAGACAGGGACTAAGTTAACTAGGAATGAATGCACATCCTTCCTGAGACAGGCTTGGAAGGCTATCCTTAGCCTTAAAATGGCACTGTTCAGTCACCTGCTTGCAACCTCCCTCACATATACACATACTGGCCAATTGGCAAAAGTAAAAAAGGGGAACAGAAGAAAATGTAGCATGTGTAGTTCTCAAAGGAAATGACTGGGAGCACAAAGTATCATGTGGTTTAATCCTAGCTGAACTCTAGCTCATCTGACAATTGGGTCAATTAACCTTTTTGCCACAGCCAAATCCACTGGAATTTTGGGTGAAAAAAAAATTCAGGGAACACAGATACTACATCTCAGTTTTAGCAGTTTAATAAAGTTCTCCTGCAACAAAATAAAATGAGAGACATTATACAAAGAACTGGATTACAAAAGTGTAACATAAGATTTAGATTTCTGACTCATGGTCTGTTGACCATGCAGTACTTACTTGTTCCCCAGTTTCTTGCATCTCTCCATCATCTCAGTAAGCAGAATCTAGAACAGTGATTTCATTCAAATCAAAAAGTGTGGACCACCCAAATAAAACATTCTCACAGCTTTTGGAAAACTTTACATTAGCTAGAGGTGAATTTCATTACATAGCGACTACATTCCAAACACTACATCTAGTCAAAAGAAAATATTGTGGGTGGTGCAATATAAAACAAATATATTACATGGATATAGTGACATTTTAATCTGACTTGCTACTTCATTTTATAAAAGTCAAGTTTTCAGATCTTTAGTAATGTCTGGAAAAGGTTCTCTCTCTGAAAAATGACATGGTCAATTACCTCTGGCAAGAGAGGGGAATACTACTAGCTCTTTACTGCAGAATGCAGAAACTCTGATTGAAGTTTTAAGTAGCTTGTTGGCTATGTTAAGCAATTACAAAGCCCAGAGCTTACCAATTTTTTCCTCACTAGTTTATATCAGTATGACAGAAGAAACTGAATAGAATCAGAAGATCAAGAAAGCAAGATGATACCAGCGATTGGGACAGTAAGAAAGAAAATGCAGTATTGACTATAAATGTAAATGTTCTCATTTGTGCTTTAATATAATTGCTTATTATTATTATTTCCAATATACATATATTTTTCCTGTGTACAAGAGTTTTAAAATGTATGCTCATACCTATTGGGGTTTAGTCTATTCCTCTCTAAATATGAGAAAGAGCTGATTTCTAAGATTTTTAAACAAGCCTTTAAACCAGGCAAACTTTTTGGCCTGATGGCCACATGTGGGTATGGAAATTGTATGGCAGGCCATGAATGCTCATGAAATTGAGGGTTGGGGTGCAGGAGGGGGTCAGGGGTGAAGGCTCCGGGTGGCACTTACCTCAAGCACCTCCCAGAAGCAGTGGCATGTCCCCGCTCCAGCTCCTACACGAAGGTGCGGCCAGGCATGGCCAATGGGAGCTGCGGGGTCAGTGGCAGCGTGCAGAACCCCTTGGCTGCCCTTATGCGTAGGAGCCGGAGGGGGAACATGCCACTGCTTCTGGCAGTTCCACAGAGCGGGGCAAGCTCCCAACCCCACTTCCTGGCTGGAGCACCGGAGCAGGGCAAGCCCCAGACCCCACTCCCTGGTCAAGGGTCGGATTAAAGTGTCTGGAGGGCCGCATGCGGCCCTCAGGCCATAGTTTACCCACCCCTGCTTTAAACAAGGAGGGAAGCACAGCAGATTTAAATTCTCCTCATGACTCGACTTCCTCCAGCTTTCCTCTCAAATAATGAAGTGTTGTAATGTCTCCTTAGAAATTAATTTCTGTTTCAGACTATTTTTAGGCTGGTTATAATATTATGTTGATCATGTTTATAAATACAAAAAGGTGCAATTTGCATCGCTAAGTTGATAAAGCTGTGCAAAGAACAGCATCATGGGGTTCTGATGCAGAATCAAAGATTTCTAGTTTGGCCCCAGGAGACATGTTATGCAGAGTCCTGTACAAAGCAATCAGATGTGCATTTTTGTGTGGGTGAGGTTTCACCTTTAAAATTTCTTTAGCATCTTCATTATTTAAAAGCATTTACATTATTTAGATTCTACATAATCTGTAAACATGAACTACAACAAGAATGGCTTTATATTGGCACTGCTCATTTGATTACTGTTAAGGCTTGTTAGCACTTCTTTCATACATACACCTATTACCCGTATGCTGCCCTTGATCTGCATTACTTGTACTTTGCCCATTGCTGGTGTCAAGCTTAGAATGCAACATTTTTCTGGATCCCCTTCTTTACCCAAAGGGGAACTACTAGCTTCCTATATTTTCAGAAAGTCAACTTTTATTATTTCCACTTTCTTCAGAATTCTGCATCAGATTGCGATTGTCTCAGATGCATTTCACGTTTTGTTGGGAATTTAAAGATCTGATAGGCTCACCTTAGAAAATACGGTTTATTATTATTATTGTGGTTGAGATAAAGTTTCCCAATCACTTGTTCTGGTGCATATTTTGATTACCACTAGTACTATATTTTTATCCCAAGAGTCATATCAGACAGAGAAGAAGTTGCCTGCTTTTTATTTACTTATACCCACAGTTCTGTTTCTGCATCTCCTTTTATATTAAAACTATGAAAGGGAAATAAGCTTTGTGGAATAAGGAAGCTGACTTATTTTAGTCCATTGTGTAATATTACATTTATTCTTCAACTTTGCCGTATCATTTTAAACTTAATATCTACAACTAAAAATAATTATGAATCCACTTATGCTTCCTTCACTATGGTTTTGTTTTTACACTTAATAGTCCTTTCACATTGGCCTTTTTGTCTTTTCAAGCACTCTCACTGGAAACTATTTATGGTTACTTAGAATGTAGGCACTTCAGAGCATTGCATGTATCTTAGCTAGCTATGTAAAGTCCAATGTATATTTACAGCACTATCTCTGTTAATAATATCGCTCACATAAGCTTTGGTCATTTTTCAATTCAAGTTTGAATATAGCATCCTACGTCCTACATCAATATGTACTAAATGGTCTAGCAATGAACAATTACCATAGGAATCTATAACATCTTTTAAAAATCAGATATTGTATATGTTCTTTGTTCCAGTTAACTATCAAGCATTTATTTACATGGTGACTATGTCATTTACCTCGGGAGCACGGTACGCAATACACTGTAAAATCCAATCTATAGCAGGAGAGTAGAGAGTCAAATACAATGGAATCTCCACACACTGCACTACCAGCTGATTCTGAACAGTATCCCCATGCATCTGTAAAGGAAGTAAAAGATGAAAGAGCTGCCATGGGGGTGGGGGGTGGGAAGGCATCTGGCTGGGGCTATGAGAAACTGGAAACAAAACTTCAAGTTATAGGTTAATTGAAAGCTTTGAGAGACCAGGGTAACTGAATTACACAGCATGCTCAACAAGTATTCTGCATATTTTCCTGTATTCAGAAGAAATATACAGTGGGCACTATTTAAAATTTGGGCATATAGCATGTACAGTAGTTAAATTTACCACAATATGTGCCGTATTTCCCATTCTAAATATAGGTAATACCACAGTAAAGGTAAATAGTGCAGTCTAGTAAACATCAATTTTGCTGGTGACATCTATTGGCTGGTGACATTTTTTTTCAGATTCACAGTTTCAAAAATATTTACAACTCTAGATTCTAGAACTTTTAAAGGGATTCGTAAAAAGCATTTTCATCATCGGTTGCTCAAGGAACATCCTTATTTCATCACTCAGGCAACACAAACGTATTTGCTTACTTGCTTAAATGTTAGAAGGAAGTCAAAAAAATTCTTGTTAAGGCTTTCTTTACGATGAGGAGCTACTTCCATTCCGACCTACATTCGAAGAAAGAGAAAAATTGTATCTGTACCACTTACCATCCTCTTTCAGCTATGAAATAGAGTTATTCACCAGGGAATAAGTATATTCACACGCATATCAATAAGATGAAGATATAATAGCAGAGTACTGAACAGAATGCTTTTTGCCCATCATTATCCCTGACTCACTAGGAAGTGATATTATGGCCCCATCCACTGAGACCAGAACTGTGCTAGCTACTACTGTGTTTAAACGAGGTTGTTGAGAACAGGTCCTAGTATGGTGTTCATGACCAGTAAGAGAAAAAACTAGCATTCAAATGTTAGGAAAAGCCATATTTAAGGCTGCCTTTTGGTTCATCCATTCCTTGCACTGAATGAAGTAGGGGTCCTGTGAAAAAAAATAGTACAGGACCGTGTAATCAAAGACTACTGTAATGCATAAACATGTAAGGGGGTGAATTAAGGGGTCACAGGCAATTTTAAGTCTGGACTTTCCTAATTCTTGAGTGCTTGATTTTGCAACTTAACTAATGATTTTTTAATGCAGGGTATTTTTTACTATAATTTATTTTCTTTTTTTTTTTTTTTTAAGAAAAGAAAAAAGGTAAAAAAAATGTGTTATGTGCAAGTGTAAGAGAAGAGAAAGTGGAACACAAATGACTCATGAAAAAGCTATAAGTCAGTTATATTTTAAAAAAAAAAACAACCCAACAGCTTCTAAGACTCCTCCCCTATCACTTTGCTCACCCAAGGCCTGATTACGAGAGGCGCCTGCCACTCCCACTGACTTTGTCAGGAGCTGCAGGTACCCACCACCCACCCAGACCAAGCATCTCTAGCCTTTATATTTTGTTTCTATTTGAGTCATATAAGCTTTAAAAAAAATGCACTGCCCTATGAACTTTCCATAGAGAGCTGATTCTTTGATTCAATTCAACAGCAGAGACACCTCTATTCAGCGATGCTGCTGCTTTACAGATCTTATTTGTGTCTGCACTACAGCTTCATTATTTACAAACTGTTAGTTTTTAGAAGGTTTTTATTCCCACCATCTTCACCAGGGTTAGTTTGAAATTTTCTTTTAATTAATTAAGTGTTAACAGAAAGGAAGTATGTGTGACACAATTTTACCTCCTGCTAGGGGGGAGTCTATTTCTCTAACTTCTGCTTTCATTCCGGACCAAGATTTCTTTTCTTGTTTTTAAAAAATACCTTATGGCAGCCTGTTAAGGCCACAAACATCCAATGTGGTGGTACCTGGAACATTTCATCGGCCAAACCGTCAAGGCCTTACACAATTTGACAGCATTTCTGTCTGTACGTATGCATGTAATGCGATGCATCCGATCAATTCCAAAATTTCAGAGAATGGTCTAGACATCAGTTGTCAGAACCCCACTGATTTTGGGGGAAACTGGAAAGGGGAAAAGGGGGGTACATGTAGCTGCTGCCATCTGGCTAGCACAGCCACAGCTTTCAGCACCTATGCAATTGTCTGTTGATCAAACAAGTGGCTGATGGCACCCATTAATACCTTCCAGCACAACAGCAAGCCCCATCTCACCTCTGCTCATCCCCCCCCCCGACAGAGTTTAATATGACGACACCCTGGATGATTATCTCCCAGACAGAAAGAATAATAATGAGGAGGAGGGGCTGGGGGTGCACACACCTGGCATAGTGGGAGGGAGAATGACACACAGAGAACTCCTTGGGGAGCAACTGGGGGCAGGAAAGACAGAGGCTCTGGCATCGGGGGGAAGGGGATGCACAAAGAGTGCTTACCATAGGGCAGTGGTTCCCAAACTTTAACAACCTGTGAACCCCTTTCACTAAAATGTCAAGTCTCGTAAACCCCCTCCTAAAAATGAATATTTCCAGGGATTTTCTCCTTTACCAGAGTATAAATTATAAAAGCAGTGATCTTGGAAATATAAAATTTGTTTTTATGACATGCTTATTACACACTATCAACTATTATTTATCATTACAGTATTTTTATTATATTATGAAAACGGCAACACTCTTCCAAGATCTCACTTTCGTAGTTCGTATCACTTTGAATAAACCTGTTATAAATTGAGGCTCCTGTGTTTCATCAAGGAATATCAGACGTGAAACAGCATGAAGGTATTTAAGATGCCAACTCAAAGAATTCCTCCTACATAAGCATTCAGGTCTTGAGCAGTCCAGGCAAACAACGCACGTTACAACAAAGCTTAAACTTGTTCTTCACAATAATTTTAAAACAATACTAGCTGCCTATTTAATTTTAAAAACAGCAAAAAATATCCACCTCCCTTTCCATTTCTTATAAGGAATCTTGAAGTTTAAATCTCCTCAGTGTGATAGATATGCTTGCTTTGATCTGCTTAGCTCTTGGAAGTCCAGGGGCTGTGCTGCCTGGGATCCTTAGGGACAGCTCTGTTCGCCATTAGGGAATTTTTTCCTCCCCAGAGAGCTCCCTGTAACATTTTGCAAACCCCAGTTTGGGAACCACTGACATCGGGGGAAGAATGGGGATCCTGGAATGGGAGAACACAGAACTCCCTCATGGGGAAAATTGGAAGGACCTTATATGAGGGAAGGAGGGGCACACAGCTTACCTAGCAAGGAAGGAGGAATGGGGGACCATGGCATGGGAGGAGAGGGATTTAGGGTGCACACAGAAGCCCTGGCAGGGAACAATTGGAGGGAGTTGCAGCAAATCCCTGAAATAGAGGGGGAAGGGAGGGTGGCAGACATCGCGCTTATAGGGGAAACCAAGGAGCCTCTAGTGCGTGTAATAAGCTCAGCTGACGCAAGATACAAAGTGTGCAACCTCCTAGTTTTTAAAACACGACATCAAATTAACTCTTTTTCATCATGAAGCTCATCAAGCCATCCTCCAAAAGCAGATACTCTCATGGTATGAACAGGGAGACAATAAATTCAAGTAGAAGGAAAGCTTGTACAGTACCTCGGAAAAGCCATGCTTAGCACTCAGACAGCAGTCTGTAATACCACAAAGCTACAAGCTTTCTTTATGACTCAGTCCCCAATTTTCCCCTTCCCTCAGGAGGAAGTACTGGCAGGACAAGCTTGGAAAATTAGTTTTTAATTACTATGATTATTATAGGCAATTATGCAGCAGGTTTTCAAACTGTGACTATAATGGAAAAGTTATCCTGCCTTGCAATTTTCTAAGAGGAGGAACAGGCCGCTTTTTGGGCCAGAGAAAACCTGCCACTAATTAAAATCTTCCTTTTTTGGCAGGTAAGGCTGCAGGAAGACAGATTATACCATTGATATAAGCTCACTTTAAATAATGTTAAATTATAGCCTACCCTGCACAGGTACGCTCTTGCATAGACTGCAACCAGTGGATCTCCAATTCCTCTAATCATAGCCGTTAGTCGCGGGAGACATTCTGAAATTCCCCTGTTAAGATTTTTGAAAAATTAAATTTTGAAGTTTATGAATTGATCAGAGCACCACAACGCATACTGATAACTCAAAAGGCTGCTTTATTAAATGTACATGTGAGCAAGAATTAAAAGAATCAAGGAAAGTCTATTAGCACAAAGTCTAATTTAGAAGTAAAATTTAACTAGTTCTCTAAGTAACATCTTAGACATGAATTATACTACTTACCCTTGTGAGCAGCCAGGCTATGTACTGGAGATTTGCAAAGAGCTGGGGGACTGATGGAAGGAAAGAAGCCTTTCCTCTAGACTGGAGAAGCTGGAGCTTCTCTCTGGTTGCAATGTAGTCTCAGGGATGCAGCAGCCCAAAAGCCTCAGAGGCAGTGGATCTATGATGGCCAAGGAATCTCCTAGTCAGTCACAGATCCACTGGTCCCACTTCACTCCCAGTTTCACCTGCTATGGTTATAAGGAGGGACTCACCACAGAGCTGTTGCATGCAGGTGGTGTGGGCTGTTTATACTCCCCCTGTCCCTCCAGCACACACCTGCACTGGCACAAGTGTGACCAGGCCCATACTGGGAGGCCCAAAAATAATCAAGCTGTCATTGTAGAGCCATTGAGATTATGGCATTCATTTTAGCAATTAACTGCAAAGGCCCGTTAGTCCTGAAGGGCTATTTTTAAAACAATATTGATTCCGGTCGGCTTGGAGCCTATTCCCCAGCTGCTTTCCAGGCTCACTGCCTCTGCCTTGTTTCCACACCTTGCCTTTAGCCTGGTTACTGACCTACCTATTTCTCTTTCTGTGTTACCCTCTCCTTTACCTTCAGCCACCTCCCATCAATTTTGCTTTCCTTTCAGTTTTGTAAACCCCTCCTCCTTGGCCCCCCCCAAAATGCTTCACTTTCCGTTCATACTACAGTTATGCAAGTGCTCTGAAGTGGATGCATCAGTACGTCAGCAGCTGTGCTAATATTCTGCCTTGATGGGATTTGTATCAGGAGCCCAAAGCAATCAATATTGCCCCCTCCAAAAGCACAGAAGTTTCCTGCCATTATTGATAGTGGAACTTTCATACTTAATTCTCTGCATACTACTTTAACATGTACCCATTCGTTGGCTGTCCATATTTATTAACTGCATGTTAGCCTTACGTTTTGGACAGAAACTTGTTGCATTTCAGTATTGCTGCTTCCACATAGCTATAACAAAACCAAATTAAGGAAAAATACTCCAAGATGTATTCCTTGTAAGAAAAACAAAACTACTCCTCTGACACATTGAAAATATCCTGTAACATACTGAGAAATCTTATGGAATTAAGATGGCCCTAATTCAATAAGGTTTATTTTAACCCCATTTCGGGTGTACTGTATGTACATTAATGTGTTGTTGTGGCAGTAGGGTTGCCAAGTGTCCAGTTTTCAGCCAGAATGCCCAGTCGAAAAGGGACCCTGGCAGCTCCGGGCAGCACTGATGACCAGGCTATTAAAAGTCAGGTCAGCGGCACAGTGGGGCTAAAGCAGGCTCCACGCAGCTTCCAGAAGCAGTGGCATGTCTCCCCTCCAGCACCTACACTTCCGTATGCTGCCCCTGCCCCAAGCGCCAGCTCTGCAGCCTCCATTGGCTGGGAACTGTGGGAAATGAGAGCTACAGGGGCAGCACTTGCGGACGGGGCAGCGTGTAGAGCCACCAGGCCGTACCTCTGCGTAGGAGCTAGAGGGAGGACATGCCACTGCTTCCGGGAGCTGCTTGAGGTAAGCGCTGCCCAGAGCCTGCACCCCTGATCTCCTCCTGCATCCCAACCCCCTGCCTCAGCCCTGATCCCCCTCCTGCCCTCCGAACCCCTTGCTCCCAGCCTGAAGCACCCTCCTACACCCCAAATCCCTCATGCCCAATCCCACGCCAGAGCTCACATCCCCAGCCAGATCCCTCACCCCCTCACACCCCAACGCCCCCTGAGCCAGCCCGGTGAAAATGAGCAAGCAAGTGAAGGTGGGAAGAGCGAGCAACACAGGGAGGGAGGGATGGAGAGAGTGGGGCCAGGGTCTTGGAGAAGGAGCGGGGCTTCGGAGGAGGGGCTGGGCAGGGGTGTTCGGTTTTGTGCAAGTAGAAAGTTGGCAACCCTACATGGCAGTGTATGTACCTTTTCTACATATGTAGGAAGGAGGAATGCTAATGTACTTCCTCTACTGTCAACCCTTTGAAGTCAGCCCCTGGAGAGAGATGCATATACTGGTTCGAATTGGATTCTCCAGAGACCAAGAGACAAAGGAAATACTTTTAGATAAAAACCTGGGGAGGGGCTTTCAACCTTCTTCCCGCTCCAGCAAAAGGACTCCTGGTCCACACAGGGCCTCAGTCCTTAGGGGAGGATTGGAAAGACTTGACCTATGAGGCCTCATAAGACTGGGGGCTTGTTCTGAGTTGGGAAGCTCTGATGAACTTGTAACCATAAAGATGACCGTTGGGTGAGGTATTAAAAGACTGGACTTACCAGAGGCCATGTGAGAGCTAGGATGAACTCTGGTAAGCATATTAGTGTGCGTGTAAGTTCTTTTATTGTTTTTAATATGATTGCTCTGTAATGCTTCATACCTTAAGAATAAAGTAGGCTTGCTTAGAAACAGCTGCATGGTAACAACTACATTGTTATCCATTTCTGAAGAGAGAGCAAGCAGGTACCCCTGTGCAACCTTTCGGTGCTGGAATTACACAGTGAAGGCAGGGGAACTGTGCAACCTGAGAATATCCCGGTCAGAAGGGAGAAAGAGACACACACAAGAGTCTCCATCCAAGAGAGGCCACAGCTGGGGAGCTGAAGGCCAAGGGTGGGTGCCCTTGCTAAACCACTGAAGGGAAATACAGTTACAGATGCCCTGAACTGTGACAACTCCCTGGCTGTGAAATTAATTTCTTTTGGGCACCACATGGTAAGGGTACTCTGAGACCTAATATCGTTAACTGCACTACTTGTTTTGTGGCTTTTATAGCTTTTCCATTTCATTTTCAAATATGTCCAGTTTATAGCATGTAAACTCAACTTAATAAACCATCATCATCATCACCACATGCTACCGCACCCCCCAGCCACCACCATGGCACTCAGGCTACAGTACCACATTATTCAAAGAATTCAAAAATACTTCAAAGCTCAAAATCCAAACAAAATTAAAGGAGTCAATATAAAAAGGGAGAAGAAAGAGCTGGGAGGAGAAGATCAATATGGGGTTAACAGAAATTTTGGAAGTTAACAGGTCTGTGTTACCATTAAAATCCTATAGACACTTGGATTTCTGATTCAACTACTACACTATTAAGATTTAGTACAAGTTGGAATTCACTCTCAATGCAAAACCTGGGGCAAGGACTGTCTTGTTGTTCTGTGTTTCTATAGCGGCCAGCACAATGGGGTCCTGGACAGACACTATAGTAACAAAAATTATACGAATTGTAATAAAACAATTGTGAGCTCCATTTGCCTTCCTATTCTGGAGAGAAAGAATGGTCCAGCTGTTGGGGTAGTAGGCTATGTCTTGGGAGACTGAGGTTCAATTTCCTGCTCCACCACAATCTGACTGTATGACCTGGGTCAAGTCACCTAGCCACTCTGTGCCTCAGTTCCCCATCTGTTAAAAAAATGGGAATAACAGTATTTCACTACCTTACAGGGGTCTTGTGAAGATAAATACATTAAAGATTGAGAGGTGTTCAAATACTGTTGTGATGGGAGTGGGGCATGTAAGTACACAAGATAGACAGATATTTTCAGACTAAAACCTGAGGTGATCATCATTGTTTAGATTTTCAACATAGTGAAGTTTATGTTCTCATATTACTTGAATTCCTTTTAAAACTTCACGCATAATAGTGTACCATTTTGACAGTCAAACTCATCTGAAAAGGATACAATCTGGGAATGAGCTCTCTGATTGAAGCAATCTTGAAGAACCAGTTTAAACAGGTTTCTTTGGCAGTATCATTAACACTTTCTGGAGTAAAATTATCTGTAAAAACAAAGCCAGAGCCAAGCATATTACATTTAGTTCTGAAATAAATTACTTTAGTTACATTTATTTAAAACAGTACATTGAGTATTTCCTTTTAAAAAGAAGTTAAAAACATATGGTAATGAACTGGACAATGTAATTCTAGGATCTCCTTTCCAGCAATACAGACAACTGCTTGACTGCAAACCCAGAGTGAGCAGCAATGCTGGGTAACCAGAGCTCCACTTCTATTTTATAGTAATATTGATTTATTTCATTTGGTCTAATTCCTGATGTCAACCCAGTAGCTCATAATATACTTTATTATTATTTTAGAGCCAGACAAGTAACTCCTATGAAATTCTCATATGGAAGAGCTGACAAATATTGCTCTTTATCTTTATCCTCTCTGCCTTTGTCCTCTTGCACCCTCCCGCTCCTTACTCTCACCTTCTCTAGGGTTGCCAACTTTGTATTCGCAGAAAACTAAAGACCCTTGCCCCACCCTCTGCCCAGCCCCCTCTCACTCTATCCCCCCTCCTCCATCACTCGCTCTACCCCACCCTCGCTCACTTTCACTGGGCTGGGAGGCAGTGGGGTGGGGTATGACAGGGGTGAGGGCTCTGAGTGCAGGCTCTGTGGTGGTGCAGGGGGATGAGAGGTTATGGGTGCAGGAGGGGGCTCTGGGCTGGGGCAGAGGGTTGGAGTCTGTGCGGGGGTGAGGGTTCTAGTTGGGGGTGCGGGCTCTGGGCTGGGGCCAGGGTTTGTGGTGCAGGAGGAGGCTTCAGGGCTAGGACAGGGGGTTGGTGCGCAGGAGGGGATTTGGGATGCAGGTTCCCTGGAAGCAGTGACATCTCCCTCCGGCTCCTAAGCGGAGGTGCGACCACATGGCTCTGCCTGCGCATACAGGCATTGCCCCCTCAGCTCCCACTGGCCACGGTTCCTGGCCAATGGGAGCTGCTGAGCTGGCGCTGGGTCAAGGGCAGCACACAGAGCCCCCGTCACTGCCCCTCCACCTAGCAGCCAGAGGGAGATGCCAGCAGCTTCCCAGGAGTCGCATGGAGCCGGGTAGGGGAGTCTGCCTGTGCCTCTAACCAGACTTTTAATGGCCTGGTCAGCAGTGTTGACCGGAGCCGCCAGGGTCCCTTTTCAACTGGGCTTTCTGGTAAAAAAATCAGACACCTGGTACCCTAACCTCCTCCACTGCAGAAGCCTAAAAAAAATAAATAAATCTTACTTTTTGAGTAGTGGGATTGTGACTAAAACAAGAAGTGTTGCCCCTGTCAACCTTCAAAGATTTTTTGTTGAAGAATTGCCACTTTTAGGTCTGTAATCGAGTGACCAAAGAGATTGAAGTGTTCTCCGACTGGTTTTTGAATGTTATAATTCTTGACATCTGATTTGTGTCCATTTATTTTTACGTAGAGACTGTCCAGTTTGGCCAATGTACAACGCAGAGGGCCACTGCTGGCACATGATGGCATATATATCACATTGGTAGATGTGCAGGTGAACGAGCCTCTGATAGTGTGGCTGATGTGACTAGGCACTACGATGGTGTCCCCGAATAGATATGCGGACACAGTTGGCAATGGGCTTTGTTGCAAGGATAGGTTTCTGGGTTAGTGTTTTTGCTGTGTGGTTGCTGGTGAGTATTTGCTTCAGGTTCGGGGGCTGTCTGTAAGCAAGGACTGTCCTGTCTCCCAAGATCTGTGAGTGATGGGTCATCCTTCAGGATAGGCTGTAGATCCTTGATGATACATTGGAGAGGTTTTAGTTGGGGGCTGAAGGTGATGGCTAGTGGCGTTCTGTTATTTTCTTTGTTGGGCTTGTCCTGTAGTAGGTTAACTTCTGGGTACTCTTCTGGCTCTGTCAATCTGTTTCTTCACTTCAGTAGGTGGGTATTGTAGTTGTAAGAACACTTGATAGAGATCTTGTAGGTGTTTGTCTCTGTCTGAGGGGTTGGAGCAAATGCAGTTGTATCGTAGAGCTTGGCTGTAGACAATGGATCGTGTGGTGTGGTCTGGTTTGGATGAAAGCTGGAGGCATGTAGGTAAGTATAGCGGCAATTCTTCAACAAAAAAAACTTCAAAAACAGACTCCAACGAGAGACTGCTGAATTGGAATTAATTTGCAAACTGGATACAATTAACTTAGGCTTGAATAGAGACTGGGAGCGGATGGGTCATTACACAAAGTAAAACTATTTCCCCTTGTTTATTTCCCGTCCTACGGTTCTTGTCAACTGCGGGAAATGGCCCAACTTGATTATCACTTCAAAAGGTTCTCCCCACCCCACCTCCGCTCTCCTGCTGGTAATAGCTCACCTTTCCTGATCACTCTTGTTACAGTCTGTATGGTAACACCCATTGTTTCATGTTCTCTGTGTATATAAAATCTCCCTACTATATTTTCCACTGTATTCATCCAATGAAGTGAGCTGTAGCTCACAAAAGCTTATGCTCTAACAAATTTGTTAGTCTCTAAGGTGACACAAGCACTCCTTTTATTTCAAGGAAAGGCACTCTGACACACACTGAATAATAATGCTGACAAGGAAATGTCTATATTCCAGTGGAATGTTTAAAAATCTAGAAATGGAAGCCTTATAATACTGCCACTGTTAAATTTGAGAGCTGTAGCAAAAGTGCAAAATCCTTAATCAAATTCAGCTTCATGGGAAATGCTAACTAGTGATGGCATAATTCCAGACTCATCCTTTTGCTGATACCTATATTTGTGCTTATACAAAATGAATACCCTCTTCTTCCCTCCCAACAAATCTTGGATACTGAAAGTGGCAACAGACAAAGCTATATGGGCACTGAATGTGAGTCAACAATGCGATTCTGTTGCAAAAAAGGCAAATAAATATTCTGGGAGGTTTTAACAGCAGTGTCACATTTAAGACATGGAAGGTAACAGTTCTGCTCTGTTCAGCATCGGTGAGGCCTCAGATGGAGCACTGTATCCAATTTTGGGTGCCACACTTTAAGAAAGATGTGAAAAAACTGGAGAGAGTTCAGGGGAGAGCAACAAAGATGATATAGGTCAGGTTTTCTAGACCTCTTGAGGAAAGGTTGAAAGAACTGGCATGTTTAGCCTACAGAACAGAAGAATGAGTGGGGATCTGATAAAAATACTCAAATCTGTTAAGGGCTGTTATATAGAGGACAGTGATCAACTGTTTTCTGTGTGCACAAAGGGTAGGACAAGAAGTAATCTGCTTAATTTGCAGCAAAGGAGATTTAGGTTAGATATTAAGAAAAATCTTTCTAACTTTAAGGATAGTTAAGCACTGGAACAGGTTAAGTGTGGAGGTTGTGGAATCTCCGTCACTGGAGGTTATTAAGAAAAAGTTAGACAAACTTCTGTCAGGGATGCTATAGGCATACTTAATCCTGCCTCGACATGGCAGGGGATGGACTAGACATCCCTTGTGGTCCCTTCCAGCCCTACATTTCTGTAATTTCTATGTTGCAGTATTATCCAGCCTCTCTCTCTGGCCTTCCTATCTCCCACCAGAATCATCCTGCTTTAAAAGTGGGAGGAGGAGGAAGGAGAATCTTCTGCACTGAGCTGGGACTTTATCAGGTAAAGAGCCCCAAACCCAGAAGTCCTCAGTGCAGATCATCCACTGGGTCCCAAGATCCTAGCAAGATTGTGACCACCCTTGAAGACTATGAGTCTGTCCCTGCTACCAATAACTCAAAACAATCTTAACAGTAATTTACAGTAAGACTGGAACCTTTATCTGCACAACCACCCCATTTGGAGCTTGCTGTCCATTTCATTTTTCACCCTGATGTTTCACAGTAAACCATTAAAAGAATGGCATCTTCACCAAACTAGTAATCTTAAAAAGCACAGGCACAGTCCTCTCAGAGGAGAAGACTTCATTTCTTTGTTCCGTGTCTGTTTATATTTCAATCTTTGTAACTTACACCTTTTGATGAATCAGCTTTTTGCAGTATATGTAAAGTATTTCAAAGGACTCTTCTCTATCTACACAGCTTTAGACAGATATATTTCTCACTACAAGGTATGTATTAGTCAATATTAAGCAAGCAGTGGTAGACCTTTGCTTTTTTTTTCCCCCAATTTTGTCCCACTGGACTTACAATTTTAGAAACAATGATGAAGGAACAAAGTTCTATCCATAAACTACATGCCTTTCTGTCAGGAACCAGGAAATATATGTACAAACAAAAGCATTTTAATGACATTGACTGGAAGCAGAATTTTCTTTTCCATTTCTACTTATTATTCTGCTGCTGTGCTTGTTGTTGTTCCTCAGAACACTAAGCCTGTGTCGAAATTTTAGAGAAAGTGCAATTCCCCACCCCCCACAGCTAGCGGTCTTTTACATAACACAGCACTTTGGGAATGTGATGTCTTTATTTCAAGTGTGCTGTAACTGCCAAGTCAGTTAAGAAAAGTGCTAACCCGAACATAGTTGATATTAACATAACCCTCAAAATGCTAATCCCTCAAACTATAGCAAAAAGTCATCACAGAATTACTGATCTTGAACATACTAGAAATACACTTTGATCATCTGCTTAAAGTAAAGGCAATGATTACCACTTAAAGGAAAATCAGCTTTGTTGACAGGTTCTTTTCTATAAGATATTGGTTTCATTAGCAAATGCTGAACAAATTAAATTAATTGCACATAAGCATTGCAATTGTTCCCTCACAGACAAACATAACTCAGGTATCCTTCAATGAGCAAGAGCCAACAGAAAAACTTCAAAAACAGACTCCAACGAGAAATTGCTGAACTTGAATTGATTTGCAAACTAGATACCATTAACTTAGGCTTGAAGTGGGAGTGGCTGGGTCATTACACAAATTGAACCTATTTCCCCATGTTAAGCATCCTCACACCTCTTGTCAACTGTCTGAAATGGGCAATCTTGATGATCACTACAAAAGTTTTTTTCTCCTGCTGATAATAGCTCATCTTAATTAATTAGCCTCTTAGAGTTGGTCTGGCAACTTCCACCTTTTCATATTTTCTGTATGTATATATATCCTCTTACTATATGTTCCATTCTATGCATCTGATGAAGTGAGCTGTAGCCCATGAAAGCTTATGCTCAAATAAATTTGTTAGTCTCTAAGGTGCCACAAGCACTCCTGTTCTTTTTGCGGATACAGACTAACACGGCTGCTACTCTGAAAACTGTAATTTGGTTTCCTGGAGGCAGAGAACTCTGGTACTAAATCAGAAGATCTAACCTTATTGGAACAGAAAGAATGAGTACAAATACCAATGACTTGGTTCTCATTTCATGCAGCTGCTCAAGGCAGGGTTCTGCATAGGAAATTGTGAGTGTGTGTATGTTACTGGAAAATTTCAGTCCTGATATCATTGCTGGTAGAGATTTCTTTCCAAGATATTTTGACTCTTGCTTCACCCAGAGAGAGCGGTCTGCAGGGGGTAGAGTGTTAAATAGCAAGGAGAAAAAAGAAAGCTCACCAAAGAAAATATTATTACTGACTTGTTTCTCATGATGCTACTGGTTTAGTATTGCAAGCTGTTTGGGATGAAATCAAAGGTAAATACTTTTATTTTATAATGAAATTTGCATGGGCTCATCTACAACATGAAAATAACCATATTTAAACATGGTTGTGGCCAAACAGTGTGGTAATATGGTTTATTCTGGTCTGTGCAGATAGATAAAACCATGTTATAAGGATGCTGAAAAACTGTAGGAAGATGCTCAGGATATGAGAGTATGAGGAGAGAAGAGGACAAAGGTTTTTCTCCTTGTTTTAGAACTGGAGTGAGTGGGAATAGTAGTCCCATCCTAGCTGTCTCCCAACAGTTGTCTTCCACTTCCTCCTGACCTAGAAGCTACACACTCTTCCCTCCCCCCGCAACAGACCGTGCTAATGTTGAGAATCATTAAAACTGGAAATGAGTACATTTTACTGTCACAAGTTTTATTTTGGGTTATTTATAGTAATGAAGTAAACTTACGTAAAGTTGTGGGAGTGATCAAAGTAACCTGTTACAGACATTTTCCCTTGTTAAAAACTAGGAACAGCAACTAAATCCAAACTCAGCAAACATGAGCAGACCGATTTATTTTCAGAGGACATTAACAAGGTCATATTTTTCTACTGCACCACTGGCTTGGCCCCATTTAAAAACTTTAGTTCTCTCCCATAAGAATTGAGGTATGCACTAAAGTCTTCCCATGTGTTTTTATTTTATAAAGCTTGGAAGCAAAACTGAATTTGTTTCAGGATACGTATTGTTGAAATTCCCCACAATCCCAAACCTAGCTTGGTAAACATGGTAAATTTACACATTTCTACAAGAAGAATAGCACAAGGCGGGCACAAAGTTACCTGGTAAAGAGCTGCGATTATCCAGACACATGGATAAAATTCTTTCATATACTAGTTTTCCTGCCAAGAAAATAGGTTAATCTTTAGCAAATTGTAAAATGCAAATTGTGAAATAATGATGGTTTTCTACAGGGTCCAGGAATCTCATCTGCAAAGACTTCCTTAAACTCCATATTATGCTGCCATCTAGTGAATCTGAGAGATTTGAAGGTCTGCACTGAGGATTTTGCATGCTGTAATTTCTCTGTCTTAGTTTCACTAAGAACAAAGGCAGTAGATAGGTCAGATTACTCCAACCATCTCCTGTTGACCAGGAAATAACTTTTGGTGCCCCCCTCTTCACTGAGCAGTGATCCTGTATTATTCTTAGCAACTGTCAATAAGTAGAAAAGAACATAAAGGGGATATAAAACAACTGCATCTGTCACAGCACATCCTGTTAAACACCAACAATACATTTCAAGTTAAAAGGCTGTAATAAATCAGTTCCACACCGTTACAGAAATCCAAGATTGATTAAAATTATTAATAATTAGATTAAATAATTCAGCAAAACATTTTGACCATTTCATAGTCTATATCCAATTAAAGAAAGCTTTTATAGCTCAACTCTTCCACAAACAGGAAGAGATGGAATGAAATATTGTTAAGGTTTAGGAAGCTGTTAGGCGATAGAGTGATAATTTCCTGAAACATTACGTAACACATTATTTTAAGTTGAGATATAGTTTTAGATTTCAAAGTTTAGAGATCCTGACCTTTCCCATAGTTTTGTTTTAGCCTCTCATTGTTAAACACACAAAGAAAGTGCACCTTTTTCCTTTTGGAGATTTAAAGAAATGTGTTAGATTTTTTTTTTTTTTTTAAATAAAACACTTCCATTGAAGCATTGTTTGAAGAATGATGTACCTAATCTAATCTGTCTGCATTATTGTTTGCCTAAATGTTTAACTCAGTTACTTTTGGAATCCCACATACTAATTATGGCGTGGATAAACAGAGCACCTAATTTAATTAACGAAAATCTTCTTCTTGACCTCAAGAGTCAGGTTTCTTCGTGCATTAAAAGAATATGAAAATATACTACGGGAAAATGAAGAGCTTCCCATATGCCCTGTGTCAAAGAAGGCTCCCCCATCTACAATGGAGCTATGAACTGTGTTTGAACTTTGTCCCAGCTAAGCCAGTTTCACATAGTTTAGCCAACCAGTGAGCTGATGGAGTCAAATCATGTTCAAACTTAGAAATGTCCATCCATACTGCATTAGAAGCTGGCATAACTGGAACTGTGTTTAAATACTGAGCCCCAACTCTGTTTCCTGCCAACCAAGAACAGGACCAAATGAGATGGCTCCAGAAGGGAGACAGGGCATAAGCCACTGAAAAGAGCAATATGCTGCTATTATCTGTAAATCCAAGCATTGGATCTGACTGGGAATATAATGATTTAAAGTTAGTGAAATTACAACTTTACATTTTCCAACTTATCCTAAATTTGCTTACTGTTATGGCCATTAAGCAAACCACCACCATTATCACCTCCTCCAGGAGGAGCTTGAAGAGAGGGTTATTATTTATACCTCAATAGAAAATCAGGAAGTTTTAAGCATAAAACATTTATATTATCGAATAAGGATTTAAAAAGCAGCTGTGTCCAGAAAACAATATTTTCCAGTTCTTTTCCTGCTTGCTTAGAATTACATGCAGAGACCAGGCTAGTGGCAATCCGTAAGGCATTTCCACAGATTTTAGTGTGGCTGATGAATGTTTCATCATGTTGGTAATTCCCAAAAACCCAATCTAAAATACCTGCCATATCAATAGATTTACTTGATTTAAAATGCTTTACTGATGGCAAGAGACTACCTAAAGATCTGATTCAGAGAGATACATCCAGTCTCCAGTTATCCTTGAAATTATATTTCTTTCTTTTGTATTTGTGTAAGCATCTACCTACAAGGCAAAACGAGTATTGAAACTCCACAGAATTAATCTTGTATTTGTTGCAAATGTACTCTCCCTAGGAGAAGACAGCCAACTGAGACAATTGTTTATGTAATAATAAAACATAACCAACTATTTAATCATCTCAATTATTTTCCTCCCTAGAGTCTTTAGTTTTCTACAACTGGTAATTCATACAGCCATAACAAATTATGTTTATCTCATGACTTCACTTTAGTGGTATTCATTGTATTACGGCATATTGTATGTATTTATGATTATTCATCTTTCAAGGTTATTCAGTGAAACAATATATTATTCTGAAACAGAATTGATTGTTGGCTTTCAGAAGTTACTTTGATAACTATTACATTTCTAGAACAGGCCACAAAGTAATGTACTTACTTATTCTTGTTAGGACTCTAAATTAAACATGTTTATTAGTAATATAGAAAAACAAAACAGAAAAATATTCTGAGCCCAAACACAGCATTAAAGGGACATATATCTATATATATATATATATCACTTAAATATTTGTTCTACTTAAAATTGTTATAAATAAGAGAATCATATGAAAATCTGCAGAATCAGTTAATGAAAATATAAATATCATTAACAGACTATAGCATATAGTGTTTTGCATACCCTCACAAAGAGGCTTAAGGTACTGAACCAAGCAAACAAACAATACAAAGCCAAATACAACAAAAAACAACAACATGCCATCATTTTGGTTTCAGAACACATTGCAAGACCCAACTTTTTGCATAAGCCTTCCTTCACTAACCAAGGACTAAAGCACAGCACTCTGATGGACAGATTATAAAAATAGACCTAGTAATTTGAATGTTAGCAGATAAATAAAGGGAGGGTGAAGAGTAATGTATTTTATGGATAGAGTTAGTGCGTCCCAATTATGAGCCAGACACTTAAATGCCATGGTGATGGGCACATTAGGGATGCCTCAAGGGAGTCTTATACAGAGGCAGAATGGAACTGAAACAAGACTGTATGGTTATTAGAGAGATAACAACCCAAATTAAGTTTTGAGGCAGTTTTCAAAATTAGGTAGGGAGGATAAAAAAATAACAATGCCCAGAGAGGAAAGAGATCCACAGGGGATACTGCCACAAAGATTTAATCACCCACTGATCTAAGGAGACAGCCAATCCTAAAGGAGTGGACAGTGTCAGAAAGCAGAAACCTACCAGGACAAGACTAATGGAGAATCTCTCAAATACTGCCAGGCTCCTCATTAGAAGTTTTAAAACCCAAGAGGACCAGCTTAAAAATGATTTCACCAGTTCACCATGCACAATTGCTCAATCCAGTGACCAGGCATGCTTGTACATTCTGTACTATCTGTAAGTGAGAGAGAACTACTGCTGGAAGCAATTCTAAGAAATTACTTTAGTTGACACAGCCTATGATTACAAAGGCTTATGTTACTGTTGCAAGATAAAAACAAAAATAAAACTAGAGATCTTCACCTGGTTCATTACTTTAAAACATGTTCAGTCAGTAAGTAAAGGCATCAAGGAAGACATCCTCATAACAATTCTTAGTACCTAGCAACACTTCCGCCTACCATGGGTTAAGGATGAGAAAGATCTGACATTTCCAGCCAGCAATGTCATCTAAGCATCTCTCCAGACCAGAAGTCAGTAAGGCCCCTGGACAAGATGTGCAGAATATCAATATACTTATAATACTTTGACTTTGCTAAGAAGCTTTGTACATAAGCTAAGGAACTTACAGATAAGACAGATCCTGCAAGAACTCTGCATTATCCATCACCAGCAATTGACTCCCATCAGCTAAGGAACTAATCAAGAGCAATTCCTGACACAGAAGCTATATCCTTCAATTGCCAAAGCAAACATCCATAGTCAATCACATTAAAGGCTACCGAGAAGACCAGCATGACCAAGATAGTCAACTGACCCCAACAATAGCTAGCATGAGTTTATTTGTGCCCCTAATCAAAGGGTTTCAAGCCTAGAAGCAGCCTGAAACCAACCTGGAACATATCCAGGAACTCACTGGAGCAGAGGTGACCTGGAGCTGAAAAAAGTGAAAGTCTGAGATGGTCTGAGGGTGAGGGCAATTAGTAAGTGCTCCAGCATCAAAGGATGACTGAGGAGACTGGTAGACCTTTGCATATTTTTGAAGATAGCTGGCTAACAGACGAACTGAAAATCCCTCTTAATAGTATCACAACCACACCACTATCTTTAAATAGCCAAAATAGACACAACTAGAGAGAGTGGATCTCAAGGAAGCAAAGATACAATAATCTGACCACAAATCACTTAAAGTCTAGTGAAGGGAGAGAGGACAGTCCAAAGGGACATGTCTATCCATTTCTCTCTCTCTACAGGCTGTGCTGGCTTGTCCTTAATGTCTTTGACTCATCAGACAGGGTGTTCCCTATACTATCTACATTTTTTGTAGAAGTTAAATCCTTAAAGCAGTTGATGTTAACTCCTTAAAACTCTTTATAGGTTCTATTTCTAGAATATTTTGTAATTCTACAAAAAAATTAATAAAAATGAATCCATCGTAGGTCCATTGTAAGTACTTACCAAATGTATCAAGTATATCTGTAATTAGAACAAATTTACTTGGATAAAACTGGATTACTGTTGTGTCCGAAAGAAGTTTAGAACACTAGAAAAGAAAGAAAAAAGGAACAAAGCTTTACCAGGAGGATACAAAATTCTGTTTACCCAATTTAAAGGTAGTCAGTGATGGAATTAGCAAAGGAGAGTGCCACATAAAAAGCCCTAGAGACTTTGGAATCATTTGACAGAACACTGCAAGATACCTGCTGTGACAGATATTGCAATCACATGCAGCATTAAGTTTTTGAATGGTTTATGTATCATTGTGGGTCAGTGATTGAATGCAACTCAGCAGGGGTGAGTTACCACAGCTCCTCCAGGAACTAAACAGTTGGGGCAGAAGGGGAGATTAAGGTGAATCATTCAGGCACACCTGCAGCAGGGTACCATCCCTTGGGAAGGTTGGCATATACTGGTTCAGACTGGGTTTTCCAAAGACCGTCAGGTAATGAAAGGACATTGGTATAAAAGGAGATGAGTTTAAACTGACACAGGACCTTCTTTCTGATTCAGCAAATGGACAGGACCTTCCCTCTAAGGGAGACCCCAACCATTGCAGAAGTGTTGGAAAGACTTTGGCCTACTCTGACCCTACAAGACTGATGGGTGACTCCTGGTATGTTTAGTGTGCATTTCAATCTGTTCTGGGCTTGCTTTTTTAAAAGTGCTTTCTTTATAATGCTTTTGCCTTAAGAATAAGTTTGTTTGCTTAAAAAGAGTTGTGTGGTAACTTGTAACTGCTGGCAATACACTGGCCACAGCCCTTAGAGAGAAAGCAAAGCACAATGCTGGCCATTATGTAGACTGGCTTGCTGGGGATATCACAGTGTCAGACAGTGGCTGTGCAGCCTTTAGGAGTGGGTCCCTGCCCAGAGATAAGCAATGGCTTAACCTCACTGGACACTCCTGGAGTGGACCATGGAGGGGGAATACAGGTGCAGTTACCCTGAAACTGTCACACCTGGCTCTGGAGAATATCACCATGATAGTGCTGCTGCTGAAATGGAGACTATCAGTCAGTCTTCCCTCATGCTAAGAAATCCACAGCGCAGCATTTAAGTTGGCCTGGGAAAGATTTATATATTCACTCAGGCAAGACAAATGATCTCTGATAGAGAATAGTGAGAAATACAAGGAAAATGCCGCCTTTTTTAAAAAAAATATTTATTTAAAAGCATTTTTATGGTGCTAATCATAATCTGTCTTCCAAGCATCTATACGCAGCATATGCACAGCACATATCTAAACTAGGAAATAGATTATGGTTAAAAACATACTAGCTACCATATTTTTAAACACAACCTTGCATCTAGTAGAACTTAAGACCTTTTTAAGACCTTTTAAAACATGTCTGCCCGTCATGGTAACCATAAAGGGAAACCTGTGATCAACCACATCACAGACACAAACACACAGTGGTGGACACTAAAGTGCTAAACTGAGTCAATGGTAGGTCTAAAGTCATGTTTAAAGGCATATTTGCTAATAGTTTAAACACAGCCTACTTCCTAGTTTAGATAGGGCCAAAAAATGAAATATCATTTTACTTGAGCAGCATATGAATCCAATTACATGGTGACCAACTTATAAAACATACAAGATATGGTACATGTATGGTAGGACACAGCAATAAGCCCTGATGTAGCCGAAATCTTTGGGAGAAGTTTACTGATAGTCAGCACCCGCTGTAGAAGAAAAGCAGGCTTGGGGGTGGGAAGAGAGGAGTAAAGGGACAAGTCTATCTCTCCAATATACTCTCTTGATAAACACAAATAAACCCTATAGCTTCACAAGAAATCTCTTTATCCTCCATGTCACCAAGAGGACCAGTAAAAAACCCACCCCAGTCCCTTCTGCTGCAGGATGGCCCTTTCCCTGCAATCAGTAGACAGTCTTCAACTGAATGGAATGAATACAGTGTAAGGGGGGTGGGGGAGAACTGTCTAAAAATACAATTTCAACTCTATTCCCAACATTCAGGAAGTGACCTGCTGAAGCATCACCAGACTGGAACAATACACAGAACAAGTATAAGTGGGATAGTCCTTTCAGCCTCACTGCTTTATTCACCAAGAGGGGATCTAGAGAGTTCACAAGAAAGAAAAGCTAGACCCTTCACTTCTGTGACCCAAGAGAACTATCTCCACTGTTGCCTGTTAAGTATGTACACAGTTCTCCCCTCAGGTAACAGATACATCCAAGCACATTATGGGAAGCCACCACACAACACACCTTTGTTCACTTAAACTAAGGATGACAAAGTTAAAGTGCTATTAAAATATATGTGCTCTCTCTCTTCAATTCGTATATTTTAATATATTCATTGTGAGATGAGTTCACCTAACTGATGATGAGAGTACATCTACATTGCAATAAAAAACCTGCGGCACCGAGTCTCAGAGCCTGGGTCAATTGTCTCAGGCTCGCAGGGACAAAAATTGCAGTGTAGATTTTGGGACTCGGGATGGGGATGGGACTCTGACAACCCCAGAGTGGGGGGAAGGTTTCAGAGCCCAGGCCCCAGCCTGAGCCCAAACATCTACACTGTAATTTTTGGCCCTGCAGCCCAAGCCAGCTTATGCTGGGCCAGCCCTAGCCATGCCACAGGTATTTTATTGCAGTGTAGACGTACCCAAAGAGAACAATAGTTTCCATATGTTCTGACTTTCCACTATCAGACCAAGAAAACAAGATATTAAATATGTTGACACTTCTAGTGGAGTACAGAAAGCTTTTAAGACAGATGCACAACTGCCCCCAAGATTTCTGATTCTCACACTCAAAAAATAGATACCATCACAGCAGCATTTGCTCTGAATCTAAAATTATTAGTAGGATGGGGCTGGAATTTTCCACAATAATCATGTGTCTCTAAGCTCTATCAAGGTCAAACCTGAAAGTTTCCTGCAGTCTTTTAAATTTATCACATAGCTCATTTGCGCTATATTTCCAAGAGAATTTTAGTGAATAATACTTAGTTGCTTTCCCAGTAATTCTTTGTTATCTCTTCTATGTGTACCAAAAACAAAACAAAACTATCACACACACAGACTCACATGCCCAACAGTGAACCCAAAAGCACAGACCTTCCTCCCTTTATGGCACTGTGCACCCCCCAGGGGCACTCAGGATACTCCCTCGAAGCAAGTACTGCAACTGTACAAGCTGTTGCATGGAGTTGTGGAAGGCAAGGCTCTGTGTGTACTTTTCCATTTCCCTAACAAGGTTCTCTCACAATCTGGCCCTAAATCAAGCTACTTCTAGTGTTGTGATGCAGCTGGGTTTTTGCCCCCTATTGACAAATGTTTAATTCTGGGAATAAAGTATGCCCCCGCCATTTAGTATGCTCATAATGTTGTACTCTTGTTAGGAAACTGTTTACCTCTGCAGTAAGAGGGAGTAGTAATATGTTTAAGAGTATCTGAAATTCAGAGTGATCCAGCAATAGTGAAGCTCCAGTAAAGGTATTCCCTCATTCACACTCTTTTCTAAATATCAATTTATTGCATTTCTGTTTCCTCCATCTCTTACCACAGGAACTGGTATAATATTTCAGTAACTGAAATATAGATGTAATTAATGCCCAGGCCTAGAATCAGGTAGGGAATAGAATTTTCATGGAGAATGAGGGTTCCTATGGGTGAGACGTAGTTATGCATATAATATTAAACTTTTCTTATGACATTACCCAGGGACCACTGAGAGTGTTGTTTTTTGGAGGTAGGTGGGTTAAGTAAATCACAAGATGGGAACATCCTCAATTTTGGTATCATTCTAAGAAACACAGTCTGACACAGAACCATGTCTTAGGATCTTCCTTTGACTTCCTCTGAAAATCCTTTTGTGATATTATATACACAGAAATCCCACAGGTACTACATTTATATTCTATGTTTTCCTCTCAACAAAGGCATTGTAATATGGTATTGTATTTTCTTGTGATAAAATACTATTAGGTCACCACACTTTTCATGACAATTTGCTTTTTTTAATAATATTGCTAATTCCCTGGTGCTACTAAAAGGCATAATCATCCAAATTCAAAGATCATTTTCTTAACTCTATTCACTCCTGATTTATGTTTCATTTCCTTTGTAAACTTTACCAGCATTTCCAACTTAAACAGCTTTCCAAAGGGGATCCGCTGCTGGAAAAACAATCCTGACTTTATGTAACCTTTCCGGATGACTATTAACATTACATCAGTGTCTCAGTTTCTAAGGTTGTTGCAACTTCACTGCACTCTGCCTCTGGCCTCATTTAAAGGCAAATTCATGCAAGTTTTAACATTCAGTTGTCCTATTTCTTAACACGTGCCATCCCCCCCAAAAGAGTAATTTACAAATTAATACAGCTTGAACATCACTAGAGAATCTTTGAACTGTTTCTGTGCTTAATCAGATTATTCAATTACTTTACTAAACCAGGATATGCAGAAAACAGCAGTTTACGCTAGCCATCGTTCCATTATTTTGTGGGGGGGGGAGGGGATATCAGTGGCCAATAAAAATTTAACAACATTGGTTTTACTGACTCTATTGTGCGGTTTAACAGCCTTTATCAGTCTTTCATCCACTTCTCCCACAAGCACCTTCACGCTTTCTCCCATGTTACCCCTTATACCTACGAATCCCCTTTTCCTCCCCAATCAAAATCCCTAAGCACACCACCTTATCGTGTATAAGACTCACTTCCAAGCCGTGATTACTATTACTGATGGTCTTATTACACGTACGAATTGTGCACTCAGCCAGCCTAATCTAAACTTGCTTGTATTAAGGGTTTCCCTGTCCTCTCTTCTCTCTCCATATCCTATCTGTCACACCAACCTGTTGCATCTTGTCTGTAAGACTGTAAGCTGGCTGAGGCTTAACCTGTCTCTTGCTATATGTCTGGACAGAGCCTAGCACAATGGCAACCAGACCTGGCTGGGGCCTCTAAGTGCTACCGTAGTACAACTAACATTTTAAAACAAAATAATGGAAAAATAAGTCTAGGAGAAGCAGTACTGTTAATTTATTAGATTTTCAGTCTAGGCAGGCAGACGGCAAATTTTAACTGTGACTTGATCCAGTGAAACCTGCTGAAACAAGTTTTCCATCTAAATGTTAATTCATTTTTCCTGACTGTACTGAAGACTTGCAAAGTAAAGGTATTTTTCACTCCTTTGAATTATTAGGTATCCAAACCAAATAGATATCAACTTTAAAGGGAAAAAAAAAATCTACCTAGAAACTGATGACATGGCCAAAAGCAGGCTAAGTTATTGCCACAGGTGGACAGTAGTCTATATTTGGCATCAGTGAACACTTAGCATGGCAGCTTTCTACTCCACTTCACTCCAAGAGGTCCATCTCCTGCAAGACGACAACCTTTCAGGGAAACAATACTTATGGCCAGTGATGACAAAAAAATGCTGAAGGATCTAACAAATTAGCATGGGCACCATACATTATAAGGAGATCAGCTGCCAGCAATATCAGTAGTTTCTGTTCCGTACCCAAAAATGAATCAAGATGAGCAAGGATAAAAGAAACCTGGTAATATATTGTCCCTTCAGTTGTGATGTTAGCTTCAGGCAACCTGCACGATCTCAGGAACTATTTTTATCCCAGGGTAAAGTTTCCCAGCTACTGCCCTCCAAGCCATTTATTATTTGTAGAGGATAGTATACAACATGTGTAGAATATATCTCAATATGATACTACAGTGATGAGCCCTAGATAGAGGTTTAACTTCAACTGATGTTTGACTAATAGGAGGTCCTACAAGATAGATGAATCAAAAACTAAAAAATAAGTTAAAACTTTCATTGCATCAGAACAGTGTTAATGAATTAATCTAAGCAGAATTACTGCCAAAGACATATATTTAGAAGAAAACACTCGTTGTTTCAAATGTTTTCCACATATGATCTACACTGCAAGCATCTCACACCACATGTATTTGGAATATGATATCTACTTCTTTGAATAATGTTTACTTTGTAAGTCAACAAACAGTCCTTGAAAGGAATATAGCAGCAGTTTGCCACATCCGATGAAAAAAAAGAATTTTTACACTGGAAGTCTACTTGATGCAACTCTAAATATCTGTTGCAATGAATTTCAGGCTCCCTTTGCAGCTACTTTCAGAACAACAGACTGGGAAATAAGCATGTTCACTTCTACTAAATGAGCTCACAGCTTTTTTGTGCCAGAGCAGTGAAACAATCATAAATGTGTATTTTTTGTAAGTCAGAAATAAATATTTAATGTGATAAGCATCTTAAAGATACAGATCTATTGTTTCTAAATTATTAACACCAAGCATATGTATCAGAGAGAATATCTTAAGCATTCTTCGATCATCTAAGTATTTTGATTTCCTCAAGGAGCCTCATTTTATTTCAAACCAATTAGGCAATTTTTCATCTCTTTAATACTTGATCAACTTCCAAGAGGTTATCAGTTCATAGTTAAAAAAATGGTGAGAAACTAAACTCTTAGTAAAAAGAAAAGGAGTACTTGTGGCACCTTAGAGACTAACGAATTTATTTGAGCATGAGCTTTCGTGAGCTACAGCTCACTTCATCTGATGAAGTGAGCTGTAGCTCACGAAAGCTCATGCTCAAATAAATTCGTTAGTCTCTAAGGTGCCACAAGTACTCCTTTTCTTTTTGCGAATACAGACTAACACGGCTGTTACTCTGAAACCTAAACTCTTAGTAACATCTTAGTCACAAAACATCAGCTTTTGCAAAAGACATAAGTGAATTTCAATGGAGACCAGTGAACTATGTACTTCCTTTACAAAACTGATTTAAAAAAAACAAAAAACAAAAACCCAAACGATAGAATGTCTAGAAATAAACATTTAAGAGATTCAGCCTATTCTGCATATATTTCTTCATCACTCCCCCACACTTAACTTTGCACCTTAGCATTTACAAAAAAATATACATTCACAAAGGTAAAAATGTCAAATTACCAATGGTACTAAAATGTACAACATAAAAGCATTTTCAAAGTCCCAATTTTTGGTATCAATTAGGTTGATTTGTGTATTATTTTCCATATCATCTAAGCACAGTATTAGGAAAAATAAAACAAAAATAAAAAGATCACGTTAGAGGAAGATGTATGTGATCACCAATAACTTTACTGCAATTTAACTATTTACAACATTATAAATCTTAGAGAGCTAAAAAACCATATAATCATAAAGATCATATAATCCATCCCCCTTTCTAATTAAGATTATTCCGTACAATACATTTTCTTGTGTTTTGTCCAGTCTAACTTTAAGTGTTCTCAGTTATGGGGCTTTCACTACTGCCTCTGAGAGACTTAAACCCTGATCCAACAAAGCATTTGAGTGCATGCTTAACTTTAAGTACAATTTCAGTGGCACTGTTCAAAATGAGATCTCTCGAGCACGTTAAGTGCATGCCAGGATCAGCACCGTGGGCTAGGGAGTCATCATGACATTCATACTACTTTATTAGTAGCAGCTAGCTCTCCAACTACTTAGGGCCAGAATAAGCTGGTAATCATATAGCACAAAGAGTTTTACACACTTTATGCCTACCCTCAGAATTCTGAGCATGGTGGAGGGGTCCACAGCAATCTTATAGCTAGAGTAACATTCACTCATCTTTTTGTTTTCTAAATAAACAAAACTCATTATTTTTGTATAACACACACATAGTTAAACTGACCTGGATAACTATTTTTAGAGCTTTTACTTTCTGATCAGAGGCCCAGGCATCCTTCAGTGACTGATTGAGGTCTTCAATCCGATTCATGTAATCTTGCTGAGTCAAATTCAACAGCTCTTTTTGTGAACCCTGACAAGAAAAAACAGCAGCATTTAATAAAGAGGCAACCAACAAAAAGAAGATACCCTATTACTTAGCCAATCTATTAACCTTAAACCTAACATTTCCTAATTTGAGATTCATCAGCAAGGTTGGAACCTTAAGATCCACTGCACAGGCTCTGCCACTTGAGCTAACATGCCGTCTACGCTACAAACTTTTGCCAACGCAAGTTAAATCAGCATAGAGCTGCCGCAGTTGGTATATCACTTGTACACTTGCCTACTTGGTTCCTTGCATCAGTGCTGCACATACGCACCTGGAGTGCTTGTGTCAAAGCACAGTACGATGAACCATGGATAGGTATCCCAGTGTGCAACTCACCACCGTCCAGTGCACTCTCTTAAGAAGTTTTGGCAATGCATAATGGAGCAGAAACAAGTCACACAGAGGTGACTGGGAGCAAGGGGTTAACTTCCCAGGATTCAACTTTCCCCATCCCCAAATTTTCATGCCTTTTAAAAAAAATCCCATGAACCCACAAAGCCCTCCTTGCTGTCCACCATCTCTGACAGAAGCATGGAGCCTGCCTGTGACCTATTGTCATGAGAGTTGCAAGCATAGGATGCACTATCCTCAGGTATCTGCAGAGCTGGAAAAAGAACCGAATCAGCAAGGAGCATGACAATTTCTTGGAGGATAGATTGCTGTGGAACAAAACAAGGACCAATTCAAGGTTGCAAATGGCATTCACGGAGCAGCTACAGGTAGCAGAGTGCCGAATCTAGGCCCAAGAAATGATTGGTGGGATTGTACTGTAATGCACGCTTGGGATGATGAGCAGTGGCTGCAGTACTTTCAGATGAGAAGGGGAGCATTCCCTGATCTGTGTGCCGCACTTACCCCAGTACTCCAGGGCAGGGACACCAAAATGAGAGCTGCACTGACACTGGAGAAGTGATGGGCAATAGTGCTCTGGCAACTTGCAATACCAGATTGCTACCAGTCAGCGGGAAAGCATTTTGGAGTTGGAAAATTAACCATAGGGGCCATTGTCATGCAAGTGTGCAGTGCCATTGTCTCATGCTATGCAGGACTGTGACTCTTGGCAACGTGCAGGACATAGTGGATAGATCTGCAGCAATGGGCTTCCCCAGCTGCTGTGGAGCAATAGACAGCACTCTATATATATATATTCTTGCACCAGACCACCTTGCCACAAAGTAAATCAACAGAAATGGCTAATATTCTGTGGTTATGCAAGCGTTGGTGGATCATGGGAGATGCTTCACTAACATCAGCGCTGGGTGGTCAGAGAAGGTGCATGGTGCTCACATCTTTAAGAACACAGGACTATTCAAAAAGTTACCTGCAGGTACTTTCTTTCCAGACCAGCAGATTACCACTGGCAATGATGAAATGCCAATAGTGATCCTGGGGGACCAGGCCTACCCTCTGCTCTCCAGCTCATGAAGCTGTACACCAGCCACCTCAACAGCATCAAGGAAAGATTCAGCTACCAGCTCAGCAGGTTCTGAGCTTTTGGTAGATTGAATGAAGTCATGGGCGTTGTTTACTCACAGCACAGTCTTAGTGACCAAAAAAAAAAACCCCAGTGGTTATAGATGCCTGCTGTGTCCTGTATAACATCTGTGAAGCAAGGGAGAAAACTTGCCAGCAGAATGAAGGGCAGAGATCCATCAGCTGTTTGTTGAGTTTGAACAGCCAGACACAAGGACTATTAGAAGAGCTCAACGTGAAGCTATACATACAGCTAAGGGAGGCTTTGAAAGAGCACTTTAACAATGAGCCACTGTAACGTTATGGTGTATTGTTCTCTCCCTGATCCTGCTGTTTTGGGGCCTGTTAGGAATTATGTGGCACTTCGTGTACATTTATGAATAAACGGTGTCAATGCACCTATTAATTTTGTGGTGTTTGTTGTACATTTATGATTACTACACTGGTGGGGTTGTTTTTACTGATCCAATGAGTTGTGTCATACTATACAACAAGTGGGTGCTTTCAGTACCACCAGGCATTCTGCAGCATATGTTGAGAATTAATAAAGAAATAATTTTCCAAACAACAGATTTTTATTGTGTAACAAAACACACTGCAAAAAAAAAAATTCTGCGCAAATTAAATGCAAATACATTAAAACCTTCATACATTTATGGAACAGCACTTAAAGAAGTGGAAAGTGCATTCATGTCCATTTTACCTACACATACATCAACCATGGCTCTCAGGTCACTGTATGTGAAGTTGTGGCTGTCTTTAAACTTCCCCAGGGTGGAGTGGCAAGGTAGGGATGCAGCCCCTAATGCTGCATGGAATATTGGGGCGGGAGGTGTAGGGAAGATGCTGTAATGGAATTATCTGTGGACTGCAAAGGGAGGCAAGCCCATGACTGTTGAATCTATAGTTCCACAAGAGTCTGCAGCACCTGTGTTGGCTGCCAGAGATGCCCCATTATGTCCTGATGCATCTCCCTCTCCTTTTTCTGCACCTTTCTCCTGTCTGCTCTTTCCTTCTCCACACAGTCTGCAATATTCACCCTCCAGACTCTCTGAGGATCTGAATCAGCACTGGATCTCACTGTACACATCACCATGAGTCCTCTTCCTTCTCCTCCTTGCCTGGTGCAGTGTTCCATGGGTGTGGAGGGGTAACCCCTCAAGGTTGCAACTGCTGCAGCTACAGGTAAAACACCCAGAGGTACCTTAGTCGGTACAGTCAAAATGGAAAGTGAAAGTTATGATTCAGAACTCCCCTCCCTTGCTCCCCTAAAGTTTTAAACAAGACGTGCTTATTGACACTTTTGCTTCAGAGTGCTTGTAGATGGCCCAACTCACAGCAGCAGCCATGATGAGTTTGACCTGGCAGGGACAAGGGAAATGGGGAGAGAATTGCTCAAGTGCATGAAATTACGAGAACCAGGCAATGTCACTGAATATTGGCACCGTCTTTCCACAGGCCGCGGTGATTTTAGCGGATATCTCACTCGTGAGCATGACAAAGGCACAGAGAATACAGCTGCTGCTGGAGTCCTGAAGTCACAGAGGCCCACATGCTGCTAGCCTGTTTATTGCAATGGTGCCTGCCGAAGTTATCGCCAACTGGCATGGGAAAGTATCCTACTGCAGAGGAAGAAATAAGGCTGCCATCCTTAGAAACTTTCTGGAGAGGATTGCAGAGTACCTCCATGAAAGTTTTGTCAAGATGGCTCAGGAGGATTCGAGGGACATCCCTGTGTACATACACAAACTGCTCCACATTTCCCCCTCCCCCTCGACCCCACCTAACTCTACAGGGGAATGAAAAGCAGATAACTTACTTTTACCAGAAGAGGTAGTGGTACAAACAAGGAGAAGTTAACAAAAAGTCAATAGCAGTGTCCTGTTAAAGCTGGGGGCACCATCAGTACATCATAATAATAAGAAATACAATTACATACTTACCCTGAGGTTCTTTCCCCTCCATCGGGCTCACCCGTACTCAATGACCGGAACTCACTGGAGTGTGGTAGAGTATCAGACAGGTCCTGACTTGTGACATAATGGGATCCCCTGATAGCATGTCCCTGCTCCTCGCTGTTCTCGCCACGGGCCTGCGACTCAGGCGCTTCAGAGGTTGCAGGCAAGGTGCTGGTGGGGTCTCCAACACATATGACCTGCAACTCTTTGTAAAATCAGCAGGTCTCTGGCTTGGCACCAGATCAACTGTTAGCCTCCCTGGCCTTCTGGTATGTCTGCTGGAATTCCTTCGCTTTCACATGGCGCTGCTTCAGATCCCTGTCATACCCCGTCTTCTGCATTCCTCACGCAATCTGCTCATAGATGTCCACATTTCTACAGCTGGTCTGTAGCTGTGCCTGCACAGCCTCTTGTTCCCACAGGCTAAGGAGATCCAGCATTGCCGGTCTACTCCAGGCCAGAGCGTGTCTTGAGCATGTATCTGGCATGTTCAGCTGGGCAGCAGCACCCAACAGTGGAGAGTGCTAGGTGTGCTCATAAGCTGGGCAATCAAGAAAAGGCACTTAAAACCCTGTGAATTTTTGAAAGTGTGTGTTGTGGGGGGGAAGGAGGAGGAAGAGTTTCTGGTCTCCATGACCCCTGGACAGCGCAGTTCGTGACCAGAGCACTCAGTGTTGGGCATTGGGGGACAGCAGCTGGAGGGTATCACAGATATTTGCTGACAAGAGAGGAAGGGTGAGACTTAGGAATCGTGGGTTCCATTCTAGGCTCTGGAGGGCTCTCTAGTGGGCATAGAACCTCATGCTACATAGTTTTAGGCTGACATTTAAAAAAAAAAAAATCAGCATGAGGCAGAAAAACAGCATAATTACCCCTAATTAATTCTTAAAGTTTGGCAGTTACAAACAACTGAAAACTGCATGTTATAATGGGAAATGAGGAACCTTAATAATAGGCTGAGCTACCAGCCCCTCCCCTATAATAACTGTGTTTTTAATCCCACCATTTTAGTAGGATGCAACAAAACAACACATGCAAGTTGCTTGCTTTGTTGTAGCAACTCACTAAACAAATATAGCCCAAGCTGCAGAGATCAGAGCCAGATATGAACTTCCTCTAAATCCAGGGAGGGGAGATACTGAGTCTTGGGCTTTGGTTTAGGCCCATAGAACATTTCTTCCTGTACATATTCCCAGCATTTATGGGACTATTCCTGGTGACATCAGCAATGCTGGTGTAGAAACAAAGGTAAATAAAGCAGTTGTGCTGGCTCCGACACTGGAAACATTACTATACAATATTTGCCAAAAGGACAGAGAAAAATCGGGAGGCGAGATTCTGCTTCTACTGAAAAGGGCAAACACAATGAAAGCTGAAATAGATACATAATGTACTTGACAGTGCGCTTTTAAACCTTATACTCTTTATATTAACCAAATACCTTTAAAATATAAATCAGAGCTCAAAGAACACAAGCATCAGACTGACCCTCATGCTGTTAAGCCATTTTTTCTAATGCAGTGGTTTTCAAAAATTTTTTTTTTTTCACGGACCACTTCAAAATTGCTGAGGGTCTCGGCGGACCACTTAATGACCTTGCCAAATGTTGTTTGTACCGTCAGCTAACTATTGTAAAGCATTTTGGATAAAGAGCTATATATTTTTAAAAAAACACTTAATAAACGTTTCTTTGTTCTACAAATAAAAGCACACAACTCTCATTTTAATATCAGTAGTCCTACCTTTCTAATGTGATGGATATGCCCTCTCCCCCCTACCGCGGCAGCCACCAAGCTGGGGCTGGAAAGTCGGGGGAGTCTCCTCTGCTGCAGCTGCCTCCGAGCTGGGGCTGGGAAGGAAAGGGGATATCTCCCCCGCCACAACAGCCAGAGCTGAGGCTGGGACAGAGGGCCATCTCTCCCTGGCAGCCACAGCCCTGGAGCTGGGGAAAGTCGCCTTTTTCTCTTGCCACGGCAGCCCTGCACATCCCAAATTCCCCCCCAAGATCACCACCTCACCTTACACGTGCATCTTCTCCAGGATCCATGCACCTAATTAGTGAAGCCATGCCTGCACGGCTCCACTAATTAGGTGGGTAGCCCTTCATTCTCTCACGTGCGGCCGCCCAACCGTGCACGTTAGAGAGAACTATCTGCGGACCACCTGAATGGAGCTCCCACGGACCACAGTTTGAGAACCTCTACTCTAATGAAATTCTGTATTCCTTTAAATTTTTATGAGGTTTTGTCATTGACTGCTATTAAGTTGTAGCAGCTGCAGAAATAAAGTGTCCTTTGGTTACTTTCAGGTCAACTACAACAACAGGCCTGAGTTCCTCTAACCCTCCAATTCCTTTTCATATGAACACCATTCTATATCGTAAGGCTGTTTATGAACAATCAAAGTGTGTTGCAGAATGGTGTGCAGACCTAGGGCAAAAAGTTATTGCAAAGTTCCCAGCTACTAATTTGTGAAAAATAAAGAGCAAGACTCAAACATAGTCATATCAGAACTACAGCAGGTCACTGTAAAGGATTATGTAGCAGGAATGACTACCAGGAAAATAAATTGACAAATGGCGTGATGAATTGCAGAAGCAACCACTATTTTGTGAGTGAATACGTTATATATTATTGAGATACACTTATTCTTCCACTAATAGAATCTAATCTGCAGATATTTAAGTAGATGTTACTTTTGACACATGATCCCTTCATGCTGAATTTATAAAATGAACACAATACTGTGTTAATCATGAGATCCAAGTTGAAGTTAGCCATAAAAGACATGGAGGCACTGAAGCTGAATTGGCACCAATTCAGTAAGGTACGTAAGCATGTCAATGGCCTTTCTGATTTCAATGGGACTAAAGTAGTTAAACATATGCGTATTAAGTGCCTGGCTGAATCAGTGCCTTACTTAGGAGAGATGTCAGTCTCTGCAACAAAAGACAGAATAAAAAGATTAAAAGTTGGTAGAGCCTACCAGACACCAGGGAGCTTAAATACAGCAGCTATAGGAGATAAATGATATGGATGTCAGCCCAATGACTCTCCTTTTGGGGTACTGGTTGTCAATGAGCTAAAAATTTAGGCCCCAATTCTACACAGACACACACACACTTTCAATGGGACTACTCAAGTGCATGAAGTTAAACACTGCATAAGAGTTTGCAGAATCAGGGCTTTTAGGGATAAGCCAGAAAGTTTCTTAAATAGCTTTCATCTCACACAACTAATCTTTTTTCTCTTAAAGTGGAAATGTTTCCTGGACAGTTTGCTCACCTCTTCAAGGTCATCCAGCTCTTCTAGCCTTGTTCGCACCTTCTCAGAAACTGCTGAGCCAGGCGTCGTAGCTTTTCCTGTAGGTAATTATATCTTTGAGTTTAACATTTTCAAATTCTTAAACTATTTAAAAAAAAAAAAAAAAAAAAAAGACTTGAGGGGAAGAGTCAGATTTAAATAAGCTAACAGTATCCAAGACCAAAACAGTGGTTCAACCACCTAAAGGCAGCTATTCAGCTGCTAGCATGAGAGACTCCGAGCCTGATTTTCAAACAAGACCTCCATTCCTGCAGGCACACAATGAATGTTGCCAAAGATTCATTCGTCTTTTTCTCCAAACATTTCATAGTGGGCACAGAATAGCAACTGCAGAAAGCGAAGCCTGATTTGGAAAAAAAAAAAAAAAAAAAACCCAAACAAAACCAGACTCTAGATTTTTTATTCAGGTTCTTTGGGTAAGACGCTGGAGCCCTGTATTTCAAGATTCCACTTGCTATGGAAGGTTCTTTACTACTTTGCCTCGCATTTTTAACAGTTTTTCCCATTAACAATACAATTAAAACATTGCGTTAAAAATTAAGATTTTGGTGTCATACTAAACAGCCAGTATAATACTGGAATCCGCTCCTTCAATGCTTCTCTCTCAGCCAGGCTGAGAGAATTGTTGGACAGCTATGCAAAGCACTTCCTTCTATTTCCCCTCTTGTTCCCTTCAAGCAAGCAAGTGGGAAAATTAATAAAGACAAGCCAAATACCAAAATAATCTTGCAATTTTGGGAGATTTGGAGGGATAGTAACAGCCCAGATGTTTTTTAAAGCTGCAATGTAAATTACAGGAGTTGTAGTTTCTTTCATAATAATGCACTCAGCAGCCACTAGATGGAGCAAGATAAATATTATTTTTCTTGAATTTGCAAAAATCCAGTGGGACTCATGAGCAACAGCAGTGAATCAGCTCACAGTTGGAGAAAAAAAGCTTTAATCTGAATGCATGTTTTCACCAAAGGTCTGTCATTTGCTCTCTCCTTAAAATAATAGTCCCATGGCACTTGATATAGAGAAACTACTCACCTTTTTCAGAACTCATATACAGATTCTGCAGAGAAACAACAGCATTTTAGAAAGCATGTATTTACAGACTACTTACTTATTTATAAATGATTTAAGAAAGTGTGGATTGATTATTTTCAGTGCTGCTATTTATTCTATAAATTAATGGAGATATAAAGTGTGATTGTAAGCTTTTCGTGGCATGAACCATGTCTCTATTTGTGTTCTAGGAAGTGGCTAGCACACTTTTGGGCTCTCTAAAAATAATCAAGTACTACAGGCCAAAGATCAGCCAGTCTTCTTTATGAATATTTAAAAGCTAGAGCTGCTGGGATGGTTTTCCACTTCATTGCAAATTAAATGTACTGAATTTGTTTACATAGAAAAGGAATAGTTACAAGGTACTCAATTACTGTAGCCTCACAATACCCATAGTCTATTAAGGTTCTTGCACAAAATTATTAAGAAGCGCACTTACAATGGAGAGTTTTTCAGTCGTCGTGTATCTAGCAAGGATTTCACCACGTTTGCTTGACCATGGTTCAAAGTCACTTCCTACAGCCAAGCTGTCATCTTTATCACGTTTCTTTCTTGTACTATCCTAGGAGGAACACAAACAAGGTGTTCAGCTTCATGTATACCAGGAAGACAGAGAAAGGTGACCAGATATTTTAAGACCTACTGTGTTTCATGTGTTACTGATCCTTGCACAGATTTACAACATTAAAAAAAACACAAACGTTACCAGAACTGCTAAAGCAAAAGAAAACAGGTAAATGAAATTCTCTGATTAGTTAATATGGTACTTTCTATACTGAAACAGCTCTTGCAAGAGCACAAAGAATCAGTTCTATGCAGGTCTATTTTATTCAATCTACTTGAGATAATTAACCTTGAGCTTTACCGTGTTAGCTGCAGTAGTCACTGGATCTGCTGTTGCTGCGAACAATGACAAGGGATCAGTACCGTCCAACACACTGCTTAGTGGGTCTATCATTGAACTGGAAGAAGAGGAGGAGGTAGAGGAAGTACTTCCTTTCCGACCCATTTTCTTGGTCTTGGATTCAGTAACCTGAAGGAGAAGTTCAACTGTAAAATGAAATGATCTACTTCCACTTTAATAACTTACTAGAGCACAAAGAAAAGGAGTACTTGTGGCACCTTAGAGACTAACCAATTTATTTGAGCATAAGCTTTCGTGAGCTACAGCTCACTTCATCGGATGCATACTGTGGAAAGTTTAGAAGATCTTATTATATACACACGAAGCATGAAAAAATACCTCCTCCTATCCCACTCTCCTGCTGGTAATAGCTTATCTAAAGCGATCACTCTCCTTACAATGTGTATGACAATCAAGTTGGGCCATTTCCATCATACACATTGTAAGGAGAGTGATCCCTTTAGATAAGCTATTACCAGCAGGAGAGTGGGATAGGAGGAGGCATTTTTTCATGCTTCGTGTGTATATAATAAGATCTTCTAAACTTTCCACAGTATGCAGCCGATGAAGTGAGCTGTAGCTCACGAAAGCTTATGCTCAAATAAATTGGTTAGTCTCTAAGGTGCCACAAGTACTCCTTTTCTTTTTGCGAATACAGACTAACACGGCTGTTACTCTGAAACCTGTCATTACTAGAGCACAGATTCTCCAAATAGCACATTTTTTCTCTCTGCTAGGAGTGCCTCAGCTATAATACTAGTACTTAGAGATTCTTTTACCATTTTTATTTCTATTTTCTGCAGCAAAAGGCTCTTTCTCCCCTACCTGTTCTTTGCTTCCTCCTCCCACTCTTGTTTTTAATCCCTTCTTTCATGATACTCCTTTAGCTTCAAACAGCCTACCACTTCCTGTGCACCAAATACCCTTCCTTTTGTCTTTCAAATCCACCCTTAAAGACTGCTCCTTTCAAGAAGCTTTCCTATGCAGATCTCCCTACTGACCTTCCAGAGTCTGAACTGCTGCCCATGTATCATAGTCACCAGAGTTAAACTAACCTCTTTGAAGCAGGGACCTTGCCTCTTATGTGTTTTGTAGAGCCCCATGCATGCTTGCAATATTTCATAGAGTGTTTTTAAAACCACAGCTGGTTTAGAGGTAACCCAAAAACAACAAGTGCTACATTGAGCAGTTAGGCAGGTTACTGCTAATGTGATGAGCTGGTCCCAATCTGGTCTTTTTATATATGATGAAACATTTCATAAGTAACCAAGAAGCTGTGCGGGATTTGAGCTGTTCTGAATAGTAAGAGACGTTTTCTGGCATATAACATCAAGACTTTCAGTACTGTGTAAATAGCAACATAAACTCCTAGTACTATAGAAACGGAGGGAACTGCAAGCAGCTGGAGCATCCAAAACGTAGTTCACTGTTACTGCCAGTGACTTTAAAACCAAAACTTTTCTTCTAACAAATTCAACAGAAAATCAGAACTGCCTCTAGTTGCCAGCAGGAAACAGTAGTTTTCACTTTACAGTGATGTTATTTGCAAAGGCTCAAAAAGAAACTTACGGTAATGGGTTTCAGTGGATGGTAGTCCCCAAATTCCACAGGTACAGCCTCCAGTCTGCATGATTCAAACTCTGATGTGTAATTTCTAGACCTTGCATGCCTTAAAAAGCAAGAATAAAGAAAAAGTTTTATAGGTGCATCACTGTATATGTACCTGAGAGACTGTAAATATGTAGTTATACATCACACTTGCATAGGTGCAGACATGTTTATACACTTTTGGAAAGTAAATCAAATTGTACGATGTAAGGTTTCCCTTTGCATGAGAAGCTAATTTGTAAACTGACTTGACTACTTTGCTCTCTTATACTCTAAATAAAAACTTCTGGTCAGTACACTTGTGAAGTGAGGTAACTGCCAGTTACTGTTCTGAATTCAAAGTACAGCAGTTGGATTCACCTCCATACCATTTAATTTAATCATCAAAAGGATCAGAATTAGCAAATAATTTACCCATTAGGTAATTTACAAAAGGAATCAATATCCAGCCGTTCCACAGTATTCACAATTAAAAGTTGCAGTGGCCAGCTGACAAGAGGAAGAAAGAACATAACCAGCAATGCAAGAACAAGAAATAAGTCATTGTACTAAAGGCTTCCATTCTTACTGAAAATATTTTATTAAGAGAAATAACTTACAGCAAACTCATATTTTACAGTTTTTATTCTTAATCCGACTTGTTAGCCTGTTGACAAAACCAGACCTTCTTCCATAAAAGAAAACGACTTGTACTTGAAGAACAACATAGATAATGCACTCCAAGTGCTTTGCCTTAAAGGCTTAGCAGCAGATATTAACTCCAGTCACAGCTTAATAGTTTTTCCTCCATTCTATTTTACTATTAATCCCAGTTTCTATTAATCGTTCACTATAATTAGAAATACAATTCATCTTTGAGGTGTGCCGTTAAAGTGGGGGAGAGAAATATAACCGGAGTTTCCATACCGAGACTGGACAGACCTATCAAGGAGAGCTAAGAGTTATATTTAAAAATACTCAAAAATATATTCTTAAATTCAGTAATACATCCTTAAATTCAGTAATACATCAAATGAAAACCCTTTAACTAGCACGATCTAGTGATCATGCATGGAACTGAGAGTAAAGATTCTTGGTTTGAGTTCCCAGCTCTGTTACTGTTTCTTTGGGGGCAAAACAGTTTCCATACATGCAAAGTGGGTATAGTTCTACTCAGCTCATGGAAGCGTCATGAGACTTAGAAGTGTCTATACTCGGCATTTCAGCAAACATTTTCCACCACTGGTACCATACATTCAGCTCCAACAGTAGAGCAGTGGTGATAGAGCTGGTGTAGACAGGGATCGTAGCAGCAATCAGCAAGACCTGGTTTGAAAAGGTTTTCTTTCCCCCTGCCCACTCTACCTGGAACATTTTCCTGACTGTATTTTAATTTTAGAAATATTAGGAATGCCCAACTTGCCTTCCGTTTTATTACTGAAGGACTTTTGGGAGAGCTCAAGGATGTTTACTGGAGCTCTGGTGCCTTAATTGAACCAGCAAGGGTATTGAATGAACAAAGGCTTCTTTTATCGAAAACGCTAGTCCTTAAAACTAAAAACAAAACAAACAAAAAAGCCAGATTTTCAAAAGAGCTAAGCTTCCATTTAGGCACCAAGTATTAAGTGTCATCAGCTTCCTTTGGGCACAATGTGCCTAAATAGGAACTGAGCTCATTTGAAAATCCTGCCAGTGTCTAAAAATTAATTTCCCCCCTCAACTTTCACTTTCTGGGATTTTGCAATGTCACTATTTCACTAGTTTTCTTCTCGTCATTATAGCGTGTTCTAGTCTAAAAGGAATCTGAATTTCTTAGCGTAAAAAAGTAGCTGAAAGAAACAAAATATTTTAAAAGGGCAAAAACCCCAATTTCTCCCTGCCTCTCCACTTCTTCCCCTCAACTTTGCTGGTAATCTTTTTCAAAGTGAAAAAGGAATCAGACTACGTAATTATTATTTAACTGATAGACCTTTGTGGCACTCTTGCTATTGCAATTCTGTAACAAGAAATCAGAACAAAGTCATAGCTGTGCTGATCAGTGGAGAAGCTTTGAAGCCTAATTAGATAGATACAAGCAGAGCAAGAACAAGAGTCCAGTGAAACCCACGTGCCTATTCCTTTTGTTTTCATTATCTACGATTTCCTGCCTTTACTATACATGAGCATTTTCTTGAATTTACTTTTGTTCCATGCTTCAGTGACTCTCCTTGTTCACTTGCTTCATGGGTTTATTAGAATTTGTATGAAAATATGTACCCCACACTCTCTACTGACGCCTAATTATAACATTTCTCAAAAAGAACAGGAGTACTTGTGGCGCCTTAGAGACTAACAAATTTATTAGAGCATAAGCTTTCGTGGGCTACAGCCCACTTCATCGGATGCATAGAATGGAACATTATATATATACACACACACACACACGTACACACACATACATATATATACACACACACACAGAAGGTGGAAGTTGCCATACAAACTGTAAGAGGCTAATTAATTAAGGAGCTTTTTTTTTTTCTCCTGCTGATAATAGCTCATCTTAATTAATTAGCCTCTAACAGTTTGTATGGCAACTTCCACCTTCTCTTTTTGTGCGTGTATATATATATTCTTACTATATGTTCCATTCTATGCATCCGATGAAGTGGGCTCTAGCCCACAAAAGCTTGTGCTCTAATAAATTTGTTAGTTTCTAAGGTGCCACAAGTACTCCTGTTCTTTTTGCGGATACAGACTAACACGGCTGCTACTCTGAAATACATTTCTATTACACTGTTATACTTACAGTTTTGTCAGCATTTCCATTACATCTCATTTATAGGGGTTTCTAAACAGCATTTAAAAAAAAAGTCCTTGACAGCTGAAGCTTGGCGTAACAGCCTCAGCCTAAAGGCAATTGTATTATAACTAAATTTTAAGGCACCATTTGCTCTGTGTATGCATGTATATGAAGTGAGCTGTTTGACTCTGTAAGCATTTTTTAAAACTTACATTTACATTGTTTTAAGTGATCAAGACCGCTTGTAAGGTAATTAATATTCGGTGGAGTGCACGACTGGTTTAATATTATCTTCTATTTATTCACTGAGGAAGGAGAGAGAGAAGGTTAAACCTTCCATTCTTGGTGGAAAGCTCATGACTATGGAGCAAGCTTTCATCAGAAATCAGACTGACTGATCCAGTCTTCTGGGAAACTGTAAGGTCCATGTCCACATGCAGGCTATACCCTATAACAGGTAGGTTGCCTTGTTCTACCTGAGTCTGGCACTTAGAAGAGCAATGAGGGAAGAAAAGCAGCAACCACGTCTATTGGGAAGGCACCCCCTTTATTGGAATGGATTTCTATATGTATTGCGACAATGCACCTCCTCCACCTCGGCGGGTACCGCGTTTCCCCCTCTGCTGGTGGGGGCATGGAGTAAGTCAGCCCCACTCTGGACTGTATTTATTCTCCCACTTGCGGGTTTATTTCCCAATACTTTTCTGGCAGGCCTCAGGGCCAGCCCAAGGAGTGCCCCTCCACCCAACAAAAAACACAGTTCCAACTCAAAACAAAGGGGAATGCCTTTTCCTACCACCCCCACCACCACCACACACATGCCGAAGGTGTGAGGCTTTGTTATTGGCCCTGGGGTGCCAGTCCTTCCCCTAAACAGTCTGTTACATAGCTTCCCCTGTAGGGAGGAGAGCAGCCCTCCACCCTGGAGCAGACTCTCCCTGATACCACTAGCCCTGCACTGCCCTGTCTCTCCTTTCCCTCCTTTCACCAGAGAAGGAGTTTGTAAAGGTCTCAGGGAGCCCTTAATTGGACTCGGGTGTCTCTACTGCATATTCCCCTAAGCATGTAACATTTTAACACAAGCGTTTCCTTAAAATAGCTTGTTTGCAATTTTCACAAAATAAAGTTTTGTTCGACTAATATCCAAGATTTATTTTTTGGTTTAGCTATTATCCCCAAACAATGGTCTGTAATTAAATTGCTAACAAAACCCTAATGAAATGGGCATTTGAGAAGTATTAACAGAAAAACTTCAAGAATGGATCTTAAGAGGCACCTGTTGACTTTAAGCCAAATACTTGATATTCTTTCCTCACTCATAATATTTACAAAGTCTCATTTTGATATTAAACTATTAAAAAAGTATGTGGGTGAGTACTATATGGAAAGTTTCAGCCTGGAATGAAATTCATTCAAGCAACAAGCTCCTTTTACTTTAAAAGAGGGCAATTTATATTTTTTAAACATCTTGAAAAGCTATTTTAATAGTGATGCAAATAGCACACTGGGTATCTTATTGTGCCCCTTCATTTCAGAAAAAGCTGTGCCTCCATCTGAAAGCTGAATAAATTCAATTTATTATTTAAAGGAACAAAAGCTTCAGGAAAGCAAGACTTCCAAAATCAGGAATTAGTTTATTTACAAGCAGCCATGCAATCTATGAGGAAGGGAAACAATTATTGCACATATTTTTCTTTATCTTGTCAAAAGAAAAAATATTTCATCATTTCCTTATCTTGCTTGCTCTAACAGAAATTGTACTACGTAGCTTATTTCCTAAGTATTTTCTTCAGTTCTACATTCAGTTTTCCAGAAGTAAAGAAACATTTCATATTACTACAGAAGCAGTATTTGTAACCTAACATGAACCAATAGGGACATCCACTGCACTACAAGAGGAACAGAATTTTTATCTGGCTTCTTTCTCCTCCCCCCATCCCTCTCTTTCAAAAAAAAAAAAAAACCAACACATTATAAAATCCAACACAATCAAATTAGATCCAAATTCTGACTGCCCTAGATTGTTCTTGCTTATTTTTAAAGACAGTACATAAGAAAGTCTGTTCACAGGACATCTCTAACACGCTCCTGTGAAGACCTGTACACCCACAAAGCTACCTCATTATCCATCTTCAAATCCCTCCTCAAAATTCTATTTTGCCCTGATACCTACAAAAAAAACAAACCTGATAATGGTTAGGCTGCCAACGTGCTGATACCACTGCCTATCATGCTGACCAACACAGGCTCACTGTTTCCTAGTACTCCCCTGTCTGCTTGCGTCCATCTGTTCTCTCTTATTTAGTTAGGGTATGTTCAGACTGTTGAGGCTATACAGCCAGCATATAACCGCATCGTACAGATGCTGCCTACATGGACAGAAGGGGTTTTCTGTCAGTGTAGAAACATCATCTGATGGTAGCTACATCAACAGATGTATTCTTCCATTGACATGCCTGCCTCTACACTGGTGCAAACCTACACACAGGTGTGCTTTTTTCAGTAATTTTTTTTAAAGGTTTCAACACAATGCCTTCCAGGCACCTCCATGCTACTGCTGTGATTTGGCACTTTGTAAGACTATCAAAGAAAAAACAAATATAGGGTTATAGAGAGGAAAAAGCATATGGAGCCTTTATATATGCTACATGAATCACAGAGCAAACTACAGCAACTCCTTTGGGGTTATCCCATCTTCTCACAAAAATGCAAATAAGTAACACCAATCCCACATTATTAAAACAGATCTGAATGTATCTCCCCCTTCTTCAGAGGAAGGATTTTACTGTGAGGTTCAAGTATATTTTTTTAACTTCTTTCAGATAGTCTCAGTTGCAGACTTGTGAGAATATAATTTCAAGGGTCTTTTCATGGGGGCATTTGAAAGAAGCACTGTCACTGAAGGAACATGTATGCATGTATCCAAATTAGAAATGAACTTTCTAAAACATTGCCACAATTGAATAGCTTACTGCTATTTCATTTAGGCTTCTGGCTTCCTTTTAGACCCCTTCCAAAGCAGCAGTCCTGAACCAAGGAGGAAGTTATCGGTGTTGTTCTTGATATTTGTTTTACTGTGGAAGTCCCTTACAGCACAGAAAGCTTTGGTCAGGGCTACCGGTACAGACTGTAGGAAAGGAGGGAATTAAACTTTACAACAGCTCCACTGCATGCACCTCCGAAACAGGTGAGCTTCGCACCCGGGGGAAGGCCACTGCAGTTTTGCACTAGGCTTTCGGACTGAGTTAGCGGAGAAGCAGGGAACAGACTAGGCAGGCTGACAGAGCAGAGGTGCCTTTCACCCTCTTTTCTTTAAGCTGGGGGACAGGGAAGTCCCCAGCCCACCCCGCTCGGGAGTCTGTAGCCGGGCTCTGCTTTAGCCCGTTGGCTCCAGACAGGGGAAGATCAGGGACCCTTCCCCAGGAACCAGCTCCCGCCCAGCCCAGCCGGAACTGCTCCACCTCAGACTACGCGAGTCCAGACCCGTTGCAGCCTTCCACCGCCTGCCCGGCTCGACTCCCTCCTCACTCAGCCCTGACCCTTCCCGACACCTCTACCCGTGCTTCTCCCGGCCTTACCACGGGAAGGCAGCCATCTTGCTTCCTTGTCACGTGACCCTCCTTCTCCCCCCCCCCCCCGGCCGGGTCTTTCACCGCCCTCTTCCCGCTCGCCCCGCCCCGCCGCCAAGGCTGCCATGATTGTGCGGGGCAGCCGGAAAGGGAAGGTGCAGGCCCCACGCGGCGGCGGCGGATGGCTCTCGCTGAGCCGGGGGGCCGCTGCTGCACTCCTGAGCCAGCCAAAGCCCCGCGCGCCGACGCCGTGTCCTAAAGTGAGAGAGCGCAGCCCCGCTAGGCACACCCCAGGGGCTAACGGCTACCCCCCGGGGAAAGGCTCCTCCCCCACCCCACACACTGAGGGGGCTAACCCCTGGGGAGAGGCTCCTCCCCCTGCCCCACATACGGGGGGGCTAACCCCTGAGGAAAGGCTCCTCCCCATGCCCCACACACTGATGGCAGCTAACCCCAGCGGAAAGGCTCCTCCCCCACCCCCCACATCGATGGAGGCTAGCCCCATGGGAAAGGTACCTCCCCCACCCCACACACTGAGGGGGCCTCCCCCACTCATATTGGGGGGATAGCCACATGGGAAAGGCTCCTCCCCTGTCCCACACATGAGGGGGGGCTAACCACATGGAAAAGGCTCCTCTTCCCACCCCACATGGTGGGGGCGACCCCTGTGTGTGACACACCTCTCCCCACTCATACTAGGAGCTAGCCCCAGCGGGGAGGCTCCTTTCCCCACCGCACACACTGATGGGGGAGCCTAACCCGCTGTTTAATTTATAATGAAAGAGGTGCTAGGGGCTCAAGCAATTTTTTTTCCTTTCATAACTGACATTGCAAGCAGAGGTGCCAGGGGTATGAACTGCCAAGCCTAGAGGTTCCAGGACTTAGCCCTGGCACAAATTAAGCACTGGCCTCACCTCGGGGAGGAAGATGTCTCCCCCCACACACTGCAGGCACCCTTTCCTCGACATCCTGAAGGGGTCTTTTTGGAGCCCACACATGCACCTTGAGGCAGCTTTCCATGCAACTAGGGATCAATACAGAGTGAGCCTCTTCCAGCCTCTCCACAATGAAGTGGCCTCACACATCCCCTATGCACTGCAGGGATCTCACACTCCCCAACCTGAGGAACTGGCACCTTGCCCTGCTAGGCACGGATACACACACAAAGTCTCATTCTCACACAGGCAATGATGTGGTCTCCACTCCACACCCATACTGAGGTGTGGGGAGGCTCTAGACGGGTGAACTCTCTCACAAGAAGGGAAAATGTGAATGAAGTTGTTCCCCTCCCCAGTGATGGGGAAACCTTGACCTGGCATGTAGTGTCTTTCACAGGCAGTCAGTGAAACCTGGGGCAACAGGTCAGATCACTGCTTTGGTGAGATCGAACAGCACTCATGTCAGTGAATATGGACCATTTGGTTAGCAATGGATTCATCAGGAAATACTGTACAGTACCACTTATCTGTACATATGTACTGATAGCCCCAGGCTCCCAAATCCTGTAGACTCACTGACTCCCATTTATTCAGCTAATTGCAATCATTTCCCCCAGGGCTGATTAGATTACATGCCACCCCACATTGCTATTCTTCACTATTAGGATAAAACTTTTATTTCTCCACACCAAAGCAAGATCCCAACTCTGATATTCAGATGTTGGCAGTTGCATACATATAGAAAGACCAGAATATTAGTCAAGATCCACCATGGAGAACTGAAAGCAGAATTTTCTTCTCACTCTAATTCCTCAGCATATGTGCAGTGTGCCCCGCCATTTGATAGCATTGGCATCAGCCAGGTAAAGAGCCGGTAGCCCACTGTCAAAGTCAGTCAGCAGGCACTCATCAAGGATATGTGACATAATCTGAAATTGACCTCATCTACATTGCAAGTTGTTAGAGAAACCCCATTTGAATAAATTGGACACAATTGCTCTGTCCTGTTTGAAACCAGTTCAAGGATGACCACAGGTGCCTTGGCAGGTCAAAACCTGGTGGACAGATGGTTGGGTCGGTTACGAGTGATTAACAACTGTCGTAGCTGTTGTCATTACGCCAAGCAAATTCCACTGTCGTGTCCTGTGGCGGCATAAGTGACCATAAAGGACATCTAGAAGACATGTGAACTGAACATGTCTGAGTACAGAGGCACATCTCATTTCTCACAGCTCTTGACCAGGAGCATGATGGAAGCCCCCTCATGGCAAATATGAGGCAGTAATTAGATGTCATTGTGTAATTTGGATAATTTCAATCGGCCTTCTTAAAATTAACCCTGTAGTTTTAATTAGGATCAATCTATTTCACCTATCCAAAACTATTGTGTAGTTAGTGTGTGCTCTTAGCCAGGTGCAGCACCCAGCCACAGGAAGAAAAGGAGTACTTGTGGCACCTTAGAGACTAACCAGTTTATTTGAGCATGAGCTTTCGTGAGCTACAGCTCACTTCATCAGCTGTAGCTCACGAAAGCTCATGCTCAAATAAACTGGTTAGTCTCTAAGGTGCCACAAGTACTCCTTTTCTTTTTGCGAATACAGACTAACACGGCTGTTACTCTGAAACCAGCCACAGGAGTGGCTGTATTTCTGTGGAGGGTGAAATAAGATTTTATAGAGTACTGCTTTTGATCTACATATGCAGCTCTCACTGACACCAACTGAAGTGGTGAATGCAGCTCAATACAGCCTTTGCAGTGCTTTAAAAGGTATTCTCAGGCCTCAATTGTTATAGTTAGTGCTTAAAATAATTGTTTTAAATGACATCAAAAGCAAAAATGTTTAAAACTATCATCATCTAAGATGAACCAGACAAATTCAGGTATCACTGACTCTATGTCTTAAGAGTTTATGACTTAGTAATAGGGAATGGTAAGATTTTATTTTATATTTTCTGATGTGCAAAATACATCTAATACTATTTTACACTTGTATAGCATCTCTCAATGATGATTATAAAATGCTTCATTTTTGACGATTAGGATACATAAACTAAGTGACTTGCCTAAGATCACAGAACAAACCAGTCATAGAAGCTGGAAAGGAACCCTGGCATCCTGACTGTTATATCTATTTCCAAACAAAAAACATTATTTAATGTTAGTTAAGGTTTTCTTCACTAATAAACTAAACCATAAAAAAGTTAAGAAATACAAAGGCAAGGCTTAAAAAGTTAAGTCAAACACTAAAAAATGCCAGAATGAATGGTACCTGTGCAACCTTATTTCAGCCCCCTTGTGTATATGCATAATAATCTAACCTTGACTTTGCTGCTACCATTTGACTACAGCCTGACTTGGCAGCTTTTAAATCCTTTTTCATTCTTAAGTTTGTATTTTGTAGGTTTTTATGGCTTAATTTATTGATCAGAGCAAACTTTAACATTAAACAAAGATTCTGGTTATAAGTTTCCTTATTTTTTTTTATAGAAAGAAAATGTTTCTATATGTGCTATTTAAATAAAACATTTGTTTAATGGTTACGGTTTCACAGCAGTGGAAAAATAAGATTTACTGCAGCTTCTAGATAGGGACTCAATCATAATCTCTCTTTTTTTAAAAAAAAAGGTAAATACTCAGAAAGTCATAGTCTTCAATTTGGGACAAAATATAAACTATCCATGAAATGGAAATGGAATTGTGTATTTTTTTTATGTAACTTTTTTTTTTTTTTTTTAAAGGAAAGTAACAGTTACCCTCTGAAAAGAAACAGTGTGACCTACCTGTATACAAACCCAAAGGAGCCCATGCAAACTTACTTTGCTTTCCTTCCAGCTCCTCCCTGGACTCTTTTTATATTAATGTTAGGGGAGTCTGAGGTAAATCAGTATTCAAGGCAGCCATTGCTATGACAACCAAGGCAACAGTGATTCTCATCAAGTATTTGAATAAAGTAGAGGGAGGAATAATGAGTGGCTGATTGTCTCTGAAGTCACTGCTAATGCTCAGGAAGCAGCAAATATGCGGTGTGGGGGGAAAAAATTGTGCTTTTCTGGTGTTTCAGTTTCCTCAAACTTGCTAAAAATCCAACAACATGCAAATAGAAAACACATATTGGAGATCATTCCACACTCATTAATTAGTGGCTGAAATTTGGTTCAAGTTCCCCATCGCACGTTTCCAAAAAAGGGTTCAGAAAAAAAATGAGACACTAGATGCAGACCGTGTAAAACAGAAAATTCTGATGCAACCTAACCGTGGTCTCGCTCCTGCAAGACCGTAATACCTCTCTATTAAAAATTCTCCCTACTTAAAACAGAAATTCCACTAACATGCGCCACCACAATCTTCTGTCCCTTCAATATTGTTTTCTTTACTTGACTTCAAGGTTCAGTCCTTGACTTTGTCATGAAGCCTTTTTAAGACACATACAATTAAAGCCATTTTCATTTAAACTCCATGAACATCAATAATTTAAAGAAAGATCTGGTTATTTGCTTTGATGTTTAAATTATTGAGTAATATCCATCAAAGTTAATCAGGAGTCCTTATTTAGCATGTTTTATTGGGTTCATGGATGACAAATGTCCTGGGGCTTTTTGTAATTTGTGTATTTATAGTGGGAGACACATACTTAATATATTTTCTGATTATGAAATGGTGGACATTTTTCCCCCTCAGATTTGTCTGGAACAACTGCTTATCCTCCTCTAAATCTGACTAATCATAGATTCAGAGATAAAGGTATATTTAGATCCCCACCTCCCTTTTACACAGGCGCTATAGGACACTCTATTCCTATAGGAATAAAAAGTTTTCAATATTAAATTAGTATTTTGGTCCATCAAAAACAGCATTCTACAAGCAAAACTATTTAATCCCTAATGTTTCAGAGCAATACACACAAGTAACTTTATTTACATGCATAAAGGGTTGCAGGATCCCACATATTGCACTTAAATAATATTGCATATTTTGGACAGCAGGAGAAGACACAATATCCTTCATGCTAAATTATTTTAATCTACGTTTCAAATCTGATTTTTCCTCAATGATATATTAACTCCCAATAGTACAAAGATGTTGATCAATTACTCTTTTGTAATTTTGTGATTTACTCTTTGCTCTCACATTAGTTTAAGCTTCAGAATGACAAAGATTTTTTTCCGATGGCACATTAAGTAAAAACCTACATGAACGATTACTAATTTGTTTTTGAGTAGCAGCCATGTTAGTCTGTATTCGCAAAAAGGAGTACTTGTGGCACCTTAGAGACTAACAAATTTGAGCATCCGATGAAGTGAGCTGTAGCTCACAAAAGCTTATGCTCAAATAAATTTGTTAGTCTCTAAAGTGCCACAAGTACTCCTTTTCTAATTTGTTTTTGCACCTTTCTCCATTTGTTAGCAATAAATTATTTATGTGTAGGTTAAATACCCTGTGGTTTGTTAATGTGTAATTTTACATATTAACTTTAGGACTGTATTTCATTATATATCACTTGCTTTAGTGATAAAAAAAGAGTAATAATAAAAAGGTATGAATCAGAAAAAAATATCCAAGGGGGTGGGTGGGTGGGTGGGTGTGGTTTTGAGTATGCCAATGTTTGTCTTTTTCTGATTCATACCTAAACTAGTCGGGAAAGTGACAAGAGAAATTTGGGTCACTTTTCAAAGATTTCTTGAAGTTTGTGTTGGAAACTGACTATTTACAGATAGGATTGTAATAAAACAACAAAGATCATAGGGAAAGGAGGCCTCTTCTCCTTGCTTATTGATAACTTCCCTTGAAAGCCTTTTCAGAACAATCCGATGTAAAATATCTCTGAATCAGATTATATTACTGCATAATGTTTCTCCAAACAAAAAAGCAAGCTCACTAGTGTAAATGATCATGTTGTATCTTACATGGAAATGATTAATAACCTGTTAAAACTTCAATTATAAAAAAATCTCTGAAACTAACAGTTTACAGTCATACACACCTCTCTCTCTCTCACACACACACACACACACACACACACACACACAAGCATTGCTTGATGCATGAAGGCTTTTCAAGGAGTATGTTTGTCATTAGTGTTATCAGTCACTAATGGTATAGTTCACTGAAAGCAAGACTATCTAGTGATTTATGTCCTATCAGTCTCTGCTGTAATATAACGGTAAATTCAGGGTGATGAAAACTCAGAAAAAGATACAAGTAGCAGAACACCAGACAAAAAGTCTAAAATATATCCCAAACACACACAGTCTATAAAATATGTAAATAACTTTTAGCGACTTTCTAAGGGTATGTCTTCGTTGGCAGAGTTACAGCGCCGCCCAGAGAGCACTGAAGGGAAACCATAAGCTCACCATGAATACCACACAGCTAGGCAAGTCTCGTCTTTGGCTTTAAATATAAAATATATATATATTGTTCATATTGCATTGTTCTCCCACATTTTGTAATTAATCATTCAGAACAAGCAGCAATTTAAAGAATGCAGGATTGGACCCTTAAGCAACCAGAATCCTCTCTGAAGTTTATAGGAGTTAAGTGCAAAAGGAATGCAGGACTGTGGAAGCAGTGTCATATCAAATTGGTGAAGCTATAATGTTGCTGCTTCTTAAATTTCAGCTCTGATTTCAAAATAATTTGGATGTGCTTGGCCCTGTATTATTTCAAGTCTGCTTTCTCCTGAATTTATCTCATGCATTTAATCCAGAAAAAATGCAAATATTTAAAGATTAAAAAGTTTATTTTGCAGTATATTTAATGAAAGGGGCAAGACTGGTGAAAATGAACTAAAGCACAAAAAATAAATACACTTCATATTATAATAATGACATTACATTCCACAAAAATAAAGTGAATTGAAAATTAAATATGTATAAATAAATAAAAAATATATCAAATTACAAAAAAATTCTGACACTTGTCAAGAAGGCCTTATGAAAGTTAAAAATTTTTTGCAATAATATTTTAGTACACAAACTTTGAAACAGTCTTAAAGTAAAAAAGGTTTAGTTAAGAAACTTCAACAAAAGTTGAACATTCATTTTTAAAATAAATATTTAGACTAAGCCTACTTTTACGTATTGCCTCAAATGCCAGTTAAGTACAGAAAACATCTACAATCAATTTTTAGCACTAACATACAACAGCAAGTAAGCCAGTCTAAAGTTGCCAACTGCAAGGTAGTCTAGAATTCTTAATAAAATAGGATGCATTTCACTTGTCATTCTTTGTTACCCTTGAAATGTTTTCCTCTAAAAGACTGATAACAGTAGAGTAATGCAAAAATTAAGAACAAAAATAACGTTTTGAAAATTACTAGGAATCCAAGAAGTTCAGATTATCATAATAAGTCTTTGTATTATGGTGGGAAACTAAAGAACAATAACCTTTAAACAGATAGGTGTAGGTCTTCAGCTGGTGTAAATTAACACCAGCTGAGGATCTGCCTCAGAGCCTTCAAATAAGAGCACAGTACACAACCACTGAGTAGTCTGTTAATCCTCTAAATATTTCTTTGTATTAGTATTGCCTCTTTTTCAAGTATATGTCTGGCTCAGTTTAAAATACTGCATGATAAGTAACATTTGCTTATAATAATGCAACAAAAGGTACAGGATAAGGTACTGATTTGTAGATGGAAACCATAACTTGTAGGTTTAAGGCCATCCCCAAAAAAGTTCTATTAATTCATAAATGCATTTTTGTATTAAGGCATTTTTCCTTCCACCTATTTAATTTTTATATTGAGATATTTAATGAATATTGACAATATTTTGGGTCAAGTCTGCTGTTATACCAATGCCAACCTGGATTAACTGCACTGAAGTTAAGAGTTACAGCAAATTTATACTAGTGAATCAGTAGAACTTGACATTTTTATTAAATATGTACCCTTTATTTTGTTTAAGAGGTCCTCCTCTCTACCACCCTTAAAGATGTGAGGATACATAAGTATGCTATTGACTGAATAATACCTGCCTTTAAGGATGGATATACACAGGGGAAAGATTTTCACTATTTTATTTGAAAACCAAAGAAAGTTTCAAAGAAGCTCATTATCAAGATTAAATTACTAAGCAGCCTCTCTTTAAAGAAGCATGTTCATAATGGCTGAAATAGCCAAAAAGACAGGGGCAAACAGGAGCATGTATTTTGGAGGTTAAGTCTTGCAAAGTTTTAGGGACTCAGAACATGGAAGCATGGCTTCAGTGCTTGGATCTATTACTAATGACAGATTATTTTTTATTTAAAAAAAAAAACTGTTCCAAGTCACTTCTTTAGACAAAGTAGATCTAGGAATGTCAAAAATAAAACAGTAAGACACATAATGGTATGAAACAGTCATCTGTATGACTGCTGAGGACAATTAAAGTCTGAAGCGGCAAACAAAGTCTTTCCTTCTGGAACTCTTGTACACAGCGTCATAGAATTGCTACATCTTAATTATATTTCATCTTGATCAAAATATAGTTTGGAATTAGAAAATGCAGTAAACAGTATGGAGGAAAAATTGCCTGGAATGTTTCATCATAGTGGCCTAAATTCACCACCCGTGTGAACAGGGGCGACTTCATTCATGTACATGGAATTGCACATTTATGCCAGCAATTAATTCAGGTCCATGTCTGAAACACAGTCAACAGAAATGAGTTTAACAATATCAGTCATTAGTATTTAAATTGACAGGTTAACACATTCATATGTGATGATACACTCAGTGATGCTGCTCTCAAACAAATACACAGAGGAAAAACACACAGTATTTTTACAGTTGAATAAGTTATCTTTTCTTTGTGTAACTTCTCTAACTTTAGGGTAAAAGGCTAAAATAGGTACACATATAGGAAATCAGTTATGCAGACTACCGTGTCTGAACTGCCATTGTAAATATATTTCCAAGAGTACAAAAAAAGTGCATGATAGATACAAGAATAAGTCAGAGAGATGGCAAAAAGATACAAACAAACATAATGTTGCACTATATTCTTCTCTATAGCAAAGCTTTTTGAATGTGGACATATGTATGCAGTAATCTGAATACCTAACAGGTTTGTACCATGCAATTTGTTTTCATGAGTATAAGAACTGAACTTATTTGTAGCCTTCTCCATTACTTTAACATCATTCCATAAAAATCTACTGTATGTCCTTAAAATATGCAAAATGTTATGTTAAGTGTGTACGTTTGTCAATTCAAAGCATACATATAGGAGATGCAAGATCTGAACCAATGGTGAAGAGACTATTGCATTAAAATAGCCTTTTTTTTTTCATCCGAGTGAGTGCTGTCGTCTTAAATTGTCACAACATTTGGCTTCTTTCTTTGGATTCCTCCTGCATATACTCCTAAAAATAAAGCAGAAACAAAAAGTTAACATTCTGTGATTGTAACTGTTCTTTTTATAAAAAAATTGTCCAATAAACACTGAAAAATGTAAGGACAGGAATACACAAACTTGTTCAAATATGCTTTTAAAAAGATGTATTTTAAAATTAATATTTTTCATAATTCTATATCTCAAATACCTTAAAATGAATAAAACAGGTTATTCGAGTTGTAAAAAGGCTTGTAAATAACTATACATTATAGCATTTTCTTCCTCAGTAAGTGTTCCCCTTGCTTTCCTGCTACTCCAAAACACCTATAACTGCAATATATAAATGTTAAAAAGATTAGAAAACTTGAAATGATGGCGGTTTCTATATTGTACTATAAAACTTGATTACATAAAATTAGCTAAGCATTTTAAGCTACTATGGATCATTTAACTCTTCTAAACTGCCTAACTCTTCACTATTATACAATGAATATCTACCGTCATTTTACTATATTACATCCCTATAAGACAAATATAAAAAACTCAGTCTCTCACCACCCTAACTCCCACCCTCAAAGGCAGAAGTATCTTAAGAACCACCCAAGAAAGACAGACTGAGCAAGAACAACGCAAAGCATAAATACACAACCTAAATACATTAGCATCTTACATTTTAATTGTAGTATTTCAGTAAGTTATTTATTGGCCTGATCTCCCCCACCCCCAAATATCCATGCACAGAGGAAACTCTCTGCATGTAAAAGGGAATGGGGGTTCAGCCCCTCCAAAGCTTCCCTTTCACCCCACCCTATGGAGTCCACACAGGGTGAGGAGCGAAGCCTGAGCAGGTCAGAAGGAAGCAGTTGGTAGATCAGGAGCAAGGTGCACATTCGTCTCCCAATGGCTCTATTTTAGTTTCCACAAATCAACTCTCCTTTCTACTCCACTTTCACCAAGGCAGCTGCAGACAAGTGGTCATCCTGGTAGCATAGCTCCAATGGATATGAGGGAGGGGATGGAAAAATAGAGCACCTTCATGAAGATAGCCTTGGCTTCCTGCAACATCATCCAGTTTATTTCAAGGGGGTGAGGAGGCAAACCCTCCTCTCACCACCACCAAACAAACAAAAGAAGGAACTCTGAAGAGATCCTCTTGGAGATTTCCTCCCCAAAGCTCCTCTAACAGATTTTACTATAGGAACAGGTGAGGTGGACATACACTAAGAGGGTATGTTTTCCCTTTAGCTCTAATGTATATAGAAAAACTACCTAAGGAGTTACATCAATGTCAAGAAGGAGGCTATAGACTTAAACAGACTAGAACAAAGACAGGGAAAATATACAAGTCAGAGAATACTCAAATCCTAATAAAGTTGAACTGTCTTTTCAGGAGATAACTTATTAGAGGTCTCTGAGTTGAAATTCATAACCAGAATTTAAGTACTGTATATATTATAAGTATATATAAGCCATCAAACAGAGTTCTTCTTATATTAAGGATCTGAGTCACATTTTGGTTTATGCCTCCCCAAAGGGAGATCTCTCAATTCTGTGAATCTGGAAGAATTCTATCATGCTGGGAACAAACATGTTTCAAGATTAACGGCTCAGTTGTTGCAGGCTACTGGGCAAAGGGCTAGACCACATTTTCCAGACACCTGTGTAGCGAAATATGCACAGTGCTCAGCAGTGAGATGAAAGGGTGGGAAGGGGAGTGGGGAGAGGCCAGGTCTTAGGTACTTGCATGCAATCCACTGAATAGGATGATGTGAGTAGATGCTATTTTTAGGATGTTCTGCTACTCCTACTGGCAGCCAGGAAAAGTGGGTACTTATAGGCGCTTAAGAGCTGCACTTAGAAGAAACACAGCAAGGCAGCTTCGGAAATTCTAAAGGTCTTACCACATCAGTATCCCTCACAGCTCATCATAAAAATGTTCTTGCCGACCCAGCAACGTGCAATGCCTGCACCCCTCAGCTTACCCATGGTCCAATAAGATGAAGTAACAGGGCTGATGAACATGGTGTCTTATCAGTGCCACAACACTACTCTCTCAACCCTCATGTGCACACTACATGGATCAAAGCCTACCTACAGGAAATAAACTGACAGTTTTGAATATATTCACCAATGATCTGGATTTTACCTTTAAAAAACAAAAAGCAGTCTTATTTCCCATTAAAATCAATTTACAAAACAATTAAGAATAGCCATGAGTGTATGTGAGAGAGAAACAGAGTATATAGAAAGATTATTTTACCTATCCTTATGGAAAAGTCTTATAGAATTCAGTAGGAATGAAACCAATAGGGCTATATAGAAATTTAGTACGAGTCCACAGAATTTATTACAAATTCATCTTTTTATAGTTTAACCCTGTATAGAATTCAAGGGATATATACAAGTGATACAATTCTATATTAATGTCTGTGTATGTGGTAGTTGGAGAACTGCAAAAACTAAACTACAAAAAGTTTCTCCTTTTCTAGTAATTTCTATAGGACATTTCCTTAAGGTTTTGGCTTTTAGTCTATACTCCCAACCTACATAGTTGATGGAAAAAGTAAAAGCTATTTATTGTTTCTCTGCTGTCAAGTGTACCAGCTATGTTCAGCAGAAGTGCACGTCTAGATTTCAAAACATGCCCAGTATGTTTAGATGTTCCAGTTTAAAAAAAACAAAACAAAAAAACCTCCCCTCTTAACTAAGATAGAAGTGGGCACGTAGATCCAGAATTAGAGGAGTTAAACTCACTAGCAAAAGGCATAGACACTTAATTTGAAATTCACCTTTGTTCCAAAGCTCAATATTAAAGGCAAAAGAAGAACACAAAAACAGAAGTGTTCAATTTGTGGTCCTAAATGAAAAATTATTTTGCATACTAGAGGGGAGAAGATATTCAATCAATGGTTGTAATTGAGAGAGGAAGACCAAGCTTTGGAGATGAAATTTCAAATGACAGTCAGAGAGAAAAAAAAAAAAGAGGAAGAAAGAGTAGATGGGTTGGTACATGAGCATTTCACTTCTAGTGATAGGCATTCAAGTTCTGATTGGCTCAGAAGTAAGATTAAGTCTGATTGCCACATTCTAAACCCAACAAACCCACCATGTCATTTTCAGTCTGTGCTTAAGGAATGTCAAAAACTAAAACAGCAGCGGTGTTTTAGGTCAGTACTGACATGCACTAGCAGAGTTATGGAAAGAAATATGCCTACACCAAGCCAGTGCTGAGTCTTCATTTTCAGGAGCACACTCACAAATGTAAGATAAAATAAAAGAACATACATGAATTTGTTTAGCTTTCAGTTGTTTTTTTTTTTAAGATTTTAGTTATTTGGGCATGACCACTCCCTGGAAACAATTTGTTGCCTCGCCCACATTAAACAGTTTACAGTGCATCTTTTGAAAACAGTTTGGAATATTCCAAACTCAAGGTGGGTTTTTTTATAATTGAATAATTAATTATTCTGTAAATAATTTGGTAATCTATTCAATTTAGTTTCAACATGTACATAATGCAAGTTTTATTTACATGTATTAATTCAAGTTTAAGCTTTTTTAATACTGCACAAATAATCAGATTATCTCTTTTACACTTGTTAGGGCTTCTTCCAGATAATGATCTCACAGTGCACTGCTGTTAAGTTAGTACAGATGGATATTGCCTGATTTATTATTTGTATTTGGAAGAACATGGAGGTGCTGATACTACAAATGTCATGGAAACATTGATGCTCAAACACTCTAGATGAAATAAGGAGATTAGTTATGTAGCATAACTAAACCACACCTCCGTACAGCCAGTTAGAAACAACTGTCAGAAGTTCAAAATGGCTATTATGAGACATTCAGTAATTTTACAGCAATTCATCAAAGGGCCATGAAGGCAGGCCAGACAAAATTTGGAGCCATTATCATAAATGGGATTATTTTCACTGCTGAGTATCAAAATGTCACAATATCCAAGTTATGATTAGCTAAAGCAAGCAGGCCAGAATACATTGACTCCTCAGAGCGTGGTTTCTGTAATTTTAATTGAGTGACCTTACAGGTTTGAACAATTCCTGCCTACCTTGGCCTGTGTTTTTGTCAGCTCTCATTAGCTAAATAGTATCTGAGCAGTGGGTGGGGAGTTTGAATTTTTCCCCTATATACAACAAGAAGATTGGATAGAAAAATCATACAGAGTACTATGGCTCACTTGTTGCATCCCAAAAAATTATGGTTCTCCTTCCTTAATAGGATTCCAGATGATCCTAATTTTTCATTGGTACCCAACCATTCAAATGCATTAATTTTAGAAGTGAGTTACATGAATTAAGTTCTTAAATCATATTTCTGTAATAGATGACAAAGACCAACTGAGTAAAAAGATTTTACTTAGTTTTAATCAATCACAACTGTTTACATTCAAGTTTTAAAGTGGAAAAGTATCAGAAAATGTTTGCTTCACTAATGTTTTGTTAAGGCATGGAATGGACAAAACCACATCTATGAATAGCTAGGCATTCCATCCAAACCCCTTTTTATTAATAGATAAACAAACTACTGAACTCCATATCTGGAACTTGGACTACCCGTCATCTAAAACTGTCATGCACAGCATTGGGTATATCAGAGGAAAAAGGGTCATAAATCTTCTTTGTTAATATCTAATGTACAGCATAGCATCCTACAAGATGTTTTAAAGTAGGGAATTCATATAATATTCCTAATGGTAAATTTTCTGAAAATCCATGTCATGACCTCTGAGTTTTAGTTTCTGAGGACAAGTCTTACATATATTAAGAAATAGGAATAAATGGCACAAAAATATAAATATCTAGGTCAGAGTCTACATCTATCTACTCTAGTTCTGCAGGTCTCTTATGATTAGTGCGTTTTTACATATGCTACTAAAAATTGCGTATTTTTGGCAATCAGGCATTTGGTGAGAGAAGGAATTTAAGCAGTAATCTTAAACTGTACATGTCTTTTATAGAATTTGAAAATGTACTTTTAAGTTACTCACATTTTTTGTTTTTATAAACATATATAGGAAGATGGTTGATTTAGTCAAAAGTGCATTATAGCAAAGCTACTGCAGCAAGGAAAACACGATATCCCATTTAAATTTTCTTGATACTAGTAACTCACTCATATCTTCGTTTTAAAAAGAGATCCAAGAACCCATTTTCTACACACCTGAAGTTGCCTTGTTAGGCACTCTGCTCTCTGAGGACTTCTTTCTATTTTGCTCAACCCCCTTCATTGAGGTCTTAGGGGTTCTAATTAAATATAAAAGAGTTAATAAGTCACTTGCATTAAAATCCAAAGATTGTATCCAATAAAGAAACACACTATCAAACTGTTCTTGGTATTAAAACAACTGTAAGTGATACAGTAGAGTCTCTTCCAGAACTTGCACATGTGAAACTCCTATTAACATTACTAGGAGTTATGCATATACATTTATAGGAGAAACTCTCCATGCACACTTTTTTTCTTACTACTCTATTCAAGAAACTGATCTAATGAGTACATGTTGCATTATTTAGGAGGTATATGTTTCTTATAAAATTATATTTCATTTTCAGTGAGTGGAAGCAAAACTTAATGGAATGAATGTTACAAATACAGATGTCAGAACACAGTGTAAATGAAAAACAGAGTATGAGACCACTGCACTTTTTCCCTTACAGTATAAGGGAAACAAAAGCTAGGAAATTTAAGAACTGTCTCACCATGAATTGTAAGTTAGCCATTTTGCATTTGAACAATATTTGCATTGTGCATGTAGATCTTACTTGGAAATTATTTGACTCAGATACTGCATTTGCTTTCAACCTTTAAGTTGTGCATTAAAACACATACTGTACTCTTACCCTTGCCTGCAAAGAAGCCTATGAATTGGAGTATTTTGTCCTTGATTTGGCTGAAGTACTCTGTTAAAAACAAAATCTGTATTAGTTTTGTTTATTTTGTTTTTAAACAAGTTTTATTTTTATATATTGCCTTCCACATTCCAAGTATCCCAAAGAAGCCAGCAGTGTTTGGTTACATGTTGCTAATGCAGAGAGCATCCAGTTATGCATGTCAACCATTAAAACTCAAGAAAAGCACTGAAATAGCCTTCAGAGACAGAAAGAAGGAATCTATTTTACAGGTGTCTATACTAAAGGACTGAACTGTTTCAATTTAGAAACATAGCTGCTACGCATTTCTAGCGCCAACTGTTATTGCAACAGTTGTGTGTGCATACACTTATTACCCTGGTATAGTGAACCCACACACAGCACCACCTCCAACATTTGCTGTGGCTCTGAGTTGTGGTACTTATCACAAGACTTCCGATAAGAAACCTGGAGCAGGTTCATACAAGTAATAAATATTTTCACTGATTACTATGATGCTGCCCTCCTGCCCCTCCACCAGTGGTTTATTTGAATTATTTGCTTCTGCTTGTAGATCAACACTCACACATTGTGGGGGCAGAACTACACACGTGCCATGGCAGAGGCCATAACTTGCCCCTGCACCTGCTGCTCAACAGAGTTGCCTGGGGTTCACAATAAATAGCATCACCAACTTCATATGTTGGTCTTTGGGAAGACAGATCTTGCTTTTATTATTTTTGTAATTTTTTTACATTAAATTTTGTATATAACTATGTTTGTTTGGGAATGACATGACCAGTGGCTCTTAGTTGTCGTCATGGGATTGTCCTATGAGGCCCAACTGAAAGAGTGCAGCTGCAGTGCTTCAGGTTTCCGATCAAACTCGCACTGACACAGTTTGAAATTAAGTAGGCAAAGCTATTTTTAAGATTTGCTCAAAGATGATGCTATCATACCAGTAGAAGGCATACCTGTGAAACACTGCATGCTATTTTACAAGCATTCTGAGCATCTGAACTGGTATTAGCCAATATTCTCTAGTGTAGACAGACGTTATCTGGAAGGCAGCACCTTTAACAGTTCAGTACTAGTTTATTAATACAGAGTATAAAATAGGCCAGGTATGAGACATGAACCTGTCTCTTTACAATCTAGAGGCGAGAATGCTACTGAAGCTTGAGGATCTTCTTAAATAACCCCCATTTTGACAAGTTTCTACAGCTCGCTACATGAAGGTTCATGTCTGGTGAAGTGAAAAGAACAATATCATACTGTTTCAAAAACAGCGTCAAGCATTTGCTTAAAGATGCTACCACTGTACCTAACACTTGAGAAACTTGGGAACAGGATGAACTGAATGAAATAAACAAACAGACACGAAGGGTCATGTTTGAGGATATTAATCTTGAAAAACTAAAGCTGGAAAAGTACTATTTATTAACTGTAGGCAAGTTCATATAATAGTTTGCCCCTGGGTAATGAAGAATGCACAGGGCTAATGACAATAGGTGACTAGTTGATGGCAAGCAAACAGTCAATAGACCTAGCATTGTAAAACAGTTAACATTTTAGTGTAAATTACAAACAAGTCATTTTCACTGACCTTGCTTCAGGAGTATTTTGTTTTAGGATTAATTTTTTATTTGGCATTCCCATTTCTGAAGCCCTAATGAAACAAAAAAAAGTCTAAGTATCCAAATACATTTTTTTAAACATTTCTTAAGAAAAAACTATAAAAATTGTCAGACAAGAAGCTAGAAAAATAAAAGGAAGCCACCTAAGTAATACTGCCACTATTTTGGCAAAATTATGTACAGTACAAACTACACTTTCCAACTGCAACACAAACAGAAGCAATTGTCTCCATTACGCCATAAGGCACTCCTATCAACATGCATGCATTTGTTATCATACACAGCTAATTTTGGAGAAAGCCATGAAAATAATTTAAAAATACAGCACTCACACTTTGCAAACCAACTACAGACTAGTCACACAGGAGTCACTTCACTCATCACTGAAACAGCATCTTAACAGCACACAGCGACATTACACATAGCTCAGGACAGAGTGAAGATTATATCAAATCAACTGAGAACTAGAGGAAATTTTTGTAGGCAGGATGCAGCTACCTATATTGAATTTTGTCACGGGAGTGCGGCAACCACTAATCTTTTCAAAAATAGTTATGGATTTTATTGGCTACAAGCAGGCAAATTTTACCTTATCCAAAGGATGGCATCTCACATGGAAGAGAGTCCCCTATAACCATGGTGTGGCATTGGGTCATTACTGCTAACAGCAGGAATGTCACCTGCTTATGTCACCAGCACCATTAACTGCAGTAATGTGATTCACTTGAGTTGTTACAGCCAAATACAGAGGGTATTTGGACAATGATAAACGTAAACCATGATTCTGGAGATCAGACTTCAGAGTGAATTAGAGAACAGTCAGTAGGTACAGAGAACAAGATGAGGAGTGTTTATGTTGTTTTCAGCATGGGAACAAATATATATTGTCTATATAAAAAAATGCCATTATAAAGAAATAGAATTCTATACCCTTATGTAAAAGGGAATCATACATATAAAAAAGTCTTTGTAGCAAATATGAGACTTCCAAAATCTGTAAGAAACTATTTTGCTAAAAGATTCAGCTGTATTCAAAGTAAAACTCCCTTCGTTCCAATTCTCTCTAGTAAAAATATTAAATACATACATACTTCATGTACTTCTTCCTATCCAGAGACTTCTGCGTAGCTGTCGAAAGTGTCACTCTCTCTCGTGGAGTCTTTATTTTAGCCTACAGAAACACAGTAGTGGATACTAATATTTGTTACTACTTTTATTACAGTTGCCCCATCTGACCCACCTTAATGAAAAGATTGGCACTTTTCATTATAAAATCCGCTTTAAAAGATTTAATGCAGCTCTTTTTAGTTTACTTGGTGATGTAGCTTTTAACATTCCAAACTTTAATTTAAAATAACAAAACCAATAAAAAAAGTTTTATGTGTACCTTTTCTCTTGATATCAAATTAATTCCATCATCTCTCTCTCTCTCACACACAGACACACACACTTTGGAAGCATCCAGGCACCAAGTCCCTACTGTAGACTGGAGTCTTTCTGAACAAGTTTAACTACTGGAGCACCACAGCTAAAGCCACACAATTATCAGGAAGATTGTTTTCAAAAGCTAAGGTTTATATTTCTTACTGGGTCAGGGGAAAAAAAAAATCTGTATCTTATTCCAATCACTAACAACAGATATTTAACTTGTGACAAAAGTATACATTTTCCTAGTTTTAAGTGTTTCTTACTGGATAAAAACTTGGAACATACCATTTGCCTCAGCATTTTCTCTTTGCGAACTTCACGATCATGACGCAGGATATGCATTCTTTCAGATACTTCCATTATAAAGAATATATCATGGATGTCATACAGCGCAGCTCGCAGCTGAAATAAATCAAAGCTTCCATGAGGCTTTCTTGGAGAAACTAAATTTTAAAACCCTCTGTGTCGGTACAAAATGGCCATAGTTAAAATTATTTCAGATATTGACCTCTGAAATCTTCAGATATCTCTGTCAGAGATAAAATAATTTTTCTCTTTTACAATGATGGAGTAATTATAAAAGAAAAGCTTAGAATATACATTACTTGAGCCATCACTCTTTCTTGTAGGGATGCATCTTGCACCGAAACAGTTCCTCTCTTTAAGGGAGCTTCAGACTGAAAAATTTTTATGAACTCCATAGTATCCTAAAAAATAAAAAGAAAGATTAAGTGTAATACATAATCTTTCACACTGAGTGGAAGTAAATCTCAAACCATTTATACATCTGCTTCCTTAATCTCAAAAGTTCAGAGGAAAAGGATAGTGTTGGCAGAGAGTGGTGGGTAGCTAAACAGACATGGATTTAACCGTAATCCTCTAAAAGAAAAATGGGGCACTTAGACGATCTCCTCCTTGGCCTTACTCCTGTAACAAAGCAGAAGTAACTTAGCATTCTCACTATTGCAAGATTGGGTTCCCCTATACACCGTATCCTATTCAACATCTTTTACTTTGTATCTACACACAAACACCATTCTCCACAATTGTGCTGTACGGGAGCAAGTAATACTAAATCTACACCTTAGACCTAAGAAATATTCAAATTCATGGAGATGGCATTCCACTTCACCAGCTTTTCCTACTGCTGTCTTTCTGAGCAACAGCAATGACAGGGGTAAATCACTCATCTCTCTTTTCCCTTCTGACTCCCTTGTCCTTAGCTTCCTCTCCTCATATGAAATTAATCAGGGGCAGATAGACATTAAAAGAATACCTTTGATGACCCTAACTTTAGCATTTAACTATTCGAATATTTAGGAAGCTGCAAAATCACAGCATAAGTTTGACACAGGAAACCTCCGTACTAACTCAGGATCCAGGAAACATATAGTTAGATTTTAAAAAGTTTTAAAATAGCAGATATGAAAGTTGGAATAAGGTATATTCTGCCATGCAAGGTTCATTTCAACTAAAAGTTTGCACACTAGATATATTAAGAATACATCTAAGAAACAATTATCCAACTTCAGTCTGTATTAGAATGGTTTATAGGTCACTTCAAAAAAAGCACAAGAAAAGGTACTATTGAGACACTATAAAAAAGTGGTATGCACACAGCATGCAATAATTAACAACTATGTTTTGGGTAGTTAATTCATTCTCTAAAAACGATAGAGCTATACTACTTATGAGGTAAACTTCATTAGTTAATCCTGAAAGTAAAATGAATTTTGTGCTCTGGCAAAAAGTCTAGATCTAATTTGTCACCTGAAAGAAGTAGAAGAAACCAACAGGAGGGGAGTGGGGGGAAATGCATAAAGCAAGCATCTTTACAGTTATCTCCTTACTTTTACGGTTTGCCTAAGATATTTCAATTTTTCTGTTTGCATGAGCCTACGAGTCAGAAATCCCTTTGCCAAGGCAGTGATCTTACTGAACTTCATTTGCATCTCTGGACTGAAGGCCTTTTAAGAGATAAAAAGAGATTAAAATTAAGAGATTTTCTTTGGTTTAATATCAACTCCAATAATAGTTCTGAATTTTAATTTCTCAAAATAAATTAAATTAAATTGATTGCAGCTTGTTTAACAAAACTGTCTGTACACCTATCTTGTATTAACAGCCAGGTATTAAATTTTGCCAAATACACTTTGGCTAGCCAGAACTCCCCAGTATTAATTTGGTTAACAGAATAAAGATGTGGTTACATGATTAGTTTGCCTGTACTGTAATGAGAAAAATATTGTTCTGCTCTCTTCTTTTGTCTGCTAGTACAAATCCATCTAAAAACTGTGGATCAACTAGTAGTTTTGCATTGGAAGTTATTAATGCATACCTGCAGTAGCAGTTGTCCTGAAAGAATTACATGGTTAAGCAAATAAAAATAAATAAGTAAGTAAATAAATAAATAAAAGGGAGAAAAGTTTAAATCACTTTAATTTTCACACCTGAGACCACCTGGTTTTGGCCCTAATAAGCCTGGATGCTGATATTTTTGACATTCCACTACCAGATGGTCCCCAGAGGTAGAATGGAGCTTCATTTGTTGAACCAAAACTACTGGGTATGGTAGTGTTGGCAAAACCTATATGAAAAGAGAATGGATGATTAAACAAATGAGTACTAAACAGGAAGGCTGTGCACACAAGCTACTATTCAAATACTTACATGTCATACACCAGTTACACACACACAGTTTTATGACATCTGCAATTTTTTTTTAAAATGTACAGAGATATTCTATGAAACCAAATAAACAACAGGAGTACTTGTGGCACCTTAGAGATAGCAGCTAACATTCTTTATTAAAACCAAATCTTTCTTGAATTTACTTTACATCGGGATATACACTGGACTAAAATTGCTGCCAGCATTTTCCCTTGTGTTGTATGCACCATATTCTTATGTCACGTATGCTTGTTCAAAATGCAGAAATATCCTAATCAAAGTGGGAAAGGGTCCACCACTATGCTAGTGTGTGAAAAAGTCCCCAATAGATGGCATGTCAGATAGTAAAATGATACTGTACCAGATCTTATCCAAAAGGCATATGACCAAGGAAGATATTTTCAGAATTTTATTACAGTAGTAGTTTCTGATCCTGCAAAGTGGACACAAGCCTGCTAAGACCACTAATACATTTTACAAAAACTGCTAAACAGCTGTAAGGTGCTAACTTTCAGTACTTCCTGCCTAGACTGGATTCCAACCAGTGAAGAAGCGGAGATGCTGCCATCATCAATACCATGAACAAGCCAGTACATTTTGTATATTCTGCTTTAAAGTGCCCAGTAAGCTTTTAATAATTATTTGCCCCCTACTTTTACCAGTGCTATTCGAGTTTGTGTTATGGATTGTCTCCACTTGAGTCAGCATTGTTTCCAGCAAGCCACTTTCGCTTATTTTTCTCCATTCCAGTTCCATCCCACTGCTAATGGTCATTTTGGGTATTTCTATGTCTGCTGTAGCACTCTTCTTTCCTTTTAACCTTCTCTCCTGCTCTTCTATCTCCTGCAGATTAAAAGTCTGAAATAAACCAGATCTTTGATTCTACGTAATGGAATTTAAATACATTTTGAGCAAGCAATTAATTGTATCTTGGCATAAGCTTCAATACAACATAGGCAGTTTAACTACTATCTAAAGCAGCAGTTTTCAACCTTTTTTCCCATTTGCGGACCCCTAAACATTTTTGAATGGAGGTGCAGACCATTTTGGAAATCTTAGGTATAGGCTGTGGACCCCCATGTGTCCACAGACCACAGGTTGAAAAATCACTGATCTAAAGGCATCTTAATTTCCATTAATCTCTATGTAACAAACAGTATATCGTATATACTCGTTCATAGGCAGCATATTTTTGGTAAAAAAGTGACGCATCAAAGAGCGGGGGTCGGCTTATAAACGGGTCTACACCAAAATCTGATGATTTAAAACTCTATCAAATCACTGAATTGAATATCTAATACACTGTCGTTTTATTTACCTGGAGTGTCTGCAGGGATGGAGCCCCTCTGTTCCCTGTGGCAGTGGTTCGCCGTTCCCATTGGCTGGGAACGGCGAACCGCGGCCACAGGGAGCTGAGGGGCTCCATGCCTGCGAACGCTCCAGGTAAACAAAACGTCCCAACCCGCCAGCAGCTTACCCTGATGAGCCGGGAGCCAAAGTTTACCAACCCCTGAAATATAGGGTCGACTTATGAAAGGGTCATACAGTTTTTACTATTTTTACCTATCCATCTTGGGGGTCAGCTTATAAACTAACAGGCTAATGAATGAGTATATAGAACGAGTATATACGGTAATTGCACTTAAAACAGATGTGCTGAATAAATATACTGTAAGAAACCCAGGAGAGCTCAGCCTTTCCCAAATAATATACACACCTGGATTCCTATCCCTTTTGGCTATTTTAATAGATCATGAAGATGTTATGTAAGTCTGTGCAGTAATTGTCTAGCTTTTCCAGGATGTCTAAGTCCCCATTGCATCTCTTGCCTTTTGCAGTTTGATACAAAAGCATACATCTATTATACATCTCTCTCCTGCGAATACCCTTTCATCTCTATACTTAAACAGAGAATAGTCCTAAGCCTCCTGTTTTTGTCGCATGAGTTTTCTCAATGCTCTAAATGCTGCTAGCCAGACCAAAATGGAAGCTCAGAGAAGGTTTCACACAATCATATTTTTCAAAGAGCTTCCACAAATTCAGACAGATTTATTACAAATATCCATCTTGAGTATGACAAAGTCAGAGAAAGATTATATTGTTTCAGCTCCTTATACTGAAATAGCAAGTTGAGCAGTTAACCCTAAAACACCTCATGTTAGCATTTTCCTATCTTGTTCCCCCACCTTCTGTAATTTCTCCTGTTCTCTCTCTTGTTCAGCTATCAGTACTGATAGTTGTTGTGCATGCTGCTCTTCAAGTCTCTTCCTCATTTCTTCAAAAGCCAACAGTTTATTTTTCAAAATCTCTTCTTCTGAAAAGAAAAAAAATACACGCATCATAAAGCGTTAATCATATATTCTTACATTTTCTAAGTGTTCTGCAAGGTAGATAAACAAGCCTCCACATTTTCAATACATTTTTCCACTGGGTGTTATACAGCACTGTTGGTATAGCCACAAAAACATGAAGTAGAATATTTTTCTTTTATTTCATATTCATGTTTGTGAGATCAGCATATCTATGGATGGGATGGTATAAATGGCACTGATCAATCCCAGATTCAAGCGGTCACATGCAGAGACTAGCTCTGAAAAGAATATGACTACTTGCTTGAGTGAACAAAACATTTATTCCACTCAGTTTTGATAATTTCTTTACAGACTTCATTAGAGAAAAATTAACAGACATATACATGACATTTTTATTCTTGAACTGGACCACCACCAATCCTGGTAATACTGAAGTTACTTGCAGCTAATATTTTAATGCATGTACGTTTCTATTTGCAGTGTGCATCTGTTTACTTACATTTTAAGAACTCAAAAAACTGCTCTACCATAGCCCTGCTCACCATAGTCATGCGCCCTACTGATCTTTCCCTGGCACACAAGAATTTCCTTAGATTTTCTTTCTATTAAAAATTTCACAAGAGTCCCCGTACATGCACAGTGAGTCTGTGCTGCTAGAACCTCTCCAGTCTCTTTGGAGGTTTCAGATTAAAAATGGCTGAATATTTAAAACACACCCCACAAACCCATGCATGCTCTTGTAAAATTTTCTTTGGATTATTTTTCAGTTGAGTTTTCCTCCTTTCATGTTTATGTTCCACCAAGATATAGCAAGCGCCTTTATTGGCATGATTGTTTAATTTCTGTTCAGTGGCCTTTCATTTTTCTTTTTTTAAAATCTCTCTAATCTAATTATATACACAACAATTTTCAATAGAACAATACAAAGAGGAAAGACTCTGGTTATGGCAGAAAATGGTGATTTTGAGCAAGCAGATCATTTAAAAAAATGTTTTATATAACAAGAAAATGAATACCTTTTCTGGTATATGCTATATGAAAATGTCTAAGCACATACTCCTATATCATTCATTATCAAGTAGGAGGTATAAGGCTTTTGCCTCCAACGAGGCAACTTTCATCTATGGAGGATCATTTTGGTCATTCTATAGCAAACTTCAGAAAAACTTGGTTTACTACAGGGCCTTACTCAACGTTTAGTGGAATAAAAATACAGAAACGTATCCTGTCATTTTATCATAAATGATGCACAAGTTAGGGGAATAATCAAAAAACTAAGGTGCAGATGAAAGACAGTGGCCTATTTTCTAAAAATGAAATTTCTAACTAAAGGTAACTTTCCAACTTGGAAAAAGGCTGACTACAGAAAATGTTATCTCACCATTAGTACTACTGCCCGAGGTTTCATTCTTGTTACAATAAACAGATCCTATGGGGCATCTTCGGTCTTGCAACCTCCACTTCTCTTGTTCTTCTGTTCCATCTGTTAAAACATATGGGTTGTTCTCTTTCTGTGAACTATCAATATCCAAATCAAGCCTACGTTTCACTTTTTCAAGACCATTTTCTACAAACTGTTCATTTCCAGAAGAAACATTTGGAGTATCCATCTGCTGATGCTTATTCTGGCTTTGTATCAGTAATGGAGATGGATTTTCTACATCATAAGATTTATTGAGTTCCACGGGTGAATTACTTTCAGTGTTTTCTAATAAACTATCTGGCTTGAGTCCATTCATAGTTACGAGCTTTTGAGTCACCATTGACTGACTGACTGCATATAACTCATGCAATTTTGGAGTTGCAGTACAAGTGGTACTGTCCATTTTGTATGGCCTTCTACCTTCCAGCTTTCCCTCCATTATGGAAGACACCATCATTCCTTTGCTCTCTAGTTGACTAATGGAATGCTGACACATGTGATTTGAAGTCTCTGAAGAATTCGTGTTGACAACATGAGCTTTGCTAGAACAAACTGCAGTGAAGTCAGCAGTGAATTTTGGCACAGGTTCAGATGCATTGGTTTGATCAGTGGCATCTTGTATGATCAAGTCAATTGCTCTTCCCTTGTTTATAGGGCTTAATTCATAGGCATTCACAGGGTTATTGATAACTATGTGTCCCATTGATGAAGGTCTTGGACGTCTTCGGTGCATTTTAGGGCTCATACTTGGCTCCGGGCTGGGTAATTTGGCATAAGAACCTGTAAGGCTTCTGACAATACTACTGTCATTATCAAAGGTAGAGGTGTTTTTAAACTCTTCATCTGAATCCGAATCCAAAACTGGGGGTGTTCCAGCTCTGGTAGGTATATCCACTTTAGAAAAACTGGGTAAAGCTGATGTACGCGTGCTATTTACTTGGGCAGAGGCACCTTGAAGAAGAATATTTGATTTATTAAGACTTAGTTTATCAAGTGTCAGAGGAGTACAGTTCCTGCCTGTAAACCTCGCTCTCTCTTTCCCAGAGAGATTTGTTTTAACTGCATCATTTTCTTTATCTGAAAGACTTTCATTAATACTTCTTTTTGAATTACTTCTTAAGCTACGTCTGGTTTGCTCTCTCTCTATATACTCCCTAGACTTTTTCAGAAGATTTTGAAGACTCATTACATAAGGATCAGGTACTTCCTCACCATCTGGTGGCACCTCTGTATGCTCTTGGTTTACATGTGCATTTGAAGTAGTCATATTTTGTGTTTTATCAGGAGATGTAACCTTCGGACAAGAAATATTTTCTGAGAGGTTGCTCTCACTTTGTTCAGGAGGAATATATTCTTCTGTGCCTCTAACTGAGTCTATTCCACTTGATGTAATCTGGATAGCTGGCACAATTTCCAATGTTTTTTCAAGATCTGTAGTACCACTGCATGTAATAGAACTTGACAAATTGATATTTGATAGCATTGTGAAGCCATCTGAGGCTTTTGATTCTGAATTAGAGTGACCACTCTCAGGCTCCCACTGATCCAAATCACTCATACCAGACACCTTTCTGACCTGCAAAGACAAACGGAAAGTTATTATGTCAATTCAGTGTAATAAAGCCCTTCTGTTTTCTAATTAAGAGTAAGTACATATGCCTTCTGATCTATAAAGTTAGATTGCTGTCACTTTAATAGAACATGAATTTTCCAACTTGAACAGAATGGAACTATGGCAACCACACTAATCTACGATGCAGAAGATGACCTTTCCAACTGGCAAAGGTAATTTGAGGAGAATGCAACATAACTATATTTTAATATTTGGCTTAGTCAGAAGTTTTTATCATCATCAGACCACCACCTATGATAAAATTATATTAAAAGAAAAATGGATATTTAAACATATATTCTTTAAGTAATATTGTGGCTGCCAATTGTCCTGAACATTTACGTAACGTACTATTAAAGAACAATGTATCATTGGCGTTTATTCAGACATGTAATTCAAATAACTTCAGCATTAACATTAAATATACTTCAACTCAGATCCACCCACTGCCAATTAAGAGAAGCATTATGCAAAAGAGTACATACATAATTCTCAATGACATTTCTGGACATACAAGAAAACTTTTTTGGTTTTCCTTATTATGTAACCAGAGCTAAGAAATATCAACTTTTCTGTGGCAAGCAACTAACAAAAAAAAAAAAAAATGTGCACAGCCCATTCAGTGTTTGTATACTTGTATAAATTCATAGTCCTTTTTAGGTATAGGTAACAGTGCACCTATTGACAATAGGCACATTTAAACTAAAGAATAAAAGGTTGCCCAAGTTGTATCAACGTAAGTGCCCACTAACCGCAGGAGGTCTAGAAGAAAGCAAACCATGATTTTTGTTTTAGAGTAGCAGCCATGTTAGTCTGTATTCACAAAAAGAAAAGTAGTACTTGTGGCACCTTAGAGACTAACAAATTTATCTGAGCATAAGCTTTCATGAGCTACACTAAGGTGCCACAAATACTCCTTTTCTTTTCGCATTATTTTTGTATTCTTAACATATGCTCCTGGTCTGCCTTTCAAATCCCAAGTTAGGTGATAGTTTCCATGCACACAGTAGTAAACAATACAAGAAGCTCAATAGATTACATTTGCCACCTCAGTAATAAAACTTAAGCCCAATGCAAACTGTGTTCATTTAGCTGGTAGGTTAGTTCAAGGGCTTTATTACATCCTACTAAAAAACCCAAACTACACTGTTTTAAGAAACCTATTTAAAAAAAAAAAATTTAAAGCAGGGGTTCTCAAGCTTTTTCTTTCTGAGGTCCCCCCAACATGCTATAAAAACTCCACGGCCCACAACTACTGGTTTTTTGCATGTAAGAGCCAGGGCCAGCATTAGGGGTAGCAAGCAGGGCAGTTGCCAAGAGTCCCACACCACAGAGAACCTTACGAAGCTAAGTTGCTCAGGCTTTGGCTTCAGCCCTGGGTGGCAGGGCTTGGGTCACTGGGCTTCAGTCCCATGTGGTGGGGCTTTGGCGCCTTTGGCCCCAACAAGTCTAATGTCAGCCCTGCTTGTTGGCCCCCCTGAAACCTGCTCATGGCCCCCCAGGGGGCTCCAGACCCCTGGTTGAGAACCACTGATTTAAAGTATCTACCTGTCTAACCCTTGAGAAAAGTCCCATCATTGCACAAGAAAAAATTACTACAATATAAATTTTGAAGCATACACCAGCACTGTTATTTATTTTGCAAAATTAGTCACTAGCCTACAGTTTCAGGCGGAAAAAAGGGTAATGTCACTAGTTAACAGTTTTTATAGTAGTGACCAGTCTGAAGGAAATCTATCTAGCTATTTTAAATGGTGTTATGAAAACAACAGCTGTACCACAAAAACTAGCTCATTTCTACAAAAACCAAATTGAGCACTGACCACAACTGAAAACTTAACAACATTATTTAAAACTATTACATGTATTCACTGTAATTGTTCACCAGGTCATACAATATAAATTACTAGCAAATGTTGGTCTAAAGAGGGTAAACTGCTAGTAACCGCAAGTTTATATTAGGGAACTTACGAGCCTTCAGTGACCCTTGGTATGTGTATGAAAATATCTACAACAACTAATTAAAAAAACCTTGCATCAAACTTGCCTGCACGTTTTCCAGGATCTCCTGAACACGATTCAGTAAAGCTCTTTTCCTGGAATTCTGCTTCCAGATCTCTATCTCAATTGCTTTTTGTTTATCTTGATGCATTTCCTTTTTTCTCTCAAGACTCAGCTGAAAAACAAAGTATCAGTGACTTCTTTTCTTTATCAAAAAGAAAATTAAATGTAAAAAAATATTAAAAAAAAAAACTTGATACGTTATGGCTGTAATTCCCTACTGCTCCAGCTCCACCAGCAGTAGCTGTAGTGTCAAGGATCAGTTAAACGACAGCAGTAAAGAATGCCTATGCCCTTTTTACACTATAATTTACACCACTGCTACATGTTAGAATTCGGTCTATGAAATACACTAGGGTAGATGTGGTGCAAGACAGGTATAGCGGGAGTGGACTATTGTAGAAAGGAGGGTATTATTGAGTGGGGAAGGGCAGCCTTTAGAGAAGAAAGACCAGTGGATATAGCAGGAAGGGAAGAAAAAAAGGAGTCCATCGAGCAGGCATTCCCCAAGTCATAGGCACCACAATCTAATTTGTTCAAATGACAAAATCCTCTTGTACTACTATATTGCATGATAATCCCCCTATCCCACCACCCTTATTTTGGTTTTGAACCTCAACATTACCGACAACTACTTGTCTCCTGTACTACTTGTCTCCTGTACTACTCAAGGTTGGTCATATTTTATCGAGACAGAAATAACTAAACAAAAATGGTTGTCCTCTTCTTTTTTAATAGAAATGCCTAACTGACAAGGAAATCTTACCAGAGGTGAAAGCACAGGAATGCCATAGAATTGAATAAGTGAGATATTCTTCTGAGCAGATGAAGAGGTTTCCCTTTGAATTGACTCTCCTTGGATCCTGGCAAGATGCTTTTCACAGAACTCCTCATAGTCCTCCATCTTAATATTGTACTGCACATAGAGAAAATATTACTGACAAGAACACAAAATACAGCAATATACATGACAATCTTGGCTTACAGAATTAGAAAATAAATTGTTCTCTAAAATGTGTTATGTTTCTGTCTCTGCCACCAGAAACAAAAAAGAACCAATACTTATTCTTCTCTAATCTGTGCTACTGTCAACCCCAAATTAAATTGTTCCTAAGAGACTGCTGTCTCATAAAGGGCTTGATTCCCATTGATTTCAGTGGGAGCAGGACTGGGACCTTAAGTTGTTAAAGAGGCTGAGATACCAAGTTACTGGTAACTCTTGTTACTCTATACAGTTCTCCCTTGACAGAGCCATTCTTTACAACCTTGGCAGTGAAACATCAGAAAAACTAGTACTAAAAATATGATGGTGGCAATGCTGTTATTCGCAAAAAGAAATGGAGTACTTGTGGCACCTTAGAGACTAACCAATTTATTTGAGCATGAGCTTTCGTGAGCTACAGCTCACTTCATCAGATGCATACTGTGGAAACTGCAGCAGACTTTATATATACACAGAGAATATGAAACAATACCTCCTCCCACCCCACTGTCCTGCTGGTAATAGCTTATCTAAAGTAATCGTCAGGTTAGGCCATTTCCAGCACAAATCCAGGTTTTCTCACCCTCCACCCCCACACACAAATTCACTCTCCTGCTGGTGATAGCCCATCCAAAGTGACAACTCTTTACACAATGTGCATGATAATGAAGTTAGGCCATTTCCTGCACAAATCCAGGTTCTCTCACTCCCTCACCCCCCTCCAAAAACCCACCCCCATACACACACAGACTCACTCTCCTGCTGGTAATAGCTCATCCAAACTGATCACTCTCCAAGTTTAAATCCAAGTTAAACCAGAACATCTGGGAGGGGGGGTAGGAAAAAACAAGAGGAAATAGGCTACCTTGCATAATGACTTAGCCACTCCCAGTCTCTATTTAAGCCTAAATTAATAGTATCCAATTTGCAAATGAATTCCAATTCAGCAGTTTCTCGCTGGAGTCTGGATTTGAAGTTTTTTTGTTTTAAGATAGCGACCTTCATGTCTGTGATTGCGTGACCAGAGAGATTGAAGTGTTCTCCGACTGGTTTATGAATGTTATAATTCTTGACATCTGATTTGTGTCCATTTATTCTTTTACGTAGAGACTGTCCAGTTTGACCAATGTACATGGCAGAGGGGCATTGCTGGCACATGATGGCATAAATCACATTGGTGGATGTGCAGGTGAACGAGCCTCTGATAGTGTGGCTGATGTTATTAGGCCCTGTGATGGTGTCCCCTGAATAGATATGTGGGCACAATTGGCAACGGGCTTTGTTGCAAGGATAAGTTCCTGGGTTAGTGGTTCTGTTGTGTGGTATGTGGTTGTTGGTGAGTATTTGCTTTAGGTTGCGGGGCTGTCTGTAGGCAAGGACTGGCCTGTCTCCCAAGATTTGTGAGAGTGTTGGGTCATCCTTTAGGATAGGTTGTAGATCCTTAATAATGCGTTGGAGGGGTTTTAGTTGGGGGCTGAAGGTGACGGCTAGTGGCGTTCTGTTATTTTCTTTGTTAGGCCTGTCCTGTAGTAGGCAACTTCTGGGAACTCTTCTGGCTCTATCAATCTGTTTCTTTACTTCCGCAGGTGGGTACTGTAGTTGTAAGAAAGCTTGACAGAGATCTTGTAGGTGTTTGTCTCTGTCTGAGGGGTTGGAGCAAATGCGGTTGTATCGCAGAGCTTGGCTGTAGACGATGGATCGTGTGGTGTGGTCAGGGTGAAAGCTGGAGGCATGCAGGTAGGAATAGCGGTCAGTAGGTTTCCGGTATAGGGTGGTGTTTATGTGACCATTGTTTATTAGCACTGTAGTGTCCAGGAAGTGGATCTCTTGTGTGGACTGGACCAGGCTGAGGTTGATGGTGGGATGGAAATTGTTGAAATCATGGTGGAATTCCTCAAGGGCTTCTTTTCCATGGGTCCAGATGATGAAGATGTCATCAATATAGCGCAAGTAGAGTAGGGGCTTTAGGGGACGAGAGCTGAGGAAGCGTTGTTCTAAATCAGCCATAAAAATGTTGGCATACTGTGGGGCCATGCGGGTACCCATAGCAGTGCCGCTGATCTGAAGGTATACATTGTCCCCAAATGTGAAATAGTTATGGGTAAGGACAAAGTCACAAAGTTCAGCCACCAGGTTAGCCATGACATTATCGGGGATAGTGTTCCTGACGGCTTGTAGTCCATCTTTGTGTGGAATGTTGGTGTAGAGGGCTTCTACATCCATAGTGGCCAGGATGGTGTTATCAGGAAGATCACCGATGGATTGAAGTTTCCTCAGGAAGTCAGTGGTGTCTCGAAGGTAGCTGGGAGTGCTGGTAGCGTAGGGCCTGAGGAGGGAGTCTACATAGCCAGACAATCCTGCTGTCAGGGTGCCAATGCCTGAAATGATGGGGCGCCCAGGAGTTCCAGGTTTATGGATCTTGGGTAGTAGATAGAATATCCCAGGTCGGGGTTCCAGGGGTGTGTCTGTGCGGATTTGATCTTGTGCTTTTTCAGGAAGTTTCTTGAGCATATGCTGTAGTTGCTTTTGGTAACCTTCAGTGGGATCATAGGGTAATGGCTTGTAGAAACTCGTGTTGGAGAGCTGCCAAGCAGCCTCTTGTTCATATTCCGACCTATTCATGATGACAACAGCACCTCCTTTGTCAGCCTTTTTGATTATGATGTCAGAGTTGTTTCTGAGGCTGTGGATGGCATTGCGTTCCGCATGGCTGAGGTTATGGGGCAAGTGATGCTGCTTTTCCACAATTTCAACCTGGATTTGTGCTGGAAATGGCCTAACCTGACGATTACTTTAGATAAGCTATTACCAGCAGGACAGTGGGGTGGGAGGAGGTATTGTTTCATATTCTCTGTGTATATATAAAGTCTGCTGCAGTTTCCACAGTATGCATCTGATGAAGTGAGCTGTAGCTCACGAAAGCTCATGCTCAAATAAATTGGTTAGTCTCTAAGGTGCCACAAGTACTCCATTTCTTTTTGCGAATACAGACTAACACGGCTGTTACTCTGAATGCTGTTATTGTTACTTGTGAAGAAAAAAAAAGCATGCATTTGATTGAGAGTAAACTGGGAAAACAAACTAACACTGTAAACATGGTTAGCCTCAAACTAGCTTTGCTATAGGAAGGTAAGTTTTTTTTAAACTAACAGTTTAGAAAATAAACAAAACTATATTGTTTGTGCCCTCAATGCGTCTAAGATGAATGCAGTGCTATTGTTTTACAAAAAGTACATCCTCCCTTGAATGCTGTTTTGGCCGAGGAAAGAAATAGGCAGCTCAATATAAATGTTCATGATGTAATCACAAGAATAGATGGTTCCTTCGATTATGATGTACCATAATAGAGATTTGCAATACAGAACGCACTGTTATAAAGAAACCACTTAAGTTAGCAATAGAAGGCAAACACATATGTTTGCAGGTGCTGTAATTAATCAAACACCTGAAACAACCATTTCTAATACAGGTGATTGAGAAGCACTAGCAAGAACCAAAAGGCAAATAATTATGTGCCCTGACATGTACATAATGAACCAGTACAGTTATTCCATTGGTGAATCCTGAGGACATCATAAAGCCATGAAAATTAGAGCCTGAAAGATTTGTACGTCTCCTGAATCCCATGACAGATTTTTGCAAGTTTTAAATCTATGTACCTTATTTAACAAAGCACATGGTTAAACAAATAAATCAATGACATATTCCCCCAAAGACATATCTCCACCAATGCCCAAAATCCTCCTTCCAATCCCCTCATTATGTTCTCACAAATATAAAATATGGTTATTACAAAATCCCCACAGATTACTAGAATCCTAAAATGGAATTATAACCAAGATGTACAAGTTACTCCAGTTTCCTAATGGTAATGCTATTAGAATCATTACTGGAATTACAGCTTTACTACAGAGGGCAGGGTACAAATCAAAGTGTTTTGTTAGATCTTCTATACAATAATTTGTGCAATTCTGAGACTGCAAAGAGGAAAGGTACACCAAAGTTAGGAAGCTGTGAGCAGAAGTAGTGTGTCACATTACCGTGAGTTACTTATGATGCAAACCACCTACAACTACATATATAAGGCGAAAAATACATTCCTGGGTTGATAAATTATTAACCTGCTCGGCTTGAGTCCACGAGCTCAGAACCAAGGAAGAGAAGAAAATTCTGCTACAAACTACCAGAATTGCTTGTTCCCTATTTTTACAGAACTCCCTTTCTTCCACAATAGAAATTCACTGCACTTCTGTACTAAGTGATTGAACCACTGCTGTCAAAATGCCCCAGTCTGAAATATGTGGACTTTTCAACCAAAGCCCTCAAATTATTAAGTGTGCAGAGAAGAAATTAAGATCTGAGTCACTGAATCTGTGATGGAGAATCCAAAAGCAACCATTCTACAAGTAGTGCTAAAAACTTCTCAGCCAAGAAAAAAAATATTCTCAGCTGGTAACTAGTCTTGAGTGTTATTTGTTTTCAGGATTGTTGGGGTCAGGAAGTTATTTGGGGCCAGCTGTCTATCACCTCATCTCCCTTTTATCTGATCAGGTCTCATTATGGCAATGATAACCCCAATGCCTATGTTAAATTTCAGGCTCTTTTGCAAATTGGATAGAAACCGGAAATTCCCTACAAATCATAAAACTGGTTCCACTCAAAACCACCACCAACAATGCTGATATGGTGGCAACCCCCATCCAGATTAAAAATTCACAGCCAAGCAAGCAACTCAAAGGGAGAGGCAGGACTAGCATGCTTTGTGTTTTTCTCACTCTGGTTCCTGCCTTCTTCCAAAATGCCCCTCCCTTAAATTTCAAACGGCCTCCTAATTTCCTCGCAGCCCCTATCCCCTCTTCATCCAAACGCCTCCTAAAAGGCTTGCTCTTTCTGTGAAGTCCACCAGCATTAACCCATATGACTCAAATGCCTTCTCCACCCATCCCCAACACCCACTCAGCCCCTCCCCCCAACTAAAACGTTCCCTCTGAGCCTTGTCTCAGCTACAGCTGCCTTTCAGAACGCAAACTCCGTGGGACTGGGACTCTTCATCGTATACCGCGCCGAGCACATCCCTGACACCAAGTCCCGCAAGGGGGCAGCCTTCAGCGGCTGAGGTGGGGGGAGAACCGCGTCAGTTTTCGCCTCCTCCTGAGAGTGCGGAGACAGCAGCGGCCCCTCACGCGCCGGGGTACAAGCGGAGCTGTCGGGGCAGAGCCCCCGCCCCCACCACATAACGCTGGAGCATTTTAAACCCGGGGTGACGATCCCCCGCGCCAAACACCCCCCGCCTCCTCACTCGGGCTGCCCCGCCCCCGTTCTGGCGGGTCCCCTGAGGCAGGTGGCGGCCGCGGCCCCTCAGGTTCAGGTTGGAGGAGGAGGCCCGGAATCACTCGCACCCCTCGGAACGGCGTCCCAGTCCCCGCGCCAGGGCAGACTCCGCCCACAGCCCGGTACCTGCTCCGAGGCCCCCAAGGAGCGTGGATACGGGGCGGGCGGGCCCAGCGCACCCAGGTTCCCTGCACAGAGCACGCCGCGACTCTCCCCGCCAGAGAGCAGCTGGCTCCTGGCAACCGCAAACCTCGCCGCACCCCGCCCTTCTCGCCAGCCCTTCCCACCCCCCTGCCAGAGCTTCCGCCTGGAGGCGACTAACCGAGCTGTTCAGCTAAGTGACCCAAGCCGGATACTACAAATCCCAGCATACAATGCTTTCCCGCGCCCACTTCCTCACGCAATCTGACACGGAGAGTTGCATGCTGGGAATAGTAGTCTTATTGGGCTTTAGCCTGCTTGCCTCGTTCTGGACCAGGGGTGGGCAAACTGTGGTCCCGGAGACGTATCCGGCCCTTCAGACGTTTTAATCCGGCCCTCGAGCTTCCTCCGGGGAGCAGGGTCGGGGGCTTGCTCCATGCAGCTCCTAGAAGCAGGGGCAGGTCCCTGCTCTGGCTCCTACACGTGGGGCAGCCAGGGGGATCCACACGCTGTCCCCACCCCAAGTGCCGCCCCTGCAGCTCCCGTTGGCCAGCAAACAGGTCCAATGGGAGCTGCAGGGGCGGTGCCCGCGCAGATCCACCTGGCTGTGCCTCCCCGTAGGAGCCAGAGAGGGTGCATGCCACTGTTTCTGGGAGCTGCTTGAGGTAAGCGCCATCCAGAGCCTGCATCCCTAACCCCCTGCCTCAGCCCTGATCCCTCTCCTGCCCTTCAAACCCCTCGGTCCCACCCTCCTGCATCCCAGGGCCTGCACCCCCAGCAGAGCCCTCATCCCCCCCACCTGCACTCCAGCCCAGAGCCCCCTCCTGCACCCTGAACTCCTCATTCTGGCCCAAACCTAAAGCCCTCACCCCCTCCTGCACTCCAACCCCCAATTTCATGAGCATTCATGGCCCACCATACAATTTCCATACCCAGATGTGGCCCTCAAGCCAAAAAGTTTGCCCACCACTGCTATGGAGCATTGCATGCAAGGATCTGTAGTTTTGGGTGGGACGGGGTGGAGGCTGTGCTGTGCTTCTGACTTAAATGTGAAGGTGACTCCCATTTTATATCAGGTGTAGGGAGTCTTGTTTCCTATGCTGTTATTCCCAGAATCACCCAGATTCATAGGTGCTGGAACTAGGGGTGTGGGGCATGCCACCGCAGCCCCTGACTTGAAGTTCCATCATATACAAGGTTTGAAGTGTGGGTCAATGGCTCTCAGCACCCCCACTATGCAAATTGTTCCAGCACCCCTGGGCTGATTTTCAATGGAATCTGTGCAAAGGTCCTAATAACACTTCAAGGGTCCTGAAATCATCACCATCTTTCACAGCATCACAGTAAAGTTCAAGTAGGGTGTCACCATAGTGCATTTGAGAGGAGATGATATTTTGATAGACATGGTGTTAACATGTCAATGCAGCCTTCAGACAGAGACATCATTCACACTCCAGTTTTACCCTTTCACACAAGTCATCAGGCCCTCAGACTTTCTCTAAAATGTCATCACTTCTGTCTGTTCTGCAGCCCTGGGTACAGCCAGCTGCTAAAGTGTTTAGCAAGCAGGCATGAGGCAGGTGGGTTTGAAAAACACACAACTGCTGCACTAGCTCAGCTAAGTCTGCTTAGGTTTGTAGAAACATTGGGGGAGGTAAGCATAGAGGCTAATAGTTATCATTAGTAGCAAGAGCCTTACATTAAGTACTACTTTAACTCTCTGAGGCTGCTTTTTTAAATCTTAAAATAACACAGAACTTGTCAAAAAAAATTTAAATACTTTTCTGAACCACTTAATTAATCATAAATTATTTCAGTCCTATATGTGTCTGGCTGGTTTTGTCAGGATACAGCCAGCATTATGACCAACTCTAGGCAGATTACGTTGTGGCTTCAATGAGCCAGGCATTACTTGAACTAATACCTGAGCTATTCCCAACATCTGTTGATGCAGGAGAAGATGAAAACTCATGACAAAGTCAGTCATAGTCCAAGAAAAACTGTATCAGTGTCTGCAGCATCACTGCAAAACACCTGCATCACCCCAGTTACTAAATGCAGAATTATTATAGGCACTGGATTGCCAAAGTTACAAAATCCAAGTATACCAACCACAATATATTTTTCCTAGAATAAACTAAATTGATGGCCAAACCCTGAGAATACTAGCCAGACATCCATAAATGGCTAATTAAATGGAATTTTATCATGACTCTTCAAAGGCACAAATAGGAATTATTCCATCTCTCAAGATTGTTGTTTCTCTTAAAGCTACACCTGCGGAAATCAAATGATTGTATGATAATCTCATCTTTTAAGTATAAAAAGTAAGCTTTTAGCCCTCACAATAGTAGAGGAAAGTTTGAAAACATGAACAGGGTGCCCCCCTACAGATGCAGGAAACAGAAGGCAAAAAGAAGCCAAAGTGCATTTTTTATCACGATTTTAAGTTGTTCTGGTGTTTTCTTTTGGCATGCTTGACTTATGATTTATTGAACATTAGGAGTTGGCTGCAAGATTCCCCCTTTGAACATCCCCCGCTAGACACTTCCAGGAGAGTCTGAGCAGACTCACGGTCTCTCAGTGCTGGTGCGATCACACAAGCCACCATCAGACAGTGCCACGTCTCTCCCCCAGATTCTGTCAGACTGTGTTTGAGGATTGGCTGACGGATATAGGTGTGGCGAGCGCTGGATGGTGATTGGCTGGCGATTGCCAATGGCTGCTGTTGACCGGCGGACGGCGGAGATCCGTTGGCGGTTGATTGGTGGTTGGAAATCGATTGCCGGATGCTGATTGGCTGGTCGGTAGCAGTGAGGGTGATTGTGTGATCACGGTGTAAAGGCCCTGGCTCGGACCGGCAGCTCGTGAGGGGGGTTTCCCCATCCCCTCTCCCGCCGCTATGCTGGGCACCTTCACGACGCTGCTGGGGGCGCTGCTGGTGCTGAGCCGTAGCCCGGTGCTCTCCTGCCTGCTCACGTGCGGCCTCTACCTGGCGCTGCGGCTCTTCAGCCTGGAGCCCGTCTCCCTGCCGCGGGCCCAGCACATTCTGCAGCCCCGCGGCGCCGCCGCCCGCATCGCCCACCGCGGCGGCGGGCACGACGCGCCCGAGAACACGCTGGCGGCCATCAGACAGGTCAGCCACCGGGACCCCCCCCCTCCGCGGGCCTCTGGGACACCCCCCCCCGGGGGGACCTCTGGGATGCCCCCCTCGAGCCCCTCCCCCTGCTAGCACACCCCTACCTTCTTCTTACTGAGCCTGCTGCACCCCTCGCTCTGCCTGCCCCCAGGAGTGCTCCCCGCCCCCAGAGGTATTGCTCCGTGGGGACCCTGTCCTTTGGGAGACCCCACCCCTTCCAGGAATCACCTGGCCCACCCAACTGACCCTGAGGCCCTTGCCTTAATCTTGGGACAGGACCCCCAGGAGCCGTGTCCCTTTAGGTGCTAGGAGTTACTCTTCTTCACCCCCTGGACCATCTACTTTTCCTCAGTCCTTGGCTTCCCTGCCCCCCTTTCCTCCCATAGCGGTACCTGCCAGGGCCATGGTTCCCAAACTCTTTACTAAAGCCACCCACCAGCTGCGTTTTGCCACCCACCTTTACGTACATACACCCTCTAATCTGGCACTGCAACCCTAATCCCAGCCTGGCGGGGAGGGGAGGCCCTGGGAGTGGGGGGGTTGAAGAGTGAAGTGGTGGCAGTTCCTGTCCCATGGGGCTGGGCCCTGCTCCCCGGCGTGGCGACTTGGCACATGGGGTCACAGCGCCACTCAGGAGGAGCAGGTGGACCAAATTTGGGTGAGTGGCATTGTGGCCTAGTGCCCCTTGTATTTGGCAGGGTAGTCAGCCAAGCAGAAGTGGCATTGCCACTCCATGTACCAGGTTGCAATGCCCATAGCAGGGAGCTGGGCCCAGTGTTGCAGGACAGGAGCCCCCGTTATGGGGTGAGTGCATAATGGGCTTATTCTCCAAACTCTTCCCTCACCTTCGTACTGGGTTGGGAGAAGTGTACGTTTGCCTAGGTCCCTGTGACCCATAGAGAACTTTATCGCAACTCACTGGGTCATGACCCACCCTTTGGGAAACACTGTTCTAGGGGTCCTCTCAGCTGGAGGTGCCTCCCAACTTGAAATAGTCAGTGGCGGGGAGAGACAGAAAATTATGGACAATATGACATTAACAGATGCAGGGCCATCCCAGCTGCTGCCAGAATGGTACCGGGGCGGGCTTTCTGCTACTTCCACAAACTCCAATTTTGGGGTCGTATTTGGAATAAATAGCTCTACTTCCCCCCTCTGCTTTCAAAGCAGCAGCAAATTAAACTGGACCAAATTCCTGTCAGTTTCACTGCCTCCCCTCCCTCAGAGGTCTGAATAATAGAAACTGAAAGAGTGGTCTGGTTTCACTTGGCTGTTCTTTGAGAAAGCTATGAGCAGCAGAAATAGGTGTGTGGTAAAAACTATATTACTTTTTTTGCTTTTAAATCAGTTTGGCATAGTAGCGAACAGAATAATCCAATTTTGTTTTTTCACATCCAATTCCAAATAATTCTAACAAAGAGATGCCAACAACTTAAATGGTAATTTTATAAAATGTATTAATGTCTTCGGTAAAGAATATCTTCACTTGTCAAATTATGAAAGGGAGGAAAGTGATGGTGGCGGGCACAGCTGATGTTCCTAAAACTCATGCTTTGGGGTTTCAGCCAGCAACCCCCCAGTGGCTAGGATGGGATTTTTCCCTCCCAGTGTATTCTGGGAGGTTTATCTCCTCCTTCTGAAGCATCAGGGATGGACACAGCTGGAGATTGGACACTGGGCAGGGTGGGCCAGGGCTCTGACCTGGCACTGAGTATTCTGTCTCTTTCAGATGTGTAGCTGGCTGGTTCTTGCTCAGGTGCCTCAGGTCTAACTGATTCACATATGTGGATTAGGAAGGAATTTTCCACCAGGTCAAATCTGCAGCGACCTTGAGGTGTTTTTACTTTCGTCTGCAACATGTGGGTCACTTGCTGAGATTATCTGGGTGTACCTCATTTAATCATTTCTGTGCCACTGCAGTGGCCTCAAGCACTGATGCACCTCAGTCCCTCCTGTCCTCAGCCTGTGGCAGAGAATAGTTTAATCTCCTGTGGGTCTCATTTACTTGGTCTCATTTCCATTGCTGGATTTAGTGTGGGTGCTGTTGATGGCCTGTGATATGGTGGTCAGACTAGATGATCTAGTGGTCCCTTCTGGCCTTACACTGTATGACTGACTATATTTTTGTTTTAAAATTTTAATAGCAAAATTTATTTATAGGAATATCTACAGGGAGTACACATCACCAGAAATCAAATCATAGCGGTAAAATTCTACATCAATCAAAATGTCAACACTTACTGTTTTTCCATTTTTAAAAATCATAAACAAATTGTTGCCTGAAATCAAGCAAAAGATTGCAATTAAAGGTGTTATAAACAAATAAAAGACTGCAAGCAAATGGGAGTGATTAGTGCAAACTAATCAACAAACCATAGTGATTAAGTAGAGCAGCTAAAACCAAACAGAAACAACAGGGGAATTATTATGTACATACTTGTGAATCATTGTGTAAATATAGTAACCAACTGTTGCCCAAGACACTCCAGAGCGAACTTGGTACACAACAGAATGAATTTGGAAATTACAGGGTAGATGCTGTTTACTATTCTAACGTCAGTGTTGTTCAGCTACTCAGGCTACACTTCTCCCCAAGGAGATAAAGGGAAGAAAATTCTGGAAATGTCAGTAGTCAAACTCTTCTTGCTAAATATCTCAAAACATCTCTGTGACTGAGCTACCATATCCTGTAAATATAAGCCCAGCACCATTTAAGTGCTGAAAACAGGAGATCTGTACAAAAGGCATATCTTTCTGGGAATGGGGAAGAAAAGGGATGAGCAAAAGAAGGGAAGATGGACTAGTCAAGAGCAAAAACTATGCATGCTTTCCACCCTCTGTATTGTAAAAATTCAGTTTTAGGATGTCTTGGGCTAGTCATTCTCTAATTCTCTAAGGCCTGTCCTAAGATTGGGCAAGTACTATAAAACAAGAAGATAAAACAGGATCATTCTAGATCAAGGGTATTCAACTTTTCATTGTGTGGACCACCTTCCTACTTAATCATAATCTTGCCTCGTCTCCTTGATGACTGTTGTATAAAAGTTGTATGTGTACAGTTAACATTAAGATCCAGGTAGCTCTCTGATTTTATGAACTTGCAAGTGTACAATAGAAACTGATCCCACTGTCTCCCAGTATTGTGGAGAAGGGTACAATTTCCAATCACTTACCCACAGGCAGCTAAAACTTGTAATCTAGTAGTCCATCTTGAAAACAGTGTTCCGATTTTCTAGTTTTGATCTTGTCTCAAATAAATTAAAATAATTTTTTTGCAGATATGATTATCTGAAGTTAGACTCTCACTTTTATTCTCTTGTTTTCATAAAATCAAGTGGGATTGGATTAAATTTATCTTTGTTTTCATGTCAATCAGAATGCCCCTGCCACCACTATCTTGAAACTGAGATTATGTAATTTATTTCAAATTCAAGTAAAAATTACCAGATGATATAAAGCTTGTTCACAAAGTTGCTGGGTTCCCCCCTCTCCCCCCCGCCCAAGGAGGGAGAATGGGAATCTCTTCCATTTTAATTTTACAATAGAAATGTTTAAGATCTCAAATACTGTATTGGATGAAGGGATTAATTCAATCTATCATCAGAGAAAGAAATATGGTATGAAGTCTATATTTAAAATACCTGGTATTTGATAGACTAGGAATTTTTTTCAGGGGAGAAAAAAAGCCACAGTGAGGGATCCTTTTCCTCTGCTGTTAATAACAGTTGCCCCATGTCATGCCTGCTATGCGTGGTAGAAAAGTAAGTTGCCAAATTCTCTTCTATTACATATCTTGGTTACTTGGCCCAAGATAATTGGTTTCCACCTTAACTCAGCCAAACTCCCACAAGCCTGGACTGCTTCCCAATTAAGATCCTTTGCCCTGACTAATTTATCCTGATAGGATAAATCCGTCTAATTTATTTACTGTGGCTAGGCCATGGGTAACCAGGACATCACCAGCTGGCTGTGGGGTAGAGATAGGGTTGAGTTCCTTCCCTTCATGTGTATTTTGCTCAGCAATTTACCATTTGGAGTATAGGACATATCTTCATAAGAATTTAGCTAAAGCCCACTGTGTTTTGTGGGCTGACAAATCTTAGAGAATATAGTAGCCTGGCATCTGTATTAGAATACAAAGTAAGCATTGTAGCACCCACCTTTATATTTAAATAGTTTTTGTCTTTCTTTTTTGTTTTAAAGGCAGCTAAGAATGGAGCCACAGGCGTGGAGCTAGACCTTGAATTCACTGCAGATGGCATTCCCATTCTAATGCATGATGATACAGTAGAAAGAACAACTGATGGGTCTGGGAGTTTACGTGACTTTACGTTTGAAGAAATTAGGAAGCTTAATCCATCTGCAAAACATAGACTATGGTAAATGATCAGCAACAGTCTACTAGTACTTCTACTTGTTTCTGAAAATGTTTCTACAGTACCAAAACAACCATCATAAATAAAATTTGACTTTGACCCATCTGTGACTAAAAACCCCTTGAAACTTTCTAACACACACGTGGTGCCTCCTACCCATGTTGGAAGCAGATCAGAATCTGTCTCCTTGCCCCTTCTTGGAGTGGGAACCATGAAGCAGAACTGAATGATTTTGATTTTAAGGATGAGATTCTCCAACATCTAATGCATAAGCAGTGTTAACCTCAAATTAATCTTGACCAAACGCTTTTTAGGACAGGGTTTGATCTGAAAAACACTTGATATATTGGGACTATTGCTACTTTTCAAAGCTTACTGGGGTAGCTATTTCTAAAGTAAATTTTATTGACACATCTCTTGATTAGATTTGTTTATTTAAATGATCATTTGTATCTTTGTATGAATGGTGGGATGACTCATTTTTTCTAAAACATAAGGGTTAAACTGTTGGAAAGGAATTACTTGGAGTTCTAAGAACGTCTCAGATAAGACCTTTGATCTTGACATAAGGTGCTCATTATTTCCATTCTTGCAAAATGTAGGCAAAGAAATATATACACTTGCTGGAATATGTACAAGAAGAAGTCTCCTAAAATGTTACTGTGAATGATTTTTTTTTTTTTTTTGAGGGATCTCCATTAGTTTATACATTTGGTGTTTTTAATTTAATATACTCTACACCTCGGCACAGTTCAAATGGAATCTTTCCTTCCTCTTTGTTCTTGGAGTTCTCCTGGATTGGGTGCGTTCCACTGAACTTTTCATACCTTTCTGTAGGAGAGATTTCCGTGGTGAAAAAGTACCAACTTTGAAAGAAGCCGTTATGGAATGTATGCATTATAACCTCATTATCTACTTCGATGTCAAAGGCCATGCAAATCAGGTATTTTTGCTAAGAATGCTTCACTCACCATTTCATTGGATTGCTCCCATTGAAGTCCATGGCACTACTCCCTTTAACTTCAGTGAGAGAGGTCTTGGGCCTGTTTTTGCAGAAAGTTAAGTTTGGTTTTATAAAACTGAGACGACTTTTTCATGCTTTATTCTTTCCATTCCATTGAACAAGGATGCTGACAAGCGTAATTAGAACATGGCTCACTGGCATGTTGGGCTCTGGTAATGTCACAAGCATGCACTGAATCTAAGTGAATGAATAACTGTGTCCTCCCTGCCACCTAGTTGTGTGGAAGAAGAGAAATCACGATGGGCTATCCTGCTTGTCTGTAGTAGTTAGCATCATGACATGGGGTACTTTTGGTAGGTAATGGTTGGCTTGTTCATAAACTGTATAGTTTTTCTCTGACATGATATATAGAAAAAAAGTTTTCTTTCAAAACCAAACCACAGTTAATGCTGCAAATGTTTTATAGCAATAGATCTTGTCAGGGGTGTGTATCTCTTAGCACACTTCCTGGCTATTGAAAGCATTCTGCCTGAGGCATGCACAGTATGATAAATACAGTACATCCTTTTATGCTGCAGTCTATGAATGTTGCATAACAAACAATGTCTATGGACCTTGAGCTGTAGACAAACTTAAATGCTGCTTTCCTCCTTCCCCTTTCTAATTCCAACCCCCCAGGAAAAACAACAACGCACTTTAGTGCGGTCTTTCTGTATCCTAATGAACTCTTTAAACTACAATGTACCTTCTATGTATTTATCTTTCATTGATAGGCAGTTGATGCCCTAAAACTCCTCTATCTGGAATATCCTCGTTTGTACAACAGTAGCATTGTCTGCTCTTTCATACCAGAGATAGTCTATAAGGTAAAACTTCCTAAAGGTTTATTTTGTTTTTTTAGTTTTATGTACACCACGTCACAATCACTGTAATACGATGAGTATGCTGTTGTGGAGAAGTGCAACTCCAGAGTACATGGGGATCATTCTTAAGTAATTAAGAACACACTTAAAAGTCGGTGTTGAAATGAGGGGAGGACTGGGGTATTCGATTCTCAATCCTCATATACCCCCACTCACCATTGCCACCTTGTCAGACCCTTCCATACTGATTAGATAAATCTTGAATAACTCCCCCTCCCCTAAGAATTATACTGGTAAAGGTTCATTAGCTTAAAATTGACACTAAGTGATATTGACACTGAGGTGCCAAGGTATCTATTAACAGATTACACCGGTGTCAGATTATTATAGAAGTTTAGTATATATTCAAATAAATTGTCTCCTAATTCCCATTATTTGTCATTCCCTTCCTCCGTGTGCATGGTTCCCTTGCTCAGCTATTTCCCCTCCCTTCTTACCTTACAGAATCATAGGCATTCCTGAATTTTTCTCTATTTTTGTCCTCCTCCTTTGAGTCTTTCCCTTTTGTTCCATATTTTCCTACTTTCCTTGCTTCTTCCTTTGCTATCTCGTTGTCTCAGCTACTTCCCCTTCCCAATCCCTTGTTGCTTTACTGTCCTTCCATCCATTCTTCTGCTTCAAGCTCAGTGGTAAAGTGAAATTAACAACACACTTGAAGCAAGATACTAGTACTGCTTTGTGTATTGTTAATTTCATTTTACTGCTTGCTCTGCAACAGGATGGGGTGGAGCTGAAATTAAACATGCCTGCACTGATGCATAAGTCCCTGGCTAAGAGATTGGTAACAATGGGGACCTGTGTGAAGTATGAGGGTCAGTTTTTTGTGTTTGTTTTTTTTTTAATTAAGATTTTTAGTAACTTTCTATTTGTATTAATACCTTATTAAAGTTAAAAAATAGTTAATTCTAACTCCTCATTTTCCATTTATGCTGTTTGTTATTTTGCATGCTTCACTAAGCTTGGCTAGTGAAGATAGATTTGTTCACACTCTACCTCCTGCACTAGCAGGATGTTGCAATGTTTGGGATGTAAGCCGTGCAAGGAAACGTCCAGGTCTAAACATTTAAATAGCATGAAAACACTTTTCTTGGGTCTTATAAAACAACATCAGTGTTGGGCTTATGCTACTTAATAGCAGTCAAGAGCCTCAAGTTAAATAGCTGAAATTCAGTTTCCTCTGTTTACTTGTGAGGCCTCGGTTTAGGGTTAGAGGATTGCTCTGTAACAGCTGATGACATCACAAGGTATTACCTGAAACAGGCTCTTTAGTAAGTGTAGGGGAAACTGCATTAATATAAATGCACTGGCAAATTTGAACTATTAAACCGCTTTCCATTAATGATTTGGGATATTAAGATAAAATTCTTTATTAAGGCTTTGCATTTCATCTGTGTGTATAATAAAATAAATAAATGATAGAACACAGACCAGTTATAATTATGTGGCAATCTGTAGGTCCTAGTTATTAGAAAAATTGAAGATACTAAGTTTCAGAAACTGCTCTTTGAAACTCTGTATTTGGTAGTGTTAAATTGGCATTTGCTGAAGTGATTTTCAATACAGTTCAGTCTGTTTAATTAAACACAGCTTAGTCAGTGAGAACACACTGGGTCAAACAACCTTTAGAGAATTTACAAACTGGTCTAGATGAATCACAGAATATCAGGGTTGGAAGGGACCTCAGGAGGTCATCTAGTCCAGCCCCGTGCTCAAAGCAGGACCAATCCCCAACTAAACTGTGTAGCCTCCTAAACAGCATGCTAAGCTGTATTTATACAGAGACTAAAGTTGTACACTTGTCAGTATCTGCATGTCAACCATTAGCTTCTAGCAAGTCAAAGTTTGAGACTAAGGACCCTACCTTACCTTCCTTGCACACAGATAACTCCCATTGACTTAAATGGGAGTCTTGTGTGCACAAGCAATGTAGGATTCAAGCCTTAACATAAGTGTCACTTATTCAATAAAGGGATTACCAAGGGAAACAATACAAGTGGTTACAATAAATAGTTTCAAAACCAGGTTAAACAACATCTTGGAGGAAAAAGAACTCTGCTAGAACTGCAAATTCACAAACTAGTGCCTCTCATCCCTTCATCTTCAAATGTTCCTGTTTGCAAATCAGGTAATAATTCAAATCCATCCATCTAATCTAGAGTGTAGCCCTGGCAATTTGGCATCATCTGCTAAGTACAACTTTCTCACCTTGGTCTTCCAGATGAGGCAATCTGATAGGAATGTTGTTACAGCGTTAACACACAGGCCCTGGAGCCTTAGTCATTTTGGAGATGGGAAGCCTCGTTTTGATTGCTTTTGGAAGCATTATGGATATATGATGATGGACATCATTCTGGACTGGAGCTTGCACAACTTCTTGTGGTACCTGTGTGGGGTTTCAGCTTTCCTCATGCAGAAAAATTACATTTCACAGTAAGTGTCGAAACATACATTTTCAGGAGGAGCTAACGTATCCAGAGGTAATCGTGTAATAAAATAGGGAGGAAGAGGTAAAGTGAGACCATGATTTAGAAGAGTCTGATGTACACGAACACCAGAATCTCTAGTGAGTGTACTGTGTGCTGTTTTAAACAGGTCTCCTCTTCAATAATATATGCAATTTATTTTTTCATATTTATAATCTTTGTCCTCCCCATTCATATTTTTACCCCCAGTGCTACACCTTAAGTTAAAATAAAAGAGGGAAATTTGTTGCTGTTGCCTGTTTGTAAAGAGATATTGTAGAAAGGTGGAATGTGGTCACTGCAGAGCAGGTAGTCAATAGGCAGACCGTAGGCCAAATCCAGACCTCCAGATGTTTTTGAACAGACAAAGAAGTCTTAAGTACTTATTATCATTATTACTGTTTTTTCTGGCATCTGGACCTTGACTATACTTGAACCTAGAAATGTGGACCTTTACAAAAAAAATAATTGACTACCCCTGCTGTGGAGAATGTATATTGTATAGGAAAGCTATTTGTTTTAGCCTGTGTTCATGGTAGTCTTGGTGTTCTCCTAACAGCATCTTTGTTCTTTACAGAGAGTATGTGAGGCAGTGGTCTTCACGAGGCGTTCAAGTGGTTGGCTGGACAGTGAACACATTTACAGAAAAAATGTACTATGAGACCATCCTTGAGACCAGCTACATCACAGACAGCTTGGTAGAGGACTGTGATCCTCACTATTAGACTTATGCTGTATGGGACTCTTAAATATGCCATCCTGGTTCAGGCAGATCAGAGTTCAGCACCAGAGGGCTCCAAAAATGCAGATGAAGCTGCTTACATAGGTTGGGTTTTTTGCTTGTACTGTATGATTGGATCTTTAATCACAGCAAACCCTTCTGTCACACTAGTAGACAGAGGCTGAGTCACAATCAGCATTAGTGCTGGGGAGAAATGTTGCGTGCCTCTCCTATCAGTTTTGATCAAATGATTTGGTAACCAGTAGTACAGGCAGGTGGCTTATAAGTCATCTAATCAAACTGTTTCTTTACTTGATGTAACCCTTGATTTTAAGTCGTCAGCAGCTTTTGAAGGCCTAATTTTAAATTGTAAATTAACCAATCTGCTCCTCAAATAAGTAATAGTGGGGTGTACCTCTACCGCAATCTTAAGAGCAGATGGTAGGTGTATTCCCATACCATAACTTTGAATACAATATGGTCAGTTAATGTAGAAGTGAAGTATTTTCACTCTCTAACAGGCTGGAAAGGATGGATATTCTGTACTCTTACAGTATGGAGAGACTATAGGTGTCTCTGTTCTGGGCAAATACTGCACTAAAACCTTGTGGGTAAACTTGAGTATCTCCTTTTACTTCAGTCTTAAACTTGACCTTAAAAAGGGGTGAGGGAGGTTAGAAAGGTTCTTCCTCCTGATGATGCTATAGCTGAATCATTATTCCTAAACAGAGGCTGTGGAGCTGCTGTTAGCCATAGGCTAAGCAGTAGCTGAAACACTTCTTTTGTTTTGTTGTTGCTGCTAAATTGTTTACACAGATAAAGGGATAGAAGGGCTTTGTGATGGGGTTCCCACACCACTCATGGCACAGCCTCCTGGCCACTATGGGGAGTAGCTCTGCCAGGTGCTGTACCCTCCTCAGCACTCGCTCTACCCATCTTCTCTCAGCCTGCAGCATCTTCTGGTTTGTGGCTTGGCTCTCCGGCCAGGTCACTCAGTTCCTCCCTTTCCAGGGAAATCACAGTCCTAGACCAGCTGTCTGTCTGATGTCTCCAGTGCTCTGTGTCACTACCCAGTGGCTGGTAGGGGAACCCAGGCCCGCCCTCTACACTGGGTTCCAGCCCAGGGACCCTATAACATGCAGCCAAGGCTAGCCCTTGTTGCTGTTTTCCTGGGCTTCTTCCTACAACCTTCCTCCTCACAGGAATACTGCAGACTACCTCCCTGTAGCCCCTTCTACTCTCAGCTTATAGAGGCCCCTCCTGTTCCTGCCCAGTTGGGCCTGGTTTAATGAATCCCTGCTCCTTAGCTCCTCCTGCAGATGAAGCCTGGGGAGTTAATTGGCCTGCCTGGTCATCTTCACCCCTTCCAGTCCTGTGCGGGGTGGACATCCCATCACATACTCTGTTCCTCCAGCCTACAACCCACAGGGCTGTTGTGGCCTCCTGCCCTGCATTTCCCTGAGCTGTGTCCGCAGGTCATCCCTCTCTTGTTCAGTCTCCTCCACCAGGAGACACAAATTATGCTGGTCGTCCGGGGCAATCCTAAACTTTTCCTTTTGGAACTCCAGATCTTCTTCAGCTATTCACAGGGCTTGCTCTGCTACTGCTAGCTTCCCCTATTGCTCCTTCACTTGCCCCCACGGGCTCCCTCAGGCTTTGAGTTCCCACCATAATTTGCTCTGCTTCAGTGTTCGTTCCTATGTGTGTGGGCCCTCTCCACCCCAGTCATCTGTTAACCTCCTTACTACCTCCTCTTGGGTGTGTGGGATGACTACCTGCCGGCTCCATAGTGATTGCCGCTGTCTCTATTCTGACAGTCTCTGGCATGCTTTGGTCCCTGGACACCCCCTCTTTATTATCTATTTCACTGGAGTCTATGAAATACCCCTTTGCTATCCCGCCCTTTCTTAAGAGGGCAGTGCCCCCTTATATGGCCAAGCTCACAACACCCAAAGCAAACTGTTTGAGTTGTGTTAGCAGTAGTCTTCCAATTGGCCTTCTTTTGTCCAGCCCCTTCTCCTGGGCTAGTCTTCACCTCATAGCTCATATGTGGGCATCCCTTCTTACTCCTGGGGGGATTCTGCGCCAAAATATTCAAAATTCTGCAGCAAAAAATTCTGCATACTTTGTCAAAATAATACAATAAAATCACACCAGTTTCAATTGTTTTGGTGATTTTATTTCAACTACAATACAGAAAAATCACAATACTATTATTCAGCATTTCCTAAACACATGAAAGTTAAGTTACAAACACTCGGTAACTAATACCCTGCATTCCAGTTATAATCTTAGATTTTCATTTAAATTACATTGCAGAACACCAAACAGAAAAAAAAAAGAAGGAAAGAAAAGAAAAGTAGAATGTCATTTTAAATTGCTCAGACTTTCACACATGAAAATCATACAGTTTTGCTAATCATCGATCTGGACCTGGCTGGGTACTTTGGGAAGGGGCTTGGTTCTGATTGTCCTGACATTTTATTGACTGTTTGGTAAATGTTTTATTTGCCCTCAGTCTTTTTTTTTTTTCTTCTTTCTTTTTTTTTTTTAAATGGGTAAGTATCATAAATCCTGAGCTGTAACCTAACCCCACTGTGCCACTTTGGCACAGGAAAAAAGTGAGCACATAGATCTTCCTCGCTGCAGATTCCCTTACTGTCATTTATAATAAGGCTCCTTTATATCACTCTGGCAATGTAGGGGCCTTAAAACTTTCACAGGTTTTATGCTCCTGGGGGAATTGACTGAGAACGGGAACAGTTAACTAATAATAGCGACATTAACATTGTCAGGCTGCTACATTTCTGCCTCAGAGAATGAGATCAATTAACCATCAACAGCAACTTTAACAGTGTTACTAACTACACAGTCAGGCTGCTAGGACCTCAGAGAATGAATCAATTCACTGAGGCAGGGCTGCTACGTTTGTGCCCCTAGCCTACCTCCTGCAGAATAAAAAGCCCTACCCTTCCATGCCAGTGAGCTGCAGTAGCAAGGGAGAGGGACAGTCTCTCAGTGGCACACACATATGCCCAGCCTCCCTCCCTCCCACCCGCCATGGTGATCACGCATGCCTAGCCTCCTCTTCCCCCCTCCCCCCAAGGCTGCGCCAGGCACGCTGGAACAGATGCGCTACTGGGGAAGAGGCATGTGTTCCCCAGCAGATTTTTTTTTTTTTTTTTTTTGCATTTTTCTGCACAGGGGGCACAGAAAAATGCAGGCCATATGAATTGTGCACCCCCACAGGGGCACAGAATCCCCCCAGAGGTACCTTGTGTAGCCAAGCAAAACATGCCCTTCCTTTTCCTATCCCCACAGGTAGGACTCTTTAGGGCTTTGTTTTCCTGCCTTCTGGGTGAGGCTTCTTGTCCCTGTAGAGGTAGGGGCATTTCCTTTTTTAGGCATATGTAGGCATAAGACTGCTTTGGCTAGCCTCTGGCCTCCTTGCCCTGGCACCTCCCCTCCAATCTCATTCCCTGCAGCCTCTACTAATTTCTTCCCACAGGACCTTAAATAAATACAGGTGCTGTTCAGCCAGCCGTGTCAAATAGTCTTGCAGGTACCCATGTGCCTCCCATTACCTCTCTTGGTTCTCCAGCACTTGCCTCAGCTGGATCTGTCCCTGCTTTTTGTCAGTCCTCTTCTGCAGGGGTACCGACTCTAGAGTCCAGTCTGGGAGGTTACAAGTGCTCTCTGCCAAAAAGGCTTCTGTGTACTGTGGCTCCATTGTCCCCTCTTTCTGTTATGGCTCTCCACGCGTGCTTGTATGGGTGTGAACACCTTATGCATTCCTTTACAGTCCGCTCAGGTCTCTCAACCTCCCCTTGTATCTGGGTCAATTGCTGCACAGTCTTTCACACAGGGCCTTGTATCGGGGTGACTCTTTGCCTGGCCACTTGTGACTGGGTTCCTTCACCGCTCGTGGCCGTCCTGGGGATTAGTTCTGTCAGGTGCTGTGCCATCCTCAGTGCTCTTTCTACCTGTCGTCTCTCAGTCTGTAGCCTCTCTCGCTCTCGGAGTGGCAGCTTCTGGTTCAAGGCTTGGCTCTTCAGCCAGCTCTCTGAGTTCCTCCCATTCTGGGGAAATCGCAGTCCTTCTGGACCAGCTGTCCAGCTGACATCTCCAATGCCCTGTGGCTGGTAGGGGAACCCAAGCCCGCGCTCGACACTGGGTTCCAGCCTAGGGACTCTATAACATGCAGCCAGGGTGTGTATTGTCTTAGCCCTTGCTGCTGTTTCCCTGGGCTTCTTCCTACTTATCTGGGTTCACACTTCTGTAAAAATCAGAGTGGTTTAGACTTGCAATAAACAAGTCAGACAGTTCAGGGCTAGTTTATAGTGTGGCAGGTATGCATCATGTATTATGAGTAGCATCCATGAGAGTAGGTTTGATACCTTTTCTTAATGTTGTTCTTGTTATGAGTACCACTAAATGATCAAACTGGAGTAGCTGCACCCTGGGTGGAACCTGTAGCTCGAGGAGAGAATTCATGAATGGCACAGCCCTGCAAGGACGCATGTGTGGGGAGGGGATAGAACTATTGTAAAATAAGGGTGCCCAAGTATCAATTTTATGCCTTACCTCCAGGACAAAATGTCACTTCCATGTCATTTAAAAGTAGAGAGACTTAAAACCAGACTTAAAACCAGTTGTTTACCTGCTGTTGTGGGTGACCACTGAGATGTAGCCGAATGGGCTAACTTTTAACCAATAGATGTGTAACTATGTACTTTCAGATTAAAAAGGTAATCGCATACTTGAGCATGCAGGCTAGCCTCTTGCATTAGAACTCCACCTTCCCGTGTCCCATGCCCCCTGTCAGCACAGATACAGCACTGCACAAGTGGCTAGTCACTTTCTTGAGACTCAGGTGGTGGGAATTGAGTAGCATTCCCTGTCAAAGCTAGGACAACAGACTGAGAGGATCAACTTTCCAATTCACTCTATTTTGTATTTAAATGATGCCTGATACTCATATGCTACATGTCACTGTTGGGTGAAATCACTTTCTTCATCGGCTATAACATATCTCATATGATCAATCAGGGATTAAAGTCTACCTCAATAGATTAGGTAAAGTCAGTGTTTTGTGCCCAATAACTAATTGTGTATACAGTTCTATATAGTACCACTTGACTCAGATGAAAGCTGCATGTAATATAGGAACTAAAAGTTGATTAAAGAAAGGATAGGTGCTCATGTGCGTATTGCAGCAGCAGTGACTAATTGTTTACTGTATCTGTGGTAGGACAATAGATGTAAAACAAGTCCCTGCTGAGGAACTTCTATGAACTGACAAAGGTTGCTTATTTTCAAGAGTTACTCTTTCTCACCAGCCTGTCTTCAACCTAGTCCTTGGTTCAAGCCAGCCATTGCACAGTGAATCAAAGGCTGAACTTGTGAGACATCTCCCGAAGAGTAGCATGGTTGGTAACAGTATAGACACGTATGTGCTGAATCCACTTTTAATAAAATATTCTCTTCAAGTGACAGTTTGTTCTCGTGTCCTTCATTCAGAGGTCTGTAGAAAACTTAACTAATGTTAAGCAGAAAGCTTCCTTTCCCTGATCCAAGTTACTAACATGTAGCTACTTCTACATAGATTCTGCTGTAACACTTGCCTCCTCATTAACTACTCCTAGACTGAGACTAAAGAATCTGTACTAATCTTATTGTAAGGTGAGTTGGTATGAGCTATTTTGTCTGGTAGCTGTCCTTACACTACCTTCTAATTAAAAGTCATGGAGCTGAATGCCATTAAGTGGAAAAAGACTAGTATTCTTTTCTTCTGCCATTATAAACAATGATCTTCCAAATATAGCTTGCTCCACTTAAGGTTGTCTGATGCTTTCCTCCTGAAGAAATACTTTAAAACACTGCCTATGGCACTATACCATTACTGTAGTGGACAAGATGTTGATTCTTACAGAAGCTATACCTCAGGTAAGAAGTTAATGACAGCAGATAATTTGTATGACAGTCTTTTAACACAGCAGTACCCTGGCAGAGTGGAGTTGAGCATCTTTTGTAAGTGGACTGGTGCCCATATGAGCAAGATATACAGTGGAATGAAAATATTTTCCCTTAAAGCTTCTTAAACTTTGATCAGGTAAAGCACACGTAGGTTTGCTACTGTGAAGTTATCTTAAATGGGGCAAGCCTACTCAATTTTGTAATGTTAATGGTGGAGGAAAAAAAGCATCTTTCCTAGCGGGCATTAAGGTCATATACTTGAATAGATTTGGCAGTTGGGTCACAAGCTGCTGTTTTTGTGTACTTGGTTCTGGAAGGAGACATGTTACTCCTCACTTTAGAACTAGCTGCGGACCTTGGCTCAGGACTTTTATCTTTCAGTTTTATTTTAATTATAAAAAACATCTTAGGCCGTTGGGGTGGAGCAGATATGAGAATTGCAATGTGTCCTAGAAAACTCTCTTTTCTGGAATGTTCACTTAAGTTGGGGCTGAATGCATTTTGCAAATTAACAGTTGTAGACTTTGCCACTGCAAAACAAAGCCTAGACTTAAATATGTATGCATCAGGCCCCAGCACGAGGTGTATACTAGCAACACAGTACTTCAGTCTTTCATTGTGTCCTCTTCCTACACCTTCAGCTGTTGCATCTCTCCAGCGCTAGCTTAGATTGTAAGCTCCTTGAGGCAGGTCTGGATTTTTTCCTGAAGCCTCAAGCACACTCATGCTATTGTATTAGGTAGGAAACAAATATAAAGAAAAAGCAAAAAATATAATCCAGGGAAATGAGTTGGGCAGGGGAGGAGATGTGAGATGACGACAACAACAGAAGAAATAAGTTCCCAGAGAAACAGTTACAACAGTAACCCCACTGAAGGGTAATTCTTACATTAGGAAAGCAGTTGGAAAAACTAGATGACAAAGGTAGACATTTAAAAGTATCTAAGATATGAGAACCAAATTAAGATGGACAGCATAGCCAGGCTCGGGCTCTGCAGGTGGCACAGACTGCTGCAACAAAAGAAGCAGTGCAACATGCAGCCCCAAATCACCTGGATAAAATCCTCAACAAATATTTCCAATGCATGCTGGAATAGCGAGGTGCTATTGACACTTTGTTTCCAATGTGTGCTTGTAGCTTAACATGTACCAGGTGGCAGCTGGAATTGCCACAAATATGAAGAAAGGATTTCTGGGGCAGCTGGTGTAAGTGGTAAAATCTGCAGCTGTGAAGTCATAACACACAAAAACCCACAACTTGGCTGACAAGATTAGAGTTTATTGCATTATAGCCATTCCAGAATGACACTTTAACCTCTGTCAAAAAAGGCTCAAAAGATGAGTAATCTGAATTGTGAAGAGAGAGAGACTGAGAGCAATAAGGTTCACACAAACAGTTTTATATTCACCATTCTGGGTCACAATTTACTGTAACAAATAGTTTTAAATAGGTTAGAATCCTTTTTATTTTATAAATACTTCATTTCTGTTTTTAAAAAATACAGCTAAGAACAGCCAGATCAAAGCAAGTCAAGTATAAGAATACCATCGAGGGTTGTAGAATTGTAATTTACATTTGTCATTAGGCACACATTACATTGATACAATAAAAAATTCCTCCCTAACCTGATGAATGGTGGGCACTTGCTATATTTCAGCAAAAGAGTTCATAGCAGAAGCTAGAGAGGTTTGCTATCATCAAGATTTCATTTTTTAAAAACAAATCAGTACAGTTCATTTACTATGAAATTGTAAAATTTAAACTGCAATCGACAAAGTGCATTTTCTGATGTGTTCTTGCTTTAATTTTTTCCCTTAGCGTCTTATTTGAAAAAGTCAGTCATTTCCAATGGGTTTCCAGCCATTACTGCAAAACAGTAAGGTTCTGGTAGAAGTACTTCTAGCAATTTGTATTTATATTTGCTTTGTACAGTTCATGGTCTAAAGTCCTTGTCGTCATCGTCCTGCATTTCCCATTCAGCCTGTTGTCTGGCTCTCAGAGCCAGTGCAAGGGTCTCAGAAATCGCCGGTCGGTGTCCTGCTGAGTCCGCTTTTAGCAAAGGAAGTAAAATTGATTTGGTGAGTGCACATATAACGTTAGCCCTCCATTTGTCAGGAAGTGCCTATGCTGTTAAATTAAACCATCTCTCAAGTACAAGGAAGATACATGTGTGTGCAAGCCAGATCAAGCTCATGTGTGAGATTCTATGCCTGCCTTGCTTCTGGCTGTGTGAAGGTTTCTAGGCCACCATACACACTTAATAACCCTCTTTGAAATGCAAAGTGAAGTACATCCCTTACTGTGATACAGTATTCCCTCCAGACCTACTCCCCTAAGAGGACATGAAGTTTCATTTGTTTCAAGGAATTCACTTTTCAGGTACAGATAAGTCTTCTGCCACATTTCAAAAGTAGCCACTGATTTTGGATGCCCCATCACATTCTATGACACAGCTTGGGCCTGATTTTCAGAGGCGCTAAGCTCACACAGCTCCCGTTGAATCAAGTAGAGCTAAGGGTGTACCAAAGTGGAGCCCAAGATATAGAGTTGAGCACTCAAAAACTGAGGCATGAAAACCCAATGTCCGCTTCTGAAGATGTTAGCTTTAATGGCCTATTCTGATTATTTGTTCCTGCCCTTCATCGGAGGAAGACTGAATTCTGCAGCCATTTTGGTGCTTTAACCTACTGCATTTCAAAATCTTACTGAGCTGAACTTCTTCGAGTTGTTTTCTCTGTGTTGAGAGTTATTACTTACCAGGAGAAAGGCCAGTCTTTTCTGGTATCCCAGCAGAGAAGGACTGAAAACAAAATTCATAGTAAATCAGAATATTTACTTCCATGTGTTCCCACCAATATGCCTGTTACCTTTATGTTTAAAAGCAAACTTTGATCACTTAAACGTATCCTTTGCTTCTGCCAACCTTATGTGGCTTTGTGAAGAACTAGTTGGGTTTTGTTCTGAAAGCTTTTCTTGGTACATTTTTATATTAAAAATAGTTTTTGAGGTGGGTGGATAGTGGTGTCTGCAAACTGCGGAGGTCCTATTATCATCACAACATCCAAATGAAAACTACTATGTTCCATACAAGTACCCTTCTTGGCTGGCTTATCATACCTCAGCATAGAAGTCTCTTCCATTTCTCCCAAATGGCCTTTCTAGGGAGGCTGTCATTTGCAGAGCAGCTTGTCTAGATGGCTGGTACAAAGATGAACTCCTCTGGAAGAGAGCACATCAGATTACTATCAGAGGCTCGTTCACCTGCACATCTACCAATGTGATACATGCCAACATGTGCCAGCAATGCCCCTCTGCCATGTACATTGGTCAAACTGGACAATCTCTACATAAAAGAATAAATGGACACAAATCAGATGTCAAGAATTATAACATTCAAAAACCAGTCGGAGAACACTTCAATCTCTTTGGTCACTCGATTACAGACCTAAAAGTGGCAATTCTTCAACAAAAAAACTTCAAAAACAGACTTCAAAGAGAGACTGCTAAATTGGAATTAATTTGCAAACTGGATACAATTAACTTAGGCTTGAATAAAGACTGGGAGTGGATGGATCATTACACAAGTAAAACTATTTCCCCATGTTTCAGAGTAGCAGCCGTGTTAGTCTGTATTCGCAAAAAGAAAAGGAGTACTTGTGGCACCTTAGAGACTAACAAATTTATTTGAGCATAAGCTTCCGTGAGCTACAGCTCACTTCATCGGATGCATTCAGTGGAAACACCCATTGTTTCATGTTCTCTATGTATATAAATCTCCCCACTGTATTTTCCACTGAATGCATCCGATGAAGTGAGCTGTAGCTCACGAAAGCTCATGCTCAGATAAATTTGTTAGTGTCTAAGGTGCCACAAGTACTCCTTTTCTATTTCCCCATGTTTATTCCCTCCCCCCCACCCCCCACTGTTCCTCAGATGTTCTTATCAACTGCTGGAAATGGCCCACCTTGATTATCACTACAAAAGGTTCCACTGCTCTCTGGCTGGTAATAGCTCACCTTAAGTGATCACTCTCATTACAGTTTCAGAGTAGCAGCCGTGTTAGTCTGTATTCGCAAAAAGAAAAGGAGTACCTGTGGCACCTTAGAGACTAACCAATTTATTTGAGCATAAGCTTTCATGAGCTACAGCTCACTTCATCGGATGCATTCAGTGGAAAATACAGTGGGGAGATTTATATACACAGAGAACATGAAACAATGGGTGTTCCCACTGAATGCATCTGATGAAGTGAGCTGTAGCTCACAAAAGCTTATGCTCAAATAAAGTTGTTAGTCTCTAAGGTGCCACAAGTACTCCTTTTCTTTTTGCGAATACAGACTAACATGGGTGCTACTCTGATGCCTACGACTGTAGCTGTTCTGTGGATACTGTACCTCCCAAGCCCCAGGTAGGTAAAATGTGCCTATTCTCAGCACTCTGTTCCCCCCAGCTCCACCTGCGGTGTGTTTTGGCACCTACATTTGAAAGGGGACTAGCTAGGTCACAGGCAAATGCATATTTGGAAGCTATTAAAATTTTCCTAGGTTTTAGAGAGGGCTATTTGCTCACATCCTCACTCCAGGACTGCTCATGTTGGCAGATGCCCTGTCACTAGGCAGTGCTCGCTCACTGTAATTGCTCACTTAACTCTGAAGTGCACACATTTCTCTCAGAGAGCATTAACTCACAGCCAGTCATCATAAGATGATGAACCTTGCTAGATTTCTACATGTCCTGGATTCAGCTTGGCTGGAAATACTAGGAGAACCAGCATCAGAGATGTGATTTTTTTTTTAATTTTTTTTTTTTAAAGACATCATCTTCCAAGTCTCCAAAAAGGTTCAATTTGACTTTGGTGTCTTGTTTTCCTCCAAAGAGGTTCATCCAACTCCTGGGTTGCCCTATGCATCTCTCTTGGCGGAGAACGGGTCATATGACAGTGTTTTTATGTTATTGCCCTCAGAGCTGATCAATTCTAGATGCCTTTAAAAAAAACAAAAAACACAGCAGGAAGAGCATGATACAGCCTACAAGAGAAAAGTGGCTCTCGGGGAGTAGAAGGGTGGGGTGCCCTGTCTGTATAATATATGAATAATAAAGAACGCACATGTACCTCTATCAGGGACAGGGTTGTCCAGCTCAGGCAGAGGTACATGTTTTCAGAAGGTCTAAAAAAAAAAAAATCTTGGTGGATTCAATCCCTGATTAGCCCAAATCTACCCATGAAGGTAGGATGCTGAAAGCAGAGGGAAGCCCCAACACAGAGTTCAATCCTACCCCAAAGTAATCAGTAGAATTTTCACTATTAGACTTTAATGGAAACAAGGAGCACAGTGCACTGGGGAGAGAAAAGAAAAATAAAAAATCTCCTTCTGTGAAGCACTGAGCGAGGCTATTCCTGCCATCACAAGTTAGAGAACAGCCCTCAAAACATTTTATAGAATCATAGAAATCGCAGGGCTGAAAGGGTCCTCGAGATGTCATCTAATCCAGTCCCCTGCGCTAAACCAGGACCAAGTAAACTTAGACCCCCCAACAGGTGTTTGTCTAACCTGCTCTGAAAAATCCTCCAGTGGCAGGGATTCCACAACCTCCCTTAATACCCTTTTCCAGTATTTAACAATCCTTATAGTTTGTCTCACCACAATCTCCCTTGGTGCAGATTAACGCTATTACTTCTTCTCCTCCCTTCAGTGGACATGGAGAACAAAACAGTCACCATCCTCTTTATAACAGCCCTTAACATATTTGAAGACTTACTAGGTCCCCCCAACTTGGCTTTCTTTTCTCAGGAATAAACGTACCCAGTTTTTTTTAAACCTTTCCTTGTAAGTCGGGTTTTCTAAACCCTTTCTCATTTTTGTTGCTCTTCTCTGGACTCTCTCCAATTTGTTCACATCTTTCTTAAAGTGTGGTGACAAAAACTGGACACAATACTCCAGCTAAGGCCACACTGGTGCCAAATAGAGCAGAGCAATTACCTCTCATGTCTTACATATGACACTCCCATTAACATACCCAAGAATTATATTAGCCTTTTCTGCAGCTGTATCACATTGTTGGCTCATATTCAATTTGTGATCCACTACAACCCCCAGATCCTTTTCAGCAGTACTGCTTCCCCATTTTGTACTTGGGCAAATTGATTTTTTTCTTCCTAGGTGTAATACTTTGCACTTGTCTTCACTGAATTTAATCTGTTGACTTGAAACCCATCGTGCAATTTATTAAGATCATTTTGAACTCTAATCTTGTCCTCCAAAGTGCTTTGAGTTCATTAGCTCAGGGACAGGCATCTCCAGCTGGCTTGGAGATGATGCGAACAGGTCTGCTTAGGCAGGTCAGTACCTTTTATTCAAGAATTGGTGCTACAAAGTTTTATTTGGCTTCTGTCTCCATCTCGTGGAGATACTGTGAAATAACAATAGTGTTTTTGGCATACACTGTACAGAAGCTTTTGTTAAATAATCTCAATGACAGGTGAATCTCATAACCCTCAATTTACAGATCGGGAAACTGAGGCACTGATGTAAATTACTTGCCCAAAGCCACCCAACAAGTCAGGAACAGAATTCAGATCTCAGTTCCAGTTCCTTGCTCTTACCACTATGCTATGCTGGTGGTCTGTCTCCTGTTTTCTGGATTGGCATATTTGGCCCTCTAGAGTTACATTGACAATTCATCGGTTACCACAAAAATCTTTTATTGCTTTTGATACAAATAACTAGGTGGAATAGAAGAGAACTGTGCATTGCAGAGGAAAGACATCAGAGCTTGGGCAGCTGCACTAGAAGCTGTAGCAAGTGGCCTGCTCTGTCTATGCTGCTTGAGAATTTGGATGCACTGAGCTTCCTGAGATAAAAAGAGTTTATTTTCTTCTTTGTGTCTTTGGTCTCTTTTCCTTTGTTTACTCTTTTACTATCTTTTTAGCTTGCTTCCCTTTCTTTCTGGTGGCTTTGTGGGGGGTGACATAGGAAGAGAGGGGAATCTGTAAAGAAAAGCAGAATGGCTGTAACAGAGAAACAAGTGGTCTTAGCATTAAAGAGCCCAGAGGAGAGTTTTGAAGATACAGCATGTGATTAACCAGCACTTGAGACCAGCACAATGGTAAAAAGAAATTAGACAGGAATATTCCTGTCTTATTTCAGAGCTCCATGCATCTATCCCAGCAGGATACTGAGTGACAATACACAACCAGCAGGTATAGCATATCAACATCAGAACAATTCTCCCAGGCTGAATCCGCTCTAGGAACGGACTCTTACCTTGGCCTTGTCTAGGCTAGGAAAAAAGGGTCCTTTTTTCAAGTCAAATTAACTCAGCTGAGCTCATTTAAAGATTGAAAACCCCAGTTCAGGCTAACCATGACCTATTATATTCCAGCCAAAAGGTATTAAAAACTGTCCACATTCATGTTGAATGGGGTTTTCTGTGGAGTAATAAGCTCCTGTGACCTAGCTCAGTTGACGGTGAAGGGGAAAGCACCTTTTCCCCTAGTCTATAGGAGGCCTGAGAATGGATGAGCCCTTTTGCGGCTATGACACCACATCTCTGTTAGGAAGGTTTTACCTATGGCTTTGTAAACACCAACAGGGAGATTGTCTTTACTTGAGATTTTTACCTTAGGCTGATCCCCCAGGTAAGTTAGAAGTGCATTGGCATAGTCCAGACTAACCTTTGCAAAGGTATTAACAACTAGAGTGGATGTACCCCAAAATGGTGACTGATTTATAAAATCAGCAGTTCATAGATAGGGTTCCCTTCTGGCCTTATGATTATTTATCTAAAGAATACTTGTGGCACCTTAGAGACTAACCAATTTATTTGAGCATGAGCTTTCGTGAGCTACAGCTCACTTCATGGGATGCATACCGTGGAAACTGCAGCAGACTTTATATACACACAGAGAATATGAAACAATACCTCCTCCCACCCCAACTTGATGATCACTTTAGATAAGCTATTACCAGCAGGACAGTGGGGTGGGAGGAGGTATTGTTTCATATTCTTTGTGTGTATATAAAGTCTGCTGCAGTTTCCACGGTATGCATCCGATGAAGTGAGCTGTAGCTCACGAAAGCTCATGCTCAAATAAATTGGTTAGTCTCTAAGGTGCCACAAGTACTCCTTTTCTTTTTGCGAATACAGACTAACACAGCTGTTACTCTGAAACCTATCTAAAGAATGTGAACATGGAAACACCCACGCCTTTGAACTGACCTCTTGTTGTTCTCCTTTTGGTGGGCCTAGTTTTGATGTCTGCAGTGCACTTAGTTTATTAAGCAAAAACATTTTATCCTTTCCTTCCTAGAATAAAGAAAAAAAATGAATGTTAGTAACTTGAGTGTGCATATTAGTCCTAATGCAAACGCAGGGCTTGTCTACACAGGGAAATTGACCAGGATAGCAATTACAATCGAAGTGGAATAATTGTGGAATAAAATCACATTTATTCCAGAATATCATGTCCACACAAGAGTTATGCTGGCACAGCTATAACAGAAATTGACTGGCATATGTATAGCAGAATAATTTCCCAGAGTAGATCAGACCCAAGTTATTCTAACTCCATTAGTCAAAATTGTTATCTCTAGGTGGGCTGTATCCCCAAAGGTTTACTGAGGAGGCGGGGAGAGAAGCAGCCTGAAGCATTAGCTTTCCCAAAGCCAGCTGAGAGAATGCAGAAGAGGGAGTTGTTATGCATATAGTTACTGTCTCAAATCCTGCAGGAATCTGATTAAACAGATTACGTAGCTACCCTGCAGGGGAAGTGGGGGGCGGGGGGAGGAGAGATGAAAACATCTCCTCCAGCTGCAGGCAGACAGACAGGAAGCCTGCAGTGCAGCCCCTCTGCAGTCACTGCTCTAGCCAACAGGCTGTATCTTTCTGCCTCCATCAGGGTGGTCTGGGCCACTAGAACAGATCCAGTGGTGCCCACATATCAGTACATTCGGAGCCAGCATGGAGCCCACCTCCCTGGCACATGATAATTCTTATTCTTGCGCCCAAGGAGCATACACAGGACCTTCGCCAACTGCTGAATTTCACCCAAGATCACTTCTACACAGACTTGACATGCAGAAAATAGGCCCCACATCCCAGCTTCAGAAAGTGAGTCAGCTCTGGCAGCTCCTGCCCTCTCCCTAGCAAGCCCGCCAGCTCTCCAGGCTAACCAAATCCTGCTTAGCCCAAAGTCTCAGGGATGGGGGCGCATGACCCAAAACTTTCACACAACTCAAGGTGCTACTCTAAGTCTGTCTTTATTGTCACAAAAGCCTGTGGGATGATGAACTTCAGACCCCTCCTCACACATACCAAGCAAAAAGCATAAAAATAATATTTACGAAAGTAAAACTAATTGTACTTTTATTTTCACAAAGAAAATAAAGCAACTGCTCTGTGGTGTTTTTTACAACACCCAGGCTTTACTGTCCTATTAGACATTAGCATTAATGGGAATGGCATTTGCACTGAGAAGACTATACCCACCAATGCAATTTTTGTCTATTTAGAAACCAAATCTAACAAAGACACACAGTTTGCAGAGCTGGATCAGACTATTAATCCTGAAAGTACCATAGCTTGACACCTAGCCATCTGACACCATACCTCTGCGGAAAGCAAAGCATCTCCTTGCTTCAAGTAATGCCTCTGACAAATTATGTAATGCCCTGCATAACCTTAAAATAAACTGCATACAGAGTTGATTAGTCAAGTGTATGTAGGGAGATTTTTTCCTCTTCGCACTTGTGTTAAAACAGAAACCTATCTGTGTGCACGCGTCGTATGCATGGGGAAACCAGCTAACGTGTTTGCTGCCTGTTTTTTTATTTAAATAATAGAAACCTGAAAAACAAACTTACATTAATAATTTGCTCGTGCAGGAGTCTGACCATTATCTTTCTTCCTTCTATGATTTGCCAGTAAAGATATGTGATCATTCTGAAAGGAAAAGAAAGTTCAGCGCAGAAGTATTTATTTTGGGTAATGCTTCTCTTCCAAATAACTGCCAAACAAGAAGAGCTCTTGTTCATTTTACACAGTGATTATTTGTAAGTAACATGCAGTATTATAAAAGATATTACCTCACCCACCTTGTCCCACTTATGAGTAATGGCAGGCAAATACTAAATGGGTCAGAAGTTCTATTGGGAAAGACCCAAAGCTCTGTGGGCTCTTACACAGATACAAGGCAGGCAGGTCAACACCACAAGGTACCTTTTAGTTCTAGACAGGAATCCATTGTTTTCAACCAACCTTGTACCAGTTCTTGGCACTGTCCCTCCCCTTCCCCTGCCAATTCATGAACCTTAGTAACTATCACATAGAGGCAAATCCTGGTTCCACTGGCATGTCTTGGAGTTTTGGTATTGATTTTTTTATGGGATCAGGATTTGACTCTTAGAAGGGAATGTGATTGGACTATGAGACTGGGAGCAATGACTCCTATCTACTATTCCCAATTTTCCTGCTGACTTATGGAGTCTTGGGCAAAATCCGTAACTGCTTTGGGAGAGCTTTTCAAAGGCACAAATGGAAGTTAGGTGCCAATGGGAATTACGTGCCAAAGCCAGGTCTCTACTAGGGCCAAATCTACACTAGAAGTGCTTTGCTGGTGTGTGGGAATGCCAGTATAAAATAGCAAAGAGCTCCTAGTGCAGATACAGCTATACCAGCCTACCCATGCTTCGTTCCGGTACAGCAGTTAACCAAGCTTGTCAGGTAAAAAGCACAGTGTCACTGGTATAACTGCACCTACAATAGGGGCTTTTTCTGGCACAGGCTGTGCTAGTTACAAATCACACCCCTGACTGACATAGCTATGCCAGCAGAAGTCTGTAGCACAGACATAGGCCAGGTCTAAACTACAAAGTTTTGCTGGCATAGCTACATTGGTTGGAAGCATGTGGAGGTGGTGGGATGGGGGGGGAAGGGGGTGGGGAAGAGGAAATCACACCCCTAAATGACAAAGCTCTGCCAGCAAAACCCAGTGAAGATGCAGCTTATATCAGCAAATGAACTCCTTTTGTTAATATAAGCTGCATCTCTGGCACTAAAGGGCTTTGCAGTGTTGTCCCACAGCCTAGTAAAAGTTTACCAGTGCCAGCAACCCAAACAAACCCTCTATACTGGCATAACTTATACTAGTTCCTCGAAACAAAAGAAGCTATGCTAGCAAAAGGACCCCCTTCCCCTGCCACCCATAACTGCATCTACACTAGGGCTTCTGCTGGTATAAAAATGTCACCAAAAATAAATCACCCTCTAATCAACGTTACTATACTGGCAAACGTTCATAGTGTAGCCCGGCCTGTCATTTGGGCCTTTGTAAATCTGCCCCCTTTACTTATCAATTTGCTTACCTTTCAAACTGGAAGAACAAACCATTCTATCAGTTGTACCCAAGATGATTTGCTTATTTTGTAAGTTTAAGTGCACTAGTGGGAAGAGGCTTTGTAAATCTGGATACCCAATGAAGTGGGTGTACTTGAAGAATGATCTCTCATAAGGCTAGAGTGAGGTTGCTTTGTAAAGAGCTCTGAGCACCTCATATAAAATGGAACAAATTGTCTTTGCGTCTCTATTCACATACCACAAATTCTCACTAAATTCCAATAGATTTATTGTTTCCACCAATGAAGCTTTAAAATGTCCTTTGGATTTTCATCACAGAAAATGATCACCTCATGAAGAAGTTTCCCTCACTTTCTCCACCCCACCTAGTTTCATTTATGGACACTTACAGGACGATGACGGTGAGGATAAAGAAGAAATGCACACTTCCAATTAAGTTACGATAAATCCACACCACCCATTTCGAGCCAGAATAGCTGTCCAATATATGTATCCACCCAGAAACAGCATCAATTATGGAGGTCAAGCCTTGGAACGGACCACACTGGTTTGAAGGCGTCCGCCTGGAAAAACAAGACAAAGTATATTTTTTAAAAAGTGCTAGTTCATTTCCTCTGGGCCTCTGTACCCTCACCCTGGGGTTAGTTACACCTGTTGCCGCTGAGTACTAGGTCTTCTTGGGAGACTGCCTGAAGTTCAACTCACTAAAGTGTAACTGCCTGAGCAAATCTTAACTGATAGAGGGCTTGCTGCATGTCTGTGTTTGAGTTTTTACACTGGTTGTTGGATCATAGAATCATAGAATCATAGAATATCAGGATTGGAAGGGACCTCAGGAGGTCATCTAGTCCAACCCGCTGCTCAAAGCAGGACCAATCCTCAATTTATGCCACAAATCCCTAAATGGCCCCCTCAAGGATTGAATTCGCAACCCTGGGTTTAGCAGGCCAATGCTCAAACCACTGAGCTATCCCTCCCCATATTAAAGAAGTTCTATATTAAAATCACAAATGAGTTTGATTCCCCAGAGTTTAAATTCCAAGGTATTACTAATTAAGAGGTCTCTTGGTTTTTGGTACTGTTTCTCTCCCTCTATGTGTGAAACTTGCAAGCTGCTAATTGCGTTAGTACATTCTAAGACAGAGTCTGTTCTCAAAGCAATTCACACAGAGAGAGACTCAAAGCAATACTCTGTAACAACAGAAACAGAACCCAGAGACTCCCCGCCCTTTTGTTGGATTAACAGTTGTGATTAAAACAGAGATAGAGGATGTTTGTGGATGGATGCTTGGTGTGGATAATAACTGAACGATCAGGGAGGTGCCAGCCTAAGAATCCAGTGTCCATCGGCTGAAGAAGGCATCAAGTGGAAATAACCAGAGGACCCCCAAAGGGCAGACTGGAATCCACACAACAGCCTCAAGAATGGGAGAACCAAAGAACAAGATAACATCTGGCAGCACGGAGCCATCAGGAATGTGCCATCTGCTGATTGATTCAGCAACAGCATGATGAAGCAATTCCCATAGACTGGCATAGGAAGAAATTCCTATAAAAATAGACTCTAGAAAATGAGAACTTTGGGGTCTGATTCTGCAAACCAACTTCCAGGAGCATCAGATGAGCATCTGACAAGCATCCCTCCTCATGTCCAGGCCACCTGGCCAATAGCTTGGCATGAACAACTCTAAGGCTGGTAACTATGATAACAACCTTGCAGAACCTGTGTGTGTGTGTTTGTATGAATGAATGTGTGAATAAATATGATATTGAATGGAATGTTATAGCTATAACTAACTGCTTACTATGATTCTTTCTCTATTCACAATAAATGTGGAATTTTGCCTTTTTCCCTTTAATAAGATCCTGCTGGTTTTTAATTTATTGGTATAACATTTTGGTGGAGAATTGCAAAAGGGGGGAATATTGGTAAAAAACCTCAGTTATTGTAAATATTGGTGTGCACACCGCCAGCTCTATTGAGCTAGGCATTTTTATTAGGTTAACCAGACCTGCTGGCCTCCGGGAAGGTAGCAGGGGACCTGCTGGCCTCCGGGAAGGTAGCAGGGGAAAAACGCATAGATTAAGCTATGATGTCAGAATCTAGGCTGTATCACTCGCTAAGTAATACCAGCAGTGACAAAGAGATTGAAATATCCATGTTAAGATGTTTAAAAGAAAACAGGGTAAGCCAGTACCAGAGGGAGGAATGGAGTCAGAAGGAACTCCAACCTCACCTTTTGTTAAAGAAATTAGACCTTTAAAACAAATCCTTCAAAAATTTGGGGACAGTCCTTGGACTAAACAAGCCCTAGCTGATGTCTGCACTATTTCAGACCTAGAGGATAGATTGGCTCAGTATATCCTCATATACAAACCTTCTAGTGCTGCCAAAAGAGATGCAGCAGCAATTTGGTTGTTGTGGGAGGCATGTAAGGATTCTTCCCTCCGCTTGTCTTCATGTAAAGAGGAAAAGGCACAAACGGAAAAGGGAGCCGACAATTGGAAGGTGCTGGCTACAAATACCCAAAGCAGGCTGAAAATAGTGAAAGAGGCACTCCAGGAATACAAAAAGAGTGAAAAAGTTAACTCTGCAGAGGCTGGAGGGATGCAGGTAAAGGGGGAGAAGGTCCTATGTACGGCACCCCCAGGCATAATTACAAAGAGAAAAGAGAGTAAAAAAAAGTTAACTCTCAGAGGCTGGAGGGAATTAAGCAGCTAAACTTTGTGAAAATGTTATAAAGGAAAAGTGTTAGAGAAAGAGCATTCTTGGTTTCTTTGCAGCCATTCTGAAGGAAGAATGGGCCCTTTTCCAAAGGAATGTCTGTAAATTAGCCAGGCAAAAATAAACTATCTGATTAAAATCATTTGACTGGACAATTTAATCAAATTTGCTAAAAGAACATAAGAGGGTTCTATTGGAACTTAACTGCCTGAAATGTATAAAGGGAATGTAAGATGTAAAAAAAACAGAGCAGTGTGGAAAGGATGTTAAGGAAAAGAAAATGTATATGTATATATGTAAAGTTCGAAGGACCAATTGGTTCTGTTATTGTTTTAAATAATGCCACTAAAAATCCATTTGACTCCTTAATTCAAAGGTGCAAAACTGACAGACCTTTTTGCTAGACACAGGTAATTAGTGTTGTTTGGCTTTGGGATTTGGCATTTAACCCTTAAAAGGTAACTCAATGCTTTACAAAATTTAAAATGTTATTAAGTTGTGGCTGCATCAGGGCAGTCAAAATCAGAAAAAAAAAATTTTGGATTCTTTTTGTTTGGTTGGTTGGTTTTTGTTTGTTTGTTTTTGTAACAAAATAGCAGATGAGAGCTGTAGTAAAAAAATAAATAAATATGAAATTTAAAAAAAGACAGTGGCCCTCTGAAGCAACAGCAGGGGTGAGGTGCACAAAACAAAAAGAAGCAATGTTAGAAACACTGAGTCTTAAAATGGCTCTGAGTAGTCAGACTGTCACTTTGATAAAGGTACATGAAAACTCTGTAAGCAAAAAAACCCAAAAGAAATAGTTACACCTTATGTAAAAATTGATATGGATAATGTTATAGAAGTTAAACTATGGAAGGAATAAGAAAAGGAGTACTTGTGGCACCTTAGAGACTAACCAATTTATTTGAGCATGAGCTTTCGTGAGCTACAGCTCACTTCATTGGATGCATACCGTGGAAACTGCAGCAGACTTTATATACACACAGAGAATATGAAACAATACCTCCTCCCACCCCACTGTCCTGCTGGTAATAGCTTATCTAAAGTGATCATCAAGTTGGGCCATTTCCAGCACAAATCCAGGTTTTCTCACCCCCCACCCCCCCACACAAATTCACTCTCCTGCTGGTGATAGTCCATCCAAAGTGACAACTCTCTACACAATGTGCATGATAATCAAGTTGGGCCATTTCCTGCACAAATCCAGGTTCTCTCACCCCCTCACCCCCCTCCCAAAAACCACACACACAAACTCACTATCCTGCTGGTAATAGCTCATCCAAAGTGACCACTCTCCCTACAATGTGCATGATAATCAAGGTGAGCCATTTCCAGCACAAATCCAGGTTTTCTCACCCCCCCACCCCCATATACACACAAACTCACTCTCCTGCTGGTAATAGCTCATCCAAACTGACCACTCTCCAAGTTTAAATCCAAGTTAAACCAGAACATCTGGGGGGGGGGGTAGGAAAAAACAAGGGGAAATAGGCTACCTTGCATAATGACTTAGCCACTCCCAGTCTCTATTTAAGCCTAAATTAATAGTATCCAATTTGCAAATGAATTCCAATTCAGCAGTTTCTCGCTGGAGTCTGGATTTGAAGTTTTTTTGTTTTAAGATAGCGACCTTCATGTCTGTGATTGTGTGACCAGAGAGATTGATTTTCCCCAGAACATGTATATTGTAGAAGGGGCAAAAGAAATGTAAACATACCATGCTACTTAATTAAAATGCTATTAGGGCTCCAAAGGGAGCCACAATAGGTTGGGATTTCTTTTTCAGATTGCTGTGTGTTTTGGAAGCAGAAGTTAAAAAAGTGATCAAAACTCTGGTGAAAGTTGATTGTGTCCCTTTTAAGACAGAGTCTCTGAGCTGCTGATGGCTTTAAATCCAAAAGCAGGAAGCATCTGTGAAAATGCAAATGACCTAAATGATAAAGGAAGGAAAGAACTAGCAGCACAAAGGAGCTGCAGATAAAGGACACCACCTGGTCAGCAAACAAATTATCTAAATAAAAGGCATGGGATCAGAAGATAATTTTAATAAATTTAATGATAATAAGTACCCCTGTAACAACGTATAGTGTCTATGATTTTTGGAAAAACCCTTTAAGGTCGTATGGTAATGATGCTTCTCAGTTATTACCTGTAAATAAAACTTAAAGCTTAACACAGCAGGAAAGACGTTATAAACTTGGTCTGCTGTATAAGAAGGAAAACTCAGGGATTTAATGACTAAACAGTGGGATAATTTCCCCATAAAAACCCTTAAAAGATAAAAGCCATTGAAACCTGGCCTGCCTATAGAACAAAAACAGGAAAATGTGGGGGCAATTCCTCTGTTTTGCCTGCAATCAGCAAGGGTATTTGTAAAAGAAATATTTTAAGCAATAATCTGCCACCTCAAAAGGGGTAGAAACATGTTCTTTTTGTCTTTCAGAAAATCAGGAAAAGCTGATGCCAGCTGGAAAGCAACCCAATACCATGAATCTACTGTCACAATAGAAATTGTGTTCTATGTTTTGTCTTGTGTTTTGTCTTGTTGCTAGCACTGTGGTGTGTTTAAAAAAAAAAATACTAAAGACCTGCAGGTAATTAAAAATAAATTAAGCTCTCTGTCCCAGCTACAGGACAGCTTGATACAAAAACAAGTACATGTCAATGTCTACTTGATCCAAATTGGTTTGGGTAACCTAAAAGGCCGATGGAATCTTTGGCAATGGCTTAATACTACCACATGGCTTATCCATAAGAAAAAAAATTTAGAAATAGGAAACTACACAGCCATAGCTATGGGGACGCACTGAAATGCAGATACTTGCACTAGCTACTTTGGAAAACTAAATGTTCTGGGTCATATTGGGAAATATTAAGGGTTTGATGCATTTGTTAAAACAAAGAAAGAGATCATTGTTTGACACTTATCAATATGAATGAATGCAATATGTTTCCAGTATTGTAAAACCAGACTTGTTAATGGGAGAAATTGTTGTCAAAATTGCACACCAACAGTCACTGGAGGCAAAGGTATTGAAGGTTAGCCCACTCCCCATATTACACATGGGATTCTTCTGGCTACCCTGGACCACGAGCCAGTGGGCTGAGGAGGCAGGAAAGCTATTGGACAGTAGAAGTTGTACCGAATGTACTCCTCAAAAGTGGGTGTGCCTCACCTTGCCTGTTGCCCCAGAACCTTGTAGTAAAGATACATCACTAGGATCATGTATATGGCATGAATTGGAATCACAAACTCAAATTGCCTCACAGTACATTCTCTTGAATAGGCTACATAGAAAGTGACACTGACGATTATAAATCTTAGTGTCAAAAGGGGGATTATGTTGGATCATATTAAAGAAGTTCTGTATTAAAATCACAAATGAGTTTGATTTCTCAGAGTTTAAATTCCAGGGTATTACTAATTAAGAGGTCTCTTGGGTTTTGGTACCGTTTCTCTCCCTCTATGTGTGAAACTTGCAAGCTGCTAATAGCGTTAGTACATTCTAAGACAGAGTCTGTTCTCAAAGCAATTCACACAGAGAGAGACTCAAAGCAATACTCTGTAACAACAGAAACAGAACCCAGAGACTCCCCGCCCTTTTGTTGGATTAACAATTGTGATTAAAACAGAGATAGAGGATGTATGTGGATGGATGCTTGGTGTGGATAATAACTGAATGATCAGGGAGGCGCCAGCCTAAGAATCCAGTGTCCATCGGCTGAAGAAGGCATCAAGTGGAAATAACCAGAGGACCCCCAAAGGGCAGACTGGAATCCACCCAACAGCCTCAAGAATGGGAGAACCAAAGAACAAGATAACATTTGGCAGCACGGAGCCATCAGGAATGTGCCATCTGCTGATTGATTCAGCAACAGCATGATGAAGCAATTCCCATAGACTGGCATAGGAAGAAATTCCTATAAAAATAGACTCTAGAAAGTGAGAACTTTGGGGTCTGATTCTGCAAACCAACTTCCAGGAGCATCAGATGAGCATCTGACAAGCATCCCTCCTCATGTCCAGGCCACCTGGCCAGTGGCTTGGCATGAGCAACTCTAAGGCTGGTAACTATGATAACAACCTTGCAGAACCTGTGTGTGTGTGTGTATGTGTGTGTGTATGAATGAATGTGTGAATAAATATGAGATTGAATGGAATGTTATAGCTATAACTAACTGCTTACTGAAAAAAGAAAAGGAGTACTTGTGGCACCTTAGAGACTAACCAATTTATTTGAGCATGAGCTTTCGTGAGCACGAAAGCTCATGCTCAAATAAATTGGTTAGTCTCTAAGGTGCCACAAGTACTCCTTTTCTTTTTGCGAATACAGACTAACACGGCTGTTACTCTGATAACTGCTTACTATGATTCTTTCTGTATTTACAATAAATGTGGTATTTTGCCTTTTTCCCTTTAATAAGATCCTGCTGGTTTTTAATTTATTGGTATAACATGGTGACTCCCCGGCCGATAGCATGGGCCCAGTTGACTATCTGAGCAGGGACACAAGACCCTCTCACAGTAGATCAGTGGGCAGCACTGCCTTTCAGGTGCAAATCTCTAGCTAGTTATAACAAGTTAATTGCCATAGTAGAGGCTCCATAGATTTTGCAGTAAACTTATGAATGTAAGAAACCATTGCTTTTACAGATGCATCATGCATGCTTAATAAAAACCACAACACCACCACCTTGTTCTTCCGCCCCATTTTTGTAGAAGAATATTCAGATACGATTTTTGGTAAAAACAGGATGTGACTCAGCCCCTAGAAAAAGGAATAATTTTCAGACTAAAAATAAAAAGGTCTTAGCATTCATGAAATAGGTTAATAAAGGTTTCTGTTTGTGATAAAGTGGATAGTTTGGTTTGCAGAGATTGGAAAGGAGCCAAGCCATGCAAGTCTGAATTCAGTGAAACCTCCCAGTGTTTATGAAGAACTATTAGGAAACATCCCACTTGAACCCTGATTTCTGGGCCTGCCCTTGATCTTAAGTCACTTTTTGGTAGCTAGCAAGTGAGGCTGCTGTACTGGGGTGAGAACTGCAAGAGAGAAGAGGAAATGGGTTTGTCACAGAAACTTCTGAGAGAAAGAGAGGAGGGAGAGCCAGACTGTGACAGCAAATGCTTCATGTAATAACCAAACTAAACTCAAGCTGCCAAACAGAGGTTTGCAGCTCATCTGATTTTTCTTATAAGAGTTTTCTGCCTCCATACATCTTGCACTGTTTCTTGGGCCTCCTTTTGTTCCTCCAGGTAGGAGAGCAGAAGTGAATGTAGGGAAAATGGACAAACAGGAATAGCAGCTTCTATCTATCATACCTACATGGCTCCCATTACCATCGTATCTGAGTGCCTCACGCAGTCTTCAGTGCATTTATCCTCACACTACCCTGTGAAGTAGGGAAATTCCACTCTCTCTCATTTTACAGATGGGGACCTGAGGCAAAGGAACACTATATGACTTGCCTGAAATCACACAGGACATCTGTGGCAGAGGAAAGAAATGAACCTAAATTACTCACATCACAGGCCAGTACCAGCCTTCCTCTGCTTCCTTCTCATCCCTCAGACCTTTGGGGGGAGCCGCACGGTCTCAATTTCCACTCTCTTTCAAAAGCTGAGCACAGCTTTCAAGAGATTAACTTAAACTCTGTGAGTTTGCAGTAGTGTTCTTCAGAGTCCTGAACAGTTTATGAGCAACACTCGAAAGCTTTCAGTGGAAGAAAATGCAGATTTTTCTTTACTATGTATTAAAATATCTCTACCCTGTTTGGTTTCTGTGAAAGGTGTAATTCAGTTTGGAGATAGTGAAGACTGAATGCTGAGGCTCTTTCCTACCTCCAGATAGTGACCGCCATTACAGCCAAGACTCCAGTAAAGGAAGGGAAAAACAGCAGAAAAATGAAGAGCGTTGTCATCTGAGAAGCTCTCCAGACTTTGCGAGGTGGTTGACAATTCCTCATTAGACTGACCTTCAAAAAAAAGATGCACACACACAGATGGAGTTGTGTTACATGCCACTTAAATACCTGTGTTTCAGTCAATCCCATTGAAATTCCTAGCAAATTCATAGGAATAGCATTCATCAACAATTTCCAAACAGCACTTCCAGCAACAAACATACTACATCATTATAAAGTACAGCCTTTCAAATAGTGAGAGGCAAAACTGGATTCTGTTGGTCAGGATTTTGAAAACCAGACTAAAAGGCATTTCACCTGAACCCCAAAGTTCAAGGGAGTTTTGATCAATGGTACAATTCTACTTTCAAGACCACAAAACATTTAATATTTGTTGAGTTTGAGAAGGACTCAGCGGAAGTCAACTGCTCCTATATGCTATGGCAGTAGACTCAGGTGGTCTATACTTACAATTTAGAAAAATTTAGCTACATTGCTCAGGGGTGTGAAAAAATTCACACCCCTGAGCGCCGTAGTTAAGTCAGCCTCGCCAACTGGTATAGATGTGGCTAGGTCGATGGAACAGTTCTTCCACTGATCTTGCTACTGCCGCTTGGGGAGGTGGATTGCCTACAAATCAACAGAAAACCCCCTTCTCTCAATGTGGGATACATTACAGCCTCACAGCTGCAGCGGTAGCACTCATAGTGTAGACGCAGTCTAAGTGTTCAATTACTGAAAATAGTATGGTCATGCATACAACCATGGGGGGGCTTCTGGTTTTGGCTGGTGTGTGTGAGTGTGTGTCACACCCACCCACCCAAGCTTTCATTTCACTACTTCATTCTCTCCACCTGACACATTTTGCCTTTAACCTCTCTTTTTTCCCCCCAAAGAGCTTTTTCTGCAGAGGCAGTACATAGATACAGTATCATTCAAGGCTCCTGACAGTAACAATCCATGTTTCGAGAACCTGAAGCTTCCACCTTGCTCCTGAAAACTCAGGTAAGAATTTGCTCTTGCTGAGATGTTGGACTAGTTAGGGTTCATGGTTCTTGAAGAGAAAATATAAAGCTCCTTACCTTTTTTACATAAAATATTATAAAAAATGATATAATCTGCACGGCTGGCATTAAAGGTGCGAAGAAGATGCCAATCCTACAAGAAAAAAAAAAAAAAACGTAGGGGAGAAAGAGTCCAAAAATGTATGAGAACTCAGTCTTTGGTTTTTACTGCATGGTATGAAAGTAGAATATATTTGGATAAAGTTATTATAATATTAATATTGTTAAATGTAACAATAAGCAAACCTTGCTACTAGATAAATTAACCTTTTTAAAAATTATACTTAAAAATAAAGCAAAACATTTTATTACACCCTCCCCTTGCAATATTCTTTTAGAATCTGGAAAACAATTTCCTTCCTTATTATCAAAAAGAACAGGAGGACTTGTGGCACCTTCGAGACTAACCAATTTATTTGAGCATGAGCTTTCGTGAGCTACAGCTCACTTCATCGGATGCATTCATCCGATGAAGTGAGCTGTAGCTCACGAAAGCTTATGCTCAAATAAATTGGTTAGTTTCGAAGGTGCCACAAGTCCTCCTGTTCTTTTTGCAAATACAGACTAACACGGCTGCTACTCTGAAACCTTCCTTATTCTGTCGCTCATCGGACAGACTCCTTCCCTCCTTGTTGCTAACACCATCTGATATTAGAAGAGCTTCGACGGTGATGCTACTTCAGTAGGGAAGTAAGACATAATATCAAAGACCCAGGATGCTCCTTCTACAACCCCCTTCCACCCCCAAGTTTTCAGTTGTGGCCAGAAAGACGCCTACTTTGTGTAGGTGCTGCATAAAGTCACTGTTATTAGTTTTATTTCAATTCCGCAGCAGTGGTGCTGGAACATTTTTAGTAGTGGGGGTGCTGAAAGCCAGCCCCCTCGCTCCCCCCTCCCCCCACTGAGGCTGGGAGCAGGATGGTGTCTCCAGGAGTGGGGCACCCAGACAGGAGTAAGGGGGCCGAGGCCACAGCTAGGGGCAGGTGTGGGGCCAGGAGCGGAACCCCAGGCAGGGGCCGGCAGCCAGGACCCCACGTGCAGGGCCAAGAGCAGGGCCCCAGCTGTGGGGATGGGCATGGGGCCCCTGGAGTGGAGCCCTAGGAGCGGGGCCCCAGGTGCGGGGCAGGCCCCAGGAGCAAAGGCCTGAGAGCAGGGGGTAGGGCTGGGCATGGGGCTAGCGGCTGGGGAGCCAGGCCAGCAGCCAGGGCCCCAGGAGCAGAGCCCTGGGCGTGAGGCCAGGTGCGAAACCTCGGGCCCAGGGCCAGCGGCCGGGGAGTGGGGCCAGCGGCTGGGACCTGAGCCCCAGGTGAGGTAAGGGGTTGGGGAATGGAGTGCGGGCGGAGGGCTGGGCCAGGCATAGGCACAGGAATCACCCCCAGGTTTTTGCTCAGAGGCAGCGGCTGGGGAGCAGGGCGCAGGGCCAGCGGCCTCGCATAAAACCTGAGGGTGCTGCAGCACCCCACCCCTACTTCCCACGCCTATGTTCTACAGAGTGGGGGATGACAAAAAACAGGAGATGGGAGTGCCTTTAAGTTACAATTTTAATAAAAGGTAGGTTAAAATGTCTTTCTATCGAGGTTTTTATACCATTGTGGTAGCCAAGCTCTTGTAAAAGTGGTCACAGTTCAGGGCAAATGCATCTGTATTCCCTTTCCATGGTTCACCATGGGACCCGCTCTAGGCTCCCAGCTCCTAGCCATCGCCTCTCCTGGGCAAAGACCCATGTCTCTCTCCCTCCTGACTGGCCTGTTTCCAGGCTGCACAGTCGTTTGCCTAAACTAGCAAGCCAGACTGCCTAAACAGGCCTCTGTCTGTGCTTTGCTTTCTTGCTGAAGGCTGTGACCAGTGTATTGCCAGCAGTTACAGATTACCACACAGCTCTTTATAAGCAAAACACACTTATTCTTAAGGTGAAAGCATTACAGAGAAAACATATTAAAAACAATAAAGGAGTCTACACACCTGCTAATAAGCTTTAATCTCCCCCGCCCCAGAGATCATTCCCAACTCCAACAATGGCTCTGGTAAGAGTCAGTCCTTCAAACCCCACAGAGAGTTTTCCTGCGGTTACAGGTTCATAGAAGCCTTAGCTCAGAACTAGCCGACCTAGGAATAGGTCAGTCCTTCCTTTATACAGCTTGGGCCTTTGATCATGAGACTCGGGAAGAATAATCAGGAAATAGGGTGTAGCTTCAAAAGACCAGGTTACATACAATCCTGGCCCACAATAATAGATCAATCATTCATTTAATACAATGAACCCTAAGCTACTTAAACTTAATTCAATGAGGTCTCCCAGGGCAATTTCCTGCCATATCCTTATCCATTGCAAACGTCATCATCAGGCTGTTTTTCATAGTGCCTCTCTAGGAATAAATAATAATATCTTATAGCAAGTATGAATGAAAACTCATCACTTACCAGGCCAAAGTCTGTGTGTAGATCAAGTCTAAAACATTTCGTGCAATATCAAATTCTGGCACTCCAAGTTTTTTGCAACATTTAGTTCCAATGATTCTGAAAATGACACAAAATCATTAACTACAGAACTGCAACAATCTTTAAAGGAAATTCCTGCATATAAGTAACAATAACTAACTATATGTGGATCTATATTAATGGTGTATTATGCAAAAGTGTGCACTGTTTGTCAGTCAGGCAGCAAATGGAAGAATAAGCACATATATGTGTTTGGAAAAATACTGATGTTCATGAATATGCTGCATGGATGACAGAAGCCAAAGAACATTTTTCATTTGCGCCAAGAGTTATGCTATATAGGATGAAGCAGCTAAAATGTAAATGTGAAAACACTTCTCTTTCAGATAATGGGTACAAACTGAGCATTAATTTAAATGTTGACATCAAATCAGTAAGGATGTAATCTAGAAATCGCACTCACCTTCGTACAAATTCTCCAAAGAAAGAGCCAAACAAGCAAAATATGAAGTCAATCACAATGAGACGGTAGATATCTTGGCCAACTAGACTTTCCCAGCACTTTAAGAGAGAAAAATAAAGGGTGTATTTAATTCAAATCCTTCTGTCTAGTGTTTGAACTTCCGGATCCTGATCCAAAGCTCATTGAAAGACAAACGGAAAAACTTCAGGAGGCTCTGGCTCAGATCCTTGTTCACTCTAGTTTCCCTCCCCCTCAGACAGCCTCCCAAAACAACCCCAGTGAGGATATAGCTCAAAAATGTGCTAAGATCCAGTACAACAGAGTTCATCATTGTTTCTGTCTATAGAGTGAGCTAAAGCTAGTTCTGACCTACGCCGGATGAATAATGTCATTCTATGACTTTTTTCCCCACAACAATTGTTTCTCCAAAGATTCCTGGATCCAACTGAAGAATGTCAAGGCCACAATTCCTTCCCTCTCTTAAGAGCCCTCTGCACCTGGGCTATAAATTTCATTACAACAGTCTGTCATCTTTCCCATACCTTTTCCTCCACTGATCACATATTTCCTGATGTTTAGACAAAATATTATGGAAGTGTTTTAAGGCTAATTCCTGACCACGTGTTTTATGGCAAAGTGTTGTACACATGAGGGATTAAAACTTTACCTCTTTCTCCAATGTAGCCACATCGTTAAGCCAGTAGTAGCAGAGGATTCCAATTATTGATATTTTCAGAAAAATATTTCTACAAAGAAGAAGTAACTATATTGATTCCTGTTAAACAAACATGGAGGGATGTGACATCAGTAGCACATCACTCCTTTCCAATGCATTTGATTCTGTGAAACAAATGTTGCAAGTGAGATGTGTGACGTTCCATGTGGGAGAAAGGTAGCAGTATTTGCACACTGTCCTACACTAGGGATGTCAGCTTTGAAGTATGGTGCAGCTCCCCTTGGCCAACTTTAGAAGACACTCTCAGTGGAGCACGGATGTTGGTACCTTGTACTGCTGTAACCAACCCTCCCTCCATTTTCCATCTTTCCCGCACTGGGGTCTGCACCACAGGCTGAGCAAAGCCCAGCGTACCAGGATATGCCTGGAAGAGAGGGAAACAACACCTTTGCCTCCACCGAGGCTCTGGCACTGTAGCGAGCGCCGAGTACATAACAGGCAGCGTTAGAGATGGAGTCACAAGTCCTTTGAATGAAGTGACTGCCCTGATGCTTTCAGTACTCTTTTGTCATGGGCCTTACCATCGACAGAAAAAATGCAGCCAGCTTCAGGCAGCTCGTGCGGCTAACTAGGAGAGGATGGCACTGGATACCTGATAACCGTGACGTAGAGCTGATGTCTGGGATACTGGAATTTCTCTAGGAGTCCAAACAAGGCGAAGCAGAAGGGGACGAGGAGGTTCAGGAGAGACACAACGACGGGCAGCACTAGCGTGGCAGCCTCGTTTTCCAGCTCACTTTTTTTACCTTCCAGGAACTTAAAGGGAAAGAAAAATAAAGTGCAAGAGAGACTCCCCTCAGCGTGGTCTTTGTGGAAGAGTTTGCACGCAGCGCTGCCTGCGTTCTCTTGGAGAGTCACGGCTCTGCATTTAACCTATGCTGTCAGGCTTTCATATGCCCCGACCTGCTAGGATGGACCTCTGTAGCCACACCGGCTAGGGGATGGCACTCGGAGACCCGAGTGCAGTATTGGGGCCTTAGAGTGCACCAGAGATAGGTCAGTGCACCAGAGATATCATGTTCGGTCTTTTTCTTTGTAGTACCTAGCAGAATAAGGCTACTGGAATCCAAACTAAGCAATTCTTCCTTCTGCCTTCTAGGCCTTGATTGTTTAACCTAGTACTAAGTTATTGAAGGTTATATGAGAGTATTGGCAGAAGCAACACCTATACTGCCTTATTGTCTTCCAAGCCTTAATCATGAACAGTCATTGGCACTCAAGAGTCCAGCATACCAATGTTGAAGCCTGTGTTTCTAGGGTAGCAGTTTACCAAACCTGGTCCTTACCTGTAGATTATTTCTTGAGAGGAAGTAAACACCAGCACAACAAGCAGCTGCTATTCCCAAGGAAGCCACCCAAACCACCAGATGAACAGCGATACGAGCAATTCTCTGCTTTAGAGAAAGGTTCAGTACCTCGAGGGTCACTTCAGACAGGGATTCCTGCAATCAAACACTTGCTAATTAGGCATAGGCCTTAGTCAATAGTATAACAAAAATAAAGGAAAAAACATGAGCTAGGGGCAAGGCACTGTTCGTTCATGTGCACAGCTATGTAGGATATGCCACAGAAGGACAGAAGCATGTTATATGGAAACAATCTCAGTTAAATCAGCAGTACACTAGATGATGCCAGGCAAAGAGCAGTGTGCTCCCCCTACCTTCTAGCTAAAGGCCACCATTTGGCTGCAGGTCTGGGGGGAAAAGAATAGAGATGGGAAAATATTCATGTCACTTGTAGAGATTCAACTGCCAGGACAAAAAAGACGTCCTTTAGAAATATGTTGCTAAGCCAATGGCAGGTAAGTAAATGGCTCATAACAGAAAAGCTTCACATAGTCAACTAGTGGGGCAGGAAGAAGTCAGTTCTCTGAAGTATCAGATGGCACTTTCTTGAGCAAGTCATACATTCAAACCGAGAGTTAGATCTGCTCAATGGGGAGAGGATTTCTTTCTGACCCATTTCATTCTGTACCTTTATTTGCGTACTGAGATTGCTTTGCTTCAGTTTCACAGCTTTCTCATTGGTTATATTGAAGTCCCAGATGCAGAGAAGCTTGGCAGCACTTCCAGAGTAAGTGTGAGGATTGATGAAGTTCTTACGGAAGGACTTTGCCATGCTGCAGTAGAAGTTACATGCAGGAGATCAGTATTAGGGAAATGCAGGGAGTCTTTGAGAGGAAAGACCCAAAAAGGGGGCGGGGGGGGAGGGAAATCAGTCTTGCAAACTACAGAAATCTACCTTCCTTGCTTAGTGAATGTAGAGTTCAGTTACAGTCACTCCCCTTTCCCTTTATGGTCAGGTCTCCTTACATACCCTGCTACTTCCTGCCTTCTTTTCCCCTATTCTATGTCAGCCATGGCTGCGTCTGATTAAATGTAGCAAATCACTCGTGGAAGTTATGGACAGCAGCATTCATAACAGGGGATTACACTCAACTGACTGAGCCAGAATTCTTCTGGGGGTCATTGGTGGCTCTGCATTGATTCTGGTGGGTCTGGCAGCCCTTTGGACACTACGTAGCCCTAAACTGGGGAAATTTGATGACAGCGTATTAATTTCACCAGATTCTTTTATTACCATCAGGAACTAGAAACAGGAATTTGTCAACAGCAGCATGTCCAAACTAATGGCCCAGGGTATTATTACTACTACTAGTAGACGCTCTTAAAATGTTAATTAATCGCTTTTTTGTCTTCATACAAATCTATCCATTTTAAAGTGCAGGAGGAATATATAGTTATTGTACCTGTACACCAAGCTAAAGAAGCAGATGATGAAATAAATCCCAATAGTGAAAATATAGGCCAGCTGCATGTTATAGGAAGAGTTGTTCTCAGTTTTCGTGATTGTAGAGTTGATGTAAAAACCGTAGTAGAGCACTGTTTTTTTAAAATAACCCTAAAATGATACGGAAATTGGGTTAGCACTCAAAAGACATGCTGTTGATTGAATATAGTGAAGTATTCAAGGGTCTTCTCCTGCAAAACTTGATTGACAGGAACAGACCCATTCACCCCAATGAGATCACTCTAGTAAGGTTTTTGCAGGAGTAGGGCCTTCTTTCCCCCCCTCTACTGATCACAATTTTACAGGTGCCAAGTGCTTCTTTTGGCCAGTGGATCACCCCTCCTTTTCCTAGAAATCATCGTAAGGAGCTGCAGGTGCCCAACACCTTGAAGGAGTGGACCTTATTTAAAATTATTGCAACTGGCACTAGATCAAAGCTTATTTGGCCATCCTTCCCAAGAAGCACTCTGCAAATACTGTAATCCCTTATCGCTGTACTTTTACTTTGCATCCAGAAACTTAGGAGCACGACCGTTTTACACCTGAAGACTGAGAACCATTAACTGAAATGCACAAATGCAACATTGCAAGAGAATTCCAGCAGGAATGTTCATATTTACCCTTCTTAAAAAAACCAACATGGCTTCCTCACATTGAGAAGGTCTTAGCTACCAGTCTGAGTTATTATTTCACTAGATAGACCCTCCCACCCCGCCCCAGGTGTAGATAGACCCCCCCTAGGTGTACAATGGAAATGATGCAACTTTCTTGTAAAGGTCAGGTGTGGAAAAAACTAACCTCCCCAAAAATGGAACAACTCCTCCTCTCTGACCAAATAAACAAACCAAACAGGAGCGGAGTGTCAGTAAAATTAGCAGAGTTTGTGATACTGGGGTGTTTAACTTTAGGTTTTTCTTCCCCCAAAAAATATTTAGGTATTTAGGCCCTGATGGTGCAGAGATCTCAGCACAGATTTAAAGGTCCACTCAAGTAAAGCCCCTCTGAGTTCAACAAATCTCTATGCAAGATTTGCCCAGCTCCTTGCAAAAATCAAGAATTCAGTGCTTATGAAATGTGCCGGGTTCACAGCATTAGAAACTGAAGTCCTTAACACATCTGCAGAGGAAGGATAGCATGGGAAGATTCACTGCTGATAGTGTCTTAGGATAATGCAGAAGGGGTTAAAGGATAATGAAGTCTTCATGCCTATTCAATCGCTTGCTGAGAGGCTGTCAAAAAGGCACCAAGCAGTTTTTGAATAGGACACAAATGCTCTAGGAATTAGAGTGAGATCAATTAATATCATATGGGCGACTGGGCGGCTGTTAGTTGGTTATGACTTTTGTTCAATATGAACTATAAGTCAAATTAAAATTTTTACAGTGACCGGAAGCAAATAAGAGCACTATTAAAACTTTTTCCACTCCACCCAGCTGTTACTAGAAAATACTTGTGGCTGTTTTTTGGCCTTAGGATGATTTTATAAAATGTATCTCTTGTATACAGTATTAGTTTGTGCCTGCCTCTACATACTCACAGCCCCGGAGAGAAGCTCCAGACCGTTGAACGAAAGGTTATTTGGTCCCGATACTATAAGCTGTGGGATTGTTATGAAGCTGAAGTTTACAAGGAATGAGAAGATGTTGAAAGTCAGTAACCACTTCAGAAAAACAAAATAGGAAAGAACACTGGTTCCAAACTTGCCACCGATGACTTTCAGAGTCTTCTGCCATAGTTGCAATAGGTGCCAACATTCCGACAGGCCATTTTTAAATTGCTGATAGGACTAATATTAGAAGGAGACAGAAATACGATCATTAACAGGTAATCTGATACTACACTTGTTACATAGTATTCAAATTAAAGTCACACAAGACAATCCCACATTTCTCATATTTGTATTTTTAAATTAGGAACATTTTCCCCTCCTTCACTTTCTTCTCATTTGTAGGATGCCTTTCCTTGATTTGAGCTCTTAAATGGTACCATAATCCAACTTAATAAATAAATAAATAAAAATAAAAGTGCACTAGTTCTTTGGCCTATTGGCAAGTAAAGGTAACACAAGGGAATATGCTATGCAATTCTGGAGTTAGCAATGAGATCTTTGTTTTAAAAAGTTTAACCCAACTTGTGTGAACAAGGCAGGTTACACTTACCAATGCTGTTTTGTACAGACACTGTGTACAACAGTTAATCTGAGTATGGTAACTCGCTGATTTTTTCGTTTTCTCCATGAGAACTTTATTTCTGTGGAACAGCATGGAGGAGGGTGATTAAAACAAAGAGGAACTTCTCATTTAACATACCATATTGTGTTTTACAGACTGCTGCAAACACAAATGTTATGTACGTGCTCAGGAGCACAGTCGGGCAGGATATGGCCAGTGTATTCTTTTGAGAGTTTGAAAATTTTTACCATCCTAAATCAGGACAAAAGATCAACATCACAAAAAAATTTTGCTAGATGAAAGAGTCCCCCCAAAATAATAAACAAATAACTTTCAGTTTGGGTCAATCGAAATATTTTATTTCAATTTCAACATTTTTTAAAACAATGCTTTCAGTCTAATTAGTTTCACATTTCAAAACAGAAAGTTGTTTCAAACCAGAGCAAAAAATCAGAATTGTTCATATTAAAATTATCAAAAAAATTCATTTTGACATTTAAAAACCTTAAAAAAAAAATTTCAAGTTGGAAAATTCAGCTAAAAATCAACCTGGTTTTGAAAACAGTTTTAGTTTTAACAAATCAGCATTTTTCAGAAAAAAGGTGATAAAAAAATTCCCAGCCAGCTCTACTCAGTAGCAGCCAAAAAGTTACTCAAATGTGGACTTTAGGGAGACAGCTTTGCTGTTTGTCTTTCTGTTAACTCGCAACCTGCCTCAGGACAGACAAGTCTGGTGCCAGTCTAGCCTCCTTGCATCTAACACCTGCTTATTGTTGGTGATGGGCTTTGGATAACCTCTACAATGGCACTGTGATAGTGGTAAATCAGCCATTACTTTCAACCTCTTTTGCTTGGCCTCTTCTCCACTCTTATTGCTGAAAACACTTTTCAAACTCTTAAACATCACAATCCATATTTCATATGATATTTCTTATATAAACAGAACAGGATATTTCTGTCAACAAGAGGAAATGTTGCTCCCATCCAACAAAAATGCATATCCTGCCATCCTTACCAAATGCTGACTTGCCTTATAAGATGCTACTTTAAAACATGTTATTAATATAAGTTATTTTCCAGTTGTTTTGTTCCATAATTGACGAGAATCTAGCAAGGAAATATGCAGACACCTGCATTTGTTAAGTAGATGCCAGAAACAGTATGTGTGTTCACATTAGTACTAAGCTGTAATAAACATTCTGCTTTTACCTGATGTCTCTCTTTTCTTTCATGGTCTTTGGTGTCTTCTGGATTGCTTTAATTCTCTCTCTGCTGGACATGCTTGCAAGATTTTTGATCAATTTTTCTTCTGTCGGTGGGATGTACAAAAAAAAAATTATATCTATCCAGAATTTTAGATAACAACATCTTAACTTTCATGAAAAGAATGAGAGGAAGAAGACTGGAAATAAGACTTTTAATATGCACTGCTACCAAGACTCAGCTAAACTATATGAAATTGAGAGCTAGTGATAGCTGGCAGTGGTATTGCACTAAATATTCTTAGTTTTCTGGAATGAACGGTTCTTTAATACAGATACATTGGGAGAATACAATTTTTAACGCTTTCAAAAACCATTCATACCCAGTCATGGTTTACTGTTAGTACAATGGGCTGTAATACAAAATAAGCAAAAACATTGACTCAAACTTTCCAAAAAGGTTCTTACCTGCTGTTTTTTCTAGTTGGGTTTTGGTTTCTAAATTTTCATAAAAAACAAACAGTGAACTGAAAATTAATTTTGTTTAAAAAAGATTTTTCGTTAGTAGTAGTGTGTAAATTTTGTGCTAATGGAAACAAATTGTACATTTGCTGAAAAGCTTTTTATATATAGTGCTCTGATCTGTTATTTTGAGGCTTATTATACGTTTTAATAATTGTTAGCTTGAGAGGGTCACTTGAATGTGAATCAAAAAATGTAAAATAGCATCAGCTAGAGGCATAAAAGCCATGTCTACACTAGGAAAAATGGTGTATTTTAAAAACATGTCAGGTAGCATGTTAATTAACACATTAAAATTCTAGTGTAGATTAAACAGTTATCATTTTAACCCATGTTAGCCTGGCACAATAAAACCTTGTGGGGAGCTTAAGGTTTACCGCAACCTGTTAACATGTGTTAGAACTACAATTTGTCTTATCTAGACAGGATTTTAGCACAATTAAGGAACATGTTAGCTTACATGTCAAATATATGTCTTATTTCCTAGTGAAGACAAGGCCAAATATTGCAAAACACAACTATGTCAGGCTTTTACACCCAGCTCTTGCTAATGTATTTAGCAAGCCCAATCCTCAACACTCCTACTGTTTCACAACTGGGTTTCTCTAGTATAGAGAATGCCATTTGTGGCAAGTTGTTTCAAGTTCTCTTATGGTTCTATATTGGCTATCAAGGCCCTCCACAATTTTCTGGGATAAGAATATATTTAAATCCCAACACCACTTCTCTAAGTACCTTACCTTGTTTATGTTTGTCTTCATTATATGTTTCTGCATTTGAGTCTAGTCTGAGAAGGCTGGAAGGCATCCTGTAGACCAGGTCAGCTTGTCTTCTGTTATATCTCTGACTGAAGCTACCTGAACAAGACACACTTTTTAGTGAACTAAGAAATGTAACGCCAAATTAGCTTAGCCAGACCTGTTCATTACGCATTCACTTTCCACATAGTCCAGTTAAGTAAAGAATACCCATCCTCCCACATTTGATGTGTAATTTTTCAGACTTGAAAACTGAACATTAAGGGCCAGATTGGGATACATGCAGAGTAAACCCTACTACACAAGTACTCCCACAGACTTCAGTGAGATTATTGCTGGAATAACATACTATTCAGCATAAGTAAGGGTATCTGAATCTGGCCCTAAGAGATAAGCTCCCATTTTCTTATCAGAGTTCAACACATCTTCTTACCCCATCCCAATATTCAAAAGCACTATGTTCACTGGATGCTTATACCTTCCTCTATTGAAGCTGAAGAGCGAGAAAAGTTTACAAACACCTTTTTCTGGTCACTAGCAGCCACTTGGGAAGAAGATGCAGGCAGCTCAGAGCTGCATTCCCCTTCTGCATTTAAGCTTTCTGGGGTTAGAAGACCAGGAAAGTCTGAAGCGTCTGCTAAAAAACGCTCCCTTTGTGGGTCTTCAGCAATGTCTCCCTTCAGATTTGAATAAACAATGGGGATAGTAGCATTTGTACTCAGAGCCAGTTTTCTTTGTATCCATTTAAAAGGTTTAGAGAAAGGAAAATGTGTTTGTCTTTTTTCTGAGCTACTCCCTGGACTCTCAATGTCTGGAAGTATATCCTTCAGTTGATTGTTCTGGGTATCCATTTCCCAAGCATTAGAAGTTTCTTTCCCTCACTCTATGTTCTATAATGTGGAGCTTTGAAACAGGTTATTTCCATGAAGCAACATAATTGTTACTTTCCAGTAAGACTCCAATTTTCCTCCCAAATCAGATGTTAATCAGATCCATTTACATGTTCCTAAAGTTGGTTAAGGATAGCTAAGAGAGGTGTGTTTTTCCAGCGTATCTAGGCAACAACTCTAGAAGAGAATTCTTGAAGCAGCCAACAGTTACCAAATATGTCATAATGAAAAGGATTACAGGATGCTGAAACCTGATGGATCCACAGTATAGTCTGTTATGCATGGCACAGACAATAAAGTGCCACTAATACCATCATTTTAAGACAGACGGTGTTCCAGTATCTAGTCAAAGATTCAACCCTAAACTACACTATTCCAGGCCCAAAAGACCTGTCGGTTAATTGCATGGGTGGTGGGCGAATGCGTCTGTGGGGGAGGCTAGCCCCTGGCCCCTAACCCCTCTACCTGAAGCCCCACCCCTTTAGGTACTACTAAGGATTATCCTTCACACACAGACATGGTGGGCCAAATTCTCTGCGGGTGTAATTCCACTGACGTCAGTGGAAGCACAGTAGCAAAGAATTTGGGCCCACAACCCCCTGAATAACTTCACAAGTGATTTACAGGGGTACACCTGCTTATAGAGAATTCACGTTCAAATAGGTGACTCTGCTTCATACCATACTCTTCACATACAGCTGGGGAGGGGTGGAGGGAGAGAGCAGTTTGCATGTCCCACACATACATTTTTGAGAGTTCAAAATTTCTTCTCAGATCGAATCATGACGAAAAGTCAAAATCTCAAAAATATTCACAAACCAAAAAAAACAAAACAAAACACCCAAACAAACCCAAGCCAGGTCAATCAAAACTTTTTGTTTCAATTTCAGCCCCACCCCCAACCCTCTGAAATTGAACTAAAAGGTTTTAAAAGTGAAAAGCCACTGAATTGGAAAGCTTGATGTTTTTGTTTTGAAAATGTCAAGACATTTTGACATTTTCCCCCCTACAACCTTTTTTCAAGTTGGCAGATTCCTCAAATCAAAACCTGTTTCATGAACAGTCTCAGTTTAGATAAACGGGCATTTTTTCATAAAAAAACAATTCATCAAAAAATTCCCAACCAACTCCACTTTCATTGCCACGAGATGGAGTCCACTACCCACAAGGATGTTCCAGGAAACTCCAGGACAATGAAGTGGTGTTGTTAAGAAAGATTTTTATATTTAATGGTGACTAGGATTCAGTGAGGACTACTGGACAATCAGCCACCTGAACTAAATAAAGAACCTTCCACATTCGTTAGTCTGAAATGTCTTATCAAGGGATAAAGTCTAGTTTAGTTCAAGCCAAAGACAGCTGTCATCCTCCTTTAGAGATTAAAGTTTCAATGTTCTCATTGGCCATTCCATCTTTGTGCCTTAAGCCTTACCTCCATCAGACATATCAGAAGATCTGCGTACATAAGGACCATCCGCGGCATGAAAGGAGGGAGATGTGTATGCTAGTTCTGGCTCATACTCAAAGGAAGGATTAGCTGTTAGAGGGAAAAGCAGAAGTATTAAGCCACAAAGAAATGTTTAAAACTCTTCACAGAAGATTGGCTTTGTTGATACAGTAATAAACTCAGTGCTACTGTGCATAGCACAATAGACCCTAGAATTATGCTCTTCCTTTGTTCTAATACAGTATGCCCATTTAAAATCAATCATTATATTGTATAGTATAGTTACACCATGCCGTAGACTACTGAAAGGCAAACTTAATGTTGCTAGCTGCCTACATTTTCAAGAGTAGCTAGTGACTGTGGGTGTCTCAATTTTTGGAGGCTCAACATAAGACATCATAAAGGTACCTGATTTTCAGAAAGTGCTCAAAAAAATTTTTTTTTTAAAAATGAAGCCTCATTAAGGTGTTTCAAGTTGGGCAAAAGAAAGCACCCAAAACCCACTAATCACTTTCTAAAATGTAGGTAACTAATGTTAATGTTCTGTTTTTCCCCCTCCCAAGCACAACATAAGAAAAAATAAAACTCTGGAGTGACAGGATGGAAATAATCCTTGCTAAAATGTTCTTTATTTAAAAAAAACTAGGAGATTTCCTCCCTCTCATTTTGCCCATAAAGATGTTACATTTTAAGTTTCCTAAGAGGGACACTTCTATAAAACATGCCTTGAATGTAGAGCTCCTTTAGAAATCAAGATGAGCGGGTATTTGGATCAACCTCAGGAATGAACCCCCAAAATACTGTCTATTATACATAGGATTTTGGTATGTGGAATTACGTACTGTGTGGATTTCCATATGGATTTGTGTTGGGCATAGCTGATCTCGATGTGCTGTAGCTGTATTGGAAACCAGGCTGCATTGAGGCCATCGGTATAGCCAAGGGATAATCCTGGTTTCTTTGTCCTCTTCCACTGCGACCTTCATAGGAATCGTACAACGAGTCATCATCCAGGGAGGAATCATGAAGGTTTTGGTGAAAGGATGAATTCCTTTCTCTGCTGTGTGAGCAAACAAACAAAAAGGAGCGAATAACAGTAACCAAAAAGGTAAGATATATCTTTTTACCTTTGTTTCTAGATGTGCAGTATTCAAACAATGTTTTGACATAAATAAGTTATGTATCATCTCACTTCACCACATTTTAAAAACATTTTCATAATATACAATCCTTAGAATCAAAGTTCTGACATAAGCGCCAATCACAAACTGAATTAAAGAGACTAAAACTTCAGTCCCACTGAAGTCAGCGGAAGGACCGCTCAAAGTAAGTATATACATAAGCATTTGTAAAGTCAGGCGCCAGGCTCCAAGCGTGCAGTAAACTTTTTGGCTGCACATCTGCTGAAAAATTGATGAAACCAACAAATCCCTGGCACCTGCAACTATAAATCCTGGAACATATTACTCTAAAGTGTAAAATAATAACAGAGCCACTCTGACAAATGTAGAAACACAGAGAGAGTAGTTGAAGTATGATTGGACCAACTACTGTTGGTGGAAGGTACACGTTTTGAGTGACACCGAGCTCTTCTTCAGATCTGTACCTTCTACCAACAGAAGTTGATCCAGTAAAAGATATTACCTCATCTACCTTGTCTCTCTCACATCCTGGGACCTACATGGCTACAACAACACTGCAAGAGAGACTCCACAGACATTCTCAGACAAGAACTAAGGAGTGATTGAAATGAAGGGCAAAAATAGAAATGGTAACAAGTTCCATCCCCCACACTCCCATGAATTCTAAATATTCAATTTCCTTTATTACCAACAATACTATTGGTCAGAACTTTTATAAATTATTGCTCACACTTACCTTCTGTCAATCTCCAATGTCTCTGAGTAATGATAGTCTGGGTTTTCAAAGGCTTCATTATCGTGATAAAACATGATGCATCTGATTCCTTGATTATCGGTGAGAAATCTTCTTTACCTGAAGTCTTTAGTGCTTCAGTATTATATTAGCGGGTGATTCATTTAGAATCTAATAAAAGACAAAAATTAGATCCAATAGATTTGCTGCCTAGTAGCAAGGAACAAAAATAATAGATAGAATAATAATAATAATAGAATCTGAACAAGACAAAAAATTGCTTTATTCTTCCTGGAGTAATAATGAATAAAGCAATAAGATCTGTATAAATGCAGAACCGTCTCAAGTGAGTATAGCATCATCTGGGTCCTATTTACCCTCTGGACAACATGTATTTACTGGTAGTTACAAAGATAGTGAAATTTGCTATGTAGAAATACAAGCCCTTATCTAAAATTAAAGCACTACACTTGAGCATGAATATTTTGTCTAAAAAGATTTTCCCAACATTTTGACAACATATAAATCAGTGTTTGTTTTTTTTTTAAAGATATATAACAAACCAATGATCCCTGATCTACATATGGATCCTGTTTCTCTTTAGGTACATGTCACTGATTTCAAACCAGAGCCCAGCTCCTGCAATTGGCACAGCTACAGAGGTTTTCATTGTAGATTTGAAGAGTCTTGTAGAGAGGTGGTTAAGTATAGCTGGTTATGTCTTCACTGCTTTAAAAAAGGTAGGTTTTTACATCGAGATAACTATCTCACTGTACAACTCTAATGAGACAAGACACTGTGGTTTTTGTTTCAATGTAGCTAGTCGAGGTCAATCCTGAGGGGAGGGATTATACTCAGTGAATGCTAGGAACATAGGGTAAAGGCCCAGCAGATAGCACCCCATAAAAATATCCATGTTTATGTGAAAATAAACAAGTACAAAAGACAAGTGTATTATAATATATTAATCATGTTTTAGTATTGTGTATTATATCATGATCAAGTCACACAGCTATATCCAGATTGATGCCTTCGAGTACTTGGCAATAAAAACTATATTAAGCAACTTAAATATATTCTGAAGTTGCCCATCCCACTTTGCAAACAATTACTGAATGGAATCTGATATTTGCCCACAAGAGACTATAAACATAAGCACTTAATGCTAAACTTTTCATGTTGTTCCGGTAACAAACCCACACATATCAAGATAGACCAAAGATTGCAAGAGCCTTAAAGTAACATATTAAGCCAGTAATCAGCTGACCAAATTAATCAGTTATACAAGTGTACATATATATGTATATAAAATCCCGAACCTAATCCTTCCTCTTTGTAGCAGACAAAATGGGGGTTTTGCTTGAGGAAGGACTGACTCCCAGTAATTAATATAACAATGAGAATTTTTCTTTGACAACACTTGATAAATATGTTTAAGAATTGGTGTGTGCTAAATAAAAAAAATTGTCTACCAGTTTTTTAGTAATTAGCACATTCACACCACACCCAACTTAAAAGCATAGGGTTTACAAGAATTGCCAGGTTTACGTATAGTCAGTCTACTGAGGAGAGCTGGCTGGAAAACAGAATTTCCCTCGCATAAAAAAACTTAAAATTTTTGGAAAACAAAAACACTTTGTTTTGATTCAGGACAAAAGTAAAAAATTAGTAATTTTTCACAGGAAGAATTTGTTTAGAATTCGATTTGGGAGTACCAATTCAGCATTTTCCAATGAAAGACAGTTCTGTTGGAAAATTTTTGACCAGCTCTACTTCTGAGACACACAATACTCTCGGAAAGGCAACAGAAGATTCCTTCACAGCAAGCCTACCTCCCCATGGGAAAAGGTCAGCCAGACACAAAAATCCACATACCACCTCTTCTTCTTGCTCCCCCTAAAAAATAAAGCTCATCCATGAGGACTTGCAGAGCAACCCTGAGAGACAAACTCATAAAAGGTAGGTCCCATGCCCCACTGGTCTCCATTTCATTCTGTTTAGGTTCTAATAGTGCAACCAGTACCATGATCTCTCCATGAATTTCCAGGAGGCACTGCTGTGGAATGGGGCCCAGCCCTTTTACCTTTTCACCAAGGTTCATTAGAGAGGAAGTGGGGGGGTCATCGTCAGGCCATGTGATGCCTTCCTTCTCTTTGACCTCTGATGTGGTCCTCTCAGTCAGCAAGAGCTAAATATTGACAGGTTTCAGAGTAACAGCCCTGTTAGTCTGTATTCGCAAAAAGAAAAGGAGTACTTGTGGCACCTTAGAGACTAACCAATTTATTTGAGCATAAGCTTTCATGAGCTACAGCTCACTTCATCGGATGCATACTGTGGAAAGTGTAGAAGATCTTTTTATGCACACAAAGCATGAAAAAATACCTCCCCCCACCCCACTCTCCTGCTGGTAATAGCTTATCTAAAGTGATCACTCTCCTTACAATGTGTATGATAATCAAGTTGGGCCATTTCCAGCACAAATCCAGGTTTTCTCCCCCCCCCCCCGCCCCCACAAACCTACTCTCCTGTTGGTAATAGCTTATCTAAAGTGACCACTCTCCTTACAATCAAGGTGGGCCATTTCCAGCACAAATCCAGGGTTTAACAAGAACGTGGGGGGGGGGGGGGGAGGGTTAGGAAAAAACAAGGGAAAATAGGTTACCTTGCATAATGACTTAGCCACTCCCAGTCTCTATTCAAGCCTAAGTTCATTGTATCCAATTTGCAAATGAATTCCAATTCAACAGTCTCTCGCTGGAATCTGGATTTGAAGTTTTTCTGTTGTAATATCGCAACTTTCATGTCTGTAAGCGCGTGACCAGAGAGATTGAAGTGTTCTCCGACTGGTTTATGAATGTTATAATTCTTGACATCTGATTTGTGTCCATTTATTCTTTTACGTAGAGACTGTCCAGTTTGACCAATGTACATGGCAGAGGGGCATTGCTGGCACACGATGGCATATATCGCATTGGTGGATGTGCAGGTGAACGAGCCTCTGAGAGTGTGGCTGATGTTATTAGGCCATGTGATGATGTCCCCTCAATAGATATGTGGGCACAGTTGGCAACGGGCTTTGTTGCAAGGATAGGTTCCTGGGTTAGTGGTTCTGTTGTGTGGTATGTGGTTGCTGGTGAGTATTTGCTTCAGGTTGGGGGGCTGTCTGTAAGCAAGGACTGGCCTGTCTCCCAAGATTTGTGAGAGTGTTGGGTTATCCTTCAGGATAGGTTGTAGATCCTTAATAATGCATTGGAGGGGTTTTAGTTGGGGGCTGAAGGTGACGGCTAGTGGCGTTCTGCTATTTTCTTTGTTAGGCATGTCCTGTAGTAGGTGACTTCTGGGAACTCTTCTGGCTCTATCAATCGTTTCTTCACTTCCGCAGGTGTGTATTGTAGTTGTAAGAATGCTTGATAGAGATCTTGTAGGTGTTTGTCTCTGTTACACTAGTCTCACTTCAAAAATTCTTCTCCGATTGAATGAATCTTCACAGGAGAACAACTACTGTTTGGGAGATGGGAGGGGAGGGGAGGAGAAGATTAAGGGTCATTACTGTGTCATTCAGCAAGTCTCAGTGTCACAGAGAGGAAGGCTTGTCCAGTGGTTAAAGCTCTAGCTTGGGACTCAAGAAACCTGAGTTCAAGTCCCTACTCCACCAGACTCCCTAACTGACTGTCAGCAAGTCACTTGTGTCTCAGTGCCTTAGTGTTTCATCAGTAAAATGGGGATAGTAGCAATTCCCTACCTCGCAGACCTGTTGTGATGCTAAATACACTAAAGACTGGGGGACGCTCAGATACTATGGTAACGGGGGCCATATAAGAGGGATAGACATCCATTAGGGAGTGGGCACTTTCCTTTGGATCAGTAAATAGCCTCTGGGGTTACACAGTTCAGGTACCTCAGACCCTTTTGTAGGCCAACAGGCTCATTTTTTCTGGGTCAAGATCCAAAAGAACAGCCGCATTTTCCTCCCTCCCTCTAAAACGCATGTGGTAAGGCAGCTCCAGGACCTAGTTCTGCCGATATGGGGATTTCATTCTGCCAACACTAATCCTCAGCCATGCGGAACGCAATGCCATCCACAGCCTCAGAAACAACTCTGACATCATAATCAAAAAGGCTGACAAAGGAGGTGCTGTTGTCATCATGAATAGGTCGGAATATGAACAAGAGGCTGCTCGGCAGCTCTCCAACACGAGTTTCTACAAGCCATTACCCTATGATCCCACTGAGAGTTACCAAAAGCAACTACAGCATTTGCTCAAGAAACTTCCTGAAAAAGCACAAGATCAAATCCGCACAGACACACCCCTGGAACCCCGACCTGGGATATTCTATCTACTACCCAAGATCCATAAACCTGGAACTCCTGGGCGCCCCATCATTTCAGGCATTGGCACCCTGACAGCAGGGTTGTCTGGCTATGTAGACTCCCTCCTCAGGCCCTACGCTACCAGCACTCCCAGCTACCTTCGAGACACCACTGACTTCCTGAGGAAACTTCAATCCATCGGTGATCTTCCTGATAACACCATCCTGGCCACTATGGATGTAGAAGCCCTCTACACCAACATTCCACACAAAGATGGACTACAAGCCGTCAGGAACACTATCCCCGATAATGTCACGGCTAACCTGGTGGCTGAACTTTGTGACTTTGTCCTTACCCATAACTATTTCACATTTGGGGACAATGTATACCTTCAGATCAGCGGCACTGCTATGGGTACCCGCATGGCCCCACAGTATGCCAACATTTTTATGGCTGATTTAGAACAACGCTTCCTCAGCTCTCGTCCCCTAAAGCCCCTACTCTACTTGCGCTATATTGATGACATCTTCATCATCTGGACCCATGGAAAAGAAGCCCTTGAGGAATTCCACCATGATTTCAACAATTTCCATCCCACCACCAACCTCAGCCTGGTCCAGTCCACACAAGAGATCCACTTCCTGGACACTACAGTGCTAATAAACAATGGTCACATAAACACCACCCTATACCGGAAACCTACTGACCGCTATTCCTACCTGCATGCCTCCAGCTTTCACCCTGACCACACCACATGATCCATCGTCCACAGCCAAGCTCTGCGATACAACCGCATTTGCTCCAACCCCTCAGACAGAGACAAACACCTACAAGATCTCTGTCAAGCTTTCTTACAACTACAATACCCACCTGCGGAAGTAAAGAAACAGATTGATAGAGCCAGAAGAGTTCCCAGAAGTTACCTACTACAGGACAGGCCTAACAAAGAAAATAACAGAACGCCACTAGCCGTCACCTTCAGCCCCCAACTAAAACCCCTCCAACGCATTATTAAGGATCTACAACCTATCCTAAAGGATGACCCAACGCTCTCACAAATCTTGGGAGACAGGCCAGTCCTTGCCTACAGACAGCCCCGCAACCTGAAGCAAATACTCACCAACAACCACATACCACACAACAGAACCACTAACCCAGGAACTTATCCTTGCAACAAAGCCCGTTGCCAATTGTGCCCACATATCTATTCAGGGGACACCATCACAGGGCCTAATAACATCAGCCACGCTATCAGAGGCTCGTTCACCTGCACATCCACCAATGTGATTTATGCCATCATGTGCCAGCAATGCCCCTCTGCCATGTATATTGGTCAAACTGGACAGTCTCTACGTAAAAGAATAAATGGACACAAATCAGATGTCAAAAATTATAACATTCATAAACCAGTCGGAGAACACTTCAATCTCTCTGGTCACGCAATCACAGACATGAAGGTCGCTATCTTAAAACAAAAAAACTTCAAATCCAGACTCCAGCGAGAAACTGCTGAATTGGAATTCATTTGCAAATTGGATACTATTAATTTAGGCTTAAATAGAGACTGGGAGTGGCTAAGTCATTATGCAAGGTAGCCTATTTCCTCTTGTTTTTTCCTACCCCCCCCCCCCAGATGTTCTGGTTTAACTTGGATTTAAACTTGGAGAGTGGTCAGTTTGGATGAGCTATTACCAGCAGGAGAGTGAGTTTGTGTGTGTATGGGGGTGGGTTTTTGGAGGGGGGTGAGGGAGTGAGAGAACCTGGATTTGTGCAGGAAATGGCCTAACTTGATTATCATGCACATTGTGTAAAGAGTTGTCACTTTGGATGGGCTATCACCAGCAGGAGAGTGAATTTGTGTGGGCGGGTGGAGGGTGAGAAAACCTGGATTTGTGCTGGAAATGACCTAACCTGATGATTACTTTAGATAAGCTATTACCAGCAGGACAGTGGGGTGGGAGGAGGTATTGTTTCATATTCTCTGTGTATATATAAAGTCTGCTGCAGTTTCCACGGTATGCATCTGATGAAGTGAGCTGTAGCTCACGAAAGCTCATGCTCAAATAAATTGGTTAGTCTCTAAGGTGCCACAAGTACTCCTTTTCTTTTTGCGAATACAGACTAACACGGCTGTTACTCTGAAACCTCATGTAGAATGTTAATCACACAGGAAGGTGTTAGTAACATGCACATCCTGTCTTATCAAGTTTCAAACAAATGAGTTAAAGCATGAGGGAGTGCAGCCATTATACTCCTAGCAGTGTCAGTATACAAACAAAGTGTCTGCTTGTAGTTATGCAAATCCTGAAGTTAAAAAAAGAAACCAATCTAGAAGTTACTTGAAGATCTTTTTTTTTTTAAAGCCAACAACAGTTGTTTGAACTATAAAGAACTACTACAAGCACAAAAGCAATGTCAGTCATCCAAGAACCACTAATATTTGATATATCAGATTAAACTACATTCTTTCCCACAAGTAGCCTTTAGTTTATAAAAGGCCCGGCTGGTTCTCTCTTTATTGTCACCCTCTGAGCTTTTATATTATGGATTCCTTTCCTGTTTAATATACTCTACCCAGTTCCTCATGACTAGCACATTTTAATTAATTTGTCAATCTGAAATTGATATTAAAAGAATTTAATATTGTGACAGGGTATCAGGTTCTAGGATTCTACACTGCTCTTCTGCTGACTCACCAGATCAGGCAAGTCCTATTTGATCCAACACAGCGGTAGCTAATGGAGTGTCTGCCTCTGAAGCAAAATAACTAGGGACAAAACCAGTCAGACCCTGTGAGATAAAACTCTAAGAGGAATACAGGCTCTGGCAAGCACCAGCTGAAGTTTATGTAAGATAACCATTAAAAAAAGGCTGACTCATGGACCACAGATGTCTGTGGGAACTTTATCAATTACGTAAGAGGGTGCAGGACTAGGTCCACAACAACAAATGCTGTGACTTGACTTTCCCATGGCATCTGATTTTATTTAAGCAGTTGGGTGTATTTGAGACTTTGACATTTTCATTGTTACACTGGACCCTTGTTTCAAGATAGATAGAGCCTGAATTGTGTATGTTACGAGAGATCGAGTGACTTCACAAAGGAGGACAGCTAGTTTTAGTGGCAATCAATTTGATTGTGATAAGTGAGAGATAAGTGTCATAATCCGGACTCACTTTCCCTCTTATAGCACAGTTCAGCAGCCTAGCCTTATTCAGAAAAGCACTTAAATGTGGTTAACCTTAAGCATATGATTAAGCCCTATTGACTTCTATGGGACTGAAACATGCTCTTTAGAATTATTTGTTGAATAGGGATGGATATAAGCAACACAGGTATTCTCCACTGCATGCATCCGATGAAGTGAGCTGTAGTTCACGAAAGCTTATGCTCAAATAAATTTGTTAGTCTCTAAAGTGCCACAAGTACTCCTTTTCTTTTTGCGGATACAGACTAACACGGCTGCTACTCTGAAACCTGAAATAATTTACTAAATTTCATGAAGACCACAATATTCTTCCCCTATTCCGCCCCCACACATGTAGACTCCCCATCCCAAAAAGTAAAGCCTCTACACATTTATAATTCTTACGGATAAACTTACATTAAAAAGTCATTTTCAGTTGTCTAGAAACTAGAGATTCTTCTAGAAATAGATTTAGCTTTTTTAACCTGTCTCTTGTTTCGTTGATGCTTTAATTTTTGATTTAACATGTTTCCAGATTGGCAGAAGCAAGTCAGTGCAGCCAGCTGACTGATACACAATGGGCACGTTTTTCTCTCCCATCCTGCAAATCTTCCTAGATCAAGCACAGTGCAAATGTCTATGTTTTCATAAGCACAGCAAGCAAGCTTCAGACACTGTACCACTACTTTCACTTCTTGACACACCTACCCAGACTCCACCTACCACATATACAGTCTGAGAAAATAATCCTGGAGGTGGTACAGCATAGAGTATATAACTCTCTCATGTCCTATCTCATGCACTAATGTTGTTTCCCTCATTGTTTGGGGGCTGTTGAGTTAGGCATCCTTGTAATACTGAATTTGAAAATGTACAGTAGCAATAGACCAGATGGTCCTTTCCTTGCCATGGAGGGAGGATGTATGCACATATGCACACATGCATGTTTTTAAGGCACTGTTGTAACTCACAATTCAGCCACTCCAGATATGTGGACATTTTCCACATTTGATTGAAATGGGGTTTACAGGGTGCGGTCCTCTCTGAAAAGGTCCCAATAGCCCCAGGGTGCTCAGCACCTTGCAGCATCAGGCCCAAACTGGGGCAATTACAGAAGGCCACTGGATCACAGCTCAACCACAACACAACCTCCCTGAGCAATCAGCTAGCAAGGGCTTCTACTGCCATGGCCTGATTCCTTGGTCACATGACATGAGAGAGGCCCAGCTAATCAAATACATACCATATGATTTATTCCAACTCACCAGGCTAGAACGCAATGCAGCATGACAGTAGCATGACACTACCCAATTTTGAGGTTCTTGCAGTAAGTCTTGAAGATTTTGCAAAGCACTGAAATGCATGTGCTTTTTCCTCTTCATGTCCAGAGCTAAGCTCTATTCCATACTCCATTACTGACTGAGGATTGATGGTAAAATGGTTAACCGCCCCTATACTGTGGGCTGTTTTTTCCCTTCTTCTTCCATTTTGAACTCCCAGTAGCTGCCACGCTAAGCCATGCTTACTTTGCCCCACCTTGCATAGTAATAGCCCCAGTATCAATGTAACAGAATGGCATTGAAAAGTAACTTATTTGTATGCAAATATCAAATTTTTGGTATACTTTGATCAAGAGCAGAGTCCATGCAACCCGTTATTTTTTGCTTTTATGTAAGCATAAATATACAGTAGTAATGTTTACTGATCTGATGGGAATAGAGTGATTTTTCAGAGGATGCCTGGGACCTTCAGCAGCAAGACACAGGCCTCTGTGACTTAAGCCGAACTCCACTAAACCAGTTGCTAATTATTATCCTCTGTGGACAAGCTATTAGAGGGTGACACAACCTGGAACCCAGCATGTGACATCCGCTATTTTTATTCCCTAACATCTTTAAAAGAAACTCCAGTAGAACCTCAGCGTTCCGAACACCAGAGTATGACCTGACCAGTCAACCACACGCCTCATTGGGAACTGGAAGTATGCAATGAAGCAGCAGCAGAGACAAAACAAAAAAGCAAATACAGTACAGAACTGTGTTAAATGTAAACTACTGAAACAATACATTTTTAAAAAAAGATTTGACAAGGTCAGGAAACCGGTTTCTTTGCTTGTGTCATTTAAATTAAGATGGTTAAAAGCAGCATTTTTCTTTTGCATAGTAAGGTTTCAAAGCTGTATTAAGTCAATGTGCTGTTGTAAACTTTTGAAAGAACCACCATGATGTTTTGTTCAGAGTTGCAAACATTTCAGAGTTACAAACAACCTCCATTCCTGAGGTGTTCATAACTCTGAGATTCTATTGTATAAGGCAACTACAAAAACTCAACCCATTGTAGTCAGTGATTTTAGTTTATTATCCATTTATTGTGTGATGTTATCATATATATTGATTGTATGTTAAGCAGAATGAATTTGTAGGATTATAAAAGAATAAGATTGATGAGCATTTAGTGGACCCAAGTAATAGACATGAGTAGGACAAGCTGAAATGCAAAAACCTGTAGGTTGATGCCCGCAAGACTTTAGCTTAGCTATTTTAGGCTTTGGAGATAAGAAATGATGACATAAGTGACTGGAAAAAAAGTAACATGATGCTTTAAGATTATGGGAAAAGAGGTACCAAGAGGTAATATTGCACAAAAATACCCAGAAGATTAATATTAGATCATAAAAATAGTGTAAAGGCGCACCTGTCTTAGACATGTGTCTTAATCACAGGATACAGGCTGTGCATTGATGCTAGTGAGAACAAAGGGAACTTACACAGCCTACAGAAAATTGGGGTCCCTTATATTTCTAGGGGACACAGACCAATAAGAGAAAAGGGGATTGACACTTTTATGGACATGCACAGAATGTAGGTATACACAGAATCATATTATAAAAAGGGGATGCCCAGAACAGGAAAATTGAGCTCCTTATGGGAGAGTGCAGCAGAAACCCTCCCTCTACTGATGATCAAGCCACGGGAGACGGATCAGACCCTAACACTATTGTTAAGGATGTGAGTAAAGCTATATTTGCAACTTGTGCATAGGTCTGTATAGAACAGTGGTTCCCAAACTAGGGGCGCCATTTGTTCAGGGAAAGCCCCTGGTGGGCCAGGCTGGTTTGTTTACTTGCCACGTCTGCAGGTTCGGCCGATCGCAGCTCCCACTGGCCATGATTCGCCGCTTCAGGCCAATGGGGGCTGTGGGAAGGGCGGCCAGCATGTCCCTCGGCCCGCTCCGCTTCCTGAAGCCCCCATTGGCCGAGAATGGTGAACAGCGGCCACTGGGAGCTGCGATTGGCCAAACATGCGGACGTGGCAGGTAAGCAAACCATCCTGGCCCGCCAGGGGCTTTCTCTGAACAAGTGGCGCCCCTAGTTTGGGAACCACTGGTATAGAATTTCTATATGCTTGGGTAATCATAACTTTCATTGTAACTTTCATAATACTTGTCAAATAGAATGTACGTGTGGTCACTACCCTTGGTCTTTGGTGTTCCTAGAGACTCTAACTCTAAAGAAAGTAGAGGAGGTGACTTTCACTCTGTTAAGCTTGAAACTGTAGCTGCCAGAGCCAAACCCACGCTGGTGTAATACCATATTACAGAATTCACTTTAAATAAAATAAAATAAAATAAAATAAAATAAAATAAAAGGCTATACCATTCTGTCCAAAGTTTCTCTGATTGGGAAAAGGGGGTCCTACAACGTTATAACTATTAACATTAGAAATAGCCAAACGGAAAGGTAGGGTGATGCATCAGACAGAAAAGGAAAGATTTGCATGAGTAAGAAATTGTGAATCCTATGAGGAGAGAGATTTCTGCTAAAGAATCAGAAGGAAGATCAGTTGAATCTTGTGCTGTGCCCCTACTTACAGAACTCGTAAGACTTTATCCAGCCCATAATTAGATCATATAATCTATATAATATCATATAATCTATATAATTAGATATATATAAACCAGTTATATATATTTCCCAAGGGACCCATCACAGTTGTATCTAGGCTCACATGTAAGTAAGAGTCCGTTCCAAACTATGCACTGATGCATTCTGTGAAGCAGAACAGAACTGAGTCTGCGTTTAAAAATAAATAGTAATCTTGCAACTCCTGCTTTCTACTAGCCAGCACTGACAGCTCCAGTCAACAGAATACTGGTGTTAGAAGAAACTGGGTTTGGACACAAGAAAATGAAAGTTTGGAATGATAACTATATGGAAAGACACAGCATAGTACAACAATATGCTAAAAAGTCTTAACTATTGTATGTTTAATTTTAATAGAGTGGCTCCTTTTGTTTTGCATCAGCTTCTTTATTCTGCACTGGTAAAGTAAACCTAACCAATTTTGTTGCCAGTTTCAGATTATAATTTAATGAGATGTATCAGTTTCAAGAGCCTCATCAACTAGTCCAATTGAAAAGACCAATGTAAATTAAAGTAGTTATAATTTTATAAGAATGGTCAAGACATTTACTGTCTTCAAGCTTCAAAAGATACATTTCCCAACTTCCTTTTTAGAATGTTTTAACCTCACTACTATTTGTGTGGCTACCTCTGGGAGTTCATTTATTTTCAAAATTAAAACATCAGACTCTCATGGGGAAACACACACACACACACACCCCAATATGTTGTAATGAATGAGCTCAGAGTGATTTCAGTACATAGAAAACTATGTTTTGTAACAGAAAACTGTCCACTTGTCATGGCTATTTTTGTCCACTCTGTTCTTCCTTGTATCCAGTTCTCAGACAACTTCATAGCAACAAAATGTAATTGCTTTTTTCAGACAAGCCATGAGTACTTAAAATACAGTGTAACACATTGGTGAGTGCATTACCCATCCCCCTCTGTACCCAGTGCACAGAGAATACAAATCTGTTACAGCCCCAGCTAGAAAGACTTAGCCCTGGTCTACACTAGGAGTTGAGGTTGAATTTAGCAGCATTAAATCAATTTAACCCTGCACCTGTCCACATGACAAAGCCCTTTTTTTCGACTTAAAGAGCTCTTAAAATCGATTTCCTTACTCCACCCCCAACAAGGGGATTAGCGCTGAAATCGGCCTTGCCGGGTCGAATTTGGGGTACTGTGGATGCAATTAGATGGTATTGGCCTCCGGGAGCTATCCCAGAGTGCTCCATTGTGACCGCTCTGGACAGCACTCTCAACTCAGATGCACTGGCCAGGTAGACAGGAAAAGAACCGCGAACTTTTGAATCTCATTTCCTGTTTGGCCAGTGTGGCAAGCTGCAGGTGACCATGCAGAGCTCATCAGCAGAGGTGACCATGATGGAGTCCCAGAATCGCAAAAGAGCTCCAGCATGGACCGAACGGGAGGTACAGGATCTGATCGCTGTATGGGGAGAGGAATCCGTGCTATCAGAACTCCGTTCCAGTTTTCAAAATGCCAAAACATTTGTCAAAATCTCCCAGGGCATGAAGGACAGAGTCCATAACAGGGACCCGAAGCAGTGCCGCCTGAAACTTAAGGAGCTGAGGCAAGCCTACCGGAAAACCAGAAAGGCTAACGGCCCCTCCGGGTCAGAGCCCCAAACATGCTGCTTCTATGATGAGCTGCATGCCATTTTAGGAGGTTCAGCCACCACTACCCCAGCCGTGTTGTTTGACTCCTTCAATGGAGATGGAGGCAACACGGAAGCAGGTTTTGGGGACAAGGAAGATGATGATGATGAGGTTGTAGATAGCTCACAGCAAGCAAGCGGAGAAACCAGTTTTCCCGACAGCCAGGAACTGTTTCTCACCCTGGACCTGGAGCCAGTACCCCCCGAACCCACCCAAGGCTGCTTCCTGGAGCCAGCAGGTGGAGAAGGGACCTCCGGTGAGTGTACCTTTTAAAATACCATACATGGTTTAAAAGCAAGCGTGTTTAATGATTAATTTGCCCTGGAATTCGCGGCTCTCCTGGATGTACTCCCAAAGCCTTTGCAAAAGGTTTCTGGGGAGGGCAGCCTTATTCCATCCACCATGGTAGCACACTTTACCACTCCAGGCCAGTAACACGTACTTGGGAATCATTGCAGAACAAAGCATTGCAGTGTATGTTTGCTGGCATTCAAACAACATCTGTTCTTTATCTCTCCGTGTTATCTTCAGAAGAGTGATATCATTCATGGTCACCTGGTTGAAATAGGGTGCTTTTCTTAAGGGGACATTCAGAGGTGCCCGTTCCTACTGGGCTGTTTACCTGTGGCTGAACAGAAATGTTCCCCACTGTTAGCCATGGGGAGGGGGGAAGGGCTAGCCATGCGGTGGGGGGAGGCAAAATGCAACCTTGTAACGAAAGCACATATGCTATGTATGTAATGTTAACAGCAAGGTTTACCGTGAAAGAGTGTACCCATTGTTCTATAAAAGGTGTCTTTTTAACTACCACTGTCCCTTTTTTTTTTCTCCACCAGCTGTATGTGTTTCAAGAATCACAGGATCTTCTCCTTCCCAGAGGCTAGCGAAGATCAGAAGGCAAAAAAAACGCACTCGTGATGAAATGTTCTCTGAGCTCATGCTGTCCTCCCACACTGACAGAGCACAGACGAATGCGTGGAGGCAGACAATGTCAGAGTGCAGGAAAGCACAAAATGACCGGGAGGAGAGGAGGCGGGCTGAAGAGAGTACGTGCAGGCTGAAGAGAGGGCTGAAGCTGAAAGGTGGCAGCAGCGTGATGAGAGGAGGCAGGATTCAACGCTGAGGCTGCTGGAGGATCAAACTAATATGCTCCAGCGTATGGTTGAGCTGCAGGAAAGGCAGGAGCACAGACTGCCGCTACAGCCCCTGTGTAACCAACCGCCCTCCTCCCCAAGTTCCATAGCCTCCTCACCCAGACACCCAAGAACATGGTGTGGGGGCCTCCGGCCACCCAGCCACTCCACCCCAGAGGATTGCCCAAGCAACAGAAGGCTGGCATTCAATAAGTTTTAAAGTGCTGTGTGGCCTTGTCCTTCCCTCCTCCACCACCCCTCCCAGTGCTTCCCTCCTCCACCACCCCTCCTGGGCTACCTTGGCAGTTATCCCCCTATTTGCGTGATGAATTAATAAAGAATGCATGAATGTGAAATAACAATGACTTTATTGCCTCTGCAAGCTGTGATCGAAGGAGGGAGGGGAGGGTGGTTAGCTTACAGGGAAGTAGAGTGAATCGGGGGCGGGGGGCAGTTTCTTCAAGGAGAAACAAACAGAACTTTCATACCGTAGCCTGGTTTTCAAAGCTTTTCTGATGCGCACCGCACCCTCCTACGCTCTTCTAACTGCCCTGGTGTCTGGCTGCACGTAACCAGCAGCCAGGCGATTTGCCTCAACCTCCCACCCCGCCATAAACATCTCCCCCTTACTCTCACAGATATTGTGGAGAGCACAGCAAGCAGTAATAACTGTGGGAATACTGGTTCCTCTGAGGTCTAACCGAGTAAGTAAACTGCACCAGCGTGCTTTTAAAGTCCAAATGCACATTCTACCACCATTCTGCACTTGCTCAGCCTGTAGTTGAACAGCTCCTAACTACTGTCCAGGCTGCCTGTGTATGGCTTCATGAGCCATGGCATTAAGGGGTAGGCTGGGTCCCCAAGGATACATATAGGCATTTCAACATCCCCAATGGTTATTTTCTGGTCTAGGAATAAAGTCCCTTCCTGCAGCTTTTGAAACAGACCAGAGTTCCTGAAGATGCAAGTGTCATGTACCTTTCCTGGCCATTCCATGTTGATGTTGGTGAAACATCCCTTGTGATCCACCAGTGCTTCCAGCACCACTGAAAAGTACCCCTTGCGGTTTATGTACTCGCTGCCTTGGTGCTCCGGTGCCTACATAGGGATATGGGTTCCGTCTATGGCCCCACCACAGTTCGGGAATCCCATTGTAGCAAAGCCATCCACTATGACCTGCACATTTCCAAGGGTCACTACCCTTGATATCAGCAGATCTTTGATTGCGGGTTGGCTACTTGCATCACAGCAGCCCCCACAATAGATTTGCCCACTCCAAATTGACTCCCGACTGACCGGTAGCTGTCTGGCATTGCAAGCTTCCACAGGGCCATTGCCACTCGCTTCTCAACTGTGAGGGCTGCTCTCATCTTGGTATTGTGCCTCAGGACAGGGGAAAGCAAGTCACAAAGTTCCATGAAAAGGTTTCGCAGCTGTTGGGAATCGTCCCAGACTGGCAACACTATGCAGTCCCACCAGTCTGTGCTTGTTTCCCAGGCCCAGAATCTGCATTCCACCGCATGAACCTGCCCCATTAGCATCATGATGCCCACATTGCCAGGGCCCGTGCTTTGAGAAAAGTCTGTGTCTGTGTCCTCATCACTGCGCTGACATCGCCTACTCGCTCGATTTCACTTTGCCAGGTTCTGGTGCTGCATATACTGCTGAATAATGCGTGTGGTGTTTAATGTGCTCCTAATTGCCAAAGTGATCTGAGCGGGCTCCATGCTTGCCGTGGTATGGCGTCTCCACAGAAAAAAGGCACGGAACAATTGTCTGCCGTTTCTCTGATGGAGGGAGGGGCGACAGATGACATGGCTTACAGGGAATTAAAATCAACGAAGGGGGTGGCTTTACATCAAGGAGAAACAAGAACAACTGTCACACAGAATAGCCCCCTCAAGGATTGAACTCAAAACCCTGGGTTTAGTAGCCCAATGCTCAACCCACTGAACTATTCCTCCCCCCAGTATTTCAGGCAGGACTGAATCTCCATTAAACTTTTCAAGGTGCCCCTGACAGACCTCACAGAAACGATTGTTGGCTGTTGATTTCATGGAGGGAGGGAGGGGGGAGCAAATGAATACAAAACAAATCTGGTGTTTTTCTTGTTTTGATCCACTCCAGCTACCTTTTACATCTTTGGCTGGCAGCAGACAGTGCAATAGGACTGCTAGCCATCCTCATCTCCTGCCTGCTCGGCAGAAGATGGTGCAATAGGACTACTAGCCATCCCCATTTCCTGCCTGCTCGCCATAAGATGGTACAATAGGACTGCCAACAGGACTAAAGAGAATGACCTGGTCGAGTCACTCCTAATTTAGTCCCTGTGCCCATGTCTGCCCAGGCACTCCTGACTGCCCTTACCGAGGTGGCCAGGAGCACCTCGGACATGACAACGATGATTATCAGGCCTATTGTACCATCTGCTGCCACAAGGCAATGGGTTGCTGCTGCTGTGTAGCAATGCAGTACCGTGTCTGCCAGCACCCAGGAGACATAGGGTGACAGTGAGCTGAGCGGGCTCCATGCTTGCCACGGTATGGCGTCTGCACAGGTAACTCAGGAAAAAAGGCACAAAACGATTGTCTGCCATTGCTTTCACAGAGGGAGGGAGGGCCTGACGACATGTACCCAGAACCACGCGTGACAATGTTTTTGCCCCATTAGGCATTGGGATCTCAACCCAGAATTCCAATGGGCAGCAGAGACAGCGGGAACTGTGGGATAGCTACCCATAGTGCAACACTCCGGAAGTCGACGCTAGCCTCGGTACTGTGGAAGCACTCCGCTGAGTTAATGCACTTCATGCACTTAGAGCATTTTGTGCGGGGGGACACACAATCGACTATATAAAAACGATTTCTAAAAAACCGACTTCTATAAATTCGACCTAATTTCGTACTGTAGACATACCTTTAGCTACGTAGTTCAAGGTGCTTGTGCTTTTAGCTCTGTAGGTGCAGTACAGTAACTGTAATATCATACTACCAACAGTAAATTGATTAACAATCCCTTTCCTGGCAGAGGATAAGTTTCTGTACAAATTAAATCAGACTGCACTGTATAGGATGTTCACATTGCAGTAACAAATATGTTATTGCCAAACTACAGGGCTGCAGTGGCTAACAACTTTAGCAAATGAACGGGTGCTATTCCAGTGAATCAAGGTCTCTCAGATTAAAGCAGCCAAGCCTTCACGCCAAAGCCTGAGTGTTTTTATTTGATCCTCTACTTATGTGTTTCTCAGCCTTCTCTGGTTGGTGACCCCTTATTCAAAGTCAACAAATTTCAAATCCCTTATATTTACTGTTAAAGGAAGAGTAAAAAATATTTTTTTAAAAAAGGTTATCAGTGATAATAAGAAGCCTACCTAATTTATGTATGTGTGCAAGGCTGATAGAGAATACCTGGCCTTGAAGGGTAAAGGGTGTGTAAGAGCAAGATATTCTTTGCTATCAACTATAATAAAACTCAGTGCCTTCTGACCTCTGGTGGGAGGTTGCAACCCACGGGATGAGAAACACTGCTCCACATTAACCTGTAACTAGAGGCCAGATTTCTGTACCCATTGAATGGTACCTCACTCTACAAGTTGTCCCACTGAAGTCAGGGGAACTAACTCTGAAGTCAACTGCTACTATATTGCAGTAAGGGTATCAGACTCTGTCCCTTAAGAACGGCCATACTGGGTCAGACCAAAGGTCCATCTAGCCCAGTATCCGGTCTTCCGACAGTGCCAAATGCCAGGTGCCCCAGAGGGAATGAACGGAACAAATAATCATCAAGTGATCCATCCCCTGTCGCCCATTCCCAGCTTCTGGTAAACAGAGGCTAGGGACACCATCCCGGCCCATCCTGGCTAATAGCCATTGATGGACCTATCCTCCATGAATTTATCTAGTGCTTTTTTGAACCCTGCAACAGTCTTGGCCTTCACAACATCCCCTGGCAAGGAGCAACTATTTTAAAATGAATGCATAGCAAGGGGCTAACCTCTCGAGTGGGGAGGAAAATTGCTGCAGCTTATTCAGCAAGGACCCAATCCCGCTCCAGTTGAAGTCAGTAGAAGTTTTGCCACTGACTCCAATACAAGCAGGATCAAACTTCAGTGGTGTGATTGTCCTGGAGACCTTCCGTGTCGTTAATAGAATCATAGAGTTTAAGGCCAGAAGGGATCATCAGATCATCTAGTCCAGTAGTTCTTAAACTGTGGGCCGTGACCCCGTTTTAATGGGGTCACCGGGGCTGGTGTTATACTTGCTGGAGCCTGGGGCTGAAGCCAAAGTCCAAGCCCCGCCGCCCAGGGCTTCAGTCCTGGGTGGCAGGGCTCAGGCTTCGGCTTGAGCCCCTGCACCCAGGGCTGAAGCCCTCAAGCTCCAGCTTTGGCCCCCCTCCTGGCTTTGCCCCCCACCCTGGGCAGCGGGGCTTGGGCTTCAGCTTTCGCCCTTCCGCCCATGGCAGTGGGGATTGGGCTTCAGCACCCCTTCCTGGGGTCATGAAGTAATTTTTGTTGTCAGAAGGGGGTTGCAGAGGAATGAAGTTTGAGAACCCCTGATCTAGTCTGACCTCCTGTACAGCACAGGCTGTCAACAGCACACAGCACCAGCAGGGATCTACATTTCCATGTTAGCTCCTAGTCTAAAAGAGGCAGAACATTTCACTGAGCGTATAGGATACAGAGGTTTTTTGGTCCATCTAAGTTAATATCAAGGTTTAGAAGCCGGTGTTCGCTTTTTAAATTTAACAGAGTTCAGATAATCTGTCCTACCTGTTTCATGGAGGCCTTAATCCAAATTTTTAAAATTATATTTTCCATGTGTTTACATCTTGCTGTGAATTAGAGAACAGACTTTATAGCGCTTACATACATTTTCATATGAAGCTCAGTACTACTCAATATTATTTGACGTGTAAAACATCCTGGTGTACATTGACCTTAAATTTCTGCTCTAGAGATATAGAGAGGGAGAGAGAGAGTGTAAAATATAATGAACTTCTAAACCATTGAAAATAGCAATAGAAAACACAACAACAATAGAGCTCAAATCCTACGCAGTCTTGAGAGCCTGGTAAACTTTACTGATTGTTACTGGCAACAACACTATAAACCTGCTCTTCTTCAATAACAACATGTCGTTAACACTGATGGTCAGAACTTTCCTCATCAACCCAATTTATTCATTTCACTTCCTCATAGGTCAACAGGTCCAAAGTTTAGCCAAGCAGCGTTTACATGGTTGCCTTGGTGTGGCATAAACTGGAATGACACAGCCTAAAGACAACAGCTTGGACAGAGTTTCTTTCACCCAAGCGTTCTAGAGCTGGTCTCCTTCCCCGACAGACACAGTAAGGGCAGAGCCAAACTCCGCTGCCACCCCCTATCTCCAGAGGGGATGCAACTTCCATAAAGTTCATACAAGATGCCGCCCCCTGGACTAAGCTGAGGGGCGTTGGGGGAAGAGAGCACAGGAGAGAGGCAGAGAGAAGCTTCTGTAACTTACCCACAGGAGGTGGGCTGGGGTCCGCTCTCCGGGCTGCAGCCCTGCACCGTGAGGAGGGAGGGATGGAGCCGCCGCCAGCCCAGTCACAGCGGTGATCCGAGCCACCCGGCGGGCAGGACAGAGCGCTCGCTTCTCACGCACCTCCAGAGCCGCTGCTCCCGGAAATCCAGCAGGACTTGCTGGCCGCTCGCACCTGCGGGGGGCGGGGAGGGGGATGAATCGCAAGGCAGGGCTCGCTCCGCTGGCTGGCAGGCGGCGTTCAAAGCAGGCGGGCGCTCTGCCTGGGACACCCGAAGCTGCCCTCGGATGGGCGGCTGCGCTCTGCAGCCGGACGCCCTGGCTCCATCCGCGGGGAGTTGTGCTTCTGCCCTTCCACGGAGGCGCCCGGCACAGGGTTAGGGCGCGATCAGTAACCTCCCCCCCCCAAACATAGCGGGAATTCTAACACGGGCTGGAACCCTAGTGTAGACGGGGCCGTTGCAGTTTTAACACGTAGGTGCCCACGTGCTGCGTGGGTACCCTGGCAGGGGGGCGGGCGGGTCTGTAGTCTGGGGCTAGACACAACCGCTGCCAATGTGGCCATGGCCCCACACTGTGGAGCCAGGGCCAGTCTGTCTAGGCGCTGGGAGGCACCTCCCAGCCACTATGTAGATAGGGGTCACTGTTCCCTCTAAGCTGGGCGCGTGTGCGTGCCCACACAGACCCTAAACCCCGTGCACACGGCGAGACACCGCGTGCACAAAAATTTGCACAGAAGAAATGTTTTCTGTACACAGCCTGTCAAAAATTTGCCCAGAAGAAATGTTTTGTGCATGTGGCCTGTCAAAACTTAGAGGGAATATTGACAGGGGTGTTAAGTAGTTAACACGTGTTCGAACACACCCTTTTTCCTGAAGACCAGGCCTCTGAGTCTTGGTGCTAGACTCACTTCGTAATGCCTGGCGCTGGGGTTTATCTTGGCTGTATTTTGTTTTCTGCAGTGGTGGGGCTCTCTTTTCTCACCATCTGAAGGTTTGCTGGCTGATTCTCTAGCTGAAGGACCAGCAGTTGATGTCAGGTGGGTTCTGTATTTCATGGAGACTTCTGAAATATATTCATTTATTTTGATGTATAACATTATACAAAAAAGTGCTTCTGTGGGTGCCTGTTCCCAGGGTAGTTTCCATAGTAATCAATTAAAAAACTGATCAAGTTTAGCCACACACAAGCCCCATGCTGCAGTGATGCAACTGTGCCTGAAAGAAGCTCACTGCAGGTTGGGGATCATAGCACAATTCTCCCCCTACTATGACTTATTTTCTCTCTTCCTTTGAAACATCTCTTAAGAATGCCATTAACTCATTACTAAACTGCAAAGACTTACACACTTCCATAACTGTACTGAACATTGTATGCCCAAAGATTATACAGAGAGTCTGGATCAAAATTAGGAAAAGAACCCAGAAGTTCTAAAAAAATATTCCTGTATGCATGGCAAAAAGATAGCACATGACAGGCACAAAAATAGGTCACTCATGTCCTATGGACTTTACAAAAAAGTGCAGAATTAGTTATTGCCTTGAAAAATTTATAATCCAAACAGATTGAATTGTCTCTTCATTCAAGTTCTGTGTGCTCATGAATGTGTTCTATTCCTGCACCCACTGACATCAGCAGGAACATTGCCACTGACTTAAATGGGAGTGAGCCTTAGGGTTGCCAGGTGTCCAGTTTTCGACCAGAATGCCTGGTCGAAAAGGGACCCTGGAGGTGTAGGAGCAGGATTTTATAATTGTACTATAAGAATAGAGGTACTAATGTATGTCTTGATTTCATTTTACCAGCCACCCTTTTTGAATAGCAGAAAGGAATGACCCTTTGGGACATTGGTAGGAATACATCTGACAGACTGCCAGTGTTTGTACTGATGTTAAAGCAGGGTCAGACCAGAACAATCCTTATGATGGATTATGGTCACCCTTTTGTTTTAGGATAAGTTATAATGCCTCTCCTTCTGCCCCTCCACCCCCACAAACATGATACAGTTCTGTGGTGACCTAGAATCCTATTTTCGAAGTCTCCGACTCAAGGAATATTTCCAATACACCTCTGAACAACATACTAATCGACAGAGACCTCCCTACCAACACTACAAAAAGAAGGATTCTAGATGGACTCCTCCTGAAGGTCGAGACAGCAGACTGGACTTCTACATAGAGTGCTTCCACCGACGTACACAGGCTGAAATTGTGGAAAAGCAGCATCACTTGCCCCATAACCTCAGCCATGCAGAACACAATGCCATCCACAGCCTCAGAAACAACTCTGACATCATAATCAAAAAGGCTGACAAAGGAGGTGCTGTTGTCATCATGAATAGGTCAGAATATGAACAAGAGGCTGCTCGGCAGCTCTCCAACACCACTTTCTACAAGCCATTACCCTCTGATCCCACTGAGAATTACCAAAAGAAACTACAGCATTTGCTCAAGAAACTCCCTGAAAAAGCACAAGATCAAATCTGCACAGACACACTCCTGGAACCTCGACCTGGGATATTCTATCTACTACCTAAGATCCATAAACCTGGAAATCCTGGGCGCCCCATCATCTCAGGCATTGGCACCCTGACAGCAGGGTTGTCTGGCTATGTAGACTCCCTCCTCAGGCCCTATGCTACCAGCACTCCCAGCTACCTTCGAGACACCACTGACTTCCTGAGGAAACTACAATCCATCGGTGATCTTCCTGAAAACACCATCCTGGCCACTATGGATGTAGAAGCCCTCTACACCAACATTCCACACAAAGATGGACTACAAGCCGTCAGGAACACTATCCCCGATAATGTCACGGCTAACCTGGTGGCTGAACTTTGTGACTTTGTCCTTACCCATAACTATTTTACATTTGGGGACAATGTATACCTTCAAATCAGCGGCACTGCTATGGGTACCCGCATGGCCCCACAGTATGCCAACATTTTTATGGCTGACTTAGAACAATGCTTCCTCAGCTCTCGTCCCCTAACGCCCCTACTCTACTTGCGCTATATTGATGACATCTTCATCATCTGGACCCATGGAAAAGAAGCCCTTGAGGAACTCCACCATGATTTCAACAATTTCCATCCCACCATCAACCTCAGCCTGGTCCAGTCCACACAAGAGATCCACTTCCTGGACACTACAGTGCTAATAAACGATGGTCACATAACCACCACCCTATACCGGAAACCTACTGACCGCTATTCCTACCTACACGCCTCCAGCTTTCACCCTGACCACACCACACAATCCATTGGCTACAGCCAAGCTCTGCGATACAACCGCATTTACTCCAACCCCTCAGACAGAGACAACACTTACAAGATCTCTACCAAGCATTCTTACAAGTACAATACCCACCTGCGGAAGTGAAAAAACAGATTGATAGAGCCAGAAGAGTTCTCAGAAGTCACCTACTACAGGACAGGCCTAACGAAGAAAATAACAGAACGCCACTAGCCGTCACCTTCAGCCCCCAACTAAAATCCCTCCAACGCATTATTAAGGATCTACAACCTATCCTGAAGGATGACCCAACACTCTCACAAATCTTGGGAGACAGGCCAGTCTTTGCCTACAGACAGCCCCCCAAGCTGAAGCAAATACTCACCAGCAACCACATACCACACAACAGAACCACTAACCCAGGAACCTATCCTTGCAACAAAGCCCGTTGCCAACTGTGCCCACATATCTATTCAGGGGACATCATCACAGGGCCTAATAACATCAGCCTAATAATATCAGAGGCTCGTTCACCTGCACATCCACCAATGTGATATATGCCATCATGTGCCAGCAATGCCCCTCTGCCATGTACATTGGTCAAACTGGACAGTCTCTACGTAAAAGAATAAATGGACACAAATCAGATGTCAAGAATTATAACATTCATAAACCAGTCGGAGAACACTTCAATCTCTCTGGTCACGCAATTACAGACATGAAGGTTGCGATATTACAACAGAAAAACTTCAAATCCAGACTCCAGCGAAAGACTGTTGAATTGGAATTCATTTGCAAATTGGATACAATTAACTTAGGCTTGAATAGAGACTGGGAGTGGCTAAGTCATTATGCAAGGTAACCTATTTCCCCTTGTTTTTTCCTACCTCCTCCCCTCCCCCCAGATGTTCTTGTTAAACCCTAGATTTGTGCTGGAAATGGCCCACCTTGATTATCATACACATTGTAAGGAGAGTAATCACTTTAGATAATTTAGATAATTTAGATATTACCAACAGGGGAGTGGGTTTGTGTGTGTGGAAAAAAAAAAAGGCGGGGGGGGGGAGAAAGCCCCCTTGATTATCATACACATTGTAAGGAGAGTGATCACTTTAGAGAAGCTATTACCAACAGGAGAGTGGGTTTGTGGTGGGGGAGGGGTGGGGAGAAAACCTGGATTTGTGCTGGAAATGGCCGAACTTTATTATCATACACATTGTAAGGAGAAAGAAAAGGAGTACTTGTGGCACCTTAGAGACTAACCAATTTATTTGAGCATGAGCTTTCGTGAGCTACAGCTCACTTGAAGTGAGCTGTAGCTCACGAAAGCTCATGCTCAAATAAATTGGTTAGTCTCTAAGGTGCCACAAGTACTCCTTTTCTTTTTGCGAATACAGACTAACACGGCTGTTACTCTGAAACCTGTCATTGTAAGGAGAGTGATCACTTTAGATAAGCTATTACCTGCAGGAGAGTGGGGTGGGGGGAGAGAAAACCTTTTGTAGTGGTAAACACCCTTTTTTTCATGGTTTGTGTATATAAAAAGATCTTCTGTACTTTCCACAGTATGCAGCCGATGAAGTGAGCTGTAGCTCACGAAAGCTTATGCTCAAATAAATTGGTTAGTCTCTAAGGTGTCACAAGTACTCCTTTTCTTTTTGCCAATACAGACTAACACAGCTGTTACTCAGAAAAATGTCTACTATGGTTTCCTATATGTATGACAAATTAGGCATTCTAGTTAAATATACATTTCTTTGTTTTAAGGTTTAGTAAGTAAAAGGATTTTGTATTGTGTCTATGATAAATAGATTAATGTTGAGGGCCTCAAGCCCCAATGTGAATTGTTTTAATTGTAGGATTTAGCAAGACTTAATTTATAAGGTATTCTGTATACCTTTGAAGGTTTCTGTGAGAGACTGTTTGTGTGAATGAGGAATGCATGCATCAGGAAAAGATAAAGTGTGAAGGCCATCACAAATGTCCAGATCGTCAAGAAAAAGTGAGAGACTTGGAAACACCAGGAGAAATCAGAAAACATCCATTGTATCCGAGGCTAAACATGTTAGCAGCACTGACGACCTCAGAGGTGAGACAGGCACCCCCGAAGGCGAGACAACAAATCGGAGATAACGATGGGAAGCCCAACAATAACCATCAAATGATAACAGCAGAAAACCCCAAGATTAACACCACTTAAGGACTAATGATTACAGGATGACATTGCAAAATGCATGGACTCAAATGGGAATTTACAATTATAAAGATGGGGCGTTTTGCCATGGAACTCTGGGTTCAGTCCTGCAAAGCCTCGGAGCATCGGATCACGACTGACAGAGCCCAGCTCCTTACTTGTGCTCAGTCTACCTGGCCATTAGATTGACTCGAGCTACAACAGACTGGTAACTATAAAGACCATCTGCAGGACTTGTGTGTTTGTGTGTATGTTGTGTGACTGAAAAGCACATGTTAACTGTTGTATTTTCAATAAATATGGCATATTTGCCTTCTCGCTTATAAAAGATCCCATGTGCTTTGTATAGCATAATAGAGGCTCCAATCAGCACTGCTGACCAGGCCATTAAAAGTCCGGAACCGTGGCCAGTGAGAGCTGTGGGGGCGGCGCCTGCGGGTGGAGGCAGCACACACAGCCGCCTGGCCACTCCTCCACCTAGGAGCCAAGGGACATGTCGCTACTTGTGCGGAGCCTCCCGAGTTGAGTGCCCCCCAGATCCAGCACCCTGATCCTCCTCCTGCACCCAAACTCGCTCCCAGAGCCCACACCCTGCACCCCCACCCCCAGCCCTGAGCCCCCTCCTGAACCCAAACTCCCTCCCAGAGCCTGAACCCCACCCCCCCGCACCCCACCCCTCATCCCCAGCCCCACCCCAGAGCCGCAACCTCAGCCAGAGCCCTCATCCCCTCCCGCACCCAACACTCTGCCCCAGCCTGGATCCCCCTCCTGCATCCTGAACCCATCATTTCTGGCCCCACCCCGGAGCCCACACCCCCCAGCCCAGAGTCCATACCCCCTTACACATCCCAACTCCCTGCCTCAGCCCCAGGCCCACTACCAGATGCCGAACCCCTCAGCCCCACTCCCAGAGCCCCCTCCTGCACACAAACCCCTCATCTCTGACCACAGCTGAAGCTCTCACCTCCTCCTGTATCCCAGCGCCCTGCCCCAGCTGGTGAAAATAAGCAAGTGACGGAGGGGGGATGGAGTGAGCAGGGGGCAGGGCCTTGGAGAAGGGGTGAGGCAGAGGCAGGCCTCGGGGAAGGGGTAGGGCAAGAGTGCAATTAGAAAGTTGGCAACCCTAGAGTAAGATCAGGACCCAAAAGAGTCAGCTTAATAAATCCTGCCGTCTGTCATATACAAATGCATTATAGCAGGGTAGTCATTTGGATGGCTGAGCTAAACCAGACAATGAAGGCAATTTTCCCCCTTTCTTCCTTTAAGACTCAAATCCACAAATGTAAACTCTGAGAAGTGGGGAAAAATAGGTCGAGAGGTGTCTTCTTTAGCTATTTTTTTAATATTATTAAAATCAAAAAACTTTTCATCTTATCTGCCAAGGATCTGAAAATGTTATGTTTCTAAACAGATTAAAATTACAGGTCAGTTTATTTAATACACCTTTTATGATGCATCAGCTACTTGTATTTGATTCAATTCCATTTGTTAATATAAATAAATTTGAACATGAATGAGTCTGAAAGCATTCAATAAAGAATTAGAATAAAATACATATTTTACTTGAAATGAATGATCCAATAACATTTGACTGCAAGGCTCTAGCTTACTCAAATACAGCCAGCAAAGTTACTTTGGAATAATGGCTCCTACCTGTAGAATTTAGTATTGGTTCTGTTCTTCATATTATTTGTATAATGGTAGTGTTTAGAGGGTCAGTTGAGATCAGGGCTGCAGTGAGCTAGCCTGTACACACACACATAGTGAAACAGACCCTGCCCCCAAAGAGCTTACAGTCAAAACAGATAAAAAAGGCAAAAGGTATTACCAGCAGGAGAGTGGGGTGGGAGGAGGTATTGTTTCATGGTCTCTGTGTATATAATGTCTTCTGCAGTTTCCATAGTATGCATCCGATGAAGTGAGCTGTAGTTCACGAAAGCTCATGCTCAAATAAATTGGTTAGTCTCTAAGGTGCCACAAGTACTCCTTTTCTTTTTTCAAATAAATTGGTTAGTCTCTAAGGTGCCACAAGTACTCCTTTTCTTTTTCCGATTAGAATCTCTTTCACAAATGGTATGGCTGGATTTAGCACAAAGTTTCATTTTAAATTAATATATTTTTCTTTTCCAGGTAACTTTCATAAATCTACTTATGAAGTATTCCAGAAAATAAGTCCTCTGTGCAAAGCTGAGCACAGGATTAAAGGAAAACTTTCAGGTCAAACATAATATAAACGTTTCCTTACCTCTGTTACCAACTCTAGCTTACATTAAAGCTAAAAGATCAAATATAATTTTCAAGATTTGTTTCCTTGTACCTTTCCATCAACTGAGACAGAAAAACTGTCTCACTTCTGTTTTATGGAGGTTTTTATGCAGTTTCACAGACAGATACTTTTATTTAAATCTAATGCTGCACTGTTTCCATTGTAACTCTGCAGGAAAATACTTTAAAGAGTCCACCTGATCAGAGTAAATTGCAGAATTAAGGACTCATTGTTTGATAAAATTTGACCTAGAATTTAAGGTTTGCAAGAATAAGTTTTTACAAAACCTAAGATCAATACACTGAAAACACGGACTTCAATGGGGTTCTGAATGGGTGCACAGGCAGTCCACACGCACAGTCACAGGATTTAGGCTTTTGTATTTGTTAGGTTGTGCTACTGCAGAATGATTTTTTTCCTGCTCTTTGTTAAAAAATCCTATTTATCCTGTTTGGCCTATTCTTAGTTTAATGTTTATACTATCTGCTTCTTTGCAGTCATGAAAGCATAAATAGGTACAATAGAGTACACCCTTACTGAGATAGTGATCACAAGCATTTGTAGTACAGTACGGTACACCCTTACTCAGATAGTGATCACAAGCATTTGCTATAAAATACTAGACATTCTTTATAAACCCACAGGTGAACAAGAAGGAAGTTGCTACCTCAGATTAATATTTAAAAATACAGTCTGTGGGGTTGTAGCTACTGTACAAACATACAAAAAGTTTTCAAAGACAAAAGTTTGCAGCTACCCCTGAATACTTTTCAGTGTCCAGGTTAATTTAGAACAATTCTGGAGTCAAGATAGAAAAAATGACTAAACTCTTTATACTTTTTTTTCTGTTAAAAGTTAGTGCACTGGTACTGTTTTAAAAGTCCAGGTGTCCTTCACTGTTAGGAGCAATCTTCTTAAAACAAGCTATTTTGTCCAGTATAACAAACTAAATGAACAATAACAAAATAAACAATTCCTTACAGTGCTTAGGATTCTCTAATCAGGTATACCTACTCCATGAGTCAGCTGGGTCAAGCCCCTTCCAGCGGCTTTTTGGGCCGTCCCCACAAATGTGCTCTCTGGATGATGTAATTTCATTGGCCATTAGTGGGGATTTTAATACCTTAGCTAGGGCTCAGAAACCACCTTTTTAAAGGTACATTGTCCTTATTTCCCAAGAAGAGAAAAATCATTAATAAAAACTCATCAGAGAAAAGCCTCTCATGTTCCAAAACTTGAGTCAGTGAGCTTATTCTAGCCGTGTCCAGCTGGCAGCCCTAGTGAGCTAGCTACCTGAGGCCAGCTATCACTTTGTTGTTCCCCTGGATTTCTAGCAGGACACTCCACTCTGCTGACTAGTTACTCCCTGTTTTGATGGGTTTTAGGATCTGAAGGCCTACTATCCACCCTAACTGTCCCTTATGTGAGATGGCACGAGCTGGCTTTCTCTTTGGAGGAGAATATACCCGGCAAAGGACCCAAATTCTCAGAAGGAAAGAGAAAAAATAAGGAGAGCTGAAGATGAAATGCTAGAAACTGAGTATCTCATGACACAGGCAAGATTCCTCCTCTAGCAATTGACAGTGCTACCCTGACCATTTAGGCATTACTGACCTCTGGGACAAGGGAAATAAGGGCTGAGATCTTATCCCTCTACCTTCCTTCAAAAGCCTCCACTCTGAGCTCCCTTAAGAGTCCCAAAGGTCTACATTAGAGCCTCAGTTTTGACCCAGATAACTTTGTTTTTCCACCAGTCCCCAATTGAGCTGAACTCCTAACAAAACTCTTAGATCCCGAGATAAGGAAGGCAGCCACTTTCTCATTGGAGGGTGCCAGATCCTACTCTGTTAAACAGGAAGGTTATGTTTGGTACAACGAATAGAAATTTGCTGGAAAAGGTACAGTTTGCTGCTCTGGTGACTATGAGATTTCCTTGTGACCTCTTCCAAGTCGGCAATGCACTGCAGGAGAGAGAGAACTTTCTCTGGGTCTGAAGTAATTCAGTCCAGCCTGATTTTCACATGGTTTTGAATTTCATAAATGGGCATGGCGCTTCTCAGTCTGTACAGACAGACAGACACTGTATCGGGCAGGACATCCCTCAGTTTGTACCGACAAACAGGACGCCTCTCAGTACTCTGTACAGACAGACACACACTGGGCAGGACCCCCCTCGGTCTGTGCAGATGCACACACACTGGGCAGGACGCCCCTCGTTCTGTACAGACAGACAGACACTGGGCAGGACACCCCTCGTTCTGTACAGACAGACAGACACTGGGCAGGACACCCCTCGGTCTGTACAGACAGACAGACACAGGGCAGGACGCCCCTCGGTCTGTGCAGACAGACAGACACTGGGCAGGACGCCCCTCGGTCTGTGCAGACAGACGGACACTGGGCAGGACGCCCCTCGGTCTGTGCAGACAGACGGACATTGGGCAGGACGCCCCTCGGTCTGTGCAGACAGACGGACATTGGGCAGGACGCCCCTCGGTCTGTGCAGACAGACGGACACTGGGCAGGACTCCGCTCGGTCTGTGCAGATGGACACACACTGGGCAGGACACCCCTCGGCTTGTGCAGACGGACACACACTGGGCAGGACGCCCCTCGGTCTGTGCAGACAGACAGACACTGGGCAGGACACCCCTCGGTCTGTACAGACAGACACTGGGCAGGACGCCCCTCGGTCTCTGCAGACAGACGGACACTGGGCAGGACGCCCCTCGGTCTGTGCAGACAGACGGACACTGGGCAGGACGCCCCTCGGTCTGTGCAGACAGACAGACACTGGGCAGGACGCCCCTCGGTCTGTGCAGACAGACGGACACTGGGCAGGACGCCCCTCGGTCTGTGCAGACAGACGGACACTGGGCAGGACTCCGCTCGGTCTGTGCAGATGGACACACACTGGGCAGGACACCCCTCGGCTTGTGCAGACGGACACACACTGGGCAGGACGCCCCTCGGTCTGTGCAGACAGACAGACACTGGGCAGGACACCCCTCGGTCTGTACAGACAGACACTGGGCAGGACGCCCCTCGGTCTCTGCAGACAGACGGACACTGGGCAGGACGCCCCTCGGTCTCTGCAGACAGACGGACACTGGGCAGGACGCCCCTCGGTCTGTGCAGACGGACACACACTGGGCAGGACTCCGCTCGGTCTGTGCAGACGGACACACACTGGGCAGGACACCCCTCGGCTTGTGCAGACGGACACACACTGGGCAGGACGCCCCTCGGTCTGTGCAGACAGACACTGGGCAGGACGCCCCTCGGTCTCTGCAGACAGACGGACACTGGGCAGGACGCCCCTCGGCTTGTGCAGACGGACACACACTGGGCAGGACTCCGCTCGGTCTGTGCAGATGGACACACACTGGGCAGGACGCCCCTCGGCTTGTGCAGACAGACAGACACTGGGCAGGACACCCCTCGGTCTGTACAGACAGACAGACACTGGGCAGGACGCCCCTCGGTCTGTACAGACAGACAGACACTGGGCAGGACGCCCCTCGGTCTGTGCAGACAGACGGACACTGGGCAGGACGCCCCTCGGTCTGTACAGACAGACACTGGGCAGGACACCCCTCGGTCTGTGCAGACAGACAGACACTGGGCAGGACACCCCTCGGTCTGTACAGACAGACACTGGGCAGGACGCCCCTCGGTCTCTGCAGACAGACGGACACTGGGCAGGACGCCCCTCGGTCTGTGCAGACGGACACACACTGGGCAGGACTCCGCTCGGTCTGTGCAGATGGACACACACTGGGCAGGACGCCCCTCGGCTTGTGCAGACGGACACACACTGGGCAGGACGCCCCTCGGTCTGTGCAGACAGACAGACACTGGGCAGGACGCCCCTCGGTCTGTGCAGACAGACAGACACTGGGCAGGACGCCCCTCGGTCTGTACAGACAGACACTGGGCAGGACACCCGTCGGTCCGTACAGACAGACACTGGGCAGGACACCCCTCGGTCTGTACAGACAGACGGACACTGGGCAGGACGCCCCTCGGTCTCTGCAGACAGACGGACACTGGGCAGGACGCCCCTCGGTCTCTGCAGACAGACGGACACTGGGCAGGACGCCCCTCGGTCTGTACAGACAGACACTGGGCAGGACACCCCTCGGTCTGTGCAGACAGACGGACACTGGGCAGGACGCCCCTCGGTCTGTGCAGACAGACGGACACTGGGCAGGACGCCCCTCGGTCTGTGCAGACAGACGGACACTGGGCAGGACGCCCCTCGGTCTGTGCAGACAGACGGACACTGCGCAGGACACCCCTCGGTCTGTGCAGACAGACGGACACTGCGCAGGACGCCCCTCGGTCTCTGCAGACCCACAAATGAGACACCCAGCGCACAGGGTGGGGGAACTGCAAGCCGAGGACTAGCTTTATTTCCTCTTCCTTCCTTCCTACGGGCCCCTGCCCTGCACAGGTACCTATTCCCAGCCTTGCTGGGGAGCCCGGGCCGCCCGGGTAGACCAGGCAAGGGCCCGGCCGAGGGGCGCGGGGGTGTGTGGGACGGGGCCCGTCCCTCCGCGCTGACTGCACAATGCAGCCGGCTGCGCGCGTCTCACTGGCCCTGTGACGCCCGGAAATTGGAACCCCAGCCGGGGCCGCGGCTCCTGCTTCTCCGGCGGCCAGCGGGGGCGACCCCGTCCAGCATGTGCGAGCAGCCGGCGCCGGAGACCCGGCGGCCGCCCGGCGGCCGCGACGATGACGGTAAGCGGGGAGCCAGGCCGAGCGGAGGGGCCCTGCAGCCAGGTGCCGAGGGCGGGTGGGCAGGTGACCGGCTGCGGCGCTGGGAGGGGAGGACACCGGCCTCGGATCCTCGCCTGCCCGGAGCCGGCGGGGTGGGGCGGGCGGCGCCGCAGGGCTGGGTGGTTGGGCTTGGCCGTGGGAACAGCTCGGGCCGCGCGCTCCCTGGCGGACGCTCAGCCCGCCGGGCCAGGGGGTGAGAGCCGGGCGGGGACACGCGTGGGCCGGTGAACGCTGGCTCCGAGCGGCCTCTCGGCTCCGGGTTCTTCATTTAAACAGCTTGAAAACAGGGAGACTCCGAGCCAGGCAGGCGCCAGGAGAAGGATTATTCTGGGCAATAATAATTGGGCCTGGGGCTTCTCCCGCCTGAACCCCAGTGGGAAATGGGTGTCAAGTGCAGCAGAGAGTGGGTTTGTACAGCGCCTAGCACCGCAGGGCCCTGGGCCAGGCGTGGGGCTCCCAGGTTCTGCAGTAGTGCTCTGCAACTACTAACGAATCAGCATGGTGGAGTTTTACACCCCGGGGTGTTGCACTGGTGTGAAGGACTGCAAGAGGCAAGGAAGAGCCAGGCCCTTTGTTTTTTTCACTAGGACTCTGGAGGTGCCTCTCCGCCATGGAGAATATATACGGGTAAAGGGAATTTACTCCCTGAGTAAAAGGGAGTGTTCAAGGAAGCCCTGATTGTCTGTTGTTTGCCATGAAAGTTGCACATGTGAATCTGAGAGCAGAATTTAACCTCCAGAAAGAGGGGACAGCCTGGGATGTCACAGTTCAAGGCAATTGCACCTACATTCCCCTTCTGGTCTACCAGTGGCACCCACTTAAATGGTTCTGGCTCCTAGCTGTCACCTTTCTGTGGCAGAGACCTGCATCTTTTCCTCTCTTGCCAGGGTTATTTCCAGATTGCATGGTCCGTTGCCCTACAGCGTCATATCCCAGGGAAGCCAGACTGCCTAAACAGGCCAGTGTCTGCAGTCTGCTTCCTCTCCAGTGGCTATGATCATAAATAGCCGGCGGTTGAAAGTTACCACACAGCTCATTCTAAGAAAGCACTAAAAGAAAAGGAGTACTTGTGGCACCTTACAGACTAACAAATTTACTTGAGCATAAGCTTTCGTGAGCTACAGCTCACTTCATCAGGTGCATTCACGAGAGTGATCACTTAAGGTGAGCTATTACCAGGGGGTGGTGGGGGGGAACCTTTTGTAGTGGTAATCAAGGTGGGCCATTTCCAGCAGTTGACAAGAACGTCTGAGGAACAGTTGGGGGGGGGGGGAGAATAAACATGGAGAAATAGTTTTACTTTGTGTAATGACCCATCCATAGGTCACTAGGCCTTTTACATCAAGCTTATCAGAGTATATGTCAGTTAATTACTATGTCATTCTTTTGGTCAGATATCTGCTGATGTTCCTAATTTAAAATATCTACAGCTGATACCACCTGGCATCATGTGGTCCTGTCAGCAATTTAGTCACATTTGTTTATTGCAGCATTCTGTCTTGTGACATCTTATGATCTAGGGCAGTCGTCCCCAACCTTTCTTGTGGGAATAGCATGTTGCTAACACCCCGTCACCGAAATGCCGCCGCTGAGAAGTGGCAGTGGGAAGAAGCGTCACCGCCAAAATCCCGCCGAGAAACGGCAATGCTTCTCAGCGGCATTTCGGCAGCGGGGTGTCCTGCAGGTGCACAAAAATGCCCCGGCGGGCGCCATGGCACCCACGGGCACTGCACTGGGGACCCCTGGTCTAGGGAGGCTCCTGGTTAGCTGCCTATGCTATGGCTTTTGGGGCCTTATGCCTCAATTAGTTTTGCTAAGCTATTGTCTTACAGGCGATGAGGTTTGTAGGCTCATTGTGTTACTTCCTTAACTTATACTTACGCCTTACCTAGCAAATGCCTATGTCTATAGGCTACAGAACAGTAGGTCCTGATGTGGCTAAAATACAGTTTGGTCTTGAAGTGTAGATGGGACCAAATTATGTTGCTGAATCTTGCTGTAGAGTTGAACTTTGCAGGGCTGTAGCATGATTTTGTAGCATCCTTGCTCTTTTCAAACTCCTTGCACCAGCTGTACTGTCACCGGCTAGAGCATCCATTTAACACCTTTCCACCCTCATGACACTGGAAGGATTTTTTGCAATTCGCAGCAGTACTCTTTCTCCCTATGGATTATTGTATGTTTCATACAAATTCCCTACCTCTGGTCTCATGAGTTGTATTTTGACCATATTTTACACTTAAGTTCATTTGCTTCCTCTCTTCTTTTTTTGGCAGAAGTTTTCCTTCCTGATGCAAACTGTACATCACCATCTGTTACCTTTCTGCAAGAATTGCCTAGTTATCAGTCCATTTTGAGGCGGAGAACTTCTGCTGGAGGAACACAAGATAGACGACAAAACAATCATGGCTTTGTGAGACCCCCTGCTGCAGAGAAAAGAAATCTTGTAGAAGGAACAGTAGTGGAAAATGAGGCTGTGGTTCGATCAATAAGAGAATATGCATTAAATATTCCGGAGAAGAGAAGACTAAGGTTGGATTAGTAGACTGTTTTTTTTTTTTTTAAATGTTAACTTTTTCTAAATCTGTGCAGAGTACGTGCCATGGAGAGTTGAAATGGTGTAAGACTCAAGTCCACTTCCTAGATTGTTGCACCATACCAAATATTGCATCAAAAAGGAGCTGTCCAGCCCTTTCCCCCCCCCAATGTAGTACATTAAAATCCATTCTATCAAATAGAAATTTGCAAAGATCACTATGGGTCTAACTGCGAACTCCTGGCTTACACTGGTGAGCAGATATTCACAAGAGAAGTCCCAATGACTTCATTCTGGCATGAGGTGAGGAATAATTGCAGGGAATTAAAGAAGGGGATGGGAGAATCAGAACAGGTGAACTATCATTACTGCCAAGTGAACACAATTCTGGCTCCCCCTGCTCCATCTGATCAAACGCAAATACTGTTCTATATACTTAAGGCCCTTCATGGCTTATCTCTATCCTCCCCATCATCTCTTGTGCACTGTTGAGATGTTGACTCCACTGCTCTGCCAACGGCATCAGTCTCAATTGCCCCTTAATCAGATTGTCCAATAAGCCCCTTTGTGTTTTCTCACATACTGCCCCCTGTGCTCATGGAAGGAGCTCTCCATAAACATCTGCAAAGCCACCTAATTGTCTTCCTTCAAACCCCTCCTCAAAGCCTACAAAAAACTCAGCAGCTGGTGGGCGGTGACGTTGCTTATTGTGCTGTTTATAATAATTTCTTGTTTTCTTGTGCGTCCTCTCACCTCCATTGTCTCCTGTCTTTCTGTGTAGTTTGTATGCTCTTTAGGTCAGGGACCACTTTTTTGTCATGTGCTTGTAAAGCACTGTCACCAGATGGCTGGCCGTTTTAGGGGAGTTGTGCCCCCGTCCCATCTGTGACTAATAAGTTGCTTCCCAGCTGAAGCTGGGAGACCAGGGATCAGCTGACAGATCCCTGGTCCTCACAAAGACCAGCGAGAGCTACAGGGAGTAGGAAGGTTCCTGCAGGAGACCCTAGACAGGGCCTAGTTTAGATATGACTCTGAGGTGGCTGGCCTGCAGAGTGTAATCCTGTGGGGAGCAGCCCAGGAAGTAGAAGGGAGCAGAGAGGTCCACCTTGACTCCCAGGTACATGGCCTGTGGAGTGTAATTCTATAGGGAGTAGGCAGGCCTCTGTAGGAGAGCCTCGGTCAAAGAGAAAAGGGCATGTGTGACACTCTCCCCAAGGCTCTCAGAACCATAAGCCACAGTGTTACCCCTCTGTCTTAGCAAGAATGAGCTTTGCTGGAGCTTAGACTGTGTGTCCGCTGCCTACCACATCAATCTGTCCATTTCACCAACAAACTCCCCGAGACTCTGCAAGTCTTAACCTTGCCTCGCAGGTAACAATCAGTGCATCCCAGCTCCCGAGTTACCCGGAGACATCTCTCTGTGGTGGTCACTGGACACACACAGAATTAAGTTTGCTGTCTCCAAAGAGACAATGACGTTATGTTCACCAAGGACTCGTGCTATACGTCAATGTAACAGCCCTGAGATAATTTATACTAAAACTAAGAATAAGTTTATTAATAAAGAACAGAGATTTAAGTGACACTAATCAAGAAAAAAAGAGACCGGTATGGTTGCAAACAAAACAAAACACACTTTCTAGTGACTAAAACTTAATTTGAGCAAGTTACAATCTTTGCCTAAGCAGTTTTATATGATACCTTACTTGATACACATTTATAGTACAATAATCTTGTATACGCTCGTTTGATTCAATTACTCATTCTTTGGGGTTCAGACCTCCTGTTCTCACCCTAGGGTGTCTGGACCCTGATTGTCACAGCATGTGTCATGTGTTGAACTAGTGTTATTTGAAGAAATAAAGCGGAGTCCCTGAAGAAAAGGGGACTGGGATGCTCTTTGGGAGAGTGTTCTTTGGTGCCTGGGCCTGTGAGTTAGACCACCGGCTTACAAGTGCCTGGCGCAATGGGGCCCCTGTGGGGCTCTAGGCACTTGTGCAATCAAATACATGTGATTGATATGGCAGAACAGCTGCTAAGTCAGGATGCTCAGTAATGATAAGTGATATTACTGTTGTTATTAAGTGCCTCAGAAAACTGAACATCAAACTTTCATAGTGTTGAGAACTGCATAGCCCCATCTCCATCGAAAATGGAGGCAAAAGGCAGCCTGTGTTGGAATGCTACATGTTGGGGCCTGTAGTCTCTGCAAGCTGACCTCCTGGGAGAGCAGCTGTAGCCACAGTTAGAGATGAGGTCAGCTGTAGTCTATTCATTTAATGCAAATTAGGTTCAGCTCTTGGTTTCCTGCCAGACTACCAGTTCAGCTTCCAGTTGAGTAGAGCAGGGAAACTGTACTGACTACAGCACATTCGGGACTGTGTGTTGCTATCTTTGGTCTATAAAATTATGACTGGTATAGAGAAAGTAAACAAGGAAGTGTTATTTACTCTTTCTCATAACACAAGAACTAGCGGTCACCAAATGAAATTAATAGGCGGCAGGTTTAAAACAAACAAAAGGAAGTATTTCTTCACACAATGCACAGTCAACCTGTGGAACTCCTTGCCAGAGGACGTTGTGAAGGCCAAGACTATAACAGGGTTAAAAAAAGAACTAGATAAATTCATGGAGGATAGGTCCGTCAATGGCTATTAGCCAGGATGGACAGGGATGGTGTCCCTAGCCTCTGTTTTCCAGAAACTGGGAATGGGCAATGGGATGGATCACTTGGTGATTACCTGTTTTGTTCATTTCCTCTGGGGCACCTGGCATTTTACAAGACAGGAAACTGGGCAAGATGGACCTTTGGTCTGACCCAGTATGGCCGTTCTTATGGTCCTGATACTACAAATGAGCATGTGAGTAATTCAGTGGGGCTACTTGTGGACAAAGTCACTCACAAGCATATATATTTGCAAGATCAAAGCCTTTGTTTGCTACACTTGCATAGCATCCTTGTGAATGCTGTATGTTGCCTTTGCTCCATGAGAGCATAGGTTGAGGGGATACAAGGCTTTTGAATTTCAGTGGGCGGGGTTGTGCCAAGCCTTAACTTTTTGTATTTAGGTTTCTTCATTGCCAATTTTTGTGAATATATAAATTTATATTTAAAAAAAAAATCAAACCTCAATCTGTTGAATTTAAAATGTTTTTCTTGCCGCTCAGAGTTCCCAATGCTCCAGCCATTGCTAGTCATTGTATTGTTTTGCCATGGCAAATTTTCACTTTTTTGATGCCAAAAGGTATCCTGAGTCACTGAAAAAGGTTTAAATGTTATAGAATAGCTTGTGTATACTACTTATTTTTGCTGCTGGGCTGGAGCATATTACTAGAGCTGGTCAGTTTTCCAGTGGAACAGTTTTCTGTTGGAAAATGCTGATCTGACAACTTCAAAATGTTGGGTGAAAATCAATCTTGTCCAAATTTTTGTGGGAAATTACTGAAGTATTTTATTTTGACTGTTATATAATTTATGATAAATTTATTATTTATGTATCTAATTGAAAATACATATTTTTGGAATATTTCATTTTTCAGAAATTATCAGATTTTGACTTTTCATTCTGATTTGGGATGAAACCAGATTTCAAAAATCTCAGAATTTCTGAGGGATGGAAATTCTGAATTTTGACCCGCTCTCTTTATAACATTAAATAGACAAAAAGCTAAATATTTTATAAATCTGAGAGCATATTAAAATTTCTGAAGAACTTTGGTATTCACAGCCATCTTTTTTACATCAATCAGTTACATTAAAGTTGCTGTTTCTTGGCCTTTTGGCTGAGATTAAGTGGAATAGCAGTTTAATATTTGACATATCTGTTAGGGATTGTAGCTCATGCTTGCAGAGGGATGGATTTGTATTTCATGGGTCTTTTCTCTCTCTCATTTCTGTAACCCTCATGATAATTTTTCCATTGGGCTGAAATAAACAAACCTGTCTATTAACAGAAATTCAGGAAGCTTTCCCTGCATCCCTCTAATGTTCCCCTATGGACCTGATCCAGCAGCACTGGTGGATAGTCCCAAAGTAAATGCGATTGATTGGGGCAGAGCTTTTTGTTATCAAATATAACCAATTAAAGGGAGTGTGTTCCTTTGATGCTAATGTAAATGGCAGTTATGTGTGGCTGTGTGTTGTGGAAATAATGGATCCCTAAATTTTTGCTTTTCTAAAAAAAAAGGGGGGTTTTAATGTCCAGCCAAGCACATTCTTGGCAGAGCTGGAGGTGAGAGGTTTTAAAAAACACAGCTGACCTCATCAATTCTTAAATTTTACCAAGGGAAGCTATCCTCCTTTGGTAAGCATTTTTGAAGAGCTCCTTTTTCTGTGCATTTTTATAAATTTTCTTGGCTTTTTGGGTTGTTCCCCCCCTCCCGCCCCCAATCTGGCAAAAATAGCTTTGGGGTGGATAGAATGTTATCTTTTACTGACAGTAAGAAAGAGATCACTTGACCCTCTGAATTATTAACCCCCTGTACCAGCTCACTTGGTCAGTAAATCAGGCACAACTGAAAATTTAAAAATATTGGTGCCAGAAGAGAGCTGCTGTCTGCAAATGGCAATCTCCCTTTGCTTCCGCAACCCTGGGAAATGATTCCTCCTCCATGGCTCTTTCATTTCACTGTTCATTTAAAATTGTTTTGAGGTGAATGCAGTCCTAGAAGATGAATCACAAATACGCACTCTTTTCTACGGAGAGGCTACAGATGGCAGCCGTGATACTGTCTGCGTTAGGAAAACTGTTTCAGCTAAACTGCTTTTAAGACTGGTTAGAGACAGTGTACATCAGTTATTAGACAGTATAAGGTGGCTTGACCCATTTTTACTGACTCTGATTTAAGATAGATCAGGTCACTTAAAACCAAGTCCTCATGAGGGTTACGTCTATGCTTCAGGCTGGAGGTGTAAATTCCAGCTTGAGGAGACATACTTGCACTAGCTCTGATTGAGCTAGTGTGCTAAAAATAGTATGTAGCTGCAGCAGCAGGAGGGACTAGCTGCCCTGAGTATGATCCTGTCCAAGACTCTAGCCATGTACTCAGGGCAGCTAGCCCCTCATGCTGCCATGGCTATGCTCCATTTTTAGCACCCTAGTCAATCAGAGCTAGCACGGGTATGTCTCATTGAGCTGAAATTTAGACCTCCAGCTTGAAGTGTAGAGGTACCCTAGGTGTCCTGACCCGGTTTTGCAGAACCATTTTGAAACCGGTTTAGTAAAAACAGCATAGGCTACCTTAAATTGTCTAATAATGGGTCTGTACTGTGGCTCTAATCAGTTTTAAAACTGGTTAAAATATCCCTAGTGTAGACAGGCCCCAAGTGGTATTAATGATGAGAAAGATTAAGAAGGGAGGTTGCTGGACTGTTGGAATGTTCCTATTCCAGTTATTTTCCCTGTCTCACAAGGTGGCACTAGTTGTCATCGGATTGTTCCATTTTTAGTTTACAGTAAAGGAGACACATTATTCTGAAGTTGAACAGGAGAGATTTATTAGCCATTTTTGTTTTATATTTTAAATGAAGGGTACAGTACCAGAGCCATTGGTTGGAACCTGACCTGTTCCAAAATAGCTTAGGGGGGACCTGCATACATTACTATTATTTATTTGTATTGTGGTGCCAGGCCGTGTGTGTGTGTGTGTACGCTCTAACCCCCTCCCCCCCGCCCCCCCAAAAAAAAAAAATTCTGTCCCTATGACTAGGAGTTTATTTTAATTTATATTTTTACTAGGGACATCCAGGAGGCTAATGTAAAATATTTATCTGGATGGGATCAGTGGAAGCAGACCAGAAATAAATCATGGAAAAAATTTCTAGATGAAATCAAGGAGCTGTCATCTTACTTGGAACTTTGGAGAAATGACATTCGTAGCATTGAGGGTATTATACTTTTATACTTCCATTTTCTGTTTTATCTTGCTATTAAGCGTGCAGTATTGTTAGTATGTAGATCAGTGTATGTGTGCGTTTTCCTCAGAAAATAAGTTTGCATGTCCTGAAGACTGAAGCCTACAGAATAGGTACACCATGGCACAGTTGACATCAGTGCAAATGTCCCTACGCTGCCCTGATAAGGTTTCTTAGCCCTTGACTCCATGCCCATTCAAACCTTTGCACCTTACATGAGTCTAAGCTGGTGCAACTTTCACCTTTTACTGCTCCCCTTGGTATAAGTTATCCTGCCTCAGTCTTGCAGCCCCTTACTGTCATTTGTTGTGCAACTTTCCCTCACATGTTACCTTTAAATTTGGCACACTGAGTTTGAGGGAATAAATTACATGCTAAGGGACTGGAAGAGAGAGGTGATAGGGCTGTACTAGGAAAAGTAAGTAATTGGGATAAGTTAAAGTTCCCCCTACCCTATTTACACCTCCGGATAGCTCCCTGGAGTGTAAATTATGCTAAATTAGATTTCCATATGCTCACTCAAACTCAGGACCTTGTTCAGAAGTAATATGTAAGGGACTGTAAATGGCACCTCAGTAAGTGGGTGTGAATGGAAGAGAGTCTAAATTGATGTAAAAAGAAAAGGAGGACTTGTGGCACCTTAGAGACTAACAAATTTATTTGAGCATAAGCTTTTGTGAGCTACAGCTCACTTCATCGGATGCATTCAGTGAATGCATTCAGTGGATTTTCCACTGAATGCATCCGATGAAGTGAGCTGTAGCTCACGAAAGCTTATGCTCAAATAAATTTGTTAGTCTCTAAGGTGCCACAAGTACTCCTTTTCTTTTTGCGAATACAGACTAACACGGCTGCTACTCTGAAACCTAAATTGATGTAATTTTATGTAGACTGATCCAGAAGAAGGTGTAAATGACACCAGTTTAGATTCCCATAAATGCACTTAGATTTGAGATCAAATTCAGAGGAGAATCTGTTTGTCCCTTTTTTTTTTTTTTTTTTTTTTTGCAGGTTGCTGTGTTGTGTGGACCCAGTTAATTGTTAAAGGTATAGAGTATCGTCTGTAGTCAGCCTTTTAAATATATATACTGGTATTTATAATTTCCCTGACAGGTCAATAGAAACGTATCAGATGAAAACTAGTTGAAAAGAGACACTGAGTCAGATTCTCATTTAATTTACATCATTGTAAATCTAGAGTAACAATACTAGCTTCAATGGCATGCCTCCAGATTTCCCCTTGTGTAAATGAGATCAGATTCTGGACCCTTTGCCTTTAATGTCGTTTCATATTCACAGTGATTTTTTTCATTATGATTGGTGACATTTTCTTTTCTGTTCCCAGGGAAGTTTGGCACTGGTATCAAGTCCTATTTCTCCTTCCTGCGTTTCCTGGTCATGTTAAATTTTATAATCTTTATTCTGATGTTCAGTTTTATAACACTTCCAAGCACCATTTCTAAATACGAAGTTCTCAACAGTAGCTACGTTAAAGTTTCTTCAAAAAGCATAGGTAAACATCTTTACAATAGTTTACTATTGTTTATGTCAAGCATTTTAAAGGGGAGATAAGTGTTTGCCTGTAGAAGTAATATTTGAACTACCTTGGTCTCATGGTAAAGTGGAAAATCACTACTTTCCCAGTGACTTTTATTCTGTCTTCCTTTTGCAGAGTTGCGATGCAGAAATTATACAATTAATGGTACTAAAGAACTCGTTTACTTCCATACTTACATAATAGATCTGCTCTCTGGCACTGTGAGTAATTAGATTGAATTGTTTTACTTTTCTAAATCCAAAGTTAACACATGTAAAATACAAAGAGGTTTTGCTAGAGGAATATCTTTTCACATCAGTTTTGAAAATGATGCTGCATATACATCAGTGGAGATAAAGTTTTAATCTTTGTATGCAACAAGCAGCTGCTTGCTAGTGGGCCAGGAGACCTGGCTGGTCACATGCTGCAGTCTCTTATCCTCATTTCCAGCTGCTATTTTGCACTGAAAGACGCTTTAAATATATTATTTCTACTGCAATGGCTTACATGAAGCTGCCAGCAGACTGTGTTGTGAGTGGAAGGGGAAGTGGGTCCATGAGGTAGCTAATCTCTCTAACAAAACATGGTTCACGCTGTGCAAGAACTTGGGAACTCCAAACTTGTTGTTGCTTGTTTCGGGCGCTATATAGCAATCTTTGTTTCATTGTACTAAGCTCTCTGCAAAACCTTGTTTACTAGCTGAGAGATCAGTATTGTGACCAGTGTTACGTGTATTCCTGTCACAGGGTTTCCTTGAAATGACGAGTCTGTTCTATGGATATTACACAATAGATATGGTACAGTTGAAAGTCATTAAATACAATGTGCCACTTGCGTACTTGCTGACTACACTTGTCTGTCTCTCATTAAGTCTTATCTGGATAGTGAAAAGGTAAAGACAACTTTTGGTATCTTCTATTTATTGCTTGATATTGTACAGTTCACTTTCTATCCCAGTATATAGGAAACACAGTGAATTATTCTTGGACATCCATTGATATGGAAATAGTGTAGCATCAGCTAAATCCCTTCTGATAACTCATGGTGTTTTCCTCCATCAAAAACGTATTGATACAGAGCACGTGGAATAAAAAATTCATTCTATTGGCTGCTTTCAAGGGGATTGTTCAACCTTTGATGGGGGACTGAAGCAAAAACTTTAGGTCTGTGATGCAGATCCAGGTGAACTAATAAAGCTGAATATTGGCTAGGCTGAATAAATCTAGCTTCTGGGTTTATGATCTTACAAGCCCTGGTATGGAGGTAACGATAATGATGTCTTAGATCCTTATCTGTGTAGTCTTGAGCTGTTAGGATTTTTTTTTAATATAAGGCGCTGGGAGCTAAGAATTTTTAATATTTTTAATAAAGTAGAAATAAGTTCTTGTGCAGAGGTAGTGTGAGTTGGAGAGGGAGGAAAACTGACAAAACAGAAGACCTCGCAGGACACTATGTGACCAGAGTCTCGGTGTATTTCTGGAAGTATATGTGGTTGCTAAGAGTTGAGGGGACTCTGAAATCCATTTGTGAACTACACAAAACCTTAGTTTTCATGGGTTGCAACGACTTCAAGCTGTTTTTTTTTTTTTTCTGATCTTAGGCCTTACTGAGAGAGTTTGGATGAAAAAATTGGTAACAGATGTTTGTGCTGATTAATGTGTGTCAACTAGTAGAGATTTTGCTTGCTGCTATATAGATTCTGAAAGGGCAGAAAGAAAAAGTGTAGAAATCATGGTTGCTCAAGTTTTTGGTAAGACTGTTTAATGAATGAACAAGGGTCTGCAATATGTTTTATTAGGTCTGTGGAAGGGTTTAAACAAAACTTGGTACGTGAGGAAGATCAATTTCAGAGTTACTGCAACAAAATCTTTGCAGGCTGGGACTTCTGCATTACAGACCTGAATGCTTCGTGGCTGAAACATAGTAGTTTACAATATGAACTAAAAGTAAGTAACTGTTTTCGTTTTTTCCTTTGTATCCTATTTCGCCTTGCTGCACTTCAGGATGGCTCATAAGACGTACATAACTTTGCAGATAATTGGAATAGGGCTAGGAAGATTAAAGAAGCATGCACACATTGAGTGAGTGTGTGTGTGTGTGAGAGAGAGAGAGATCCCACATCCTATTGCATGCTCTTCCGGACTATATAGGGGTCTGTTGCAATGCTGGCAGGATCAGTACTGAGCCTCAGGGCCTTCCCCCATCGAGCCCATGCTTCTCTTTTCATCTTCTTGCTCACGCTCCAGTCATTCTTCCTGTGCTAGTCTCTACTTATCCCAACAGAAAATCTGTTGATTGTTGGGTTGCAAGGTTGCAACGTTGTAGGAAGCTGCTTGGTCAGAATAAAGAGCAGCAGCAGTTCACCTTACAGTTTATTTGCCAACCGCCACACTGCTGCTTTAAAAAAAAAACCCACCCCCATTTTCAATTAGGTGTTTCAGTGACACATGCACATGTGCAGAAAATAGGATTCAAACCTCCAAATAGGTTCTCAACCGTAGAAGAGGTTTTCTACAGACAACTGGGTGCTATAAAACATTTCTGATTAAAATCAGTATTGTTCTGCCCTCTTCCCACATGCATTTGCTGCTGACATTTGTGTGGTAAAATGACCTTTGGAGAGAGAGCTACCATTTATCGCCTTACTCCTCCTCTTTCTTATCCATTTTGAATACTGAGACTGTGTGTGTGTGTGTAATCCCATTAAACAACAGCTGTTGTTTGTCTGTACTTTACAAAATATAACACCCAAGGCTTTCCTCCCTGTTAAGACCAGATTAATATGTTACCATAAATCCAGGGCCTCAGTTAGTTTTTATTCCAGTGTGGAGAAAATAAGATGGCTGCCACTCAGGTCACAAATCAAAGCTTCCTTCATCCTAGTGGTGACGTCATTTCCAATGAAAGTCTTGATTCTAATCTCGAATACATGGGGGTGCAATGTCACGTGTCCGTGCATGTTACCATTATTCCGTCAGTCCGGCAGAACACACAGTGTGAACAGAACCAGTCCCTCCCTTGCTTCCCACATCCTGGGTCTCATGCTGAGTGAGCCTGGAGGCTGGATTAATGTCTCCCTTAGAAATGTGGCCCTTTCAGATCATCCTTGATGTGCAATAATGGGATGGTGTGTGAATGTCGTACTTGTTCTGGGGATGGAAAGTGAACTTCACTAAGGTTACCTGCCTTAAATTCCCTTTGGGTTTTAATATATTACATCAAGTATAAATTAAAGTGTCCTGGTTAGGTTGAGTTATCTTTTATAGTCAGTACATGAGAATAACTCCATTGACATTAACGGTTTTAAGATTATTACTATGTCTGTTTTTGCAGTGCCCAAAAGTTTGCCAGGGGTTTTCATAGAACAAATTAAAAACCCATCTCCTTGCCTCAAAGAGCTTACCATTTAATTATCTGATGAGATGGTATAGATGAGTGTTTCACATCCGATGGGTTTTGACCCCCACGTGGGGTCACAAGGCATTGAAAATGTTATTGCAATCTAAAGCATAGAACTTCACTCCCCCACTCTCCACACAGCCTTACTTTTAAAACTGAAGTATTCTTGTCAACCTCTTGAAACCCATACAAAAATAAATTTTATAGGCTTATCCTTGTTGTTGTTGGTACATATTTTACTCTTAATAATAAATGTTAAAGGGTCACAAAGATTTTTTTACTTTGAAGAAGGGGTTGCCAACCTGAAAAGGTTGAAAAACACTGGGTTAGGGGATTTGCATTGGGATATAGACCCGTTCTGAACCCATTGAAGTCAATGGAAAAACTTCTTCAATAAGTTTTGGATCAGGCTGCAGTTGTGTGCACCTCAAGAACAAGATATACCTCTTTGTCTTAATCAGATGTTCCAGGTGCTGATGACACATGGACACATATCCCTTTGCATCAGAGGACTGTACATTTCAATATGAATTTTCTTTGGTTTATAGACAGACTTGGCGGAAGAAAGACTAAGGCAAAAAAAAGCTGACAGGACAACAGAAGAAAAGCTGCGCATCTACTGTCTAAGACTGTTTTTAAATATCTTTGTTCTTGCACTTTTGTCAGTATGCTTTTATTCTATCTACAGAGCAACCATCTACTCGCAAGAAAATATTTCCAATGTAAGTCTTAGACAGGACCTGAGAATGAATCCTGGTAGTGTGCTGATGATCAAAGTATGCTTGGCAAAGTAGGGTGAAGAATTGTAAAGGAATGGAGTGGTTTGGTCTGATACAACATTCTCTTGTGTAGCATCTTCCGTACAAAGGGGATCCCCAAGCACTCTTCAGTTAGTTGGCAGCAAATGGGGAGTGGAATCAAGAGGTATATGCAAGAGAGAAAAGCTATGTCTTCAAAGGAGGCAGTTACTGATGTGGGAAGGTTGTTCCAGTGGTAGGCACTCCACAGAGAAGAAAATGGTTCTTGGACGAACAGTGGCCAGATTTTTTTGACACGACAGAGAGAAGGCCAGTGCTCGACAAACAGGAAGAGAAGGGAAAGAGGGACCATATAGACAAAAGGCAATGAAAGGTTTTAAATACAAGGGGTGAAATCCTGGCCCTGTTAGGAGTTTTGCCTTTGTCTTCATTTGGGCCAAGATTTCACCCAAGGAGTGCAGAATCCCAAAATGATTGGGAAGCCAGGGGAGTCGTGTGAGGCAGGGGAAGGGAAAGAGCTGAGACACAGCTGTGTTTTTTATGCCTCAGTATAAAAGCTGGAGGCGGCATTCGGCACGTACTTGGACTTAGCGAGGCCTTGGGGGAGCAGTCATAGTGTTCCAAGTATGCAGGGGTGAACGCTTGGATGCACATTTGGGAAGGGATGGGGACAATCCTGTGTATTGACAGTGGTGCAGAGGTGCCAGTAGCAAATTTGTAGTCCCCAGAGATGTGGGTGGAGAAAGAGAGATCAGAGTGAAAGATGATGCCAGAGTTCTGGACAGCTCAGGCCAATGGGAAGCCTGAGCAGAGAACAGGAACAGAGAAGTTCCTGAATGCATCCGATGAAGTGAGCTGTAGCTCACAAAAGCTTATGCACAAATAAATTTGTTAGTCTCTAAGGTGCCACAAGTACTCCTTTTCTTTTTGCGGATACAGACTAAGACGGCTGCTACTCTGAGAGAAGTTTTTGTGTACATTATACTTCTCACCTCTCATCCCATGTAGGATAGCATCAAGATGATGTTTGAAGGTAATCTCTTGGTGCAATACTTGCCTTCCATAGTGATCACCCTGGCCAACTTTATTGCGCCTCTGTTTTTTTCATATATAATCCGTTTGGAAGAGTATTCACCAGCCTTTGAGATCAGGTTAACACTGATGCGGTAAGTGTGTTTATTATTATTGTCACTAGCTTTTCGAAGGTGCTGATCGTGGTGGCACATTGGTGCTCTTTTCATAAGTTAAAATGGTCCTAAACAGCAACATCTCAAATCAGGGAAGAGCTGTATTGTGGCTCCCCACAGCAGCCAATCTGGCTTTCTTGGGAGGGCCCAGGATAGCAGAGAGCAGCCTCTGCTGGACTTCTTTGACTGCATTTTTTCATTTCTGGAAACAATCCATGACTGTGTCTGTGGATGGAAAGACAATGTAGTCATTTCGTCCTCTTCACCCGCCTCGCTGGGTGGTCTGTGGCGGGGTTGGTTCTGGGGGCTCACCCTGATATAAATGCGTGGTGGGACAAAGATACAGTCTTGGCACAGTTCTCAGTAGCGCAGGAGAAATATTCACACTGTCTCTCTGTACAGCAGCTATTCCACAGGACAGCAGCAGAGTGTGCAGTCTCAGCTTCACTTATGTTATTGTCTTGCATTAATAGGGCTAGAGCAGGACAAGGCCCAGCACGAAGTGGAAGTAGTTGTGCCAAAAGATACTGCAGGGTAAGAGACAGCAAAGAGCTGGGAGTTGGTGACCTGAGGCAGTTAGAGAGTGGCAGCCCGAGGACTGTGGCTGTCCCAAAGCCACATTTGAAATGACTGTGGTCTAGGACATAATGTAAGCAAAACACTGACATACTGTAATCTAAAGTGGGGAAGAGTCCAAGAAGCTTAATAATATTGAAACTGAAATAAAACCTATGTTAACTCATTGGCTTATTCGTCAGTTAAAGCTGTGTGAAATGCTTTTGTATTAAGGGCCTGATCCAACACCCTGTTACACTTAATAGAGTCCCATTGCCAGTTGGACAGGCTCTACAATTGTGACTTTTCTGAGGTGTTAGGGCGTGGGGTTTTGTCATTTCTGCAGGTGTGTCTTTGTGCGGCTGGCCAACATTGGTGTTCTTTTGTTTTCACTGTGGAATCGAATCTCATGTGGTAATGAAAAGTGTAAGCCCTGTGGATACAATTACGAGCTCTACCCAGTAAGCAGATTTTATGTTTAATCAATCACAATGTCCAAATAAAGATACCTTTGTACATGCTTTGCTTGCGTGTCAGGTACTCAGAATTGATGTTCACTTTGAGACATGCTTATCTTTAGTGTCCTCCAAGAGAGGCATTAGTTTTCCTTGCTATATATCTCCTGCATCTAATGGGAGCTGACGATCGTCTGCCCCCTCTTTAGTTGTAGGCTGTAATCAGCCTGTAATCAGGAATTGGGTTGCTGTGCAGGGTTGGGGGAGAGATACAATTAGCACTACGTATTATTGCTCAATGTGAATCAGTGAAGTTCTTAAATCTGTGTATGGCTTGTTTTCCTTTTAGGGCAAAATTGAGATTCCTTTGGAGCCAGTGGGACAGATCCTTAGCTGGTGTAGATCTGTCTCATTGGAGCTATGACCATTAACACCAGCGAAGGCTCAGACCCAACAGCATTTATTGCGTTTGATACCAATGGGACCAAGGTTTGGTCCTTTAAAATGTTTATGGGTTATAGGGCAATAATAATAATTAAAAAAAACTTCGGAAACATGGCTAGGAGTTTACTATTATGGCAGTGATTTTGAAGTTAGTTGTGTTTTCTGACAGATTTCTGTAGTTGCTGTTTGTTCTTCTAATCCTGTTTTCCCTCTTTATTTTTTTCAGTGCTGGGAATCTCGAGTTGGGCAGGAGATGTATAAGCTGATGATTTTTGATTTCATAATAATTTTTGCTGTGGCAGTGTTTGTTGACTTTCCTAGAAAGTGAGTATTCACTCCCATTGAACATGTTTTTGCTGAACAATTTAAGATGTTCCTTTTTACTATTACTCCTGTTACTCTACTTTTCTCACCAGATTTTCCATTTTAAATTAAAACCGCAATTATAAAATTACCAGATTGTTAAATAAAATACCTGATCAATTGGACACTTGCCTGCCAGTGGAATTCAGTTTCTTGAGACGTCATTGTGTTACAAGTTTTGTCTAATGCTTTTAATGTTCCTTTTCTCTTTACTCTGAATATATATTTAAAAGGTTGTGGAGTTCAATTCAGTCTCACTGCTTGAGAACTAGTGTTTTTGTTTTGTTTTTTAGGTTGTTAGTTACCTATTACTCTTGTAAACCAATTCAGTGGTGCGGCCTGCAGGAATTTGGAATTCCTGAAAATGTACTGGAAATTGTTTATGGGCAGACAATCTGCTGGATTGGAATCTTTTATTCACCCGTTCTTCCTGCTATAGCAACTGTAAAATATTTTATCGTCTTTTACATAAAAAAGGTAATGAAGGTTTGTGGTAAGTGGAAGTAAATTGGGTACTTCTCTGTGGCTTTTGTACTTGCAGAAGATAGAAATAATGATTTTTAAAAAAATACTAAGGGTGCAGCGTAATGGAAATGAAATAACATGAAAAAATAACATAAAAAAAACCAAACAATAAAAATAGATATTTATTCATATGTTATTATGAAATAACATAAAAAAAACAAACAATAAAAGTAGATATTTAACTTTGAAAGGATCTAGAAAATGACTGCTTAATGTCATGCTCATCAGTTAATTTGTTCATTTTATAAGAAACTGTTGCTTCGTGATGCAGTTAATTTACACCTTGTTGCTGGTGGTTTATTTTCCAACATGAGACTTCAGAGCAAGGAAGGGATTTTGCCAAGATGGCATATATTCAGTTCAATCAACAAAATGGAAATCCAAGACTTTGTTTAAGAAGTGTCAGTTTTATGGGCCTTTTGTCTCAGAAGTTGTGAAATCTGACCAGACCAGCTTAGATTCATTCCTTTTGAGCAGCAAATCCCTGCTGGCATTTTAATATTTTGCAAAGGTTTGTGTGACTTGTTGGGACTTTTGGATTTGAAACCTAAAGCCCCGATCCTGCAATATACTCCACACAGGCAGAACTCCATTACAGTCAGTGGACCTATATGCAGTCATAGGGATCTCTGGCTGGACTGGGGCCAAAGCTCTGAAAGCAACTGTAGGGACTTCCTCTTGAGAAGACGCAAACCCAAGATGGTGGATGGTATTTGGCTTATTCTGAAATGTAAAACATTCTGACCTCAGCTCCAGGGAGCCCATTAATATCAAAGGGAGCAGGATTGAGCCTTTAGTATTTGGGGCCAGAGGAGAGGGATGGGCTGGGCTAGGCTAGGCTAGACATGGACCTACTGGAAAAATAAATGGTTGAGATCTGTTTCTTTCCCCCGCCCCCCTTTTCTTCCTTTCCAGATAAGTTTGATGCATACGTGTAGACCTTCAAAGAGGCCTGTCAGAGCATCAAGCTCTAATTTCTTCTTCCTGGTGGTGCTGTTGATTGGGCTTGTATTGGCTTTTATTCCTTTGGGACTCAGCATGACATAGTAAATAATGGTTTAATATTTATAAAGTTTATTATTTTGCTTTCATTTAAAGGGATTTTTTAAACTCTAGTAGGGATGCCTCAAGTGGTGGGTCTGGCTTTCATAAAACAAGTCACGGTTGCTTTCTCTCTCTCTCTCTCTCTCTCTCTCTCGGGCCGGGGGGTCAGGAAGGAGAGGAGTAAAATTTTAATTTGTCCAGTCCTCCACGGTTTAGCCTCAACTCAGGAAACTTAACTGTGCCAGAACTTGGGTTCAGGAGGCCGGTAGCTTCCAGTGTTTGAATTACACCCCTTTCTCCCAAACCTCAAGAGAGTTTTTTTAAAAAATGTTTTGGCTCTTCTCTGGTTCTGATTGGCCGCAGATGCTGCTTTCCTCAAGAAGCTTCACTGGCCTTTCAGGATTAAACCAGGGCAATTAACCCCCTGGCTTTTCTGACTACTTCTTGTTAAAACAATCCCACTGCTCCCCGGTGTCAGCACTCTTTAATGCTCATTTGATCTTGACAAGGAAGTGAGAAAGGAACTCAACACGAAAATGTTGCTGCATAGAAAGAAATAAAACTGAGGGGAAAAAAGATGTGTGGGGGGGGAGGAAGACAAGGTGATCTTTCATACTCCGTCTGTATCACATTCACTCACTTAATCGTACCACGTGCAACATAATGAGTTTGCTAGACCACAGAAATCTCTCCGCCCATATACACCCCACAAAGCACCAGTCCATCCTGTCACCAACCATTTTGGAAATATAAGTTAGAAGAAAATATACCTGCATAGAATTAAAACGTAATTAATTACTTGTGCACTAATAGCTTTTTTGTTTTAAAATAATTCATTTTAATATAAACAAGGGCACTTTGACTTATGGAAACAAATAAGAATGGGATCCCCTGTTGCCTTGTTATATCTTTCTGTGTGACATCTCTTTTATGTTGCTTTTTCAATAGCTTCCGCCCCTCTAAAGCATGTGGGCCATTCGTTAATTTTAACAGTTCGTGGGATGTTGTTCCACATACAATACAAGGGTTTCCAACAGCTCTGCAGAAGGTCCTTAATGGTATAGCTTCAGAAGCATTTGCAGTGCCTTTCTTTATGGTTATCTGGTGAGTGCTGTTGAGTTTGATGGTGCCCTTTAAGTTTTGTTGTCCTCCATGTAGTTGTACGATTTAGTTCTCTGTTAATTAAACGGATGTGAAACATTTATTAAACCCAATTTTCTTTGTGCAGGGAGGCAGTAGGCTTCAGCTCTTGTATTTGAACCTTCAATTTTTGTCTCTTTTCATTATTTGCATTCTTCTCTCGTCTCTTAGTTGTCCAGATGACCAACATTGCCGCTTCTTATCTCTCTTCCCAAAACATTAGCTGCTAGCCATTCTGCAAACTGGCACGTTGTAAGCAGAGGGCAGTTTCCCCCCCAGAATTGCACCTGTGTAATGTGTCTGGCCTTCCAGTTTAGGAAACTGAAGTCCCAAGTTTGCTACTTGGTCTCCAGATAGGCCAGTCCATAAAGTAGAGTTTAATTTTATGTCACTGTTTCATTGATCTTGAGAGGCCTTGTGCACTGGGGTTCTGTATAACTTGTGCACTTGTTAAAACCACCAACTACATTGGAATGTTCACCCCAGGCCCTGATTCTTGAAGGTTTAATTTTAAGCATATGCTTAAGTGCTTTCCTGAACTGGGTCTGTAGTTTTGTACCCCTAGGACTTCACGTCTTATTTTTCATGTCCTTAATACTCAGAATGTTTTTAATACGTGGTCACTAAGTCCCTATGACATGTTTGCTAGTAGGTGGTGGTCATAAATTTTAATTATTTGGAAGACAAACCATTTCAATTCTCAGATAGGCAAGCAGTTTCAGCTTCCAGTTTCCTGCTATCTCCTTTGCTCCTTTCACAGTGTTAATCTCATTCTGAGTCATTTACAAGGGCAGTATCTATAGTAAGCCCACAGGAATTAATATAAAATTGATGTGACTACAGATCAAGGGCTAAAAACTGGAGAAGAGGGAAATTAAAGAACTACTCGTTTAAACTCAGCTTCTCAGGGAGCATCCCCCTCAGGGCACGGAAGGGTGCTGATAGTCCATGGAGGGGACAGAGGCCTTCTAACCACACAGATGTGTGGAGATGGGGGAAGCACTACAGATCTCAGAACAGCTTCAAGAGGACCCGCCTTCCATGCACCCTGAGTGCCTCTTCCTGCTGACAGGAGAAATCCCTCAACAGCTCTCTTGCCACAGGCTGCTTCAGTCATGGCTGTCCCCTACCCATCCCAGCTGTATGTTGATACTTCATTAGTTTGGGTTTTCCATCACAATGCTTAAAGGTTCATAGGTGCTGGAGCTAGGGGTGCTGCTGCACCCCCTGACTTGAGGTGGTTTCTATCATATACAGGGTTTACAGTTTGGTTCAGTGGATCTCAATGAGCACTATACAAATTGTTCCAGCAACCTCCGGCTTAGTTTGGTGTACGCTGTAACTGTCTTTTTTTCTGAATAGTTTTCTGTGTATGTTGGCATGTGTATGATGGTAACATATTATACATATTTCCTGTTTGCAGCCTTATTATGTTCTATTTCATTGCCTTGGCTGGAGCACATAAACGGGTTGTTGATCAGCTCAGGGAACAGTTGGTTATGGTAAGATCTGATACAATGTCTTCATTCCTTCCCCCCCCAAGTTTTTCAGTTGTGTTGCACAAGAAATCGAGCATGCAAAGAAACCAGCTGTTTTCTTGCTCCCTTCTATTTCTCTTGTATAGCCAGGTATAATGAGAACAACAGTGTATAAGTACCTTCACAGGGAGAAAACACAGGGTACTAAAGGGCTCTTTAATCTTGCAAGAGTTGAAAGGAATAATAAGAACCAATTGCTGGAATCTGAAGCTAGACAAATTCATATTAGAAATAAGGCAACCCCCCACCCCCTCAAATCTAACATCTCTTCATGTCTTCAAATCAAGACTGAATGCCTTTCTGGAAGAGATGCTTTACTCAGACACAGGGTGTTGTGTGCAATACAGGGGTAACTGGGTGAAATTCTACGGCCCATGTGATACAGTATAACAGACTAGATGATCTAATGATCCCTTCTGATCTTCAATTATTAATCTATGAAAACAGTAATTAAGACAGAAAAATAGGAGGTGTCAAGTGACTGACCCTGTCTTAGGCAGAATATTTACTTTGGGGATTTTATGAATGTTCTTGTTCCTTAGCCACAAACAGAGAACACATCTGATTGCCATATATATATATATTCCATTCTATTTAATATCACTGCTCTTTGCAAGTACTATATATGCAAAAATTACTGTGATATCTGACTTTGAGCAGAGTTTCCAAATCTGTGTTTACTAATATGGCTCCATATGTCTCTATATTATTAATTATTATTATTATTATTATTTATTATTTATTATTATGTGTATGTATTACAGTAGCATGAAATTGGGCCAGGTTCTACTAGGAATAGTTTTAAAATAACTAACTTGAGAAACTACTAATGAATAGGGCTCAGACATTCCACATAGGATCAACTCATGCCCAGAGCTTTGGGGATTTGCAAGTATGAACATAGCATCCACACGTACTGGGAGTAACGCACTCTTTGGAGATTAGCATGATCCTGATTAAGTTTTCTCTTGGAAGTGAAAGCAGAGCTTCAGTCAATGACTATTAAACTTTGTAGTGCATGCCCCTGTGTGTGTATCTAAGGATGGACTCCAGCTTTTGGTATTTAAACTCTGATTGTGTCTGAGAAGGGCATGTGTGTTAATGTATATAGGGGGTGGAATTTTCAAAAGCCCCTGAGTGATTGAGGAGCACGTGTCATTGGAAGTCAATAGGATTTGTGTTCCTAAGTCACATAGGTGCTTTCGAAAAGGAAACAGTACTAACTCGTTAAAATTACAATTGCCTTGTCTTTACTAGGATTATACCATGTGTTAGTTACCATGTGGGAACAATCCACCTTTTTTCCTAGTAAAGACAAGGTGAGTGTGACTTATATGTATAGATACATTGGAGAAACAGAATGTCTTTTTAAAATATATTTATTGTGTTTTATTTTAATTGTCTTTTTAGGAGAGTCGTGACAAACTGTTCCTAATCAGAAAGCTAACTGAAGCTCAGAAGCATAGTTGAAAAACCTCCAAAAGGAAATTGTGTGAGATGGATTTTGACTTCGAGACTTTATAGAACCACTAGATACAGCAGGAACAAACATAACAATCCGTAGACCTTGAAAACTGAATCACTAACTAGGGCCCTGATCTTTCAAACAATTTTGTGCAGGCTTAACTTTAAGAACACAAGTAATCCCACAGCTTCAATAGGACTACTTGTGCTTAAAGTTAAGAATGTGCACAGATGTTTTCAGGATTGGGGCCGTAACATGTTGGTACCATATTAACTCTGCACAGAAACTCTCTGGTAGGACTATTTATGTTGCTAAGGTTTAAGATTATCAGTGTTTACATTAAACCCCTATTTTCAGGGGGTTTTAGATTGCTGTAAAAATGTGCTCTGAGCTGAAACTTTGCCCAGGAAGCATCTTAGCGCAGAAACCATTTGAAATATCAGTTTATCTGTTTATAAATCATGCTGTGGGAGTAGGGGGGTCGGGGTACTATAGGAATTCCTAATTTTACACTTTTCCAACTAACTTCTCTTTTAAAACTGAAGTGTTGGAGGCATCTAGGTTGCTATGCTGAATTAGCACATAGGGGGAACAAATAAAATCTGTATTCATTGAAGTAGATTTCTTAAATATTTTTAATATGTAGACTTAGAGTTTTTGCTCTGAAACAGCTATTATGGTCACTCTTGTCTATGATCCATTGGAAATTTGGCCCTAAGTGTTTCAGAAGCAAAATACAACGAAAGGAATTTTGAGCAAACGCTGGGAACAGATCCTCAGTTGGTGTAAATCAGCGTAGTGAAACTGAAGTAAACGGAGCTAAGCCAATTTACACCAGCTGGGGATCTGGCCCTTATTTGATGCCTGTAATGTACTGTTACTCAAATTTTGTTGTGAACAAGTTTTGAATGTTGTAGTGCCTTTCTTGCTTAACTCTCAGGTGTACATGTTTTAAAGCAAATAAGTAGCAACTTTACAGTACAACATTTGGAAACTTTAACACTCTTACATGCCAATACCTCTTAAATGCACTACTTGTTTAAAAAAAAAAAAAAAAAAAAAGCATGGAACTATATTTTTATGAACGAATAATTTCCAAATACTCTACCAGATTTCATTATTTGAAGACTCTGCTTCCATTGCTTAGAGTTTTCTATAGTGCATTGTATGTACGTATGTGTATGTTACTTGAACTCTGTAGAGGATATCTTAGAACATATTACACAGTAGCAATAAGTATTTATGCAAGCCCTTGGTGTACTGTTAATCTTTAATGTGACAGATCCTGTATCTTTATGACTGTATATCTTGGAATTTTTAAAAAACTAACATGCATTAAACAACTCTGAATCTTATCTAGTGTGTGGAGATTTTTAAAAAATAGTTAACCTTATTGAACATTTCAAGGCCAGTTTACACCAGCTGAGATCCCATCCCTTTATTATTTCTTAAGCTTTTAAAGTACACTTTGCTTTAAATCAATTGAATGTGCTACATTTTCTGTGAACAAGTTAAAGAAAAAATTCCCTAAGAGCTGACGCTGCAAACTCAACACAGGATCTGAGGGTATGTCTGCATTGGAGTTGGAAGTTGTAAATTTTGTCTTGAGGAGATGTATCCATGCTAGCTCTGATCAAACTATCTTGCTGAAAACAGAAAGGTAGCCCCAGTTGTGGAGGTGCTGAGTATGATCCCATCCGAGACCATCAGTCTCAGTTATGAAATCCCCCCAAAATTCATGTAACAATAGGTTTTGTCCTGATGCAAAGTGAAGTACTAGTTATTTTTATAATCAACAGTGCCATTGTATTTAAAGTTATTTTTTAAAAGACTCAGTTACTAAAACTTTTTAAAAACTTAACAGTGAAAATAAGTTGGGTTCACAAAACACTTCTTTAAACTGCTTAGGCTTATATTAAATACTGCCTGTTCTTGTCATAAGGAATTGCTCTTTTTCACCATTTCAGAATTGTACTAATAAGGCTGCAAAACTTAAGCACAGAGCTTACCTGCCAAATCTGCTTTAAATCTAAAGCTAAAAATAAAATCTTTACCATATTTAAATGTTTGTTCACTTTGTGAGAAAAGAATCGCATGAGTCAAACCCTGTTAAAATGTTATGAAAATTGAATATCACTGTTTCCAAGTCAGTTTCAGCTCTGAAGAAACTAACAGAAGGATTGATCCTGTACAAAGAAAGGTAATGTGAGTTTCACCACAGACTTCAGGGCCAGGGCTTAATTGGATCTGGATTATTCTTGTGTTCAATGAATCTCACTTAAGATACACACTTTTACTAAATGCTTGGTTTTTAGTGGCAACAGCTTGAAAATCTGGGTCACATTTAAGGCAACATGATGTTATTGTGCTCACTTCCATTGGGTTGGCTTCCATAGGCATCATTAGCATCTACAGGGAAGTCAGTCTGCACTGCTGCAGCTTCATTGCTATCTAAAGCTAACTGTATTGAGACTGAGCAACAGCTTTGACATTTGTTCTAAATGTTAAAAAAAAAAATCATATTTATATTCAGTTGAGAACAAAGTACTGACTTGGAAGGGAATTAAGAGCATTTGTGTCTTTCTATTTTATCTCCGCTTCATGTGGTTCTAGGAAATATCCAATCTGACTGCTGGACCCCTTTCCCACAGTGGTATAAAAAACAGTCTTTCCTTGGAGCTATTTTATCACTTTAAAAAAACTCAATTGACAGGTAGGAAATATTTTTATTATAAATTACACATATATTGGGCTTTTTAATATACTGATTATCAGAGAGACAGTAAATTTACAGTAATTTACAGGCCAACACAATACTTACTAGTAATGTAATTGACAGTCATTTTCTTTCAAAACAGGAAATTACACATTCTTTCAATGGATTTCACAAAAGGTAAAAATGAATCATTGTGACCATAGTCCTGCAAAGACATGCTTAGCTTTACACAGTGTGAGCTGTCCCGCTAAAGGCAGTGGGAGAAGTCAATGCACAAAGTTAAAGTACTAGTAGTCATGGTAGTAAAGTTAAACACATATGTAAGTCTTTGCAAACTCAGGCTCTGTGGGCCTAATCATGCAAGCTCTCTGAATGTGGAACTCCCAGTGAAATCAATGGGAGTTCTGTGCATGAAAGCCTCACAGGAGCAGACCCAATTACGGTGCCACTTTGATTTTTTTATACACTTTTGTACTCCTGGGGGAATTCTGTGTCACTGCACGGGCGCAGAATTCAGGTCCCTCTGCAGATTTCTTTGCTTCTCAGCAGAAAATGATGAGGAAGCAAAGGGAATCTGCATGAGTGCTCATATGCCTGTGTGGTTTTTGGTGGGTGTAGTTTGGGGAGGCATTGTCCCCCCAAACAGAGGTGAGATGGGGGAGCACGTGGGGTCAAATGCCACTGTTACCCCCCATTTCTGTGAGCGCAGAGCTGCTTGGCTGACAGAGGGTTCAGCTCCGGCTGCTGCCTCTGCAGCTGGATGTCGCCTCCTGGGTCCTCGTGCTGGTTGTGCTCCCCTTGTGTGTGCTGGGAGCCTTCCTGTTTCCTGTACAAAGGGGAGTGCCTGTGGTGGGGCGAGGAAGAGGCAATGTGGGAGTGAGACAGGGGCAGGGGACAGTGGAGAGAGAAATGGGGAGGGGATGAGGCAGGGACAGTGGGGATGGGGAGGAGTGGGAGCCTGGCATGCGGCAGCAGCAGCTGGGGCTCCCCTGTTAAGCAGGCTCATCAAACACCCCATCCCCCCTGCACCACCCCAACGAGCCCCCCCACACTGGACCCCCACTGCACTGAGCCCCAACCAGCTGCACCTGGATTCCCACCCCACCAAGCCCCACTCCCCCAGCACCCGGACCCCTCCCCATTGAGCCTCCCCACACACTGACCGCCCCGCCAATCAAGTTCCAACCACCTTCACCTGGACCCCCCTGCAGAATCCCATTGCCCCTGCACCCAGAACCGCCCCACCCCCAAATGAGCCTTTGTGCATCCAGATCCCCTACTGAGCTGCCCGCACCCAGGTTACCCCACACAGAACCCTCTCACCCCACGCCAAGCCCCTCCACACTTGGATCCTGCCAGGAGGAGCCTGCCTGCCCACACCTGGTGCAGAGGGGCAGGGCCCCAGGGTGTTTCTGGGGCAGGCCTGGCCCTTGCACTTTGTCAGGGTTGTGTGCAGCCCCACCGTCAAGTCTGTGTCCTGGGGGGGCTGCAGGGTGATCTCCCATCTCTATGCAGCTAGTGGCCTGTTCTCCCCACTGCCATGTGGGAGTCTCCACGTTTATTTATTGACAAATAAAATTTTCAGAATTTTAAAATGTGCACAGAATTTTTAGTTTTTTGGTGCAAAATTCCCTCAGGTGTAACACTTTGTGCAGGTGTATGTGTCACAAATATTACACTTTTAAAGTAAATACTATTTAGGCCCCCAGTCCTGTAAACTGAGCTAAGTGTGCAAACCCTTAAATCTGCACAAAGCCCTATTGAAGTCAGTGAAGCTCCGCATGGGTGCAGAGGTCTGCTCACATGTCTCATCTTGCCTGACTGGGTTTTTAGGTGCACATCATTGTAATAGCTTTCTAAACGAGTTGACATGATTTACAGTTGTCCTACTTTAGCTGGCAATATGTAACTTAATTCAGCAGAAATCAGCATAGCTGTATGAGGTGCACTTTATCTAATTTTAAAAGCATTATCAATTATTCATTACAGCTTAAATTAATGTAGGGCTTGATTCTGGTCACAACAGGCACATGGGAGCTCCGTCAAAGTCCCTTGCGTGCTGGACCAGCCCTTTGATGAAGCTTTGCAACAAAACAGTCGTTAAACATAACTAAGGTTTGGTTGTGTGTGACGGTAAAAAGTGAGAAGAATATTAAGTAGTTTACAGAAGGAAAAGTTATGACACAAAGACATGAAACACCACCCCCACTGAAGTTAAAGGCAAAACTTCAGTGACTTGAATGGGCCCTGGATATCACCCACTGTGCTAATTAAGAAGTTATAGGAAGTTGAGAAGCCAAATATCCTTTATTTTACAATAATTGTTTTTTTAATGTAGTAATATTGAATGGTTTAAAGACATTTAAAAATCCCACAGTCCACTACACTAGCTATTAAATGTATGAAGGCTTGCTTGGGAGCAGCTGAATGGAGAAATCAAGAACATGATTTTTTGTGTGTGAACTCTAAAAGTCATGTTCTTTGTCATGAAAGTGAGAAATATTATGCCTTAACTAGCGCAATCTGTGATGCTTTAAAGCAACAGATACCATTACATACCTACTAACTCAGAGAAGGAAACACCATAATTTTTGTATATGGTATCAGTTCTGACTGGGGCATCTTAAGTTTGATTTTAACCATTTTTTATTCTAACAGTTTACTACTGACCTGATAACTTATGTACTAATGTAATGTGGAAAATGATGGAAATATGACTGGTATTGACACTCTTACGTGTCATGATCCATATTTGCTGTCCCTTCTTCATCTGTAGAGCTGTAGTATGAAAATCAGTGACATAGATTTAATGCATCATAGCACTGCCTGACAGAGGCTGATGCATAGATATGAGCTGAGCAGACTGAGACTCAGCCCAGACAAGACCAAGATACTGAGGAAATGGCAGAAATTATATCAGTATCTTTGATTAATGGGTCATGTCTTGGTTTGGTTGGGGAATTTGTTGGATCTTGGGCGGTTTCTGGATGGCCAGATAGCAATTTAGATTATAAGTTCCTTGGGGCAGAATAAGTAATACTCATTCTTATCTTGCACTTGAGAGGGATCTTACATTCACTCTTGTGAATTTGAACCATCCCATTGTTATCCATGATTTTGTTACCATCAGGTGAGACTACTGCAGTGCTATAGAAAGGAAGGCATCATCAGGTCCCCAATATTGAATACCAGCTCAAAGATGTGGGTCCCTGAAATGGAAACCTAACGGCCTATCTGGTTCTTTTCAGGTAGAATAAATATTAATATCTGAAATGGAAGCCTGTCAGAGGTGCTAATCTTCTGCATTTCCTCTAGAACTCTTTGATCAAGATGGCCTATGCTGGAGTCAGAGTTTTCCTCCTCTTTTCGGTCAACACAATTGTTTTCTTCCTAGGATGAAAAAAATGGGATAATACCTGCTAAAAGATTTTCCTCCTTGAAATTTTTGTTTTAAATTAGACTTGATGGGCTGTCATTGCAATTGTTCTAATTTCACATTGTCCAGGACAGTTGCATTGTCATCATTTGGGTCCTGTTGTAATAACTGGGCTTAACATTTTACTCTACCTGTGAGCTCAACTGTAAAAACTATGTGAAAGTTCATAAGATGTCACAATAACCTATAATAAACGTTGATGGGAAAAGGTACAACAAGGAGACAGAAAAACTAAATTAGCCTGAACAAAAGGGCCTACTGATATGGTTCAAGGACTGTTAAAAGCAAGCTTGGTAAAAACAGAAGATGTGGAACTGGAAATTAACTAACCAAAATTGGTGTGGGAGATATTAGGCCTAAATTAAGGTCCTTAAAGAAGAGTCTTTAATATAACATTGAAGAACAGACAGAAGCTACCGGAGTGAGCTTTACTATACGGCAGCCACCCCGACCATCTCCTGGGACCCTGAACCTTCTTTGTCCTAATCCTGAGAGATGGCCTGACCAGACTGGGCCAGAGAGAGGGACTCAGATACCATCGCTACCTCTGCTGGCTCCAGCTGAATCCCAAACACTACGTGGAATGAAATGGGATTGGATTTTGACAAAAGTAGCTCCAGCTCATCTCAACTAACTTCTTCTCTTTTACGCAAAAGGTCAGTTATTACCATCTCTAATACCATCTAAGAAACTGTGGAAAAAGGGGGGAGGTCCTTTTAAACCGTTCTCCAGCTAAACTGAAAGGGAACAAGAAATGCCGTTAAACTGAAAGCCTTGTTTAATATTTTACATTTCAAATGCTTTAACTACTTTTCTTTCTTTGCTATATCTTTAATAAAAGGTTGAAAGGATTTTTAACGGTGTGTTTGCCATGGTACAAAGCAGGCTGTATACCAAACCCTGAACCTGTTTAATGTTGAACAGTGACTGAGTTATGTTAACACCTTTTAGCCCATATATTCCAACTACTTTAATATATCAGTTCATAAGTCCTCTAGATGCACTATGGTACCAATGGAATATTATTTCACTGAACTATGTCAACAGAAGTGCATGGGACTACATCAGGTTACTGGTTTATTTGGATAGGAGATACTGTTTGCTGAAATTGTATCTGCCATTCAGAGTAAAAGTGAGGGCTAAAAAAGCAGCTCTGTGTGAGCACTTCTTCCAATTTTTCTGGGTGGATTTTATGCTAAGAGCACTAATTAAGGCAGGTGCTGGTCAATCTTTGACACATATATGATTTGCAGATTAAACTCTAGTCCTGAATGGTGACACCTCTATTATTCCAATCCTAAACCTTGGAGCAGACTGCCACTCAGGCTGAATTACCATATGTTGCTATTTGAGATTTTCCCTGTCTCCGTGATGGTGTGTGTATAGTAGGAAACCTTGTAGCCAGAATTCACTGCCAGTGGCAGCAACAGTGAAAGCTGTTATGCGGATAGGACTTCGTGGTTTTTACTACTGTGTCATCTGAGCCTAGGGTGTACTGATGGTGAATTAAGGCTATAGAGTTTGCAAGTGTAGACAGGCTGTAGAAACTAGTGTGAGAAACACTTTTTCTGAATCCCTCACTAGTTTAAGTATTTTCAAAGATGTTAAAAAGCTGTTTTTACATCCAGACTGTTAATTTTACATGTCATATTTGGTCTAATATGATTTAAGCAGCCAGTTTACAACTTTTTTGTTAAAGGGGCGGTTTCAAATGGAAAGAGAAACTGCTGCCTACTTAAAAAAGCACTTAAGAGTTTTGTTACATTAATAACATAATTTCACCAAGCTCTTACCATCTGTTCATGCACATCAGATAATGATCTAAGATGCAGGCTGTCAGATACAGATGATACAATGAACTCCTCTGACTGTTCGTTTTCTGATGCACCTAGGATACTTGTTACTGTCACAGATGAATCTGAGAAACTGTCTTGTTCTTCATCAGATGTTTCAGATATAAAGTTACGTTGTTGTTCTGCACAGGTGCAGCAACACTGAGCCTTCTGTGGGATATGTGCCATTTGCCAATCACATGGGTCTGTTAAAATAATGTCCCTTGTATGTACATTACTGATAGCATCCTGAACCTTCTTGTCTCCTGTGGATTCATTAAGGATGAAAAGCTGGTTAGATAATTGTTGTATATTTTTGTTTTCTAAACTGCTGTCCAGATCTTTAGGCTCAGATGCAGTTGAAGTAGGTGATGCATCTTGCTCCATTTCCAGGAAAACTTGATGTAAAAAGGAAGGTGCTCCAAGTGTAACCCTAGAAAGGTGTTCTTCATTTTCATTCTCTGGGAGATGTGTCATAGTTTCTAAAGATTTACTTTCTGAAGCAATGGTTTGAATTCCATATTCACTTGTTATGTTACAACTATTCAAGTTTACACATTTACATTTCTGTTCAGTATTTCTGGAAAACTGCAATGGACCTTGGAAACAGATCTTATGGGATTTGGTAATTTTTCCTGTAGCTAATTCACACAAATCTTTCTTCTTTTTTTGGCGCTGGTTACTTTGAGTTCTCTGATGAAGGCTGTTACACGTGTTATTTTGGCTGTGGTGAACGCCACCTTTAAGAGTCACAAAAGAAGCTGTTTATTTTCCCGTGTTTTCATTTATGATTGGGGTTTGTGCATTTGTGGAAATAGTATGAATTATTTTCTCATTTAATTCCCTGTTTCCTTCACTATTTCTTCTTTCTTTTTGATGTAGTGGCATATTCCTGGAGTTCTCTCTTGGCCTTCTCTGTGAAAGCTTGCTAGACTTACTACCTCTGCTGCCTGAATGCTTTCTACTAGGCACTTGGGGTGACTTTTGCCTTTTGAATTCAGATGACTTATAGAGCCACCTAGAGATGCATTCATTTTTCTGAGAGTGAGCAAAACTCGTCAAGCCTGCTACATGGCCAGTACTTGGCTCTGTATCTTGCTCTTCATGATATCTGAATGCCTGCACAAGGCAGAGGACTCTCCTTCATTAAGCACATTTTTTTTAGAAGCTTTACTTCTGTCAGTTCGTTGTGCATATGGAAATATGGTATTTAAGTACAATGAATTTAAATCAGTTGCTCTTGTAGAAGTTTTAGAAAGTACACTCTTATGTTTAGATGAGTTACTGGAAATGTTAGATGATCTCTCAACTCTGACCGGTCCATTTACATTTCTAATGTTTTTTTCTTTCTTGCCTTTGTTCGTATCTAAAGTAGACACAATATTTTTAATGACTAATTTAATATTTATTTAACAAAAAATCCCTCATCCCATGACACTTTACTATTATTTTAAAAGACAACAATAAAATGGATCAAACAAATATAGTCTACTAAAAGTGAATGGAAAAGTCAAGAGGGAAAAGAACAAGTTGCAAAGTAGATAATTAGAAGTCATGACAAGAAAGGACAAAGTGTTTGTCAGAGAAAAATCAAGACGAGAATGAACTTTCAGAAGAGATTTGAAGAAAATCTGATGTAAAAGAATGAATCAGAAGAGGGAGCAGTACAAAGGAGCAGAGCACATATTAGGAAGTAACAGAGCAGGAAAAGAATCTCTTGCAATATGTACTTCGGATAATATGATGTCAGGCCAAGGTGTGTGTGTGTGAGTCTGTTTGGCAACAAAGTTTATGCTGGGATGGCACTTCCCAGTATGGGTAGTCAGATGCACACTAGCTCTGGTTGAGCTAGCACCCCTAAAAATAGTAGTGTGGCCACAGCGACACAGGCTGGGACTAGCTACCTGAATACATACCCAGGGGGTTGCGCAGGATTGTACTCCAGTAACTAGCCCGAGTCGCTGCCCATGCCACTATGGCCACATTGCTGTTTTGTAGCACACTAGCTCAAGCAGTTTACCCGCATTGGGAAGCACATTCCCAGCTGCTCTGTAGATACACCCCAAAATAAAAAATAAGTTCATTTCCTCTCCTGCTTATCTGAGATGGATTCTGCACCTCCAATGTTATTGTTTTAACAGTAAAGGTGTAAAAAGAACACCTGGAAAATGTAACTTAATCATTTGCAAACTTGCAATTGTGTTTAGAAACAATTTCAGTACCTTCTAAGACCAACTGCTACAATAATTTAGCCCTGCTAACAATTCAGGAATCAGCCATGCATTTTCAAATGCCTTACTTGGTTATCCTTTAAGAGATATTTCATTGCAGGCAACAGCTGTTTTCTAAGACATGGTGAAAAGGGTTGAAAAGTATATTAAGAATGTAACTTACTTTTTCTATAATCATTCCTTGAATCTTCTTGGATAAAGTCAGCATTTGATTCTTCTAATTTGTTCGTTTCCCCTGTACTTTTAAAACAGAATACATCAATGCTATGAGAAGTATAAAATAACTGTTTCAAAACACAATCAAGATGACTTGTCATACTTAATGAGATTTATAGACTTGTTCATTATTTTTCCTGTTTTTTCTAATGTACCTATTCTCTGTATCAGATTGTCTCTCCTCACACAGTACTGTACACTGACTTTCAATGAATGACTTATAGAAAAGTCTTTTATATCTTTTACTGCTTTGCATGATAGCTATAATACACAGCATAACAAAAATAAGCAATTTGGCGTGTTAATTATTTCTCAATCTCTGGAAAGGAACAATAGCTCGCTTAACTTCAGAAGAGCAAGCTTGGTTCTTTGCTTTCCATTAAGAAAAACTTTTTTTCCTAAAATCAAAAGCTTATTTGATTGTAAGGATTTTGTTTTTATGCACTCAGACTGGACTGACTTCGGTTTCTATATATTACTAGGAATTACAATAGGATGAAAAGCAGTGATTGCTGAATTGATCAGGCCAGATCGAGCATCTCTCTGCCACTGCCAAAGAGAAACGAGAGTGAATTCTAATATACGACTCGGGTTAGACGCCACACATCACATACATTTGTATAAAATACGATTTTGCCAAATTATTTGGGGGCTGAGAGTATTTCCGTAAATGGGCATTTGGACAGTGAGGGACTTTTTACATCATGGGAAAGGTCCTTTTTAATTTTTCCCCAGATAATCAGGATTTTGATAAACTAGGTTTGTGTGTACTATGGTAGTAAATGTCCTTCTGATTCACTGAATAATTTAATAATCCCAGTGATTTCTGTACATCCGAACTACTATATAAAGATATCCACTCACACAGCATATGAGATCACAGCAGGCATGCACAGCTTTGTCCCACGCATGGATAGGACCTATATTAAGTATAACTTGTTCACTATCAATTATTAGATGTTACACAGCCTGCTTGTTCTCTCTTTATCCCAGTGTAAAACAGGCCTAATTTCAAGGAAGTCAGTGGATTTACATTAGTTCACAACTGGTCAAAATGAAAGGAGAATCAAACCAGTAATGACCATTTTTAAAAGAAATGGCAATAGGCGGACATTTTACTACTAAAATACTAAGGTATGTGAAATATAGGGCCTACAGAACTTGAGCAAGCTCTTTTAAAACACCTGTTGGTGTCTAATCCCATGTCAAATTTTTTTAGATGACATGCCCCAGCACAATAAAACCTAAAAACTTTTCACGTAACAGTCAAAGCCACAACTACATCCACAGTAAACAGTTCGTCATAACCCTGTTTCTGGTGCCACGGTTCATCCATTTTGTCTGCATGACTTGCTGTAAATTAAAGTGCACCACTGTGCTGTGTGCAACCACACGGATTTGATCAATATGTGGTAACTGCCTCAGGACGTGATTTGTTTTCAAGTTATTTTGGTATTTGTGCTCTGAAGTTAGAATGTCAGATAGTCTTTTAGAAAGAGGAAAGATCTGTTTTGCTTTTGCTTAGGGTCAGACACTGAGCATTTGAAACTTCTATTAATAAAAGCTTCTCTGAATCCTGAGATGTGCTAATGTAGAAGTTACCTAGTTTCAAAAGGGAGACAGTGGGGACTATATAAAGATTCTCTCTTACATACGTTTCATATAAAAAATCTGGGCCTCTAAAACTTTCAATAAGCAACCAGTCCTCCACATTACATTTGGACATAATCTACCATGCTTGGAAAGGCTTATGATTTTGAGAAGTCTCTCTCAGTAATGCTGCCTTTCTACAGCTGGCCTCTTTATTATTTAGAGGATATCTTGTGGATTAAATACTCCAAACATATTTCCTCTTATTGTTTTGATAAAGTTTGGGTGGGACAAATGTCAACAAGTCTGATAACATAAATGGGGTAATTTAACAGAAAAGGTTCAGCTAACTTTAAACATTAGAAAGCGATAAAGAAATCCTACTCTGACATCTGATCCTCTAAAATGTGAAAGTGCTGTAAATGTTTAAAACAGCGTAAAACGGTACAGAGTATAAAAATTAAAGGCTATCATAATTTCACTCAGCTGTGTTGCTGAAAATCTCTCTGAACTTTTCTCACACCTCTTAGTGTCATATTCATGGGGATCTGGAGAGATCACAAGAGGAGGTGTACGCTGTTTGCAGTAATGGTCCAATCTTTGAATATTTTTAGCTTCTTTCCTCTTCTGGGGTAAGGCACAGTCTGGCTTCTTTATTTCCTCCGAAGAGATTTCACAAGTCTAAGAAGAAGATAAGTGTAATTATATTAATAGAAATCTTTACAAATTGAGTTTGCTACAGGTAAGCGATTAGTTCATAAACAATTCTCTATTAAATTTGTAGTCAGCACGAGCAATAACAGTATTAACCACTTTTCCTCTTCCAAGGCTTACATGTTATCTATTTAATCCTCACAGTATTCTTGTGAGACAGAGCAGCATTGTTCTCACTTTCACAAGGGGGAACTTGTAGAGGCAGAGAGAGAAAGTATGTCTTGGTTAATGTTTTAGCAGGAATCTGTGTCACAGCCAAGATTAGAATTGATGAAATCCTGGCTCCCAGGCATGTGCTCAGGCCTGCACACTAACATTCTAGGCTTGATTCTCCTTTAAACTGGGTTCAGGTAATTTACACTCATTTACATTTTAAGGCCACTTTACCTCGTCAGATTACAGCAAAGTGTCACAGAGACAGTTTAAGGCCAGAAGGGACCACCAGATCATCTAGTCTGATCTCCTGTATATCACAGACCACCACCACCATCCACACACTTAAACCCAACAATTCAAATTAGACCAATGTAATACAGCCCATAGGAGACTAGGCTATTAGGGGAACAAGGATAACCCAGGGAATTAATGGAGCAAATAATTAAACAGTCAATTTGCAAACAACTAGAAGAGAATAAAGGTGATAAATAACAGTCAACATGGATTTGTCAAGAACAAATTATGTCAAACAAATCTAATACCTTTTTTTAACAGAGTAACAAACCGTGTAGATGGGGGAAGTGGTAGATGTCGTATATCTGGACTTTAGTAAGGCTTTTGATACTGTCTCACATTACCTTCTTGTAAACAAATTATGGAGACGCAGCTTAGAAGGAGCTACTGTAAGGTGGGTGCATAACTGGTTGGAAAACTATCCCCAGAGAGTAGTTATCAGTGATTCACAGTCAGGCTGGAAGGGAATATCACATGGGGTCCTGCAGGGATCAGTTCTAGGGCCAGTTCTGTTCAATATCTTCATCAATGATTTAGATAATGGCATAGAGTACACTTATAAAGTTTGCAGACAATACCAAGCTGGGAGTGGTTGCAAGTGCTTTGGAGGATAGAATTAAAATTCAAAATGATCTGGACAAACTGGAGAAATGGTCTGTAGTAAACAGGATGAAATTCAATAAGGACAAATGCACAGTACTCCACTTAGGAAGGAACAATCAATTGCACACATACAAAATGGAAATGACTGCCTAGGAAGGAGTAGTGTGGAAAGGGATCTGGGGGTCATAGTGGATCACAAGCTAAATGTGAATCAACAGTTTAACACTTGCAAAAAAAGTGAACATCATTCTGGGATGTATCAGCAGGACTTTTGTAAGCAAGACACAAGAAGTAATTCTTCCGCTCTACTCTGCACTGATAGAGCCTCAACTGGTGTATTGTGTCCAGTTCTGGGAGCCACATTTCAGGAAAGATGTGGACAAATTAGAGAAAGTCCAGAGGACAGCAACAAAAATGATGGAAAGATCTAGAAAACATGACCTATGAGGGAAGACTGAAAAAATTGGGTTTTTTTAGTCTGCAGAAGAGAAGACTGAGGGGGGACATGATCATAGTTTTCAAGTACATAAAAGGTTGTTACAAGGAGGAGGGAGAAAAATTATTCTCCTTAAACTCTGAGGATAGGACAAGAAGCAATGGGCTTAAATTGTAGCAGGGAAGGTTTAGGTTGGACATTAGGAAAAACTTCCTGAATGTCAAGGTAGTTAAGCACTGGAATAAACTGCCTAGGGAGGCTGTGGAATCTCTGTCATTGGAGGTTTTTAAGAGCAGGTTAGACAAACACTTGTTTGGGATGGTCTAGTTATTACTTAGTCCTGCCTGGAATGCAGGAGACTTGACTAGATGACCTATTGAGCATCCTTCCAGTCCTATGATTCTATGTGCCACAGGCAGAGAATAGAAGGGACCATGGTGTACCAGTGCCCCAGGCCCCTGCAGTGGCTGGGAAATGATTAAGTGAGATAAACTAATCCTAGCAAGTGACCTGCTACATGTATACAAAATATTCTACATTTGGTCTGTCTGTCTGATGGGAACACGCGTTATGGTCAAAAGTGTCACATACGGATGCCTCACCTTATGCAGTGAAATTAATGAATTGATTGATGAGGTGCTGCCTTCAAATGTCAGCACCTCTGAAAATCAGGTCACTTATTTTGATACTTAAATTCACATACTTATTGGCCTGATCCAAAATCCTTTAAATCAATGGAAAAACTCAGATTCATTTCAACAGGCTTTTATTGAATCCTATGTTTCAAAAGTGTGCTTTTGCTTTTGTTGTACAGTAACTCTTCACTTAATATTGCAGTTATGTTCCTGAAAAATGTGACTTTAAGTGACATGATGTTAAGTGAATCCAATTTCCCCATAAGAATTAATGTAAATGGGGGTGGGAGGGTATAGGTTCCAGGGAAATTTTTTTCACCAGACAAAAGACTATATTTTTTTTACACACACACACACATACTCACTCTATAAGTTTTAAACAAACAATTTAATACTGTGCACAGCAATGATGATTGTGAAGCTTGGTTGAGGTGGTGGAGTCAGAGGGTGGGATATTTCCCAGGGAATATCTTAGTGCTGAATGATGAACTAGCACTCGTCTGAGCCCTCAAGGGTTAACACGTTGTTGTTAATGTAGCCTCATATTCTACAAGGCAGTACAAATGGAGGGAGGGGAGACAGCATTTGAGACAGAGACACACGCGCATTGCCCCTTTAATATGCTGACCCCACTCTAAGTACATTGCCTTTTTAAGTATATCAGCAAGTTGCGAGAGCAGCTGCTGCTAGCAAGTTCCCTCCATCCTGAGCCCTGTCGTGTCCCCGCTCGCTCTATAGAGATGGGGTAAGTGGGGGGCAGGAACGGGGGGAGGGGGACACCCTGATATTAGCACCCCTCTTCCCCCCACCCCTGCACAGCAAGCAGGAGGATCCTGGGAGCAGCTCCAAGGCAAAGGGCAGGAGCAGCACATGGCAGTGGCCGGCGGGACAGCTGAACTGCCAGCAACTGATAGCCTGCTGGGTGGCTGCCACACAGGGAACTTAGGGAAGTGGGGAGCTGATAGGAGGCTGCTGATCCACCCTGGTTCCATGCCCCCACCAGCTAGCTCCAATGGGCTGCTCTTTCTGCAAGTGATGGACAAAGCAGGCAGCTGCCAAACAATGTTATAAGGGAGCATTGTACAACTTTAAAAGAGCATGCTCTCTAATTGATCAGCAACGAAACGTTAACTGGACAACTTTAAGTGAGGAGTTTCTGTAGTATAAATGTAGAAGCCAGTATGTTGTCCTTGACTTTATTTGAAATAAAGAAACAAAAGAATTGATATAAGTGTATAGTGTTTTTTAAATAAGCTGAGAATCAGGGAAGGTGAGGTTTATTTACTATAAAAGTCTCTCTCCTTGGGCAGCTATGTATATTAAAGTTTTGGGGGGATTTCTTCATTCTGATGCGAGCTGACCATTCCTTTTTCCCCAAGATAGGATGGCCCCTGTCCAACTAGTCTGTTTCATTGCAGGGAGTGGAAGGTCATGGGTATTTTCAACTGGAGGTGATCTGATGTGATTTTATGGAGCAGCAAAAGACTTTGGCTAAATTCTGCTCTCAGGAACATGATTGTATATCCACAATAACTATTAAAGTCAAAGCAGTGACTATGGATTTACAGTCAGAGTGCAAAATTTGATCCTTTATCATTGCAATTTATGGGGAACTTGTTGTTAAGGTGCAACAATGGAAAATGTTCTGTTACCTCTTTAATGATTAAAGTAGCATGACCTGTATTACTTACTGCCGCAACAATTAGCTTTGAAGCTGATGAAATGAGCCTCATGACTTCTTCTTGTGATGTGTATGGGGGAGGAGGAAATTGAGATAGTCTGGAAGGGAAGCTGTGCAGCTTCTTTATTCTAGTTAAACATGAAAGAATATATTTTAATCCATGTTGAAAAAAATTCTATACATATCAATAGGATATAATATACCACAGGTGGTTTGTGAACGTCAGGAATGTAAATAAATTGCCATGATTTCAAAACAGACAGACTGCTGTGAATATGGTGACATTTATTACACTATTCTATGAACTGTTATGCAAAGGCTTGTATGTGGGACATTTTGAAGCTGTGGTATAAAATAATTAGCTTCTCAATAGTTTCTGTTTTATTAACAGAATTAAAGTCATGGAAAAGATTTTTCTACCTGAAGTTATAAACTGGATTTCTGTGCTACGCGTTCAGAGATTATTTTTACATTTATGTTTTTGTTGGGAAAAGAATAGGGAGAGCCCAGCTCTTGATTTGATCCTTATAGAGAGAGGTCTGTTTTGTATTTCTATACATGATGATCCATGTCTCCTCTTCCTGTCCTTTTACACAGAGATTGCCAGCACCCTTCCTGCTTGCAGCTGTTTATCGGAGTTTAGGTTCATGAGTGAATTATATTCCATAAAGCAATGCCAGTCTAAAGGCTCCTCCCTGCAATTTTCAGATTTTCTCCCACCCAGTTATTCTATGCTCAGCATTTCCTTCAAACATACACTTCTCAAACCTCACCACAAGCCACCACTACAATGTTCCTCTTCCAGCAAAGAAGAGGAAAGTCAGTGGCACTTCTATTCCATCAATAGGTCAGAGAGATCCATCTGGAGAGTGGAAATTCATCAACCTGAGTTTCTTGAGCAACAGTTACTCACATAACTCAAGCTCCAGTGGCTTAGGAGTCATACCTGGGTCTGCTGTGTAGCAGTATATTGCACTGCTGATGTATGTGGCCTGGCCCAAGACAAATGCTTAATAGAATTTACTGTGATCTATACATTACCTTTTTGTACTCCTTACTAAAACTGGGAAATGTCTGTCAGTTACAAAATCCTTCAAAACAAACAAACATATTATTGCATTTATTTAATGCAACTCTGACTGTAATTATCTTCTTCAGAGGGACTTTAGTAAAGCTGCAAAATGGCTCATGTCTCTCAATTATTTTCAGGTGTTTTTTTTTCTAAAATATTAAAACAGGAACTTTCTTTATCAAATTGCTTTTGTGCTTGTTCATAACATTACTTTTTATTGTAGTGATTTTAACAGGCCTATCTTCATAGCAGCTAGGTGCAATGATAAAGTACTTTAATGACATAAAATTCTGATAGAAGGGGAAAATTGAACTTTTATGTTTGTATTTGAACAGGAAAATACTTTATATGTATAAAGAAGAACATTAAGTGTTACTTGTGCCAATTTTTTTTTGATGATCTTCATTTCCTGTTGTCTTTCTGGGCTGCTCTGTAATTTTCTTTCACATTCTTCAGAATTTCCTGTATACACTCGAAGAGATGCTTCGAATTTACAATCTGTAAAATTATGCTTGAGGCACTGATCACATTTTTGTTCAGCAATGCTTCCAGGATGCTGTAATAAATAAAAATGGTAGAAAATTATGGGTAAAATATGGATATTTACAGAAGGAAAGTCAATCTTAATCCATGTATATAATTAAGAAAGACATTCATTTTACATGGTACACAACACACAAAATGCATACCTTAGTTACCAAACTCCTGATTCAGGAAATTACTTAATAACATGCTTAACACGGTGTATATGCTTAAGTCCCACGTACCTCTGTCCCTTATATTTACACACATATGCTTGTTCTTTTCTGAACACGGATGCTCCCCTAAACCATCAAGCAAACTGTACACTTGTGTTTGTAGGACAGGTAAATCATAAAAATTAGTACTAAAACTACTCATTAAGGATTGCTCTATTTAAAAAAAAAACCATAAGTAGTACAATAAAGGCTCTTGTTATACCTTAGTATAGAAAGCATGTTGATGATGTGGTGCATAAAATATTAGATACATTCTACTTAGACAGCAACCTTTCAACTAAGAGTTTAAAATTATTGTACAAGCATTCATTCATTAATTGACTTTCCCAAGGGCAAAACAGTGAGTCAATAGCAGAACTGGCAATATAATTCCAAAGTCCTGATTTTCGCTCATGCTTGAGTCATATCACTGTCCCCTGGCATTATCTAGGGTCCAGTCCTGTCAACAAACACTTTCACATCAGTAACTTTACATAGGCAAGTCATTCCGTTGCACTCAGTGGAAGTACTTGTGCACATACTCGTGCCCATGAACATAAGGGTTAGCGGGATCTGTGCCTGCCTTTGTGTTTCTGCATAGCAGATGGGAGATTAATGCAGGTAATTCACATTAACACAAAATGTGCATGTAAATTTCTATGCGGCAGTGGGAAAATAAATGTCACTCTACTGCAAAAGAATTTCTATACATTTTCACAGGAAAAGTTATACATTTTTTCTCTGGCTTGTTAGAGATTTCCTCATTGTGCAGCAACGAGGGTGTGACAAATTGACAAGTAATTCAGTGTGCAAAGTACACTTCCTCATTAATATAAAATACAGTGAAAAACCTGTTCTTCCAACTTACCAGGTCTCTAAGCAGCATCAATTTACAAACTGGCCAACTATGATGATTAGTTGTTCTATTTGTTTAAAGACTCTCAGAGAAGTTTTATATAACCTAGAAAACCTGCAACATAAGATGTAACCCAAGGGGAAAAAAACCTTCTCAATAAGGAATGGAGGTTCCAAAGCGCATCTGGAATTGTGGATTCCTTAAAATTTCCAACCGTTCCACTAGCAGTGCAGCTTCATCAGAGATAGTAATGGAGGCGTGGAGGGGGGCTGGCTACTGGTGTTTTAACCACTGTGTTGTCTTACCCAGCTCAGGAGAGGTCTCTGAGACATGGTGGTTCAAATGCCAGAAGCAACCTTTACCCTGTCTATTCTAATCACTGTTGCTACCACTGATAGAACTACGCTAGTGCTAGCAATAGAAAATATTAAGAAAAATGTTAGTGTGGACAAGACCTGGGATTTCTGAATTTTATATTGTTGAACAGCAAATACCATGTTTTCCATTTGGTCTTGGTTTTATTTTGGTCTTAAGTTTTGTTTACAAAAGTTATTTACTTTGTGTGTGTTTGTTTTTGAAAAGGCAAATATGTTATGAAGTGTCCTATCTTTGGGGCAGAGTTACTGATACTAAGGAGAGCTAGAAATTCTCTGATACAAATGTTCTTTTTGCCATGGTGGAAATAAAACATGATAAATATTGTGATGATCTGAGTGGTGAGCAAAAGAAGGCATGCACCACTTCTGGTAGGGATCAGTACTTGGGCCCTGATTGAGGAAAGCTATTAAGTACATTTTTAAGTTCCAGTGATGCCAGTGGGACTTAAACACAAGCTTAAAGTCAAGCATATGCTCAGGGTGCTTTCCTGAATCAGAACCTTGGTTAGCTCCAGATTCCATATAGGATCCCTTGATATCTGAAATATCAGGTATACATACAGCTTTGATGAGCTACTACAGTATCTATAGATAATTTATGACCCTGGTAATTTATTCTGTCCAAATGTCTGATATCTTCTCCGAGGTACAGCCAAAAGCAGCATATTGTTTGCTCCTCAGAATACAGTACATACATAGAACAGCCCAAATTCTGCTTAGATTTAGGTTCCTTGCAACTCCATTGAAGTCATCAGGGATGCATGTAGCCCAGTCTTTAGTATTAAAAGGACTTCAAAACATGACTTTCTGGACCTCAGGTAAGAATAGGTAATTGGTGCATAAGAAGGTTCCACTTTTTATGCTCAATTTAATTTTACATGGAATTAAATATTTATATGGATTTGTTTTTATAAGAACATAAGAATGGCCATATTAGTCAGACCAATGGTCCATCTAGCCCAGTATCCTGTCATTGTTGGCCAGTGCCATATGCCTCAGGGGGAATGAACAGAACAGGGCAATTACTGAGTAATCCATCCCCTATCATTCAGTCCCAGCTTCTGGCTGTCAGAGGTTTAGGGACACCCAGAGCATAAGATTGTATCTCTGACCATCTTGGCTAATAGCTGCTGATGGACCTATCTTCCATGAACATATCTAATTCTTTTATGAAACCAGTTATACTTTTGGCCTTCACAGCATTCTCTGGTACCAAATGTAACAGGCTGACTGTGCATTGCGTGAAGAAGTACTTCTTTATGTTTGATTTAATCCTGCTGCTGCCTGTTAAATTTCATTAGGTGACTCCTAATTTGTGTGTTATATGAATGGACAATTAACACTTCCCTATTTACTTTCTTCACACCATTCATGATTTTATAGACCACTATATCATATCCCCTCTTAATCACCTTTTTTCTAAGGTGAACAGTCTAAGCTTATACAGTAACAGTGTGAATATTTCTAAGGCTAAATAAAATATTCACTACCCTCACATGTGCACGAGTTAAATAATCAATTGCCAATTGCAGTATCTAGTATGTCCTCTAGCAAGGGACTATATTCTGGTCTTGCAGGGAGGAGGATCTGATGATGTGGTAGATTTTTTTTCCGTCATAAACTACCACCACCCAAAAGAGAAAATAAAAGCATACATCTTCTAGTAACCTTAACGGTCCTCAATTTAATTTCCTTTCAATCAGATTTAAAAGGAAGAGACATAGCAACAGTAACTAGGTCAGACTCATTTTTCCAGCATTTCTTGGGCTTCAATAGTTCATGCAATCCTGATCCTGCACTGACATTCACTCAGGCAGACCCCTGTGTCTGCACAGAGCACCACTGATGTTATCTTGCATCTTGTGTTGACTTCAGTGGGAGTCTGCATGGGCTCAGGGATCCATCAAGGTGCAGTGCAGGATTGGAGCCTATTTGCCCTTTTGAAAACAATATGCGTTTAAGTAAATACTTACCATATAGAAACTGGGACTTTCAGCCTCATTCCTGCTAGCTCCAGATAAATCAAAACTATCTTCTTTTCTTTGCACATCAATGTAATATTTTCTAGACAAAACATACTTTCCAGTTTCAGTAAAAGAAAAATAGAAAGTGGGATGGGCAAACTTTTTGGAGTTTGGGATCTTGTGAATCTCTTGCCTATTTCTTAGAGTTGTAAATCTAGTTCACGTTATCCAACTATTTCAACTCTAATTTAAGTCCATCTTCCCACCCCTACCCCCAAGGGCTATTCCATTTAAAAACAAAAATCTAGTTTTCTAGCAAAAAAGAAGTCTGTGCTATGTATTAGAGACAGAAGCACTCACTTCCTTAAGGTGTTCCTCAGACAAAAAAGTTAGGCTTGCATGAACAGGAGGCCCTGTATATAGTATGTACAGAGAGGCTGTGTTCGTAGTAGTATTGGATTCTTACACTCTGTTCCCCTTTTCAACTGATCCCTAAGCAAAATGTTAACCCAGTAACATTTTACTTTGAGCTGAGCTATTGAACAATACTAGAGACGATTTGCCCTATTTCTAACACTAATCCTTAGCCATTTACTCCCCCCATCTCTGTTCACCCCTCTCCTAGTCACCACTCACCATCTGTCTTCTTCTTCCAGGCACTAACCACCCATTCCCAGTCACTTGTCCCCCTTGTATTCATGCACAACACCTGTGTGCACTTCCCTTATGTACTCATATAGCTACACATCCCCCATGTACTCCATGTTTATGCGCAGACCTCATACGTATACACTGTTCATCCAAATACAGACCCTCAGATACCTCATATCCATATACCGCCCATGCATCAACTGTAACGATGTATCCCCACACTCCTGAGTAACCATACAGTCCCAGTGCCTATGATGCAACCATCATACTCCGATGCCAGAAATCCAATCCCCACGTATCCCTGGGGAACCCCATATCCACTCATCGCTCTATCGTATGCACCACCTATTCCAACGCACTCACCTTGCTCCCTCCATGTACCCCCCAAACCCATGCAATCTCCAATTCCCAGGTCCCTCCCTACCCCATATATCACACCACACCCATGCACCCCCCAACCCATGCTCCCTCCACGTGCCCCCCCCCACGTACTCATGCAATATCCATGCAGGGCGTAACCCGCAACCCTCTATTCCCAGTCCCCCCCGATGTACCTGTCCCCACCCCACGCCATACCCTGGCTCTCTCCTGCACCCCGCAACCCCATGGAGCCCCGTCCCCGTGCGCTGCTCACGAACGCACCCGCCACCCTGCTCCCCATATGCAAGCGCCCCGCCCGCTTACAGTCTTTGAGACACGGAGCGGACGAGGCCCCTGGGGGAGACCCGCTCCCCCATATCCCCGCAGCAGGCAGCACGGTCCCGCACTCTGGTTGCCATGGCAGCCACAGGGACGCTCGCTTTGACTGACAGTACCTCTCTCCAATGGGCAGGGGGCCATTGGGGCCGAGGAGCCAATCGGAGCAGGACAGAGGCGGGAAGACTGTACGCCAACTTGAGCAAGCCTTCTGGATGCGTCATCGCTCCGCGCCGCGGTGAGGACTTTCCAGGCCCGGGTCAGGGCAATGGAGGCAGCCGCGGCTCCGGCTGTGAGGGGGCTGCGCGCGGGCTGCCAGCGTCTCTGCTACGGGGCAGGTACGGGGCGGCTTTGCGCTGGGGTCACCCCCTCACCTGGGGTCACAGCTTCCCCCTCTTATGGCAACAGTGGGGTACCCCCTTCCTGCGTCACCGCCCCCAGATCCCACCCCCTCCCTGGGGTACCCCATTCCCCCGTCACGTTCCGGGGTCACTGCCCCCAGACTTCCCCTTCCCTGGGGTACCCCCTTTCCCCATACGCCGTCACCTTCCGGGTCAGTCCATACCCTGCCACTTTCTGGGGTCATGCCCACTCCAGTCCCTGGGTTCACCCCTTCCTCCCATATGTTATTGCCGCCTGGGGTCACTCCTCCATCCTCTTCGTGGGGTCACCAAATTAATGGGCAGCAGGTTTAAAACAAACAAAAGGAAGTATTTTTTCACACAGTGCACAGTCAACCTGTGGAGCTCCTTGCCAGAGGATGTTGTGAAGGACAAGACTTTAAAAGGGTTAAAAAAAAGAACTGGGGGTCCATCAATGGCTATTGGTAGGGATGGTGTCCCTAGCCTCTGTTTGCCAGAAGCTGGGAATGGGTGACAGGGAATGGATCGCTTGATAGTTACTTGTTCAGTTCATTCCCTCTGGGGCACCTAGCATTGGCCAGTGTCGGAAGACAGGATCCTGGGCCAGATGGAGCTTTGGTCTGACCCAGTGTGGCCGTTCTTATGGGGTCACCCCTTCCAGTCATACTCTATCCCTTGCAGGTTTACAATTATCTCCACCCTCTCTTATCCCCACCCTGGAGTCGCCTCCCACCAGCCCATCCCCTTCAAGGGTCGTCCATCACCCCTGTGCTTCATCCCCACTCCTGGGGTCATCTGAGCTCCTTTGAGTTTAATCCCCCATATCCCACTTTCACCCTAAGGTAACCTGTCATCTGTTCCCCTTCTCTCCATTTTCCATTCCTGACTCAGAATCCCTCCCCTGCATCACACTGGAGTCATGTATCAGAAAGGGGTAAGTAAGTAGGTACAATATTGAGTAAATGGTGTGTGCACTCCGTGTTAAGTGTATGGATATTTCATTAAGACTTCCCTCACTTTCAGTGGTGGTAGAGAATTATAGCTCACATCAGTTGTATCTCTGTTTGACAGGTTCTGAAAGAAAATGGAGTTTGCAATCAAAACAGACTTCTTTCAGATTTTGTAGTACTGGAATGACGTTGGACAACATCAACAAGCCAGCCATAGATCGCATAATCAGGGTGGATCATGCAGGGGAATATGGGGCAAATCGTATTTATGCTGGGCAAATGGCTGTGCTAGGTAGAACTACAGTAGGACCAGTCATTCAGGTTAGTATCTGTGGATCTAACTCCATCTTATCTTTATGCTTCTTATGTACTCAAAGGCATATTCTTTAGCTGAAGTACAATAAAATAAATCACAAGGCTATAATTTAAGGTTTGCAATGTTTACTTTAAAACAACTGGTCTTACAAAAGCTCTTCCTATGGTAAAGTATAAGTATGACACATAACATCATAGTGATCGGATTGGCGGATGAGTAGAACCCTACCAAATTCATGGTCCATTTTTGTCAATTTCATGGTCATAGGATTTTTAAAATAATAAATTTCATGATTTCCGCTATTTAAATCTGAAATTTCATGGTGTTGTAATTGTAGTTGTAAATGACCCAAAAAGGAATTGCGGAGGGGGCGGTCACAAGGTTATTGTATGGCTGGGTTGCAGTATTGCTACCCTTAGGTGATGCTGCCTTCAGAGCTGGGCAGCTGGAGAGCAGCAGCTGCTGGCTGGGGTCTCAGCTCTGAAGGCAAAGCCGCTGCTAGCAGCAGCACAGAAGTAAGGATGGCCTGGTACGGTATTGCCACCCTTACTTCTGTGCTGTTGCCTGCAGAGCTGGGCCCTCAGTCAGCAGCCGACACTTTCCAGCCGCCCAGCTCTGGTATGGTATTACCATCCTTACTTCTGCACTGCTGCTGGTAGGGCGCTGCTTTGAGAGCTGGGCAACCGGGCATCAGCTGCCAGTCTCCAGCTGCCCAGCTCTGAAGGCAGTGCAGAAGTAAGGGTGGCGATACCACAATCCCTCTAAAATAAACTTGCAGCCCCACTTAAATTTCCTTTTGGGTCAGGACTCCCAATTTGAGAAACGCTGGTCTCCCCTGTGAAATCTGTATAGTATAGGGTAAAAGCACACAAAGATCGCGGGAGGGGACCAGAATTCACTATCCGTGACGTGTTTTTCATGATCGTGAATTTGGTCAGGCACAACTGATGAGTGAATCATAGACATGCAGTTGTTGCAGTGGTTTGACAAAGGCTTCATTGGTATGTTTTAGGTGTCAAGAATCTTATAAAATAAAACTCATTTTATATGAAATAAAAGGAATTAGGGAAAGCTGTGAAATAACTGTTCATATTCCCTTTCTCCAAAATGTTAACTTATTACTGAATATAAATAGGTTTTAAGAAAACCTAATAGTAAAGTGTTAACAAATATGCATGCATCTGATGAAGTGGGTATTCACCCGTGAAAGCTTATGCTCCAATAGGTCTGTTAGTCTATAAGGTGCCACAGGACTCTTTGCCGCTTTTACAGATCCAGACTAACACGGCTACCCCTCTGATACTTAACAAATATGACCAACACTCTTCCTCTAAATTCGTCAACTTTCATTCTTGCTTCTTCTGTTGTCCTCATTTTCTAATTTTTCAGCCCTCATAGAGTTTTCTGTGTTAGACAGGACCTGAATTTCTAATGTAAAAGCAAGCAAGAGGGGAAAAAAGACACACAACCCATCCCCACCCGCACATCTTTCAGGCCCTGTTTATGTATCACAGAGAAAAAAACAGTCACAAACCAATTTAATCTATTTCGTAGATCAACTTTAAAAATCAAATTAAAATTAGCATGAGCTGAAGTTAACATCCATTGATTTTTTTTCTCTACATTTATAGTTAATGCCTTATTTTCTATTGTTATGTTTTTTCTGTTTATTTTATTTCTGTTGCAGCAAATGTGGGATCAAGAAAAGGACCATCTGAAAAAGTTTAATGAGTTAATTGTCACATTTAGAGTTCGACCTACTATTTTATTGCCTTTTTGGAATGTTGCAGGGTTTGCTTTAGGTGAGTGCATGGTCTTATTGATGTTGTTATTAATAATGTAGGTTTGAGGTGTGGTGTTTGAATTAATTTGTTTGATAATTACAGGTGCTGGAACTGCTTTACTTGGAAAAGAGGGTGCAATGGCTTGCACTGTGGCAGTGGAAGACAGCATATCAGAGCATTATAACAACCAGATCAGAACACTAATGGAGGAGGATCCAGAAAAATACAAAGAATTATTGCAGGTATGTGAATGTGGTTTAAAGGTATTTAACATATTCTCTGAACAGTATACTGAGACAATATTCTTCAAATGACATAAATATGGCATTTGGATTTGCATCAGATTAATTTCTTACTGCTAGTTCAGAAAACTAAAGGCAGTGAAACACTCAAAATGAAAAGTGTTATGTTTAAATTAGCTGTTGGATTTTCTTTTTGATGTATATTAAATGTAAATATCTGAGATCACAGCTACAGAGCCCATTTCTAGTAGTTTCAATCTGTGTTTTTGTTGGGGACAGAAGAGGCAGCCTATGGTGCCCAAACATTTTAATTTAATGGGAGGGACTAGAGAAAAAGAAAATGAACTAATTGTAATAATGTACCATGTGGCATGCTTTGGTTATACTGGGTATGACAATATCATTGCAACTTCAGATACTCTGCAGACTTTGAGAGCGGCTGATCTCTCACCTTCACTTAGACTAGGAAAGTGGTTCTTAATTCCTTAAAACTTAACACATTTGGACCACAATCTTGCATTGAGCACCTAATGGGCAGACTACAGTGCCTGTGCATAGCCCTGTTGATTTCAATAGGGGGTCTACCTGTGAGGTGCTTGTTATAAGGTCAGGGCCTAAGAAGTCAGCTGTAACAACCCATTGACCACTACTGCCTAGTCAGTTATACTTGGGCTGACCTGTAGTGGAGGTTGGGCTGCTCCAGATCCAAGTCTCATAGTCCCAAAACTGGGATTTGAAGTAGCCCAAACTCTGTTGCTGATTAGCATCTGCATGACTGAGTGAGAGCTGAGCTATGAGCACAAAGGTACCATGTTCAAAAAGGCTGGTCTGTGTACCAGTAAAACTACAAGACAAAGCAACTACTGAATGCATCGAGCAGGATAGAGGGAGTATCAAGAACTCAAATTGTCCAGCAGAGTAAAATGTTCTAACTTTGATGTCTGGAGACCCTGAGCATGTCTTTAGCAAAAGTGTATTTTTTTTTTATTTATACAAATATAAAAAGAGGAGCCTACGCAAAGCCCTATGTGAGGAAAACTGTCATGTATGATAGAAAAATCTCACACCATTAGTTCACGTGTTTTGCTTGAAGGTATTTGGTTTAATAATTTCTGCAATCGGTACTTCACAAAGGAGAAAATTTTGCGTTTTATACTCAGCTCATAGCTTGAGTCCTAGTTTTTTCTCTTCTAGGCTCTGATCCTGCAAGTTGTTTCATACAGGAGGACACTTGAATCCACTGGAGCCTCATGGACTTGCAGATGTCTTCCCTCATGGAACAATTTGCAGGATTGGGGCCTTACTGTGTAAATGTAATAATCTTGGAATGGCTGTTGTCATGTTAATTGGGCTTGTCATTATTATAGGTTTTCTTTAAAAAAAACCTGAAAAAGAAATATTAGTTTGCTAATTACCACTTCAGTTTTCTAGAGAGATTTTTCAGAATATCAGAATAACCTGGGATTCAGGAAGTGCTCTAAATATGATAGGAAAATGTTCTAGCCTGATTTCTTAGATGAGACCAAGTGTATAATTGGTGTAGTATCTGATAATACTCCCTCAGGGGCCTTAACCCACCATTGCTTGCAGTGGGATGGACTCTATGGTCTGTCTCTTTCCATGTCATTAACCACTATGATCCTGGTTATAACCAGCATATTCATTATAGGGTTATGACATTTGGATAGGACACTCATGAATATTGCTTGAGACTCTAATGGTCCAAGAGGAGAATACACACAATTTTCTATTAGGGCTGTCAAGTGCTTAAAAAAATTAATTACGATTAATCGCACGATTAGAAAATAGAATGCCATTTATTTAAATATTTGTGGGTGTTTTCTACATTTTCAAATATTTCGATTTCAGTGATAACACAGAATACAAAGTGGTCAGTGCTCACTTTATATTTTTGATTACAAGTATTTGCACTGTAAAAAACAAAAAGAAATAGTATTTTTCAATTCACCTAATACAAGTACTGTAATACAATCTCTTTATCATGAAAGTTGAACTTACAAATGTAGAATTATGTACAAAAAATAACTGCATTCAAAAATAAAAATGTCAAACTTTAGACTAGAGCCTATAAGTCCACTCAGTCATACTTCTTGTTCAGCCAATCGCTCAGACAAAGAAGTTTGTTTACATTTGCAGGAGATAATGCTGCCCGCTTCTTGTTTACAATGTCACCTGCAAATGAGAACAGGCTGTTGCAGCCAGTGTTGCAAGATATTTGTGTGCCAGATGCGCTAAAGATTCATATGTTCCTTCATGCTCCAACCACCATTCTGAGGGACATGCGTCCATGCTGATGACAGGTTCTGCTTGATAGAAATCCAAAGCAGTGCGGACTGACGCATGTTCATTTTCATCATCTGAGTCAGATGCCACCAGCAGAAGGTTGATTTTCTTTTTTGGTGGTTCAGGTTCTTGTAGTTTCCGCATCGGAGTGTTGCTCTTTTAAGACTTTTGAAAGCATGCTCCATACCTCATCCTTCTCAGATTTTGGAAGGCACTTCAGCTTCTTAAACCTTGGGTCGAGTGCTGTAGCTGACTTTAGAAATCTCACATTGGTACCTTCTTTGCCTTTTGTCAAATCTGCAGTGAAAGTGTTCTTAAAATGAACAACATGTGCTGGTCATCATCCGAGACTGCTATAACATGAAACGTATGGCAGAATGCAGGTAAAACAGAGCAAGGGATATACAATTCTCCCCCAAGGAGTTCAGTCACAAATTTAATTAATGCATTATTTTTTTAACAAGCATTATCAACGTGCTTCTGGAATGGTGGCCGAAGCATGAAGGGCCATATGAATGTTTAGCATATCTGGCACATAAATACCTTGCAATGCCAGCTACAAAAGTGCCATGCAAATGCCTGTTCTCACTTTCTGGTGACATTGTAAATAAGAAGAGGGCAGCATTAGCGCCTGAAAATGTAAACAAACTTGTTTGTCTTAGCGATTGGCTGCACAAGAAGTACGGCTTTGTGGACTTGTAGTCTCTGAAGTTTTACATTGTTTTGTTTCTGAGTGCAGTTATGTAACAAAAAAAAATTACATTTGTAAGTTGCAATCTTTGTCGTGAAAGTGCACTACAGTACTTGTATGAGGTGAACTGAAAAATACTATTTATTTTGTTGTTTTTATAGTGCAAATATTTATAATAAAAATAATAGACACTGATTTAAATTATTACACAGAATACAATATATATGAAAATGTAGAAAAACATCCAAAATATTTAATAAATTTCAATTGGTATTCCATTGTTTAGCAGTGCGATTAAAACTGCGATTAATTGCGATTAATTTTTTTGAGTTAATCATGTTAGGGCTGTCGATTAATCGCAGTTAACTATTTTCTATATAGTTCCAAAAACATAGCATGAGCTTCTTTATTTCAGAAGCTGTTTCCTCATATACTATAGCTATGGGTTCTTCTAACTGGAAATTGTGGGGAGGGGATTTTTCAAAAGCATTCAGTTTCCTGCAGGTCTTGACCTCGGGTGTATTGTCCCTCAAGTGGTGATGTGGCCAGAAGTATGTAGTTTATGTACAGTTTCGTCATCTCAATGATTCATGTGTAGGTGAAAACTGTTACTAATCTGCTACCATTTCTTTTAAAAAGATAATAAAGAAGTTCCGGGATGATGAGCTGGAGCACCACGATGTAGGGCTTGACCACGGTGCAGAATTGGTAGGCATAGAGCATTAATTCATTGCTGTTGATCACTGCTATGCATCCAGTTGTGATGGTCTCTCCTTCTCTTTGTGCAAATGAAAGTATAGAGCGTGGGTGGAAAATAACAGTACAATAATATTTCTTTAGTCTTTCTCAGGAAGCAGGTATAAGATAACACTGAAGGCATCTTCTTCAGAATCTGAAATGATGTGAATTTTTTTCCAGCAACAGAGTAGCATCCCGTTATGCTGCTGTTAAAACTAGTTCTTTGTTCCTAGATAAGTATTGCACTCAACTCTGCTTTTGTTTTTTCAAATCGTAGCCTAATTTGAGTTTTCTTAAAAGATCAGATTAATAAGTCGACCTTTTGTCAGATAGAATAGTCGATCCCTTTCAGTCTTGGGAATCCAGATATCACCCTGATATACCAAACACAATTGATTTAGGATGAAACTCTGGACCAAATTCTTCCTTCTCGTAATGCTTCATGAGCTCTGTGTAGTCCCTCTACTGTTTTCCTACCTCTGTGTGGGGGACCTGAAAGAGTCCTGTTATGTGGAGGGAAGGGGCATATTTTTCTCACATACAATATGTTTTAGTGCAAGGTAACGCCCTTTAAAAAAAAAAAAGGCTATTTGTCCTTTTCTGTGAAAGCAATATTGTTTCTCTAATGTAGATGAAAACAAATCTTTATATATTTAATATTTTTTTAAAAAATTAATACACGCCTTGTTACCACAAATCTATTTTTTTTAATTAAGACTTCATCCAATGCCTAATTATTATCTTTCTTTTTTATAGGCACCAGCTTATTCGCTTTTGAAGACTGCTATACAAATTGGATGTAAAGCTGCAATATTTTTATCAGAGCGAATTTAGCACTCTATTTTTCAATAATATAAAAGATTATGGTATTCATTTAAGAGTTAACCAGTGCACTTGTCAAATTATGTGAAACTAATCGATATTTTTTACAGTAACTGACTTTTTTCCCCCTTCTTTTTATAAAGGATCTGATTCTGCCAGTCTTACTTATGCTAAGTAGTATCTTGCGCAATAGGTATTTTCATCGAAATTAGTGGGGCTACATGTGAAGTAATATACTTACAATGTGAGTATGGATGGTAGAACTGGGTCCTTATTGACTATATCTAAAATGAAATTAAAAGGCTGTTTTTTAACCAAAAAAAAAAAAAATCTGCTGGTTTTGCAAGTATTCACAAGGTGGCAGTAAAGCGTGTGTCTATGTTATAGTACATACATTTAGTATTAGCCTTCTGTACTTGTACAGACTTTTAAAAATGAGCTAATCCTTCAATTTAAGACAATACATTTAGCACGGATTATTTTCTGAGTTTTATTTTCAGGGGAAGTAAATCTAGTTCTAGTAAGAATATTTCCCTCATATGTCTCAAATAAAGGTCTGTTATTACAGGGCTCTATTTCATTGATATGACTTTCAACTTTGTATTCTTCTTGGGCCTAATTCTGAAGTTATTTAGTCAAAAATTCCCTTTGTCCTGAATGTGTACAGAAAAAGTGGGCCCTATATACTTGATTTAAAGCTGAAGGACACAGATACTAGGTGCAATTAGCAACAGTGTTTCTTTTCATGAGTTTTAGCTCTTCCTATCCCATCTCTTCTTGGATAGAAACACACCAGCTTTCACAGAGCAAGGGAATAGGGTTCCCCAAACCTCTTAAAAGCACGCTAGCATGAGAGCAATTGAAGTAAACTAGACAAAATTCTGACTGCATCTTTCACAAGAAGTGCATACTGTCAATGCCTGATAATGACAGAGAAATACAGACCGCTCCATGCAATAATGCTGTTGGTATATCTTAAGCTGGAGGGATCACTGCCAGTTAATTCAGCAGAAGTACAGATTTTACAAAACTTCTTTCTAGAGCCCTGGGATGTAGACAGTTAATGGCTTCAAGCGGCCAAAGAGTAGGATTCGGATGTGAATTTCCAGATGAGACTGGTACAGCTTGTTTAGTAGGGAACTACTCATACAGTACAGGAGATCTTGGGCCATGTGGTGTCCAACGTTCCTTCTGCCTAAAGCACCTCTTGCCCATTCTTCCATTGTCACTGCCTTCTAGGGAAGGTGTAATCAAAACGAAAACTTTAAAGGAAATTCGGTACCGTTTTTTCACACACAAATATTCCTTTTTAACATTTTATAGTTTAATAACGAGTCAGGCCAATTTAATGCTACTTATGGCAGAGACTAAACCGCTTGCACTTCAATGCAAAATTTTCACAGTGACCTCTGCAGTGTTTAAGCAAAATCACTTCCAGAATGTATGCCAGTTAGGTGTGCTGACCTATTGATATAAAATCATTTGAGGTCACTGTTAAATTTGTGTTAAAGTGCAAGATTGAAGCTGGGATACGTATTGATTTTCGTTGTCTGTTGGAGATAAGCTTTCACTTTTATCAACAGTGTTGTATGAAGATGGAAAGGAATGTAAAAGTCTTTCCTCTTAAATCATGGAAACAAAAAGTTAAGGTTTTGGGTGGAGGGAGTGTGTCCTGTTCCAACCTTATCTGCCACTAAACATAGTTCTTGTTTGCTAAGCTAGTTTTCATCCTTTCTGTTGAATGGAGAGCATTTAGCTTGTTTGCCAGATTAGAAATAGAATCCTTTTGTTGTTCAAGATTAAAAGTTGTAGCATATCAAGCACTGTTTCTTACAGACAAACCGAACAGTGGTGGAGAAATTATTGAAAAGCTTGCTCACAAGTGGGGAGTAGCATTTTTTGTGTGACTTCTTTGCAAAGGAGGGAATCAGAAGGTGAGAAACAGGGCATCTCAGAGGTACTGCTCATGCCACTATTATTGAAGTGTTGTTAGCACTACCAATATAAAACCTCTTTTACAGGGGGCTTATAAGTCATCTGTAAAAATTCATTCCTAGCTAAAACTTGGCATTTAAGGTTTCTGCAAGAGGATGATTTCCCTGCCCCCTTTCCCCGCCTTAAATTTGGTCAAAAAAAGTAGATCTTCAATAGAAACTTTTTGTATGCTCCCTATCAATAGTCACAATGGCTCTTTATATAAACAGAAACAACAAAACCATCTAATTGGACAGGCAGTGGGATAAATTCTGTTCTCAGCTACACCAGTGTAGATCTGGAGAAACTCCATTGACTTCTAATGAGTTGAAGTGGACATCACTGAAGTCATTTACATTGTTTAAACAAAGTATAATTTGGTCCACAGTCCTTAGTCTCTTCACTCGCCTACTGGACCCACTCGACCCATTGGCTTTAACTCATCTAAATCACTGAGTTCATGGGGAGTGGGAGTAAAAGGAAGTGAACTGTTCAAACAGACTTCCTGGATGAACCCCAGGAAGCTGTGACTAGATCAGATATGACTTACATTAGTATTGAGCTAATGGTGTTCTCTGCCCTGGTTAATGCATTGATTTGATGTAAATGTTTGCCTGGAATGGAATCTAGATCTCCTGGTTCCATTCTCTATCCACTGGCCCATTCTGCCTCCCTTTTACCCTTGTGCTCATCTGTTCAGTAGGGAGAGGATTTTTTTAAATACTTGCTCATTGGCAGACTTTTTGGATCTGTAAAGCAGCGTGGGGCAATTGGTGTTCTTGACATGTTCCATATTGTACCCTGTACATGCCACACACATTCTGCAGAAATATTGCAGACATCATCAACTTGTTTTTCTTAAGTTTCTTAGCAAAGGGCTTATCTATACTTGGAAATTGACTGAAATAACTGTTGTGGAATCATTATTTCGGTGTAAGGCCCTGCGTAGACACTTTTTTATTCTGGAATAAGAGTGTTTTTTTCTGATTTAGCTTAATCCACTATAATCCTTTTCCCATTACAGTATTATTAGCTCGAAACCTGTTAGTATTTAAGATGTTTGTGAAGTCACAAAGCAGAATACTTACATGTGGATTTTAGGACCTGTGAAATGAATAGACATCATTTATCATAAAAACATCAACCCCGTAGGCTAATAGTCTAATTTTGGGGAGCCTGGAAGACTGGGCTTCCCAGCAATTTGTGGAAATTTTTGATTTAGCAGAAAGTGACTTTTCCATTGGAAAATCATTCTGACAGAAGAGTCCCAACAGTGGTAGAAATTGCCTTTTTGGCTATTAGATGATCATTGTAAGCAAGTCCATGAAATTGATATTCCCAATCTGGTATATGTACATGTAGTGGTTAAATCTGCCTTTTGCCATCATAGATCATTCTAACAGGTGTTTTGGTGCTAAGGAGTTAAATTATTATTGGCTCTTGTTAGTACTCCAGCAAGCTGTATCATCCTTTACTTGTAGGCATGTGTCATTATAGGTGCAGAGTTCTTTGTTGCTTGTCAAAGCTTCCAAGATCATTGCAAGAGTAATCTCCAATTTGATCCTCACAGCTGAAAGCCCCACTGTTCACTGTAAACAGAGCTGAAAGTAAGCCGGTTTGGTTTGGCGTACCAGCAAGAGCCAGTACGCCATGCCGGACCGGATTGGCTTCCCCAAGCTTCCCGCAGCAGCAGGAGCCCCGGGCCCTTTAAAGTGCCCCCTGACCCAGCTGCTGGAGCCCTGGGGTAGCGATTTAGGGACTCAGCAGTGATTTAAAGAGCCTGGAGCTCCGCTGCGGTAGCAGCGGCCAGATCCCAGGGCCCTTTAAATCACCCCTGAGCCCCAGGGCTCCCAGCTACCTCTGCAGCTGGTAGCTCCAGGGGTGATTTAAAGGCCCAGGGGCTCCCAGCCGCAGCCAGAGCCCTGGGGCCTTTAAATCTTGATTTAAAGGGCCTGGGTATTTAAAGGCCCCGCCTCTTCCAGTCGAGGCCACGCCCCCTGCTCAGGACTCTGGAGTATTGGTAAATCCTTTAAATTCCTTTTACCCCTGACTGTAAGGGATGGGTAATCACATCAGTCAATAGGAACTGGCTGCTGGGATCTCTGCATTTTTCATGGCTGCCATGTGGTAGTTGGCTCTACTCAGAGGCAGGCAGGCATACATTGGGTCTGGTGTTTAGCTTGTGAGTAGAGATTATAATTTTAGCTTGGAATGTTGATTTTAGATGGAAGTGTTGTCTAGGAGATTTCAATTTAAAAAAAACTATATATTTTTTAGTGATTTAAGATTGTTCTGTAAAGTGTTCTTTGCAGTGATTCACCATACACCACAACCTGAATAATTCTTACCCAGATGCAGGGTTACCAGCCACCCAGATGTTTTATTGGGGCAAGAATCCTGTTTTGATGGTTCACCCTATAAGGATTGATGGAATAAAATGAGCTGCCAGGCAGCTTTGAGAGAGAACGTTGGTCAACTGATTGATCACTATTGCCAGCATGGTAGGATTTCATAATGGTCTTTTGCTCTCAGCTACTGGTAATGGCATTACAACACTTTTTCCTCTGGCTTCATCCTCACAGGTCACTTCAGTTTACTAATGACGTGTGAGAGGTGAAGCAGGAAGGGAAGTGGCTAGAGCACAAGTGACAGAAATCTTGGTCTGAACCTCAGCAATTGTGTCATAAATGTTGGAAGTCTTCTGATGTGGCTGTACTTAAGGCAAATGTAGTGTTTTTTCCCCATCTGCTCTTGATGAAATGAGTGTGACCTTCTTTATCTGGTGCTGACATTGCTGGGCTTATCCACAAATTTATCACCTCAAGATTAGGCTATTGTAATATGCTGTACCTGGGGCTACACGGTGAAACTATCTAGTCACTGACGCTAATGCAGAACATGGCCACTCACCTACTAGACAAGTTAGCAGCGAACACATCACCAGGACACTGTACTTACATTGGCTGTCAGTAAGCTTCCAGATGGAGTTGGAGGCATTGGCTTTAACCTGTAAAGGTTTACATGGTTTGCGATGTGGCTACCCTAAGGAACAGCGTGCCTCCCTAAGTGAAACGGCTGCAGGCACAATCAGTGAAGGTCCTTGAACTGGAGCCCTCTTGCCTGGAAAGAGAGGAAGCAGCTGGAAGGGCATTTGTTATAAAGTGTCCTCAACTTCAGAATTCACAGCCTCTTGGTTGATAGAACCCAGACTTTTTAATCATGTGTTGCAAAGCCCATCTTTTCTATTGGCCATTTGAGGCAAGTTAATATGACGGGGTATGTTGGGTGTGGGTGAGACTTGTCAATAAGCTTTCCATAGACTTGTAAGAGGTTGTATTAAATACTATTTTAAAATTGTGATGTACCTAGAGTTTGGGTTAGGAGCCGATTAAAATAAAATTTTGGAAAGTGAGATTGGATCCACATGACTAAATGGTTGCTAATGTCGTCAGTGAAAGAAGTAAAATTCTACTATACTATAAGACGCCCTGTCAGTTATGACATTGATCAAAATGTTCTTGCTTTTAAAGATTATTTGTTCAAAATAAGATATTTTAAGCATGACTTCATCACTCTTGTAATAGATCATTCACTATAAAATAAGACTACAAAGTACATTTGTTAAAATGTAAAACCAAAAACATACCTGTAAATATCTCAAGGATTCCAGAACAAGAGACTCATAGTATTACAACATATGCATCTATTTATCTATGTGAGAAACAAATGCAACTTTTAAAAAATGATCATGATATTGAATACTCTATTCCAAAAGCCTACAAATACTGGATTTTAAGGCCTTTGTGTTATTAAGCAACATTTAGAAATTGCTGCAAGAAAAGAATGGCAAATATGCAATCAAAGTTAGGAATTTACAGATAAGTTTATTATTATTTATTATTAATATAAAAGTGATAGCTCCCCCGAGTTAGGCAGTCTCCCGGTCCCCCAGCCATTACGTCAGGACTTAAAGCTAGACAAGGCATGGTGTAGTGCTTTCATAGGTATTATTCTTTTCTAAGACCAATATTCTCAAAGAAACCGGTTTGTACAGAGATTCTCTGAACATGTTTGTGTTATAAAGCGGTCATGGAATTTGCTTCTGAATTATACAGACAGCCTGGTGTTCTGGTTGCCCTTGAGATGTGGGTGGCCTCTGAAAACATTGCACGCTGCATACTTACAGCAAAAACAGGTCAGAGACAAAACGCTTTTTTTTAACACATTTGGGTTGACTGAGGGATGGAAACATCAAAGGACAGGAAATCTCAGCGCAAAGCCAGTTTCTTTGCCCATGTCTGTACTAACAGTTGAAGAATTCACTCCAAATACACTGTCATGAATGGCTGAAAACAATATACTACATTGAATTTAATACAGTGCATTAAAGCACATCCATGTCTAGGTTGTCAGACTGTAAAATAATTTCTCTAGTAGTGTGTTTGAATAGTAAACATAGCTCAGAGTGTATGTAATGTGTAAGGTGAATAACTGCTGCTTTATGTACCATAGCAGGATTTGTTACTTCCATGTCTTAGAGTGGAGCATTTGCACCAGTGTATTTAACATTATGGGCCTGACTGCTCTCTTTCACACTGGTTTTCATACCTAGTACAGCACCATTTATTTCAGTGGAATGACTCCTGGTTCTCACTACCATAAGTGAGAGAAGAACCATGCCCTATTTTTAGACTTTTGTTATTAAAAACCTGCGTAGGGGATTGTAACATGGCTGTACAAAAGGTTAGGAATGATGCAAAGGGAAACCCTGTAGAGGGGTACTCAAACATTTAATTTGATCTGTGCCTCAGCTTGGATTTTGTGATGATTATACAGATGCCATGAGGCTGTGGTATTTTCTTCTTGTTTATGCTTTTCAGCCATTATCAGAAATTGACTAATTCTAGCTGCTCAGCCTTCAATGGCAGGCAGAGGGCAAATAGATTTCTAAGCCCTCATTGTGTGCTGTGTAGTCCTGTTATACCATTTGTGCACAAATGGAGTTTGTGGTCAGGCTCATCTTTTGTTCATTAACAGAGCAAAATGGATTAGATTAGTGCAGATGCCTCACAAACATCTGAAAAATGGAGGGGGATTGTTTCTAGGCAGTCACTTGGCTGACTGGCCACATATGGCTACTTTCAACTGTTTCTTGAGTCACAGAATATACACCTCTTTGGCTCTTGTAATAAAATTATAAGGACCTATGCAAGCGTGCCATGGGATCCCAAACCCTTGCATTAAAAAATACAAATGGTTTCCATGAGGACAAGGCAACTCAACACTCTTATAATAATCTAGGGCCTGATCACCATTCTCCCCTCAAATGGGAAGGGTTTCTCATCCTTCAGTGGGGAGAAGGGGCATACTTTACAAAACCTTGACTGCACAGCGTGCAGCTTAGCTCATGCAGCTTAGCTGCTGCTCTCCTTACCTGTTCCCAGCTCAGTTTCTGCCAGCCTTAGCTGCTTTCCACCATCCTCAGTGGGAGCGGATATCTGGCCCCTACTCTCGAAAGGTGCACCACAAACCAGGGGCTTAACTAGTACCACTTCTGAGGGAGCCAATTACAGACCCCAGTGTTGCTGTTGTGGTAACAAGTATTCTGATAAAAGAAGAGGAGTACTTGTGGCACCTTAGAGACTAACCAATTTATTTGAGCATAAGCTTTCGTGAGCTACAGCTCACTTCATCGGATGCATTCAGTGGAAAATACAGTGGGGAGATTTATATACACAGAGAACATGAAACAATGGGTGTTACCATACACACTGTAAGGAAAGTGATCAGGTAAGGTGAGCTATTACTAGCAGGAGAGCGGGGGGGGGAGGAGGAACTTTTGTAGTGAAAATCAAGGTGGGCCATTTCCAGCAGTTGACAAGAACATTGGGTGGGGGGTGGAATAAACATGGGGAAATAGTTTTACTTTGTGTAATGACCCATCCACTCCCAATCTTTATTCAAGCCTAGATGAAGTGAGCTGTAGCTCACGAAAACTTATGCTCAAATAAACTTGTTAGTCTCTAAGGTGCTTTACTTACTCCTTTTACAAGATTACTCCTTTTCTTTTGGCAGATACAGACTAACACCGGCTGCTACTCTGAAACCTAAGTATTCTGATGTGTCCTGCTCCAAAGCTGTCAAAATATGCCCTCGCTGCAGCCACCGCTGTTCACTCTGCAGGAGGAAGAGCAAACCGAGGAAGGCAACAGGCAATTCTGAGCTGGGTATTGTGAATAGGGAAGGATGATTTTTAAGAACTTAAAAAGCTTCTGGGCCGTGTCTCTCCTCAGAAGCAAATCCAAACGACTTATCTACAGGGCCCATGGGACACTGCCCAGTCTAGTAGTTTGTCTTGTCCTGTGCAAGACTGGGAAGATAACATGGTTATTTGAGATACTAGCTTGATGTCTGTGATTTTGTCATCTAAGATAAAAATGATATATAAGGGGCCCAATTCTCAGCTGGTGTAAGTTGGCTTCATTCCCTTGACTTTGGTGGAACTGAAGTTTATACCAGCTGAGGTAGAATTTACCGTGTATGATATTTAAAATACGGTGGTAACTGCTCACATATGATCAAAACTGTATGTACTCACGCTCTGAGCAAAGCTCTGCCTTTTGCAATAGCCTTTTGTCTGCAGACTAGCCTCCTATTTTCAGTTTATTATACTCTATAAATGGATGCAATTTTTGTGGGTCACTAAAGAGCACTCAGAACCTGTAAGAGTTAACAAACAGGAATTAAAACTACTCCGAACTTTTTTTTATGTTACAGAGAAAATGAGCGTCTCACTCTTCGAACTTATTGAGCACAATATTGGCCAAAACGTGCCCAACATATATCTTGAAAGAAATCTTGTCTAGTAGGTCTCTTTGATGAAAACTCCCATCGCTGTAATTTAAAATACTATTGCACTGTTGGTGGCAACAGTTATATGGCTTCACCTAGGGAATATCTTGCTCTCATTCTAATTTATATTTCTTTCTTTTGTTCTTCTGCTAGTCTTATCTAGATGTATCTAATTTATTTATCTCATGCCTAACACCATAATAACTCAATCAGTCAGAGTCTTACCATTGGTTTTAACAGTACTAAGCCTAGGCCTTATGGTTTGTGTATGTATTTGTATTTTCTCAAAGTATTTAGAAAATCATCTGCTACAGGACCAGATTCTACACTGACTACGGGCAAAACTCCCATTAGCTTCCTGTGAGAGATAAGTCAGGGTAGAATGTAAGGAGAATTTGACCCATGTAGTTCATTACTTATTTACTGTTCTGTTTCATAGAATCATAGAGGGTTAGGGTTGGAAGGGACCTCAGGAGGTCATCTAGTCCAACCCCCTGCTTGAAGCAGGGCCAATCCCCAATTTTTGCCCCAGATCCCTAAATGGCCCACTCAAGGATTGAACTCACAACCCTGGGTTTAGCAGGCCAATGCTCAAACCACTGAGCTAGTGTTTGTGACTTGGCCAGTTAGGATGAGTAAGGGTCTGCAGTTTGTCTGACACTTGTACATTGGAACTTCTTGTCAGTGTGCACAAAGGGGTGGAGAAAAATAATCTCCTAGTAAACACTTTTCCTGAATATAAGAGAGAGAGACAAAGAGTGTGTGTGTGTGTGTGTGTGAGAGAGAGAGACAGACACGAGGAGAGCACAGAGTTTTTCCCTTCCTTATATCCTCCCACTATGGCCAGCCATAATCGCAGCCAATGTTCCCTCTAATTTTTGACAGGCCGTGCGCACAAAAAATTTCTTCTATGCAAATTGTTGTGCACACGGTGTTTCGCCGTGTGCGTGGGGTTTAGGATCTGTGTGCACGCGCACAGCTTAGAGGGAACAGTGATCGCAGCCCCATTGTTCTCCTGAGTGTAGGCACTGCTCCCTGATAATACCTCGCTGGTGGGACAAGGAGCCATGGGATGGAGGCTAGGACATAGCATCTTCCGCAATACTAGTAGGAGGAGCTGTGGAGGGCAGTGCATGTACAATTGGACTCACTTCCCTATATGATGGGTTGGTCTAGGAGACATAGTATGAGCTTCAGACTGGAACCTAGAAAGCCCCGAGTTTTAATCCTGATTCTGCTACAGGTTGCTTTATGGGCTTATGCAAGTCACTTGGAGCTGCACCACGCCATCAGAGGCACCGGACATGCCTCCCTGCTCTCTCCAGCATGCAGGGAGCATGCAACCGCTACTTATACCACAAATTCCTTGCAAGGCAGCCACTGAGAGCTTGAAATGTCTGCCAACCATTTTTTGCCTCTAGGTTCAGACCTATGGCATTTAACCTATGTGAATTCCTCAGGCGTTTCCAGTTCATGTAAGCAACAATGCCTAAAATGGAGGAGCCAAAAATAGAGTCCAGTTCCAAAGAGACGTGTGACTGGTGTTCATTTAACAAACAGTTAAATATATGGATTTGTTGGATTGACGGTGGAGTCGGGCACACATCCCACGTATGAATGAAAGCAAGTGCAAGCCACAAGCACTGGTGTTTTCCAGCTGTTTAAAACACCTTTTCCACACCACAGACTATAAACACAGTTTCTAGCACTTTAAATGCATTTGTGCTCTTCACAATGCCACTGGCAAGCCACCTACCAGCCACTGCTCAGCTTGGAGGCAAGGAGATGAATTTATTCCTGGTGTGTTCTCAGTGTGAATCATAGAATTGTAGGACTGGAAGGGACCTCAAAAAGTCATCTAGTCCAGTGCCTTGTACTCATGGCAGGTCTAAGTATTATCTAGACCATCCCTGACAGGTGTTTGTCTAACCTGCTCTTAAAAATCTCCAGTGATGGAGATTCCACAACCTCCCTGGGCAATTTATTCCAGTGCTTAACCTCTCTGAGACTTAGACTTAGAAAGTTTTTCCTATTGTTCAACCTAAACTGCCCTTATTGCAATTTAAGCCCATTGCTCCTTGTCCTATCCTCAGAGGTTAATGAGAATAATTTTTTCCCTCCTCATAACAACCTTTTATGTACTTGAAAACTGTTATCATGTCCCCCACTCAGTCTTCTCTGCTCTAGACTAAACAAACCCAATTTGTTCAATCTTCCTTCATGTTTTCTAGACCTTTCATAGTTTTTGTTGCTCTTCTCTGGACTTTCTCCAATTTGTCCACATAGTTCACACGTGATGCTTCAACAATGACCTCGCTGCTCCACTACACGTTCCTCTTTTATACTAACTTGGTTGAGTCGACTGGATTTAGACTTTGCTAAATCGGTTAAATGCAAACACATTTATTATCACTGTGCTTTGAAAAAAAATCAGAATTTAAAAGAATGAGTGCTAGACTGAGATCCCCTTAGTTGTACTAAGTAGTGCCTTACTCTGCAAGTCGCTCCATTGACTATTTGTGGAGTAAGGTGCTATTTAAAGTGAATAAGGGTATCAGAATCTAATACTAAATAAATATTAAACTAATGGACATTTTAAGTTGTCCATGTAATATTCATTCCTCTTTAAGAATATTGCAATTTTTTGCACAATGTTGTCCCTTGTGCTTCTGTTGATCACTTTAAAATCCTTCTAAAAATCTTTGGATTTTGAAAAACTCTAGGCTCCATTGAATTCCTACCATGTCTCTCCCATCTTAATGATGTGTCAATTCCTCTCTTCCATGATGACAAACGAATAGTCTCAAAGACTGCACACAGCTCCGGAGAGAGGAAAATAAAGCTAGATGCTTTCCTAAGACCAATGCCTGAATGCTGAAGACACAATGGTAGTTTTCTTTTTCATGATACCACTGCAAATTCCCTCATGCTGAAGGTGTCACAGATTGCTTGGTATTTGGCACCAGGCTCTTGTTTATCCATAGTGGACAACCCTAACATATGGTTAGCACAGGTCATATTCTGTTATTAAAGTGTCAGTGAAGGTGTCAAAGACCAGACACTGAATCTGTCTCCTCGTGTCACACTGCAGTCCTTATTTATAAATGTGAGCTCAAGGGGACTATGACATCATGCAGAGCTCTTGCCCTAGAGCCAGCAGTTATGGAATTAAGCTCTTCTGCTCACAGCACCTGAGCAGGTGGAGAAGCTTGGGATAATAGGACTCCTTATGGAAGGCTCATGTAGGGTCCAGTTCAGCAAGGCACAAAGCATGTGCCTACCTTTGAGCTTGTGAGAAGCCACATTAAAGTCAATTTGAGTGTTTACGTGTGTAAAGTTAGGCATGTGCTTAAGTGCCTTGCAGAACTGGGTCCTTAGGAGCTAAGAGTCTGATCATGGAACTAAACCATGGCACTAAAATCACTTCTACAGATACTGTGCACTGTTAGAGCACTTAAGAAGTGCTTTTCTATTTGTTTACATCATCAAAGCAAAGCTCCAACTTGAGAGGCCAGAAAAAGCATGTGATCTCATGGTCTTTTAAATGTTATCTGTGGCCTATGCTGCATTAATTCATAATATTGTGGGTGGGTTTATGATGTTAACGGCACCAGTTTCCTGTTTTGGGTGGGGGAATGAGAACAGAAATAGATAATTACCATGTTGCTATGACAGTATGCTCAAAGGGATTAAATGCAAAACACAGTTCAGCTTTAATGCTAGAGCTGCAACTGGTGCCTCCACAGCGTTGTTGAGACAGTCTCCTAGTACTAATACATCAAACCCCTCTAGCCCCTTCATTCTGAGGATCTCAGAATGCTGTATTACCAAGGTTAATTGTGTCTCACAACATTTCCATGAAGGAAGGGGAATTATTCGCCTTATTTTACAGATGGGTTAAGTGAGTCAAAGAGCTGTGTATAAGGCCTTTGCTGAATCAGGGCCTAAATGCCTCGCCCAAGGTCACACAGTAAGTTAGTGACATAGCTGGAAACAGAACTCAGGAGGAGTGAGCCCTGACTCCTAGTTTTCTGCGCTAGCTGTGGTAATGCTCATAGGTTGTGGAGCCATGCCCCAACCACTTTTTGGCTAATACAGCCCAATTCCAGGAAGGTGATTTGGTGGAGCCAGGGCTAGGAAGGGGGTGGGGCAAGGTTGTGGGAGAGCCAGGTCTGCACTCTGTGACCAGTGTCAGCAGGCCAGAATGGGGAGCTGGCCCAGCCGTGTGGGACAGAAGCCGCTGAAGGGTGAGTGCAGGGTGGGCTTGCTCTCTAACCCCTGCCCTAGGCCTCTGACACTCTGGAGGCAAGATCTGACCCCTCCCTGTGTGTTTCCCCCACTTGGTGCACCATAGCCCAATTACACGATAACAGTATTCAAACCTTACAGCTTTTGAGACTACTCATATTTTCTCATACAGCCAGCGGAGAACTGCAGGACCTACAATGACCACAGTAGAGATGAGAGAATGCTGCTCACTTATGCATCCTGAATAGCCAAGTCACACCCCTGGCCCAAAGTGTGCAAATGAACTAAAGGAATGACTAATAATGAATGAGGCTAAATCTCCCCCAACACACACTCGCATCACTAATATCCCCCTACTATTGTACTCTCACCTTGGCAGGATATTGAAAGGTGACTTGCAGACTTCTGTGGGATCTGAAAGTAATGTTTACAATACGATTACTGTCATGTTGTCACTTCCTTCTGCTCTGTTTATATGAGAACCAGATTCTATGAGATATTTGCTACAAAGGGAGACCTTATTTTATCTTTCAAAACTAAGTGACAAAAATAATTTTGTTTATAAATAATGTGAGAATCTGATAACATAACAAGCACAAAGGGATAATGCATCAGAAAGCAATTCTTTTTTGTTGGGGAGCTGAAACTTGAAGAATAAAAAAGCCTGCTAAATTAGTTCACAGGCACACCGGTTGTATTTGCTTATCACTTGTCATAAATACAAAAAACACAGTGCACAAGCTACTAATTCATCAGAATTCAGAACATATGTTGCTCTCCTGCAGATGCTACATGAACCATAATATTTATTGAAGCTTTTAGATTGCAACTCACAACAAGATTTTGTCTTGTCAACAAGGTTTTATGAGTAACCTTGAGCAGCCATGTGAATTGTTATATAATCCACGGAAGAATTTCAGACAGAGCAGGTGAAAGATTTTCAATCTGCATGCTATCTAACAGCTTAAGCAACCATCAGGGTGAAGCTCATGTCTTACATGAATAGAAGGCTTATGAAAATAGTAGGATAAAAGTGTGTACTCTTAAGTTAGTGCTCTTGGAAAATCTTCTAAAGGTGATAGGCCTTTTTGACCCATCAGTATATCTTTCCATCAATGCCTCATTCTTCCTTTGAAATATCTGTTTGTCACTGGAATAAAAGAGATGAAAACTGTGAGTGTTTTGTCACAGCTTATATATCGCTCAGTTAGTGACAAGGAAATCTACTAATCAATTTTTCCTCTGTACATTTTCCCTTTTATTGTCAATAATGCATTTGATGCCATTTCTACATTCTTAAGAGGCATTGTGACATAAGCGCCATTTCTTTCTTTCTTTTTCTTTTTCTTAGTAAATATCATTATTCAGTCTGGTATGTGAGTGTAGAAGCATTTTATATAATGAATTAAATTGGCCACACCCACTTTACACCATTTGTCCTCCTGGTTTATTGCTAAATCTTGTTTCACTTTTGAAAAAAATTTGCCTTTGCACACCAGAAAAATTAAAAAGACAAATTGCATCAATGAGCTGTTGTCTGGTGTATGGGAAAGGTAGCATTAAAGCCACCAAGGGAGGAAAGCTTAATGCATTAGATTTTCACCTCTGGAGACCAGGGATTAAATCATGAATGTGGCCATTTCATCCCAGTTTCTACTGAACATTTATTTACATTACAAACCTACTAGCAATCTGGTAAAATTTGCTATGATTGGCAATTATTATTAATAATAATGTATTATGCCAAATCCTGAAGATCTTGCTCAATGTTTACTCAGAGAAAACTCTCATTGACTCATGAATTACCTGACATTTAAGATCTTATTCACAGTTTCAGACTTATATGCAGTATACGGTAATATATCATTCAAACAATCTGAATTGAAAATGTGTTAATGTAGTAAATATGCCAGAACGTATCTCTATTAATGGCCTTCAGTGAAGTGATTGGCACATGTTGGCTGGTTTTCTTTTGGTAACTGTTAAAGATTGAGAGGAGCTGGACAACACCCTGGATCCAAATCCCTTTAATCTTTTGGAGAATTTTGGACGTGGATCCAAATTTTGCAGCTCATGCTCACCTCTGGTTAAAATGCAAAGACTTTGGCATTGCAGAAAAGTTTAGCACTGTCTCTGCTTTCCAGCTGTTTGATTTGAGTTGTCCTAAGGAACATTGGTGTGTTCTGTTTCTTTTTTACTTTGCCAGGCACATGTTGAGCGCAGTTTTGTATGGAATTCATGTTAACTTTGCTTTCTTTGGCTTCAAGAATCACTTGCTTCACTGTAGAAGGTGCTCTGTAGCTTCTGAGGGAAACCAAGGTGATTATGTTGATGGACATGTACGGCTGTAATGATATTATATTGGGTTGTGTTCTTTTATTCTTTCTATAACCACTTTAAAGACTTTTACTGAACAGAATGAATTACGAGTGCAGGTATTATCGCAGCAATTGGTTTTTTCACATATAAAAGGATGAGAGGATGTATACTAATCTTTTGGATGTTTGTGTGCCTCTACCACAGCTGCATAATATGAGTTTTATTTCAACTAAAGTATATTCTTAAAGATGACTATGTAAGAAGTGTTGGGCTCCATGTGCAATCTACAACAGATTGCACGTGAATGTACACAGAGCCCTGGGCAATCAGTGACATATTACATAGGACTAGATCACATGCAGTTGATGACGAATTATATGTGAATCTATAGAGAAACACAGGCAATCTATGACAGATTACATGCCACTATACACAGAGCCATGGGCAATCAATGACAGATTATAACTGACAGTACTATTTCACTAAACTTTGATCCAAGTGCATGGTTCCCTTTGACTTTACCACAGTGTAACTGCCTATATGGACAGCAGTCCAGCACATAATAAAAAGGCCACTTTGTGCCCAGAGTTATACCCCATGTGATCCTGTTTGAACCAATGGGTTTGAATGGGATGCTAGTCAGGGCAGAATTGGGCCTGGTGTAGTCACACCATCAATCACACTAACACTGATAGAGGTCCCCAGTGCAGATTTCTCCTGGAGTCATTCAATCTAGATCTAGCCTGGGCACAAGCAGAGAACTGGCCTGGTTTCAGATTTCATTACAGACTCAAAACTCAGCCCAGGTTTTGGTGAAAGGCTGACTAAGGTTCAACAACCTGCCAAGTGAATCTTGGGTGAACTTGGATTGATTTGTGGGGCCAGATCCTGACTTGCTCCAGACTCTCTGTGCTGCTTTGATGCACCATGGCTGTAGAATGACCCCTTACATGCAGTTGCAGCCAGCTGTAATTTAGAGCAGCCATGATGAACCCAGCAAGCCCCAGCTTCAGGGAAGAGCAAAGGTTAGAAGTTGCTTGCCCGTTCATGCTCCTTTCTCACCCTGCCCCTTAGACTGTGCTGGGGGAGCTCTGGTGCAGTTGAGGGTCTGGGCCTTTGAGTTTCACATTGCAATATGTTCAGCAGAACAAAGCGCGTGGCAGACGAGTGCTCCTGTTAGATGCGGCAGCTCGCTACTCACTGCCATGCAGCTTCAAGCAATTCTGAGAGTGCTGTTTCAATGTTCACCTGAATGTCAAGCCTTCCCTTCATTTTGTTGAGCATCCTTAATGCGAGCACCCTCTGGGTTGCTTCAGTGCAGCAAACACACACAGAAACAAGACTCAGAGCAAACAAGACCTAAATAAAAGTCCAGCTAAGTCAATAAAATTGTGCCTTGGATTTTAAAATAGCCACTTATAATCCCCCAAGGGTGAAGAATTCCCTCGTGAGCAAAGGACCGAGCACTGAATGACCTTGTCCAAATGCGTGACATTTTTAACAGACTAGATGGAACAGAACAAAAGGCTCCTCCAGCGACACTCGGTGACTAGTAAATCATTCAAATAACTTGACAAATGACAATCCAGAGACATATAACTATTAATGAAACCTTACAGTGGCTGTGTTGTTTGATTGCATGTTTTAGACAGATTCTATCAAGAGGGACAAAGAGTTTGCATTGTTGAATTGCCCAAATATATGTACGAGACTTTAACCAAAACCTTTTTATGGTTAGTGTGATTATAATTAGTCCCGTCTTCATTTCGGTGAACATAGAACCATTTTCTTTAATGTTTTATGCACTTGGTAGGGAGTGTGGTCATTGTTTTATTCTCCAAATTTGTACAGCTCAAAGATAAACCACACAGTTACACCAAATACTGAAACGATGATGTGACTTTATTTCAGGTATTGTACGAACATTTGTGAACAAGGGGTGCTGGATGCATTTGGGAAATGGGATGAGGGATTTACAGCCATTTATTCATTCCTTAGATATGTTAAGTATCTGCTGAACAACAGATCAGTAGTTTTAGGAAGACAAATAGGAATTTTGCATATAGACAATACAAAGACAGAAGAAAACGGATTGATTAGCCTACTAATATCTTCAGGTTTGAGGAGATCAAACCTAGAAATGAGGTGAATGGGTTGATTTCTAGTGCCTAAACAGAACACAATATACAGCATCCGAGAGCAGTTTCTCGTGTGAAGTTTGTAGTTGGCAGCACTTCAAATATCGCATCGTAGAGGAATTAAACATTTTATTTTTCTATCCAATCACTGACCTAAGTAGAGGCACGAGAGCTGATTGATCTAGAAAACATACAGAAGTGTCTCATACAATTTATGCGTTAAGCAATGCTTTTCTCTTGCTATGGTGTACAGAGCCTAGCCCGACAGGGGCCCAAATTGTCTGGGGTCTCTGCACACTACTGCAATACCAATAAATAAATACATGTCATAATCGTTTTTAATAATGATTTCAGGTGGGATTTCCAAAAGGAGCTTAAGGGAATTAAACACCTAACTTCTATGGAAATTCAGTGCAGATGGGAGCCTCATTCCCTTTGGCCGAACCTTAGCTTTGGCACAAGCCCTGAACAAGGGAGCATGTTGTTGCACTGCCCATGGAGGGAGTAAACTCAGCTGTGTGTGGCATATGTTCCGTGGTGCACACTGGAACCAGGATGCTGGCCTGGCTGGGGGTGGGATGGAGCTAATGCTCTGGCCTTTCCCCTCTAAGTTCTAGCCTCTCTCACTCACTTGCATGAGGGGGGATATAGCAACTTTGTGGTGTCTGCTTCCTCTCCCATGAGCTACCTGTGTTGCCGGTAAAGTGTTCCCCTACACTTCTTTGGCATCACGCTGGCTGGGTCGCAATCTGGACCTTAGGCTGCTCTGAAAATCCCAGGCTGAATGCAGAGGGGTTGGCTGACTTGATTAGCTATTGAGTGATAGTACTAAGGAGTCCATTGATATGACTAAGCATTTGGGGCTTCATTTCTCTCTCTATCACATGAAGAAATGTTTACTTTAATTTCGGATAGTCTGCTGACAAAATCTACAATACAAACTAAAGATCCAATCCTCCGGCCTGTACTCAGGCAAAATTCCCACTAAAGGCAACACTCCTGAAAAAGCCACCACTGGTCGGTCTGGCTGAATAAGGTCCGAAAACATTGCTAAAATGGTGGGGCAAGTCAGCACAGTCAATTAGAGTGGGGTGTGCACATCAAGGGGTAAAGTGAGCCCAAAGTTTGGTTCCCCTGATGGTTTAGCACCATCACTTAACTCCTGAACCTTTGCTCAACACTGTACTGCTGCCATCAGCAAGGAAACAGGTGCACACAGATGTTTTTGTTGTTAAATTAAACCAGCCCCTTCCCTCCCTGTGCTGCAGGAGCAAGTGCAAATGACGACGAGTAAACAGGGAAAAGTCTATTATGAGGATGACATTTTACTGTATATTTCAACCTCACCAGACCTATTTAGAAGTGAAAGGGGCCAGATTTATGCTGCCAGGAACCTAATAAATGCATACAGACCACTACATCAAAGTGAAAAACGGTCACCCGACCTAGTCTGTATTATGTAGTAGCAAAATCAGGTAGGGGCTAGGTGAAAGTAGCATGCGGTGCTTTAATGCAAAGAAGATTAAGATCCAGTCAGCTCCACAAAGAACTATGTTCACAGAGCATCAGTCAGTCATTATGCGGAATGTGTCAGCGTGCCAATAAGAACTGCCTGTAAGAGGAAACTGATGCATGGCAGGCATTAACAAATGCAAAGCCAGCTCCTAACTCAAAAAGTATGCCTCCCTTGCGGGTCATAGATAACAGTCCTGAATAAACAGATCACAGATAAAGACAGGTGCAGAAAAGCCACCCACAAAAGGAATGAGAGTGTGAAAAAGGGTTTGGGTGAGTGTGCTTCAAGAAATGATTTGTTCAAATGTGATCATCTCCTGTGTGGCCCTGAGCCTCTGCTAAAGGATGAGGGGCTGTGAATCAGAGTGCACCATTGTCAGGACACAGCCATCTATAGAGGAGTCTGCGTGGGAGACAAACAAGGTCCCCTCCAATGGAAAACTCCCCAGAACCTGTTCAGATATTATACTGATGGATATGACATGACATTGATTTACATTTGAAGGGTTTACGTGGTTCATAGGACCGATGCAGGCCCTCTGTGCAGGAGTGGATTTCATGCTGAGTTGTTTCTCCAGGCTTAGTGGGGGAGAGAAGAGAGAGAGAGTACTAGACTGGGGATTCAGGAGACAGGGAATCTATTCCTAGCTCTGTCCCTAGATTGCTAGGTGACCTTGGGCAAGTCATTTCTCCCCGTACCTCAGTTTCCCCATCTGTAAAATTGAGCTAATGATACTGAACTCCTTTGTAAAGCGCTTCACAATCTAGGGATAGAAAGCTCTATATAAGAGCTAACTATTTTAATTATTTGATTATTTCCATTGAGGATTGTCTGAGTAAGGACTACGTAAGAGCTACTGTATATGACCTTTCATTTGATGGCTCATGGGAAAATAATGAATTAGACTAACCACCTTTATTGTGAGGAGACCTTTTTATTGGTCAGTCTTTATTTGGATCCTTTTGTGAACATGTCTCTCTCTCTGTCTAATGCTGTGATTTTAGTGTGAATTCTCTATTTAAGGAGACAATATTTGAAACACTTTGATATTTTGAAATCCATTTGTATTTGGGATGTAATAGACGTTAATATTTGACAGCACATTAGAGCAGAGAGTGCCTGGAGTAATACATCCTGGCTGTTGAAAAACCTCCTCTCCAAACATTTCTGCCTAGGGTGAAGAGCTTAATAAAATTCAAGACAGGGATCTCCAAAGACATCAACAGCACTTGGAGCCATACCCAGCACAAGGGCTCAGTGGCATCCCACGCTGTGCAGGTGAGTGCCTGCCACAAGCTCACAGGAGTTATTGCAGCACTTGGGCCAAAGTTAGCTCCAATACGCGCAGAACTGGGCTGATTTGATCAATAGAAATTTGAATGTGTACCTTTCCCCTTCCTCAACGCCTGGTTGCAAGGGGGGCTGTTGTTGACAGGGGGACCTGTTTGTCAGTGGACCTAGGCAGGCCCTCTCTCCTTCTCCATTTACTGCTGGGTTTGGGAGCAGGTAAATCTTTAGCCTCGGGGGGCCACTTGCTGCTGTCTGCTTCTCCTTGGCTGACAAGGACAAGGCTGTTTCCCAGGATGAAAGCAAATAAGTCAGGTCACGCCTCTCTTTAAAAGCCTCCCCAAGCCGACTGAATGTCATTCCCCCACAGACAGCAGGCTCCTCACAATATCCCCGTGCCCAGTGGAGTCTGTGACTATGCCAGAAAAGCGGAAAACATAGGCAGCCATGTAATCCCCAGCACTGCTGGGATGGAGCAAGAAGTCTCCACCACAGCTGCAGAGCTTGTGAAGCTCATGGAAGCTTCATAGGCCAGCTGCCATGGTGCCCCAGGGGAGGGCCTTCGCTTTTCAGTCTGTTTCTTTTGTTGACTGGGAGCTTTCGGGTTATCTGGAGTGGCAGCGTTTAGACTTGCCTTTCATCCCAAATTTAGTGAGCCAAATGCATGTGTGACATTACTGACATAACCTGTGACTGTATAGATCATTGTTGCAACCACTGTTATATATTTGCGGCAAATATTGTACAAAGGTTGTCGTGTAAGGTGTCTATGGAAAGGTTATGCTTTGCTGATTATGATTATGCTCTCTGTATGGGTCTGTCATTTTTATAGTTGACGTTATGGATATTGGCTATGTACTTGTATATCAATGTGTTTTGAGTCTAAGTAGCCTCAGTGAAGCATTTGGTCAGCTTCTTGAGAAGGGACTATTCTCAGTAAGTGCCCAATCAAGAAACACTTAACTGACAATGGACTTTGGGAGACGCCAATCCACATCTGAGCTTTCCTGGGAACGTTCAAACTAACATGTAAACAATGGCGTCGGCCTGCAAACTGTGTCATGCATGGATATGTGACTCCAGCCTTCATCTTGCTACTGTGATTTTCCACATTAAGAACAAAAGGTGTCCTTCCATGGGCAAGAGGCTAACAGGCTGCTGCATCTCCTCCATCTTGTCTTCAGTCCTGTTTCTTGCCTCTGGAGGAATTTGGCTACAAACTGAAGCTCTGAACAAAGGACTGAATGACCCATCCCAGCTGTGGATGTACTCCAGAGACTTGATTTGAACCTGCAGTTTATTCCAACACTGCTACAAGCCTGAACCAAGAACTTTGCCATTACTGTATTCGCAAAAAGAAAAGGAGTACTTGTGGCACCTTAGAGACTAACCAATTTATTTGAGCATGAGCTTTCGTGAGCTTTTTGTGCTTGCATCTGATGAAGTGAGCTGTAGCTCACAAAAGCTCATGCTCAAATAAATTGGTTAGTCTCTAAGGTGCCACAAGTACTCCTTTTCTTTTTGCGAATACAGACTAACACGGCTGTTACTCTGAAACCTGCCATTACTGTATGTAATTGATTCCATTTAACCAACTCTAGCTCTCATCTATATCTTTTTCCTTTTATGAATAAACCTTTAGATTTTAGATGCTAAAGGATTGGCAACAGTGTGATTTGTGGGTAAGATCTGACTTGTATATTGACCTGGGTCTGGGGCTTGATCCTTTGGGATTGGGAGAACTGTTTTTCTTTTACTGGGATATTGGTTTTCATAACCATTCGCCCCCATAATGAGTGTCACTGGTGATGATACTTGAAACTGGGGTGTCTAAGGGAATTGCTTGTGTGACTTATGGTTAGCCAGTGGGGTAAAACCAAAGTCCTCTCTCTCTGGCTGGTTTGGTTTGCCTTGGTGTGCAAAGGAACCCCAGCCTTGGGTTGTAACTGCCCTGCTCTCAGCAATTTGTCCTGAATTGGTACTCTCAGAAGTGTCCCACCAAAGGCAACATCATTACAGCATGTTAGGGTGCAAACTCAGCAAGCAATTCTGCAGCCAGCCCGGAGGTGAGTTCTGCAGCCAGGAGATCCTGGGATGCACAGGCTCTGGGGGATACTGAATTAGGAGCGCACTTGACAAATGTTTTAATTCTTTATTATTGTTATTATTTGTCCAGATGCCCCAATCAGCATCATGGCCCCATTGTGTTAACAAATGAAAAACACAGCACATGCTGAGAGTGCCCATCCAATCAACAATACATTTTGCAGGTATCAGTGTATGGGCACAAAGAGACACGTGAAACAGGCATGAAAACTCATGACTAGCATTAAGGATTGAACTTTTTCTCCCTCATCATCTGTGCACGACATCATGCCTAACCCCTTGCATATGTTCCATAGCTTCCGCTCTCATCCAAATCAGCTTTTCTGTTGAGACCGTTTTACTTTGTTTTTAAAATGACACTTAAGCTGATGCAAAGAAAATGAACCATGGTGATTTCTTCTACAAAAGAGAAACGACATCTGCCTTTGGCTGAGGTGACTGGTTAGAAGGTGTAGGTTTGAATTCTGCCACCAGAGTTGTAAAAATGTCATGCTGGCAGCCATAAAAGAGAATCAGAAGATCTAGGGTGGCTTCTCACCTCTCTTTGTCCCTTGTTCCGTAATGTTAATAAAGTGCAGCTGCAGCATACGTAGCGTACCATGCCCTGGGTTTTAGTATGCAGAATGCAGTGATGCTGCTTGTGTTATGATCAAGAAGGAAATACTGTATATGAGAAACTATAAAACCAGCAGAATCGAGGACAATGGAGCAGTAGGTGCAGGCCATTTCGTAAGTACATCTATTGCAAATACAGCTGGGCAGGTGGATCTCCTGCACCCTTTCATTTCTGAGAACCAGCCTTGCTGTAAATCTACAGGGCAGCCCAGGTCACATCCTGTTGCTATTGGGTTCAGCCCTTAACTTCCCCTTATGAACCTTAGTGAGTCTCAGAAAAGTGGCTGCTGTGCTAGGAGAGAAACCTGCACCCATGGACGGAGCGCTTGTTCCATTGACTTATTAGCATATTAGGAGAATGAAGGGCCATATTTTGAGATGTTCAGGCATGAAGCCAAGTAAGCTATTCTGTCCAGGCATCAATCTGATCATCAGAACTCAACAGAAGTTGTCTATGAGAGAGACACCTCTCCTTGGAGAGGAGGCACTATAGCTATGCTTGAAGGTAAGGGGATAAAGTTTATGGAACAAGGTGAGTGGGGAGATTGCTTCGGCTCCTCAGTGATGCTACGTGAAGGGGATTTGTGGCGCCTTGTGTTCAGACTTCCCTTGTGGGGACCACTCCTGTGAGTAGTGAAGTAATCACACCTATTGAGTCCTTAGCTTCTCTGCTGAGGATGTCAGCACGGCAGCCAAACTGCACCAGTTGCGGTGGAGGATTTTGTAATGTTGACACCTGTTCAGAAAACCTGTACTGACCCTTCCCCAGCACAGCTCATTTCTCTGAGGCCAAAAAACAACCATCAGGTAGAAATGTCCCCCGGGTTGGTACAAACCTGGGCTGGACTCTAATGGTGAGATATAGATGAAATAGGCACATTTGCCCCTTTCCAGACACTGAAGCCTTTTAGTCTCTTCTTGGATCATTAGATTTTTTGGTGACCAATTGCCAGGTCACATCACTTAAGTAAGAGGGTGGCTTCACTGAAGCCAAAAGAGCTGTTTTTAAAAATGCACTTGAAGCTCCCCATGGTGCTGTCTATTGGCTGGCTCTATGCTCACCCAAACTGCAGGGCAGGCAGATGAAAACCCTCATCTCTGGAGATAGTCGAATTTCATGAACTATTTCACCCCAGCTATCTCCATATGGCATCTGACACATCCTCCCCGCCTCTTCCCCCCCCCCCCCGTCCCGAGAGAGGAACCTCAGGGAAAAGCAACCTAGAGAAATTAATGATGTGATCACTCCAGCTAAGCATCTCAGCACTGGACCAGCAAGTCCCTTTGATGGATGCGGATGGCCTGCGTTGCATTTCATGGATGGGTGAGGGGAGCAAGCTGCACTCATAATTCCCTTTAGGGACCAATGAGTCACTCTGTAACTATCTGAAAAATATGTCTGCTAGTTTCAAATAGACTGTGTTTTCTTTCACAATGTTCATCTCCTCTCCAGTCAGTGATGGTTATTTCCTGTGTGCTCCATGGGGGATAAGTTTTTCCATCTCAGCTAAGGGTAAGAGCACAGAGTTTTCTTTTCTTTTTCCAATTCGCTAAATGGAAGGGAGGAAGAAATATTTACACTGGACTAGAAGTTTAACTTATGATGTAGATTTTTATAGCCAGTTGGGTCTGTGACACTGAACACTCTTTTCTGTCTTGATGATCTTCCACCTGATTAAGGAACATAGACTGTATTTTACAAAATGAAATAAAACAGAGGTTAGGGTATGTTCTGACATTCTTTTTCTCTTAGGTCTGTGACCAAATGGCTTGATTCTGATCTCACTCCAGTTTTACACTGATGTATCTCTACTGAATTCAGTAGAACCTGTGTTAGAAAATCTTCATTCAAATTATGAATGGCTGTTCGACCGTGTTCCTGTCCTTTATTAATTATTTGTTAATAGGGTTTTTTCATACAAATTTTTGGGGGGTTGGCTGTTCCTCGTGCAAATATCTGTATTTACACGCATACAAAATTATCCATCATTTTTTGTTATTTATAATTCATTATTCTGTTTTAAAACTTTCAATCATCCAATCAGGGAGCTGACGCAATACCATGTCGCAGAGGTGACCAATCACACAGCCCAATTAACAGATGACTAGCAAATATTGAAGGTGATCAGTACTCAAGTAATCCATTCGTTCCAAGTTGTTCATCCAAACTAATAACAAATAAATTTGCAGAAATCTGAATTGGTTCATGACTGAGTCATTTGAAAAAGGGGAATAACTTCATCAGATCATTTATTCATAATGAATAATTCAACTAGCTCTAATATATTTAAGAGCACTATTTTATTATTTCCATGCTGATACTCTATAAATCTGACAAAAACATGAACTAGGGGAAAGATGCAGTATCCACTGAAAAAGTTGAAAAGCTGGTGCTTAGGTTGTTTGATGAGACAGTGAATTGAAAGCTCTTACCAAGTACAAATGTAACCCCTAGCATTTCTTATGCATGAAACAACTAAAAATCATCCCACAGAGGTGAATTGCCAAAGCTTATATCATCAGATCATACCCTCCCCCACCCTCCGAAAAGTAGCAAGCAAAACGGGGATAAAATTATAGAAATTTTAAGTATGTAACTTTCAAGATCAAAGTGCTTGCAAGGACGTCTTGCAACTTATTCAGCACGGGGTGTAGTTTCATTTCTCCAGCCCCTGTCATCTGCTCAACCTTGGCGGTAGTTCAAAGAAAAGAAAAGAAAAAAGGAAAAAGAGGGAAGAAATATGTTCCATATGAGGACAATATAAAGTTCACTTGGGAGCTGTGATCTGAGCACTCCTCCTGGGCTTCCAACCCAAGATCTTCATTCTTTGGCCATCAGGGACGTACCTTGCCTATGATATTGCACTTGTTAGAATGCTTCAGTTGAAGATCAGCAATTGACCAGCTATTCTTTAAGGTATGTGATGCTATTTCAGCTTTGGGGTGTCATCTCTATAGTGTAGTAACATGCCTATGCCTATGCCTGTGAATATGGCTAGGTCCATTCCTTGCTGGCTTAATTCTTCCTGACACTGTCTTTCTTAAACTTTGCTTTCTTCAGATTTTCATGTCGCCCTTTTATTATACCAGGGATTTATTCTTTGCCTGTTCAGTCAGGAGGAGGCAGTCGCTATGAAGATCCTAGGGGCACTGGTGACTTTGTTGCTCCTGGGGGAAGCGGTGTCTCAAAGCAAACGTAATTCCAAAGCTCACATGAAGACTCCTGCCCAGAATCGAAAGGGCCCTAACCCCAGTGGGGAACTGGAGCACACTGCTGGTGAGGAACACGTCTCTGTGGGAGTTCTTCCTCCTGTGGAAGATGCCTTGGCACCACAGCTCAGAAGCACCTCACTTGCTTCTTGGCATGCTCAGAAGGCACCCAAGGACATGAAACTTTTCTTTCTGAAGAACCCCCTGGTCACCTGCAATGATGGGACAACAGCTGGGTAATGATCACATCAGAACTCTCCTGCTTTTCACAAACAGTGTAACAGGAAAAAATAGTCTGATGTGTGTTTACTTTCCTTCTCCACCATTTGCAGGTATTACTTAAGGGAGCACAAAGGGAGCAAGAGATGGATCATATTCTTAGAAGGTACAGTAGGAAATGACAATGCACTAATGAGGCAAGGAATTGTGAAGAAAAGTTGGGCTTGATTCTGAACGCACATTCATCCATCAGTGTAACTCCAGTAATTTCAGTGGAGTTACTTCTGATTTACACCAGCGTGAGATGAGAATAAAGACCCAGCTTTTAGAGTGTCAAGAATCAAAGATGACTTTGACTGAATGGTATAGTCAAAATAAATTTTAATTCAATCAGATGAGATATGAAGATTTTAAGACAATCTTCTTGCTCCCATTCAGGTGGCTGGTGCTGTTATAATAAAGAAACGTGTGATACCAGATATAAAAATATCCGTCGCTTAATGAGCTCATCTGAGTGGCCTCAAACAAAGAAAGGTACTCGCTGCAATTGCTGTATTATTCCTTCTTTCACATGGCTCTGTGAAAAGATAAGGGGATGGATTCTGCTCTCAACTAAACAGCTGCAAGTCTGGAATGACTCCACGGAAGTGAGTGGAGTTACTCTGGGTTTATGCTGACTCTGAGCAGAGAGGAAAATCAGGCTTTATGTTCCTGACCGTGATTTCAGAAGGTAACTCCTATAATTGTGATACATAAGGACTATATTTCCATTGGAAGCCGGTAAAGAATCCTCCTTGTGGGGAGGCCTCTGAAGAAGCCTTCATGACAGAGGTTAGGTTTTAGGTGGGATTTGAAGGAGGAGAGGGAGTGTGTTTTCAGCAGGTCAGGTATGGGCATGTTCCAAGCACAAGGGGGAGGAGAGGGAGGCATAAAAGAAGGCCGAAAACTGAGTGGAAGAAGGAGACAAAGTGTTTGATCCTGCCAGCTGCTGAGCACTATGGCAAAACACTTCAACACCGGCTTCACTTTAAGGTTGTGAGTGGGTCTGTTGAGGTACAGTAAGATGGTATTACGCACATGCTTAAGTGCTTTCCTGGCTCGGGTCAGAGTGTGCAGCCAAAGGGAGCAGATAGGAGAAATGCTGGAGAGAAGCATAAGGAATAGGCAGATGTTGTGAGAAGAGTGGTGGAGCCTGAACTTTATGTGGAATGAGAGGGACGGCCTCGGAATACTTGGTCCTGCCTCAGCACAGGGGGATGGACTAGATGGCCTATTGAGGTCCCTTCCAGCACTACGCTTCTGTGATTCTAGAGGGAGAGGGTGACATGGGTGGGTGACAGCCTGGGAAGAAGGTGAGACAGGAGGGGATACTGTGAGATCCTTACAGGGATTATGCCTGGCTCTCGAAGCTGAGAAAGCTGCTGCTCTTGGTCTGGTTTTCTGAGACCGTGTCTCGTACAACATGTCTCTTTTGTGTTGTGTGTCTGTGACTCTAGGGACAGGCATTTTGTCTGCCCAGATGGAGGAGAGCCCTCACTGGTGGAACGCCAATGCAGTGTAAGGACCTTCTCAGGCACTGTACTACCACTTACATTTCACAGCAGCTCCTGGCCAGTTACTACTCTGACTGCTCATTACAAATAACACCGAGTGACACCTTCTGTGCTCTCTGGGTAACTGTGTGGCTCCTCTTGAAAGGACTGCGAGGTGCTAAAGTAAGGAGGGTTGGAGCTGCCACAGCTGGAGGGTGGGGTTATGTAATGTAATCTAATCTCGTGTAATCTAATCTCGCATCACTCATGGGGCAAAGCCATGGATCAGTGGTTCTCAGCCTTTTCCATACAGGGACCCCCTTGCCATCTAGCTAGGATCTAGCCAAAACCCCTCTCTCATTTAGCAACATGGGAAAGGCAAGGTGGTAGTGACTCCCTCATGCTTATTTGTACCTGTATGCTGGGAACTTCTGTCCAAAATAATCCCAATGCTGAGTAGGTGATGTGGTGGGAAAGGAGTAGGAGTTTCTCCGGTCTATTCAGGTGCTTTCTGATGAGCATAACTGTGTGCCTTTCCTTTGCTACCTCTGCCTAGGTTTGTACCTTACTGCTCGAGTGATATCTGGAGTGGATCTTTGCCCAAGTCACAGCAAGGTAGGCAGCTATATTTATGCTGCTCCCCAATTCTAGTAGATCCTTTGACACAGTCAGTGTTAACTCAGACTTTTTCTTCTAGCAGACTATGCCTTCATGGGATCACTAATTATCCAGGAGGTGATTAAAGACCTGGTTCCTAAGGGAATTAAGCAAGCTAAATTGGTCCTGCTTGCTGGGGCGAGGTAAGGATGGGCCTAGAGCTGTGAGAGTGCCAAAGTGAGAAGTTCTCAAAACCCTTCTTAGTAGTGTCGTTAACTGCTTGTGCTTCTGTGGTACCCCAAGGCCCTAACCGAGATCAGGGCCCCTTTGTGCTAGGCACTGAACAAACACATGGTAAGAGACAAGAGCTTACAATCTAAATAGACCAGACAGACAGGAAACAGAGGTACAAAGAGTTGAAGTGACTTGCCCGAGGTCACACAGCAGATCAGTGGCAGAGGTGGGAATAGAACGTAGTCTCCAGAGTCGTGGACCAGCGCCCTGCCCACTGGACAACACTATCTTTCGGAGCACACTACCATTGCAAACATGCTCTGTACTAAATCTTGGGCTAGCAAGGCCTCAGTTGAATCTGTCGAGGAAGGTTGCTTTTACTTATTTCTCATATAAAAATGACAACAGATGACACAGTAATGCTCCAAACCACTACAACTTACAGCCGCAGTCGGTTCCGGAGTACTGCGCTGGCTCCATACTGCAGTGTTTTCTGTGTAAGGGATGTGCTCTGTATTGAGTGGCCCCATTGCTCTCGGGGCCTGCTCCACAGTCCACTGAAGTCGATGCAAAGACTGAAAAGCTGTGGCACTTGAAACTGGAGCAGGGGCCTGACTGTTGAAATCAATGGGAGGCAGGGCACATTCAGGCCATTAGAACCCAATCACAGTGGGCACTGACTGCTCTTGGTCTCTGCAGAGAGGTTATGGAGTGAATGGGCACGAAGCCTTAGATAGTCCTTTTTGCCCAAGTCTGTAGCACGTTGACAAGGCCGTGTGGGGAAGCTGGAGCCACTGCTGCCTAGACAGCATCCGTTCTGCAGAGGAGCAAAGGGTGCTGGTGTCCAGGGCTGTCTATTGAGGGCTAGACAGTTTTAGCAAAACTAACTAAATAAAAGCAGAGGGAATAAAGGAGGCAACACCTGCACCTCCCTTAGCTTTCCAGTTAACTTCAAATATTTCTGTCCAAAAGCCCTTTGTTCCCACTCCATCTCTGGTGAGAACAGTTAGCAGCAGGTGAGATTACAATGATAGTGGGCTTTAAAGTGACTACAATGCACTGCTTCCATTTCCTGTATTTGCCGCAGAAAGTGCTGGCAAAGAGTGCCGGAAACACAAGCAGGGCTCCGTCTGGGGTCCCAGATAACTGATGCCTTTCTTCTCTTCAGTGCTGGTGGGACTGGTGTGCTACTGAACCTGGAGAGGGTGGTGGCCCTTCTGGAGGAGCTGGAGGCTGAGGCAGTCCAGGTCAGAGGACTTGTTGACTCTGGCTGGTTCCTGGACATTAAACATCCAAGGCAATCTGATTGTTCAGATGCTGCCTCTTGTGCCCCAGTGGGTGCAATCAAGAAAGGACTCAGGTACTTGAGACTGTGGGTTGTAACCTTGGGGTGTTTTTTGCTATGTCTGCAAAATTTGTGCCCGTAAAATGATTCAAATATGAGTTCTTGCACCTCTGGCTACCTGATCTGCACCTTCGGTCAGGTAGTGAGGGGCACAAGCACTTGGACTGGCACCTGGAATTAAACTGTGCGTGTAAATCTTGCAGCTTCATCTTGCAACCCCAAAAGGGAAAATAACCTGCTGCAAATGTATCTCTCTGTGAAGCTCTTATAGACAAGCTGATCATTATCATGAACTGAAAGTTACCCGGCTTTACTGGCTATCACAGCACTTTCAGGAAGAAAACAGGCATTGCTATGTTCAAAAGAAGAGAGCTTCCCTCGGACTGAACAATATGCCATGTATTCCTTATGCTGGATGTATTGTGTTCTTCTCACATGAACAATTGGTTTTAGACACATAGCTTTTATTTTATCTTTTTTTTTTAAACATATTAGTTTAAGGTAACACCACCTTTCTCTTTCCCACTAACGTTTTCTGGCCATGGCTTTTTAGGATGTGGAATGGAATCCTTCCAGAAAAATGTAAACAGCAGTTCAAGAGAGTTAACGAGTGGCAATGCTTCCTTGGATATAGGTTGTATTCATCCTTGAAATGTAAGTTCATCTTCTCTCAGCATTTGACTCTGATCCTGCACTGACTTTAATTGGGGCTGGATTCTCAGAGGTGCTCAGCATCCAGCAGCTCCCATGATGCATAGTGGGAGTTGAACATTTCTGAAGCTCTTTGGGGCTGGGACCATATTTTTGTTCTGGGTTTGTACAGTGCCTAGAACAATGAGAGTCTGGTCTATGAATGGGCTCCTGGGCACTAGCGTAATCAGCATTAGCCTCTAGCTACTGGTGTTTTTTTGGAGCTGCAGGATCTGGCCCTGTATGCTAATGTCAATTACTGACTTAATCTACAATTTTCTAGGGTGCCTTTCTTTCTTTTGCAGCTCCAGTTTTTGTGGTTCAGTGGCTGTTCGATGAGGAGCAGCTGAAATTAGAAAATATCCATCTTGGAAGTCAGCTCCTAACAGAAAATCAGTGGAACTACCTACAAAACCTTGGGCGAGAACTTAGGAACTCATTGCGTGATGTCCCGTCAGTATGCTACTTTGTGTTGAATAAATACCAAAGGTTGACCATCACAGGGGGGCAACTGAAGACAGAATTTGGTCTTATAAAATAAAATGAGGTTACATATGCTCACCATCTAATACACTCCTGCTAATTACTGAGCCTGCAGAAATGTAATATTCGTTTGATGAGCTAATCTGTGCATCAACTGTTAGCATTCCATGATAGTGTTACAACTGAATAGTAACTGACAACCACTGGACTACTTGTGCCATAAGACTTGTCTACATGATGGGGTAATACATTCTATGGGTGATTTCTAAAGTGCATTGACGTGTTGTCCATTAATTGATCTGTAGACCCTTCTGGTGCACTTTAACCTTTAGTGCACACCAGCAGTGTCTACATGGACCAATTCATGCCCAACATGTTAATGTGCTTTAAAAAGCACACCCCCATGGAGCACATTACCCCACTGTGTAGACAAGACCTAAAAAAGTACTACTCAAAGGGGCTGATCCTCAGCTAGTGTAAATAGTGCAGGGTTCAAATAGTTTAGGGTTCAAAAAAGAACTAGATAAGTTCATGGAGGATAAGTCCATCAATGGCTATTAGCCAGGATGGGCCGGGATGGTGTCTCTAGCCTCTGTTTGCCAGAAGCTGGGAATGGGCGACAGGGGATGGATCACTTGATGGTTGCCTGTTCTGTTCATTCCCTCTAGGGCACCTGGCATTGGCCACTGTCAGAAGACAGGATACTGGGCTAGATGGACCTTTGATCAGACCCAGTATGGCCGTTCTTATGTTCTTATGTAGTTCTAGTTTCACAGAGCTCTGACAATTTACACCAGATGAGAACCTGGCTCTCTGTGACCAAGGTTATCACAGTCCTGTTCACAGAAGTCAATGGCAGTGGGCTGGTCCCTTTAAAGTCCTATATAAATATAAGAAAGGATGTTTTCCCTAGGATGTGCAGAGGGTATTTTGTGTCACTTGTCCGTCACTTGTCTGTGTTTCCCTTTCCCACAGAGCTGTGTTTGCACCTGCATGCCTGTCTCACACGCTGATTACAAAAAGGTGAGCAAAGATGCCTTCTTCATTTCCTTGCCCTACTAGATGTCACCTAAGTGGATTAAATGTCTGTTCATCTTTCAAGTATTAGGTCATGTTAGTTCTCAGCGTGACTCTGTCTAACAAATATTGTCTGGCTACACACATCTTCAGCGCTTCCCTCAGTCTGCTGCCCCTTTATGTGCTGCCTGCAGGAATCTCATTGCTTAGGTAGATTTCTGCAGCTGTTTAGCAAAATGAAACAAATCAGTGCTGAGGCATTACAATCCTGCAAATTCTTATGGCTCGGCTAGTGCTTATGGTCATGATAGTCCAATTACTCCAATGGGTCTACTCAAGTATTAAGTGCTGTGCCCAATTGTGGTTGCAGGTTTGGGCTCCAAGTTAATATTCCTATTAATATGAATTATTTAATAATAATCGGCGAAGGAAAATCAGAACAAGAAGTCTCTCTCTTGAGCTAGCCCCATCTCTATTGGTTATTTGTCAATGTAATCACTTTTCAGTAATCATCTTCCTCCTCTTCTTATATTGTAGCTACTGGCTGGGATTTCAAGTGAAGGGCATTTCTTTGGCCAGAGCCTTGCAGTGCTGGGAGAAGAGCCTTCAAGACAGCAATAAAGCCACAAAGATCCCCATGAGAAGTTGTCCCTTCCATCTGATTGATAACTGTCCATGGCCCCATTGCAACCCCACCTGCTCAGTTCTGCATGACCACGGCACAGGCCAAGAAGTCAACTTCATGCAGACTTCATTCAGGATGCGACCTGATGTCCACAGGAAAGCTCAGGAGCTCAAATCAGACCCCAGTCAACTGGGAATGCTCAGCAATGGTGGCTAATGCATAAGCTTGACATCCCTGTGGGTTAATTGTAGCTCAGTGTCAAACAATGCTGAGGCTGAGCAAAAGTCAAGGGTTTCCGTAGAGTTTAGGCACGTATGGGGATGTTCGTGTTCTGCCAGTCACCTGGTTGTAATGACTGATGTTTATGTCAATCTTACCTTGCACTGCTGCTGTTTCAATCATGTGAACTCACAGCCTCATTTTTACTCCACTGCGTCTGACATAAGCCGCAGCACGGTTTGGAGACCGCTACACATTTTAGGGGTTTTTTTTTGTTTTTTTTTTTTTGGGGGGGGGGGGGCAAACAGGGATGATTGTTGAACAATCTTCATTCACTTCCCTTTACACTCTGACTGAATACCACCAGATGACTGGGGGATTAGCTGAGTCGAGTCTTCATTTTGCATGATAACCTAAGAAAGTCTGATTTCCTGTTTTCATTTTAACTCCATTTGCTGCCTATTAATAAAATGAAGAGTATGAACAAAATATTGATCAAGCTTTGAAGGGCTTTGACTCATTAGGATGAATTACTCTCAGGCAGACTGATCCCTCCTGTAGAAAAGCCCAGGAGAGCGGGCCGTTCAGACTGTGCAGTTTCTCCACTCTGTTCCCCCACGTTGGCCAATCAAGGAAGGAGGTTTGCCTTCTTGTGAAATGAATACGGGACTCCCCCCACAGATGCAGAGAGCCACACAGAGTGGAGATGATGCACACAAGGCCACCACGGCTTTCCACATGGGTGATTGCATGGTGGGATGCTCTATCCCTCTACCCCAGCTCCTGGACTGCACAGCTTTATTTGCGCCATACTCCCAGGACTTGCCCTGGAAACCCTCCCTAACAATAAGTGTGTGTGGGCTCATAACACAGAGGGGCTTTGTAACAAAATAAATGCAGCCAGAGTCTACTACGATACAGGTGTGTCTTACTGAAGCTCCTTCCTCAGTAACTTTTGTGTAACGCACACACCTGGGTGTGGTGTTCTGTCCTATCGACTGGCACCAAGACCACTTAAAGAGATAGATAAAATGAGTTTGCTTTACAGCCTTAGCCAACAGGGAGTTGGCTTTTAACTCATGTGGTAGAGACTCATGCACAAAGAGCTCAAGAGGTCCCCGCTTTGATACCGGGGTCTGTCAGCGTTACATTTGCATCCCTCTTAACTTTTCCCAGTGCAGGATTTCCCTCTAATAGGAACTTTTTGCCCAGCACGCCTTTCTGAGCTTGGCCCTTTAAATTTGTTAGAGCCAACCAGCTGCAGCCCCACAGTGGCCATTTTGCAAATGGCTGTTGATTGGTGTAGCATCATCTCTTCTAGCTGGTCAGTGCTCTGGGTTCCTGTTGTGTTATTCCTCCAGTTCTTTCTTGTTCCTGAGAAGAATGGCACTTCATTACAGATGCATCAGATCTCTCACAGATTCCTTGTGGGGCTTTGATGATGGGGAGAATAATGGCCTATCCCCATCCCTGCTACTGGCCTTTCCCCTTCTGAGCTGGGGAAGCTCTTGTATTTCTGTACTCTAACCTCCCAGCCACTTTTAACTGTTTAGTGTTGTATGTGCCAGGGTCACATTAATGCCATTGACTTTCTAGGCCCATTTATTCCACCAAAATTAATGCAACAGATCCTGGGAGCGGGCTAACCTGTGTGTAGCTCTTGGGGTGAGATCTGGCTCTCTGCACGTTTTGCCGAGTGCTTAATTTGTGCCAGGGCTTGACAGGGCTAAGCCCCGGCACCTCTAGGCTTTGCACCTCTGGGCTTGCTGCATCAGTTATGAAAATAAAAAAACCTACTTGAGCCCCAGCGCCCCTTGCATTACAAATTGAGCTTGGGTTTCACCCCAGGGTTTGTTTAAAGTTGGGTGCTTTATGTCTGTGGGATCATGGTTAAAACCTTTGGAGAAGAATCTTACAATAGTTCAGTTTTGTTATTAACACTGAATGACTTATTTGGTGAGGCATTGCTCCCTAGTTGTTAACTCACCAGGTTATTTATTGTAAGATGCTCAGTCAAATTGCATTAGACTGTTCACACTTTTGACTTACAGTATTTCACATTTTCTCCTGCAAGTTGCTGAGTGCCCCTTACAGGGAGTACAGTGACTTCAACGCCTGTTGACTCCAGTTAGGAGCTGAGGATGTGCAGTACCTTTCAGGACTGGGCCCTTACTGATGCAGTCAGATTTCATGAGCCATTACTGTGAGTGAGGTTTCCCAGATGGGAGAAAGTTTCTTATATAAACTAAATGCTATCTGCTCCACTGGAATGAGTGAAATTCATATGGCTGTTTAGAGGTCCTTTATTTATGTATATTTAAGATGTTATCATTTTGATATTTAAGCAGATATTAATGGTGTGAACTCTAGTGTAGTATGTTTGATGTTAAGAGAAACCATCAAAGGTTTGGTTTGTACCAGATTATCAGTAAAGATTCATTTTGATGGAAGTCCATGCCAAAGACTGTGTGATCCTACAGATTATTATATAGTTAAGGGCCGCAGTTTCTAGAAGTGGCGAAAGAGTCCCATTGGGGAACAAAAATGGGCACAAAGCATAGGCTCACACTCAAGGGGTTTCCAAAGGGGTGTGTTAAAAGCACCCCAGACTGCCTGCACCTGGGGTACAGCTGGACTGTAGGGATGGAGCTGGTTACTCCCCAGGGATTTTCATGAGTGCAGGCTGTCTCTGAGACAACTGAGCAGAACTCAGACCCCATGCCCTTGCCCCCGCAAGCAGCCACACCAGACCAAGGGGCAATAGAAAATCATAACTTTACACTGTTTTTTAAAACACATCTGGGAAAAGTTGGGGCTCCATCTGCATGGCACGGTAGAAGGAACACCACTCCCCCTGGTGGGTCATCGGCAGCAGGAATCAGACCTAAGGCCTCTGTGGTCACTGTCATAGGCTGTAGAGTCTTGTAGAGTCTTGTATGTGACCCAGCTACTGCTAGACAGGGACAGAGCACTGCTCTAGGTGGGTGTGGGTTACATAAAAGTCCAAATTACACGCGGTCCAAACCACCAGACAGACAGACACACAGATGAGGGCTCCCTAGAAAACACTTCTGCCACTGGGGGCTGTCCAGATGGTTTGGACCTAGCAGAATGAGTGTTTCCATATGTCCTGAGCAAGGGAGCACAGGACAGAGGCATCAATGAGGACACATAGCATAGCTTCCTCCCCAAACATCCCCAAGGAAATTCATTTACCTCCCCAGCTGCCCCCAGCCTTCCCCTTCCCCATGTGGAGCCACAAATCCCCAAAGGTCCATGGGAGGAAGGAGGGCAGGGGCGAAAGTGCTGGGCATTGTGTGGGGGAGTGATGCGGTATCTATGCACTGGGACCAGGACTGTACCACTGCCAAAGATGGCACCTAGAAGGGAATACATGGAGAAAACAGTTAGCTTAGCAACCGTGAAGAACCGTGAGCGGGGAAATAAGAACCAGGAGGGGGAGACAAACACAGCACCCATTTTTTGTAGAAAAATTTCCCTACAGGCTTGAACAGTGCCGCCTAGAGATGCTGGTGCCCACCCCAGTGTGCCCTGGGGCACTATGCCCAGAGGCGGGTAGGCAGCTGCCAACTCCTGGCTCATTGCTCTGATAGACCTTTCCATGAGAGGGTGTTGCTGGGGGTGCAGGGCTCAAGGCTCCTTGTGAAGGACAGGCCATAGGAGGCAGGCTATGGGAGAAACCGGTCATGCGAGGAGGAGCCTGTTTACCCGCCAGACCCCTGGCAATATACAGTGACCCCAGGAGCTGGGCAAGGCAGTACTATGAAGAGCCCCAGTTCCTGAGATGTGTGAGCAGGCACCTTCGAGGGCCAGTGCATGGATAGTATGAAGCCGTGGATAGGGTCCCAAAGGGGTAGCAACAGTGAGATGCTTGCTAATCTGGGGCTGCCTGGGGCTGAGTCCTGTACCTTTGAGGGTGAGCTGCAATGTTTAAAATGTTACACTGGCTTCAAGGGCTCTCCAGCTTCCCCTGGGACCCAGGGAAGCTAGTGTAACCCCAAATGATTTTCATGCCCTCAGGATGCCCTACAGATCCCCTGATGGTGTTGGTCTTGTTTTGAATCCTGCATGACTGTATTTGAATGTGAACAGTGGAAACTCCCCTAAATTCTCTCCAGTGTGGTCTAGTGGGCCGGGCTCCGAACTAAGGCTCAAGAAACTTATGTTCTATTCCTGGCCCTGCCATTGCCATGCTGCTGGGTGACCTTAGGCAAGTCAGTCATCTCTGTGCCTCAGTTTCCCCACTTGTGAAATAGGGATAATGTCTTTGTAAAATGCTTGGAAATCTACAGGTAAAAGATGGTATCCACATTTAAGTGGTGGTGTTATCTAGTTCATCCTGGATTGGTCCACCATCCAGAATGGGTGTGTCAATGTCTCACGCCCCCTGAGGGTGCCCTTCTTCTTTTGTTTTTTCTTGGCTTTCCCAGTCCCACTGCTATGTTCAGAATCATCCCCATGTCTCTGCTCCTGCCTAGCATCTCCTGCCCTTGATGTATGAGCCATGCCGCTGGGTGTTGTTCTTGAACTCGGTTTGTCAGCATCTGAGGCTGCTTCCCTATTATGTAATAACCGAAGTTGCTACCCCTCTTAATGCTCCTGTGACTCCGCTGTACAAGTGAGTTTATTTGTAATTGACTAATGCATAAAGACATTTCTAGCCCATAGGAACAAGCTGGGCTACAGTAAAAGCATGACTGGCCTATACCAGTTGTGCATTTGAAGCCAGTTAGCAGTGCTTGTATAAGCACAAAGCATGGGGCTTGATGGCCAGTGCTACACTATTGTTTGGTCTCTCCAAGTGAGACTTGCTAACTGTGCCAGCAGACAAGCTCTGTGAGCAGAGCGACTGGAGAGCGGTGCCCAAGCTGGACAGAGTGAAGACTTTCCACCAGACGGCGCTCCCCTCTTGGCAAATAGACTTCACGTCTCACAACTGCTGTGTGAGAAGAAAACCATGCAGTGCACAGGGCTGAGTGGTGGTGTTGACTTCTGGAGAGATCCTGTGATGATAATACACTGACACTTCTTTGAAGGAGCACGCGGTGGTGGGGAGGAGATAACTGGTGTCTGTGTTGGGAACACTGGGGCATGGCCACTAGGTAACTTGAGGGGATGGAAGACCACGAGTGTCGATGAAGCCCCCTTGCACTAGGCCCCGGTGTCCTTGGCCCCCCCTTCTGCCTGGAGGCACTCGCAGCAGCTCAAGGACTCGGTTAGTGATTTAGGGTCAGCAGTAAAAACATTAAATAAAGAGGTACAGCAGCTCAGGACGTTTTCCCTCCAAAACAGGCTGGCTTTGGACTATCTCTTGGCATCCCAAGGAGGGGTTTGTGCCCTCATCGGGCCCCGATGTTGTGTATATGTAAATGATAGCAGTTATGAGATCTGTGAAAAGGTGGTACAGGCTAAGGCCCATGCCCAAGCCGAAGCACAGGTTGCCTATACTGCCCCAGAGAACGATTGGTTGCAAACCTTGTTTTCAGGCTGGGGTTTGTCATCTTGGCTTGGTGGTTTATTTAGCCTGCTATTGAAAATTCTCTTTCCTGTATTGCTTGTATTACTGGTATTATGCTGTGCAGTATCATGTGTCAGGGCCCTTTTGCAAAAGTTAATAAGTCATTCTCTTCAGGGCTATCACAAAGTGCTTATGCAAAGTCATATTGTAAAGAAATAAGTAGCCCAAGTGAGAAAACTCAGAGCCAAGGCTGTTGAATGTTCTCAAAGGGGGGAGTTGTTGGGAACACTGGGGCATGGCCACTAGGTAACTTGAGGGGATGGAAGACCACGAGTGTCGATGAAGCCCCCTTGCACTAGGCCCCGGTGTCCTTGGCCCCCCCTCCTGCCTGGAGGCACTCGCAGCAGCTCTGCGTACTAGGCCCAAGTGTCCTTGGCCCCCCTGCCTGGAGGCACTCACAGCAGTTATGCTGAGAATCTGCAACAGTATGTTGCAGAGTCAGACTGCCTGAGACTAAGCAAGGCCAAACAGGGGAGATATGGAAGAACAATGCTGAATAAAGCAGCTTTATGTATAGTTTAACAAATGATACAGAGAATCAGGGAACTAGCTGGGAACTGGATTGGCTGGCTATATGGATACTTGGGGCAGCTTGCTATTGGATAAGTATGCTGGGAAAAAGGATGTATAAAAGCCTGTGTAACTTCCTGCTCTGTTGTGCAGGATTTGAGATTTTATTCTCCCTGTACCTTTTTGCAGCTGCAAATAAACTTTTCTGCTTCTCCACCCTGTTGTGATTATTGGGTGTAGCACACCGGGTAACGAACCAACTCAAGCTGTTGTTCAGCCTCTCGGCACTGGGTGCCGGCAACAGCTGGATTTGCCTGTGGTTGGCCTCTCTCTCTGGGGAGCCTGACTCTGGCACGTATGATGACTGTCCTGTCTGGCGTAACTGGTCAAGGATTTTACATTTCACTGCCTCATTCACAAGCTCCAGTGATCTCCCAAAGCCACATGGTCATGTTCCCAGTGTCAGTGCCACCACTGTGGTTATTTGCCTCTTAGTGATAACACCAACGAGCCACTTATTCTCCTGGGCTCACGTGAACATTCATGCAGCCCAATCCTCCCAGGACTGAGCAGAGTGGGGCATGCTCAGAGCATATCATGAGAGAGCAAGAGCTCAGCTTCTTTTGTGGCACAATCAACCACAGGCCCCAGACTGTGCAGTGACCCCTCCGTGGGGAAGAAAAGGGGGGGTGCATGGCGAGGAATGAGACTAAAGGAACATGCATCATGCTCCTTTCCCAGTGCTCACAGAAGTATTGGGAAACTTTAATACTAGATTCAGGCTCTTAATATTTCTGTGTTCAGCTGCTCGCCCTCCCTCCCAAGGCCATTTTGCTTGTGTGTCATCAGATGTGGAGACATAGGTGGCCAGGAGTCAGTGTGGAAGCACAGGGCCTTCATACAGGCCCTATAGACTATATAGACTTCATGGCATCCTTGAGATCTGAGGGCATAATGGAAGAATTTGCAGGAGACCCAAGGAGCATGACTTCCTGGCATTTCTCTCTTCCACTCCTCCCTCAGACTCTCTCCCAGGGGTTTTCCCATGGGGAGAGAGTGATCTGGCCCAGAAGAATGATGATAATTGTTAGTAATGATAGCAGAGCTGGGATGATCTTATGATGCATTACAAACTGCTAATAGCTTGTTCCTCGCAGCGTGTGTTCTGTCTGACTTTGTGTGCTTTATTTTGATGAAGTCTCATCTTTTCAGTCTACTGCTGCAGCCTATTAGCCTGGCACAAAGCTCCAGCTCAAATCTAATGGCCAGTCTAATGGTACAAAGCAAAGTTAAAAGACACAGCTATTCTAATGAGCAGCACTTTCCTAGTTGCTTCCAATTCTGTAACAGAGTGTCCTCCAAGGCAGATGAGAAGCAGCTTATTGCTGTTACAATCTGCTGCTCTGCCATCCCTGCTACAGCCAAGATGGAAGTTAACAGAAGGTTGCAGTGTTGGTGAAACCAGTGAAAACTCACATCTCAAAGTTTGTGTGGTAAGAGTGACTTTTTTCTCTACTCGCCTTGAATTTATTTTTCAAAGTTGAAGGCAGTTTTTGTCGTGGTTAAGGTGACAACACTCCTTGAAGAGCGGTTTGACTTGCATAAATAGTGAGATAAATTCACAAATGTGCGTGCATTGAATTTTTATGTGTGCTAGTGAAAATGATGACCCTCTGCCCTGGAGTAAATATTGTACTTGTGGATACTTGGGAAGGAGGAGCGTGTGTTTGTGTGGGGAGCCAGTCCCTGGTGACTGGGACTCTCCTTAGACCAATCCTCCCTGAAGAATAGCCTGGGGTCAGTTCAGGCTGGGGAAGGAGTATATCTGGTGGTTAGAACAGAGGGAATCTTGGCTTTTACTCCAAACTCTGCCACTGATTCATTCTCTAATCTGTGTGAAATCAAAAATTCTTGACCACCGGCAATACAAAATAACAGCACTGTCACGAGAACCCTGCCCCCAGATTCAAACCGCTCTTTTCCATTCTGGCTGGCCACTAATCCCTCCTGACCATGAGAGAGCTCTGACATCAGAGGGCACAACACTGTGAGGAACTGTGTGCCCTCCATTCCCACCGATTTCATGAATGTGACACACTGCTGAACATCTTTGACATGTGACCATGATTCCTCAGACTCCAGACTCCACAGGAAGTGAAGGTCATAAAGCACCTCATAGGATTGGGCCCCGAAACCACATCAATGAGAGAATAATTTATCTGTCATTAGCAGCATTGTCAACTGAAAGGAAACTGTCATTGCCAGAAATGGTTGTGATGAAAACCAAATGCATCCCAGACGCACAGGCTTGGAATAGGCATGGGTGCTCTGTGGATTCATGCTGCCCCAGGCAACAGGTTCCAGTGAAACCTCCCATCCATGTCAGGGCTGCTTTTCACTCTTGTTCCCCCGTTTCTCAGCAGGGAGGTTAATGCACAGCTGCACGGGACTGTGAGCACGGACTAGCCCAAAGGATATGAGCGTTTGTCATCCCTGGGTCCTCTTGCACAAGAATATCTAGTGATTTCAGCACAGCAGTACAGTAGTGGTTTCTATGCACATAGGAGCAATGAGGGGTCAGTCAGCTGAGAATCATGGTCATGGGTGCATGGGGGTAACACATGGTAGCTGGGGAGCATCATATTCCTGTGTGGATGGGCGTAACCTGGAATTTCAACACATAGGACTGAACCAGACTCTTTAACCCACCAGATGTAGCAACTTTCAGATGTAGCAATCTTGCTTTTTTCCTTCTTCCTTTCCCTCACCTACATTAAACTTCCAGTGGTGTTCTCAGCTACATATGGCATTCAAAGACACCGGCTCTCGTCCTTTAACCAGCTCTGCCCTTAAAACCGTTCCTGGCATAGTAACGTCCATTGGCGTGGTGATTTGTTTGACATTTCCATATCAGCAAAAGCCCTAGTACAGATGAAGTTATTCTGAAACCTGTTTTGCCAGTATAGCTTATTTTGTCCAGACCAGGGACAAACCAGTTTAAGCTGCATCTACACTAGAAGATTTTGCCAATATAGCCATACTGGTATAACTATACTGGCAAACCCTTTCTAGCAGGGGTGTGTGCAGGAATTTAAATTTGATCGCTTTTGGAGGGGCACGTACTGTGCCCCTACGGCAGCCCTGGGGTTGGAGGAGTTCACTCTCCTTGCCCCACTGTTTACTGGGGGGCCCTTGTCCCTGCTTGCCCCTTCTTGTGCATGCCCCTGCTTTCTGGTGTAGACTAGGCCTTAGATATACTTGAATTACTTCAAGACAGGTGAAGAGAATCATTTTCATATCTGTATATGAGGAATGTGTGTTGCTATCAAGAGAGCTGGGGGCATGTTAGTCTGTACACAAGGGTCACTGGTGAACATATGTGTTCAGCCAAAGAGCATCACTTCCCTGCAAAACACGGGGCAACCTTTGAGCCTGACTCTACTGTTACTTGTACCCATAAAAATCAGGAGCAACTCCCTTGAGGCCAGTGGCGTTAGTGTAAAGCCGGTGTGAGAGGAGACTCGGACTCTTATTTGTCTGACAGATCTGCTTTTCATAGCTTTCCTATTTTATTAAAATGTTCTAGTAACGCTGAAGTTGGGCAACAAGCCAGAAAAAGCAGGAAGTTGAGACTAAACTCAATCTTGTTAAACAATGCATACTCCTAAAGTAGATGCATTTAAACTGGTTTAACCTTCACTTAAATTGCTTCAATTTTCATCAGCAAATTGCTGGACTAAGATCAATTAGTTGAAGCAATAGTTAAACTGGTTTAACTGCATCTACATTTGCACCGCAGTAGATTAATTTTAAATTGAGCTAGTTAAACCAGTTTACCTTTTCTAGTTTAGACAAGGCTTTAGTTTTAACTTTAAATTTCCTGGTTTTTCTTTGGCTTGTCAAAATGTTACATATTATGTCTTCATTTCCTATTCCAGATGGTCAACCAATCTTCAGTTAGACACAAGTATGTGTGACTGCAAATCGAGTATTAGTAATAACCATGATCTGAACCAACCATTGCATTTCTATATTTCTCATAAAAAGTTTCCATGAGCTGTGAAGCAAATACCTCCATTTGCAATAACGGTTAATCCCCTTTCTCTCTGACAGCTGTGTATTTGCATCCCAGGGTTTTTTTCCTTCTCCTGCTGCAGCATTTAACTTTGTTCCGGATATCAGCACCTTAAGCTTTAAAAGGGCCACACTGATCATATTTCACAGTGCCCAGGCTTTTGAAGATGGTTTCCAAGTTTTATTAATGTAGATATTGTCTGTTTCTGTTCCGTTTATACAGTTCATTGCTTAGGACAGCTGGAAACAGGTGGGCAGGGCTTCCTGCACTATAACATAACAATAGGTAACAATTAAATATCCCACATTCAGCTCTGTAGGAGGAGCTGAGCCTTTTTTACCCAAGAGTTTCCATACAAAGTTTCCTAGAAGGTTTATTTAAAGTGAAACAGTAAGTGCTGGCTTGGAGGTGAGCCAGCTGCTGTTTGCACTTTTCATCTGTGCAGGGTGGTGGAGTTTGTAAGACACCTTTGGACAAGGGATGAGAGTATGAATTTCTCATCAAGCCTGTGCTTTTAAACCAAGGAAATACTGGATTGGGTTATTCATGATGTATAAAATAAATCCAGGTCCAGATAGGGGCAAGTGTGAGCCTTTGCAAATAAGTATTATAAGGCCAGTGAAATCTGGAGCATCACAGAGATAGCTAGTGAACAAACAAACTATGGTGGGTGGCAAGAATATGCCACTTATTAAACAGGAGAACGGGTTAAAAGAAAAATGGCAGTAACCTCTCCACTCCCAAACTCCTGTGAGTGATATTGTCCACGCAACACACTGACCCGCCTCAACCCTGGCCACAGAGTGTTCCGTAGAGATGGTCTCCTGCAAACCTGCTGTTCTTGTAAACCAAGTCCTCTTATCTGATACAGTGATAGAGACGGATTGAGCTATTAAAATAGAAAGGCTTCAAATCTGAACCAATCACAGGTTCTGTTTGTTCGCGTTGTCATGAATAGTGTCTGTGTTTTGTGAGTGTGTCTCAGTAGAATCTCACAGACTACAGGGGGACTAGGTCCAAGGAGCTGCAGGTAACACTAGTGCCAACACTAGAGGCAGAATACCACACTGAGTGGGTCCAGGTTACATCACTGTAATTCTGTTTTAGTTCAGTGCATGTAAAACAGACCCCAGTCTGAGTCTGAATACCGAAGGCCAGGTGAAGTGATTATTTTCTTCGCCACTAGCATAGAACATAAGTAGGATCCCTGGATAAATTATAGGTCTGCTAATGTACGATATCATGTTGTATGAAGTCATGAGTTAAAAACAAACCCCCAAGGCATAACTGCAGAATGATATAATCAAATGATGCCATTAAAATAGATAGGCAAAGCGGCTGAAATAAAGGGATGGAGATTTTCACTTAAAACACTATGACCACTCTAATTTTGATACTATCTACCATCAGGCATTGTTAAGTTGCCTGCAGGAGCAGATGGAGTGGTCCTTAGATTGGTCTGGTCCTGGGTGAGGTCACAGATGGTAGTGCTGGGCAGTGGGTCATTCTCCCAGAAGTCTCTTACATATCTGGCATAGTCAGAGTTCCATTTGGTCACTCTCACGGGTTCAATGTGCACAAAATGCCACTAGAGGGAACTGTGAGATGTTTTGGGCTCCAGTATGCTGATACATCAGACCCCGATTCTACAGCTCCGTTCTTTTCCGGCATCTGACTGCGATGGATCTGGGTGAGAATGAACTGGCTGAATGAGACAGACCAGGAGGTAAAGGGAAGCATGTAGAGGAATGCACTGGGGCAGTGTCTATACCATCTGTTGAGGGTGCATGAATGTGTTTTGCAAAAATCGTCCATTGCTTTGGGGCCCTATTGGATTCATTGCTGCTCCTGGATTCTCTGCCATAGGGGGTGGTCCATAATTCCTTTTATTTATGATTGGCTTGTAGGCAGCATCCTTTCCCCTCAATCTAGATACTGCAGTGACAACCAGCACCTTGTTCAGTTCTCAGCTGGGCTGCTGCAATTTTCTCCAGCTTCGGGCTTCCTGTAAGGTCTACCAAAACGTTCCCACTAGTGCAGAAGGTTTGTGGACCAGCTTCTCATGGAAAGTCAGCCCAGATGCCGTTTGCAAACCTGTTAGTGAGCCTTTCCCCAGGTTTCAGGCCTCTAGCAAAACCTTAAGCCAGATGAAATGCGCTGTATTTGAGGGTGCAAGTTTTGTACAACTGTTTTATTACCCCTTGAAAGAGCAAAGGCTCTTGAAGTCTGGGCCTGCAGCTGGCCAGTTACTCAACGGCCTGGCAATGAAGTGGGATCATCCAAAACAGCACCAAAAAGGCTCAGTCTCAGACAAGGGAACTATCCAAATAATGGTATATTAGCATTTCTAGGGCTGTATTAGTTTTGCTATCTGTTGGGCATGGTGCAAGAATGGGAGCTGTTTGAAGGGAGGGGGCCTAGGCAATAAGCAGCACGGATTATTATTACTACATGTTTGTAAAGAGCTGTGTCAATTTACCATGCGATTAGTGTTAATAATTAATGTAAATTACAGTGGTGCCCAAAATGTTATCCCTGGGGAAGGGAGGTCAGAGGCTGGAGGATAAGGAGGGAGGGTTTTGACAGCTAAGATGTGATTGGACCGCATGGTTCAACTGTCAAAGTTTCAGGTGAGTCATTGCAGGCTACTAGGCCCTGCAATAGGGTGTGCGCTGGTAAGAGGTGCTGACCAGGTAGGGTTTCCCAAAAAGCAGGGCCTTATCAGGCCACAGACTTGGCACAGAGTCCTGACTTAGGAGGCGTACATGTTTGTTTGCTCCTCTGCATGTTGCATTTTTATTCTAAAAGTGTCACAGAGAAAGCAGAATTTGGTTTCATGCAGTATATTTGTAGGTAGCCTTTTGCCCTGTCATCTGATCAGCTGCATGCATACAACTCTCACTGAGAAAGGAATATCATTATACAAATAATGGGGTAAAAAAAGGTCTGATATGTGTTGAGGTGGGTAGTCTGCTTCACAAGTTTTCTGGACTTGTGTTTTATATTTTTGAGGGTGACCACAAGATTTAGCATGCGAAACAGGTGCTTATCAAACAGTATACAAGAATATCCCTCTGCTCTCCTAGAGATTTGTTTTGTATATGCTGCTTTGTAGAGAAATGCAGGAAAATGTGAAACAAGGAGGGGGGGAAATCCCATAGATGTTTTTTCATTTCCAGTTTGGTTTCAAGACCTACCAATAGTGGTGAAACTGCCCGTATTTTGAGATCAGGACTGTGACATCAAAGTTACCATAACTGCCAGGCCACATGCTCTTGACTATACTGCACTGGCATATTACTGTTTTTGTTTTTTTGTTATAATGCTATAAAAATTGTTTGTGGGTGTATTCCTAGGCTTTAAAAAACGCATAGTTTAGGTCTACAGTATCCCAGTCCGGGAACATAAACTTCTCCTTGTGAAATATGATTTTTTCACTTAACTAAGATTTTATTTTATATAGAGGTGCATAGGAGGTGTTCTTGATGTTTTTCTTTTCTTTGGTACTTATGTGTTTTGAGTCCTTTCCCCACTGACTTCTAAAACTGAGACTTCTGATTGAAAATTCAGTAAACACTCTGTCTACTCACCTACATCTTTTAAACACCTACATCTTTCCTCTCTGCCAGTGCAGCCAAAGACCTCAGATCAACACTCTACTGCAGCTAAATCACAATAATACAAGAGCTTTGCCCTTTGGAATTAAACCACAAAGCAGAGCCATAAATAGAAGATCCTTATACTGCAGCAAGCCATCTGAAAATTCAGTAAACAAACAGAAGACGGCTCGGAATACACCAGGGGACAATGGTTCTGTCTAAACTGATATCTGTGAATGACTTAGCACATTTCTAGCAAGAATCATGTTTAAACACTATCTGCTAAAAAGATGCTAACAAGTTTTCAAATCCCTGTATAGAAAGGGCCAAATGTCTTAAAAAAAAAAAAAAAAACCAACCCCAAAGTTAGAGAACATATAGCCCTGTAATCAGGAGAAACCCTCCGCAACAGAGAAACCACTCTGTGCACAAAAAGCATTGTTGTTCTGCACAGGGAAAAATCCAGACCGACTCATTTCCTGAGTTTGTCAGTTACTATGTGGCAGAGTTTTACTACAGTCTTGAAACTGCATCTTCTGATCTTCACAGACCTAAAACTTGAATGGTTCCAGAAGCTCACCTGACTCCCGCACTCCAAGCAAGCTGTGGTAGAGGTGTTATTATTTACTATTTGTGTTACTGTAAGGTCTATGATCCCTAGTCATAGACCAGGTCTTCTCACCAATTTTCTCTGAGCAGGTGAAAATGCCTCTCAGTCTCAAGTCACCAAAAACATAACAGCAGTCAACACCTAAAAGAACCAGGAATTCAGTTTTAGAACAGTCAGTTTTATAGCAGGCAAGTCCCAGCCTTCCTCAGAGTTTCATTCAGCTTGCTCGCTTATTCAAATGTTAGGCTCAGCTACCTATGGGCAAATTTACTAATGTCTGTAAGGAACTTCATATTGATGACACAATATATTTTCAGAGCTGGCAGGAGAAAAAGTGCAGGTGGAGGAGAAAATCAGCCGGTACTTGGGGTTAAAAGGTTTTAAAAAAATAAAATAATAATAAAAAAAAATCTGTGGACCAAAGCACAAGTTCTATGGGAAAGTTGTTAATCCTTAGCAATCAACCGCTATGTCATCAATATGAGCAGTCATATATAATTCAGGAGTCTGGAGACATGGGCTACGTATACACTACAGAGCCTGTGGCAGTGTAGCTGTTGGAATAGCCCGCTTGTGTCGATGCAGCCTACACCAACAGAAGTTTTTCTGTCTGTGTAGGAATACCACCTCCCCGAATAATGTCAGCTACATCAACAGAAGCATTCTTTCATTGACACAGCTGCATCTACACTGAGGTTATGTTGGCATAGCTATCAGTCGAAGGTGTGGTTTTTGCACACCTGGACTGATGTAGCTATGCCCATGTAACTTTTAAGTTAGCTTTATACCTCTCAAATACATATCTCAGATAAACTGCATGTAGAGTTGCTGGAAGCACCAGATGTTCAGTTGCTAACGCAAGCTCAGAAATCCAGCTACCAGGGGGTGTTTACCCATCACTGAAGGATGTCAAAAGTGTGACACAAAGAAATACAGCTCTGAAGAGATCAGCGATACCCACATGAGGGAGAAGATCAGACAAAGGAATCACAGAAGCATTTAAGCACTAATGACTTAAGTTTATTTTGTGAGAAATAACGTTACAGGTAAGATCTTCTTCCAGAGAACCAAGGGTATTGCTGTAAGTCATGCCTGAGGACAGAAAGATTGAGAAAACAATTTTAAAAGGTTACTTATAATTGTTGGGTGTTTTTAGTGCAAACTGTGTATGTATGTGAACTGAACACTTTGGTTTTATTGGTATCAAATTGCATTATATATTATTTAGCCTGAGACTGTTACTTCATCTTTGCCAGACCACACATCCTCTTTATCTTATTGTTTCTGCACTGGCAGCTGGAGCTAGTGTAATTCCATATGCAGGAGTGTCATTCTCCCACCAAGTATGATTAGTGAGTCTCCTTTCCTTCTGTCTTGCTCTCCAGCCTTCCCCCCGACTACAATTTATCAGAGGGCTCTTGGCCAATACTTATTCTCCAGAAGGTCTTGGCTGTCCTTCATGTCCGGCTAGTAGATTTTTCCAGAGGGTGACAGACAGTTGAAGCTGTCTGTCTGTCATCCCTTGAGGATTTCATAGAGGTGATGATGAGCATGTTTTTGAGTCTAAGTTCAATGGAGAGGCAGCCACACTGGTGGAGATGTGGATTGGCTTCCTCACCATTGTGAGTTTTCCAAATGCTGTCAGGCCATTCATCACATGCATGTTTATTGCAATCATCCTGCCTTCAGGTCAGGTGGACATGCTTCCCAATCAAAAGTGTGTTGCAGCATAAATATGCAAGTGATTATATGTGTATATGCATCTCTCTCCAGAAGCAGCAATGACCCTCACATATTTGAATCATCTGCTCCTAAGGCTTCTCTCACAGAACGGGGCTCAGAGCAAGGATGGTTATTCATTGTGTGGTCGGCCTCTCTTAATTGCTGGGTTGTTTGGGAACTGGGCGTGGTGCTGCTGTCATGATGCTGTTCGGGGCCTACGTGCCCACTGGAGCACATCTGCTTGGTGGCTCCCCGTATCTTTGACTGCTGTGTACCATTTGCATGAGCGACTTCATTCGGCTGCTGGCATGTGGTCCAGCTTACTCAACTGTGATAGCAACCGCAATGTCCTGTCTCATACGTTTATAGTGGTTCTAACCAGTCCTGTTATGTCAGCAGCATGGCTAGTACTTCCCTGTGTGAGGTGCGTGTCTGTTTTCAGGGATGTTGACTCTATTCCTTGCAGTTCTGCAAATGGTAGTGCCTGTCCTCTGCACTTGTATTTGGGGACCCCATTTCCCAATTCTGCCGCTACTGGAGAGTTGGCATATAGGGCTGTTCAGAGGAAAATAAGGAGGAAGACAGAAAGAGCATTTGGGAATGCAAAGATTCACTTCAAGGCTCTATGCTACGTGGGATAGAGGGCAGGATTAAATTATGGCCAAAGTGTGTAAACTTGGATGGGTGACATGTATGGTGCACAGCATCAAGGGCCAGCAGAATGTCTCCCTTGTCAGCGCGTGCAGCCCCCCGTGTGTCTCGGGGATTGTGACGTGGGACTGGCTACTCATTGTACCTAGTGGCACCTGGGATTTGCATGTGAGGTGCTGTGCTTATTTCAACCTCCAACTTTCCCACATAGTTTTGTGAGGGGCTAAACAGTTGTCTTGATTTTTTTGTTTGGATTGACGTACTCAAATTGGGGTGGCAGGGGTGTGCCTCAAGACATGTGCAGGCAGGCCCTCCTGGGTTTACCACTGCCATCCCAGAGTGAAGCCATGTGAGGTGAATCAACCCCACTCTTCATGGTTCTCTCATTCCACACATCCCAGTCGTGAATTGAAAGTAGCTATGCAAGGTGCTCACCACCCTGTGACTGCTCCAAGCTGCCTTCTCGTGCAACTTCTTGTATCAAGTTTGGAGTATATAGCTTTGCTGAATCAAAGGTGGAGTTAGCTCATAAGGTTCTTTCAGATGGCTACTGTTGAATTCTGTGCTGCAGACACAAGTGTCATAGCAATTGATCATGTATGACTGCTTGCAGCCTTCAGGCCTGCAATAGGCAAGGAAGGGTTCATAATATAAATTATTAACTAGTCAAATTAATAACTGCTCCCAAAGTCATCTCCTTTCTCTTCAGGATGTCAGTATGTGAGCAATTTGGGCACAGTAAAAACTGTGAGCAAGTCTTGTGTCACCCAGACTGAGAATTTAATAGAAAAATTTAATAGAACTTTAATATTAAAGTCACAAAGAGTCATTATCAGGAGCAGTTATTAATATTGTAATAAATCTGGAGGGACCTAGGAACAACAGTTGTCTCTGTGCTGCACATCAATCACTCAAACCTTCACAGTGGTAGTAGGGATAGAACTTGGTGCCTTCCCTTGCAAAAGCACAGGTCTCTAACTTCTGAAGTTAAGGAGAATCACTGTTAGCTATTAGCACAGTAGAGCCTGTGATGAGCAGTGGAAGACTTCTGAGGTGAGAGGATGATGCAGTAGTGACAGTGCACACATGCCTACTTCATGACACACTATTTATATAGATTTGCCAAGTTTTAATTTATTTTGAATGTTTGTATTTTTGTTAACTAAATTTTTCTTAGTGTGATGTGCAATATGAAAACAGTTCTAAAATATTATTTCCACAGTCTGTAAAAATCTAAGCTGGCCTGGTTCTGATTTTCACCCAGATCTGCAGATCAAACGCCATTATTTTTCTGTAAGAACGGCCGTCAATTCAATAGAACTGTGCTGATTTACACCAGCTGAGTATCTGGCCCTTTAAAGTAAGCATACTGCTGATTTTTTTTACAGCGCTCTTCTCTTATATCTTTGCTGGTTATTGAGCCTGACATGTTGGCTTCATGACAGTAAAGCGAGTTGATTAGCAAGGTTCTCACTGTATCTGGGTATGTGCTGGATAGATTATTTGAACAAATCTGTCTGAGCTTCCTCTCTTATCAACCTATGTCTTATTTTTTTAAAGTACATTTATCTAAAAAAAACCCAACTAAATTATAAAAAAATAGATTAAATGGCCCTAAAACTATTATACTAAGAGTTCCCACTATGAATCTTTTGCTGTCTTGCTTTTGTTTAGGTCTTTGATCACTCTGTGTTTAAGAAATGGGAACAAAGCCAATGCTGAAAGTTTGAGAACTAGGAACTCCATCCTTTAAAGTTTTGAATGAAGAAGCCCCTGGACAAAAACTGTCAATGGGTTCTGATGACAACGCTTTCATTTCGGAGAGGAAAAGGGAAGTGATGGGGAGCAGCTGTTCCTTCTCTCCTCTCTCCCACCCCACTGCCCTAGTTCGGGTGGGTCCCAGGCAAAACCATGGAGCTTGTGGCTACACCCCCAAGCCTGATCCCGCTCTCCTCTGGCCAAAACCATTGGCATTTCCTCTGAGCTCACACAATAAATGACGCGGCACCTTTTCCCCTCGGAAGAGGAAGCTTCGGAGCTAGTAACGGTTGGGGGAGAAGGGCTGGACTAAGGAAGCACAACAGCAGGGGCGAGGGGGCGGTGAGTGCGTGTCCCGGGACAGGAGGCCGAAGCAGGCGGGGGGAAGGCGGCTGGGTGGCGTCCTGGGACGGGAAGCAGGCGGGGGAAGGCGGCTGGCTGGCTGGGCGCACCCCAGGGGCTGGAGCGGGACTCGGAGAAGGAGGCGGCTGGCTGGGCGCACCCCAGGGGCTGGAGCGGGACTCGGAGAAGGAGGCGGCTGGCTGGGCGCACCCCAGGGGCTGGAGCGGGACTCGGAGAAGGAGGCGGCTGGCTGGGCGCACCCCAGGGGCTGGAGCGGGACTCGGAGAAGGAGGCGGCTGGCTGGCTGTCCCGGCGCTGGAGCTGGGAGTGGTGGAAGAGCACTCGGTGGGAGGAGCTGGCAATCCTGGGAGCCGCAGGGGTAGTGGGTCTAGGGCAGCCTGCAGGGGGGTGCCCGTGCCGACTCCCGGAGCTGGGGGAGGCTGGTGAGTGGGGTGGCGGGCGCCCCCTGCATGCGGAGGCCGGGGGGCGTTGCCGCAGCCGGTACCATGGGCTGAGCTCCCGCCGCACCATGACCGTCTACACCCTGAACCTGCGCGTCTTCTGGCCGCTGGTGACTTGCCTGGGCACGGCCCTCATCTGCCTCTACCAGGCCGCGCGAAGCCGGGCGGGCGCCCCGGACTCGGACAGCGCCCCGGACTCGGGCTCTGTCCCGCTGCTCAAGGGCTCCGCGCTGCTGCTGCTGGGCTTCCTGCTGCTCCGCTACTGCGCCTCCCGCAGCGGCAGCGGGGAGTGCGGCCAGCGGCCCCGAGCCGCCCGCGGCCCCGAGGCGCCACCGAGCAGCGCCGCCCGCCGGAGCCTGCTGGAGAGCTTCTACGAGCAGCAGCTGCGCCTCTCCCCGCACGTGCTGGGCCACAGCAAGGCGCACGTGAGCCGCATCGTGGGCGAGCTGGTGCGGGCGGCCAAGGCGCAGGGGCTGCAGCCGGCCTCCCTGACCCCCACCCTGCGCGGGGACTTCGTGCAGATCGGCAGCGCCTACGAGCAGCACAAGGTCCGCAGCCCGGACTGCTTCGACATCCTGGTGCCGCTGCGGCTGCCGCCGCGCCTGGAGCTGGAGCCCCGCTGCCTGGGCGCCGAGGAGCCGGGGCTGGCCCCGGAGCTGCGCAGCGCCTTCACCTGCGCCCTGAAGGCCCCGCAAGGGGCCGCCTGGCCCCGGGGCTACCGGCCCTTCAGCGAGGGCTTCTGCGTGGAGCTGCAGGGCCGGCGCTACCTGTCCTCGGCCCTGGTGCTGCGCTGGTTCCAGGGCCACCTGCAGCGGTGCCTGGGCGCCGTGCTCTACCGGCTGCAGGAGCGCTGCCGCATCAGCCTGGCCGCCTGCCCGGGCCGCCAGCTCACCCTGCACATCCTGCCGCGCTCGGACTACGTCTGCTGCCACATCTCCATGGCCGTGCGCCTCATCCCCGCCATCCCGCTGGGGGACTCGCTCTATCTCATCGCCCTGCAGCCCGGCGCCAGGAAAGCCCAGCCCGGCGCTGCCTGCCCCCTGCAGGCCCTCTGGGGGCTCAACGTCGCCAAGCAGGAGCAGCGGCTGCTGAGCTGGCTCAAGGAGCAGACCCCGGCCAACTCCTGCCACCTCAAGTGCCTGCAGATCCTCAAGGGGCTGCGGGACCTGCGCGGCCGGGGCTTGGAGCAGCCCTTCGGCGCCCAGTGGAGCCGCGTTCTCTCCTCCTACATCCTCAAGACGGCGCTCTTCTCTTTGTTGCTCCGGGGGCCCTGGCAAGCCTGGGAGGAGCAGTTCCTGGCGGAGCGGCTGGAGGATCTGGTGCTGTACCTCAGGGACTGCCTGCAGAAGCGGGTGCTGATGCATTTCTTCCTGGGCAACGCCAGCGTCCCCGAGGCGGTGCCGGTGCCGAAGCTGCTGAAGGAAGCTGCCCCCGTCAATCTGCTGGCTGCCTTTGACGCCCCTACTCTAGACTTGGCCGCCTTCCAGCTGCTGAACACCTGGAACCAGGCTCCTAAGATCATCCGACTGTACAGTAACCCAAGGTACTTGAGGAAGAGCCCCACGTTGTGTAAGCACATCACCGACACCGGTCAAGAGTCCCAAAGCAACTGAGCATCACCTAGGGGCGTTTGTCAGTGCCTTTGGGGCATGCACTGTGAGGCCAAAGGACCTATCTGTGTTACTGGTAAATTGCCTGAGGGTCCGAAGGGAGATTGAACTGCCTGACAGCATCCAGTGGGGTTCTCTGTGTGTTTCCTTGATCCTGGTAACCTAGGAAATCCAAACTTTAAGACTAAGAAATACTGACGCTTTAAGATCTTAATAGCTTTGTAATGATGATGATTCCTGGAGAAATTATTAAACTTCCAGGAAAGTGCCTTAATTAGAAAGCACTACCATAACCACTTGTAAACCTAATTTGGTACCAGATTTATAGAGGGGTTCACACTGATGAATTTGGCATGTCACCTTAAAGTTTAGTCACAAAAGTGACCCTGTCCATAGCTTTCTTTTAATGCAAAAGATAATCAGGATCAAAGATCAATGGCATGGAAAAAGTCAGTGTGACAAGGTACTTTTTTGAGGTGGAGGAGAAGCCAAGGGTATTTCTTGATCCTTAAACACAGTTTGAAATATTTATTCAATGAGACACTCATAGGTAGTTGTCTGTGTGATTTTAATATACTGTGCTAAATGTAGAATAATATGCAAATTAATATAAAATTAAATTATGAGGAGTGAAATTAAAACCTATTTGACAAAAGTATGAAGAATCTAGTTGTACATTTGTGTTAAAATGAAGGTCGCTCTGAAAGATTAAAATATAATTATACAGCTCACAAATGAAAGAAGAACAATTGCACTTTATTTCCGTAAAGGCCTTCATTTTATGGTAATTGGCTGCACTAAATATTTAGTTTGAACATAAAAGAGGCATTAATTTTTTTTTTTATTAAAAATGGATGGATGTGTAAATCCTCTAAGCATTCTGTCTTGGTTGTTAGACCTGAACCGTTTTTCTTCCTTAAAAGTTGCTGTACCTTAATAACTACCAAACCTGCCTCACACCTTATTTGCTATAGTGCAAAATTTAAAATAACTCCAAAAATGTAGAGGTGTAAACTAGCTGCTGCACCCATGTGTTCTTCACTGATAGGTCAGTAAGGTCCTTTAGTGGATCAGCTAACCAAACTCCTGAACTGTGGCAGCATTATGGTCTGCCTCAGACCAGGAGATACCGGAAGCGAGAGGTGGCAGTTCCGGTGCAGCAAATATTTTTTTGTAAAAATAATCTTTCAGGGTGCCTTAAAGTTCCCAAGTCTTGGGAAAAATTCATAGTACAGTAAGAACCTATTAACTTTGATGGCGTCCCTTTAATGTAAACACTAGCCAGATAATTTCCATGTGTAGATAGATTATTTGAGAATACCTCATACAACTTCTCAATTGATCTTTAATGAGCACTTACTGTCTCTGAGTAGTATACGTTAATAGTTTAGTTTTGGATTTTATCTGAGAAAATACATTTGACCTTATGGGCCATTGCTGCATTAAACTATAGTATGTAGAAAAGGATCAGAAAGCTTCTATTTCATATGCTCTTTAAAAGTGTGTTTGTTTTTGATATAAATAGTTAAAAACTAGTGAACCAAATGCATCACAGGTTGTCTGCAAAATTACACATTCTAAGCAATCCAAACTTTAATGTAATACATTTCCACAGCTTCTGAGACCACATTCTTGAAAATTAAAAGTATTAAGGCACCAAGCCTGTAATTGAATTTTTCATGTACATAAGGTTAAGCATGTGCCTGATTTTTTGCAGGATTGGGTCCTATGTGGACAGTCTGCTGTGCTTAATTTTAATTTGGTAAATTAATCAGGAATAGCTGGGAATGTTTGGAATAATTTAAAACTGTTAATTTTAGAATATTGCTCATATATATTATGCTGGTGTTCTCTATCTGTAGTTATACATGATAGAAAATAGCACACTTTTAAAAACAACCACAAAACTTCATAAAACCTAGTTTACTAAACTGAAAATTTCTCCAGTTATAGATGCATGTTTCCTTGTATTTGGTTTTTAAACTGACTTTGCTGTCTTATTTTCAGGTAATTTAGCATCTAAGTGACATTTTCTCAAATTGGGTTATTTTTACATGGAGCGTTGGTTCTCTCTTTGGGAAAATACAAATGGCTTGTTTAAGTGTAGTGTTGACCACTGTGCTCACCGTGTGGACCTAAGTGAGCTACCTTGGTGCATTTTTAGAAGGCAAAAATGTTTACTGTTTTGCAGACTTGTATAGGGTTGCCAGCCCTCCAGGATTTAAAGGTTATGTCCTGTGATGAAATCTCTAGGAATATGTCCAACCAAAATTGGCAGCCCTAGGTACACATACAAGGAGTGCTATTCTGCAGTCCTTGAGTCAACAGGAGTTTTGCCTGAGAAAGGACTAGTGAATCAGGCCCAAGGTATTGTGGTTACTTGGAGCACTTAATACACATTTAGTTCAACAGTTAATCCTGGCAACATGGTTACCTTAGTGAACTACCTGTTTGTTTACATCAGTGTGTAACACTTTTTTTTTTTTTCCAAGAGGGACTATGTACATTTTGGTGTGTGTTCCTTGCTGGCTTATATAATACATGGAAACCTATTAGATTTAATAAAACTTTCTTATTGCTGTTAAGCGCTGATACTACAAAGGGAAAGCTACATCAAGAAATGCATAATAAGAAGGGATTTTTGGGAATATAAATAGTCTGAAAGTGAAACTTGAAAGTTGGGGGAAAGGACAAATGAGGAGGAGCAGAAACACTTGGTGAAAGAGCAGTGCAGGTAATCCAAAGGACACAGAGATAGATGGAGGAATCCTGCAGAAGGGTCATGAAGATTTGGATTGAGGTGGGGGGAAAAGTGATTTAACCATGTTAAACCATGCTTCCAAAATGTATATAAAACAAGGCTACAGTGAAGGGGCTCCATACCCATGTTCCCATCAGCTGCAAAACTCCCATTGATTTGGGCTTGCTAACAACTTCAAATCAAGCTGATCTTTAATAAGGTGTATGTGAGATTATGTTCTTGGTGACATGAGCAAACCACTGCCCTGATCCTGCAAATACTTATGCACCTGTTTTAACTTCAGTCACATGAGTAGGCCTATTGAAGTCAATTAGGCTATTTACATGAGTAAAATTAAATTTGCATTCAGATGATGCAGGATCAGAGACTGAAATTCTCTATTGAACAGCAATTCAGATCTGTACATTTCAGGTATTGGTTGGTATTTCCTGTATCTATAATGCCTATGTTGAGAATATTATGTTTGACTAAAGTGACTATTGAAAATTGGGTCTGTTAGACTATTAATGTCATTTTATGCCAAATGAAATGTGGTGGTGCGAATATTAGTTTCTGGTGCTATCTTTAGGGTCTTATCCTGCAAACATGCACATGCAGAATTTGACCCATGTGAGTAACGTATTGATACTCTCTCCCCTCATGGGAGTGCTCACACGAGTAATGTTCCACGCATGTATTTGCAGGATTAGGGCCTTACTTGTTATAGTGTAGACTGAGAATGATAGTTTATGTATTTAAATTAAAAATGAAATACAGAAAGAAACACGTGTTTTTTAGACACTGTGTATTTTAAATACACAACAATTTTTTAAGGACTTAGTATAATCAAAACTGGTGTCACTTTTTTGGGAAAAGCTACATCTAAAACAGGGTAAATTGAGATGTGCATATGAATTTTTTAACTGCATATCTATTTTCTCCATGTATTAGAAATTATAGTGTTAATTGTTAAGTTAATAACACTTCTTAAATGAGACCTTGATTAAATGACTAAAGCATTCCTCTCTTTTTCACTTTTGGATCTTCTTGCAAAGCAATCCAAACTAAATGTCTGTTTGAAATGGACATTCATGGTACAATTATTTTTTGCTGGTTAATAATCAGACCAAAGATTTAACTAAGTGTTGTTCAGCTGCTATTGTTTTAAGAAAGTGTTTATATGCTTAAAATGTTAGCCTGTTTGAAACAAATGTTCATAAACTCTTCTATTTTAATATCCAAATACATGTGCACTTTTATTGCCTCTGCAAAAAGTTGGAGTTTTGTTACTCATTTTTAATATTTCACTGTATATTAATAAACAGCTGTTTTGAAACCTCTGTGGCTAAGTGATTTAACAGTGATTCTGTGGCAAAAGATAACTTCTCCATCAAGTAGAATTTACTCAAATAGCAGTGAACCTGATACTGTATTACCTAAGGGTGAAATCCTGGAGATTGCAGGAGGTTCCTCTGCACATGGGAAGACCTGTCCTGACGGCACGCTCCTTGGGACTATGAATAAGGATGCTGTGGAAGGACCAGGAGAGAGGTTGAAGCTTGGCCAATAGATCCACAAACTGGGTCCATTGCCAGAATTCCATGGTAAGGGATGCAGACTGGGCCATGAATGTTGCTGCAAGTTGTTGTCGCACTGGCTGTGCTGTTTTCAGGTTAGGGAGGGGCCAGTTCTGTTTTCCTGATTGGGTCCCTACAAAAAGCCTGCTTGCTTGGGATTTGCACAGAGGCTTAGGACTTCACTCCTAGTGAACAGAACTTTGTGCAAGCTGTACAGGCATTACATGTGTACACATGTCTGTTTCGGAGTTACAAACTGCATGGACCTTATTTTGTCATTGTTTCACGTGGACAACTTCCACTGAAGCTAGTGGGTGAATCTGAGGATATCCTCCCTCATTCATCTTATGTAGGATGCTAAAACCATATTGTTGTTGCTCGTGCCAATGTACTCTATTAGAAAATGGGATCAACAAGATCTGAACCTTTAATATGTTAAAATACAAGTTAAACTTCAGATGAATTATCTTAAGTATTTTTCCCTTCCCTTCCCCACAAATAAGTTTTTTGTAGGGAAAAAATCAAGTAGTCCAAGAACCCATTTTATAAAGCACTATGGAATGTTCAGCCAATTGGATTACTCGGTCGACTGAACTGACTGGCAGCTCACTAACAGAGATGTTTTCTTGTGCCATTATTGCACATTCACTGATCAAAGTTTGTGGGGAGTATTTGGATTTGTTTTCGTTTTAATTAACGTTTTGAGGTGATTATGTTGGTCAGTGCGTAAAGCTTATCTCTACCCTCTGCCCTGCAGTACTCCAACCACTTCCTGTTCCAGTCCTGGGTTTCTCTTGAGCAGAAAACATTAATAGAGCATGCAATTTTCCTTTCATAATACATTTTCATTAATGAAAAAATTAGATGGACTAATGACACTCAGGCTTGGTACTAAAGAAAAGTCTGTGTCCAACCCATAAAAGACATTTTGTTTTAAAATTTTTTCATCCATGTGAAAATATCAACCTTGTAATGCAGACAAGTTAGGCAGGGACTTACTGATTAAGTACTGGTAATGCAAGTTACAGGTGCCTGATGGAAAAAGCACTTTCTTATGCATTCAGAACCACTCAAACAGCAGAATGTTTGTAGTTTGCTCTTTTAGGTTAGTTCCTTTGTACCTTCCTTATTAAACATGTGGGAAAACCTGACAGGTACACAATGGGGCTGAAATTTCACAAAGGAGGACATGAACTTTGTGTAGTTAACAGGTGAGAGATGAATAGCTCTGTTTTCATTCAGATCATGAAAATAATCAAGATATATAGATCTTCAAAATATAGGTGAGGGAATAGTTAGTGTTCATGCTATGTATTCACTGCAGTACTCAGTGATCTTCTAATGTACAACTCTCCACCCATTTGAAGGCTTTTGGTGACTCCTGTTATAATGGGTACGTAATTTAATACCCCAGGATATGAGGAGTTGAATCTCTCTTTGGATCTGTTTGTGAATGGGGTTTCCATATCCATGTTTCTAGTAGATATGGCTAGTGTTTAACCTATGCAGTACCTATGCCCATGTGTGGAAGTGTCTAAGCATTTTTGGGCCTAGCATATGTCTTATTTTGGTTATGTGTCCCAAACATTATATTAAACCAACAATCTTCCACTGAAATTTATGAATAGAACATAATTTATTATTTATTTTCTTAGCTCTGCACGTACATTGCAGGACCTATTGATATCCACATAACACTTTGTGCTTTGTCTGAGACTGTCAAAAGTTCACTACAAACATTGATGCCTTTTCAGAGTAACAGCCGTGTTAGTCTGTATTTGCAAAAAGAAAAGGAGTACTTGTGGCACCTTAGAGACTAACCAATTTATTTGAGCATAAGCTTTCGTGAGCTACAGCTCACTTCATCGGATGGATACTGTGGAAAGTGTAGAAGATCTTTTTACACACACAAAGCATGAAAAAATACCTCCTCCCACCCCACTCTCCTGCTGGTAATAGCTTATCTAAAGTGACCACTCTCTCCTTACGATGTGTATGATAATCAAGGAGGGCCATTTCCAGCACAAATCCAGGGTTTAACAAGAACGTCTGAGGAACGGGGGGGGGGTGGGTGGGAGGGGAAGGGTAGGAAAAAACAAGGGGAAATAGGTTACCTTGCATAATTGACTTAGCCACTCCCAGTCTCTATTCAAGCCTAAGTTAATTGTATCCAATTTGCAAATGAATTCCAATTCAACAGTTTCTCGCTGGAGTCTGGATTTGAAGTTTTTTTTGTTGTAATATAGCAACTTTCATGTCTGTAATCGCATGACCAGAGAGATTGAAGTGTTCTCCGACTGGTTTATGAATGTTAATTCTTGACATCTGATTTGTGTCCATTTATTCTTTTACGCAGAGACTGTCCAGTTTGACCAATGTACATGGCAGAGGGGCATTGCTGGCACATGATGGCATATATCACATTGGTAGATGTGCAGGTGATAAACTGATGCCTTTAAGCTTCTTTGTACCCAACCCCTAAAGTAGGGAAGTAGTATCATTTCCCCTTTAACAGGTGGGAAAACTGCTTCAGGAAGGTAAGCGATTTGCACTGTCTCACAAGAGGACTGTTGCAGACCTGGAAATTGCATATGTATTTCTTGACTCCTATACTTTCTCTTTAAAACCAAACAAAACACTTCTGCAAAAAGGGTCAGTTCCTTTTTTAGCTTGGCATTGTCACAGTGGGCTTCAGCCTGTATTTTAATGGTGCCCTCAAGTGTGGTAGATGCATCACAATCAATATGAAAAGCCCTGATCACTGGCAGAAGGAACTTGTAAATAACTTCAGGCATAATGCAACCAGGGGAGTAACTAATAGGGAGATTAGGAGGTGGGAAGATATGGGCAAGCTTGCTAAGGTTATATGGATACTTAGTGAAGGCTACGGTTAGAGTAAAAGAAGAGGAAAAATAAGGTAGACAGCTGATTAAACCATTTCTTAACATGCTTGCTCTTTAGTTTCAAGCAGTGGAAAAGATGATAAATACTGGGCAAAGAAAGTTTGGTTGTATCTAGATCCTGTTGATAAACAAAGTTTATTGGGCCGGGGGGCGTGAGGGGAGGGCAGCCCTTGGCTCTTATTCTTGCCAATCTTGTTTCATGCAGAATTAAAACTCTCCGAAATGTTTTAACCTGTCTTTGGATGGAGTGTTTGGAAAACGAGAAGTATTATTCATTCTTGGATTTTGACTGGTGGATGCTATCCAGTACAATAGTACAGTGTATTCACCTTTTAAATGTAGTGAGCTCTACAAATAAAGAACTGTGCATTTCCATTAGGCTTGTTTCAGAGTAACAGCCGTGTTAGTCTGTATTCGCAAAAAGAAAAGGAGTACTTGTGGCACCTTAGAGACTAACCAATTTATTTGAGCATGAGCTTTCGTGAGCTACAGCTCACTTCATCAGATGCATACCGTGGAAACTGCAGCAGACTTTATATATACACAGAGAATATGAAACAATACCTCCTCCCACCCCACTGTCCTGCTGGTAATAGCTTATCTAAAGTAATCTTCAGGTTAGGCCATTTCCAGCACAAATCCAGGTTTTCTCACCCTCCACCCCCCCACACAAATTCACTCTCCTGCTGGTGATAGCCCATCCAAAGTGACAACTCTTTACACAATGTGCATGATAATGAAGTTAGGCCATTTCCTGCACAAATCCAGGTTCTCTCACTCCCTCACCCCCCTCCAAAAACCCACCCCCATACACACACAAACTCACTCTATGGTCAGTTTGGATGAGCTATTACCAGCAGGAGAGTGAGTTTGTGTGTGTATGGGGGTGGGTTTTTGGAGGGGGGTGAGGGAGTGAGAGAACCTGGATTTGTGCAGGAAATGGCCTAACTTCATTATCATGCACATTGTGTAAAGAGTTGTCACTTTGGATGGGCTATCACCAGCAGGAGAGTGAATTTGTGTGGGGGGGTGGAGGGTGAGAAAACCTGGATTTGTGCTGGAAATGGCCTAACCTGAAGATTACTTTAGATAAGCTATTACCAGCAGGACAGTGGGGTGGGAGGAGGTATTGTTTCATATTCTCTGTGTATATATAAAGTCTGCTGCAGTTTCCACGGTATGCATCTGATGAAGTGAGCTGTAGCTCACGAAAGCTCATGCTCAAATAAATTGGTTAGTCTCTAAGGTGCCACAAGTACTCCTTTTCTTTTTGCATTAGGCTTGTGTACATTTAAAATGTTGAGTTGTTTAATTCTTGTTGGCATGACCAATATAGACATTCCACTTCCTCTATAAGTTAGCGCTGGAACAGCAGCTATAGAGGAAATGAATCATTCCTCTATTTCTGGTTTCAGAGTAGCAGCCATGTTAGTCTGTATCCTCAAAAAGAAAAGGAGTACTTGTGGCACCTTAGAGACTAACCAATTTATTTGAGCATAAGCTTTCGAGAGCTACAGCTCACTTCATCGGATGCATTCAGTGGAAAATACAGTGGAGAGATTTATATACATAGAGAACATGAAACAATGGGTGTTACCATACACACTGTAACCAGAGTGATCACTTAAGATGAGCTATTACCAGCAGAAGATGGGGAGGGGGGTGGGGGGGGAACCTTTTGTACTGATAATCTAGGTGGGCCATTTCCAGCAGTTGACAAGAATGTCTGAGGAACAGTGGAGGGGGCAGGGAAATAAACATGGGGAAATAGTTTTACTTTGTGTAATGACCCATCCACTCCCAGTCTCTATTCAAGCCTAAGTTAATTGTATCCAGTTTTCAAATTAATTCCAATTCAGCAGTCTCTCGTTGGAGTCTATTTTTGAAGTTTTTTTTGTTGAAGAATTGCCACTTTTAGGTCTCTAATCGAGTGACCAGAGAGATTGAAGTGTTCTCCGACTGGTTTTTGAATGTTATAATTCTTGACATCTGATTTGTGTCCATTTATTCTTTTACGTAGAGACTGTCCGGTTTGGCCAATGTACATGGCAGAGGGGCATTGCTGGCACATGATGGCATATATCACATTGGTAGATGCAGGTGGATGAGCCTCTGATAGTGTGGCTAATGGGATTAGGCACTATGATGGTGTCCCCTGAATAGATACGTGGACACAGTTGGCAATGGGCTTTGTTGCAAGGATAGGTTCCTGGGTTAGTGGTTCTGTTGTGTGGTTGCTGGTGAGTATTTGCTTCAGGTTGGGGGGCTGTCTGTAAGCAAGGACTGGCCTGCCTCCCAAGATCTGTGAGAGTGATGGGTTGTCCTTCAGGATAGGCTGTAGATCCTTGATGATGCACTGGAGAGATTTTAGTTGGGGGCTGAAGGTGATGGCTAGTGGCGTTCTGTTATTTTCTTTGTTGGGCCTGTCCTGTAGTAGGTGACTTCTGGGTACTCTTCTGGCTCTGTCCATCTGTTTCTTCACTTCAGCAGGTGGGTATTGTAAGAATGCTTGATAGAGATCTTGTAGGTGTTTGTCTCTGTCTGAGGGGCTGGAGCAAATGCAGTTGTATCGTAGAGACAGTGATTGCTCCAGGCAGTGCTCTGCTCTCCTTCCTGTTGAACAGTGGATGGATTCCTATTAAAAAGAGACAGTGGTGCAGGGATATACTATAGAGTGGGTTCGCTGAGTACAGATTAAAGTGCATTATTTTGAACATCTTATCTCCTCTTGGAGGCTCGTTTGTCTCTCTAGATTTGAAAAGAGGAAGCTCAGACTAGTCATACGGATTATGAATCATGAATGTTTCTCAAAGTAATCTTCCTACCCAGACTGTAAATACTTTCACAGAAACTATTTTAGCTGCTTGGCCATCTCTGCTTTACAAAAGCTATTGAAATGTTCCGAATAATAGATGAATCTAAGACTCTCAGAATATCAGAATTTAGGAGGATGAACCTCTCAATCCATTTTTCCTAATTTTTAAAATGATTTTTTCACTCTGGTATGCTGTCATAGAAGTTGATCGCCTAAATCTGTTACTTCATTCATATTTCTTGTACTACAGTACTGTATGGTGGTTCATAGGCACATAAACTGTGTGCACTTTGTTTTGGGGACTATTTCATTCTGTGTTTATACAACACCCAGCACGATGGGGCCGTGGTCCGTGACTGGGGCTCTTCAGTGCTACCACAATGCAAAGTATAATATAACTCGGATACCGTGGTGATGGACGTGATATAACTGATAGGCTAAAAGTGGGGAGTGAGAGTCAGAGTTTCTGGCTTATATTCCCAGTTCTACAAGTAACTGACTTCAGGCAGGGATTTCTGTGCCTCAGTTTCCCTTTCTGCATAATAGGTATAATACTTCTACTGAAGGTCGTAATTAGGCTGAATTAGTATCCATGAAGAACTTTGAGAGCCTTGGATGAAAGATGCTACTGAAGTGCAAAACATTATTATAGATACAAATCTGGAATTAACGCCTGTGGAGCATGTTGAAATCCTCAGGTGGAAGAGCAAAGTATTATTATTACTGTTTAATTCTTTAAAACATTTTGTGATCCAAACTATATGGAAGATGCAAAACAAAGTAAGCATCTCTGAAGTAAATTTAATGACAACTGTTTGTTTTATAGATTTAATCCAGGAGTTTCCTGAGGTGTCGCAGGAATCGTACTGGAACACAGATCTGCTGACTCCCAGGCTTGTGCTTTAACCATTAGACCATGCTCATTCATGAAATTCTCTGTGTGTGGGGTGTTAGAAATTCTATTTCAATGGGTAGGCAACTGGTATTTCTAGTGATTCCTTCTCATTCTGTAGTAGGGAAGAGGAAGGATTGCTACATTAAGTTGTATTTCCCCTTTTTCCATTTAATAGGTGGAGTTGGAGGGGGGAATACTGCAAAAACACACATGGAGTATGGTGCCTGTGTTTGTATTTGAGTTACAGTCACTCAAATGGTGGCAGTAAGCACATCTTAAGCTAGTATGCTCCAGTATCGGTGCTGTAAATGGTATTTTTTTTATATGGGGCAGGATACTGCCTGATAGAGCAGTGGCATGGAGCTTCCCGCTCTCTCGGGAAGTGTCCTGGCATAGAGGCAGCTAAAGAAAGCAGACCAGGATCTGACCATGCTCTTTGCTTCAGGGATCACTCGTGCACACAATTAGTTTACGTGAATTGGAGAGGAGAAGTTTAAATTTAAACCCTGCAGCCTGTCAATAAAACTTAGAGACAAGGTGGGTGAGGTAATCTCTTCTATTGGCCCAGCTTCTGTGGGTGAGAGAGACAAGCTTTCAATCTTATACACAGCTCTTCTTCAGGTCTGGGAAACATACTGGCAAATAAATCTGACAGCAGCCTATGGCTCTTTGGAGAGGGTTGGGGGGCAGTGGGTTTGGAATGAAAGAGGCCTTGGGCAAAACCTGTGCACATCCCCAAGGACAAGGATTAATGCTTTCTGAGTCCCTCCTCCTACTCTTACAATGCTACCTGCCCCTGAGGGTATGTCTACTCAGCATTTTGGCCAGAGTGGGAGCAAGTCTTCCAGCCTGGGTCAGCAGACTTTGGGTAGCAGGGCTCATGCTAGTGCTCTAAAAACAGCTTTATAGACAGTGCTTTGAAAAGGGGGCTTGGGCTGGAAGTTCTTAGGCTTCAGATCCCAAGCCCCACTTCAAAGCACTGTCTGTACAGCTATTCTGGGAGCGCTAGGGCAAGCCCCAAGTCTGTTAACCTGGTCTGGGAGACTTGCTCTAAAAAGCTGGCTAGACATATTCTGCAAGCCCTCTTCCTGACTGCAAGTTAGGCTGAGCCAATCAGAGCAGTAACAAAACCCAGTGACTTATGTGAGCAACTTCTTAGGCTGTAAGCTCTTAGAGCAAAACCTTGCTCCCACTAAAGTTAACGGAAGGTTTTCCATATATTTCAAAGGGTCCAGGATCAGCTCCATAGCTGCTAACTATGGAGGGAGCAGAAATGTAAAAAGCTTTCAGAAAATAGCTATAATATAGCCATTTAAAAACCTTGAGAATAGTCCTATTCCCTATTTTATATAGGTTCTTATATCTCCTTCATCAGCGTAGCATCTAAGCTCCTTTCAGTAGTGCATTAAGCAATGTGACTCATCTGTCAGGTGAGGTGTGTTCTTTCTCTCATCCTTTCCCCAAAGGTACAACTGTGTGTGTGTGTATTTGGGGGGAGGGGGAATTTTTTTTTTAAAGTTACACACCATTTTCTGTGTGTTAGTCAAAGAAGTGCACCTTGCACCTGGAGCAGAAGATGGTGAGGTTTGTGGTGGTGCCTAGTCCCTGTGGGAGTTCATTCCACAGTCTCAAACTGACCCCTGAGAAAACTGTCTTCTGCACAGACAAGCTTCATCCTTATGGTAAAAGTGCTATTGTGCCAGAGGAGAGGAGTTGTCCGTTATGGTCTCCATCCTGCAACCTTATGTGATCTTCTGGATATGCTGCACCCAGGCCATTGAGTGCCTTTAAGAGCAAGAGCAAGACCTTAAAATGTGACTGTTCTAGTGTGGAAAGTGGAGGTCAGGGGTGATGGGCTCATGGTTGCCCGTGCTGCTGAGATGATGCACTGCAGCATTCTGTATGAGTTGGAGTTTCTGAAGAGCTGATGGCTTCATGCCCAGGTATTTCATATTGCTGTAGTCCAGATGGGAGGTGTTGAAGGTGTGTATAATAAGCCCTCCGTCTTGGGATGGAGTCTCCTAGCCAACCATAGAGGGTAGAAAGCAGCTTCCTTGAGTAATGCTATGTGAAAGGTTAGTGTTGGCAAGGAATCCAGAAGCATCTCAAACTACTGACTGAATTGGCCAGTGCTGGTTGTTTCCGAAGTGGGAAATGTGTTATGATACACCCCTGGGACAGCAGTAACATAAAGTTATGGTGCTTTAGGCACATCTGGCGAAAATACTTATTGGTCTGCTGAGTCCCATCCTAAATACTGGGGAAGTGCCGCTTCTTTGTGGCATTAGCTATTGTATTTTGTAGATATTCCCTTGGAAGCCAGACAAACTCAAATTAGAAATAGGGCACAAATTTATAATCGTGAGGGTGGATAACCATTGGAATAAACTACCAAGGGAAGTGATGGATTCTCCATTTCTTGATGTCTTCAGAGCAAAACCAGATGCCTTTCTGGAAGGGCAAAACCGGATGCCTTTCTTAGCCAAACACAAATCACTGGGCTCAGTGTCAGGCTGACTGGGTGAAATGTAATGGCCTGTGATATACAGGAGGCCAAACATTCATAGACATCCTCTGTGAATGTTGATATTTCAGTATAAGAGCATGTAGGCTATGCGAGGAGTGAAGAGGCTGTTGAAAAATAACGTAGCTGCTGTGCAGTGAAACGTTCCTCTGAAGTGCTCCTTTGTGAGAGAGCACTCTGAGGAACTCCGTGGGATCTCAGAGCGGTGTCGTGTCAGCCACAGTGCTCAGACGCCTCAAATACAAAGATTATGTGCAGCTCTAGCAATCACCTGTCTACCAGATGGTTTGAAATTTTTGCAATGAGACCCTTGTTAATGTTTCTGTAGCGGGGTAGGCACCCGCTCCTGCCCTTCGGGGCTTAAAACAGCCTGGAGAGGGCTGTGGCTGGGGCGAGAAGCCTGGGCTGATAGGGGAAGGTAGGCTCAGCTGAGGCCATGCCCCAGTCAGGCCCAGCTGGCTCCTATAAGAGGCTGCGAGCCAAGAGTCCAGACAGTTTCCTTCTGCCTGTAGAGGGAGAAGGGCCTGGCTGCAGGGCAGGATACCTAGATTAGAGTAGGGTTGGGGAAGGGCCAGAGGGGCTGGGAGCTCTGGCCTAGAAAGCCCCAGGATGCTGGCCTGACTACAGGCTGAATAGGTGCAGGGTTGCAGAGGGGCAGCCCATGGGTATGTAGAGGCAGCAGGTCCTGAACCCCCTTCCCTGTGATGAGTGGCTTATATACTGCAGTCTGCCCCAGAGAGTGGGGCTAGATGGGGCCTGGCAGTAGCCCAGACTGAGGTGGGGTTAGAGGGTGGGGGTTCCCCGGGTGGGGAAACCCCGAACCTGAGAGTGTGGGAGTACTGCCAGGGGGGCCAGCACCCCAGAGAAAGGGGCACCGGGTCCTGGGAGGGATATGGGGGCTGGCAGTAAAGCGGATCACCGGCCTGCAGAGGGCGCTCCGGTGGCTGGACGAGCTAATTCCTGACGACTACCAGCAGGAGGCGCCGCAGGGGTGAGTCCGCACGCTTATAGTTTCCAATACATAATGCACATAGACCAACAATTTTCAATGCTCCTACATTGCCATGAGAAAGAGTTGCCTATATTGTTGCAGTGCAATATAGCCTTATTGTCAAGCAACTCTAATTAAGAATTGAAGTATGTATTATTTATTGTCATGGGGTATGACAACACTGCACTCTGAGGTGTGATAGACATACTCATGCTAGCTTTGTCTGTGCTATCATGGCTACACTAGCAGTGTAGGTGCAGCGGGATGGGCTTCAGCGCAGGCTGTACGCAGGGGACCCTGGGCACGTACTTGCATTGGGAGCCCAGGCTGCTGCAGCTCCACTGCTATGATCAGCTGTGATGGCATGGGTAAAGTTAGCGGATGTATGCCGGCTTGTGACAATCACACCTGAGATTGCAGTGTAGACATACCCTTACGTGTGATGATCCAAAGCCGGCACAGAATTTGCTGCTACGTGAACCACAATGGAAACGAGTGGATGCATTAAAATAAGAATGAAGGAAAGGGGTGGGGGCAGTAAGGAAGGAAATAACATAAAAACAGAAGGAGCTAGAACCTGATCCAGTTAAACTGGTATATATCTGGGATAACTCAACTGATGTCCCTGAAATTGTCCTGGATTTACATCCATATAACTGGGATTGGAATTACCCTCGATATAGACTTTACTATTTTTTGAGTAGTCTAAATTTTCAAGACTGAAATATTTTGAGTCTCTAACTTTCATAGAAAAATAGATCACATTTGGGTTCTATATTCTGCTTATCTGAAACTTCTCCTACAGTTTCAACTGGATAAAATATTCTTCTGGTCGTGTCCTTAGCTGCTGTTTTGTCCCCTTAATAACCATCCACCTAAGAAATGGCTGCCTTTCAAAGGGTAGTGAAGTGATATTTCTAGAGACAGGGTCCTTGTTACAAGTGCAGGGCTCTTACTGAAGTCAAAGAGAACGCTGTGAACACAGTATTTAACCCTATTTGTGTCTGCTTGTGAAGGGTTTACACAATATTCTATTTGAGTATGTGTTTATCATTAGCAATGAACACTGCTGCCCCTCACTTTCTCATGCTCCCTCCCACCTGTGGTCCCAGCCTCCTCAAACTCAAGGGGTTATTAGGGTTACAGCACAAACAGAGATCAGAGAGTGGAATGCTTCTTCCGAGGTTTATGGGTAGAGGAGCAGAAAGTGTATGTCAGATGAAAAATGTGTTGCTTGAATCAAAGCCTGAAGACTGGACATAAAGTAGCATGAAAGATAAGTTGAGTTATATGCAGTATGGGAATGTGTTTGTTGCTTAAGAGTGGCCTGTATGTATATTTTCAGGGGCTCCTATGTTGTGCATTTTCTTTTTCCAGTGATTTGTGTAAATTTGCAGAGGCGGAAGTGGGAAGGGGTTGCTATGAGGATAGGTCTCTTCCTCCAAAATACCTTGATAACCTTTTCGTGGATTCTGGTGCATTCAAAAGGCATGGACACATGATTGTACCCTGGATGCATTAAATGGATTTCTCCCAGTTGTGAGGTGGGTGGGAATTCTATTTCATTCTACTTCATCTAATCGGGCATTCACTTCAGGCAGTTCATTTGAACCAGCGATTTGTTAGCAAGGTTGTTGGATGGTCCCTCCCAGCTAAGGTCCAGGGAAGGGTCTTTACTAATATTAAACTGTCTCTTTTTTTTTTTTTCCCCTCCCCCTACCCTGTGTGGTATGTGTGTAGTTGCCCATTTCTCACTGATTGGGATATTGGAAGGAGGACTATAGAGTTTGGTTGGGAGTGTGGGAGGACTTGGAGGACGAGATTCAACCTTCACTAAGGAGAAGCTTTGAGAGCTGCTCAGGGGATTTTTATAAAATGTTTTAAAATAAAGATTGCCTTTCTGGGACATGATTTAGTCAAACACCAGTCATTGGGCTCAATATAGGGGTACTTGGGTAAAATTCTGTGGCCTCCAACTAGATGATTTAATGATCCCTCCTGGCTCAAAAATCTAAGAATAAAAGTTCCTTCGGTTAGAAGTTGAGATGACCTTCAACTGCAAAGTTCCATGCCAGATCCAAAGTTTGGAGGCATTTGGATGTGGGATTTTGGTGAGCCTATGATGAAGATGGGGGTTGGCTACAATGTGTCAATTGAAATCTGAACTTTCCAAAAGGTCAGATGTTAAGACACGAGAGTTCAGGTTGGGTCCATCTCCAGTTAAGTTCCATAAACATCATGAACTGAAGTTTGTACTCCAAAGGAAATTGGCCAATTTCTTTTGAACTCTGTTTGTTGTGTTGGCTTCACAGCCTCCTCACCTGTTGAACTTAGTGACATTTGCCTAAGTAAGGATTGAATGAGAACTGCAGGATGTGGTCTCAAATATTTGTTTGACATCAGGCCCATATAAGACAAGGCAGGGTGAAAAAGAAGAGCATACTCAGTGTATCTGTAATTCATACTTGACAAAATTGCAGTCCCTCAGAAAAACAGAGAACAAATTGTTACTGAATATTTCTTATGTCATAGATGTACTGGAGTACAATATTATATAATAGTTATGTCTTTAAAATGTAGTGTTTGTGTTTTATATTTTGCATATCTGCTTGGTAGGACAATAGTGAGACACTAGTAACAGAGTCTGCTAGGAAGACATGAGATGATGATGATAAAAATATTTGATTATAAATGACTCTTGCTTCTTACCATCTGTTTATTTTTAAAGTAAACTTGTGTGCATCTCCAATATGAGAATGATTTGACATTGACAACTGATTAATCCTATTAAATGCCCAGAAGCTGGTGAATTTGTAAAGCTCTGGAGCAACATGAGTTAAATCTTCTGTTTTTGGCAATCATTTAATGATTTTTTTTCTCATTAAAATTTCTTTTTAATATTCTGCAGCTTAAAATATCTTTTGACAAATTCCCGTTTCATAGCTGTGCAGTCCAGGGGTCCAATTATAAAGGCTTTGCTGGGTTGGTTTAAAAATAATTTATACTTAAACATTTTACATGATTTTGCATATAATAAAGTGATTGCCCCATATGAGGCCCTGCCGTTTTTATGCTAACCAGTATTTTTAGATCACTATTGGAGTCGAGAAAGTCTGTTTGAGCTAATTAATTCTCTATTCTGTTCCTCTTTTTTGAGTCTGTTTCAATAATAATGATTTTATATGTTCTTATGAATCAGAAAAGAATTATTGAATGACTTATTAAATAGGAATGAATGTGAATTAAACAGAATGAGTTTCTTGTTGCAAGAAATGTTCTGCTAAGATGAGTCAGCAGTAAGTCTATAATATATAACCAAAAATTCTTCATAGTTACTTTACTGTTTATCCACAAGACTTTAAATGGATGATCTTGAGTGAACTCAATGGGGACAGGTCTGTCCCCTCTTAGATGAATAATACCTACCCTCATTAATCTCTTTTATAGTACTTTCATCTGTAGATCTCAAAGCACTTCACAATCTCTAATGTATTATCCTCATGATGCCCTGTGAGGTAGGGAAATAGTATCACCATTTTACAGATGAGGAACTGAGGCACAGAGCGCTGAGTGAGTTGCGGAAGGTCACGCAAGAAATCTGTGGCACAACAGGGAATTGAATCAGGTCTCTCACCATCCTAGGCCCTAGCTCTGGACTATCCTTCCCTGCTCTTATGGTGGAAACAGTGGCAAAAGATTCTGAAGAGGATAGTCAGTTTTATGGCTAAAGTGGTAGCCTGAGAGTCAGGAGATCTGGATTGTCTGCATGGTGCAGCAAAGGACATCGGAGGGGTGTGATTTGTGAAGCACTCTAATGTGCTGCGTTCTAACTGCCCCATGTAGCTTGCTGGTATGCTCTAAAAGGAACCTAGTTTCCATTCATGTATTTGCACAGGCTCTGGCTGCCAAATTTCTCCAGGGGCGATCAACCCCTGCTCAGTCCCATGCCCTGCCCCCACTCCACCCCTGCCCCCAAACCCCCACCTTTTCCTACCTCCACTCTACCCTGCCCCTTTGCTGCCTCTTCTCTCCCAGTTCCGCCCCCTCCCCTGAGCAAGCCCCATCCCTGCTCCTCCCCCTTCCCTCCCAGTGCCTCCCGCACACTGTGGAACAGCTGATATCTAGCAGGCGGGAGGCGCTGGGAGGGAGGGGGAGGAGTTGATCTGCGGCGCCCTCTCTACATTGACTGTTGATAAATTATGGTCAATATCATGTTAGTTAACATGACTCTGCAAAGTCTAGTTCTAACACAACCTAAGGTTCTCGTGAAGACCAGCTCTTAGGGACATGTTCCTTCAAGTATTTGTGTTTTATGTACTTGGTAAAACAATACACAGAACATACTTCCTAAAGGGACATGGTTTAGGAGAGGCTGTGTGCTTTTGGCTGCATTTTCAAACTCTGCTTCAGCATCATTCAATAACAGTTCTTGACAGATCGTATGTTAAGGATCAAATAGAAAGTGTGTATGAGGGGAAGAGCGTAACTGTGATTCTACAGTGCATGCAAGTACATTATAAATGACAGGCAGTGGGGATCTGAGGTTTTTAGATCAAATTTAGGCCCTTCATCTGGAGATTTAAAGAAAAGAGAAAAATGTGCTTTTACTGATACTGCCAATTAGGGAGCGGACAGGTGGCCTGATAATAATCCAGATGCACTGCAGAAGATGTGGAAGTAGCAGAGGCTGTTTCTGAAGCAAAGCAGAATAGTGCGTTAAAGGGCACAATAAAAGAACAGGAGGAGAGCAGGCAGTCTGGCAGCTAATTCTTTATTATGTTTTAGAGAGGCAAGGAGGATGTGAGGGATGCAAAGGACGCAACAAAAAACAGAAATGGGTGGGCAGATAATATTAAACTAGAAAGGGATAATGCTGAGGAAAATTATATTTCTTTTGTCCCTGTTGTTCTTCTCTGTAAAGAACAGTTGGCTATTACCTTCAGGGTATAAGCAAAGGAGCATGTGAAATGGATCTCGGATCTGGAAGTGTGTGTATTCGCAGGTATAGACGGTGTCATTGAAGTAATTTAGAGACTGTCAAGACAGAAGGCCAGGTGACTTGTGGAACTGGGCTACCCTGTCTTTGCCCTCTAGGCCACCTATTCAAATCCATCCACTTCAGATCTACTGACTTCAGTTAAGTCCCCAGTAGACATCACAAAAGTCACCATCACAATGATCATGGCCCCTCAATTCACAGTTTCAGTACAGAGAGGTCAAGGTTTTGCATGGGCTGTGTAGAGTATTCTGTATTGTAGGGGCTAAGTAGAAGCATGGACTGCCTTAGTTTCTTGCAGAACCCTAGATTCTGGTTCTTGTAGAACCTCAGGATTTGAGGCTGAATCCCCTGGTCATTCTGAGGGATATGGGGGCAACCTCTCCCTGCTCCAAAGGGAGTGAGCTGATGGAAATTCTGTCAGCTATGTGGCAGTTCTCATAGATGGGAACTAGGGAGAAAGGATTGCCCAGTGGTTGGGGCATTAGTCTGGTACTTTGAAGTCCCAGGTTCAATTCCTTGACCTTCCCACGCTTCTTGGATGACTTTGGGCAAGTCACACAGATTGTGTCTGCCTAGATTGTGCCAGCCTGCGGCAGGGAGCCTCCCAGCCCGGGTCAATACTTGGACTTCTGTGAGTGCACTAAAAATAGCTGTTTAAACAGTGCTTTGGAATTACAGCTCTAGCTGGAGCTTGGGACAACACCTCCCTCCCTAAGCTTCAGAGCCTGAGCTCCAGCCTAAGCTGCAATCTAGACACACCCATTGTCTGTTGACCTGGGCTGGGAATCTCTCTGCTGCAGCCTGTATAGACATACCCATAGTATCTCTGGGCCTCAGTTCCCCATCTGTAAAATGGGGATAACAGTATTTCCTACCTCACAGGGTGTTGTGAAGATAAATACTTTAAAGATTGGGAGGTGCTCAGATACTATGGTAATGGAGGCATATAAATAATAATTGGTAATGGCAGCATATAAATACCTAGGACTGACTTGAAGTAGAAGCTGCAAACACCTGGATACATAAAGGCCAAGTGAGCAGTTGAGGGAGAACTATGCTGGAGTGAAATCCTGCCAGCAGCAGAGCATGTTACTCAATAAACCTCTGGAATGGGGGATATAAATAAGAAGTTAGGCTATGGTGCAGTGAAGCTAGACCTGTCACCATGGCAGAATCAAGCCCTTTAAAGGGCTGCCAAGAGCAGTGGGCAAGCACCATCTCCAATGGTTTGCCATGTTTAAAAAATAGCTAGAGATAGGAGACTTATTTTAAGACCTAATGTTAGCAGATTATTTCAGCAGGCTCAGCAGTAAGGGAACTATGATAAGGGCTCAGCATGGGGAAAAGCAGAGTAAGACCTCCCTTCTTATCTTGGACAGACACTTTACTCCCTTACTCTGCCCATTGCTATGTCCGTGCATGCTGCCAATACTCCTTGGCGAGATTCAAACGAAGTAGCCAGCTGATTCTCCTCTTTGCCACCTTCAGTTTGACACTCACCTTTTGCAGTTTACTTGTGCTGTTTTGATGGCAGCAGGCTAAAAATTGCTTTCTAGCTTGGGTTTGATAGTGCATAAATATACCAGATATTGTACTGTGTTTTAATCACGTCTACTGCTGATTCAGATATGCCTAGTTAACATATGCTATACTAGAGGCAGCATTCGCTACCTTATTGTGATGCGAATTCTGTCTCGAGCACATATTCAGAGATATTCACTCGTGGCTTACTATGGGCCTGATTCTCCATGGAAAATCAGTATCGAATTCATATAGCACCACTGATTTAACTGGAGGTACTCTTGATCTGTGTCCGTGCCAATGCAAGTGAGACGAGAATATGGCCAATTGTGTGGAAGTAACTTTTAAAATAGAAAACTTAACGTAGTTTATTTAAAAGTTAAAAATACTGGATTTTCAAGTCTGTATATATTACAGGCACATTCTGTACATGAGAAGGTACAGAGTACATGTTATAAAATATACAGTATGACACATTGCATGCAGCACAGGGAGTCTAAAGGTTATGTTATCATCCTGTGAAATGGAGCTATTTATACTGAATGCTGTAGGAGCTGAGCTTAATCAGCATACCAGCCAAATGCAGACTTGTAATTAAAGTTGACAATAAATACTTATCTACTGTTTAGAACCAATTTATTCTCTGGACTATAACTGTACACATATGTAAAATTCCTCTATCATATCATGAGAGAACCTAATATAGGAACCTTTTAAAGGAGTCAGTCAACCGCGGTGAGAAGTTCCTAAATATGGATTCAAATACTTGTGCATATTTTTTAAAACTGGAAATGTCTCAGGATTTTTGACTGCTGCACATCATCATAGCATTTGGGCACCTTCCACAGAAAATAAACAACACTAGCAAAGTCCCTAATGGATTTCATGGAGTCTCTCCCTTTTTGGGGTCAAACTGTTTATAGTTTATAAGTATATAAAGCACTTGAGAAGACTTTTGCCTAAGTAGGAGCAAGAGGAATAATCCCACAGATTTACAAAATATGACTGTCATCTTTTACCTACAAAAGTCTCTCTCTCTTTCCCCAGTCCCATACTTATATTCTTTTAAAAATATACCATGAAAATGCAGGACACCAATACACGTGATGTGCCATTTACATAATGTCACGTGTTCTGGTTTAATGTGACTCACTGCTTGATGGTTTCATGAGTTGAAAACTCTATTTTAAAGATGTAAGCCTTTCTTTACTGTATTGTGATATGGGAAAAACCCCATCTATTCATTTATTGTAAGCCCCATTAGGGTGGCAGTGAATCAAGATGAAAATAGTGAAGCTATTCAGAGTAAAGGCTGACATTTTAAATGCTGAGACTTAGAAATATGTTAGTTGTAGAATAAAAATTCTATTAAACAAGTAGTAAAAATCTGAGAAATGCCATGCACCGCAACTTAACGGTGTGCCCAGCACAGCCCAAAACAAGAATAAGAGAGAGAAGTGATTACATTTAAACTATGGGAATTGTGCTTCTAAAACAGGAGCTGTCTTCAGGAGGAAAAGAAATAGTTATTAAAAGAAACCTAGGGCCCATTGCCAGTGTAGACAGTGAAGGTGTTGCCATTGACTTCAGCGAGAGAAGAAACAAGTCCTTAAATATAAACTTTAGTGCTGAAGTCTCCTATAGCAATGCTGCACCTGAAGGACAATCTCTAATTATATAGGGAGCTATAGTGACTCATATATTTATGTTGCCTAAAATGTTGTTAATTTCTTTGGAGAGCTCCAGTTCTTCCATAGTTTGCAGCAGGAGATTGAAATGGGGCAGGGTCCTAATCCTGGGGTGAGGGAGTTGCCACTTGAGGTCTCCATGAAAACCCGTTCCAACTGGGCCTAGTTCTAAACAGCTGACAATTACGATTTCCCATCCATGTTGTACTCAGCAAGCGTGCGGGCAGCTCAATGTTCCATCAGCACATAGGCCACCCTAGCGTATCGCTTCAGCCTGCCACATGCAGCTGAAATTCTGGACAAGACCTGAGCAAAATGGTTTTATCATCTTTCTCCTCTTTCCCCTTCAAAACATCCTTTGGTGCAGAAGAAGGTGCACTGGATTAAGACCCAGCAGACCACGATTTAAAGTCACTACTTCTATAGTCCAATGGCAATAATTCTGTCCCTTCGCAACTCTTATTGAGTAAGGATTGAGAGATTACACTAGCTGGGAATAGGCCCCTGTATCTAATATGGCAGAGCCAAGTCTCATCCCATTAGCTACACTGTCTCTCAAAATCTGCCATATCTAAGTAATCATCTATGGTCTGTAATATGGGGCTACTTGTGGATATGTAACCCCCTGTTTCAGTGTGTTATGCATCCTCCTCCAGTGGTTGGTACATGGGCAATAACTGTCTATTCCTGCTGCCTGTTGTTGTGGTTCCAGTAGCAAAGATCTGTCCAGGGTCCAGTGCAAATTCCTGTAAGGGTGTACCAGGGCTCGGCTAGAGAGCTTCACAGGGAACCACAGGCAGGAGACTTAAATTAGAGCTTTCCTAAGCCAAGGCCATAATTTGGGATGTGCAAAGGTAGCACTCAAGAAGCACAGCCCAAAATCCGGCACAAAATGCCCCACCTTGTTGCTGGAGAGCAACAGTAAGGTGCTTTCCTTTGCAAGACAATGACCCAGATAGGCATAGAGAAGTCTGGCCCTTAGTTTCAGTGGGAGCAGGATGAGAGCCTTAGGCGCTGTCTGCAAAGCCTCCAACCACTATGGGCACAGAGAGCAGAACTCTATAGAGCTCTGATATAGTTCTTGCATGTGGTAGCATGCTTGCTGCCTTCCAAGTCGTGAACGTGGCCAAAAGTAAAGTTTTAACAATATAGATTATTCCACATTTGTCTCTTCTCATCTCCATTTAGCACAATTTTTGAAGAACTGCAAGGCATTTCTCTGTCACAGCCAGTTCAACGTGTAAAATGCTGCCCGATCAGAATGGTGTAACTCTGCAAGGTAGCAGAGAATCAGACCCCTAATATTAAACTTGATTTCTCATGCTCTTTTTCCTTTACAAACTTCTGATTAGTAATTCAGCAGTAGGGCAGGATGAAACCAATGTATGATCCCTGATGCTGGGGGTCATGCTTGATGGGGGTCAAAGTAAGAGTTCAAATGCAGTTTCATTTTTGACAACACTGAAATTGCCTGATGGAGAAGGAGGAAAGGATTTCTGACATGCTGTTGGATATTGTTTTCATTTTAGGTAAACTATGCCGTTTATATATGACCATTGAGGAAACAGCACTGAGCTAAATGAATCATAGAATCTCAGGGTTGGAAGGGACCCCTGAAGGTCATCTAGTCCAACCCCCTGCTCGAAGAAGGACCAATTCCCAGTTAAATCATCCCAGCCAGGGCTTTGTCAAGCCTGACCTTAAAAACCTCTAAGGAAGGAGATTCTACCACCTCCCTAGGTAACACATTCCAGTATTTCACCACCCTCTTAGTGAAAAAGTTTTTCCTAATATCCAATCTAAACCTCCCCCACTGCAACTTGAGACCATTACTCCTCGTTCTGTCATCTGCTACCATTGAGAACAGTCTAGAGCCATCCTCTTTGGAACCCCCTTTCAGGTAGTTGAAAGCAGCTATCAAATCCCCCCTCATTCTTCTCTTCTGCAGGCTAAACAATCCCAGCTCCCTCAGCCTCTCCTCATAAGTCATGTGTTCTAGACCCCTAATCATTTTTGTTGCCCTTCGCTGGACTCTCTCCAATTTATCCACATCCTTCTTGTAGTGTGGGGCCCAAAACTGGACACAGTACTCCAGATGAGGCCTCACCAATGTCGAATAGAGGGGAATGATCACGTCCCTCGATCTGCTCGCTATGCCCCTACTTATACATCCCAAAATGCCATTGGCCTTCTTGGCAACAAGGGCACACTGCTGACTCATATCCAGCTTCTCGTCCACTGTCACCCCTAGGTCCTTTTCCGCAGAACTGCTGCCTAGCCATTCGGTCCCTAGTCTGTAGCAGTGCATTGGATTCTTCCATCCTAAGTGCAGGACCCTGCACTTATCCTTATTGAACCTCATCAGATTTCTTTTGGCCCAATCCTCCAATTTGTCTAGGTCCTTCTGTATCCTATCCCTCCCCTCCAGCGTATCTACCACTCCTCCCAGTTTAGTATCATCCGCAAATTTGGTAAATGGGTAAAGCTGTCTAAACTCTTTGGTCATGTCATATAAAATAAAAATCCTTTACATCATGAGAAGTGTGCATGCTAAACTTCAGTCAAATGATTTTGAAATATTAAACAACCACAGGTGTGCCGCCCCCCCCCCCGGGGCGTTACAATGAAAACACTAAATCAACCTAAACAACAATAGGATTATTAGTATTATTGTAACTACAATAGACTAGACTGATGACTAAATGAGAGTTCTCTGTTAAGACTTATCCTTCTCCACTCCCATCCCAATTAGTTTTAAGTCTAGTTGAGCACCTCATATGTCCTTGTTTTTCGTGGCTTGCTTTCTAGTTAGTTATAGTCTGTTTAGGAACATCAGACTTGCCATAATAGATCAGATCATTGGTCCATGTAGTCTGATATCCTGCCTCCAGCAATAGCCTTCGTCAGACAGTAAAAAAAAAAAAAAATCCTAGTAAGGTATTATATGCAATGTTAGGCTAAAAATTCCTTCCTTATATGATATGATCTTTAAGATTTTGTTATCCTTATTCTATCTCCTGAACTAATGTTCATAAAATTATCCAGTTCTTTTAAAGATCCAGTCACAATGCATGGTTTGGATGTTTCTGTTACAATTAATTCTCCAGTTTAGTCCTTGTTGATTCAATCCTTGTTTTTTGAAGGGGTACAGCAATAATAATGCAGGTTGCTGGTGTCAAATAGTACACCTATGAAAATGATATAAAACTCATATTTAGCTACATTCACTTCCACTGAGACCTGTTAGTTAATTGCACTAGATAAGGTTTTACTAGCACTGTAGTGTACTGCACTCTACCAGCATGTGATACGGGTGTGTTATGAAGCCAGTCTAATCCAAATAGAGTTCATAGAATCATAGAATATCAGGGTTGGAAGGGACCCCTGAAGGTCATCTAGTCCAACCCCCTGCTCGAAGCAGGACCAATTCCCAGTTAAATCATCCCAGCCAGGGCTTTGTCAAGCCTGACCTTAAAAACTTCCAAGGAAGGAGATTCCACCACCTCCCTAGGCAACGCATTCCAGTGTTTCACCACCCTCTTAGTGAAAAAGTTTTTCCTAATATCCAATCTAAACCTCCCCCACTGCAACTTGAGGCCATTACTCCTCGTTCTGTCATCTGCTACCATTGAGAACAGTCTAGAGCCATCCTCTTTGGAACCCCCTTTCAGGTAGTTGAAAGCAGCTATCAAATCCCCCCTCATTCTTCTCTTCTGCAGGCTAAACAATCCCAGCTCCCTCAGCCTCTCCTCATAAGTCATGTGTTCTAGACCCCTAATCATTTTTGTTGCCCTTCGCTGGACTCTCTCCAATTTATCCACATCCTTCTTGTAGTGTGGGGCCCAAAACTGGACACAGTACTCCAGATGAGGCCTCACCAATGTCGAATAGAGGGGGACGATCACGTCCCTCGATCTGCTCGCTATGCCCCTACGTATACATCCCAAAATGAGTTGTGTCCTCTCAGTTGATTCGTAAGCTTCGGAAATGTTTTCCAGTTCCCTGAAGTTTTTCACTTTGTCCTCTGGATGTCGCTGTTCTGCTTTTCTGCACAAGACCTGTTGCAATTGCAGCTTTGACACTTGCATTCCGCTTCCAAAGGAACCTGCGCTCCGCCCCGTAATGCAAACACATGCCATCTACAGACGAGTCGTCTTCATTTATTAATGAATTCTTTTCATTAGCTCTACCAATTAACAATACCACTTTCCCCAAATTAAAAAACGCAATCAACCTATTGCGGAACAGCTGTAGTGAAATACTTCTTCTAAACCCTTTGTAAAAGGGAAAAGGTGTAATTAATGCCCGCTTTAATTATAAAAATAGAAGTGAGAGGTGCATGCTGGCAAATCAAAGGGTTATTAAGGTGATGGTTCTTTCAGTATCTTACACGGCAAAATGTACATTGCAGTGCCCTCTACTCATACTTATGTCAGCTTCCTTGTGTACATGAAATGACCGTGTGCACTGCACATTGACAGCATTCTCTACAGATGGTGGTAGGTACCCTCGGTATGATTTATTGCAGGTCCTTCTGGAAACTCATCATGAAAGAGTATCCTTCAATACACCATTCCCTTTCAATATATAAATATCTAACCTGGTCACACATAATTTGAAATAAGAGCAAGGTTTTTGGTTTGCGGGTGGAAAATGATCACCAATAGGTTTCAGACACGTTTTGCTTCTTGTTCTGTGACAAAAAGGACCCTCCTACATGTTGCTGTTTCAAAGTCTCTTGTCCATCTGGTTGCAGACAGATGGATTATGCTGTTTGCAGGAGATACTTCCCCCGGATTCAGCCTCAGGCTTTAAGTTGGAAAAACAAATCCAAGGAGAGATGCACTGAGAGAGGGGAATCCAGATCTCTGGAAGTGCAAAGTCTGCTGCAGCTGCTGCCCAAGAGGGGGAAATTCACCACCAGCCTACCATAGGGAAGAAGGAAAAGCGGGAAATCAATCATGCAGCAAGTGACAGGCTGACAGAACACATCCCTCGCAGCACAGAGAGCCTGAGAACCCAGAAAACCATAAAAGAAATATTAGAAACAAACGAAATAATCAACACCTCTGTGCTTAAAAAAAATACGGGGAAAGAATCCTTGATCATTATGGAGAGGCAGTGAGCAGCAAGGGGGAGAAGGAATGAACAGTGCTCATCCAGCAAACAAGTCACGTCTTTTTGTTGTTGTTGAGGGCAAAGGGGAGAGAGACGCCATGCTCAGGCTGTGCTGGGAACTAATGTGATACCTAGTGAAGATGGCGTATATACAGGTAGGTCTGAACAGCACTGGGGAGGAAATGTCCTCGTTATCTGGGGAGGGAGGACCACAGGGAACCTGGGTCTGCTCTAACCTGGTTTAGACTCAACTGAATTTATTCGTTGTATGTTCATCCAGCCCAGGTTCGTGATTCCCTCTCCCACTTAATGGGAAACTTGAGAGTTAGTTACAGAAAAGGTCAAGTTCTCTAGTGACAGATGCAACCTGTAGCATTATTATTGGTTCTGATTTTTTGCATTCAATGGTAATATTTGCTTCTAATGTATTTAGAAACAAGAACTGTGGCTTACTGGCGGTTGACAATCCCGAGTAGGGTTACAAAACAATCTCTTCCCAGATAAGTTTGGGGGTAATTGTACTTGTGACTGGACCTTAATTTAAAAAGGTAAATTGAAAGCATCCCTTCTAGCTATGTGTTGGGTGCATGTCCTTTTAAGGTTGTGTTGGTACAAATCAGTAAAACAAAAGGAAACTAACATCGTGTGTGTGTGAGTGAATGTACTAGTGAGATTCTGTGGGTATGAGACACTTGCATTCATTCAGACATACACATTGTGCATGTGTGATTGTTGGTATCTTTGTGTGTAGCTGTTGTTTATGTGTATGAATGTCTGCATATATGTGTGTGGATGAGACAAATGTTTGATGCCTTATTGCACTGTGTGGGCAACTGTGCCCTGCTGCACTTCCTGGTGCTTCTCTATGTGCCATGATCCATCTGTTAACTCCAGGGTTCCGTTTCTGGGTCTGAGTTTGGTGTGTGAGCAAGAGCAGGCTGGGAGATGGGAGTCAGAACAGCGAGGGGTGCTCTAGCAACGACCCCAGCCCCCATCCACAGTGTTACCATGGATACTTCTCCTAATTGCTGAGCTGAGGGGAGCTTGCAGCTGCTGGACAGCAGGTGGAGATCCAGGCAGAGCAGGCCCTGGGGATGCAAATGGAGGGGGGCTTGGGACTCAGCCAGAAGGGCATGAAAGGGCAGAGCTTCCTGATATTGTTGGCTAACCATGTGACTTGTAGCCTGCAATCCTGTGAAATGCCAGCATGGAAGTGCTCCTCGGGAGGTCATGTGGGGCCTTGAGAACCACATTTATATGTAGCCCCCTTCATCCGTGAGCACTGAAAGGAGGACTCCTGCATGCATTCAGTGATCTCTGTGAATCTAAAACCTAGGGGTCTACTCTACACACACTCCCTGGGATCTTTGGGCCCGTCTGTCTGTGCATCCACAACACCCACATGGAGTCCCCATGCAAAGGTCAAAATGGGGCTAGCCTAACACAGAGGAGACTGAAAAGGGGGTCCTAACTTGCATATGTGACACCCTCCCATTCGGGCACCCCTGCAAACAGCCTGTACTGTGATTGTTCCCTCAGTAATTATATGCCCCTTCCTACTACACACAGTGTGTAAGTTTCCTAGAGTACATTCTGCATTGTAATAATGAGTATGGCTAATCCAAGTGTTTAAAAATCATGAGTCAGGTTCCCCTAGACAATTGAGAGATTATAAGTATAATAAATGTTGGGTTCTTTTTATTTGCCTTCTGGCATTTAGGAATCACCTTTTCAAGCATTTCTCGACAGCCCCTAGGGCTAGAAACTTACTTTAAAACGAACAGCAATGAAAGTAGTGATTCTCAAGCACTAACAGGAGAGCAGCAGCTGGAGGGGCTGAAGGACGCTGAGGTGAGCGATGTGGTGGGGGATCCCCCAGCACCTAACATGCAACAGAGCCTACGGAACTGCCTGTCACCAACATGTGCTAGGGGCTTGGGACCAGTCAGGTAATGTGTGAAACCCTGGAGTTAGCAGCACTGGCTCAAGGTCTTTTTACTATGTGACAGGCTCCCGGTGAGTTCCCGCGTGGCATTACATGCAGGATTCCCTCCAAGTCCCACCAGTGCATAAGTTCTGGGGATTTCCCCAGCCCATCGCACACGTTAGCAGACTGGCAGCACATGTGGGTGGCAGGTGCTTCCATCGGCTCTGTGGCACGTGTAGGTGCCAGGGGATCCCTCCCCCATCGCACTTTCCTTCGGCCCCTCACTCCTTTTCCACCCTGAGCTCCCATCCTGTGCAGCAGGCAGAGTCACAGGCCAGATTTACAGGGCCCTTCTGGGCGGCCTGCCCCCGACCCAAGAGCTTCCCCCGCTTCTCGCCCCCTTTACCAGGCGCGGCGTCTCACCATGCCCAGCGCCTGCCCAGGCTCCACGGGCTCTGCGAACTTCAGCGGGACTGGCAGCCTCCGCGGCAGCCTCCCTCCACCCCCTGGCGGCTCCCCGGGGCGGCAGCACCAGCCGCCGCCCCCTGGCGGGGCCGGTCCCCTCTGGGCTCCAGCTGCCCAGAGCGCAGGGGGCGCTGCTGGGTCCGGGGCTATGCCCCAGTCGCTCTCCGTGGCGGCCCAGGCGCGGAGTGCGGCGTCCCCGGGGGAAGGCGTCGGGCTCCGGCTGGGTCTTGTTTTGCGCCACGTGTTGCTGGCCGGAGGGGGTGACGGTCCGGGCCGCGGGCTGGGAGGCTGCCCCGAGAGAGGCGAAGGGCCACCCCGGGAAGAGGGAGGGTGGCGGCCGCGGCTGCCCAAGCTGGGGAAATTCACCCCGAGCCATGCCCAGGAGGGTGCAGCGGGTGACAGGCTGCCAGAGCCCATCCCTCCCCTCCCCGCCCCGCGCGGCACAGGGAGCCCGGGGCCCCGGCACAACCTGCCCGAAATCCCAGAGAACCAGACCGCGTCCCCCCCCGCCCCGCGCCGGGCTCGGGAAGCGCTGGGGAGGAGGCGCCGAGAGGCAGCGAGCAGCCGGGGGAGCGGGGATGGCCAGTGCTCATCTAGCACACAAGTCGCGTCTTTTTGTGCTGTTGAGGGCAAAGGGGAGAGAGACGCCGTGCTCGGGCTGTGCTGGGAACTAATGTGATACCTAGTGAAGATGGCGTATATACAGGTAGGTCTGGACAGCACTGGGGAGGCGATGTCCTCTTTGCCGGGGTGCGGACCGCAGGGAGACCGGGTCTGCTCTAACCTGGGTGAGCGCTCACCTCAATTCACTAGCTGCGTGTTAATCCAGCCCGGGCTAGTGATTTCCCCCTCCCGCTTAACGGTAAACCGGGGTGTGCGAGTGAGGTAGTTGCCGAAAAGGTGAAGCTCTCCCGTGACATACACAAGCCTTGAGGCACGAGTGCTTCGGCTTTTTGCATTTGTTTAATAGCAGCGGTCAGCCGATGCGTCTCGATTCAGACCAGGACGGTGGGTTGTTGGAAACACTTTGTGGAGTCCTACAGGAGAAGGGTTTGGGGGACTCCTGCCTGTGGTTGGAACTCGCCTCCTTCTTAAGAATGAATCCAAACATCCCCTTTTGTGCTTGTTTGTGTGAACTTGTGTGTTTGTGCATCTGACTGATGGCGTATGTATGGGCCTGATTGTGTTTGTGTCTATGGAGGGGGTTGTATGTATAGGGGGTGTGGGTGTGTGTGTATTTAGGTGTGCTTATGTTTGTGCGCGTGTGTCTGTGTATAGGATTGTGCGTGGTCTGTGCGTGTGAATGTCAGCATATATGTGAGTTCTTGTGTGTGTGAGAGGTTTGTGATGCCTTTGTGCAGAGTTGCATATACAAGGCACAAAGAGAAGCAGAGCAACAGTTGTGGCAGCTGCCTCTGCTTCTGTTCTATTGCATGTTCAGCGATCCAGCTGTGGACTGCTTGTTCCGTGTCTAGGACTGAATTCAGAGTAGGAGCAAGAGCGGGCAGGGAGATGGGAGTAGGAGCAGCCAGCGGTCCTTTACCAACTCCTCCCCCATCCATCCAGCTGGCATTACCATGGCTGCTGCTCCTGAGTTGAGTTTAGGTGGCTGCTGCTGAGGGAGGAGGACTAGGCAGGGCAGCCTCTGGAAGAGGCCTGGGAGGCTCAGGAATCAGTCAGCCAGAAGGTAATGAAAGGGCACAGAGCTTCCCCCAGAGTGTGAGATGACCTTGCTAATCACACTCCTGTGAAACACCAGCAGGGATGGGATGTGCCCCTCACACTGTCACGTGGACCCTTGAGAACGCAGGCTCAGAAACCCCACCTACGTGAGACACCTTCCCCCTACCGTGGAAGCCTAGAAGTGGGGACTCCCACACATATGGGAATCCTTGCAGAGATTGAAACGGGGGCCCTCACACCAATAAAGGGACTTGCTGTGGACACAGACACAGGGACCCTCTCACCCCAATGTGGTATACCGACATATTACCACCAACTATGAACTTCAAAACAGGGACCCACTCAACTTGCTCAAGGCCATGAAAACCAGCACTCACTTAAAGCTGTCCTTACTTTCCGGGGCTCTTGGGAGCTAGATGGGCTGGGGGCCTTGAGCCCCAAGGTTTGTCACTACTCCCAGCCCGGCCTGTCCATCGTGTAATTGTGCCAGGGTAGAAGGAGCTCTTTGGTGGATAGGCTGTTGTGTACATGAGACCCTAATGCTGTAAACTGGGTCCATGCTGTATAATTAAAAATGTAATTTCACCTGCTCCCCTGAATGAGTTTTGATACCCATGGTTTTATGGTTTAAAAACTCCTGGAAGATGTTAGCCAGGAAATCTGGCTTCTTATCTGAGCTCTGCCAGTGACTTGGTTTGGTTCTCCACTGCCTTGCATAGTCACTGACAGTGACATCTGTGCACAGTGGATGTAAAATGCTGTTGGGTAAGTCACCCTCTCTGTGACTCAGTTTCTCATCTCTGAAATGACAATGACAATAGTGACCTACCTCCCAGGGGTGTACTGACTGCAAATTAGTTAATATTTAAAAAGTGCTTTGAGATCCTGGGATGAAAGATACTATGGTGATCCAAAGCCCAGTGAAGTCAGTAGGGATCTTTGAATTGATTTCACTGGGCTTTAGATCAGGCTTTGTGTGTGTGTGAAGTATTACGATTTATTGTTTCAAAAGTACATAAGTGACTTAAGAGCACACGACTCATTGGCTTTCACTGGGAGTTGTGTTCCTAAGCCAGGCTGTTTTGAAAATGCCACCCTTAATGTTCTTTGCCCTCTATCTGTAATATCAGTGTTGTAGTACTGGAGCCCTGTCATCCCCAACTGACCAAAGTGTACAGAAGCAGAGGGGACATGTGTATGTCCATACATGCATGTATGTAAGTATATTCATGCTAGAAAAAGCGAGCCCTGGCTGTGCAATATCACCCGCCTTAAAAATGCTGGTCACACTTGATTTGGAGGATGCAGGGAACAGCTAAGCACAGCAGCATATGGGGCACAGGGAGTGTAAGGGTAAAGATAACAAAAACAGCCCCACGTATGGCAGATCCTGGAAACCAAGGTAGCAAGGAACAGCTGTCAGCAAGGTCATCAAGCAGCAATGACTGTGCAGGGGCCCCTAGGCCACCCTACACATACAATGTGTTGTTTTGTGATGGGGGTTTGTTTATGGCACCAGGACTCCCAAATGGATTATGCTCCTGGGTTGAAGAGTTGATCTTAGGGTGACCAGATGTCCCGATTTTTATAGGGACAGTCCTGATTTTTGGGTCTTTTTCTTATATAGGCTCCTATTACCCCCCACCTCCTGTCCTGTTTTTTCACATTTGCTGACTGGTCACCCTAGTTGACCTTGAATGGGCAGATCTGGTACAATAAGCCTAGGCTCAGCAGCTGTAACTTGAGTGGTATTCCTTTTGCATTCCCAGTGGACTAGGCCAATGTCATGGCTGCCTCTATGTGCTGGGTTTGTTCTAGTGTCCATGTTCTTAAACTTCAACTGAGCTTACCCAGCACCTGCTGGCAGTCACATCATTTGTACTCTATAAACCTTTGTCATTCCCCCAGAGCTAGTCCCCCTGTTGCATGTGACTGGCATGAACACAGACAGCTGTTTGTGTTTGCTTTTATTTCATGGATCTGTGCATTTATGTATTTTATGGCACTGGCTGTTCATTTGCTTCTGCTGTGCTATGGTGATTAGTTCCTGCCTGTTGTAGTCTCTGTCGTCACTCCTGTGTGCCTGGCTAGGGTTTCTGCGGGAGTTTGAGCACACAGTCAGGATGGAACTCCAGTTACTTTATGATGGAGTCTGTGGGTAGCATTGCTCATGCTCCTGGGGTCCTGGCTGCCCAAGGACCTGTTTTATTTTAAAGCAGATCTAGGTTGTTTTACTTGATAACATTTTAGCCAGGTGGATTGTCTGATACAGGCCTGCCTGGAGTTACCACACCCCACTCCCTCATGCCACATGGCCTTTCCTCACACTACATGCTGGGCTGTTTGGCTGCAGGCCATGAATCCAATGGACCTGGTTTAATGCAGAATAGGAATTTTAGTGCAGGCTTGGAATAAGCCACACCAGTTTTGTGTGGACCTTAGTATGTAAATTGGGGGATGATAGAACCCTGGGGTTTTTAAAAATGATTTTTGGGTATAGCCATATCAAAATACAGCACTTTTGTCCTTGCAAACCTTACCTCATACAGGTGGCGGAATTTTCACTAAGCAATGGTCTGTGAGAACGTGGCAATGGATGTTTGTGTTAAAATGCTTTCTATGGAAGCCATTGTAGAGCTAAATTTAATCTAATCTAATCTAGTTTCTTTTTTAAAAGTTGTATTGTCTATGTTTTCCATAGAGTATAGCCAGTAGAAGCTTTTGGGAGAGCAAGCCCCTTAAGAAATGGGAGTACTCAAAAATTAGTGTCCACTTCTGAAACTATTGGTCTTAATATCTCTGGAGTTGCAACCATTTTTGCCAGAACTGAACTGAGATTAGGGTCTCTATTACCAGGAGCTCGCAGTGTATCTATGACCAGGATGTGGTTTGCTACTGATGCAGTAAATACAGTAGTTGTAGAAATGAAGTAATTTCCTAGGGACACATGAAGAGTGTGGTTGCACATGATGTCTCCTGGGAGGGGGATGGTAGCAGAAGCAATACATACGTTTCTCTTGCTGTAAACAGGGGTGAGTGAGAGTGGTGGGATCCTCCTAGGGAAGGGTGAGCAGCAGGAAGGGAAGGGGAGAAGACGACATTGTTGCTCCTTCAGGAGATTCTTCCCCCTCCCCTAAAGTTAAGTAGGACAAGCTTGGGAAATAGCATGTCCTGAGAAATTAAAGAAATTGTTCTCTGGCTGGTGCTAATTTAGAGTTATTTGAGCATTGCTAAACTGGTTTTGTCTTTTTCATTTTGTTCCCCTTTGCTTCATCATGGATATCTAAAAGGACAGTTGGAACCGATAAATGAGGTGAGTTAATCTGATGATTCATTCCCTATTCTGTCTCATCTCATCGTCCAGAGGAGATTGTCCTGCATTTTCTGAATGTTTTCTAATGCCGTAGGTATAGATGGTATGCCAGATTCCTTGCTTTGTGGCTTTTCTGATTTCTGGGGTTCATTTATAGAAAAATTAATCTTTTCGTATACCAGGAAAATTCAGTTTTTTATAGGTGTGGAATAAAAATTTGTTTTACTATCAATCTGCTACTGTCCTCTGCAGCCCTGTGCTCCCAGTGAAGGCCTCCCAGTGAGTGCCGACTGCTTCCTTTTACAGGCAGTGTTGAACACTGCAAACATGATGCAATTCAATAATTTCTAGTACAATTTTAAAAAGGCTATTCTCAAATTTTGACTTTGTGAGGGTTTCATAATGCATTCTGGGTTTTCACCTATCACTGAGTACAGATAGCTAGAATCTGTCTGTCTGTGTCCCATGTACTGCTCTGCGAGCCTTCTTACAAACACTTTCTTCTCCCCCCACTCCCCCACCTGGGAAAGGTGGGTAGGGGTGGATGGGGAATGAGCAGAACCCTGGCTTCATGCCTCCTTCCCTCTCTCTCCAGTGCACCAGCAAGCTGAGCTTAGAGGGTGTGGTGGGAGTGGGGTAGTTATTTGTCGTTGGTATAAGCCACCAGCAAGTTTATACCCTCTTGAAGCAAGGGGGAGAAGGAAGGGAACTGTGGCTTCCTCAGACAGTTCCTTTCTTGGGATGTACTTCTCCCTTGCTATAAATGTATACACTTAGCCTTTGTATATTTATATGTTACGCTATAATGTTATAAACATATATACACAGGCTAAGTGTATACATTAACCTGTGTACATTATTACATATATATAATGTGTGTACATGTAATAAATGTAATAGCACTGTTAGGGAGTTACTACTGCCACCATACAAAATTCTGTTCTCCGGGGCACTTCTACACTCACCGAGCGCAAATAACGTTTTTTAAAAAAATCATTAGCTTTTTCAATAAATTAATCATCATAGTAAGAGTCAGGCAAGATTTTGTACCTAGGCTGATACATTTTGCTGACAAATTTGAGGCTGTAATACTGCATGTATGGAGCATATGAATATCATATGGTTACATGCCTACAGTATTAAAATACCTTCATATTGTTGTGTTAGGTTTTTTCAGCTGTGCAACAACTTGTGAAATTAAGTTGAGATCTTCAGTTTTTTCTTCTCTCTGCCATGCATTTGTTGATATATTAGTTTGTTAATGTAGGTGAAATAATGGGCATGTTTCTGCTCTAGCATATTGTTATGGCATAGTGTTTTGTAAATCACTCTCTCGCCCACGTACATAATAATTCTATAAAAGAAAATACCTGCAGTGAATGTTTATTTCCCTGCCTAGTTATGGCTTCAGTGAGATCGTGCCAGTAACTGCACGGCACTTGTCTGTTTATATAAATGGAATAAATATAGTTCCAAATGTTCTGCTGCAGAGACACAAAACATAAATACAGCTGAGTGTTATTTCTCACCGATGATCTACTGTTTGTAATCTTATTCTTTGGTTTCCAATGGCCTCAGGGTCTGCTCTCTAGACTCTTGGATCTCTTGCTGTGCAGATGGACTTGTAGAAATTGTTGTCAGAAGTGTTTTGACTGTAGCTGTTGTCAGTCGAGCGAAGATGAAGTTGAAATCCTGGGACCTTTTCCTGCACAGACGCCAGCCTGGCTGTAAGTTTAGATGTGCATATTAAGCAAATGTTATCTCCAGTTTATAGCAGGGTGACAAAGGTAATGTTATTTTGGCTGTGGTGAGGGCATAAACATGAGGCCATAAGAATCCAAAAATGCCACACACCTGGCTAATGGCATGCATACAATAAGAGATTGGTGGGAAGAGTCGGTGTTAGGAGTGGGAACAGTGTATATAACTATATAAAGAGTGCATATAACTGCAGCAAAGCTAAACAACATGTCCTGCTAATTCAGGTAGCTGGAGTCTTTGAAATATAGCTACCCCAATTCTTAAGTCAGAAACTATCCTGCAAGCCAACACAGCAAGTTGGTAATTGACCTAGCTTTGTATTCCATGCTGAGAACAATACATTTCATTTGACTTTTTGTTGAATCTCTAAATTGGACTGTTTATTTTGAGCACTTTAGCCCTTTGATTGCTGTAATTTTCCAGACTGCCAGTCAAGTGACTACGTAGGAGGACCTATATTTATTATTTTATTATTACTTAGAGCATGCACTGTATTTTCTGAACACATAACAGACAAGGTTCCTACCAGAGGAGCTTATGATCTGCCTTAACCATAGATAGACATACAGTATGTAATACACCAGATAACTGTTCAGACAAATAGGGGTTCAGGCACAGGCCCTAATTCGGCAATTTGTTGCATGTTGGTGAGCCCATGCAGAGCCCCATGGAAAATGGCTGAAATCACACTTAACTTTAGCTATTTCCAGGATAAATCTGTATTCTTAGGAAGGCTTAGGTTGGTTGTAAGATATCATTCTAGGCAGAAAAATAGCATACAATCAGCATTCAGTGAAACTAAACAATATCTACTAGAATGTTTTGAGGCTTATAAGAGTAAGAAATAGATACTGATCTTATTAATGTTAGTCTGATTTAACCAGGCTAAAGGGGGAAACTTACAAAAACACCAAGGTGACATAAGAGAGTATATCCCCTAGAAAAACTGAATTTCTAATGGGACTTGTGTTCCTGTGTCACTTAAGTGCTTTTAAAATCTGATCCTAAAACAACAATGTCAAAGCAGTTTACAAGGGAGGCCAGTATTGTTATCCCCATTTTGCACCTGGGGAAACTGAGGCACCAGGCGGCGAAGTGACTTACCCAAGGTCACCCAGCAGGCCACTGGCAGAGCAGGAGCCTTAGTGCCAGTTCAGTGTTTTAGCTGCAAGGCCTCACTGCCTCCCATAGCAGCAGAGTAATTGCTACTCAAGAGTTAAATGTGTAATGTGCTTCTGAAACCACAACAGGTGAGGTGCCCCCTTAATTGCTTCCCTAATGCACCACATTTCGCTGTGTTGCTGGACGATAGATAGGAAGACGTGATCAGTATCATTCTCCCCGGGAACTTCCTTGCTTTCATTTTTTTTCCCTGCCAGATCTATCAGGTTTGTCTGTAAACGGTATATAAAATTCATCTTTTTCTGTTTGAATTACAGTATCTTATTTATTGTTTTGAATTAGTGTAGGAAGAAGGTGCAGAGAGGTTAGCAGTAGAGCTTTATAGTGCTTCTTAAACAGGGAGCAGTTTTTTAAGGGTCAGAATTGTGCTTCGAAACTCATTTATCTGCAGCTAATGGGAACTGGAAATAAAATCACTGCTAAATAAGGAAACATCGTGTGCAGGTGAACAAAATGATGAGACCACTTTATTGGACTTAGAAAGATATGCTCCAGAAATGATCGAGTACTTGGGGACAAGTGGCTAGGCTTAGTAGGGGCTCCAGGAAGGGGTGGGATAGAAGAAATCTTCACTTGATCTGTGGAGTGGCAGGCCCTGAGTAGGGTTGCCAGGAATGCCCGGTCGAAAAGGGACCCTGGTGGCTCCGGTCAGCACCGCTGACTGGGCTGTTAAAAGTCTGTTCAGTGGTGCTGTGGGTCTAAGGCAGGCTAGTCCCTACATGTCCTGGCCCTGCGCTGCACCCTGGAAACAGCCAGCAGGTCCAGCTCCTAGGCAGGGGGGCCATGGGGCTCTGTGTGTTGCCCCCGCCCAGAGCACTGGCTCCGCACTCCCATTGGCTGGGAACTGTAGCCAATGGGAGCTGGGGAGCGGTGCCTGTGGGCTAGAGCAGTGTGCAGAATCTCTTGGCCCCCTGCCTAGGAGCCAGACCTGCTGGTCTCTTCCGGGGCACAGTGCGGAGCCTGGACAGGCAGGGAGCCTGCCTTAGCCCAGCTGCACCACTACCTGGGAGCCGCTCGAGGTAAGCCCATGCCCCAGCCCTGAGGCCTCCTCCCGCCCAATAGTATGCCCACATCTTGAATTCTGCATGCAGATGTGGTCGCCCTCATCTCAAAAAAGATATACTGGACTTGGAAAAGGTTCAGAAAAGGGCAACAAAAATGATTAGGGGTATGGAACAGCTGTCACATGAGGAAAGATTAATAAGACTGGGACTTTTCAGCTTGGAAAAGAGGTGACTAAGGGGGGATATGATTGAGGTCTATAAAATCATGACTGGTATGGAGAAAGTAAATAAGGAAGTGTTATTTACTCCTTCTCATAACACAAGAACTAGGGGCCACCAAATGAAATTAGTAGGCAGCAAGTATAAAACAAACAAAAGGAAGTATTTCTTCACACAGCACACAGTCAACCTGTGGAACTCCTTACCAGAGGACATTGTGAAGGCCAAGACTATAACAGGGTTCGAAAAAGAGCTAGATAAATTCATGGAGGATAGGTCCATCAATGGCTATTAGCCAGGATGGGCAGGGATGGTGTCCCTATATCCTCTCTTTGCCAGAAGCTGCGAATGGGCGACAAGAAATGGATCACTTGATGATTACCTGTTCTGTTTATTCCCTCTGGGGCACCGCATTGGCCACTGTCAGAAGACAGGATACTGGGCTAGATGGACCTTTGGTCTGACCCAGTATGGCCGTTCTTATGCTCTTTTGCACCCTAAACCCCTCATCCCCAGAGCCTGTCCCCCCCCAGCTGGAGCCTTCACCCTACCTGCACCCTAATCCCCTGCCCCATCCCAGAGCCCCCTTTCATACCCTGAACACCTCATCCCCGGCCCTAACCCAGAGCCCGCATCCCCAGCCAGAGCCCTTCCCGCACTCCAACCCCTGCTCCAGCCCAGTGATAGTGAGTGAGGGTGGGGGAGAGTGAGCCACCAAGGGAGGGGGAATATAGTGAGCGGGGGGGGGGGGATAGGGCGGGACTTCGGGGAAGGGGCAGGGCTAGGGTGTTCGGTTTTGTGCAATTAGAAAATGGCAATCCTAGCCCTGACGCAGTAATTCCAACCATCTCTGATTCTCCCCATGTGGCCACTGGGGCCGTGTAGTGGTAGATCCCCCACCTCTGGGCTTCTGTTCCTTCTCTGGCCCCCTGCTAACCCACCTGTGTGGTGATTCTTCAGTTCCTTTGGGGAGCTGGACTTTGCAATGTGGACCCCCTTTGTGGGCTCCAGAAGTACTCCCTTCCACCTGTGTCATGGATCCGTGCCGGTTCAGCTGCCTCAAGGATCCTTCCTGGATAACTTTTGCCATAAATAATAGTGGAAAATTATATTAAAGGGCCCTATTCTGCAATCCTTTCTTATGCTGTGTTACATATAGTCAGGCCAGCAGCCCTCTAGGGACTATCAAAGTCCTCAGCTCTCATGATATTTTCACAAATCTTACAAGTTTAGGGTTTGGTTTGGTTTAGTTTTTAAAAAAAATTCTTGTCTCTAGAAGCTGGGCAGCAAAATGCTTCAAAATGGCTGCTGTCTCCCATTGCTTTTCATGTGACTGAACCTAAGATGCCCTCAGCTAAAATGGTAGCTTCTGTTTCCTGTATGCAGCCCAGGCAAGAGACAGTGAGGGGACAGGGGAAAGTATGGTGGCGGTGGCAGCTGAGTTTATCCAAGGAATATGGAGGGAGGGGGGCTGAGAGAGACTGTAAAGGAAACTGGGCATAGGGAAGGAGATTTGGGGGTATGCTGGGAGAATGTGGGTGACTGAGGGGAAAGGGAGAGAATATATGTATAGGGGGTAAGGAGACGGAGAGGGGAGGGCTGGAAAGTTGGAGAGGAGAATGGAGAGGGACAGAATGACACCTCAGGAGTTAAAAGAGAGAAGTGGTGTCCTTTGCCTGGTCTTGTTGTTTTGGGTGCAGGGAGGTTTCTAAATGTTTGGAGTTTGCAGTACTGCACTCATCACATGAGTAAGTGCTACTCAACATGAGTAAGAGTTGCAGAATTGAGCTGTGAATGAGCTATTTTAATGTGTATATGTATTTCAGAACTGCTCCGAGGTCTCGTTACACTAATTGTTTTTGCATGGTAGATGTTCCCATACTATAGTGCTGGGCAGCAGTATAACACCTTGAATTAGGACCTGGATTTAAAAAGATTCACGTTCTGCCTCAATGTATTGAGTTTGGGGAACAAGTACGTTTCTTGTGTTGCCCTTTCTTCCCCCCCACCCCCCAAAAAAGTATCTAAAAATGTCTAAAGGCTCACAACTAAGAGCGCTCAATCCTCTTATCCTTGTCCACCTGACATGGCCATTGCTGTCATACGGGGTGTGCTTTTCCCTCACACCCAATCCTTCTCATGGTCTCTAGATGAATGGGAGCAATCTTGTTAATGTCTGCATCGATCCTCCATTCTTTGCATCAGCAACATTCCCATAGTCAGTAGTAGAAGCTCTGGGTATGCTAGGGAAGCAGGATTGGGCCCAACTGCTGTGAAATTAAGTAATTTATTTTGGTAGATGTTGACTTTTTGCACTTCCTGAATTTTTACAGCACCCTATAACGTCAATGATAAAGGAAGTATGTTTAGCTTGCTGAAGCAAATCTAATTGTATTGACTTGCACGCATGGCAATCCTTATTGTTATTTCATAATTATTGTTTGCTTCCTAGCCTTAGGAAAAAAATTGGGAGGGAACTGGGGTGCTTGTCAGCTCTGCATCTTATGAAATCTCCTACATAAAAACTCGAAGATAAATACTGTGTGTTCTGCAAGGTTAAACTGAAATTAGAGCTCAATTCTCTTTACCAAAGGTTCTGATTAAATACGAACAGAGCTGTTCCAAACACAGCCAAAGTTATTTGAGGAAAAATTATCGTGGTTTGCTAGCAATTTCCCTGCAAAAGGTCACCTGCTTGTTACTTAGTTAATTCACTATTATGTTTAGCACGTGTAGAATATCCTTAATGATTTTTTTCTGATTCTTTTTGCCCCTGCTTTGCCCCCATTCTGTAGGTTTAATTTTCAGGCATGTGGATCATAATAAGTATGTTCAAATCCGTTTCTTGGCATGAAAATCAGACTTTTATGCTCCTAAATATTGATTTTTATATCCAGTTGAAGGATTTGAGCAACCTGCGTTTGAAAGCTGGGTATTATTTGTCCATTTAATGTATGTTTTTAATTTTCTATCAAAAATCTATTAAATATCAATGGACTGTGAAGCTCAGGTGGGTTCAGCTCTCCAAGCACCACAAGATCCAGATCTGAACTTCTTCCCCCAAACTTGGGGGAGAGGTAGATTCAGATCTGGAATCCATTTTTAGTCTATTCCTAAATTTGGATTTAGATTTTTGAGTTTACTACTTGCTACAGAATATTATCAGCCTAGTTTCATTAGTGGTTTGTGAGGCAAATGATTCAACATATACATCTTATACCTGGCATAGCCAAAAATATAGAAAGAATGAATGAGGAGCAAAATTCAAGCACTGCTCCCATCTGATTTGCTTATTTCATGCTGAACTTTGGCTGTGCCCAATTTCTATTTTCTGAGTGTTCTTTTGCTTGTGGCCTAACCAGAAAAGTGTATTTTATCTTGGTACACTATAAAGAATGGAATACTGTTTAAAAAAAAAGTGAGATTCTGATCTCAATTATGTCAGGATAAAATTGTTCTTCCATTGACTTCATTGGACATATTCCAGACTGTTACCAGTGCAACTGACATTAGAATCTTGAACTATAGACTTTTGTTCCTGTCTGCTCTTGCTCTTCTTTGAGGGGAACACTTAAGAGGTTCTGATTTGTTCTGTTTAATGTGAGTTGCTGCAATCTGTGAGAGGCTGAGATTTTCACTGAGCTTACTTTATGTAGAAGATTTAAATTGACAAGGGGATTGCTTGTGGACTTTTGTATGATCCCATTCTCATAATCACTTTGTGCATTTTAAACCTTCACAAAGTTTCAGTGAGGGGTGTGTAACCTTTCTTGCTTATTTATATATTTCCCACAAATAAAACAAGATATAGCAGAATTATTGTCCTATCCAGTTATGCAAAAGAGTAAATAAAAAGGGGACAGGAACTGCTTAAAAGGTATGTCAACAAATCCTGCTTTACAGGGCCACATTTCCAAAACTTAATGGCTCATTTACCACCATATATTAATATTAAACATGATGTGAGAAGATTGATCATGGTTATTTCCCATGCTATTAATAATGTGACTATCTGATGATCCTAATGAAAGCCATAATTCCAGGTCTATATCCTAAATATACAGCTGTAAGTAATGGTATAAATATTTTCACTACATAAATCAATAATGCCACAAGGTCTGTATCGCATGCATGTATTTGAAACATGAGCACATCTGTATAGATGTGTGTTAAAGTGCATACTGGTGTATATCCTTACTGTTGCTAGTAAGCTTCATTGCATTTTAAGAAGTATGAAAGACAAAAGAAAGGATAGAGAATCCATGCTTTGTAGGGCCCTGAAGCCACAGAGCTCAGCACTCTTCTGTTTTCCAACTAGATCTGAAAATAAGCTCTAGCATCCATGATATTCATCCAGGGTTCAATCTAAAGTATCAGAGAAGAGGGCTTATTATCCTGTTCGTTATGTGTACAGTACACTTACTGGATTCACACATCCAGAGGTCTTTCATTTTCACAGGATAAGCAATCAAAATGAGGACAAAGATGGAGACTCTGATAACACAACCAGCGAGCCACCTCCAACTCCTCAAGACTCTTCTCCTGACAGAAGGCGATCATCTTCAGATACATCACGGTCTACTTACAGCCTCACAAGGCGGATTTCAAGTAAGGCTGTCAGCTGTACAATATTAACGTAATTTCCCAAGTAGACCAAAGCTTAGTTTAGTGCCTGCTTTTAGAGAGAGATCCAAGTCAAGCCTAAGGTATGTTGATTAAAATCCTAAACTGTTCCACAAAGAGACTGTGAAAGGGGCCAAACTTATATTTTTGCTAAAGGATGAATGAGGCAGAATCACAGAGTTAGACAGGGGTAGGGGGCAGAAATCTATTTGATGTTTGCACTTAAAGATTAACTAGTGATATTATTATTGTTTGTTTTTATTATTTGTGTTGAGATAGGCCCCAGTCATGGGCCAAGACCTCATTGTGCTGGGCTTTGTACAAACAGAACAAAAAGACAGACTGTAAGAGCTTTGGGGCAGAGACTAAGTTGGGATATAATCAGATCTTTCCAGTTACCGACATTGCTATTTGTATGTTTCTTTTGCCTAGGTCTAGAATCGAGAAGGCCAAGTTCTCCACTAATTGACATTAAACCTATTGAGTTTGGAATTATAGGAGCTAAAAAAGAAATAGTTCAGCCAACTATCCTGAGAAAAACGTATACCCCAGATGACTATTTTAGAAAATTCGAACCAAGACTCTACTCTCTTGACTCTAATAGTGATGACATGGACTCCTTGACAGATGAGGAAATCTTATCGAAGTACCAATTGGGCATGCTGCATTTTAGCACACAGTATGATCTGTTGCATAATTATCTAATAGTGAGGGTAATTGAGGCTAAAGATCTGCCTCCTCCAATTTCGTATGACAGTTCAAGACAAGATATGGCTCATTCCAACCCTTATGTCAAGATCTGCCTCCTTCCAGATCAGAAGAACTCCAAGCAGACAGGAGTAAAACGCAAAACCCAGAACCCAGTGTTTGAGGAGAGGTACACCTTTGAAATTCCATTTTTAGAAGCCCAAAGAAGAACTCTACTTTTAACCATAGTGGATTTTGACAAATTCTCACGCCACTGTGTCATAGGCAAAGTGTCAATGCCATTAAATGAAGTTGACCTTGTGAAGGGCGGACATTGGTGGAAGGCCCTTGTTCCCAGTTCGCAGGTAATGGAATTTATAAGGCGGTTATTATGTAATATTTCTACTTTGTTTTTGTGGTTCCTTTGTTTGTTTGGGGTTAATGAGAGGTTTTTAAATAGCCATGATCATTCATGTACTAAAGCACCTTCTAGATTGAAAAGGCATTGGATCTGATTCTAGTCTTGCTTATACCTGTATTACACTGGTGTAAATTCAGTGACATTCTTTTTGGTTTACATTGGTGTAAGACAGACCTGAACCAAGCCCACCATTTTGGCTTTAAAAGAACATCATCATAAAGGAGATGAAATTAGAAATTATTGTGCATAATGGAAACGGCTGGAAATTCATTTGTGAATCTGCAACTTCTGGGAGATCCTTTCTTGCAGATGCAGGTTCATGGATAAATCCTTCCCTGCTGTGGGCTGTGCTCACTGTCACTGAGAGCCACTGTAGGGCAGTGGTGGATAACCTGCGGCCCGTAGGTTGTCCACCACTGCTGTAGGGAGTTTATTATCCAAGTTAGAAAAGCACTACTATGATGATCAAAACAGAACAATGCTTTGGGCGTGTGTGTGTGTCTGTTTTGCCATTGATATCTGCACAGTTTGTTTGTGAGCAAATGCATAAGAGACTGGTCCTCTTTGAGACATCTTGGTAGTCCAAGTGTCAGAGGATTCTTCTTGCGTTTCTGTACAGACCTATCTAGAAACATGTGGCCAAAGATCGGTGAGGGTGAGAGGGAAGTTGAATGTGCAGCATATTCGATTGGATTGTAATGACACTTTGCACGTGTGCATGTTCTAATCTTCTCGCTGGGCTAGCCCCTGCCCTGTGATGTGTTGAGGGGGAAGATGGTGTAGGGTTCTTCGTCTTTCCATATCCTCTCTCAGGAGCATTGGGGCAGGGTCTCTCCCCTTACTACTCACAAGAGTGTTAGGAAAAACTCCTGGCCAGTGCACCAACCCCACTATGGCCCTAAATGGGATGACAAGCTGGCTTGTGGGAGTGCCTAGTTCCCAGGCTAGTTAGCAAGTATGCTAGCAGCAGCCGCTAGCGTAAGGGTACATGCTGCTCGGGTAAAAGAAGAAACAAATGGCAGTGCATTGTACTACTTCATCTTGAACCAGCCTGCCCTGCATAGCTATGTCTTCTCCCCATCCCCTGCACAGCTGCTAATGCTAAGGGTAGGAGTTTGCCCTGAGCTTAAGAGACTCTGTTTTAGCATTAGTATAATACGCTTCGATCTCTCTCTCTCCTCTCTCGTCACTTGGTGTGATGTGTGATTTGTCAGTCTTTTGGGTAAAGCTCTGACTGATCTCTCTGGTGGCTAACAGCACCTAAACATTCACAGAAGGCCAATATAGCCATGGATAAGGGTTTAGTCAGATTCTGATCTCAGACATGCTGGTATAAATCTGAAGTAATTCCACTGATTTCACTGGCATTACTCCCAGTTTTACATTGTTGCAACTGAGGACAGAATGTGGCCCAGATGTATAACTTGAGTTCAGAAAGCTGTAAAATTAAAATCTATTGAGGCAGTATTTATGTCCAAAACCCCAAAGCCTTGGGGCCTGATTTTTCATTGTCTGGCACCTTGTGTAGGCTTGTGCACCTGTGCAAAGTGGTTGGAAAGTGTTTTGCACCCCCTTTGCTCTAACCTTGCACTGCTATAAATGCACAAGGCAGTGGACAATCAGGCCCTTGATTTCTCAATATTATTTATTTATTATGATGCAGATGACTAAGGTGTGTGTTATAATAAAGCTAGTAGCATGATGAGATTAACAAGAACACTTTTTGTAAATGCATAGGAAAAATTCTTTCACCAACCAAACTGAGTAGCTCTGTGGGTGAAAAGGAGAGCAGTGTTCAGCTCCGCTGGTTAGAGTCTGATATTGGGAGGGGTGGGAGAACAGCCCAACGGCTCTGCGTTTAAATGTGCAAGCCATTTAACCAGCCTTACAGGGCTTATCTTGCATCCTATCGCTTGTTCTCCCAAGTCCATATTTACAAATACCTATAGCTAAACTCTGCCCTCAGATACATGTGTGCAGTTCCCATTGCTGGCAGTGGACATCCCATCGGTGTATCTGAGGGCAGAGGGCCAAATTTTGTTCTCCTTTATAGCCATGCAAACCCATTGCAGCCTGCATTTTTTTTCTCCCCTATGATTAATGCTTGGTAGCACATTCTGAAACTATATGATGTATATCAGGGGTCTCAAACTCAAATGACCATGGGGGCCACATGAGGACTAATGCATTGGCCCGAGGGCCGCATCACTGACACCCCCAGCCCCTCGCTGCCCCTGGCCCCGTCCCCCTTCCACCTCTTCCCCGAAGTCCCCACCCCAACTCCGCCCCCTCCCTGCCTTCAGGGGGACCAGGAGGAGTGCAGGGTGTGGCGGGGGCTAAGGGCAGGGAGTTGAGGTGCAGGAGGTGTGCAGGGTTTGGCAGGGGGCTGAGAGCATGGGGCTGGGGTGCAGGAGGGGTGTGGGGTGCAGCAGGGGGCTCAGAGCATGGGGTTGAGGTGTGGTGTGTAGGAGGGGTGCGGGGTGTGGGCTCCGGCCCAGCGCCGCTTACCTAAAGCGGCTCCAGGGTGGCAGCAGCACGCACCAGAGCCAGGGCAGGCTCCCTGCCGTCCCTGGCCCCGCTCCAGGCCCTGGCCCCGCTCTGGGAAGCAGCTGGAACCACATCCCTGCGGCCCCGGGGGCAGGGGAGGGGCAGAGAGCTCCATGCGCTGCTCTTGCTGCTCCTCCAGGTACCTCCCCCGAAACTCCCATTGGCTGCGGTTCCCGGTTCCCGGCCAATAGGAGCTGCGGTGGGCGGTGTCTGGAGGTGAAAGTAACGCACGGAGCACTCTCCTTCCCTCCCGGCTGCAGGGACTTGCTGCCAGCTGCTTCAGGGAGCAGTGTGGGGCTTGCGGTGCCACGGGGGGTAATCCTGCAGGCCGGATCTGGCCCGCGGGCTGTAGCTTGCCCACCCCTGGCCTGGGGGCTGGCGTAGGGAGCTTGGCGGGCCGGGGCCGCGTGTTTGAGACACCTGATGTATATGATATAACAGTATCATGTTAATGCAAATTAAGAGACTGAGTATGTAAGATGTGCACTGCCTTCAAGTCAACCCCCTTACAGGATCTGGTCCTAACATGTCTGGTGATAAGGAAGTAATAGTATCTACTTCATGCTGGCCTCTATGCTATGGTATTATATCCACTGCTGATGTAAATGGGTGTAACTCCATTGGCTTCAGCTGATTTATGCCAATTTATGCCATCGGAGGGTCTGACCCATAGGGTGCAATACCACAAGCGTTTCACATAGTGAATAAAGTAGACTGCATTTGAAAGTTGATGGATTCTGATTAATGACAAGATAGATACATAGAGCTGTGACGTGCATTTCAGACTACAGTGTGTTAGAATTTAGCCCAGTATATGCATACGTGGCTAGTTTGTGTGGGGATGATGCAAGGAGCCTCCTCCACCCGTGGATTCCTGGGCAGTGGCGAGTCCTTGTGCGCAAGAACCTCTTGAGCTTAGTTCTCTCAACATGCAGTCTTTCCCAAAAGAGGGTGAGGTAGGGAGGGGCATGCTCGGGATCATGGCTCCTGCTCCCTATACCATTCCAGAAATGTGGAAAGATCTGGTCTGGGCTGTCCCAGGGATTCCAGAGGTATTAGGCCCAATTCACCCTATGTTGTTGTTTTTCACCAATGCAAAGTGATTCTAAAACACCAACGTTCTGGGCCAGTAGCTACTTACATCCACTTTGTACTGATGTGTGAGCCAGCATGAAGTACAGGGCACATTGAGCCTGATTCACCATTACCTACATCCAGCGGAGCTCCTGCTGGGGCAGTCTGCCTCCCCACCAGAGAGCATTATACAATCTTCTAGTCCACATATATTGCATTAAAGTAAGTCAGTCCAATTCTGCTCTCTCCAGGCCCATTGAATTTAATGAGGTTGCATAGATGTAAGCAAGAGCAATATTTGGCCAAGTGTCTCGAAACCTCCGTGAAAATCATGTATTAATTAATCATTACGTTAATGGACAAGGAGAGTTTTGCTGATACATACTATCTCTAAGTTGGCAGACAGAAGTCTGTATAAAAAACCAAGCTACAAGCAGACTGATGTATTTCTATTAGCGTAGCAACTGAAATGTCATGTGGTACATGCATGTTATGTGAAGAGCTGCACTTGTGCAGTTTACTCTTCACTTGCTAATTTAGGACCTGATCCTCAGAGGTGCAGAGCACCCCAAACTCTACATCATAATTCTGTGGGTCTGATTCTCCTCTCTGTTACACTAGCATTGCATCACTGTAACAGAGGAGAATTTGGCCCTCAGTATCTGAATATGACTTTTTAAAGACAAGCTATGGCTAGAATTTCTGCTGAGTTTAAAATTCAGGAGTACTTGAACCAGAAGATTTGAGCCCCAATGGACCAATAAAATACTGGTTGTGTTCCTGACTGGAAAATTGAAGTTAATGGGCTAAATTTTGCCCTCATTTACCACTTGGCGACCCCATTGACTTCAATGGATGCATCTCCTTTGATAGTCAGGCCATGCTGTGATTCTGTAGTTCGCTTTTCACAGAGAGAGCCATTTGAACTTGGATTTTGCAAGCCTGGGAAGCTAGGATGATTCCTTTCCTTTAGTTGGGAAGTAGTTTTTGTTTTGTATCTTTCCTCCATCAAGGCTGGCTTTCATTTTAAAGGATAGTAGCCTAATCCGACTCTTACTGAGACCAGTTGGCATTCCGGGAGCTCGATGCTTTTGAAAATCAGGCCCCCAGGCCAGCCAAAACTTTGGCCCTTGAGGTTGCACATTTTGGATTAAATCCCAAGAGGTGCTGAACCCCTGCACTACTCTAGATGTCAGTGGACTGATGAGGGAGCGAATGTAGCCATGCCACTTAGTGTTCCAGAAATTCTGGGCTGCAGTGCATCCCTTAAGCATCCCTGAGAAGGCCATTTTAAGCCAGAGCATTACCCAGGGGGAACAAACATCCTCAGGTCAGATGAACTGTCAGTCCTTTGGAACCTGGGACAGTCCTAATGTACCTGTGTCTGGTTGATGAATGAGAGTTGCTTTCTTTAAAAATTAAAATGCAAGGACAGTTTAAAATGTTTCTTCGAGTTAAACAAGAGTCATCACCTGGTCTGTATTACGTGCAGGCTGAACTGGAATGCAGCTGTCAAAAGCACTGGGAAGTTGAGACCATGGATTCTATTTATTTATTTAAGATCATTAAGTTCAATAAGTCTTTGTGGTATCAATATTCCTGCAAGAAACATCATGTCCATCAGAGTGCATATGCCCGAGCAGTTCCACAGAATTCTTTTTGTAACCAGAGGAGGGTGAGGGATCAGGGAACAGCTGCTATAGGGGTACCTGTTGGTGTAGCTGTGTTGGTCCCAGAATAGTAGAAGGACAAGGTGGGTGAGGTAATATCTTTTATTGGACCAACGTCTGTTTGTGTGAGAGAGACGAGCTTTTGAGCTACATAGAGCTCTTTCCCAGGTCTGGCAAAGGCTCTTAGACTGTCACAGCTAAATACCAGATGGAACAGATAGTTTAGCATAAGTTAGTGGTCCCCAAACTATGGGGCATGACCCTCTAGGAAGGGCATGACGGAAAAAGTTTGGGGACAAACTTTGTCATAAGTCATTAGCACATATTCTAAAGGATCATTCAAGGTGAAGTGGCTTGTTAACACCCTTGTAGTCAGGACAAAAAGGGGGGTTAGTGGGTTAAAAATTGTTGTAATAAGCCATAAATCCAGTATATTTTTTAAGACCATGATTTTTAGTGTCTAGCAAAATTATGATTTTAAGCCCCCAGGCTTGTCTTTTGAAAGTGTTATGCAGGTTTCCTTTGAGGATGAGTGCTGATACGTCTGATATAAAGTGATTGCTTTATGAAAAGTGTTCACCCACAGGTGATAGGGTGTTTTTGTCTTTTATCATTTTCCTGTGTGAGTTCATTTGAGAGAGTAGTGATTGTCTGGCTTCACCCACATAGTTGTTGTTGGGGCGTTTCGTGCACTGGATGAAGTACTCTACATGTTGTTGTGATAGGCACTTGAAAGGAGAGTTTGGGGGGCAGGGTTGATCATTGAAGCAGTGGAGATGCAGGTTTTGCATCTGTTGTTCTGATGATACCCTGTATGGGTTCCTATGTGGGGTGGTTGATGACAACTCAAATACCACAGAATATGCTCAAAGGAAAAAGTCCAGGATATACATCTTAATACACTCAAAACTGCCTTCACCAAACAAGGGCAGTCCACCAGAGAAGTAGATTGCATCATGGAATGGGCCACCCAAATACCACGAGAGAACCTGCTTCAATACAGAAATAAACCCCCCTCTGACTGCACACCCCTCGTTGTCACCTACCACCCCACACTGGAACCCATGTGGAGTTTCACTGAACAACTACAACCCATACTTGATGGGGACCCCATCCTGAAAAAAAAATCTTTCCTGAACCCTCTCTTCTTGCTTTCAAACAACCCCCCACACCTCTCCAAGCTCATCATCAGAAGCACCACCCCAGACACCAACTCAAAGCACCACCAGGCCCTTCCAGAACAACAGATGCAAAATCTGCTGACTCGTGATAACAAGTGTATTGTTCATGAATCAAGGGAAGAAATAGATATTTCAGTAAGTAAAATCTTAATTCATATTAATTTAAAGTACTGTCTTAATATTTTATAGTGAAAGGGTAAGGTGTATGCCTGCAATTTGTATCTATTATTTTTATAAACAGAAAGTTCCATCTGCAGGATGACAAAAATGGAAATTAAAAACAAAAAGTGTTGCTTATACCGGCGCTAAGGAAGCTTTTTCTACTCATCTTGTTTTTTTAAAAGTGCTGAGTTTGAAGCCGAGAGGAGGCTTCCGACAAGACTGATGAAGAAGAAAGTTCACTGTCAGCCTTCCTAAATTTCTTGTCAACTACATTTAAATGGAAAGTGCTACCATTGTATCTTCCAAACGAATTCTAGGAATCTTAATACATTGGGAGAAAAAAATCTGCATACAATGCAGTGAAACTTGATTTTGCATAAAGGTATCCCCCGACACTTACAGAATTAAGTATTGATACAAAACAGGCGCTCTGTGGTGTGGATTCTTAGTTGCAGTTAGTGGAACTATGACAGTTTACACCAGCTGAGGATCTGCCCCAGTATGAGAAAGAAAGCAATGAATGTGGTGAAACTTGTGTGATGAAAAATGCTGAAACGGTCAGTCATAAGACCATTAACAGAAGGAGAGAAAAATGAAAAGGCATAGACGAGGAATGTAAAGATAGAAGGCAGGATGTCTGTTTTATGGTGGCATTTAAAAATAGATGGAAACTTCATGAGCTGGAAAGATACAGGAAGGCTGGTCCAGATGGCAAGAGCTACAGAGGAGAGAACTGAGTAGTGGTGAGAGAGAAAAAGCAAAGAGGACAAGGGTTTTAGAAGAGTGGAGAAAGTGGCTGTAAAAAGCTACCAGATCAGAATGGCAACTCCTTTGTGTGGCCAGGTGTAAATGACAACACACAGTGCCAGGTAATGGAGAATCAGACCCAAAGGCTGTGAGGCAGTGTAGGGTGAAGCAAATCCATGGATGGTTCCTTTTAAAAAGGAGTACCTCTTTGGAACTGGGTCCTAAAATGAGCAGACACAAAGAATTGTGGGCACACATCTTCTTGCATGTAAGAAGGTGGACAGAAGCAAAGGCATGTTTTCGCTAAATTAAAGGGATAATCCATCTCCTATTGAAGCTGATGGAAGTCTTTCCACTGATTTCACTGGGGTTTGGATCAGGCAAGCTCTTTAGCCCTCACAAGATTCATAATGGAATACAGCTTTTAATTTCAAGGGGGCTGGTTCAAATCCAGCCCAGATCAATAGTGACCAACATTTCTTAAAAAGAAAGGGAGTACTTGTGGCACCTTAGAGACTAACCAGTTTATTTGAGCATACGCTTTCGTGAGCTACAGCTCAGCTCACGAAAGCTTATGCTCAAATAAATTGGTTAGTCTCTAAGGTGCCACAAGTACTCCCTTTCTTTTTGCGAATACAGACTAACACGGCTGCTACTCTGAAACCAACATTTCTTACCATCTGATGGCTGCTTGTTAGTCAACAGCATGTACAATTATTTTTGTTTCAGTTCCCAGGCCAGTGAGCAGGAGTCCACATTACAAAAACCACCATCCCAGCAGACATTTTTGTTATAGAAATGCTCAGGATTGAAAGTGCATGAGCACTGTACTGTCCCCTCAGCGTGTAGGAGTGATCTCTCCAGCTCAGGGTTGGGGCATGTTGGCAGGGCATCACCTCCTATGCCTTCCCTCTTCTGTGGATCAATAGAGGGCTTTATATTCACACAGGCTGTCGACCTAGTGCCTTCCATAGACACTACATTCACAAGGAAGATGAAGGGCTTGATCCTGTAAGGAGTGGAGTACTCTGGCGCCAGTCCAGTGAAGCACTTACGCTGGTGCTTACCTTCAGTGGGGCTGTTTAGATGCTTAAAATTGAGCATGTGCTTCAGTGCTTGGCTGAATCGGGGCCCGAGTGGCAGCACCTTACAGGATTGAGTCCAGAAAGAGGGCCAGTGATCTGCCAGTTCAAATAGTACCAGAGCCTGAAAATAGGAAACGTTCTACCCTCCTTAAATAACTCCATACCATGGAATTGCCTGACTGTTGTAAAGTAGGTTGAAAGTACTTGCTATATCTATGCTCAGAGTCTCACATTTCTCTGTAAAGATTGATTAAAATAGAGTATGGCGCACCCCTAGTTTTACCAACACATTATTTTTCAGGGGCAGAAGGGAAGAGGTGTTTATGAATAGTTGAGTTGAAATGTTTTGGGCCAGTGTTGATCAGAGCTGAGAGATCTTTATTCTGCATGTGAAAATTCATGTCTTGCTGGCATGTGAAAATTCATAAGAACTCCTTTCTCCTCCCCAGAGATGGTCATGGAGCTATGTCTGATAAAAGACATGGGTATTTGTTGTACCTTTCCTTTGAACCTTCATCCCACTAGTACACTTGAGTGGCATTCACTTTTTGGGAACATAGGTTCATAAGTACAGGGCTCAGTGGGAGTCTAATGGGCTTCTTGCTTATATGTTGCGCTCAGCCTTAAAGAAATTCAAGAGATTCAAGCTTCCAACAGCTCTCTGAAGCTCTAGTTTTGATTTCTGACTCAAGAGTAAACACAAAATATGTGTCCTCATTGTTCCTCTCTGACCCCAGCAGAGATATTGATTAGTAAAGAAGAGGGGTAGAGAAATTAAAGACTCTCAGTTTACAGGTCATTTCTGAGCATTTCTTTAGCAACTTATAATGAACTCTCCGCCGTTTATGTCCTGTGTTTTGGAAGTCTTCACTTGTGAATGTACTGAATCCCTTCTTGGCTGCAGATTCCCCAGACTTTTCGGTTTGGGGTCTGTGGAACTGCAAGTGCCATTCTGTGGAAATGTGCACATTTGCATTTGGCTGTAATATCCTTTTTTTTTTTTTTTTTTTTAAAGCAGATTTCCATAATGCCATTCACAGACAGACCAAAGATGTTGGACAGAAAATTAAAAACCAGTAAAACTGATCATCGGACAGCTGTTTCTTTGGCAAAAGTTTTGAAACAGCAGTTGGTTCAGAGATTTGTGCATCCACATAGAAACTAATTCCACAAACCTGGCTCAAAGCCACTGAGCATGCCAGAGACTCCAGTCGGTATTTTGAACATGCCCCAAACCCTAGCAGCTGTTGAACTAAACGAGTGATGCAGAACTTCCAGTGAGAGAGAAACCAGGGTTCTGTTGCTGAGTCCTTCCCTCACTAGACAGTGAGGAGATGGGAGGATTGAGGTGGAAGCAGAGCTGAACAAATGTTCCTTCAGTCTAATATCAGTTATATGTGTTGCCTGATCCTATTTAATGGTTAATAATGATAGTATTGATTGCCAGTTGATCCTAATTAATGATCTGAGAGTAATAGAGTTCTTGTCCCAGAATCAGGCTACAAAGAACTAAACCCAACAAGTTCAGTATCTTGTAGGGAACTTCGTGGTGTATGGCAAGGACACTCACACTGAAGGCAAAGCAAAGCCTTGGTGATTTTTATTAGAGCCAATGATAAAGACAGAAAAGCTCCAAACCACAGAGAGGAATAATGCAGTATTGGGGATATCTCTGGTATCATTCCTTGCATAAGCTCTTAGACTTATATACAGTAAAAGCTTTGTTACCAGCATATTGGGTGAATGGCAGGGGGTGCTGTTTAATCAAATATTCTGGTTAATTAAGAGTTAGACTTACCAATGGAATACCAATTTTCGAAGAATTAGAATACAGTAAAATGAATAAAGTATTAAATAGTCTACAGGTACTCACCAATCCAGTCGTTGTATTGCACTGCAGAGTGATTGGTTTCTTGAAGCACTTAAGTGTATACAGGTAAAGTTTTCTATACAGTAGGTTATCTTCTGACACTACATATCACTATGGGCCACGCGTGGCGTACACCCAGATCACTAAAAATACACTTAACACTAAATTATACTGAACATAATTTAATCTTTGATGATTCGGAAGGCACTTCAGGATCTTGCAGTGCCTCAGGGTCGTTATTATCAACATCAATGATCGCTGTAAATATAGAAGGTGTAAGAGATTGAGCTAAATCTGTAATGACCCTATGACACAGCTTGGAAGCTGCTTTTTTGACTAAATCCCTGATATCAGCTTGCGTACTTGTCTTCTGCCTCTTTTGCATGAAAGTAGAGTGCAGAATGTGCAATTGCATAACCTCCTGGGCAGTGGACTTGTCCTGGTTACTAGATTGAAGATTTGTATTGGGAGATATCAGAAATGCCAGTTAATAGAGCTTTCCGGTTGGTAAAGAGCTGGATAACTCAGCTTTTACTGTACAACCTTCCTTGAGAACCTGGTGGTGAGAGACAAAGGACCAGCCTTGCCTCTGGCAGGCCGAATGAGTCTGACGGTCCAAGTTCCCCAATGCCCAAGGTTGGTGATAGATAACAATAGAGCTGAAGGGTCGAATGATGGAAAGCTAACCCCCTCCACATGGAGGTTTGTCCTGTTATAGGGCCTGAGCACTATCATGAATATTCATGCTAATGCCCAGCCTTCCATGTCCAATTCTGATTTCCTTGCCCTCATAATGTTGGGGTGTACTTATCCATATTAATGCCATTTAACTCATTATCATATATGTCACCTATTGCTCAGCCAAGTTTGTGGTTAGACATCTGCCAATGATTCTATCCTAAAATATCCAGGCCAGTAGCACTTCAGTGTTCCTACAGTTGCCAAGTACCATTAGGTTCCAACTCCTGCTACTGAGCAAGCTAATCCTAGTTCCCCAAAATCTAAAGGTAGCTGACAGGCCATTTATCTATCCCAAGGGTCACAGACCTACTAGGCTTGGCTATATTTATGCTAACTTGCTTAAGCTAATGTCTTACAGGATATAGGCCTGTAGGCTCCTTGAGTTGCTGCTGAATATGATAAAAGGCTAAGCTAGCTTTATGGGCTACACTTGTGGGATGAATATTCAGGGTGCTGCACGGGGATTTGCCCAAATGATACCCATTAATTTGAAGGGGCTTTATGCATTTAAACCACGGCACGGCACATTGATAATATAATAATAATCCTGTGCTACTCACTAGCTCCTTCTATCCCAGGCGCTCAAAGTGTGCGACAAATTTGAAAGAATTTAGCCTCACAACAGCCCTGCAAGGTGGAAAATATTCTCTCCAAGTAAGGCTGGGGAGAATAAGTGACTTGTCCAAGTTCTAGAAGGATTCATTGGCAAAGCTAGTGGAACTACAACCCAGATCTCATGACTCTGTTTTAACCCGGCTTTGTGCTCAGTACCCCTAACCATAGATGGGTAAATTGTTGCCAAGGCATACTATACAGCAGCTCAGACCTCCAAAAATCTTTAGTGATTTACTGTAGGAAGCTGCAGGAAGCCTGTGGGAGCAGGGTGTACTAAAGCAGCAGTGTTCTAATATACCTAAGCAGGTAATGCCATGGATAACCTTGAGGAAAATCAATTTGAACCTTCATTAGAAGCACTGTATAGATCTGTACACTGATGTAATGCACCATGTACCTCAGGAGTCAGGGAGCCTTTGAGCTGTAGAACTCTGGGCGTGTTGTAGAGATCTCAAACAGTCCGGAAGGCCTGTGAATGGTGCACTGCACTGATCCAAACAAGATGTGCTAATGGCATAAATTAAACTCTGCTTCCCTCGAAGCAGCCTTGCTGTGTTCCAGAGATGGCAGAAAAAATGAGCCTTTTCTGTGAGGGTTAGATTCAGCCCCAATGATAGTTACAGAAAGTTCTGCATCAAAGACAACCCCAAGGTTACACACTCTAGTAACAGGCTGCATAATGCACCCATAAAAAGGCACTGTGAAAGATGAAGCAATAATCAAAACTTCAGGAAAATAATGGACATCCAAGACTGGATGTCACTTAGCTACCTAATCTAACAGGAAATTGCTTTTCCAGAATCACCTGGGATCAAAACCCAAACCGGTGTGTCATCAGCATTACAATTGTAACTCAAATTATGCCTTTAAATAACGGTGCCTAAGGGAGACATATACAGCAAACAGCATAGGTTCAAAAACTCACGGCCTGTGGTATTCTACAATAGTTCTAGGTAGAATTGGAACTATACCCACCTGTAATACTGAACTATATACATGCCTTTTATCAGAAAAAAATGAACAGTCATTTAAACGGGGGTATAAAGATTGCCACATACTGGTTCTGTTTGTGATTTTAAGGTGTAATCTCTCTTCCTTATGCGTCAAGTTAGGCATTTAAATTTACAAACTTTGGGATGTAAATGTATCCCTGGATCCTGTAGTGGGGAAATATTAGAGGTTTTGTCATAACTACTGAGAGCAAAATATAAAGTGGACCAATACAGGCAAAACCCAGAGCACTTTTTTTCATTAAAAGGTCTTCGACAAACAAAATTCAGACTCTTCTCTTTCTTGAGCACCAATAAAATAAATATGGCACCAAATACATAAGCTTCCCCCTTTCTTTGTTCAAACCCTGCACTTATGTGGAAGAGAGAGATGTCTTTATCAGACCTTCCCTATCCTGCCTGAAAAGGCTTCAGTGTTGTAACAAAAAGATGCTTACGTGCACAGAGTCACTAGGGAAAAAAATATTGTAACATTTCCTCTATACATGACATATATTTATATAATAAAAGCAAGGAAACCAAAGGGCTGATGATTATGGAGTCATGCCATATTTATGCAGAGCACTGAGAGGGAACCCTCCCAAATTTGACAGGCACTCAGAAGTGAGAAACGTTACTTCCAATCAGTTATGCCAACCTGAATTGGCCTGAGGCTTCTAATTTGTTTCCCACCAAACTAAGAACAAACCCCTCCACCAATCTCGTCTGACTCGATCAGCTCTCCCAGCTGACCTGCTGTAATAAAAATAGCCATCTCACATCAACTGCTGACTTTCCCCAATTGTCTCCATTTTGCTGGCTGAACAAATGACTCTGTATATTACACATTCTTCCTAGTGCTGGGGATTTCATCTCTTCCACTGGCTTCTCGAGTTCAGTGGCTCTCAACCAGGAGTACACACAGGTCTTCCAGGGGGTACATCAACTCATTTAGATATTTGCGTAGTTTTACAACAGGCTACATAAAAAACACTAGTGGAGTCAGCATGAACTAAAATTTCATACAGACAAAATAAGAAAGTTAGAAATTGTCAGCTGTGACACTTGTATTTTTATATCTGATTTTGTAAGCAAGTCTATTTTTAAGAGAGGTGAAACCTGGGGTTTGCAAGACAAATCAGACTCCTGAAAGGGGCATAGTAGTCTGGAAAGGTTGAGAACCACTGCTCTAATTAGACAGAGTATCAGATATCAGTGCTCAGATTCAGCAGTGTGGACTTGTCCTGCAGAGTGTATGGGAGAGGCAGGAACTAAAACTTGAGAAGTTTTAACTCTTGCCCGGGTTTTTCTGGAGCAACTGATCCGTTTGTAACTTGGTTGTTAATTGGATGCCATGTGGAGCTATTGAGGACAGTGAATCACAGGTGACCAAACCACAAGAATAAAGTTAGCAAGCATAGTTCAGCATATGAACCTGATTAATGAACAATGGGTTGATCAAATTTAAGGCACCAGGAGAGAAGTGCAAGGTTTCAAACAAATTCAAAGAAAATTTTTCAGTGCTGAATTGTAGTCATCTGGTCCACCTCCCTGCATTGTGGCAGGATTTGAACCATCCAGCATTCATATTCCTACAGCTGAGCTGAAAATATACATGGATAAGATCAGATATAGTTCACTGCTAAAGTTAAATGCCTGTTCAAGTCGCTGAGTCATTTGTATGGTAGGCTAGTCAGTGAACTGCATTCTGTTTTGAAAATGCTGTTTGTCATTCCGGAAAGCGCATTACCAGCTGTGCTCAACAATGGGACAGTTAAGACTATTTTCCAGCAAACCCATCCTGATGTGGTCTTTGTGGGTTGGATTGCACATTACTTCCTTCAAGGCAATTAATGGAAACATGCAGTGTTTGGACACTGCTGACACTTAGCTGGAAAGCAGTGTGACACAGAAAAAGTCCTCAAGGGAAATTTAGGCAGATGATGCCTGATCCCAAGCCCACTGAAGTTAATGGGAGTCTTTCTGTTCAGTTCCGTGGGTTTTGGATTGGACATAATGCACAGTAGTTTGTAACTCATCACCTTCTGTCTGAATATTGCCTGCAAGTCTATTAGTAAAATATAGACCCAGTTCTTCACGGGGGCTTTGCCAGAGTTGCTCATGAACAAGTCAGGCATGTGCAAAAGGGCACGACTGAAGATCAGGACCTTACCTTATCTTTGTGTTATTCGAATCCGGGATCATAGAGTAGGCAGCGTTATGGGTAGTTCACTATAGACCAGAGGTGGGCAAATGACGGCCCTCGGGCCGCATCCTGCCCACGGGACCCCCCTGCCTGGCCCCTGAGCTCCTGGCCCGGGAGGCTAGCCCCCAGCCCCTACCCTGCTTTTTCCCCTCCCCCGCAGCCTCAGCTCACTGCGCCGCCGGTGCAATGCTCTGGGTGGTGGGGCTGTGAGCTCCTGCCGGGCAGCGCAGCTGCAGAGCCGTGGCCTGACCCGGTGCTCTGTGCTGTGCGGCGACACGGCTGCCTCCCGCCAGGCGGCACAGCTCCCGTCCTGGTGCTCTGGGCGGTGCGGCTGTAGCGGTAAGGGAGCGGGGGGGTTGGATAGAGGGCAGGGGAGTTCAGGGTGGTGGTCAGATGTAGATAGGGGTTGGGGTGGGGAACAAGGGGGTTGAATGGGGACAGGAGTCCCAGGGGGACAGTCAGGAAGGAGGGGGGGTTGGATGGGTTGGCGGGGGCAGTCAGGGGCAGGGTTTCCGGGGGCGGTCAGGGAGAAGGGATGGTTGGATGGGGCAGGGGCCCCACAGGGCAGTCAGGAAGGAGAGCAGGGGTTGGATGGGGTGGCGGGGGGCAGTCAGGGGCAGGGGTTCTGGGGACAGTCAGGGAGAAGGGGTTGTTGGATGGGGGGGCAGGGGGCAGTCAGGGGTGGGAGGTCCGGGGGCAGTCAAGGGACAGGGAGGGGCAGAGATCCTGGGGGTGCCGTCAGGGGACAGGGAGGGGCAGGGATCCTGGAGGTGCCATCAGGGGACGGGGGGGTTGGATGGGGCAGGAGTCCTGGGGGGGCTGTCAGGGGGCGAGAAGCAGGAGGGGGTCAGATAGGGGGTGGGGGCCGGGTGACACCTGGCTGTTTGGGGAGGCACAGCCTCCCCTAACCGGCCCTCCATACAATTTCAGAAACCCGATGTGGCCCTCAGGCCAAAAAGTTTGCCCACCCCTGCTATAGACCAAGTTTTACAAACAAATTTAAAAAGTGTTTTGAATAGCCACATCCATTTAGCACCTGCAAAACCTGCATTTGCGGCATAAATTCGTGTGGGTAGGTGCCTGACTGCCTGATCTGTGTTTTTGCATAAATCTGAGCTTTACACTCACACACCAATTTTGTGTGTGCACAAAATGAAGCAATGTTTAAAATTTTTTGGAATATAAAATTTTTGAATATACAAATTTAATTTTATTTAAAGCTTACCATGAATACATGGAGTCCCTACGCTGTCTGTAACAGAGCGCCAGGCCCTGGTCCATGCCCAGACTCACCGCCCTCTCCCTTCCACTTCCTGGGGTCTGGCTATGCTTTATAAAACCACATAAACTTCAGCATAAGGATAGCTATTCCTAGGAGTTCCGTTTGGGCCAGTGAGATACTTTAAACTCCTGTAGATCCTGGCTGAAACTAAATGGGTCCACCTACCAGGGCCGTCCCTACCCATACGCAAAGTACGAGCTGCATGCTGCTCCAGTCCCTGCTCCACCTCTTCCCCAGGGTCCCCGCCCCCCACTCCACCCTTTCCCCAAAGCCTCTGCCACTGCTCCGCCCCAGCCCCCGCCCCCACTCCACTCTTTCCCCAAAGCCTCTGCCACTGATCTGCCCGAGCCCCTGCCCCGACTCCACCCCTTCTCCAAAGCCCCCGTCCATGCTCTACCGTCACCCCGCCTCTTCCCACCCCAGGCCCGCCCCCACCCCCCTGAGGACTGCAGCAGGGGTCGGGCCTGCGCTCACCGGAGGCGGTAAGTGGAGCGACCCGGCCCCAGCCACGCTGCTGGTGAGTGCTGGGGGGCAGTTTCCCCTTGCCCCTCAGTCCCAAGGCTGTAGGGTGACCAGACAGCAAGCATGAAAAATGAGGACATGGGGTGGGGGTAATAGGTGCCTATGTAAGACAAAGCCCCGTATATCGGGACTGTCCCTGTAAAATTGGGACAGCTGGTCACCCTACAAGGCTGGGGCCAGGTCACTCCACTTTCCGTCACCCCATGAGTGTGGGGGTCAGGCCTGCCGTGCACTCACCGGGCGGCAGGAAGTGGAGTGACCTGGCCACAACCTGCTCTGTTCCACCGGCTCGTGCAGGGGAGCAGTTTCCCCCCTGCCGCCCAAGCCTGCTCCTGCCCCCCTGCAGAGGCCTGGCCCTCCCCCCTGTGGGGGCAGGGGGCTGTGTAGGGCACCAGAATGGCTAGGGACAGCCCTGCCACCTACTACCAGGACCCAGCAGTAATTCCCCTGAATCTTGGTGCAGATATTTAGTACTTGAGCCTAGGGTGACTTGAAGAGCCCTGCATTTCTGTACAGCTGTGGTTCTCAACCCACAGGCTTCTTGCAGCCCAATCAGCACAAAACTGCAGCCCATGTGACACTCTCAGGCCCATAAGGGTAGTATATATATTGTGTGGACGTGGCCCACATAACACATAGAGAGGTGCATATGCGTAAATAGGTGGAGAACCACTGCTGTACACAGTCTTAGTGTCTGCCCTGCATCTTATATTTATGATTTGATGGATATTTACAAAATGAATAGTTTGGTGGTGTTACTGGTTGTTAGTTACGCTACTGAGAAAAGTTATAGGTATCTTACAGTATATAACACAGTTTTCCAATTTGTGTTTTCTAAGCATACTGGAATTTGCAAAAGCTGAGCTGTGCAATGAACCAGATTAAACAATGACTGCAAGTGACAAGTAAGAATGGATACGTTACAAAAAACCCAAACCAATGTAGGGTTGCCAGGTGTCCAGTTTTTGAGTGGAACGCCTGGTCAAAAAGGGACCCTGGCGGTTCCATTCAGCACAGCTGACCAGGCTGTTAAAAGTCCAGTCAGCGGCGCAGTGAGGCTAAGGCAGGCTCCCTGCCTGCTGTAGCTCCACGTGGCTCCCGGAAGCAGCAGCATATCCCCACTCTGGCTCCTACGAGTAGGGGCAGCCAGGGGGCTCCGCACGCTGCCCCCACCCCAAGCACCGGCTCTGCAGCTCCCACTGGCCGGGAACCACAGCCAATGGGAGCTGCAGGGGCAGCACCTGCAGACAGGTTAGCACGTAGAGCCTCCTGGCTGTGCCTCACATAGGAGCTGGAGAGGGGACATGCCACTTCTTCTGGGAACTGATTGAGGTAAGCGCCACCTGGAGCCTGAACCCCTGCTCCCTCCTCTGCCCCAACCCCCTACCCCAACCCTAATCCCCCTCCCCCACTCCGAACCCCTCAGCCCCAGCCCGGAGCCCCCTCCTACACCCTAAACCCCTCATCCCCAGCCCCATCCCAGAGTCTTCACCCCCAGCTGGAGACCTCTCACCCCCCCCCACCCCTGCCCCAGTCTAAAGCCTCCTCCCGCACTCTGAACCTCTCAGCCCCAGCCTGGAGCCCCCTCCTGTACCCCAAATCCCTCATCTCTGGCCCCACCCCAGAGCCCGCACTCCCAGCCAGAGCCCTCACCCCCCTGTACTCCAACTCCCTTTCCCAGCCCGGCACCCCTCCCATGTGCTGAACCCCTCATTTCTGGTCCCACCATGGAACCCACACCCCCAGCCTGGAGCCCGTACCCCCTCCCATACCCCAACCCCCTGCCTCAGCCCAGAGCCTGCTCCCATACTCCGAACCCCTCAGCTCCACCCCTCAGTTCGGAGCCCCCTCCTGTGCCCCAAACCCCTCATCCCTGGCCCTACCCCAGAGCCTGGACCCCCAGCCAGAGCCCTCACCCCCTCCCGCATCCCAACCCACTGCCTCAGCCTGGAGCCCCCTCCTGCACTCCTCATTTCTGGCCCCACCCCAGAGCACACACCCCCAGTCAGAGTCCTCACCCCCTCCTGCACCCCAACCTCCTGAGCCATCCCGGTGAAAATGAGTGAGTGAGGGTGGGAAGTTGGAGTGGGGATGGAGTGAGCAGGGAGCGGAACCTCAGAGAAGGGGCGGGGCTTTCGAGGAGGGGCGAGGCAGGGGTGGGGCAAGGGTGTTTGGTTTTGTGTGAGTAGAAAGTTGGTAACCCTAAACCAATGGTATGCTATAACAATGTTAATAGGGATGGAAGAATACTGGATTCAGATTCAATTTGTACATGATATTGCTGGTAGTGACAGGATTCAGAATTATGCAGATTGTCTTATAGACAGCGTGGACCTTTTACACCAGTGGTGGGCAACCTGCGGCCTGTCAGGGTAATCCGCTGGCAGGCCGTGAGACAGTTTGTTTACATTTGCACGGCCACCCATAGCTCCCAGTGGCCGCAGTTCACCGTTCCCGGCCAATGGGAGCTGCGGGAAGTGGAGGCCAGCACGCCCCTGCGGCCCACGCCACTTCCTGCATGCCAAGCTGTGACTAGTCTATCAGGATTCAGAATCAGCCGTTCAAGAGGCTTTGTCCTGAGTGGCAGCAGCCTGTTTTGTGGTGCAGTGATCGGATGAAGTGCAGTGATGTCTGGGAAATTTTTCCTGTCTGTGAGACTAATCCAGGACTGATTTCACAGAGTGTAAAGACCCACGCTGGGAGCGACCCAGTGTCAAGCTACTGTCTACATCAGCCATATGTAAGCAAGTAGATAATCAGTTATCCTAAGGTTTGTTGTGGTACTAGTGAAGGGTTAGGGCTCAGGATATTACAATTGCCTAGGTGCCCCACTAGCAATGATGATTTTTTGAGCAAGGGCCTAGACAGTATTTGTTGAAGCATGGATGGTGTGTTGCTCTCCAAAAGGAAGGCATTAACTATCCTTAATAATATGCCTAAGGCTTCTCTGCTAGCTCAAGCTAGCTATTAAGGGCTTGGGCTCATCTCACAGATGGTTGGCAGTAGTTCCCCAAGCGGATGGCACAATCTCAATAAGAAACTGGCTGGGAAAAATCGTCTGGTATAGACAGTACATTTCCACTCATTTTTCTAAACACCTTTTAATAACACCCACTCAGCTGCCTGTTCAGTGCTGAGACTGGGCACAGTCATGGGCTTAGGTAGGGTTTGGACCTATCCTTGGTGCAGAGTACAGTGTGTAAATTTTCAGATTTAGATCTCCCCTGGGCAGTGCCTTCCTGACCAGAGGGAATTACCTGTGCATTGAAGATTCAGATTACAATGCTAGTCTCTTAGTATCACAGTTATAATGTTTGCAAAGAGTCCTGTGGCACCTTATAGACTAACAGATGTATTGGAGCATAAGCTTTCGTGGGTGAATACCCACTTTGTCGGATGCATGTAGTGGAAATTTCCAGAGGCAGGTATAAATATGCAAGCAAGAATCAGGCTAGGGATAACGAGGTTAGTTCAATCAGGGAGGATGAGGCCCTCTTCTAGCAGTTGAGGTGTGAATATAATGTTTGAAGTCCTTGGGCCGACAAGAATAAGTGCATGTGTGTGGGGGGTGGAGGGGGCTTTCTTCATCTTTCTTTGAGGTAAAACAAGAATGAAGTTTACCGTGGGAAGAAATGGAGAGTGGTGAATGGTTAATTTGGAGTCTGTGTGCACTGCATCTATTTATATTGCCATCTGTTGTAACCAGGATAAGGGAGTAATGATGAGGGTTCAGGATCAGGGCATCCATTCAGGGAGACTCATAAAGGCTGATGCTTTCCATCTCCTCAGATTTTAGGTTTGACTTATTGCCCTGCTTGATTTCTTTGACCAGGTTGGCCATCCCTGGTGGGGTCATCCCCAACTTTATCTCCTTGGCCTATGCAATGGGCAGGGTCTTCCCAGTTGGACGGTCACTCAGCAACTCCAGTTGCCTCGCTAGGTCTGTTAAGTAGTGCACACACTCACTTTGCGTAGCCAATTGACTGAACCCGGCTCTGTGACCGGAAACCCCCTTTCATATTTCTTTTAGCATGGATTCCAAGGTGAGAAGGGATGGCTGTGATTACATAGCCTGACCTCCTGTGTAACACAGGGCATAGAACTTCCCCAAAATAATTCCTAGAGCAGATCTTCTATTTTTTTTTTAAAAAAAATCCAATCTTAATTTAAAAATTGCTGGTGATGGAGAATCCGTCACAACCCTGGGTAAATTGTTCCATTGGCTAATTACCCTCGCTGTTAAAAATTTACACCTTTAATCCAGTCTGAATTTTCTTGCTTTCACTTCCAGCCATTGGATCTTGTTATCCCTTTGTGTGCTAGATTGAAGAGCCCATTATAAATGTTTGTTTGCTTCCCGTGTAAGTACTCCTAGACTGTGATCATCACCCCATAACCTTCTGTGTTAGGCGAAATAGATTGAACTCCTGGAGTCTGTCATTAAAAGGCACTAAAAAAAAGTCTTTTAATCATTCTTGTGGCTTATCTCTAACTCTCTCCAATCTATCAACATCCTCCTTCAGTAGTGGATATTAAAGAAATGGCCATGGTATTCCAGCAGCAGTTAGTCCGTTACTGATCTGTTTCATGTGTGCCACGTTAATTTTGTATGTTCTGGTTGTTTAATGAAAAAGTTGTGCAGTGCCACGTCACGTAACATTTTGTCTGCCTAAATCTTCCAGGTTAACCTTTTGTCCCTCACCTATTCATAAAGCAGGGCTGTGGGCACTGCCAGAAAATCCCTCTGCCGTAGGCGCTGCTACCATATTCTTCCTGTTGGTTGCTGCTCCAAATACTGACTGTGTTTCCCCCCATGAAGGAGTTCATGCAGGTTTGAGAGGAGATGATGCCATCTACCCATCTTCTCCCTCCCAGGCTAGCCACTCCCCTCCCAGCCTTGACCCACAGACATACAGTGGAAAGGTCACTGTGCAATCAGGGGGGTGAGGCAGATACTGCCACACCACCTGGCTTGTTCCCGAGGTCACTAATTTCAGCTTGTGTTAGCAGAATGGAGAATGTGGGTTTAAATACACAGGAATTATGTTACTCGCTACTGAAATGCAGTCACCTCTAGGGGTGGAACCAGACAATTAATTAATTAACCCACAGTGATGCTAAACATTAATTTAGGGCATAAAGTGGAAAAGAATGCCATATTCAGTTCAGATCTGAAGTGCAGAGTTTTGCTCAATCTACTACATGTTTACCTGTGTTCCAAAAGCATCTCTGTCATGTAGTCCTGAAACGTCAATAAGAACAATATAGAAGAGAAACTACTGCAGGGGAATCTGAGTGGACAGAATGTAATTACCACAGTTGGGATTGGACCAGGATACCAGATATAATGGCCCCTACTCATCTTCTGCCCTAGGATCTTTAATGAGGGAAGTCAAAAAGGGCCTGTATTAAGAAGCAGGAGCCACCTCTGTGATGTCCTGCCGCAGGCCGCAGGTGGGATTAGAGTTTCCCAGCTGAGGATGGGGGAGGGTGGCAGGAAATGGAGGGTCCTTACCAAACCTAGAAGGAATGCCGAGGCTTTATTTACTTCTGGAGGGAGCTCTCCTGAGCAGGGGAAGCCTCCAAACCTGCTCGAGTTTTGTTCTGAGTGTTATGGTTCATTTCAGCCCCAAATGCCACACTCAGCTGGAACTGTCACATTTTGCCTAGTTTCCCCCTGAAAAATGATTAACTGGCCAATTTCACTGGAATCCAAGCCCCAGTTTGTTCAGTGCCCTGCCCGGGTTTACCTGAAACTTGACTTGGGTTTGTATACTTTGGCAAACTTGCCTCTAATTTCAGGTTTGTGACAGACATTTCCCACAACACTAATTGCTGTTGTAATTTGTGTCCACTTGTGGTTAATAACATCTCTTGCGGTGGTGCCTTTAAAAGTTCTTGTCCTTTCTGTAGTGATTGTGGACCATTGTCTCTCCTATTCCTTGCTGAGATGGGCCACACAGATCAGATCGGGACCTGGGTCTGAACTTCTCCAGTACTTGGATGTGGGAGTTTTTGGGGTGGGCTCAGCTCTGGTGGTGAGAATAGAAAGATACCATGGTTATTGCAGGTATCGGAAAGGTGAATGTAAAACCAACAATGGTGCTCACTGGATACGTATTTTCATCACACTCATACAATAACAGCATCAGGAAGCTTCAAAGGCAGTGCATGTCAATCATTAGTATTTTAAGCAATCACTTTTAGGCAGCTTTTAGTAATATCTGCTCTCAGACACTTTTACTTGTTTCAGTTAAGTCAGTGAAAGTGGGATTAATGGATAAACAGCTATGTTTATATAAAGCTAAGGTCAGAACACAGTTTGCTGAATAGCAAGGACACTGGTAAGCCCGGCTCTCAGATAAGTGCATGACATGCTGCAATATCAGGGAGTAAGGGAACAAGCTCGTAAGTGAATGCCACCTCTGAATTTCCTCCCTATTGTCAGCTTATACCACAAAGGAAATGCTACATAATCCCATAGAGTCTGATTCTCTAAGCATTCCGTGCCCACAGTTTCCAGGGTCGTCAATGGCAGTTCTGTGTGTGGCTGTTTTGCAGGATTGGGCCAGTATTTTGGATGTTAACCGCAGATCAGTCATGTTAAATTGTTAAGGTTAGGACTAGATGGAAAAACTTCAAATGCGAGAAAAGAAAATTACAGCTCTTGCGATTCCTCCTCCTTGTGCATCCCGTTGAAACAGTTCTGACAGGGTGACAACCCGTTCCTGCCTTGTGTTCTCGCTATGCCGATGAGGGCCCTTCAGCTGCTAAACACTCCAGTGCAGTTTATTCACATTTGCTCTTCCCATCACCTTACCGTTCCACACACCATATTAGGTACGGTTTCAGTTTCTCCTCCTCAGGTCTCTACTGGGGAGAGAGCATTCTCTCTCTCCAGAGACTGGTTCTCATTCTCCCTCCTGCACTGCCTTCCTGTGCTTTCTTAAACCTGCTGGGTTAATGGGCCAAGTTCCTCACTGGTCCTCCTCCAGCCCATTGTAATCCACGAATTAGGCCCTGGGGAGAATTAATTGGTGTTTCAGTGACCAGAGTGCTGGCTCAGTTCTTGGTTCCCAGAACTCTGTCACAAGCAGACTACGGCGTAATGATGGCAATTTTAAAACGGAACCATGTTCAGTGATTGATGTGTAAATATAGTGAAGCAAACCTACTAGCAGGGGATCGTATCCTTATTTATACCTTATTCAGTGCAAGGCCCCAAATGGTTCCTGAAGATGATGAAAATGGAATGTGACTTAAAATGTTTTTCTGCCATTTCAGTCCATTAGGGGATCTGTTTTTGTTGGTTGAATTGCAGTTGTCTCTCTAGCTGACTTTGCAGTTATATATTCTCATATTTCCTTTTCCTTGTAGAATGAAGTCGAGTTGGGAGAGCTGCTGCTATCACTAAATTACCTTCCCAGTGCAGGAAGACTGAATGTAGACATTATTCGAGCAAAACAACTTCTTCAGACAGATATGAGCCAAGGTTCAGGTAAAGGGCAGTGTATTTCTCAGATCACTCCTGCATGTTTGTGAGTGCTCTAAAATTGTCCTATATAGTTAGGCAGCCATTTTTTGATTCCACCTAAATGATTTGGACACTTTGTTCCCATTAAAATTAATGCATGGCTTTGAAAAGCTCTCATATATGTGGTTTTAAAAATATATATATAAATCAAACATTGAGAGTCCAAATCTACTGGCCGGAGCCTAGGATTGGGAACCAGGAATTTCCAAATGCTATCCCTGCCTCTGCTTTTGTGGTTTAGGATTATTTCTCAATGTTTGTGCTGTGCTTTGCAGACACAAAGTGTTGTGTGAGTGTTAAATATAAAGGCGGTTTAATTCTGCAAAACTTGTTCTGCTGTGTGATTTTTGACAATGCCCACTCACCCCTCACCTGAGTATGGAGAAAGGTCTATTTCATCATTCTAGCAGCTGGTGATTCTCCCTCTCCCTCACGATATAGTTCCCTCACTCCCTACTCCAGCTGCTGCTGTTGTCAGACTATTGACATCTGTCAGTGAGAACAACATACCTGGCTTTTGTCAAGGTCACCATTTGTTGCACTCCATGCAGAGTCAACAGAAACATTCTGAATTCTGCTGCCTGAGACTTGTACATCTCCACTGCAAGTCACCTGGTACCTTGACATGATAAGAGTCCAGATCCCTCCCCAAAGCTATTTTTCCTCCACAGTGCCGCTCCACACTCTGGTCCCAACTGTGCAGAACCTTTCTGAGACAGGAACATTGACTGGCTGCACCTGTAAAGCTGGAATTTTGTTTGTGTTTCTTTCAGATCCCTTTGTGAAAATTCAGCTGGTTCATGGATTAAAATTAGCCAAAACCAAGAAAACCTCTTGCATGAAGGGTACAATAGATCCCTTCTACAATGAGTCCTTCAGTTTCAAGGTTCCTCAAGAAGAACTGGAAAATGCCAGCTTAGTATTTACAGGTAAAAGCATTCTTGCTATTGATTTGATGCTATCTTGGCTGTCTCCGAGGTAAACAAATTAGCTGCCCCATGCATGCACTTTAGCCTACGCAATGTCTTCATCTTTTTCAGCAAGCTAACATTTATGGGACAGTCAGCTCTGTCATTTCTAGAGGAGCTTAATTAGCATCACGCTTCTCTGCACAGAAGCTTTCCTGGTGTTGTCACCTGTAATATGGAACTGTCTAGGAACTCACCTTGTCAGTTTCACTCTTAATTGGTGCTACTGGGAAAGCATTTCCACTGAGAAGAGAGGCAGGCTAATTGAACTGGGTCCTAAAGTGCTTCCTGGAGAAGTCAGAGGAATGAGAGATAGGTGGAAGGAAGTATCTGATGATCAACCTAGACCTTACAACAATACTCATTTTGCGACTCCACATAAATTTTACTTTGAGGATTGTGCACGTCTTGTGCTAGCCCATTATACCACTGTTATATAAATTGGTTTGTTTATGGCTGTATTTTTAAAGGGACACTATTAAGGTACTGAGCTTCCAAAGTAAGTGCTGAGATTTATTGTTGACTCTTTGGATTTTTGTAACACTCTGAAAAGAGATTGATGACAAATGTCCAGGTGGTGTTTTGGTGGTTTTTTGCATTGTTGAATTTGGGATTTGCTTACTTCAGTTATGAAAACATGCAATGGAAACTGACACACACAAAAGTTTCTCAGAGCAGGGTTAGATAACATAGTGGTAAAAATGACTGCTCCTGGTCTATGTTGTGGCTTATCTGGTTGATAGCACTGGAAAAGATGTATTATTGTGGAAGAACATTTAAGAAGTTTCTAAGGGCAGACACACCCTTGCAAACTGCAGCCTTCTTAGTAGTTGCACAGTATATGCAGTACAAGAAATGGCAGTGCAGGCTTCCATGTGCTACCTTTCGAAGTGTCTTAACCCAGACCTGAAGCATCTGTTTTTATGGGTTTTCTACTGTAGCAAAAGGAATGAAGAGGGTAGTTTAGATTTTCATGCCTCTTCAGTCCTTGGCTTGTTGGCTGAGACTGCCAGTAAAGGGTATGGCTAGACTTCAAAAAAACACCCACTCCTGGCCTGTGTCAGCGGCCTCAGACTTGGGCTGCGGGGCTATAAAATGGTAATGTAGATGTCTGGGCTTGGGCTCTAGCCTGAGCCCTGGAACCCCACAAGCAGGCCACCAGCCCGAGAGCCTGGATGTCTACACGGCAATTTTATAGCTCCACAAGCCCAAGTCAACTGACACGATGCCTGTTGTGATGATTTTATGGTATGGACATCTGTTCACTAAGAATCAGGCAGAGACCACTGGCTCATTTCAGTTGGCCACTGAACAGCCATTGGATGATGGGAATTTTGGTCTCTGTTGACCTCTGTCGGATTTGAACTAGTAACCTAGAAGTGAAAGGCTGCATAGCTCACTATTCATCGACTGAGCAGTCCACTCTCCCAATTGTCTTCAGTAGTATGGGTTTGAATGATATTTCTGTGGGCAAACAAGTTGTAGAAAAGAACAGAGTTGTATAAAGACCACATCTGTTGGTCATATTTTAATACATGCTTTCTTTACCAGGAGGAGAAAATACCAAATTCAAGAATACAAAAAACCGCACCAGATGCCGTTTTGAATTGTTCTTTAACTTTCATTTCCACTTTTTAATGCCATGCTCAGAAGCATTAAAAACCAAATTCTGCTCTCGTCTGCACCAGTGCAGTTGCACTGGGGTAACCAAGAGCAAAATTCATCCCCAAGCATTCTCTGTTAAATTGATTTTGTGAATGGTGACAATGGCTTTGCTAAAAATTATAATGCAAATAGGATTCGGTCCCAGTTGTTACACTGGACTAGATGGTAGCATTCATGCCACTGTGGTGCAGAGGGCAGCGTGGAGCCAAATGGTCCCTGGAGGAGCACTGTCTCAGGCAGGCACAGTCTCTCCCAGCGCTGTATAGGAGGTGAATTTTGCCTTAGACATTGCTCCCTCCATGGCCATGAGTCCATCTGCTCTTCACCCCACCTGCCCCCCTTTTGGCATTGTGGTCTCTGGGAGGAGCAGGAGTGAGCAGTCCCTAGAGCTGAGGGAGCACAGAGGGGCTGCCACTGTGGGTGGCCTCTTCTGCAGCCTTGTAGAGATCCTGAAACTTGATGTGCCCCAGTCCTGCAGTCAAGCAAGGGCCATAAGCGGAGTTCATGCTCCTTGAGTTAAAGGAAAAGAGGGAAGGATTTTTTTTTCTTTTTTGTAATGTTCCGATAATGTTTCTGAGCCATTAAAAAGAGAATCTGTACCCAAAAATATTATTATAAAGCTCTGTATTTCTTACATGGCAGAAACGGCTGTCAAGTCAGTGAAAAAAGCTGAAATTCAATCTATTAGCTTGTTTCCAAACATTTCATAACAAAAGTGATGCTGATCAGCATTTTAAATCTTGCCCTTCATGCACAGAATTTCCACAGCAAAAAGGCTATATTTAAGCATGGCTTTACATGCAGGCCATCTTGAATGTTCCCTTTCATGTATAATGATGAATTTGTTCCTGGAATCTTCAGTCAGGTGATCTCTTTCTTCAGGAGTGCAATACTCCAGTCCTTACCTACAGAATACCAGCTCCCTATGATCAGGAACAAGGAATGAAATACAACGCAATTCATTAGAGCAAATGAAGTTGGTGTCAGGTGGTTGGATGGCTGACCTTTTATTATGGATCCTTTTTTTTTTATAATGAGTTAATCAAAAGCTAACTGATTCATAAAAATAAACTATCACATGTTCTTACACAGCAGTTAGATTTAACTGATGATCTTTGAAATGATCACATCACCGCGTTGTACCAGAGCGCACAAAATAGTCATTTTTGAAATCGTTGACCTGTGATTATCTACTACTTCATCAGAACACAGTGGCATGGAGTACATGTCCTTGACGAGATCGATAGGGCCAGATTCTGATAACCTTCCTCATGTTGAGTAGTGTATCACTCTGAGTAACCCTGTTGCTGTTGATATTGCAGTAATGCCTAGAGGTTCCAGCCAAGATCAGGGCCCCATTGTGCTATACGAACCCATGGTGAGAGACGGCATCTGCCCTGCAGAGCTTACAGTCTAGAAAAGAGAGAGACAAAGTGTGGAAGGGGAAGCAGAGCAGAGGTACAGAGGGTGAACTGACTTGCCCAAGGTTACATCACAGGTCAGTTACAGAACCAGCATTAGAACCTGCTCTCATCCCCTAGCCACAAAGACTACGCTGCCTTTCCATTGTCCTATTCCGTGCTAGCAAGGGGTATCAAAACCTGGCCTGTTATGAAGAGTGGTGAAGAAGGAATCCTATATAGCCACGTAGAAGCAAGTGGAGAATGGATATCCAGAAGCAATATCATGGAAATAACATAGTCCAGTGGACTTGGTGATGGTAAGGACTCTGGGCCAAATTCTTTGCTAATGTAAATGGGCAAAACTCCATTGACATCAGTGCAGTTGTATCCATTTAAACCAGTAGAAAATTTAGTCCAATTTCATGTCATGTCAGTGTGTGCTTTTAAATAAATAAAGTTAAGCAGCTGTGACTACTCCAAGGGTGGCTGCATTTCTGTGTTGGGTAAGTGTTCCCTACATTGCCTTTCCTGAATCACTGGGGTATAGTGTGGCTTAATTGGTTCATTCTTGCAAAGTGCTTTGAGACCCTCAAATGGAAGATGATCTAGAAGTGCAGATTATCATTAGTGGAGTTGAATTTCTGTCTGAAAATGAGAGGAGCAGAACCCAAATCCTTTGCTTATTTTGCATGTATGCACAACAGGAACTAAAGCCACTTCCTTTTTTTCTTTTAGGTTTTGCTTGCTCTAGCATCCCTTAAGTCAGTTAATTAAATTTGCTGATGAGAAAAGAGCCAATTAAAAAGGAAAGTAATCATGCGGTGAAGATTGGCTAGTGATACCATGAAGGTGTATAAATCTGTAAAAGCACCCAGGCCAGCCAGTAGCCAGATCAGATTTATTTGAGCATAAGCTTTTGTGGGTAAAAACCCCACTTCATGGCCATGCACCTGAAGAAGTGGGGTTTTTACCCATGAAAGCTCATGCTCAAATAAATCTGTTAGTCTTCAAGGTGCCACCGGATTCCTTGTTGTTTCTGTGTAGTTGGTGATCGATTCAGAAGTGACACACTGTTTGATTTAGGATATACCCATGGTGTAGCTGGGAGGTGTAATAGATGTAGCAGTTCTAGGTTTGACTGAGCTAGCCCGCTAAAATGAGCAGCCTAGCTGCAGCTGCGTGAGTGGCAGGAGAGGCTCGCCCCCACAATGCAATCCCATCTAAAACCCTAGGTGTGTGCTCGAGGTGACTAGCCTCTCCCACCACCCATGCAGCCATGGATATACTTCTGTCTTTAGTGGGCTAGCTTGCTCAGTGGTAGTGCAGATATATCTGCCCAAACTGGAAATTACAACTCCAGCTCCAGTGCAGATATACCCTTAGAGCAATAGGACTTTTGCGCATATTTTTCTTGTGTACATTTATTTAAACAGCATAGTTTTCAGTGTACTATGGTGGGAAGTGCATACAGCTCCCATTACTTTTAATGAGAGTTGAGTGTGCAACATTGCACAGACAACGCTGACAAATGAATGTCTCTTTCCCTTTGTGCAAGTCTCATTTCTGCAAATTCCCCCACCCCGCATACACCTATACCCCCCACACACTTATCATATGATTCTCTCTACCTTTGGATTGAAAATATGAATTGTAACCATCATGTTTAAGCACAGCATTGGATCTACCTACACACAGATGAACCATGAGTTTGAACCCTAGTGTGGTTGACTTACAATATAGCACCCTATTTCTGATTGACTGTTATATGCCAGGTTGAGGCATCGCCATGGGCAGCTGTCCATCAATGTAGCCTGTGCTGCCACTGAAGAAGCTACAGATGCTAATGAAGATGAATTTTATTAGCAGCTAGCAGCTGTGATGCAATCTGTTCCACTGCACGACGAACTTATTGTACTCGTAAATATGAACGCTGCACCAAGTTGTCCCAGAAATGGCTTCAAAACCGTTCTTGGGCCATTTTGCTCTGGAACAATAAATGACAGCTCTGTGAGATTACTCTTCTTTTGTGCTTTTCATAGCATTACCAACACTGGCAGTTGGTTCAGGCACCTAGATATCTGTCAAGAGATGTGGATGTTCAATGATGGGTGGACGAGGGAGAAGCTGGACCATATATTGATCAGAATCGTAGTATAGTAAGGTCATAATGGGTCTACAGAGGTGCATAAGCCCTGGCAAATGCTGATCATTGTCGCTTTGTTGCTAAAATGCCAATTACTCCTCTATTTTAACATAAAAGTGTACTCCTCGTGATACATAAAGCACAAGGCATCTGTAAAAATTCAGTACTTGCTAATAAGTAGTCTGTCTCAGTGGAAAAACAAATTAGACACACTTGGCACTCTCCCAGATGATGTAGAATTAGCTTGGACAGTCATAAGCACAATCATCTGAACAGCAGTAGATGCCATCCCAGAACTGAAATGCTACAAGTGATGCCTCCGGCTGTACAATGGGACGTTTCAAATATTGCAAAAGAAATAGACAGTGCCATGATTATAATGTTTACAAGGTATTTTTTGAGTGTGAGCAAAAGTGCCTCCTGAAGCTTATTTTGAGAACTTGACAAAAGAGGCAGAAGAGGGAAGGAGACCTAATAAATTTCGACAGGCATTCAAAGCTATACAGTCATTTCGATCCAAAAATGAACTTTTTGCAGGATCTTTGCTGACAAACAAGGCTGATGGTAAAATGTACTTTATCCAAGAAGAAGTCCTGCAAACTTTTGTAAATGTAACTACATTGGAAGAGGTTCACTCTAAAGAAACTGTGAAGCGGGCATGCTACCGGACCTGACAGCATAATGCCTGAATTTCTCAGATGTGCCATAGAGCCTATAACTGTACCATTACACCAACTTTTTGTCTGGGCTTGGACTACTGGGAAGTTACTAGCAGAGTGGAAGGAAGGGATCGTTATTCTGCTCTGTAAGTAGGGAACAGCCCCCGCATTGAATGTGGTAACTATAGGTCAATTAACTCCGCCCTCTGTTCTTGGAAAAGTCATCACACATGTCCTACTCACCTGGCTCCAGCGTTGCCTTGTGAAACTCCATCTCCCAGAGCAATTGGGCTTCGCTGCCAGGCAATCCACAGTGGATGCTATATTTGCTCTTCATCTTTTATCTGAGATCCATCATGAATTTAACTGGCCTTTGACAGTAGCATACATAGATCTAAAGGCAACCCAGTAGTGCAGAGAAATTGAGCCCTGTTTAGCTCATGGTGTTGGGTATTTTTGAGTAAGACCTTAAAAGCTGAGATCCTATTTGCTCCTTGTAAATATAATATATCCCATGATGTAAATCCTTGGCATTTACAAGCCAAAATATTCTTCCTCCTGCTTCTGTGCAATGTGTTTTGTATTGGTCATCTGTCTGCTACACTGCCTCCACCCTTTCAGTGGTTGGTGAAATGGTTCTCATAAGAATATACAGTTATATGTTATGTGCTCCACTGGAGACACTTTGTGCCTAATTTTCAGAGGTGATAAGGAATGGGGGAAGGAAGTGGTCCCAGGCACTAGGACCCAGATCCACAAAGGTATTTGGGCCCCTACCTTCCATTGATTTTAATTTCAATTCAGTTGGAGCCTAAATACCTTTGTGGGTCTGGGCCTAGATGTCTGGAGGCCTCCATTTTTGGGTGCTGCATTTGAAAGTCCGTCAAAACTTCTAAAAATGTTGGCTGTAGTTTGTAAAATGCTTAAAAGGTGCTGTTTGCACAGTAGCTGTTGATACTACTAATACATTCCACTACCTCTAAATATTCTTACAACTAAAAGATAGCATGTCAACAGCTAGAGGAGACATTTGTTTTATTTTGGTGCCTCAAACCTATTGACTAGAAGGTGTGCATTTGTATACAAAGCGTAGTAGAAATGCACTGTGTTTTTATTATCTTAGCCTTCTGTGCACTTGATAGACAGCCCCCAGTGCTATCAGCCGGTTAATTGCACAGAGACCATGGATTGTCTCTATGCAGACAAACACAGCAGCCAGTAAAGAACGGTATGTTTCCCCCACAATACTTCATACACCTGTGAACATACGTGTTAATTGTCATGTCTCTCTTACTAAAGGAAAGATGGAATTTGGCCTGACCACCAGAATTATTGGCAGTTTATTTCAAGTGGAGCCGTAGGATCATTGCCTGCCAAGTACACCAGGCAAGCAAAAAGGGAGCTTTAAACCGTAGAGATTAATACCTCCTAGTGCATTTATGGATGCCAGTGTTGGGGATGTAAAGATACCCACTCACCTCAGTCAAGAGCGATGCTGGAATTTGCTGGACTATACTTTTTAATCTGAGTTTTGATCATTTTCCAAAACAGACTTTATTATAAAGTGGAAAGAAAGTTCTTAGAATCCAAGAAATGTGGTCATTCAATGCTGTAAGCTAGTTAATAAGTATTATTGTTGTTAATATTAATAATATTTGCATTGCAATATTGTTCAGATGGCCCCCAAAGGACTAGTCACTCCCAGGCAAATGGCCTGTTAGTGACTCATTAACATCTCTTCTTCACTTACCTGATATAAAACAATAATCCTTTGACACCTCCAGTAAGAGAATATAGGCAACCATGTGATCCTACTTCTGTCACACTTCTCTTCCTTCTCTGACACATCCATGTTGTGTCTATTTAGACTGTAAGCTGTTGGCGCAAGAAATGTCTTCTCCGTTATGGCTGTACAACACCGAGCACAGTGGGGCCCTGCTTCTGACTTAGGCATCAGAACACGGTTATAATGTAAATAATAGTTAATAATTGCATTGTGCTAGGCACTGTGCAAGGACATAGAGAAACAGAAACATGGGGCCTGACCCAAGGAGTTTACATTCTAAACCTGAGTCTGTGTAACAAACAATAGGAGGTGAAGTGGGGAGATTGCTCTTAAAATGGATGCATAGCAGGAATCCTCTTGCTGCACCCTAAAATGTAAAATACAGCAGAGCACTCTTAAAAGGATGTGTTGTAAAGCAAGGGCGGGGGAGGGAGCTTGTGCCATTTTTGCTTGTCGGCACTGTATAATTGTGGATTGCAGGATCTGGCTATAATTTTTGGTATGTGTATGTTACCGTCAGTGAAATCCTTTTCTTCTAAATTGTTTGTAGATTTCAGTCTGGCTAGCTCCACTTCTCATGGTGCCATTTCTCCGTACACTATGAGGGTACAGCTTTTAAAGTGTCTACGTCCCATTTTTAATGGTGACTTAAGGCCAGATTTTCCAAGATATTTAGGTGCCTAATGATTGAGGGGGGTGCCTGATTTCAATGGAAATTAGGTACCTAGGTGCTTATGGAAACTCCAGTAGGTGCCTAGCTGTATCTGCATCTTCAGATGCCTAACTGCCTATGACACCTGGCCCTTAGGCTCCTAAATCACTTAGGTGCTTTTGAAAATTTTACCCCAGGGCTCTAAATTAACTTATACTTAATAGAAACTGCTTTGGCTAAAATAATAATCAAATTACACTGCCCAGTAGTAAAACAAACCTGCTTCCTCCCCCTGGCCAAGGAATATTCAAGGGAGATTTAATTGCAGCTGAATTTCCGCAGAATATTTTTGGTTTGGGTTTTATTCTTGTTGGTTTGGTTTTGAACATCCACATATTATTGAAAAAGATTCCTACTGTTTGTGTTTAAGGATATTTATTCCTTTTTTAAGCCATTACAACCTGATGAGAAGAACTAGCACGTCCATGAAATTCGGTGTTGCTGTTGGTGATAGATACTTGTTTTAGGCACAGGTGCTGGAACTAGAGATGCTGAGGGTGCAGCTGCACCCTCGGGCTTGAAGTGGTTTCCATCATATACATGGTTCGCAGTTTGGTTCAATGGCTGACAGCATCCCCACTATAAAAATTGTTCCAGCACCCCTTGTTTTAGGCACTATATTGTGACACGGAATACATGGACACTAATGGCTAGTCAAGCTTAACAGTGAAGTAGTGTAACCTGTCACTATTCTACATCTCAAATTATTAGTGATTATTCTACAGGCTTTACTTTGCCTGTGTTGTACTCTAAACACTTCATAGTAGGACGCTTGAATGAGGTAGAGACCTTTTCTGTGCGGGACATATTCAGTGGTGAGGCTTTATTTGATGTTGTTCTAGTTGAGTGAAAATGTGCTTAGCATACTGCTGAACCAGAACACAGGGTGCTGGACCAAATACCCTGCTGGTGTAAGCAGGAGCAATGCATTGACATTAACAGAGTTGTGCCTGCTTATGCCAGTAATGAATATGGCCCTTTATCTGCAGATAAAGATTGTAAATAGGGTATGTGCCAAAACCAGAACCATTTATCTGACTGACATACCCAAAGTTTTGGAAAATGGATCTGAACCCTCCTTGATTTGCAAAGCAAAAACACCATGGCACAAAGTTTTGTAAAAACAAACGCATCCACTCCCATTTGGCCCATCTGTGATTGAAATGCAGATTGAGAAACAAGATCTGTATATCTGAACCTTGGGACTTAGATAAAATCAGACCTATCACTGGTTTAATTTTTGGAAAAACAAAACCTGATGGAAAATCATTCTGACTCTTGTCCGTGCCTCATAGCAATCCCAGTTAATGGAGTAGGCCTTCTGCCCTCAGTACCTCTGGCCATATTAGAGTGGTGATTATGATGTGTATTTGAATGGCAAAAAAATTAATCACATGATCAAGACATTGAGATATTAGTGCTTTTCACTGGTATTGTAATGATAAGGAGCCAAATCTTTAAATTTTCCAGTTAGCTTCATATGTTGAAGCATGAAATTGGCCTCAGCTGCAGGCATGACCAGAGATGCACCTGAATTTTGAGCTGCCTGAATACAGTATGTGGAAACTTGACCTTCAAACATTGAAGTAGTTAAATGTCAACATCCCCTTTAACTGTCAGTTTGCAGGGGTTGCAAACTGTGTTAGGGGTGGGGCCGGAACATGTTTCAATGAGCATAGCTCATCTCCTCGACTTAGCTGTCTGTCAAAAATTTCTTCATGCTTTTAGACACACAAGAGAGCCTCTTGCTTTCATACCCAAACAAAATAAACACCCCCCTCTCACTGAAAGCAAATCAAGCTATTTCTCTTCCAGGCTGGGAAACAAGAAAATGAGATTATTTCTATTTTAAAATACTTGCAAGGCGCTCTGATGCTGTGGTGATGGGAGCTGTATAAGTACCTAGCTACAGACAGGGATAGCTATCTTGCTGCTAGGCAACCTCCATTGAAAATTACATTTCAGTGCTGTCCCAGGGCACGCCTGCCCTGTAGCATCCCCCTCCTCTCCAGATCTAGCGTGATGCTGCAGGTACTCCCTGCCTCAGTTTCTTTTCTCTCAGGACTCCATAGAGTCCAAAATGGTGTAAGACAAAATTCTCTTGCTGGGAGGATACTTTATTAAACACAAATAAACTTGACATGAAATCTCTCCCCTTGACTCAGGGTTTGCACAGCCTCCTCTTCTTGGGGCCTGTGGACTTGGGGAGTTCTGCGCCTCCATCGCTGTGAGCACCGCACTGGAGCTGAGCAGTGGTGTATGCCTACACTGCAATAAAATAGCCTTAGCTGGCTGGATCAACTGGCACAGGCTCATGGGGCTCAGGCTGTGGGGCTATAAAAGAGCAATGTAGAGGTTTGGAGTTGGGCAGGAGCCTGGGCTTTGGAACCTTCCCCCCCCCCTTGTGGGGTCCTAGAGCTCAGGCTCCAGCCTGACGTTTACAGTGCAATTTTATAGACCTGCAGCCTGAGCTGAAGTCAGCTGACACGAGCCAGCTGCAGGTGTTTTGTTGCAGTATAGACATACCCTTGATGGCCTTTTATCAGGCTCAGGCTTTCATTATTGAATTCCCTACCTTGATGGGCTCATTCCCCTTAAATTAGCTCATTCTGGGTAGCCTGGGTCCAGTGGAGGTTGCTGTTTCTGAAACATCTGGGTTCCTTGTCTCCAAAGATTCTACATACCTGACTCACAAAGGCTGAAGCTGATTTCCATTAAATCTGTTTAGTGCTATCATAGGCAAAGGAAACTCCATTGATGTAAGTGGAGTCACTTAGGATTTGCACCCGTTGCATTTAGATCATAATTTGGCCTTTTATGTCAGGATTTTTAAAATACCCTTAACTCAGCATTTATAAATGTGTGCATCGCACACCCTACAGCCCTTGATCTGAAGGTCTAACAGGAGCACACAATTGCTGTCAGCATCGCTCATGTTCCTGGCAGGTCATTCTTCCAGGTCCCTGAGGCTTCAGAATGTGTTCCTAGTGGTTTTGCTAGAACATGTAGGGAAAGTGAACAGTGGTCCTTCGGGCGCAATGTTGGTAGGTCAGGGACATGTAGGCAATAAATGGGAAATGGTCTTAACCCCTAGTAGGAATTCATGCAGAATGGAAGCTGCAAGCTGAGACTTTCTTATAAAAATAATAGCTAATAATTAATTAAATAAACCGAAGCACAGCACAAAGTGGCAGGCAATGTATTTGTTCTAGTCTAACTAAAAGTGTAAAAGGCAAGCTTTCTAAATCCATCTGGCCATGGGAAAGCAGATGAAGAAAGAGAAGCTACATGATGACTGGAGGTCAGACCAGATGATCACAATGATCCTTTACGGCCTTGGAATGTATGAATAAGCTCTGCCAGCAGGGTGCTGACCTACCTATTGCAGAAGTGTAATGTGAATTCATCCTAGACATCAGGAGCAGTTGAGTGATCCTGTGGTTTAAATGAGAGTGATTGTTCACTGACGTGGCTCAGATATCATAGAAGCCCTCGGGTGCTGGACCCAGACAGGAGACTGAGAATGGAAAACGCTCCAGTGGCAGTTCCCCAGCAAGGAGCTGGGATGCTGCTTGTCTTCTTTCGCTACATGGTATCAGCACAACACTCTCTTGAACTCTGCTTCCAAGCTTGGAATGGGGACAGGTCTGAAAAAAAACCCCAGAAATCTGAGCTAAGATTTAATTATAAAGATAACCAAATTGGGGCTTTCCTGTAAAGGATGTATCAGTATTAACAGAATACAAACCACCTTCCAAGTTGCATATGATGCTGGTCTAATAGTAAAAAGAAATTTACACATGCCAGGATTGAATGATATATCCCTCTCCTGCTTCCTTTCCCTTCTCTCTGCACTACTGTTAAGTATGAGCTCCCTTCTCACATGCATATAGCTAGCTGCAGCCAGTTGTGTAAAGGGAGTTTAATGAATCGTTTTCAAGTGCATGGTTTGCTAGTGAATGATTACTCCATGGAAGCCTTTGGTCAAAAATGGGTATATTGTTAATGAACCAGAAAGTAATGTGGGTTTTTTTCTGTATCCATTAATGAACATCCCTTCTTGACGCCTTGGAAACGATAGATAGAATCTGAATCTAATGAACATTCTTTCCCAAACCCCAAGGTAGATCATGAGATGCTTTTCGTATGAGGATGTGACTCTGCCTTCTGTTGAGCTCTGTAGTAATTATAGCCTTGTTTCTAGGATGTAAAGTGTGTTCTGAGAAGGAATTCCCCTGAATGCATCCGATGAAGTGAGCTGTAGCTCACGAAAGCTTATGCTCAAATAAATTTGTTAGTCTCTAAGGTGCCACAAGTCCTCCTTTTCTTTTTGCGAATACAGACTAACACGGCTGTTACTCTGAATCCTCTTAGTCTGTCCACCTGTCTGGTATTGTACTATTGGATAAGCGCTGAAATGATGGAGAAACAACCACAGGATCCCATGACTTATCATTCCTGGCATAACTTTTTCCATGAAGGCCAGCCTGCAGTGCATCTGGCATTTTAGCGAAGGGTGCTCCCTCAGGGGGCTTCCTTTTTAAACGTTACAGTACTTCATCGCTTTTCAGGGTAAAGCTGTATCCTCTGTTCATAGGACTGGACTGTAGCAGGGCAAGGTTCTCAACTGATTTGCCTGACTCCTGTAATGTACCACTACAGCAGCCCACCACACTACTTTCTGGTAGCGTTGACTTTCAGCCACAAACTCTTCTGTACTGATTTTGAAACGGTGACCTAGAGGAGGAAGAATCTGTCTCTTGTTACCAGCCCCCAAGCCGCCCTGATCTTGTTCTAGCCTCAGCATGTCCTTCACAAGCCCTTTACTCCCCAGCATGTGCAATAGACACTTGCTCACGCTGCTGAGCTCTGCCTGCACTTTTTCACACCCTGCACAAGTGCTGAGCAGCCCCGGGACCTGGAGTTCTGGTCCTCTGGCTCTCTGTGCTTCACTCAGCAGCCTGCAGGATCCAGCTCTCAGTAAGCACTTCAAGATGTGGCCAGTGAAGTTAAGTGCAGAGCAGGCAGTCGGAGTCTAGACAACTTCACCAGATTCATTCTTGCTATAACTTCACTGAAGTCAGTGGAGTTGCTCCACTTTGGAATTTGGCTCCTTATATCATGGTGAATGGCTTAATAAGTTAAATAAGAAAGAATATTAATATTCTTTAAAATTAATACCTATGAAAACAAGAAGTCCTTGCGGAGCAGCGCAATTGCTGTAACTTGGTCAGTGTGGCATCATCTCATTAGAAGGTAAAATTAGACTCAGATTCAACTGAATGTGTTAATAAGGTGTGAAATGTCAGAGTATGTACAACTTTAGCCATAGTATAAAATAAACTGGTTTTCCCGTACGTCTAACATTCCTTTGTTGAGTCTGGCATAATAAAAATAACTTAGTAAAACTCTTATTTACAAGCTGATTTACTAGCCAATTTTGCAAGTGCATTTATTTGTACTGTGTTATGTCTCTCTGCCTCTTTGGCTTATCTGTCTTGTGGTTTGTTTGTTATGGTGAAAGGATTCATTACAGTTTGTTATTAGGCTGTATCTATTCTATGCTCTATGCCCTAAAACTCCCTAAGTATCCATAACTAGAATACTGAGTGTGGAAAGCATTCTCATTCAACCTGATATTTATCTTTCCTTCCATAATTGTCACATAATATATGTGAATGTGGTGGCAGAGTCTGTCTCTGTAACCCGGAGACCATTGACTTTGAGATGCAGCATAGCAAGGGCATAGCTACTGTATTGAAGGATTCGCTCTATTATCCAGTTTGCCTCCAGAGGAAGGCTAGGCAATAATGGATTACATTCGAGACTCTTCATATGTAAATATGGCTTTTACATTTCTCTTTCCCATCAGATTCCTTTATCTCCTTAGTTTGTTTCCAGTGCTGCTTCTCTCTTAATAAAATTGTCTGCAGTGAAATTGATAACATAATTACCTTTCCTGCGACGGTTTTAAAATCAGCGCAGATATTCCCCTCCTAAACTCCAGAGTGAAATATTCTATTCAAATATTCTATCTGGAACTGGGTTTCAATGCGATCCCTGACATTTTCTGGTACTAGGAACGATTTTTGGAGATAGAGGCTTCTCCTTTTGCGGTGTTGATTTGTACCTGCAAAATATGCACCCACAGTTCCATTGTGAGTGTGATCTGAGGCACGGCATCCCAAAGGGAGTTTGTAAATCCAGAGGTTAGAGGAGTAACTACTCATATTGATGCCTGTGATTCACTAAAAAAACAGGAGTACTTGTGGCACCTTAAAGAACAGTAAATTTATTTGAGCATAAGCTTTCGTGGGCTACAGCCCACTTCATTGGATGCATAGAGTGGAAAGTATAGTAAGAAGATATATGTATATATATACAGAGAACATGGAAAGGTGGAGTAAGAGGCTAATTAATTAAGTCCGGAAAGTCCGGTTGAAAGGGGACCTGTACAGTGGCCGGTCACATGTACTGACCGGACACCAAAAGTCCACTTACCACAGGTTGGGGTGCGGGGGGCGGCAAGGGAGGAGCCGTTGGGTCATCAACCCATGCCAGCCCCTGCTTAGGTGGGGCCACCTCCTACCTGCATCTCATGGGCGGGCAGACTCCCATCCTAGCCCCGGAGCAGAGGGAGCCCAGCTGGTTGCGGGGAGGGAGGTGGACAGGATCGAGGGAGGAGGAAATAGGAGGGGGGAGAGCTGAGAGTGGCGGGGGCAGGGATTGGAGGATGAGGTAGAGCAGGGGCGGGGCCTCGGGGAAAGAGGTAGGGAGCGGGCAGGTTCTGGCTCTCCTGCTGTACTGTCCAGTTTTCAGAAATTAGAAAGTTGGCAACCCTATTCACTGTGCAGGTGACAAAATGCAGGCATAAGCCCTGGCCTCATAACTGCCTGAAAATATACCCCTTCAAGGTTAGCTTATTCTGCTAGACATGCAGGTGGCTGGGGGCTATGCTGTGCTGTGTGTTTGCATGCTCAGGCTTACCATATACCGCCCTACTGCTGGGTCCTCAGAGCCAGATCACATCTGTAAACAAAGCCACTGGTTGTGTTTGGAGGCCCCGCAAAGATGCCTGAGGCACTTGGGTCTGATCCTGCATTCTTTCACACGACTTCAGGGGGAGTATTGCCTGAAATAGGAATGCAGGATTTTCCCCCAAAATGTCAGGTGATGTGTAACCACCCAGAACCAGATTGTCAGCCCAGCTAGGGTCCCATTGCGCCTATGGGATGGTGCAAAGTGACCTTAAACCTGAGCTAAATGGGCATTGCTCCAATGTGGGGGAAATCCTCAACTGGCATAAAGCTGATGCTAGCCCCCTCTGCGCCAGCTCTCCTGGTGCCTCCACCCTGCTGTGTAGAGAGCACTCTGGGGTAGGAGGAGGTGTTCCAGGGGGCAGAAGGAGCAGAGCTGCTGTGCTTCATGCTCTGGTCATCCTTTCTGGCACAAGAGCCGAGCACCAGTTCAATCCCAACCACCTCTAGGATTTGGAGAGGTAGAAAGGTGGCTTTGAACAGTCTTTGCCTCCTTGTCCATCTGCTGCAAACGTGAGCTCTGTGCAGCTCAGGAATAATCCCGAGTGCCCTGTTTCTGCTCTTGCTTTCATCTGGATAACTCAGGACTAACTTGGGTGAAATCAGTGGATTTGTCCCAATATGAAACTAGTGCAAGCGAAAGGAGAATCAGTATCTGGTCGTGCTCATCTGTTTAATTCAAATGGATTTAGAAATAGGGGGGAAAGAAAATACAAAGAACTGATGCAGGAGATGAATTCTATGTAAATGCAGTGGAATAGATTCCAAACTCTTCTGCACAGCATCCTTTGCTTTTGCCAGTGTGCATCCTTTTGATTTATATTTCACACTATATAAGCCTCTTTTTGTTCTCTACACTTGTATTTGGAACAAATATCCTGTTTCTAATCTGTAGTGCATGGATAGTTTTAACAGATCACCTCACAGAGCATGATGTTTGCACAACCCCAGTAGTTGAGAGGTTTCTCTGGTCATTAGGTAAATTCCCATGAATTCCAATTTTATTTGCCTGCTTGATTAGAAAACAAACAATAGGGCCCAGAGAAAAAAATGCCCCCTCTTGGATAATTGATTTGCTGCTGTGAATGCCATGAAGTGCTACTTAACAGGAAAGTGTCAAGTAGCATTTCATAGAGGTTTTTTCCCCCTCTCTATTGTTTGTAATACACACAGGAATGACTGCAAATAAAGCATCTTTCACTGTTAATTTTGTTGTCTTCCATTTGACTAACACTGACGTCATGCAATGTTTAGAGTTGGAGGTTAGCATGGATTTATTCTGTTTTTATTCTGTCAAGGTTTACAAATAGGAACATCACCACAGACAACAATTCTTTCAGTTTGGTCTCGTAGGTAGCTGGGTGGGGAGGGGAGGGTGGACTGCATATGTAGTAAGGTCTTGACCCAGAAAAGCGCTTAAGCAGATGGGTACCTTTAGACATATAAGTAATTCCTTTGAAGTATAGAAATATGTTTAAAGTCACTGACGTGCTTAAGTGCTTAGCTGGGCCCGGGTCCAATGGTGCAGGGAATAGATGGTAAGAGAAGGAGATGATCGGGCCTATTCTCATGTGAAATTGCATGTATTCACTTTACCAACTTCTGTTTTAAATTGGAAAAATGATACATTGGTATAGCTAGTATTTTGTTCTGACTCATTCTGGGATCATTTTTCCTGTGGTGTCATTTCTGGCTGTATTCAAGATCTTGACAGGTGTCTGTGCTTACACATTTCTTGCTACTTAGGAGTCCCAGCACTGTGCCATAGGGTCCCTTGTCCTTCTTCCCAAGAATATGTAGTAGCGACAGTAGCATGTGTAGGAGAAACTTTTAGGGCTTGTGTAGCATTACCAGCATTACCATGAGTAGATGACATTCAGTGTGAACTGGAGGTGGAAATTCCAGAATATAATCACTGCACTGATAGAGGCTGCCTCCCATTTGACCCAAATGGCTAGGCAAAAATTCAGGGTCTAGTAAGTTGTTCCCGTTAGGAAGAGAAATTGGTGACGGGTATTTTTTTGGTGCGATTTTATTTGTTTGCAAAGAATGTACAAAACCCTGTGTCTCTGAACATCCAAGGAATCAAATAGCAGGAAACAGTGTCTTTTGCTGACAGCACCAAGAGCACTCTTCTCAGCCTGCACCACTGTTCCAAAAACCTCTCCCCATATTTCTTCCAGGGTCAGGCATGTGCTTTCAGCTGTTCCTTCAGGCGCGCTCTCTCTCTCTCTCCTTCCCCCAGATTTTTTGTCTGTTCTGTCTACGCATCCCCCACCCCCTTACCCAAAACAATATTCAACAAAACTCCTGGGTGGGTCCACATACTCTTTCTCTTAGGTGAGGGCTCTCATAGGTTACAAGGCCAGAAAGGACCATTCTGATAATCTAGTCTTATCTCCTACATAGCACAGGCCAGAGAACTTTCCCAAAATAATTCCTAGAGCAGATCTTTTAGAAAAACATCCAATCTTGATTTAAAAATTGCCACTGATGGAGAATCCACCACAACCCTTTTTAAATTATTCCAACACTTAATTAGCCTTACTGTTAAAAATTCACTCCTTATTTCCAGTCTGAATTTGTCTATCTTCAACTTCCAGCCATTGGATTGTTACACCTTTCTCTGCTAGATTGAAGAGCCCGTTATTAAATATTTGTTGCCCTTGTAGGTACTTAAAGACCGTAATCAAGTCACCCTTTAACCTTCTCTTTGTTAAGCTAAATAGATTGAGTTTCTTGAGTCTATCGCTATAAAGCATGTTTTCTAATCCTTTAATCATTCTTGTGGCTCTTCTCTGAACCCTCTCCAATTTTTCAACATCCTTGAATTGTTGACACCGGAACTGGACGCAGTATTGCACCAGTGCCAAATACAGAGGTAAAATAACTTCTCTACTCCTACTCAAGATTCCCCTGTTTATGCATCCAAAGATCACATTAGCCCTTTTGGCCACAGTATCACGGTGGGAGCTCATGTTCGGCTAATTATCCACTTTCCACCCCCAAAATCTTTTTCAGAGTCACTGCTTCCCAGAGATAGAGACTCCCATCCTGTAAATATGGCCTCCATTCTTTGTTCTGAGATTCCTCCGCCTTCTGGAACCGCACATCTCTGAGCCTTGAGTACGCCTGTCTCTCGCCGTGGGCCACCTCAGGGAGTCTACTCACTCTGGACCCCCGGGGCCTCTACCCCCAGAGGGAATAATGCATCTCTGATCTCTAGACCGGAGTGACTCTCAGCCAGTGTAAAACAGAAAGATTTATTGAGCATCTGAACTCAGCACAGGAAACTCTCTGGGCCCTCAGGGCTAGCATCCCTCAGCACAGTACATCTAGGTCTCTCCTCCATCCAGGTGGACTCTGGCTGCTCTCTCTCCCCAGTCCAGCAGCCCCCTCCTTCCAGCTTAGGCATCCTATATCACCGTACCCCAACAGTTCCTCCCAGGTCCCTTTGTCTTCCGTCCCAGGTAAACAGGTCACTGGGGCCCTCTCGCCTCTGACCTTTGTTCCCCTCTGGCTGGAACTGGTTGGTCAGGTCACCAGGGTCCTCTCTCCTCAGCCCATTGTCCTCCAGCTGGCCAGAACTGGCATCCTTCCAAGCTGGGCTGGGCCTCCTGGTCATCAGGTCACTGGTTGCTAGGGTCTCCCATCTCCAGGCCATTGTCCTGGGACCCAGCTGCTAGGCGAGGTCACACCTGGTCCTCTGCAACAACAAACCCTCTCCCACCACCTTGTTAAACATGCAGCACACAGGGGAACTGAGGTGTCCACACACTATTTATGTAAAACACGACAAAATTCCCCAACTTTGTCACACTCTGTATTAGTGGTCTTCATTATTTACCACTCCCTCAATTTTTGTGTCATCTGCAAACTTTGTCAGTGATGATTTTATATTTTCTTCCAAGTCATTGATAAAAATGTTAAATAGCACAGGGCCAAGAACTGACCCCTGTGAGACCCCACTAGAAGCACACCCATTTGATGATGATTCCCCATTTACAATTATATTTTGAGACCTATCTGGTAGCCAGCTTTAATCCATTTAATGTGTGCCATGTTAATTTTATATTGTTCTAGTTTTTTACTCAAAATATCCTGTGGTAGCAAGTCAAATACCTTACAGCAGTATAAACATATTACATCAACACTATTGCCTTGATCAACCAAATTTGTAATCTCATCAAAAATATATCCTGTCAAACTAACTGGATATTTTCCATAACCTCATGTTCATTAGCTTTAATTATATTACCCTTTTAACGTCTTTATTAATTGAATCCTGTATCGGCCTTATGCTTAGTTATGTTAATTGACTGGGGAATTCACACCTATCAATCTCAGTTGGGTTTTAACTTAAACCAAACCAAGGTTTCACTGAGCTCATAATCATATCATGGTAGTCAATGTTGCCCACAAAATCCAGTGCAGTACTTTTATAGGCTCAGTCAGGGAATTCCCAGGGCCATGCCTGAATTTCACATTCCAAATATGCAGTGTTGCTGTCGTCATGTTGGTCCCAGGGCGTTAGAGAGAGACGGTTGGTGAGGTAGTATCTTTTACTAGACCAACTTCATACACCAGCAGCCAACCCTTTTTTGAGAATCCCATGGGCAATCGCATATTTTGAGTTTTCTTTTGTCCAGATGCTGTGCAGGCCAATGTATGGGGCTGTCTTTGCAGCAGGACCAGGAGCAGGAAATAATTTTGCCAAGGCAGAGTTTCCTTAAGTTGGTTAGTATTGTTATCCTGTGGGGGGCAGCAGCTGGATGATAGAGACGTATTGCTTAGCAAGCATTGCACTCTCTGCACCATCAATCCCAGCAGCCCAACATTAGCACAAGCGTTCAATAACTAGCTATGGAGATTAAAATTCCATCTGCAGTTTAACGTTAGCAGATGTTGCAGAGAGTAGCTTAATGAAGGAAAATTCTGAGAAATGAATTTTACATTCAGTTCACAGACTCACTTAGACCAAATCCATAAATGTCAAACCACTGCCTCTTGTCTCTGATTTACTTTTTTCTCTGATAAATGATATAGGCTGAATTCTAGTTACACTGAAGTTGTTGACTTCAATAGAGTTGCCTCAGCATAGCTGAAGGCAGAATTTGTTCCATACTCGTGAATCAGTTGTTGGGGCCATAAGCTGGGAAACTGAGTCATGAGTCCACCCTATTCAGGCTTAAATTTTCATCTTTATTTATAAAATGCAGACGGAATCCTTATCAGTTGTAGTGTCTGAACATATATTTATGCCAGATGATAAGACGGAATAGGTAGAGGCCCATGTCACTGAATTCTGGGGTACTGGGAAGTTCTCCTGTACTTCACAAGGGTTGTTGATGTGTCAGGTCTGGTCCTTCTGTCTCATTACTTCATTATCTAGTCTGTTATTTCTCCTGTTAGGGCTCCTCCTTTGCATACCTTTCTACGTTTACATATTCATTAGCTTTTCTCCAATCAGCATTAAGCATTTGTCTTATGTAACCATACTGTACATATGAGCAAGCATCAATTTACACAGCTTTTGCTGTTTATACCATTTTCATTGCATTATGTATTCATGTCATCTTGCCGTTATTTTTCCCAGGAAAGGGGACTTTTAACATTACAGGGATGTATATTGATCATGCTAATTAACTTTGCTTTTGACCTAAAACACAACATATGCCATGAACAAACCATCCCCTGTTCTGCCAGCAATAGCATTATTTAAGAAAATCTATGTAAGAGGGGAAAAATAGCAAAATAACACTCAAGCCAGACAAAGTAAGGCTGAGGCTTTGGCTGAGACAAGTGTTACCTTATCTAAACTCATTCACTTTCCATAATTATAAGTTATTAAAGTATAACTAATTAAGCTCTTAATTTTACCATTTAGCAGTTCTTAATCTTTATGTTTCAGTATCATAATTTAATATATGTATATCAACATAACCCTTAATATATTTGCGGGGGGGAAAGGTTAGTGAGCACTGTGGCTTTAAAATGACACTATTTCTTTGTCATCTTCACATGCGGGTTTTCAAGGGACTTTCCATGCCACGTCCAACATCGTGTTTATAAACCATTTTAAAAACAAAACAAATTTGTCTGTAATCTTGCTATGAGGGGTGCTCTTTATTTTAGAGTCTTAATCGTTGTTCACCAGTAGCATATCATTAGTATCCCGTCGTGGCTGTATATTCTTAACTTTGTGATCTTTTCACTAACTAGCTTTTTAATATTGATGTCAGGAGTTCAAAAAGTACAGTTAATCCCTAATTTAGCCTAAGATTTCAGGTGCTCAGGAGTGTAAAGGAGAAAATGTCAACTGGCTTTAAAGAAGCTGTGCTAACTGGAGCACTGAACATTTCAGAGCAGGAGCGTGGTCTGGTAGTTAGGACAGGAGAGTCAGGAGACCTGGGGTTCTAATCTTGGCACTGACCTGCTTCTGGGGAACCTGGAAGTCTCTTTCCCTCCCCACCCTTTGTCTGTTTATCTGTCAGAAACTGAGATGTGGAGGGTCATGCCTAGTGGTTGGAGCAGTGGCAGTTGGGACTAGTGGTGGATGAAATGGCAGTTGGGCTGGGAATCAGAGCTAGAGGTTAGAGCTGGAATAAGTAAACAAGAACAGGAACAAAGCAATCATAGGGCTGGGAGCTGGACTGGAGGAAGGACAGAACAGGGCTGGAGCAGCCTAAGGACTGGGGAGTCTGCCACCACTATCAGGCAGGGGAGAGTTAAAAACCATGAAGTTACATTGGGCAGACTGAGCTGCTGTTTTTCCTGTGAAGCTTAAATACCTGCCCTGTGAGTCAGGTCCTGACTTGTGGCCTGGCTGGAGCCTGGCACAGGAACGACTTCAGCCACGTACCGGATCAGGCTCTAGTTTGGGGATGACTCATCACCTCACATCATCGGGTAGGAATGTCACTTACTATGTGTTTGTACAACACCTAACATAGTGGGGCCCTGAACTCAGTTGGGTCCTTAAGGTGCTATTGTAATACCAATAATATACATATAATAATTAATAAACTCTTATATAGCTTTAAAGCAAATTATTTGCATAACCAGGGGGTGGTCTCACCCAGAACAGCCCCAGGGAACTAAAAGATGAAACTGGAGTTTTGCTAAATAGAGTTTGGGCAAAAATTAGGTTTATATTGTACTGATAAAAATAGAAAAACTTCAGGGTTTTCTTATTCTGTTTTGGTTTCCTTTTGCCCGTGTAGTTTGTTTGGCTGTGTTTGGGTAGGTAGGAAATGGCCCCAGGGCAGTGTTGGACTGGCTCCATTGTCATGCTGGGTGTACTGTCAGAGTTGTGGTGCAATTTCTTGTGGCAGATATGTGCATGTGATGTGCACAAAGCAGCACTTAATTATTTAAAGGTTTTTAAAATATGCAATGTGAAAGCAAATACATTAAACAGAACTTTGGTAAAATTTGTTAGGAAATGAATTACGTACGGTAGAGACAAATTAATGGGGAATTCAGATTAACTGAGGGGAAACGTTCCATTTGAAGCAAGGAGGGACTTCTGAAGCTACTGAAATTATATCATGGATGATAAACTAATAAGGATTCATTCATTTCATTATTTTTTCTCTTATTGTTTTCCTTTGGAGTTAAACAGTTTAGTACAGCATCTCTTTATGTAATTGATTTAGGGCTTGATCCTGAGAGAAGTTTACTAGAACGTGCAAGTCCCATTGACTTTTGAGATCAGGTGCTTAATAAATAATTCCATTAATTAATTTTAAATTATTTTGTTACTTGGGTATTGAACCTGTTCGCCTGCAGGGGGCAGCAGAATTCCTGCTTGTTTATACGTAACGCTTGATACAGTAATTGCTAAATAACTCAGTTTGACATATTTTTCTTATATTAGGATATATAGATATAGATATAGATATAGATATATGTGTTTACTGCCCCAGCTCAACAAGGTACTTAAGCCTCTGCCTGACTGTAAGCAGGTAAATAGCCTCACTGACTTTAGTGGCCCCATTGATTTCAGTGGAACTGCTCATTTGCTTAAAGTTAGGCACATACTTAAGTACCTTGCTGAATGAGGACCTCTGTGCAGATTATTTCATAACTATTATGATCATTCAAAGGAGGAATCTCTATTTTAATACCAATTTATTAAAATCTGTGCTTGCTAATGCTTTCCAATCCAACTTTTCAATGAGACTTGCTTAAATTGAAAGTCTTGTTTGATAAGAAAAATGATATCACAGGCAAGTCAGTGGAAGTTCTGTGCAAGAATGGCAGGATCATGCCCTTAAATCTGTACAGTACAGGCAAAATATTCAGTATGCAAAAGTCAGCTTAATATTACATAGTGGCAAACATGCTGAGCCCAGTGGATTTGATTTTTATGGTAATGCAAACGGAAGAGGTCTCTAATGAGCTAGGTACCGTTTCCACTGGTTTTCTGGGGAGCCTGGAGTGCACAAGCAGTTAATTCGCTCATCCTATCTGCTTTCTACCCCATCCCCACATATAGTTGATTCATTTTCCATTATGCACACTCCATGGGGTGTATTTTCAAATTGAGAATGAGCCAAAAAAGAGCCGTCTCTCCTCTAAAAGAGCAAAGTACTGTAGTGTTTTAAACAACCATTTATTTTAATTGTACTGGATCTAAGGGCACTGTATGCAGCTGGCTGGGCACTGTTGTTATAACTATGCCATTTGGGTGGTTTTCTCCTTAAGGTTGTTTTACTGCTTCCCTTTTATTGCACTTCTCAATTAGGCCTTGCCTACATTGTTAGGTTCTTTTTGCACCATTAGTGTTTGACACCTGGGTAAATTGCACCCTTGCAAGTCATCTTTTACACCGGCACAGCCTATGCACAAGTTTGAGTTACATCTGTGTAGCTAGAGGAGGCTGGAATGAGTCACTTTGCCCACAGGCTAACTGGCCTTGTAAGAAAGAAACCTCCTTAAACCATTAGCAACATTTACCAAATGAAAAGCAATTGCAGATAATCAGGAGACAGGATTGTCTGCATGGGTTTTTTTTAGAAGACCAGTGAGATCATGGAGAAGTCTTTGAAGAGGGCAGTGGGCACACAAAACCAGATCTGAGAAAGTTCTGCACCCACCAGCTCCCATTCCAATGCACAGGGGACAAGAGATGTCACGTAGATTGCTCCCCAGCACACAGCTTTGTAGGGACCCCTATGTCGCAGCGTGCAGAGAGAGGGCTGGTGGGGGCAATGCATGGGCTGGCTAGGAGATGAACATGGCTGGGAATGTGCTGCTACTTGAGTCTCCCAATGGCCAGTACCAGGGGGCTCTGCATTAGGAACATGCACAGCACTGAAGTAGTCTGTTAGAGCCATTCAGCAGATACTCTGCAGGCTTGGAAGGAGGTCTCTCCACACATCTGCCCAGTGCCTGGCCTGGCTACTCAGGCTGGACACTGGGCATGGAAAGTGGGCAATGTCATCAGGAGTACTTACATGAGGGCTCGTGGGAGGTAGGAGTTACGTGGCTGGATCCATTGGTCCCAATCCTTCACAACTGAATTTGGAGAAAACCTCATCACAGTGCACAAAGTCTAATCAATACTTTAGTTAGGAAAAAAGCATTTAGGAAGAACACAAGTAAATATATAATATACAAATATGTTATTTGCACCATATTGTTCATCCTTAAAAATGCAGTCCTTTTAGTGCACAGAAATGAACCCAATTTTCATGTATATTTCAACATTTCCATGAAAAGGGTAAGGGGGCCTTTTTATTCCAGAATGACCAGCTGCAGTATGTGCAGATACAGATGGAATTAGTTTGATTAGCACAGTATGTTGTCACCTGTTTTCTTCTTTTTTTAATTGCTTTTTGCTCTATCTTGGCCTCGAAATGGATGCTGTTGTCACAGCAATGACTACTATCGTGTAGAAATACCTCATGGGATCCGGTTGTGCAATTTCTGTTAGGAAGAGAGATTATTAAAATGGAAAATAAATGTCTACCTCGTCATAACCAGAGCTTGACTGAGTTTGGGGGAATCCAGATGATGAGAAAATGACTTTATTTTATGCTTTAAAAAGCCCTGCCGGGTTATCAGGTTTGCAGACCTATAACCAGTTTAATTGAAGTCTTTAAATCAAGTGTTGAGGACAGAGGTTAGTGGCCTACGACAGGAGTGGGGGGGTGCGGTTCTGTAGCCTACTGTGTGAAGTTGTAAGAATGCTTGATAGAGATCTTGTAGGTGTTTGTCTCTGTCTGAGGGGTTGGAGCAAATGCGGTTGTATCGCAGAGCTTGGCTGTAGACAATGGATCGTGTGGTGTGGGCAGGGTGAAAGCTGGAGGCATGTAGGTAGGAATAGCGATCAGTAGGTTTCCTGACCGCTATTCCTACCTCCAGCTTTCACCCTGCCCACACCACACGATCCGTTGTCTACAGCCAAGTTCTGCCAACAACCACATTTGCTCCAACCCCTCAGACAGAGACAAACACCTACAAGAGCTGCCTCGTCTGAAGCAATCCCAATTATGAGTGCTTATGTGCTTCACTCTGGTGCACAAGGGAGGCGGAAAGACAGCATCTGGAGCCTCTTCCCCGTGCCTGAAGGCAGGTAGGCTGGATATATCCATAGTACGCAGGGCAGTTGTCTCACTCAGAACATCCCTGTGTGTCTGGGGCACTTTTATCTCCTCAGCTAGCACGGATGTGACCATTAGAAGCCATTGCTCGTTGTCTGATAATGGATACTGCTGGTCAGCTTCTCTCACCTCTCCCTGTGGAATCTTGCCTGGCCAGAGTAATTCCTGTCACAGAGGTTGTGCTCAGTGGCATCACTGTGCCAGCTAGGGTTGCTTGTGTCTTGTGTCGTACCTTGGCAAAACTATAATTCTCTTAATGTGAATAAATAGATCAGAGACCTGCAAGTGTGTATAATGGGACAAACCTAGCAATGGCCATGTCTGAAGCAGCTGAGTGTCTTCACCAGCACTCTGAGTATATACACGTTGGGAAAGGAGAGCATGTGCTATTTGCCCTTTAAAGCAACCCTCTGTGTGTGCAATTACTAAGAGAGCATAAATAGTGTAGAGAAGGGAGAATGGCTAGCACACCCTTATCAATGCACCAGGCAGTGCTTAATCGGCATGCTGATAAAGGAAGTTCTACTTCTAAAGCAGGTAATGAACAACAGTTTCTTCCTCTGTAGTTGAGAGATGAAGTACATTATAACATACACCCAGTGAGGGAAACCTGTCACACATCTAACTGGTACAATCTGCGGGACAACTGGTGCAGACTACAAAGATCCCATTTGCTGTAGCTCACGAAAGCTCATGCTCAAATAAATTGGTTAGTCTCTAAGGTGCCACAAGTCCTCCTTTTCTTTTTGCGAATACAGACTAACATGGCTGTTACTCTGAAACCTGTCATTTTTATTTTGAGCTTCTCTTACCCCTGTGTATGGAGTCTTCCAGTTTCCCTTCCCAAGCTGTTCTTGTAAGAAACAAAATTAGCAGGAAAAGAAATTCAGCGCTTGGATCTGATTAAAAAGAGGCTTAATTTCACAGCTGTATCTTTAGAGCCTTCTGATTGGTGGTGCCTGTTAAGCAGTTCTTTTCCTCTGAGCCATTACAGATGGTTTACCAAGCAAATGCTGACAGTTTTAACAGTAGAATAAAACAATTCGCTCCCCATGATGAACTGCCTAGAATTTTAAAATGAGCTCATGGACTGATCAATGGACTTGAATTTTTGGCAGACAAAGATGTTTTATCTTAGCAAGCAGCAGCCTTTATTATCTCAAAGTGTGAATTCATTGAGACTGTTTGTAGACATTATAGTAGAGGACAGGGCTATCTGTGGCAGTCCTAAAATGCCACCTGACTGAAGTAAGTCTAACGTCTAACACCAGGAAATTTCTGTTCCCCTTTTTCAGAAATCGTGGAACTGCACCAGCGCTAGCAATAATAGCAGCACTAATAATGGTGGTAGGAAGCTGTAGGATAATTAGCATATTGCTACCCTAAAGATTCCATATGCTAATTATCTGACTCTGCCAGATAAGCCCTGGAATTCTCCTTAGGCTGGGGGACAAGTGCTGTACCCTCAGGTAGTTCTCTTGGAATTAAAGAAAATGGTTTGAAATGTATATCCTTTAAAAGGCAAGGTTTCAACTTGTGCACTTAAAATCACTGGAATCCAATCTGCCTCGCATCAACAGAACAATAAGTGATCCCCACATTTTGAACTCAGCTACTCAGTTTACAGTCCCAACATTAACTGGTTGTTAAGAAACCTTTTATTGCCTGGAATACTTTGTATTTGCTAATCTGTGCTGCGATTAATTAGTGTAGAACATCCTATCCCTGATGGTTCAAATTACATGGTATTTTGTCTCAGGTTCTGCTTCTTCTTTTGTTGTTGAAACAAAGAGAAAAAATACCATTATAGAAGTTGGGTGGGGGTGTTTTTTTGGGGGGGAATTTTGTTGTTGTTTTTTGCATGTTTGTTTACTGTCAGATCATAAATCCCCCTTGGTATCTTTCAGGCATTTCTCATAGTCCTGCTGGGTATGTTTGAGATGCTTTGCCTACTATGAGAACTCATTAATAACTCTGACAGGCTGTGTACTAGTTAAAGAGATGGATAGTCTGAAATTCTGCCTTGCATGCTGACGAGTGGCCATTCCACACAAAATGGGTGATTCTCATTACGCCATCCTTTCCTTTGCAGTAGCTCCCTTCGAGCGAATCGAGTTACTCGGATCTCCACTGGTGTAGCTGAGATCAGAATCCGACCTCCTGTCTTAGGGTTATAAATCAAATATAAATATTGATTGTAGTTTAAAGACACACACTTACGGCATTCAGAGTTTTAAAGTGGATTTTTCAAACACTGCCCTCCATGTTTGGAGCTCATATTGTTTCTATAGCACAGGTTCAGCAAAATGACGTTAACTGTTTCTAAACTGGGACTGTCAAGAATTTGAGAGAGAGAAAACTTTTATGCATTTTTGTAGTTTCAACCAGAAATATTCCAAAATAGTTTGCTAGAACATCAGTTGCATCTGGATATACCGTAAGTATCAGAGAAGTTGGGAACCGCAACCAGAACCAGACCTCCCATGACCGATACTTTGCTAAATGAGCTTGTGGAAGGCACTCAGATACTATGGAGATGAAGGCGCTATAAGAACATATACAGAATAGAATAGAGAAGTTAAAGACCATTAGGTCATTTAGTTCATCTTCCTGCCATTGTTGGGTTGTTCCTCATAGCACATTGCCTAATGTTTTGTTTCAGAATCTTGCATAAACATGGATAGGGCAAGTATTTTCCTCTGGGCTATTTGTTATTCTTTGAAAGTTTTGTAGAGCAAAGGTATAATTGCAAATGTGTAAAATATTTAGACTAAGTTTTTCAGGGATGGGACTGGTTCTTGCTCTGCATGTGCCGGTGCAGCACAGTGGGGCACTGGTTTGCTGTTGTAATAGAAATAATTGAACACAGCATTGCCAGAGTCTTTCCTGACGTGATAGACTGGGTTCTGTTTTAAGCAATATCTGTAGGTGTTTCTGTGTCACATTTTTGCCTTTATGACTTTTGGGGTGTCTCTCCTCCAGCAGCAGATGACAGTGGCACTATATGTCCTCAGTACTGTAGTTTCAGATATAAAGTTAACAGATTTTTCAAGGCAGGCTGCTACAGCATTGAATCTTTTCTGAAATACTGAGCATGTGAAACTGTCCACTGAGACAAACTGCGCTCTCAGCTATAGATTCAAACCCATGTAGCCGAGAGTCGGGTCACTGCTTCCTTATAAACTCCCACCGCCACAAAAATCAAAATAGATAAACTTCCAAAGGGTACGTATACTGGGATTTGGGGAGCTAGTTGTTAGGTTTGCCTGAGCTGATGGCTGAATGGTTTAAGCATGTGGTTTGAAAGATTTAGACTCACAGATCTGGATTCTAATAGGACGAAAGCAGCCTTTAATTCTGTGCCTGCTGTATACCCCTTTAAACGCGGTTCATTTTCATGGGGTTGAACGGTTAAATAAACACAGAATTTGGCCATCTGAGTTCCCTGCAGTTTACTGTGTATGTCCAAAACCTAAAAGTAGACCCTCTCTGCCCTGTTTGGGCATGGGGTTAAAGCACCAGTGCCATTTATGTAATAAAGATAGAGTTTACCCAGATGTCCTGGGCCAATGGATGTTCAGTGATCACGCCAACCCCATTATGCAGCACAGAGTGGATGTATCCCACAAATATAGCCCAAATCTGGCTGGTGAGCGTAGAAAAGGGGAGCTGGCATTATTCCCTGCTTCCCCGTAAGGAACATCATGCATTTGGAGAGCTGCAGGTTTAGAGGGAATGGCTTGCTGGTTGGGGGAGAGCTCCACTGGGAGTGCTGTGGGAGTTCATGCTGATAGCTGCAGCTGTATCTCCTGCTCCAGGGGTGTCAGGGTCCGGTATGTAAGCTGTGCTTACCTGTGCCATGAGGGGAGGAGACCCCAGGGAACAGGGCAGAGGGACAGGTCTATGCCCTGTCCTTGCAAAACCCTGTTCCCCAGGTGATGATGAGTCAGGCATTGTGTCTGGAGATTCCTGAGTAAACTTCCCCCATCTGCAGATGGTACTTTGTATATGCAACCCTTTGACTGGCACTACTTCAGTTCAATCCCCTGCTTCTGCTTGCTCCTGTTTTAACAAGCGAATAATGCCAAAGGCGTAAACTAAGAATGTGTAACCCTAAATGGGATGTGACCAACCATGCCCAGGCAGGAACAGGGGGCTCAATTCTGCACTGGCTGAAGTTAATGGCAATATTGCTACTGACTTTGATGGGAGCCAGATTGGGCCCTGAGTTAGCAGGTTGAGGCAGCATGATGTATTAGCCAAAAGGACAGAAAAGGGGAAGCCCAGAGCCTCAGGCTCTGATTGTTTTCAAGCCAAAGGCCATCCATCTCTGCTGCATGCTAAGAAAAGTACATTATACATAGTTAATTAGCATTATTTACAGAGTGGTGTTAGTATAATAGCAAATATAGAAACATAAAAAGACACTTGTAGGGAATAGGGATAGAGCATCCAGTGCTTGGTAACTGGCTCCATTAATCCCCTGGAAGAGTTACATTCTCCATCAGTTTATACTGGAAGACTAGAAATCCATCCAGTTTTAAAGATTTTTTTGTTGATACTTCCGATTCTAGCTAGTGCCTGGGAATCCTCTGACTTTGGCTATGCCTACACTATGGAGCTTAGAGCAGCACAGCTGTACCGTGCACCTGAGCCGCTGTAAGGTCTCCTGTGTAGCTGCTCTGTGCCGGTGGGAGAGGGCGTCTCCCACCAACATAGCGCTGTCCACACCAGCGCTTTTTTGGTGAAACTTATGTCAGTCAGGGGTGTGTTTTTTCACACCTCTGACTGACAAAAGTGCTAGTGTAGACAAGGCCTTTGGCTTTCTCAAACCTCTTCATCCACCTTCCTGCTGCACTGATGGAGGACTTTGTCCTGCAAGCTGCTGAGTGCCCTCAATCCAATCTCACAGGAGTGCTCCATGCTTTCCAGGGCCATGCCTTTATATTGCATAATGATGATTTCTGTTGCTGTGGGTGGGCATTTGTTCCACTAGGGGAGGTTAATAGAAGGAACAGGATATTAAGTTTATTCCTCCCTCTTTGTTGCTTAGCTGGACTATTCACAAGTAGCTCTAGTGATAATTACTGAAAATTGGCCCTTTATAGACATCACACTGGACAGCCTTGTCAAGTCTGATTGTTTTCTGTAGATCGAGATCTCTGGTCATTTTAACTAGCACATTTGCAACTAGAAAATGAAAGAAGTATATATAGCATCTGTTCACTTAAAATCCTTCACTATATTTACCTGTTTCATCCTTAGAGTGTGTTTGGACCAAAATTTCAACCTCTTTTTATATAAAAAAATTCTACTATAATTGTATCTGGGCTAGTTATTTTCCCCTTACTTTTCCTGTTTGCTAAATATCACTGTAACAAGCTCTAATCTGTTGGCACCAAGGTATCTGTCTCAGATTAGAATCTTATTTTAATGTATAAAATAACATTTATTTTTTCCAAGCAGCTGACCAGGTCTGCATAACCTTTTTCATAGGCAAAAATGCTCGGGCATTATGCTTTCAATTTTTGCAAAGTCTTTTCCATACAATAACCAGAATTGTACATACCATATTCCATGCCCTGTCCTTGTCCTCTATGTGGCATATGGCCTAATGCAAAAATACATTTAATCACCGCAGGCATCTACTGCAGGACGATTCCTTCTTCCCTTCTGCCAAAGGTGCTGCTAATCTTAGGACCTCACCCAAAACCCATCAAAGTCAGGAGGAGTCTTTTCCCATTGATTTCAGTCTCTGGGTTATGCCCGTACTGCATTACTCTGATGTTATTCTCTAGTGATGAAATCTTGGCCCTATTGAAGTCAATGGCAAAGCTCCCCAATCCGTGAGGCAAGGATTTCACTCTTGAGGACCATTTGCTATTGAGCTCCTTTTTTGACTGCTCTAGATTCCCCATGAATCTTTCCCTTCCTTTGCTGCATTATTCTGCTCTTCGCTGTGCTGTGGGGATATGAGGATTCCTTGGTTTGTACATAAGTTCTGCAATTTACCTGGATTCATTCCTGTAAAAATCCGACTGCGAAATGGCTCTTTGGATTTTAAAATGGTCTCTGCTGCCTGGTGGGATTTCTGCACTCTCCAAATATGGTGTTAGTAACCTAGAGAAAGGCGGCTTTCTGTAGATGTGATGGGGATGTTTGTTGTAGGTGTTGATCTTGACCCGCTTTCGTTTCTGTTTCTTCAGTTTATGGCCACAACGTGAAAAGCAGCAATGACTTTGTTGGAAGGATTGTGATTGGTCAGTATTCGACAGGATCACCAGAGTCAAACCACTGGCGTCGAATGCTCAATTCCCATCGGACAGCGGTGGAGCAATGGCACAGCCTGCGGTCCCGGGCTGAGTGTGATCGCGTCTCTCCAGCATCTCTTGAGGTGACGTGAGAATGGTCCTCCATCACCAACACAAGCAAACAACTGAGGAAAAAAAATCAAACCCACACACGCTCCCATGTGATTTCCATGGAATTGAAAGTAACTGTTACAGCTGCTGGTAACAAACTGGCTGCGTTAGCCTACGTGCCTCAGTGAACCTTCATAATGCAAACCATGTATCACTTGTTCATGTGCCCATTGTTTTCACAGGGTCACTACTAATGTGGCCTGTTGGACCTGTTACTACTTGCATCATCTGCTGCATCCACACCACTGTTTTTAATCCACGTTCATTACAATGGAGACTATTCAAAAGGTCACTATTAACGCAGAAGCGTTCTTTACCTGCTCCAACGTATTGCAGAGCAGATTATAGGCTGATCTGCCGTGGAGATTCTGAGTTAACTGAAAACTTTTTGAGTTGCCTCCGCTACCCTTACAGTACCGCTCCATGACTCATTTTATTGGAGATGTAAGTATTTGTGTGTTCTCTTTGGTGAATGTGGTAAATGGGCTAGAGTATTTTTTTTAAATGATAGAACATGTGGTAAAATCACTTCTAACTACAGTTTTGTCTTTGTACTTGTTCAACAAAATTAAACTCCTGTTAGTATGTATTTGTGCCTTTGTGGGTCTGGGTGTGTGTATGTGTTTGTGTGTGTACATGTGCAGTGTTACACACACAGGCCCTCACATACAACCATGTATAACATGGAGCTAATGTTCTGTCAGTAATGAGACCCTGCCACTCTAATATAGCAATCTCTGTATGTAAAGTAGATAGAGTATGACATAGCAAAATAAACCTTTTCAATAAAGTGCATTCTGGAAAAGCCATGACAAGCTTTTAAAGACCTTTCTTATGTTGTGCAAAAGATCCTGCTTTGGGAGCTTTTGCAGATAAGAAAACCCAAAACAACACATGGTTTTAATTCCCTTCTTAGCAGGCTGCAGTGGGTCTTTCTGTGTTTTATGTACTAAACAAGATAGTTTTTCAAACCACTGAGTGAGTTTTAGCTACAGTCAAGCTGTCTGTTTTGCTGGATGCTTCTGTACATTTTTTCATGGCATATTGTCTGGTATGATGGAGAGTGTATATTTATTGAAAATAAAGATCTATTTATTTGTGCCATGTATACTGAGGTGGTACTTATTAGCCCGACTCAGCTGTGTGTCCAGTTTGGTCAGTTATGTCCATTGCACAACACAAAGAAAAGCCAAGTTGTTGGTCCTGATTTTCTTATCACTTACCCTGGATAAATCACGAGTAACTCCAGTGAAGTCAATGGAGTTACGCTGGTGTAAATCTGCTGCTGGAGGAGAATTCGAATTGCATATAGGTTCTGATCCAAAACCCATTAGGAATCGAACTCCAAAGGGCTTCCGATCAGGCCCACAGAGCTCAACCCTTTACAGGATCAGGCCCATGGACTGACATTTTCATCTCTTTGGCTATCAAAATGGCCACATCAGCACAAAATTCTCATAAATCTCACCACTTTGTTTACAGAGTCCATATACAAATAAATAAATAATGGAATTAAAGGAAGCGTGACCTGATGGTTGGTTTTTGTTTTCTTTCTGTATCTCCATTTTAGAGGGAGAAATATCCCTCTTGTCTTCTGAAATGTTGTGATGGGAAGCCCCGGCCTGGAAGTGTGAGTTTGCTATGCTGCCACATCAATGCCTGTGGCCAATTCGAATGGTCAGAGACAGCCCTGGGGCTCTTAGCCTGCCCTTCATTCTGAATGTAATTCCTTAATAACCAGCCAGCCTTTCAGTCTGGAGGTCAAACAAAGGTGAAGGCTTGGGTCATCCCATGGCTCCATGCATAGCTGTATGCAGGCAGATACAGGTTCAGGCTCTAGCATCTCGATCTATGTGGAGTTGAAAGCCTTCAGAAAAGGTTCATAACATTCAGGAATAATGACAGGTTTCAGAGTAACAGCCGTGTTAGTCTGTATTCGCAAAAAGAAAAGGAGTACTTGCGGCACCTTAGAGACTAACCAATTTATTTGAGCATAAGCTTTCGTAAGCTACAGCTCACTTCATCGGATGCATACTGTGGAAAGTGTAGAAGATCTTTTTATACACACAAAGCATGAAAAAATACCTTCCCCCACCCCACTCTCCTGCTGGTAATAGCTTATCTAAAGTGATCACTCTCCTTACAATGTGTGTGATAATCAAGTTGGGATTTTTAAAAAAAATTCAATACACCAAATAAGGCCCCAATCCTGCAAGCTGCTCCAAGCAGGCAGACCCACTGCACGCATGCAGATATCCATTGATTTCAATGGGGTTGGACTTCAGCGGGTGTCCATATGAGTGCAGGGGTCCACCCATTTGGGAAAACTTGCAGTGTCAGGGCTTAAATTAGCACGTCTATGCCCTGGTCTACACTAGGACTTTAGGTCGAATTTAGCAGCGTTAAATCGATGTAAACCTGCACCCATCCACACGATGAAGCCCTTTATTTCGACTTAAAGGGCTCTTAAAATCGATTTCCTTACTCCACCCCTGACAAGTGGATTTTCGCTTAAATCGGCCTTGCCGGCTTGAATTTGGGGTACTGTGGACACAATTCGACGGTATTGGCCTCCGGGAGCTATCCCAGAGTGCTCCATTGTGACCGCTCTGGACAGCACTCTCAACTCAGATGCACTGGCCAGGTAGACAGGAAAAGAACCGCAAACTTTTGAATCTCATTTCCTGTTTGGCCAGCGTGGCAAGCTGCAGGTGACCATGCAGAGCTCATCAGCAGAGGTGACCATGATGGAGTCCCAGAATCGCAAAAGAGCTCCAGCATGGACCGAACGGGAGGTACGGGATCTGATCGCTGTTTGGGGAGAGGAATCCGTGCTATCAGAACTCCATTCCAGTTTTCAAAATGCCAAAACCTTTGTCAAAATCTCCCAGGGCATGAAGGACAGAGGCCATAACAGGGACCCGAAGCAGTGCCGCGTGAAACTGAAGGAGCTGAGGCAAGCCTACCAGAAAACTAGAGAGGCGAATGGCCGCTCCGGGTCAGAGCCCCAAACATGCCGCTTCTATGATGAGCTGCATGCCATTTTAGGGGGTTCAGCCACACTACCCCAGCCGTGTTGTTTGACTCCTTCAATGGAGATGGAGGCAACATGGAAGCAGGTTTTGGGGACGAAGAAGATGATGATGATGATGATGAGGTTGTAGATAGCTCACAGCAAGCAAGCGGAGAAACCGGTTGTCCCGACAGCCAGGAACTGTTTCTCACCCTGGACCTGGAGCCAGTACCCCCCGAACCCACCCAAGGCTGGTTCCTGGACCCGACAGGCGGAGAAGGGACCTCCGGTGAGTGTACCTTTTAAAATACTATATATGGTTTAAAAGCAAGCATGTGAAAGGATTACTTTGCCCTGGCATTCGCGGTTCTCCTGGATGTACTCCCAAAGCCTTTGCAAAAGGTTTCTGGGGAGGGCAGCCTTATTGCGTCCTCCATGGTAGGACACTTTACCACTCCAGGCCAGTAACACGTACTCGGGAATCATTGTACAACAAAGCATTGCAGTGTATGTTTGCTGGCGTTCAAACAACATCCGTTCTTTATCTCTCTGTGTTATCCTCAGGAGAGTGAGATATAATTCATGGTCACCTGGTTGAAATAGAGTGCTTTTCTTCAGGGGACACTCAGAGGAGCCCATTCCTGCTGGGCTGTTTGCCTGTGGCTAAACAGAAATGTTCCCCGCTGTTAGCCACAGGGAGGGGGGAGGGTTGAGGGGGTAGCCACGAGGTGGGGAGAGGCAAAATGCGACCTTGTAACGAAAGCACATGTGCTATGTATGTAATGTTAACAGCAAGGTTTACCCTGAAAGAGTGTAGCCACTGTTTTATAAAATGTGTCTTTTTAAATACCGCTGTCCCTTTTTTTTTCTCCACCAGCTGCATGTGTTTCAATGATCACAGGATCTTCTCCTTCCCAGAGGCTAGTGAAGATTGGAAAGAAAAAAAACGCACTCGAGATGAAATGTTCTCTGAGCTCATGCTGTCCTCCCACACTGACAGAGCACAGACGAATGCGTGGAGGCAAATAATGTCAGAGTGCAGGAAAGCACAAAATGACCGGGAGGAGAGGTGGCGGGCTGAAGAGAGTAAGTGGCGGGCTGAAGACAGGGCTGAAGCTCAAATGTGGCGGCAGCGTGATGAGAGGAGGCAGGATTCAATGCTGAGGCTGCTGGAGGACCAAACTAGTATGCTCCAGTGTATGGTTGAGCTGCAGCAAAGGCAGCTGGAGCACAGACTGCCACTACAGCCCCTGTGTAACCAACCGCCCTCCTCCCCAAGTTCCATAGCCTCCACACCCAGATGCCCAAGAACGCGGTGTGGGGGCCACCGGCCAACCAGCCACTCCGCCACAGAGGATTGCCCAAAAAAAAGAAGGCTGGCATTCAATAAATTTTAAAGTTGTAAACTTTTAAAGTGCTGTGTGGCATTTTCCTTCCCTCCTCCACCACCCCTCCTGGGCTACCTTGGTAGTCATCCCCCTATTTGTGTGATGAATGAATAAAGAATGCATGAATGTGAAGCAACAATGACTTTATTGCCTCTGCAAGCGGTGATCGAAGGGAGGAGGGGAGGGTGATTAGCTTACAGAGAAGTAGTGTGAACCAAGGGGCGGGGGGTTTCATCAAGGAGAAACAAACAGAACTTTCACACCGTAGCCTGGCCAGTCATGAAACTGGTTTTCAAAGCTTCTCTGATGCGTACCGCGCCCTCCTGTGCTCTTCTAACCGCCCTGGAGTCTGGCTGCACGTAACCAGCAGCCAGGCGATTTGCCTCAACCTCCCACCCCGCCATAAACATCTCCCCCTTACTCTCACAGATATTGTGGAGCACACAGCAAGCAGTAATTACAGTGGGAATATTGGTTTCGCTGAGGTCTAAGCGAGTCAGTAAACTGCGCCAGCGCACCTTTAAACGTCCAAATGCACATTCTACCACCATTCTGCACTTGCTCAGTCTGTAGTTGAACAGCTCCTGACTACTGTCCAGGCTGCCTGTGTACGGCTTCATGAGCCATGGCATTAAGGGGTAGGCTGGGTCCCCAAGGATACATATAGGCATTTCAACATCCCCAACAGTTATTTTCTGGTCTGGGAATAAAGTCCCTTCCTGCAGCTTTTGAAACAGACCAGAGTTCCTGAAGATGCGAGTGTCATGTACCTTTCCCGGCCATCCCACGTTGATGTTGGTGAAACGTCCCTTGTGATCCACCAGAGCTTGCAGCACTATTGAAAAGTACCCCTTGCGGTTTATGTACTCGCCGGCTTGGTGCTCCGGTGCCAAGATAGGGATATGGGTTCCGTCTGTGGCCCCACCACAGTTAGGGAATCCCATTGCAGCAAAGCCATCCACTATGACCTGCACATTTCCCAGGGTCACTACCCTGGATATCAGCAGATCTTTGATTGCGTGGGCTACTTGCATCACAGCAGCCCCAACAGTAGATTTGCCCACTCCAAATTGATTCCAGACTGACTGGTAGCTGTCTGGCATTGCAAGCTTCCACAGGGCTATTGCCACTCGCTTCTCAACTGTGAGGGCTGCTCTCATCTTGGTATTCATACGCTTCAGGGCAGGGGAAAGCAAGTCACAAAGTTCCATGAAAGTGCCCTTACGCATGCGAAAGTTTCGCAGCCCCTGGGAATCGTCCCAGACCTGCAACACTATGCGGTCCCACCAGCCTGTGCTTGTTTCCCGAGCCCAGAATCGTCGTTCCACAGCATGAACCTGCCCCATTAGCACCATGATGCATGCATTGGCAGGGCCCGTGCTTTCAGAGAAATCTGTGTCCATGTCCTGATCACTCACGTGACCGCGCTGACATCGCCTCCTCGCCCGGTATCGCTTTGCCAGGTTCTGGTGCTGCATATACTCCTGGATAATGCGTGTGGTTTTTAATGTGCTCGTAATTGCCAAAGTGAGCTGAGCGGCCTCCATGCTTGCCTTGGTATGGCGTCCGCACAGAAAAAAGGTGCGGAACGATTGTCTGCCGTTGCTCTGACGGAGGGAGGGGCAACTGACGACATGGCTTACAGGGTTGGCTTCAGGGAGCTAAAATCAACAAAGGGGGTGGCTTTACATCAAGGAGTATTTCAGGCAGGACTTCACGGAGGGTTCCAATAAGAAATGGTGCACCTAAGTTATTGTTCTTATTGGAACAATGAGGTTAGTCTGGCCTCTGATTGATACATGGCTAGATTTACCTCGCTGCACCTTCCCTGTGAGTGACTGCAGTGTGACCTAGAGGAATGAGTCCCCTAGACGGGGGAGGAGGCAAATGAGTACAAAACCAATCTGGTCTATTTCTTGTTTTGATCCACTCCATCTATCTTTTACATCTTTGGCTGGCAGCAGACGGTGCAGAAGGACTGCATGCCATCCACATCTCATGGCTGCTCGGCAAGAAGATATACAGTATGACTGCTAGCCATCCTCATCACTTGCCTGCCCGGCAGAAGATGGTACAGTACGACTGCTAGCCATCCTCATCTCTTGCCTGCCTGGCAGAAGATGGTACAGTACGACTGCTAGCAATCCGTATCGCCTGCCTGCTCACCATAGGTTCAATAGGACTGACTGCAGGACTAAAGAGAATGACCTGGTCAAGTCACTCCAAACTTAGTCCCTGCGCCCATGTCTGCCCAGGCGCTCCCAGCCGATGCGGCCAGGAGCACCTCGGACACGACGATGACGGCTACCAGTCGTATTGCACCGTCTGCTGCCAGAAGGCAATGGGTTGCTGCTACTGTGTAGCAATGCCGTACCGCGTCTGCCAGCACCCAGGAGACATACGGTGACGGTTACCTGAGCGGGCTCCATGCTTGCCGTGGTATGGCGTCTGCACAGGTAACTCAGGAAAAAAGGCGCGAAACAGTTGTCTGCCCTTGCTTTCACGGAGGGAGGGAGGGAACGGGGGCCTGACAATATGTACCCAGAACCACCCGCGACAATGTTTTAGCCCCATCAGGCATTGGGATCTCAACCCAGAATTCCAATGGGCAGCGGAGACTGCGGGAACTGCGGGATAGCTATCCACAGTGCAATGCTCCGGAAGTCGACTCTAGCCTCGGTACTGTGGAAGCACTCCGCCGAGTTAATGCACTTAATGCACTTAGAGCATTTTCTGTGGGGGGACACACACTCGAATATATAAAATCGATTTCTAAAAAACCGACTTCTATAAATTCGACCTTATTCCGTAGTGTAGACATACCCTATATCTCCAGGGCTGCCAGTCAGGTACATCTAAAGCTGACATTAACACAGACTTCTCCCACCATTGATATATTGTTTGTTTGAAGCTGTGACTTTTCTGTACATCATGTGAAATCTACAAATCTTTCCAACACCGAACCGTAAGGCCTAACCAGTTAGGTCCCATTCTGAGTGCTGCTGCTCCAGAACGTAGGACTGCACTGCCAGAAAGCACCTCTCATACTTGTGCCATGCGGTGCTAAGAGTGGCGTAAAACATTGGCAAGTCAACAGACACAAACAAAATCTCTCAGGAAGCAGCCATGAAAGCAGAAAGGGGATGTGGTTTGCTTGAATAGAGAACTTAATCTTTGAAGGCTCACAACTAGGAGGTGTGCGTGCCTGCTTTCTAAAACCTCACCAGAACTTTTGAAAAAAAATGGTTTAAAGTCACTAACTTCGGCCAGTGAAATGGAATGTAGCTGCTTCTTTGAAGCGTCTCAGCTGGGAAGCTCTTGGTTGTTGTGTAGCGTGTGGTATTACACTGGAGGGAGCTTGGCCAGCCTTCCTAGCATGTCATTGTGAAAGTTTGGAGTTTCGGGGGAGGGTGCAGTGCACAAAGTATATTCACATCTGCTCCAGGAATCTCAGCAGCAGAGCAAGGCGATACCGAACTAAGGAAAGGCTTCATGTCATTGGCTCTCTGCAGACCTGGAAATGAAATTTTGTCCTCCATCAGAGACGGTGATCAGATGGGATTTCTGTGTGCTCCTCTCAATGGTTTTGCTTGCCACCCAGGCTTTCCCACAGACAAATATTAAAATCAGTCAAGGTGAGTGCAAATCACTGACTGTGGCTTGGGTTAATAAACATTAGGTTATTGATGGCTTAAAATCAGGCACTTTTACAAACGTATCCTGTAATGCATGCAATTCTCCTTACCAGTTTTGCTAACTTCTCCATAAAACCCAAACTTGTAAATTCAATAATCTGCTTAGTTTGGGAAGGTGTATTACCAAGTAATTTTCTGTTCCAGCGTGTTGAAGCATTCTCTCTGTTGACTTTATTTCTTTGTTTTGGAGGCATGTTCAGTTTAATCTTATAAACAATATGTGGTCCTGTACAATGGTGCCAAGAAGTTTACATATGTTTACAAGATAAAAGAATGCTCTTAATCTGATTTTAGTCCAAACAATAGTAATTGCACTCAATAATAATAACAATCATAATTAATAAAGCAATGGCAAGTTGTAAAGGAGTGTGACTCTTTGGATGTTTAGCTTTCTGTGGAAGTGCAAAAAGTAAAGAACTGTGATTTGCAACGTTTCTTTTATTCACTCTTTCTAACATAAAGTGAAGTTAACATATGTAAGAACTGTCCCTCTACATATTAGATCATATAACACATACACAACTGGCTGCAGAGTTTATCTACAGTTAATCACAAAGTGTACTTTTTTAGATGAGAGAAGTATTTTAACAAAATTTTAACTGGCTTTGTGATTTCATTGTATTACCCAGGTTTGCAGTACATTTTTACTTGGATAGAATAAGCCAAATTCTGTTCTCATTTACATCAATGTAATTCCAGTGTAACTACACTCACTTTGATAGTGTTCTAAATTTACATGAGCAGAATCTCACCCAATAAGTATTGTTCAATGAACTAGTGAGAAAAATAATTACCACAAGCTTGGCTTTAGTGCCAGGCATCAAATCAATGGGAGCTTCCTCAAAACCTAATTGAGGAGAGAAAAATCAAAGATGCCTCCTATCCAGTTGCAGCTAGAAGTATAGTATTTCTGTATTGCAGGAGATCTACAGAATTGGCTATAGTATTTTTACATCTTGAAATACAAATACCATAGAATTTAATTCCGTAAAAATAACTTCATTTTGATAAAAAAATATTTACAAAAAATGCTCCTAGGTGTCTGAGATTGTGACACTTTTGCAGCACAATTAAAGTTTCATTCCATTGCCTGGTTAAGCTATAATCTCCCCACACACCATTCTCTTCCAACTCTGCCCTGCCGTTCTGCAGAGGAAAGGAGCAGCTGGCTTCCAAGAGACTTTCAGAGTACAATACATGTGCACACACACACTTAAGATAAAGCCTTGTCATGACCTGCTTGTTTTGAAAGTAGTCATGTAATGAAAGGGAGAAAATAATCATACAAATTAAATATTTTGCATGATAATAATATTGAAGACACCCTATGTATTTTTTGATGTCTGTATTTAAGGACCTGAACCTGCAGCCCTTATTCACATAGAATCTCTCGGTCATACTTAATGACATTGGCTTATTCTTTTCTATCCATCATAAACTCCTCTTTTGGTGCTTATCCTTTGGCAGTGTGTTTTATTCAACAACAGGGAGAGATTAAAACGAGTGTAGTGTAAGAGGAATGTAGAAAAGTTACTCTGGTGAGGTATTATAGATCTATCCTAGGGTGGCACTTTGTATCCTCACTGGGAGTGTATAGTTATTGTTAGGTTACGTCTGTAGAAGATAGTGCCAAAGTCTTACATATGAATTGTTTTGTGGAGCTTGTAAAGTGTGTCCCATTCCCTGCATACTCACACCTTCTGTAATTGTGCACATTTTCTGTGATCCTGCTTAACATCATCTATAGCACCAATACGTGATGTTTCATTCCCAACCCTTTCCAAAATGACAGACCAGAATGAATTAACGGACGCCTGATGTGTTGCTTGAATTCGGAGAATTGCTGAAAGCATGTACCTGGCTCAGGCATGTACCTGCAGGCTTTACCCACATGAGTTGTCCCATTGCAGATGAGGCCGTGAGTAAGCATTCTAGGACTGGGATTTTCTCCTGGAAAAACAATTTCAGTTCCTTACTCCAAACATTTTTAAATTCTCAGTTCTTTGTTTTTGTCCATACTCTGTGGGAAATCCTGTCCCCGCTGAAGCTGATAGCAAATCTCCAATTGACTTCGGTGGGGCCAGGATTTCACCCACTGATAAATATATTGAACATGGCAGTGGAGGGGCATTGATGGAACATCGGGTCCTTCTATGTTTTCATGTTGTATTTACAGGTTTTCCTGTGGCTGAAGGTAAGCTGTAAACTAAATGAGATGAAAAATCAAAAGGACTACATTAGAGGAAAGAGAAGAAAAATTAACATCCCTTTCCCCAAAAATGTGCTCACCCCTTGATCCTGACAACACTAACTGCATGTACAAGAAGTAAGAGAGAACGCACACTTGCTGGCATCTAGTCCCAGCAGAGTTCCAGGAATGGTTTCCATAGCAGAAGGTCAGTTGATCATTACATGTAAAGGGAGTTTTCTCTCATTCAATCTACTCTAGGGGCCTGATCCTGTGAGGTGCTCAATGCCTCCTGAGTATTGGTGGGGACCCTTGATGCCAAGCAACTTTAGTGCAGTTGAAGGTGCTCAGCACCTCCTGAGGATTGGGCCCCAGAAGAGCATTAATCTCATGAAGGCTAGGTATGCTATTTGCAATACAGCACGGTTGATTGAAATCTCTGGATCTCTGTAGCAGGCACAGTCAAAGCCACATAACTAAGGTCCTACCAAAGTCATGGTCTATTTTGGTCAATTTCCTGGTCATAGAGTTTTAAAAATTGTAAATTTCATGATTTCAGCTATTTCAATCTGAAATTTCACAGTGTTGTAATTGTAGGGATCCTGACCCAAAAAGGAGTGGTGGGGGGGTTGTGGTACTGCTCCCCTTATTTCTGAACTGCTGCTGGCGGCAGCGCTGCCTTCGGAGCTGGGTGGCTGTAGAAGGGTGGCTGCTGGCCAGGAGCCCAGTTCTGAAGGCAGAACCGCCGCCAGCAGCCGTGCAGAAGTAAGGATGGCATGGTATGGTATTGCCATCCTTACTTCTGCCCTGCTGTCTGCAGAGTTGGGCCCTTATTCAGCAGCCGCCAGTCTCTGGCCACCCAGCTCTGAAGGCAGCTCAGAAGTAAGGGTGGCAATACCGTGACCTGCCTCAAATAACCTTGCGACTCCCCTGCAACTCCCTTTTGGGTCAGGACCCCCAATCTGAGAACCCTGGCCTCCTCCATCAAATCTGTACAGTATAGGGTAAGAGCACACAAAAGACCAGATTTCACAGCTGGAGACCAGGTTTCACGGTCTGTGATACATTTTTCATGGCCATCAATTTGGTAGGGCCCTACAGATACATTTTGATAGCCACAGGACTCCCTTTGACTGAACCCTCTTTTCTGAGTTGCTAAGTCTTCTTTTTAAGGGCATTCATGTCTTGTTTACAATTTAGACTCTTACTGATAAACCTGCTGCCCATGATGAAATCAAGCCCTTTAATAGTCTCCAGCAAGAATGTGATTTGCTTCCAGCACAAGCCTGGTAATATCTGCTGTTGAAAAGATGCTGTGAGAGTGCTTTGAAGTGCCAGGAATGCTACCAGACTGGATGTCATTTGTCAGTCTTGCTCTAGACCCAGTCTCTACATTGCAGAGCTATACACTTTTATCATAGAAATATCCTCCAATCTTAAATTTGAAGCTGCTATGAAAAAAAATGACTTGAGAAGCAGATTTCTGTACGGCTCAGGTTGTTGTTAGTTTTCCTTTCTCGGAAGCATCATGGGAAAATATTGATTGGGAATACTGAGCACCAAGAAGCTTCAACCACAATTGGGCCTTTGTTGTGCAAGATGCTGTAAATACATAGAGTAAAAGGCCATCCCTGCCTCATAGAGCATTCAGTCGAAGCACAAAGGAAGCACTGTTATCCTCATTTTACAGATGGAGAACCAAGGTACAGAGATTAAGTGACTTGCCCAAGGTCACCCAGAAAGAGCCAAGAATTACACCCGAGTATCCTGAGTCCCTGCCCATATCCTTAACCACAGGTGATCCTTCTTCTCTCAGTGAAAGAGTTAATGATGATAAAAATAATAAAGGATTAGCTCTTTCTTTTCTGAAGGAGATCTCCAAGAATTTTACCAAGGAGGTCAAACAGTGGTGTTCTGCTGACGTAGTTGAACATGTAGAAAACTGATATGACTGACCCGATGACACTGCCCTCATTTTCCATACCAGCAAATACCCTTCTGACGGGCTGGGCTTGGTTCAAGTTTTCCTGCTGAGAAGTGGGCTTGTCTGCCATACTATGTCTGACAGATTTGAAAATAAAAATAGACCTAAGTGTTCTAGAATATAAGTGGTTCCTTGGTTATTTCCTGTGAATTTAAGAATAATAACCCCTCTTCTAAAGAGAGTGCAAAGGCTTCCTACATTGACCTAACAGAAAGGTGCTAATTAAGCATTGACCTACCCTCGTTCTCTTTTCTGGTATATTTAACCTTAAATTCCTCCAGGCACCTCTTGTTCACTGAAGCTAATCAAATTAATGACACCTAGTCGGGAAAGTGGTGTAGGAGATCAAAAGCCTCTATGAACACCTCGGTCTGATGATTTCGTTTCAACCATTTCTATCAAGGGGAACAATTTTCTCAAGAAATTTCAGGGAAGCCAAAACCACCCTAACTGAAATTTCAAACCAGCACACAACAAACGCCCATAACACTTCACATGAAAAGGCAAAACACTGAGACGGCTGCTGGTTTTGGCTTGTCCATTGTGCTGTCATGCAACTAAAGGTGAAGAGTTCGCAGTCATTTTTAACAAGCGTTCCAAAAATATCAATGACTAGGCTGCCCGTGAAGCTCACAGTGTCTCCAGTCATCCCAGCCAATAATTAAGTACCCCAAGGTGTTCTAAATGCTTGGTGGGCAGGGCTGAGTCCTTCCAGGTGCTGAGTGTTCCTGAGAAGCTGGGGGTGCCCTCAACCCACAGGAGTCCTCACCACCTTGCTGTACTGAACCCACACCCAGCAGGAAGAAGCATGTGTCTACCCAATGTTACTGCATCTGGAATTGGTAATAAGTTACATCAGCAGCATAAATATATATATATAAAATCAGAATATGGGGCCCACTCAGATCTAATTCAAGACCCACTGAAATTAATGGGAGACTTCCTCTTGCTCTCCAAAGGCTTTGGATTTGGCCCTTAAGCTAAAATGCCCATTGATGTCAATGGTTTGCCTGGCTGAGGACCCTGTAGTGAGGTGTGATGGGGAGCAAAGAGAAGTAAAATGAGTGGATGGAAGAGCCCCACATACATCTGGTGAGAGCAAGAAGAGCTGGTGTGCCATGCTCCCTATCACTCACTGAGGCTTCTCCAGGCAATTCCACCCTCCATGGGATCTGAGGGGCTCTGGGAGTGGGTAAGGAGGGAGGCTAGGAACCCTGTGGACAGCCAGGCTGAGATATGCACAGAAGTTATAAGCAGCACTAACCTATACTCCATGACTGATCCCTCAGTACATGTCAGGGAAGGCGGAGTGCAGGGTGCATTGCAGCTATTTGGTGCTTCCTGTCCTGGGATTTCTGGGATCTGTGGGGGCTGGAGGCCGATCCCTCACTTCCATTCGTTGGTGTTTGATCCTTCTGTCCCTCTCTCTCTCCAGTTTTGTTGTAACAGGATGTGAGGTAGCCCTGAGTAACTGTTTTCTCTGTGAGACAATGGCAGGATGTGACCCATGGGAATAAACACTGCATCTTGCTGTTAACTGAATACAAATTTGCTACAATTTTTAAAAAGCTGCTTCCATTTTTCAAGGTATCAATCTGATTTTCAACTAGAGCTCTTTTGCATAGCCCATCACTAACATAGTCAGACATAGTGATCTGAAAGCAACTCGTTCATCTCTACAATGTTACTTGGTTCTTGAGATCTGAGTTGCTCACTGACCCTAGTTATCTAGGCATGGCACTTCTCAGGGCCGATAATGACTGGAACTGGCTCCAAGAGCACTTGTATCAGGATACATCCTCTAAAGAGCTCTGGAGGGGAAAGGGGAAGGGTCACCACAAAGGAAGAATAATTATCTTTTATCTGAGCTCAAGGGATAGAAAAGTGCTGGTGGAGGCTTGGGGCTGTCAGAGAAAAGCAATGAAAAGGTAGCTGTTTACATTAGCCACACAATAGCTCCAGTTTTGCAGTACTTGAAATAACTGGGCTCACTAGATTTGACATTATGGAGGCATTTAATACCCCGGGTCAGCAGGAGAGACTGACTCGCAGCGCTCCAGTTCCCCTGAATGCCTGCTGTTTGTTTCACAGTGCTGTTGTGAGCGCTGAAATGCTGGGAACAGTCAGTTCCCGGTATCTGAGTCATTCTGCTGCCACAGACTGTGACAAATCTCCCAGTTTCTGGGGAGCTGATCGATAACCCAGAGGCAGCTTTATGTTCTGTACCCAGCCATAGCGATGTAATGGTTAAAGGACAGGCCTTGGAGCAGAAGAGCTGGGCTCTAGTGCTGGCTGTGGCATTGACTTCCTGTGTTACCATCAATGAGCACCTTTGCCTCTTAAGTGTTCTTTACTTGAAAACTGAGTGTAATGCTTATATCAGGGGGCTTCTCTGAGGCTGAATCGGCTGATGTTCGTAAAATGCTTTGAGGGCTCTGGGTGGAAGGAACTAAAGAAATGGGGTGCAAAATGACTGCCAAAGGAAGCTTCATGTAGTGACATTTGGGGATAGAAGGAGTTCAGCCCAGCGAGTTCTAGCATTTGTACCCTGTGATGATTAGGACTTGGCTAATTCCCCCCCTTTTTTAACATGCTCCTGGTTGCCGCTTCAGTTTTGCCTTTAGCAGAGTTTGTTCTACAGGTTAATTGTGCTCATTGTAAAGATGATTCCCCTTGAAGTCCCTGAATACCAGATCCTTTCCTAGCTTCAATTGGAATTCCCTGGATTCTGAGCCTGTTATTTGCTTCAATAGTTTTGTGGCATCCACCTTCTCTGGACCTCTTAGGATTTCATACACATCAGTTGTGCTTCCTCTTTTCTAAAGAACATCAGCAGCATTTTCCTTCCCCTTTTTCCAAAACCTGAAACATTTCATCCTTGCTGCCCTCAGCTCTACCTTTTCCAAGTCTTCAGTGATCACTCCAGCTGGGGGCTCACTTCTCCATTTGATGACTAGTACTCCATGAGTCCTTTGATTTAAAGCAAACAAACAAAGGACAGCACTCAAGAATGAATTTAGTGCAGGGAACAATCACACACTGGCAAGGAGATAGCGTGGATGGAGATGACAGAGCCTGTGATGTGTCCTGGTGATTAAAACACATAGATCATTCCATTGATTTCAGCAAGACGAGTCATGTACTTAAAGTTAAGCATGTACTTAAATATCTTGCTGAATCAGGGCCCTATTTACCTTCTTACCTACCTCCCAGAAATGTGACTGATCGATTTAAATTTCTGCTCACTATTTCTCCCTCAGTGTCTTGTATCTTGTGACCATTTAGGATATAATGTTTCTTGGCATCTTTCTACACTGTTTTCAATGCTTTTACTGCATGAAGTTGCATGTATCTGTTTCCCACCACTGCCCCCAATTTTTTTTCCTGGTCCCTTTGATTGGAGTCTTTCCCCTTCTCTCTGTGTTATCTGCAATGGTGGTTCAACCTCTCCTACAAGTTTGCTCTTTCCAGGCATTGATGTGAATGAGAATGGGCCCAGACCTGATCTTAACCCTACAGAACTCCATAGTGTCACTTCCAGCCTACTTTGAAAATGTACAGTAGGGTTAGTAAATATTTATATTATGGTAGCATCCAAAAGTATTTTTCTTCCCTGCTTGGACTACTCAGAAATGGCAAATTCTGCTCAAACTTTCCAAAGTGCTGAGCTCCTATCTTTAGAAATTCAGATATTTTGAGGGGGCATCCAAGAATGGAGGCACACAAAGTCCCCAGTTGCTCGTGAAAATCTAAGCCCTTAGGGGAATTTTTCATTTTTTTCATTTTTTGTAAAGCCAGCAAGGACATTGAGACATGTCCTAAAAAACAGAGACATTCACCATTGCCGGGGTCCCTGCAGCTGTTGTGTATCAAATGCTCTTCCAATTTTCTTTTCTTTCTCCCCCAGCTATGCCAGAGCCAATTCAGTCCTACTCCTGCCCACTGTTTTGGACAGAATATGAAGGGTACTGTTACAGATACTTTCCCCTCAATAAAACATGGGCTGAAGCCGATCTCTATTGTGCGGAATTTTCCATTGGCATAAAATCAGCCAAATTAGCATCGATTCACAGGTAAGAATGAAAGAAATCTGTTTCTAAAACATTGTCAAAGTCCAGCTAAACAATGTCTGTGGCAATAAAAAATATATATAAATAATTCCTCAGCTGGAGTTTAACCTTCCTATGAGAAAGCAAACCCATTTAAGCCTAATTTACCACTGTCATAAATTCTGCGTATCTGTATTGAAATGCACTAGCTAGTGTGCGTGTGTATCTCTGCCCTCTAATGGACAAAATCAAAACTCCTCAACTGTATTAATTAGATGTCTATCAGAGAGTCTCCTTTAGCTCAAGTGGTAGAACCAATAATTCTGAAGCAGATCTATCGCTATTGCTCTTAGTCAAGCCCAGAGGCACTTGTGAAATGGCCATGTTCTGTAATACTATTTAGTTACATTAACATAAATAACAAGTTGTCACCTTATGCTCTGTGTTACAACAAAGCTATTTGGATCACCCTGGGTTTGGCTGTAGTTGTACAATATAATAATTGAAAGGACCACATTTTCAAGAGGCCGTGTGAATGTGCGTGCAAACCCCATGCATTTGCATATAAACTGCACACCAACTACCTGATGTGCATGAGCAAAAGTGAGGCTTTGTGTGCACAATCAGATGCTTGATCCAATTTTATTGTCATATTTTTGGAGACTCTGAAAATTTGGCCCTCAGTTACCAAAGACTCCACTCTGACAACTGCAGTCACATTGTACCTATTATATTAATCAGTCCCTGCATGGAGGAGGGCGGCTTTGGTTTCAAGGGAACAACTTTGGTTACAATTTTGTCTGACTCAGAACTTCCTGAACAGAAAGGTTTTCCATTCCCTGTTCCATGGAACAGTTCACAAACCCAGATTAGAAATGGGGCCCAAAGCAAAATGCTGGATCTAAACATTCGGATATCAGAGGAAGACTTTGCTACATGGGCACATCTATAATTCATCTCAAATTCAAGAATCTTCCCCCCCACACACACTAATATTGAAAACAGAGGTGCTGCAGAAGTGTTTTCGTTGAAATCAAGGAGTACTGAAGCAGGCCCCTAGTGAGCGAATGGGCATTCACCGTGCGATGTCCTGTTTCCATGTTTTTTCCTCCATCCCAAGGCCAGCCACTCTTGATGGTTTAAGACAGTGTTCTTCACTGCAAGGCCTGTGAGCCAGTGGTGGCTCCCATGGACCCTAAATGCGGCTCACTGTCGATTGCGCTTTCTGGCAGCAGTGAGGCTGCAGCTAAGGCAGGCTCCTTGCCTGCCCTGGCCCCACACTGCTCCTGGAAGAGGCCAGCATGCCCCCAAAGCCCCGGGGTGCAAGGGGGTAAGCAGAGGTCTCTGCGCACTGCTCCTGCCTGCAAGCACTGCCCCAGCAGCTCCCATTGGCCGGGAATGGGGAACTGTGGCCAATGGGAGTTGTGGGGGCGGAGCCTGCACAGAGGGGCAGCATGCAGAGCAACATTCCTCCCCAGGGGCTTCAGGGGCGTGTTGGCCCCTTCCAGGAGCGGCGTGGGGCTGGGACTGCCCCGAAGTAAGTGCCACCCCCTTCGATGGGCAGGTTCTGAATAGCTCTTCCATTGCCCAACCTGCAGCCTCCCGGAGCCAGCCCCCAACACACTCTCCTGCACCCCAAGTCCCTGCCCCAGCCCTGAGCCCCCTCCCAGAGCCAGCCCCCAATCAGGGGCAGCGAGTTGTATGGACCTGTGGTGCCCGGGCTCCAGCAATAGTCAGGGCCCGGGGGCCCAGCTCCACCAATGTATGGGGCCGGGTCTCTCCCCCGGCCCTGCCTGCCACCCCCCCACACCTCCCTCAAGTGTCCCCCGGCCCCCACTTGCTGCCCCTGCGACCTCCCCTGGGTCCGCAAGCGTCCCTGCCTCTCCCCTGCAGCTCCACGCTGCCTCTGCTCTGCTGGCTCCCAGCATCAACTGCCGCCACAGGGCCCTAGTGCCCCCCAACCACCCGTGGCAGGGCAGGTTGCCCTTATCCTGCCCGTCTGCCTCAGACCCTTCCCTTTTCCGGCAGGACCCTCCACCAGCACGGCCCCCCCCCCCCCCCCGCCCACAGTTACCGCTCCTGCCCCATGCTGGCCAAGGGGCAGCCCCATCCCTCACCCCCAGTGCGGCTGCCGTGAGGGGCAGCAGCAGAGAAGGAGGCGCACATGTGATGGCAGCCCCCCCTGCCCCCGCCTGGCACCCACTACAGGGGAGGCAAAGGGGCTTCCTGGACCTGAGAGGGGTCCTAGGAGAACATGAAGTGACAGTGGTGCGGGTGAGTGTGGTGGGGGGAAGAGGGGTCCCTCTCCCAGAGCTCACTGATGTCCATGGGGAGAGGGCTGGGGGGAGTCCTCCTCTCTGGCCCCAGCCCAAGGGTAGCCTGCCTGCACTCCAAACTCCTCATCCTCAGCCCTGCCCTACCCCAGAGCCCATACCCCCAGCCAGAGCCCTCACCCCCCCCGCACCCTAACCCTCTACCCCAGCCCTGAGCCCCCTCCAACACCCCTCATCCCCAGCCACACCCCAAACCCCTCATCCTTGCACCCCCTCCCTCCAAACCCCCTCCCACCCCCAACTCTCTCTCAGAGCTCGCATCCCCTCCCTCTGAACCCCCTCCAACCCCCAAACTCCCTCCCAGAGCCTGCACCCCTCACCCCCTCCTAAACCCCCCACCCCCAGCCTGGAGCCTGCACCCAAACTCCGTCCCAGAGCCTGCACATCCACCCCCTTCCCACACACCCTCTCCTGCCCCCAAACTCCCTCCCAGAGCCTGCACCCCAGCCCTCCGCACTCCATCCGAGATCCTGCACCCCTCATCCCCTCCTGCTCCCACCCCTCCTGCCCCAGCCTGGAGCCTGCACCCAGCACCCAAACTCCATCCCAGCCCCTGCACCCCCAGCCCCTACCCCACCCAAACTCCCTCTCGGAGCCCAACCTCTTGCCCCTTTTGCACCCAAACTCCTTCCCAGAGCCTGTACCCTGCACCCCTCCTGCACCCCAATCCCCTGCCCCAGCCCAGGGCCTGCACTGCAGACCTCCTCCCCCTACCCAAACTCCTTCCCAGAGCCTTAGGCAGGAGGGGGTGGAGTTTGGGGGGGCGTTCTGGGCACCACCAAAATGTCTACAAACCTGCCACCCCTGCCCCCAATACCTCCTCCTGCACCCCAAGCCTGATCCCTGACCCCCTTCCCAGAGTCAGAACCCCAAACCCCCTCCTGCATCCCCTGCTCCAGCCCTGAGCCCCCTCCCCGAGCCAGCCCCCACTACCCCCTCCTGCATCCCAAGCCTCTGTCCCAGCCCTGAGCCCCCTCCCAGAGCCTGCACCCCATACCCCCTCCTGCACCCTGTATCCCCTCCTGTACCCGAACACACTGCCCCAGTCTGGAGTCCCCTTCTGCACCCAAACTCCCTCCCAGAGCTTGCACCCCCTCACCCTCTCCTGCACCCGAAGCCCCTGCCCAGCCCTGATCCCCCTCCCAGAGCCAGCCCCCCATTCTCCCTGCTGCACCCCAAGCAATATTACCAATAACAGTAATATTACCATATCAACCAACAAAGAACTCAGAGTGTTCAACCATCTGTGCAGGTTGATGTGGCTCTCACATTGAAGGTTTTTTTGCCAAAGTGGCCCCCACTTCAGAAATCGTGAAGAGCACTGGTTTAAGATGTGGAAGCTCATTGACCTGCTTGAGTTCATTTCACACCATTCCGGCAGAACACAGGCAGTAGACACTTTACGTTATCACACTTCCTGCTTGGTGTTACAGCTGCTGAAATGATTTTGAATTTTTGAAAGTTTGAATTTTTTAATTTTGAAAGGGCTCGGGGATTTGAAATCACTGCCATGTATTTTTCCCTGCGTTTCCAACCAGCTCCGGGTTTTGCCATACTAAGCCATCCTCTTACACAAACTAAGAAAATGAATCCAAAATTTCCATGGACAGTTTCAAAGGGTAGTTTAAAGATTTGGGTCCCATTTGCCAAACTGCAGTCTGAATGCCGAGGGATAGTATTTGCTTAATTTCACTAATACCAACCTCCTAACTATTTCATATTATGGTACTTTACCAGCTGGGAAGAGAATGTCTTTGTATATGACCTAGTAAACAGCCGAGTGCCTGGAATACCCACCGATATCTGGATGGGACTTCATGACCTAAGACAGGTGAGAAACCGCGACATTAGCTACCGCCTGCTTTTTCTCTGGATCATCATGCAAGCAGGTTTTCTCATAAAAAGAACAAGAAATCTATTCAACCTGGAACTCACTGAGATGTAACCCTTGGCATCAGATTCACATAAAAGGCAAAATTATTTTTTCTGTTTTCCCTCTACACCTTTCAATTTCTGCCCTCTGACTATAATACAACTTGGAAGTGCTGGACTGACAGCCCTGGAGAGCAAGATTTTCTGCTTATCCACATTGCCCTTCCAATGTTTCAGCTGTGACCTATGAACATTAGAGGATAATTCAATCTCCACAACTACTGAGGTAGCCAAGAAATGTTTAAGAAAAGGGGGTGGGGAGGAGACAATTTCATGATAAATGTTGAAATTTCAAAGTTGTTTCCATGTGACATGGTTTGAAACAGAACAATTTATGTGCGTATGAATTTTGTGCAAAATATTTTCCTACTTTCTCCGTTTTTGGGGTGTGTGTGTGTGTGTATACGGGTAGAGGACAAGGATAGTGAGTACAGGGAGTCCAGCACCCCTGGCTTGAAGAATAGCAACTGAGTGCATGGCTTCCATCATATTCAGGGTTTGCAGTTTGGTTCAATGGCTTTCAGCACCCATGTTGAGTGCAATACAATAAATAATGTCTAGCCCCCCACCCCCTCGCCCACTTTTTCATTTTTCTTTATCTTACTCTGTAACTTTTGAAATCTTTTGAAAAATTACACAGTAACAAAAGGAAACCCAATGAAGTGGAGCCTGGGCTCTTAAACCTGCCGAGGGGGAAGCTCTCGAAGCTCAGGCTCCAGCCTGAGGGGGAATGTCTACACTGCTATTTTTAGCCCCACAGCCCAAGCCCCAGGAGGGCAAATCAACTGAGACTCGACGCTGCATGTTTTTCTTTGCAGTGTAGTCATACTCTATGATCTCAAACAATACACTAGCAGAGTGCAAAACTCAGTAGAAGAAGGGCCTTTGTTCAGCATGGACCTAGTTTTTGCCTTCTAGACATAGGAATGAGGTCAGATTGATGACGTCACTCTCTACAAGGTAGAAGAGAATATTCTGTTGGCCAATCCTGAAGTCCAGACTTCCACAAATCATTTGTTGAAATCATTGCACTTCTCCATTAGCCCCTCCCCCTAATTTCCGGATGATGTTTAATAGGAAGGTCACTTTGAATGGACAGATGGTTCTTCCTATGACTATAACTACTGGGATGGCAACCAGCCAGATGATGGGATCCACTCTATTCCAGAGGAAGAGGACTGTGTACAGATCTGGTACAGATATAACAGTGGTAGGTACTTCACTGTTGAGCCTCAGGCTGCACACCACGTTTTCCAAGAAGCATGTGTAAATAAATTGAGTGAAATGCAGGATCACCCTTTTCTATGCATAACAGAAAAGATGCTGGCAGCATGATTATTTTTACATGTTGTTTTTGCAGAGGAGGAAATTTCACCTCTCCCCGAGAAGCAAAGAACTGTCAATCAAAGGCAGTATAAAGACACCAGCTTGCCTGCTTCCCCCTCAACTGAGGCCAGGTCTACACTACACACCTATATGGGTATAACTACATCACTCAGGGGTGTGAAAAATCCACACCCCGAGCGATGTAGTTATGCCTACTAAACCCCCATGAAGACAGAGCTGGCAGGAGAGCTTCTCCCTTCAACATAGCTACCGCCTCCTGCGGAGATGGATGAACTACGCTGACGGGAGAAGCGCTGCTGTCGCGCTGTGTGTGAAGACAAAGCCCCGAGACATTTCCAGACCAAGGAAATAATGGGAGGGATATGTTATTGGAAAGAGACACCAGCAGAGATGCAGTCACTATGGAGCGGAGGGAGACAACAGAATTGGGGAAAGGATAGACTCGAACAAGGAGCATTACAAATAACAGGTTTCAGAGTAACAGCCATGTTAGTCTGCATTCTCAAAAAGAAAAGGAGTACTTGTGGCACCTTAGAGACTAACCAATTTATTTGAGCATGAGCTTTCGTGAGCTACAGCTCACTTCATCGCATCCAGTGAAGTGAGCTGTAACTCACGAAAGCTCATGCTCAAATAAATTGGTTAGTCTCTAAGGTGCCACAAGTACTCCTTTTCTCATTACAAATAAGTCTTTTTCTCTTGTCCTATGGGAATCTGCACAGGTATAAGCACAACATATATGCACGAATAATTGTATGCAGGGCTGGGGCTGGTAAGACTGTAATAGTCTCTATATCCAGCCAGCATGGTCTTGTGTCTACGCAAAAGTATATGCAGCTTTTGAACTTGTCAGAATCGTGTCTGTATTACAGAATCTTTTGACAAGGCTTTTCTTCAGGGCTAAGGATTGGGGATGAAACTAACTCCTTTGTGTAGGAAATTTGGTGTTTTTGTATACATTGTATGTCATTTCTTCATAGAGGCACTTTTATCCTTCATCATGTGATCACACCTTCATTGAAAACCTTAACTAACTCCTTATTCTTACTCCCCTATAGCTTTACGATCATGGAATGACAACAGCTGCAACAGAGAATTCCCATTTGTCTGCAAGATTCCATCACTGGCAATTGATTAACTCACTCCCACAATAACAAACAGCAGCAGTCAACCTACTAAACTACTGGAATAAAGTCAATCTGACCAAAGGCATATTTTATATCAGAGACAATTTTAGTGGCTCAAATAACTAGTTATATGTCTGATGCCAGTTACTCCACCTAGAAAATACTTTACCTGTCTCTTGCTTTTGTCTGTGCTATGGCTGACCAAAGAGCACTGGTGAATAGTCAAGCCAGTACATTTTCCATGGTCTAGGAACAATTTCAGTGTCGCGTCTCCATCCAGACTCTGTGACTGAAAAGAATGTTGTAACCTATATGTATAATTAAAGAGGTGAAAAGGTTCACAACAGTGAGAAAGTCTGATTTTATGTCCCATTTTATGCGTCCTCATTCCCATAAAATGAATCCTACTGCCCTCAGTGGGAGTTTTGTGCGACAAAGGACTGCCTAACTGGTCCTAGGATTTGGAAATCTCTCTAGCATTCTGAGCAGCAGGACAATAACCCTTTTGCAGTGACAAACTAGAGTTCATTACTACAGAAGACACATTCTGCATCATTTCTGAACTTTGATGTCAGAATGAAGTGAAACTAACAGCCTGAATCAGATCTCACTTATATTGGATGATTTCAATTGAATTACTGTTCATAACTTATATTAGTGTGAACTCAGAATAAGATGATAAATCTATACGGGTATTGTACAAATAAAGCAACTTCGGATAAATATTGAAGTCCATGCTCAGGTCATATTCACTCTGTATTCAGAGGAAATGTGGTAGGAGTTATACCTGAGTAAAAGCTAAGTAAGGACCTCTAGATATGAGCCCATATTTAGATTTTAAATGTATCTACCTGTCACATAACAAGAAATCAATTATTTTACTACAAACACTCAAACTGTAATCATCAAGTAATGGATGACTGTACTAAATAATTTAGCCTGTGGGAATTAAGAGGGACTGTCATTTTCTGCTAAGTTATGCAAAATACCATGTGTTGCTGATGTTGCTTTCTCACAACTAAAATACATTGTAAACAGCTTGCTGAAGTTCCTTCTTCTTTCTAACACTGCTGAAATATACATGTTCACTAGCTTATACAGGTTCTTTTACACTGGTGCAAACCAAACCAGCTTTTATACTCAGTTTTGGCAATTGACTATTGAAGAAATCAAAAGGGGGGGAAAAAAGCTTTTATTCAATATACAAAGCAGTAACTTTTTATATTGGAACAAATATTTCCTTTAACACCATTCCTTCAGGATTACGGGAGGCGGGGGGGTTCTTTTTTGTTTCTCTCTCTCTCTCTCCCTCTCTCATGCCTGCATGCAAAAAAAGGGGACAAAATTGTTACATGTCAGAATAACCAAGGTGCCTACCTGAGATGCACAAAGCACATCTCTGTGATTGGTAA